>NC_069075.1:59446248-62130870 GCF_025698485.1 Gossypium arboreum | reverse complement strand
TGGATATACCATGACCGAATACATCACAACACCATCATTTTGGTCATGATTAAGCAAAGAACTTAATGTCTCACTCAAAAATACTAAAAAGAAAGTCCAAGAGCCATCAATCCCCATCACATACACCATTAACAAGCTTCATATTTAACATGCAATGGCATTAACACAAAATCCACCTTGGCCAAATACCATTTCCATGGCATAACATGGATTTGAACCATGGCTAACATGCACATCAAGTTAGCAACCAAAACAAGCATGAATCTCATGACACAACCTCAAACATACCTTAATCTTGATGCAAGTATAGCCAAATCTCCTTCTAGTTCTCTTCTAAACCAAGCATGAAGCAAAATCCTCCTTTTCCTTAGTATTTTCGGCCAAAGAAGAGAAAATGGATGAACAAAATTTTTCTTTTCTCTTCCACAATGCACTGCAAAGGGGGGTTTCACTCACACACACACATTTTTTTTTCTTTCTTTATTACCCATACTCATTTGTTTATTGTTTCTCCCTAGTGCACCAACAAAACATGTTTCATGACATGTTTAGCCCATGATTCCTTGTCATGGCCGGCCACTTCATGTTAGGGGGGGGAAATTTGACATGCAAATCCCTTATTTTTGCATGCATTATCAACTAGTCATCCCACATTTCCCCATCATACTTTCAATGTTTACTACTAGGCCCTTTCTAGTGAAATTCACATTTATAACTCTAAATCGAGACATCAAAAATGTCACACATGAATTAACACATATTATAGGCATCAAAATAAATTATAAATTATTTTTATGCCTCGGTTTTAGGTCCCGAAACCACATCCCGACTAGGGTCAATTTTGGGATGTCACAACTCTCCCCCACTTAAGAAATTTTCGTCCCCGAAAATCTTACCGGTAAATAGGCTCGGGTATCGCTCTTTCATAGAGTCCTCAAGTTCCCAAGTGGCTTCTTCAATTCCGTGTTTATGCCACAACACCTTCACTAACGGGATTTTCTTATTGCGTAACTCTTTTACTTCACGCATCATAATGCGAACGGTTCCTCTTCATAGCTCAAATTAGGTGAATCTCAATCTCGGATGGAGCAATTACGTGCGATGGATCAGACCTATATCGTCAAGCATCGAGACATGAAAAGCGTTGTGAATCCTTTCGAGCTCGGGGCAAAATTAATCGATATCGATCGCCCAACTCGTTCAGATACTTCATATGGCCCGATAAACCTCGGACTCAATTTGCCCTTACGACCAAATCTAAGCACCTTCTTCCAAGGTGAAACTTTGAGAAAGACCTTGTCTCAACACGATATTCAATATCTTTTCTTTTCAAATCCGCATCGACTTTTGGCGATCCGGCGACTTTCAAACTTTCACGAATTACTCGAACTTTTGCTCGGCATCCTTAACCAAATCAACCTCAAGAATTTACCTTCACTAAGTTCACCAGAATAATGGGTACGGCATTTACGATCGTATAAAGCCTCGTAAGGCGCCATCTTAATGCTTGATTGAAAGCTATTGTTGTAGGCGAATTCAATCAAAGGTAAATACCGTTCCCATGAACCACTAAACTCAAGGATGCAACATCTCAACATATCCTCGAGTATTTGAATTATCCGTTCGGATTGACCATCGGTTTGGGGATGAAAGCGGTGCTAAAATGCAGCTTGGTACCCAAAGCATCTTGCAATTTCTTCCAAAATCGCGACGTGAATCTTGGGTCTCTATCCGACCACGATAGAAATAGGCACCCGTGTAATCTCACAATCGAGAAGCGTACAATTCCGCTAATTTGTCCATTGAAAAATCCGTGCGTCACGGGGATAAAGTGAGCCGACTTAGTTAGTCTATCGACAACGACCCAAATCGCATCCTTCTTACTCACGACAATGGCGGTCCGGATACAAAGTCCATTGTGACTCGATCCCATTTCCATTCGGGTATCATGATCGGTGAAGTAATCCCGATGGCACTTGATGTTCCGCTTTCACTCGTTGACATATCGGACACCTTGAAACAAATTCGAAATGTCTCGTTTCATACCGGCCACCAAAATTGGCGTTTGGTCATTGTACATTTTAGTACTACCCGGGTGGATTGACATTCGACTACAATGGGCTTCATTTAGAATTATCGAAATAAGTTCAATTCTTTGGAACACACAGACGACTTCGAACCTCAAACAATCGTCATCATCAATTTGAAACTCGATTCCTTGTTCGAACACACTCACCCGTTTTGCAAGCAACTCCTCATCAACTTTCTCGAGCTTCCGAATTTGATGAGCCAACAATGGTTTGGCCTTCAATTCGGCTACTAACACATTGTCGGGTAGAATAGACAAGTGTACATTCATCGCTTCATAAAGCAAATAGTGATTTCGGCTTAAGGCATCCATAACCACATTAGCCCTTCCCGGTGATAATCAATGACGAGCTCATAATCCTTTAACAACTCGAGCCATCGCCTTTGTCGCGAGTTCAAGTCTCTTTGGGTCATCAAATATTTGAGACTTTTGTGATCCGAATACATGGCACTTCTCACCAAATAAGTAATGTCGCCATATCTTTAAGGCGAATCGATGGCGACCAATTCGAGATCATGGGTCGGATAATTTTTCTCATGTGGCTTTAGTTGCCTCGACGCGCAGGCCACAACTCGCCCTTCTTGCATCAATCGCAACCCAACCCAAGTAGGGATGCGTCACTATAAATGACAAACTCTTTGCCCGATTCGGGTTGCACTAGAATTGGGGCTTCGATCAAATAAGCTTTCGAGTTGATCGAAACTTTTCGACATTTCTCGTCCATTCAAACTTAACATCCTTTTGGAGTAGCTTTGTCATTGGCGTGGCTATTGTCGAGAAACCTTTTACAAATCGTCGGTAATAACCGCAAGCCCCAAAAGCTCCTAACGGTAACATTCCTTGGTGGTTTCCAATCGACTATGGCGAAATTTTGTTCGGGTCCACCACGACACCGATCACGGACACCACGTGCCCCAAAAAGCTAACCTCTTTCAACCAAAATTCACATTCTTGAACTTTGCGTATAATCGCTTATCTCGTAAGATTTGCAACACTAGCCTCGGTGTTCAGCATGCTCGTTTCATCTCGAATAGACCAAAATGTCATCGATAAATACAACTACGAACCGATCCAAGTATGGCCTGAAAATTCTATTCATTAAATCCATAAACACCGCGAGGGCATTAGTGAGCCCAAACGGCATCACCAAGAATTCGTAGTGACCATACCTCGTTCTAAAAGCGGTTTTGGGTATGTCCGATTCTCGGACCCTCAACCGATAGTACCCGACCTCAAATCTATCTTTGAAAACACCGAGGCTCCTTTAATTGATCAAACAAATCGTCAATTCGTGGCAATGGATATTTATTCTTTATCGTCACTTTATTGAGTTGACGATAGTCGATGCACAACCTCATGGTTCCGTCCTTCTTCTTCACAAACAATACAAAGCGCCCATGGAGAAAAACTTCGGTCGAGCGAAACCTCTATCCGTCAATTCTTGCAATTGAACCTTCAATTCCTTTAATTCCGTTAATGCCATACGATACGGGGCTATTGAAATCGGCGTAGTACCGGTACAACTTCGATGCGAATTCCACTTCTCGAACCGGTGGCAATCCGGTAACTCCTCGGAAAAACATCTGAATACTCACAAACCACTGGTACCGATTCGAGTTTCCTTTCCGTCTCTTTACTCCCAAACACATACGCAAGGTATGTTTCACACCCTTTTCACATATCTTGACGGTCATAGAAGATATTATTGCGGCACTCCTTTAAATCGATGAGCTCGACTCGGACTACCTCATTATTTGCACTCCTCAAATTAATGGTTTTCCTTTGCGATCCACCAACTTTGCATCATGTACGGTCACCAATCCATACCAAGAATAACATCGAATTCATGAAATGGTAGAAGCATCGGATCGGTAGGAAAACGAGATTCTCGAATTATTAGGGGCATCTCTTGCACACTTTATCAACAAGCACGTATTGACCCAAAGGGTTTGACACTCGAATTACGAACTCAGAGACTCAACGGTGAGAGTCTTCTTTGGATGCTAAGGTTTCACATACATATGAGTGAGTAGAGCGGGTCAATCAATGCAATCACAATAGTATCAAAGAGAGTAAAAGTACCGGTGATAACGTCGGGGAGGATGCCTCCTCTCGTGCGCGGATGGCATATGCTCTAGCAGGAGCTCGGTCTCGGATCGAACAGCCGTGTCGGTGGCTCCCCTCGATTACCGCCCTACCTCCTGAAACCCTCGGGGTCTACCTCTAGTCGTCGCCCCACTAGATCTCGCACCTTGCATCTTATTCTTCTCATCTAGCTCCGTGCAATCCCTAATGAAGTGGTCCTTGAACCGCATCCATAACAAGCCCTATTAACGGACTTACCCCAACATTCACCTAGGTGTCGTCTTCCACATTGGGGGCATTCGGTCTCTCTTGACGATTATTGCCCACACTAGCTACTCAAGTAGCTCGGAGTCCGTCGATGGTCGGGTTCTAATGGAAATTCCCGATCGTCCTCGACTTCTTGGTGTCCTCCACGAACCTCTTTACAGCCGAGAACGGAGCTTTACTCGTCGATCTTTTACGGTAATCTCTTGCTTCAAATTCAGCCTTCTTCTTCTCCTTCCCAAGTTCTTCCGCCTTGCGAGCTCGTTCGACTAGTGTCACGAACTCCTTTATCTCCAAAATTCCCACTAGTAACTTTAACTCTTCATTCAATCCTTCTTCAAATCTTTTGCACATCGCAACCTCATCAGCCACACACTCCCGAGCATACCGACTAAGTCTTACGAACTCATGTTCAGTATTGAGATCTGATCATCCGGCCTTGCTTGAGTTCCAAGAATTCCTTACGCTTCGATCGATGAACCGTTGACTAATGTATTTCTTTCGAAATTGGATTGGAAGAAATCCCAAGTAACTCGTTCATTTGGGACTATGGAAATTAAAGTCCTCCACCAATAGTAAGTGAGTCTACTTAACAAGGATATAGCACACTTAAGACATTCGTCGGGTGTGCATGACAGTTCATCTAACACTCTAATGGTGTTATCGAGCGAACTTCGGCCTTTTCGGCATCATCAAGAACTATGGCCTTGAACTCCTCGCCCCACGCTTCCTAATCAAGTCCACGGTGGTTTACTCAGCCTCACAGGATCGATGGCTGGAGGCATTGCGAGTCTTGGGGTGGAGTATTTAAATTCGGGAATGGTTGGACAGCCGGGTTGGTTCGGGCATATTGCGCGACCCACTCATTCATCATAGTGAAGAAGGCTTGTTTCGCCCTTCATTTTGATTATTCGCGGATGACCGAGGCTCAACAGCGGTGTCCCTTGCGCAGAGCAGCCGCTACACTTTCAACGTCATCCGCCAAGGGTCTCTACCCGGGTTCCATCGCTAATCAAAACAAAAATTTCAACCGTCGAAGTCATCACATTATTAAGCACTATCAATTTGGCATGTATAGCTAGACTCACACGCGCTATGGTAGTCCTAGAACCGACTAAACCATAGCTCTGATACCAATAAAATTGTAACACCCTAACTCGTGACCGGCGCGATTGTCGGACACGAGGGTTAACGAGACAAATCCTCTTAAAGTACCGACCAATTTGGCATTTCTGGACAGGCTGGAAAACTGCGTCACCGACGCCTTAAAAATCATATCTCGAGTTCCAAAACTCGGAAACTGGTTTCGTAAATTTTCCCTGAATTTAGACTCATATATCCATCCATGGATTTATTTTTAGAATTTTTGGTTGGGCCAATTGGTACAGTTTATTAGTTAAAGTCACCCATGTTACAGGGATCGACTGCTCTGACCTCCGCGCGTTACAACTCGAATATCTTTCTGTACAGGGCTTTAATACTGGTGCCGTTTGTTTCTAATGAAACTAGACTCAAAATGGAATCTGTACATATAAGGCATGACTCCTAATTCTTTCTGGATAATTTATGGTAAATTTTCAAAGTCACGACAGGGGACCCAGAAATCGTTCTGGCCCTGTCTCACGAGAACTTTAATATCTCCCAGTATACTGCTCATATGGTCGTTTCGTTTTGTCCATATAAAAATAGATTCATCAAGGATCAGTTCCATAATTTACTCACTATTTAATTCTACTTATACGATTTTTAGTGATTTTCAATCTCATCTCACTGCTGCTGTCCGCAACAGTTACTGCAGTAGACTATGCCAATTTCATGAATTTTTCCTTGGCCTTAATCATCCATCATACATGACACAAATTATGGTCACCTTAACAAAATTTGAGTTTCTAAGACTCGTGGCTATAGGTTCTAGCATCCCACTCGACGACCACATAGGCCATTTTCACATGGCTTAAAGTTTACAACCCACAATTCGACAAAATATAATAGCCTATACATGCCAAATGTTCTTCAACAACAAAAAAAAAGTAATACCACAAGATTTCAGCCGGTGTGATGACTTCAACGACGGTTCCGAGCACACAAC
This sequence comes from Gossypium arboreum, assembly GCF_025698485.1. Lineage (NCBI taxonomy): Eukaryota > Viridiplantae > Streptophyta > Magnoliopsida > Malvales > Malvaceae > Gossypium > Gossypium arboreum. The sequence goes on along the minus strand of NC_069075.1, from coordinate 62,124,343 downwards.
AGTACGAGTCCCAGTGACCTAAAATGGGTGACAAGAAAACACTGAGTGAGTTTACAACTCAGTAAGTCATAAGCATTCATCAATCCACTAATAAAGTCACTACAACATGTACAGCAAACGAGGCTAGGTACTCATCCATATCGAATCTATACCATAATACCTCGGACCTTTCGGTCCAATCTCGTACCAAGTCATACATCCACATTTCATAATCTACACAACAAGATAATCGAAGCATTTTTCACACATTAACTCATTTTCCAGCACAACCATACAATTTCAATCATCACATAGATTTAAGGCTTACCAATTCAACCCCAAGCATGGACGTATTTTCTATTCATCATGAGCTCGAGGTACTTACCCGATCCGCTGTCCGTGATCAACTCGATAATATCGCACACTCAGTGCCAATAGTGATGCAAAAGCATATAATAAGTCCGCACACTTAGTGCTATATAATCAGCTCGCACACATAGTGCTATATAATCAAACTCGCACACTTAGTGCTGTACAAATTTTAAATCCGCACACTTAGTGCCAATCTTGTCACCGTGTCCATTTATACCCGCACACTTAGTGCCAAGACCAATACGTTATGCATTTTACTACCTTTATACATTCAACAATGGCATCATTCCATACACATACATTTCCACTTACACATCAATTCATTAAACACAATTGCATATATATATTATGATCATTTAAATCAATGCCAAATATATGCTTTATGACTTACCTTATATTGGATGAAACGATTTCCAATCGACTACTCGATTATCTTTCCTTTGCCTTTGCTTGATTCTCCACCTCTAGCTTCTTGAGCTAAATTTAACAAATAAATTGGTTTTATCATTTGAGCATCGGAAGAGGAATTCAAGATACCTAGCCAATATATAAATATCTACTCATTAGGCATCAAAGTCGCATATGTACAAAATCATGAATCGAACTCAACACCTTAGTTAGTATTCCTCTTAGCAATTTTCTAAGCCAAGAATAGGCATCAATATGCTTGCCTCTAACCGAATGCATGCACACAATTTCCCCTCATGTGGCGAATATGCAATGCCCATGTTGAGGCCGATTATGCACTTAATACCACACAAAACAGCATGCATTTTACTAACTAACGCATTACATATTGTAGCTCAATACACATCTCTCATGTACTACATAACCGAAAACATCATCCCAAGCAAATATATACCTTGAAATAGTATATATGTCATACTAATTCATCATGTGCAAACACATATTCAAAGCTCAAATCTTACCTACCATGCAACATGCATGAATCATACTTATGGATATACCATGACCGAATACATCACAACACCATCATTTTGGTCATGATTAAGCAAAGAACTTAATGTCTCACTCAAAAATACTAAAAAGAAAGTCCAAGAGCCATCAATCCCCATCACATACACCATTAACAAGCTTCATATTTAACATGCAATGGCATTAACACAAAATCCACCTTGGCCAAATACCATTTCCATGGCATAACATGGATTTGAACCATAGCTAACATGCACATCAAGTTAGCAACCAAAACAAGCATGAATCTCATGACACAACCTCAAACATACCTTAATCTTGATGCAAGTATAGCCAAATCTCCTTCTAGTTCTCTTCTAAACCAAGCATGAAGCAAAAATCCTCCCTTTTTCCTTAGTATTTTCGGCCAAAGAAGAAAAATGGATGAACAAAATTTTCTTTTCTCTTCCACAATGCACGCAAAGGGGGGTTTCACTCACACACACACATTTTTTTTTTCTTTCTTTATTACCCATACTCATTTGTTTATTGTTTCTCCCTAGTGCACCAACAAAACATGTTTCATGACATGTTTAGCCCATGATTCCTTGTCATGGCCGGCCACTTCATGTTAGGGGGGGGAAATTTGACATGCAAATCCCTTATTTTTGCATGCATTATCAACTAGTCATCCCACATTTCCCCATCATACTTTCAATGTTTACTACTAGGCCCTTTCTAGTGAAATTCACATTTATAACTCTAAATCGAGACATCAAAAATGTCACACATGAATTAACACATATTATAGGCATCAAAATAAATTATAAATTATTTTTATGCCTCAGTTTTGTGGTCCCGAAACCACATCCCGACTAGGGTCAATTTTGGGATGTCACAGGCCTATTGATGCACACAAGGAAATGTTGTCCTTGCATGTCAAATTCCCCAAATTTGACTATAGTGGCCGGCCATGGTGATGAATATGGGCAAAAGAAAACATGTTTCAAACATGTTTTGCTAGTGGTGCATGTTAGAAATAATAAAATAAGAGTATGAAAAAAAAAAAGGGAAAAAAAAAGTGTTCATCTTTCACCATTGCTCTTGGCGAATGTCCTAAGGAAAGAAAAGAAAATTTTGCTCATCCATTTTTCACTTCTTGGCGAAAATACTAAGGAAAAGGGGAGGATTTTTGCTTCATGCTTGGTTTGGAAGAGATCTAGAAGGAGATTTGGCTAAGTTTGCATCAAGATTAAGGTATGTATGAGGTTGTGTTAGGGTTTCATGCATGTCTTGGTTGCTAACTTGATGTGCATGTTAGCCATGGCTCAAATCTTTGTTATGCCATGGAAATGGTATTTGGCCAAAGTTGTTATGGTGTTAATGCCATTGCATGCTAAATATCAAGCTTGATAATGATTCATGTGATGGTAGATTGAGGGTTCTTAGATTTTCTTTTAGCATTTTTGAATGAGATACTAAGTTCTTTGTTTAACCATGACCAAATTGAAACGGTATGGTGTTGTGGTATTCGCCATGTTGTATCCATAAATATGATTCATGCATGTTGTATGGTGAGTAAGATTTAAGCTTTGGATATGTGTATATTTGGATATAAGCCACTTGAGAATTCGCCATTGCACCTACATGAATATATGTTTGCACATGATAAATTGGTATGACATGTATACTATTTTGAGGTGTCTAATTGCTTGTGATGTTGTTTCGGTTATGAAATAAATGAGAGATGTGTATAGAACTACAATATGTAATGCGTTAATTAGGAAAATGTATGCTGTTTTTTTTGTGTAGTATAAGGTGTAAAATTTGCCTCCACATAGACATGCATATTCGGCCAAAGGAAGTAGATTGGTGTGCATGTATTCGGTTAGAGGCAACCATATTGAAGCCTTATCTTGGCTTAGATTGTTGACCAAATGGGTAATAAGTGAGGATGGTTGCGAATATACAAATATACATATGCATGTGTAATTGAACTATAAATGTATAGCAAGATGATTAAACTAGTTTATTTATCTATTAAGCCCGAGAAGTTAAAGAAGGAGAAACAAGCAAGGGCAAAGCCAAGGACATCGAGTAGCCGGGTCGAAACCGTTATACTCAACACAAGGTAAGTCCTTAAGCACTTGTTGTGAGAACTCCTTGGATAGATATTTTTCGGAGTGATTCTCCTATTTATTATTATGATTATATGTACAAATTGAATTTAGTAAGTTGCTTTACCATGATGAATTGACATAAGGCACAATGTGTGCAAAGACCATATGGCACTATGTGTGCGATTTACTATGGCACTATGTGTGCGATTTACTATGGCACTATGTGTGCGATTTACTATGGCACTATGTGTGCGATTCACTATGGCACTATGTGTGCGATTCACTATGGCACTATGTGTGCGATTTACTATGGCACTATGTGTGCGATTCACTATGGCACTATGTGTGCGATTTACTATGGCACTATGTGTGCGATTTACTATGGCACTATGTGTGCGATTCACTATGGCACTATGTGTGCGATTCACTATGGCACTATGTGTGCGATTTACTATGGCACTATGTGTGCGATTTACTATGGCACTATGTGTGCGATTTGCTATAGCACTATGTGTGCGATTTGCTATAGTCACATTCGGTTGTGGAAATAAATTGTGCATGAACGAGGTAAGTGATTGAGTTACTAACTAAATATCGAAATTGGGATTGTACGGTGTATGCGCAAAAATTATCTAGTGCATTGTTGTTCCAACTTGAGGAAGCAGTTCAAATCGATTGGGCTGACTTGTCGTTTGATTTGGTTGACGGATTGGGCATGAGATCGAACCAAAAATCTTAGAAATTGCAGTATAGTTGATATGGCTGGAAACATCTATTTTGTATTATTTGATTATTCACTTATGACTGTTATTGTTGATGGTAGAGTAGTGCTTACGACTTACTGAGTTATGTACTCATTTGGTGTGCTTATTTGTTGTTTATTTAGGTTCTTGATCCATTTTGCGTGCTCGGGACTGTCATCGAAGTCATCACACCGTCTAGCGACTTTTTGGTATCTTCTTCTTAGATGGTTTAAGAAAACATTTCGGCATGTATAGGCTATTATGTTTTGTTTGAACTCGGTATGTAAAATATTGCCTAGCCATGCGAAAATGGCTTATGAATGTTTTGAGCATAATGTTATAATTATTTGGTATGTATATGCTCATTAAGAGGCATGGAAGTGTTTGGCAATGACCAGCCATTAGAATGGGTCATCATGCTTATATTTTGGACCATATATGAAAAAGGGTGGTTGAATCCTAGAGACTATGTGTTAGAGAAAGTCTATCCTAGAATATGATGCTGGCAGCAACAGTGACGTGGATGTGAAAAATCACTAAAATAGTAGGAATAGAATTAAATAGTGAATAAATTATGTAAATGAACCTTGATGAGTCTATTTTCATACGGAGGAAACGAAACGGTTATATGAGTTGTATGTTGAGAGATATTTGGGTTTTAGTGGAACGGGGCCAGAACGGTTTCTGGATTCCCTGCTCGGACTTTGAAAATTCATTATAAATTAACCAGAAATAATTAGGAGTCATACCATATATGTATGAATTCCTCTTTGAGTCTAGTTTCTATAGAAACAAACGGTACCAGTATTGAAGTCCTGCACAGGGAGTTATTTGAGTTGTAACGCGCGAAGGTCAGTGTAGTCGGCCCCTGTAACACGGGTGACTTTAACTAATAAACTGTACAAATTGGCCCAACCAAAATTCTAGAAAAAATCTGTAGACGGAAATGTGAGTCTAGTTCCAGAAAAAAATTACAAAACTGATTTTCGAGTTCTAAAACTCAAGTTATGATTTTTGAAGCGTCTAGTACACAGATTGGCAGCTTATGCGGAACTTTTCAATAAGTGGTTTGAAGTCCATTAACACCTCGTGTTCGACTCGACGACGGTCTCGATTCGGGTGTTACAATTTTATTGGTATCGAGCCATGGTTTAGTCGGTTCTAGGACTACCATGGCACGTATGAGTCTAGCTATACATGCCTTAATGTTAATGTTTAAACGTGTGATGACTTCGACGGTTAAAATGTTTTTTGTTTTGATTAGTAAATGGATCCCGAAGAGAGAACCTTGGCGGATGACGTCGAAAGTGTAGCGGCTGCTCTGCACAAGGGACGCCGCTGTTGAACCTCGGTCATCTGCGAATAATCAAGGTGAGGGGCTAAACAAGCCTTCTTTACCATGATGAATGAGTGGGTCGCGCAATATGCCCGAACTAATCCGGCTGTCCAACAAATCCCGAATTTGAATAATCCACCCAAAGAGCCCGTAATGCCATCGATTCATCGACCTGTGAGGCCGAGTAAGCCACCAGTAGATTTGATTAGGAAGCGCGGGCTGAAGAGTTCGGTCGTAATTCGATGATGCCGAAAGGGCCGAAGTTACGCTTGACAACACCATTCGGTGTTTGATGAACTATCATGCACACCGATGAATGTCTAAAGTGTGCTATATCCTTGTTGCGGGACTCACCTACTATTGGTGGAGGACCTTGATTTCCATAGTTCCAAACGAACGAGTTACTTGGGATTTCTTTCAAGCGGAGTTTGAAAGAAATATATTAGTCAACGGTTCATTGATCAAAAGCGTAAGGAATTCTCGGAACTCAAGCAAGGCCGCATGACAAGATCTCGAATACGAACATGAGTTCGTAAGACTCGATCGGTATGCCCGGAGTGTGTGGCTGATGAGGTTGCTATGTGCAAAAGGTTCAAGAAGGGTTGAATGAAGATCTAAGATTACTAGTGGGTATTTTGGAGATAAAAGAATTCGTAACACTAGTTGAACGAGCACGCAAGGCGGAGGAACTTGGAAAGGAGAAGAAGAAGGCTGAATTTGAAGCTAGAGACTATCGCAAAAGATCGACGGGTAAAGCTCCGTTTTAAACTGTAAAGAAGTTCGGGAGGACACCAATAGATCGAGGACGATCGGGGATTTCCATTAGACCACGACCATTGACGGACTCCGAGCTACTTCGGTAGCTAGTGTGGGCAATAACCGTCAAGAGAAATCTGAATGCCCCCAATGTGGGAGAAGACACATAGGTGAATGTTGGGGTAAGACTACCAATAAGGCTTATTACGGATGCGGTTCAAGGACCACCTCATTAGAGATTGCAGGGCTCGATGAGAAGAATAGGATGCAAGGTGCGAGACCTAGTGGAATGACAACTAGAGGTAGACCACCAAGAATTTCGGGAGGTAGGGGTGGTAGTCGAGAGGGCTCTTGACACGACTGCTTCGATCCGAGATTCGCGCTCTGCTAGAGCATATGCCATCCGCGACGAGAGGAGGCATCCTCCCCGACGTTATCACCCAGTACTTTCACTCTTTTCGATACTAATGTGATTGCTTTGATTGACCTGGTTCTACTCATTCTTATATATCGAAACCTTAGCATCCAAAGAAGACTTTGCCTATTGAGTCTCTTCGAGTTTGTAATTGGTGTCAAACCCTTGGGCCATTACGTGCTTGTCAACAAAGTGTGTAAGAAAAGTCCCCTAGTGTTTGAGGTTTTTGTTTTTGGCGGACTTGATGCTTTTGCCGCTTCGGCAATTTTGACGTTATTCTTGGGTTGGATTGGTTGACCATGCACGATGCGGTTATAAATTGCAAAGGCAAGACTATCGATCCGAGGTGCGCTAATAACGAGATTGTTCGGGTTGAGTCTACGGACTTAAAGGGGTTGCCACCGTAATATCGCGATGTTGGCCCGAAATATGTAAGAAAAGGGTGCGGCGTACCTTGCGTATGTGCTCGATGACAAGGAGTCGGAAGGAAACCCGAATTTGTGCGATGGTTTGTGAATTCCGGATGTTTTCCACGAAGAATTGCGGGTTTACCACTGTTCGGAAATAGAATTTGGCATCGAATTGGTACCGGTACCACTCAATTTCGATAGCTCCGTATCGTATGGCACCAATGAAATTAAAGGAGTTGAAAGCTCGGTTGCAAGAATTGGTGGATAGAGGTTTTGCTCGCTTGAGTTTTTCGCCTTGGGGTGCGCCGTGTTGTTCGTGAAGAAGAAGGATGGAACCATGCGATGTGCATCGACTATCGTCGACAACAAAGCGACGATAAAGAACAAATATCCGTTGCCACGTATTGATGACTTGTTCGATCAATTGAAGGGAGCATCGGTGTTCTCGAAAATAGATTTGAGATCGGGCTACTATCAATTGCGAATCCGAGATTCAGACGTGCCCAAGGCGCCTTGAGCGAGATATGGTCACTATGAGTTCCTAGTGATGCCGTTTGGGCTCACTAATGCCCCTGCGGTATTTATGGATTTAATGAATCGAATCTTTAGACCATACTTGGATCGGTTCGTAGTTGTATTTATCGATGACATTCTGGTCTATTCGAGAGATGAAATCGAGCATCTTGAACACCGAGGCTAGTGTTGCAAATCTTACGAGATAAGCGATTATCGCAAAGTTCAAGAAATGTGAATTTTGGTTGAAAGAGGTTAGCTTTTTGGGGCACGTGGTGTCGCGTCGAGCGTCGAGGTGGACCCGAACAAAATTCGGCCATAGTCGATTGGAAACCACCAAGGAATGTTACCGGTTAGGAGCTTTTGGGGCTTGCGGTTATTACCGACGATTTGTAAAGGTTTCTCGACAATAGCCACGCCAATGACAAAGCTACTCCAAAAGGATGTTAAGTTTGAATGGACGGAGAAATGTCGAAAAAGTTTCGATCAACTGAAAGCTTATTTGATGAAGCCCCAATTCTAGTGCAACCCGAATCGGGCAAAGAGTTTGTCATTTATAGTGACGCATCCCTACTTGGGTTGGGTTGCGTATTGATGCAAGAAGGCGAGTTGTGGCCTATCGTCGAGAGGCAACTAAAGCCACATGAGAAAAATTATCCGACCCATGATCTCGAATTGGTCGCCATCGTATTCGCTTAAAGATATGGCGACATTACTTATTTGGTGAGAAGTGCCATGTGTATCGGATCACAAAAGTCTCAAATATTTGATGACCCAAAGAGACTTGAACTGCGACAAAGGCGATGGCTCGAGTTGTTAAAGGATTATGAGCTCGTCATTGATTATCACCGGGAAGGGCTAATGTGGTTGCGGATGCCTTAAGCGGAAATCACTATTTGCTTTATGACGATGAATGTACACTTGTCTATTCTACCCGACAATGTGTTAGTAGCGAATTGAAGGCCAAACCATTGTTGGCTCATCAAATTCGGGAAGCTCGAGAAAGTTGATGAGGAGTTGCTTGCAAAACGGGTGAGTGTGTTCGAACAAGGAATCGAGTTTCAAATTGATGATGACGATTGTTTGAGGTTCGAAGTCGTCTGTGTGTTCCAAAGAATTGAACTTATTTCGATAATTCTAAATGAAGCCCATTGTAGTCGAATGTCAATCCACCCGGTAGTACTAAAATGTACAATGACCAAACGCCAATTTTGGTGGCCCGTATGAAACGAGACATTTCAATTTGTTTCAAGGTGTCCGATATGTCAACAAGTGAAAGCGGAACATCAAGTGCCATCGGGATTACTTGACCGATCATGATACCCGAATGGAAATGGGATCGAGTCACAATGGACTTTGTATCCGGACCGCCATTGTCGTGAGTAAGAAGGATGCGATTTGGGTCGTTGTCGATAGACTAACTAAGTCGGCTCACTTTATCCCCGTGACGTCGGATTTTTCAATGGACAAATTAGCGGAATTGTACGTTTCTCGATTGTGAGATTACACGGGTGCCTATTTCTATCGTGTCGGATAGAGACCCAAGATTTACGTCGCGATTTTGGAAGAAATTGCAAGATGCTTTGGGTACCAAGCTGCATTTTAGCACCGCTTTTCATCCCCAAACCGATGGTCAATCCGAACGGATAATTCAAATACTCGAGGATATGTTGAGATGTTGCATCCTTGAGTTTAGTGGTTCATGGAAGCGGTATTTACCTTTGATTGAATTCGCCTACAACAATAGCTTTCAATCAAGCATTAAGATGGCGCCTTACGAGGCTTTATACGATCGTAGATGCCGTACCCCATTATTCTGGTGAACTTAGTGAAGGTAAATTCTTGAGGTTGATTTGGTTAAGGATGCCGAGCAAAAGTTCGAGTAATTCGTGAAAGTTTGAAAGTCGCTTCGGATCGCCAAAAGTCGTATGCGGATTTGAAAAGAAAAGATATTGAATATCGGGTTGGAGACAAGGTCTTTCTCAAAGTTTCACCTTGGAAGAAGGTGCTTAGATTTGGTCGTAAGGGCAAATTGAGTCCGAGGTTTATCGGGCCATATGAAGTATCCGAACGAGTTGGGCGATCGCATATCGATTAATTTTGCCCCCGAGCTCGAAAGGATTCTAGCGTTTTCATGTCTCGATGCTTGACGATATAGGTCCGATCCATCGCACGTAATTGCCCCATCCGAGATTGAGATTCACCTAATTTGAGCTATGAAGAGGAACCGGTTCGCATTATGATGCGTGAAGTAAAAGAGTTACATAATAAGAAAATCCGTTAGTGAAGGTGTTATGGCATAAACACGGAATTGAAGAAGCCACTTGGGAACTTGAGGACTCTATGAAAGAGCGATACCGAGCCTATTTACGGTAAGATTTTCGGGACGAAAATTTCTTAAGTGGGGAGAGTTGTGACAGCCCAAAATAGACCCTAGCCGAATGTGGTTTCGGGACCACAAAACCGAGGCATAACAATAATTTAAAATTTATTTCGATGCCTATAATATGTGAGTATTCATGTATGACATTTTTTGATGATTGATTTAGTGTTATAAAGGTGAATTTCACTAGAAAGGACTGGTGTGAGAAAATTTAGAATTTAGATAGGCAAATGTGGAAGTGGCCTATTGATGCACACAAGGAAATGTTGTCCTTGCATGTCAAATTCCCAAATTTGACTATAGTGGCGGCCATGGTGATGAATATGGGCAAAAGAAAACATGTTTCAAACATGTTTTGCTAGTGGTGCATGTTAGAAATAATAAAATAAGAGTATGAAAAAAAAGGAAAAAAAAGTGTTCATCTTTCACCATTGCTCTTGGCGAATGTCCTAAGGAAAGAAAAGAAAAATTTTGCTCATCCATTTTTCACTTCTTGGCGAAAATACTAAGGAAAAGGGGAGGATTTTTGCTTCATGCTTGGTTTGGAAGAGATCTAGAAGGAGATTTGGCTAAGTTTGCATCAAGATTAAGGTATGTATGAGGTTGTGTTAGGGGTTTCATGCATGTCTTGGTTGCTAACTTGATGTGCATGTTAGCCATGGCTCAAATCTTTGTTATGCCATGGAAATGGTATTTGGCCAAAGTTGTTATGGTGTTAATGCCATTGCATGCTAAATATCAAGCTTGATAATGATTCATGTGATGGTAGATTGAGGGTTCTTAGATTTTCTTTTAGCATTTTTGAATGAGATACTAAGTTCTTTGTTTAACCATGACCAAATTGAAACGGTATGGTGTTGTGGTATTCGGCCATGTTGTATCCATAAATATGATTCATGCATGTTGTATGGTGAGTAAGATTTAAGCTTTGGATATGTGTGTATATTTGGATATAAGCCACTTGAGAATTCGGCCATTGCACCTACATGAATATATGTTTGCACATGATAAATTGGTATGACATGTATACTATTTTGAGGTGTCTAATTGCTTGTGATGTTGTTTCGGTTATGAAATAAATGAGAGATGTGTATAGAACTACAATATGTAATGCGTTAATTAGGAAAATGTATGCTGTTTTTTTTGTGTAGTATAAGGTGTAAAATTTGCCTCCACATAGACATGCATATTCGCCAAAGGAAGTAGATTGGTGTGCATGTATTCGGTTAGAGGCAACCATATTGAAGCCTTATCTTGGCTTAGATTGTTGACCAAATGGGTAATAAGTGAGGATGGTTGCGAATATACAAATATACATATGCATGTGTAATTGAACTATAAATGTATAGCAAGATGATTAAACTAGTTTATTTATCTATTAAGCCCGAGAAGTTAAAGAAGGAGAAACAAGCAAGGGCAAAGCCAAGGACATCGAGTAGCCGGTCGAAACCGTTATACTCAACACAAGGTAAGTCCTTAAGCACTTGTTGTGAGAACTCCTTGGATAGATATTTTTGGAGTGATTCTCCTATTTATTATTATGATTATATGTACAAATTGAATTTAGTAAGTTGCTTTACCATGATGAATTGACATAAGGCACAATGTGTGCAAAGACCATATGGCACTATGTATGCGATTTACTATGGCACTATGTGTGCGATTTACTATGGCACTATGTGTGCGATTTACTATGGCACTATGTGTGCGATTCACTATGGCACTATGTGTGCGATTCACTATGGCACTATGTGTGCGATTTACTATGGCACTATGTGTGCGATTCACTATGGCACTATGTGTGCGATTTACTATGGCACTATGTGTGCGATTTACTATGGCACTATGTGTGCGATTCACTATGGCACTATGTGTGCGATTCACTATGGCACTATGTGTGCGATTTACTATGGCACTATGTGTGCGATTTACTATGGCACTATGTGTGCGATTTGCTATAGCACTATGTGTGCGATTTGCTATAGTCACATTCGGTTGTGGAAATAAATTGTGCATGAACGAGGTAAGTGATTGAGTTACTAACTAAATATCGAAATTGGGATTGTACGGTATGCATAAAATTATCTAGTGCATTGTTGTTCCAACTTGAGGAAACAGTTCAAATCGATTGGGCTGACTTGTCGTTTGATTTGGTTGACGGATTGGGCATGAGATCGAACCAAAAATCTTAGAAATTGCAGTATAGTTGATATGGCTGGAAACATCTATTTTGTATTATTTGATTATTCACTTATGACCTGTTATTGTTGATGGTAGAGTAGTGCTTACGACTTCTTGAGTTATGTACTCATTTGGTGTGCTTATTTGTTGTTTATTTAGGTTCTTGATCCATTTTGCGTGCTCGGGACTGTCATCGAAGTCATCACACCGTCTAGCGACTTTTGGTATCTTCTTCTTAGATGGTTTAAGAAAACATTTCGGCATGTATAGGCTATTATGTTTTGTTTGAACTCGGTATGTAAATATTGCCTAGCCATGCGAAAATGGCTTATGAATGTTTTGAGCATAATGTTATAATTATTTGGTATGTATATGCTCATTAAGAGGCATGGAAGTGTTTGGCAATGACCAGCCATTAGAATGGGTCATCATGCTTATATTTTGGACCATATATGAAAAAGGGGTGGTTGAATCCTAGAGACTATGTGTTAGAGAAAGTCTATCCTAGAATATGATGCTGGCAGCAACAGTGACGTGGATGTGAAAAATCACTAAAAATAGTAGGAATAGAATTAAATAGTGAATAAATTATGTAAATGAACCTTGATGAGTCTATTTTCATACGGAGGAAACGAAACGGTTATATGAGTTGTATGTTGAGAGATATTTGGGTTTTAGTGGAACGGGGCCAGAACGGTTTCTGGATTCCCTGCTCGGACTTTGAAAATTCATTATAAATTAACCAGAAATAATTAGGAGTCATACCATATATGTATGAATTCCTCTTTGAGTCTAGTTTCTATAGAAACAAACGGTACCAGTATTGAAGTCCTGCACAGGGAGTTATTTGAGTTGTAACGCGCGAAGGTCAGTGTAGTCGGCCCCTGTAACACGGGTGACTTTAACTAATAAACTGTACAAATTGGCCCAACCAAAAATTCTAGAAAAAAATCTGTAGACGGAAATGTGAGTCTAGTTCCAGAAAAAAATTACAAAACTGATTTTCGAGTTCTAAAACTCAAGTTATGATTTTTGAAGCGTCTAGTACACAGATTGGCAGCTTGTCTGGAACTTTTCAATAAGTGGTTTGAAGTCTGTTAACACCTCGTGTTCGACTCCGGCGACGGTCTCGATTCGGGGTGTTACAAGTAGCCCACACGTTGCCTACAGTAGTTGTAGAAGAAGTGTGGGGGTTTATTCTTCCTCCCAACTAAAACAACTGCCAAGTCATCAGAAGCATTGTAAGGCCACACTATGTTATAAGGATGCACAACCTAGGGGTCAACCCTAGTAGCAGTATCGGTGGACCTATAACCATTTGGGCTGTGATTCTTTAGGTAAAAATTGAAAATGTTTCTGATAGTGATAAGACTCCCCAACATGAGGGAGTGGCCTAACTTTAAGCGATTGATTTGATCCTCTCCAGCCACATTATCTATTGGTTTCTTATAAGCACAAACAAATTCGGGAGGAATAGACAAATGGGGTGGGAACCCAAATCTATCCCTTAGATTGCACCTCACCTGAATATCTTTGTTTCTATTAAGGTGAAGATTTGACAGCCAATTTCTTATTATGGGCTTATGCTCCTAGCGAGTACTAAAATGGGCCAACCTAGTGAAGTCCCTCAGTTGGTCACTTTCAATTGATAAATTCGCTAGAAAACACCAAGGATGGTTGACTCGCCCTTCAGGTTATAGTTGATAAAGTCAAAAACCAAGGTCCAGCAAGATAATTTAGTGAGTTGCTCCGACACAATTCTGTATTCATTAAAGACAGTAGAGAAGAAATGATTAAGAGTGAGATGAAAGCCAGCTTCAAACAAATATAGGGGAAGAATAATGTTGTCACAGTTGTCACTTAGCCATCATTTTCTTTAAGGCTCCGTTTGTTTGCCAGTAAAATATTTTCCGAAAAATAATTTCTGGAAAATGATTTACTTTTCTGGAAATGATTTACTTTTCTGGTGTTTGGATGAATCTGTGTAAAATATTTTCTATTGTTTGGTAGATTTCCTGAAAATATTTTTGAAAATGTTTTAAATTAAACAAATTTATATTTAAGAATTTATTATCTTTTTACTGTTTAATTGAGTTTATTATGTATATACTAAAAAATTATATTTTAAATTGTTTTTACATATATTGTAATGATTTATTTATAAATAAATAAATCAAATTAATATATAATAACACTCAATTATTAAACTAGAATATTAACTGTCATAAATTGAAAGCAACGAAGTCAAATAAATTATTTCTAATTGTGTTATAAAAAATAAAAACAAGGATTGAAATAAAAACAAGGATTAAATGCCATCTTAATTAAATTAAATTCAAATCATAAAATATATTTTGACATAGATTTATTTACATGCAAGCTAATTCATTAGGATGTTAATCCACTCAGTAAATCATAAATTTACACCTAAAAAACAATAAAGAATATCAAGACCTGCATCGGATCATCTCTCTTCCAATCGATAATCATCAGGTACTTGTTAAACCTCTATCATCCTCCCCCCCCCTCTTTTCACATCAACTTCTAGTGGGATCTAAATAAAAGTCAAATCTCTTCTCCCCAAGTTTGAAATTGTGATACCCTCAATTGGATGCCAAATATTTACTAACATATTGTGCATGGACTAAAAATGCACACCACTAGAAACTATCTATCAAGCCATGTTCTTAATCATAGACAAATACAGTAGCCACTTCCCTTAAATTAATCTGCCATGGTTCCTCCTCCCCATCATCAATGGTGATTGCCGTAATATTATCATCCGTATTTTAAAACCAAGAATTAATAAAAAAAGCAATCGAGGTATAAGAGCAGACAATTAGAGAAAAAAATTCTATAAGAGCAGATTGAAATTCCATTTGTAAATTTTATTAAATTATTGAAACTCGGCATACATACATATATTTATGTATATGTCTACAACTTGTACTTTTACGATAAGAGTGAATTCAGTGCTTAAAATGTTGATGTAATCTGAAATCTCGTGCCACATCCTCTGCCTGGAATCCACCTTATGGTGTGCAGGCACCTAAAGTTTTTCCAGCCTGCAATCACATAACAAACCACATTTTTTTATATCTACCTTACTTCGAAGGTCTGCAGATATTTGAGAGTGGGGTTGGACACAAATAATTGAGCTCGAAATAAGTATAAAAATATGGTTTATATTAATCTAAGAACTACATTCATTTGCAAAATGTAATTTTGACTTACCACACATGCATGAATATCATCATATCCACATAACATCTTCCTATTCAAAGTATCGATAGCTTGGAATGATCCTCCTCCTTCACTCCTCTATGCAAACCAAAACAAGAATATTTTCAGGCTTCAAATAAAATGAGCTGGATCAAAAAGAAACAATTAGTAACTTAAAGAGTGAACAAAGGAACCTTGTAATAATCAACAGCAACAAAGTTAGCCCAACCGTTACCAGCAGCTGCATAGCAAGTACGAAGCATGTTAATCAGATCTCCAGAGTTGTCCTCGCATGTCTTCTCTTTGCTTGACATTGAATGAAAGTAATTTACCAATACCAACGACTTAGTCTTGTCGTCTAGACTTGACGACTCTACCCTGTTCGAGCAACTTCCTGCTTGCATTCCACTATCCCCATCTACCAATTTCGCATTCAACCACTCTGTGTTATCTCAACTTTTCACTTTTCCTTAACCATGTCGATGTCTAAAACTTAATTAAAAATGGATATATATATATATATATATATATATTTATTTATATATATGTTTACATTGAGTTTCGACCATGTAGTTCCCCTGGTAAGAAATTCCTTCGCTTGCTTCCTTGGACTGAATTGAAGTGAAGACAAGTAGTCTTTGGTTATTAGCCACCATGTCACTGACTAGAAGCCAGTCTTCACCATTTTTGGGCATGTCTTGACCCTCTAACAACCTGATTTTGTTATTTTTTATTATATTGGGATCCAAAGGCCTCCCCGATTCTATCATTCAATACCAGTATTACTCAATTTCTAATCCTTATCTATAAAAATACAGCTTTTGTTCTAAACTCTGTTAATTTTCTCTCCTAAACCATAGTTTTATCCTCAATTTTCTGTTCTAAAACCATAAATATATACAAGAAAAAGAGAGCACTATCAAATTAACATATGAATCTCTTCAAAAAATGCAAGTAAACAACCAATTTAAAGTTAACAACAACTACAATTTATACTTTTTCTTAGTTTTTTAATATATTTGGAGGATACTCATATCCATGTCTTAATATGTGTTGGACACAAGTGCTGATCATGGGTACTTAAGGAAAAATGAAGCGTTTGGTTAGCATATGCATGATTGGTTGTACAGTTGATTATATGTTTAGATTTACCTCCAGCATCCCACCAGAGATGCATTTGGTTGTATAAATATTTGATTTTATAGGATAAAAGCTGAAACTCCAAGTAGAATATTTCCATGAGTGGAATGGACAAAATATTCTTATTCTCTAAAGGCTTTTAAGAAACTTTTTCTTCAATTGTGCTTTAAACCTCTAGCCAAGCCAGATAGGCTCTTGTTCTGAATTAGATCTTCAAATTTTTATTGGAACAAGTAAAGTTAACGTGTTTCTCAGGTTATTAGTTACATTACTTTCATAAACGCTTTATTAGTCTTTTTTATAACTTTGATTTGCTTTACTTTATGTATGCAATGAGACATCCAATAAGTTTTTAAAATCCCAAAGGATATTTGAGAGACCAATTGGTGTGTTTTCTGGCAATTTGACGATGAGTTTCATAATAATGGCCATTGAAGCTAAGAAAGAGACCTGTAAGAAGATAATTTAAGAACAAAACAACAATGGTGGGAAGCATGAAAATGATACAAAAGCACAGCAAGGGATTTGACATGTCACATGCATATTGTCGATAAAGTAGGGAACTCCACTCCTCTATTTTCAGCCTTTTTCAATGTATTAGTAGCATAAAATTTCAGATAAAACCCAAAAAAAACCCAAAATTTAAACATCAAAAATTAAAAATAAAGAAATAGAGAAAGGCATAAAATTTCAAACAAATGAATCGAAATTTCAACATAACCAACGCTACTTCACTTTCAGATAAAACCCAAAATTCAGCACAAAGAACAAAAGGGTATTCAACAGTATAAAAAGTAAAATAAAAATTCTAGGGAATTGCCCAAATTATATGTTAAAAAGTGAACAACTAAAGAACAAGAAAAAAAATGCTTTAAAATGAACATAAAAAGATGCCATACCTTAAGCCAAGACCCTTCGAAGAGGAAGATTTGAGTGAAACGAAACAGTAGCCCTGAGAAGAGAAGATATAGGACAGACACAGCTAAGGAAAAATAGAAATAAAAGATGAAGAAAAGAAGAAGTAGAAGGAGGAATGTTACCTGGATGAAGAAGAAGGAAGATGAAGAACGGCTAGGAAAGATTGGTGAGAATTGGAAGATGTCTTACAGAAAAAAATCTGTAAGACATTTTCCTTAAAATCATAACATTTTACCCGTGTTCTTGAAAAGCTTTTACATATGTAAAATGTTTTCGGTCAAACAAACACCGAAAAATTAGGAAAACAGTTTCTGGAAAATGTTTTCCTAGTAAACAAACGGACCCTAACTAAGCTAAAATCATAAGCAAAGTTTGACTACTGTAATCCTCTAACATTCAAAAATGAGACCATCTTTTCTTGTGTTTTCGAGTACTAAAAGAAAGAGGTCTCCATTTGGGTGCTTACCTAGCGGTTATTGGGTCTAACCCTATCACCCTTCTTGACACCACCATGATCTCTCTTAATACCACCACTGTGATGGTTGTTACCCTTGCGATGATTGTAATTGATTATGACCATTTTGGGGGAAAATGAAAGGAAAGGGAAAGACTAAAGAAATTTCCTGGAAACTCGCAGGGAGTGGTCAAAGGAAGAAACAAAATGAACTCAGATGAAGAGAATCTGTGACATCCCTAAATTGACCCTAGTCGGAAAGTGGTTTCGGGACCACTAAACCGAGTCATAATAATAATTAACCATCATAATTGATGCTCATTATATGTATATATGCATGTGTGAAAATTTCATGTTTGGATTTTGTTAATTGTAAGTGAATTTTTATCAAATAGGACTTATGTGAGAAAATTTAGAAATGTGCTAGGCAAATGTAAGGTGGCCTATTAATACATGTGGGAAAGTGTTGTCCTTGCATGTCAAATTAGCCAAAATGAAGCATGATGGCCGGCCATGCTATGGGTGGAAACATGTCTCCAACATGTTAGACTAGTGATGCATGTAGGAAACAATAAAATAAGAAAGTTAGCATTAAAGAAATGGAAAAAGAAAATGATGATAACAAAAAAAAAAAAAGTGTGGATGCTTTCCCCCCTTGCAGTACATGAGAGAAACAAAAGCAAAGAAAGAAAGAAAAAAAAGGGTGTTCATTCTCTCATTTTCTCCTTGCTTGGCGAATATACTAAGAAGAAAGGGGGAAAAAGCTTGAGAAAATCAGCCATGGAGCTTACTAGACTAAGGTGTTTTGATACAAGAAGGTATGTTTTATGCCACTCTTGAAAATGCATGCATGATTTGGAGGATTGGTTCAAAATTTTCCTTGAATCTCAAATCGAAACTAAGTTGTTAGGTGAGTTAAAATTGACCATGCATGTTGTTTTCCTTGGTGAGTGTTTTGATGTTGTTGTGATGAAAGCATGGAAATGAGTAAGTTCGAATGTTTAACAAAAAGGAAATTTTGTGCCATTGAGTTCTTGTTGTTATGTGTGTGTGCATGAGTATTCGGCCATGCTATAGAATTTATGTTGCAACATGATTAATGCTTAATGAGATGTATAATAGTACTTGTGAATGAGCTTGAGAGTATTTAAACAATTAGACATGAAAAGGGTGGTAATGAGGCTGAAAAATTGTTGGATGGTTAATTGGGTAAGGAATGAAGCATTTGGCCATATAGGGTACAAATGGGCATAGGTGTTAAATACCTTGTATTGGAAACTTTGATAAATAAGTAGCAATAAATTAAGATGAGATTGCGTAAATTTTCAGCTTAGTTGTGTTAAGTATTCGCAATAACCATAATAATGCATGTGAATGCCGTATGTTTGTGTTTGATGGAGAGGTAAATTGTTTGATTTAGCTCAAGAGCAAAGGGAACTAGATTGGACAAAGGAAAGGAGAAAGCAAGCGAGTAGCCGATTTGGAACCGTTCTACCCCAAACAAGGTAAGTCATTAAGCACGTATTTGATATTGCTTAAATGATTGTAAAATTTATACAATTGTGTTTAATGGGATGATATATATATATATGAATGAAAATGTATGTGTATGGAGTGATGACATTTGTTGAATGTAAAAGAAATAGTGAAATGTGTAGAAAGTTTGCTTTCGGCACTAAGTGTCTTGGGCAATACGTGTGTACGGTGTGAGATCGGCACTAAGTGTGCGTGCTGGAAATATATGGCACTAAGTGTGCGTGCTGGAAATATATGGCACTAAGTGTGCGTGTTGGAAATATATGGCACTAAGTGTGCAAGCTGGAAAAATACTGACCTTTGGGTGTGCGAGCTCGGAGGGTATGGCATTGTGTGTGCGGGCTTAAATTACGTGGCACTAAGTGTGCGAAATCGAGTAGTAAGCACTGTGTGTGCGTACTTTAAATATATGGAGGGTGTGTCTCCATTGAATTGAGTATGGACAGCGGATCGGGTAAGTACCTCGATCTCATGACGAATAGAGAATACATTCATGCTTGGGGTTGAAATTGGTAAGCCTTAAATCTATGTGATGATTGAAATTGTATGGTTGTGCTGGAAAATGAGTTAATGTGTAAAAATGCTTCGATTATCTTGTTGTGTAGAATATGAAATGTGGATGTATGAATTGGTACGAGATTGGACCGAAAGGTCCGAGGTATTATGGTATAGATTCGATATGGACGAGTACCTAGCCTCATTTGTTGTACATGTAGTAGTAACTTTATTAGTGGATTGATGAATGCTTATGACTTATTGAGTTGTAAACTCACTCGGTGTTTTTCTTGTCACCCATTTTAGGTCTCTCGGACTCGTATTGTTTGCGTGATTGGGACCGTCGTTGAAGTCATCACACCGGCTGAAATCTTGTGGTATTGTTTTTGTTGTTGAAGAACATTTGGCATGTATAGGCTATTATATTTTGTCGAATTGTGGGTTGTAAACTTTAAGCCATGTGAAAATGGCCTATGTGGTCGTCGAGTGGGATGCTAGAACCTATAGCCACGAGTCTTAGAAACTCAAATTTTGATAAGGTGGCCATAATTTGTGTCATGTATGATGGATGATTAAGGCCAAGGAAAAATTCATGAAATTGGCATAGTCTACTGCAGTAACTGTTGCGGACAGCAGCAGTGAGATGAGATTGAAAAATCACTAAAAATAGTAGAAGTAGAATTAAATAGTGAGTAAATTATGGAACTGAACCTTGATGAATCTGTTTTCATATGGACGAAACGAAACGACCATATGAGCAGTATACTGAGAAATATTAAGGTTCTCGTGAGACAGGTCCAGAACGGTTTCTGGGTCCCCTGTCGCGAATTTGAAAATTTACCATAAATTATCCAGAAATAATTAGGAGTCATGCCTTATATGTACAGATTCCATTTTGAGTCTAGTTTCATTAGAAACAAACGGCACCAGTATTAAAGCCCTGTACAGAGAGATATTCAAGTTGTAACGCGCGAAGGTCAGAGCAGTCGGTCCCTGTAACATGGGTGACTTTAACTAATAAACTGTACCAATTGGCCCAACCAAAAATTATAAAAATAAATCCATGGATGGGTATATGAGTCTAAATTCAGGTAAAATTTATGAAACCAGTTTCTGAGTTTTGAAACTCGAGATATGATTTTTAAGGTGATGGTGACGCAGTTTTCCAGCCTGACTGGTAATGTCAAATTGGTTGGTATCTTGAGAGGGTTTGGCCGTTAACCCCTCGTGTCCGACACCGGCGTCGGTCACGAGTTAGGGGTGTTACAATTTTATTGGTATCAGAGCTATGGTTTAGTCGGTTCTAGGACTACCATAGCGCATGTGAGTCTAGCTATACATGCCAAATTGTTAGCGCTTAATAATGTGATGACTTCTGACGGTTGGAATTTTTGTTTTGATTAGCAATGGAACCCGGGTAGAGACCCTTGGCGGATGACGTTGAAAGTGTAGCGGCTGCTCTGTGCAAGGGACACCGCCGTTGAGCCTCGATCATCCGCGAATAATCAAAATGAAGGCGAAACAAGCCTTCTTCACCATGATGAATGAGTGGGTCGCGCAATATGCCCGAACCAACCCGATTGTCCAACCATTCCCGAATTTAAATACTCCACCCAAGAGCCCGCAATGCCTCCGATTCTTGATCTGTGAGGCTGAGTAAACCACCTGTGGACTTGATTAGGAAGCGTGGGGCGAGGAGTTCAAGGCCATAGTTCTTGATGATGCCGAAAAGGCGAGTTACGCTCGATAACACCATTAGAGTGTTAGATGAACTGTCATGCACACCCGATGAATGTCTTAAGTGTGCTATATCCTTGTTGCGAGACTCGACTTACTATTGGTGGAGGACTTTAATTTCCATAGTCCCAAATGAGCGAGTTACTTGGGATTTCTTCCAATCCAATTTGAAAGAAATACATTAGTCAATGGTTCATCGATCGAGCGTAAGGAATTCTTGGAACTCAAGCAAGGCGGATGACCGTATCTGAATCTGAACATGAGTTTGTAAGACTTAGTCGGTATGCTCGAGGAGTGTGTGGCTGATGAGGTTGCGATGTGCAAAAGATTTGAAGAAGGATTGAATGAAGAGTTAAAGTTACTAGTGGGAATTTTAGAGATAAAGGAGTTCGTGACACTAGTCGAACAAGCACGCAAGGCGGAAGAACTTGGGAAGGAGAAGAAGAAGGCTGAATTTGAAGCAAGAGATTACCATAAAAGATCGACGAGTAAAGCTCCGTTCTCGGTGTAAAGAGGTTCGGGGAGGACACCGTAAGTCGAGGACGATCATGGAATTTCCATTAGAGCCCGACCATTGACGGACTCGAGCTACTTCATAGCTAGTGTGGGCAATAATCGTCAAGAGAGACTGAATGCCCCAATGTGGAAGGCGACACCTAGGTGAATGTTGGGGTAAGTCATTAATAGGGCTGTTATGGATGCGGTTCAAGGACCACTTCATTAGAGATTGCACGGAGCTAGATGAGAGGAATAAGGCGCAAGGTGCAAGACCTAGTGGAGCGACGGTGGAGGTAGGCCCCGAGAATCTCTGGAGGTAGGGGTGGTAATCGAGAGGAGCCTCTAATCTGGCTGTCCGATCCGAGACCGTGCTCTGCTAGAGCATATGCCATCCGCGCAGAGAGAGGAGGCATCCTCCCCGACGTTATCACCGGGTACTTTTACTCTCTTTGATACTATTGTGATTGCATTGATTGACCCGGCTCTACTCACTCATATGTATGTGAAACCTTAGCATCGATAAGACTCTACTTGTTGAGTCTCTTGAGTTCGTAATTCGAGTGTCAAACCCTTTGGGTCAATACGTGCTCGTTGATAAAGTGTGCAAGAGATGCCCCTAATAATTCGAGAATCCTTTTTTGGCCGATCGATGCTTCTACCATTTAATGAATTCGATGTTATTCTTGGTATGGATTGGTGACCGTACATGATCAATGGTGGATCGCAAAAGGAAAACCATTGATTTGAGGAGTGCAAATAATGAGGTAGTCCGAGTCGAGTCTCTTGATTTAAAAGGAGCGCCAATGATAATATCTTCTATGACCGCTCGGAGGTATGTGAAAAAGGGTGTGAAACATACCTTGCGTATGTGTTTGGAAGTAAAGAGACGGAAAGGAAACTCGAATCGGTACCAGTGGTTTGTGAGTATTCGGATGTTTTATTGAGGAGTTACCGGATTGCCACCGGTTTGAGAAGTGGAATTCAAAGATCGAAGTTGTCTTGGTACTACGCCGATTTCAATAGCCCGTATCGTATGGCATTAACGGAATTAAAGGAATTGAAGGTTCAATTGCAAGAATTGACGGATAGAGGTTTAAGCTCGACCGAGTTTTTCTCCATGGGCGCTTTTGTATTGTTTGTGAAGAAGAAGGACGGAACCATGAGGTTGTGCATCGACTATCGTCAACTCAATAAAGTGACGATAAAGAATAAATATCCATTGCCACGAATTGACAATTTGTTTGATCAATTAAAGGGAGCCTCGGTGTTTTCAAAGATAGATTTGAGGTCGGGGTACTATCGGTTGAGGTCCGAGAATCGGACATACCAAAACCGCTTTTAGAGCGAGGTACGGTCACTCTGAATTCTTGGTGATGCCGTTTGGGCTCACTAATGCCCTACGGTGTTTATGGATTTAATGAATAGAATTTTCAGCCATACTTGGATCGGTTCGTAGTTGTATTTATCGATGACATTTTGGTCTATTCGAGATGAAATGAACATCTTTGAACACCGAGGCTAGTGTTGCAAATCTTACGAGATAAGCGATTATACGCAAAGTTCAATAAATGTGAATTTTGGTTGAAAGAGGTTAGCTTTTGGGGCACGTGGTGTCCGCATCGGTGTCGAGGTGAACCGAACAAAATTTTAGCCATAGTCGATTGGAAACCACCAAGGAATGTTACCGAAGTTAGGAGCTTTTGGGGCTTGCGGTTATTACCGACGATTTGTAAAGGTTTCTCGACGATAGCCACGCCAATGACGGCTTCTCCAAAAGGATGTTAAGTTCGAATGGACGGAGAAATGTCGAAAAGTTTCGATCAATGAAAGCTTATTTGGTGAAGCCCCAATTCTAGTGCAACCCGAATCGGGCAAAGAGTTTGTCATTTATAGTGACGCATCCCTACTTGGGTTGGGTTGCGTATTGATGCAAGAAGGGCGAGTTGTGGCCTATCGCGTCGAGACAATTAAAGCCACATGAGAAAAATTATCCAACCCATGATCTCGAATTGGTCGCCATCGTGTTCGCCTTAAAGATATGGCGACATTACTTATTTGGTGAGAAGTGCCATGTGTATTCGGATCACAAAAGTCTCAAATATTTGATGACTCGAGAGAGACTTAAATCTGCGACAAAGACGATGGCTCGAGTTGTTAAAGGATTATGAACTCGTCATTGATTATCACCGGGAAAGGCTAATGTGGTTGCGGATGCCTTAAGTCGGAAATCATTTGTTTGCTTTACTGACGATGAATCTACACTTGTCTATTCTACCCGACAATGTGTTAGTAGCGAATTAAAGGCCAAACCATTATTGGCTCATCAAATTCGGAAGCTCGAAAGTTGATGAGGAGTTGCTTGCAAAAGCGGGTGAGTGTGTTACGAACAAGGAATCGAGTTTCAAATTGATGATGACGATTGTTTGAGGTTCGAAGTCGTCTGTGTGTTCCAAAGGATTGAACTTATTTCGATAATTCTAAATGAAGCCCATTGTAGTCGAATGTCAATCCACCCGGTAGTACTAAAATGTACAATGACCAAACGCCCAATTTTGGTGGCCGGTATGAAACGAGACATTTACGAATTTGTTTCAAGGTGTCCGATATGTCAACAAGTGAAAGCGGAACATCAAGTGCCATCGGGATTACTTGACCGATCATGATACCCGAATGGAAATGGGATCGAGTAACAATGGACTTTGTGTCAGGTTACCATTGACTCGAAATAAGAAAGACTCGGTTTGGGTCATTGTTGATAGATCCACCAAGTCTGCTCATTTTATCCTGTCCGCATGATTTTACGCTCGATAAGTTGGCGAATTATCGTCTCCCATATTGTTCGATTGCATGGGGTACCTATTTCTATCGTGTCGGATAGAGACCCAAGATTTACGTCGCGGTTTTGGAAGAAATTGCAAGAGGCTTTGGGTACCAAACGCATTTTAGCATGCTTTTCACCCCAAACCGATGGTCAATCCGAACGGATAATTCAAATACTCGAGGATATGTTGAGATGTTGCATCCTTGAGTTTAGTGGTTCATGGGAACAGTATCGCCTTTGATTGAATTCGCCACAACAATAGCTTTCAATCAAGTATTAAGATGGCGCCTTACGAGGCTTTATACGATCGTAAATGCCGTACCCCATTATTCGGTGAACTTAGTGAAGGTAAATTCTTGAGGTTGATTTGGTTAAGGATGCCGAGCAAAAGGTTCGAGTAATTCGTGAAAGTTTGAAAGTCGCTTGGATCGCCAAAAGTCGTATCTTGGTTTGAAAAGAAAAGATATTGAATATCGGGTTGGAGACAAGGTCTTTCTCAAAGTTTCACCTTGGAAGAAGGTGCTTAGATTTGGTCGTAAGGGCAAATTGAGTCCGGGGTTCATCGGGCCATATGAAGTATCCGAACGAATTGGGCGATCGCATATCGATTAATTTTGCCCCGAACTCGAAAGGATTCACAACATTTTCATGTCTCGATGCTTGACGATATAGGTCTGATCCATCGCACGTAATTGCTCCATCGAGATTGAGATTCACCTAATTTGAGCTATGAAGAGGAACCGGTTCACATTATGAGGCGTGAAGTAAAAGAGTTGCGCAATAGGAAAATCCGTTAGTGAAGGTGTTGTGGCATAAACACGGAATGGAAGAAGCCACTTGGGAACTTGAGGACTCTATGAAAGAGCGATACCGAGCCTATTTACAGTAAGATTTTCGGGGCGAAAATTTCTTAAGTGGGGAGAGTTGTGACATCCCTAAATTGACCCTAGTCGGAAAGTGGTTTGGGACCACTAAACCGAGTCATAATAATAATTAACCATCATAATTGATGCTCATTATATGTATATATGCATGTGTGAAAATTTCATGTTTGGATTTTGTTAATTGTAAGTGAATTTTTATCAAATAGGACTTATGTGAGAAAATTTAGAAATGTGCTAGGCAAATGTAAGGTGGCCTATTAATACATGTGGGAAAGTGTTGTCCTTGCATGTCAAATTAGCCAAAATGAAGCATGATGGCCGGCCATCCTATGGGTGGAAACATGTCTCCAACATGTTAGACTAGTGATGCATGTAGGAAACAATAAAATAAGAAAGTTAGCATTAAAGAAATGGAAAAAGAAAATGATGATAACAAAAAAAAAAAGAGTGTGGATGCTTTCCCCCCTTGCATACATGAGAGAAACAAAAGCAAAGAAAGAAAGAAAAAAAAAGGGTGTTCATTCTCTCATTTTCTCCTTGCTTGGCGAATATACTAAGAAGAAAGGGGAAAAAGCTTGAGAAAATCAGCCATGGGAGCTTACTAGACTAAGGTGTTTTGATACAAGAAGGTATGTTTTATGCCACTCTTGAAAATGCATGCATGATTTGGAGGATTGGTTCAAAATTTTCCTTGAATCTCAAATCGAAACTAAGTTGTTAGGTGAGTTAAAATTGACCATGCATGTTGTTTTCCTTGGTGAGTGTTTTGATGTTGTTGTGATGAAAGCATGGAAATGAGTAAGTTCGAATGTTTAACAAAAAGGAAATTTTGTGCCATTGAGTTCTTGTTGTTATGTGTGTGTGCATGAGTATTCGGCCATGCTATAGAATTTATGTTGCAACATGATTAATGCTTAATGAGATGTATAATAGTACTTGTGAATGAGCTTGAGAGTATTTAAACAATTAGACATGAAAAGGGTGGTAATGAGGCTGAAAAATTGTTGGATGGTTAATTGGGTAAGGAATGAAGCATTTGGCCATATAGGGTACAAATGGGCATAGGTGTTAAATACCTTGTATTGGAAACTTTGATAAATAAGTAGCAATAAATTAAGATGAGATTGAGTAAATTTTCAGCTTAGTTGTGTTAAGTATTCGGCAATAACCATAATAATGCATGTGAATGCCGTATGTTTGTGTTTGATGGAGAGGTAAATTGTTTGATTTAGCTCAAGAGCAAAGGGAACTAGATTGGACAAAGGAAAGGAGAAAGCAAGCGAGTAGCCGATTTGGAACCGTTCTACCCCAAACAAGGTAAGTCATTAAGCACGTATTTGATATTGCTTAAATGATTGTAAAATTTATACAATTGTGTTTAATGGGATGATATATATATATGAATGAAAATGTATGTGTATGGAGTGATGACATTTGTTGAATGTAAAAGAAATAGTGAAATGTGTAGAAAGTTTGCTTTCGGCACTAAGTGTCTTGGGCAATACGTGTGTATGCGGTGACGAGATCGGCACTAAGTGTGCGTGCTGGAAATATATGGCACTAAGTGTGCGTGCTGGAAATATATGGCACTAAGTGTGCGTGCTGGAAATATATGGCACTAAGTGTGCAAGCTGGAAAAATACTGACCTTTGGTGTGCGAGCTCGGAGGGTATGGCACTTGTGTGCGGGCTTAAATTACGTGGCACTAAGTGTGCGAAATCGAGTAGTAAGCACTGTGTGTGCGTACTTTAAATATATGGAGGTGTGTCTCCATTGAATTGAGTATGGACAGCGGATCGGGTAAGTACCTCGAGCTCATGACGAATAGAGAATACATTCATGCTTGGGGTTGAAATTGGTAAGCCTTAAATCTATGTGATGATTGAAATTGTATGGTTGTGCTGGAAAATGAGTTAATGTGTAAAATGCTTGATTATCTTGTTGTGTAGAATATGAAATGTGGATGTATGAATTAGTGCGAGATTGGACCGAAAGGTCCGAGGTATTATGGTATAGATTCGATATGGACGAGTACCTAGCCTCATTTGTTGTACATGTAGTAGTAACTTTATCGGTGGATTGATGAATGCTTATGACTTATTGAGTTGTAAACTCACTCGGTGTTTTCTTGTCACCCATTTTAGGTCTCTCGGACTCGTATTGTTTGCGTGATTGGGACCGTCGTTGAAGTCATCACACCGGCTGAAATCTTGTGGTATTGTTTTGTTGTTGAAGAACATTTGGCATGTATAGGCTATTATATTTTGTCGAATTGTGGGTTGTAAACTTTAAGCCATGTGAAAATGGCCTATGTGGTCGTCGAGTGGGATGCTAGAACCTATAGCCACGAGTCTTAGAAACTCAAATTTTGATAAGGTGGCCATAATTTGTGTCATGTATGATGGATGATTAAGGCCAAGGAAAAATTCATGAAATTGGCATAGTCTCACTGCAGTAACTGTTGCGGACAGCAGCAGTGAGATGAGATTGAAAATCACTAAAAATAGTAGAAGTAGAATTAAATAGTGAGTAAATTATGGAACTGAACCTTGATGAATCTGTTTTCATATGGACGAAACGAAACGACCATATGAGCAGTATACTGAGAAATATTAAGGTTCTCGTGAGACAGGTCCAGAACGGTTTCTGGGTCCCCTGTCGCGAATTTGAAAATTTACCATAAATTATCCAGAAATAATTAGGAGTCATGCCTTATATGTACAGATTCCATTTTGAGTCTAGTTTCATTAGAAACAAACGGCACCAGTATTAAAGCCCTGTACAGAGAGATATTCAAGTTGTAACGCGCGAAGGTCAGAGCAGTCGGTCCCTGTAACATGGGTGACTTTAACTAATAAACTGTACCAATTGGCCCAACCAAAAATTCTAAAAATAAATCCATGGATGGGTATATGAGTCTAAATTCAGGTAAAATTTATGAAACCAGTTTCTGAGTTTTGAAACTCGAGATATGATTTTTAAGGTGATGGTGACGCAGTTTTCCAGCCTGACTAGTAATGTCAAATTGGTTGGTATCTTGAGAGGGTTTGGCGTTAACCCTCGTGTCCGACACCGCGTCGATCCACGAGTTAGGGGTGTTACAATTTTATTGGTATCATAGCTATGGTTTAGTCGGTTCTAGGACTACCATAGCGCGTGTGAGTCTAGCTATACATGCCAAATTGTTAGCGCTTAATAATGTGATGACTTGACGGTTGGAATTTTTGTTTTGATTAGCAATGGAACCGGGGTAGAGAGACCCTTGGCGGATGACGTTGAAAGTGTAGCGGCTGCTCTGTGCAAGGGACACCGCCTGTTGAGCCTCGATCATCTGCGAATAATCAAAATGAAGGGCGAAACAAGCCTTCTTCACCATGATGAATGAGTGGGTCGCATAATATGCCCGAACCAACCCGGCTGTCCAACCATTCCCAATTTAAATACTCCACCCCAAGAGCCCGCAATGCCTCCGATTCTCGATCTGTGAAAGGTGAGTAAACCACCGTGGACTTGATTAGGAAGCGTGGGGCGAGGAGTTCAAGGCCATAGTTCTTGATGATGCCGAAAAGGCCGAGTTACGGCTCGATAACACCATTAGAGTGTTAGATGAACTGCATGCACACCGATGAATGTCTTAAGTGTGCTATATCCTTGTTAAGAGACTCGACTTACTATTGGTGGAGGACTTTAATTTCCATAGTCCCAAATGAGCGAGTTACTTGGGATTTCTTCCAATCCAATTTGAAAGAAATACATTAGTCAATGGTTCATCGATCGAGCGTAAGGAATTCTTGGAACTCAAGCAAGGCCGGATGACCGTGTCTCAATCTGAACATGAGTTTGTAAGACTTAGTCGGTATGCTCGGAGTGTGTGGCTGATGAGGTTGCGATGTGCAAAAGATTTGAAGAAGGATTGAATGAAGAGTTAAAGTTACTAGTGGGAATTTTAGAGATAAAGGAGTTCGTGACACTAGTCGAACAAGCCTGCAAGGCGGAAGAACTTGGGAAGGAGAAGAAGAAGGCTGAATTTGAAGCAAGAGATTACCATAAAAGATCGACGAGTAAAGCTCCGTTCTCGGCTGTAAAGAGGTTCAGGGAGGACACCGGTAAGTCGAGGACGATCATGGAATTTCCATTAGAGCCCGACCATTGGCGGACTCCAGAGCTACTTCAGATAGCTAGTGTGGGCAATAATCGTCAAGAGAGACCCGAATGCCCCCAATGTGGAAGACGACACCTAGGTGAATGTTGGGGTAAGTCATTAATAGGGCTGTTATGGATGCGGTTCAAGGACCACTTCATTAGAGATTGCACGAGCTAGATGAGAGGAATAAGGCGCAAGGTGCAAGACCTAGTGGAGCGACGGTGGAGGTAGGCCCCGAGAATCTCTGGAGGTAGGGGTGGTAATCGAGAGGAGCCTCTAATCTGGCTGTCCGATCCGAGACCGTGCTCTGCTAGAGCATATGCCATCCGCGCATACGAGAGAGGCATCCTCCCCGACGTTATCATTTGGTACTTTTACTCTCTTTGATACTATTGTGATTGCATTGATTGACCCGGCTCTACTCACTCATATGTATGTGAAACCTTAGCATCCAATGAAGACTCTACCGTTGAGTCTCTTGAGTTCGTAATTCAGTGTCAAACCCTTTGGGTCAATCGTGCTCGTTGATAAAGTGTGCAAGAGATGCCCCTAATAATTCGAGAATCCGCATTTTTTGATCGATCGATGCTTCTACCATTTAATGAATTCGATGTTATTCTTGGTATGGATTGGTGACCAGTACATGATGCGATGGTGGACCGCAAAAGGAAAACCATTGATTTGAGGAGTGCAAATAATGAGGTAGTCCGAGTCGAGTCTCTTGATTTAAAAGGAGCGCCAATGATAATATCTTCTATGACCGCTCGGAGGTATGTGAAAAAGGGGTGTGAAACATACCTTGCGTATGTGTTTGGAAGTAAAGAGACGGAAAGGAAACTCGAATCGGTACCAGTGGTTTGTGAGTATTCAGATGTTTTTATTGAGGAGTTACCGGGATTGCCACCGGTTTGAGAAGTGGAATTCAGCATCGAAGTTGTACTGGGTACTACGCCGATTTCAATAGCCCCGTATCGTATGGCATTAACGGAATTAAAGGAATTGAAGGTTCAATTGCAAGAATTGACGGATAGAGGTTTCGCTCGACCGAGTTTTTCTCCATGGGCGCTTTGTATTGTTTGTGAAGAAGAAGGACGGAACCATGAGGTTGTGCATCGACTATCGTCAACTCAATAAAGTGACGATAAAGAATAAATATCCATTGCCACGAATTGACAATTTGTTTGATCAATTAAAGGGAGCCTCGGTGTTTTCAAAGATAGATTTGAGGTCGGGTACTATCGGTTGAGGGTCCGAGAATCGGACATACCCAAAACCGCTTTTAGAGCGAGGTACGGTCACTACTGAATTCTTGGTGATGCCGTTTGGGCTCACTAATGCCCTACGGTGTTTATGGATTTAATGAATAGAATTTTCAGGCCATACTTGGATCGGTTCGTAGTTGTATTTATCGATGACATTTTGGTCTATTCGAGAGATGAAACTCAACATCTTGAACACCGAGGCTAGTGTTGCAAATCTTACGAGATAAGCGAGTTATACATAAAGTTCATAAATGTGAATTTTGGTTGAAAGAGGTTAGCTTTTGGGGCACGTGGTGTCCGCATCGGGTGTCGAGGTGAACCCGAACAAAATTTTGGCCATAGTCGATTGGAAACCACCAAGGAATGTTACGAAGTTAGGAGCTTTTTGGGGCTTGCGGTTATTACCGACGATTTGTAAAGGTTTCTCGACGATAGCCACGCCAATGACGGCTTACTCCAAAAGGATGTTAAGTTGAATGGACGGAGAAATGTCGAAAAAGTTTCGATCAACTGAAATCTTATTTGACTGAAGCCCCAATTCTAGTGCAACCCGAATCGGGCAAAGAGTTTGTCATTTATAGTGACGCATCCCTACTTGGGTTGGGTTGGGTATTGATGCAAGAAGGGCGAGTTGTGGCCTATGAGTCGAGACAATTAAAGCCACATGAGAAAAATTATCCAACCCATGATCTCGAATTGGCTGCCATCGTGTTCGCCTTAAAGATATGGCGACATTACTTATTTGGTGAGAAGTGCCATGTGTATTCGGATCACAAAAGTCTCAAATATTTGATGACTCAGAGAGACTTAAATCTGCGACAAAGACGATGGCTCGAGTTGTTAAAGGATTATGAACTCGTCATTGATTATCACCGGAAAGGCTAATGTGGTTGCGGATGCCTTAAGTCGAAATCACTTTGTTTGCTTTACTGACGATGAATGTACACTTGTCTATTCTACCCGACAATGTGTTAGTAGCGAATTAAAGGCCAAACCATTATTGGCTCATCAAATTGTGAAGCTCGAAAGTTGATGAGGAGTTGCTTGCAAAACGGGCCGAGTGTGTTACGAACAAGGAATCGAGTTTCAAATTGATGATGACGATTGTTTGAGGTTCGAAGTCGTCTGTGTGTTCCAAAGGATTGGAACTTATTTCGATAATTCTAAATGAAGCCCATTGTAGTCGAATGTCAATCCACGGGTAGTACTAAAATGTACAATGACCAAACGCCAATTTTGGTGGCCCGGTGTGAAACGAGACATTTCGAATTTGTTTCAAGGTGTCCGATATGTCAACAAGTGAAAGCGGAACATCAAGTGCCATCGGGATTACTTGACCGATCATGATACCCGAATGGAAATGGGATCGAGTAACAATGGACTTTGTGTCTGGGTTACCATTGACTCAAAATAAGAAAGACTCGGTTTGGGTCATTGTTGATAGACTGACCAAGTCTGCTCATTTTATCCCTGTCCGCACGGATTTTACGCTCGATAAGTTGGCAGAATTATACGTCTCCCATATTGTTCGATTGCATGGGGTACCTATTTCTATCGTGTCGGATAGAGACCCAAGATTTACGTCGCGGTTTTGGAAGAAATTGCAAGAGGCTTTGGGTACCAAACGCATTTTAGCACTTTTTTCACCCCAAACCGATGGTCAATCCGAACGGATAATTCAAATACTCGAGGATATGTTGAGATGTTGCATCCTTGAGTTTAGTGGTTCATGGGAGCAGTATCGCCTTTGATTGAATTCGCCACAACAATAGCTTTCAATCAAGTATTAAGATGGCGCCTTACGAGGCTTTATACGATTAAGTAAATGCCGTACCCATTATTCTGGACTGAACTTAGTGAAGGTAAATTCTTCGGGGTTGATTTGGTTAAGGATGCCGAGCAAAAGGTTCGAGTAATTCGTGAAAGTTTGAAAGCTGCTTCGGATCGCCAAAAGTCGTATGCGGATTTGAAAAGAAAAGATATTGAATATCAGGTTGGAGACAAGGTCTTTCTCAAAGTTTCACCTTGGAAGAAGGTGCTTAGATTTGGTCGTAAGGGCAAATTGAGTCCGGGGTTCATCGGGCCATATGAAGTATCCGAACGAATTGGGCCAGTCGCATATCGATTAATTTTGCCCCCTGAACTCGAAAGGATTCACAACGTTTTTCATGTCTCGATGCTTGACGATATAGGTCGATCCATCGCACGTAATTGCTCCATCGAGATTGAGATTCAGCCTAATTTGAGCTATGAAGAGGAACCGTTCACATTATGAGGCGTGAAGTAAAAGAGTTGCGCAATAGGAAAATCCCGTTAGTGAAGGTGTTGTGGCATAAACACGGAATGGAAGAAGCCACTTGGGAACTTGAGGACTCTATGAAAGAGCGATACCCAGCCTATTTACGGTAAGATTTTCGGGGACGAAAATTTCTTAAGTGGGGAGAGTTGTGACATCCCTAAATTGACCCTAGTCGGAAAGTGGTTTGGGACCACTAAACCGAGTCATAATAATAATTAACCATCATAATTGATGCTCATTATATGTATATATGCATGTGTGAAAATTTCATGTTTGGATTTTGTTAATTGTAAGTGAATTTTTATCAAATAGGACTTATGTGAGAAAATTTAGAAATGTGCTAGGCAAATGTAAGGTGGCCTATTAATACATGTGGGAAAGTGTTGTCCTTGCATGTCAAATTAGCCAAAATGAAGCATGATGGCCGGCCATGCTATGGGTGGAAACATGTCTCCAACATGTTAGACTAGTGATGCATGTAGGAAACAATAAAATAAGAAAGTTAGCATTAAAGAAATGGAAAAAGAAAATGATGATAACAAAAAAAAAAAGTGTGGATGCTTCCCCCCTTGCCGTACATGAGAGAAACAAAAGCAAAGAAAGAAAGAAAAAAAAAAGGGTGTTCATTCTCTCATTTTCTCCTTGCTTGGCCGGATATACTAAGAAGAAAGGGGGGAAAAAGCTTGAGAAAATCAGCCATGGGAGCTTACTAGACTAAGGTGTTTTGATACAAGAAGGTATGTTTTATGCCACTCTTGAAAATGCATGCATGATTTAGAGGATTGGTTCAAAATTTTCCTTGAATCTCAAATCGAAACTAAGTTGTTAGGTGAGTTAAAATTCGGCCATGCATGTTGTTTTCCTTGGTGAGTGTTTTGATGTTGTTGTGATGAAAGCATGGAAATGAGTAAGTTCGAATGTTTAACAAAAAGGAAATTTTGTGCCATTGAGTTCTTGTTGTTATGTGTGTGTGCATGAGTATTCGGCCATGCTATAGAATTTATGTTGCAACATGATTAATGCTTAATGAGATGTATAATAGTACTTGTGAATGAGCTTGAGAGTATTTAAACAATTAGACATGAAAAGGGTGGTAATGAGGCTGAAAAATTGTTGGATGGTTAATTGGGTAAGGAATGAAGCATTCGGCCATATGGGGTACAAATGGGCATAGGTGTTAAATACCTTGTATTGGAAACTTTGATAAATAAGTAGCAATAAATTAAGATGAGATTGAGTAAATTTTCAGCTTAGTTGTGTTAAGTATTCGGCAATAACCATTATAATGCATGTGAATGCCGTATGTTTGTGTTTGATGGAGAGGTAAATTGTTTGATTTAGCTCAAGAGCAAAGGGGAACTAGATTGGACAAAGGAAAGAGAAAGCAAACGAGTAGCCGATTTGGAACCGTTCTACCCCAAACAAGGTAAGTCATTAAGCACGTATTTGATATTGCTTAAATGATTGTAAAATTTATACAATTGTGTTTAATGGGATGATATATATATATATGAATGAAAATGTATGTGTATGGAGTGATGACATTTGTTGAATGTAAAAGAAATAGTGAAATGTGTAGAAAGTTTGCTTTCGGCACTAAGTGTCTTGGCAATACGTGTATGCGGTGACGAGATCGGCACTAAGTGTGCGTGCTGGAAATATATGGCACTAAGTGTGCGTGCTGGAAATATATGGCACTAAGTGTGCGTGCTGGAAATATATGGCACTAAGTGTGCGTGCTGGAAATATATGGCACTAAGTGTGCAAGCTGGAAAAATACGGCACTGGGTGTGCGAGCTCGGAGGGTATGGCACTGTGTGTGCGGGCTTAAATTACATGGCACTAAGTGTACGAAATCGAGTAGTAAGCACTGTGTGTGCGTACTTTAAATATATGGAGGGTGTGTCTCCATTGAATTGAGTATGGACAGCGGATCGGGTAAGTACCTCGAGCTCATGACGAATAGAGAATACATTCATGCTTGGGGTTGAAATTGGTAAGCCTTAAATCTATGTGATGATTGAAATTGTATGGTTGTGCTGGAAAATGAGTTAATGTGTAAAAATGCTTCGATTATCTTGTTGTGTAGAATATGAAATATGGATGTATGAATTGGTACGAGATTGGACCGAAAGGTCCGAGGTATTATGGTATAGATTCGATATGGACGAGTACCTAGCCTCATTTGTTGTACATGTAGTAGTAACTTTATCAGTGGATTGATGAATGCTTATGACTTATTGAGTTGTAAACTCACTCGGTGTTTTTCTTGTCACCCATTTTAGGTCTCTCGGACTCGTATTGTTTGCGTGATCGGGACCGTCGTTGAAGTCATCACACCGGCTGAAATCTTGTGGTATTGTTTTTGTTGTTGAAGAGCATTTGGCATGTATAGGCTATTATATTTTGTTGAATTGTGGGTTGTAAACTTTAAGCCATGTGAAAATGGCCTATGTGGTCGTCGAGTGGGATGCTAGAACCTATAGCCACGAGTCTTAGAAACTCAAATTTTGATAAGGTGGCCATAATTTGTGTCATGTATGATGGATGATTAAGGCCAAGGAAAAATTCATGAAATTGGCATAGTCTACTGCAGTAACTGTTGCGGACAGCAGCAGTGAGATGAGATTGAAAAATCACTAAAAATAGTAGAAGTAGAATTAAATAGTGAGTAAATTATGGAACTGAACCTTGATGAATCTATTTTTATATGGATGAAGCGAAACGACCATATGAGCAGTATACTGAGAAATATTAAGGTTCTCGTGAGACAGGTCCAGAACAGTTTCTGGGTCCCCTGTCGCGACTTTGAAAATTTACCATAAATTATCCAGAAAGAATTAGGAGTCATGCCTTATATGTAAAGATTCCATTTTGAGTCTAGTTTCATTAGAAACAAACGGCACCAGTATTAAAGCCCTGTACAGAGAGATATTCAAGTTGTAACGCGCGAAGGTCAGAGCAGTCGGTCCCTGTAACATGGGTGATTTTAACTAATAAACTGTACCAATTGGCCCAACCAAAAATTCTAAAAATAAATCCATGGATGGGTATATGAGTCTAAATTCAGGGAAAATTTATGAAACCAGTTTCCAAGTTTTGAAACTCGAGATATGATTTTTAAGGTGACGGTGACGCAGTTTTCCAGCCTGACTGGTAATGTCAAATTGGTTGGTATCTTGAGAGGGTTTGGCCGTTAACCCCTCGTGTCCGACACCGGCGTCGGTCACGAGTTAGGGGTGTTACAAAATCTGAAAAGGATATAAAAAAACTCAAAGTTATAGAAGGAAAATTAATTGACAAAGGAGGTAAAAAATGATTTCAAATAAGACACTTTATTATCCGACGTTTCAATTTAAATAGGCAAGTGTCCAAAGGAAGTTTGGTTGATTTCAAATATATGATTCAAGTCTTCGCATCTATAAATGACATTTGTTAAAGACTATAAGGGTTTTTCCTTAAACCCTCCGATAATCAGAAGAGCAAGAATATTCGTTAGAGCTAGTCATTTATCGAGTACCCACCATATGAATTATATCAATTTAAAGTCACCCGCTAGCCTCATGCTAAACAACCATCTCACCCAATGTACGAGTTAAGAATCCTCCAAAATGATTACGAAATAATCCTTGTGAAATTATCCACCCTAGATGGAGTAAGGACATAACCATCCTTTAAACGAAATAATTCTAGATGAAGTTATAAGTGCTAGGGCAAGGTTAAGATATTTGGAGGTAGTAGAGGTGTCTTCCTCTAGGTGTACAAGGAATTATTAAAGAAAAGTGGAAATTAGTTTATAGTCCGCCTCTAAAATTTGGTGTGAAAGGGAACTTTTAGGAATTTTCTTTAAGGGTAAGAGATTTGTCACACCCTAATCTCTAAGTGAACTATAATTTAGGGAATTTTGGGACTTAATTGAACTTATGGAAAGTTGGCAGAATTTACCTAGAATTTTGGGAAAAATGTGACTAGCAAATAAATAATTGGATTTCAATTCTAGTTTAGTTAAAATGGAATCGACTAGTTTCATAGTGGGAGACAAAATGATTAAGGATGAATTATTGTAATGAGTAGTGAAGACGTACCAGAGGGGTATATAAATCGGTGAGTGTGAAGACATAATTTTCTCAATTTTGTTTACCAACTTTTCTCTCTGTAGTACCTTCTTCTTCGATCTCTTCGAAGAAGAAGGGGATTATGGTAGAAGAAAGCTTTGTATGTTGCAGCTATCATGTGGATTAAATCTAGGAGTGGAGAAATTGGGGAAAACTGGTAAGCTTCCTCATCTCTTAAAAGTTTTTTGTATAATTCTGGGTTTCTAAGGACTTACTACTATTAGATTAACCGATAAATGATTTTCAAGCTTTACTTCCAGGATGTAGGAGGCTCTAATGCTTGGACAAACTAGGCTACTAGGGATAAAAGAATCTAGGTGAGTCTCTGCGCCTTGCCTTTCGGATGGTGGATGATATCATGTGACTTGCATATACCAGGTTGAATACATAATGAGGTTGCCTAAGATTATGGTGTGTATGTACATAATACTTCGTGAGCTTTGGCTATTCGTATGCTAATTATTTTATGATAAATAATTGATGATTGATTAACTGGTGAAATATATGTATAATGATAAATTGTATGATACGTTTGAGTAATGTATGCACTGTGTGGAGGAAAGATTATGGAAAAGTTAGATGAAGTTAGGATGTGGGAAATGGGATTTTGGTTAGATTCCACAATTTAAGAATTGCTTGTTAGAAACCGTGATATGCAAAGCTTCGGGCCTTGTAGAGCCGACACTGCGGTGTTCGAGCATCAAGGTTAGAAATGGAGAAATAGAGGAATGGGTGAATGGATGGGAAATGGCATTTTGTTAGACTCTACAATCCAATATTGCTAACTGCAAATTGTGATATCCGAAGCTCTACTCCTTATGTAGGTTACACTATGGTGTTTGAGCATCAAGGTTAAATGTGAAAGGGAATGGTATCGATTAGTCCTTATGGTATTGATTAGTCCTTCAGGATGATACCGTGGGAATGGTATCGATTAGTCCTTCAGGATGATGCCGTGGCGACGGTAATTAAGTTCCATAAAGCAACACCATGACAACGGTTAGCAGGCTCTCTAGGACGACACCATGATGGCGATAAGGTCCTTCATAGCGACACCTCAAAAGAGGTTTAAGGTGTAAGACCATTTCTTGACTATGGTAGCATATGGAGTTTGTTGGGACAATAAATATGTTGTAGTCTGTCATGATGTTAAACATGGGGTTAGATTGTGTAAGACCATAAGTTGGCTTTGGTAGCATATGGAGTCTGTCAGGACAATAAACACGGGGTAGTCTACCAATAAGTCAAACATGGAGTAGATTGTGTAAGACCATAGCTTAGCTATGGCAGTATATAGAGTCCACCGAGATAGTAACACGGGGTAATCCATTAGGATGAAAAAAAGGGGGATTACACGTGTGGAGTTTATAGATCAATATATCAAGAGACCCACCAAGGTTTAAAGTAGAAGTCATGGCATGGTGGGTGTGATAACCCATAAGACCAAATGAACTTGTTTTGTCTAGGAAACACAAACCAATGGGATAATAAGACAATCCACCATAGACAATGATGAGTGGAGCTAAGGAAGTGTCTCAACCCAATTAGGGCAAATGGAGGGAGAGTTTCCTTAGATTAGAAGGTAAACTTAATGTACATTAATAAGATTCAACCAGGGAAAT
Organism: Gossypium arboreum; assembly: GCF_025698485.1. Lineage (NCBI taxonomy): Eukaryota > Viridiplantae > Streptophyta > Magnoliopsida > Malvales > Malvaceae > Gossypium > Gossypium arboreum. Next base: position 62,085,073 of record NC_069075.1, on the reverse strand, counting down.
TACGGATTCCATCAGGGAAATTATAGATCCCATACTAATTAACCAGATACGAAATAGCCTATAATGAAATAGAACTTAATTCATAAGTCGACAAGGGTGTAGTGCCAGCTCAAGGCTAATTGATCAATAAATTCCACTGATTGATCAATAAAGTCCACCAAAGAATAATGAAAAGTGGAAGTATGTTAGGACTGTGAGACACGAAAATATCTTGTTCATCAACCAAGGGTAGAGGTTTTCATGAAACATCTGAGTATGAGATATTATGTTGGGAGTACACATATAAAGAAGCATATTAAAGGAATGGGTTGAAAGAGCAAGTGTCATGTGATTGCACTATAGACACTATTTCTATAAGGAAAAGAGAACGTATTCGAGTAAGGACTCTTTGTTACGAAAATTACTTGGGTGAACGCCAAGCATCACCAGTCAGAAGTAATAAATACAAGTACTGAGGATAAGGAACCACGATAAATGGGGTAAGACCCATGAGAGAACCTGGTTATGATCTGACCAGGGTCTATGTTGCCCATAAATGACTTAAAGTATACAAGGTATTGGCCTTGCCAACTAAGTTCGTGAATTTTCCTATGAAATACATGGAGTTTAATTCCGAGTTATAAATCTCAATTTCATAAGATTGATGCAAACTTATGTGAATTTTATGTACAGATCCCACTAAGTTCTTTCGAACTTATAAAATTACTACTGTAATGCAGGTTAGATAAAGACTTGGAGATCAATAGAGACTAAGCCAAACTCTACCAGGGTTAAGTGGTGTGCGGTTCTTATTCATGTATATAAAGGGTGTCACATCCCAAAATTCTAATTGTTGTTGTTAAATCATTAACAAGCTTACTGGCCTAGTAGTTAAGCACCTTAATTAAATCCTTAGTGAATTAAAATTTTTGAACAAAAGATGGCATTTCTCTCCATGCAAAATAATCTATGCATATGGATGGTAACTTTCATTTTAATTTTTTTGTAACTCCATAATTCAAATTTCAAAGGTGTAACTTTCATAGTTAAGAGATGTTAATTTTCTAACATATTTTTTCTCTAACTTGAATGCATTGTGGGAAGGTTATGCTTGTGTCATCCCATCTATCTCTCAATCTCTCATTTTCTTGGAATTTTTCACTATCTTTTCGCTTTTTTCTTCTCCTTGATCACCACCTTGTACTGTCCATATTGGTTCCTTCTCATTGCGATTTCCTTTCCTTTACTTTATTTTTGTTTAAACTTTCTGATACCATTACTTCCAACCACCACTTCTCCACTATAGCACCATCATACCACCACCATAGCACCACCGCATCACCACCCTTGCACCACATCAAAACTGTTTTCTTTTATATCTCTTCTCTTTTCTTTTTTCTTCATTTGAATATCACCTATACTTTTTTTTCATTCCTTTTTCTAAATAACATAATTCTCACTACTCATAGATTTAATTCTTTCCCCTACTCTTTTCTTCTTCACATTGTCAAATTTTATATTCATTTTTGAAGTGTTCTTCATCATTTACCATCTTTGACAACTATTGGTGAATAAAAGAGATTCCCCTTTCTATTATTTTCAACTCTACTCATCATATTTTATTTTTCATGATAATTCCATTTGATTTATTCTTTCTTTTTCTTCAATACTTAGATCCTCATACCAACCTTGATCATCAACAATAGTAGCAGTTCTTTCTAATATTTGGAAATAAGTGTGTAAGTATCACGGTGAAGTAAATTTCATTATATTTCTTTTGGAGTAAATTTAAATATTCTTTAATCAAGTGATCATTTTGGATTGAAGGTTTAATTCAGGAATCATGGTCTTTTTGGGAATCCAAGTTGGAGTTTTGGTGGAAGAAGTTTTAGGGTAAGTGTAGTTTTCAAGTATATAGTGTAAATTGGTTATTATTGGTTGTTGGACAATATCTTTCAAATGGAAATAAGTTATTCTAATTTTCAATCTAATTTTGTTAGGTATTAATTTAGTTTCGAATCATTTGGAATTGAAGTATTCGAGTTTGTGTTAGGATTAACGTTTTGGAGGTGTTTGTTTTATTCAAGTGTTATGTGTGGAAATAATGATTTTGATCAAGTTATTTATATGGCAAACTAAAAAATACTATCTAGAAGTAAAAATAACATATTATGTGATTGTCTAGATTTCAAGTATGTGTTTTAAACTTAAATCTTTGATGTGTTATGTTATTTATTACTAAAATGTGATTTTATTCTAATATTATGGTATGTGACATCATGGCCTATATGTGTTCATTTTGTAAAGCATGGTTTACCATGACTATTGATAATTGATTTGTATATGATTGCATGTTTAACATGCCTAATGACTTGATAGTGAATTTGCATGCCATGTCGCATTTCATGGGGTTGAAATTATTTTGCAAAGAGGAAGATGTGGTAGTCTAGTAATCTGCAATATTATTTGGTTTATCCACACAAGTGATTCAATAGCTTGACTGTGATTTTGGTGGCTTGACCACAATTACGAGTTTTGGTAGCTTGTCTACAGATTTGGTGACTTTGTCCACATATATGCTGGAGTGTTTTGGATGGATGTGTGACAGCCCTAAAGTGACCCTAGTCGGAAAGCGGTTTCAGGACCGCTAAACCGAGTCACCAAATTATTTGAATATGATATCTATTGTCTAAAATATGTGATTCTGAATGTGTGAAGGTTTTAAGCTTCGATTTAGTAAATTGCATGTGAAATTAGTCGATAGGACTTATGTGTGACACTTTTGAAATGTGATAGGTAAATCTATAAGGATCTATTAGTGCATGTAATCAAAGGGGTGGACTTGCATGTCAACTTCCCCCTTTTTTAATTGCTAATGGCCGGCCATGACAAAGGGTGATGGGCAAAACATGTCATAAAACATGTTGTGACAATGGTGTATGTTAGGAAAAGTAAAATAAGGAGTATGGGTAATAAATAAATGGAAAAAAAAAAAAAGAATGGTGTGAGTGTTCCCCCCATTGCCGTGAGTTGAGGGAAAGAAGAAAAAAAAAAGTGTCCATCATTTTTCACTTCTTTTGGCTGAAAATTCTAAGGAAGAAAGAAAACAAGTTGTGTTCTTTGGTTCTTCTTGGCCGATTTGAGAGGGGGAAGAAAGGAGTGAAGCAATCGGTCATCTTAGGTCGATATTAAGGTAAGGAAGTTGATATTAGTTCTTGAAATCCTAGTTGATTTTGAGTGAGAAATCAAGTTATTGTTGGTAACCCATGTTGAAATTGTGATTTTGGAATAAGTAAGGTGTAACACCCCTAACTCGTGGCCGACGCCGGTGTCGGACACGAGGGGTTAACGAGACAAATCCTCTTAAAGTACCGACCAATTTGGCATTTCTGGACAGGCTGGAAAACTGCATCACCGTCGCCTTAAAAATCATATCTCGAGTTCCAAAACTCGGAAACTGGTTTCGTAAATTTTCCCTGAATTTAGACTCATATACCCATCCATGGATTTATTTTTAGAATTTTTGGTTGGGCCAATTGGTACAGTTTATTAGTTAAAGTCACCCATGTTACAGGGATCTACTGCTCTGACCTCCGCGCATTACAACTTGAATATCTTTCTGTACAGGGATTTAATACTGGTGCCGTTTGTTTCTAATGAAACTAGACTCAAAATGGAATCTGTACATATAAGGCATGACTCCTAATTATTTCTGGATAATTTATGGTAAATTTTCAAAGTCGCGACAGGGGACCCAGAAATCATTCTGGCCCTGTCTCACGAGAACTTTAATATCTCCCAGTATACTGCTCATATGGTCGTTTCGTTTCGTCCATATAAAAATAGATTCATCAAGGATCAGTTCCATAATTTACTCACTATTTAATTCTACTTATACTATTTTTAGTGATTTTTCAATCTCACCTCACTGCTGCTGTCCGCAACAGTTACTGCAGTAGACTATGCCAATTTCATGAATTTTTCCTTGGCCTTAATCATCCATCATACATGACACAAATTATGGCCACCTTAACAAAATTTGAGTTTCTAAGACTCGTGGCTATAGGTTCTAGCATCCCACTCGACGACCACATAGGCCATTTTCACATGGCTTAAAGTTTACAACCCACAATTCGACAAAATTTAATAGCCTATACATGCCAAATGTTCTTCAACAACAAAAAAACAATACCACAAGATTTCAGCCGGTGTGATGACTTCAACGACGGTTCCGAGCACGCAACAATACGAGTCCAAGAGACCTAAAATGGGTGACAAGAAAACACCGAGTGAGTTTACAACTCAGTAAGTCATAAGCATTCGTCAATCCACTGATAAAGTTACTACTACATGTACAACAATTGAGGCTAGGTACTCGTCCATATCGAATCTATACCATAATACCTCGGACCTTTTGGTCCAATCTCGCACCAATTCATACATCCACATTTCATATTCTACACAACAAGATAATCAAGCATTTTTACACATTAACTCATTTTCCGAACAACCATACAATTTCAATCATCACATAGATTTAAGGCTTACCAAATTCAACCCCAAGCATGAACGTATTACCTATTCGTCATGAGCTCAAGGTACTTACCGATCCGCTGTCCATACTCAACTCGATGGAGACACACCTCCATATATATAGAGTACGCACACACAAAGTGCTTAATACTCGATTTCGCACACTTAGTGCCATGCGATTTAGGCCCTTTTACAGTGCCATGCCCTTCGAGCTCGCACACTTAGTGCCATATATTTCCAGCATGCACACTTAGTGCCATATATTTCCAGCACGCACACTTAGTGCCAATCTCGTCACCATACACACGTATTGCCCGACACTTAGTGCCGAAAGCAAACTTTCTACACATTTCACTATTTCTTTTACATTCAACAATTGTCATCACTCCATACACATACATTTTCATTTATATTTATATATCATCCCATTAAACACAATTGCATAAATTTTACAATCATTTAAGCAATATCAAATACGTGCTTAATGACTTACCTCGTGTTGGGTAAAATAGTTCCAAGTCGGCTACTCGATGACCTTCGCCTTTCCCTTGCTTGATTCTCCTCCTTTGACTCCTTGAGCTTGATCAATAAATCAACTAGTTTAACCATCTTGCTAAACATTTATAATTTAACTACACATGCATATGTATGCTTGTATATTCGCAACCGTCCTCACTAATTACCCATTTAGTCGATTATACACATAATTAAAGGTAACATCACGATTAGATTTAACACCATCTTTATACTCAATTAGATGGCGAATGTATGTATATATATACAATGTCAACTATAACATCTTTTAAACACCTAATTTCATCTCATGAACATTTAGTCAAATTTTCCTAATCTAGCATATATTTTCACATCTATTTGTAACATCATGTAATTTCACATACAACTACAATTAACCAAGCTCTTCATCCAATCATGCTCTCATGTTCGGTCATCCATATCTATACTAGCCATAACAAAATAATTTCTAAGTTTTAACACAAGCACAACACTTTAGTACCATGGCGAACACTTCATGCCTCATCATCACAACATCAAAACCCCAACCGCATCATTCCTATCACGAGACTATGGTTCGCACCTTAGCTTCCCACATTCTTCTCATAACCCTCATAGTTCATTCGCCACCCATCATTCAACCAATAAAATTTCCTAGCAACCCCTATGGCCAAGCACACACACACACGCACACTTACATCTCAACTCATAATACCAAAAAAATCACATACTATCCAAACTATCTTAAACAATCAAAGAGTCCCCCCTTTTTCCATAGCCTAATGTTTCATTCCCCAACATTATTCAACATTTTGCATGGCTAAACAAGAACCATGATCGTTCACCCACAACAAGTAAACATCTTACAAGTTAACACAATGTACTAACCTCCTTAAGGCTTCAAGTGACCGAAATTCTCCCTCCTTCCTTCCTTCTAGCCGGCCAAGTTCAACAAAGAGAGAACTCTCTTTCCTCCCTTTCTCTCCCTCACTCACGGCAATGGCAAAGGTAAGGATGAACATTCCCCCTTTTTCTTTTCTTATTTTATTCCCCTTTACTTTTTAATTCCTTTCTTTATTCTAGCTTGTCTCCCATTACCCAATTTCTCATTATAAAATCTAAGGCAAACAAATACATTGCCCATCCTCCATCTATCTTGGCCGGCCACCATAAGGAAATTTGGCAATTTGACATGCAAATCCAAGCATTTTCTAATATGTATCAATAGGCCACTTTACAATTAGCCTAGCACATTTCTCAATTTCCTCACATAAGTCCTTTCTAATAAATTTCACCTACAAATGACGAAATTAAGGCACTAAATTTTCACATATGTATATTCATGCACAATAAACATAGAAAATAATAATTAATAAATTTTGTGTCTCGGTTTTGTGGTCCCGAAACCACATCCCGACTAGGGTCAATTTTGGGATGTCACAACTCTCCCCCACTTAGGAAATTTTCGTCCCCGAAAATCTTACCGGTAAATAGGTTTGGGTAACGCTCTTTCATAGAGTTCTCGGGTTCCCAAGTAGCTTCTTCCATCCCGTGTTTAAGCCATAACACTTTTACTAATGGAACCCTTTTGTTTCGCAACTCCTTCACTTCACGAGCTAGGATACGAATCGGTTCTTCTTCATAACTCATATCGGCTTGAATTTCAACCTTTGATGGACTAATTACGTGTGACGGGTCAGATCTATAACGTCGAAGCATCGAAACATGGAAGACGTTATGAATCTTTTCAAGTTCAGGGGGCAAAATCAAACGATACGCGACTGGACCGACTCGTTCGGATATCTCATATGGCCCGATGAACCTCGGGCTCAATTTGCCTTTACGGCCAAATCTGAGTATCTTTTTCCAAGGTGAAACTTTGAGAAAGACCTTGTCTCCAACCTGATATTCAATATCTTTTCTTTTCAAATCCGCATACGACTTTTGGCGATCCGAAGCAGCTTTCAAACTTTCACGAATTACTCGAACTTTTGCTCGGCATCCTTAACCAAATCAACCTCAAGAATTTACCTTCACTAAGTTCACCAGAATAATGGGTACGGCATTTACGACCGTATAAAGCCTCGTAAGGCGCCATCTTAATACTTGATTGAAAGCTATTGTTGTGGCGAATTCAATCAAAGGTAAATACCGTTCCATGAACCACTAAACTCAAGGATGCAACATCTCAACATATCCTCGAGTATTTGAATTATCCGTTCGGATTGACCATCGGTTTGGGGATGAAAAGCGGTGCTAAAATGCAGCTTGGTACCCAAAGCATCTTGTAATTTCTTCCAAAATCGCGACGTAAATCTTGGGTCTCTATCCGACACGATAGAAATAGGCACCCGTGTAATCTCACAATCGAGAAGCGTACAATTCCGCTAATTTGTCCATTGAAAAATCCGTGCGTCACGGGGATAAAGTGAGCCGACTTAGTTAGTCTATCGACAACGACCCAAATCGCATCCTTCTTACTCACGACAATGGCGGTCCGGATACAAAGTCCATTGTGACTCGATCCCATTTCCATTCGGGTATCATGATCGGCTGAAGTAATCCCGATGGCACTTGATGTTCCGCTTTCACTTGTTGACATATCGGACACCTTGAAACAAATTCGAAATGTCTCGTTTCATACCGCCACCAAAATTGGCGTTTGGTCATTGTACATTTTAGTACTACCCGGTGGATTGACATTCGACTACAATGGGCTTCATTTAGAATTATCGAAATAAGTTCAATTCTTTGGAACACACAGACGACTTCAACCTTAAACAATCGTCATCATCAATTTGAAACTCGATTCCTTGCTCGAACACACTCACCCCGTTTGCAAGCAACTCCTCATCAACTTTCGAGCTTCCCGAATTTGATGAGCCAACAATGGTTTGGCCTTCAATTCGCTACTAACACATTGTCGGGTAGAATAGACAAGTGTACATTCATCGTCAGAAAAACAAGTGATTTCCGACTTAAGGCATCCGCAACCACATTGGCCTTTCCCGGGTGATAATCAATAACGAGTTCATAATCTTTTAACAACTCGAGCCATCGTCTTTGTCGCAGATTTAAGTCTCTTTGAGTCATCAAATATTTGAGACTTTTGTGATCCGAATACACATGGCACTTCTCACCAAATAAGTAATGTCGCCATATCTTTAAGGCGAATACGATGGCAGCCAATTCGAGATCATGGGTCGGATAATTTTTCTCATGTGGCTTTAATTGTCTCGACGCATAGGCCACAACTCGCCCTTCTTGCATCAATACGCAACCCAACCCAAGTAGGGATGCGTCACTATAAATGACAAACTCTTTGCCCGATTCGGGTTGCACTAGAATTGGGGCTTCAGTCAAATAAGCTTTCATTGATCGAAACTTTTCGACATTTCTCCGTCCATTCGAACTTAACATCCTTTTGGAGTAGCCGTCATTGGCGTGGCTATCGTCGAGAAACCTTTACAAATCGTCGGTAATAACCGCAAGCCCCAAAAAGCTCCTAACTTCGGTAACATTCCTTGGTGGTTTCCAATCGACTATGGCGAAATTTTGTTCGGGTCCACCGACACCGTCGCGGACACCACGTGCCCCAAAAAGCTAACCTCTTTCAACCAAAATTCACATTTTGAACTTTATGTATAATCGCTTATCTCGTAAGATTTGCAACACTAGCCTCGGTGTTCAAGATGCTCGGTTTCATCTCTCGAATAGACCAAAATGTCATCGATAAATACAACTACGAACCGATCCAAGTATGGCCTGAAAATTCTATTCATTAAATCCATAAACACCGCGAGGGCATTGGTGAGCCCAAACGGCATCACCAAGAATTCGTAGTGACCATACCTCGTTCTAAAAGCGGTTTTGGTATGTCCGATTCTCGGACCCTCAACCGATAGTACCCGACCTCAAATCTATCTTTGAAAACACCGAGGCTCCCTTTAATTGATCAAACAAATCGTCAATTCGTGGCAATGGATATTTATTCTTTATCGTCACTTTATTGAGTTGACGATAGTCGATGCACAACCTCATGGTTCCGTCCTTCTTCTTCACAAACAATACAAAGCGCCCCATGGAGAAAAACTCGGTCGAGCGAAACCTCTATCCGTCAATTCTTGCAATTGAACCTTCAATTCCTTTAATTCCGTTAATGCCATACGATACGGGGCTATTGAAATCGGCGTAGTACCGGTACAACCGATGTCAATTCCACTTCTCGAACCGGTGGCAATCCCAGTAACTCCTCGGAAAAACATCCGAATACTCACAAACCACTGGTACCGATTCGAGTTTCCTTTCGTCTCTTTACTCCCAAACACATACGCAAGGTATGTTTCACATCCCTTTTCACATATCTTGACGGTCATAGAAGATATTATTGCGCACTCCTTTAAATCGATGAGACTCGACTCGGACTACCTCATTATTTGCACTCCTCAAATTAATGGTTTTCCTTTTGCAGTCCACCAACGCATCATGTACGGTCACCAATCCATACCAAGAATAACATCAATTCATGAAATGGTAGAAGCATCAGATCGGCCGGAAAACAGATTCTCGAATTATTAGGGGGCATCTCTTGCACACTTTATCAACAAGCACGTATTGACCCAAAGGGTTTGACACTCGAATTACGAACTCAGTAGACTCAACAGGTAAAGTCTTACTGGATGCTAAGGTTTCACATACATATGAGTGAGTAGAGCCGGGGTCAATCAATGCAATCACAATAGTATCAAAGAGAGTAAAAGTACCGGTGATAACATCGGGGAGGATGCCTCCTCTCGTATGCGGGATGGCATATGCTCTAGCAGAGCACGGGTCTCAGATCGGACGGCCGTATTAGAGGCTCCTCTCGATTACCACCCCTACCTCCAGAGATTCTCGGGGCCTACCTCCACCGTCGTTCCACTAGGTCTTGCACCTTGCGTCTTATTCCTCTCATCTAGCTCGTGCAATCTCTAATGAAGTGGTCCTTGAACCGCATCCATAACAGCCCTATTAATGAGACTTACCCCAACATTCACCTAGGTGTCGTCTTCCACATTGGGGGCATTCAGGTCTCTCTTGACGATTATTGCCCACACTAGCTACTGAAGTAGCTCGGAGTCCGTCAATGGTCGGGCTCTAATGGAAATTCCCGATCGTCCTCGACTTCTGGTGTCCTCCACGAACCTCTTTACAGCCGAGAACGGAGCTTTACTCGTCGATCTTTTACGGTAATCTCTTGCTTCAAATTCAGCCTTCTTCTTCTCCTCCCAAGTTCTTCCGCCTTGCGAGCTCGTTCGACTAGTGTCACGAACTCCTTTATCTCCAAAATTCCCACTAGTAACTTTAACTCTTCATTCAATCCTTCTTCAAATCTTTTGCACATCGCAACCTCATCAGCCACACACTCCGAGCATACCGACTAAGTCTTACGAACTCATGTTCAGATTCGAGATCTGATCATCCGGCCTTGCTTGAGTTCCAAGAATTCCTTACGCTTCGATCGATGAACCGTTGACTAATGTATTTCTTTCAAATTGGATTGGAAGAAATCCCAAGTAACTCGTTCATTTGGGACTATGGAAATTAAAGTCCTCCACCAATAGTAAGTGAGTCTCGCAACAAGGATATAGCACACTTAAGACATTCGTCGGTGTGCATGACACTCATCTAACACTCTAATGGTGTTATCGAGCGAAACTTCGGCCTTTTCGGCATCATCAAGTAACTATGGCCTTGAACTCCTCGGCCCCACGCTTCCTAATCAAGTCCACGGTGGTTTACTCACCTCGCGGATCGATGCGGAGGCATTGCGAGTCTTGGGGTGGAGTATTTAAATTCGGGAATGGTTGGACAGCCGGGTTGGTTCGGGCATATTCGCGACCCACTCATTCATCATAGTGAAGAAGGCTTGTTTCGCCTTCATTTTGATTATTCGCGGATGACCGAGGCTCAACAGCGGTGTCCCTTGCGCAGAGCAGCCGCTACACTTTCAACGTCATCCGCCAAGGGTCTCTACCCGGGTTCCATCGCTAATCAAAACAAAAATTTCAACCGTCAAGTCATCACATTATTAAGCACTATCAATTTGGCATGTATAGCTAGACTCACACGCTATGGTAGTCCTAGAACCGACTAAACCATAGCTCTGATACCAATAAAATTGTAACACCCTAACTCGTGGCCGACGCGTGTGTCGGACACGAGGGGTAACAGACAAATCCTCTTAAAGTACCGACCAATTTGGCATTTCTGGACAGGCTGGAAAACTGCATCACCGTCGCCTTAAAATCATATCTCGAGTTCCAAAACTCGGAAACTGGTTTCGTAAATTTTCCTGAATTTAGACTCATATACCCATCCATGGATTTATTTTTAGAATTTTGGTTGGGCCAATTGGTACAGTTTATTAGTTAAAGTCACCCATGTTACAGGGATCTACTGCTCTGACCTCCGCGCATTACAACTTGAATATCTTTCTGTACAGGGATTTAATACTGGTGCCGTTTGTTTCTAATGAAACTAGACTCAAAATGGAATCTGTACATATAAGGCATGACTCCTAATTATTTCTGGATAATTTATGGTAAATTTTCAAAGTCGCGACAGGGGACCCAGAAATCATTCTGGCCCTGTCTCACGAGAACTTTAATATCTCCCAGTATACTGCTCATATGGTCGTTTCGTTTCGTCCATATAAAATAGATTCATCAAGGATCAGTTCCATAATTTGCTCACTATTTAATTCTACTTATACTATTTTTAGTGATTTTCAATCTCACCTCACTGCTGCTGTCCGCAACAGTTACTGCAGTAGACTATGCCAATTTCATGAATTTTTCCTTGGCCTTAATCATCCATCATACATGACACAAATTATGGCCACCTTAACAAAATTTGAGTTTCTAAGACTCGTGGCTATAGGTTCTAGCATCCCACTCGACGACCACATAGGCCATTTTCACATGGCTTAAAGTTTACAACCCACAATTCGACAAAATTTAATAGCCTATACATGCCAAATGTTCTTCAACAACAAAAAACAATACCACAAGATTTCAGCGGTGTGATGACTTCAACGACGGTTCCGAGCACGCAACAATACGAGTCCAAGAGACCTAAAATGGGTGACAAGAAAACACCGAGTGAGTTTACAACTCAGTAAGTCATAAGCATTCGTCAATCCACTGATAAAGTTACTACTACATGTACAACAATTGAGGCTAGGTACTCGTCCATATCGAATCTATACCATAATACCTCGGACCTTTTGGTCCAATCTCGTACCAATTCATACATCCACATTTCATATTCTACACAACAAGATAATCGAAGCATTTTTACACATTAACTCATTTTCCAGAACAACCATACAATTTCAATCATCACATAGATTTAAGGCTTACCAAATTCAACCCCAAGCATGAACGTATTACCTATTCGTCATGAGCTCAAGGTACTTACCCGATCCGCTGTCCATACTCAACTCGATGGAGACACACCCTCCATATATATAGAGTACGCACACACAGTGCTTAATACTCGATTTCGCACACTTAGTGCCATGCGATTTAGGCCCGCACACACAGTGCCATGCCCTTCGAGCTCGCACACTTAGTGCCATATATTTCCAGCATGCACACTTAGTGCCATATATTTCCAGCACGCACACTTAGTGCCAATCTCGTCACCATACACACGTATTGCCCGCACACTTAGTGCCGAAAGCAAACTTTCTACACATTTCACTATTTCTTTTACATTCAACAATTGTCATCACTCCATACACATACATTTTCATTTATATTTATATATCATCCCATTAAACACAATTGCATAAATTTTACAATCATTTAAGCAATATCAAATACGTGCTTAATGACTTACCTCGTGTTGGGTAAAATAGTTCCAAGTCGGCTACTCGATGACCTTCGCCTTTCCCTTGCTTGATTCTCCTCCTTTGACTCCTTGAGCTTGATCAATAAATCAACTAGTTTAACCATCTTGCTAAACATTTATAATTTAACTACACATGCATATGTATGCTTGTATATTCGCAACCGTCCTCACTAATTACCCATTTAGTCGATTATACACATAATTAAAGGTAACATCACGATTAGATTTAACACCATCTTTATACTCAATTAGATGGCGAATGTATGTATATATATACAATGTCAACTATAACATCTTTTAAACACCTAATTTCATCTCATGAACATTTAGTCAAATTTTCCTAATCTAGCATATATTTTCACATCTATTTGTAACATCATGTAATTTCACATACAACTACAATTAACCAAGCTCTTCATCCAATCATGCTCTCATGTTCGGTCATCCATATCTATACTAGCCATAACAAAATAATTTCTAAGTTTTAACACAAGCACAACACTTTAGTACCATGGCCGAACACTTCATGCCTCATCATCACAACATCAAAACCCCAACCGCATCATTCCTATCACCGAGACTATGGTTCGCACCTTAGCTTCCCACATTCTTCTCATAACCCCTCATAGTTCATTCGGCCACCCATCATTCAACCAATAAAATTTCCTAGCAACCCCTATGGCCAAGCACACACACACACACTTACATCTCAACTCATAATACCAAAAAAATCACATACTATCCAAACTATCTTAAACAATCAAAGAGTCCCCCCCCCTTTTTCCATAGCCTAATGTTTCATTCCCCCAACATTATTCAACATTTTTGCATGGCTAAACAAGAACCATGATCGTTCACCCACAACAAGTAAACATCTTACAAGTTAACACAATGTACTAACCTCCTTAAGGCTTCAAGTGACCGAAATTCTCCCCTCCTTCCTTCCTTCTAGCCGGCCAAGTTCAACAAAGAGAGAACTCTCTTTTCCTCCCCTTTCTCTCCCTCACTCACGGCAATGGCAAAGGTAAGGATGAACATTCCCCCTTTTTCTTTTCTTATTTTATTCCCCTTTACTTTTTAATTCCTTTCTTTATTCTAGCTTGTCTCCCATTACCCAATTTCTCATTATAAAATCTAAGGCAAACAAATACATTGCCCATCCTCCATCTATCTTGGCCGGCCACCATAAGGAAATTTGGCAATTTGACATGCAAATCCAAGCATTTTCTAATATGTATCAATAGGCCACTTTACAATTAGCCTAGCACATTTCTCAATTTCCTCACATAAGTCCTTTCTAATAAATTTCACCTACAAATGACGAAATTAAGGCACTAAATTTTCACATATGTATATTCATGCACAATAAACATAGAAAATAATAATTAATAAATTTTGTGTCTCGGTTTTGTGGTCCCGAAACCACATCCCGACTAGGGTCAATTTTGGGATGTCACATAAGGTTTTCGGCTATGGAGATTAGTAAGGGTGATGGTTGTGTTTCATGCTAAATCTTGATGATTATGAGTTCCTTTCTTGGGTCTACCTTAGATCCATGAAGTATTTTTTTATTTGGTGTTGTTGGAAGTATCGGTCATGGTATATCCATAAGCATGATTTATGCTTATTGCATGATAGGTAAGATTTGTGTTTTGGATATATGTTTATATTTGTTTATAATCAACTTGTGATTCGGCTCTTGCACATATATATATACATGTTTGCACATGATGTATTGGTATGACATATATACTATCTCAAGGTATATATTTACATATGATGATGTTTCGGTTATGAAGTAAATGATTGATGCGTATTGAGTTACAATATGTAATGCGTTAGTTAGTAAAATGTATGCCATTTATGTGTGGTATTAAGTATATAATTGGCCTCAACATGGACATGCATATTCGGCCACATGAGGTGGATTGGTGTGCATGCATTCGGTTAGAGGCAAGCATATTGATGCCTATTCTTGGCTTAGATAATCGGCTAAAAGAGAGTGTGGACTATTGTGTTGAGTTAGATTCATGATTTCGTACATATGTGACTTTAATGTCTAATGAATATATATGGGCTAAGTACCTTGAGTTCCTCTTTTTGATACTCAAAGGATTAAATCAATTTATTTTTCAATTTAAGCTCAAGAGCAAAGGGGAACTAAATCCGATAAAGGGAAGGAAAAAGTGGTCGAATAGCCATCGAAATCGTTCGACAACATCCGAGGTAAGTTTTCGGGTAATGGAATTTGGATTATGATTTGATTAGATCATGTTTTAAGCAAAATCAAAATCATGCTCTTTGTGTGTGGCTATTGAGCGAAATTGCAAGTGTGATAAGTGTCTTGTGTTTGAGTTTTGCTAATGAAAATGAAATACTGAATGTGTCATGATTTATTGATAATTGTGCTTGGTTATTCGAATGATGTCCGGCTAAGTCCCGAAGGCTTTGTGCTAAGTGACTATATCTCGACTAAGATCCGAAGGCATTCAGACGAGTTACTAAATCCGGACTAAGATCCGAAGGCATTTGTGCGAAGTTACTAAATCCGGGTTAAGTCCGAAGGCATCTGTGCGAAGTTACTATAACCGGCTATGTCCCAAGGCATTTGAACGAGTAGCTATATTCGATTAAACTCAAGGTACGTGATTCGGGAATGAATGAACTTGCTGTAAAATTTCAGTTAATACGCTTGAAATCCCAACAATGAGGTATGTTTCAGATGTGCTTTGAATTAGTTGAGCCCTTACAAATAAGTATTCGCCGGTTGATAAATGAGCTACCGCCTTTGGCTAAGTTGATATTTGTGTATGAATATAAGGGTTGGTAATGTGAAGTAAGTATGATATTGAGAATTTGTGCATATGAAATTATCTGTTTAGCTACATAAATACTATACTTTGGTTGTGTCTAAATTCATGACTCAAACTTACTAAGCATTAAATGCTTACTCGTTTCTTTGATTCCCTGTTTTATAGATTTTGGTTCTTCACTATCGGACTCGGATTTTTGAAGTCGAAGCCGCCCACACTATCAAAGCTCCTTTTGGTATATTTTTGGTTGAACTTTGAAATGGCATGTATAGGACTACCCTTTTGTTGTAGGTCATGTACCTTTCGGTTTTGTGTAAATTTGGATAGCCATGCAAAAATGGCTTAAGTATACTTTGGGCATGGTATTATAATCATTGTATGTTGTTCATTAAGAGGTATGGAAATGTTTGGAAACGATTAGCCATTGGGATGGTTAATCATGATCATATTTTGTGCTATTTATGCAAAAGGGCTAGTTGAATCATGGAAACTATGAAATAGGTAAAGCCTACCTTAAAGACAGATGCTAACAGCTGCAGTGACGTGGATGTGAAAAATCACTAAAAATAGTAAGAATGGAATTAAATAGTGAATAAATTATGTAAACGAACCTTGACGAGTCTATTTTCATAGGAAAATAACGAAACGATCATATGAACAGTATGTTAAGGGATATTTAAGTTTTCGTGAGACAGGGCCAGAACGGTTTCTGGAGTCCCTGTTCCAATTTGGAAATTCATTATAAATTTACCAGAGATAATTAGAAGCCATGCCATATATGTACAGATTCCTTTTCGAGTTTAGTTTCTGTAGAAACAAACGGCATCAGTATTGAAGCCCTGTACAGGGAGATATCCAAGTCGTAATGCGCAAAGGTTAGTGTAGTCGATCCCTGTAACATGGGGGATTTTAACTAATAAACTGTACTAATTTGCCCGACCAACAATTCTAGAAAAAAATCTGTCGATGGACATATGAGTCTAGTTTCAGGGAAAAATTACGAAACTGATTTTCGAGTTTTGGAACTCAAGATATGATTTTTAAGGTGATAGTGATGCAGTTAGCCAACTGCCTGGAAATTTTTTTAAAAGGGACTGTGAAAATGAGTGGTTTAAGCCCGTTAACCCCTCGTGTCTGACTCCGGCAGCGGTCTCGGGTACGGGGTGTTACAGGGTGAGATTTTGGAAACTCCTTTTGGTGTGTAGCGGTGATAGGTAGGATGTTTTGAAAATTTTGCATATCTATTTTTATAAACTGTAAATTGACATAATCAGGTGCATAAAAGTCTGTATATTTGAATAATATGTGAATGAAAATAACTTTATTTTGTTTAAAGTGATTTTTTTTATTTAGCTTGATATAAAACTCACACTGAGCTTATTAGTTCACTCCTTTAGTTTCCTTAAAACTTTTAGATGACACTTAAGGATAGGACTTGGATGCAACAATTGGAGGATATTCTCATATTAATTTAAAACAAAGTTTTTTTGAAACTGTGACAGCCCAAAATTGACCCTAGTCGGGAAGTGGTTTCGGGACTACTAAACCGAGTCACCGAAATGTTTGAACGTAATATTTATTGTCTAGAATATGTAATTATGAATGTGTGAAAATTTCAAGCTTCGATTTAGTCGATTGCATGTGAATTCAGTTAGTAGGACTTGTGTGACACTTTTGAAATGTGATAGGCTAATCTATAAGGACCTAATAGTGCATGTAATCAAAAGGGGGGACTTGCATGTCAAATTTCCCCCCCTAATTGGTAGTGGCCGGCCATGATAAAGGATTATGGGCAAAACATGTCATAGACATGTTATGTTGGTGCATCATGGGAGGAAAAAATAAATTAATGAGTATGGGTAATAAAGAAATGGAAAAGAAAAAAAAGAGAGGATGTGTGAGTGTTACCCCCATTTTGCCGTGAGTTGAAGAAAAAAAGGAAAAAAAAATTGTTGTTCATCCTTTTCATTTCTTTGAGCCGAAAATTCTAAGGAAGAAGGAAGGAGTTCTTGCTTCATGCTTGGTTTGGAAGAGGATTAGGAGGAGGTTTGGCCATACTTGTGTCTAGATTAAGGTATGTTTGAGGTTGTGCCATGAGATTCATGCATGATTTTAGTTGCTAGCTTGAGTTCTAATTAGCCCATGGTTCAAATCTTTGCTATGTCATGGGGATGATATTCGCCAAGGTGGATTTTGTGTTAATGCCATTGCATGCTAAATATGAAGCTTGATAATGATACATGTGATGGTGGATTGATGACTCTTGGATTTTCTTTTTAGCATTTTTTTGAGTGAGACATTAAGCTCTTTGTTTAACCATGACCAAAATTGAAATGGTATGGTGTTGTGATGTATTCGGCCATGGTATACCCATAAGTATGATTTATGCTTATTGCATGGTAGGTAAGATTTGTGTTTTGGAGTTATGTTCATGTTTAGTTATAATCAACTTGAGATTCGGCCCTTGCACCTATATGTATATATGTTTGCACATGACGTATTGGTATGACATATATACTATCTCAAGGTATAAATATTTACTTATGATGATGTTTCGGTTATGAAGTAAATGATAGACGCGTATTGAGCTACAATATGTAATGCATTAGTTAGTAAAATGTATGCCATTTATGTCTGGTATTAAATATGTAATTGGCCTCAACATCAACATGCATATTCGGCCACTTGAGATGGATTGGTGTGCATGCATTCGGTTAGAGGCAAGCATATTGATGCCTTTATCTTGGTTAGGACAATCGGCTAAAAAGGGAGTGTGGGTTAATATCTTGAGTTGATGCATGATTTCACATGTATGTGACTTTAATGTCTAATGTATAAATGTGGGCTAAGTGCCTTGTGTTCCTCTTTTCGATGCTCAAATGATTAAATCGATTTATTTATTTAATTAAGCTCAAGAGCAAAGGGGATCTAAATCCGATAAAGGAAAGGAAAAAGTGGTCGAATAGCCATCGAAATTGTTCGACAACATCCGAGGTAAGTTTTCGAGTAATGGAACTTAGATTATGATCTAATTAGATTATGTAATAAACAAATCAAAATCATGCCCTTGTATGTGGCTATTGAGCCGAAATTGTAAATATGATAAGTGTCTTGTGTTTGAGCTTTGGTAATGAGAATGTAATAAGGATGTGTTATGATTTGTTGATATATGTGCTTGGTTATTCGAATGGTATCCGGGCTAAGTCCCGAAGGCTTTTGTGCTAAGTGACTAAATCCGGGTCAATTCCCGAAGGCATTTGTGCGAGTTACCAAAACCGGGTTAAGTCCCGAAGGCATTTGTGAGAGTTACTAAATCCGGGCTAATTCCCGAAGGGAAATTGTGCGAATTACTATAACCGGGCTATGTCCCAAGACAATCGAGCGAGTCGCTATATCCGGTTAAATTTCAAGGTACGTGATTCGGGAATGAGCAATCTTGCTGTAAAATTTCAGTTAATACGCTTGCAAAAATTCCAGCAATGAGGTATGTTCGTATGTGCTTTGAATTAGTTGAGCCCTTACAAATAAGTATTCGCCGCTTGATAAACGAGCTACCGCCTTTGGCTAAGTTGATCTTTTGTGTATGAACATAAGGGTTGGTAATGTGAAGTAAGTATGATATTGAGAATGTGTGCATATGAAGTTATCCGTTTAGCTATATGAATGCTATGCTTTTGTTGTGCTGAATCCTTGCTCAAAACTTACTAAGCATAAATTGCTTACTCCGTTTCTTTGTTCTCTGTTTTATAGATTTTGGCTAGTCACTATAGGACTCTGGATTTTTGGAAGTCGAAGTCTCCCACACTATCAAAGCCCCCCCCTTTTGGTACAATTTTGGTTGAACTTTGAAATGGCATGTATAGGACTACCCTTTTTGTTGTTGGTCATGTACCCATGGATTTTGTGTAAATTTGGATAGCCATGCGAAAATGGCTTATATACGTTTTAGCATAGTACCATAATCGTTTTGTATGCTGATCATTAAGAGGTGTGGAAATGTTTGGAAACGATTAGCCATTGGAATGGTTAACTCCAATGGCTAATCGTGATCATACTTTGTGCCATGTATGCAAAAAGGGCTAATTGAATCATGGAAATTATGAAATAGGTAAAGTCTACCTCAAAGGCAGATGCTGACAGCAGCAGTGATGTGGATGTGAGAAATCACTAAAAATAGTAGGGATAGAATTAAATAGTGAATAAATTATGTAAATGAACCTTGATGAATCTACTTTCATATGGAAGAAACGAAACGGTCATATGAGTTATATGTTAAGAGATATTTAGGTTTTCGTCGAACAGGGCCAGAACGGTTTCTGGAATCCCTGTTCCGACTTTGAAAATTCATTATAAATTAACCAGAGATAATTAGGAGTCATGCCATATATTTATAGATTCCTCTTGAGTCTAGTTTCTATAGAAACAAATGGTATCAGTATTGAAGCCCTGTACAGGGAGATATCCAAGTCGTAATGCACGAAGGTCAGTGTAGTCGATCCCTGTAATAGGGGAGACTTTAACTAATAAACTGTACTAATTGGCCCGACCAATAATTCTAGAAAAAAATATGTAGATGGACATATGAGTCTAGTTTCAGGGAAAAATTACGAAACTGATTTTCGAGCTTTGAAACTCAAGATATGATTTTTAAGACTACAGTGATGCAGTAACCAGCTTGTCTGGAAATTTTTTAAATGGACTGTGAAAATAATTAAGTTAAGTCTGTGTGCACCTTGTGTTCGACTCCGGTAACGGACTCGGTTACGGGGTGTTACAATTTTATTGGTATCAGAGCTACGGTTTAGTCGATTCCAGGACTACCGTAATGCGTTTGGGTCTAGCTATTCATGCCATTTTATGTGATTATTTGATAGTGTGGTGATTTCTGACAATTGCAAATGTGTTTATTTATAGTAATGGATCCCGATCCCGACCGAGTGGTAGCTGATGATCTTGAGAGTGTAGCGCCTGCTCCCGCACAAGGGACAGCGCTGGCGGACTCTCAACCTAATGCTAGTAATCCAAATGATGAAGCTAGACAAGCTTTCTATAGCGTGATGAATGATTGGTTCAACATACATTCGAACTAATACGGCTGTTCCACAACTTCCATTCCCAACAAACATAACCCCCGCACCTACAATGCCTCTGGTAACTGACCAAATAAGGTCAAATAAGCCCCCAGTTGACAGAATCCGAAAACATGGGGCTACTGAATTTAAAGCTACGGATAGCGACGATGCCGAGCAAGCTGAATTTTGGTTGGACAACACTATCCGAGTACTCGATGAGCTATCTTGTACACCCGATGAATGCCTAAAGTGTACTATCTCCTTGCTACACGATTACGCCTACTATTGGTGGAGTACTCGACTTCACAGCCCCGAGAGCAAGTAACTGGGAGTTTTTCCAAACCGAGTTTCGAAAAAGTATATCACCGAGATTTGTTGATCAAAAACGGAAGGAATTTCTTGAGCTTAAGCAAGGTTCTATGTCGCCATCGATTACGAGCGAAAATTTGTTAGACTTAGTAGATACGCCGGAATGTATTTCGTCCGAGGCTATCATGTAAACGCTTCGAGGATGGGCTGAATGAAGATATAAAATGTTCATTGGCATTCTTGAAATACGAGAGTTCGTAGTACTTGTCGAGCGAGCTTGTAAAGTGAAGAGCTTAGAAAAGAAAAACAAAAAGTTGATGTGGGAACCGGAGAGTTTCAAAAGATCCTCGGAAAGTCTCTTCAACAGCATCGAAGAAATTTTGTGATGATGTGGGCGGTCTAGAGGCACTTCGGCCTTTTAGACGAGATCGTGATCGACCCCAATGGGTACACGAGGCACTTCGATCGCCAGTGTTGGGAATGAACGTCGAGACGAACGAGTGTCGACATTGTGGCAAATGGCATTCGAAGTTGTAGATTCCATGACCGCTCTCGTTACAAGTGCGGATCAGTTGACCACTTCATTAAAGATTGCCCGAGGTTGCTGAGCAGTAATGTAAATCGAGTGGGAAACCGGCGCTACCATCGCCGAGGTAGACCATCTAGAAATATGGGCAATGCTAGTGGTGGTCGAGAGGATCTAGAGATGCTACGACCAGATCCGAGGCTCGCGCTCTGCTAGGGCTTATGCAATCGCGCACGCGAGGATGCTTCCTCGCCGATGTTATTACGGTACTTTCACTCTCTTTGATACTAATGTGATTGCTTTGATTGACCCCGGTTCTACTCATTCTTATATATGCGAAACCTTATCATCCAAGAAGACTTTACCTATTGAGTCTCTCGAGTTCGTAATTCGGTGTCAAATCCCTTGGGTCGTTATGTGCTTGTCGACAAAGTGTGTAAGAAATGTCCCTAGTAATTCGAGGTTCTGTTTTCCGGGACTTGATGCTTCGCCGCTTGATGAATTTGATGTTATTCTTGGTTTGGATTGGTTGATTGTGCATGATGAGGTTGTGAATTGCAAAAGCAAGACTATTGATTTGAGGTGCAAATAACGAGATGATCCGAGTTGAGTCTACGGACTTAAAGGGTTGCCACCGTAATATCATCAATGTTGGCCCGAAATATGTAAGAAAGGGTGCGAAGCATACCTTGCGTATGTATTTGATGATAAGGAGTTAGAGATAAAACCGAATCTGTGCGGTAGTTTGTGAATACCGGATGTTTTTCCAAGAATTACCGGGTTTGCCACTGTTCGGAGATAGAGTTTGGTATTGAGCTTGTACCGGACTACGCCGATTTCGATAGCTCCGTGATCGTATGGCACCAACCGAGTTAAAACAGTTGAAAGCTCAGTTGCAAGAATTGACGGATAGAGGTTTCGCCGACCAAGTTTCTCACCTTGGGTGCACCAAGATTGTTTGTGAAAAGAAGGACGGAACCATAAGGTTGTGCATTGACTATCGTCACCGAATAAAGTGACGATAAAGAATAAATATCCGTTACCGCGTATTGATGATTTGTTTGATCAACTAAAGGGAGCCTCAGTGTTTTCAAAGATAGATTTGAGATCGGGTTATTATTAGTTGCGATTCGAGATTCGGATGTACCCAAAACCGCTTTAACGAGGAGGTACGGTCACTACGAGTTCTTAGTAATGCCGTTCGGCTCACTAATGCCCTGCGGTATTTATGGATTTGATGAATCGGATCTTCGACGATGATTTGGACCAGTTCGTAGTTGTGTTCATTGATGACATCTTGGTCTATTCAAGAGATGAGACCGAACATGCTAAACACCGAGATTAGTGTTGCAAATACTACGGATAAGCAGCTTATATGCTAAGTTCAAGCAAGTGTGAGTTCGGTTAAGAGAGGTTAGCTTCTTGGGTCATGTGGTATCTCGTGATCGGGTATTCGAGTCGACCGAGCAAAATTTTAACCATACTTAACTGGAAGCCTCCGAGAAATATTACCGAGGTTCGAGCTTTTTGGGGCTTGCTTGGTTACTACCGATGGTTTGTAAAAGGTTTCTCGATGATAGCCACACCCATGACGGCTACTTCAAAAAGATGTTAAGTTCGAATGGACGGAAAAATGTCGAAAAGTTTTGATCAATGAAAACTTATTTGACTAAGCTCAATTTTAGTGCAGCCGAATCGTGCAAAGAGTTTGTCATCTATAGTGACGCCTCCTACTTGGGTTAGGTTGCGATTTATGCAAGAAGGTCGAGTTGTGGCCTATGCGTCGAGACAATTAAAGCCACATGAGAAGAATTATTCACCCATGATCTCGAATTAGTCGCCATCGTATTCGCCTTGAAAATATGGCGACATTACTTATTTGGTGAGAAGTGCCATGTATTTTCGGATCACAAAAGTCTCAAATATTTGATGACTCAAAGAGACTTGAATCTACGACAAAGGCGTTGGCTTGAGTTGTTGAAAGATTATGAGCTGGTCATTGATTATCACCCGGAAAGGCTAATGTGGTTGCGATTCCTTAAGCCGAAATCACCGTTTCGCTTATGAAGCGATGAATGTACACTTGTCTGCTTCTACCCGACAATGTGTTAGTAGTGAATTAAAAGCCAAACCATTATTGATTCATCAAATTCATGAAGCTCGAAAGTCGATGATGAATTGGTTGCAAAACGGGCTGAGTGTGTTCCGAACAAGGAATCGGAGTTTCAAATTGATGATGATGATTGTTTGAGGTTTAGAAGTCGTTTGTGTGTTCCTAGGAATTCGGAACTCATTTCAATGATTCTGAACGAAGCCCATTGTAGCCGAATGTCAATTCACCCGGGAGTACGAAGATGTACAACGATTTGAAACGCCGCTTTGGTGGCATGGTATGAAACGAGACATCTCCGACTTTGTTTGAGATGTTTAATATGTCAACAAGTGAAAGCGGAACATCAAGTGCCTTGAGATTACTTCACCGATCAAGATACCCGAGTGGAAATGGGATCGAGTCACAATGGACTTTGTGTCCGGACTGCCATTGTCCGCAAGTAAGAAGGATGCGATTTGGGTTGTTGTTGATAGACTGACTAAGTCGGCTCACTTTATCCCCGTGCGTATGGATTTTCATTGGATTAACTAGCTGAATTGTACGCTTTCTCGATTGTGAGATTACACGGGTACCGATTTACATTGTGTCGGATAGAGATCCGAGATTCACCTCGCGATTTTGGAAGAAATTGCAAGAAGCTTTGGGTACCAAGCTGCATTTTAGCACCGCTTTTCATCCGCAAACCGATGGTCAATCTGAGCGGGTAATTCAGATACTTGAGGATATGTTGAGATGTTGCGTCCTTGAGTTTAATGGTTCATGGGAACGATATTTACCTTTGATTGAATTCGCTTACAATAATATTTTTCAGTCAAGTATTAAGATGGCACCTTACGAGGCTTTGTACGGTCGAAAATGCCGTACGCCATTGTTTTGGACCGAACTCGGTGAAAGTAAAATTTTCGGAGTGGACTTGATTAAAGATGCTGAACAGAAAGTAAAAGTAATCCGTGAAAGTCTAAAGACAGCCGCAGATTGTCAGAAATCGTATGCGGATTTGAAACGAAAAGACATTGAGTATCAGGTGGGAGATAAAGTGTTTCTTAAAGTTTCGCCTTGGAAAAGATACTCGATTTGGCAGTAAAGGCAAATTGAGTCCGAGGTTCATCGGGCCATATGAAGTATCCGAACGAGTCGATCCAGATTGCATATCGATTGATTTTGCCTCCGAACTTGAGAAGATTCACGACGTCTTTCATGTTTCGATGCTTCGACGCTATAGATCCGATCCATCGCATATAATTAGTCCATCGAGGTCGAAATTCAAGCCGATATGAGTTATGAAGAAGAACCGATTCGTATCCTAGCTCGTGAAGTGAAGGAGTTATGAAACAAAAGGGTTCCATTAGTAAAAGTGTTATGGCTCAAACACGGGATGGAAGAAGCTACTTGGGAACCCGAGAACTCTATGAAAGAGCGTTACCCAAACCTATTTACGGTAAGATTTTCTGAGACGAAAATTTCTTAAGTGGGGAGAGTTGTGACCCAAAATTGACCCTAGTCGGAAGTGGTTTCGGACCGCTAAACCGAGTCACCAAATGTTTGAACGTAATATTTATTGTCTAGAATATGTAATTATGAATGTGTGAAAATTTCAAGCTTCGATTTAGTCGATTGCATGTGAATTCATTAGTAGGACTTGTGTGACACTTTTGAAATGTGATAGGCTAATCTATAAGGACCTAATAGTGCATGTAATCAAAAGGGGACTTGCATGTCAAATTTCCCCCTAATTGGTAATGGCCGCCATGACAAAGGATTATGGGCAAAACATGTCATAGACATGTTATGTTGGTGCATCATGGGAGGAAAAAAATAAATTAATGAGTATGGGTAATAAAGAAATGGAAAAGAAAAAAAAAGAGAGGATGTGTGAGTGTTACCCCCCATGTTGCCGTGAGTTGAAGAAAAAAAAGAGAAAAAATTGTTGTTCATCCTTTTTCATTTCTTTGAGCCGAAAATCTAAGGAAGAAGGAAGGAGTTCTTGCTTCATGCTTGGTTTGGAAGAGGATTAGGAGGAGGTTTGGCCATACTTGTGTCTAGATTAAGGTATGTTTGAGGTTGTGCCATGAGATTCATGCATGATTTTAGTTGCTAGCTTGAGTTCTAATTAGCCCATGGTTCAAATCTTTGCTATGTCATGGGGATGATATTCGGCCAAGGTGGATTTTGTGTTAATGCCATTGCGTGCTAAATATGAAGCTTGATAATGATACATGTGATGGTGGATTGAGGACTCTTGGATTTTCTTTTTAGCATTTTTTTGAGTGAGACATTAAGTTCTTTGTTTAACCATGACCAAAATTGAAATGGTATGGTGTTGTGATGTATTCGGCCATGGTATACCCATAAGTATGATTTATGCTTATTGCATGGTAGGTAAGATTTGTGTTTTGGAGTTATGTTCATGTTTAGTTATAATCAACTCGAGATTCGGCCCTTGCACCTATATGTATATATGTTTGCACATGACGTATTGGTATGACATATATACTATCTCAAGGTATATATATTTACTTATGATGATGTTTCGGTTATGAAGTAAATGATAGACGCGTATTGAGCTACAATATGTAATGCATTAGTTAGTAAAATGTATGCCATTTATGTCTGGTATTAAATATGTAATTGGCCTCAACATCAACATGCATATTCGGCCACATGAGATGGATTGGTGTGCATGCATTCGGTTAGAGGCAAGCATATTGATGCCTTTATCTTGGTTAGGACAATCGGCTAAAAAGGGAGTGTGGGTTAATATCTTGAGTTGATGCATGATTTCACATGTATGTGACTTTAATGTCTAATGTATAAATGTGGGCTAAGTGCCTTGTGTTCCTCTTTTCGATGCTCAAATGATTAAATCGATTTATTTATTTAATTAAGCTCAAGAGCAAAGGGGATCTAAATCCGATAAAGGGAAGGAAAAAGTGGTCGAATAGCCATCGAAATCGTTCGACAACGTCCGAGGTAAGTTTTCGAGTAATGGAACTTAGATTATGATCTAATTAGATTATGTAATAAACAAATCAAAATCATGCCCTTGTATGTGGCTATTGAGCCAAATTGTAAATATGATAAGTGTCTTGTGTTTGAGCTTTGGTAATGAGAATGTAATAAGGATGTGTTATGATTTGTTGATATATGTGCTTGGTTATTCAATGGTATCCGGCTAAGTCCTCAAGGCTTTTGTGCTAAGTGACTAAATCCGGTCAATTCGAAGGCATTTGTGCGAGTTACCAAAACCGGGTTAAGTCCCAAGGCATTTGTGCGAGTTACTAAATCCGGGCTAATTCCCGAAAGCAATTGTGCGAATTACTATAACCGGGCTATGTCCCGAAGACAATCGAGCGAGTCACTATATCCGGTTAAATTCCGAAGGTACGTGATTCGGGAATGAGCAATCTTGCTGTAAAAATTTCAGTTGATACGCTTGCAAAAATTCCAGCAATGAGGTATGTTCGTATGTGCTTTGAATTAGTTGAGCCCTTACAAATAAGTATTCGCTCATTTGATAAACGAGCTACCGGCCTTTGGCTAAGTTGATCTTTTGTGTATGAACATAAGGGTTGGTAATGTGAAGTAAGTATGATATTGAGAATGTGTGCATATGAAATTATCCGTTTAGCTATATGAATGCTATGCTTTTGTTGTGCTGAATCCTTGCTCAAAACTTACTAAGCATAAATTGCTTACTCCGCTTTCTTTGTTCTCTGTTTTATAGATTTTGGCTCGTCACCTATCGACTGGGATTTTTGGAAGTCAAGTCTCCCACACTATCAAAGCCCCCCTTTTGGTACAATTTTGGTTGAACTTTGAAATGGCATGTATAGGACTACCCTTTTTGTTGTTGGTCATGTACCCATGGATTTTGTGTAAATTTGGATAGCCATGCGAAAATGGCTTATATACGTTTTAGCATAGTACCATAATCGTTTTGTATGTTGATCATTAAAAGGTGTGGAAATGTTTGGAAACGATTAGCCATTGGAATGGTTAATCATGATCATACTTTGTGCCATGTATGCAAAAAGGGCTAATTGAATCATGGAAATTATGAAATAGGTAAAGTCTACCTTAAAGGCAGATGCTGACAGTTGCAGTGATGTGGATGTGAAAAATCACTAAAAATAGTAGGGATGGAATTAAATAGTGAATAAATTATGTAAATGAACCTTGATGAATCTACTTTCATATGGAAGAAATGAAACGGTCATATAAGTTATATGTTAAGAGATATTTAGGTTTTCGTGGAACAGGGCCGGAACGGTTTCTGGAATCCCTGTTCCGACTTTGAAAATTCATTATAAATTAACCAGAGATAATTAGGAGTCATGCCATATATGTATAGATTTCTCTTTGAGTCTAGTTTCTATAGAAACAAACAGAATCAGTATTGAAGCCCTGTACAGGGAGATATCCAAGTCATAATGCGCGAAGATCAGTGTAGTCGATCCCTGTAACAGGGGAGACTTTAACTATTAAACTGTACTAATTGGCCTGACCAATAATTCTAGAAAAAAATATGTAGATGGAAATATGAGTCTAGTTTCAGGGAAAAATTACGAAACTGATTTTCGAGCTTTGAAACTCAAGATATGATTTTTAAGGCGACAGTGATGCAGTAACCAGCTTGTCTGGAAATTTTTTAAATGGACTGTGAAAATAATTAAGTTAAGTCTGTGTGCACCTTGTGTTCGACTCCGGTAACGGACTCGGATACGGGGTTTTACAGAAACTCTTTTGGGATTGTTTTGGAGTTTGGACTTTGTATTGTTTAAATTATGTTTTAAGTACTTTAATATATTAACTACGGTGCATGCATGAAATTTGAATTTAAAATGTTTTTATCACTGGTTTTTTTAATACATAAAATGATTTATTAAACCAGAATAATTTGTGAAATAAAAGAGTTTAAGGTTTTATTTAACCCATTGCAAATTTTTGGATATAAAATTTTTGCAAAATAACTTTTGAAAATAAGCAAGAAAAGTTTTATTCAAATCTATTAGTAATTAATAACCTGAATTATTAAGAGCATTTATTTATTTAAAACACATTTTAATAAAGATTTTTATGCCTATACTTTTTATTGAAACTAAACTTTTTTTTTGAAAATTTATTTTAGCGTAATTGTTTTGAAAATCTTTTATTCGTGTTGGTCATAATGTCTAGTTTGGGGAGTTAAAGAGAGGCAATCATTGAGGCCACGCCTAAGGGTTGGATTTGTTTGAGTTTGTATTAAGGGAGAATGTAAACTTGTAAATAAATGTTAGATCATTAAAGGTGACTGGTATGTATTTGAAGGCTTATGTTTTCTAAGTATGTAATCAAATCAGATTAGAAATGTGTTAAGGTATTTGGATTGTTTTGGCATCCTATACCCGGACTGAGCGATTGGGTTGGGTATAAAGTGTTACACTTGTGTTTCATTGTAACAAAAATACTATATTATAATTTGACTAATATACTTCCGAACACTGCTGTTTTTATTTTATATATTTTTTGGTGTATTATTTTATAGTCAAACGTTTGCACATTTGGCGGGGATCATATGCTAAGGAGAGAAGATCTCACATTGCCCATTAAGGGAGACAGACCCAACTGTCCATCAAGGTGTCCAAATCAGGCATTCAAAGCTGATTTAAAATATTTAAAAACGGCCACAAAACTCCTTCAATTTGTCATCCAACCCCCTCCCCGTTTGAAGCTTCCTTCTCTCATGAATCATGCTTAAATCTACTAAAAATAGCAAACTGTTCCACCAACTTTCCTTGAAGTAAGGGTCAAACATTGAGAGGAGAAATTCAAGGATTAAAAATTGCTAAAAATAGCCACTATTCTCATGTATAAATAGGTGCTAGCAAATCACCCATTTCACGCATCACTAGCTTATCTTCTCTTCTCCTATCTTCCTTTCTTCTACTTCCCATTTGAGAGAAAATAATAGAAAGTTGAGAGAAACAATTCAAAGGCTTGTTGAGCAGCAAATTTCAGCATTCCTAAACACATTTGTGCAAGAGAGCAAAGTAGGAAGAAGGAAGGAGGGGAGCACGAGTAGAAAAACACTGGATTTGTCTTCTTATTCTTCCTTTTTTTTTTTACTTTTATTTTGTTTTGCATTGATGAACCTGCTTGTCAAATATTTTTTTGTTTTCAACTTAGTCATAATGACTTAAATTTATTGTTGTTAAATTGATTATGTTCTTTGGCTTAGATTTGTTAAAATGTTAATGATGTTATGTGCCTTGGTTGTTCATTCAGTAGAATAAAATCATGACAGTTAGACCTAAATTAGTTAGTTTAATTCACCCTTAATTATTTCGTCGGCCAATTTTCTAAATCTTATTTCATAATATTATCGTATACAGTCCATGTGCAGACGATACTCCATACTTACTACTTTATTACTTGTTAACGATTGTATACACTTGCACATCACTCAAATATTTGCAAGACACCAACTTGCTAGCATCCTTCCCTTAGTCATCCAATCGCTTCCACCTTGCCAACATTTAAGCTCTCATTGAGGCTGAACTTAGGCGTTAACATTTAGTTGTTGGAGCCTAAAGCCGTACACAACTCGACTTAAATTCCAAACATGTTACATAAGCATCTATGCTTCTAATTGGTATTTTGATTTAGGATTAACAGTTGAATAGGTTGTATTACCCATTTTAAGAGTCTAATTGTGCATAATAATTGAAAATGATTTTTGATGAAACAAATTAACTCTTTCAAGTTTCATCCCACTATGGCAGCACTCTAAGGAGCTTGCCGTTAACTTCCGCACTTGAGGGAGTTGCGTCCTATGCAACAACAATTAAAACAAAAGCCAACAATTGTCTCGTACATGAAGGGTTGTTTGCACTTTATAATTTTTATATAATATAAAAGAGGTCTATCCAGATCAGCTTAATCACATTCTTGCATATCTTCCTCGAGTGCTACTTGCTGTGTTGGCATCGACTCCAAATTGAAAATCGATCAACCTTAGTACGATATGTGTCACGTATAATCCAGAGCAATAATCAGATACAGTTGGTTAAAATGTTTTTTTACCGATTCCTATATAATCCAAGCGGAGGCCAATATATAAAAACGAAAATTTGAAACTCAATGACAATTGTGGTGGCAATTAAATTCACCTAATAATGGTGGTGGTGAGGATTAAAATTTTGAATTGACGATAGACTTCCAAGTTCGACTTGAACGTCAAAGAATAAACAACATCCATTTTCGGGGAGATGAGTGGGCAGTGATTGTCCATAGAAAATTGTACACAAACACCTGTCTTTGATGACTGGAGTACTGAATACTTTATTATTACTACAATTTCTAAGTAGATTGCGCGGTGAGGTAGGTGAATTTTAGTTGAATTTTATGACTAAAAAGATGAAAATGAAACTTCTTTTCTTCTTATGTTTTAGAGCACGTATCGATGTTTGTCTCCTTGCGCGGATTTCACTCTATTTGTATTTTGAGTTTCCGCAGTAAATGACGCATTACCTGGTCACTGCTTACACCAACAAATTGTGCTCAAATCAAACGATGGAAGGATGTTACAGCGAACATTGACTATATTGGGTTGTACTTGTATGGAATTTGCAGTCATTATTTGTACATACTTTTTGTTATATTTGGTAGACATGTTTTAACATGAGTTACTTATATAGATTAATTTGACCTATATTTAGATAAATAAAATTAAAAGAAAGTAAGGAAAGATTAAAGAAAGAAAAGAATATAATAACTAATTGTTTGTATAGTTCAAATTTATGAAGGAAAGTATAGGAAAAGAATTGTTACATCTATTGTTTGGTTAAACTGTGGAAAGAAAAAGACATGAATTATTTTACATTTCTTTTTAATTTTAACCTTTACATAAATAATATATAATAACAAAATTAAATTAAATTAAATTTATAAAAAATATTAATATTATGCATAAAATCATAATTAAAATGTTAACCAATAATATATTTACATATTCTTGATCAAATTACAAAAAAAAAATCATCTTAACTAAATTACAAATTAGGGACTGTTAGTAATCAAACAAAAGAAATAATAAAATAAAATTGTTAAAATTTAAAAATAAAGAGATAATAATATAAATACATAATCTAATGAAACCGTAAAAATATTGAGATTTAATACTTCAAAAATATAAATCAACCAAATTTAAAATTAAATACTCCTAGTAGTCTAAAAATAGAAAATAAAAATAGCATGGTTACAAATTTTAAAAATAAAGAAATAATAATCTAAAAATATAAAATCTAATGATACGGTCAAAAATAAAGATTGATAATATTTTTCACTTCAAAGTCTAAATATTTAAATTGATAAAAGAGTTAATTTTTTGAAATAAATTTAATTAAATTATTAATTTAGATCAAGATCGAGTGGAAAATCGAGAAGAATGGAAAATTACCAAAAGCCCCTATACTTTGATATTTAAGGATTTTAGCCAGATAAGTTCGTATGAACTATAATCACTTAAATGCTGAATAAATTGAATGTTTAATGTGTTGTTCAAATGTAAATGAACCAATATATATATGTTATTATGCAATTTATCTTGTAATGAAACGATGGAAATCCAATGATGTTTCAAAGACTATCAAGCCTTGTTTGAACCTTAGGAATTCATAGGATACAAATGACATGCCATTAGGGTTTCTATGTTTCGGGTGCTGGTCTTGAATGTCCTACCGATGGCTGAGGTCTGGCATGTGTTGCGGATACTCCACAGCTTGTGTGAGTAGCATTGTGTAGCTTACATTCCAACCAACAACTCATGTGAGCAGGCCCATTTCATAGCTTGTGTGAGCAATGTTATAAAGGAAAGGAAGAATTATGATTATACGTTTAGCACGCTTCGTGCGAGCTATCCCGCGTATCCGATGATATTCTAAATGATTCAACGGGCATGAAAAAAATGGAAGGAAAGGTATGTGTTCAATATGAACCAAGACACTCATTTATGAAGTACATTGAAATCGTGAGATACATGAAAAACATGTTGATTATGATGGATGATAAATCCAATTGAATTATGCTCAAGTATAATGGTTATCCATGTTAAATTCATATTAGTTATGTTTAAATGATCTAACATGTGTTATTGGTGTTCTTAGGCTTGTGCCAAGCTTGTGGTTGTGATTGATGTTTATACTTATGTTTGTACTATGCATATGAATTGGGTAAGAAAAGGGAATGAAACGGTAAGTTCATAATTGGGATGTATTATGATGTTATAAAAGGTTTGATGTGATAAATAATGTATTTATATGTGAGAAGTCCATTTATGCTATAGAAGAATTTACTTATATCATGGACAAATACACTAATTCGTGAAATGGTAATGGTGGTTTGTGTAACACCCCTAACCCATATCCGTTGCCTGACTAGGGTTAAAGGCGTCACTAGACAAATCAGAGCATTATACACACAATTCATATACATCATCCGCAATCATAATCAAACATTACCATAGAGTCCCTTATATAGGTCATTGAAACCTTAAACATGCATTAGAAAGGGGTCGGGACTAAACTGACCTCATACAAAATTTCTATAACAGCCTGAATTTGGGCCTAGAAGTTTTGGGCCTTAAGCATAGGAGCGGTTGAAGGCAGTTTATAATATTTTGTTGTTCATGTAAATTTCATTAATGAAGGCTTTCTTTAGTGGTTAAGTGTGCTGAGAAGTGTTGGAGAAGTCCTGGGTTCAAACCTGGACTCTAGCAAAAATTTTGGTTTAAGGTGAATCAAACCCTGGGTGTAGTAGGTAGGCCTTAAGAATATTGTTGGAGAAATTGTGCCACAAAGAGCCTTGTGGTCTAGTGGCAAAGTAGCGCCACATAAGAGGTAGGAAAGTGGCATCATAGAGTTGGCAAGGAGGTCTAGGGTTCGAAACTCATGGCAATCAAAGAGCATTTATTTTGCTAACAGGGGGTGGCAAGAGTTGGTGTTGAATTTAAACTTTGATGATGGAGGGATGCCATATCGGAAAGCTAACATAAGAGTGGATGCGAAGCTGGCTTTAAATAGAGAGAACCATGAGGAGAGTAAAGGTACCTTTCTTGGCTGATCCCTCTCGCTTTATGGCGTGCTCGTTTGGGTTGGGTGTCGGCTAAGAGTGCTCGGAGCGTGGATTAACTTTAGTCTCCTATCAGGTGTGTATTTCTCACTACTCAAGCTATAGGATGGCTACTTCGGGACGAAAGGGGCCATGTGGGCCCAATGGGCCTACAGGCCCAATTGGATAAGTTGTTTGATTGTGTACTAAATATTGGACTAGGCTAGGTGAATCTCATATCTGTGGCTAGATTTGGGCTAAAAGGGCCACACGAACGTATGGGCCCATTTGGGCCGAGAATGGGCTTTAGGCCTATTCGTATTATTATCTCTGTTTAGAATACTTTAGTTTACCAAATTACTAAAATACCCCTGTAGGGTATTGAAATACCCTTGTAGGGTAAAATTACTGAAATACCCCTATAGGGTAGAATTATCGAAATACCTTTGTAGGATAGAAATACCGAAATACCCCTGTAGGGTAGAATTACAGAGATACCCTTGTGGGGTAAAATTACCATTTTGCCCCTAGGGTGTTAAATGACTGTTTTGCCATTGTGGGCAAGTGACTGACTTGGACTGTGTGGTTGATGGATTTGATTGTGAATATATATTGGTGATATGAATGACTTAACTGTGATTGTTTGATTCAAATATGGGCATGACATTCTGCATACATGACATGTTACATGGGATATGGGTTATATTGATGGAGGAAGTGTTCTGGTGGCTATGCCACAGATATCTGTTTCTGGTGGCTATGCCATAAATATCTGTTCTGGTGGCTCTGCCACAATATCTGTATCTGGTGACTCTGTCACAATATCTGTGCTGGTAGCCATGCTGAAAATTTTGTGGTGTGTAGAGGATGGGTGGGTCGAGTTGTCTCCTCACATGGTGTAGGGTTGGTATGGGGGTGCATACGGCTGGATTGGGTTGGGATTGCATTCACATTCTGATTCTAATTCTGTCACCTAATTCTGATTCTGATTCTGATTCTCATCTTGATTCTAGTTCTGATAATGTTTCTTATTCTGTAATGGGCTAAGGCCCATCTGGTACTATCTGTTATAATGGGCTAAGGCCCAATTGATACTGAAACTGTAAGTATGGTTGGGGTCAGACTTTTAATTCTTTTATATGACTGACTGTTCCTTTTATATAGTAGGGGATTTCACATTGAGTTTTCGTAAACTCACCCCGTTTATTAACCTTTCAGGTAATTTCCAGCCTTAGACGGATCGGAGTCGAGGGGCTCGGAGGAAGCCACACACCGCTTATGTTACGCTTTGATTATTACTTTTAAATGTTTTTATGTGGGTTGTAGTAAAGCCGTTGTAATTTTTTGGATTTCAAATTTGGAATTTTATTTATTGTTCTTATAATTGCTAGTAAGAACACGGTTTTCCAAAGCAACTACTGTTGTTCAAAACATCACGTATCTGCAATTGTTTTTAAATTAAGCTTCCGCAACTGCTAAGATTTTTACAAAGTTGTTAAGAATGTTATTCAGCTAAGGTTTTCTAACAAGGTTTAAAAAGGGTATAAGTTTTTAATTGTTAAGAAGGGTTTTTAATAGAAACATGGTTTTCGAAAAACACTTCAATGTAACACGCCAGATTCAAGCCAAACTTCCAGGCCAGGTTTGGGGTGTTACAATTTCTAAAAAACTTAAACATTTTTCGAAGTTGTACAGGTCACACGCTTGTGTGAATAGCCCGTGTGCTTCACATAGCTTTAAACACCCCCGTGTGTCTAGGCGGTGGCAAAATAGGGCATACATACTGACTTATCCACATGGCTAGAGACACGCCCGTGTGCCTTGGCCGTGGTCGAAACTTACTTGGGTCACACGACTGACCACACGCCCGTGTGTCTCGCTCGTGTACCCTTCGAAATGGCTACACACGCTAATGTGCCAAGGTTGTGTGCCTTACACGGCCACCAGACACGTCTGTGTGTCTATGTCGTGCTCGAGACTGACTTGCTTCAATAAGAAACATTGAAGGACACGGTCAAGACACACGCCTATGTGCTCAACCGTGTGGGAAAATATAGGCCATTTGCAAGGCCAAATTGCCACCTATTAAAGGTCCTCCCTACAAGCATCAAAACTTAAACAAAATTATCTACTATTTCACAACCAAAACATACATCTTTCATGCCATTTCATTATCCACAAATTTCATACATAACATCCATACCAAAACATGTTAAATCATAAGCCAAAGACATACCAAAATATATATTTCATCGTCCCAATTCATTCCATTCCTTCTCATGCCAAAAC
Organism: Gossypium arboreum; assembly: GCF_025698485.1. Taxonomy (NCBI): domain Eukaryota; kingdom Viridiplantae; phylum Streptophyta; class Magnoliopsida; order Malvales; family Malvaceae; genus Gossypium; species Gossypium arboreum. The sequence continues at coordinate 62,048,944 of NC_069075.1, read as the reverse complement.
TAGCCAATTTCACAAATAAGCATATACCAAGAACTTTCCAAATTGACCAATTCTCTTGGCCAAACATGATCATATCATATTAGCATAATTGCATCACATAATTCATACTAAAAACTCATTCATATACACAACCAAAGCGAAGCCATATCACATGGCTAATATTCACACTCAAAACATATTGACATAATTCTAGCCTATACATGCCATACTTCAAAATACACATTTTCAAAAGGTACCAAAATATAGATCGATAGTGTGGTGATGATCCTCGACAATCCCCGAGCTCCCAATAGCCATTATATCTATAAAACAGTTGAAAAACATATAAAGTAAGCTTTCAAAAGCTTAGTAAGCCATATACAAGTAAACTTATTATTCAAAACATGAAAGCATCATCAAATTACATATACTCCATGGCCAAATACTATCTTAAACCACATAGTTCATATACATTCCATATATTCCCAATTCATTTACACATATAGCTTATTTTCTCATATTTATAACACATATCATCTCTTGTACATATACTTACATTTTATTCTCAAACATAATATACATTTTGAACGTACCTGAATCAGATACACATTTCATAATCATTCGCTTCTCAGAATGCCCATTGAATCGTTCAAAATCATAAGGATACGAGGATAGCTCGGAAAGCTCATATAATGCCAATGTCCCTGACGTGGTCTTACATGTAATCAAATATCGATGCCACTGTCCCAAACAGGGTCTTACATGAAATTAAATATGATGGTAATGTCCTAGACATGGTCTTACACGTAAATCATAAGTCAATGCCAACGTCCCAGATGTGGTCTTACACAAAAACACATATCAGATACGATGTCATGAAATATGTATCCTAACTATTCCTATGGTTCATACGGGGCTTTTCAGACATCAGAACTTTGTTGATACTTTCTCAGATATTACGTATGAGCTCTTATATAATCATTCATCACAATTCAATGTCATATAAACATAAGTAAATCAACTTAAACACGTTTATTTGTATATTGACTTACCTCGTATGGATTTGAACGAACGGAGTCGACTATTCAATGAATTTCGACTTTCCCCGATCTAATTTTGTTTTCTTTTGTTCTTGATCTAAATCAATTCAAATTTAACTTATTCAAACTCATATTCATTCAAATCAATCCAAAAACACATATTTAGGGCATTTTACAAATTAGCCCTCACATTTACACATTTTAACACTTTAGTCCTTAATTCACAAAATCACAAAATACACATAATTTTCATATACCCATGTTAGGCTGAATTCTCATAGTATTCATATAAGTCCATATGTTCCATTTATTTTACATGTTAGTCCCTCAAAATTTCATTTTTACAATTTAACCCAAATTACTCAAATTCATCAAAAATTCAAAGACAAAACTTAGTAATCTAACACATATCTTCCATTTACTAACATCAAACTTCATAAAGCTCACATTATCAACAATGGAATAACCCAAAATCATCAACAAAATCAGAAATTAAGGCATGGGCTTGATAGATTACTAAGCAACGATTACAAAAACAAAGAAATTATCAAAAACAGAACAAAAACGAACCTGTAATTGAGCTTTAGTATAGCTGAACCCTAGCTAATTCTTTTTCTTTCTTTTCTTTGCTAATTTTGGCTAACATGGATGATAAATGACTTGATTTTCATGCTTTTATTTAGTTAATTAACATTAATATAATTTTACTATTTTACCCTTGAATTAAAACATTAATAAACCATTATATTAAGGCCATTAATGTCCACACACATGTTCAATGGTCAACTAAAAACATAAGGACCTCTAAATTATAAAGACATAGCAGATAGGCGCTTTAGCAAATAGAACACATTTTTTACATTTTACGCGATTAGGTCCATTTATCAAATTAAGCACACAAACGATTAAATTTTCATACGAAAGTTTCACACATACTAATTTACATATAATAGGCACAAAAAATAATATTAAAATATTTTTTTTAACTTAATCTATGGTCCCAAAACCACTATTCCATCTAGGTTCTAAACCGGGCTGTTACAATTTGGCTTATGCTAAGCATTTAGATTGGAAGGGAAAGTAAGTAATAAAATGATTCATAATCTATTGAAAAGGTTTATTTTTATGTATTATGACCTATAAATCCAATATGTTATATATGAAATGTATATGCGACATTAATGAACTTACTCATTTGTGAGTTGATGATTATATAGATTTATGAATCTTATGGCATTGGTATAGGTTTATGTTTATTCTAGAAAGTTTATTATTGAAATGGAATATTATGCTTATGGTTTATACGAGCTTACTAAGCATTCATTACTTACGTAGTTGTATTTCTCTTACTTTACAGATTATCGGAAGCTCGATCAGTTTAGAAGCTCGTCAGAGACCTATCACACTATCCAGCGATTATATCGGTAGATTTGAGTGCTTTAGTTATGTTATAATGGCATGGATAGGTGAACTTATGTCTAATGTTTAGTTGATGTTATGGCATGTAATGTTGTTTTGGATTTAAGGTACTTATGGTATATTGATGCTTGTTGGTGGTTATTAATATGGTTAAATTGATGCATGTTTGGAATGACCATATTTGGTATGTTTATAATAAGACAATGTAGAGTTATGCTTTGAGGTAGATATCAGCTATTTGTAATGGTCTAAATATGGTCAAATATGGTAGGTTTATGTTGAAGTGATATAGGTCAATTTATGATAAGTTTTGAGATGGAAAATGAATTAAGGGTCGATGAATGAAATATGTTAAGTACATGTATATGTTTAGGTAAATTGTATGTTTGCATTTGAGGTACTTATAAGGCATATTGGTTGAATGGAATTTGACCATTTGAAATTGGTCATTTATGCATGTTTAAACATGTTTTGATGCATTGGTCAAGTGTGCAAATGACATTTAGGTGCATGTTTGAGGTTGGTGAAGGACATGGCTTGGTTTTGGTCAATTTCCTATCCACACGGCCTAAGACACAGGCGTGTGTCTCAGCCATGTGTGACACATGGCCATGCGACATGGCCATGTGACCCCTACATGTTTTAAAGGTTGCTTTTCGAAAGTTATATGGCCTAGCACACGGCCTAGCACACGGGCGTGTGGCTTGGCTTGTGAACCAAGTCAAAGAGTTACACGGGCACAGACACGGGCTGAGAGACAGTCGTGTGTCCCTATTTCGATTGTTGCACGGCCTCTGACACGGGCGAGTGCCTCAGCCGTGTGAGTTACACGGCCTGGCCATATGGCCATGTGACCTCTGCAGTGTAAGTTTTTCTAACTTTTTCTTCAAAGTTTTAAATGTTTCCAATTTAGTCCTGAATCGTTTCTAAAGTGTTTCTAAGGCCTCGATGGCTAGAATAAGGGACGATACGCATGTGTTTGAATGGATTATGTTATGATTTATGAAATGATTGGAAATGAATGATTCGAGTTATGTTTTTACGGTAATGCTCCGTAACCCTATTCCGACAACGGATACAGGTTAAGGGTGTTACACCTCCCCTCCCACATTAGGCTATCAAATGATAAAGTAAAGCTAAGGAAAGTGAGAGATACTCAACTCCCTTTCCTTTTCCCTCTCTTTATAAAAGTAATTTATCCAAACAAAGGAAATGAATCTCCTTTCCCTCATTTTACTTAGCTTTCAGTTGTTTATTTCCAATCCAAACATGCTTTTAGTTTCTAATATTTAGTCACTCATGATTTTTTAGCAAAGAAAAAGAATTTTTTCTTTTTTTGCTTATTTTGAAAATGTCATAATACAAGAGTTTTTAATCATGTTTTTAATTTGAAGTTTAAATTTGTATTAACTATTTTTATTTTATGTCTAATTATTATAATACATATGTATAAATAAGGTCTTTTATCATGTTATATACTGGTTACCAAATGAGACATAAATGTGCTAAATTATCTCATAATTTATTAATAAATACTATAGATTATAAATAATTATAAAGGTTATTGTGTGTATCACAATTTTATATTATTTTGAAATGAAATGGTTAGTTTAACAATTAAATTTTAATCTTAACTTGTAAACATCTTTTATTGTTTCAATTTCAGTTTTATATAGTGAATTTCGTAAAATTATTATACTAAGCTACATTTGAGAAAAATATAAGCATTCAAATAATTCAGGAGATAATTTTAACATCTAAGACCACAATTGAATAAATTTAAATAATTCAAGAGTTCATTAAAAGTTCAATACATTTTCTCGACATTGAGTATCTTCATTTTCAGACCTGCAATGATTTTAAGGTTAAGGTATTAGTTTCACAATCAATGACAATAATAAAATATGTATTTTTTAACATAATAAAATATAAGTTAAATTATATAACTTAAACTCAATTAGATAACAGTTTAGCAGGTGTCTCAAAAGCTGGTTATTAGAAATAGATTGTAGGGATGCGTTACTGCAATTTATGTGTTTAATATTGAGACATTCTACTAAATCTAACAATATGACTATATGTTAAAAATTGTTGTGCAGTATTGCATTTTGTAATTGGTGCAATAGATAATATGTCTCATTTGTAACATATGCCATGAATAATTTGGAAGTATTAATTAATGCGAAGAAAAGAATAGAGTTGCAAAATATGATACATGTGATTATTTGAAGGAGAAATGTACTGAATGAGCTAAGATAAAAGATTGAAGAAGCAATATATCTTGAATTTGCAAAAAATATAAGTAAAATTCTAAAAGAAGAGAGTATTACTAAAAAGTTACATACCTTTCAAAATAAAATTATAATTTTAAAATATACAGTACATAGTATTTATATTTTTATATTTGTGTATAATTATGATTTATAGATAATTGTATTGATAATAATATTTAAAACTTACTTTAAATCACAAATGTATATTTAAAAGTTCCTTCCATTTAGCATTTAATTTATCTATTCAGATTTTATTATAATTTTTCATACAATATATATTTCTACTCATAATTTATTCTAATCTTTAATTAAAAATATTTAAATACACTTAAATTCACATTTACTTAATTATTTCAAATGAAAGTAAAAACAAAAGTCACCCGGACATATCCAATGATCTCAGCATTAACCAATGATTCAAACCTCAACTAGGCAGCCCATCACACGATAGTCTGACGAAAATTCATGCCAAATGTATGGTTGAATGAAATGATTGGATATAGAATGTTTGGCTAGATGTACTGTTAATGCAATTAAGTATATTAATGATTGGTTGAAACTGGAGCCTCTTAAATTTGTTTTATTGAGATTACAACATTTAAATTTATATAAAAATAATGAGGTAGTTAAATAAGTGGAATATGTCTCTTATGTGTTATATGATTTCAGATTTAGTGTTTTTTGCCTTCATAATATGCTACACTAGTGACGAAGTCTTGCAAAATTGTAAATTTAAAGCTCTTTTATATGAGTGTTTATTTTTAGTGCAGTATATTTAATTTTTTATTTCACGCTATAATATCACTATAGTATTTAATCATATCATTTCCATTATTTTTACATTAACCACAAATAAACACATTGACAATTCAAAAGACTCTTATAAAAGAAATGATGGTATGTGTGATATATGCATAAATCTTGAAAATGTGGTTTTATCATTGTGTTTATTATATTAATTTAAGTGTCTCGCACTAGTGAATTATGTTAGCTTGATAGATAGAATTGCAATTTTCTTTTCTTTATGTCATGGCTATCCTCTTATTTGGATAAGGTATGTTTTATAAATTTTCATTAGAATTTACTAAGCTTTATGCTTATGCATTGTTCTTCTTTGCAAGTAGATTTTGACATGAAGATTTTTTAAGCTCGACTTATCGTTTGAGACATCACACCATTGTGAGGTTAGAAGATTTTGAAACTATTTTATAAATGATTGTGGCTCTAATTTCATGAACTTGAGAGTCCATATCATTTTTTTATATTAGTTTTATTATTACTTGATGGTCTTGTGTTGAAGTGTAATTTATTAAATTTGGTCCTTTAAGCATGGTGTGTTGAACATAAGGCCTTATTGGATGAGTTTATGACATGTTGGCTTGCATTTTGTATGGTTAATGTTATGCCTTGATATTTGAGTGGTTGTGTAAGTATGCTAGTATGACATTAGAGATTGATGTATGTTTTAAGGTTCGTTTGGGTGGTTTTGAACATTCTAATTATGTGCTATGTGCTTGTTGTTGGAAGAATTTGGATAAGAAAACAATTATTTAGATATAGTTGAAGTTGAAGTCTTTTTTTAAATCGAGTCATTGTACTATTTACAATAATAAGCCTAAATCTAGATGTACCTGTGTTTTGTACGAGGCAGAATCAAGTCGATCTTGACTTTCAACCGAATAACTTAGACTTTTAGCTCAACACTTTATAATTTAATTCAACCCAATATTTTTTCTATTACCCAAAATAAATATTATTTAATCAATTGATTTGATTAATTAAGTTAACTAAATTAATTTCTCAATTACATAATTTTCTCAAGTGAAGTCTAATTTTATTAAAGTCATAAAAGCTTTATTGTAACATAATATATAAAGAAAATATATTTAATTTCTTTATTCAACAAATTCATAATGACTTAATTTATTCAATTTCCATATTCGAACTTTAATTATTTAATTATATTTAATTAAATAATAATTCAAAGAACCTTAAATTAATCCCTAAGTCATTTATTGTACTTAGTGAGAAAAAAAGCATTCACTTTGGATAGTGATACATGCAATCTATTTCTCTTACTTCATCGTTTCTATTCATTTGTTTCTACATGCAACTCATTTATGGTTATCTTGAGTTAGTGGAGGGACCAATTAAACATATATAATTAGGATTCAAATAATTTATAAAATTATTTAGTCATGAAGTTAATCCACCTCATTATATACCGTTACAAAAGCTACTTAGTAAGTGCTCGTCTAATGACCTTGTCATAAGTGTGTTACCCTCTTAGGATATCCTTAATCTCTTTGAGATAAATCTGTTCTCCCAACATTATTCTATTTTTGTCTCATGGTAATTGTTACATCTTTATTCATGAAAAGTCAATTAATATCAAGTAGTAATTAAATCATTTATCACAAAAGGAAATGACCTATGGTCTTGTTTACTTTTCATATATCATGTAATGCCAATGAGAGGATATCATTTACCTTTTAATTAGGTAATGAATTCCCTTATTGTGAATGATACCACATACTATAGAAGTCGTATACCCAACGTACCAGCTTTTGATTCCTTATCTATTTGAGCTTAGGATTTATTTATATCAAAATATACAAGTCATGCGTACATAGTGTCACTCCCGCTTTTCATTAAGCCCCCAAAACTAAGGAAGTTTTGGGAGTTAATTGAAAGAAATAGTAAGTTCGGTGGACTCTATTGGAAAATATGAAAATTTTAGCAATTGAATGATAAATAGTTGGGTCTCAATTCTGGTTCAGTTAAGTTGGAACCGACTAGTTCCTTAGCTTAAAAAGATGTTTTATTTGGAACTTCAGTTACCATGCGTAAAAGGGGTCATATATATGTGCGAGGAGGATTATTTTACAGGCATGTTTTTTTTTTTCATTTTTGTTTTATTTTCTTCTCTTATGTATTGTCTTATTTGGTTGGTCCGAATAAGAGAAATTTGAGGAAAGCTGTGCATGGGGCAGTGATCGTGAGGTTTAAGTCTAGAAAGTAGAGAATCCTGTGAGCTCGTAAACTTCTTAATCTCTTTGTATTCGTGAATTTGAGAAAAAGAGAATGAAAGATTTTTGAAATCTTTGAAAAAGCTTCTGCATCATATTGGATTCAAGGTTTCTACGTTTGAATACATTCGGTTTAATGGTACACAGGTTGTCGTGCTTAGCTGCCAGGACGAAGGAAACTCTGGCATTTGGAAAAGTTAAGCTAGAGAGGAGAAAGTATAGCAGGTTAGTTTTTATACTCCACAATTTGGGTATTTTTCTGGTTTTTTCTTGTTGTTGTGTTACTTGCGTGTTTTGTACTAAGTTTAGTTTGAGTCAGCTGACAACATATATAGTCGTGGTTGACTAGAAAAGTTATGCATGTATAAGGTTGTGCAAATACATGAACATTTTCAAGTGTGTTCTTTGAATTGCATGATAGAATTATGTGTCGATGAATTTGTTTGTGGCATACTCCATGATATGGTATGAATATGTAACATTGGCAGGGTATTGAAGATAGGAAAATTGGCATAATGGAGGAATAGACGATTGAAAAGTGGCTTGAGGAGGTTTGGTGTAACAACTTGCCCAACAAAGCCCTAGTATTAGGGCGTTGCTTTAGAAGAAAGAATTTTCGAATGATTTCTGAATAAGTAAAGTGATGGATTCATTTAAGAAATAGAATTTGATAAGTACGCTCTTAGGCGAAGCCCTAGAAGTTTGAAATACAGTCAATAGGAATATGACCTAAGAGAATAGTTTTAAGTTGTCCAATGATAGGATTGGATTAGGTGTAAGTTGCTTTTCAAGCATGTTTGTAACACCTTTTTCTAGCGTATTATGGAGGAGCGAAACTTATGGTAAGTTAAGTACGATGATTCGAAGAATAATGGTAAAAGTGTATAAGCCTCCGAATTGGGTGTATAGTTATATAGGAAAATGAAAGGCAAAGAAGTGTTCACCCAGAAAGGGCCATATTGGTGTATAGAATAAACAAACCAAGAATGTTATATTTATACATCCTTTTGTAATAAAAACGGCTAAGGAACAATAGGGAGGAATATTTGACTGAGTAGTAGTAGTAGTCGCCCAAGTGCATTTTTAGCACATGGGATGGGCAGAATCTGATATGGAAATAAGTAGATAAGGATTCTTAGTCAGATTAGGATGATAAGTGAAACAAATGTAACAGTTACAAAAACTGATGGTTAAGAGGTGTGAGGCCAATCCAGAAGGCATAATACCTCTAGTGACCAATGTAGTCCCATACTAGTTTATTTGTAAGGAAAGCTGGTTGGGAACTAACCAAACATGAACTAGAAGAGTCAAAGGTTGAAGAAGTATCAGGTAAGTTTCTTAGACATGGAAGATTTTGATAAGTTGCTTAGTCTTATTGTGACGATCACCAAGTTCCCATGAAGACTTGGGTTAAGTTAAAAAGACACTCAGGTTAAGTTAAGAAGGATTGTTTTCCTTCTTAAGGATGGAAGGGCTAAGAAGATGGGGGATGCCTCCCAGAAAGACAAGTTTGTTTCATGGTTTTCTGCTAGTAAGCTCCCTCCCAACATGTTATGTTTCATGACTCTGTTTGCTAAAGAAACACAGACGTGTGAGTATACTTGAAGAAATAAGGTTTAGTGTTATGTCTGAGTTAAAGCAGAAGTAAAAGGTTACCCAAATGCGTTCTAACAAAGTGTTTCTGTTTGACAAGGCGAAAAAGCCATAATATCTTGTGGAATGAAAGATCTAGAACTCAAGCTCCTTTTGTCACAAAAAAAAAAGATTAGATCTAAAGTTTGATAGCCTTCAAGATTATAAGGTAAGTCTCTAAAAGACTCTTACAAATGTATTATGCATGTTTAATGAGCTAAGAAGGCATGATGTGATGATTTTGTGAGAAATGTATGTATGATGAAATTGAATGAATGATTTGTATGGAATATGGATATGATCTCTAAGGATAATGTGTCTGAATGAGTAAAGTTTCGATGTATGTTTCGATGACATGAACAAATTTGTTATGAAAGAGTTTGTCATGAGTAAATCAGATGTGAATGAGTCTGTCAAGTATGAGTCTACATGAAGTGTCTGTGTCTGTCTTTGAAGTCGTCTAAAGTGGTTTTTGGGACTAAAAACACGAATCTCTAAAAGGAAAAGTCCATGGCACTCTGCAAACCAAATAGTTGAAAATCATGGTTGGGCTATGGAATCATATTAAGTTTGTAAAGGACATTTGGGTGAGTATCAACGATGACGAGCAAACCCTACGAAAGTGAGTTTAAGAAAATCTCTATCGTAGAAAACACCAATTTTTGTATAAGTGATCCTTTGTGGCTATCTTTGAATGGAAACCTTTGTAGCAATCTCTGAAAGGTAGCCGTTGTGGCAATCTCTGTTATAAGGAAGCCTTTGTGGTGATCTCTATTAAGAGGATGCCTTTATGGTTATCTTAGTTAAAAGAATGTCTTTGTGGCGATCTCTGTTAAAGGGATGCCTTTGTCGCTATCTCAGTTAAATGAATGCTTTTGTAGCTATCTCAGTTAAAGGAATGTCTTGCGTAAAACTTTGTTAAAAGGACACCTTCGTAGAAGACTCTAAAAGGAAAGCCTCTGTGGCTATCTTTGGAAAGGAATGTCTTCGTGGCAGAATCTAAAGAATGAATCTTATGATGACCATCTGAAAACAATGCCTTTGATCGGACACCGAATGAAAGGTGAACCTCGTATAGTACAAAGGATGAATAGAAAGGGTAGTGTGTGATAGCGTACGTGACGAGGAAAAAATATGAGTTAATAGTAAGAATAGAGAGTGTACTAAAGGAAGATTTGGACGAATTCTGAAAATAAGTATTGGGCGTAGTCTACCCCGCCTGAAGATAATAATAAGACTAGTAAGTATGAAATAAGTTATTAAGTTTGATGATAAGGTAAGTGAAGAGGTTAAGGATTATGTAAATATAATATTTAAGAAAGTATACAAAAGGTAAAGAGATGTTAAGTATAGTACGCACAAGAGGAGAAAAATGGTTCTAAAGAAAGAAAAAAAGAAAGAAAGATGGTAACCTCAATATTTTAGCCACCAAAGAAGGTAGAAAGGTCAAGAAACATTTAAAGTGTGACACCCCTAATGTGACCCTAGTCGGAAAGTGGTTTCGGGACCACAAAACCGAGTCATAAAAATAATTAACCGTCATACTTGATGCTTATTATATGTATATATGCATGTGTGAAAATTTCATGTTTGAATTTTGTTAATTGAAAGTGAATTTTATTAAATAGGACTTATGTGTGACACTTTTGAAATGTGATAGGTTAATCTATAAAGATCTATTAATGCATGTTAGGAAATGCCTGTACTTGCATGTCAAATTACCCAAAATGTTAGGTAGTGGCCGGCCATGCTATGGGTTAAAATGTATTATAAACATTTTATGTTAGTGTTTTATGTTAGAAATAATAAAATAAAGAACATGGGTAATAAAATAATAGTGGTTAGTGGGGGAGAAACAAAAAAATTAGCTAGGTTGCTCCTCCATTGCCGTGACTTGAGGGAGGAAGAAGAAAGTTTGGTTGCTTTAATTTTTGGCTTAGAAGATGGCTAGAAGGAGGAGAAACTATGATTTTAGCTAGTTAGGTAGCTGAAATTTCAAGTAACTCGGTAATCCATCGAAGAAGAAGAAGAGGGCTGCAACAAAAAGAAAAATGGAGACAGTTTGCATGTTGAAGGAAACTAAGGATTTAGCTTGTTTAAGAGTTGTATCATAAGTTGGTAAGTTTTCTAAGCTCCCCTCTATCTTTAACTTTGTTGTAAAGAAAAATGATGATGGATTGTGGTTGGAAGGCATGAATGCGGGTTGTAGAAAAGAAAAGCTCTTTGATTAGTTGTAAAAATTACTACTGTCCAATTTTGTGCCTTCGTTATGCTGTCCAAAATTTGAACAAATTAGTGGTTCTATTTTCATGCCGATTAGGGGTTGATAAATTGAGTCTAATAGCTAAAATATTATGTTATTCTTACTAAGTTTCAGTTGTTAGTAGTGACGTAACAATGTGACAATTAAATGCATAAATGATCATTGAAACTGCAGCTTGAAAACAAACTGTTCCAAATGTAAATGCTGATTTGAATGTGCTGTAATATGTGGAGGAATTGGTCTGCTGCATGTTTGAAATAAAAGAAAACAATGGTTGTTAAATATTAGTTTTGTTGCTAATCGAATGGGTTTAAGTCATTGTTCAAGGGCTATAAATTGGTGTTAATTAAGCTATTCGGATGGTCTAATAAAACAAACTGAATGTTAAATAATGCTTGCTGTCCAGATTGAAATTATGCTAGAAGGTTGAACAATTGTTGTTCAAATGGAATTTTGGAGTGTTTAATGGACTCCATGTTGCTAAAATTTACATGAATAGAAATTTCTAAGCTTAAATTGTAAGAATTTGAGTTGTGTGGTTTAAATTGTCAAAGATGCATTTGGCAATTGATTATAATTTGTTAAAGGGTGTAAAGTATTGATAGTTCTAAATGGTACATAGTTAAATGAAGATGGAAGCTTGATAAACTTTTATTTAGAATGGAAGTAGGAGAAATGTGTATTCGGCCATGTTGTGATGAGTTGAATTTGAATGGTTGATGTCTTAGTTTATAAATGGTCATTAGATGAGTTTTAAACTTGTTACAGTTTGATAATTTGGGGGTGTTAAGTTGGGGAAAACGTGTAATAAAAATGGGTTGATAATGTTTGTTTGTTAATTGATGTTTGCACCTTAAATAGTTGAAATAAAGCTTGCCGATTATGAATAAATGTTTAAATTGTAATGGTCATATATAGGTATATATATATATGCCTTATGTATGTACCATGTACACATAAGCACATTCGGCAATATGATTAAATTCATGTATAAGGAAGCATGATAAATTAAGTGACTCTTTACTTGTGAATGTGAATTAGATATAAATTAAATAAGCATGAAATCGAATCATGGCATGTTTTATTAAATATGATACATATTGAAATCTATTGTTTTAGATGTAGATTAAATGATATGTGATTGCCAAATCTGATTGTTAAGTGAATAATATTAGTTAAGTACTTAAGCAAATCTATTGTTTTACTTAAGCTTAAGAGCAAAGAGGATCAAAGTCGGATAGGGGAAAAGAGAAAGTAAACGAATAGCCGTGGATATCTAGTCGTCGACCACTTCCGAGGTAAGTTTTAAGTGATTAAACGTTGAGAAAATTCAATCATAATAGGACATAATGAGTTGATTTAATAAGATATGATGTGGCCATGATATGTCTTAAACTCAAATGGTAAGTTCATAAGTGTTTGGACTTGGAAATTTAAGAGCAAATTGTAATAATTTGCTTAGGACAGCAGCAGTAACGTGATTTTAGAAAATCACTATAAATTTTTGGTGTGGAATTATAGGCTGAATAAAATATGTAATCAAAGCTTAATTAGTCTAATTTCTTATAAAAGAGACCGTGTAAGCAGCGAAATTTCCTATAAAGAGATATTTAAAGTTGTGTGAGACAGTGTCAGAATGACTCCGAAATCCCCTGTTCTGTTTTTAGAAAATCACTATAATTTATACAAAAATGGTTACAAGATAAAATTTATATGTTTAGACTCCTTAATGAGTCTAGTTTCAAATGAAATCAAATAGAACATATTTTGAATTCTGTACAATGAGAAATTTGATTCGTAGTGAAGACTGGTCAGATTAGTCAAACAGTGAAACAGGGAAAACTTTAAGAAAAATCTGGTATTGATTGGTCAAACCTAAACTTCTGAAAATTTTATGGATAGAAGATATATGAGTCTATATTCAGGGAAAATTAATGGCAATTGATTTTGAGTTTTTTAGCTCCAGTTATAAATAATTTAGTGACTATTGCTCAGGAAAACAGCTTGTAGTGAATATGTGATTTTGTTGTAAACATTGATGAAACTATTTGAGTTGCTTATAAGCTATTGCTGAAATTGATGTACAAGACAAATATATATATGTGTGGTAAAGCCGAATGGCTAGTGTGAAATATGTATGAGATATGTACATGTGGTAAAGCTGAATGGCTAGTGTGAAATATGTATGAGATATATATATGTGGTGAAGCCGAATGGCTAATGTGAAATATATATGAGATATGTATATGTGGTAAAGCCGAATGGCTAGTGTGAAATATGTATGAGATATGTATATGTGGTAAAGCCGAATGGCTAGTGTGAAATATGTATGAGATATGTATATTTGGTAAAGCCGAATGGCTAATGTGAAATATGTAGGAGATGTGTGTATATTGTGGCCGAATGACCAAATGTGAAAGGTGTGTATTATTAGATATTTGATGAGGCAAATGAATTACAAATATGACAGTCGATGTGAATGTTGTAACATGTGATTAAATGTACATGAAACTTAGAAATATATTCGGGGTAAGACCCGATGACTGCGTGTGGAGATTATGTCCGGGTAAGACCCGATGACTACGTGTGGAGATTTTGTCCGGGTAAGACCCGATAACTACGTGTGGGGACTATTCGAGCTAAAGGTTTCGCTGAAGATTCGAGTAAAGCATAAGATTATACGACTTCACAGTAACAATTGGTAATAAATACGTTCAATGCGTTAAGTTGGTCAGGTATGTATTTTGAGATTATATTTAAGCTTGATTTGGACTAAATCACAAGGTCGTTATGTGATGTACATGTGAGTAAAGCAATAAGACTGTTCTATGATTATTGTGCATTTGGTCAATGTGGAAAGTTAGGTGATAATATGTAATGTACCTATGTTTATAAGAGATCACTATCAAGTGAGGATTTATCTGCCTATTATATATGATGAGATGTGCATATTCGGTAAAGGGATGGTACGCCCGAAGGAAGAGTGAAATAAAAATACGAACAACTATGTTATAATTTGATTGTTATCTGTTGACACTGCTTAAAACTTACTAAGCAATGTAATGCTTACTCCGTTTACTTTGTTTCCTCTGTTTTATAGATCTCATTTGGAAGCTACAGGCTCGGGGATCGTCAGCAACTAGTCACACTATCACTATCCACTGTTTGGTACTACTATTATCTTATGGCATGTATAGAATAGACTAGTAGTGGGAGGATATTTTGGTTAATGTATATAAGCTATGTGAATATGACATCTTATGAATGTTTACTTTTATAAGTTTTTCTTAAAATTTTATCCCTGGTTGTGTCTAGCAATTATCCAATTGAATGATCTTTACTTCAAGAAAATGAAAAAATTTTTACTGTTCTGATATGAGTTTCAAGTCCGGTAATACCCCTTTACCTATTCCGGCGACGGATACTGGATAGGGGTGTTACATAAAGGATGCGTGAAACAACATATGCAATGTAGAATGAATGAAAAATGTATCTTAAGGTTTAGTTCACTAAGTTCTTATGAACTTACAAAAGTTGTTTCTGTTTATATGTCTGTAAAGGAATAAGCACCGAGAGACAATGCCAGGGCTACGCCAAGGAAGCGGTGTGCTAGGCTGTTATGCATACAAAGGAAAAAAAGTGGTGTGTCAAAATCTGCATTGAAGTTCATTAATTAGTATCTCGAAGTATACATAGTAGACTAAGAGATAAGTAGGAAAGTTTAAAACGTTATTGAGTCAAAATGATAACCATACATTGTATTTTTACAAGAAACTTTGTAGTAGCCATAGGTAGTAGTTTGTAGATAGACGAGATGTAAATGTAGCCATACAATGTACACTACAAGAAATTATGTTATACAAAGATAGACATTTACATCAATGGATAAGAAAGAAAAGTTTTTAAGTTACATATGTAAAAAGGATGTAAGACTCGAGCTTCAGATCTGGTAGATCGGGTTGAGGGCGTTACATTTGGTGGGATGAATGGTCTACTAGCTCTACAAAGCAACATCATGGAAATGATCTACTTGGTTTATGGAGCAACACTATGGAAATGGTCTACTTGCTCTCCAAAGCGACACCTTGAAAGATATTTACTAACTCTTCGGAGTCGAAAGTCCATGGCTAGCGATGGTATGATCCAATGGAAGACAAGTTTGCCTTATGGAAAGATGAAATCCACCAAGCTAGTAAATAGAGAAGTCTACTAGGGTATGTAAGCAGAAACTGCTATATGACTAGCATGGTGAAAAATTAGTCATAATAGTTATGACACATGCAGGAACACTGCACGTGTGCTGATAAGAGGAACATCTGAAAGCGCCTTGTGTGTGGATATGTGTAACGAAATGTAACGTGTTTATGCAAGTGTACCTAGTCATTTAAGTAATAAGTAAAAATGAGTTATCGTCTCCACAGGGACTGTATAAGCTTAAACAATTAATTGTAAAACTATAATTAACAATTTGATGTAAAAAAACTCAATAAATTTGGATAGTGATGATTAGATTAATTAAATGCAAGAGTGATCACTAATGCAATTTCTAATCTAAATGCAATTCACCTAAGTGTATGAATGAAGGCTTTAGCAACAAAAACAATCAACATTAAATTGGCTAGGATAATTATATTAATAAAATCAACTTACTTTCATCATGCTAACATGTTTGGAATTACTTCCATGACAACTCGATCTCTTATAGGTTTAGAAACCAAATTAAGTCCTCTCGGATATTTTACTTAGTTAAACATACATGTTATTGATCATGTTAGACTAAAGGCTTCTTAGCATTTATACAAGGTCATAGGGTCATTTACGTTTACAATAGCTTAATTACATAAATCTAAAAATCATGCAAGATAATGGAGATAACTAAAGATATTATGAACCTTACCTTAGTTGGTTTTAATGACTTAAATTAAGCGTTGCACTTTTCAATTATGCTTCTGCTAGCCGTCGCCTGGTTAGGATCGCTTAGCTAATCTGAGTGCACCCAATCACGAATGAATGAAACACACCAACATTAATTGAAAACATTATTGACTGAGGCACAAAACATGTAACACCCCTAACCCGTATCTGTCGCCGGAATAGGGTTACAGAGCATTACCGGACTTATTTCTTAAACAATCATATATTTCACGTTCATTTCTCAAATCCAAACAAAAGTCAGCCCAATACAGTCATATAGTCCCTACACGAGCCCTCAAGGCTTAAAACAAGCATTAGAAGTGGTTCAGGACTAAATCAAATACTTAATAAATTTTTAGAAAAACATAGAAAATTTTCAAAGTGCAGGGGACACATGCCCGTGTGGCCAGGTCGTGTGAGAGACACACCCTTGTCACAGGCTGTGTGGACATTCCAAATGGGATCACATGGTCGTGTCCCATCCCATGTCTGACCCCCTGTAACTCTCTAACTTAGGTCACACGGCCAACCACATGCCCGTGTGACTAGCCCGTGTACCCTTCAAAATGGCCTCACACGTTTGTGTGCCAGCCGTGTGCTAGGCCGTGTGAAACCTGGAGGGTATACTGACTTATGCCACACGGCCAAGTCACACGCCCGTGCGCTAGGCTGTATGAAGCTACTAACTTGGTTTCTAAATAAATATCAGGGGACACACGGACACACGGCTGAGACACATGCCCGTGTTGACAAAAATAGGCTATTTTCCAATCCATTTTCCTCAACCAAATTTGCAACAACATAAACCCATCAAATAACATAAGACCATATCATCAATAGGCATTCAAACCAATCTCAACCAAGTCCAAATCATGCAATATCAACACCAACAACCACAAGGCTCATAAGCATCACAATTAACCATTAAAAAACATACCCATATGCCTACAAATTATACCTAAAAGATCAAACTCACTTATTAGACTTTGTGCCTAATTCAATATGCATACCACATTCTCAAATTCAATCATTTTGTACTCAAACTACCAATACACAATTAAGGCATTTCCATGGCAATCTAAATACATACAAAATGAGAATAACCACATATAGATATACATATACCAACATCTGCCAAATTAAGTCATATTAAATGACTAATTATATGCCAATTCAAATGGCCAAAATTTATCAAGACATAAAGGCTACCTTAGCCAAAAGACCTATACATGCCATATAACCAAATTACATAAAGTTCAAAAGTACCAAAACAATGGTTGGATAGTGTGATAGGATCTTTGACAACTTCCAATCTGAGCATACTTCGAAATCACTATACAACACGGAAAAGTAAACAAATGAAGCTATTAAGCTTAGTAAGCTCATATGTCAAATAAGTACAACTTACTATTCATTCTCAATTTAAATAAGCATAATTAAACATATGTAAGTTTCAATCAAATTCAAAGGTTAGCACATAATCATAACCATGTTAATCATGTATGAATACATCAACTATACATTACTTGTCATACTTCTCACAAATACCTGAATTGGTTCGTATCATCTCTTATATCCTCGTACCATCATATTTAACCTTTGAACCATTTGGAATACTATCGAATACTCAGGAATCTCGCACACTAAGTGCCAAAACATGGTCGAAACTATCTCAATCTCATATCTCATATAAATGCTCACTCTCGAGCTATCACTGGGTCTGCTCACACAAGCTGACGGTCAAGACGTATCTACATGCTGCTGCTCACACAAGCTGACGAGTAACCGCAACACATACCGAAAAACTAAAAAACCGGTATAACTTATGGACCAACACCCAAAACACGGTAATCCCTAATGACATGTCATTTGCATCCTATCTATTCCTAAGGTTCAACCTGGATTTATAAATTACTGATAACTTGTCGAGAATTTCCCGTGGTATCGTATCATCACAATTATATCAATTAAGCATTCAAAGACATATAATTTAAGGCTTATTAAACATACGAACTTACCTTAAATTAATACAGAGAAAATCGAGCGATCATTCCACTACTTTGTTTTTCCCCTAATCTAATTCTGAACGTAGCTTTTCTTGATCTATATATAATCAAATTTAACCACTTTCATACTTATTCTTTTCAATTTAACCCAATTTCATGTTATGACAAAATTACTATTTTGCCCCTAAACATTTGACTTCTTTACAATTTAGTCTTAGGCTCGTAAAATGAAATTCATTCAATTTTATCCCTACCCAAGCCTAGCCGAATATTAAATTTACTTATAGCAGTGCATATATTTCACATATTCACACTTTTACCACAAATTTATCACATTTCTTAATTTAATCCCTAATTTGAAAATTTCATTTAAAATCACTTAACAAATGTTGTTTATCTAACAACAACCATTCATTTTATACCATCAAACATAACACATACACATTCATCAATGGTAGAACCCTAATAATTTAACAGTTTCACAAATTAGTCCCTAGGCTAGTTAGATTAAGCTACAACGGCTTCAAAAACATAGAAATCACTAAAACCTGAGCAAAATTGCACTTACATGCAAGGTTAATACATAGCCAAATCTTCAAGCTCCATTAATGACTTTCTTTTAGGTTAATTTCGATGAAAATAAAGTGGAAATGATTATATCCATGTGTTTTTCTTTATTTTATTTTATTTATTTAACAATTTACTTAATTAACCTTGGTATATAACATTTAAAATCATTTAAATGATGTCCATAAAAGTCCACTCATATTATAAACGGTTTAATTACAACGTAAACCCTCTAACCATTTAATATCATAGCTATTAGATCCCTTTAGCTTATAGAACTCCAATTTTGTACTTTACACAATTTAGTCCTTTTAATCGAATTGAGCATGCAAATGATAAAATTTCTTAACGAAATTTTTATACCATCATACTATCATGTTGTAGACCGAAAAATAATAAAATAGTTATTTTGAGTTTAGATTTTTGGTCCCAAAATCACTATTTTGATTTCACTAAAATCGAGCTGTTGCAACTCTCCTCCTTAGGAATTTTCATCCCCGAAAATCTTACCAGAAAATAGGTTAGGGCTGTTTCCTCATAGCTTCTTTGGGTCCCCACGTAGCTTCTTTGATGCCGTGATATTGCCAAAGAACCTTCACTAGATCTATGCTTTTGTTTCTTAACTCTTTAATCTCTCGGGCCAAGATTCTGATCAATTCTTTGCTATATGACATATTGAGTTGAATCTCAACCTCTGCCGAAGAAATTATGTGTGAAGGATTTGATCAGTACCGTCGTAGCATGGATACATGAAATATATTATGGATCTTTTCTAGTTGTAACAATAAAGCTAGCCGATATGCTACTGGCCCTATTCTCTCGATAATCTCATACGACCCAATAAATTGTGGACTCAATTTCCCTTTGCGAACAAATCGAAGAATCTTCTTCCACGGTGATACTTTCAAAAATACTCTATCACTGATTTGAAATTCAATATCCTTACATTTCAAATCCATATACGACTTCTGTCGATCTGAAGCTACCTTCAAACTATCACGAATTACTTTCCTTATGTTTCAAATCCATATACGATTTTTGTTGACCTGAAGCTGCTTTCAAACTATCACGAATTACTTTCACTTTCTCTTCAATCTCTTTGATCAATTTGAGCCTGTGAATCTTTCTCTCACTAAGCTCGATCTAGTCCAACAGAGTTCAGTATTTACGACCATATAAAGCTTCATACAGTGCTATCTTTACGCTCGATAGATAATTATTCTACGCAAATTCAACCAATGGTACATATCTTTCCCAGTTGCCTTCAAACTCTAAAATACAGCAACGAAGCATGTCTTCGAGAATCTGAATCACTGTCTCAGATTGACTATCGATTTGAGATGAAATGCAGTACTAAAATGCAGTCGTGTACCCAAAGCCTCTTGCAATTTCTTCCAAAATCGTGACGTATATCGTGGATCTCTATTCGAAATAATAGAAATAGACACCCCGTGCAATCTAACAATCTCAGAGATGCACAATTCAGCTAATCTATCAAGTGAAAAGTCTTTACGTATCGGAATGAAATGTACAGATTTCGTTAAATGATTAACAACAACCCAAATAGCATCTTTCTTTTTTGGAGATAAGGGTAACCCCGATACGAAATCCAGCGTAACTCTATCCCATTTCCACTCAGGTATCATTACTGGTTGTAACAGTCCCAAAGGTACTTGATGTTCAGCTTTGACCTATTGACAAACCAAGCATCTCAACACAAATTCTGAAATATCAAGTTTCATGCCCGACCACCAATACAACTGATTCAGGTCACTGTACATCTTAGTACTTGAATGAATAGACAAGCTACCGCTTTGTGCTTCGTGTAAAATTTCCTGTATAAGTTTGGAATTCCTCGGAGCACAAATTCTACCACAAAACAACAAACAATCATCGAATCCGATCTGATACTCTAGATTAGTAGTCTACTAGCACTATAATCTTTTAGCTTGCATTTCATTGTCACATTTTTGTGCTCACAGATTTGCTGGAAAAACACTAGTTTAGCTTTTAACTCAACTAAAATGGAACCATTATTAGATAATGTCAATCGTGTATTTATCGCTCTTAAAGTGAACAAAGATTTTCTACTCAGAGCATCTGCGACTACATTCGCTTTCCCCGGATGATAATCAATTACTAACTTATACTCATAAAAAATTCGAGCCATCTTCGATGTTGCAAATTCAACCCTTTCTAAGACATCAAATACTTCAAACTCCTGTGATCAGTAAAAATATGGTATTTTTCACTGAACAAATAATGTCACCAAATTTTCAATTCGAATACAATAGCGGCCAACTCTAAGTCATGCGTCGGGTAATTCTTTTCATGCGGTTTTAACTGTTTAGAGGCATACGCTATCACTTTGCCTTCTTGCATTAAAACACATCCCAAACCTTTCAATGATGCATCACTAAGAATTACATACTCTTTACCCGACTTAAGCTAAACTAAAACTGGTGCTTTGGTTAACAATGCTTTCAACTAATTAAAACTCTGTTGACATTTGTCAAACCACTCAAATTTCGTATCTTTCTGTAACAATCGTGTAACATCCCTAACCTGTATCTGTCATCGAAAAGGGGTCACGAGGTATTACCAAACGAAACACAACTTTCGGACATTCATGGATACACATGGAAATTAATCATTTTAATTCATCACATTTGAACATATACTAAATCAAATCAAATATTATAGGTTACATATAAATTAAAAACCAAGTTACTATTCATATAGTCATTTACCTAAACTTTAGCCGAAAATATATGCAACATGCCAAAAACATATGCGTTGTTCAATGTTAACTTTCATTCTTCTCTATTACTATACATGCATATAACATTTCTTATAAACAAAACATTATGACAATCATCATATATTAAATCAACTACGAACCATTTCAAATGTAGTTATTAAATCAAATATAACAAAATGTATATGCCAATATCATAACAAAATTTGCAAATACATAATCAATTCATTTGCCCACATATTCGGCTATCAAGGTTAATCATATATATAATACAAATTATACCATTCAACCACAAGCTTAAATAAACCATTTTCTAATCAAACAAAGTTAATCACTTCACAACCAATGACTTCATAGGCATAATCTATTAACTAAATTTATTACCACCGAGCATAATAGTGCATTTAGTTCACTTAATAACTATTCACATAACCAATACGACATTTATATAATATTTTCATGAAATCAAATCAATTCACCCTAATATAAATGTACAAATGCCGAATCCAATTATGATAGTTACACATACTATACCATATTCCAAAATTTAACACAAAACCAACTTTCTTCTTATCAATTCAAGTAGTAAAGTTAACCACAAAAAATCATACAAATTTTATATACTTTGTAATAATCCAAAATATCATTTAATAAACCAATTTATATATACATCACATTGAGCATTTCTCAATGCCAATTCTATGATTAAACACTATCACATATATGTCATACATAATAAATTTATCAACATAATTAATTTATAAGTCATACATACCAATATGTCATATATAATAAATTTATCAACATAATTAATTCATAAGTCATACATACCAATATTCGACTAATTCAATTAACCAAAACACCGTTCAAACATGTCATGGGATATACTTACAATATATTTATCCCCTGTCAAATTAATAATTCATCAACTAATCTAATAATCAAACCAATCCATATAGCCAAACACCACACATATATATATGCCATGAAATATATTTTAATATCAAGCCTGTGCCATAACTGAATACATGTATAAGTATTAATATTAAGTCACATAACATAACTTTATTAAAGCATATCAACCAAGATTTACATATATATACATATAAGCAATAGTCGAACACCAAAATCAAACATGACCATCATCAAAACGAAGCACAAAATCTGAACATAACAAAGTAATAAGCCATTTTCGCATGGCTCATGACTACATTAACCAAAATCAAACATTTCAAAATAAAATCCAGCCTATACATGCTATAGTTTCGAAAATTCAGCTTGTAAAATACCGAAGATAGTCGATAGTGTGATAGACTTTGCTGACGATCCCCGAGCTCGTAACTAGATCTCGAAATCTATAAAACAAATTAAAACATATACACATAGAGTAAGCTATCATAGCTTAGTAAGTCATAAGAAAGTAATAATCAAATGATCATTTTTATTTAATCAACTAAACCAAATCAAATAATCTTTAATCAAATGCACATTTTTCATGCTTGAAACTCATATACCATCACATGAACAATATTTAATTATACTAACTTGGCCGAATACACATAAGTTCATAAACATATATAATTCTTACTTTCATAATGCATATTTATTTGTTCATCTCAAATATATATACTTACCTTATCTTTCAAATCAACTAATATAGCACATACCTGACATTTTAGCTCAATTTCACATTCGATCTTAACTTGATATTGCCTGTTGAACCATTCGGAATTGAATAGGATACTAGGATAATCACATATATCATACAATGCCAATGTCCTAAATGTGGTCTTACATGCTATCTCATATCGATGCCACTCCCAGGCAGGGGCTTACACGAATCAAATACGATGTCGATGTCCCAGACATTGTCTTATAAGTAACCACATATTGATGCTAACGTCCTAGACATGGTCTTACATGAAAACACATATCGGATCCTATGTCATGACATATGTATCCTAGCTATTCCTAAGGTTCGTACGGGGCTTTCAGATGTCGTAACTCAGTCGAATCAAATCATAATCCTTAATTCTCAAGCATGCACACATTCGGTCATTATGTATATATAATCAGAAAATTCAATTCATCATTTAAAACTTATATTTTACAGAATTAATAGCATTTATTTGCTTATCAACTTACCTCGGATGATGAAAATTTGAACGGGATGACTAGTCGACAACTTTAGTTTTTCCCCGATCCAAATCCGATTTCTTTGGTTCTCGATCTAAACATATTTAAATTAAACTCATTCAAACATATTTTCACTCAATTTAGTCTAAAAACACATAAATGGACAAATTACCATTTTACCTCTGACATTTTATACTTTTTACAATTTAGTCCAAATGCATAAAACATAAAACATGCAAAATTTGAGTACACCATCTTAGGCCAAATGTTCCTAGTATTCATATAAGTCTATATATTTTATTTATTTCACATTTTAGTCTCTCAATTTATTATTTTTTCAATTTAGTCCTAGTTACTCAAAATCATAAAAAATTCCAATACAAAACATGTTAATCCAAAATATATCTTTCATATTTCATCAATTAACATCACATAGCTCAAACATTCATCAATGGTGTAACACCCCAAACCCGGCCCAGACGTTATGGACGAATCTGAAGTGCCACATTGGAGTTGAAAACCCACGTTCCGTTTTGGTGTTTTAAAAACCATATATTATGTTGAGTTAACAAAATGTATGGAAGCTGGGACCAGGTAGGTATCCGAGACATAGGAGGTGAGCCATGAAGGCTGCTTAAGTACCAAGCTCTTTCATTGGATCCAATCCTAGACTGTGACAGCCCAAAATTGACCCTAGTCGGAAAGTGGTTTCGGGACCACAAAACCGAGTCATAAAAATAATTAATTGTTATATTCTATGCTAATTGTGTGTGTACATGCACATGTGGAAGTTTCATTCTCTAATTTTACCAATCGTATGAGAAATTATTAAATAGGGATCAATGTGAGACATGGTGAAATATGATAGGCTAATTTTAAATGGCTTATTAGTGCATGTTAACACAAAGGTGGACTTGCATGTCAAATTGCCCAATTTATTAATGGTGGCCGGCCAAGATAGGATATTGATGGGCAATATATATGTTTAATTAGATTTTTGTTTTGATTAGCGATGGAACCCGGGGTAGAGAGACCCTTGGCGGATGACGTTGAAAGTGTAGCAATTGCTCTCGCAAGGGACACCGCTGTTGAGCCTCGGTCATCCGCGAATAATCAAAATGAACGGGCGAAACAAGCCTTCTTCACTATGATGAATGAGTGGGTCGCGCAATATGCCCGAACCAACCCGGCTGTCCAACCATTCCGAATTTAAACACTCCACCCCAAGAGCCCGCAATGCCTCCAGCATCGATCCTGTGAGGTCGAGTAAACCACCGTGGACTTGATTAGGAAGCGTGGGGAGGAGTTCAAGGCCATAGTTACTTGATGATGCCGAAAAGGCCGAGTTCGCTCGATAACACCATTAGAGTGTTAGATGAACTGTCATGCACACCAAGAATGTCTTAAGTGTGCTATATCCTTGTTATGAGACTCACTTACTATTGGTGGAGGACTTTAATTTCCATAGTCCCAAATGAACGAGTTACTTGGGATTTCTTCCAATCCAATTTCGAAAGAAATACATTAGTCAACGGCTCATCGATCGAAGCGTAAGGAATTCTTGGAACTCAAGCAAGGCCGGATGATCAGATCTGAATCTGAACATGAGTTCGTAAGACTTAGTCGGTATGCTCGGAGTGTGTGGTGATGAGGTTGCGATGTGCAAAAGATTTGAAGAAGGGTTGAATGAAGAGTTAAAGTTACTAGTGGGAATTTTGGAGATAAAGGAGTTCGTGACACTAGTCGAACGAGCTCGCAAGGCGGAAGAACTTGGGAAGGAGAAGAAGAAGGCTGAATTTGAAGCAAGAGATTACCGTAAAAGATCGACGAGTAAAGCTCCGCTCTCGGCTGTAAATAGGTTCGTGGAGGACACCAAGAAGTCGAGGACGATCATGGAATTTCCATTAGAGCCCACCATTGACGGACTCGAGCTACTTCAGTAGCTAGTGTGGGCAATAATCGTCAAGAGAGACCTGAATGCCCCAATGTGGAAGACGACACCTAGGTGAATGTTGGGGTAAGTCTGTTAATAGGGCTGTTATGGATGCGGTTCAAGGACCACTTCATTAGAGATTGCACGGAGCTAGATGAGAGGAATAAGACGCAAGGTGCAAGACCTAGTGGAACGACGGCTAGAGGTAGGCCCCGAGAATCTCTGGAGGTAGGGGTGGTAATCGAGAGGAGCCTCTATCTGGCTGTCCGATCCGAGACCGAGTACTCTGCTAGAGCATATGCCATCCGCGCACGAGAGGAGGCATCCTCCCCGACGTTATCACCGGTACTTTTACTCTCTTTGATACTATTGTGATTGCATTGATTGACCCCGCTCTACTCACTCATATGTATGTGAAACCTTAGCATCCAAAGAAGACTCTACCGTTGAGTCTCTGAGTTCGTAATTCGAGTGTCAAACCCTTTGGGTCAATACGTGCTTGTTGATAAAGTGTGCAAGAGATGCCCCTAATAATTCGAGAATCTGTTTTCCTACCGATCCGATGCTTCTACCATTTCATGAATTCGATGTTATTCTTGGTATGGATTGGTCGATCGTGCATGATGCAAGGTGGATCGCAAAAGGAAAACCATTGATTTGAGGAGTGCAAATAATGAGGTAGTCCGAGTCGAGTCTCATCGATTTAAAAGGAGTGCCGAATAATATCTTCTATGACCGTCAAGATATGTGAAAAGGGTGTGAAACATACCTTGCGTATGTGTTTGGGAGTAAAGAGACGGAAAGGAAACTCGAATCGGTACCAGTGGTTTGTGAGTATTCGATGTTTTTCCGAGGAGTTACCGGATTGCCACCGGTTCGAGAAGTGGAATTCGCATCGGTTGTACCGTACTACGCCGATTTCAATAGCCCCGTGTCGTATGGCATTAACGGAATTAAAGGAATTGAAGGTTCAATTGCAAGAATTGACGGATAGAGGTTTCGCTCGACCGAGTTTTTTCTCCATGGGGCGACTGTATTGTTTGTGAAGAATAAGGACGGAACCATGAGGTTGTGCATCGACTATCGTCAACTCAATAAAGTGACGATAAAGAATAAATATCCATTGCCACGAATTGACGATTTGTTTGATCAATTAAAGGGAGCCTCGGTGTTTTCAAAGATAGATTTGAGGTCGGGTACTATCGGTTGAGGGTCCGAGAATCGGACATACCAAAACCGCTTTTAGAACGAGGTACGGTCACTACTGAATTCTTGGTGATGCCGTTTGGGCTCACTAATGCCCTCGGTGTTTATGGATTTAATGAATAGAATTTTCAGGCCATACTTGGATCGGTTCGTAGTTGTATTTATCGATGACATTTTGGTCTATTCGAAGATGAAACCGAACATGCTTTGAACACCGAGGCTAGTGTTGCAAATCTTACGAGATAAGCGATTATACGCAAAGTTCAAGAATGTGAATTTTGGTTGAAAGAGGTTAGCTTTTGGGGCACGTGGTGTCCGCGATCGGTGTCGTGGTGGACTGAACAAAATTTCGCCATAGTCAATTGGAAACCTCAAGGAATGTTACCGGTTAGGAGCTTTTGGGGCTTGCGGTTACTACCGACGGTTTGTGAAAGGATTCTCGATGATAGCCACACCCATGACAAAACCGCTTGAAAGATGTCAAATTTGAATGGACGGAAAAGTGTCGAAAAAGTTTCACCAATTGAAAACCCATTTGACGAAAGCTCCAGTTCTAGTACAACCCGAATCGGCAAAGAGTTTGTCATCTATAGTGATGCCTCCCTACTTGGGTTAGGTTGCGTATTGATGCAAGAAGGTCGAGTTGTGGCCTATCGTCGAGACAATTAAAGCCACATGAGAAAAATTATCCAACCCATGACCTCGAATTGGTCGCCATCATATTCGCCTTAAAGATATGGCGACATTACTTATTTGGTGAGAAGTGCCAAGTGTATTCGGATCACAAAAGTCTCAAATATTTGATGACTCAAAGAGACTTAAATCTGCGACAAAGACGATGGCTCGAGTTGTTAAAAGATTATGAACTCGTTATTGATTATCACCCGAAAGGCCAATGTGGTTGCGGATGCCTTAAGTCGAAATCACTGCTTGCTTTACGACGATGAATGTACACTTGTCTATTCTACCCGACAATGTGTTAGTAGCCAATTAAAGGCCAAACCATTGTTGGCTCATCAAATTCGGAAGCTCGAAAAGTTGATGAGGAGTTGCTTGCAAAAGGCCGAGTGTGTTCGAACAAGGAATCGAGTTTCAAATTGATGATGACGATTGTTTGAGGTTCGAAGTCGTCTGTGTGTTCCAAAGAATTGAACTTATTTCGATAATTCTAAATGAAGCCCATTGTAGTCGAATGTCAATCCACCCGTAGTACTAAAATGTACAATGACCAAACGCCAATTTTGGTGGCCCTGATGAAACGAGACATTTCAATTTGTTTCAAGGTGTCCGATATGTCAACAAGTGAAAGCGGAACATCAAGTGCCATCGGGATTACTTCACCGATCATGATACCCGAATGGAAATGGGATCGAGTCACAATGGACTTTGTATCCGGACCGCCATTGTCGGTGAGTAAGAAGGATGCGATTTGGGTCGTTGTCGATAGACTAACTAAGTCACTCACTTTATCCCCGTGACGCACGGATTTTCAATGGACAAATTAGCGAATTGTACGTTTCTCAGTTGTGAGATTACACGGGTGCCTATTTCTATCGTGTCGGATAGAGACCCAAGATTTACGTCGCGATTTTGGAAGAAATTGCAAGATGCTTTGGGTACCAAGTCGCATTTTAGCACCGCTTTTCATCCCCAAACCGATGGTCAATCCGAACGGATAATTCAAATACTCGAGGATATGTTGAGATGTTGCATCCTTGAGTTTAGTGGTTCATGGGAACAGATTTACCTTTGATTGAATTCGCCTACAACAATAGCTTTCAATGAAGTATTAAGATGGCGCCTTACGAGGCTTTATACGATCGTAAATGCCGTACCCCATTATTCGGATGAACTTAGTGAAGGTAAATTCTTCGGGTTGATTTGGTTAAGGATGCCGAGCAAAAGTTCGAGTAATTCGTGAAAGTTTGAAAGTCGCTTGGATCGCCAAAAGTCGTATGCGGATTTGAAAAGAAAAGATGTTGAATATCGTGTTGGAGACAAGGTCTTTCTCAAAGTTTCACCACGGAAGAAGGTGCTTAGATTTGGCCGTAAGGGCAAATTGAGTCCGAGGTTCATCGGTCCATCTGAAGTATCTGAACGAGTTGGGCGATGGCGTATCGATTAATATTACCCCGAGCTCGAAAAGATTCACAACGTTTTCCATGTTTCGATGCTTGACGATATAGGTCTGACCCGACACACGTAATTACTCCATCCGAGGTCGAGGTTCACCTAATTTGAGCTATGAAGAAGAGCCTTCGCATTCGATGCGTGAAGTAAAAGAGCTACTGAAACAAGAAAATTCCATTGGTAAAGGTGTTGTGGCATAAACACGGAATTGAAGAAGCCACTTGGGAACTCGAGGACTCTATGAAAGAGCGATACCCGAGCCTATTTACCGGTAAGATTTTCGGGGACGAAAATTCCTTAAGTGGGGGAGAGTTGTGACAGCCCAAAATTGACCCTAGTCGGAAAGTGGTTTCGGGACCACAAAACCGAGTCATAAAAATAATTAATTGTTATATTCTATGCTTATTGTGTGTGTACATGCACATGTGGAAGTTTCATTCTCTAATTTTACCAATCGTATGAGAAATTATTAAATAGGGATCAATGTGAGACATGGTGAAATAAGATAGGCTAATTTTAAATGGCTTATTAGTGCATGTTAACACAAAGGTGGACTTGCATGTCAAATTGCCCAATTTATTAATGGTGGCCGCCAAGATAGGATATTGATGGGCAATATATATGTTTAATTAGATTTTGTAATAAGGAATGGGTCATTGGAGATAAAATAATGTTAGTAAAGAAAGAAAAGAAAAGAAAAAAAAGAATGCTCATCCTTTCCCCATTGCCGTGAATTGAGCAAAGAAAACCAAAAAAAAAGTTGAAGTTTGAAGAGGAGAAACTAAGGTATTTCGCCATGGCTATCCTAGTCTAAGGTATGCATGGTGATTTTTCTTTTAATTGACTATGAGACTAAATGGATAAGTACATAGCTTAGTTGACCTATGGTTTAATTTCATGAGTCCATAGCTCAATATCCATTCGCAAGTGCTAAATTAGTGTCATTTTGATAAGTTTCTTTGGGATGTTAATTACTTGTTAAGTAGCTTAATTGATGCTTGGATGAGTAGGATTCATGGTCGTAAGAGTGTATATACATTTTAGAAAGAAAAAAAAATGTTGTTGTTAGTTGAGTTGCATTTGATATTCATTCGGTCAAATGGGAGAAGAATAAGATGAATTTAAATGTTGTGGTTTATTATTTAGTTGGTTAATGATGTGGTCATTGCGAATGCAATGGTGTTAAAGGAAATAGGGTCAAATGTTGGTTTGATGAACTAATTGCTAGTGGGCAATGTGTTGTATTGAGAATGTTTGAGTGAATTCAAAGATGTTTATATGATGAATTCGGTTGTAGATGTACATGCCTAAATAAAATGCTCACTAATGATTTTGAAATTAAGTTTTATTATGTTGTGAAAGGAGTGGCGAAAGAGCTATAGACTATTGCCGGATGTATGATGGGTTAGTAGAGTCTCTAAATTGATATGTGGTAAATGTAAGTGTTAAACGAAATGGAAATGGTGTTATATTGGAACATGCACATTCGCCACATGATTGAATGCATAGATGGGTGATTTCGTGTATTCGCCATAAGTGAGCATATTGGTGGCTTAATCTTGACTTAGAAAAATCGGCTAAAGGAAAATATGGGCTAATATGTGGAATTTGATTCATGATTGCATACATATATGACTCTAATGCCTAATATATAAGGGCTAAGTACCTTGAATTTCCCCTTTGATATTCAAAATGATTGAATCAATTTATTTGTTAATATTAAGCTCAAGAGCAAAGGGGAACTAGATCCGATAAAGGAAAGGAAAAAGTAATTGAATAGCCGTTGAAGACGTTCGACAACATCCGAGGTAAGTCATTAAGCGCATATATTTGATATTGCTTAAATGATTGGAAAATCTATGCAATTGTGTTTAATGGAATGCTATATATATATATGTATAAATGAAATTGTATGTGTATGGAATGAGGATAATTGTTGAATGTAAAAGAAATAGTGGAATGTGTAGAAAGTTTGCTTTCGGCACTATGTGTGCGGGCAATACGGGTGTATGGTGTCGAGATTGGCACTAAGTGTGCGTGCTGGAAATATATGGCACTAAGTGTGCGTGCTGGAAATATTTGGCACTAAGTGTGCAAGCTGGAAAAAATACGACCGGGTGTGCGAGCTCGGAGGGTATGGCACTTGTGTGTGCGAGCTTAAATTACGTGGCACTAAGTGTGCGAAATCGAGTAGTAAGCACTGTGTGTGCGAACTCTATATAAATGGAGGGTGTGTCTCCATTGAATTGAGTATGGACAGCGGATCGGGTAAGTACCTCGAGCTCAATGACGAATAGAGAATACGTTCATGCTTGGGGTTGAATTTGGTAAGCCTTAAATCTATGTGATGATTGAAATTGTATGGTTGTGCTGGAAATTGAGTTAATGTGTAAAAATGCTTCGATTATCTTGTTGTGTAGAATATGAAATGTGGATGTATGAATTGGTATGAGATTGGACTGAAAGGTCCGAGGTATTATGGTATAGATTCGATATGGACGAGTACCTAGCCTCATTTGTTGTACATGTAGTAGTAACTTTATCGATGGATTGATGAATGCTTATGACTTACTGAGTTGTAAACTCACTCGGTGTTTTCTTGTCACCCATTTTAGGTCTCTTGGACTCGTATTGTTGCGTGCTCGGAACCGTCGTTGAAGTCATCACACGGCTGAAATCTTGTGGTATTGTTTTTTGTTGTTGAAGAACATTTGGCATGTATAGGCTATTATATTTTGTCGAATTGTGGGTTGTAAACTTTAAGCCATGTGAAAATGGCCTATGTGGTCGCCGAGTGGGATGCTAGAACCTATAGCCACGAGTCTTAGAAACTCAAATTTTGTTAAGGTGGCCATAAATTGTGTCATGTATGATGGATGATTAAGGCCAAGGAAAAATTCATGAAATTGGCATAGTCTACTGCAGTAACTGTTGCGGACAGCAGCAGTGAGATGAGATTGAAAAATCACTAAAAATAGTAGAAGTAGAATTAAATAGTGAGTAAATTATGGAACTGATCCTTGATGAATCTATTTTTATATGGACGAAACGAAACGACCATATGAGCAGTATACTGGGAAATATTAAAGTTCTCGTGAGACAGGGCCAGAACGATTTCTGGGTCCCCTGTCGCGACTTTGAAAATTTACCATAAATTATCCAGAAAGAATTAGGAGTCATGCCTTATATGTACAGATTCCATTTTGAGTCTTGTTTCATTAGAAACAAACGGCACCAGTATTAAAGCCCTGTACAGAAAGATATTCAAGTTGTAACACGCAGAGGTCAGAGCAGTCGATCCCTGTAACATGGGTGACTTTAACTAATAAACTGTACCAATTGGCCCAACCAAAAATTCTAAAAATAAATCCATGGATGGGTATATGAGTCTAAATTCAGGGAAAATTTACGAAATCAGTTTCCGAGTTTTTGAACTCGAGATATGATTTTTAAGGCGACGGTGACGCAGTTTTCCAGCCTGTCCAGAAATGCCAAATTGGTCGGTACTTTAAGAGGATTTTGTCTCGTTAACCCCTCGTGTCCGACACCGGCGTCGGTCACGAGTTAGGGGTGTTACATAGACATGCCCACAACCATAGCCACACTTTGTTATATCGAGTTTAAATTTGTTTAAGTGGACGTCTTTGATAAATTGATTAATCGTGGCGTTGAGCTATTTTGAAAACAAGTATCGTTTTGAAAACACGTCCTAAGTCTAGCCCATTTGAGTAATTATCAACCAGGTTTAAAGTTATTAAAATTAAAATAATCCCGAAAAGAAATAAAAGGAAAGTTAAAATGGCCTTATTACAACCCAAAAATAAGTAATAATTAAAGGAAATTTAATGGAAACCAACGCTTATTTAAAAGTCCAAAGGCGATCACCGTGGCCACTCTGAATCCCTTCCGGCCCAAGTCCCCACATCAAGACTCACCTGCAAGGCTAAGGAAAGGGGGGTGAGTTTGGAAACTCAGTGTACAACAAGCCCCTTTCAGAGCCCAAAACAATAACAGCCCGTTGGGCCTAAGCCCAAACCCAATCTCAATATGTACTGGGCATAGCCCTTTTCATATTTCATATTTCATAACACTAGGCCGAAGCCTTTACTGTAAACGATATGGCCCATAGGCCCGTTTCAATATCACATGTAATGTCAATGAGAGAATACAAGCCCATTTGGGGAGACTACTCCACCCACCATCCGCTACTCTCCACCCGTACCAACCAACACACCATATGGGGATTAACTTGACCCACCCCGCCATAACTCTCCACTGGCAGCATAGCTGCTTTATCATATAACTGGAGGCCTACCCTCTTTTAATAACTGGGGAAAAGCCCTTTTAATAACTGGGGCATAAGCCCTTTTAATAACTGAGGCATAAGCCCTTTATCGTAATTGGGGATAAGCCCTTTATCATAACGGGGGCATAAGCCCTTTTACACTTTCTCCATCCATATAAAAACCCAACCCAATGCATTTATGAATACATCATGTGCATATCATACATATCATGTGCATATCATACATGTCATGTGCATATCATACATACCATGTTTATCAAAATCCCATGTATTAAATTCATATTTAAACCCTAGGGGTATAATGGTCATTTTTACCTAAGGGCAAAATGGTCATTTTCATATTACAAGGGTAATTCTGTAATTTTACCAAATATCAGGGATTCCATGTTCATTAACGGTTACTAACAATTCATGGGTGCAAACAGTGATTCTGGCCCATTTTTAGCGAAATTGAGTTATTGGGCCTAAAACCCTTAGTGGGCCCTACTTAGCCGATTTCGTCATCTAGGCCCATTTAGCCTATATTCCATGACGGTTTTATCAGTCTTGATGTGTAATTTAACCAGTTTTCATATTCTACCAATTTTACCCAAATGGGCCCGAAAGCCCAATGGGCCCACTTCGGCCCCTCGAGGCCCAACTTACCGAGAATGCAAAAAATCACATTCTTACCGTTTCCATTGTTTCCGATCATCATCTCATCGATTCTAACTAACTAGTGAGCGTCATTGCTCACAAGTCCTCGAAATGCCGAATTTGGCATTTCGCTTTTCGCATTTATCGCTTTAAGCTATGAAAAGGGTGCGCTACACACTGCTTGGCGATATTCTCGATGAGATCTCCTACACGATTTCTCCTATATTCCACCGTTAATAAATCAGCTTCCATTAATTGACCCAAAACAAGAACCATCTTATATTAGTACTTACACATTTGGCCACCACCCAAAATGGCCTTAAGAACCTTACCTTGCCAATATTGATTGACTAGATCTAGCCACTCAGGAGATCCAAGCTGATTCAAGTCGACACTACGCCTTGGTGCTCCTCCACTATAGAAATCATAAAAATATTAAAAGAAGAACCCCCAAAAACCTATACCCATATTCGGCCACCTCCCTAAATTATAGGGTTTCGGCTTTTGCCAACAGTTACTCTAGGAGTCATTTAGAGTTTGAGCACTTACCACTGTCTTTCTTCTCTTGAACCCGTACGCCTAAAAGGTAAAGGAATTGAACGTCAACAATTGAAAAGGAAAGAAAAGGTTGCTGGTCACAAAGAATCGGCACCCCCTATCTTCACTAATTTCGGCTTTTGCGGTATTTCGGCAGAAGTAGAGATAAGGGAAAGAAACAATGGTGAATGGAGGGAAATAGTGGGCTGGTTTGAAAGAAGGAGAAGGAAGAAAAGATGGAAGAAGAGATGGTAGATTCGGCTACAAAAGAAAAAGAGAGAAAAAGACTAATCCTCCAGGGAGAAAACGGCACAAAAATACCTAAGTGCCGAAAATCCCTAACTAAACCTCTTTGCCGAAATTCCCCCCTCCAGTCTCCCTTATTCTGCCAACTTGTGACATCCCAAAATTGACCCTAGTCGGGATGTGGTTTCGGGACCACAAAACCGAGACACAAAATTAATTAATTACTATTTTCTATGTTTATTGTGCATGAATATACATATGTGAAAATTTAGTGCCTTAATTTCGTCATTTGTAGGTGAAATTTATTAGAAAGGACTTATGTGAGGAAATTGAGAAATGTGCTAGGCTAATGTAAGGTGGCCTATTAATACATGTGGGAAAATGGTTGTCCTTGCATGTCAAATAACCCACTTCCTAAGGTGAGTGGCCGGCCATGACAAGATTATGGGCAAGGAACATGTTTCCAACATGTTTAGTTAGTGGATTATGTAAGGAGAATAAAGAAATGGAAAAAAAAAAAAATGATGAAAAAAAAATGTGTGTGGATGCTCTTTTGCCGTGAGAAACTAAGAAAAAAAGGGGAAGAAAATTTGTTGCTCATCCTTGGGTGCCTTGGCCGAATAGAAGAAAGGAAATTGAAAAAAAAAATTATTGGTGTTCATCTTCTACCTTAAGAGCCGAAAGTTAAAGAAGGAAGGGGGATATGGCATTCGGTCATCTTAAGCTCAAAAACAAGGTTAGTAATTCATGTTAGATTTTGGGGATTTTAGCTTAACTTAAGTTAGTTACTAAGTTCTTCAATTAGCCCATGCTAAAATTTGGATTTGGGTGGTGAATGAAGCATTCGACCATGGTTGATAGTGAAGAAATTTGATTACCTTCTTCATGTTTGAATGAGTAATTGTGGGTGGGTGAAGTATGAGTTAGCTAAATGTTCATATAGGTGGTTTGGGTGGTAGGAAAAGAAATCGGCTTGTGTGTGTATGTGTAACTGCTTTAATTTGAACTAGGAAGTTATTGAGTAATGTTTGTATTTTAAGTGATAGAATAGAGTGAATGCTTGGAATGTGATGTAAATGAATTATAAGTTGGATTAAAGGCTGTTATATTGTCTTATCATTTCCGGGAATGTGCTTTGTCAAAGAAATTGAGGGTTGATGTTTAAGTAATGTAAGTATAGGTATATTCGGCTTGTAGTTTTATAAATGTGATATGAGTGTTAAGTCCGAATGATGTTTAAGTACGAATGTATTTGGATGGATGTGTTTATGAGTATGACTTGAGATAAAACGATATTAGTCATTATAAATAACCATAATTGTAGAATGTGTTAAATATATATATATTCGCCTTAACATAGATATGCATATATCTATAAAGTTGTTAATGCCCAAGTAAGATGTTGGGTTGTGCATGACTAGAGAATATATGTATATATGCGTATGGTGTTTGATAGTTAACCAATAAGTCATATGTACCTCAACCCTATAATATACATGTGTTATATTAAATCGTCTATTTGAATTGGGATTAAATGAATTCAATTGTTCTTAAACAAGCTCAAGAGCTTAAAGGATCGAAGTTGGATAAGGGGAAAGAAAAAGTAATTGAATAGCCGTTGAAGACGTTCGACAACATCCGAGGTAAGTCACTAAGCATGTATTTGGTATTGATTTAAATAGACATAATGTCTATGTAATTATGCCGAAAGGAATGATAAATTTATATACATGTATGTATGTGGTGATGAAAGTATTGAATGAAAATAAAAGAGGTGTGATGTATTGAGTTGTTGATTTCGGCACTAAGTGTGCGAGAAGTAAATGTGTACGGTGACGAGATTGGCACTGAGTGTGCGAGCTTGAAATGTATGGCACTAAGTGTGCGAGTTTGGACTATATGGCACTATGTGTGCGGGCTTAAATCACATGGCACTAAGTGTGCGTGATCGAGTATTAAGCACTATGTGTGCGAACTCTATATATATATTTCGATTGAATATTAATACGGAAGGGTGACTTTATCGAGTTGAGTACGGACAGCGAAAAAGTAAGTACCTTGAGTTCATGGCTAATAGATGCTATGTTCATACTCGGGGTTGAGTTGGTAAGTTTTAAATCTATGTGATGATTTCAATTGCATTCCGTAAATAAAGTATCGTGGAATAGACGAAAGTTTATTTGATTGTATGATTATTGCGAAATGAGATGATGTATGGAAATGCCTCTATTATTCTATTGAACAGTATATAAAATGTCATTGGGTGAATTGGTATGAGAATGAACCGAAAGGTCCGAGGAACCATGGTATATTTTCGATATGGATGGAGTACCTAGCCTCGTACATTATTTCATGTTGTGATAATTTTATTGATGGATGATTGTCGAATGCTTAGGACTTCTGAGTTGTAAACTCACTCTGTGTTTTCTTGTCACCCATTTTAGGTCTCTTGGACTCAGATCGTTATGCGTGCTCGGAACCGTCGTTGAAGTCATCACACCGCTGGAAATCTTTTGGTATTGTCTTCGAAGTTGAACTAGGAGAACATTTGGCATGTATAGGGTATTTTGTTTTGTTGAATTGTGGGTTGTAAACTTTCAGCCATGTGAAAATGGCCTATGTGGTCGTCGAGTGGGATGCTAGAACCTATAGCCACGAGTCTTAGAAATTTTAACTTTGATAAGGTGGCCATAATTTGTGTCATGTATGATGGATGATTAGTAAGGCCAAGGAAAGATTCACGAAATTGGCATAGTCTACTGCAGTAACTGTTGCGGGCAGCAGCAGTGAGATGAGATTGAAAAATCACTAAAAATAGTATAAGTAGAATTAAATAGTGAATAAATTATGAAATTGAACCTTGATGAATCTATTTTTATATGGACAAAACGAAATGACCATATGAGCAGTATACTGAGAGATATTAAAGTTCTCGTGAGATAGGGCCAGAACGGTTTCTGGGTCCCCTGTCTCAACTTTGAAAATATACCATAAATTATCCAGAATTAATTAGAAGTCGTTCCTTATATGTGAAGATTCCCCTTTGAGTCTAGTTTCATTAGAAACAAACGGCATGAGTATTGAAGCTCTGTACGAGAAGATATTCAGGTCGTAATGCGCGAAGGTCAGTGTAGTCGACCCCTGTAACATGGGCGACTTTAACTAATAAACTGTACCAATTGGCCTGACCAAAAATTCTAGAAATAAATCCATGGATGGAAATATGAGTCTAAATTCAGGGAAAATTTACGGAATCAGTTTCCGAGTTTTGAAACTCGAGATATGATTTTTAAGGCGACAGTGACGCAGTTAGCTAGCCTGCCTGGAACAGCAATCAATATTACAAAGAGAGAAATAAGGGAAGAGAGCCCGGTAACACCACGTGTTCAAATCCGGTGACGATCTCGGGTTTGGGGTGTTACACAACTCTATCTTCATATCAAATCCCTAAAATCTCTCCCCTTATCCCTCCTTAATCCATGCATTTGACTGATTCAAATTCTCTTCTAAAGAGTTCCATTCAGCTACAACTCTTGTATGCACAAAGCATAAAAATTAGCATTATTTTTGCCATCACAGGGAATCGATCCCAGGTCTTCCCCTATGCTCCACACGCCACCTTTTTAGGAGCTTAGTGGCGTCACTCTTGCCACTTTACTAACGCTCTTTTTGTGATGCATTGTACCCACAACTTTATATAAGGACACCTAGCCAGAACCCCTAACTCTTAAGTCCAAAATTTAAAAATTCCCCCGGGTTTTGGCCATCTCATGGGCCTTCCATAAGCCCATTTACATACCCAAATTATGAATTCCATAATTACATACCAAATTTTAGAAACTTTGTGACAGCCCTAAATTGACCCTAGTCGAAAAGTGGTTTCGGGACCACGAAACCAAGTCATAAAAATAATTTACAGTCATGTTTGATGCTCGTTATATATGAATATGCATGTGTGAAAAAATTCATGCTTAAATTATGTGTATATGGTGCGAAATTTATTAAATAGGACTTGTGTGAGAAAATTTAGAAATGTGCTAGGCAAATGTTAAAGTGGCCTATTAATGCATGTTAGAAAATGCTTGTACTTGCATGTCAAATTAGCCAAATTGTAGATGGTGGCTGGCCATGTTATGGACTAAAACATATTATAATTATTTTATGTTAATATTTTATGTTAAAAATAAAAATATGGATAATAAAAAATGTTGATTTGTGGGAGGAGAAACCAAAGTTTCTCCATCTTTACTCCTCATTGTCGTAACTAGAAGAGAAAAAGCTTTGAGAAATTCGGCTATGGTGGTTAGCTAAATTAAGGTAAGTTCAATGATGATTCTTGGATTTTTAACATTTTTGAGTTAGTCATTAAGTTCTTTGCTCAACCCATGACCAATTTGGAATGGTGTGGTGTCTTGAGCATTCGCCATGGTAGAAAATGGAAGAGATATATGGTTGTTTTCATGTTTAATGAATAAGTTACAAATGGTTGTTAATTGTGATAGTTTAAGGTAATTTTAAGTAGTTTGAATAAATGAACAATAATAATAATAAATCATCTAGTGAATTGGTGTAATTGCTTAATTTGAACTAGGAAGTTATTGAGTAATGTTTGTACTTTAAGTGATAGAATAGAGTGAATGCTTGGAATGTGATATGTGTGAATTATAAGTTGGATTAAAGGCTATTATATTGCCTTATCATTTTCGAAATGTGCTTTGTCAAAGAAATTGAGGGTTGATGTTTAAGTGATGTAAGTATAGGTATATTCGCTTGTAGTTTTATAGATGTAATATGAGTGTTAGGTCGAATGATGTTTAAGTACGAATGTATTTGGATGGATGTGCTTATAAGTATAACTTGAGATAAAATGGTGTTTAGTCATTATAAATAACCATATTTGTAGAATGTGTTAAATTATATATATTCGGCCTTAACATAGATATGCATATATCTATAAAGTTGTTAATGCCTAAGTAAGATGTTGGGTTGTGCATGACTAGAGAATATATATATACATATATATGCGTATGGTGTTTGATAGTTAACCATTAAGTCATATGTACCTCAACCTTATGATATACATGTATTATATTAAATCGCCTATTTGATTTGAAATAAATGAATTCAATTGTTTTAAATTAAGCTCAATAGCAAAGAGGATCTAGATCTGATAAGGGAAAGGAAAAAGTAATCGAATAGCCGTTGAAGTCATTCGACAACATCCGAGGTAAGTCTTTAAGTAATGGAACTTAGTTTATGATTTGATTAAGTCATGACATATAAGCATAACAAATAAAAGGTGATATAATGATTCTACTTGAATTATATATCAAGGTAATTAGTTATACTTATGACTGGTAGCCGAATGTGTATAGAGATCATGTTACAAAGCCAATCAAAATCATGCTCTTTGTATGTGGCTATTGAGCCGAAAATGGTAAAGGTTGATAAGTGTCTTGTGTTTGAGTTCTAGTAATGAAAATGAAATATAAATGTGTTATGATTTATTGATATATGTGCATGATTATTCGGATGATAACCGGACTAAGATCCAAGGCATCTGTGTAGTTACTATATCCTGCTAAGTCCCAAGGCATCTGTGCTAGTTACTATATCTGGCTAAGTCCCAAGGAATTTGTGCTAGTGACTATATCCGGCTAAGTCCCAAGGCATTTGTGCTAGTGACTATATCCAGGCTAAGCCTCAAGGCACTGTGTTAGTTACTATATCCGGCTAAGTCCCAAGGCATTTGTGCGAAGTTGCTATATCCGCTAAACTCAAGGTACTTGGGTTTGGAAATGAGCGATCTTGCTGTAATAACTTCAATTAATACGCTCATAAATCCAAACGATAAGGTATGTTTCAGATATGCATTGGAAAGGTTGATTCCTTTTAAATAGTATTCGCTCAATTGATTAACAAGCTTCCGCCTTTAGTCGTTTTGATCTCGAGTGTATGAATATAATGGTTGAAGTGTGAAGTAAACATGATTTTGGGAATATGCGTATATGCAATTGTTCATTTAGTCATACGAACGCTATACCTTAGTTGTAAATAATTTCATTACTTAAAACTTACTAAGCATCAAAATGCTTATTCTGTTGCTTTAATTCTCTATTTTATAGATTTTGTTCGTCAGCTATCGGACTCGGGAGTGTCAAAGTCGAAGTCGTCCACACTATCTAAGCCCCTTTGGTACTCTTTTAGTTGAATTTTGATAATGGCATGTATAGAGCTGACCCTTGTTGTTAATTAAGTATCTTTTGGTAATGTATATTCGTATAGCCATGCGAAAATGGCTTGTATATTTTGAGTATAACATTATGGTCATTTTGTATATATGGTCTTATGATATGGTTATTAAGTGGTGTGGAAATGTTGGTAATGATTAGCCATTGGAATGGCCAATCATGGTCCTATTGGTGCTGCGTACGACATGGCTAATCGTGATTATACTTGAAAATGATGTATGTCAATTTACTAATTGATTCATGGAAAATTATGAAATAGGTAAAATTTACCTTAGAATAGATGCTGACAGCAGCAGTGATGTGAATTTAAAAAATCACTAAAAATAGTAGGAATGGAATTAAATAGTGAATAAATTATGTAATCGAATCTTGATGAGTCTATTTTCATATGAAAGAAACGAAACAACCATATAAGCCGTATTTTATGAGATGTTTAAGTTTTCGTGAAACAGGGCCAGAGCGTTTTCTGGATCCCCTGTTCTGATTTTGGAAATTCACCATAAATTAACCAGAGACAATTAGAAGTCATGCTGTATATGTACAGATTTCTTTTTGAGTCTAGTTTCATTCGAAACAAATGGCATAAGTATTTAAGCTCTGTACAGGGAGATATCTAAGTTGAAATACATGAAGGTCAGAGTAGTTGAACCCTGAAATAGGGGAGATTTTAACTAATAAACTGTACTAATTGGCCCGACCAAAAATTCTAGAAAACAATTTTTAGATGGATATATGAATCTAGATTCAGGAAAAATTTACAGAATCAGTTTCCGAGTTTTGGAACTCGAGATATGATTTTTAAAGTGGCTGTGATGCAGTTAGCCAGCTTGACTGGAAATTTCGAAATGAACTGTGTAAGTAAATGAATTAAGTCCGTTAACACCTCGTGTTCGACTCTGGCAACGGTCTCGGGTACGGGGCATTACAAACTTACTTAAAATATCAAGAATCGCGAAAAACCCGAAAATCAGGATGTTACAAATGGCATAACTCAAAATATTCATCAAAATAAAAAATTCAAGCTTGGGCTTTGTAGATAACACATCAATGATCTCAAAAACGTAAAAATTATAAAAAACCGAACTAGTTACATACCTTGATTAAGTTCCAACAATGGCCGAACCCTTGAACCTTTGTTTCTTTTCTTTTATTTTATGTTTCGGCAAAAGCTAAGTATTATGAAACCATGTTTTAATTTTTTTGTTTTATTATTTAATATATTTTTACACATTTTACAAATATAACCTTTATTAATTAATACAAAACCATTCTATTTCATGGCTAATACCGTCCACTCAATTAATCATGGTCTAATTGCATTATAAATGCCTCCATTTTAAAAGACAACAACAACTCGGCCCTTTTACAATTAACGATCAAATTTTTATTTTACATGGTTAAGTCCTTTCATTTAATCCGGCACTCAAATGACAAAATTAAAGTATGAAAATTTCACAGACACAAATTCACACATAATAAACACAAAAGATAATTTTTAAATATTTTTCTAACTCAGGTTTGTGGTCTCGAAACCACCATCTTGATTAGGGTCTAAATCGGGCTGTTACAAATCGATTCATCAGTGTAGTAATCATTGAGAACCCTTTTACAAAACACCAATAATAGCTAGCTAATCCTAGAAAACTTCTAACCTCAGATACGTTTGTAACAACTCGATTTAGGGCCTTGTCGGAACCGTGGTCTCGGGACCACAAATCCAAAGTTATAAATTTTATTTTATTATAATTATGAGGCTATAACATGATTATACTAGTGCATGAAAAATTTGATGAGTCAATTTTAACATTTGTGAGCCCGATTGCGAAAAAGGACTAAATCGCATAAAAGGTAAAAGTTACTTTTTAGTACCCAAATGTGTTAAATAGCTAGAGAACTAAAATTAGGGGATTTTAAAGAGTAATTTGACCCCTAGAAGCAAGGTGGCCGGCCATAGGAAGCAAAGTTGGTCAAATAGTCAAAGTTTAGGTGAATGATGTCATGAGTTGGTGATATAATAATGCCTAAAAGCCTAGCTATTATTTTTCTTCTTCTCCATGTCTTCTCCCCACCGAAAATATTAGCAAAAGAGGGGTTTTTGAAGCTTTTAAATTTCAGCAACTTATTACCTCAACAAGTAAGTGATTCCCATGTCCCTAGTTAATAATTTTTGCACTTTTGATACCCTTGAAGCATAAGCTTTCAAATGAGGGGTCTATTTTGCAAAATGGTTAAGAGTTTAGGATTTTTCCATGAATGTATTTGTGATAGTTTCTGAGTTTTTATGGAAGAACAGGAGTCCTAGTTGAGTCACAAACAACTTTTTTGAAAGGAGTTAGCATGGAAACACCTAAAGGGACTATTTTG
Organism: Gossypium arboreum; assembly: GCF_025698485.1. Lineage (NCBI taxonomy): Eukaryota > Viridiplantae > Streptophyta > Magnoliopsida > Malvales > Malvaceae > Gossypium > Gossypium arboreum. Next base: position 62,005,319 of record NC_069075.1, on the reverse strand, counting down.
CATAAGTTGCAAAATAAGTAATAAGTGTGTGAAATAGTGAAATTTTGGAGTTTGATATAAGAGTAAAAATATTTTGGCTAGGCTTGAAATACAAAGAAATTCGATAAAAATCAATTTTTGAGCATAGGGGTAAAATGGTCATTTTGCCAAAGTCTAGGGGCAAAATGATCATTTTACCAAAAATGTGAATTTATGATTGCCTAATTGTAATTAGTGATTAAATGAGTGCATTTTGTTATTATAGATCAAGATTTGCCAAAATTGAACCTAGATCGGGGCAAAGCCAAGCAATCCGACTAAACCGACTAGTCGAGTACATTTTGTAAATCGAGGTAAGTTGTATGCAAATAATACAACTACAATGTTAATGTAAGACATGTCTGGGACATGCATCGGATATTCATGCCATAACATTCGGATTTCATGAGTGCCAGCGTAAGACATGTCTGGACATGTATCGACCACATTATAAGTGCCAGTGTAAGACGTGTCTGGGACATGTATCGGCTAAGAGTTGTGCTAGTGTAAGACATGTCTGGGACATGCATCAGCATGTATATACAAGAGCTATTATAAGACCATGTCTGAGACATGGCATCGGCCTCGATGAGGATAGCCAGTGTAAAACCATGTTTGGGACATGGCATCGACAACTTATCCCATGTTTGAGGCTTATAGAATATCCGGTAGTATTCCGAAAGGTTCGACTTTAAATATTACAAAGGTGATTTAATAAGGAAATTATAATAATGTTGTTACTGGTACAGGTACCTATTTGGTACGCATAAGTAATGAGCTCAAATTAGAAAATGTGATTTGAGTGGACGGTAATGAGTAAGTCAAGTTTATGTTTACCTTTGAGCTATGAGTATGATGACTAATGGTGAAATTGTTGTTGTATATTTATTTATATTCAACTTACTTAGCTTTATGCTTACTCTTCTTCCTTTCCCCTTTTCTTTCAGTGCCATTTAATTAGCTTAAGGAATCTTTGAAGTCGGAGATATCTATCACACTATCAATCGAAGCACTTGGTATAGTACAAATCTTCTTTTATGTATGGCATGTATAGGGCTAGACTAGGGTGTTTGATTTATTGAGAAATCGATTATGTATTTTGGGTTAAGTTAAAAGCCCTTTATTTTGTATCAAGCCTAGAATAATGGCTATTATTCATTTTGGTAAATACTTATAATGTTCTTTCTATGTATGAATTGGTGTCCATTGTGGTGAAATTAGTATATTGAAATGATCTTGTGTAGGTTGTGTAAAAGGGGTGACAAAATGGCTTGGAAATGGCCTCCTTTTGTCCACACGGGCAAGACACACAGGCGTGTGTCTAGGCCGTGTGTGACACACGGCTCACTCCCATAAGTGTGTGTTATGGCCGTGCATCCCTTGCACTTAAAATTTTAAGTCATTGTTGTACATGGGCAGGCCACACGGGTGTGTGCCATGGTCGTGTTTTAAAGTCAGTATTGTACATGGGCAGGCCACATAAGCATGTGCCATGGCCGTGTTTTAAAGTCAGTGTTGCACACGGGATAAGGGCACGAGCGTGTCCAAGGCCACACGGGCATGCGTGACCACATGATCTATACCCGAGCCTTAAAGCATGAATTTTCCAAGTTTTTCTTAAGCCTTTGGTTTGACCCCGAACCACCTCGGATGTATGTTTTGGGCCTTTTAATCCCAAGTACAGGACAGGTTGCTTATAAAACAAAAAGTTTTAAATTGATCAAAGTTTTATGGCCTGATTTCCTAAGATTGGTTGAGTTTAAGTTTGGTAGCGCCTCGAACTCTGTTCCGGCACTGGATACGGGTGATGGGTGTTACACCGTTTCTTGGTAGTTTCCAGTCAACAACTGTTGAAATCTTGATCGGATCAACTTGGATGCCTTCTGCTAAAACAATGTGTCCCAAAAATCCAACTTCTTGGAGCCAAAACTTGCATTTACTGAATTTAGCAAACAGTTGCTTATCTCGCAAAGTCTGTAACATAATCTTCAAATGCTTGAAATGCTCAGATTCGTCTTGAGAATAGATCAGAATGTCATCAATTAATACAACTACAAATCTATCTAAATATGGTCTGAAAATTCTATTTATCAAATACATAAATACTACAAGAGCGTTAGTTAACCCAAATGGCATAACAAGAAATTCATAATGCCCGTACCTGGTTCTGAACACAGTTTTCAGTACATTCGAATCTTTAACCTGCAACTAATAATAACCAAAACTCAAATCAATCTTAGAATATACTGTTGCTCCTTTTAACTGATCAAACAAATCATCGATTCGCGGCAATGGATACTTATTAATGATCGTAACCTTATTAAGTTGACGATAGTTGATACACAATCTCATCGATCCATCTTTCTTTTTGACGAACAGAACTGGTGCACCCTAAGGTGAGAAACTAGGTCGTGCGAATCCTCTATCTGTTAACTCTTGTAACTGAGATTTCAACTCTTTTAACTTTGTTGGAGCCATTCTGTATGGAGCTATCGATATTGGTGATGTTCCCAGTAATAATTCAATAGCAAATTCAACCTCTCTAATTAGTGGTAACCTGGGTAACTCTTCTAGAAACACATCTGGATATTCACAAACCACTAGCACCATTTCAATCTTTGATTCAGACACTTTTGTATCAAGTACATATGCAATGTAAGCATTACAACCCTTTCTCACATATTTCTGTGCTAGCATCATCGATATCACAACAGACAACCCACTCGAATCATCGGATTCAATACGAAGAATTTTACTATTTTGACATTTTAATTCAATAGTCTTTCGTCTACAGTTTATAACAACATCATGCAGAGTCAACCAATCCATACCCAAAATCACATCGAATTCATCAAACGATAAAATCATCAAATTAGCTGGATAACAGTAGCCCCATGTCATCAAAAGACAATGCTTGCAAACTTAATCAACTAGGACATACTAGCCTAAGAGGTTCGATACTTTAATCATGAATTCAGTGGACTCAACATGTAAACTATTACTAGGCATAAATTCATACAAACATATGAATGAGTCGATCCAAGATCAATCAAAGCAATTACATTAGTGTCATAAAGAGAAAATGCACCATTGATAACATCTGGTGCCGATGCATCTTCACGAGTACAAATAATATAAGCTCTAGATTGCACTTGAGCCTCTGATCTCATAACAGAATCCTTTATTACACCTTTGCTACTAGTCACATTTCAAGTAATTCGAGGTGGTCTCCCTCTGGCAGCTGTATTACTCGGCCTTACATTCAAAAATTTGTCTTTCTCAAGTAACTCAGGACAATCACGAATAAAATGATCTTGCGAGCCACATTTGAAACAGGCTCTATTATTCATCTAACAATCTCTAAAATGCCGTCTTCTACACCGTTGACACTCAGGTTTGTTGGTTTTGACACTACCAACTCTCGATATTGAAGTGGCTTGAGCTTTTGGACTCATGTGTTGCTTTCCACGATCTCTATTGAAACACCCCACTGAAGTATTCGAATGATTATAAGAATCCCTTGCTTTCTTTGAAGATGAATGATACAATTTACCCATTGACCTCTTTCTTGAATCTCTAGCCTCAGAATCGGCTTTTGTCTTTTCTTTGCTAAGCTCCTCGGCATTGCAAGCTCTATTAACCAAAATAACAAATTCTTTCAATTCAAGAATCCTAATTAAAAGCTTAATATCTTCATTCAACCCATCTTTGAACCATTTACACATAATTTCTTTAGTGGAGACGCATTTTTGAGCATATTTACTCTGTCTCACAAATTCTCTTTTGTACTTGGTTATGGTCATACGACCCTGTTTCAATTCTAGAAATTCTTTGCGCTTCTGATCAAGAAACTGTTGAATTAAGTATTTCTTTCTAAACTTAGGCTGAAAGAATTCCCACGTAATCTGTTCTCTCAGTACCACGGATATTAAAGTGTTCCACCACTGGTATACAATATCTTTCAGAAATGATATATCACATTTTACACATTCCGCTAGTGTACAAGACAGTTCATCAAAAACTCGAATTCTCTCTCAAGATCATCATCAACTGTAGCTCTAAACTCTTCAACCCCATACTTTTGAAATTTATCAACAGGTGGCTTGCTCATACGTAAAGTTTCCAAACCTTGAGGAGCTAAAGGAGCTAGTTGGGGAATAGGTAGGGGTGGAGGTTGCTGAGCAGCCAGATTCGTTCGGAAAAACTCAGAAAACCACTCATTCATCATTTGGAAGAAGGCTTCCTTGGCCTCTCTCCTCGACCTTCCTTGGCCTCTCTCCTCGACCTTCCTTGGCCTCTCCTCCTCGACCCTTAGATACGGGTCGCAATTTAGACGGCGCTACTTCGTGAATGGAGGCTGGCGCATTACTTTCCAAATCATCGGAAACTGCTTGATTGGGATCCATTACTATATAAAAACATAATTTAAAACTGTTAGGAGATATCACACTATCACAGGTTAAATATGGCATGTATAGCTAGACTCACACATGCTACGTTAGTCTAAGAATCGACTATACCGTAGCTCTGATACCATTAAATGTAACACCCCTAACCTATATCTATCGCTAAAATAGGGTTACAGAGCATTACCAAACTTATTTCTTAAACAATCATAACTTATTTCTCAAATCCAAACAAAAGTCAGTCAAACACAATGATATAGTCCCTAACATGAGTCCGGGGGCTTAAAACAAGAATTAGAAGTGGTTCGGGACTAAATCAAATACTTAATAAATTTTTAGAAAAAAATAAAAAATTTTCCAAGTGCAGGGGACACACACCCGTGTGGCCAGGCCGTGTGTCTCACATCGCCAAAAGAGACACCCGTGTCACAGGCCATGTGGACATTCGAAATGGGATTACATGGTCGTGTCCCAGCTTGTGTCTAACCCTGTGTAAGTCTCTGGCTTGGGTCACACAACCAACCACACGCTTGTGTGACTAGCTTGTGTACCCTTCGAAATGGCCTCACATGTAATATCCCGAATTAGGGCCTAATCGGAATAGTGGTTTCGTGACCACAAATCCGAGATAGAAATAATTATTTTATAATTATTTTGAGGTTTATGATATGAATGCATAATTGTGTGAAGATTTCGTGAAGAAATTTTGGGCATAACGAGTTTAATTTAAAGTTAGGGACTAAATTGAATAAGTTGCAAAATTTGCATTCTAGAAGTTTTAGTATGAAATTACTTTGAAATATTAATTTGGAGGTCTTAAATAGCAATTTTACCAATTTTAAGTTCATGGACAAAATTAGGACATGGAAGGAATTTTGGAAAGTTTAGTAGTAAGGGTATTTTGGTCATTTAGTTATTAAAATGAATTAAAAACAAAATTAAAAGCCAATTTTGTCCATCTTCTTCATTAGGCCGAAATTTCAAGGGTTCTCCATAGCTAGGGTTTGTTTCAAGCTTCCAAGCTCCATAGTAAGTGATTCCAAGCCTCGCTTTTAATGATTTTTACGTTTTGAGATCCCTAACTCGATAAAGCTTATGTTAGCAATAATTTAACCTAGGGTTTATATTTGGAAAAATACCCATAGGTGAAATTTGTGTATTTTGATGTTTTATGATAGAATATGAAGTTTTAAATTATGTTATACAACTTGTACTACTCGATTTTAAGCAAAAACGAGTAAAAGGGCTTAAACAGTAAAAATACCTAATAGTCACAAGTACATGTTAGAGTGAGAATTTGATGTTGCCATAGAAGAGAAAAGTGATCAGCATGTTGTAAAACATAAGAATAAGGAATAAAGTTTAATCCAGAGCCTAGGGAAAAAATGTAAATATGCAAAAGTTTAGGGGTAAAATTGTAATTTTGCCAAAATTTGAGTTAAGGATTAATTTGATAATGTGAGTATTAAATAAGCTAAATGTGTTATTTTAGATCAAGAAAGACGTGGAATCGACCTCAATCGAGGAAAAGAAAAGATTGTGGACTAGATTGCAAAATCCTTGTATTTTGGTACCAAGGTAAGTTCATGTGTAAATAATGTAGCATAATGGTTATTTTAAGTTATTGATGTTAATTATATGTTATGCTGAATTTTATTATGAAATGTATGCTTTGTGGTTAATTTCAAATAATGTGTAAATTATGTGAACTACTTGTTAAATATAATTGTTACCGAGTATTGATTTCGGCATTCTACGGAAGACGGCAAGGATAAGTGTTCGAGGAAAAAGCCCGTTTGAACCTTAGGAATAGATTAGGATACAAGTGACATGTCACTAGGATGGTTGAGCATCCGAACTCGTTGAGTTGAGTCCGAGTTCACTTATGGATGCGAATGTCCGAACTCGTTGAGTTGAGTCTGAGTTCGTGAGATGTAACTAGGCATCCGAGCTCGTTGAGTTGAGTCCGAGTTCACTTATGGATGCGAACGCCCGAGCTCGTTGAGTTGAGTCCGAGTTCGCTTTTGGGCGGGTTACATGATTGCTTGATTGCATATATGGCACTTATGTGCAAGTTATCCATGTATCCGAATTATATTCGATGTGTTCAACGGTAAAGCTCTACTCAAATGGAGGAATATTTGAGATGTAAAGAGACGATTGGTAAGTGATGTGAAATGGATATTTTGAACAGGTATGTATTTAACCCTCGGGTTGAGTATTGATACAACCACGATAAGGTAATAAGATGATGAAAATGATTAGAAATGTGACATGTGTTTTAGTGATGCATGCTAATGTTGATTGGTATGACTGTTGTTATGTTACTTATTATTTGCATATTAACTTACTAAGCATTTATGCTTACTCCTCCTTCTTACTCATTGTAGTTTTGGCCAAGCCAGCTCGAGAGTCGGGATAGGTCAAGGCTCACCACACTATCCTAAGACTTTTGGTAAAGGCTTGTAAATTTAAGTATGGCATGTATAGCAATATATCTATTTTGTGTAAATGATCTTATGGTATGGTAATGGAATGGTTGAGGAAATGTTTGATAATGATAAATTATGAAAATGGTTAGTTTAGATTATGTTTGATGATAAGGAAAATTAATAAGATATTTAGTGTATAAAAACTCATCAAAAGGGATGAAATTTGCCATAAACAGGATACTGCAGCAACACTAATGCGAGTTTGAAAATTTACTAAAAATCATAGAAATTTAATTTGGTGATGGACTACATATAAAATTTAAGCTTATTATGTCTAGTTTCACATGAAATAAATGAAACAAGAAAAAGAATTATATGTTAGAAGATATTAGAATTTTAGTGAAACAGGGTCATAGCAGTTTCTGAATCCCCTGTTCCAACTTTAGAAATTCACCATAAATTGTAAAGATATAATTAGGGAGTGTATTTTATATTCTCAAAATCCTTATTTAGTCTAGTTTCATTATAAATAAACCTCATATTCATATGAATTTTTTACAGAGAGAAATGTGGTTCGTAGTAAATAGAGGTCAGACCAGTCAAGTCCTGAAACAGGGGTAACTTTAACTAATAAAATGTACTAAATGGACCAACCAAAAATTCTAGAAAAAATTTTGTAGATAGGTATATGAGTCTAGATTCAGGGAAAATTTACGGATCTTGATTTTGAGTTTCGTAACTCGAGATATGATTTTTCTTGTGACTGTGATGCAAGTAGCTTAAAAGCTGCGAATGTAGAAATAAATAATCCAAAGTTCTAAATATGTTAAATTAAGCTTAGTAACACCTCGTACTCGACTCCGACGATGGTCTCCGGTGTGGGGGCATTACATTTAGTGGTATCAGAGCAGGTTTAGTCGGTTCTCGGACTACGTGTTGTATGTACGGATTTTGCTATACATGCCATATGTATAAATTGTGATAGTGTGACGACTTCTGACCTTTTTAAATGATTTCTTTTTATAGTAAATGGATCGGGATCCAGTTGTGGCAGATGAAGTAGAGAGTAATGCGCCACTCCTACTGAAGGAGCAGCGACTGACTGAAAATCCACCTCCTATTGTTGGTCGGGAGGAGGAGAAAGGGATCGAAAGCCTTTCTCCAAATGATGAGTGCATGGTACATCGAGTTCGTTCGTACGAACCCAAATGTACGACCTCCCCCACCTCCCCCAATTCCTCAACCTGTACCCCCGATGCCTCAAGGTATGGATCTGATGAAATTTCACAGAACTCCAGTTGATAGAATTCGCAAGCAAGGGGCTGAAGAATTTAAAGCAAATATTGATGATGATGCCGAGAAAGCAGAGTTCTGGCTTGAGAATTCTATCCGGTATTTGATGAATTATCTTGTACACCGAAGAATGTTTAAAATGCGCTATATCTTTGTTGAGGATTCACTTATAATTGGTGGAAGACTTTGATTTGGTGGTACCGAAAGAGAAAATAACTTGGGAATTTTTCAAGAAGAGTTTGGAAGAAATATATTAGTGAAAGATTTATTGATCGAAGCGTAAAGAATTTCTTGAGTGAAGCAAGGTAATATGACTGATTCTGAGTATGAAAGAGAGTTTGTTCGATTAAGTAAGTATGCCGAGAGTATGTTCCTCAGAGGCCAAGATGTGCCGACGATTTGAAGACGGGCTCAACGAAGACATCAAGGTATTTGTTGGAATTCTTGAATTAAAAGAAATGGTAGTATTGGTTGATCGAGCTTGTAAGGTCAAGAATTACTTAAAGAAAAGAAAAGGTAAAGGTGAAACTAGAAATTGGAAGAAAAGACCGATGAGTAGTTCATTTTCACAAAGAACTCGGAAAGTCAAGGAATATGAATCCTCGTTCCCAAGCTTCACTGGGCAATCATATGGGAATTATAAGAAGCAAAATGTGGGTCCTAAATCCCGGACTACTTGACACCAAAGTAGGGAACTCGAGATTTGTTAAACCCGAGTGCCGGTGTGTGGTAGAAATCATTTTGGTCCGTAGAGCAAATGAATGTTTTTGATGTGGTTCTCCGGATCATTTTATTAGAGACTGCCCAGAGAGAGCTGAAAAAGAAAAATTTCAGAATACAAAAACAAGTGGGATGGATTCGAGAGGAAGATATCCAAGAAAAGCTGGGAGCGAAGCAAGCATTAAGAATGTAGCCAGGGATGCACCGGTTAGACCTGAAGGAAGGGCTCTGGCTAGAACTTATGCTATTAAAGCGCGTGAAGATGCTTCCTTACCTGATGTGATTACCGGTACATTTTCTCTCTATAATGTTAATGTTATTGCTTTGATTGATCCTTGTTCTACTCATTCATATGTGTGCATGAAATTGGTGTCTAGTATGAATATACCTATTGAGAATACAGAATTTATGATTAGAGTGTCGAATCCGTTAGGCAAATGTGTGACTGTTGATAAAGTATGTAAGAAATGTCCTTTAATGATTCGGGATCATTACTTTCCGGCCGACTTGATGTTGTTGCCGTTTGATGAGTTTGATGTTATTTTGGGTATGGATTGGTTGACATTACATGATGCTAAAATAAATTGCAAAGAAAAGGTTATAGAATTAAAGTGTGAAAATGGTGAAACTCTGCGGGTTGAATCAAATAAATCAGAGGCATTGCCTAGTGTGATTTCTTCAATATTGGCTCAAAGATATCTGAGAAAGGGTTATGAAGCTTATTTGGCGTATGTAATTAATACAAAAGAAGTTGAAAAGAAAGTTGAATCAGTGCCGGTTGTGTGTGAATTTGCGGACGTATTTCCAGAAGAATTGCCGGGTTTGCCTCCAGTCAGGGAAGTAGAATTTGGTATTGATTTGATACCGGGAACAACTCCGATTTCGATTGCACTGTATAGAATGGCACCAGCAGAGTTGAAGGAATTAAAGTCGCAGTTGCAAGAGTTGACTGATAAAGGTTTTGTGAGACCAAGTTTTTCACCTTGGGGTGCTCCCGTGTTATTTGTGAAAAAGAAGGATGGTTCTATGAGGTTGTGTGTTCATTATCACCAGTTAAACAAGGTGACAAACAAAAACAAGTATCCGTTGCCAAGAATTGATGATTTGTTTGATCAGCTAAAAGGAGCGACATGGTTTTCAAAGATTGACTTGAGATCTGGTATTACCAATCTGGGGTAAAGGAGTCGGATGTACCTAAAACTGCTTTTAGAACAAGGTATGGTCATTATGAATTTTTAGTTATGCCATTCGGGTTGACAAATGCTCCTGCTGTGTTTATGGATTTAATGAATCGCATATTTCGGCCATATTTGGACAAATTTGTTATGGTGTTTATAGATGATATTTTAATTTATTCAAAAGATGATACAGAGCATGCTGAGCATTTGAGGATAGTTTTGCAAACTTTGAGAGATAAATAGCTGTATTCTAAGTTTAGTAAAAGTGAATTTTGGCTACGGGAAGTTGGATTTTTGGGTCATATTGTTTCAGGTGATGGTATACGGGTTGATCCTAGTAAAATTTCAACCATTGTTGATTGGAAACCACCGAAAAATGTAACTGAAGTTAGAAGTTTCTTGGGGCTAGCTGGGTATTATCGGCGGTTTGTAAATGGATTTTCTATAATTGCGGCTCCTATGACTAGACTACTCCGAAAGGATGTTAAATTTGAATGGACGGAAGAATGTCAACAGAGTTTCGAAGAATTGAAAAGTTATTAATCAAGCACCAGTGTTGATACAACCCGAATCAGGTAAAGAATTTGTGGTGTATAGTGATGCTTCTCTAAATGGTTTGGGATGTGTGCTCATGCAAGAAGGAAAAGTGGTGGCATATGCTTCGAGGCAGTTAAAACCCCATGAGAGGAATTATCCTACTCACGATTTGGAATTGGCTGCAGTGGTGTTTGCTTTGAAAATTTGGCGACATTATTTGTATGGTGAAAAGTGCTGGGTATATACCGATCATAAAATGTCACAAAAAGACTTGAGTTTAAGACAGCGAAGATGGTTGGAGTTATTGAAAGATTACGAGCTTGTTATTGATTATCATCCGGGAAAAGCGAATGTGGTTGCTGATGCTTTGAGCAGAAAGTTGTTGTTTGCTTTGAGAGTTATGAACACTCAGTTGAAAGTGTCGATGATGGTTCGATTCTAGCAGAGCTAAGAGTAAAACCAAGTTTTACAAGAGATTTCAAGCTCGAAAGATGATCAAGATTTGCAAGCCAAGAGAGAGCAAAGGTGAAGTTGATACTGAGTCGATTTCAAAATTGGTTCGATGGGTGTTTAATGTTTAAAATCGGATTTGTGTCAAGAATGAGGAACTGATTCAAAAGATCCTATAGGAAGCACATAGTGGTTATTTCTTGATTCATCCGGTAGTACGAAAATGTATAATGACTTGAAGAAAATGTATTGGTGGAATGGAATGAAAAGAGATATATCGAGTTTGTGTCCAAATGCTTAATCATCAACAGTGAAAGTGAACACCAAGTTCCTTCGGGATTACTTCACCTATTATGGTTCTGAATGGAAATGGGATCGGATTACTATGGATTTTGTTTCAGATTGCCATTGACTCGTGAAAGAAAGATGCCATCTGGGTAATAGTTGATGATTAACTAAGTCGGCTCATTTTATCTCGATGACGTCTTTAATTATTCTCTTAACAAGTTGGCTGAATGTATATTAAAGAAATTGTTAGATTACACGGAATACCATTATCGATTATTTCAGATAGAGATCCAAGGTTTACCTCGCGGTTTTGGCAAAAGTTGTAAGACGCGTTAGGTACGAAGTTAAATTTCAGTATTGTTTTTCATCCACAAACTGATGGACAATCAGAAAGAATAATTGATTCTTGAAGATATGCTTAGATGTTGTGTATTGGAATTTCAAGGAAGTTGGGAAAGATACTTACCGTTGGTGGAATTTGCTTACAATAATAGTTATCGACGAGCTTGAAAATGGCACCTTATGAAGCATTATATGGTCGTAAGTGTTGAACGCCATTGTATTGGACTGAACTCAAGGAAAATCGATTTATGGAGTTGATCTAATAAAAGAAATCAAGAAAAGTGAAAATAATTCGAGATTGTTTGAAAGTCGCTTGAGATAGATGTAAATCTTATGCGATCTAAAACGAAAGGACATTGAATTTCAAGTTGGTGATAAAGTATTTTTAAAGGTGTCTCCATGGAAGAAAGTCCTTAGATTTGGACGGAAGGGCAAATTAAGTCCGCGTTTTGTTAGGCCGTATGAAGTAATTTAAAAGTTGGACCGGTAGCATATCGGCTAGCATTACCACCGAATTAGAGAAGATTCATGATGTGTTCCACGTATCTATGTTACGTCGGTATCGTTCGGATCCTTCACATGTAGTTTCACCGACGAAATTGAACTACAACCGATATGACCTACAAAGAAGAACCGATTAAGATTTTAGCTCGAGAGGTCAAACAACTAAGGAATAAAATGTTGCACTTGTGAAGGTGTTGTGGCAAAGGCATGGAGTAGAAGAAGCTACATGGGAATCAAAGAAACTATGAGAAATCAATACCCACATCTGTTTATTTGTAAGATTTTCGTGACTGAAAATCCTTAAAGGGGGGAGAGTTGTAATATCCCGAATTAGGGCCTAATCGAAATAGTAGTTTTGTGACCACAAATCCGAGATAGAAATAATTATTTTATAATTATTTTGAGGTTTATGATATGAATGCATAATTGTGTGAAGATTTCGTGAAGAAATTTTGGGCATAACAAGTTTAATTTAAAGTTAGGGACTAAATTGAATAAGTTGCAAAATTTGCATTCTAGAAGTTTTAGTATGAAATTACTTTGAAATATTAATTTGGAGGTCTTAAATAGCAATTTTACCAATTTTAAGTTCATGGACAAAATTAGGACATGGAAGGAATTTTGGAAAGTTTAGTAGTAAGGGTATTTTGGTCATTTAGTTATTAAAATGAATTAAAAACAAAATTAAAAGCCAATTTTGTCCATCTTCTTCATTAGGCCGAAATTTCAAGGATTCTCCATAGCTAGGGTTTGTTTCAAGCTTCCAAGCTCCATAGTAAGTGATTCCAAGCCCGCTTTTAATGATTTTTACGTTTTTGAGATCCCAGAACTCGATAAAGCTTATGTTAGCAATAATTTAACCTAGGGTTTATATTTGGAAAAATACCCATTGGTGAAATTTGTGTATTTTGATGTTTTATGATAGAATATGAAGTTTTAAATTATGTTAGACAACTTGTACTACGCGATTTTAAGCAAAAACGAGTAAAGGGCTTAATCGGTAAAAATACCTAATAGTCACAAGTACATGTTAGAGTGAGAATTTGATGTTGCCATAGAAGAGAAAAGTGATCAGCATGCTGTAAAACATAAGAATAAGGAATAAAGTTTAATCCAGAGCCTAGGGAAAAAATGTAAATATGCAAAAGTTTAGGGGTAAAATTGTAATTTTGCCAAAATTTGAGTTAAGGATTAATTTGATAATGTGAGTATTAAATAAGCTAAATGTGTTATTTTAGATCAAGAAAGACGTGGAATCGACCTCAATCGAGGAAAAGAAAAGATTGTGGACTAGATTGCAAAATCCTTGTATTTTGGTACCAAGGTAAGTTCATGTGTAAATAATGTAGCATAATGGTTATTTTTAAGTTATTGATGTTAATTATATGTTATGCTGAATTTTATTATGAAATGTATGCTTTGTGGTTAATTTCAAATAATGTGTAAATTATGTGAACTACTTGTTAAATATAATTGTTACCGAGTATTGATTTCGGCATTCTACGGAAGACGGCAAGGATAAGTGTTCGAGGAAAAGCCCGTTTGAACCTTAGGAATAGATTAGGATACAAGTGACATGTCACTAGGATGGTTGAGCATCCGAACTCGTTGAGTTGAGTCCGAGTTCACTTATGGATGCGAATGTCCGAACTCGTTGAGTTGAGTCTCGAGTTCGTGAGATGTAACTAGGCATCCGAGCTCGTTGAGTTGAGTCCGAGTTCACTTATGGATGCGAACGCCCGAGCTCGTTGAGTTGAGTCCGAGTTCGCTTTTGGGCGGTTACATGATTGCTTGATTGCATATATGGCACTTATGTGCAAGTTATCCATGTATCCGAATTATATTCGATGTGTTCAACGGTAAAGCTCTACTCAAATGGAGGAATATTTGAGATGTAAAGAGACGTATTGGTAAGTGATGTGAAATGGATATTTTTAACGGTATGTATTTAACCCTCGGGTTGAGTATTGATACAACCACGATAAGGTAATAAGATGATGAAAATGATTAGAAATGTGACATGTGTTTTAGTGATGCATGCTAATGTTGATTAGTATGACTGTTTGTTATGTTACTTATTATTTGCATATTAACTTACTAAGCATTTATGCTTACTCCCTCCTTCTTACTCATTGTAGTTTTGGCCAAGCCAGCTCGAGTCGGGATAGGTCGAAGGCTCACCACACTATCCTAAGACTTTTGGTAAAGGCTTGTAAATTTAAGTATGGCATGTATAGCAATATATCTATTTTGTGTAAATGATCTTATGGTATGGTAATGGAATGGTTGAGGAAATGTTTGATAATGATAAATTATGAAAATGGTTAGTTTAGATTATGTTTGATGATAAGGAAACTTAATAAGATACTTAGTGTATAAAAACTCATCAAAAGGGATGAAATTTGCCATAAACAGGATACTGCAGCAACACTGATGCGAGTTTGAAAATTTACTAAAAATCATAGAAATTGAATTTGGTGATGGACTACATATAAAATTTAAGCTTATTATGTCTAGTTTCACATGAAATAAATGAAACAAGAAAAAGAATTATATGTTAGAAGATATTAGAATTTTAGTGAAACAGGGTCATAGCAGTTTCTGAATCCCCTGTTCCAACTTTAGAAATTCACCATAAATTGTAAAGATATAATTAGGTAGTGTATTTTATATTCTCAGAATCCTTATTTAGTCTAGTTTCAGTATAAATAAACCTCATATTCATATGAAATTTTTACAGAGAGAAATGTGGGTCGTAGTAAACAGAGGTCAGACCAGTCAAGTCCTGAAACAGGGGTAACTTTAACTAATAAAATGTACTAAATGGACCAACAAAAAATTCTAGAAAAAATTTTTTAGATAGGTATATGAGTCTAGATTCAGGGAAAATTTACGGATCTTGATTTTGAGTTTCGTAACTCGAGATATGATTTTTCTTGTGACTGTGATGCAAGTAGCTTAAAAGCTGCGAATGTAGAAATAAATAATCCAAAGTTCTAAATATGTTAAATTAAGCTTAGTAACACCTCGTACTCGACTCCGACGACGGTCTCCGGTGTGGGGGCATTACATTTAGTGGTATCAGAGCAGGTTTAGTCGGTTCTCGGACTACGTGTTGTATGTACAGATTTTGCTATACATGCCATATGTATAAATTGTGATAGTGTGACGACTTCTGACCTTTTTAAATGATTTTTTATAGTAAATGGATCCGGATCCGGTTGTGGCGAGATGAAGTAGAGTAATGCGCCAGCTCATTTGAAGGAGCAGCGCCGATGAAAATCCACCTCCTATTGTTGGTCGGGAGGAGGAGAAAGGGATCGAAAGCCTTTCTCCAAATGATGAGTGCATGGTACATCGAGTTCGTTCAGACGAACCCAAATGTACGACCTCCCCACCTCCCCAATTCCTCAACCTGCACCCCGATGCCTCAAGGTATGGATCGATGAAATTTCACGAAACTCCAGTTGATAGAATTCGCAAGCAAGGGCTGAAGAATATAAAGCAAATATTGATGATGATGCCGAGAAAGCAGAGTTCTGGCTTGAGAATTCTATCCGGGTATTTGATGAATTATCTTGTACACCTGAAGAATGTTTAAAATGCGCTATATCTTTGTTGAGGGATTCAGCTTATAATTGGTGGAAGACTTTGATTTCGGTGGTACCGAAAGAGAAAATAACTTGGGAATTTTTTCAAGAAGAGTTTCGGAAGAAATATATTAGTGAAAGATTTATTGATCAGAAGCGTAAAGAATTTCTTGAGCTGAAGCAAGGTAATATGACGGTTACAGAGTATGAAAGAGAGTTTGTTCGATTAAGTAAGTATGCCAGAGAGTATGTTCCTACAGAGGCCAAGATGTGCCGACGATTTGAAGACGGGCTCAACGAAGACATCAAGGTATTTGTTGGAATTCTTGAATTAAAAGAAATGGTAGTATTGGTTGATCGAGCTTGTAAGGCCGAAGAATTACTTAAAGAAAAGAAAAGGTAGAGGTGAAACTAGAAATTGGAAGAAAAGACCGATGAGTAGTTCATTTTCACAACAACTGGAAAGTCAAGGAATATGAATCCTCGTTCCCAAGCTTCACCGGGCAATCATATGGGAATTATAAGAAGCAAAATGTGGGTCCTAAATCCCGACTACTTGACAACCAAAGGTGTAGGGAACTCGAGATTTGTTAAACCTGAGTGCCAGCGGTGTGGTAGAAATCATTTTGGTCCGTGTAGAGCAAATGAATGTTTTCGATGTGGTTCTCCGGATCATTTTATTAGAGACGCCTGAGAGAGTGAAAAAGAAAAATTTCGAATACAAAAACAAGTGGGATGGATTCGAGAGGAAGATATCCAAGAAAAGCTGGGAGCAAAGCAAGCAGTAAGAATGTAGCCAGGGATGCACCGGTTAGACCTGAAGGAAGGGCTCCGGCTAGAACTTATGCTATTAAAGCGCGTGAAGATGCTTCCTCACCTGATGTGATTACCGGTACATTTTCTCTCTATAATGTTAATGTTATTGCTTTGATTGATCCTTGTTCTACTCATTCATATGTGTGCATGAAATTGGTGTCTAGTATGAATATACCTATTGAGAATACAGAATTTATGATTAGAGTGTCGAATCCGTTAGGCAAATGTGTGACTGTTGATAAAGTATGTAAGAAATGTCCTTTAATGATTCGGGATCATTACTTTCCGGCCGACTTGATGTTGTTGTCGTTTGATGAGTTTGATGTTATTTTGGGTATGGATTGGTTGACATTACATGATGCTAAAATAAATTGCAAAGAAAAGGTTATAGAATTAAAGTGTGAAAATGGTGAAACTCTGCGGGTTGAATCAAATAAATCAGAGGCATTGCCTAGTGTGATTTCTTCAATGTTGGCTCAAATATATCTGAGAAAGGGTTATGAAGCTTATTTGGCGTATGTAATTAATACAAAAGAAGTTGAAAAGAAAGTTGAATCAGTCTTGGGTTGTGTGTGAATTTGCGGACGATTTCGGAAGAATTGCGGGTTTGCCTCCATCGTGGAAGTAGAATTTGGTATTGATTTGATACCGGAACAACTCCGATTTCGATTGTTCGTATAGAATGGCACCAGCAGAGTTGAAGGAATTAAAGTCGCAGCTTGCAAGAGTTGACTGATAAAGGTTTTGTGAGACCAAGTTTTTCACCTTGGGGTGCTCCGTGTTATTTGTGAAAAGAAGGATGGTTCTATGAGGTTGTGTGTTCATTATCGCCATTAAACAAGGTGACAATCAAAAACAAGTATCCGCCGCCAAGAATTGATGATTTGTTTGATCACTAAAAGGAGCGACATGGTTTTCAAAGATTGACTTGAGATCCGGTATTACTAATCATGGGTAAAGGAGTCGGATGTACCTAAAACGCTTTTAGAACAAGGTATGGTCATTATGAATTTTAGTTATGCCATTCGGGTTGACAAATGCTCCTCTTGTGTTTATGGATTTAATGAATCGCATATTTCGCCATATTTGGACAAATTTGTTGTGGTGTTTATAGATGATATTTTAATTTATTCAAAAGATGATACTGAGCATCTTGAGCATTTGAGGATAGTTTTGCAAACTTTGAGAGATAAACAATTGTATTCTAAGTTTAGTAAAAGTGAATTTTGGCTACGGAAGTTGGATTTTTGGGTCATATTGTTTCGTGATGGTATACGGGTTGATCCTAGTAAAATTTCAGCCATTGTTGATTGGAAACCATAGAAAAATGTAACGAAGTTAGAAGTTTCTTGGGGCTAGTTGGGTATTATCGGCGGTTTGTAAATGGATTTTCTATAATTGCGGCTCCTATGACTAGACTACTCCGAAAGGATGTTAAATTTGAATGGACGGAAGAATGTCAACAGAGTTTCGAAGAATTGAAAAAGTTATTAACTGAAGCACCAGTGTTGATACAACCCGAATCAGGTAAAGAATTTGTGGTGTATAGTGATGCTTCTCTAAATGGTTTGGGATGTGTGCTCATGCAAGAAGGAAAAGTGGTGGCATATGCTTCGAGGCAGTTAAAACCCCATGAGAGGAATTATCCTACTCACGATTTGGAATTGGCTGCAGTGGTGTTTGCTTTGAAAATTTGGCGACATTATTTGTATGGTGAAAAGTCTTGGGTATATACCGATCATAAAAGTCTTAAGTACTTGATGTCACAAAAGACTTGAATTTAAGACAACAAGATGGTTGGAGTTATTGAAAGATTACGAGCTTGTTATTGATTATCATCCGGAAAAGCGAATGTGGTTGCTTGATGCTTTGAGCGAAAGTTGTTGTTTGCTTTGAGAGTTATGAACACTCGGTTGAAAGTGTCGATGATGGTTCGATTCTAGCAGAGCTAAGAGTAAAACCGAAGTTTTACAAGAGATTTCAAGCTCGAAAGATGATCAAGATTTGCAAGCCAAGAGAAAGCAAGGTGAAGTTGATACTGAGTCGATTTCAAAATTGGTTCGATGGGTGTTTAATGTTTAAAATCGGATTTGTGTACCAAGAATGAGGAACTGATTCAAAAGATCCTACAGAAGCACATAGTGGTTATTTCTTGATTCATCCGGTAGTAATGAAAATGTATAATGACTTGAAGAAAATGTATTGGTGGAATGGAATGAAAAGAGATATATCGAGTTTGTGTCCAAATGCTTAATCATCAACAGTGAAAGTTGAACACCAAGTTCCTTCGGATTACTTCACTTATTATGGTTCCTGAATGGAAATGGGATCGGATTACTATGGATTTTGTTTCAGGATTGCCATTGACTCTAGGAAAGAAAGATGCCATCTGGGTAATAGTTGACAGATTAACTAAGTCGGCTCATTTTATCCCGATACGTACGAATTATTCTCTTAACAAGTTGGCTGAACTGTATATTAAAGAAATTGTTAGATTACACGGAATACCATTATCGATTATTTCAGATAGAGATCCAAGGTTTACCTCGCGGTTTTGGCAAAAGTTGTAAGACGCGTTAGGTACGAAGTTAAATTTCAGTACTGTTTTTCATCCACAAAATGATGGACAATCAGAAAGAATAATTCAGATTCTTGAAGATATGCTTAGATGTTGTGTATTGGAATTTCAAGGAAGTTGGGAAAGATACTTACCGTTGGTGGAATTTGCTTACAATAATAGTTATCAGACGAGCTTGAAAATGGCACCTTATGAAGCATTTTGGTCATTTAGTTATTAAAATGAATTAAAAACAAAATTAAAAGCCAATTTTTGTCCATCTTCTTCATTAGGCCGAAATTTCAAGGATTCTCCATAGCTAGGGTTTGTTTCAAGCTTCCAAGCTCCATAGTAAGTGATTCCAAGCCTCGTTTTTAATGATTTTTACGTTTTTGAGATCCCGGTAACTCGATAAAACTTATGTTAGCAATAATTTAACCTATGGTTTATATTTGGAAAAATACCCATTGGTGAAATTTGTGTATTTTGATGTTTTATGATAGAATATGAAGTTTTAAATTATGTTAGACAACTTGTACTACTCGATTTTAAGCAAAAACGAGTAAAAGGGCTTAATCGGTAAAAATACCTAATAGTCACAAGTACATGTTAGAGTGAGAATTTGATGTTGCCATAGAAGAGAAAAGTGATCAGCATGTTGTAAAACATAAGAATAAGGAATAAAGTTTAATCCCGAGCCTAGGGGAAAAAATGTAAATATGCAAAAGTTTAGGGGTAAAATTGTAATTTTGCCAAAATTTGAGTTAAGGATTAATTTGATAATGTGAGTATTAAATAAGCTAAATGTGTTATTTTAGATCAAGAAAGACGTGGAATCGACCTCAATCGAGGAAAAGAAAAGATTGTGGACTAGATTGCAAAATCCTTGTATTTTGGTACCAAGGTAAGTTCATGTGTAAATAATGTAGCATAATGGTTATTTTTAAGTTATTGATGTTAATTATATGTTATGCTGAATTTTATTATGAAATGTATGCTTTGTGTTTAATTTCAAATAATGTGTAAATTATGTGAACTACTTGTTAAATATAATTGTTACCGAGTATTGATTTCGGCATTCTACGGAAGACAGCAAGGATAAGTGTTGAGGAAAAAGCCCGTTTGAACCTTAGGAATAGATTAGGATACAAGTGACATGTCACTAGGATGGTTGAGCATCCGAACTCGTTGAGTTGAGTCCGAGTTCACTTATGGATGCGAATGTCCGAACTCGTTGAGTTGAGTCTGAGTTCGTGAGATGTAACTAGGCATCCGAGCTCGTTGAGTTGAGTCCGAGTTCACTTATGGATGTGAACGCCCGAGCTCGTTGAGTTGAGTCCGAGTTCGCTTTTGGGCGGGTTACATGATTGCTTGATTGCATATATGGCACTTATGTGCAAGTTATCCATGTATCCGAATTATATTCCGATGTGTTCAACGGGTAAAGCTCTACTCAAATGGAGGAATATTTAAGATGTAAAGAGACGTATTGGTAAGTGATGTGAAATGGATATTTTGAACAGGTATGTATTTAACCCTCGGGTTGAGTATTGATACAACCACGATAAGGTAATAAGATGATGAAAAATGATTAGAAATGTGACATGTGTTTTAGTGATGCATGCTAATGTTGATTGGTATGACTATTTGTTATGTTACTTATTATTTGCATATTAACTTACTAAGCATTTATGCTTACTCCCTCCTTCTTACGCATTGTAGTTTTGGCCAAGCCAGCTCAGGAGTCGGGATAGGTCGAAGGCTCAGTCACACTATCCGGAAGACTTTTGGTAAAGGCTTGTAAATTTAAGTATGGCATGTATAGCAATATATCTATTTTGTGTAAATGATCTTATGGTATGGTAATGGAATGGTTGAGGAAATGTTTGATAATGATAAATTATGAAAATGGTTAGTTTAGATTATATGATAAGGAAAATTAATAAGATACTTAGTGTATAAAAACTCATCAAAAGGGATGAAATTTGCCATAAACAGGATAACTGCAGCAACAACGATGCGAGTTTGAAAATTTACTAAAAATCATAGAAATTGAATTTGGTGATAATAAAATTTAAGCTTATTATGTCTAGTTTCACATGAAATAAATGAAACAAGAAAAAGAATTATATGTTAGAAGATATTAGAATTTTAGTGAAACAGGTCATAGCAGTTTCAATCCCTGTTCCAACTTTAGAAATTCACCATAAATTGTAAAGATATAATTAGGTAGTGTATTTTATATTCTCAGAATCCTTATTGAGTATAGTTTCAGGATAAATAAACCTCATATTCATATGAATTTTTTACAGAGAGAAATGTGGTTCGTAGTAAACAGAGGTCAGACCAGTCAAGTCCTGAAACAGGGGTAACTTTAACTAATAAACTGTACTAAATGGACCAACCAAAAATTCTAGAAAAAATTTTGTAGATAGGTATATGAGTCTAGATTCAGGGAAAATTTACGGATCTTGATTTTGAGTTTCGTAACTCGAGATATGATTTTTCTTGTGACTGTGATGCAAGTAGCTTAAAAGCTGCGAATGTAGAAATAAATAATCCAAAGTTCTAAATATGTTAAATTAAGCTTAGTAACACCTCGTACTCGACTCCGACGACGGTCTCCGGCGTGGGGGCGTTACATCACATGCCCATGTGCCATGCCATGTGAAAACTGGAGGGTATATTGACTTATGCCACATGGCCAAGTCACACGCCCATGGGCTAGGCCATGTGAAGTTACGGACTTGGTTTCTACATAAATATCAAAGGACACACAGCCATGTCACCTAGACACACGGCTGAGACACACGCCCATGTAGACAAAATAGGCTATTTGCCAAGCCATTTTCCTCACCCAAATTTGTAGCAACCTAAACCCATCAAATAACATATGATCATATCATCAATAGGCATTCAAACCAATCTCAACCAAGTCCAAATCATGCAATATCAGTACCAACAACCACAAGGCTCATAAGCATCACAATTAACCATTCAAAAACATACTCATATGCCTACAAAGTATACCTAAATGATCAAATTCACTTGTTAGACTTTGTGCCCAATTCAGCATGCATACCACATTCCCAAATTCAATCATTTTGTACAAAAAATACCAATACACAATTAAGGCATTTCCATGACTATCCAAATATATAAAAAATGAGAATAACCACATATAGATATACATATACCAACATATTCCAAAACAAGTCATATTAAATGACTAATTACATGCCAATTCAAATGGCCAAAATTCATCAAGACATAAAGGCTACCTGAGCCAAAAGACTTATACATGCTATATAACCAAATTACATAAGGTTCAAAAAAACTAAAATAATGGTTGGATAGTGTGATAGGATCTCTGGCAACTTCCAATTTGAGCATACTTCGAAATCACTATACAACACGGAAAAGTAAATAGAGTAAGCTATTAAGCTTAGTAAGCTCATATGTCTAATAAGTACAACTTACCATTCATTCTCAATTTAAAAAAGTGTAATTGAACATATGTAAGTTTCAATCAAATTCAAAGGTTAACACATAATCAAAACCATGTTAATCATGTATGGATTCATCAACTATACATTACTTGCCATACTTCTCACAAATACCTGAATTGGTTCGTATCATGTCTTATATCCTCGTACCATCATATTTACCCGTTGAACCATTTGGAAAACTATTAGATACTCAGGAATCTCGCACACTAATTACTAAAACATGGTCGAAACTATCTCAATCTCATATGTCATATAAATGCTCACTCTCGAGCTATCACTAGGTCTGCTCACACAAGTTGACGGTCAAGACTTAACTATACGGTGCTGCTCACACAAGCTGACGAGTAACCGCAACACATGCCAAAAAACTTAGCCATCGATAGAACGTACGGGCCAGTACACAAAACACGATAACCCTTAATGACATGTCATTTGTATCCTATCTATTCCTAAGGTTCAACTTGGATTTATGCATTGCTGATAACTCATTGAGAATTTTCCTGTGGTATCGTATCATCACAATTATATCAAGTAAGCATTCAAACACATATAATTTAAGTCTTATTAAACATAAGGACTTACCTCAAATTAATATGGAGAAAATCGAGTGATCAATCCATTACTTTGTTTTTCCCTTGATCTAATTCCAAACACACCTTTTCCTGATATATATATATATAATCAAATTTAACCACTTTAATACTAATTATTTTCAATTTAATCCAATTTCATGTTATGACAAAATTACTATTTTGCCCCTAACCATTTGACTTGTTTACAATTTAGTCCATAGGCTCGTAAAATGAAATTCATTCAATTTTATCCCTACCCAAGCCTAGTCGAATATTAAACATATAACAGCCCATATATTTCACATATTCACACTTTTATCACACAATTTATCACATTTCTCTATTTAATCCCTAATTTACAAATTTCATTCTAATTCAGTTAACAAATGTTGTTTATCTAACAACAACCATTCATTTTCTACCATCAAACATCAAAACACATACACATTCATCAATGGTAAAACCCTAATACTTTAACAGTTTCACAAATTAGTCCCTGGTCTAGCTAGATTAAGCTACAATGACTCTAAAAACATAGAAATCATTAAAAACCGAGCAAAATTGCACTTACGTATAAGGTTAATACATAGTCAAACCTTCAAGATCCATTAATGATTTTCTCTTAGGTCGGCGAAGATAAAGTGGAAATGATGATATCTATGTGTCTTTCTTTATTTTACTTTATTTATTTAACAATTTACTTAAGTAACCTTGGTATATAACATTTAAAATCTTTTAAATGATGTCCATAAAAGTCCACTCAAATTAGAAATGGTTTAATTACAACATAAACCCTCTAACCATTTAATATCATAGCTATTAGATCCCTTTAGCTTATAGAACTCTAGTTTTGTACTTTACGCGATTTAGTCCTTTTTATCGAATTGAGTATGCAAACGATAAAAGTTCTTAACAAAATTTTTATACCATCATACTATCATGCTGTGACCCCAAAAAAATAATAAAATAATTATTTTAACTTCAGATTTATGGTCTCGAAACCACTATTCCAATTTCACTAAAAACGGGCTGTTACAAAACATGTTAATATGAATCAAATAAATCTCATTGAATTAATATAATCATCCTAGAAAATAGGAATTAAAACTTCATCATTGATGTCAAAAATATAAAACACAAAGCAAACATGTTTAAAATAAATTACAAGAGGAAAGAGTAAACTCTGCTAAGTTTAGCAGCCTTTCGGATCTATGCTAACTGTTGTTTGACTCTGCTTAGTTCAGCAACCTTTCAGATCTATTCTGACTGAAGCATTCCTCCATTCTGATTGAAGCTTCTTTTTCTAAAGGTTTAGAAGGTAGCCAGCTAAAGAGTGCTTTAAACAAAGCTTTTGAGACTAAAGATGGGAGAGAGGATAGACGACATTGCAAGGGAGAAAAGGAAAATGAATTAAGAGAAAACTATTGAGAGTGAGAGAGGAATGTTGAGTGATGAAGGATGATGGAAAAGTGAATTATTGAGAGTGAGAGAGGAATGTTGAGTGATGAGGGATAATGGAAAAGTGAGGAATGGCAAGTTATGTATAGGTGAAGGTAAATGTTTGAGTTTACTAAAAATAGGTTTAAATTTCCTTTCTTCCCTCTCTCATGTGGTCGGCCATGCTTCAAGGAAAAGGGATAACCAAGTCATCTAAATTTGAATTCAAATTTTAAACTAAAAATAGCTATAGTGTGACAGCCCAAAATTGACCCTAGTCGGGAAGTGGTTTCGGGACCGCTAAACCGAGTCACCGAAATGTTTGAATGTAATATTTATTGTCTAGAATATGTAATTATGAATGTGTGAAAATTTCAAGTTCCGATTTAGCCGATTGCATGTGAATTCAGTTAGTAGGACTTGTGTGACACTTTTGAAAAGTGAAAGGCTAATCTATAAGGACCTAATAGTGCATGTAGTCAAAGGGGAGGACTTGCATGTAAAATTCCCCTCCCCAAGTTGTAGTGGCCGGCCATGACAAGGAATCATGGGCTAAACATGTCATGAAACATGTTTTGTTGGTGCATTAGGGAGAAACAATAAACAAATAAGTATGGGTAATAAAGAAAGAAAAAAAAAATGTGTGTGTGTGAGTGAAACCCCCCATTGCCGTGTATTGTGGAAGAAAAAAAGAAAAAAATTGCTCATCCATCTTTTCATTCTCTCTTGACCGAAAGTACTAGAGGAAGGAAGGGATTTTGCTTCATGTTTGTTTTGGAAGAGGATTAGGAAGAGATTGGCTATACTTGCATCAAGATTAAGGTATGTTTGAGGTTGTGCCATGAGATTCATGCATGTTTTAGTTGCTAGCTTGATGTTCTTGGTAGCCCATGGTTCAAATCTTTGCTATGTCATGGGAATGAAATTCGGCCAAAGTAAATGTGGTGTTAATGCCATTGCATGCTAAATATCAAGCTTGATAATGATACATGTGATGGTGGATTGATGGCTCTTGGACTTTCTTTTTTGTATTTTTGAGTAAGACATTAAGTTCTTTGCTTAATCATGACCAAAATTATGGTGTTGTGATGTATTCGGTCATGGTATATCCATGAGTATGATTCATGCATGTTGCATGGTAGGTAAGATTTGAGCTTTGGATATGTGTTTATATTTGGATATAAACAACTTGAGATTCGGCCCTTGCACCTACATGAATATATGTTTGCACATGATGAATTGGTATGACACATATACTATTTTAAGGTGTATATTTGCTTGTGATGTTGTTTCGGTTATGAAGTAAATGAGAGATGTGTATTGAGCTACAATATGTAATGCGTT
This sequence comes from Gossypium arboreum, assembly GCF_025698485.1. Taxonomy (NCBI): domain Eukaryota; kingdom Viridiplantae; phylum Streptophyta; class Magnoliopsida; order Malvales; family Malvaceae; genus Gossypium; species Gossypium arboreum. Next base: position 61,979,326 of record NC_069075.1, on the reverse strand, counting down.
AGTTAGTAAAATGTATGCTGTTTTTTTTGTGTAGTATTAAGTGTAAAATTGGCCTCAACATAGACATGCATATTCGGCCAAATGAAGTAGATTGGTGTGCATGTATTCAGTTAGAGGCAACCATATTGAAGCCTTATCTTGGCTTAGATTGTTGACTAAATGGGTAATAAGTGAGGATGGTTGCCGAATATACAAACATACATATGCATGTGTAATTGAATTATGAATGTTTAGCAAGATGGTTAAACTAGTTGATTTATTGATTAAGCTCAAGGAGTTAAAGAAGGAGAATCAAGCAAGGGAAAGACGAAGGTCATCGAGTAGCCGACTTGGACTGTTTTACCCAACACAAGGTAAGTCACTAAGCATATATTTTGTATTGATTTGAATAGACATAATGTCTATGTAATTATGCCGAAAGGAATGATGAATTTATATACATGTGTGTATGTGGTGATGGAGGTATTGAATGAAAGGAAAAGAGGTGAGATGTATTGAGTTGTTGATTTCGGCACTAAGTGTGCGGGTATAAACAATTGTGATCATGAGAATGGCACTAAGTGTGCGGGTTTAAAACTTGTACAGCACTAAGTGTGCGAGTTTGATCATATAGCACTAAGTGTGTGAGTTGATTATATAGCACTAAGTGTGCGGACTCACTATATGCTTTTGAATCACTATTGACACTGAGTGTGCGACACTATTGAGTTGATCACGGACAGCGGATTGGGTAAGAGCCTTGAGTTCATGGCTAATAGGCACTATGTTTATATTTGGGGTTGAGCTTGGTAAGTTTGAACCTATGTGACAATGTAAATTGAAGTCACGTACATAAGAATTATCGTGGAATGAGTGAAAGGTCATGTAGATGTATGATTGTGACGAAAACAAAATGGTGTATAGAGATGCTTCAATTATCCTATTGATTTGTATATGGAATGCGAATGTGTAACTTGTATGTGATTGAGTCGAAGGTCTAAGGAACTATGGTATAGTTCGGTTTGAATGGAGTAATTAGCCTCGCTCCATTTTGTTTCCTCTTGCGATAATGTTATTAATGATTGGTAGTGCATTGCTTATGACTTCTTGAGTTATATACTCATTTGGTGTTTGCTTGTCACCTATTTTAGGTTTCTTGGACTCGACTTTTTGCGTATTCGGGACCGTCATCAAGTCATCACACCGGTTAACAACTTTTGGTATTTTCTTCGTAGTTGGTCTTGGAGTACATTTCGCATGTATAGGCTATTATGTTTGTTTGAGCTTGGTATGTAAATATTTTGAATAGCCATGCGAAAATGGCTTATAAATGTTTTGAGCATAATGTTATAATCATTTGGTATGTATATGCTCATTAAGAAGTACGGAAATGTTTGGCAACGACCAGCCATTAGAATGGGTCATCATGATTATATTTTGGACTATATATGAAAAAGGGGTGGTTGAATCATAGAAACTATGTGTTAGAGAAAGTCTGCCCTAGAAATAGATGCTGGCAGCAACAGTGATGTGGATGTCAAAAATCACTAAAAATAGTAGGAATGGAATTAAATAGTGAATAAATTATGTAAATGAACCTCGATGAATCCATTTTCATATGGAAGAAGCGAAACGGTCATATGAGTTGTATGTTAAAAGATGTTTGGGTTTTCGTGAGATAGGGCCAGAACCGTTTCTAGATTCCCTGTTCCGACTTTGAAAATTCATTATAAATTAACCAGAGATAGTTAGGAGTCATACCATATATTTATAAATTCCTATTTGAGTCTAGTTTCTATAGAAACAAACGGCATCAGTATTTAAGCCCTACACAGGGAGTTATTCCAGTTGTAACGCACGAAGGTCAGTGTAGTCGACCCCTGTAACATGGGAGACTTTAACTAATAAACTGTACTAATTGGCTTGACCAAAAATTCTAGAAAAAAATCTGTAGATGGACATATGAGTTTAGTTTCAGGGAAAAATTATGAAATTGATTTTCGAGTTGTAAAACTCAAGTTATGATTTTTGAAGCGACTAGTACATAGATTGGCAGCTTGTCTGGGAAATTCTCAATAAGTGGTTTGAAGTCTGTTAACACCTCGTGTTCGACTCCGGCGACGGTCTCGGGTTCGGGGTGTTACATATAGAGTGGACAGTTTCAATAGGGAAGTTGTTGGGTTGAATTATGATTATTTTCCAACTGTAGGGACCTTCCATTAAATATCCAAAACATATTTTGGGCAACCATCTTCTATTGCCGAAATTGGGCTTTTAATTCTCCTTGTTGGATGGTTTCATACAAATAGATCTTTGGAATACCCTCAAACTTATTTCAAACTTATGCTCCACTTTTATTTTTCTCAAACTTTGACCACACTTTGCTCTTTATTTTCTCGACTTTGAGCACTCCTTTATTTTCTCTTATTTTTCTGCATTTGAGCAAACTTTTCTCTGCTTTTTTATTCATTTTTTCTCTTTTTTTTTTAACATGTGAAGAGCATGTACATCTTCTCATAATTTTCCTCAAACTTTGATCACCAAGATAAATTTTTGGTTAGGATAGGTGCAAAAGAATATGATAAAAATAAAAAGATGTTAGTGTGGCTTTTAATATAGGTAGTTTGCAATAAACAGACCATTAAGCTCAAAATTAAGTTTCAGGGGTTGAATTTCACAAAGTTGGCTTGAAAGACTCAAACGATCCAAAGAAAGTGTGCCTATATCATATTAGAGTCTTATATCTCCTAGGATTTCGCCTCTAGAAAGTTACTAAGTCAGTTCTAAAGACTTAAACCTTCATACATGTCTATTTCTAAAGAAATTAAATTTTCATGGCAAATCCTACATAAGACTAAGATCATACAAGCATTCCATCACTTAAGATAACATACGAATAACTTAGATAAAATAAAAAATCATGCTTGCATTTGAACATACTTCTGAACAAAAATTCTTTCTGAACATTCATTTATTTCAACATACTTAAGTAAAAAGATTGAAACATACTTTAAAATTTATGCAAAATATACCTTACCCCCCTTTAAAAAGAAGCAATGTCCGTATTGCAAAAACAAAGTTATGAATGAAAATTGAACACCATGTAGGTTTGCAAGAAAAGAGAGATGAGTCATAAAGACTGCTTAAGTACCAAGTCTTTCTCATAATCCAATCCTAGACATGTTCATTCCCATTATAACATCAATTTATTTTTTCTATTGAAAAGGCATTAAGCTTATTTTAATCATGCTAGCAATTTTATTACGCAGAAGCAAAATTCTAACTATGAAATAAAAATAAACACCAAAAAAGAAATAAAAACTAAAGATAAGAAATTCCCCCTTTTATTTACTTGACTTATCCTCCTCGTCTTCCTCCTTTGATGTTTCGTCCTCGCTTTCTTTATCATCTTCCTTCCATGAATCATCAAAGGAAGATGACAAAGAAGATGATAATTAACCTTTCAAGATCATGGGCTGTAATGCAACCATGAATATATGGGACTTTCAAGTTTGTTCTTGTCTTAACTTGGACACTTAAGCATAGTGAAGCTATCAATTATGGGAAATAAACACTTTCGGTCATCTTTCTAGCACAATCATGGATCTCTTTAAGAATAATCTTCCCAACATTAATGGACCTTTCTATCATGATTGCATACAACAAAAGTATTCGTTTTATCGATATGGTGGAACTGTGTGAGATAGGCATGAAACTATATCAAAAAAAGTAAAACCATACCTTAGCCAACGGGTTTAAGTAGTACCTTCAACAAGAATGACTGCTTTACTTCGTTATAATCTATTGGGATCCTAGATTTGTCACAACATTAAGCACTTGTTGAAGAAAATTTCAATTTATGTTTGTTATCATGGAAAAGTACTCATCTTGTTCAACATTAGGTAGGTTAAACAAAACATTAATGGACTTAGAAGTTAGGGGTACCTTCTTCTTGTGAACAACTTCAGTAGCATCTGGTTTAGTCAAATTGGCATAGAACTCTCGAATTAAATCCTCATTAGGTAATGATCGTGCATCGTAAAAATAATTCCAATTGAGGGCATTAATCGTCTTTCGAATTGGTAAGGACACAACCATCTTATCATTGCTTTCCAAGTTGGAACCTTTTTTTGACATTACAGGTTGATTCTTGAAGATTGAACCAAGCCTTTGTTTCACTTCTTCATCTTGAATCACAATGGGATTTTTGGCAGAGGTCTTGGAAGATCTAGTTCTTTTGTGAGATGTGGACATTTTTCCTGAAAAATAAACAAAATTTCAGCAAAAGAATTAAAAAAAAATTGGCAAAGAATGAGAGCAAGGTGTTGCAGCAGTGATCAATTTGTGGTAGCGACAAGCTTAAGTGGTGCGAAGCTTGCTACGGTGATAGGATGTGATGCCGAAGGGGTTGCAACGATGAAGGGACTACTCTGGCAAAAGTCATGCAGCGGAAATACTAGGGGCTTGTGACAAGAAATTTTGGGGAGAAATTTCGAGATTTAGGTCAGTGTCTAAGAGGGAAAAAAATGAATGTAAAATAGCTTGAAGGTTTGTAAAAATTATGAAGGTAGAGAGGGGTTTATATAGTGATGAATTAGGGTAAATTTGTAGCTAAAATTTAGCTAATTTAAGTGACTTGGATGGCAAGGTAGTCTTGTAGCTAAATTTAGCTAATTTTGAGTGGCTTTGGGCAGTAAGTAAGATGGAGGGATGATATGGTGGCAAAAATTAAGGCTTTAGGGAACCCTACGGATGACAACATGGGTTAAATTTCTCCTGTTTGTTGTTTCAGGCCTTGAGCCCAAAATTTATTTAAAAATTGGACTGTTTAAAAAAAAATAAACTTATTAGCACTTGGGCCAAATTGACCCCTTTTATTAAATAAATAAAACTAACATTAAAATTAAAATTAAAAATTAAAATTAAAATTAAATTAAAATTAAAGACAAAGATAAAATAAGAAATAAAAATAAAACTAAGAAAAGATTAAAATGAATTGAAATTTTCTTCTTAAAAGATAACATTAAATTAATTCCAAAGAAAGGTTGAAGGGGTCACAATGGTCCCGCTTAAGTTCCAATCTCCTTGGATAGAATTAACTAAATGTACTAATTTAAGAAAATAATTTCTAACTTTTTATTAAAAATTAGGTTTATGAAAGATTAAGGGTATTTTAATTTGAACGAGGTTTTAATTCGCTCAACTTCACCATTTCAATGGTGCTTGAGACGTTGAACATTAACTTTAAACGTACCTCCATGGTTATCGTACAATTCTACAGCTCCATATGGATAAACTTTGTAGATGGTATAAGGTTCTTTCCATCGGGATTTGAGTTTTCCAAGAAATAACCTTAGCCTTGAATTAAACAACAACACTTTCTGACCTTCTTTGAACTCATGAGGTTGAATACGACCTATCATGCCATTTCTAATATTTTTTCTTACACATGTTGGCATTCTCATATGAGAATAACCTCAACTGTTCCAACTCATCAAGCTTGCTTAAAATCAAAATTCAATTGTTTCAAGACCCAGCTAGCTATATTCTACAATTCAAGCGACAAAAGACATGCCTTTCCAGAAACTATCCAATAGGGAGTCATTACTAATTGTGACTTAAAAGTAGTTCGATAGGCCCATAGTGCATCATCAAGCCTTTGAAACCAAACTATTCTGTTAGGGCGCACTACTCTTTCAAGTATACATTTAATTTTATGATTCACCCTTTCCACTTGCCCATTAAATTGTGGGTGATAGGCAGTAGCAATCTTATGCTTCACATTATACTTTTCAAGCAACCACTTAAGCCACTTATTTACAAAGTGAGGTCCTTCATTGCTAATTATAGGTCCAGGAGTCCCAAACCTTGTAAACATGTGCTTATATAGGAATCACATGACCATCTTAGCATTATTAGTTGGGTATGCCTCAGCTTCAACTCACTTGGACACATAGTCCACAGCTACCAAAATATACTTATTCACATAGGAAGAAGGAAATGAGCCTAAGAGATTAATGCCCCATGCATAAAAAATTTCTATCTCTAAAATATTTGTCAAGGGCATCTTGTTCCTTCTTAATATGTTTCCAGTTCTTTGGCATCTATTGCATTTTCTCACATATGCAGAAGCATTTTTCAACAATGTAAGTCAAAAGAACCCAGCTTGTAAAATCTTTTCTACTGTACGTGAACCACCAAAGTGTCCCCTACTCAGAGATGAATGACAGTCGTACAAAATTTCATCAATCTCACTCTGCACATAGTTCAAACAAAAATGGGTCTTCCCAAAAATAGTATTGACTATCATAAATGAATTTCTTCCTTTGTTGGTACGTCATTTCTCAAGGAATTATTCCATATTCTAAGTAATTGACAAAATTAGCAAACCAAGGTGTTTCATAGATTTGACTTACCTCGAAAATATGATCACAAAGAACATTCTCATTAATTGGAACAAGTGAAGAAGTTACCTAATTTTGTTCCAACCTTGATAGATGGTCGTCTACTTGATTTTCAGCACATCTTCTGTCTTGGATCTCAATGTCAAATTCTTGGAGCAAAAGTATTGATCGGATTAGCCTCGATTTAGCATCTTTATTCGTGAGAAAGTACTTAATAGCAGTGTGATCAGTAAATATTATAACTTTGGTACCTATAATATATGAACGAAACTTGTCAAAAGCAAAAACTATAGCAAAGAGCTCTTTTTCAGTTGCCGTATAATTGATCTGGGTCACTATCAAAGTTCTACTTGCATAGTAGATAGGGTGAAACACTTTGTCCCTTCTTTGGCCCATCATAGCTCCAACAACGAAATCGCTCGCATCACCATCAACTCAAAAGGCATGTTCTAATTAGGTGTAACAATTATTGGAGCTCAAATTAACCAATTTTTCAAATTTTCAAAAGCTTCTAAACATGCTTTGTAAAAATAAAAAAACATCTTTTTTCTAAAAGCATAGATAAAGGTTTAGAAATTATTGAAAAATCCTTTGTAAATCTATTATAAAAACTGGCATGGCCTAAAAAGCTTTGAACACCTTTCACACTAACTGGAGGTGGTAATCTTTCAATTATGTCCACTTTTGCTTTATCCACTTCAATTCCATTCTTGGAAATTTTATGTCCTATGACAATTCCCTCCTTAACCATAAAATGACACTTCTCCTAGTTAAGGACGAGATTATTTCCTCTCATCTTTTGAGTACCTTAGAAATTTATTCAAGCAAATATCATAAGTATTACCAAACACAAAAAAAGTCATCCATGAAAACCTTAACATAATTTTCAACCATATCAATGAAAATTGCTGAAATGTGGCAAGTTTGTAACACCCCAAACCCGGCCTAGACGTTATGGCCGAATCTGTGATGTCACATTGGAGTGAGTTTTGAAAAGCGTAGTTCTATTGGAAAAGTCGGTTGGTGTTAAAACCTTGTTGGTGATCCTTATGAGTAGCTAATTTATGTTGTTAAATTTGCAGGCTTGTTTAGCAAAGCATATGTCATACGAAATCGGTGTTACACTTTAAAAACATTATTCGTGAGGAAGCTTTTAAAACCAGTTGCGTAGCATGGTAGTTGAAAATCATTTACCTTTTAAAAAATCGAGTTCTATTGCTAAAAAATATAAGTCAAATGAATTAAATTCCCAGATAAAAATAAAATCTTAAAACGGCCTTATTACATAAAATTTACCCAAATTAAACTGCCTTTACTAGAAATCAAAATAGAAAAAACATAAACTGTGGTGTGGCCATCTCCGAGTCACTTACAGCACTGACTTGCCTAAAGATTACCTGCACAAATAAGCAGAAGAGTGAGTTTATAGAAACTCAGTGTGTAATTCTAATTTATCAAATAGTAAATCATGCAGTGTAAACAGTTTGGGCCTAGGCCCTTATCAGTAGCAAAATCAGTGTGGGCCATAGCCCACTACGGTAATAGTATCAGTGAGGGCCTTAGCCTAATTCAGTATAGTATTAGAGATGCAATCAGAGATCCTACCCATCCATCCTCTACACTCCACTCCGTCCAACCCTACACTCCATGTGGGGATAAAATCGACCCACCTATCCCTACACTCTAGAATATAACAACGGTTGCGACACTGGCCAGTATATACAGCAGAGCTGCCAGTGCAGTACACTTCCTCCAAATATATCAAACTCACCCCATGCAACTTGTCATGTCATAATATATACGTGTATGGAATATGTCATGCTCGAATACAATCAAATATAGCATAGGGGTATATCAGTCATTTTACCTTTAGGGGTATAACAGTCATTTTATCAATAAGGGGTCTAAGTGTACTTACTGACCGTTCAATAGGTCCACAGTCACCTTAGGCAACCCATGCGACCTTAATAGTCAAACAGTGGAAATGGGCCAAAGCCCATGATACAGCCCATGTGGGCCCATATGCCCGTGTGGCCCATTAAGCCCAATAGTGACCTTGGTCGTGTGATCTACATAGCCTAGTCCACAAAACTCCACACATCTGTGTGGTTTACCTGTGTGGGGCCCACGAGCTCCTAGGGCCCTTACGACCCATTTTTGCCTAACATGGCCCAAAATGTCCTAAACCCACAAGATCGCTCATGGTGGCCTCTACAATCACATGCTTGTGCTTATGTATTTAGTTGACCACAAGAGTGAGCACATGCCCATGTGGCATCGATGGTACCAGTTTTTCGGCTTTTGCCATGTCACAATTGAAGTAGTGTAGATACACACCTATTGCGATTTGGAGTTAATCTGTGCCCTGAACACTTTTATACCTGAAGAATGATTCCTAATTCGATCACTTAGTTAGTAACTCATGATTAAAAAGTAAACTAATGGAGTTCTAATGATTATGGTCTTCTTACCAAAAGTCCCTAAAAATCGCACCCTTGGTTCATAGGGAAAGTGCCGACCTACTTGACCACTTCCTACACAAAAGGTGTCATTTTTCCATATTAGACCCGCACTTGAAGTAATAACAATACCATCATAATCGCACCACACATACCAACACGTCTGAGTAGATTGCACTAAAGATGCAATGCACACCGCACGAAAAATTGAGATTAATCTAAAAAGAAACAGAGAAGTAATTAGCTGGAAGAGATAATGCAAGAAGTGGAATCAACAAGGTGACGAATTGAAAGGAAAGAAAACTCGTTGAGGCTTACCTTGCAATGTTCGGCCAACTTAAAAGCACAAGAATGAGATAGGAGAATCCCATCCAACTTAATAGATCACAGCACACCTACCAAACCAAATTAGAATGACAAAGTAAGATGGGCATTTGGCCAAGATTCCAACATGAAAAGAAAGGCATAGAGAAAAAGAAAAGAGAAGGCGAAGAAAGAAGATGCTCTCCTTAAGGAGATATAACATTGGATTAAGGGAGAAGAAGAAGAGAGTCGACTCACCACCATGGAAGAGGTATTCAGCCAAGAAGATTATTTATGAGAGGGTAGAGAATAGGGAAGAAGCAGTTTCGAGGTAGTCAGAAAAGAAGTATGCCAAGGGAAAAATACTGAAATTGACAAAAATTGAGAGGAAAAGAAAAGGTTATCGAACAATATGGAAGCAACAAGCTCTTACTTTCGGCACTAGGAGCATGACCGAATGACTAGATACTCCATTTCAACCTTCAAGGTTGAGAAGCATCCCATTTCGGCACAACAGCCCCTCTTTTCCACATTCCTAATTTTCCTCCATGAAATCCTCCCCATATCTTTCAACTGATAACTTCTCAATCTCATCCCACCTTTCCCTCCTCAAAATCGGCTATTCACTCCCCACTCAACCACTCTACCATAAGAGTTTCGATCAACCCCAACTACTTACCTTGCGAGAACAAAAAAATATAACTCTTTTGTGCATAGGGTAGCTCGAAATCAAGACCCCTAGGCACACACCACACTCCACTTACCACTAAGCTAGCAGGCGTTACATTGCCATGTTTTACTCAATTTAATTTAAAAGTCTACTAACAGCAAGCAAGGGTTTAATCAATTAGAAGCAAAAATTTGCTGAGGTCAAGGCTTAAGCCTAAGACTTCCTAGACACTCCTAGAGCACTAAACCACTAAGGCAAACATACACCCATGTCACTTACACACAATAATAATTTTAACATAGTTTTCAGGATTTGAGTGATTGGGGCGTTACAAAGTGTATTACATAAGTTGAAAGGCATCGCCTAAAAACAAATGTACCATAAGGACATGTAAAAGTAGTTTTATGTTGGTCTTCTAGGGTTACAACTATTTGGTTGTATCCCGAATATCCATCCAAAAAGCAATAAAATTCATTACCTGTTAGACAATCTAACATTTGATCCATAAAAGGCAAAGGAAAATGATCCTTACGAGTAGCTTTGTTCATCTTTCTATAGTCCAGACAAATTCTCGAACCCGTGTCAGTTCTCGTTGGGATTAACTCATTTTGATAATTCTCCACCCATGGTCGACACTATCAAAACGAACAAGGCCGTGTGCCCCAAAATCTATATAAACCCCTCACTATTCATCATCTCCCTCTCCAAAAATCCTTAACCCTAGCCGCTACAACTCCACACACCCTACCCTCACGCCCTACCCCCAAGCCTGTGGGCCACCTACAACACCGATTTTGACACCCGAAGTTCCTTCTTTTTGTGTTTGTTTACTCTTTTTTCTCAATTTTCTCTAAATATGTTGCTTATTTCATGATTCCTTTGCTATATTGAACTATTTTTTGAATATTCATAGTTATAATAGTAAAATACTAATGCTTGTTTAATAAAAAATTTTGACATTTTAGTTACTCCATTATGCTATACTCTTCCATTTTTCCTTGTTTCCATGAAACTTATGCCTACTCACATGCATTCATTCATTATATCCATAATCCAGGAACTTGATATATTTAGTGGTTTTAGTTTTTATCATCTCGTACGTTAATCTCATAAAATATTCATATTTACCCTTGATTTTCCATACTATTCTTGGGGTATTTTGATTAAAATTTGATTTTTCAATGTAGATACAATGTCGTCCTCATGTGGTAAGAAGACCGCTGATCCCGCCTCGAATAAGAGAAAATGAGTACCGTCATCCTCGGGTCCTACCACGAAGATTAGGGACACATTCCTCAAGGTTCCTTTAGGACCCCAAGAGGAATTATATCAGATATTACGGGCCCGACCCCTAGGTGTGGGCCGCTATATTGACTGGCCGCACTCGAGCAGGTTCAATTTGCTAATGCGGTTTGAGCCCTCCCAACGACTGACCTGTGGAGGCTCTTCTTCGAGATCGTCGAGCTGAAGTATCTCAAGTTTACATTGGAGCTCTGCTCGACATTCCATCTTCAGACCGTCATGACCAACTTCGACCATCCTGAAATAGTCTAATTCCACATCGGTGGTCTAGTACGCCAATTGAGCGTACTTGAGTTCAGGATTGCACTAGGGTTGTAGACGAAGGAGTTTATGCACGAAAATTACCTCGACACCCTCCACCACCAGATCCACTACTCCCAGTCGAAATGTTGGAGGGACCTCATCCCTGCCTCAGCCACATACGATCCTAGCCGCTCCAAGGCATTGGCTCTCCCTCCTTCTTTGAGGTATCTACACGCCATCTTGGCTCACACTCTAACAGGGAGACGAGAGAGCACCGGCGTCGTCACCACCCACGACAGCTATTTCTTATGGAGTATGGTGAACAGGCATGTCATCGACCTTGCCTACTTTATTGCCTCCGCCATTCGCCACTAGACAGAGCGGAACAAGAGAGGGGTTATCTCTATCGGGCCCTATGTGACTTGATTAGCTCGGCACTTCGGGCTCCTCAACACAGTAGCCCAATCATCCTCCCTCACTCTTATCACCCAGATGTCCCCATAGGGCATCTCGCGCATGCTAAGTATGAGGATGATCGAGAAACGACGTGGCACATACTCTCCTCAGTACCGCCTCACCCAGTCCACCGAGGAGGAAGACCTAGAGGACATTTTTGATGATGTCCCTCCACGTCACGAGGATCCACCGACTCAGTCACCACCCCTTTCTCGTCCAGTTTATGCAGCGGTTTCATATGCTAACATCTCTGAGCGCCTTACTCGATTCGAGCAACAGTGTTTTCAGCACTTCGATAACATTGATGCTACTCTAAAGTAGATTTGTCAGCACTTCCACATCCCATCGCCACCCTCAACTCGCGAACCATCTAGCGAGGAAGATGTTTAAAAACTTTTATTTATTATTTTATGTTTTTACTTTTATTCTATTTTAATACTACTTTTTATTTTTCTTTAAGCTTATTTTTATTAGGTTTTATAATTATTGTTTTACAGTTTTAAATTTTGGCTATTTCATTACGAGTAATTATGCTTCCTTATATTTTCTAAAAAGTTCCTGATTCTATCACAGTTATAAAGAGCTCCAAAGCTCATCATCGCATAGGAACTAAAAACTCCAATGGGAAAGGTTCTCCACGACTGCCATGTCCTGCTCGACCACGACCATGCTACCACCAGATATAATATTCTTTTGGCCCAGAACTTATGGATTAATGAACCTCTACCACCACCGGAGTATCCTCCTCCACTCTCACGTCAATTATTCTCCAAAACTCCAGTTCAAGGAATTCATTCATCATTCAGGAAGTTTCACTTCTCTCCCTATCTTATTACTATAAATCTATCTTTTTCAATATATCTATCTTTGTACATTGAGGGCAATGTACATCTTAAGTGTGGCTAGTCTTTTATATCATCATTAGAAATCCTTGAATTGTGTCTTATTCTCACGTGAATCACTCATATCACTATTAGATTGAATTTTAATTAATTTATGATTTTTATTGATATGTATTAAATTAAAATATAGGCATTTATGCATTGAGTGTTTAAACTTTGAGAAATTAGGGAATCAAGCTTGATAAGTTGATTTTTGAAGAATTAAAAACTTTTAGGTTGTTTTTCCCAAGTTTAGGTATTATCTTGAGTTGAAATTCGCAGGTTTAAACATAAAAAAACCATAATTTTTGTGAGATTTTGAGCCTTTAGAGCATCTATTATTTCTTTCATGCTCACTTTTATTATTGCTTTGAGTGCGTCAGTATTGAATTGCTATTCTAGAACTTGCTTGATCATGCATGTCAAGACCACACCATTTGATTTGATATGTCAAGATGATAAAGGCACTTAGGTTTAACCCACTCACTCCACAAAAGCCTACCTTCATAAGTAACCCTTAGAGAACTCTTTTGAGCCTAACAAACCATTAATTAATTTACCCTCAATATTAACCCATAAACCATTATTGTTGAAATCCCCTAATTTGATCTCTATTTTTGTCGATATTTGATTTGAACTAATTGCTTAGCTATGTTTTGTTCTTCTATGTATTTGACTTGTTCTTAAAAAAAATAATACTTACATACATATTAGTAGTAATTTGCCATTTTTTGAGATTGAGTGTTAATTCCATATTCTGAGAAGAAGCTTACTTGTATTCAACTGATGACTAGTCATTTTTCTAGCTAGGTAATTTTTCAATTCAATCTCGATTCTAACCTTTTCTTTCATCTTGTGACCACACCCCCTAACCAAAGCCACGTTACAACCCTCTAAAGACCTTTTTGATTGAGGTATCATCTCAATATATAGTGGTGGAGATTTGATTTTCAAGCAAGCCAATGGTAATAACTTCTCATATTGACTAATGAGTGCTTTAATTGATGTCCTTAAACACCTTGAGTGATTTGAGTGAATCTTTAGTGAGTATGTTAAACTCTGTGATATTTTGATCAAGGTAATCACTTAGATGAGGGGAGACACCTATGTTTTCATGATAAAATGCTCAACTTAGAATGTTTGAAACTTTGATATACTTTTAGTTGAATTTTCAATGTATAAATACTTATGGATTATTTTGAGATATTATTGATAGGGATTATAAATTGAGAAGAATTTGTTTTGATCGTGAGTTGAGGATTTTGCTTGAGGACAAGCAAATGCTCAAGTGTGGGGGTATTTCATAAGCCTTAATTTATACATATTTTTATCCCATGCTTAGCGCATTTACGGATGATTTCTCCTTAGATTTGATGAATTCGATGCTCCTAATCCTTTAATTTCATGTTTTATACTTAGGTAAGCATAGGAGAGTAAAAAGAGTGGGAAACAGGCCGAAAATGGAGAAAATGGACCCACTCGGGAAATCAACACGGCTTGGACTTTCTCACACGGGCGTGTCCCTTTTGCAGGATTGAAGCATGACTTACACAAGTGGATCACACGCCCGTGACCATTTAACATACTTGACCACGGCCTTAAGTAATCGCACACGAGCGTGTCACACGGGCATGCCCTTACCGAGCCCAAGTTTAGTTCAATTCAGAAAAGTCCAATTTTGAGGGTTCTTAGGCATTCAAAGCTTATTTAAACACCTGAGGAGGCACTTAGAAGGGGGACGGAGAGTAAGAAGCAAGGAACTACTCAAGGGAAGCCGATTGATCCATCTCAGAAGCCAGATTCATCATCAAGACTGAAGATCTCCTTTCAAGTTCCTTCAGGAGTTTTGGGTTTTCTTATGTTTTGTTTTCTTTATGCTTTTGAGATGTTTTCTTTCATAAGTATGAACTAAACCCCCTTAAATACCTAAGGGGAATGAAACCTAAGATGGATCTTGTTATTATTATCTGAATTGTATGATAAATATTTGACTTGTTCTGAATTATGTGTTTTTTAATTCTTGTTTTGATAATCCAGGATATTGATTCAAGTTAAGCTTTTATTCAGAGGAGGAATGGACCTTGTCTAAGAGTAATTTGTCATAATTAAGCGGAGTTGATTGCACGCCTAGAGATAAGGTGATAAGATTTTTCCGGATTAGGGTGAAACCTAATAAGGGAATCCATAGATCAAGTTAATGCAATTCTAGGGTGTTAATTAGATAGAGATTTCAATTATTCAACCTAAGGTTAGACGTTATTAGTCTCGAGAGAGATAATAATATAACTTAGGGATTTCTATGGATCAAGTCAAATGAAAAAATTGTCTGATTCAGAGTTAAATAACAAGTGAAGTCTAGGTGGATTTTTCCCTAGGTATTGTCTCAATCAATCGAATTTTCCCAAAAGTATTTTCCCAAGTTTTCTTTCTGTGCATTCTTAGTTAGTAATTAGTTTAGATAACCAAACCTCTTAATTTTTAGGCTAGATAATAAAAAGGAAGTAAATACTAGTAGTCGTAGTTTCTTTGGGCTCGACAATCCGGTCTTGCTGAACTGTACTACTGTTCAATTGGTACACTTGCCTTAATCATGATAATAAGTTAGTCTCAAGAATGAGTCATTTATAAATCTTTAAAACCTGTTACGAATATCATGCAATCATCTACTCTCCTCTTAAGCAGCTACCCTCTCTATAACAACCTTGGTTTTAGCTAAATCAGAACAGTGGTTATAAAACCATAAAGCCGATGTTATAAAATTATTTTAAGATTATTTTTGATGTTTATATCATGTGATTATATATGTGTGAAAGTTTTGTGAAATAATTTTAGCATTTGAATGCTTAATTTGATAAAAGGACTAAATCGCATAAAATGCAAAAATGACATTCTATATGTTAGATATGTTTAATTGCTGTGGTTTATTAAATAAAAGGTCCTTATGTTGATTTAGACCATTGATAGTGGAATTTGACATAAATGGTCATTAAATGAATGTTTTTAAATGGTTTTAATTAAGGTTAAAATGGTAATTTGGTTATTAAGGTTAATTAAATAAAACAAAGTGAAAAATTAGCTTCATTATCATCATCCATAACCGAACACCAAGAGAAAAAGAAGAAGAAGATGTTATTTTAGGGTTTGGCCCTTGTTGTTCTTGATTGAGGTATGTTTCGAGCTCGATTTTTTAAGATTTCTATGTTTTTATGATCGTTGCTTTGTGTTCTAGCAAGCCCATGCTTTAATTTTTGAAAGTGTTATTGATTTTGTGAAATTCCATTGATGAATGCTTGAGCTTTTGAATGTTTGATGGTGAAAAATGAATATTTGTTGGCAGATTTTCATGTTTTGTAAAGTGATTTTTGATGAAAAAGCCTAAATAGGATTAAATTGTGAAAATTGTAAATTGAGGGGTTGAAATGTAAAATAAATGAAAAATATGGGCTACTAGGGGCACTATGGTAATTCGACCAAGCATGGGTCTTGTTGAATTGTGTGAATTTTGTGTATTTGTTAAATACGGACTAAATTGTAAAAATATGGAATTTAGGGGCTATTGTGTAAAAATGCCCAAATATGTATTTGTGGACTAAATTGAGTTATTTGATGAATAAATGAGTTAATTTTGAATGTGTATAGATCAAGAAAGAAAGAAATGGAATTTAGATCAGGGAAAATCAAAGGTTATGAATAGTTGATCCAGTCCATTTATCTCGAATACAAAGTAAGTTCATATGCAAATAAATACCTTTAAATGGATTTATAAATGTTTATTTGTCATTGAATTGATATGAATGTTGAACGAGCAAATATGAGCAAGAATCGACGAAGTTATGACATATGAAAGTCCCGTATGAACCTTAGGAATAGTATAGGATACGAATGTCAGGACATTAGGATCTGACCTATTATCAGAAATCAATTACGAACTGACGGATCATTTCTTTTTCGATATAAAAATATGAGATTTCACTAAGTCGATTCTTAGGAAATCTCGAATCGCACCATTTGTCCTTACTTCAACAAAGGAAGCACTGCACCTCTTCGGCGAAAGAACTTTTGTTGTCTTGGTCCCAACTCAACACTAAACAAGTCCGAACTAGTTGAATACTTGTGTCGAAATTCTCGAAGTCGGTTTGCCATTTCCATAAAGGATATAATTGACAACTCGAAGTTGCATATTATCTTTTTCCTGAAATGGATCCCGGGGAAGAGTGTTGCTAAATTTAGACCGTCCGTATTTCATATGGGGTTCTGGTCGAACCAAAACAAAATACTTTTTCTTGGTAGGTGTGATCCGTTGGACATAGATCCAATTTTTCAATTTTTTTGATTCCTTAGAGTTTGTTTTGCCCGTTCCGTGATTATTTGAAAGACCATGTCTGGGACATTGGCATCATATTGCGATTACGTGTAAGATCATGTTTGGGACATTGGCATCGTTATATGATTTCGTATAAGACCATATCTAGGACATTGGAATCGATATGTTATAACATGTAAGACCATATTTGGGATATGGCATTGTACGAGCTATATGTGATTTTCGAGTATCCTTAATAATTTCGATAGGTTCAACGGGCAATGTCAAGTCGAGAAAGAATATGTGAATGAGTTAAGTGATTCAGGTATGTACAAGATTCATACGAGTATTGAAAAGGGAAGTATTTGATGAATTCACATGTAACATTGAATATGTATACATTGGGAAAGGTTTGTGAACTTATATGTGCTTATTCATAGTTTGCCTATTTGATGAAAATGGTGTTGATTCATATGGTAATTTTATTTGTATATGGCTTACTAAGCTTTTAAAGCTTACTCTACATGTTTTTTCCGTATTTTATAGATTATCGAAGCTAGCTCAGACATCAGGGATCATTAGGAACTGTCATCATACTATCGACTACTTGTTGGTATTTTTAGATGCTTTGTAAATATGGTATATGGCATTATAGGCTAGTAAGTTGATGATAAGTTTTGAGTTATGATATTAGCCATGTGTATTGGCTTGTGAAATTGAGTAATATTAGTGTGTATTTAGCCATTTAAGTTCGCTTGATTTATGAGTTTGATAAGTGATATTTATGGTAATAGTTGCCTTGTGTTTTGGCATATTTGGTATAGTTCTTGTGATGGTCATGTGTTGCTCAACTAGCTAGATGTTAATTGGTATATTATTGCTTGGAAGATGGCATGTTGTGGATTGATTTTGAGATGATGAAATGGTATGTTTTGTTGCATGAATTAGTTGATAATATGATGAGAATATGCATATGTATGTTAGGTGAAAAATGTTTATGACATATTCATGTAGTATGATTTTGGTTATGATTTTAGGGGTTGAATGAATGGTTTATAAATGCTATGAAATGTGTATGAAATAGCATGCTTTGGTTGCCTTTGAATGTATTAAAATGGTATGAAATGATGCGGTATAGGTATGTGTTGAGGAGGATGAGAAATGTGTCTTAAACCAGGCCTAAAATTTCGCCCCACATGATTGAGCACAAGGGCGTGTGTCTCGACCATGTGCCTGCTCTAACTTAGTTAAACAAGTCAGTGAGTTACATGACTTAGACACAAGGGTGTGTCTATTGGCCCTGTGTGGCACACAGGCTGACACATGGGCGTGTGGTCGGTCGTCTGACCCAAGTTAGTATACCCTCCAGTTTTCACACTGCTGTGGCACACAAGCGTGTCTTCGACCATGTGATATAAGTCAATATAAATGCGCTGTTTCCACATGGCCTGTGACACGGGCGTGTCTGGTGGCCATGTGAGGCACACGGCCTATTCACACGTGTAACACCCCTATCCCGTATCCGTCACCGGAATAGGTAAAGGGGCATTACCGGACTTGAAACTCATATCAGAACAGTAAAAATTTTGAATTCTTCCTTTTTTTTTTTGAACATTCCTTTAGATAAATACTAAAGACAGTCAGGGATACAATTTGAACTTTTATAAGTACACATTCAAAAGATGCCATTTTCGCATGGCTTATATACATTAACCAAAATATTCTTCGGCCACTGGTCTATTCTTTACATGCCATAAAATAACTCAAAACATAACAGTAACAAGCAGTGGATAGTGATAGTGTGACTAGTTGCTGACGATCCCCGAGCCTGTAGCTTCGAAGTGAGATCTATAAAACAGAGAAAACAAAGTAAACGGAGTAAGCATTACAATGCTTAGTAAGTTTTAAGCAGTGTCAACAGATAACAATCAAATTATAACATAGTTGTTCGTATTTTTATTTCACTCTTCCTTCGGGCATACTATCCCTTTACCGAATATGCACATCTCATCATATACAATAGGCAGATAAACTTTCACATAGAAGTGAGCTCATGTGACATAGATATGCTGCATAATTTCACATAACCTCTCACACTGATTCGATGTCACATAATCATAGGAATAGTCTCATAGATTGCTCACGTATGCATCACATAACTACCTTATGATTTAGTTCAAATCAAACTCACATATAAACTTGGAGTACATACCTGTTTAACCTTTCGCATTGAATATATTTATAAGCAATTCTTATTACGAAGTCTTATAGCTTTAACCTCTACTCGGATTATCGGCGAGACCTTTAGCTCAGATGAAATCTCCACACGAAGTTATCGGGTCTTACCCGGACAAAATCTCCACATGTAGTCATCGGGTCTTACCCGGACATAATCTCCACACGTAGTCATCGGGTCTTACCCGGACATAATCTCCACACGTAATCATCGGGTCTTACCCGGAATATATTTCCAAGTTTCATGTACATCTAATCACATGTTACAACATTCACATCGACTGTCATATTTGTAATTCATTTGCCTCATCAAATATCTAATAATACACACCTTTCTCATTTGGTCATTCGGCCACAATATACACACGTCTCCTACATATTTCACACTAGCCCTTCGGTTTTACCACATATACGTATCTCATACATATTTCACACTAGCCATTCGGCTTTACCACATATACATATCTCATATATATTTCACATTAGCCATTCGGCTTTATCACATATACATATCTCATACATATTTCACATTAGCCATTCGGCTTTACCACATATACATATCTCATACATATTTCACATTAGCCATTTGGCTTTACCACATATACATATCTCATACATATTTCACATTAGCCATTCGGCTTTACCACATATACATATATTTATCTTGTGCATCAATTTCAGCAATAGCTTATAAACAACTCAAATAGTTTCATCAATGTTTTCAACAAATTTACATATTCACTACAAGCTCTTTTCCTGAGCAATAGTCACTAAATTATTTATAACTGGAGCTAAAAAACTCAAAATCAATTGCCGTTAATTTTCCCTGAATATAGACTCATATATCTTCCATCCATAAAATTTTCAGAATTTTAGCTTTGTCCAATCAATACCAGATTTTTCTTAAAGTTCCCCCTGTTTCACTGTTTGACTAATCTGACCATTCTTCACTACGAATCAAATTTATCATTGTACAGAATTCAAAATATGTTCTATTTGATTTCATTTGAAACTAGACTCATTAAGGAGTCTAACCATATAATTTTTATCTAATAAACATTTTTTTACAAATTATAATGATTTTCTAAAAATAGAATAGGGGATTTCGGAGTCATTCCGACACTGTCTCACACAACTTTAAATATCTCTTTATAGGAAATTTCTTTGCTCACACGGTCTCTTTTACAAGAAACTAGACTAATTAAGCTTTGATTACATGTTTTATTCAGCCTATAATTCCACACCAACAATTTATGGTGATTTTCTAAAACGACGTTACTGCTGCTGTCCTAAGCAAATTATTACAATTTGCTCTTAAATTTCCAAGTCCAAACACTTATGAACTTACCATTTGAGTTTAAAACATATCATGGCCACATCATATCTTATTAAATCAACTCATTATGTCCTATTATGATTGAATTTACTCATCATTTAATCACTTAAAACTTACAAAGGAATCAAACTCAAATACTTAAGAACTTACTTTGTGTTGGGTAAAACGGTTCCAACTCGGCTACTCGATGTTCTTTGCCCTTGCTTGATTCCCCTCCTTTAACCTCTTGAGCTTTCTACCTTATGCTTTTGGGCCATTCGGCTAATAACCATGTAATATCATTACTATCAATAATCCAATTACACATACACATATACATATTTGTATATTAGGTAACCACCCTTACTAACTACCCATTTTAGTCGATTTTATACAATCAAAGGTAATATCACAAATGGGCATACTTATATAGCCGAATGTGCTAAAATTAGATCTAACATCACCTATACACTTGATTAAATGGCCGAATACCTATACTATCAATTATACTATCATTTTTATTCTTTCAAACACATAGTTTCCTCCCATGAACACTTGGCCGAAATTTTTTTTTTCTTCTAATCTAGCATAGCTTCACATCTATTTGTAACATCATATAAATCCACATATAACTACATTTCTACCTAAATCTTCTTTCACCTTCCTATTATTTCCCTTCACAACATCAAAAGCACCATACTCTTAGCATTTACCTCTCCCTAACCGTATGCCATTTAATTACTTATTTAGGTAGAAAATTAACATATGGGACATGATAAGACATTGGCTACTAGCTAGATTTTCACAAAAATTTAACAAAACTAACATGAATCCTACCTTAATCTTCCCTTATGATGGCCGAATGTCTTAGAACATTTCTCCCCTCCTTCCCTAGCTCACGGCACTTCAAGAAAAGAAAGAAGATGAAGACTTTCTCTTGCTTTCTTATTTTATTCCCCTTTCTTCTTTTTTTTTGATCTATTTTAATCATTTACTAATAAAAGCATCATTAAAAATTCAACTTAATGGAAGAGCCATCCTTGCTTGGCCGGCCACTACTTGAGGTTTGGGTGATTTGACATGCAAACCCAAGTTTCCTCACTTTGTTATCATTTGATCCTTACATATTCCCCTATCATATTTTCTTAGGTTCTCAACTAAGTCAATCACATGAAATTCACCTTCATAAGTCTAAATTAAAACATCAAATTTTCACACATGCACTAATATACATAGAGGATACGCAACCAAATTTTAAATAAATTTTGGGACTCGGTTTTGTGGCCCCGAAACCACATTTCGACTAGGGTCGAATTAGGACTGTCACATTTCTCCTTACAAATTATCAAAACATACACAATGTAACCCATTGAGCTCATGACCGAATGCTTCATGCATCACAAACACAAAATCACATACATGGGTCATTTTAGGAGCTTTAAAACCAATTTAAATTTCTCAAAATCCAAAGAACTCAAAATTTAAAGAAAAACATATGAAATCATACCTTAATTCCCACCAATTAAAAATGGAGACAAGAGAACACATTGTTACATGCATGTGTTGGCCGGCCATTTGCATTCAAAAATGGTCTAATTGACATGCAAGTCCACATTTTTGAATACATTCTCTATTAGATCACTTTATATATTTACCTAACCTATTTCACCAATGTTTCACATAAGTCCCGTTTCAAAATTTCACATACAAATGGCAAAATAAATGCTTGAAATTTTTTTTTACACATGCATTTACTCATCTCATGAACATAGAATATAACTTTCAATTATTTATAAAACTCGGTTTCGTGGTCCCAAAATCACATTTCGACTAGGGTCAGATTAGGGGTGTCACAACACGGGCGTGTGAACCCTGTATACATGAAAATTTTATAAGTTTTTCAAAGTTTTTAAATGTTATCAGTTTAGACCCGAACCTTTTTTAAACATATTTTAAGGTCTCGTAGGGCCTTATAAGGGACAATGTGAATATGTTGAATAGATTTTGATTATGAAGGCATAAATATATGTGATATGTATGTGAATGACCTGTATTATTTAATGCCTCATAACCTTATTCTGGGGACGAATACAGGTTATGGGTATTACAATTATTGGTATCAAAACTACAGTTTAGTCGATTCTAAGACTAACGTAACGTGTGAGAGTCTAGCTATACATGCCATATATATATATACTGTGATAGTGTTATGATTCATGACAACATAATGTGTGTTTTTATATAGTAAATTGATCCCGAACGAGCTTTAGCTGACGATGTGGAAAGTAATACGCCAGCTCCTACTCAAGGGACAGCGCCTACTGAATCTAGACCCTTGACGAGTAGCCACAAGAGAGAGGCTAAACAAGCCTTTTTCCATATGATGAGTGAGCGGTTTACGGAGTTCGTTCGGCTACTTAACAATGTCCACCTCCACCTTTTCCTCAACAAATCCCGGTTGTTCCTCAAGTTATAGATCAGATGCGATTTAACAAGCATCTAGTAGATAAGATTCGAAAACATGAGGCTGAAGAGTTTTGGGCTACTGTTGATAATGATGCGGAGAAAGCTGAGTTCTGGCTCGAAAACATGATTCGAGTATTCGACAAATTGTCTTGTACTCCTGATGAATTTATCAATTGTGTTGTATCTTTGTTGAGAGATAATGCGTACCATTGGTGGAAAACGTTGATATCTGTGGTTCCTAGAGAACAGGGTACTTGGGAATTCTTTAAATCCGAGTTTCAAAAGAAGTACATAAGTCAGCGATTTCTCAATTAGAAGCATAAAGAGTTTTTAAAGTTGAAAGAAAGCCAGATGACTGTCAATGAGTATGAAATAGAATTCATACGTTTAAGCAAGTATGCTCGGGAATATGTTTCCACTGAAGAACTCATGTGCAAACGATTTGTAGATGGATTAAATAGAGATATAAAATTACTAGTCGAAATTCTCAAGTTGAAAGAATTCGTCGTTCTAGTTGAGAGGGCTAGTAAAGCCGAGGATCTTAGTAAAGAAAAGAGAAATGCTGATTTTGACGCAAGAGATTCGAGAAAGAGATCAACTAGTAAATCTTATCAGTCTACATCGAAAAAGTTTCGAGACTTGTTTAATCGTTCTAATGCATCAGTTGGACATTCAAACAGAGATCGTGAAAAATAACATTCGAGCTTTAAAGCTCCAGCTATCTCGATAGCTAGTGTTGGAAGTGTGAAACCAAATCGACCTGAATGTAGACAGTGTGGAAAATGACATTTTGGTGATTGGAGATTGAATGATCAGGCCTGTTTTAAATGTGGATCATTAGATCATTTCATTCGTAACTATCCTAAGTTGGCTGAGCGAGATACAGTACAAAACACGAGGCCGAGTAACACTGCAGTTAGAGGTAGACCACCCAGAAACATGGGAAATGTGAGTAGTAGCCAGAGAGCGACTAAAGATTCTACTGTGAGGTCAGAGGCCAGAGCACCTGTATGAGCCTACACTATTCACTCTCGAAGAAGCGTTATCTCCAAATGTTATCACCAGTACTTTTACTCTCTATGATAGTAATATGATTGCATTGATAGATACAGGATCAAATCATTCGTACATATGTCTGAATTTAGTATCCAGTAAGACTTTGCCTGTAGAGTCTACTAAATTTATGATTAGAGTATCGAATCCCTTAGGCAAGTGTTTTGGTTGATAAAGTGTGCAAGAACTATCCATTGATGATTTGAGATTTCTGTTTTGCGGTTGATCTGATGTTGTTGCCATTTGATTAATTTGACATGATTTTGGGTATGGATTGGCTAATGCTACATGATGCTATAGTAAAATGTAAATGAAAGACGATTGATCTGAGATGTCAGAATAATGAGATTATTTGGATTGAGTCAGATGATTTGAATGGTTTACCAGCAGTGATTTCATCGTTGTTAGCTTAGAAATATGTGAGAAAGGGTTGCGAAAATTATTTTGCTTATGTGCTTGATACGAAAGTGACTGAAAAGAAGATCGAATCAGTGCCAGTTGTGTGTGAATATTCGGATGTGTTTCCTGAAGAGTTACTGAGTTTACCACTGATCCGAGAGGTTGAGTTTGGCATTGAGTTAGTGCTGGGAACTAGACCCATATCTATAGCTTCGTACAGAATGGCTCTGACAGAGTTAAAAGAATTAAAATTTTAGTTGAAAGAGTTGACCGATAAAGGATTTGCACGACCGAGCTTTTCGCCTTGGGGTACTCTTGTGTTGTTTGTGAAAAAGAAAGATGGCATGATAAGAATGTGTATTGATTACAGACAGCTTAATAAAGTGAGAACAAATACCTTTTACTCCAAATTGATGATTTGTTTGATCAATTAAAAGGGGCAACAGTGTTTTCGAAAATCGATTTGAGATTAGGTTATTACTAGTTGTGAGTTAAAGACTCCGATATGCTAAAGACTAAATTTAGAACAAGGTACAGACATTACGAATTTTTTGTTATGCCCTTTGGATTGAATGCATTTGTTGTTTTTATGGACTTGATGAATCAAATTTTTCAAGCAGTATTTAAACAGATTCATAGTTGTGTTTATTGATGATATTTTGATTTACTCTAGTGATGAATCTGAGCATGAAAAACATTTGAGAATTGAGCTAAAAACATTGAGAGATAAACAGTTGTTTGCAAAGTTTAGTAAATGTGAATTCTGGTTGTACGAGGTTGGTTTTCTGGGGCATATTGTGCCAGCATCAGGTACTCGAGTCGATCCGAGCAAGATTTCTGCAATAATGGATTGGAAGCCTCCGAGAAATGTATCTGAAGTCCATAGCTTCCTGGGTCTTGCAGGATATTATAGACGATTTGTGAAAGGCTTTTCGATGATTGCGACTCCGATGATGAAATTGCTTCAAAAAGATGTTAAGTTCGAGTGGTCAGATAAATGTCAGAAAAGTTTCGATCAGTTGAAAGCTTTATTGACAGAGACACTAGTGTTAGTTTAGCCTAAATCGGGTAAAAAGTTTGTAATTTTTAGTGATGCATCATTAAATGGTAGCTTATGCCTCGAGACAATTGAAGCCGCATGAAAAGAATTATCCGACGTATGATCTTGAATTGGCTGCAATAGTGTTTGCATTGGAAATTTGGCATCATTACTTGTATGGTGAGAAATGCCATATTTATTCTGATCACAAAAGCTTGAAATATCTGATGACTCAGAGAGATTTAAATTTATGATAGTGGAGATGGTTAGAATTGCTAAAAGATTATGACTTGATAATTGACTACATCCGGGAAAAGCGAATGTAGTTGCTGATGCTTTAAGCTGAAAGTCCTTATTTGCTTTACGTGTTTTGAATACACATTCGGCTTTTTCTGACGATGGTTCATTAGTGGCAGAGTTGAAAGTGAGACTGTTGTTTATACAGTAGATTAGTGAGGCTCAAAAGTTTGATAATAAACTACAAGCAAAACAGGTTCAGTGTGAGTCAATTTTTGATTCAGAGTTTCAAGTTGATTCTGATGATTATTAGAGA
Organism: Gossypium arboreum; assembly: GCF_025698485.1. Lineage (NCBI taxonomy): Eukaryota > Viridiplantae > Streptophyta > Magnoliopsida > Malvales > Malvaceae > Gossypium > Gossypium arboreum. The sequence continues at coordinate 61,953,266 of NC_069075.1, read as the reverse complement.
TTCAAAGATCGAATATGTGTTTCGAGAAATTTAGAGTTGATTTAGATGATTTTGAATGAAGCACATAGTAGTTGTTTATCAGTACATCTGGGAAGCACGGAAATGTATAACAAATTGAAACAGTTTTATTGGTGGCATGGTATGAAACGGGATATCTCAGAATTTGTTTTGAAATGTTTGATTTGTCAGCAAGTCGAAGCTAAGCATCAAGTGCCGTCAGGTTTATTACATCTTATCGTGATTCCTGAATGGAAGTTGGACAGAGTAATTATGGATTTTGTATCGGGTTTACCTTATCTCCTGGAAAGAAATATGCAATCTAGGTTGTTGTTGACCGATTGACGAAATCAGCTCATTTCATTCTTGTACGTACGGATTTGTCGCTTGATAGGTTAGCTGAGTTATATATCTCCGAGGTTGTAAGATTGCACGGGGTACCAATTTCTATAGTTTCGGATAGAGATTTGAGGTTCACATTGTGATTTTGGAAAAAACATCAAAATGCACTGGGTACAAAGCTACATTTCAGTACTGCATTTCACCCACAAATGGATGGTCAATCCGACTGAGTTATTCAAATACTCGAGGATATGTTACGTTGTTGCATTCTTGAGTTCAAAAATACGTGGGAAAAATATCTACTACTGATTGAATTTTCCTTTAACAATAGCTTTCAATCAAGTATAAAGATGGCACCATACGAGCTTTATACAATCGTCAATGTCGAATATCATTGTATTGGGCTGAGCTAAGCGAGAATATGATTCACAGAGTTCATCTGATCAAAGAAACATAAGAAAAAGTGAAAGTAATTCGCAATAGTTTGAAAGCAGGTTTGGATCGAAAGAAATCTTATGTAGATTTGAAACGGAAAGATATTGAGTTTCAGATCGGGGATAAAGTGTTTCTAAAAGTGTCACCGTGGAAAAAGGTATTACGGTTTTGAAAAGGGAAATTGAGTCCACGATTTATCGGACCGTATGAGATTACTGAACGAATTGGGCCAATGGCTTATCGGCTAGCATTGCCATCTGAGTTAGAAAGGATTCATAATGTATTTCATGTATCGATGCTACGACAATATTGATCCGATCCTTCACATGTCATTTCCCCGATCGAGGTTAAAATTCAGTCAGATATGTGATATGCTGAAGAACCAATTCGAATTTTAGCTCGTGAGATCAAAGAGCTAAGAAATAAAAGAATAGTGTTAGGGAAAGTATTATGGCATCGACACAGGGTTGAAAAAGCTACGTAGGAACCCGAGGATGCTATGAGAAATCAATACCCTAACCTGTTCACTGGTAAGATTTTTGAAGATGAAAATCCCTAAGTGGGGAGAGCTGTAATAGCCCGGTTTTAGCTAAATCAGAACAATGGTTACGGAACCACAAATCCGATGTTAAAAATTATTTTAATATTATTTTTGGTGTTTCTATCATGTCATTATATATGTGTGAAAGTTTTGTGAAATAATTTTAGCATCTGAATGCTTAATTTGATAAAAGGACTAAATCGCGTAAAATGTAAAAGTGGCATTCTATATGTTAGATGCGTTTAATTACTGTGGTTTCTTAAACCAAAGGTCCTTATGTTGATATTAGACCATTGATTGTAATAGCCTGATTTAGACCCTGTTCGGAACGATGGTTTCGTGACCACGAATTTGAGTCAGAAAATTTTAAAATAATTATTTTCTGTGTTTATTGTGTGTAAATTAATATGTGTGAAATTTTCGTGTTTTAATTTTGTAGTTTGAGTCCTTGATTTAATAAAAGGGCTTAATCGTGTAAAATGAAAATTTGATGGTTAAATGTGAAAGGGTCGTATTGTTGTTTTTTTTTAATTTGAGGTATTTATAATGTAATATAACCATTGTTAAAGTGATGGACGGTTATAACCATGAATTATAATAGTTTAAAATTTTATTATAAAGGTTATATATGTAAGATGATTAATAAGTTATAATAATATAAAACATAAAATTTAAAAGCCATTTGTTCATCTTTCTTCCTATGACCGAATAACAAAAAGAAAGAAAAGGAATAATGCTTAGGGTATTCGGTCATTGTTGAAGCTTGATTAAAGTATGTAACTAGCTTGATTTTTGATAATTTTTACATTTTTGAGATGGTTGCAGTGTAATGTACAAAGCCCATGCTGATTCAGAATACTGATTCAAAGTTCCGAGTTGATGTTGAGGGTTGTCTGAGGTTTAGAAATCGGATATGCATCCCAAAAAATCTAGAATTGATTCAGACGATTTTGAATGAAGCTCATAATAGCTGATTATTTGTTCACTTGGGTAGTACAAAAATGTATAATGATCTTAAACAACTTTACTGGTGGCATGGTATGAAACGAGACATTTCTGACTTTGTTTCGAAAAGTTTAGTCTGTCAGCAAGTAAAAGCTGAACAGCAGGTACCTTCTGGATTGATTCAGCAGATCATGATACCTAAGTAAAAATGGGATAGAGTCACGATGGATTTTGCATCCAGTTTACCATTGACATCGAGCAAGAAAGATGCAATCTGGGTTATTGTGGATAGATTGACTAAATCGACTCATTTTGTTCCGGTTCACATAGATTACTTGCTTGATAAGCTAGCTGAATTGTATGTTTCTTAGATTGTGAGATTGTATGGAGTACCTATTTCTATTGTTTCTGCTAGAGATCTGAGGTTTACATCACGGTTTTGGAAGTAACTGCAAGATGCACTAGGTACGAAATTACATTTCAGCACTAGTTCCATCCGCAAACAGATGGTCAGTCCGAACGAATCATTCAGATACTTGAAGATATGTTGAGATGTTGTATTCTTGAGTTCGAGGGTACATGGGAACGATACTTACCTCTGATTGAATTTGCATACAATAATAGCTTTCAATCAAGTATCAAAATGGCACCTTACGAGGCTTTGTATGGTTGTAAATGTCGTACACCATATATTGGACTGAGCTTAGTGAAAACAAGATACATGGGTTCGATTTGATCGGAGAGACTGAATAGAAAGTGAAAGTGATTCGCGAAAGTCTACTGAATAGAAAGTGAAAGTGATTCGCAGAAGTCTAAAAACAACGTCAGATCGTTAGAAATCGTATGATGACTTCAAACAAAAAGATATAGAGTTTCAGATCGGGGACAAAGTATTTTTGAAAGTCTCACCATGGAAGAAAATACTTAGATTCAATTATAAAGGCAAATTAAGTTCGAGATTTATTGGTCCGTATGAGATTATTGAGCGTATTAGGCCGGTTACGTATAGACTATTGCTGTCACCTGAGTTATAATAATCCGTCAGAGATTGAGATTAAGTCTGATATGACACATGAGGAAGAACTGATTCGTATTCTGGCTAGTGAAGTTAAAGAATTGCGAAATAAGAAAATTCCATTAGTGAAAGTACTGTGGCATAGACACGGAATTAAGGAGGCAACGTGGGAGCCTAAGGATGCAACGAAAGAACATTATCCGAACCTATTCACCAGTAAGATTTTTGGGGATGAAAATCCCTAAGGGGAGAGTTATAACAGCCTGATTTAGACCCTATTCAAAATGGTGGTTTCGGGACCATGAATTCGAGTCAGAAAAAATTAAAAAAATTATTTTCTGTGTTTATTATGTGTAAATTAATATGTGTGAAATTTTCATGTTTTAATTTTGTCGTTTGAGTGCCTGACTTAATAAAAGGGCTTAACCGTGTAAAATGAAATTTTGATGGTTAAATGTGAAACAGCCGAATTGTTGTTGTCTTTTTAATTTGAGGTATTTATAATGCAATATAACCATTGTTAAAGTGATGGACGGTTATAACCATGAATTATAATGGTTTAAAATTTTATTATAAAGGTTATATATGTAAAATGATTAATAAGTTATATTAATATAAAAATAAAATTTAAAAGCCATTTGTTCATCTTTCTTCCTATGACCGAATAACAAAAAGAAAGAAAATAAATAAAGCTTAAGGTATTCGGCCATTGTTGAAGCTTAATTAAGGTATGTAACTAACTCAATTTTTTTATAATTTTTACATTTTTGAGATCGTTGTAGTGTAATGTACAAAGCCCATGCTTGAATTTCTGATTTTGATGAATATTTTGGGTTATGCCATTATGAATAATTGAGCTTTGTGATGTTAGTTGATGAATTATGAAAGATATGTTTTGGATTAATATGTTTTGTATTGGAATTTTTGATGAATTTGAGTAATTACGGCTAAATTGTAAAAATAATAAATTGAGGGACTAAAATGTGAAATAAATGAAATGTATGGACTTGTGACAGCCCTAAATTGACCCTAGTCGGAAAGTGGTTTCGGGACCACGAAACCGACTCTTATAAATAATTAAAATTTATATTCTGTGTTTATGATGTGAGTAAATGCATGTGTGAAAGTTTCATACTTTAATTTGGTCAGTGTATGTGAAATTTATTAGTAGGGACTTATGTGAGACAATTTAGAAATGTGCTAGGCAAGTGCTAAAGTGGCCTATTAATATATGTGGGAAAGTGCTTGTACTTGCATGTCAAATTAGCCAAACTATAGGTAGTGGCGGCCATGCTACAAATTATATAATCAAATGTGAATTTTATATTAACTTTAATTAGCTAGATGCCATATTAGTATGGAGGATGTAATAAAATAAAGAAATGATAATTAAAGGAAGGAAATGGGTGAAAGAAACAAAGTCTTCATCCATGTTTCTTCCTAGCCGATTCTAAAGAAAGAAAAGAACAAGAGCATTCGGTGATGAAAACAAGTTGTATTCTTTGGTTCTTCTTGGCCGAAATGAAAGGAGGAAGAAGGGAGGAAAGCATTCGGTCATCTTAGGTTAATATTAAGGTAAGGTGTTCATATTAGTTCTTGAAATTTTAGTTGATCTTGAGTGAGATATCAAGTTATTTTTGTAACCCATGATGAAATTTTGATTTTGGAATGAGTAAGGTTTTCGACTATGGTAGTTAATAATGGTGAGTTTTGTTGTTTCATGTTAAAGTTAGGTGAATGATGATATATGAGTGTTTGAACTATAAAAAGAATCATAGGTGAGCATTAGATACTAGGGGAAAGAATCGGCTACCTTGTTATGAACTAGGGCGAATGTGAGTTTGGTTGTGTTTGAATATTACATGCTTGGTAGAATGGTGGATGAAAGTGCGAATGTGGTCTTTGGTTTGGGCATAAGGAATAATAGTATGCATAGGTTTTGGCTTTGGTAGTACCTATGTAATTATAATTAGTTCATTTTGATGGTTTGGCATGAGGTGATAAATAAAAGTTTAAAGGTAGCTTAAGTTAATTGATGCTCACTAATGATTTGAATTGAAGCTTTGTTAAGTTGTGAAATGAGTGGCCGAGAGAGCTATAGACTATTGCCGATGTATGTTGGGTTAATAGAGTCTCCAAATTGATTATATGTGTGTATGCTATTAGAAATTCAAGGAATTCTCGGCAAAAATGTGGTTAGGGGTTAAGTCATGGGAACTTGGGGGTATTCATATGTGGACCTTAAGATTTTGTACACTATGACTATGTGAGTTAGGTGTTAAATAACTTAATCATGTGTATGCATAACCGAGTATAATCGGCCACATGAGTAAAGAAATGGGTTAATTGATATGTGGTAAATGTTAAGTGTTAAACGAAATGGAAATGATATCATATTGGAATATGTATACTCGACCACATGAATGAATACATAGATTGGTGTTGCATGTATTCAGCTATAAGTAAGCATATTGGTGGCATAATCTTGGCTTAGAAAATCGGCTAAAGGAGAATATTGGCTAATATGTTGAATTTGATTCATGATTTCATACATATATGACTCTAATGCCTAATATATATGGGCTAAGTACCTTGAATTCCTCGTTGATGTTCAAAATGATTAAATCGATTTATTTGTTAATATTAAGCTCAAGAGCAAAGGGGAACTATATCTGATAAAGGAAAGGAAAAGGTGATCAAATAGCCGTTGAAATCGTTCAACAGCATCCGAGGTAAGTTTTCGAGTAATGGAACTTAGATTATGATTCGATTAGATCATGTTATAAGCAAATCAAAATCATGCTCTTTGTATGTAGCTATTGAGCCGAAAATGATAATGCTTGATAAGTTACTTGTGTTTGAATTCAAGTTATGAAAATGAAATATAGATGTGTCATGATTTATTGATATGTGCATGAATATTCGGATGATAACCGGCTAAGTCCCAAGGCATTTGTGCTCTCGACTAATTCCTGCTAAGCCTCAAGGCATTTGTGCGAGTTACTATATCCTGCTAAGTCCCAAGGCATTTGTGCGAGTTAATATATCCTGCTAAGTCCGAAGGCATTTGAGCGAGTAGCTATATCCGCTAAATCCAAGGTACTTAGTTTGGGAATGAGCAATCTTACTGTAATAATTTCAATTAATACGCCAGTAAAACCCCAACGATGAGGTATGTTATGTATATGCATTGGAATAATTGATTCCTTTTAAATAGTATTCGCTCAATTGATTAACAAGCTTCCGCCTTTAGTCAAGTTGATTCCTTATGTATGAATATAAGGGTTGGAAATGTGAAGTAGGTATGATTGTGAGAATATGTGTATATGAAATTATTCGTTTAGTCATATGAATGCTATACTTCAGTTGTGCATGATTTCATTACTCAATACTTACTAAGCATTAAATGCTTATTCCGTTTCTTTGATTCTTTGTTTTATAGATTTTGGTTCGTCACCATCGGATTCGGAGTGTCAAAGTCAAGTCATCCACACTATCAAAGCCCTTTTCGTAGTCTTTTAGTTGAACTCTGAAAATGGCATGTATAGGACTACCCTTTTATTGTTAGTCATGTACCTTTCGGTAATGTATATATTTGGATAGCCATGCGAAAATGGCTTATATATATTTTGAGCATAGCGTTATAATCATTTTGTATGTTGTTCATGGAGTGTTATGGAAATGTTGGTAACAATTAGCCATTGGAATGGTTAATCACGATCATTTTGGTGCTATGTATGACAAAATTTTAGATGATCCATGGAAAACCATGAAATAGGTAAAGTTTACCTTAAAATAGATCTTGACAAAGAAGATGATGTGGATTTGAAAAATCGCGAAAAATAGTAGGAATGGAATTAAATAGTGAATAAATTATGTAATCGAACCTTGATGAATCTATTTTCATATGAAAGTAACGAAATGATTGTATGAGCCGTATTTTATGAGATGTTTAAGTTTTCGTGAAATAGGGCCCGAGCGATTTCTGGATCCCCTGTTCCGACTTTGGAAATTCACTATAAATTAACCAGAGATAATTAGAAGTCATGCCCTATATGTGCAGATTCCTTTTCGAGTCTTGTTTCTTTAGAAACAAATGGCATAAGTATTGAAGCCCTGTACAAGAGATATCTAAGTCGTAATGCATGAAGGGCAGAGTAGTCGAACCCTGAAACAGAGGACCCTTTAACTAATAATCTGTACTAATTAGCTTGACCAAAAATTCTATAAAAAAATTTGTAGATGGACATATGAGTCTAGTTTCAGGAAAAATTTACGGAACTGGTTTTCGAGTTTTGGAACTCGAGATATGAGTCTAGTTTCAGGAAAAATTTACGGAACTGGTTTTCGAGTTTTGGAACTCGAGATATGATTTTTAAGGTGACAGTGACGCAGTTAGCTAGCTTGTCTGGAAATTTTAAAATGGACTGTGCAAATAAATTAATTAAGTCTGCTAGCACCCCGTGTTCGACTCCGGTAACGGTCTCGGGTATGAGGTGTTACAATTTTATTGGTATCAGAGCTACGGTTTAGTCGATTCTAGGACTACCGTAATACATTTGGGTCTAGCTATACATGCCATTATGTGTTTATTTGATAGTGTGGTGATTTCTGACAGTTAAAATGTGTTTCCGTATAGAAATGGATCCCGATCCCAACCGAATGGTAGCTGATGATCTTGAGAGTGTAGCGCATCCTCCCAAGACAAGGGACAAAGACCATGACTCTCAACCTATTGCTAGTAATCGAATGATGAAGCTAGGCAAGCTTTTTATAGCGTGATGAATGATTGGTTCAACCAATACATTCGAACTAATACTACTGTTCCACAACCTCCATTCCCGACTAATAAAACCCCGCACCTACAATACCTCGTAATCGACCAAATAAGGTCAAATAAGCCCCAGCTGATGTAATCCGAAAACACAGACTCTCAATTTAAAGCTACGGACAATGATGATGCCGAGCAAGCTGAATTTTGGTTGGACAACACTATTCGGTACTTGATGAGCTATCTTGCACACCGATGAGTGCCTAAAGTGTACTATCTCCTTGCTACGTGATTCTGCCTACTATTGGTGGAATACGTTGACTTCTGTTATGCCCAGAGAGTAAGTAACTTGGGAGTTTTTCCAAACCGAGTTTCGAAAAAAGTATATTAGTCACAGATTCATGGATCAAAAACGGAAGGAATTTCTTAAACTTAAACAAGGTTCCATGTCGGTTCATCGATTATGAACAAAAGTTTGTAAGGCTTAGCCAGACGCCGAGAATGCATTTCTTCGAAGTCGTGATGTGTAAACGTTTGAGGATGGATGAACGATGATATAAAGTCGTATGTTGGCATTTTAGAAATTCGAGAATTTGTGGTACTTGTCGAACGAGCTTGCAAAGCCAAAGAGCTCAGTAAGGAGAAAAGAAAAGCTGATATGGGAGCAAAGGAGTTTCGTAAGAGATCTTCGGGAAAGCCCTTTCAAACGAGTCACTTCGGTCGCCAGTGTTGGAAATGATCGTCGAGACAGAACGGAATGCCAGTATTGTGGTAAATGGCATTCGGGGAGTTGTAGATTCCATGACCGCTCCTGTTACAAGTGCGGATCAGTTGACCATTTTATTAAAGATTGCCCGAGATTGTCTGAATAGAATGTAAATCAGAGTGGGAAACCGGGTGCTACCACTGCTCGAGGAAGACCATCTAGAAACACGGGAGATACTAGTGGTGGTCAGAGAGGATCTAGAGATGCTACAACCAGATCTGAGGCTCGTGCTCCTGCTAGAGCTTATGCTATACGCGCACGCGAGGATGCTTCCTTGCCAGATGTTATTACCGGTACTTTTACTCTCTTTGATACTAATGTGATTGCTTTGATTGACCCTAGTTCTACTCATTCTTATATATGTGAAACCTTAGCATCCAGTAAGACTTTACTTATTGAGTCTACTGAGTTCGTAATTCGAGTGTCGAATCCCTTGGGTCGTTATGTACTTGTTGACAAAATGTGTAAGAAATGTCCCCTAGTAATCCGAGGTTTTTGTTTTCCGGCCGATTTGATGCTTTTACCGTTTGATGAATTTGATGTTATCCTTGGTATGGATTGGTTGACCGTACATGATGCAATTGTAAATTACAAAAGAAAAACCATTAATTTGAGGTGTGTAAATAACGAGATAATCCGAGTTGAGTCTAAGGACTTGAATGGGTTGCCAGCTGTAATATCATCGACGTTGGCTCAGAAAAATGTAAGAAAGGGGTGTGAAGCATACCTTGCGTATGTACTTGATGACAAATAGTTAGAAAAGAAACATGAATCTGTGCCGGTGGTTTGTGAATACCCAGATGTTTTTCCCAAAGAATTACCGGGTTTACCACCTGTTCGGGAGGTAGAGTTTGGTATTGAGCTTGTACCTGGGACTACATCGATTTCGATAGCTCCGTATCGTATGGCACCAACCGAGTTAAAAGAGTTGAAAGCTCAGTTACAAGAGTTGACGGATAGAGGTTTTGCTAGACCAAGTTTCTCACCTTGGGGTGCACCAGTATTGTTTGTGAAAAAGAAGGACAGAACCATGAGGTTGTGCATCGACTATCGTCAGCTGAATAAAGTGACAATAAAGAATAAATATCCGTTACCACGTATTGATGATTTGTTTGATCAACTAAAGGGAGCCTCAGTGTTTTCAAAGATAGATTTGAGATCGGGTTATTATCACTTGCGAATTCGAGATTCGGATATACCCAAAACTGCTTTCAGAACGAGATACGGCCACTATGAGTTCTTAGTGATGTCGTTTGGACTCACTAATGCCCCTGCGGTATTTATGGATTTGATGAATCGGGTCTTCAGACAGTATTTGGACCGGTTTGTAGTTGTGTTTATTGATGACATCTTAGTTTATTCAAGAGATGAGACCGAACATGCTGAGCACCTGAGATTAGTGTTGCAGATTTTACGGGATAAACAGTTATATGCTAAGTTCGGTAAGTGCGAGTTCTGGTTAAGAGAGGTTAGCTTCTTGGGTCATGTGGTATCTGTATCGGGCATTCGAGTTGATCCGAGCAAAATTTTAGCAATACTTAACTGGAAGCCTCCGAGAAATATTACTGAGGCTCGGAGCTTTTTGGGACTAGCCGGTTACTACAGACGGTTTGTAAAGGGTTTCTCGATGATAGCCACACCAATGACGAAGCTACTTCAGAAAGATGTTAAGTTCGAATGGTCAGAAAAATGTCGAAAAAGTTTCGATCAACTAAAACTTACTTGATGAAGCTCCAGTGCTAGTGCAAATTAATCGTGCAAAGAGTTTGTCATTTATAGTGATGCATCCCTACTTGGGTTGGGTTGCGTATTGATGCAAGAGGGTCGAGTTGTGGCTTATGCTTCGAGACAATTGAAGCCACATGAGAAAAATTATCCGACCCATGATCTCGAACTAGCTGCCATCGTATTCGCTTTGAAAATATGGCGACATTACTTATTTGGTGAGAAGTGCCGTGTATATTCGGATCACAAAAGTCTCAAATATTTGATGACTCAAAAAGACTTGAATCTGCGACAAAGACGTTGGCTCGAGTTGTTAAAAGATTATGAGCTTGTCATTGACTATCACCCGGGAAAGGCTAATGTGGTTGCGGATGCTTTAAGTCGTAAATCACTATTTGCTTTACGAGCAATGAATGTACACTTATCTGTTCTATCTGACAATGTGTTAGTAGCAGAATTAAAGGCCAAACCATTGTTGATTCATCAAATTCGTGAAGCTCAGAAAGTCGATGATGAATTGGTTGCAAAACGGGCTGAATGTGTTTTGAATATGGAATCAGAGTTTCAAATTGATGACGACGATTGTTTGAGGTTTAGAAGTCGTTTGTGTGTTCCAAGGAATTCAGAACTTATTTCGATGATTCTAAATGAAGCTCATTGTAGCCGAATGTCAATTCACCTGGGGAGTATCAAAATGTACAACGATCTGAGACTTCAGTTTTGGTGGCATGGTATGAAACGAGACATTTCCGATTTTGTTTCGAAGTGTTTAATATGTCAGCAAGTGAAGGCGAAACATCAAGTGCCTACGGGTTTACTTCAGCTGATCATGATACCTGAATGGAAATGGGATCGAGTCACGATGGATTTTGTATCTGGGTTGCTAGTATCTGCAAGTAAGAAAGATGCGATTTGGGTTGTTGTTGATAGACTGACTAAGTCGGCTCACTTTATCCCCGTACGTACGGATTTTTCATTGGATAAACTAGCTGAATTGTATGTTTCTCAGATTGTGAGATTACACGGGGTACCTATTTCTATTGTGTCGGATAGAGATCCGAGATTCACCTCGTGATTTTGGAAGAAATTGCAAGACGCTTTGGGTACCAAGCTGCATTTTAGCATTGCTTTTCATCCCCAAACCGATGGTCAATCTGAGCGGATAATTCAGATACTCGAGGATATGTTTAGATGTTGCATCATTGAGTTTAGTGGTTCATGGGAACGGTATTTACCTTTGATTGAATTCGCTTACAACAATAGTTTTCAATCAAGTATTAAGATGGCACCTTACGAGGCTTTGTACGGTCGTAAATGCCGCACACCATTGTTTTGGACGGAGCTCTATGAAAGTAAGATTTTCGGAGTTGATTTGATTAAAGATGCTGAGCAGAAAGTAAGAATAATTCGTGAAAGTCTGAAGGTAGCATCCGATCGTCAGAAGTCGTACGCAGATTTAAAACGAAGAGATATTGAGTATCGTGGAGACAAACTGCTTTAAGGTTTCACCTTGGAAAAAGATACTCAGATTTGGCCGTAAGGGCAAACTGAGTCCGAGATTCATTGGGCCGTATGAAATCTCCGAACGAGTTGGTCCAGTTGCATATAGGTTGCTTTTACCCCCTGAACTTGAAAGGATTCACAACGTTTTTCATGTTTCGATGCTTCGACGTTACAGATCTGATCCTTCGCACATAATTAGTCCATCAGAGGTTGAAATTCAATTTGACTTGAGTTATGAAGAAGAATCGATTCGTATCCTAGCTCGTGAAGTGAAAGAGTTGCGAAACAAAAGGGTTCCGTTAGTAAAGGTGTTATGGCTCAAACACGGAATCGAAGAAGCTACTTGGGAAACCGAGAACTCTATGAAAGAACGATACCTAAACCTATTTACCGGTAAGATTTTCGAGGACAAAAATTTCTTAAGTGGAGGAGAGTTCTGACAGCCTTAAATTGACCCTAGTCGGAAAGTGGTTTCGAGACCACGAAATCGAGTCTTATAAATAATTAAAAGTTATATTCTGTGTTTATGATGTGAGTAAATGCATGTGTGAAAGTTTCATACTTTAATTTGGTCAGTGTATGTGAAATTTATTAGTAGGGACTTATGTGAGACAATTTAGAAATGTGCTAGGCAAGTGCTAAAGTGGCCTATTAATATATGTGGGAAAGTGCTTGTACTTACATGTCAAATTAGCCAAACTATAGGTAGTGGCCGGCCATGCTACAAATTATATAATCAAATGTGAATTTTATATTAACTTTAATTAGCTAGATGCCATATTAGTATGGAAGTTGTAATAAAATAAAGAAATGATAATTAAAGGAAGGAAATGGGTGAAAGAAACAAAGTCTTCATCCATGTTTCTTCCTAGCCGATTCTAAAGAAAGAAAAGAACAAGAGCATTCGGTGATGAAAACAAGTTGTATTCTTTGGTTCTTCTTGGCCGAAATGAAAGGATGAAGAAGGGAGGAAAGCATTCGGTCATCTTAGGTTAATATTAAGGTAAGGTGTTCATATTAGTTCTTGAAATTTTAGTTGATCTTGAGTGAAATATCAAGTTATTTTTGTAACCCATGATGAAATTTTGATTTTGGAATGAGTAAGGTTTTCGACTATGGTAGTTAATAATGGTGAGTTTTGTTGTTTCATGTTAAAGTTAGGTGAATGATGATAGATGAGTGTTTGAACTATAAAAAGAATCATAGGTGAGCATTAGATACTAGGGAAAGAATCGGCTACCTTGTTATGAACTAGGGCGAATGTGAGTTTGGTTGTGTTTGAATATTACATGCTTGGTAGAATGGTGGATGAAAGTGCCGAATGTGGTCTTTGGTTTGGGCATAAGGAATAATAGTATGCATAGGTTTCGCTTTGGTAGTACCTATGTAATTATAATTAGTTCATTTTGATGGTTTGGCATGAGGTGATAAATAAAAGTTTAAAGGTAGCTTAAGTTAATTGATGCTCACTAATGATTTGAATTGAAGCTTTGTTAACTTGTGAAATGAGTGGCCGAGAGCTATAGACTATTGCGGATGTATGTTGGGTTAATAGAGTCTCCAAATTGATTATATGTGTGTATGCTATTAGAAATTCAAGGAATTCTCGGCAAAAATGTGGTTAGGGTTAAGTCATGGGAACTTGGGGTATTCATATCTGGACCTTAAGATTTTGTACACTATGACTATGTGAGTTAGGTGTTAAATAACTTAATCATGTGTATGCATGACCGAGTATAATCGGCCACATGAGTAAAGAAATGGGTTAATTGATATGTGGTAAATGTTAAGTGTTAAACGAAATGGAAATGATATCATATTGGAATATGTATACTCGACCACATGAATGAATACATAGATTGGTGTTGCATGTATTCGCTATAAGTAAGCATATTGGTGGCTTAATCTTGACTTAGAAAATCGGCTAAAGGAGAATATTGGCTAATATGTTGAATTTGATTCATGATTTCATACATATATGACTCTAATGCCTAATATATATGGGCTAAGTACCTTGAATTCCTCTTTGATGTTCAAAATGATTAAATCGATTTATTTGTTAATATTAAGCTCAAGAGCAAAGGGAACTAAATCCGATAAAGGAAAGGAAAAGGTGATCGAATAGCCGTTGAAATCGCTCAACAACATCCGAGGTAAGTTTTCGAGTAATGGAACTTAGATTATGATTCGATTAGATCATGTTATAAGCAAATCAAAATCATGCTCTTTGTATGTAGCTATTGAGCCGAAAATGATAATGCTTGATAAGTGACTTGTGTTTGAATTCTAGTTATGAAAATGAAATATAGATGTGTCATGATTTATTGATATGTGCATGAATATTCGGATGATAACCGGCCAAGTCCCAAGGCATTTGTGCTCTCGACTAATTCCGGCTATGCCCAAGGCATTTAATGCGAAGTTACTATATCCGGCTAAGTCCCAAGGCATTTGTGCGAAGTTAATATATCCGGCTAAGTCCCAAGGCATTTGAGCGAGTAGCTATATCCGCTAAATCTCAAGGTACTTGGTTTGGGAATGAGCAATCTTGCTGTAATAATTTCAATTAATACGCTCGTAAAACCCCAACGATGAGGTATGTTATGTATATGCATTGGAATAATTGATTCCTTTTAAATAGTATTCGCTCAATCGATTAACAAGCTTCCTACTTTAGTCAAGTTGATTCCTTATGTATGAATATAAGGGTTGGAAATGTGAAGTAGGTATGATTGTGAGAATATGTGTATATGAAATTATTCGTTTAGTCATATGAATGCTATACTTCAGTTGTGCATGATTTCGTTACTCAAAACTTACTAAGCATTAAATGCTTATTCCGTTTCTTTGATTCTTTGTTTTATAGATTTTGGTTCGTTAGCTATCGGATTCGGGAGTGTCAAAGTCGAATTCATCCACACTATCAAAGCCCTTTTGGTAGTCTTTTAGTTGAACTCTGAAAATGGCATGTATAGGACTACCCTTTTATTGTTGGTCATGTACCTTTCGGTAATGTATATATTTGGATAGCCATGAGAAAATGGCTTATATATATTTTGAGCATAGCGTTATAATCATTTTGTATGTTGTTCATGGAGTGTTATGGAAATGTTGGTAACAATTAGCCATTGGAATGGTTAATCACAATCATTTTGGTGCTATGTATGACAAAATTTTAGTTGATCCATGGAAAACCATGAAATAGGTAAAGTTTACCTTAAAAATAGATGCTGACAGCAGCAGTGATGTGGATTTGAAAAATCACTAAAAATAGTAGGAATGGAATTAAATAGTGAATAAATTATGTAATTGAACCTTGATGAATCTATTTTCATATGAAAGTAACGAAACAATCATATGAGCCGTATTTTATGAGATGTTTAAGTTTTCGTGAAACAGGTCCAGAGCAATTTCTGGATCCCCTGTTCCGACTTTTAAAATTCACTATAAATTAACCAGAGATAATTAGAAGTCATGCCCAATATGTGCAGATTCCTTTTCGAGTCTAGTTTCTTTAGAAACAAATGGCATAAGTATTGAAGCTCTGTACAGGGAGATATCTAAGTCGTAATGCATGAAGGTCAGAGTAGTCAAACCCTGAAACAGGGAAGACTTTAACTAATAAAATGTACTAATTGGCTTGACCAAAAATTCTAGAAAAAAATTTTTAGATGGACATATGAGTCTGGTTTCAAGAAAAATTTACGGAACTGGTTTTCGAGTTTTGGAACTCAAGATATGATTTTTAAGGTGACAGTGACGCAGTTGGCCAGCTTGTCTGGAAATTTTAAAATGGACTGTGCAAATAAATAAATTAAGTCTGTTAGCACCTCGTGTTCGACTCTGGCAACGGTCTCGGGTACGGGGTGTTACAGGACTTGTATGAGCACAAAAAAGATTCGGCCTAAGCATGGTGTGTGCAAATTTTGCATGTTTTGTGTTTTGTGCAATTTGGACTAAATTGTAAAAAGTGTGAAATGTCAGGGGTAAAATGGTAATTTTTCCATTTATGTGTTTTTGGACTAAATTGAATGAAGTTATGTTTGAATGAGTTTAATTTGAATATGTTTAGATCAATAACCAAAGAAATCGAATTTGGATCAGGGGAAAACTAAAGTTGTCGATTAGTCGTCCTGTTCTAATTATCGTTGTTCGAGGTAAATTTATAAGCAAGTAGATGATATTTATTTGATTAAATACAAACTATATGTATACTGAAATGAATAATGTGATAGTATATATGTGGAAGCCAGATATGTATAAGATTGAAATCTATGTGTACGAGTTCAATTCAATTGAGTTACGATTTTTGAAAGCCCTGTACGAACCTTAGTAATAGCTAGGATACATATATTATGACATAGGATTTTTGATATGTGTATTCATGTAAGACCACGTCTGGGACATTGGCATTGATATGTGATTACGTGTAAGACCATGTCTGGGACATCGATATCGTATTTGATTTGTGTAAGACCCTATCTGGGATAGTGGCATCGAGATATGATTACATGTAAGACCATGTCTGGGACGTTGGCATTGTACGTTATGTGTGATTATATGAGTATCCTATTCAATTTCGAATGGTTTAACGGGCAATGATAAGTTGTGATCAAATCTGTAAATCGAGCTAAGTGATTAGGTATGTGATAGTTGATTACCTATTGAAAAATAGGTAAGTTGGTTATTTGATATGTGATGCAAAATATAGATGATGCTAATGTAAATATATGTGTAATTATGAAGTATATTCGGTCACATGTTATGTATAAGTATGTGATATTAAAGTTTAATTGTGAGTACATGCATACAAGTGTATAAATATTCAGTTATGTATTGATAATATGACTTTGAAAGTACTTTGATAATAGATATATGTATATATGTATATTCGCCAAGATAAAGTTCATCTATGATAGTATATGTTGTATATGAAACTGTAAGATTGAAATTAAATGTGATTATGTTATTATAAATTGGTTTGGTTAAATTTAGTTGATTATGTCATTGAGTTATTTATTTTCTTATGACTTACTAAGCTATGAAAGCTTACTCTGTGTGCATGTTTGCCTCTATTTTATAGATTTTGGAGTTAAGTTACGAGCTCAGGGATCGTCAGCGAAGTTTATCACACTATTGACTATTTTCGGAACTTTATATGTTTGAACTTGAACCTATGGCTTGTATAGGCTAGATTATATTTGGATATGTTTGATTTTGATATGTGTATATTTATATAAGCCATGCGAAAATGGCTTGTTTATTTTGTTAAGTTTGATTTTAAGGTTTTATTAAATTATGGTTATGTTTGGATGTGGTTTTGGTGATTCGACTATGGTTTATACATTGATAAATATATGTGAACTTTGTTGATAAGTTTTGTTAAGGTGTTATTTTGTGTTTTGGTATTAAAGTATATTTGGTTATGGCTATAGGTGAAATTATAGTTAGATATATGATTGAGTAATATGCTTAAAGAATGGTTACGGCTTGATCATGTACAAAGATAATGTGCATTTTAATGATATATGATATGTATGAGATATGCTTAGCATCATGGATGAATGTATCGACAATTGAGATTGAAAATGGATTATTATGTGAAATGTGGTAATTGCTTATTAATTTGTCATAAATTGGTTAACTGAGTATGTAAAAATGCAAAATGAGTTGTTGGTTATGGAATGATTTAGGTTGGTAATGCAAACATTTAACTTGAATAAATGGTACATTATGAATTGAATATAAATTTTGGCTATATATATATATATCTCATGCATAATCGAATTTGTATTAAATGAATTGATCTTATGTATGATCTTTAATACATTGCAAGAAAAGTGATATTAACATGTTTAGATTCAGCTTTGATACTTTATAGCATTAGACAAGTGTTTGCTATCTTATATGTATATATACATATTTGTGATGTGAAATGCAAATTATGATTGACATATTGGTTTAGTTATAAGAGATGTTACATGCGTGTAAAGTAAAAGAGTAAAATGAAAGTAGACATTAAATAAAGCATATGTATTTAGCATGTTTTAATATTCGGCTAAAGTTTTAGAAATTGACCATATGAATAGTAACTTATATTTATATTAAACAAGATGGTTTAATGCAAGTTTAATATGTGGCTTCATTAATTGTGCTTTAATTATTAAATATATGTTATATGACGTTTTTGTGTGTGTATTAATGGAATAGAAAATAAGTAAGCTTGGTTTAGTCAAAACTTATAATAAGGTTGCATGTATATTTGGTCTTGAATAATGAGTAATGAGTTATTTAATTCCTATGCTTATATTCAGCCAATTGATAATGATTTATGGTTGTATGTTTTTTGATTTACGTGTAACCTGTAATATTTTGGTTTGGTTAGTATACGTTCATATGTGGTGAATAAAATGATTAATTCCTATGTGTATCCATGAATGTTCGGAAGTTGTGTCTCATTCGGTAATACCTAGTAACCCCATTCCGGCGACGGATACGGGCTAGGGGTGTTACATTGATAGTGGAATTTTGACATAAATGGTCATTAAATGAATGTTTTTAAATGGTTTTAATTAAGGTTAAAATGGTAATTTGGTTATTAAGGTTAATTAAATAAAACAAAGTGAAAAATTAGCTTCAATATCATCATCCATAATTGAACACCAAGAGAAAAAGAAGAAGAAAATGTTATTTTAGGGTTTGACCCTTGTTGCTCTTGATTAAGGTATATTTCAAGCTCGATTTTTGATGATTTCTATGTTTTCGTGATCGTTGCTTCATGTTCTAGCTAGCCCATGCTTCAATTTTTGAAAGTGTTGATGATTTTGTAAAATACCATTGATGAATGTTTGAGCTTTTGAATGTTTGATGATGAAAAATGAATATTTGTTGATAGATTTTCATGTTTTGTAAAGTGATTTTTGAAGAAAATGCCTAAATAGGATTAAATTGTGAAAATTGTAAATTGAAGGGTTGAAATGTGAAATAAATGAAAAATATGGGTTGCTAGGGGCACTATGATAATTCGGCCAAGCATGGGTTTTGTTGAATTGTGTGAATTTTGTGTATTTTTTAAATAGGGACTAAATTGTAAAAATGTAGAATTTAGGGGCTAAAGTGTAAAAATTCTCAAATATGTGTTTGTGGACTAAATAGAATGATTTGATGAATAAATGAGTTAATTTTAAATGTGTATAGATCAAGAAAGAAAGAAATCGGATTTAGATCGGGGAAAATCAAAGGTTATCGAATAGTCAATCCAGTCCGTTTATACCAAATACAAGGTAAGTTCATATGCAAATAAATACCTTTAAATTGATTTATAAATGTTTATTTGTCATTGAATTGCTATGAATGTTGAACGAACAAATACGAGCAAGAAATGACGAAGTTATGATATCTGAAAGTCCCGTACGAACCTTAGGAATAGTATAAGATACGAATATCATGATATTAGGATTAACGAGGTGTGATTATGTGTAAGACCATGTCTGGGACATTGGCATCATATTGCAATTACATGTAAGACCATGTCTGGGACTGGCATCATTATATGATTTCATGTAAGACCATGTCTGAGACATTGGCATCGATATGTGATAACATGTAAGGCCATATCTGGGATATGGCATTGTATGAGCTATATGTGATTTCTGAGTATACTTAACGATTCCGATAGGTTCAACGGGAAAGGTCAAGCCGAGAAAGAATATGTGAACGAGTTAAGTGATTCAAGTACCTACGAGATTCATACGAGTATTGAAAAGGGAAGTATTTGATGAATTCACATGTGACATTGAATATGTATACATTGGGAAAGGTTTGTGAACTTATATGTGCTTATTCATAGTTTGCCTATTTGATAGAAATGGTATTGTGTGACAGCCTTAAAACGACCCTAGTCGGAATGCGGTTTCGGGAGCACAAAAACTGAGGCATAAAAATAATTTGATATTTATTTTGATGCCTATAATATGTGTTAACTCATGTGTGACATTTTTGATGCTTTAATTTAGAGTTATAAATGTGAATTTCACTAGAAAGGACCTAGTAGAAAACTTTGAAAGTATGATGGGGGAATGTGTGATGACTAATTAAAGCATGCATGCAAAACAATGGCCTTGCATGTCAAATACCGCTCTTTTACAAGTGATGGCCGCCATGACAAAGAATATGGGAAAAACATGTCATAGACATGTTTTGTTGGTGAATCATGGGTGAAAAAATAAATTAATGAGCATGGGTAATAAAGAAATGGAAAAAGAAAAAATGGTCTCATGCATGCCCCATTGCAGTGTATTGAGGAAGAGAAAAGAAAAAATTGTTCATCCATTTTCATTCTCTCTTGACCGAAAATACTAGAGGGAAGGAGGAATTTTGCTTCATGCTTGGTTTGGAAGAGGATTAGGAAGAGGTTTGGCTATACTTGCATCAAGATTAAGGTATGTTTGAGGTCGTGCCATGAGATTCATGCATGTTTTTAGTTGATAGCTTGATGCTCTTGTTAGCCCATGGTTCAAACCTTTGTTATATCATGGGGATGGTATTTGGCCAAGGTGGATTTTGTGTTAATGCCATTGCATGTTAAATATGAAGCTTGCTAATGATATATGTGATGGTGGATTGATGGCTCTTGGACTTTCTTTTTAGTATTTTGAGTAAGACATTAAGTTCTTTGTTTAATCATGACCAAAATTATGGTGTTGTGATGTATTCGCCATGGTACATCCAAAAGTGTGATTTATGCTCATTGCATGGAAAGTAAGATTTGTGTTTTGAAATTATGTTCATGTTTAGTTACAATCAACTTGAGATTCGGCTCTAGCATATATATATGTATATATGTTTGTACATGATGTATTGGTATGACATATATACTATTTCAAGGTGTATATTTGCTTGTGATGATGTTTCGATTATGAAGTAAATGAGAGATGTGTATTGAGCTACGATATGTAATGCGTTAGTTAGTAAAATGTATGCTGTTTTGTGTGGTATTAAGTGTATAATTGGCCTCAACATGGACATGCATATTCGGCCACATGAGGGAAATTGGTGTGCATGCATTCGGTTAGAGGCAAGCATATTGATGCCTATTCTTGGCTTAGAAAATTCGCTAAGAGGAATATTAACTAATGTGTTGAGTTCAATTCATGATTTCGCACACATGCGACTTTGATGCCTAATGAGTATATATATTGGCTAAGTACCTTGTATTCCTCTTCGATGCTCAAATGATTAAATCGATTTATTTGTTAAATTAAGCTCAAGAGCAAAGGGAACTAGATCCGACAAAGGGAAGGAAAAAGTGGTCGAATAGCCATTGAAATCGCTCGACGACATCCTAGGTAAGTTCTTGAGTAATAGAGCTTAAATTCGAATTGATTAGATCATGTTTAAAGCAAATTAAAATCATGCTCTTTGTGTGTGGCTATTGAGCCGAAATTGCAAGTGTGAAAAGTGCCTTGTGTTTGAGTTTTGCTAATGAAAATGAAATACGAATGTGTCATAATTTATTGATAATTGTGCTCGGTTATTGAATGATGTCCGGCTAAGTCCCGAAGGCTTTGTGCTAAGTGACTATATCCGGACTAGGATCCAAGGCATTCGTGCGAAGTTAATAAATCCGGCTAAGCTCAAGGCATTTGTGCAAGTTACTAAACCCGGGTTAAGTCCGAAGGCATTCGTATGAGTCACTATAACCGGCTTCGTCCCAAGGCATTTGAGCGAAGTCGTTATATCCGGTTAAATTCAAGGTACGTGATTCGAGAATGAGCGATCTTTCGTAAAATTTTCAGTTAATACGCTTGAAAAATTCCAGCAATGAGGTATGTTCGTATGTGCTTGAATTAGTTGATTCCTTCGAATAATATTCGCTCAGTCGAGTAATGAGTTTTCGGTATTTGGCTAAGATGATCCCTTATGTATGAACATAGGGGTTGGAATGTGAAATGAGTAGGATATTGAGAATTTGTGCATATGAAATTATCCGTTAGCTTTATGAATGCTATGCTTTTGTTGTGTTGAATTTCTTGCTCAAACTTACTAAGCATAAATTGCTTATTCCGCTTTTCTCTGTTTCTTTGTTTATAGATTTTGGCTCGTCACCATCGGACTCGGATTTTTGAAGTCAAAGTCTCCCACACTATCAAAGCCCCCATTTTGGTACAATTTTGGTTGAACTTTGAAATGGCATGTATAGGACTACCCTTTTGTTGAAGGTCATGTACCTTTCGGTTTTGTGTAAACTTGGATAGCCATGCGAAAATGGCTTATATATGTTTTAGCATAGTACCATAATCGTTTGTATGTTGATCATTATGAGGTATGGAATTGTTTTGAAACAATTAGCCATTGGAATGGTTAATCATGATCACACTTTGTGCTATGTATGCAAAAAGGGCCAATTGAATCATGGAAATCATGAAATAGGTAAAGCCTACCTTAAAGGCAGATGCTGACAGCAGCAGTGATGTGGATGTGAAAAATCACTAAAAATAGTAGGATTGGTATTAAATAGTGAATAAATTATGTAAATGAACTTTGATGAATCTAATTTCATATGGAAGAAACGAAATGGTCATATGAGTTATATGTTAAGAGATATTAAAGTTCTCGTGAAACAGGACCAGAACGGTTTCTGGATCCCCTGTTCCGACTTTGGAAATTCATTGTAAATTAACCAGAGATAATTAGGAGTCATGCCATATATGTATAGATTCCTCTCTGAGTCTAGTTTCTATAGAAACAAACGGCATCAGTATTAAAGCCCTGTAAAAGGAGATATTCAATTCGTAATGCACGAAGGTTAGTGTAGTCGAACCCTGGAATAGGGGAGACATTAACTAATAAACTGTACTAATTGGCCCGACCAAAAATTCTAGAAAAAAATATGTTGATGAAATTATGAGTCTAGTTTCAGGGAAAAATTATGAAACTGATTTTTGAGCTTTAAAACTCAAGATATGATTTTTAAGGCGACAGTGATGCAGTAACCAGCTAGTCTGGGAAATTTTTTTTTATGGACTGTGAAAACAATTAAGTTAAGTCTGTGTGCACCTTGTGTTCGATTCTGGTAACGGACTCGGGTACGGGGTGTTACATATTGATTCCTGTGGTAATTTTATTTGTATATGGCTTACTAAGCTTTTAAAGCTTACTTTGTGTGTTCTTTTCCTATTTTATCGATTATCGAAGCTAGCTCGGACATCGGGGATCATCAGGAACCATCATCACACTATCGACTACTTGTTGGTATTTTTGGATGCTTTGTAAATATTGTATATGGCATGTATAGGCTAGTAAGTTGATGATAAGTTTTGAGTTATGATATTAGCCATGTGTATCAGCTTGTGAAATGATGTAATGTTGGTGTGTATTTAGCCATTTAAGTTGGCTTGATTTATGAGTTTGATAACTGATATATGTGGTAATAGCTGCCTTGTGTTTTGGCATATTTGATATGGTTCTTGTGATGGTTATGAGTTAATCAACTAGCTAGATGTTAATTGGTTTATTATTGCTTGGAAGATGGCATGTTGTAGATTGATTTTGAGATGATGAAATGGTATGTTTTGTGGCATGAATTAGTTGATAATATGATGAGAATATGCATAAGTAAGTTAGGTGAACAATGTTGGTTATGACATATTGATGTGGTATATTTTTGGTTATGATTTTAGGGGTTGAATGAATGGTTTATAAATGCCATGAAATGTGTATGAAATAACATGCTTTGGTTGCTTTTGAATGTATTGAAATCGTATGAAATGATGTGGTATAGGTATGTTTGAGGAGGATAAGAAGTGTAGCTTAAACAAGCCTAATTTCGCCCTACACGGTTGAGTATACGGGCGTGTGTCTCGACCGTGTGCCTGCTGTAACTTAGTTAAACAAGTCAGTGAGTTACACGGCTTAGACACACAGGTGTGTCTTTTGGTCGTGTGTGGCACATAGGCTGGGACATGGGCGTGTGGTCGGCTGTGTGACCCAAGTCAGTATACCCTCTAGTTTTCACACGGTCATGGCACATGGGCGTGACTTCGACCATGTGATACAAGTTAGTATGTATGCCCTGTTTTGTGACACAACATTTCTGGTGGCCGTGTGAGGCACACGGCATGTTCACACGGGCGTGTGAACCCTGTATGCATGAAATTTTATAAGTTTTTCGAAGTTTTTAAATGTTATCGGTTTAGCCTCGAACCTCTTTTAAGCATGTTTTAAGGTCTCATAAGGCCTTATAAGGGACAATGTGAATATGTTGAATGGATTTTGATTATGAATGCATAAATATATGTATTATGTATGTGAATCATAGGTATTGTTCAGTAATGCCTCTTTACCCTATTCTAGTGACAGATACGGGTTAGGAGTGTTACACTCTCCCTTTTCTCTGAAATTTTTTCTTATGAGTTTTTCTGGAGAGAAAACTGATCTCCCAAATCCCTCTCCAAAATACTTATGCAAAATCACCGTGTAAAAATTCCTCATTTCTTTCTTTTTTGGTTCTTCTTTTATAGGGTAGGTCCCCTCTCTCAGCATACACTTTTCTCCCTCTTTTTCAAGTGGTTTCTCTGGTACACATCCAGCTGGCTAAGAGTGACGAGGACTAAGTGTTGTATAAGCATTTTCCTAGAATTACCATGTCATTTGTGTTGGTAATCCATCCAACCTCTTTCCATGGCAAGATTTCACATCCTTTATTCTCTTCCTCCTTTTTTCTAATTTTCTTCCTCCTTCCTATAGTTGCTGTATACAATAACCAATTCCCTTGTTCCCAATAGTAAAAGTAGCATGAAATGACATTTAAGGCACAATCCAAGCGTTATTATGCAATGTTCTAAAAATAACCTAAAAGTGCAAATGTATCTACTTAAGTATAGACATTCAAACAAAGCTTAAAGGTTCAAAATATAACTCTGTTCAAGAGTTATCACACCCCCAAACTTGAGTTTTTTCTTGTCCTCAAACAGAAATTTGTATGAATGCATGAATTTTCCATAACTACAGAATTGCCTCTTGTACTGCTAAACCAAACGAAACATATCTTATACCACCATTCTCAGCAGTCTTCTGTCTAAAAAAATTGTTTCAAATTTTATAGGTTTGTTTATCATACGAAGTGTAGAAAATGTTGCATAAAAATAAAAGTTCCTAAAGATTCATGCAATTCTGACTATAGTAAGCACCTCCTAATGTACTTAGTTTATCTTTCCACTAAATTTAGTTTTTCTTCTCATAGTTATTATGTCATTGCATAATATAAAATTTTCTCTAGGGCATTCATCTTGTCACATGATTTCTTTACTTAACAATTTCAATGGAGCATACATTAGATTGCCAGGTATTGTAACAGTCCGATTTTAGCTAAATCAGAATAGTGGTTTCGGAACCACAAATTTGAGGTCATAAAATTATTTTAATATTATTTTTGGTGTTTACAGCATGTGAATATATACGTGTGAAAATTTCATGAGCTAAATTTAGCGTTCAATAGCTCAATTTGAGAAAAAAGACTTAATCGCGTAAAATGCAAAAGTGACATGCTATAAGTTAAATGTGTTTATTTGATATGGTTTATTAAATGAAAGGTCATTATGTTGATATTAGACCATCAATAGTGGGAATGGTCATAAATGGGCATTTATTAAGGTGTTTAAATGGTTTACTAACAAGGTTAAAATTGTAAAATTGGTTTTTAAGGTATATTAAATAAAACCAAAATAAAAATTATCTGTTATCATCATTATCTAACTGAAAATAAAAAGAAGAAAAGCTAAATTAGGTTTTAAACTTTCGGCACTTGCAAGATTGATTTGGCAAGTGTTTCAGCTCAGTTTTTAATGATTTCTATGTTTTTGTGGTTGTTGCTTTGAGTACTAGATAGCCCGTGCCATAATTTTCGAATTTGTTGATGATTTTGTGAAATTCCATTGTTGAATGCTTAAGCTTTGTGATAGATGATGATGAATTATGGAAGTTAAATTATAGATTATCAAGTTTTGTTAAGTGATTTTGAGTGAAAATGCCTAAATAGGATTAAATTGTGAAAAGTGTAAATTGAAGGGTTAAATTGTGAAATAAATGTGAAATATGGGCTGCTAGGGACCCATAGAGAATTCGGCCAAGCATGGATTTTATTGAATTTTGAGTAATTTGTTTTTTTATGAAATAGGGACTAAATTGTTAAAATGTGAAAGTTTAGGGCCAAAGTGTAAAGTAGCTTAAATATGTGTTTGTGGACGAAATTGATTGAGTTGGTGATTAAATGGATTGATTTTGAATATATATAGATCAAGAATGAAATAATTTGGACTTAGATTGAGGTAAGAACAAAGTACTCGGTTAATCGACTAATTTCACTGTTTTTGTAACGCCCCATAGGAGCAGTTAGGAGAGTTGTGACAGCCCTAATATGGCCTTAGTTGGAAAGTGGTTTCGGGACCATAAAACCGAGTCCCAAAAATAATTAAATGTTATATTCTATGTTTATTTTATGTGAAAGTGCATGTGTGAAAATTTCATGCTTTGATTTTGCCATTTGTGAATGAAATTATGAAATAGGACTTATGTGAAAATTTCTAAAAATGCTATAAGCTAATTTGTAGTGGCCAAATAATTTGTAGAGCAAAATAGGAGGATTTGCATGTCAAACCTCCCACTTTTAAATGTAGTGGCCGGCCATCTTGTTAATGGTAGACAACATGTGCAATTTTTTTTATTGAAGTTATGGCATAAGTATGGCACAATTAATATATGTCAGATATGTGTCATAAAAGTTTAAATAATAAGAATAACAAAAGGATGGAAAGGACAGAGTTTGTCCATCTTTGTTCATCATAGCCGAAAATAGGAGAGCAAGAGAGGAGGAAGCTCTTGAAAAATTCGGTCACTTGGGGGAAGAAGATGCAAGCTCAAGAGCATAGAGGGGCAAATTCAGATAAGGGAAAAGAGAAAATAATCAAATAGTCGTTGTAATCGTTCAGCAACATTCGAGGTAAGTTCTTAAGTATTTAAGCTTGATTCCTTTTTATACGCCTAAGAGTTAAATTAATATGGCAAAGAGAATGTAAATTTTATTTCGTTAATGTGCCGAATATGTAATGATTTAAGGCTATCAGCCGATTATGGCTATTATGCTTAAGCTGAATTGGATTTGGAAACTTGACGCACTAAATGAGTGTTACAATGAATAAACTATGCCGTATATGTGCTGGTAGAGATATCACAATTTGTGATTATTAAATATCTAAAGGAAACCATGATGTGTATAAAATTATTATTATTAGTCCTTTGTGGTAGCCGAATGTGGCTTGGTACTAAAGTGATTAAATGTGAACTTGGATGAGGTAAAGTATTAAAAGTGTGGTGCTATAAGACTATGGGCTAATACGATATGTGGATTCGTTCCGTAAAGTAAATTATTCAGGTACGAACAACCTAATTAAGTACATGTGAATTAAATGAATTTGATGATTGATGTGAATCGAACATATAAGAAATGGTTTCATGTTTATGTTCAACTATGAGACCTTATGTTAAATCGACAATCGATTTCGTTCAATACATTAAGTTGGTCAGGTATGCAATATGTACTTATGCATGTTAAATCGATTGGAATTGAATCATGAATGTGAATTGAGAAGCATATGTAAAAATGCCTATGTCATATATGTGAGTAAGGGTAAAACCATCGTAAATTATCGATAAGGATGGGCTATGTGCGGAACCATCTCATAATTGCTAATTTGAAAGGTTGTGTGCGAATCAGTGAGCAAGATGTATTGTATTGAGATGATGCTTCAGTGAAAATATACATATGTTCTTTGTGTTGAATGAATATTAAATTAAAGTTATGAGCCATATGTGACTAGCATATCTAGTCGAATTTGATACTATTAACTGATGTACTAAGATATGTGTTCCAATGTGGAAATTAAACCCTATATGGTTGAAAGGATGAAAATCTTTGTTCATAGATATGTGTTTTAGTTATACATGATTGAAGTATAAGTTATGAAAGTGGGAAAGAACTGGTGAAATGTTATTCGGGCCTTTGTGCCTAGCAGCTATAATGCTTAGGTGAAATGTTATTCGGCCTTTGACCTAGCAGCTATAATGCCGTGAAATATTATTCAGCCTTTGAGCCTAGCAGCTATAATGCCGGTGAAATGTTATTCGGGCCTTTGAGCCTAGCAGGCTATAATGCCGGTGAAATGTTATTCGGGCTTTTGAGCCTAGCAGGCTATAATGCCAGTGAAATGTTATTCTGGCCTTTGAGCCTAGTAGGCTATAATGCTGGTGAAATGTTATTCGGGCCTTTGAGCCTAGCAGGCTATAATGCCGGTGAGATATTATTCGGGCCTTTGAGCCTAACAGGCTATAATGCCGGTGAGATATTATTCAGGCCTTTGAGCCTAGTAGGCTATAATGCCAATGAGATACTATTCGGGCTTTCGAGCCTAACAGGCTATAATGCCAGTGAAATGATATCGGGCCTCGAGCCTAGCAGGCGAAATGCCGATGATTTGAGAAAAGTCTAAGACTAAGGTACCTCGTGTTAGATTGACAAATGAATATATTCAATGCGTTAAGTGGGCCAAGTATGCATTATGTACTCATATGTGAGTTTGATTTGAAGTGAATCATAAGTGTGTAATGTGATACATATGTGAACAAATGTTATAACTATATCTATGATCATGATACATTTGGTCAAGGTGTGAAAGTATGTGAAGGTATTTGATTTATTTATGTTATATGAATTTAGATTAAGTGTTATAAGAATGCTGAATGTGCATTATGTACATGTGTATATTCGGCCAGATGGCAACATACCTAGAATATGGCCGCTTGAGAAATTGAATAATCAAAGTATAATTGCGTTTATTTGTTTGCATTGCTTAAAACTTACTAAGCTAATGAAAGCTTACTCCGTTGTTACATTCCTCTGTTTTATAGATTGTTGACTCCAGTTACCTGCTCGGGTTGGAGTTCGCCGGAGATATTATCACACTGTCGAGCTCACGCTATTGGTGTAAGTAAATCCTAGTATTTCAAGTCTATGGTATGTATAGGGTTTTAATGTTGAGTATGTGATATTATAATTTAGCCAAAGGTGTTGGCTTGTATTGATAAAGTGTTTTGGCCATGTGAATTGGCTTATGTTAGCTAGTGATGTTTTGGGCCTCGTAAGCCCATATATGGGACAGATTGCATGTGAAAAGAAAAGTTTTAAATTGATTGAAAATTTTCGGCACGGTTTTTGTGTGATTGAATGAGTTTAAGTCGGGTAACACCTTGAACCCTGTTCCGGCAAGGGATTCAGGCGAGGGGTGTTACAAGACTGCTAATAAATATTTTAGTTAAACAAGAAAGTGACACAAAATTACATGTTTGCTATGGTGGCTAAGTGATTTGGGTGGGTTTGGGAGTGTTGCAGAAGCCTAGGTTCAAGTCTGGGCTTTTGCAAAAATTTTAGTTTTCCCCCTTAAGTAAACCTTGGCTTTAGCTGGTAGGCCTTATGAATATTTGTGGGTAAAATATGTCACAAAAAGCACTTGTGGTGCAGTGGTAGGTGGCATGTGGAGTTCTCTTGAGGTCTAAGGTTCAAGTTGTGGCAAGGTGAGAAGAGTATTTATTTTGCTCTCTTGCCATATGAGAAGCAGAGGTTGATTAAAACTCTGTTGAGGGAAGTTTAAACTAGTCAAGGAGTGGATTATGGAGAAAATCATGGAGGAGATAAAGGAGGATTTTTAGGAGGAGTTGTGGAGAAAATCAAGGGAGGAAAATGTGGGATTTGAATGGAGTGGAAGTGTTGTGTCGAAATTGGACTTTAGGCACTCAGAAATTCGGCTAAAGGCTAGTGATTCCTTTTTTTCTCACTTTCAGTTGCTGACTCTAGCATTTTCGTTCTTTTCTCTCATTCATTTGTGTCGAAATACTACTTTCTTCGGGTTTTTGCTCGTTTTGGTCTATTCCCAAATTGGTTTTTTTTCTCTAAAATTCTTTTGGTTGACCGATTGCTTTCTCCTCTCCTTCTCTCTTTTGGTTTTCCTTTTTGATCGAAAGACCTAGCTTACTACCTCTCAGTTCTTTGGACAACTTCTTACTCTACTACCAATTGCTCTCCTCTCCTCTTCTCTTATTTCCCTCTCTTCTTCTCACTTGACCAATTATGCCATCTCCCCTTTCGATTCTTGAGTTCATCAAAGTTCATTCCTGTTCGTCTGGCTATTGAGACTGATTACGCTATCCCTTTTTGGTTACGATTGGTGTTGTTTTATTAACAAGACGGTAAGTACTCTGTCACTAATTAAGAGACAAATATTTATTCTCTTCTTGTCGATTCTTACTCTTCTTTCTTCTATGTGTGAGGTCCATTTGGGTTCTAGAGTCTCTTGAAGAGTGAAGGTGACACATTTGAAAATTGGGTAGTCAAACTTCTTCCGCTTTACTCGGTTGAGGTAATCCTACTCACTGTTATGGTGTTCAACAGGTGCATGACTGGTTTGGGGAGGGGTTGGCCGATTGCCTATTTCTTCTTATCCTTGGATTGAGTTTCAATAAGCCATATCTTAGTCTCATGTCATGTATCTTTATTAATGGGTTTTATGGTCAGTGCAACTATTCGATTAGGAGAGTAAACCCACCTTTCACCAACGGTTCTAAGCAGGGTTATTCACTCTTACGTTTAAGACATGTATCGAATGTTATCTTTATCTGGGAATCTGAGAAGGGTGATTAACCCTAGTTCTTATCGACTAATGGATTATCGCGATGGAATGTAGGTTTGGGAAACTCTTGGGCTAGGCGTACTTTTCATAGTAGGTGGTATGTATTCACACCCCTCTTTACCGTGGATTGGCAAAAGCCGAAAAGCCAAAACTTTGGCATTTGAGGCCTTACAAGTGTGCGATTGCATGTGGGGTAAACCGAGCCCACAAATCATGGGCAATAGACTGTAAAGGCCACCACGAGTGTTTCTATGGACTTGGGCCATTATGGGCCACGATGGGCTAAAATGGGCATGTGGGCCCAACGAGCTCGGTTGTCCCACACAGATTAAGTTTGCGGTAAGTGATAAATATTGGGCTGGGCTATGTTGATCACATAGACGTAACTGAATTTGGGCTAAATAGGCCACATAAGCATGTGGGCCCACTTGCACCGAGTAATGGGCCTTGAGCCCATTTACCATTATGATCGTTTAGGTTATTTGTGTCGCTCGAAGCGATTGTAGACCTTCGGAGAGGTCGTTATCTGAGCTAAAATCCCAAATTAGGTAAAATGATTGTAATGCCCCTATAGGGCCATAATGCCCCGTAGGTAAAATGACCGAATGCCCTTATAAGGTATAATAATTGTAATGCCCCTGTAAGGCGAAATGATCGTTATGCCCCGAAAGGTAAAATGAGTAAAATGCCCCTACATGTTATATGATTGTTATTTTATTCCATTGATGATATGTTTGCATTCATGTGATATTATGCTGTATGGGGGACGATATCATTGATTTGGAGGAAGTATATGATTTGTTAAGGTCGCGTGGTCACTTGACGACTATGGATCCATCGACGGCTTAAAGCCATTATGTGATTGGAGTTCTGCTGCGAAATTGGTTAGTGCCGTAACTGGTGCTACAACAGGAGTGTAGGGATGGGTAGGTCGATTAAATCCCCACAGTAGTGTAGGGTTGGACGGAATACAGAGTGCAGGGTTGGTTGGGTATTTGTGCAGTGTATAATCTGATTCTGATTGTGACATGGGCTTAGGCCCAACTGAGGCTACTGTGGACTAAGGCCAAGTGCCACTGTTATTGTAATGGGCTGAGGCCCAAATTGATATGACGCGTGTTTTATGATCGATGAGGGTTGTACACATTGAGTTTTCGTAAACTCACCCCTCTTTTAAATTTTTTAGGTAATCCTCAGTAGGCGGTTCGACGTATGGGAGGACTCAAAGGTGGCCACACTACGAACGGCTTTAAATTTTCATATTTTCTTTTACATTACTTAAATTACTTTCTCTTTGGGTTTTTGATGTAATAAGGCCTTTTCTATAATTTTCTAGCTTTTAATTTGGGGGTTTTTAACTATTATGACTTATTTCTGTTAAAGGTAGAGTGTGGTTTTCCAAAATGACATTTGTTTTCAAAACATCACGTTTCCTCAACATTGTTGAAATGCTTCAGCAACAAACATGTTTTTTCTAAAGTAAGGCTAGTTTAAGATGGTTAACAAATAACTAAGTTGACTTTAGAATTAAACAAATGGGCTTTTATCTTTCAAGCGAGTTTTCTTAATAAGATAGTTTTTTGAAAAAGCATTTTGATGTGACACGTCAGATTCGATCATAACGTCTAGGCTGGGTTTGGGTGTTACAGTTTTTACGTCTGAGGTAAGTTCGTACGTGGTAAACTATGTTACAATTATGTTTTTAATGCTTTAATATTGAATAAATTGTATATATACGACTACGATTGCGTACGACGACAAATTGATTATGTTTGGCACTTAGTGTGCATTTCAAGATAGCTTCGGCTTTATATATAGTACTTAGTGTGCGAATCGGAATAGCTTTGGCTATATATATATATATATGACACTTAGTGTGCGAGACTGAGATAGCTTCGGCTGTGAAAGGCACTTAGGTTGCGAGATTATAATAGCATCGGCTATGCTTTGGCACTTAGTGTGCAAGATATCCAATATTTGACAGTATCACGTAAAAGTATGAGTTTGATATGGATTTGTACAGGTATGTACATATAAAGCATGAAATCCAAATAGAAGAAGTTATGAATTTGTTCATAAACATTTGAGTAAGTATGAGGAAAGTTTGTTGGTCACCATGATATAGATATTCATTAGTTTGAATTGATGATTTTAATATTATGAACTATTGATTATATTTAATACGAACTTACTAGGTTATGAAGTTTACTATATGCTATTTGTCTATGTTTTATAGAGAATTAAAGCTAGCTTGGACTCGGGGATCATTGGGAACATCATCGCACTATCAAACACCTAAGTTGGTACTCTTGAGTTATGTCTATATGGTATATGGCATGTATAGTCTAATTAGGTACTTTGGTTGTGCATATGGCCATGAGATTTGGCTTATAAATGTTTAAGTTTGGAATGGTATGTTTAGTCATGAATGATGGCTTATTTTGGTATGTTTTGGTATAAATGTAGCCAAAGTTTCATAGTTGACAAATGGTTATGTTTTGAGTTTGATAAATGATCTTTATGGTATAATTGAAGTAAAGAAATTGAGTACTTATGTGCTTTAAAATATATGTTTATGATATAAGTTTTGGATAGTTATTTTGTATTGATCGAGTATTGAATTTGGTTGAATTGCATATTGTAAAAATGATGCAATGAATGATGATTTCGGGCTGCTTATTATATGATGAAATGGTATCATTTGATTGTTAGGTGTATGAGAATAAGGGTGGCAAATTGGCCTTTCAAATGGCTTATTTTTGTCCGTATGGGTAGAGACATGAGCGTGTGTCTCAGCTGTGTGTGACACACGGTCATGTTGTACGGCCGTGTGTCCCCTAGGGTACCCTTTCGAATTAAGTCAGTATATCCTACAGTTTTGACATAGCCTAGACACACGGGCGTGTCTACTGGCCATGTGTGGCACACGGGCTGGCACATGGGCGTGTGGTCGACTATTTGACCCAAGTCAGTAACCCCTCCAGTTTTTCCACGGCCATGGTACATGAGCGTGTCTTCGACCATGTTGTACAGGTTAGTATGTATGCCCTATTTTCACATGGCCTGTGACACAGACGTGTCTGGTTCACACAAGTGTGTGACCCTTAAATCAAAGAAAAATTTCTAAGTTTCCCAAAGTTTGCAAATGTTATCAGTTTAGTCCCGAACCACTTCTAAGCATGTTTTAAGGTCTTGTGGAGCCTTACAAGGGACATTGTAAATATTTTGAATGGATTTTATGTATGAATGTATAAATGTATGTGAATGAAGTGTGTTACCTGGTAATGCCTTGTAACCCTATTCCAGTGACAGATACGGGTTAGGGGTGTTACAGGTATTACATCATACCACAATTTGAATGCAATTCACTCATGAAGCTAAGGCTTTTGACTAAAAAGATGGATGGAACAAACAACTACTCCCTTATCTACTCAGCCTACTACTATAATGAAGTGCCCTTAATCTATTTTTTTAC
Source organism: Gossypium arboreum (assembly GCF_025698485.1). Taxonomy (NCBI): domain Eukaryota; kingdom Viridiplantae; phylum Streptophyta; class Magnoliopsida; order Malvales; family Malvaceae; genus Gossypium; species Gossypium arboreum. The sequence goes on along the minus strand of NC_069075.1, from coordinate 61,919,014 downwards.
TCACTCTTATTTGATCTTGCTTTTCTGATCAATAATACAATTGTAACAGCCCGATTTTCAGTGGTGATGGAACAATGATTTCAGGACCATAAATTTATGTCGTGTCAACTCATAAATATTATTTTATAATAAATATAGAGTCACTAAAGTATATTAAAATTTGGTATGAGAATTTTAATGTTTAAATAGTTAATTTAAGAAAATGACTAAACCGAAAAAGATGCAAAAGTTAGTAACTAGCTTAATAAAGACTAAATAGCTTATTAATTACGTGATGAGGGAGTAATATAATAATTAGTCTTTAATGGTTAGTGTTGGATGGCATGTTAATAGAAAATAATAAAATAATATGAAATGGATGCCAAATTTATAAATTAAGGAAAGTAAAATTAAAATTAAACAAAATTAATGAATGAAAAAGCAAAATCAAATTCATTTTCTTCATGCTCATGCCGAATAGCCATAGCTAGGGTGAAGGAGCTTTGGTTCTGTATTTTCAATGCATTAAGTGATTTTGATGTTATTTTTAATGATTCTTATGTTTTTGAGATCGTTGCAACTAGGTCCAGCTAGCCTGTACCTTCATTTTTTTATTCTGTTAAAAATTTTTAAAGTTTCCATTGATGAATATTGAATGTTTTTTTTATGAATACCATGTATTTGGAGCTTTGATTATGCTATTTGATGAATTTGTAAAGAGATTTTTGTTAAATTTTGATTTAAGGATTAAACCGTGAAAATGTCAAAGTATTAGGGTTTGATAGTAAATTTGATGTTTATTAAGGGCTATTTGAGGGCCTAGAATATTTAGATAAAATATTAACTTGAGAAAATTAGTTAATTTGATGGATTTCGAGTTAAAGGACTTAATTTCAAAAATTATAAAAGTTTGGGTCAAAAAATAAAAAAGGTATTAATTGTAAAATGAATTTGAAATGAAATATATGCTAATAATGAAGAATTTTACATTTTAGATCAAGATTTCATAGATATTCGAGGAAAAGGAAAAATAGGAGAATAGTCCCCAAACTTCTGCAATTTCTACGATTTAGTCCAGGTAAGTTTGTTATATGGTTACTATTAATTTAATTGAATATTCTTTCTATTTCATTATTGGTTAATTCATGAATTTCATTTAGTTATGCTTAACGAAATAAAAACATAATGATATTTGGGTTATGTGCCTATTAGGCTTTATGTAACACCCCAAACCCGGCCTGGATGTTATGACCGGATCTGATGCGCCACATTGATGCGTTCAAAACACTTAGTTTGGAAAAGCTGAGTTGGTTTTGTAAAAGACACTTTTAAAAGTAAGTTAAAGTGAACGAAGTCTGCGCACCAAGTAGGAAAACCAAGAAGAAGAGGAGGTGAGTTCGCTTGATTGCTTAAGTACCAAGCTCTCTTGGATCCAATCCTAGACATGCACACCGCCATTGCCACACTCTAACATCTCGTATAATTTTGAAAAAACCGTTTGATTATGACCATCTTAAGAAAATGATTAAGGTTGCAAAACGTTTGCTTAAAATATTTATTTTCTTGGGAAAACATTTACTTTATGGAAACTTTGCGCGTCATCGTGATCTTTTAAAAGCAAGTAGATTTTATAAAAGCGAACCCTAGTGCTAACCGGTTTAATAATCCCTAAAATAAAAGTAATTAAAAATAGCGGCCTTATTACAACTTTAAGCATAATAAAATAAAATAATCCAATTAAAGGCTAAACTTCTTTAAAATCGGCAATTAATCTTCATGGCCACTCTGAATCCCGCCCACTCCAAGTCCACCAATTCTAGGGCTCACCGCAAGGATGGAAGAGGAAGGGGTGAGTTTGGGAAAACTCAGTGTATCTGAAAACCCATCCAAAGCCCAAATCAGCTCGAGCCCATTGGGCCTAAGCCCTATTCAGATAACAAGACACAGAGGTCAAGCCCTTTTCGAATCACAAGAGCAAGGCCTTAGCCCTTTTTACATAACAAAGTGGCCCATAGGCCCGCTTCAAGAACATGAGTAACAACAAGAATAATGAATGCAAGCCCATCCGGGAGACTACTCAACCCACCAACCGCTACACCGCCTGCACCAACCCTACACACCATGTGGGGAATATCTCAACCCACCCAAATTTCTACACACCACCGCTTGCAAAGAACGCTGCTCAAATTTCGATCCGTTGAGGCAAAGCCTCCAGTACGTGGATGAACCACTTTCAGTACTTCCTCCATTAATACCCCAATCCCGTGCAACAGATATTAATAAAAGCATATCATGTAAAATACAACATTAATCAATCATGCAGTTCAGCCATTTTAAAACCCTAGGGGTATATCGATAATTTTGCTCTTTAGGGGTAATTTCGGTAATTTTGCTCTTTAGGGGTAATTTCGTGATCTACGCTACTACACAAGCTAATTCAGAATTTTATCGCTTTATGCAATTTGATTCCACCATCTACCTAACAAAGCTAATTTGCCCATCTCTTACCCATATTGGTCCGTAAGCCCATTGGGCCCAGTTTTGGCCCATCGAGCCCCTTTTTCCGAAATATGCTAAAACGTCACACGAACTTGCTTACCACCTTGCGGTGCCAGATCTAACAATTACTCTATGCCTTGAGAGCATTCGCATACTCACATGACCATGAAATGCCGGAATTTCGGCATTTCGGCTTTTGCCGAATTGAACTAAGAAAGGGTGTTCGATACACACTTGATTTGCGACGACTGCTTCCGAGATCCCTTTCGATGTCCTACAATTTATTAGCACAGTTCTTATTTACAAACTATAATCACTAAACCCCCAAAACTTACTTATCCATGATCGAACCATATCCCTAAAAACCTTTGAAACCTTACCTTTTTGCCAAAATCGATAGTTAGCTCCGAATCCGATTGCTCCAATGAACCACGCCTTAGATTCAACGCTTAAGAAGACTCTAGTCACCGAAAGAAAACATCAGTTAAAGACCCTTAGAGCCATATGCCCAAATCGACAGCCTCCCTAGATTTTAGGGACTTCGGCTTTTTCAAAGTTGTAAAATAAGACTAGATCTGAAGTGATGAGCACTTACCACTTGTTCCTCTTTGATTTCTACGCAGATCTGATGCAGATTTATCCTCTAAATGATGGTAGAACTCGAATCTAGAAGATCTGAAGTTTCGGCTATAAGTCCCTAAATCTATGGTATTTCGACTTTTTAGGTGATGAAGAAGATGATGGTTTGAGGCTATAACCTTGGAGTAACGATGCCGACAGATATTAAGGGTTTAGGGAAGATGAATGTTGATCACAAGGAACAAAAATACTGAAGGATTTGGCTTTGGAGAAATCGGCACAAGTAGTGAGTTTTCAGGATTTCGGCTTTTTAATGGCGATTGGTGATGAAGGTTTAATGGAAGATGGGATCGACAAAGAAGGTGAATAAGATGGTCAGAAGGTTTCGGCTAGAAGGAGAAGCATAAAGGAAGAGAAAACATGGAGGAAAGAGAAGAAGAAAATTCGCACAATGAGAAATAGACTTGTGTTTTCGACTTTTGTGAGAATTGAAAAAGATGAAAGAAAGCTTTCAGTGGCTAACCCTAATTCTCCAAGATAGAAAAGAAAAGAACCTAACCCTAATATTAAATTAGAGTAATCGCCCATCTCCCTAAGGCCCTTGTCGAAATTTACTTGTGTGATCACATGGCTAGTACATGCCTAAAATTAAAAGAAAAACAAGATGCCTACCTTACAACTTGAACCTTGGACCTCCAATTCCTTCCCAGCGCCACTTTTTAGGAACTTAGTGGCGCCACCTTGCCACTTTACCAAGGCCTTATTTGTGTCATAACTTACGCAGTTCTTCTTAAAAGCCCACTTAACCAAATCTCCTATTCACTTAAAAATCCCACCTTGATATTTTACCGTGTTTAGCTTAGTCTTGGGCCTTCTAAAGGTCTACTAACACATTTAAACATAATTCTTATATTTAGAACATGAAAATTTCAAGATTTACTAAAATCACAAAAACCCAAAAAAATCCCAAAATCGGGGTTTTACAACTAATATATTTTTTTCCTTTCCAATAATAATAATAATTTTATAAATATATCTAATAATAAAATTTCAAATATCAATAATACAAGAATAATAAAATTTTCATAAAAATTTTCAAACATACATACAAGAATATTTTTCTAATAATAATAATTTTATCTCATAATACTAATTAAAATTTCATAAAATTTAAAATATCCGTAATAATAAATACAAGAAAAATTTTTCTAGTGGTAATTTAATAAAATAAATTTTTTCTGAAACGATAATATTTAAAACTTCCTAATTATTCGGTTTTCTTCTATTCAATCCTGCACTCAAAACCCAACTCTTCTAGGCCCCAAATTCAGGATGTTACAACTCTACCCTCCTTAAAAAAAATTTCGTCCTCGAAATTTCAAACTAGCAACTAACCATATTACTCAAGTCAAACCACTATGCTTTCATCACAAGACTCGATTAAAAATAATTCTTAGTACGACCCGAACATCTAATTACCGAAATAAAGAAACGTTTATCGTGCACGCATACAACTCGTAACATATATTTAAATAAAACAAACTTGGCAATCCCGAGCTCGATGCTCCTTGGACCTACATCTACGACATGCTCCTGTCTTCCTATGGCATTCACCGAATGACGTCCATTGTAGTCTTTGCATTGGATAGTTTGGTCGTGCCTTAACATGTTTCACGAATCGAGGCTTGGTTTTACGAGAACTAGAATCCTTCCTTTTCTTACACTCCAAGCACCCTGCTTGAAGCGCTTCCCTAATTTCCTTAACCTTGGTCTCCAATACTTCCTCTACCACTTTCCTTACTAACTCGGCCATTGCCTCGAGACCAAGCTCCGAGTTACCGCTACCGAAGTTGGTAGACTTTGCTTACCCTCGTAATCCATATCAATACTCTACATTACCAAGACACATATCAATTAACTACAAAGATCTCAAAATTTTACTATTTTTCATATGTCTTATGCAGAGATAGTATTTTAAAGTTTCTATTTTCACGTAATCATAGCCTAGCTACGCCTCGGTATTCTAGAGTTTTAGGGTTGCCCTAGTTATAATGTCATGATATGGTCTCAGTTCTATCTACAATAATATCTTAATACAATGTAATATGAGGAATGTAAATACTTACAGACTTGGTGCGGGGATTCAGCAGCCACTTCCGATCATCCATAAAACCCCATGCTTTCCGAAAAAAGATTTGCTTTGAAGATACTTTTATTTTAAAACTATTGATTTAACCCCGTTTAACAAATAGAAAAACTTGAACATCTTCGAAAATCTTACCATTTCCAAAAATACCCTTCTTAGGCCCAAGTTTTTGAAAAGATTTTCGGACCTGATCCACAGCCGAGTTGTTGCAACCTAGGCTCTGATACCACTAAATGTAACACCCCAAACCCGGCCTGGATGTTATGACCGGATCTGATGCGCCACATTGATGCGTTCAAAACACTTAGTTTGGAAAAGCTGAGTTGGTTTTGTAAAAGACACTTTTAAAAGTAAGTTAAAGTGAATGGAAGCTCACGCACTGTAGGAAAACCAGAAGAAGAGGAGGTGAGTTCGTCGGACTGCTTAAGTACCAAGCTCTCTTCGGATCCAATCCTAGACATGCACACCGCCATTGCCACACTCTAACATCTCGTATAATTTTGAAAAAAAACCGTTTGATTATGACCATCTTAAGAAAATGATTAAGGTTGCAAAACGTTTGCTTAAAATATTTATTTTTCTTGGGAAAACATTTACTTTGCGGAAACTTTGCGCGTCATCGTGATCTTTTTAAAAGCAAGTAGATTTTATAAAACGAACCCTAGTGCTAACCAGTTTAATAATCCCTAAAATAAAAGCAATTAAAAATAGCGGCCTTATTACAACTTTAAGCATAATAAAAATAAAATAATCCAATTAAAGGCTAAACTTCTTTAAAATCGGCAATTAATCTTCATGGCCACTCTGAATCCCGCCTGACTCCAAGTCCACCAATTCTAGGGCTCACCGCTAGGATGGAAGAGGAAGGGGTGAGTTTGGGAAAACTCGGTATATCTGAAACCCATCCAAAGCCCAAATCAGCTCGAGCCCATTGGGCCTAAGCCCTATTCAGATAACAATACACAAGAGGTCAAGCCCTTTTCGAATCAATAGCAAGGCCTTAGCCCTTTTTACATAACAAGTGGCCCATAGGCCCAGTTCAGTAACATGAGTAACAATAGTAATAATGAATGCAAGCCCATCTGGGAGACTACTCAACCCACCAACCGCTACACCGCCTGCACCAACCCTACACACCATGTGGGGAATATCTCAACCCACCCAAATTTCACACACACCGTTAAAGAACGCAACTCAAATTCAGTCGATTGAGGCAAAGCCTCCAAGACGTGGATGAACCACTTTCATATTTCCTCCATTAATACCCCAATCCCGTGCAATGAGATATTAATAAAAGCATATCATGTAAAATACAACATTAATCAATCATGCGTTCAGCCATTTTAAAACCCTAGGGGTATATCGATAATTTTGCTCTTTAGGGGTAATTTCGGTAATTTTGCTCTTTAGGGGTAATTTCGTGATCTACGCTACTACACAAGCTAATTCAGTAATTTTTATCAGTTATATGCAATTTGATTCCACCATCTACCTAACAGGCTAATTTGCCTATCTCTTACCCATATTGGTCCGTAAGCCCATTGGGCCCAGTTTTGGCCCATCGAGCCCCTTTTTCCGAAATATGCTAAAACGTCACACGAACTTGCTTACCACCTTGCGGTGCCAGATCTAACAATTACTCTATGCCTTGAGAGCATTCGCATACTCACATGACCATGAAATGCCGGAATTTCGGTATTTCGGCTTTTGCCGAATTGAACTAAGAAAGGGTGTTCGGTACACACTTGATTTGCGCGACGATCGCTTCGAGATCCCTTCGATGTCCTACAATTTATTAGCACAGTTCTTATTTACAAACTATAATCACTAAACCCCAAAACTTACTTATCCATGATCGAACCATATCCCTAAAACCTTTGAAACCTTACCTTTTGCCAAAATCGATAGTTAGCTCAAATCGATTGCTCCAATGAACCACGCCTTAGATTCAACGCTTAAGAAGACTCTAGTCACCGAAAGAAAACATCAGTTAAAGACCCTTAGAGCCATATGCCCAAATCGACAGCCTCCCTAGATTTTAGGGACTTCGGCTTTTTCGAAGTTGTAAAATAAGACTAGATCTGAAGTGATGAGCACTTACCACTTGTTCCTCTTTGATTTCTACACGATCGATGCGATTTATCCTCTAAATGATGGTAGAACTCGAATCTAGAAGATCTGAAGTTTCGGCTATAAGTCCCTAAATCTATGGTATTTCGGCTTTTTAGGTGATGAAGAAGATGATGGTTTGAGGCTATAACCTTGGAGTAACGATGCCGACAGATATTAAGGGTTTAGAGAAGATGAATGTTGATCACAAGGAACAAAAATACTGAAGGATTTGGCTTTGGAGAAATCGGCACAAGTAGTGAGTTTTCAGGATTTCGGCCTTTTAATGGCGATTGGTGATGAAGGTTTAATGGAAGATGGGATCGACAAAGAAGGTGAATAAGATGGTCGAAGGTTTCGCTAGAAGGAGAAGCATAAAGGAAGAGAAAACATGGAGGAAAAGAGAAGAAGAAAATTCGCACAATGAGAAATAGACTTGTGTTTTCGGCTTTGTGAGAATTCAAAAAGATGAAAGAAAGCTTTCAGTGGCTAACCCTAATTCTCCAAGATAGAAAAGAAAAGAACCTAACCATAATATTAAATTAGAGCAATCGGCCCATCTCCCTAAGGCCCTTGTCGAAATTTACTTGTGTGATCACATGGCTAGTACATGCCTAAAAATGAAAAGAAAAACAGTATACCTACCTTACAACTTGAACCTTGGACCTCCAATTCCTTCCCAGGCGCCACTTTTTTAGGAACTTAGTGGCGTCACCTTGCCACTTTACCAAGGCCTTATTTGTGTCATAACTTACGCAGTTCTTCTTAAAAGCCCACTTAACCAAATCTCCTATTCACTTAAAAATCCCACCTTGATATTTTACCGTGTTTAGCTTAGTCTTGGGCCTTCTAAAGGTCTACTAACACATTTAAACATAATTCTAATATTTAGAACATGAAAATTTCAAGATTTACTAAAATCACAAAACCCAAAAAAATCCCAAAATCGTGGTGTTACAACTAATATATTTTTTTCCTTTCCAATAATAATAATAATTTTATAAATATATCTAATAATAAAATTTCAAATATCAATAATACAAGAAATAATAATAATTTTCATAAAAATTTTCAAACATACATACAGAATATTTTTCTAATAATAATAATTTTATCTCATAATACTAATTAAAATTTCATAAAAATTTAAAATACCCGTAATAATAAATACAAGAAAAATTTTTCTAGTGGTAATTTAATAAAATAAATTTTTTTAAAACGATAATATTTAAAACTTCCTAATTATTCGTGTTTTCTTCTATTCGAATCCCAGACTCAAAACCCAACTCTTCTAGGCCCCAAATTCAGGATGTTACACTTTATGCTGAAGATATTCAGGCTATGTGCTTGTAGGCTTTGTGCCGGTGATTTTCGGGCTATGTGCCTAGCAAGCTTTATGCCGGTGTTATTCAGGCTTTATTCCTAGAAGACTTTATACTGGTGTACTGCAAATTGACATTGATTTGATCATTTTCAGTTGATTAATAAATGAAACTAATGCCGAACTTACTAAGCTTTTTAATGCTTATTACTTTGATTTATTCTCGTCGGACCTTTAAAACAGATGCTTTAATTGGATTGACTTGGAAGCTCGCAAATTGTCATCAACATCTCAGCAGTCATTTTGGTTGTTGCTAGTTGGTTTAAGTGGCATGTTTTAGGAAGGGTCTTTAGTACTAAGATATTTTGTATAGATGTATATATTAAAAGTTAACAAGTTACTCTTTTTGCTAGTACAAGATAGTTGAACTTGTGTGCATAATTAGTTGAACCTTTTGGAACTTATATAAGTAGAAAAATGTATAAATCTTTTGGTGTCAAATGATGAAGCTTGAATACTTCAATTATGCTATGTGAATTTAGTTTACAATAAGTCATGATGCCTTATTTTGATAAGTCTTTGACATGCTTAAATGAACAGTTGATTTCTTGAATTTGAGGTGCCTCGTGGGCATATTGGTTGGATGAATTTTTGATATATTGAATGGATTATTTCATGAATAAATTGGTTTGTTTTGAGGTCTATAATGTGGGAACAAAATGCTTTAGGTACATGCTGGAGTTGGGCATGGAAATGGCTTGAATTTGGCCAATTCCATGTCCACACGGCCTGAGACACGAGCTTGTGTCTCGGCAGTGTGTGACAGACGGCTATGTGACATAGCCGTGTGCTCCCTGTAGGTTTCAAAGGTAGCAAGTTAGGCAATTACACGGTCTAGCACACGACCTGGCACTCGAGCGTGTGAGGCCATTTCGAAAGGTACAAGACTTGGCACACGAGCGTGTGGCTTGGCCGTGTGACCCAAGTCAAAGAGTTACACGGGCACAGACATTGGCTGGGACACAATCATGTGTCTCTACTTCGAATCTCCACATGGCTTAAGACACAGGTGTGTGTCTCAGCCGTGTGACCCCGGCACCTTAAAAATTTTCATCTTTTCCCAAAAAATTCTATATGTTCTCGATTTAGTCCTGATTTGTTTCTAATGTGTTTTTAGTGCCTCGGGGGCTCATATAAGGGACATCATGTATGCTATTAATAGAGTTTGCTATGATTGGTGTTGTGAAATATATGATTTAAATTTTTGACTGTTTTCAAATATAATCTCCAGTAATGCTCCGTAATCCTATTTTAGCGACGGATACGAGTTAAGGGTGTTACATTTAGTGGTATCAGAGCTATGGTTTAGTCAGTTTTTAGACTGAGCATATCATGTAGAGTGTCTAGAAATACATGCCACTTGACTAACCGATGATAGTGTGATAGCTTTTGATTATTTTGAATTATTCTTATATAGATAAACAGATGTTGTCAGTATCCACTCGAGCAGATTCTGATGAGGTGGAAAGTTTTATTCCACGTACTGATGGGGAAAGTACGTGAAATGAACCTAGACTGCAAGGATCTAAAGATGTCACACCTAATGCATTTCTCTGTATGATGCATGACATGTATGATGGGTATTTAAAGGTAAACTTCGCAGTTCCACAACCTCAATTTTCTCACCCTCAAGATTTGAGTAAGCAACGTGTTTATAGAGTGTCCGTTGATAAACTAAGAAAGTGTGGAGCTATTGAATTTTGTGGTAATGTGAGTGATGACTCAACCAAGGCTGAATATTGGTTAGAGCATACTCAAAGGGTGCTAGATGAAATGTTGTGTTCCCTCAATTATTGTTTATGGTGTACGATATCACTGTTAAAAGAGGAAGCATTTCAATGGCGGTCTACATTAACAGCAGTGGTGCAGAAAGAAATAATCAACTGGGACTTTTTTAAGTCTAAATTTTGAAAAAAGTATGTTAGCAAACACTATTTAGAGCTGAAGAAGGAAGTAGAACAGTAGCAGAGTATGAGAGATAGTTCATTCAGCTTAGCAAACATGCTCGAGAGATACTGCCTACCAAAGACATGTGTGTACATTTTGAAGATGGATTGAAGGATGAAATTAAGATGCTAGTAGGAGCTATAGAGATTTGTGAATTTGTGGTGTTGTTTGATAGAGCCCAAAAAATAGAAGAGGTTTGTGAAAGTAAAAGATGGGACGAATAAAAGGGATAGAAGTTTAGTAAACATGGGGGATCTAAAGCTTTCTCTAATTCTTCACTGAAGAAGATGAAAGAAGCCAGTAATAAGTTTTCTACTCCTTCAGAGGTTTTGGTAAGAGATCAGCTGAGACAGAATAGCAAGTAATCTCCGACTCCTTTAGTAGCTAGTGTAGGCAATGTGAAGAATTCAAATAGAGTAGAGTGCAAGCAATATGGATAGGTTCACTTTGGTGTTTGCAGAATTAACGATGGGACGTGCTTTAATTGTGGATCTCCTGACCATTTCAAAAGAGAATGTCCAAGTTAAAAAAAGCCTATTAAAGAGCATAACGAGAATCAGTGACCACTTCTAACGGAGGTAGAAGACCTAGATATAGCACAACGACAAGGGCCAACAGAGGCACGGTTAAAGAGTCAGGGACCAAATTTGAAGTAAGGGCTCCTACAAGGATGTATGCCATTTGTGCCGAGAAGAAACATTGGCTCCTGATGTTATTACAAGTACATTTTCTATCTTTAATGTTAGTGTGTATGCTTTAATTGACTGGGTCAACACATTCATATATATGCTCTACGTTAGTGATAGAAAAGGAATTATCTGTGGAATCTACTAATTATGATATTCAAGTTACTAATCCACTAGGTCAGAGTACGATAGTTAACTTAGTTTGTCGTAATTGTTCACTAAAAATTAGAGGCTATGAATTCCCTATTGATTTGATGTTGTTACCTTTTTGGGAGTTTGATGTTATTCTGGGTATGGATTGGTATCATTGCATAAACTATAGATAAAAACAGATTGATTTGAACTGTTAGATAGGAGAGATGATTTCAGTTGAGTTTGAGAGTCTGAAAGAGTTGTTAAAATTATTTAAGCTTTTTCTGCGCAGAGGTTGATATGAAAATGTAGCGAAACATTTCTAGCATATATTCTCGATACCAAAGATTCAGAATCAAAGCTAGATTAGTTACCAGTTGTTAGTAAGTTTGTTGATATATTTCCAGAAGAGTTGTTGGGTATTTCTTCTAATCGTGAAGTTGAGTTTGTGATTGACTTGGTTCCTAGAATTGCACTGATATCAATATTACCATACCATATGGCACCAGCTAAATTAAAAGAATTGAAAGCATAGTTGTAAGAGTTATTTAATGGAGGGTTTATTCGACTGAGCGTATCTCCCTAGGGTGCACCTGTGTTGTTTGTGAAAAAGAAAGACAGCTCTTTGAGATTGTGTATAAATTACAGACAGTTGAACAAAGTCACAATAAAAAATAAGTACCCTTTGCCATGTATCGATGATTTTGTTTGATCAATTGAAAGGTGCCACAGTGTTCCCAAAGATAGATATCAGATCCAGGTATTATCAATTGAAAGTTAGAGACTATGATGTGTCAAAGACTACTTTCAAAACTCGTTATAGTCATTATGAGTTTCTGGTAATGCCATTTGGCTTGACTAATGCCCCTGCTACTTTTATGGATTTAATGAATTGGGTTTTTTAACCTCATTTGGATAGATTTTTTGTGTGTTTATTGATGATATATTGATCTATTCCATGTCAGAATCCGAGCATGCTCAACCTTTGAGAATCGTACTATAGACTTTGAGATAAAAAAAATTATACGCAAAATTTAGTAAATGTGAATTCTGGCTTTGAGAGGTTGGATTTTTGGGTCACATAGTATCAACAGACAAGATTCGAGTTGATCCAAGTAAAGTTTTTGTTGTGATGAATTGGAAGACTTCAAAGAATGTTTTAGAAGTGCGAAGTTTTTTAGGTTTAGCAGGTTACTATCGACATTTTGTTAAAAAAAATTTGATTATTGCTTCACTGATGACCAAATTATTATAGAAAAATGTTGATTTTGTGTAGTCTGATAAGTGCCAATAGAGCTTCAATCAGCTGAAGAACATGTTGACGAAAGCTCTAGTGTTGACTCAGTCTGAATCTAGATAGCATATGTTATTTATAGTGATGCATCTTTCAATGATTTTGGTTATGTGTTGATGCAGATAGGAAAAGTAGTACCTTATGCTTCTCAGCAGTTAAAGTCGAACAAAAAAATTTTTCTACTCATGATCTCAAGCAAGCTGCGATTGTATTCGCTTTGAAGATTTAGAGACATTATTTATACTGTGAGAAACGTCATGTGTTCATAGATCAGAATAGTTTAATGTATTTGATGGCTTAGAAAGAATTGAAATTTAGATAGAGATGGTGGTTAGAGCTACTAAAAGATTACGATCTGATTATTGATTATCATCCAGGAAAGGCTAATGTAGTTACGGATGCACTCAATTGAAAGTCGTCATTTTTTGCACTTCGAGCGTTGAACACTCATTTATATCTGAATGGAAATGGTTCTATTTTAGAAGAGTTGAGAATGAGACCCCTATTTCTTTAGCAAATTCAAGAATTGTAAGATGAAGATCCGAAGTTGATAATGAAATGACAAATGGTTCAGAATAAATTGAGTTCAGAGTACAGTGTTGATGATAATGGTACATTGCATTATCATGATAGAATTTGCGTTCTGAGTAATTTAAATTTGAAACATGATATTCTCTGTGAAGCTCGTAGTAGTACGTACTCTATTCATCCAAGTAGCACAAAGATGTATTGTGAGTTGAAATAGATGTACTGGTGGCCGGATATGAAATAAGAAATTTGCAAATGTGTAGTTAAATGCTTGATTTGTCAGTAGGTGAAAGCAGAGCATCAGGTACTGTCAAATTTACTACAGCCTATTATGATTCCTGAATGGAAGTGGGAGCGAGTTACAATAGATTTCGTTTCTGGTTTACCTGTAACTCCAAGAAAGAAAGATTCGATCTGGGTGATTGTTGATAGCCTAATTAAATCGCCACATTTTATTCCAGTCAGAATAGACTTTACATTTGAAAGATTAGCGGAACTAAATGTGTATAAGATTGTCAGATTACACGGAGTTTCGACATCTATTATTTTAGATTGAGATTCCATATTTACATTGAGGTTTTGGAGTAAACTTCACGAAGCCCTAAGCACTAAGCTTAGTTTCAGCATTGCATTTCTTCCTCAGATTGAGGGGGCAATTAGAACGAGTGATTCAAATTTTGAAAGATATGATGAGATGTTGTATACTCGAATTTGAAGGTAACTGGGAAAAGTACTTACCGTGAGCTGAATTTGCATATAATAACAGTTATCAATCCAATATAAAAATGGCACCATTTGAAGCTCTTTATGGGAGGAAGTGTAAAACACTGTTTATTGGTTTGAATTGAGTGAATCCAAAATGGTGGGAATTGATTTGATCTAAGAAATAGAAGAAAAAATTGACTTATTCAGGATTCTTTGAAAGTTGTATCTGATCGTCAAAAATCGTACATAGATCTGAAAAGAAAAGATATAGAATTTGTGGTTAGCGATAGAGTATTCCTGAAAGTTTCTCTGTGGAAGAAAGTGTTGCATTTCGATTGGAAGGGAAAGCATAGTCTGAGATTTATAGGACCGTACAAGATTGTTGAAAAAATTGACCCTATAGCTTATGGCTTAGCCTTGCCTTCGAAACTCAAAAAAATCCATAATGTATTCCACGTTTCAATGTTGAGAAGGTATAGATCTGATCCTTCGCATGTGATTCCTTATAATGAAATTGAGTTATAGACAAACTTGATGTATTTGGAAGAATCAATGAGAATCTTAGCTCGAGAAGTCCAAGAATTGCGGAATAAATGAGTAGCATTAGTAAAACTCTTGTGAAATCGACATGGTTTAGAATAAGCTACCTGGGGAACCGAGGAATCAATGAGACTATAGTATCCGAATCTATTTTCAGGTAAGAATGTTAAATTTAAAAATGGCCATATCACATGCATGGGGTAGGTCTCGTGAAAGGTGGAAGTTATGTGGCAGTTTATCTATGATAATGTGGCCGTAATCGACAATTATGCGGTGGCTTGTCCACAATTTTTTATGTGGCAATTTATTAGCATTTATGTGGCAGCTTGTCCACAAATGGTTTGTTATTGGATGGATGGGTTCTAGGGAAATCGATATTGGTGTGTAGCGGAGATGGGTAGGAAAATTCTTCAAAAATGTGCATTGTTACATAAGCATGTCTCGATATACTCATTTACGTGTGATGGTGGTGGTTATATCAGATTTCCATTAAAATGATATTTATATATGTTGAAATGGATGTGTTTAATTTTTGTGTTGAAATGCAAGTTATAAACATTACGTAATGATCTTACACTAAGCCTTTTAAAACTCATCCACATTACTTGTGTGTTTCAGATAATCATTGTGGTTAGGACTTAGATTTGGTGATCGAAGAAGCTTTCGGAATAATGGTTTCTTAGTTGTGGATTTTCAGATAATTTTGGACATTTATGCACTTTATGATTATAGTTTAGATTTTATTGTGTCGTAAATTATTGAGCTATTGCATGGGGTTTTTCGTTTTAAAAACTGTGGACATTGGACTTTTTGCATGAATTTTGATATGGATTAAACATTTTGGTGATTTCTCCATTAAATTCGTTTCATGTAAATTCAATTGATAGGACATGAATCTTTTATGATCAAACCAATGTTTTATAAATAATAAGTTTTCTTTTGACGCAATGTTGTACAACATCGTATAAAAAGCGGATACTAGAACGTGTTTTCAAAGACTATATCCATTTATTTCAACTCTAAGTTTTTTTCCATTTCTGTGGCCCATGTAATAGCTTGGATTGGGCTATAAAATCTAGGCCCGATTTAAGGGGTCACATTTGGTGTAGGTTTGTCCATACAGTTTCAAAGTGTAACACGACCGTGTGACCCTAAGTTACACAGGCATAAGTAGTTACATAGTTTGGCTACACGGGTCCTGTTCTTGAGACACACGGGCTGAGCCCTGTCCCACGACCATGCGACAGCTATTTTCACTTTTTACTCAAAATTTTGTAAAAGTTTCATTTTATTCTAGAATTGTCTTCGGTTTGTTCAAAATGTTCTGTAAGCTTGATTTAGGTCTCGATTTGATTGAATAGTATGCAAATGAATGGATATGATTTATTTGTTTTTTTTTATTGATATTATCAAGGTGTTCAAGGTTTAATGTTGTAACGTCTATAGCTCGAGTTGGGCTACCAGACCGGGTATAGGGTGTTACAGGCATGCCCCGGGAACTAAAAAATTTACTCTTCCCTCATCTTTTGAAGCTCATAAACCATCTTTTTTGGAATTGATGGACTCCTACCAGATCATGGTAGAGGAATGTGGTTTGCTTGGTTGGGCCCACTATGAATGGTGTGGAAAATGTGAAGCTAAACAAGCTCAATTAGAAGTAACCTTAGCCTCTTGAAATCAAGAATTGGCTAACTCCACCAAAAATAAGAGGTCATAGCCCCTAAAATTCAGGAGTTTACTGAGTCTACCTCTAGTTAGGTGTCTAAGTACAACTCCTTGAAAATGGAGTCAGAGAGTAGGGTTCTCAAGTTGGATGGCCAGATCAAGGCACAGGAGGAACACCACATAAAGGAGTTAGAGAGTATCTAGAAGGAAAACAATGAATCCGTGGATAGATACAAGGTAAATACCACAAAAGAGATTGTGGATTGACTTTCTAAGCTGAGGTCCAATTATATCGTCCACGCCCAAGTTACCGTTGGCCTCGTTGATGTAAGCCAAGATGACTTCAGTTACTTGCACCACTACGTTAACAAGGATTTGAGCTTCAATGTACTAAACCCTTTTGGTCTCGAGTGGGAAGAGTTTAAGAAGAAATGTAAAGATTCTGACGATTTCTTCTACCCATCTAAGCCTGAGTCCACTACTCTTTCTTCTATAGAGGAAGCTAGTGATGAGGGAGATGAAATCACAGAGAAAACAGTTGATCCGTTGGATGGGGATAATGCTTAATCCTTTCTTATATTTATAATGATTTTCTATAGTGATGAAAAAATTCATCTTTTTCCTTTAATTATTCTGCATCATACTTGTCGCCAATCTGACAATGATTCGGCCACCTGCATTTATTCTTTTCACACTTACTATTTTATAACAACTCTTGAAGGACTAAGACAAATCTAATGTAACATGTTTACAGGGCTATTCCATAACTTCCTATGTCCAGAGGATTGGCTAAACCAAAGCTTTGATACCACTAAATTTGTAACACATTTACCCAACTCGATCGCCAAGTCTGGGTATAGGATGCCACAACAATCTGAATACCTTAACACATTTCTAATCTGATTTGAATACATACTTAGAAAACTTAAAGCCTTCAAATTATTCTCTGATATCTTTACACCCATCATATTAATTCCAATTTCATACAGCTAGACACCTTTAATCATCTAATATTTATTTAAAAGTTTACATTATGCCTTAATATAGACTCAAACAACTCCAAATCTAAGGTGCAACCTATATGGGTACCCCTCTATATATGTAAAAAGTTACTGCTCACACTAAACCCTAATAGAGTTTGGCTTGGTCCCTCTAGATCTCCAGTCTTTATATAACTTGCATTCAAGCAGTAATTTTATAAGCTCGGAAGAACTTAGTGGGATATGTACACAAAATTCATATAAGTTTGATTGAATATTAAGAAATTGAAATTTCTAGCTCCGACTTGAACTCCTTGTATATAATAGGAATATTTGGGAACATAGTTGGCAAGGTCAATGCCTTACTTACTTTGAGTCATTTATTGGCAAACATGGAGCCTATCAGATCATAATCAGGTTCACTCATTAGTCTCACTCCATTTATTTTGGTTCCTAATCCTTAATACATGTATTCATTACTTTTGATTGGCGATGCTTGGTGTTCCCAAGGAATTGCAGTAATAGCATGTCCTTACCAGAATACATTCTTTTTTCCTTGGAGAACTAGTGTGCACAGTGAAACCCCATGGCGCTCACTCTTTCAACCCATGCCTTTAAGATGGTTCTTTAGATGTATGGTCTAAAGGTACTATCTCCTACTTAGTTGTTTCATGAAGATTTCTACCATTGGTAGATTAACAAGATCTTTTATGTGTCTCACGATCTTGACAGACTTCTACTTTTCATTATTGTCTAGCGGACTTTATTCATCAATTTGCCTTGAGCTGGCACTACCTTATTATTGACTTACGAATTAAGATTGTATTCTATTATAGGCTATTCTAAATCTAGTTAATCAGTGTGGGATCCGCGGTTTCCCTGGCGGTCTTTTATTTATGTACACTATGTTTACCTTTTAACCTAAGATGACACTCTCTCCATTCACCCTAATTAGGTTGAGACACTTCCTTGACTCCACTAATCATCGCCTATGGAAAATTGTCTCATTATCTCGTTGGTCTGTGTTTCCTAAACACAAAAATTTCATTCAACCTTGTGAATAATCACATTAACCACACCCTGAATTCTACTTTATACCTTTATGGGTATCCTGATATAGTTATCTGTGAACTCCACATGTTTAATCCCTATTCTTTTTTTCCTGGTGGATTACCTTATGTTCACTGTCCCGTCAGACTCCAGATGTTGCCATAATCAAGTTATGGTCTTACACAATCTACACTTATGTTAACATCTTGGCAAAATACCCTATGTTTATTGTCCTGATGGACACCATAAGCTGCCATAATTAAGCTATGGTCTTACACAATCTACCCTCATGTTTAAACATCTTGGTGAACTACCATGTGTTTATTCTCCTAGTGAACTCCATATATTGCCATATTCGAGCTATGTTCTTACACAATCTAACCCCATGTTTAACGTTTTGGTGGATTACCCCATGTTTATTATCTCGGTAGACTCCATATGCTTCCATAGTAGAGCTATGGTCTTACACCTTAAACCTCTTCTAAGGTGTCAGCCTGAAAGACCTTATTATCGTCATGGTGTCACCCCATAGAGCCTGCTGAGCACCATCTTTGTGATGTTCTATGGAATGTAATTACCATCATTACGGTGTCGCCTTAAAGGACCAATACTATTCTATTTCACATTTAACCTTGATGCTCTAATATTGCAGTGTCCCCTCGGTAAGGCTTGGAGCTTCGTATATCATGATTTGGACTTAGCAACACTGGATTGCAAAATCTAATGGAAATCTCATTTTGCTATCCATTAGCCAATTCTTCCATTTTGTCATTTCTAACTTTGATGCTTGAACACCACATTGTCCCTTTCGCAAGACTTAGAGCTTCGCATATCATGTTTTGCACCCAGCAAATCCTGAACTATAGAATCTAATGAAAATCCCATTTTTCGCATCCTAACTTTCATCTAACACTTCCATAGTCTTTCCTTCACACTACGTACACATTACTAAAGCGTATCCTACAAATTATCATTTTACATACATCAGGCCAGTTAACCAATCATCAACTATCTATCATAAAACTATCTGTCAATGACTGGCCAAAGCTCACGTAGTATTATACGTATACACACCATAATATGAGGCGACCTCATTAAATATTCAATGTGGTTCATACAAGCCACATGACATCTTCTACCATTGATCTGTCATAATTCGATGTAGCAGATTAAACTAGTTTTCATATATAAGGAGCTTGAATATGAGTAATTTTGGTATGTTTTAGTTATATTTTTTTAGTGTAGTTTAAATTCAATAAAAAGGTGAGCTAACATACTTAATGATTGTGAAAGAGACAATGCAAAGGCGAAGCAACTCAAAGTTGGTCACTGTGTTGTAACACGAATAGTTTTATGTTGCAACAATGGCCTTGTAATAGATTAATAACTAGAATAAGGCATTTTAGTTTGCACAATGGAAACTAAACATGACAGCATCAACTAAGTTATGTTTGAGGATGATAAGTACCTTAATTCTATAAATAGGCTCATTTAGCACTAGTTTGAGGATAAATTTTCATACTTTATGTTTTCTTTGTAATTTTAGTTTCTGTTTTTCCATTCTTTTGGGCATTAATTTTATTTTTATGATTTTCTATTTTGAGTTCTTTAGGGAACATGATTTGTAAAAGCGATCAAACACTAATGGATTTTTTGCACTTCATCTATCAAATACAAACAAGATTCTCTAAAATCTACGCTTGATTTACTATTTATGCATATCTTTATTTTGGTGCTTATGATGTTTATGGATTCTAAAAGGAACTAATCCTCTTATAGGGGATTAGTGAGTAGAAGTGTGATTAAGTAATTGCTATGTCGGGTTTTCTTGGTGGATCAGCTGTTCCGGAGAGGAAGAGCTTAAACCCTAGGGTTGACAAACCTAGGAAGTCATGTATGTGGGAATTCATCTAAAATTGGTATGGCCTATCTGTGAACACCTTAGCCCTGACCCGGTCTTAGACCCTAGAGTCATTTTGGTGCTATGAATTTTTCACTTGAGAGGTTAGCAGAGTTGTATGTAACTGAGATAGTTAGATTGCACGATGCACTAGTTTCTATTATTTCCAATAGAGATCCATGGTTTATGTCTCGATTCTGGAGCAAGTTACATGAGGCTCTAGGTATTCGTTTGCATTTTAGTATTGTGTTTCATCCTTAGATCGATGGTCAATCCGAGGGAGCCATTCAAATACTCAAAGATATGCTTCGATGTTGCATTTTGGAATTTTAAGGTAACTGCGAAAGATTTTTACCGTTGGTTGAATTTGCATACAAAAACAATTATCAGTCGAGCATTTAGATGGCACCGTATGAAATTGTATATGGTCAAAAGTGCCGAACTCCGTTATACTAGACTAAGCTTAGTGAGAAAAAGCTTACCAGGGTTGATTTGATACAAGAAACTGAATAAAAGGTTAAAGTGATACGAGATAGTTTGAAAGCAGCTTCAGATCGACAGAAATCCTATGCGGATTTGAAAAGAAAAGACATAGA
Organism: Gossypium arboreum; assembly: GCF_025698485.1. Classification (NCBI taxonomy): domain Eukaryota; kingdom Viridiplantae; phylum Streptophyta; class Magnoliopsida; order Malvales; family Malvaceae; genus Gossypium; species Gossypium arboreum. Next base: position 61,898,298 of record NC_069075.1, on the reverse strand, counting down.
ATTTCAAGTCGGTGACAAAGTGTTTTTGAAAGTATCAGCCTGGAAGAAAGTTCTTCGACTAAGTCATAAAGGAAAGCTTAGTCCGCGATTTATTGGCCCGTATGAGATTATTGAAAGAATTAGGCTGGTAGCTTACAAATTAGCTTTGCCATCAGAGTTAGAAAAGATTCACAATGTATTTCATTTATCTATGTCACAACAGTATCGATCAGACCCTTCACATATAATTTCACCTGTCGACGTTGAGATCCAGCTAGATATGACATACAGTGAGGAACTAATCTAAATTCTAGTTCAAGAGGCTAAAGAATTGAATCATTAGTTCAGTGAAAGATTAAAAGATCATACTAGGGTAAGGACTAGTTGATTGAGTAGAAACAAGAAATAGGAACTAGTTATGTGTTACACCCCTAACTCGTACCTGTCGCCGGAATAGGGTTACGGAGCATTACTGTACAAACAAAACATTAAAACATTCATTTTATAGATTATTGCAAACATAATATAATTACATTCAATCATATACATAACGTTCCTTAATTGAGCCCTCGAGGCCATAGAAATACCTTAGAAACCATTCGAGACCATATTTAAAATAATCGAAACATATAAGAAAAAATTAGAAAAATTTGACTGTAGGGGTCACACGGCCATGTGGCCAGGCCGTCTGCCTCACACGATTAAGATGCACGCCCGTATCTCTGGCTATGTAACAATCGAAATAAGGACACATGGCCGTGTCCCAGTTTGTGTCCTCACTAGTGTAATACTCTGAGTTGGGTCACACGGCCAAGCCACACTCCTGTGTACCAGGCCGTGTAACTCTCAAAATAACCACACACGCCCATGTGCCAGGCCGTATGCTAGGCCGTGTGCCAGGCCATGTGCTAGGCCATGTAACAGCTTGACTTGCATGCGTTAAAACCTATAGGGGACACACAACCATGTTGCCTGGCCATGTGATGTAAGCACGCCCGGGGCATCCTCGAATGCGAGTCAAGAACTAACTGAACTTCCAAAAGGCCCCATGACTCGAGCTCGAACCAAGCAATTTCAAGACGCTTTATCAGCCTTGGTGATGCGCATTTTGGAAGAGAACAAGGCCCTAAACATTGGAGAAGCTACGGACACTCTTTTGAAGACCCAATTCACTCTTTTGCAAGCTGACTTTAGCTCCTCTCTAGTTCCCTTAGCTCAATTAAGCTCCAATCAGCTCACTTAAGCTCGTTTCAGCTTGTTTGAGCTTAATTTTAGCTTGTTTCAGCTCATTTCTTTTCCTTTACAATAAACTAAATTTTAAATTTGTTTCAATCTAATTTGCTATAGCTCATGCCGAATTCCCTGGCTCAATTTATCTCGCTAAGTGTTTTTGATTATTTGAGCTAGCCGAATTTAATATGATAGTTGACTTATAATTAATATGCCCGAATTTAGTTGGTGTCATTAAGTTGTATAGTTGTTGTTTAAATTATGATTATATGAATAGTTGTGTTTTATTTAATTATGTTATTTAAGCTGAATGTGGAGGCTCATTAATGGCAGGGTGCATGTATGGGATTGCTCATTGAACGGGAAGATTCATGCATGGCTCGGTTCAATGTTTGGAGGTCTTACATTTATGAACATGGAGGATTAATTGCATGCAATGGATATTGAATAATACATCTCCTTTGGACTGCACACATGTATGAATGAAGGATAATTAATGCAAGTTCATGTACGGCTAGGTTCAAGCTCCCTTTTAAGTTCCATGTACAGCCGAATGTATGTGGGAGGACCCTTGGAGTTTCTAAGCACCTATTCGGCGAAGAAACACCTCTTGGAAGCTTCATGCACCTCATGGCTGAACCTAGACACCCATTGAGCTTCCAAAGGTTCACATTCATTCAAGTGATTAAAGCTCATACATGAAGCTGTCCAAACACATCCCCATCAGTCGAATCAAGACTAGTTAATTAATGTTTTCATTCTAGAACATTCTAGTTAGTTCATGACTGAATTTGCTTAGTCTTTAAACTAGCTAGTTTGTCCATTCGGCTACTACATGATAGCCTATAAATAGTTTGTTTATTTCATTGGAAAAGGACTTTTGCCAATTTGTTAATGAACATTGTTATTGTGAGGTTGCTTCCTCTCATATCTCGTACAAGTTTCAAAAGACTTATCTAGTTTGTGCTAGTGGCGTCAATTGACCTTGTTTGAACTTATCACTAATCTTGGTGTGGTGTTCACCTATCCTTCTATCTATCTTTCCACCTTAACAATATAGGAACCGGGGTGACACTTTTTAGTGTTGAATCATTCCTAACGTTAAGTTCACTATTCCATCCCCACCTTACATTATCTCTTTCTTATTGTTTCAAAACCGTACCATCCCTTCAACATCCTTTCTTATTTCCTTAGCTGAATCTACCACTACCTTTTTGCATATCTTTGAAAACCTTCCACTAATTCAAACCTATTCTTTCAATTCTATTTCTAAGACCGAGGCATGAACGACCCATCTCGTCTACGATCGGGCAACTACCTGAATTCAACTCAACCACCCGAGCCGGATCACATCACCATATGTCACACATGACTGAATCACACGCCCGTGTCTCAGGCTACGTGGACATGAAATTGGCCAAAATCAAGCCATTTCCAAAACCAACTCATGTAACCACCTCAATTAAGTGCCCTAAGATATTGCTACCATTATGTAGAAGGGACAAATCCTATATTGATAAACCATATCCCACTACATAGATTATGGTATATCTAACATTAGCCTTTTATAGAACAACCAGTTACAATGGACGTTTGAGTGTATAAAAATATACAACTCACGATGTTGGGGTAATGATGATTTCAAGTCTGAAGATCGTATAAATAATAATCATTATGAGTAATGTTGTAACTATTACATAATAATCCAATAAAGATACTCACAGCAAGCCAGTCTAATATGTTGTTCTCTAACATACATACTCATGTATTATTTTTGACATCTCATGCCAATGACAACACTCTTTCATCAATAAACTACACGTTAGTTTTAATGCATTATTGTTGTTCAAGCCTACAATAATACTCGACTAAGGACCTTTTAAGAATAATCATATTATTCTTAAGACATTATTATAAAATAGTTTATTTATATGCATAGAAAAGAAACTGAAATAATAATGGCAATGCCTTATATTAATAAATGAGGTAAAACAAGTATGTTATTACAACCATCTAATGATTGGTATTTCAGAGGCAAAATAACGGAGGACCCATATATGCAACTAAAATGGTTCCTTCAGCTTTCTGATACATATAAATATAACAGGGGCACCGATGATGCTATTTGTGTTCGATTGTTCCCCTTCTCCTTGATTAACAATGCCTTTGCATGGTTAGGTTCGTAGGCACAGGATAAATCACGACATAGAATGAACTTGCAAAGAAATTCTTACAAAAGTTTTTTCCAATAAGTAAGATGGTCCAATTAGGAAGAGAGGTTTCCACCTTCAAGAAGTTAGGAGAAAGTTTTCACGAATCATGGGAATGATTTAAAATGCTAATACAGAGATGCACACACCATGGATTACCCAAGTGGCTGAGTCTGTAGATGTTTTACAATGGTTGGATGCACACACATGTTCAGGACAAGATGGAGCCACATGAAAAGCCTTAATAAACAAAATATACAAGGATGTGTATGAGTTGATAGAAGATATGGCAATTAATTCTTGCCAGTGGCCAAATGAAAGATTCACTTACAGTCAGTGACCATCTACGATAAAAGTTGTCTAGGAAAATGATAGATACCAATAGATTTTTGAAAGACTCAATCGCATATAGTCCTCATCCAGTGTGTCGTTGATAACTCTTGAATTAGACTTATTTAATTGCCTATACTTTAGTGTTGTTAGTTGCATTTTAGGATACTGCATTGGCACTTTTAAAGCATTACATTGAAGAGTATGGATTGTGCTTAATTATGATTAGATGTTGCTTTTAACCACTTGTGGAAGGGATTTCTTTAGTGATTGTTTGGCAGGTGTAGAGTGTAGGGCAAAGGTTGACGGTTTGTCATGGCAAAGTATAGACAGTTTACCATCACAAATGTTGTGGCAATGCTGGGAAAACACCTAGCCAACACTTAATGTGTACTGCTCTTGGCCCCACATGTACATGTACCAGATATATCTACTTGGCAAATAGAAGAAGGATCGTGGGTTAATAGACCTACCCTACAATTTGACACTTATAAAATCTAGGCAAGGAACCCTAATTAGGGGGCAACCTCTAGAAAAAATAGAGCAACCTTGAGTAGCCGAAAATAGACTAGGACAATAGCCTTGGATGAAAATGAAAACATCGAGTAGGGGCAAAGAACAAGGGTGACAGAAGAATGAGAAAATGATTGCAATTGTAACAGTCTGTTTTTAGTGAAATCAGAACATCCAATGTGAGAATATTTATTTTATTTTTATTAATGTCTACAGTATGTTAGTAGGTCATATAAAAATTTTGTAAATAAATTTTGACGTTTGCATGTTTAATTTGATGAAAAAGACTAAATCCTTAAAGGTGCAAAATTAGAGTTCTATAAGTTAAAGGTACTAAATGGCCATGGAATTAAATGGTTAAGGGATTTCACTAGTAATTATACCATTGTTATTATGAGTGGACAAATATGAACATTAAATGTGTTTTTTTAAAGGTTAAACTATAAGGTTATTTAAGTAAATTGATAAATATGTTAAGTAAAAAAAGAAGATGAAAAAAGATATCATCTTCCTTAATGAACTACTCCATCGAATTTGAGACGAAAAAACCCTCCATGGAAGGTTGTTGAATTCAACTAGACATTCCTCTTGCATGTAAGTAAATTTTGGTCTTATTTTTAATGGTTTTTATGTTTTCGGGATCGTTGTAGCTTAATCTAGCGAGCCCAGAGACTAATTTGCAAAACCATTAAAAGGTTAAGGTTTTTCCATGAATGTGTACATGTGATTTTTTATGTTTGATGGAAGAAAATGCATCTTTATTGATAGATAAACAACTTTTGTAAAGTGAATTTTGTTGAAAATGTTAAATAGGGATTTATTTGTAAAATGTAAAAAATACATGGTGGAAATTGTGAAATAATAAATTGTATGGCTTGTTATGGACCTATAATGGATTTTACTAGCTTGGGCAAGGATGAAATTGCACGAATTTAAATTTATGAGCTTAAGGACTAAATTGTAAAGAAATCAAAATAATAGTGGCAGAAGCATAATTTTGCAAAAATTTGAAATTGAATTGAATTGAATAAAATGGTTATTAAATAGATTGAATTTTTTTATTTAGATCAAGATAGACCTTGTACGGCTTTAAATCGGGGTAAAGATAAAGCTTCGGATTAGTCAACTTCGTTTCTACACCTTTATCGACGAGGTAAGTTCGTGTAATTGTGTAATGTTTTAATGTTATCTTTTGAGTTGTATGTAATTTTTGGATTGTTATATAAATACTTATAGCAAATCCAACGATGTTACGACAATTAATGAGCCCTATTTGAACCTTAGGAATACGTAGGATACAAATGACATGTCATTAGGGTTTCCATGTTTTGGGTGCTGGTCTTGAATGTCCTACCAATGTTTGAGGTCCAACATGTGTTGTGGTTACTCCACAGCTTGTGTGAGCAGCATCGTGTAGCTTACATTTCGACCCACAGCTCGTGCGAGTAGGCCCATTTCACAGCTTGTGTGAGCAGACTCATTTCACAACTTGTGTGAGCAACAATGTAAAAGAAACGAAAGGTTATGATTATATGTTTAGCACATTTTGTGTGAGCTATCCCGCATATCAGATGATATTCTAAACGGTTCAACGGGCATGAAATTGAAGGGAAATGGTAAGTGTTTGATATGAACCAAGGCATGATTGTATGGAATACATTGTAATGGTGAGCTACATGGAAAACATGTTATGTTATGATGGATGATAAATGTAATTGAATCATGCTCAAGTATAATGGTTATCCATGTTAAATTTAAATAAATCATGTTCAAGTATGCTAACATGTTTGTGTTGGTGCTTAGGCTTGTGCCAAGCTAAAGGTTAGATTATGCCATGTTAAATTTTAATGTTATGAACTTACTAAGCATTATATGCTTACATGGTCTTCTTTTCCATGTTTTATAGATAATCAGAAGCTTGTACAATTTGGAAATTCGTTGGAGACCTATCACACTATCCAACGGCTATATCGGTAGCTTTTGATGTTTTGGTTATGGTTGTAGTGGCATGTATAGGTGGACTTTTACTAATGATCTAGTGGTTTATGTTTGGTATGCATATATAAGGTTGACAGACTTTTGGCATTTTGGTGCTTAAATGGTTGGTGTTGAAATAGTCAAGTAAAAGTATATGTTGGATAACCAATTTGGTATGTTTGGTTGTGTTTTGGTACATGATAAATTATGTTATGACATGGTATGGAAATAGGTAGTTGTGTGTGGTTGATTTATGCTAAATGTGTTTATGTTTTGGTAATTTGATGATTTGTGATTGAGGAGCTTTTTGGCATATTGGTTGTATGAATAGATACCATATTTAATTAGTCCCATCATGCATGTTTTAGGTATGTTTTGAAGCTTAATTTTATGTGCAAATGGCTCGTAGGTGTGAGCTTGATTTGGGTGAAACAAATGTCTTGAAAATGGCCTATTTGTTGTCTACACGGCCTAAGACATGGGCGTGTCTTACCCGCGTGTGACACTCGGCCGTGTATCCCTTATAGGTTTCAAGGGTTGCAAGTCAGACAATTACACGGCCTAGTGCAGGCCTGGCACACGGGCATGTGGCTTGGCTGTGTGACCCAAGTCAGAGTGTTAGACGAGTACGGACACGAGCTAGGACACTACCATGTGTCCCTACTTCAAATGTCCACGCGGCCTAAGACATAGTTGTGTGTCTCAATAGTCTGAGTCACATGGCCTGGCCACACAATCGTGTGACCTTTACAATGTGAAATTTTCTATCTTTTTCCATGAAGTTGTAAATGTTTCTGATATAGTCCCGAGTCATTTCTAAAGTATTTTTAAGGCCTCGAGGGCTCAAGTAAGGGACATTATGCATGAGTTTGGATGGATTATACTATGATTTATGAAATGTTTGAAATTGAATGTTTTAAGTTACGATTTTATTGTAATGCTCTGTAGCCCTCTTTTGATGATGGATATGGGTTAGGGATATTACTGCAATCATCTTTAGCAACTGCAAGACATTGTGCTGCCTGTGTTGAGAACTGGATTGGTGAAAGCTATTATCTCAAACTTCCTCCTTTGTTTCTTGTGGTTCTTTTTTTTAAAGCTTATTTTTTATTGATGATGTTGGTTATTATATTAAACTCAAACTCTATTTGCCCAACTATGAGCTATAACTCAAATTCAATGTTCAAATTATATGCAAGTTGTACGTTGACGAATGTGCAACAGGTTTACAAGGATAATTAATTTCTATAGGTTTAGGTTAATTGGATAGGAGTGGATAATATGAGTGAATGATTAATCACTTGTACATAGCAACCTCTAGACATAGAGCCTTGCCTCGTATGAAAGAAGGTAGGAAATATTAGTGGTACCCGAGCTCAAAGCCTATAGACATATAGTGCCCTAGGGGAGGTAACCCAAGGTTTTGCTCTCGAGAGAAGCAGAAATCGAGCAGTAGAATATTCACGACTTTACTGTGGCATTAATAAGTATGAAGGTAGATTCATCAGTATGTCCTAATCAATATAGAAATTTCTCAACCCTTTTTTGTAATGATTTTTCCATGGCATTCTTGTTCTGTTTACTCGTTTTCTTTTACACATTTTATACATAATCATTCTCTCATTTTTCCACTACATTCTTATTCCTATTTTGCTTTAGCATTAAACAAACTTAACTATAATAATTTGACCAAATTTTACCTATGTAATCACTGTGGAGACAATCTCACTCATCAATTTATTACTTGTTCGACATGTACACTTGCATGACTTGCATATCAGTTATGCAACCAACAGTCATTAATATGTGGAAAAGATAAACCTCTTTTCCATTATATCAATAATCCAACTGATGATGTGAATTACATCAGGAATAGGGATGAAAACCCTTATTCAAATACATATAACCTAGGCTTCAGAGATCACCCAAACCTGAGATGGGGCAGAAACTAGGAAGGAGGTAATAGTTCCAATCCCACTAAAAATGCTAATTGTCAACCTCTATAATTATAGCAATCTTAGGAAAGGGCCAACCCAAATGACTATACTGTGTATGGTTAACTCCTAGACTGAATTGAGAGGGAGATGCAGTCAATGAGGACAGAAGTAAAACAGGTGCAGTCGCAGTGCACCAATACAACGAAAACATTAACCAAGCTGGAAGATCAAATGAGCCAATTAGTGGGCATGATGGGAGATATCAAAGGTAAATTGACACTGGAATCTCAAGAAATACTAAGAATAATCCTCTGAGAAAAGGGAAGGAGTATGGAAAAGCAATTGCGCTCCGTTCAAGTAAAGTATTGAGTAGCTCGGAATAACCAACTCGTGAGGAAAATAAAGAGGAATCAGATGATCTTCTAGAGGACCCTCAAACAGCTGAAATTGAACCAGAAACAAAGGAGTTAGCTGAGCCAACAACTGAGCTAGAGATAGAGCCAATCAAGGAACCTGCATTAACAAGGGTATTGTTCCCTTCATGGCTAGAAGATAAGTGAAAATGGGATGAAGCATTTAAATGATGTTAACCTGCCTTTAAGAGAGATCATCAAAGAGGTTCCTAAATATGCCATGTATTTAAATGAAATTATGTCTAGGCATAGGAAAATTAAAACAGAAGAGCAGGTTAATTTAGACGCATCCTATAGTGCCATAATGTAATAGCCCATTTTTAGTCAAATTGAAAAAGTGGTTTTGAGACCAAAAATCTGAGGTTAAAATATTTATTTTATTATTATTTTAATGTATATAGCATGATAGTATGATTGTGTGAAAATTTCATTAAGAAATTTTATTGTTTGAGTGTTCAATTTGATAAAAAGGACTAAATCGCGAAAAGTACAAAAGTTGTGTTCTAATAACTAAAGGTATCTAATAGCTATGGAGTATTAAAGTGGAGGTCTGCATATGATAATTAACCCATACAAGAGTTAGTGGATGATAAATGGCTTGGTATAAGTGTAATTATTAAATATTTTAAAGGTTAAATTAGGAAATAGGTTTTTAATGTTAAATTAAATAAAATCAAATGAAATTATCCATTGATTCATCTTATTCAAACCAATTCTTCTTGAGAAAATAGGGATAGGGATTCGGCTATCTTCATTTCCTTCATTTAGGTACGATTTTTTTTTCCATTTTTAATGATTTCTATGTTTTTAAGATTATTGCAGGTTAGTCTAGCTAGCCTAGGAACTATTTTGCAAAACTATTAAAGGTTTAGGGTTTTTCCATTGATGAAATAACATGTGTTTTGACGTTTAATGGTAGAAAATGTATACTTCTTGTTAGATAAATAACATTTGTTAAGTGATTTTTAGTTAAATGTCCAAAAAGGGATTAAATTGTGAAATGTATAAAATTCATGGTTATTTTGTGAAATAAATGAAAAATGTGGGCTACTAGGGACCTAATTGAAATTCATCTAGAATGGATTTAGGTTGAATTGCATGAATTTGTATTTTTATGAGATAAGGACTAAACTGTAAAAATGTTTGAAATATTAGGAGCTAAAGTTTAAAGTTGCTAAAATGTGTATTTTGTACTAAATTGAGTAGAGTGATAATTAAATAAGTTAATTTTGAATATTTGAGATCAATAAAAGCGAAATACGGATTTAGATTGGGAAAAGAACAAAGTTTTGGATTAATCGACTTGTTTCATCGTTTTTGCATTCGAGGTAAGTTTGTATGTATTAACAATTATTATATGAATTTTAAATACTTTAATATTTCATAAATTGTGAATATGACACTGCGGACAAATTCAACAACAATTCGGCAAGTGTGAAATCCCGCTTGAACCTTAGGAATAGATTAGGGTACGAATGACATGTCATTAAGGGTTATGTGATTCGGGTGCTGGTCCATACGTCCTACCGGTGCCTGAGTTATCCAGCATGTGTTGCAGATGCTCGTCAGCTTGTGTTAGTAGCATCGTGTAGCTTCGTCATGACCGTCAGCTTGTGTGATCAGACCCATTGATAGCTCGAGAGTGAGCATTATATGTGATACGATATTGAGATAGGTTCGGCTATATATGTGGCACTTAGGGTGCGAGTTTCTTGAGTATCTGACAGTATTCTGAATGGTTCAACAGGTATATCAAAGATGTGGATGAGTATAAGTTTTTTAAAAGATGGTACAGGTATGTTCATGAACCAAATAAGTATTGAAATTAGGGAATTTATGAAAGTTACCTAACTTTTTGAATGAGAAATGTGGTAGGTTGGTTATTCAATATGAGATATGTTATGTTATGTTTTATTTGCCTAAATTGTGCATATATGGTAAGTTGATTTTAATGCTATACGAACTTACTAAGCTTTATAGCTTACTTTGTTTAATTTTCCATGTTTTATAATGAGATCAAAGCTAGCTCAGATTCAGGAATCGTCAGAGACTTCATCACACTATCCAACTATCACTTTGGTACTTTTGAACTTAAGTATTTTGTGAATAGTGAATTCTCGTGTGGCTATCCCGTATGCCCTGAGAAATGGCCACACCCGCCCGTGTGTTAGGTTGTACCAATCTTGTAAGGTATACTAACTTTTGCCACACGGCCAAATCACACGCCTGTGTGTTAGGCCGTGTGGACCATACTGACTTGATCTTTAATTTAACATTAGGGGGCACATGGCATGTAACTTGACCGTGTGTCACACATGGCTGAGACACACGCTCGTGTGGACAAAAATAGGCTATTTACCAAGCCATGTTTCCACCCAAATTTGCATACACCTGCATCAAATCAAATTGCACCAAAACATGGCATAAATAGTCATTTAAACCAACTAAATCAAACCTAATTCATCAGAATAGTAAATTCCTTTGAATTGAATTAGAAGAGTCAGATGGATTGCCTATTGTGATTTCATCGATGTCAGCGTAGAAATATGTGAGAAAAGGTTGTGATGCTTACCTAGCGTATGTTTTGGATACCAAAGTGTCTGAATCGAAGATTGAATCAGTGCTAGTAGTATGTGAGTATCCGGATGTATTTCCAGAAGAGTTGTCTGGGTTGCCACCGATCAGATAAGTCGGGTTTGCTATTAAATTAGTGCCAGGAACCTCACCGATATCTATAGCTCCGAATGAAATGGCTCCAATAAAATTATATGAATTGAAAGCTTAGTTGCAAGAGTTAACAAATAGAGGTTTCGCATGATCTAGTTTTTTGCCTTGGGGTGCACCAGTATTGTTCGTGAAGAAGAAGGACGAATTAATGAGACTTTGTATTGATTATCGTCAGCTCAACAAGGTTATGATAAATAACAAGTATCCTTTACCGAGAATCAGTGATTTATTCAATCAGTTGAAAGGAGCAACAGTATATCCAAAGATTGATCTGCAGTCTGGTTATTTTCAGTTACAAGTTAAAGATTCGAATGTGCCGAAAACTGTGTTTAGAACAAGGGACAGGCATTATGAATTTCTTGTTATGCCTTTCGGATTAACTAATGCTCCTGCAGTTTTTTATGGATTTGATGAATCAGATTTTTAGACCGTATTTAGATAGATTTGTTGTTGTATTCATTAACGACATTCTAATCTATTCTCGAGATGAGTTTGAGCATGCTGAACATTTAAGAATTGTACTACAAACTTTGAAAGATAAATAAATATTCGCTAAATTCAGCAAATGCTACTTTTGGCTCCAATAGGATGGATTTTTGGGACATATTATTTTAGCAAAAGGCATCAGAGTTGATCCGAGCAAGATTTCAGCAGTTGTTGACTAGAAACCACCAAGAAATGTGTCCAAAGTCTGAAGCTTTCTGGGATTAGTTGGCTACTGTCGGTATTTTGTAAAAGGGTTATTGATGATTGCTTCAACAATGACTAGATTGCTACAGAAAGATGTGAAATTCGAGTAGTCTGAGAAATGTTAGCAGAATTTTGAACAGTCGAAAGCATTGTTAACTGAGGCACTAGTTTTAGTTCAGCCTGAGTGTAACAGCCCGATTTAGGGCCAAAATGGAACAGTGGTTTCGAAACCACGAATCTGAGGTTGAAAAAAAAATTATTTTGATTTAGTTTTAGTGTTTATATTATGATTGCGTAATTGTGTGAAAATTTCGTTGCGAAATTTTCTCGATTGGGTGTTTAATTTGACGTTTAGGACTAAATTAAAATAGGTGAAAAATGTGTATGTTCTAGTTCATAAAGTACTTGATTGAAATGGGGATTTTAAGTAGAGGTCCTTAAATGGCAATTAGACCATTATACTTTATATGGACAAAAATTTGGACATGGATAGAATTTTTAGAAAGTTTAGTAGTAAGGGCATTTTGGTCATTTGTATATTAAATGAAATAAAATGGGAAAAATAACACAAAAATGTGTTCATCTTCATTTAAGCTTGGCCAAAGCTTACATGTTCTCCATAGCTAGGGTTTTTCCAAGCTTTCAAGCTCAATAGTCAGTGCATTCAAGCCCCGTTTTTAATGTTCTTTACATTTTTGAAATCCTCGTACTCGGTCTACGTATTTCTACCATTATTTCGAATTAGGGTTTATGTTTTAAAATTTACCCATGAATTATATGCATGTATTTTTATGTTTTATGGTATAATATGAATGTTTGAAGTTAGGAGAACGATCTTTTCTAAGCAATTTTTAGCAAAAACGAGCAAAACGACATAATCGGTAAAAATACCTACTGTTCATAACTATGTGTTAGAGTGAGAATTTGATGTTGTCATAGAAGAGAAAAATGTTCAGCATGTTATAAAACATAAGAATAAGGGCTGAAATTAAATTTTTGAGCCTAGGGGTAAAATCATAATTTTGTAAAAGTTAGGGGGCAAAAATGTAATTTTTTCATAATGTGATTTTTGGATTTAAATAAATAGTATGAGTGTTAAATGAGCTAAATGTGTTGTTATAGATCAAGAAAGGCATGGAATCAACCTCGAACGGGGGAAAGAAAAGATTTTGGACTAAATTGTAAAATTCCCATATTTTGCACCAAGGTAAGTTTGTATGTAAATAATACATTAACTTCATTTACATTATTATATTTCAGCCTATTATATATATTTTAGCTAATTTTGAAGCATAAATCAACTATTGAAAGAATGGAAATAAGTAATAGAGAGAAATCTCGGTTGAACATTGGGAAAGATTGAATAATATAGATGGAATGTAGCTAGGTCACATGTATGGTGCTGAGAGCACATCATGTGTATAAGAGAGCTACGAGATACTATGTAGTAGCTAGGTCACATATGTGATATGGGATGTATCCCATGTAGACAAGAGAGCTACAGGAAAGATAAATGTAGCTAGGTCGAATGTGTGATCTCAAGTGAAGGATACCATGTAGACAAGAGAGCTACGAGATAAATTGGCTAGGTCACATGGGTGGTACTAAGTGTTCACCATGTGTACAAGAGAGCCGAATTATATGAAATATGATGGGTGGAGCTGTGCGCTAAACTACCAAGTATCGAGAATTGATCCGAAGTGTTTGTGACAGCCCAAAATTAACCCTAGTCGGGAAGTGGTTTCGGGACCGCTAAACCGAGTCACCGAAATGTTTGAATGTAATATTTATTGTCTAGAATATGTAATTATGAATGTGTGAAAATTTCAAGTTCCGATTTAGCCGATTGCATGTGAATTCAATTAGTAGGACTTGTATGACACTTTTGAAAAGTGAAAGGCTAATCTATAAGGACCTAATAGTGCATGTAGTCAAAGGGGAGGACTTGCATGTCAAATTCCCCTCCCCAAGTTGTAGTGGCCGGCCATGACAAGGAATCATGGGCTAAACATGTCATGAAACATGTTTTGTTGGTGCATTAGGGAGAAACAATAAACAAATAAGTATGGGTAATAAAGAAAGAAAAAAAAATGTGTGTGTGTGAGTGAAACCCCCCATTGCCGTGTATTGTGGAAGAAAAAAAGAAAAAAATTGCTCATCCATCTTTTCATTCTCTCTTGACTGAAAGTACTAGAGGAAGGAAGGGATTTTGCTTCATATTTATTTTGGAAGAGGATTAGGAAGAGATTGGCTATAGTTGCATCAAGATTAAGGTATGTTTGAGGTTGTGCCATGAGATTCATGCATGTTTTTAGTTGCTAGCTTGATGTTCTTGGTAGCCCATGGTTCAAATCTTTGCTATGTCATGGGAATGAAATTCGGCCAAAGTAAATGTGGTGTTAATGCCATTGCATGGTAAATATCAAGCTTGATAATGATACATGTGATGGTGGATTGATGGCTCTTGGACTTTCTTTTTTGTATTTTTGAGTAAGACATTAAGTTCTTTGCTTAATCATGACCAAAATTATGGTGTTGTGATGTATTCGGTCATGGTATATCCATGAGTATGATTCATGCATGTTGCATGGTAGGTAAGATTTGAGCTTTGGATATGTGTTTATATTTGGATATAAACAACTTGAGATTCGGCCCTTGCACCTACATGAATATATGTTTGCACATGATGAATTGGTATGACACATATACTATTTTAAGGTGTATATTTGCTTGTGATGTTGTTTCGGTTATGAAGTAAATGAGAGATGTGTATTGAGCTACAATATGTAATGCGTTAGTTAGTAAAATGTATGCTGTTTTTTTTTGTGTAGTATTAAGCGTAAAATTGGCCTCAACATAGACATGCATATTCGGCCAAATGAAGTAGATTGGTGTGCATGTATTCGGTTAGAGGCAACCATATTGAAGCCTTATCTTGGCTTAGATTGTTGACTAAATGGGTAATAAGTGAGGATGGTTGCCGAATATACAAACATACATATGCATGTGTAATTGAATTATGAATGTTTAGCAAGATGGTTAAACTAGTTGATTTATTGATTAAGCTCAAGGAGTTAAAGAAGGAGAATCAAGCAAGGGAAAGACGAAGGTCATCGAGTAGCCGACTTGGACTGTTTTACCCAACACAAGGTAAGTCACTAAGCATATATTTTGTATTGATTTGAATAGACATAATGTCTATGTAATTATGCCGAAAGGAATGATGAATTTATATACATGTGTGTATGTGGTGATGGAGGTATTGAATGAAAGGAAAAGAGGTGAGATGTATTGAGTTGTTGATTTAGGCACTAAGTGTGCGGGTATAAACAATTGTGATCATGAGAATGGCACTAAGTGTGCGGGTTTAAAACTTGTACAGCACTAAGTGTGCGAGTTTGATCATATAGCACTAAGTGTGCGAGTTGATTATATAGCACTAAGTGTGCGGACTCACTATATGCTTTAGAATCACTATTGACACTGAGTGTGCGACACTATTGAGTTGATCACGGACAGCGGATCGGGTAAGAGCCTTGAGTTCATGGCTAATAGGCGCTATGTTTATATTTGGGGTTGAGCTTGGTAAGTTTGAACCTATGTGACAATGTAAATTGAAGTCACGTACATAAGAATTATCGTGGAATGAGTGAAAGGTCATGTAGATGTATGATTGTGACGAAAACAAAATGGTGTATAGAGATGCTTCAATTATCCTATTGATTTGTATATGGAATGCGAATGTGTAACTTGTATGTGATTGAGTCAAAGGTCGAGGAACTATGGTATAGTTCGGTTTGAATGGAGTAATTAGCCTCGTTCCATTTTGTTTCCTCTTGCGATAATGTTATTAATGATTGGTAGTGCATTGCTTGTGACTTACTGAGTTATATACTCATTTGGTGTTTGCTTGTCACCTATTTTAGGTTTCTTGGACTCGACTTTTTGCGTATTCGGGACCGTCATCAAGTCATCACACGGTTAACAACTTTTGGTATTTTCTTCGTAGTTGGTCTTGAAGTACATTTCGCATGTATAGGCTATTATGTTTATTTGAGCTTGGTATGTAAATATTTTGAA
Organism: Gossypium arboreum; assembly: GCF_025698485.1. Classification (NCBI taxonomy): domain Eukaryota; kingdom Viridiplantae; phylum Streptophyta; class Magnoliopsida; order Malvales; family Malvaceae; genus Gossypium; species Gossypium arboreum. The sequence continues at coordinate 61,882,212 of NC_069075.1, read as the reverse complement.
TAGCCATGCGAAAATGGCTTATAAATGTTTTGAGCATAATGTTATAATCATTTGGTATGTATATGCTCATTAAGAAGTACGAAATGTTTGGCAATGACCAGCCATTAGAATGGGTCATCATGATTATATTTTGGACTATATATGAAAAGGGGGTTGAATCATAGAAACTATGTGTTAGAGAAAGTCCGCCCTAGAAATAGATCTTTGGCACAACGAAGGCGTGGATGTCAAAAATCACTAAAAATAGTAGGAATGGAATTAAATAGTGAATAAATTATGTAAATGAACCTTGATGATTCCATTTTCATATGGAAGAAGCGAAACGATCATATGAGTTGTATGTTAAAAGATGTTTGGGTTTTTGTGAGACAGGGCCAGAACGGTTTCTGGACTTTGAAAATTCATTATAAATTAACCAAAGATAGTTAGGAGTCATACCATATATGTATAAATTCCTCTTTGAGTCTAGTTTCTATAGAAACAAACGGCATCAGTATTTAAGCCCTACATAGGGAGTTATTCCAGTTGTAACGCACGAAGGTCAGTGTAGTCGACCCCTGTAACATGGGAGACTTTAACTAATAAACTGTACTAATCGGCTCGACCAAAAATTCTAGAAAAAAATTTGTAGATGGACATATGAGCCTAGTTTTAGGGAAAAATTACGAAATTGATTTTCGAGTTGTAAAACTCAAGTTATAATTTTTGAAGCGACTAGTACACAGATTGGCAGCTTATCTGGGAAATTCTCAATAAGTGGTTTGAAGTCAGTTAACACCTCGTGTTCGACTCCGGCGATGGTTCGGGTTTGGGGTGTTACAATTTTATTGGTATCAGAGCTATGGTTTAGTCGGTTCTAGGACTACCATAGCACGTATGAGTCTAGCTATACATGCCTTAATGTTAATGTTTAAATGTGTGATGACTTCGACGGTTAAAATTATTGTTTTGATTAGTAAATGGATCCGGTGTGGAGAGAACCTTGGCGGATGATGTTGAAAGTGTAGCGGCTGCTCCTGCACAAGGGACGCCACTGTTGAACCTCAGTCATCTCTGAATAATCGGGTGAGGGGCTAAACAAGCCTTCTTCACCATGATGAATGAGTGGGTCGCATAATATGCCCGAACCAATCCGGCTGTCCAACAATTCCCGAATTTGAATAATCCACCCCAAGAGCCCGTAATGCCATCGCCATCGACCTGTGAGGCCGAGTAAGCCACCAGACTTGATTAGGAAGCACGGGCTGAAGAGTTCGAGGCCATAGTTCTTGATGATGCCGAAAGGGCCGAGTTACGCTTGATAACACCATTCGGTGTTTGATAAACCGTCATGCACACCGATGAATGTATAAAGTGTGCTATATCCTTGTTGCGAGACTCAGCTTACTATTGGTGGAGGACTTTGATTTCCATAGTTCCAAACGAGCGAGTTACTTGGGATTTCTTTCAAACGGAGTTTCGAAAGAAATATATTAGTCAACGGTTCATCGATAAAAGCGTAAGAAATTCTTGGAACTCAAGCAAGGCAGTATGACAAGATGTCGAATACGAACATGAGTTCGTAAGACTCGATCGGTATGCCCGGAGTGTGTGGCTGATTAGGTTGCTATGTGCAAGAGGTTTGAAGAAGGATTGAATGAAGATCTAAAGCTACTAGTGGGTATTTTGGAGATAAAAGAATTCGTAACACTAGTTGAACGAGCCTGTAAGGCGGAGGAACTTGGAAAGGAGAAGAAGAAGGCTGAATTTGAAGCTAGAGACTATCGCAAAAGATTGACGGTAAAGCTCCGTTCTCACCGTAAGAAGTTCGGGAGGACACCAATAAATCGAGGACGATCAGGGAATTTCCATTAGAGCACGACCATTGACGGACTCGAGCTACTTGGTAGCTAGTGTGGGCAATAACCGTCAAGAGAAACTCGAATGCCCCCAATGTGGGAGAAGACACATAGGTGAATGTTGGGGTAAGTCTACCAATAAGGCTTGTTACGGATGCGGTTCGAAAGACCACTTCATTAGAGATTGCACGGAGCTTGATGAGAAGAATAAGGTGCAAGGTGCAAGACCTAGTGGAATGACAGCTAGAGGTAGACCACCAAGAATTTCAGGAGGTAGGGGTGGTAGTCAGAGAGGGGCCACTGATACGGCTGTTCGATCTGAGACCCGTACTCCTACTAGGGCATATGCCATCCGTGCACGAGAGGAAGCATCCTCCCCTGATGTTATCACTGGTACTTTCACTCTCTTTGATTCTAATGTGATTGCTTTAATTGACCCTTGTTCTACTCACTCTTATATATGCGAAACCTTAGCATCCAGTAAGACTTTACCTATTGAGTCTACTGAGTTCGTAATTCGGGTGTCAAATCCCTTGGGTCGTTATGTGCTGGTCGACAAAGTGTGTAAGAAATGCCCCCTAGTAATTCGAGGTTCCTGTTTTCCGGCGGACTTGATGCTTTTGCCGTTCGATGAATTTGATGTTATTCTTGGGTTGGATTGGTTGACCGTGCATGATGCGGTTGTGAATTGAAAAAGCAAGACTATTGATTTGAGATGCGCAAATAATGAGATGATCCGAGTTGAGTCTACGGACTTAAAGGGGTTGCCAGCTGTAATATCATCAATGTTGGCCCAAAAATATGTGAGAAAGGGGTGCGAAGCATACCTTGCGTATGTACTTGATGATAAGGAGTTAGAAATAAAACCCGAATCTATGCCGGTGGTTCGTGAATACCCGGATGTTTTCCCCGAAGAATTACTAGGTTTGCCACCTGTTCGGGAGATAGAGTTTGGTATTGAGCTTGTACCTGGGACCACACCGATTTCGATAGCTCCGTATCGTATGGCACCAACGGAATTAAAGGAGATGAAAGCTCAGTTGCAAGAGTTGGTGGATAGAGGTTTTGCTCGCCCGATTTTTTCACCTTGGGGTGCACCAGTGTTGTTTGTGAAAAAGAAGGACGGAACCATGAGGTTGTGCATCGACTATCGTCAGCTTAATAAAGTAACAATAAAGAACAAATACCCGTTACCGCGTATCGATGATTTGTTCGATCAACTGAAGGGAGCCTCAGTGTTCTCAAAAATAGATTTGAGATCGGGCTATTATTAGTTGCGAATCCGAGATTCGGATATACCCAAAACTGCCTTCAGAACAAGATATGGTCACTACGAGTTCTTAGTGATGCCGTTTGGGCTCACTAATGCCCCTGCGGTATTTATGGATTTGATGAATCGGATCTTCAGACCATATTTGGATCGGTTCGTAGTTGTGTTCATTGACGACATCTTGGTCTATTCAAGAGACGAGACCGAACATGTGGAGCACCTGAGATTAGTGTTGCAAATATTACGGGATAAGCAGTTATATGCTAAGTTCAGCAAGTGTGAGTTCTGGTTAAGAGAGGTTAGCTTCTTGGGTCATGTGGTATCTGCATCGGGTATTCGAGTCGTCCCGAGCAAAATTTCAGCAATACTTAACTAGAAACCTCCAAGAAATATTACTGAGGTTCGGAGCTTTTTGGGACTTGCCGGTTACTACCGACGGTTTGTAAAAGGATTCTCGATGATAGCCACACCAATGACGAAACTGCTTCATAAAGATGTCAAGTTTGAATGGACGGAAAAGTGTCAAAAAAGTTTCGACCAATTGAAAACTCATTTGACGGAAGCTCCAGTTCTAGTACAGCCCGAATCTGGCAAAGAGTTTGTCATCTATAGTGACGCCTCCCTACTTGGGTTAGGTTGCGTATTGATGCAAGAAGGTCGAGTTGTGGCCTATGCGTCGAGACAATTAAAGCCACATGAGAAAAATTATCCGACCCATGACCTCGAATTGGCTGCCATCGTATTAGCCTTAAAGATATGGCGACATTACTTATTTGGTGAGAAGTGCCATGTGTATTCGGATCACAAAAGTCTCAAATATTTGATGACTCAAAGAGACTTAAATCTGCGACAAAGATGTTGGCTCGAGTTGTTAAAAGATTATGAGCTTGTCATTGATTATCACCCGGGAAAGGCTAATGTGGTTGCGGACGCCTTAAGCCGGAAATCACTGTTTGCTTTACGAGCAATGAATGTACACTTGTCTATTCTACCCAACAATGTGTTAGTAGCCGAATTAAAGGCCAAACCATTATTGACCCATCAAATTCGTGAAGCTCAGAAAGTTGACGATGAGTTGGTTGCAAAACGGGCCGAGTGTGTTCCGAACAAGGAATCGGAGTTTCAAATTGATGATGACGATTGTTTGAGGTTCAGAAACCGTTTGTGTGTTCCAAGAAATTTAGAACTCATTTCGATGATTCTGAATGAAGCTCATTGTAGCCGAATGTCAATTCACTCGGGGAGTACGAAGATGTACAACGATTTGAAATGTCAGTTTTGGTGGCATGGTATGAAACGAGACATCTCCGACTTTGTTTCGAGATGTTTAATATGTCAACAAGTGAAAGCGGAACATCAAGTGCCTTCAGGATTACTTCAGCCGATTACGATACCCGAGTGGAAATGGGATCGAGTCACAATGGACTTTGTGTCCGGACTGCCATTGTCAGCGAGCAAGAAGGATGCGATTTGGGTTGTTGTTGATAGACCGACTAAGTCGACTTACTTTATCCCCGTGCGTACAGATTTTTCATTGGATAAACTAGCTGAATTGTACATTTCTCAGATTGTGAGATTACACGGGGTACCGATTTCTGTGGTGTCGGATAGAGATCCGAGGTTCACCTCGCGATTTTGGAAGAAATTGCAAGAAGCTTTAGGTACCAAGTTGCATTTCAAACCGCCTTTCACCCCAAACCGATGGTCAATCCGAGCGGATAATTCAGATACTTGAGGATATGTTGAGATGTTGCATCCTCGAGTTCAGTGGTTCATGGGAACGGTACCTACCTTTGATTGAATTCGCTTACAACAATAGTTTTCAATCAAGTATTAAGATGGCGCCTTACGAGGCTTTGTACGGGCGTAAATGCCGTACACCATTGTTTTGGACCGAACTCGGTGAAAACAAAATTTTCGGAGTGGATTTGATTAAAGATGCTGAACAGAAGGTAAAGGTAATCCGTGAAAGTCTAAAGTCGGCCACAGATCGTCAGAAATCGTACGCGGATTTGAAACGAAAGGACATTGAGTATCAGGTGGGAGATAAAGTGTTTCTTAAAGTTTCGCCTTGGAAAAAGATACTCAGATTCAGCCGTAAGGGCAAGTTGAGCCCGAGATTCATTGGGCCGTACGAAATCTCTGAACGAGTTGGCCCAGTTGCGTATCGTTTGATTTTGCCCCCTGAACTCGAAAAGATTCACAATGTCTTCCATGTTTCAATGCTTCGACGCTATAGATCTGATCCGTCGCACGTAATTAGTCCATCAGAGGTTGAAATTCAATCCGATATGAGTTATGAAGAAGAACCGATTCGTATCCTAGCTCGTGAAGTGAAGGAGTTGCGAAACAAAAGGGTTCCGTTAGTAAAAGTGTTATGGCTCAAACACGGGATGGAAGAAGCTACTTGGGAACCCGAGAGCTCTATGAAAGAGCGTTACCCAAACCTATTTACCGGTAAGATTTTCGGGGACGAAAATTTCTTAAGTGGGGGAGAGTTATGACAGCCCAAAATTGACCCTATTCGGGAAGTGGTTTCGGGACCGCTAAATCGAGTCACCGAAATGTTTGAATGTAATATTTATTGTCTAGAATATGTAATTATGAATGTGTGAAAATTTCAAGTTCCGATTTAGCCGATTGCATGTGAATTCAGTTAGTAGGACTTGTGTGACACTTTTGAAAAGTGAAAGGCTAATCTATAAGGACCTAATAGTGCATGTAGTCAAAGAGGAGGACTTGCATGTCAAATTCCCCCCCAAGTTGTAGTGGCCGGCCATGACAAGGAATCATGGGCTAAACATGTCATGAAACATGTTTTGTTGGTGCATTAGGGAGAAACAATAAACAAATAAGTATGGGTAATAAAGAAAGAAAAAAAAATGTGTGTGTGTGAGTGAAACCCCCATTCTTTGTGTATTGTGGAAGAAAAAAGGAAAAAAATTGCTCATCCATCTTTTCATTCTCTCTTGACCGAAAGTACTAGAGGAAGGAAGGAATTTTGCTTCATGTTTGTTTTGGAAGAGGATTAGGAAGAGATTGGCTATACTTGCATCAAGATTAAGGTATGTTTGAGGTTGTGCCATGAGATTCATGCATGTTTTTAGTTGCTAGCTTGATGTTTTGGTAGCCCATGGTTCAAATCTTTGCTATGTCATGGGAATGAAATTCGCCAAAGTAAATGTGGTGTTAATGCCATTGCATGGTAAATATCAAGCTTGATAATGATACATGTGATGGTGGATTGATGGCTCTTGGACTTTCTTTTTTGTATTTTTGAGTAAGACATTAAGTTCTTTGCTTAATCATGACCAAAATTATGGTGTTGTGATGTATTCGGTCATGGTATATCCATGAGTATGATTCATGCATGTTGCATGGTAGGTAAGATTTGAGCTTTGGATATGTGTTTATATTTGGATATAAACAACTTGAGATTCGGCCCTTGCACCTACATGAATATATGTTTGCACATGATGAATTGGTATGACACATATACTATTTTAAGGTGTATATTTGCTTGTGATGTTGTTTCGGTTATGAAGTAAATGAGAGATGTGTATTGAGCTACAATATGTAATGCGTTAGTTAGTAAAATGTATGCTGTTTTTTTTTTGTGTAGTATTAAGTGTAAAATTGGCCTTAACATAGACATGCATATTCGGCCAAATGAAGTAGATTGGTGTGCATGTATTTGGTTAGAGGCAACCATATTGAAGCCTTATCTTGGCTTAGATTGTTGACTAAATGGGTAATAAGTGAGGATGGTTGCCGAATATACAAACATACATATGCATGTGTAATTGAATTATGAATGTTTAGCAAGATGGTTAAACTAGTTGATTTATTGATTAAGCTCAAGGAGTTAAAGAAGGAGAATCAAGCAAGGGAAAGACGAAGGTCATCGAGTAGCCGACTTGGACTGCTTTTACCCAACACAAGGTAAGTCACTAAGCATATATTTTGTATTGATTTGAATAGACATAATGTCTATGTAATTATGCCGAAAGGAATGATGAATTTATATACATGTGTGTATGTGGTGATGGAGGTATTGAATGAAAGGAAAAGAGGTGAGATGTATTGAGTTGTTGATTTCGGCACTAAGTGTGCGGGTATAAACAATTGTGATCATGAGAATGGCACTAAGTGTGCGGGTTTAAAACTTGTACAGCACTAAGTGTGCGAGTTTGATCATATAGCACTAAGTGTGCGAGTTGATTATATAGCACTAAGTGTGCGGACTCACTATATGCTTTTGAATCACTATTGACATTGAGTGTGCGACACTATTGAGTTGATCACGGACAGCGGATCGGGTAAGAGCCTTGAGTTCATGGCTAATAGGCGCTATGTTTATATTTGGGGTTGAGCTTGGTAAGTTTGAACCTATGTGACAATGTAAATTGAAGTCACGTACATAAGAATTATCGTGGAATGAGTGAAAGGTCATGTAGATGTATGATTGTGACGAAAACAAAATGGTGTATAGAGATGCTTCAATTTTCCTATTGATTTGTATATGGAATACGAATGTGTAACTTGTATGTGATTGAGTCGAAAGGTCTAAGGAACTATGTGACAGCCCAAAATTGACCCTAGTCGGGATGTGGTTTCGGGACCACAAAACCGAGGCATAAAAATAATTTAAAAATTTATTTTGATGCCTATGATATGTGTTACTTTGTGTATGACATTTTGATGTTTCAATTTAGAATTATAAATGTGAATTTCACTAGAAAGGACCTAGTAGTAAACTTTGAAAGTATGATGGGGAAATGTGTGATGACTAGTTGATCATGCATGCAAAAATAAGGGATTTGCATGTCAAATTTCCCCAAAGATGGTATAGTGGCCGCCATGACAAGGGAATATGGGCAAGGAAAACATGTTATGACATGTTTTGTTAATGCATGATGTGATAAATGATAAAAAATTAAGCATGTAGGAAGAGAAACAAAAATCAAAATTTGCTCATCCTTTCCCCTTTTGCCGTGAGTGAAAGAGAAGCAAAAAAAAATTTTGTTCATCTATTTTTCTTCTTTGGCCGAAAATACTAAGGAAAAGGAAGGATTTTTGCTTCATTTTCTTTGTTTAGAAAAGATCTAGAAAGAAATTTGGCTAAACTTGCATCAACAAAGAAGCTCAAGAGCTTAGAGGGCCACAATTGGATAAGGGAAGGAAAAGTGATCGATTAGCCGTCGAAGCCGTTCGACAACATCCGAGGTAAGTCCTCAAGAAATGACCCTACTCGAATTATGTGAAATGAAATATGGATGTGTAATGATTATTGATTTATGTGTGTATGAGTATTTGAATGATACCGGGCTAAGTCCCGAAGGCGATTATGCAAGTGATATGTTTGTGTTTGAGCCTTAGTAACGAAAATGAAACATGGATGTGTAATGATTATTGATGTATGTGTGTGCATGAGCAATTGAATGATATCCGGCTAAGTCCCAAGACATTTATGCTAGTAATTATACCGGGTTAAGACCAAGGCCATTGTGCTAGTGACCACATCCGGCTAAGACCAAGGCATTCGTGCAAGTTGTTAAATCCGGGCTAATACCAAGGCATTTGTGCAAGTCGTTCTATCCGGGCTAAGACCAAGGCATTCGTGCATGTGGTTATATCCGGTTGTATTCAAGAAGCTTGGGCTGAAGGTGAGCGTTGGTTGCTGTAATAAATTTAATTAGTACGCCGAAACGCCCAAAGGAAAAGGTATGTTTATATGTGCATTGGAAAAGTCGATATGTTTGAGTAACATTCGTTCAATCGACTAACGAATTTTCAGCTATTGAATTGGTTGATATCTTGTGAAAGTATGCAATGATGAAGTGAGAAGCAAGTATGATTATGTGAATGTGTATTAATGAAATGATTCATTTGGCTATGTGAATGTAATGCCTTAGTTAAAGCTGATTTTATTGCTTGAGACTTACTAAGCATAAAAATGCTTACCCCGTTGCTTTGGCTCTCTGTTTTATAGATTTTGCTCGTTAGCAATCGGATTCGGGATCATTAAAGTCGAAGTCATCTACACTATCAAAGCCTCCATTTTGGTATAATTTTGGTTGAACTTTGAAATGGCATGTATAGGACTACCCTAATGTTGAAGGTCATGTACCTTTCGGTTTTGTGTAAGCTTGGATAGCCATGCGAAAATGGCTTATATACGTTTTAGTATGATTCTATAATAGTTTGTATGATAATCATTATGGGGTATGAAATTGTCTGAAAGGATTAGCCATTGGAATGGTTAATCATAATCACACTTTGTGCTATGTGTGCAAAAGGGCCATTTGAATCGTGGAAATCATGAAATAGGTAATGGTTACTTTGAAAACAGATGCTGGCAGCAGCAGTGGTATGGTTTTGAAAAATCACCAAAATTTGTAGGAATGGTATTAAATAATGAATAAATTATGTAAATGAACCTTAATGAGTCTTCTTTCATGTGGAATAAACGAAACGGTCATAGGAGTTACATGTTAAGAGATATTAAAGCTATTGTGAGATAGGGCCAGAACGGTTTCTGGGTCCCCTGTCGCAACTTTAAAAATTTATTATAAATTATCCAGAAAGAATTAGGAGTCATTCCTTATATTTACAGATTCCATTTTGAGTCTAGTTTCATTAGAAACAAACGGTACCAGTATTAAAGCCCTGTACAGAGAGATATTCAAGTTGTAACGCGTGAAGGTCAGAGCAGTCGATCCCTGTAACATGGGTGATTTTAACTAATAAACTGTACCAATTGGCCCGACCAAAAATTCTAGAAATAAATTCATGGATGGATATATGAGTCTAAATTCAGGGAAAATTTACGGAATCAGTTTCCGAGTTTTGAAACTTGAGATATGATTTTTAAGGTGACAGTGACGCAGATTTCCAGCCTGTCTGGAAATGTCAAATTGGTGGGTGAAATATGTGGATTTGGCTTGTTAACCCCTCGTGTCCGACACCGGCGATGGTCTCGGGTTCGGGGTGTTACAATTTTATTAGTATCAGAGCCACGGTTTAGTCGATTCTAGGACTACCGTGATATGTTTGGGGTCTAGCTATACATGCCATTAAATGATGAATTGATAGTGTGGTGATTTCTGACAATTTGACTTTGTGTTTGTTTATAGCAATGGATCCCGATCCCAACCGAGCAATAGCTGATGATGTGGAGAGTGTGGCGCTGCTCCGCGCAAGGGACAGCGCCGCGGACTCTCAACCTATGGCCAACAATCCGAATGATGAGGCTAGGCAAGCCTTTTATAGTGTGATGAATGATTGGTTCAACCAATACATTCGAACTAACACTACTGTTCCACAACCTCCATTCCCAAGTAATGCAACCCCAAGACCTACAATACCTCCGTGAATCGACCAAATAAGGTCAAGTAAGCCTCCGGTCGATGAATTCGTAAACATGGGGCCACTGAATTCAAGGCTACGGATAGCGACGATGCCGAGCAAGCTGAATTTTGGTTGGATAACACTATCCGAGTGCTCGATGAGCTATCTTGTACACCCGATGAGTGCTTAAAGTGTACCATCTCCTTGCTACGCGATTCCTCCTATTATTGGTGGAGTACTCTAACTTCTGTGGTGCCTAGAGAGCAAGTGACTTGGGAATTCTTTCAAACCGAGTTCCGAAAAAAGTATATCAGTCAGAGATTCATCGACCAAAAGCGAAAGGAATTTTTTGATCTTAAGCAAGGTTCTATGTCAGCCATCGACTACAAACGAAAATTTGTGAGGCTTAGCCATGCAGCGAGAATGCATTTCGTCCGGCTATTATGTGTAAACGCTTGAGGATGGGCTGAATGATGATATAAGGATGTTCGTTGGCATTCTTGAAATACGAGAGTTCGTAGTACTTGTTGAGCGAGCTTGTAAAGCCTAAGAGCTTAGAAAGGAGAAATAAAAAGTTGATGTGGGAACTGGAGAATTCCGAAAAAGGTCCTCGGGAAAGTCTCTTCAACAGGCATCGAAGAGATTTCGAGATGATGTGAGCCGGTCTAGAGGCGCCGGGCTTTCTAGACGAGGACGCGATCGACCCCTGTGACCACACGAGTCACTTGATCGCCCATGGTGGAAATGATCGTGAGAGAGGCGAGTGTCCGCATTGTGGCAAATGGCATTCGGGAGCTGTTGGTTCCGTGATCGCTCCTGCTATAAGTGTGGATCGGTCGACCACCTTATGAAGGATTGCCCGAGGTTGCTTGAACAAAATGTAAGTCAGAGTGGAAACCCGGTGCTACCATCGCCGAGGTAGGCCACCTAGAAATGTGGGCAATGTTAGTGGCGGTCAGAGAGGATCTAGAGATGCTACCATCAGATCCGAGGCTCGTGCTCCTACTAGGACTTATGCCATACGCGCACGCGAGGATGCTGCCTCACCAGATGTCATTACCGGTACTTTCACTCTTTTCAATACTAATGTGATTGCTTTGATTGACCCTGGTTCTACTCATTCTTATATATGTAAGAAAAGGGTGCGAAGCGTACCTTGCGTATGTGCTCGATGACAAGGAATCGAAAAAGAAACCCGAATCGCTGCCGATGGTTTGTGAATACCGGATGTTTTCCGGAAGAATTGCGGGTTTACCACTGTTCGGAAATAGAATTTGGCATCGAATTGGTACCGGTACCACTCCAATTTCGATAGCTCCGTATCGTATGGCACCAACGGAATTAAAGGAGTTGAAAGCTCGATTGCAAGAATTGGTGGATAGAGGTTTTGCTCGCTTGAGTTTTTCGCCTTGGGTGCGCCGGTGTTGTTTGTGAAAAGAAGGATGGAACCATGAGGTCAGTGCATCGACTATCGTCGACTTAATAAAGCGACGATAAAGAACAAATATCCGTTACCACGTATCGATGACTTGTTCGATCAACTGAAGGAGCCTCGGTGTTCTCGAAAATAGATTTGAGATCGGGCTATTATCAATTGCGAATTCGAGATTCGGACGTACCCAGACCGCCTTGAGCGAGATATGGTCACTATGAGTTCCTAGTGATGCCGTTTGGGCTTACTAATGCCCTGCGGTATTTATGGATTTAATGAATCGGATCTTCGGACCATATTTGGATCGATTCGTAGTCGTGTTCATTGATGACATCTTGGTCTATTCAAGAAATGAGACCGAACATGCTGAACACCGAGGTTAGTCTTGCAAATTTTACGGGATAAGCAATTATATGCTAAGTTCAAGAAGTGTGAGTTCGGTTAAGAGAAGTTAGCTTCTTGGGTCATGTGGTATCTACATCGGGTATTCGAGTCGACCAATAAAATTTCAGCCATACTTAATTGGAAGCCTCAGAAATATTCTTGAGGTTCGAGCTTTTTAGGGCTTGCTTAGGTTATTACCGACGATTTGTAAAGGTTTCTCAATGATAGCCACGCCGATGACGGCTTACTCCAAAAGGATGTTAAGTTCGAATGGACGGAGAAATGTCGAAAAAGTTTCGATCAATCGAAAACTTATTTGATGAAGCCCCAATTCTAGTGCAACCCGAATCGGCAAAGAGTTTGTCATCTATAGTGACGCCTCCTTACTTGGGTTAGGTTGCGTATTGATGCAAGAAGGTCGAGTTGTGGCCTATCGTCGAGGCAATTAAAGCCACACGAGAAAAATTATCCGACCCATGATCTCGAATTGGTCGCCATCGTATTCGCCTTGAAGATTTGGCGACATTACTTATTTGGTGAGAGGTGCCATGTGTACTCGGATCACAAAAGTCTCAAATATTTGATGACCCAAAGAGACTTAAATCTGCGACAAAGACGTTGGCTCGAGCTGTTAAAGGATTATGAGCTGGTCATTGACTATCACCGGGAAAGGCGAATGTGGTTGCGGATGCCTTGAGTCGTAAATCATTATTCGCTTTACGACGATGAATGTGCACTTGTCCGCTTCGATCCGACAACGTGTTAGTAGCTGAATTGAAAGCCAAACTATTATTGATACATCAAATTTGTGAAGCTCAGAAGGTCGACGATGAGTTGGTTGCAAAACGGGTCGAGTGTGTTCCGAACAAGGAATCGGAGTTTCAGATCGATGATGACGATTGTTTGAGGTTCAGAAGTCATCTGTGTGTTCCAAGGAATTCGGAACTTATTTCGATAATTCTGAACGAAGCCCATTGTAGCCGAATGGCAATCCACCCGGGGAGTACGAAGATGTACAACGATTTGAAACGTCGGTTTTGGTGGCATGGTATGAAACGAGACATCTCCGATTTTGTTTGAGATGTTTAATATGTCAACAAGTGAAAGCGGAACATCAAGTGCCTTCAGGATTACTTCAGCCGATCACGATACCCGAGTGGAAATGGGATCGAGTCACAATGGACTTTGTGTCCGGACTGCCATTGTCAGCAAGTAAGAAGTATGCGATTTGGGTTGTTGTTGATAGATTGACTAAGTCGGCTCACTTTATCCACGTATGCGTCGGGATTTTCATTAGATAAACTAGCTGAATTGTACGTTTCTCAGTTGTGAGATTACACGGGTACCGATTTACATTGTGTCGGATAGAGATCCGAGGTTCACCTCGCGATTTTGGAAGAAATTGCAAAAAGCTTTGGGTACCAAGTTGCATTTTAGCACCGCCTTTCACCCCCAAACCGATGGTCAATCCGAGCGGATAATTCAGATACTTGAGGATATGTTGGGATGTTGCATCCTCGAGTTTAGTGGTTCATGGGAACGGTACCTACCTTTGATTGAATTCGCTTACAACAATAGTTTTCAATCAAGTATTAAGATGGCGCCTTACGAGGCTTTGTACGGGCGTAAATGCCGTACACCATTATTTTGGACCGAGCTCGGTGAAAATAAAATTTTCGGAGTGGATTTGATTAAAGATGCTGAATAGAAAGTAAAAGTAATCCGTGAAAGTCTGAAAATAGCCTCCGATCGTCAGAAGTCGTACGCGGATTTGAAACGAAAGGACATTGAGTATCAGGTGGGAGATAAAGTGTTTCTTAAGGTTTCGCCTTGGAAAAAGATACTCAGATTCGGCCGTAAGGGCAAGTTGAGCCCGAGGTTCATTGGACCATATGAGATATCCGAGCGAGTCGGTCCAGTGGCATATCGTCTGATTTTGCCCCCTGAACTCGAAAAGATTCACGATGTCTTTCATGTTTCGATGCTTCGACGCTATAGATCTGATCCATCGCACGTGATTAGTCCATCGGAGGTTGAAATTCAAGCCAATATGAGTTATGAGGAAGAACCGATTCGTATCCTATCACATGAAGTGAAAGAGTTATGAACAAGCGGGTTCCGCTAGTGAAAGTGTTATGGCTCAAACACGGGATAGAAGAAGCTACTTGGGAAACCGAGAACTCTATGAAAGAGCGATACCCAACCCTATTTACGGTAAGATTTTCGGGACGAAAATTTCTTAAGTGGGGAGAGTTGTGACAGCCAAAATTGACCCTAGTCGGGATGTGGTTTCGGGACCACAAAACCGAGGCATAAAAATAATTTAAAATTTATTTTGATGCCTATGATATGTGTTAATTTGTGTATGACATTTTGATGTTTCAATTTAGAATTATAAATGTGAATTTCACTAGAAAGGACCTAGTAGTAAACTTTGAAAGTATGATGGGGAAATGTGTGATGACTAGTTGATCATGCATGCAAAAATAAGGGATTTGCATGTCAAATTTCCCCAAAGATGGTATAGTGGCTGGCCATGACAAGGAATATGGGCAAGGAAAACATGTTATGACATGTTTTGTTAATGCATGATGTGATAAATGATAAAAAATTAAGCATGTAGGAAGAGAAACAAAAATCAAAATTTGCTCATCCTTTCCCCCCTTTTGCCGTGAGTGAAAGAGAAGCAAAAAAAAAAATTTTGTTCATCTATTTTTCTCTTCTTTGGCCGAAAATACTAAGGAAAAAGGAAGGATTTTTGCTTCATTTTCTTTGTTTAGAAGAGATCTAGAAGGAAATTTGGCTAAACTTGCATCAACAGTAAGCTCAAGAGCTTAGAGGGCCACAATTGGATAAGGGGAAGGAAAAAGTGATCGATTAGCCGTCGAAGCCGTTCGACAACATCCGAGGTAAGTCCTCAAGAAATGACCCTACTCGAATTATGTGAAATGAAATATGGATGTGTAATGATTATTGATTTATGTGTGTATGAGTATTTGAATGATACCCGGCTAAGTCCCGGGCGATTATGCAAGTGATATGTTTGTGTTTGAGCCTTAGTAACGAAAATGAAACATGGATGTGTGATGATTATTGATGTATGTGTGTGCATGAGCAATTGAATGATATCCGGCTAAGTCCGGAGACATTTATGCTAGTAATTATACCGGGTTAAGACCGAAGGCCATTGTGCTAGTGACCACATCCGGGCTAAGACCAAGGCATTCGTGCAAGTTGTTAAATCGGGCTAATACCGAAGGCATTTGTGCAAGTCGTTCTATCCGGCTAAGACCGAAGGCATTCGTGCATGTGGTTATATCCGGTTGTATTCCGAAGAAGCTTGGGCTGAAGGTTAGCGTTGGTTGCTGTAATAAATTTAATTAGTATGCTCGAAAAGCCCAAAGGAAAAGGTATGTTTATATGTGCATTGGAAAAGTCGATATGTTTGAGTAACATTCGTTCAATCGACTAACGAATTTTCAGCTATTGAATTGGTTGATATCTTGTGAAAGTATACAATGATGAAGTGTGAAGCAAGTATGATTATGTGAATGTGTATTAATGAAATGTTTCATTTGGCTATGTGAATGTAATGCCTTAGTTAAAGCTGATTTTATTGCTTGAGACTTACTAAGCATAAAAATGCTTACACCGTTGCTTTGGCTCTCTGTTTTATAGATTTTGCTCGTTAGCGATCGGATTCGGGATCATTAAAGTCGAAGTCATCTACACTATCAAAGCCTCCATTTTGGTATAATTTTGGTTGAACTTTGAAATGGCATGTATAGGACTACCCTAATGTTGAAGGTCATGTACCTTTCGGTTTTGTGTAAGCTTGGATAGCCATGCGAAAATGGCTTATATAATGTTTTAGTATGATTCTATAATAGTTTGTATGATAATCATTATGGGGTATGAAATTGTCTGAAAGGATTAGCCATTGGAATGGTTAATCATAATCACACTTTGTGCTATGTGTGCAAAAGGGCCATTTGAATCGTGGAAATCATGAAATAGGTAATGGTTACTTTGAAAACAGATGCTGGCAGCAGCAGTGGTATGGTTTTGAAAAATCACCAAAATTTTTAGGAATGGTATTAAATAATTAATAAATTATGTAAATGAACCTTAATGAGTCTACTTTCATGTGGAATAAACGAAACGGTCATAGGAGTTACATGTTAAGAGATATTAAAGCTATTGTGAGATAGGGCCAGAACGGTTTCTGGGTCCCCTGTCGCAACTTTAAAAATTTATTATAAATTATCCCGAAAGAATTAGGAGTCATGTCTTATATGTACAGATTCCATTTTGAGTCTAGTTTCATTAGAAGCAAACGGAACCAGTATTAAAGCCCTGTACAGAGAGATATTCAAGTTGTAACGCGTGAAGGTCAGAGCAGTCGATCCCTGTAACATTGGTGACTTTAACTAATAAACTGTACCAATTGGCCTGACCAAAAATTCTAGAAATAAATCCATGGATGGATATATGAGTCTAAATTCGGGGAAAATTTACGGAATCAGTTTCCGAGTTTTGAAACTCGAGATATGATTTTTAAGGTGACAGTGACGCAGATTTCCAGCCTGTCTGGAAATGTCAAATTGGTGGGTGAAATATGTGGATTTGGCTTGTTAACCCCTCGTGTCCGACACCGGCGATGGTCTCGGGTTCAGGGTGTTACAAACTATGGTATAGTTCGGTTTGAATGGAGTAATTAGCCTCGTTCCATTTTGTTTCCTCTTGCGATAATGTTATTAATGATTGGTAGTGCATTGCTTATGACTTACTGAGTTATATACTCATTTGGTGTTTGCTTGTCACCTATTTTAGGTTTCTTGGACTCGACTTTTTGCGTATTCGGGACCGTCATCGAAGTCATCACACCGGTTAACAACTTTTGATATTTTCTTCGTAGTTGGTCTTGGAGTACATTTCGGCATATATAGGCTATTATGTTTGTTTGAGCTTGGTATGTAAATATTTTGAATAGCCATGCGAAAATGGCTTATAAATGTTTTGAGCATAATGTTATAATCATTTAGTATGTATATGCCCATTAAGAAGTACGGAAATGTTTGGCAACGACCAGCCATTAGAATGGGTCATCATGATTATATTTTGGACTATATATGAAAAAGGGGTGGTTGAATCATAGAAACTATGTGTTAGAGAAAGTCTGCCCTAGAAATAGATGCTGGCAGCAACAGTGACGTGGATGTCAAAAATCACTAAAAATAGTAGGAATGGAATTAAATAGTGAATAAATTATGTAAATGAACCTTGATGAATCCATTTTCATATGGAAGAAGCGAAACGGTCATATGAGTTGTATGTTAAAAGATGTTTGGGTTTTCGTGAGACAGGGCCAGAACGGTTTCTTGATTCCCTGTTCCAACTTTGAAAATTCATTATAAATTAACCAGAGATATTTAGGAGTCATACCATATATGTATAAATTCCTCTTTGAGTCTAGTTTCTATAGAAACAAACGTCATCAGTATTTAAGCCCTACAAAGGGAGTTATTCCAGTTGTAACGCACGAAGGTCAGTGTAGTCGACCCCTGTAACATGGGAGACTTTAACTAATAAACTGTACTAATTGGCTTGACAAAAAATTCTAGAAAAAAATCTGTAGATGGACATATGAGTCTAGTTTCAGGGAAAAATTACGAAATTGATTTTCGAGTTGTAAAACTCAAGTTATGATTTTTGAAGCGACTAGTACACAGATTGGCAGCTTGTCTGGGAAATTCTCAATAAGTGGTTTGAAGTCTGTTAACACCTCGTGTTCGACTCCGGCGACGGTCTCGGGTTTGGGGTGTTACAGTGTTCAACGGGATGATTTTACGATGACATTGTAATCATGGACCTATACTTGTGATGTATGAAATGTGGTGAAAATGAATTGTGATATGTATGCTAAATGAGGTTAATACAAAGAAAGTGTGAAAGAGTGAATTTACAATAATACTGTTTTGGATAGTTGCAGTGACAAGAATTTGAAAAATCACCAAAAATAATAGGAATTTAATTAGAGGCTGAATGAGATATTAAATTAAAACTTAATGAGTCCATTCTCGTGTAAGAGAAACATAGCAAGTAAAGGAACTCTATATTTTGAGATATTTATATTTGTGTGTGACTTGTTCAGAATGACTATGTGCTCCCCTGTTCTGACTTTGATAAATCATTAAAAATTGTCCAAAAATAATTAAGAAATATAGTTTAGATTTCTAGATTCCTTATTGAGTCTAGTTTTAAATGAAACAAAGTTCATGTCTATTTGACTTTTGTACTGGGAGAAAATCAATTTGTAGTGAACAGAGGTCAGATCCGTCGAGCTGTATAATAGGGGAAACTTTAAATAATAGACTGTACTAATTAGCTGGACCAAAAATTATAGAAAATTTTAGTAAGAAGTAATATGAGTCTAGTTTCAGGAAAATTTTACGTATTTGAATTTAGAGTTTTGTAACTCTAGTTATGATTTATTTAGTGAACATGATGGAGGAGAGACGGCTTGATCAAAGTGGAGTAAATAGTGAAATTAAAAGTAGATACACTTGAGTTATTGTGTTAACATATTAGATTCTTTAATTATTATTTATATAATTACTTACTAAGCTATAAGCTTACGTTCTTTTCTCTCTTTTGTCTTATAGTGTCGTCCAGCTTGCATAGGAGTTAAGGATCGTTGAAGATCTGCCCGCACTATCAATACTTTTGGGTATTTGAACTAAACATTTTGAATTATGGCATGTATAGTAGTCTTCGTTATTTTGTTACGTGTCATAATTGCCTAGGTTTAAAATATTGGTTACAGTATTTGACCAATTATTTTGTACAAAGCCATTGAAGTTGGCTAATATTGTTCAAGACATATGTTATAATGATACATTATCTAATTGGATGACATATTTCTATCTTGGTTTTGTTTAATGGTATGTGTTATGTTTTGGTAATACCTCGTACACTGTTTCGGTGTTGAACATGGGTAAGGGGCGTTACACTGAGTCAGTTTTTCAGCGACATGTCATTGGATGGTTTGGGTTCTATTTTGATTCCAGAGGGTAAAGTGATAGCTTATATTTCTAGACAGTTGAAATCGCATGAAAGGAATTATCAAATGCATGATTTAGAGGTAGACACTATTGTTTATGCATTGAAGATTTGGCGACATTATTTATATGGTGAAAAGGGTCATATTTTTACCGATCACAAGAGCTTGAAGTATATAATGACTCAGAAAGATTTGAATTTGTGACAACGGAGATTGCTCGAGTTGTTGAAAGACTATGAGTTAGTAATTGATTATCATCCAGGGAAAGCAAATGTAATCGCGGATGCCTTGAGTAGAAAATCTTTGTTTGCGTTGTGAGCGATGAATACGTAATTAACTTTGTCTGATGATGGTTTGATTTTAGCTGAGTTAAAAGCTAAACCATTGTTTCATCAACAAATTTGTGAAGCTCAAAAGTGTAATAATGAATTGCAAGTTAAAAGAGTGCAATGTGAATCGACTAGTGATTTAGACTACTAGATCGGGCCCGATGATTGTTTAATGTTCCGAGGTAGAATTTGTGTACCAAAGAATTCTAAGCTCAATCAGAAAATTTTACACGAAAAACACAACGGTTGTTTATCTGTACATCTAGGGAGTACAAAAATGTATAATAATTTAAAACAATTGTATTGGTGGTCATGCATGAAATGAGACATTTCAGAGTTTGTGCCAAGATGCTTAATTTGTGAACTACTTAAAGTCGCATCAAGTCCTTCGGGTTTGCTACAACAAGTGATGACACCAGAGTAGAAGTGGGATAGTGTTACGATGGATTTTGTTTTGGGTTTTCCTCTGTCTCCTAAAAAGATAGATGTTATTTGGGTTGTCTTTGATCGATTGACAGTCTGCACATTTCATTCCTATACATACAGACAATTCGCTTGATAAATTGGCTGAACTGTACATTTCTAAGATTGTTAGATTGCATGGAGTGCTAGTTTCTATTGCTTCAGATAGAGACCTGAGGTTTACGTCGTGATTTTGGAAGAAATTACAAGAAGCTTTGGATACGCGATTGCACTTTAGTACCTCATTTATCCACAAACCGATGGTCAGTCTGAGAGAGTAATTTAAATTCTCGAAGATATGCTTCGTTGTTGTGTTTTAGAATTTGAAGGCAACTGAGAGAAATATTTATCATTGGTTGAATTTGCGTATAACAACAGTTTTCAATCATGCATAAAGATGGCACCATATGAAGCATTGTATGGTCGCAAATGCTGAACTCCATTATATTGCATTGAGCTTAGTGAGAAAAAGATTCTCGGGGTTGATTTGATTAGGGAGTCTGAAGATAAAGTGAAAGTTATTCGTGACAGTTTGAAAACAGCTTCAGATCGACAGAAATCGCATACGGATTTGAAACGTAAAGACATTGAATTTCAAATCGGCAACAAGGTATTTTTGAAAGTATCTTCATGGAAGAAAATTCTTTGATTTGGTAGCAAAGGAAAATTGAGTCATCGATTCATCGAGCCGTACGAGATCATCGAAAGAATAGGGCCAGTGGCATACCGGTTAACTTTACCGATAGAGCTAGAAAAGATCCACAATGTATTTCATGGGTGGATGTTACGACTATATCGATCAGATCCATCTCATGTAATTTCTCCAACAGAGATTGAAATTCAACCCAATATGATGTATATCAAAAAATCGACCAGAATTTTAGCTCGAGAAGTTAACGAATTGAGAAATAAAAGCGTAGATTTAGTGAAGGTACTTTTGGCAACAACACTGGGTTGAAGAAGCCACATGGGAACCCGAGGAAGCTATGAGAAAATAGTACCCTAACCTCTTTTCTGGTAAGATTTTTGGGGATGAAAATTCCTAAGGGGGAAGAGTTGTAACAGTCCATTTTTAGTCAAATTGGAACATTCGGGACCAAAAATATGAGGTTAAATTTTTTATTTTATTATTATTTTAATATTTATAGGATGATAGTATGATTGTGTGAAAATTTCATTAAGAAATTTTATTGTTTGAGTGTTCAATTTGATAAAAAGGACTAAATTACGAAAAGTACAAAAGTGGTGTTCTAATCTCTAAATGTGTCTAATAGCTATGGAATATTAAAGTGGAGGTCCTTATCTGATAATTAAACCATAAAAGAGTTAGTGGATGATAAATGGCTTGGTATAAGTGTAATTATTAAATATTTTAAAGGTTAAATTAGTAAACAGGTTTTTAATGTTAAATTAAATAAAACCAAATGAAATAATTCTTTGATTCATCTTCTTCAAACTAATTTTTCTTGAAAAAATAGGGCTAGGGATTTGGTTATCTTCACTTCCTTCATTTAGGTACGATTTTTGTTTTGTTTTTAATGATTTCTATGTTTTTTGAAATTGTTGCAGTTTAGTCTAGCTAGCCCAGGAACTATTTTGCAAAACTGTTAAAGGTTTAGGGTTTTTCCATTGATGAAATAGCTTGTGTTTTTCTGTTTAATGGTAGAAAATGTATGCTTGTTGTTAGATAAACAACATTTGTTAAGTGATTTTTAGTAAAATGTCCAAATAGGGATTAAATTTTGAAATGTGTAAAATTCATGGTTATTTTGTGAAATAAATAAAAAATGTGGGCTGCTAGGGACCTAATTGAAATATGGCTAGCATGGGTTTAGGTTGAATTGCATTAATTTGTATTTTTATGAGATAAGGACTAAACTGTAAAAATGTTGAAATATTAGGAGCAAAAGTTTAAAGTTTCTAAAATGTGTATTTTGTACTAAATTAAATAGAGTGATAATTAAATAAGTTAATTTTGAATATATTTAGATCAATAAAATCAAAATACGGATTTAGATCGGGAACAGAACAAAGTTTTGGATTAATCGACTTGTTTCGTTGTTTTTGCATTCGAGGTAAATTCGTAGGTATTAAAAATTATTATATTTGTGTTTTAAATGCTTTGATATTTCATAAATTGTGAATACGACACTGCAGACAAATTCGACGACAATTCAACAAGTGTGAAATCCTGGTTGAACCTTAAGAATAGATTAGGATACGAATGACATGTCATTAGAGGTTATGTGATTCAAGTGCTGATCCGTACGTCCTACCGGTGCATGAGTTATCCAGCATGTGTTGCGGATACTCGTCAGCTTGTGTTAGCAGCATCGTGTAGCTTCGTCATGACCGTAAGCTTGTGTGAGCAGACCCGTTGATAGCTTGAAAGTGAGTATCATATGTGATACGAGATTGAGATAGCTTCGGCTATATATGTGGCACTTAGGGTGCAAGTTTCTTAAGTATCTGACAGTATTCCGAATGGTTTCACAGGTATATCAAAGATGTTGATGAGTATAAGTTTTTTACAAGATGGTACAGGTATGTTCATGAACCAAATAAGTATTGAAATGAAGGAATTTATGAAAGTTACCTAACTTTGTGAATGAGAAATGTGGTTGGTTGGTGATTCAATATGAGATATGTTATGTTACGTTTTATTTGCCTAAATTGTGGATATATGGTAAGTTGATTTTAATGCTATACAAACTTACTAAGCTTTATAGCTTACTTTGTTTAATTTTCCAAGTTTTATAGTGAGATCAAAGCTAGCTCGGATTCGGGAATCGTTAGAGACTTCATCACGCTATCCAACTATCACTTTGGTACTTTTGAACTTAAGTGTTTTGAGTATATGGCATGTATAGAAGTTTGGTTATTTTGATACATAAATGATAGTAATGAATGTAGCCATTTGAGTTGGCCTGTAAATGTTTAATGTTTGGTTTTGTATATAGCAGTGAGAGTTGGCTTATTTTTTTGATTTGGTTGTGTATATATATATATGTAAATGGCGTTTGTTTTGTGTTGATAATTGCTATATTAATGTTTGTGGTGAATGGTTGATATTTGAGAAGTTATATGCTTGTAAGTTTGGGCAAAATGATGCATGTTTGAAAGTGTCTATTTAGTTGAATTGTGAATGTGAATTTATTATAAATGGAATGGCCTATTTTGTGACTTATGTGTATTGTGGTTGATGGTATAGAACTAGCTTGAATTAGGCTTGATTTAGTTCATTTAAATGCCTATTTATGCCATGTTCTGGTGCCATTTGATTTGATGTAGGTGTATGCAAATTTGGGTGGCAATATGGCTTGGTAAATAGCCTATTTTTGTCCGCATAGGCGTGTGTCTCAGCCATGTGTGACACGTGGTCAAGTTACACTACCGTGTGTCCCCTGGTGTTGAATTAAAGATCAAGTTAGTATGGTCCACACAGCCTAACACACGGAACTATGATTTGGCCATGTGGCATAAGTCACTATACCCTACAGGATTGGCACGACCTAACACACGGCCTGGCATACGGGTGGGTGTGGCCATTTC
The DNA here is from genome assembly GCF_025698485.1 of Gossypium arboreum. Taxonomy (NCBI): domain Eukaryota; kingdom Viridiplantae; phylum Streptophyta; class Magnoliopsida; order Malvales; family Malvaceae; genus Gossypium; species Gossypium arboreum. The sequence continues at coordinate 61,858,532 of NC_069075.1, read as the reverse complement.
TTAGGGCACATGGGCTAGCGATATGGGCGTGTGTGTTGGCCTTTTGACCTAAGTCTGTAACAGTCCATTTTTGGTCAAATCAGAACAGTGGTTTTGGGACCACAAATCTGAGGTTGAAATATTTATTTTATTATTATTTCAATGTTTATAGCATGATTGAATGATTGTGTGAAAGTTTCGTTTAGAAATTTTATCGTTTGAGTGTTTAATTCGACAAAAAAGACTAAATCGTGTAAAGTGTAAAACTTGAGTTCTATTAGCTAAATGTGTTAAATAGCTATAGAACCTTAATGTAAGAGTTCGTATGTGGTAATTTTACCATTATTAGCTTGAGTGGAAAAGTATGGACAATTATTAAGTTATTTTTATGTTATATAACTAAGGTTCATTTTCGTATTTAGAAATTAAGTTATAATAAATAAATAGAAATAAAATCTTCGCCTAATGTCATCATTTCAACCGATCTTAAAGAGAAGAAATCCATTCTTTTAGGTTTTCCATTCGGCCATGGTTTAATAGCTCATTAAGGTATGATTTTTGTCCCGTTTTTAGTGATTTCTATGTTTTTGGGATCATTGCAACTAGGTCTAACTAGCCTAGGGACTATTTTGCAAAACTGTTAAAGATTTAGGATGTTACCATTGATGAATACATGTGTGTTTTGATGTTTGATGATAGATTATGAATGTTTGTTGTGAATTATACAAGTTTTATAAAGTGATTTTTTTTTGCGAAAATGCAAATTAGGGATTAAATTTTGAAATATGAAAAATTTGTGGTTAAAATATGAAATAAATGAAAAATATGGACTGATATGAGTGCTAGAGAAATTCGGCTAGCATGGGTTAGTCTTAAATTGTATTAAATTTGTGTTTTTATGAAACGAGGATTAAATTGTAAAAGTTTCTTAAAGTGAATGTTGGACTAAATTGAATAGAGAGATGGTTAAATAAGTTAATTTTGATTACATATAGATCAAGAAAAGCGAAACTCAGATCTAGATCGAGGGAAAAACAAAGTTATTGACTAATTGATCTATTTCGTCATTTTTACATCCGAGGTAAGTTCGTATGTAATAAGCTTCATTATAAATGTATTTTAAATGCTTTGATATTGCATAAAATGTGAATACGGGACTTCGGACATGTTCGATAATGATTCTACAAAGATTCGGTATTTGAAATCCCCATTGAACCTTAGGAATAGATTTGGATACTAGTGACATGTCATTAGGGATTGTTGTGATTATGTGATTCGATGCTGGTCCTGTACGTACTACCAGTGGCTGAGTATACCGGCATGTGTTGCGATTACTTGACAGCTTGTATGAGTAGCACCGTGTAGCTACGTCTTGACCCACAACTTGTGTGAACAAGCCCGTTGATAGCTCTAGTGTGAGCAATATATGTGATTTGAGAGTGAGATAGCTTTGGCTATATATGTGGCACTTTGGGTGCGAGTTTTCCATGTATCCGATAGCATTTCGAATGGTTCAACAGGTAAATGAAAAACGTGGTTATGTATAAGACTGATACAAGATGGTATATGTGACAGCCCTAAAGTGACCCTAGTCGGAAAGCGGTTTCGGGACCGCTAAACCGAGTCCCCAAATTATTTGAATATGATAATTATTGTCTAAAATATGTGAATATGAATGTGTGAAAGTTTTAAGCTTTGATTTAGTTAATTGCATGTGAATTTAGTTAATAGGACTTATGTGTGACACTTTTGAAATGTGATAGGTTAATCTATAAGGATCTATTAGTGCATGTAATCAAAGGGGTGGACATGCATGTCAATTTCCCCCATTTAATTAGTAGTGGCCGGCCATGACAATAAGGGTGGACAAAGTGTGATGGGTAAAACATGTCATAAACATGTTGTGTTAATGGTTTATGTTAGAAATGATAAAATAATAATGGTTAGTAGGATGATGAAAAAAAAAAGAAAAGAAAAGGTTCTCATTTGTTTCTTCATGACCGAAAAATCAAGGGAAGAAGGGGAAGAAAAGGTTGAGGAGGTTCGGCCATACTTGTATCTAGATTAAGGTATGTTTGATGATGTTCCATGCGATGCATGCATGTTTTAGTTGTTAGCTTGAGTTCTACCTAGCCCATGGTTTAAATCTTTGCTATGTGATGGAGATGATATTCGGCCATGGGTGTTGTCTTCTTGGGTGGTGTTTGATGTTGGTGATGATGCATGAAGATGAGTTAAGTTTCGGCTAAGGTGGATTTGTGTTGATGTCATTTGCATGCTAAATGTGAAGCTTTATAATGATACATGTGATGGTGGATTGATGCCTCTTGGATTTTCTTTTTAGCATTTTTTTTGAGATAGACATTAGGTTCTTTCTTTAACCCATGACCAAAATTGAAATGGTATGGTGTCTTGATGCATTCGGCCATAGTAGGAAATATGGTTGTTGTTCATGTTATTTGCATGAGAAATGGTAGTAAGGTGAAGTGCAAATATTAGTATTTGATTACTAGTGTACATATGTGTATTAGCCGAGTTTTGAACTTGAAACAAAATGGTATGTAGTTAACCATATTTGTAGGAAGTATTAAGCATATAATTGGCCTCAACATAGACATGCATATTTGGCCACATGAGATAGATTGGTGTTGCATGTATTCGGTTAGGGGCAAGCATATTGATGCTTTTATCTTGACTTAGATAATCGGCTCAAGGAGAATTTGTTAAAGTGCTTAGTTAATTGATGTTAGGTTAATGATGTGTGTATTCAGTCATGAAGGTGCACATGAGGAAATGTTAGATTAATTGTATTAAATTGCTCAATGTGATTAAAAATGCGTATGACCGCTTTGTATTTGAGCTAAAGGTGGCCATATGACCTATCAACTCTTTGTCATATTCGGCCATAAGCTAGCATAATAAGACCTTAATAAGTTAAATTTGCTTGAATTAGCCCAAGAGCTTAGAGGACCAAAGTTGGACAAGGGAAAGGAAAAAAGTGATCGAATAGCCGCCGAAATCGTTCGACAACATCCGAGGTAAGTTTTCGAGTAATGAAACTTAGTTTGCGATTTGATTAAGTCATGACGTATAGTCATAACAAAAATACGGTGATATAATGATTTTACTTGAATTATATGTTGAATTAATTAGTCTATACGTATGATGGGTAGCCGTATGTGCATAGAGATCATGTCATAAAGCAAATCAAAATCGTGCTCTTTGTATGTGGCTATTGAGCCAAATTAGTAAGTGTGATAAGTGTCTTGTGTTTGAGCTTTGGTAATGAAAATGAAATATGGATGTGTCATGATTATTGATATATGTGCATGGTTATTCGAATGATATCCGGGCTAAGTCCCGAAGGCTTTTATGCTAGTGACTATATCCGATTTGAGATCCGAAGGCATTTGTGCGAAGTTGCTATATCCGGCTAAGACCAAGGCATTTGTGCTAGCAATTATATCCGGCTAAGTCCCAAGGCATTTATGCTAGTGACCATATCCGGCTAAGACCAAGGCCTTGTGCGAGTGGTTATATCCGACTAAATCCAAAGATACTTGGGTTTGGGAATGAGCAATCTTGCTGTAATAATTTCAATTAATACGCCAGTAAAATCCCAACGATGAGGTATGTTTCGTATGTGCATTGAGATAATTGATTCCCTCTAAATAGTATTTGCTCAATCGACTAACAAGCTTCCGGCTTTTAGACTAGTTGATTCCTTACGTATGAATATAAAGGTTGGAAATGTGAAGTAGGTATGATTGTGAGAATATGTGTATATGAAATTATTCATTTAGTCGTATGAATGCTATACTTCAGATGTGCATGATTTCATTGCTCAAAACTTACTAAGCATTAAATGCTTACTCCGTTCTTTGAATCTCTGTTTTATAGATTTTGGTTGGTCAGCTATCGGACTCGTGATTGTCGAAGTCGAAGTCGTCCACACTATCAAAGCCCTTTTGGTACTCTTTTAGTTGAACTCTGCTAATGGCATGTATAGGACTACCCTTTTTGTTGTTGGTCATGTACCCTTTGGTTTTGTATAAATTTGGATAGCCATGAGAAAATGGCCTATATACACTTTGAGCATAGCATTATAATCGTTTTGTATGTTGTTCATTGAGAGGTATGAAAATGTTTGGTAACGATTAGCCATTGGAATGGTTAATCATGATCATTTTGGTGCTTTGTATGACAAATTCTAGTTGATTCATGGAAAACCATGAAATAGGTAAATACGTTTGGGTCTAGCTATACATGCCATTATGTGATTATTTGATAGTGTGGTGATTTCTGACAATTGAAAATGTGTTTATTTATAGTAATGGATCCCGATCCCAACCGAGCGGTAGCTGATGATCTTGAGAGTGTAGCTCCTGTTCCCGCACAAAGGACAGCACCGGCGGACTCTCAACCTATTGCTAGTAATCCGAATGATGAGGCTAGACAAGCTTTTTATACCATGATGAATGATTGGTTCAACCAATACATTCGAACTAATACGGCTGTTCCACAACCTCCATTCCTGACTAATACCACCCCACCTACAATACCTCCCAAGAATCGACCAAATAGGTCAAATAAGCCCCTAGTTGATGAAATCGAAAACACGGGCTACCGAATTTAAAGCTACTGACAATGATGATGCCGAGCAAGCTGAATTTTGGTTGGACAACACTATTCGGTTTTCGATGAGCTATCTTGCACACCGATGAGTGCCTAAAGTGTACTATCTCCTTGCTACGTGATTTTGCCCACTATTGGTGGAATACGTTGACTTCACAGTGCCAGAGAGCAAGTAACTTGGGAGTTTTTCCAAACCGAGTTAGGAAAAAGTATATCGATGAGAGATTCATGGATCAAAATGGAAGGAATTTCTTGAACTTAAACAAGGTTCCATGTCGGTTCACCGACTATGAACGAAAGTTTGTAAGGCTTAGCCATGCGCCGAGAATGTATTTCTCGTGAAGCCGTGATGTGTAAACGTTTGAGGATGGGTGAATGATGATATAAAGTCGTATGTTGGCATTTTGGAAATCGAGAATTTGTGGTACTTGTCGAGCGAGCTTGCAAAGCCGAGGAGCTCAATATGGAGAAAAAAAAAGGTGAGGTGGGAGCAAAGGAGTTTCAGTAAGAGGTCTTGGAAGCCCTTCCAACATCATCGAAGAAATTTAGAGATGACTTAGGCCGGTCTAGAGACACTTCGGGTTTTTCTAGACGAGATCGCGGCCGACCCCTTGTGAGTACACGAGTCACTTTGGTCGCCAGTGTTGGAAACGATCGTCGAGACAGAACGGAGTGCCAGTATTGTGGTAAATGGCATTTGGGGAGTTGTAGATTCCATGACCGCTCCTGTTATAAATGTGGATCAGCTGACCATTTTATCAAGGATTGCCCGAGACTGTCTGAACAAAATGTGAATCAGAGTGGGAAACCAGGTGCTAATACTGCTTGGGGTAGACCATCTAGAAACACGGGCAATACTAGTGGCGGTCAGAGAGGATCTAGAGATGCTACAACCAGATGTGAGGCTTGCGCTCCCGCTAGAGCTTACGCTATACGCGCACGCGAGGATGCTTCCTCGCCAAATATTATTACCGGTACTTTTACTCTCTTTGATACTAATGTGATTGCTTTGATTGACCCTGGTTCTACTCATTCTTATATATGTGAAACCTTAGCATCCAGTAAGATTCTACCTGTTGAGTCTACTGAGTTTGTAATTTAGGTGTCAAATCCTTTGGGTCGTTACGTGCTTGTCGACAAAGTGTGCAAGAAATGTCCCCTAGTAATCCGAGGTTCCTGTTTTCTGGCCGATTTGATGCTTTTACCGTTTGACAAATTTGATGTTATCCTCGGTATGGATTGATTGACCGTACATGATGCAATTGTAAATTGCAAAAGAAAGGTGTGTAAATAACAAGGTAATCCAAGTTGAGTCTACTGACTTGAATAGGTTGCCAGCTGTAATATCATCGATGTTGGCTCAGAAATATGTAAGAAAGGGGTGTGAAGCATACCTTGCGTATGTACTTGATAATAAAGAGCCAGAAAGGAATCTTGAATCTATGCCGGTGGTTTGTGAATACCCGGATGTTTTTCCCGAAGAATTACTGGGTTTACCACCTGTTCGGGAGGTAGAGTTTGGTATTGAGCTTGTACCTGGGACTACACCGATTTTGATAGCTCCGTATCGTATGGCACCAACCGAGTTAAAAGAGTTGAAAGCTCAGTTGCAAGAGTTGATGGATAGAGGTTTCGCTCGACCAAGTTTCTCACCTTAGGGTGCACCAAGATTGTTTGTGAAAAGAAGGACGGAACCATGAGGTTGTGCATCGACTATCGTCGGTGAATAAAGTGACAATAAAGAATAAATATCCGTTACCGCGTATTGATGATTTGTTTGATCAACTAAAGGGAGCCTCGGTGTTTTCAAAGATAGATTTGAGATCGGGTTATTATCGATTCATGAATCGAGATTCGGACATACCCAAAACCGCTTTCGAAATGAGATACGGTCACTATGAATTCTTAGTGATGCCGTTTGGGCTCACTAATGCCCCATTGTATTTATGGATCTGATGAATCGGATCTTCAGACCGTATTTAGACCGGTTTGTAGTTGTGTTTATTGATGACATCTTGGTCTACTCAAGAGACGAAACCGAGCATGCTGAGCACCTGAGATTAGTGTTGCAGATTTTACGAGATAAGCAATTATATGCTAAGTTCAGTAAGTGTGAGTTCTGGTTGAGAGAGGTGAGCTTCTTGGGTCATGTGGTATCCGTGACGGTATTCGAGTTGATCCGAGCAAAATTTAAGCCATACTTTCTTTGGAAGCCTCAGAAATATTACGAGGTTCGAGCTTTTTGGGACTTGTCGGTTACTACCGGTTTGTAAAAGGTTTCTCGATGATAGCCACACCAATGACGAAACTACTTGAAAAGATGTTAAGTTTGAATGGGCGGAAAAGTGTCGAAAAAGTTTCGATCAATTGAAAACTAATTTGACTGGAAGCTCCAAAGATTACTAGTGCAGCCAATCGGGCAAGGAGTTCGTCATTTACAAATGATGCATCCTTACTTGGGTTGGGTTGTGTATTGATGCAAGAAGGTCGAGTTGTAGCTTATGCGTCGAGGCAACTGAAGCCACATGAGAAAAATTATCCAACCCATGATCTCGAACTTGCTGCCATCGTATTCGCTTTGAAAATATGGCGACATTACTTATTTGGTGAGAAGTGCCATGTATATTCGGATCACAAAAGTCTCAAATATTTGATGACTCAAAGAGACTTGAATCTGCGACAAAGACGTTGGCTCGAGTTGTGGAAAGATTATGAGCTTGTCATTGACTATCACCCGGGAAAGGCTAATGTGGTTGCGGATGCCTTAAGTCGTAAAACACTGTTTGCTTTATCAGCGATGAATGTACACTTGTCTGTTCTATCCGTTAACGTGTTAGTGGCAAAATTAAAGGCCAAACCATTGTTGATTCATCAAATTCGTGAAGCTCAGAAAGTCGATGATGAACTGGTTGCAAAACGGGCTGAATGTGTTTCGAATATGGAATCAGAGTTTCAAATTGATGATGACGATTGTTTGAGGTTCAGAAGTCGTTTGTGTGTTCCAATAAATTCAGAACTTATTTCGATGATTCTGAACGGAGCTCATTGTAGCCAAATGTCAATTCACCCAGGGAGTACGAAAATGTACAACGATCTGAGATGTCAGTTTTGGTGGCATGGTATGAAACGAGGCATTTTCGATTTTGTTTCGAAGTGCTTAGTATGTCAGCAAGTGAATGCGGAACATCAAGTGCCTACGGGATTACTTCAGCCGATCATGATACCTGAATGGAAATGGGATCGAGTCACGATGGATTTTGTAACTGGGTTGCCAGTGTCGACAAGTAAGAAAGATGCGATTTGGGTTGTTGTTGATAGACTGACTAAGTCGGCTCACTTTATCCCCGTACGCACGGATTTTTCATTGGATAAACTAGCTGAATTGTAGGTTTCTCAGATTGTGAGATTACACGGGGTACCTATTTCTATTGTGTCGGATAGAGATCCGAGATTCACCTTGCGATTTTGGAAGAAATTGCAAGAAGCTTTGGGTACCAAGTTCCATTTTAGCACCGCTATTCATCCCCAAACCGATGGTCAATCTGAGCGGATAATTCAGATACTCGAGGATATGTTAAGATGTTGCATCCTTGAGTTTAGTGGTTCATGGGAACGGTATTTACCTTTGATTGAATTAAACACAACAATAGTTTTCAATCAAGTATTAAGATGGCACCTTACGAGGTATACGATCGAAAATGCCGTACACCATTGTTTTGGACCGAGCTCGGTGAAACTAAAATTTTGAGTTGATTTGATTAAAGATCTTTGAGAAAAGTAAAATAATTCATGAAAGTCTGAAGGCGACATCGGATCGTCGAAAGTCGTGCTGCGGATTTGAAACGAAAGGACATTGAGTATCAGGTGGGAGATAAAGTGTTTCTTAAAGTTTCACCTTGGAAAAAGATACTCAGATTTGGGCGTAAGGGCAAATTGAGTCCGAGGTTCATCGGGCCATATGAAATATCCAAACGAGTCGGTCCAGTTGCGTATAGATTGATTTTGCCCCCTGAACTTGAAAGGATCCACAACGTTTTTCATGTTTCGATGCTTCGACGTTACAGATCCGATCCTTCGCACATAATTAGTCCATCAGAGGTTGAAATTCAATCTGACTTGAGTTATGAAGAAGAACCGATTTGTATCCTAGCTCGTGAAGTGAAAGAGTTGCGAAACAAAAGGGTTCCGTTAGTAAAGGTGTTATGGCTCAAACACGAAATCGAAGAAGCTACCTGGGAAACCAAGAACTCTATGAGAGAACGATACCCAAACCTATTTACCGGTAAGATCTTCGGGGACAAAAATTTCTTAAGTGGGGAGAGTTGTGACATGACTAAAGTGACCCTAGTCGGAAAGCGGTTTCGGACCGCTAAACCCGATCACCAAATTATTTGAATATGATAATTATTGTCTAAAATATGTGAATATGAAAGTGTGAAAGTTTTAAGCTTTGATTTAGTTAATTGCATGTGAATTTAGTTAATAGGACTTATGTGTGACACTTTTGAAATGTGATAGGTTAATCTATAAGGATCTATTAGTGCATGTAATCAAAGGGTGGACTTGCATGTCAATTTCCCTATTTAATTAGTAGTGGTGGCCATGACAATAAGGGTGGACAAAGTGTGATGGGTAAAACATGTCATAAACATGTTGTGTTAATGGTTTATGTTAGAAATGATAAAATAATAATGGTTAGTAGGATGATGAAAAAAAAAAAAGAAAAGGTTCTCATTTGTTTCTTCATGACTGAAAAATCAAAGGAAGAAGGGGAAGAAAAGGTTGAGGAGGTTCGCCATACTTGTATCTAGATTAAGGTATGTTTGATGATGTTCCATGAGATGCATGCATGTTTTAGTTGTTAGCTTGAGTTCTACCTAGCCCATGGTTTAAATCTTTGCTATGTGATGGAGATGATATTCGGCCATGGGTGTTGTCTTCTTGGGTTGTGTTTGATGTTGGTGATGATGCATGAAGATGAGTTAAGTTTCGCTAAGGTGGATTTGTGTTGATGTCATTTGCATGCTAAATGTGAAGCTTTATAATGATACATGTGATGGTGGATTGATGCCTCTTGGATTTTCTTTTTAGCATTTTTTGAGATAGACATTAGGTTCTTTCTTTAACCCATGACCAAAATTGAAATGGTATGGTGTCTTGATGCATTCGCCATAATAGGAAATATGGTTGTTGTTCATGTTATTTGCATGAGAAATGGTAGTAAGGTGAAGTGCAAATATTAGTATTTGATTACTAGTGTACATATGTGTATTAGCCGAGTTTTGAACTTGAAACAAAATGGTATGTAGTTAATACAAGTAACCATATTTGTAGGAAGTATTAAGCATATAATTGGCCTCAACATAGACATGCATATTCGGCCACATGAGATAGATTGGTGCTGCATGTATTCGGTTAGGGGCAAGCATATTGATGCTTTTATCTTGACTTAGATAATCGGCTCAAGGAGAATTTGTTAAAGTGCTTAGTTAATTGATATTAGGTTAATGATGTGTGTATTCGGTCATGAAGGTGCACATGAGGAAATGTTAGATTAATTGTATTAAATTGCTCAATGTGATTAAAAATGCGTATGACCGCTTTGTATTTGAGCTAAAGGTGGCCATATGACCTATCAACTCTGTAACACCCTGAATTTGGGCCTAGAAGTTTTGGGCCTTGAGCATGGGAGCGGTTGAAGGCAGCTTATAATATTCTGTTGTGCATGCAAATTTTGTTAATGAAGGCTTGTTTTAGTGGTTAAGTGTGTTGAGAAGTGTTGGAGAAGTCACAGGTTTAAACACGGACTCTAGCAAAAATTTGGTTTAAGGTGAATCAAACCCTGGTGTAGTAGGTAGGCCTTAAGAATATTGTTGGATAAATTGTGACGCAAAAAGCCTTGTGGCTTAGTGGTAAGAAGTGTGTGGAGCATCTGAGGGGAGGCATGGGTTCGAATCCCATGGCAAGCAAAGAGCATTTATTTTGCTAACGAGGGGCGGCAAGAGTTGGTGTTGAATTTAAACTCTGATGTTGGAGGGATCCCACATTGGGAAGCTAACATAAGAGTGGATGGGAAGCTTGCTTTAAATAGAGAGAACCATGAGGAGAGTAAAGGTACCTTTCTTGGCTGATCCCTTTCGCTTTATGGCATGCTCGTTTGGGTTGGGCGTCGGCTAATAGTGCTCGGAGCGTGGATTAACTCCAGTCTCCAATCAGGTGTGTATTTCTTACTACTCTAACTGTAGGATGGCTATTTCGGGCCGCGATGGGCTGAAAGGGGCCATGTGGGCCTAATGGGCCTAGGGGCCCAATTTGTGACAGCCCAAAATTGACCCTAGTCGGAATGTGGTTTCGGTACCACAAAACCGAGGCATAAAAATAATTTAAAATTTATTTTGATGCCTATAATATGTGTGTGCTCGTGTGTGAATTTTGAATTCTTTGATTTAGTTAATTTGATTGTGAATTGAAAGAAAAAGGACTCATGTGAAAGGATTTAAAAATATGTAGCTAATTTCAAGAGGTTAATAAAGGGATGAAGCAAAATAAATGGAGTTGCATGTCAAATACTCCATTTATTTTGAATGAGTGGCCGACCATGTCTAGATTATGGGCAAGGGACATGTTTCCAACATGTTTAGTTAGTGCATTATGTAGAAAGAATTAAGAAATGAAAAAAAAAATGAGCATGGATGCCCCCTTGGTGCCGTAGCTAGAGAGAAAGAAAGAAAAAAAAAAATTGTCATTCATCCTTTCTTTGAGCAAAGACTAAGAAAGAAAAAACAAAAAATTGTTCATCTTTTCCCTCCTTCCTTTGGCGAAATTCCTAAGAGGAAGAAGAGATTTTTGCTTCATTTTCTTTGTTTAGAAGAGATCTAGAAGGAGATTTGGCTAAACTTGCATCAAGATTAAGGTATGTATGAGGTTGTGTCATGAGATTCATGCTTGTTTTGGTTGCTAACTTGAGGTGCATGTTAGCCATGGTTCAAATCCTTGTTATGCCATGAAAAATGGTATTTGGCCAAGGTTGATATTGTGTTAAAGCCATTGCATGCTAAATGTGAAGCTTGCTAATGATGCATGCAATGATGGATTGACTACTCTTGAAATTTCTTTGTAGCAATCTTGAGTAAGACATTGAGTTCTTTGTTTAACCATGACCAAAGTTCAATGGGGTATGATTGTGATGTATTCGGCCATGATGCATTCATGAGCATGATTTATGCTTGTTACTTGATTGGTAAAAATTTGTGTTTTAGAGGGTTATGAACACCTTGAGATTCGGCCATGCACCTATATGTGTATATATGTTTGCACATGATATTTTGATTATGAAGAAAGTGATAAATATGTTTGTTTAAAGAAGAAATTTGTTGAAGAATGTTGTGAAATTTGCATGTACATTCGGCCTAGTACATGTATAGTGTGAAAAACCTTGAAATTATTTTTGATTTTGTGTATTTATGACCATGTGTAATCGGCCACATGAGTAATTTGAGCACTTGATGTTATGTTAAAATTCTTGAGCTTAAATATGTGGATGTATGTATATAAGGGCCAAGTACTTTGAACTTCACGTTGATGTTTGAATGTATTGAATTGCTTGTTGTGATGTAAAAATGTGCATGACCATTGTGTATTTGAGCTAAAGGATGGCCATATGACCATTTACACTCCTTGTCATATTCGCCATAAGCTATCATGATGAGATTTTAATAAGTTAAATTTGTGTGAATTAGCTCAAGAGCAAAGGGAGCTAAATCCGATAAAGGGAAGGAAAAAGTAGTTGAATAGCCGTCGAAATCGCTCGACAACATTCAAGGTAAGTCTTCGAGTGATGACCCTACTTGAATTATATCAAAATTATGCTCCTTGTTTGTGTGGCCATTGAGCCGAAATAGTAAAGGTTGATAGATATTTTGTGTTAGAGCTTTAGTAACGAAAATGAACTATGGACGTGTCTTGAATATTGATATATGTGTAAGTGAACATTGGAAATATATCCGGCTGAGACCGAAGGCATTCGTCGAGTTGATATATCCTGGCTAAGACCAAGGCATTCGTATGCGAGTTGATATATCCGGGCTAAGACCAAGGCATTCGTCTGAGTTGATATATCCGGGCTAAGACCGAAGGCCTTTGTGCAAGTCACCAAATCCGGGTTATGACCAAGGCAATCGTCTGAAGTCGCTATATCCGGTTAAATCCGAAAGTATGTGATTGAAGTGAGCAATCTTGCTGTGAAAATTTTAGCTTATACACTTGTGAAAATTCCAGCAATGAGGTATGTTTGTATGTGCTTGTACTAATTGAATTCTTACAAGTAAGTATCGCTAAGTTGATAAACGAGCTACCGGCCTTGGGCTAAGTTGTTCTTTTGTGTATGAACATAAGGGTCGGTGATGTGAAATAAGTATGAGTATGGGAATGTGAATTAGTAAAGTGGTTTAATTAGCCATGTGAATAAAATACCTTAGTCAAAGCTGATTTCATTGCTTGAGACTTACTAAGCATTAAAATGCTTACCCGTTGTTTTGGCTCTCTGTTTTATAGGTTTATTTCGTTAGCTATCGGATTCGGGATCAAAGAAGTCGAAGTCATCCACACTATCGAAGCCCCATTTTGGTACAAATTTTGGTTGAACTTTGAAATGGCATGTATAGGACCATCCTTTGTTGAAGGTCATGTACCTTCCGTTTGTGTAAACTTAGATAGCCATGCGAAAATGGCTTATATATGCTTTTAGCATAGAACTATAATCGTTTGTATGTTGACCCTTATGAGGTATGGAATTATTTTGAAACGATTAGCCATTGGAATGGTTAATCATGATCACACTTTGTGCTATGTATGTAAAAGGGCCAATTGAATCATGGAAAGTATGAAATAGGTAAAGCCTACTAAAGGCAGATGCTGACAGCAGCAGTGACGTGGATGTGAAAAATCACTAAAATAGTAGGAATGGTATTAAATAGCAAATAAATTATGTAAGTGTACCTTGATGAATCTACTTTCATATGGAAGAAACGAAATGGTCATATGAGTTATAAGTTAACAGATTTTAAAGTTCTTGTGGAATAGGGCCAGAACGGTTTCTGGATCCCTGTTCCAACTTTGGAAAATCATTGTAAATTAACCAGAGATAATTAGGAGTCATTCCATATATGTGTAGATTCCTCTCTGAGTCTAGTTTCTACAGAAACAAACGGCATTAGTATTGAAGCCCTGTACAGGGAGATATCCAATTCGTAACGCACAAAGGTCAGTGTAGTCGATCCCTACAACAGGCGAGACTTTAACTAATAAACTGTACTAATTGGCTCGACCAAAATTCTAGAAAAAATATGTAGATGGACATATGAGTCTAGTTTCAGGAAAAATTTACGGAACTGATTTTCGAGTTGTAAAACTCAAGTTATGAATTTTGGAGCGACTAGTACTCAGATTGGCAGCTTGTCTGAAAATTGTCAATAAGTGGGTTGAAGTGCATTAACACCTCGCGTTCGACTCGTGACGGTCTCGGGTTCGGGTGTTACAATTTTATTGGTATCAGAGCTACGGTTTAGTCGATTCTAGGACTACCGTAATGCGTTTGGGTCTAGCTATACATGCCATTTTATGTGATTATATGATAGTGTGGTGATTTCGACGTTTGAACTTGTGTTTATTTATAGTAATGGATCCCGATCCCAACCGAGCGATAGCGATGATGTGGAGAGTGTGGCGCTTGCAAGACAAGGGACAGCGCCATGGACTCTCAACCTGTTGCTAGCAATCCGAATGACGAGGCTAGACAAGCCTTTTATAGCGTGATGAATGATTGGTTCAACCAATACATTCGAACTAATACTACTGTTCCACAACCTCCATTCCCAACAAACACACCCGCACCTACAATGCCTCCGTAATTGACCAAATAAGGTCGAATAAGCCCCAGTTGATAGAATCCGAAAACATGGGGCTACTGAATTTAAAGCTACGGATAGTGATGATGCCGAGCAAGCGAATTTTGGTTGGACAACACGATCCGGATACTCGATGAGCTATCTTGTACACCGATGAATGCCTAAAGTGTACCATCTCCTTGCTACGTGATTACGCCTACTATTGGTGGAGTACTCGACTTGTTGTGCCCATGAACAAGTAACTTGGGAGTTCTTTCAAACCGAATTTCGGAAAAAGTATATCGATCGAGATTTATGGACCAAAAACGAAAGGAATTTCTCGAACTTAAACAAGGTTCCATGTCGGTTACCGACTATGAACGAAAATTCGTGAGGCTTAGCCGGTACGCGCGAGAATGCATTTCTTCAGAAGCTGTGATGTGTAAACGCTTCGAAGATGGACTGAATGATGAGATAAAGCTGTATGTTGGCATTTTGGAAATCCGAGAGTTTGTGACTCTCGTCGAGCGAGCGTGCAAAGCCGAGGAGCTTAGTATGGAAAAAAGGAAAGCGGAAGCGGGAGCAAGGGAGTTTCGTAAGAGGTATTCGGGGAAGCCCTTCCAACAGTCATCAAAGAAACTTAGAGATGGCTTAGGCCGATCTAGAGACACTTGGGCTTTTCTAGACGAGATCGCGATCGACCCCTGTGACCACACGAATCACTTGATCGCCGATGAGTGGGAATGATCGACGAGAGAGGACGGAGTGCCGTATTGTGGCAAATGGCATTTTGGAAGTCAGAGATTCCGTGACCGCTCTGTTACAAGTGTGGATCGGTTGACCACTTCATTAAAGATTGCCCGAGGTTGTCCGAGCAGAATGTAGATCGGAGTGGGAAACCGGTACTACCACCGCCGAGGTAGACCATCCGGAAATACGGGCAAGGCTAGTGGTGGTCGAGAGGATCTAGAGATCTTTGCGACCAGATCCGAGGCTCGCGCTCCAGCTAGGACTTATGCTATCGTGCACGCGAGGATGCCTCCTCGCCGGATGTTATTACGGGTACTTTCACTCTCTTTGATACTAATGTGATTGCTTTGATTGACCCCGGTTCTACTCATTCTTATATATGCGAAACCTTAGCATCCAAAGAAGACTTTGCCTATTGAGTCTCTTGAGTTCGTAATTGGTGTCAAATCCTTTGGGTCGTTATGTGTTGGTCGACAAAGTGTGTAAGAAATGCCCCTAGTAATTGAGGTACTGTTTTCCGTGGACTTGATGCTTTTGCCGTTCGATGAATTTGATGTTATTCTTGGGTTGGATTGGTTGACCGTGCATGATGCGGTTGTGAATTGCAAAAGCAAGACTATTGATTTGAGATGCATAAACAACGAGATGATCCGAGTTGAGTCTCTGAACTTGAAGGGTTGCCACCGTAATATCATCAATGTTGGCCCGAAATATGTAAGAAAAGGGTGTGAAGCATACCTTGCGTATGTACTTGATGATAAGGAGTTAGGAATAGAACCCAAATCATGCGGTGGTTTGTGAATACCGGACGTTTTCCCCAAGAATTGCCGGGTTTGCCACATGTTCGGAGATAGAGTTTGGCATTGAGCTTGTACAGGACCACACCGATTTCGATAGCTCCATATCGTATGGCACCAACGGAATTAAAGGAGTTGAAAGCTCGGTTGCAAGAGTTGATGGATAGAGGTTTTGCTCGCTTGAGTTTTTCACCTTGGGGTGCACGGTGTTGTTTGTGAAAAGAAGGACGGAACCATGAGGTTGTGCATCGACTATCGTCGACAATAAAGTGACAATAAAGAACAAGTATCCGTTACCACGTATCGATGATTTGTTCGATCAACTGAAGGAGCCTCGGTGTTCTCAAAAATAGATTTGAGATCGGGCTATTATCGATTCTGAATCCGAGATTCGGACATACCCAAAACCGCCTTGAACGAGATATGGCCCTACGAGTTCTTAGTGATGCCGTTCGGGCTCACTAATGCCCTACGGTATTTATGGATTTGATGAATCGGATCTTGAGATCATATTTGGATCGGTTCGTAGTTGTGTTCATCGACGACATCTTGGTCTATTCAAGAGATGAGACCGAACATGCGAGCACACGAGATTAGTGTTGCAAATTTTACGGGATAAGCGGTTATATGCTAAGTTTAGCAAGTGTGAGTTACGGTTAAGAGAGGTTAGCTTCTTGGGTCACGTGGTATCTGCATCGGGTATTCGAGTCGACCCAAGCAAAATTTCAGCCATACTTAACTGGAAACCTCCAAGAAATATTACTGAGGTTCGGAGCTTTTGGGACTTGCGGTTACTACCGACGGTTTGTAAAAGGATTCTCGATGATAGCCACACCCATGACTGGCCGCTTGAAAAGATGTCAAGTTTGAATGGACGGAAAAGTGTCGAAAAGTTTTGACCAATTGAAAACTCATTTGACTAAGCTCGATTAGTAAATACTGCCGAATCGGCAAAGAGTTTGTCATCTATAGTGACGCCTCCCTACTTGGGTTAGGTTGCGTATTGATGCAAGAAGGTCGAGTTGTGGCCTATCGTCGAGACAATTAAAGCCACATGAGAAAAATTATCCGACCCATGATCTCGAATTGGTCGCCATCGTATTCGCCTTAAAGATATGGCGACATTACTTATTTGGTGAGAAGTGCCATGTGTATTCGGATCACAAAAGTCTCAAATATTTGATGACTCAAAGAGACTTAAATCTGCGACAAAGACGTTGGCTCGAAATGTTAAAGGATTATGAGCTGGTCATTGACTATCACCCGGAAAGGCTAATGTGGTTGCGGATGCCTTAAGCGAAATCACTTTGCTTTACGAGCAATGAATGTACACTTGTCTATCCTACCCGACAATGTGTTAGTAGCGAATTAAAGGCCAAACCATTGTTGACTCATCAAATTCGTGAAGCTCGTAAAATTGATGAGGAGTTGCGTGCAAAAGCGGGCCGAGTGTGTTACGAACAAGGAATCGGAGTTTCAAATTGATGATGACGATTGTTTGAGGTTCGAAGTCGTTTGTGTGTTCCAAAGAATTCGGGACTTATTTCGATAATTCTGAACGAAGCTCATTGTAGCCGAATGGCAATCCACCCGGGGAGTACGAAGATGTACAATGAGTTGAAACGTCGGTTTTGGTGGCATGGTATGAAACGAGACATCTCCGATTTTGTTGCAAGATGTTTAATATGTCAACAAGTGAAAGCGGAGCATCAAGTGCCTTCAGGTTACTTGACCGATCACAATACCCGAGTGGAAATGGGATCGAGTCACAATGGACTTTATTGTCCGGACCGCCGTTGTCGACAAGTAAGAAGGATGCAATTTGGGTTATTATTGATAGATGACTAAGTCGGCTCACTTTATCCCCAATGCGTATGGATTTTCATTGGATAAACTAGCTGAATTGTACGTTTCTCGATTGTGAGATTACACGGGTACCGATTTACATTGTGTCGGATAGAGATCCGAGGTTCACCTCGCGATTTTGGAAGAAATTACAAGAAGCATTGGGCACCAAGTTGCATTTCAGCACCGCCTTTCACCCCCAAACCGATGGTCAATCCGGCGTATAATTCGAGATACTTGAGGATATGTTAAGATGTTGCATCCTCGAGTTCGATGGTTCATGGGAGCGGTACCTACCTTTGATTGAATTCGCTTACAACAATAGTTTTCAATCAAGTATTAAGATGGCGCTTACGAGGCTTTGTGCGGCGTAAATGCCGTACACCATTGTTTTGGACCGAGCTCGGTGAGAACAAAATTTTTGGAGTGGATTTGATTAAAGATGCTGAGCAGAAAGTAAAAGTAATCCGTGAAAATCAAGATAGCCTCCGATCGTCGAAATCGTATGCGGATTTGAAACGAAAGGACATTGAGTATCGTGGGAGATAAAGTGTTTCTTAAAGTTTCGCCGTGGAAAAAGATACTCGATTCGTAGTAAGGGCAAGTTGAGCCCGAGGTTCATCGGGCCATATGAGATATCCGAGCGAGTCGGTCCATCGCATATCGTCGATTTTGCCCCGAACTCGAAAAGATTCACGATGTCTTTCATGTTTCGATGCTTGACGCTATAGATCTGATCCATCGCACGTGATTAGTCCATCGAGGTTGAAATTCAAGCCAATATGAGTTATGAGGAAGAACCGATTCGTATCACGCACGTGAAGTGAAAGAGTTGCGAAACAAGCGGGTTCCGCTAGTGAAAGTGTTATGGCTCAAACACGGATAGAAGAAGCTACTTGGGAAACCGAGAACTCTATGAAAGAGCGATACCCAACCCTATTTACGGTAAGATTTTCGGGACGAAAATTTCTTAAGTAGGGAGAGTTGTGACAGCCAAAATTGACCCTAGTCGAATGTGGTTTCGGTACCACAAAACCGAGGCATAAAAATAATTTAAAATTTATTTTGATGCCTATAATATGTGTGTGCTCGTGTGTGAATTTTGAATTCTTTGATTTAGTTAATTTGATTGTGAATTGAAAGAAAAAGGACTCATGTGAAAGGATTTAAAAATATGTAGCTAATTTCAAGAGGTTAATAAAGGGATGAAGCAAAATAAATGGAGTTGCATGTCAAATACTCCATTTATTTTGAATGAGTGGCCGGCCATGTCTAGATTATGGGCAAGGGGACATGTTTCCAACATGTTTAGTTAGTGCATTATGTAGAAAGAATTAAGAAATGAAAAAAAAATGAGCATGGATGCCCCCCCCATGGTGCCGTAGCTAGAGAGAAAGAAAGAAAAAAAAGTTGTCATTCATCCTTTCTTTGAGCAAAGACTAAGAAAGAAAAAACAAAAAATTGTTCATCTTTTCCCTCCTTCCTTTGGCCGAAATTCCTAAGAGGAAGAAGAGATTTTGCTTCATTTTCTTTGTTTAGAAGAGATCTAGAAGGAGATTTGGCTAAACTTGCATCAAGATTAAGGTATGTATGAGGTTGTGTCATGAGATTCATGCTTGTTTTGGTTGCTAACTTGAGGTGCATGTTAGCCATGGTTCAAATCCTTGTTATGCCATGAAAAATGGTATTTGGCCAAGGTTGATATTGTGTTAAAGCCATTGCATGCTAAATGTGAAGCTTGCTAATGATGCATGCAATGATGGATTGACTACTCTTGAAATTTCTTTGTAGCAATCTTGAGTAAGACATTGAGTTCTTTGTTTAACCATGACCAAAGTTCAATGGGGTATGATTGTGATGTATTCGCCATGATGCATTCATGAGCATGATTTATGCTTGTTACTTGATTGGTAAAATTTGTGTTTTAGAGGGTTATGAACACCTTGAGATTCGCCATGCACCTATATGTGTATATATGTTTGCACATGATATTTTGATTATGAAGAAAGTGATAAATATGTTTGTTTAAAGAAGAAATTTGTTGAAGAATGTTGTGAAATTTGCATGTACATTCGGCCTAGTACATGTATAGTGTGAAAACCTTGAAATTATTTTTGATTTTGTGTATTTATGACCATGTGTAATCGGCCACATGAGTAATTTGAGCACTTGATGTTATGTTAAAATTCTTGAGCTTAAATATGTGGATGTATGTATATAAGGGCCAAGTACTTTGAACTTCACGTTGATGTTTGAATGTATTGAATTGCTTGTTGTGATGTAAAAATGTGCATGACCATTGTGTATTTGAGCTAAAGGATGGCCATATGACCATTTACACTCCTTGTCATATTCGCCATAAGCTATCATGATGAGATTTTAATAAGTTAAATTTGTGTGAATTAGCTCAAGAGCAAAGGGAGCTAAATCCGATAAAGGGAAGGAAAAAGTAGTTGAATAGCCGTCGAAATCGCTCGACAACATTCAAGGTAAGTCTTGAGTGATGACCCTACTTGAATTATATCAAAATTATGCTCCTTGTTTGTGTGGCCATTGAGCGAAATAGTAAAGGTTGATAGATATTTTGTGTTAGAGCTTTAGTAACGAAAATGAACTATGGACGTGTCTTGAATATTGATATATGTGTAAGTGAACATTGGAAATATATCCGGCTGAGACCGAAGGCATTAAATGCGAGTTGATATATCCGGGCTAAGACCGAAGGCATTCGTGCGAGTTGATATATCCGGGCTAAGACCAAGGCATTCGTGCGAGTTGATATATCCGGGCTAAGACCAAGGCCTTTGTGCAAGTCACCAAATCCGGGTTATGACCGAAGGCAATCGTCTGATCGCTATATCCGGTTAAATCCAAAGTATGTGATTCAGAAGTGAGCAATCTTGCTGTGAAAATTTTAGCTTATACACTTGTGAAAATTCCAGCAATGAGGTATGTTTGTATGTGCTTGTACTAATTGAATTCTTACAAGTAAGTATCGCTAAGTTGATAAACGAGCTACCGGCCTTGGGCTAAGTTGTTCTTTTGTGTATGAACATAAGGGTCGGTGATGTGAAATAAGTATGAGTATGGGAATGTGAATTAGTAAAGTGGTTTAATTAGCCATGTGAATAAAATACCTTAGTCAAAGCTGATTTCATTGCTTGAGACTTACTAAGCATTAAAATGCTTACCCGTTGTTTTGGCTCTCTGTTTTATAGGTTTCGCTCGTTAGCTATCGGATTCGGGATCAAAGAAGTCAAGTCATCCACACTATCGAAGCCCCATTTTGGTACAAATTTTGGTTGAACTTTGAAATGGCATGTATAGGACCATCCTTTGTTGAAGGTCATGTACCTTCGGTTTGTGTAAACTTAGATAGCCATGCGAAAATGGCTTATATATCGTTTTAGCATAGAACTATAATCGTTTGTATGTTGACCCTTATGAGGTATGGAATTATTTTGAAACGATTAGCCATTGGAATGGTTAATCATGATCACACTTTGTGCTATGTATGTAAAAAGGGCCAATTGAATCATGGAAAGTATGAAATAGGTAAAGCCTACTAAAGGCAGATGCTGACAGCAGCAGTGACGTGGATGTGAAAATCACTAAAAATAGTAGGAATGGTATTAAATAGCAAATAAATTATGTAAGTGTACCTTGATGAATCTACTTTCATATGGAAGAAACGAAATGGTCATATGAGTTATAAGTTAACAGATTTTAAAGTTCTTGTGGAATAGGGCCAGAACGGTTTCTGGATCCCTGTTCCAACTTTGGAAAATCATTGTAAATTAACCAGAGATAATTAGGAGTCATTCCATATATGTGTAGATTCCTCTCTGAGTCTAGTTTCTACAGAAACAAACGGCATTAGTATTGAAGCCCTGTACAGGGAGATATCCAATTCGTAACGCACAAAGGTCAGTGTAGTCGATCCCTACAACAGGCGAGACTTTAACTAATAAACTGTACTAATTGGCTCGACCAAAATTCTAGAAAAAATATGTAGATGGACATATGAGTCTAGTTTCAGGAAAAATTTACGGAACTGATTTTCGAGTTGTAAAACTCAAGTTATGAATTTTGGAGCGACTAGTACTCAGATTGGCAGCTTGTCTGAAAATTGTCAATAAGTGGGTTGAAGTCTGTTAACACCTCGCGTTCGACTCCGGCGACGGTCTCGGGTTCGGGGTGTTACACAATTGGACAAGTTGTTTGATTGTGTAGTAAATATTGAACTAGGCTAGGTGAATCTCATATCTGTCGCTAGATTTGGGCTAAAAGGGCCACACGAGCGTGTGGGCCCATTTGGGCCGAGAAGGGCTTTAGGGCCATTCGTATTGTTATCCCTGTTTAGAATACTTTAGTTTACCAAATTACCAAAATACCCCTAGTTTGTAAAATTACCAAAATACCCCTGGTTTGTAAAATTACCAAAATACCCTTGGTTTGTAAAATTATCAAAATACCCTAGTTTGTAAAATTACCAAAATACCCACGATTTGTGAAATTCTTGAAATACCCTCGACACATGAAATTATTGAAATACCCTCGACTTGTAAAATTACCAAAGTACCCTTAATTTACAAAATTACCATTTTACCCCGATTTACAAAATTACCAAATACCCACAGTAGGTAGAATTATCGAAATACCCACAGAGGGTAGAATTATCGAAATACCCACAAGGTAGAATTACCAAATACCCACATGGGATAGAATTATCGAAATACCCTTGTAGGGTAGAATTACAGAATACCCACAGTAGGGTAGAATTCTTGAAATACCCACAGTAGGGTAGAATTATCGCAATACCCTTGTAGGGTAGAATTACCAAATACCCACAGTAGGGTAGAATTCTTGAAATACCCACAGAGAGTAGAATTACCAAATACCCACAGTAGGGTAGAATTACTAAAATACCCACGTAGGGTGGAATTATCGAGATACCTTGTGGGGTAAAATTACCATTTTGCCCCTAAGGTGTTAAATGACTGTTTTGCACTTGTGGCCAAGTGACTAACTTGGATTGTGTGGTTGACGAATTTGATTGTGAATATATGTTGGTATATGAATGACTTGACTGTGATTGTTTGATTCAAATTTGGGCATGACATTCTGCATACATGACATGTTGCATGGGTTGGGATTTTGTACGGAGGAAGATCTGATCTGTTAGGATCGCATGGTTGCTTGACGACTGTGGATCCACCGAAGGCTTAAAAGCCGTATATTCGTACTGATTTGATAAGGTCGCACGGGTCACCCAAGACGACTGTGGACCGATCAATGGCTGAGTGCCGATCTTATTTACCCGAGGCTATGTGCCGACTATATTACCGTCGCTGATGGCTATGTGCCTAACATGATCTGACTCTGATGGCTTAAAGCCTTCGATTATGGCTTTGTGTCAACCTACATATGGCTCTATGCCAACCTGATTATGGTACATGTACCAAACGTATTTGCCTAAGGCTATGTGCCAATATATGGTTATTGACGACTCTGTGTCGATCACATTTATCTAGGGCTGTGTGCCGGTTATGTTACTCTAGTTGACGGCTAGGTGCCTAACATAGTGCAATTATCGATGGCTTTGTGCCACGTATTCTGTTAAGTGGCTTTGCCACATTATCTGTTTCTAGTGGCTATGCCACAAATATCTGATCGATGGCTCGCCACAATATTCATGTTGGTGACTCTGTCACAATATCGATAACCGAGCGACAATCTTTGCAATCGTGGAGTGTAAGGCTGGGTGGGTTGAGCTATTCCTCACATGGAGTGTAGGGCTGGTACGGGTGGAGTGTAACGGTTGGTTATAGGCTGGATTGGGTTGAGATTGCATTCACATTCGATTACGATTCGTCACCTAATTACGATTACATTACTATCTGATTACGATTACGATTACATTCGATTACGATTACGATTACATCACCTAATTCGATTCTAATTACGATTACATTACTAATCTCGATTTTGATTACGATTACATTCGATTACGATTCGATTCGATTCTCATTTTGGTTCCAATTATGATAATGTTTCTTATTCGTAATGGGCTAAGGTCCATCCGATGCTTGTCTGTTGTAATGGGCTAAGGCCCGATTGGTACTGAAATTGTAAGTGAGGTTTGGGGCAGGACTTTTAATTCTTTTAGATGATATTTGTTCCTTTTTATAGTAGGGATTTCTGCACTGAGTTTTCGTAAACTCACCCGTTTATTAACCTTTCGTAATTTCCACCTTAGATGGATCAGTAGTGCGAGGGGCTCGGAGGAAGCCACACACTTTATTTATGTTATAGTTTTGATTATTACCTTTAAATTATTTTATGTGGGTTATAGTAAAGCCATTGTAATTTTCTGGATTTCAAATTTGGAATTTTATTTATTGTTCTTATAACTGCTAGTATTAGAACACGATTTTCCAAAGCAACTCATCGTTATTCAAAACATCACGTAACATAATTGTTTTTAAAGTAAGTTTCGCAACTACCAAGATTTTTACAAAGTTGTTAAGAATGTTATTCAGATGAGGTTTTCTAACAAGGTTTAAAAAGGGTATAAGTTTTTAATTATTAAGAAGGGTTTTTAATGGAAACATGATCTTCGAAAAACACTTCAATGTGACACGCCAAGTTCGAGCCAAACTTTCAGGCCGGGTTTGGGGTGTTACAAACTCCTTGTCATATTCGGCCATAAGCTAGCATAATGAGACCTTAATAAGTTAAATTTGCTTGAATTAGCTCAAGAGCTTAGAGGACCAAAGTTGGACAAGGGAAAGGAAAAAAGTGATCGAATAGCCGCCGAAATCGTTCGACAACATTCGAGGTAAGTTTTCGAGTAATGAAACTTAGTTTGCGATTTGATTAAGTCATGACGTATAGTCATAACAAAAATTCAGTGATATAATGATTCTACTTGAATTATATGTTGAATTAATTAGTCTATACGTATGATGGGTAGCCGTATGTGCATAGAGATCATGTCATAAAGCAAATCAAAATAGTGCTCTTTGTATGTGGCTATTGAGCCGAAATTAGTAAGTGTGATAAGTGTCTTGTGTTTGAGCTTTGGTAATGAAAATGAAATATGGATGTGTCATGATTATTGATATATGTGCATGGTTATTCGAATGATATCCAGGCTAAGTTCCGAAGGCTTTTATGCTAGTGACTATATCCGGACTGAGATCCGAAGGCATTTGTGCGAGTTGCTATATCCGGGCTAAGACCCGAAGGCATTTGTGCTAGCGATTATATCCGGGCTAAGTCCCGAAGGCATTTATGCTAGTGACCATATCCGGGCTAAGACCCGAAGGCCTTGTGCGAGTGGTTATATCCGACTAAATCCCGAAGATACTTGGGTTTGGGAATGAGCAATCTTGCTGTAATAATTTCAATTAATACGCTCGTAAAATCCCAACGATGAGGTATGTTTCGTATGTGCATTGAGATAATTGATTCCCTCTAAATAGTATTTGCTCAATCGACTAACAAGCTTCCGGCTTTTAGACAAGTTGATTCCTTACGTATGAATATAAAGGTTGGAAATGTGAAGTAGGTATGATTGTGAGAATATGTGTATATGAAATTATTCGTTTAGTCGTATGAATGCTATACTTCAGATCTGCATGATTTCATTGCTCTAAACTTACTAAGCATTAAATGCTTACTCCGTTCTTTGAATCTCTGTTTTATAGATTTTGGTTGGTCAGCTATCGGTCTTGGGATTGTCGAAGTCGAAGTCGTCTACACTATCAAAGCCCTTTTGGTACTCTTTTAGTTGAACTCTGCTAATGGCATGTATAGGACTACCCTTTTTGTTGTTGGTCATGTACCCTTTGGTTTTGTATAAATTTGGATAGCCATGCGAAAATGGCTTATATACACTTTGAGCATAGCATTATAATCGTTTTGTATGTTGTTCGTTGAGAGGTATGGAAATGTTTGGTAACGATTAGCCATTGGAATGGTTAATCATGATCATTTTGGTGCTTTGTATGACAAATTCTAGTTGATTCATGGAAAACCATGAAATAGGTAAAGTTTACCTTAAAAATAGATGCTGATAGCAGCAGTGGTGCAGATTTGAAAAATCACTAAAAATAGTAGGAATGGAATTAAATAGTGAATAAATTATGTAATCGAACCTTGATGAATCTACTTTCATATGGAAGAAACGAAACGATCATATGAGTCATATTTTAAGAGATATTTAAGTTTTTATGGAACAGGGCCAGAGCGATTTCTGGATCCCCTAATCTGACTTTTGAAATTCACTATAAATTAACCAGAGAAAATTAGAAGTCATTCCATATATTTATAGATTCCTTTTTGAGCCTAGTTTCGTTAGAAACAAACGGCATAAGTATTGAAGCCCTGTACAGGAAGATAGCTAAGTCGTATTGCATGAAGGTCAGAGTAGTCGAACCCTGTAACAGGGGAGACTTTAACTAATAAACTGTACTAATTGGCTAGACCAAAAATTCTAGAAAACAATTTGTAGAAGGATATGTGAGTCTATTTTCAGATAAAATTTACGAAACTGGTTTTCGAGTTTTGGAACTCAAGATATGGTTTTTAAGGTGACAGTGACGCAGTTAGCCAGCTTGTCTGGAAATTTTAAATGAACTGTGAAAATCAATGAATTAAGTCTGTTAGCACCTCGTGTTCGACTCCGGCAACGGTCTCGGGTACGGGGTGTTACAGTATAGGTATGTACATGAACTGTATAAACTTAAACCAAAGAAGTTGTGAAGTTCATATATAAGATTATAATTGAAAATATGAAAGGTTTGTTAGTTAAATGAACTATTTGTTGATATATTAAAATTGATGATTTGTATATTTATGTTAAGATTGAGTTATTTCATATGAGCTTACTAAGCTATAAAGCTTACTTTGTTATTTTTCCATGTTTTATAGATATCTTAAAGCTAGCTCAGACTCAGGGATCATCGGAGACTACATCACACTATCCAACTATCAATTTGGTACTTTTGAGCTTATGTTTTGAGTATATGGCATGTATAGGGACTTTGGTCTTTTTGGTTAATGAATTAATGATGGAAGTAGTCATTTGAGTTGGCTTCTGAATGTTCTAAGTTTGGTTTTGTATATTTCCATATAACTTGGCTTGTTTTGGTATATTTGAGTCATGTATATATATATGGCTTGGATTGTGAGTTCATGGATAGGTATATGATGTTTGTGGATTATAAAGATTGTGGAGGTCAATTGGTTGATATTAGAGTAGTTATATGCTTGTGAGTTTGATGTTTAATGATGCATGTTTAGAAGTGTTTAGCAAGTTAAATTATAAATGTGAATTTGGTGTAAATGGTATGACATGTTTTGTGATTAGTGTGTATAGATAATGGGAGTATTGAACGTGCATAAATTATGTTTGAATTGGTTGATTTAAAATGCCTATTGATGCTATGTATTGGTGCCTTTAAGTTTGATGTAGGTAAGCACAAGTTTGGTGGCAAAATGGCTTGGTAAATAGCCTATTTTTGTCCACACAGGCAGAGACACGGCCGTGTGTCTCAACCGTGTGCAATACACGGTCATGTACACGGCTATGTGTCCCCTGGTGTTGAAATTGAAATTAAGTCAGTATGCTCCGCACGGCCTTACACACGGGCATGTGACTTGGCCATGTGGCATAAGTTAGTATACCTTACAAGTTTGGCATGGCCTAGTACACGGGTTGGCACACGGGAGTGT
Source organism: Gossypium arboreum (assembly GCF_025698485.1). Lineage (NCBI taxonomy): Eukaryota > Viridiplantae > Streptophyta > Magnoliopsida > Malvales > Malvaceae > Gossypium > Gossypium arboreum. Next base: position 61,830,901 of record NC_069075.1, on the reverse strand, counting down.
ATGGCCATTTTTAGGGCACACAGGCTAGCCACACAGGCGTGTGTGAAGTCAGAGAGTTACAAGGGGTTGAACATGGACTGGGACACGGCCATGTGATCCTATTTCGAATGTCCACACGGCCTGTGACATAGGCGTGTCTGTTGGCCGTATGAGAGACATGGCCAGACCACACGGGCATGTATCCCGTATTTTTGAGAAAATTTTCTAAGTGCTCAAAAAGTTTCCAAAGTTACCAGTTTAGTCCCGAACCACTCTCAATGCATATTTAAGACCTCGTAGACTCGTATTAGGGACAATATGTTTGAGATTGATTGATTATTGCCTGAAATGTGAAAATGTATGCAAAATGAATGTGTAATTAGTATATGTAACACCCCTTACCCAAGTCCGAGGCCGGGACTGGGAACGAGGCATTACTTGACTTAAACTCATGCATACAATAATTTCAAATCATAAAATTCGATCGAATTTAAAACTTTTCAATCTTAGTCTAGAAATTCTCAATATGGGTCTACGAGGCCCAAGTTGAGCTTTTGAAAACTATCTAGAATTAATTCGAACACCTTTGGAAACTTTGAACAATGTCACTTGAAATAGGGCACATGCCCGTGTGGAAGGGCAACACGCCCATGTCTTAGCCTGTGTCTAAAAACTTTGACATTCTATTTCTGAAGTCAGCAACAAATTAGGGGCACACGCCCGTGCCTAGAGGCCGTGTCCTCCACATCGCTGAGACACACAACCGTGTCTCTGCTGGTGTGTTTACTACCATGCATACTCACTTGCAAATTTGAGGTGTAGGGGACACACGGTCAAACAACACGCCCATGGGGCTGACCTGTGTCACACACAGCCTAGACACATACCCGTGTGTCTACCCGTATGGACAAATACAAGGCTATTTTCCAAGCCATTTACCACCCATAGTTGTACATATACACTTATACATCTCTATAACAATTAACATACTTAATTGAGCAATTGTACATCCACACATGCATCCTCACAACAACACATGCATGCAGATGACATTTCTCTTATTCAAGTCCAAACTTACCAAAACACATATAGTATATATAATTGGTTTACCTACAATTTATCCATTTATATCGTGGTTATCAACATGCCAAAAAATCTAATTTAAATCTTCAAGTATTCATGCCTTACAACAAAATCCACGTCTTTAAAGCATTGGCACATACATGTATATAAAATTTGATTTACGACCATTTAAGCCATATAAGCAAATTTGCATGGGTACCCACAACATCAATATCTTAACCTTTACAAGCCAATACATTTGACTAACTTATAAAGACATATTCACAAAGTTACTTAGTCCCTATACATGCCATAAACTTAAGAGGGTTGCATTTGTTTTTACCCAATGTGATAACTCGATAGTGTGATGACATTCTGGTGATCTCCAACCCGAGTTAGCAAAATTAACCTATAAGAGATGGGAAAGGGAGGGTAGTAAGCTATAAAGCTTAGTAAGTTCATATGAAAATAATAAGCAATTTTATTAATATGCTTTTACCAAATTCTTACAACATGCTCTCAAGGTATCACAATTATAATTGCATATTATTACACTATTTGTTCAAATTCTAGTCAAGCTGTCTGCTCGAGTCATAGACACTAAATTATTTATATCTGGAGCTAAAGAGCTCCAATTAAGATCTGTTAATTTTTCCTAAAACTAGACTCAAATAAATTCCTAGCATAAATTTTCAGAATTTTTGGTTTAGCCAAGTAATACAATTTATTCTTCAAAATTACCCCCTTTTTTTCCTGTTCGATAGCTCTGACCCCTCTTTTCTAAAAGTTAATTATCTCCTCATACAGGATTTGAATGATGCTCTCGTTTGTTTATTTTAAAAATAGACTCATTAAAAAATCCAATAATATAAATTATAACCCATAATTATGTTTTTATAGTTTTTTTCTGATTGTCCCAAATCAGAACAGGGGACGCCAAAACATTCTGACTCTGTCTCACAAAAATTAAAATATCTCATATTTTGATATTCTTTTTCTCATGCCATTTCTTCTATGTGAAACTAGACTCAATAAACTTTAATTCCATATTTTATTCAATCTCTAACTCACTTTCTATTATTTTTGGTGTATTTTCAAAGTCAGACTGCTACTGCTATCCAAAACTATTTTAGTATTAAATAATGATAACTAAGTCAATAACACTTTTACCAATCACTCCAACCATCATGGTATGAATACATATCTTACTCGCTCGTATGCTTACCAATAATGCATCATAAACCGAATTCACTTCACATGAGTTATATGTACATACCTATACCACTCATAACACGGTCACATACCTTCTCGTTTTGAACGTACCCGTTGGATCATTCAGAATCCAATGGTTACTTGGAAATCTCATACACATAGCAACGTTTCAATGTCATATCCCCGATATGGTCTTACATGAAATATCATGTCGACGCCATGTCCCTGACATGGTCCTATACAAAATCGCATACCGAGGCCATATCCCGGCTATGGTCTTATACGGAATCTTAATAACCTTATTGTTTGTCATTTGTACCCTATTCATCTCTAAGATTTATTCAGGATTTCTCATTCATCGGAACTTCGTCAAAATCATCATTGATAAATTTCATAGAAACAAATGTACAATTCGTGCAATATCAAAATATAAAATACATAACATAAGGTAGTATCATTTACACATGAACTTACCTCGATACCAAGGTTATCAAAAATGGACCTAACCATCGATTCCTCGTTTTTCCCCTGTTCTAGGTCCAAACCTCATTTTCCTCTATCTATAATGTCACATTTAGTCTAATTATTAGTCACATTATTCAATGTGGTCCAAATATCATATTTTGGAAAAATATGTTTTTGCCCCAAAACTTTATCATAATTACACTTTTTCCCCTAGGCTCATAAAATGAAATGCACTCAATTTCTTTATTACCCAAGCCTAGCTGAACCATTTTCATAACTATAGCATCTCATAATTTTCATTAAAACACACTCTTACTACACATTTTATAACTTTCTCAAAATAGTCCTTTTTGGATGTTTTCACAGAAAATTACTTAACAAAAGATGCTTATCTAACACCCAACATTCATTTTCTACCATTAGGCATCAAAACACATGCATGTCATTCATGGGTAAATTTTTAGACATGAGCCCTAGCTTAAAATAATGGTAGAAATACGTAAATCGAGTTACGGGAACTTCAAAAATGTAAAGAACTTTGAAAACGGGGCTAGGGATCACTTACTATTGAGATTAGAAGCTTGAACAAAACCCTAGCCATGGTTTTCATGGGGGTTTCGGCTGGAGCAAGAAGATGGAGGCCAATTTTGGCTACTTTGGGCTTTTAATTCATTTATTTACTAGATTACCTAAATGATCCTAACTTAAAAATTGTTCATTTCACCTATCTCATGCCCATTTTTTTCCAACAAATGTCCAATGGTCCAATTACTATATAAAGACCTCTAATTTAAAGTCCATAGCAATTTGAAACCTTTAACATCTAGAACTCACATTTTGCACTTTTTACAATTTAGTCCTTTTGACCAAATTAAACGCCCAAACATCAAAATTTTTAAACGAAAATTTAACAAATTCATTTCGTGAAATCGTAGACTATAAAAATACAATAAAAATAAATTTTCTTACCATAAAAATACAATAAAAATAAATTTTCTTATGTCAAATTTGTGGTCCTCATACCATTGTTCTAACTAGGGCCAAAATCGAGATGTTAAAGCATATAAGTTTTGTAATGCTCTGTAACCCTATTTCGATGTTGAATACGTGTGAGGGGTGTTACATTTATTGGCATCAGAGCTATAGTTTAGTCGATTCTCAGACTAACGTAGCGTGTGTGAGATTCTAGCTATACATGCCATATATAACCTGTGATTGTGTGATGACTCCTGACAATTTAAAATGTGTTTTCGTATAGTAAATGGATCCCAGATCAAGCTGTAGCTGATGATGCTGAGAGTAATGCACAAGCTCCCACTCAAGGGACAGTGCCGTTAGAATCTGGAAATGTATCGAGTAGTCATGGAGGAGAAGCTAAAGAAGCCTTTTTCCAAATCACAAATGAGTGGTTCTCACAATTTGCCCGGACAAATCCGGCTGCTCAACAACCTCGATCCTCACTTAATCCCTAACCGGTTCCCTAGCCCCTCAAGTTGTGAAACTTCAACGACTGAATAAGCTAGCAATAAATAAAATCTAAAAGTACGGGGCTGAATAGTTCAGAGCTACCGTTGATGATGATCCTGAGCGAGCTGAGTTTAGACTTGAAAACACTTTTTGAGTATTTGATGAACTTTCGTGCACGCCAATTGAGTGTTTAAAGTGTGCTATTTTATTATTGAGAGACACATCATATCAATGGTGGAACAATTTGGTTTCTATGGTACCGAGAGATAGAGCTACCTGAGAATTCATTCAAACTGAGTTCCTGAAGAAATATATAAGTCAACGGTTTCTCAATAAAAAGAACAAAGAGTTTCTAGAATTGAAACAGGGTCGTATGACTATGACTGAGTATGAAAGAAAATTTGTACGATTGACCAAGTATGCTCCGGAGTATGTTTCCACTGAAGAAATCATGTGCAAGCAGTTCATTGATGGGTTTAACGAGGATATCAAACTTCTAGTCAGAATTTTAGAATTAAAAGAATTTGTTGTCTTGGTTGATAGAACTTGCAAAGCCAAGGAGCTTAGCAAATAAAAGAGAAAAGTAGATTTAGAGGCTAGAGACTCGAGAAAAAGATTGATGAGTAAGACATATCAATCTTCATCAAAGAAATTCAGAGATTCAATCACTCGCCCAAATGTTTTAATTGGGCATTCAAGTAGAGATCGTGGAAAACAATACTCAAGTCCCAAAGCTCAAGGTACGTCAGTATCGAGTGTTGGTAGTGTACAAAATTATAGACCTGAATGTCAACAATTTGGAAGATGACATCCTGGTGAGTGTAGAATGAATAATTGGGCTTGTTTCAAATATGGTTCACAAGATCATTTCATACGTGGTTGCTCAGAGTTAACTAAGAAAGATAAGATTCAGAATGCATGACCGAGTAACACAGTTAATAGAGGACGACAACTGAGAAATATGGGAAATGTGACCAGTAGTAGAGGCGTAACAAAAGATTCAACTAAGGGATCCAAGGTTAGAGCACCTACTAGAGCTTATGCTACTCATGCTCGTGAAGACACATCATCACCAGATGTTATTACTGGTACATTTTCTCTTTACGACACTAATGTGATTGCATTGATTGATCCTGGATAATCTCATTTGCATATATGTATAAATTTAGTGTTTAGTAAGAAATTTCCTTTTGAGTCTACTCAGTTTATGATTAAAGTATCGAACCCCTTAGGCAAGTATGTTCTAGTTGATAAAGTTTGCAAGAACTGTCCTTTAGTGACTCGGGGTTACTATTTTCCGGCTGATTTGATGCTTTTTCCATTTGATGAATTTTATGTGATTCTGGGTATGGATTGGTTGACGATACATGATGCCGTTGTGAATTTTCAATGAAAAACTATTGAATTGAAATGTCAGAATAGTGAAATCCTTCAAATTGAACCTGAAAGTCAAATGGATTGCCAATTGTGTTTCATCGATGTCAGCTCAGAAATGTGTGAGTAAAGGTTGCGAAACTTACCTTGCGTATGTACTAGATACAAAAGTGTCTAAATTGAAGATTGAATCAGTGTCGATAGTCTGTGAGTTTTTTAATGTGTTTCCAGAAAATTACCGAGGTTACCACCGATCAGAGACGCTGAATGTAACAACCCGATTTTGGGTCTAGTTGGAACAGTGGTTTCAAGACCACGAATCTGACATAGAAAAATATGTTTTTATTATATTTTTATGGTCTACATTTTTATGGAATTATTTTGTAAAAATTTCGTTCGAAAATTTTGAAATTTGGGCACTTAATTTAGTCAGAAGGACTAAATTGTAAAAAGTACAAAAATTGAGTTCTACATGTTAGAGTGTCCATCTGTTATGAAATTTTAAATTGGAGGTCATTATATGGTAATTAGACCATTGTTAAGTTGGTGAACAAAAATGGACATGGTTAGGCGTGTTTCCAAAGTTTTCCATTAAGGGCATTTTGGTTATTTAGTTATTAAAATGAATTCAAAACAAAATTAAAAGCCAATTTTTGTCCATCTTCAACTCCTTTGCCTAATTTCACATGAGGAAGACATAGCTAGGGTTTTTCAAACTTCCAAGCACGATTGTAAGTCCATTTTAGCTCCATTTTTAATGTTCTTTACATTTTTGAGATCCTCGTAGCTCGACTTACCTATTTCTACCAATATTTTGAGCTAGGATTTATATTTAAAATTTTACCTATGGATGACATGCATGTATTTTGATGTTTTATGGAAGAATATGAATGTTTGGAGTGTGATAAACAACTTTTACTATGTGATTTTTGTTGAAATTGCTTAAAAGGACTAGTTTGTGAAAAAGTGTAAAATATGTGTGTGTGATTTAATGCATATTGTGGACTACTATAGTTATGAAAATGGTTCGACTAAGCCTAAAATACAAGGAAATTGAATAAAAATTATTTCCCGAACCTAGGGGCAAAATCGTAATTTTGTGAAATTTTAGGGGCAAAATTATAAATTTTTCCATAGGATGTTTTTGGGTTAATTTGAATAGTGTGAGCATTTTAATAAGTCAAATGTGTTATTATAGATCAAGAAAGACATGGAATCAACCTTGATCGAGGAAAGGAAAAGATTGTGGACTAAATTGCAAAATTTCTATATTTTGCACCGAGGTAAGTTTGTATGTAAATAATATTTTGATTCTTTTTATGTTATTATCTTTTGTTACTATATGAGATGTGGCTGCCTATAGAATGATCAATTGATGTAAATCACGAATTGGGATTGACTAAGAACGAGTTAGCAAAATGTTGAAAAGTGAAGAATTTCCTAGTTGAACCTTCGGAATAGAAGAGATACGAATGATCCATTGTGAGAACACATGTGTAGTACTATGTGTAGGCTACTATGTGTTTAAGACAATTTTAGGTCACGTGTGTAGTACTAAGTGCAGGCTACTACGTGTACCGGATTGATAGGTCGCACATGTAGTACAAAGTGCAGGCTACTATGCATACCCGTGTAGTACTAAGTGCAGGCTACTATGTGTATTAGATGGATAAGTCACATGTGTGGTACTAAGTGCAAGCTACTACGTGTATCAGATTGATAGGTCGCATGTGTAGTACTAAGTGCAGGCTACTATGCGTACCAGAGAGCTTCGGTTACAAGGGTGGTATATGCACTGGCCACCAGGTATCTATTATTATTCTGATGAGTTCAAAAGGAAATCTACTAAGTGAAAATACATATGTACATGACTATGTGATGACTAAGTGCAGGTACATCGATTTGAAAAGTTGTGAGCAATGTGAGTTGAGTGAATCTTTTGGTAAGATAGAATGGAGTAAGTGAAATTATGTAAAAATAAAATTTTGTAAGAAAACAGTTTTGGACAGCAGCAGTTATGTGACTTTGAAAAATCACCAAAATTGGTAGAAATTAAATTAGAGGTTGAATAAGATATAAAATTAAATCTTAATGAGTTTATTTTCTCATAAAAGAAACGGTGAAGGCAAAAGAATTTCATATTCTTTGATAATTTGATTTTTGTGAGACAGGGTTAGAATGATTTTGGAATCCATTATTCTGATTTGGAAAATCATTTAAATTTGTACAAAAATAATTATTTGTCATAATTTGCATGCTTAAAATCCTTAATGAGTCTATTTTCAAGAGGAATTGACGGGGATAACATCTGAGATCTATACCATGAGATAAATAATTTTTAGTGAAGAAAGATCGGAACTGTCGGACAGTGAAACAGGGGTATCTTTAATGAATAAACTGTACTAATTTGCTAAACCAAAAATTAATAAAATTTTATGCTAATAATATATGTTAGTCTATTTTCTTGGAGAATTAGTAGTTCTTAATTTGGAGTCCCGTACCATGAGATAAATAATTTTTAGTAAAGAGAGTTCAGAACTATTGGACAGTGAAATAGCGGTGTCTTTAATGAATAAATTGTACTAATTGGCTAAACCAAAAATTATGAAAATTTTATGGTAAGAGTATATATGAGTCTAGTTTCTGGGAAAATTATTGGATATTAATTTGGAGTTTTGTAGCTCTAGCTATAAATAATTTAATGACTAACTCAAGAAAATAGCTTAACCTAAAAAAGAGTAATTGTACAATTATGATTATTTTACCATGAGAATCATGTTGACAAATTGTTTATTATTTACGTACTTACTTACTAAGCTTTATGCTTACTATCTTTCCTCTCTTTCCTCTCTTTTCCTTTTCTTATAGTGTCACCAATCCAGCTCGGGGTTCAGAGATCGTTGGAGATCCATTCCACTATCAAAACTCTTTTGGTATTTTAAAAATAATATTTTGGATTATGGCATGTATAGAGGACTTAGTTATTTTGTTTTATGTAATAATTAAATTAGCCTAAAATGTTAGCCTTCAATATTTGATAGCTCATTTTGTATTTGACCAAAGATATTAATTAATATCATTCAAGCTATAAGGTATGAGGATGAACGATTAAGTGTGAAATTTGAGTTGTGTTAACTTGGATATATATAAAAAAAAATCTACGTCATGGTTTTTTACGATTGCATGTGTTATGTTCCGGTAATGTCTCGTACCCTGTTCTAGCGTAGAACACGGGTAAGAGGCGTTACATTTTAGTGGTATCAGAGCTGTGGTTTAGTCTGTTCTCAGATTTACGTAGCATGTGTGAAAGTCTATAGCTGACGATGACTCCTGACAGTTTAAATTGTGTTTTCATATAGTAAATGGATCCCGGCCAAGATATAGCTGACGATGTAGAAAGTAATGTGTCGGCTCCTGCGCAAGGGACCGCACCAGCTAAGAGTAGACCTGAAACACTTGATCAGGGAGATGGGGCTCGGGAAGCCTTTCTCTGTATGATGAATAATTGGTATCAGAATTTGTTCGAGCAAATTCGAATGCTCAACCTCCTCTACCCCCTCCTATTCCCCAACCGGTTCCTGTAGTTCCTCAAGGTGCTGAAATGGTAAGATTGAATAAGCCTCCAGTTGATAAAATTTGAAAGCAAGGGGCTGAAGAATTCAAGGCTAATATAGATGATGATCCCGAGAAAGCAGAGTTTTGGCTTGAAAATTCAATCAAGGTATTTGATGAGCTTTCTTCCACTCTAGAAGAATGTTTAAAATGTGTTATATCTTTACTGAGGGATTTACCATATCATTGGTGGAAGACACTATTATCTGTGGTTCCGAAAGAAAAGGTTACATGGGATTTTTTCCAAGAGGAATTCAGAAAGAAGTACATAAGCCAGAGGTTCATTAACTAGAAATGGAAAGAGTTTCTCGAGCTGAAATAAGGTAAAATGTCTGTGGCAGAATATGAACGTGAATTTATTCGACTTAGCAAGTATGCCCAGGAGTGTGTGTCTACTGAAGCTATTGTGTGCAAAAGGTTTGAGGATGGGGTAAATGAAAACATCAGACTGTTAGTTGGGATCTTAGAGTTGAAAGAGTTTGTGGTATTTGTCGATCAAGCTGGTAAAGCTGAAGAGCTGAACAAAGGAAAGAGAAAAGCTGTGATTGAAGCCAGAGATACAAGAAAGAGGCCAATGAGTAAGACGTTCCAATCTTAGTCCAAGAAGTCCAAAGAGATGAATCCTCGATTGACAGTTTCAGCTACATATTCGCATCGAGACTGTGGGAGATCATATTCGGGTTCTAAAGCTCAAGATACTTCAATGGAAATTGTGGGCAACGTGAGGCCTAATAGACTTGAGTGTCAGCATTGTGGTAAGCAACATCAAGGTGAGTGTTGGGCGATTAGCCGAGCTTGTTTCAGGTGTGGTTCTCGAGAACATTATATTAAGGACTGTTTAAAAAGGGTTGAAGAAGAAAATTTTTAGAATGTCAGATAGGCTAGCACTACTAATAGAGGTAGACCTTCGAGAAATACTGAAAGTGGAGCTAGTAGTAAAAGTGTGATGAAGGATTTAGCTGGGAGATTGAAAGTTAGAGCACCTGCTAGAGCTTATGCCATAGTGCTCGTGAGGAGGCGTCATCTCCCGATGTGATTACTGGCACATTTTCTCTTTATGATACTACTGTTATTGCATTGATTGATCCTGGATCTACTCATTCCTATGTTTACGAGAATTTAGTATCTAGTAAGAGTTTGCCTGTAGAACTTACTAAATTTGTGATTAAAGTGTCAAACCCCTTAGGCAAATATGTGTTAGTAGATAAGGTTTGCAAGAATTGTCCTTTGATGATTCAAGGTCACTGTTTTCCGACTAATCTGATGTTATTACCATTTAATGAGTTTGATGTCATTCTGGGTATGGATTGGTTGACATTACATGATGCTAAGGTAAACTGTAGACAAAAAACACTTGAGTTGAAATGTGAAAATAGTGAGATTTTTTGGGTTGAAACAGATGAATCAAATAAATTGCCTATGGTGATTTCGCACATGTCTGCTCAGAGATACATGTGAAAAGGGTTTGAATCTTATCTTGCATATGTATTGAATATCGGGATGTCTAAGTCGCTTGAATCAGTTTCGGTAGTTTGTGAATTCCCAAATGTATTACCAGAAGAATTGCCTGGGTTGCCTCCAATTATAGAGGTAGAGTTTGCCATTGATTTGTTGCCTAAGACTGCACCAATCTCGATTGCTCCGTATAGAATGGCTCCAACTAAATTGAAAGAATTAAAGGCTCAGTTGCAAGAGTTAACAGATAAGGGGTTTGTGAGACGAGCTTCTCTTATTTGGGTGCTCTCGTATTGTTTGTAAAGAAAAAAGATGGATCTATGAGACTTTGTATTGACTACCAATAGCTCAACAAGGTGACTATAAACAAAAAGTATCCATTGCTGAGAATTGATTATTTGTTCGACTAGTTGAAAGGGGCAACAGTGTCTTCAAAGATATATTTGAGATCCAGTTAAAGAGTCAGATGTGCCAAAAACCGCTTTCAGAACGAGGTATGGACACTATGAATTTCTTGTGATGCCTTTCGATTTAACTAATGCTTCAGCCATTTTTATGGATTTGATAAACAGAATCTTTTGACCATATTTGGATAAGTTTGTGGTTGTGTTCATAGATGACATATTGACTTATTCTCGAGATAAGTCCAAGCATGTTGAACACTTGAGAACGATATTATAGATTTTGAGAGAAAAGAAATTGTTCGCTAAATTCAGTAAAAGTAAATTTTGGCTTCATGAAGTTGGATTTTTGGGACATATAGTTTCGGGTGATGGTATTCGGGTTGATCCGAGCAAAGTTTCAGTGATTGTTGATTGGGAACCTCCAAAAAATGTAACCGAGGTTAGAAGCTTTTTGGGCTTAGCCGAATATTATCGACGCTTTGTCAAGGGATTCTCGATGATTGCCTCTCCTATGACTAAGTTGCTGCAAAAGAGTGTTAAGTTCGATCGGACTAAAAAGTGTCAGCAAAGTTTTGAGAAGCTGAAAGCGCGATTGACAGAAGCACCAATGTTAGTGCAACCCAAGTCGGGTAAAGAGTTTGTGATCTATAGTGATGTGTCATTATCTGGTCTTGGTTGTGTGTTGATGCAATAAGGTAAAGTGGTAGCTTATGCTTCGAGACAGTTGAAATCACACGAGATGAATTACCCGACGCACGATTTGGAATTGGCCGTCATTGTTTTTGCTTTGAAGATTTGGCGTCATTATTTGTACGGTGAGAAATGTCGAATCTTTACTGATTACAAAAGTTTGAAGTATCTAATGAATCAAAGGGATTTGAATTTGTGACAATGGAGATGGCTCGAATTATTGAAAGATTATGAACTAATGATTGACTATCATCCGGGGAATGCGAATGTAGTCGCAGATGCCTTGAGCAGAAAATCCTTGGTTGCTTTGAGAGTAATAAGGACTAGGCCATTATTTATTCAGCAAATTTGTGAAGCTTAGAAGAATAACAGTGATTTGCAAGCCAAGCGAGCTTAATGTGAATCAGGTTGTAACTCAGAATTTTGAATAAGACCAGATGACTGCTTGATGTTCCATAATCGAGTATGTGTATCGAAAGATACTGAGTTGATTCAGAAGATTTTATATGAGGCACTGATGCGAGATCGCCCATGAAGACCATGGAATTGCCATCGGGGCCAATCACTCGAGGCCATGCCAAGAAGTTCCAAGATGCCGTAGCAAGTTACATTGCTCGAGTTTGGATGGAGGGAATGGCCGAACATCAAGAGTTTAGCTTGAGGAGCTCGTTGTGCAATGTGTTGCAAGATGACTTAACCTATGCTAGCTCAAGGGAGCTCAATTCGACACTTAGCTAAATCATTGAGCTGAATGCCTATTTATTTATTTCATGAATTTATTTTTGAATAAGCTTAAATTAGTTGTGTTAGTTAAATTCAACTCAAGTAATTAAATTAAATAAATGTGTTTAAATCTGGACATAATCAATTAAATATGTCTTAGTTCGTACATACTTATTAAGATAAATTTAATGTGTCTAGTCTTAGGACAAATTTAATTAGTTGCTGCCAAGTTAACTTAGTCGAATTTATTGCATGTTGCAATATTAGTTACAGCCGAATTTAATAGGATTCATGCTGTAGCCGAATTCAAGATTATGTTGACTAATGAGTTAAAATAAATGTGCAGCAAACATGCATTAAAGGAGCAACATACGTGGGACAACATTTAAGGGGCTGCTGAATTCTTTTCCCAAGCAATGGGCGGTACAATGAATGTAACTCGTGATTAGCAAAGCATTTAAGAAGTTTTTGGATCCTTTCATGCATGAACGCCTTAAAGAAGCTGCCTTTTTTGTGGAAAGCAAAAGCCATGAGGATTTAATTCCAGCAGCCACCATTAAGAGTGACACCAAAGTGAAGATAAATGGGCATGCTTCTTCATTAAGTATTCGGTTGAACAAAGGGAGCTGTCCATTGACTTTTTCCAAGCTTCATTTAATTGCTACATGACTGTTCAGCTCACGAAGCACTCTCCCTTCTCTCTTCAAGCATTCGGCCGAACCTAGTTAAGGGAGATGGATAAGTTCTTTCATGTATCAGCCAAAGGGAAGCTTCAAGGAAACTTCTTTGAATGATTCTAACACCTTATGAGTCAAGTGACCAAGAGAGTGATCATTCGTCTGTTCGGAGTGTGCGGGATCGAGGCCAACGTAATCGAGGTCATCAAGAAGGAGATCGTCCTGAAGACAACCTTCGAAAAATTAAAATATCCATACCGCCATTCCAAGGCAAGAATGACCCGGAGGCGTATCTGGAGTGGGAAAAAAAAGTCAATCTAGTCTTCGAGTGCCATAATTGCTTAGAGATCAAGAAGGTGAAATTTGCAGCCATAGAATTCTCAGAGTTTACAATCATATGGTGGGATCAGCTCGTGACTAGCCGAAGGAGGAATAACGAGAGACCTATCTCGACGTGGGCCGAAATAAAGGCTGTCATGAGGAAGAGATTCGTTCCCTCATACTATCATAGGGAATTATATCAACGACTGCAAAATCTCACTCAAGGCAACTGTAGTGTCGAAGATTATTACAAGGAAATGGAGGTTGCCATGATACGAGCTGAAGTGGAAGTGGATCGAAAAGCGACGATGGCGAGATTCTTTGCTGGTTTGAATCGCGATATTTCCAATATCATGGAACTTCAACATTATGTTGAGGTGACAGATATGGTTCATATGGCGATAAAGGTTGAAAAGCAATTGAAGCGAAAAAGTGTCAACCAGACCTATCCAACGTCTTCTACCAACAAATGGAATCAAGGAACGAGCAAAACTCCTATTCAACATAAGGAATCATCGTTGCTACTAAGCCTAATCAATCAAGCGGTGACACCGGTAAGAGTAGAAATGAGCTCGTTCCCAATCGAGCTTGTGATATAAAGTGTTTTAAGTGTCAAGGCCAAGACCATATTGCTAGTCAATGCCCTAACCATCGAGTGATGGTGGTGCGGCCAAATGGTGAGATCGAGTCCGAAGATGAGCAAGAGAATGAACCTGAAGTGCCCTCGGAAGAAGATGATGAAATTGAGATGCTGATCGAGGGAGAGATACTCATTGTAAAATGAAGTTTGAATATTCAAGGTTCCGAGGAAGAATAACAACGAGAAAATATTTTTCAAACTCGCTGTCACGTTCAAGGCAAAGTGTGCAACTTGATAATCGATGGAGGTAGTTGCACCAACGTCGCGAGTACCATGCTTGTTGAACGACTTGGCTTGGCCATGACGAAGCATCTAGACCTTTATAAGTTGCAGTGGCTAAACGACAGAGGAGATCTCAAAGTTACGAAGCAAGCAAAAGTGGCGTTTTCCATAGGAAAATATCAAGATGAGGTGATATGCGATGTTGTACCGATGCATGCAGGACACCTTCTATTGGGTCGTCCTTGGCAGTTTGACCGTCAGGTAGTCCATGATGGCTACACTAATCGTTATTCATTCAAGCATCTCGGAAGGAATGACACACTAGCCCCTCTCACACCAAAGCAAGTGAATGAAGATCAAATCAAATTGAGGCAATCCATTGAAAGAGAAAAATAAAAAGAGAAAAATAAAAAGAGTGAAAAGAAAAAGAGTGGAAAAAGTGATAAAAGTGAGTTAAAAACACGAGTGACAAAAGAAAAAGAAAATGGGAGTGAGAATGAAAAAATAAGTGTTTTGGCAAGAAAGCGAGAGATTTGAAAGTTATTGTTGACAAAGCAACCCATTCTTGTACTTATGTAAAAAGAGTGCTTGTTGGAAACTAACGAGATAGAAAATCATTGCCTTCTCCTATTGTTTCTTTGTTGTAAGAATTCAAAGATGTATTCCCCGAAGAAGTGCCAAATGGGTTACCTCCCATTTGAGGCATCAAACACCAAATAGACTTTCTACCAGGAGCATCTATTCCAAACAGACTGGCCTATCGGAGTAACCCTGAGGAAACAAAGGAACTGCAAAGGCAAGTAGCCGAGTTAATAGAAAAAGGCTAAATTCACGAAAGCTTAAGTCCCTGTGCGGTGCTGGTGTTGCTAGTGCCTAAAAAGGCTAGTTCATGGCAAATGTGTGTAGATTGTCACGCCATCAACAAAATAACTATTAAATATCAACATCCTATTCCCCGTCTTGATGACATGCTCGATAAACTCAACGGAGCCCAAATCTTTTCAAAGATTGATCTAAAGAGCGGCTACCATCAAAACTAAATGCAGGAGGGCGACGAGTGGAAAACCATATTCAAGACGAAATACAGTTTGTATGAATGGTTGGTAATGCCACTCGGCCTTACAAATGCCCCTAGTACTTTCATGCGTTTGATGAATCATGTTTTACGTGCGTTTATTGGAAAATTTTGTGTTGTCTATTTTGATGATATTTTGATTTATAGTAAATCATTGGAAGAACATGTTCAGCATCTATGAGCAGTGTTGGAAGTACTACGAAAAGAGGTACTTTATGCAAACTTAAGGAAATGTTTGTTTTGTACTAACGAGGTTGTATTTTTAGGTTTCGTGGTAAGTGATCATGGCTTGCAAGTTGATCAAGAAAAAGTCAAAGCAATCAATGAGTGGCTGGGACCAACAAACATCAGCCAAGTAAGGAGTTTTCACGGGTTGCAAGCTTTTATCAAAGGTTTGTGCCTAATTTTAGCTCTTTAGCCGCCCCCTTGACAGGTATAATTAAGAAAAACTCGCCCTTTGTTTGGACTGATGATCAAGAAAATGCCTTTGTTAAAATTAAGGAATGTCTTACTAATGCCCCATTACTATCATTACCTAATTTTAACAAGACATTTAAGATTGAATGTGATGCTTTAGGAATCGGCATTGGCGCTATTTTAGTGTAAGATGGACAGTCGGTGGCATACTTTAGCGAGAAGTTGAACAGGGTAACGTTGAACTATCCAATGTATGACAAGGAGTTGTATGTGCTAATCCGAGCCTTAGAGACGTGGAAACACTATCTATGGCCAAAGGAATTTGTAATCCACTCGGACCATGAGGCTTTAAAACACCTCAAGGGTCAAACGAAGCTCAATCAAAGTCATACGAAGTGGGTAGAATACTTGGAGTCATTTCCATACGTGATAAAGTATAAGAAAGGTAAGGAAAGAGTTGTTGCCGATGCCCTATCACGAAGGTATGCACTTGTAACTTAATGGATTCTAAGTTGCTTAGTTTTGAATTTATGAAAGAGTTGTATCAAACTGATGCCGATTTTGGTGAAATCTATATGAGTTGTTTGCATGGTGCGATTGACAAGTATTTTCAGCATGAAGGCTGCCTTTTTCATGAAGGTAAGATGTGTATACCTCAAGGTTCTGTCCGGGAGGTGCTCATCAATGAAGCCCATAGTGGTGAACTTATGGGTCATTTTGGAGTTGCAAAGACTTTAGCAATATTGCATGAACACTTCTATTGGCCTAAAATAAAGCGTGATGTCATAAGGAAATGCGAATGATGCATCATCTGTAAGAAAACGAAATCATGCATCAAGCCCCATGGTTTGTACAACTCGTTGCCTATACCGGACGCATCGTGGGTCGATATTTCGATGGACTTCGTTCTAGGCCTTCCTAGAACCAAAATAGGGAAGGACACAATATTTTTTGTTTTGGATCATTTTTCGAAAATGGCAGATTTCATTCCTTGTAATAAAACTGATGATGCTAATTTATTTTTCATGGAAGTTGTCAGGTTGCACGAAATACCTCACACCATTGTTTCTGATCGTGACACCAAGTTCCTAAGTCATTTTTAGAGAACGTTGTGGGGTAAGTTAGGAACAAAACTACTATTTTCGACGACATTCCACCCTCAAATGGATGGCCAAACTGAAGTGGGTCGACCTTGCTTTAAGCCATTCTACGGAAGAATTTGAAGTTGTGGGAGGAGTGTTTACCTCAAATGGAGTTCGCCTACAATCGGACTGTTCATTTAGCCACAAAACATTGTCCTTTTGAGGTAGTATATGGTTTTAACCCTATTACTCCCCTTGATTTGGTTCCTATGCCTGCTAATGAGATAGTGCATGTAGATGGCAAAAAGAAGGCCGATTTTTTTAAACAGCTTCATAAGAACGTCAAAAGACAATATCGAAAGAAGAACCGAACAATATGTTTAAGGACCTAACAAGGGACACAAATGATTCGTATTCGAACCTAGTGACTGGGTTTGGATCCATATGCAGAAAGAAAGATTTCCTGACCAAAGGAAATGAAAACTTCTACCAAGGGGCGACAGACAATTCCAAGTAGTGGAGTGAATCAACGATAATGCCTACAAACTCGATTTCCCCAATGAGTATGGAGTGAGTGCAAGCTTTAATGTTGCTAACCTTTCTCCCTTTGATGTAGGTGACGATTCGAGGATGAATCACCTTGAAGAGGGGGAGGATGATGTGAGCTCGCCCATGAAGACCATGGAATTGCCATCGGGGCCAATCACACGAGCCCGTGCCAAGAAGTTTTAAGATCCCGTAGCAAGTCACATTACTCGAGTTTGGATGGAAGGAATGGCCGAACATTAAGATTCTAGCTCTAGTACCTCGTTGAGCAATGTGTTGTAAGCTGACTTAACCTGAGCTAGCTCAAGGGAGCTGAATTCGACACTTAGCTAAATCATTGAGCTGAATGCCTATTTATTTATTTCATGAATTTATTTTTGAATAAGCTTAAATTAGTTGTGTTAGTTAAATTCAGCTCAAGTAATTAAATTAAATAAATGTGTTTAAATCTGGACATAATCAATTAAATATGTCTTAGTTCATACATACTTATTAAGATAAATTTAATGTGTCTAGTCTTAGGAAAAATTTAATTAGTTGCTGCCAATTTGACTTAGTCGAATTTGTTGCATGTTGCAATATTAGTTACAGCCGAATTTAATAGGATTAATGTTGCAACCGAATTCAAGATTATGTTGACTAATAAGTTAAAATAAATGTGTAGCAAACATGCATTAAAGGAGCAGTATGCGTGGGACACCATTTAAGGGGCTGCCGAATTCTTTTCCCAAGCAATGGGCGGCACAATAAATGTAACTCGTGATCAGCAAAGCATTTAAGAAGTTGTTGGATCCTTTCATGCATGAACGCCTTAAAGAAGCTGCTGGAGCAATAAAAAAGCTAACTTTTTCGTGGAAAGCAAAAGCCATGAGGATTTAATTCTAGTAGCCACCATTAAGAGTGACGCCTAGTGAAGATAAATGGGCATGCTTCTTCATTAAGTATTCGACTGAACCAAGGGAGCTATCCATTGACTTTTTCCAAGCTTCATTTAATTGCTACATGACTGTTCAGCTCACGAAGCACTCTCCCCTCTCTCTTCAAGCATTCGGCCGAACCTAGTTAAGGGAGATGGATAAGTTCTTTCATGTATCAGCCAAAGGAAAGCTTCAAGGAAACTTCCTTGAGTGATTCTAGCACCTTCCAGCCGAATTCTCCAAGGCTAAGAAAGACCATTCGGCTAGCTATACTTTAGCTATAAATAGGGATTGTTTTCTTCATGTAATGGTTAATGAACAATTTATGAATTTTATCAACTTTGTGAGTTTGTTTTCAACTCTCAATATTCTCCAAAGACTAGTTTGACTTATCAAGAATCCTTGTGGCGTCATTCTATCTTTGTTTCTGAACTTATCAATTTGATTCCCAAAGTGTGGCATTCTAAGATATACCGAGGTTCCTATCAACTTTGATAGTGGGTCGAGGTCCTACACCAATATCCAATCTTATTTCCATACCATTGTTTTTTTTTTGAATTAAGTGTTCGTATAAGTAACGGGTTAACACACTTATATTGTGTTAGTTCTTGCTTGAACCTTAACCGAATTCCCAATTTGCATTCCTTAAACTTTTCCTAATCCATTGTTAACCCATATGAGCCAAAATCTCTTTCTTTTCCATCACCCTTTGAAACACCCTAACTTACTCGATTTACGATCGGGCAAATTCTTACGTCACGAATCTCATCCGAGGCGAGTGCGTATCAGGCACACAGTGGTAGTTTGTGTGACATCCCTAATTTGACCCTAGTCGAGATGTGGTTTCTGGACCACAAAATCGAGTGATAAAATTTATTAAATATTAAAATTCATATCTACTATGTGTGATAGTGCATGTGTGAAATTTTGATGCTTAAATTCTGTTAGTTGAATGTGAATTTTAGTCAAAGGGCTTATGTGAGACATTTGTGAAATAGGTTAGGTAAATATAAAGTGATCTATTAATGCATGTATTCAAAAATGTGGAATTGCATGTCAAAATACCCATTTTGGGATAGTGGCAGTCATGATATTGTTTTATATATAATATGTATTTTGATTTAACATTTTATATTACAAATGAATTAATAAATAAAAAGGAGATATTAGATAATAGTTAGTGGGAGGAGAAACCAAAGTTGGTTCATCCTTGTCCTCCATTGCCGTAGCTTAAAGTGAGGGAGAAGAAAGTTTTGTTGTTTGATTTTTGGCTTAGATGATGGCTAGAATGAGGTATGTATTGAATAATTCTTGAAAATTTATGCATAATTGAGATGATTAGTTCAAATTTTACTTATCCCGTAGATTAAACTTAGGTTTTTGAGGTTGGAAATTCGGTCAATAAGCTTGAAACTCATAGTAGATATTTTTTTTTGTGACATTAAGATGGTTGGTTATATATTGACTTATTAGCTTTGAAAGTTGAATGACATTGGTTAATTTGTTCATGTGGGTATTCGGCCTTGTGAATGTTATGGAATAAGTTTCAATTATGTAGATATGTGATTTTTGAATAATCGGTCATTTATCTAGTATATGTATAAATGGTAAATTGTTTTTAACTTGAAAGTTGAGATTAGTGTATTTAAAGAGAGTTGCCGAATGTTGTCCTTGAAGATGTTTTAATGAATAAAATGTGTAGTTGAGTTATAACATTTGGTTAAGGATTAAGGGTTCTAGCAAGTTTGGTATAATGTATAGTTGTAAATCGCCTTGTATTTGATGTTTTTTTTAAGGATAGGAAATGGCTAATTAAGATGTTGTTGGATAAAATTCTAGTTAGGTTATGTTAAAGCATTCGGCATTTCTTATAGTATTGTATACGAGAGTGGGAAAAGATTAGTAATTATTCTAAGTGAGATATGATCTTAATAGGAGCAAAATAGAATCGGCTATAATTATGATGGAGTGATTTGGTCATTGTTTGGCATAGGTGAAACCATTATGAAATTGCTACTTTGATCTTGGAATGAAAATTTTAAATGGAGGTTAAATTTGTTTGGTTAGGGTAAATGGTATGCTATATATATATATATATATATATATATATATATATAGTTAAATTTGTGTATATGAAAGCGTGGTAAGTAATGTGAATTTTTGTTTGTGCATGCGAATTAGGTATTGGTATAATAAGCATAAAAGTTAGTTATGGCATATTTTATAAACATATTATGCATTGAAGTTATATGATTGTCAAATGTGACTATTAAAGAAGTAATGTTGAATAAGTAATTAAACAAATTCATTTGTTTTAATTAAGCTCATGAGCAAAGAGGATCTAAATCAGATAAGGGAAAGGAGAAAGCAATCGAGTAGCCTATCCGCAGTTGTTCAAATAAATCTGAGGTAAGTCTTTGAGTAATGGAACTTAGCTTAAGATTTGATAAACGATGATATATATTTATATGAACATAATAAATAAAATGTGACCTAATGGTTCTACTTGAATTACATATTGAAATAAATAAGTTTCTAGCATATAAGTTTAGTTATAATGAAGAATGATATGGAATACGGGTAAAGATGGGACTATGAATTGGTGTAATTACCAATAGTAAAATGATAAGGAATAAGTTACTTCTATGAGCCTTAGCCGATTGTGTAACACCCCGAACCCGAGACCGTTGCCGGTGTCGGACACGAGGGGTTAACAAGCCAAAACCACTTATGGCACCGACCAATTTGACATTTCGAGCAAGTGGAAAACGCATCGCTGTCGCCTTAAAAACGTATCTCGAGTTTCACAAATCGGAAACTGATTCCGTAAATTTTCCATGAATTTAGACTCATATATCCATCCATGGATTTATTTCTAGAATTTTTGGTCGGGCCAATTGGTACAGTTTATTAGTTAAAGTCACCCATGTTACAGGGGTCGACTACACTGACCTTCGTGCATTACAACTTGAATATCTCTCTGTAAAGGGTTTTAATTCTAATGAAACTAGACTCAAAAATGAATCTGCACATATAATGCATGACTTCTAATTCATTCTGGATAATTTATGGTAAATTTTCAAAGTCACGACAGGGGACCCAGAAACCGTTCTGGCCCTGTCTCACGAGAACTTTAATATCTCTCGGTATACTGTTCATATGATCGTTTCGTTACTTTCATATGAAAATAGACTCACCAAGGTTCGATCGAATAATTTATTCACTAATTAACACCATTCCTACAAATTTTGGTGATTTTCCACATCCACGTCACTGCAATTGGCAAGATCTGCTTTTAAGGTAGGCTTTACCTATATTGTAGTTCCCATGGACCAACTATAGTCTAGTCATACTTAGGTCCAACATATGATCATATTTAGCCATTCCAATGGCTGATCATGTGACCAACTCTCTCATTCCAAACCATAATCACATCATGAAACCAAATATAATTACAAACCACATATGGTCAAATTCCATACTCCACTTTTACAAACCATTTTCGCATGGCCGCACACATATACATCACAAGTACTTAAAACAACCGAGAGTAGTCCTATACATGCCATATCCAAAACTCAACTAAAGGAGTACCAAAAAGGGCTTTGATAGTGTGGTTGACTTCAACTTCTATGATCCCGAATCCGATCGCTAACGAGCAAAATCTATAAACAGAGAAACAAAGAAACGGAGTAAGCAATTTATGCTTAGTAAGTTTCGAGCCATAATATACACACAACCAAAGCATAGCATTCAAGTAGCTAAACAATAATTCATATGCACAATTTCTCAAAGACATGCTTACTTCACAATCCCACCTCTTATATTCATACACAAATAACGGCCTAGTTAATGCCGATAGCTCATTTATCATTAGAGCGAATATTCATACGACTTACTCATAGTGCGAAGCACACACAAAACATACCTTGTTGTTGGGAATTTCACAAGTGCATTAACTGAAAATTTTCCAGCAAGTTCAAAGTTCTCGAATCACATACCTTCGGAGTTTATCCGGATATAGCTACTCGTTCAAACGCCTTTGGGACATAGCCCGGTTATGGTAACCCGCACAAAGGCCTTCGGGACTTAACCCGGATATCACAATTTGCACAATTGCCTTCGGGCTTAGCCCGGATATCATAACTCGCACAATTGCCTTCGGGCTTAGCCCGGGTATCACAATTTGCACAATTGCCTTCGGGCTTAGCCCGGATATCACAATTTGCACAATTGCCTTCGGGCTTAGCCCGGATATCACTCGAACATTCATACACATCTTTGTTTCAATTTCATAACACAACTTTTATGCA
This sequence comes from Gossypium arboreum, assembly GCF_025698485.1. Classification (NCBI taxonomy): domain Eukaryota; kingdom Viridiplantae; phylum Streptophyta; class Magnoliopsida; order Malvales; family Malvaceae; genus Gossypium; species Gossypium arboreum. The sequence continues at coordinate 61,808,248 of NC_069075.1, read as the reverse complement.
CAATTCCCTTAGCAAAAATATCATTTCGGCTCAATGGCCACATACAAAGGCACAAATTCGATTGCTCATTACTTCATTCAATCGAATCAAAATCTAAGTTTCGATACTCGAAAACTTACCTCGGACGTGGTCGAACGATTTGACGGCTATTCGACGACTTTTTCCTTCCCTTATCGGATTTAGCTCCCTTTGCTCTTGAGCTTAATTTAACAAATAAATTGGTTTTATCATTTGAGCATCGAAGAGGAATTCAAGATACCTAGCCAATATATATGCTCATTAGGCATCAAAGTCACATATGTACGAAATCACGAATCGAACTCAACACATTAGTTAATATTCCTCTTAGCCGAATTTTCTAAGCCAAGAATAGGCATCAATATGCTTGCCTCTAACCGAATGCATGCACACCAATTTCCCTCATGTGGCGAATATGCATGTCCATGTTGAGGCCAATTATGCACTTAATACCACACAAAACAGCATGCATTTTACTAACTAACGCATTACATATTGTAGCTCAATACACATCTCTCATGTACTTCATAACCAAAACATCATCACAAGCAAATATATACCTTGAAATAGTATATATGTCATGCCAATACATCATGTGCAAACATGTATACACATATAGGTGCAAGGTCAATCTCAAGGGTTCATACCCATCCAAACACAAATTTTACCAATCAAGTAACAAGCATAAATCATGCTCATGAATGCACCATGGCGAATACATCACAACCATACTCTTTCAACTTCGGTCATGGTTAAACAAAGAATTCAATGTCTTACTCAAGATTGCTACAAAGAAATTTCAAGAGTAGTCAATCCATCATTGCATGCATCATTAGCAAGCTTCACATTTAGCATGCAATGGCTTCAACACAATAACAACCTTGGCCAAATACCATTTCCATGGCATAACAAGGATTTGAACCATGGCTAACATGAACATCAAGTTAGCAACTAAAACATGCATGAATCTCATGACACAACCTCATACATACCTTAATCTTGATGCAAGTATAGCCAAAATCTCCTTCTACATCTCTTCCAAACCAAAAATAGAGCAAAATCCTCCTTCTTCCTTAGTTTTGGCTCAAAGAAAGGATGAACAAAATTTTTCTTTCTTTCTCTACAACTCACGGCAATGGGGGGGAATACCACACTCACACATTTTTTTTTCATTCTTTTCTTACCCATACACCTTTGTTTATTATTTCTCCCTAATGCACCAACAAAACATGTTTCATGACATGTTTTACCCATCCTCTCTTGCCATGGCCGACCACTTCATGTTGGGGGGGGGGAATTTGACATGCAAATCCCTTATTTTTGCATGCATGAGCAACTAGTCATCACACATTTCCCCATCATACTTTCAAAGTTCACTACTAGGTCCTTTCTAGTGAAATTCACATTTATAACACTAAATCGAAACATCAAAAATGTCACACACAAATTAACACATATCATAGGCATCAAAATAAATTTTAAATTATTTTTATGCCTCGGTTTTGTGGTCCCGAAACCACATCCCGACTAGGGTTAATTTTGGGCTGTCACAGATTGGTTATTAGAAAAGTGATATTTAAATTATGATTTGTATGTGATAATAAGAAGTACTTATATATGATGATATGTTTTAAACTCAAATGGTAAGTTCTTAAGTGTTTGGACTTGGAAATTTAAGAGCAAATTGTAATAATCTGCTTAGGACAGCAGCAGTAGCGAGATTTCTGAAAATCGCCATAAATTGTTAGAGTGGAATTAGAGACTGAATAAAATATGAAATCAAATATCAATGAGTCTAGTTTCTTATAAAATAAACAGTGCAAGCAAAGGAATTTCCTATAGAGAGATTTTAAAGTTGTTTGTGACAAAGTCGAATGAATCAAATCCCTGTTCTGTTTTAGAAAATCATTATAAATAGTAAAAAATATTTATAAGATAAAATTTATATTCTTAGACTCCTTAATGAGTCTAGTTTCAAATGAAATAAACAAGAACATATTTTGAAATCTGTACAATGAGAAATTTGATTCGTAGCGAAGAGTGGTCAGTATAGTCAAACAGTGAAATAGAGGAAACTTTATGAAAATTCTGGTTTTGATTGGCCAAACAAAAAATCCTTAAAATTTTATGCATAGAAGATATATGAGTCTATTTTCGGGGAAAATTTACGGCACTACATTTGGAGTTTCGTAGCTCCAGTTACAAATAATTTAATGATTGTTGCTCAAGAAAACAGCTTGTAGTGAATCTGTGATTTTGTTGTAAACATTGATGAAACTAATTGAGTTGCTTATAAGCTATTGCTGAATTGATGTACAAGATAAATATATAGGTGGTGAGGCCAAAATGGCTAAAATATAAATGTGTGCAAGTTATCCAAATGGCTATTTTATAATTGTAAGCAATGTATATGTAATATGTGTTGATAGTTTTATAAATTGAAGGTGTGGTGACTTATATGTTGTTTAGCCGAATAGTTGTCATGAGAAGAATGTAAGTCATGTGTGTATTTTCTTATTTAGTTGGAAGTTTATTGAAAGGGATATATATATATATATATATATATATATGTATAAATAAATATGTGTTGAAGTTGAATGCTATTATGACATGAAGTTAAGGTACATGCTATACGCTTATATTCAAATGAGGTTAATGAATTACAATGGTGATAGTTTGTGTGAAATGTGGTAACATGTGATTAAATATACATGGAATTTGGAAAGTATCCGGTTAAGACTCGTTGATCATGTGATGTGGCCTAATGGCTCTTGTGAAATGAGACTAGCTATATTGAGATACGAATAAGTTCGAGTGAAGTGATACCTTATTAATGTGTTTCTGTGTTGGAAAAATCGAAGGTATGTAAATTGATGTGTATACAACTTTGTGAATTAACTATGATGATATATCAGGGCTTAAAGTCCCGCAGGCTTGGTACTGGTAACTGGATTCGGATTTTTTTTTAAAACCTAGCAGGCTATGGCTAAGTGCCTTGAATTATTTTAAACCGAAGAACATTTGTATATCTTTAAGATAAGGATTTAATTAGTTTCATAAAAATTTACTAATTTGAGTTGTATTCGACAGGATGTGCAAATACAAGGTATGGATTGCATTTGGTCATTTATGTATATGTGATAAGGAATATGTTTGGTCCTTTATATACGTATACGAAACTTTAATACTTGTCATGATTTGATTATTTGAAATATTAATGTGAATATGAACTAAAGAACTAAGCTCCTAAATACATATATACAATTATGTATGTGCACGAAATGAGTGCATATGATTAAGTGGTTAGAGGTATTGAAAGATTGAATTGGTAATTGGTAATTATGGAAACGGTAAGTGTACAAAGGTTAAGTATATGGTAAGTGATACTTACTTGCTATGTGAACTCGATTTCGTTTGTATTACAAATGTACTTGGGGAATCACTTATGAGATGGTTATAAGTTATATTCAAAGAGTATTGACTCTATCAAATTGTTTATGTAAGATGAAAACATGAATATGTGCTTCCAAATATGGAAACCGAATGTGATTATAGTGTTATGTTTTAGTTCGAATGATTAAACTAAAAGTAGCATTGATGTTTTTAAATGCGAAGGGGTATATACTCTTAAAATTGGATGAAATAGATGAATTACATGTGCATACATAGGGTTTAATCTATTTGACCGAATGGTGATATATCTTGACATTTCAAAACTTGATTTGTGTAAGGCCTAATCTTAAGCGACTTAGTAATAAATCAACAATTACGGATGATCAGCACATTAAGTTGGCCAGGTATGTATTATGTACTTGTGTAGGCTTATTAAGCCCATCGAGACTTCACTTGGATTTTGTGTAAGTTATAAATGTATTTAATCCAACAAAGTTAATTGTTTTACTTAAGACTTACTAAGCCTTGAAAGCTTACTCTGTTGTTACGTTTCTCTATTTTATAGATTATCAAATTTGGCCTTTGCTCGGGGATCGTCAACAACTCGTCACACTATCACTATCCACTGTTTGGTACTGCTATGTTTTGGATTATTTTATGGCATGTATAGAATAAACTAGTAGCAGAATAATATTCTGGTTAATGTATATAAGCCATGCAAAAATGGCATCTTTTGAATGTGTACTTATGGAAGTTTAATTTTATCCCTAGCTGTATTTAGCATTTATCTAAATGAATGACCTTTATTTCAAGAAAAAAAAGTTAAAAAATTTTACTGTTCTGACATGAGTTACAAGTCTGGTAATACCTCTTTCCTATTCCGACAACAGTTAAGGGATAGGGGTGTTACAGTTTGTCTGTTCATCCTGGCAGCACAAAAATGTATAATGATTTGAAGAAATTATATTGGTGGCCAAGTATGAAAAGAGATATTTCTGGTTTTGTATCAAAGTGTTTCATCTGTCAACAAGTGAAAGTTGAACATCAGGTGCTTTCAGGTTTACTTCAGCCGAGTGGAAACGGGACAAAATCACGATGGATTTTGTGACAGGTTTGCCTCTCACTCCGAAAAAGAAAGATGCCATTTGGGTTATGGTTGATAGATTGACAAAACTGAATCACTTTATACCGGTACATACCGACTACTCACTTGATAAGTTGGTTGAATTGTATATTGCTGAAATTATGAGATTGCACAGAGTACCTATGTTTATTATTTCAGATAGAGACCCAAGATTTACTTCAAGGTTTTAGAAAAAGTTGCAAGAAGCCTTGGGTACGAAATTGAATTTTAGTAATGCGTTTCATCCGCAAACTGACGGTCAATTCGAAAGGGTAATTCAAATTCTTGAACACATGCTTCGATGTTGTGTTTTAGAATTCGAAGGTAGTTGGGAGAAATAGCTACCACTAGTTGAATTTGCTTACAACAACAGTTTTCAATCGAGTATAAAAATGTCACCTTATGAGGCATTATATGGCCACAAGTGCTGAACACCTTTTTACTGGATGGAGCTTAGCAAGAAACAGATTGACGAAGTTAATTTGGTTAAGGAAACCGAAGAGAAAGTAAGAGTAATTCGAGATTATTTCAAAGCTGCTTCCGATAGACAAAAATCATATATAGATTTGAAAAGAAAAGAGATTGAGTTTCAGGTCGGACATAAAGTATTTTTGAAAGTGTCCCAATGAAAAAAAGTTCTCAAATTTGGCCGGCAAGGCAAGTTGAGTCCACGTTTTATTGGGCCGTATGAGGTTATTGAAAGAGTAGGGCCAGTGGCATATCAGTTAGCTTTGCCGACAGAGTTGGAAAGGATCCACAATGTGTTTCATGTGTCAATGTTGCGACGTTATCGTTCCGGTCCTTCACATGTGATTCCTCTAACAGAGATTGAGATTCGACCGGATATGACCTACGATGAAGAACCGATTTAGATTTTGGCTGGGGAAATTAAAGAGGTGAGAAATAAAAGTATAGCCTTAGTAAAAGTATTGTGGCAAAGGCATGGAGTAGAGGAGACTACGTGGGAACCAAAGGAATCCATGAGAAAATTGTAACATCCTGATTTTTCGGATTTATTCACGGTTTTCAATATTTTGTAAAGATTTTAAAATTTTGTATTTGGATGTGGAATTAATATTTTGAGTAAGTAAATGGGCTTATGGAAGGCCCATGAGTTGGCCAAAACCCAGTTGAATTTTTGGAATTTTAGACTTAGGAGTTAGGGGTTCTGGCTAAGTGGCCCTTAAGTAGAGTTGTGGGTAAATTGCATCACAAAAAGAGCCTTGGTAAAGTGGCAAGGGTGACGCCACTAGGCTCCTAGAAAAGTGGCGTGTGGAGCAGTGGGGAAGGCATGGGATCGATTCCCTGTGTTGGCAAATAGATGCATTTATTTTTAAGTGTAGGAGGGGTAAGTGTTGGAGTTCAGGTGGATTCTGCTAGAAGAGAGTTGGATCAGTTTAAATGCTTGGATTAAGGAGGGATAAGGGGAGAGATTTAAGGGATTAGGAGAGAGGCTAAGAGTTGGCCGAATTTTGGGAATTGAAGAGGGAAAAATCGGCAGAGGGTTTTGAGGTTAGTATTTCGGCACTTAGGGTGTTAAGTGGTGCCGTTTTCTTTTGCTGAAACACCTTAGGGTTTTTCTTTTCTCTCTTCTTCCTCTCTAGCCAAAACTACCACCTCCCCTATTCTTATTCTTATTCTTATTTTTTTCTTCTTCAAAACCATTCATCATACCTGCTATTCATCAATACTTTTGCCGAATCCATAAAAGCCGAAATCCTGTGATCACTGCTTGTGCCGATTTCTTCAAAGCCAGGTTCTTCTATGTTCTTTGTTTTTATTAAATCTACGATTATCTTATCTTAATCCTAAATACCTGACGGAAATTCTTCTTCAAGGTTATAGCCTCATATCTCCATCTCCTTCACCACCCAAAAGCCGAAGTACCACTGGTTTAGGGGCTTATAGCCGAAATTTCATCAACCCTTGGATTCGAGTTTTACCATTGTTCTAAGGATAAATCTGCACTAGATTGCATGGAAATCAAGTAGGAGTAAGGGGTAAGTACTTATCATCTCAGATCTGTTCTTATTTTGCGATGTTAGGAAAAGCCGAAATCCCTAAAAATTAGGGAGGCTGTCGATTTGAGCATAAGGCTTTAAGGGTTTGTAACTAATGTTTTCTCTCGGTGATTAGAGTCTTCTTAAGTGTTGGATTGAAAGCGTGAATCATTGGAGCAATCGGATTCGGAGCTAGCTATCGATTTTGACAAAAAGGTAAGGTTTCAAAGGCTTTTAGGGACATGGTTCGATCATGGGTGAGTAAGTTTTGGAATTTAGTGATTATAGTTTGTAAATAAGCACTGTGCTAATCAATTGTAGGATATCGAAAGAGATCTTAGTAGCAGTCGTCGCGAATCAAGTGTGTACCGAACACCTTTTCTTAGTTCAATTCGGCAAAAAGCCGAAATGCCGAAATTCTGGCATTTCATAGGCTTGTGAGTATGCGAATGCTCTCAAGACATAGAGTAATTGTTAGATCTAGCACCGCAAAGTGGTAAGTAAGTTTGTGTGACGTTTCAACGTACTTTAGAAATAGGGCCTCGATGGGCCAAAATTGGGCCCAATGGGCTTACGGCCCAATATGGGCAAGAGGTGGGCAAAGTAGTCTGTCAGTTAGAGGGTAGAATCAAATTGCATAAAATTGTTAAGAATTACTGGAATAGCTTATGTAGTTACGTAAGTTACAAAATTACCCCTAAAGAGCATAATTACCGAAATACCCCTAGGGTTTAAAATGGCTGAAATGCATGAATAATTGATACTGTATTTTGCATATTATGCTTTTATTGATATCTGTTGCATGGGATTGGGGTATTGATGGAGGAAGTACTGAAAGTGGTTCATCCATGTACTGGAGGCTTTGCCTCAAGTTACTGATATTTGAGCAGCGTTGCTGCCACTGTGGAGTGTAGGGTTGGTACGGGGACTGTGTAGCAGTTGGTGGGTTGAGTAGTCTTGTAACACCCCTTACCCGTTACCGTCGCCGGAACAGGATATAAGGTATTACCAGAACATAACACATACCATTTAACATAATCGAGATGTAAATATGTCATCCAATTTGATAGTGCATCGTATAACATATGTCTTGAACAATATTAGCCCACTTTAATGGCTTGTACAAAGTATCTGGTCGAGTACTGTAACTAATATTTTAACCTAGACAAATATGACACGTAACAAAATAATTAAGCCTACTATACATGCCATAATTCAAAACGTTTAGTTCAAATACCCTAAAGTATGATAGTGCGGATAGATCTTCACGATCCTTAACTCCCGAGCAAGCGAAGAACACTATAAGACAAAAGAGAGAAACAAAGTAAGCTTATAGCTTAGTAAGTAAGTATGTAAATACTAATTAAAGAATCTAACATGTTTACACAACAATTCAAGTTTATCTACTTTAACTTCACTATTCATTCCACTTTGATTTAGCTGTCTCTACTGCATCATATTCACTAAATAAATCATAACTCGGGTTACAAAACTCAAAATTTAAATCCGTAAAATTTCCCTGAATCTAGACTCATAAAGATTTTTGCTAATTTTTTTCTATAATTTTTGGTTCAGCCGATTAGTACAGTTTATTAGTTAAAGTTTCCCCTGTTACATAGTTCGACTGATCTGACCTCTGTTCACTACGAATTGAATATCTCTCAGTACACAATTCAAACAACCCTGAGGTATGTTTCATTTAAAACTAGTCTCAATAAGGAATTTAGGCATGTAAACTATATTTCTTAATTTTCCTTGTACAATTTTTAATGATTTTTCAAAGTTGGAACAGGGGATCACGTATTCATCCTAAGCAAGTCACATACAATTGTAAATATCTCAAAATATAGAACTCCTTTGCTTGCTCTGTTTCTTTTATATGAAAGTAGACTCATTAAACTTTAATTTCACATCTCATTCAACCTCTAATTATATTCCTCCTATTTTTGGTGATTTTTCAAAATCACGTCACTGCTACCATCTAAAAACAGTTTTAATGCTAATTTCACTCTTTCACACATTCTTTATGCTAACCCCATTTTATCTTATATATGTATATACCACAAATCATTTTCACCACATTTCATTCACCATAAGTGTAGGTCCAAACCACAATATCACCACAAAACCATCCCGTTGAACAATTCGGATCAATCCTCGATATTTAATGGTTTCAAAGACACAGCTCCACCATCATACTTCGCTTAGTTCGGCTCTCTTGTACACATGGTGAACACTTAGTACCACTCATGCGACCCAACCGATTTGTCTCGTAGCTCTCTTGTCTACATGGTGTCCTTCACTTGGAATCACGCATGCGACCTAGCTACATTTATCTTTCACGTAGCTCTCTTGTCTACATGGTGTCCTTCACTTGGAATCACGCATGCGACCTAGCTACATTTATCTTTCACGTAGCTCTCTTGTCTACATGGGATACATCTCGTATCACACATGTGACCTAGCTACTACAGGTGTCTCTCGTAGCTTTCTTGTACACATGATGTGCACTCAGCATCATACATGTGACCTAGCTACGCCCTCTATTTCATTCGATCTCCAATGTTCAACCGGATCTCTCTCTATATTTATTTCCATTCTTCCAATAGTCGATTTATATTTTAACATCAGCTAGTATATTTATATAATAGGCTGAAATATAAGAATGTACATGAAATTATTGTAATATTTACATACAAACTTACCTTGGTGCAAAATGTGGAAATTTTGCGATTTAGTCCAAAACTTTTTCCTTCCCCCGTTCGAGATCAATTCCGCGTCTTTCTTGATCTATAATAACACATTTAGCTCATTTAATACTCATACTATTTATTTCAATCCAAAAATCACATCATGGAAAAATTACATTTTTGCCCCCTAACTTTTTCAAAATTACAATTTTGCCCCTAGGCTCGGGAATTTAATTTCAGCCCTTATTCTTATATTTTATGATATGCTGAACATTTTTCTCTTCTACAACAACATCAAATTCTCACTCTATCATATAGTTATGAACAATAGGTATTTTTACCGATTATGCCGTTTTACTCGTTTTCACTTAAAATCGAGTAGCACAAGTTATTTAACATAATTTAAAACCTCATATTCTATCATAAAACATCAAAATACACAAATTTCACCTATGGGAATTTTTCCAAATGTGAACCCTAGGTTAAATTATTACTAGCATAAGCTTAATCGAGCTTCCGGATTCCAAAACGTAAAGAACATTAAAAGCGGGCTTGGAATCACTTACTATGGAGCTTGAAAGTTGAAGAAACCCTAGCTATGGAGAGAGGGAGAATTCGGCAGCAACTAAGGAGGATGATGACCAATTTTGTGTTATTTTTCCCATTTTATTTCATTTAATATCCAAATGACCAAAATGCCCCTCCTTACTAAACTTTCAAAAATTCCTTCCATGTCCTAATTTTGTCCATGAACTTAAAATTGGTCAAATTGCTATTTAAGACCTCCTAATTAATATTCCAAAACAATTTCATACTAAAACTTCGGGATGCAAATTTTGCAACTTATTCGATTTAGTCCCTACTTTCAATTTAAGCACTTTAGGCATAGAATTTCATCACTAAATTTTCACACAATCATGCAATCATATCATAAACCCCAAAATAATTATAAAGCAATTATTTCTATCTCGGATTTGTGGTCACGAAACCACTATTCCGATTAGGCCCTAATTCGGGTTGTCACAATTCTCCCCCTTTTGAGATTTTCGTCCCGAAAATCTTACCGAAAGAGGTTTGGGTCTTGTTTCCTCATAGCTTCCTCGGGTTCCCACGTAGCCTCTTCTATCCCATGTCCGTGCCACAATACTTTCACTAAAGCTATACTTTTATTTCTTAACTGTTTAACCTCTCGAGCCAAAATCTTTATTGGTTCCTCCTCATAGGTCATATCCGATCGGATCTCAATTTCATTGGAGAAATCACATGTGAAGGATCGAACGATAACGTCACAACATTGATACATGAAACACGTTATGAATTCTTTCTAACTCTGCCGGTAAGGCCAACCGATATGCCATCGGTCCAATTCTCTCAAGAATCTCAGACGCCCAATAAAACGCGGACTCAACTTGCCTTTCCGACTAAATCTCGAATCTTTTCCGGTGACACCTTCAAGAACACTTTATCACCCACCGAAATTCAATCTCTTTTCTTTTTAAATCAGCATATGACTTTTGTCGATCTGAAGCGACTTTTAAGCAATCCCGAATTACTTTTATTTTCTCTTGGTTTCTTTAACTAGATCAACTCCATGAATCTATTTCTCACTAAGCTCGGTCCAATATAAAGGAGTCCGACACTTACGACCATACAAGGCTTCAGACGGTGCCATTTGTATACTTGATTGATAACTGTTATTGTAGGCAAACTCAATCAAAGATAGATATTTCTCCCAACTACCTCCAAATTCTAAAACACAAGATCTAAGCATATCTTCGAGTACCGGATTACTCTTTCTGTTTGACCTTCTGCTTGTGGATGAAATGCGGTACTAAAGTTCAATTTTGTACCCAAAGCTTCTTGTAACTTTTTCCAAAATCTCGAGGTAAATCTTGGATCTCTATCGATATTATAGACATAGGTACTCCGTGCAACTTCACAATTTCAGCAACATATAATTCGCTAATTTATCAAGTGAGTAATCGGTGCGTCTCGGTATAAAGTGGGCTAAATTTGTTAATCTATCAACCACTACCCAAACAAAGATCCTTCTTTTTAGGAGTTAAAGGCAAACCGGTTACAAAATCCATGGTAATCTTGTCCCATTTCCACTCAAGCACCATTATTGGTTGAAGTAATCCTCGAGGCACTTGATGTTCAAATTTTACTTGTTGATGATCAAACACTTGGTTAGAAATTCGAAATGTCCTTTTCATACCGCCACCAATACTGACTTCTTTAAATCATTATACATTTTGTGCTACCAGATGAACCGATAAACAGCCATTGTGCGCCTCATGTAATATTTTACGAATCAATTTATCGTTTTTTACACACATATCCCGTCTCGAAACATCAAACAATCATCCGGTCCAACTCGAAAATCGAGTCGTAACTCGATTCGCATTGAGTTCTCTTGATCCGCAACTCACTATCATTCTTTTGAGCATCACAAATTAACTGGAGAAATAACGGTTTAGCTCTCATTTCTGCTAAGATTGACCCATCATTAGACAATGCTAACCCCGTGTTCATGGCTCTCAAAGTAAAAAGAAATTTTCTACTCAAGGCGTCAGCAACTACATTTGCTTTTCCCGGATGATAATCAATCACTAGATCATAATCCTTTAATAATTCAAGCCATCTTATTGTCATGATTCGATCCTTTTGATTCATCAAGTACTTCAAACTTTTGTGATCGGTAAAAATTCGCATTTTCACCGTACAAATAATGTCGCCAAATCTTCAAGGCAAAAACAACAATGCCGGTTCAAATCATGTGTAGGATAGTTCTTCTCATGCGGTTTTAACTGTCTCAAGCATAAGCTACCACTTTACCCTCTTGCATCAACACACATCCAAGGCACATCAATGATGCATCACTATAAATTACGAACTCCTTTCCTGACTCGGGCTGTACTAAAATTGGTGCTTCAGTCAATCGTGCTTTCAATTTTTCAAAACTTTGTTGACATTTATCAGTCCATTCAAACTTAACATTCTTTTGCAACAACTTAGTCATAGGAGAGGCAATCATCGAAAATCCTTCAACAAAACGTCTATAATACCCGGCTAAGCCTAAAAAGCTTCTAACCTCGGATACATTCTTGGGTGGTTTCCAATCAACGATCGCAGAAATCTTGCTTGGATCCACCCGAATACCATCACCTGAGACTATATGCCCCAAAAATCCGACTTCACGAAGCCAGAACTCACTTTTACTAAACTTGGCAAACAGTTTCTTTTCTCTCAAGATTTGCAATATAGTTCTCAAGTGTTCGGCATGTTCAGACTCATCTCGAGAATAAATTAAAATGTCATCTATAAACACTACTACAAACTTATCCAAATATGGCCGGAAGATCCGATTCATTAAGTCCATAAATATAGCTGGAGCATTTGTTAAGCCGAAAGGCATCACAAGAAACTCATAATGTCCATACCTTGTCCTAAAGGCGGTTTTCGGCACATCTGACTCCTTAACTCTCAGCTGGTAGTAACCAGACCTCAAATCAATCTTTGAAAACACTGTGGCCCCCTTTAACTGATCGAATAAATCATCAATCCTCGGCAACGGGTACTTGTTCTTTATAGTCACCTTATTGTCGACGGTAATCAATGCAAAGTCTCATTGAACCATCCTTCTTCTTTACTGAATAATACAGAGCACCCAGGAGAGAAACTCGGTCTCACAAATCCCTTGTCTGTTAACTCCGCAATCGAGCCTTCAATTCTTTTAATTCATCGAGCCATTCTATATGGAGCAATCGAGATCGGTGCAAAGGTCGGCGGCAACAAATCAATGGCAAAATCTATCTCTCGTTCGGAGGCAACCCAGGCAATTCCTCAGAAATACATCCGAAACTCACGACTATCGAGATGATTCAAATTTCAGTTGAGGCAACTCAATATTCATTACATAAGCGGATAAGCTTCACACCCTTTTCTCATGTATTTACATGCGAGACATGTGCGAAATCACCATAGGCAATTTATTTGATTCATCTGTTTCAACCCACGAATTTCTCCATTTTCACATTTCAACTCTAGTGTCTTTTGTTTACAATCTACCTTAGCATCATACAATGTTAACCACCCATTCCCAAGATAACGTCAAACTCACCAAATGGTAACAAAGATCAAGTTGGCCGGAAAACAGTGACCTTGAATCATTAATGGGCAATTCTTGCAAACCTTGTCAACTAGCACATATTGGCCTAAGGGTTCGACACTTTAATCGTAAACTCAAGAAATTCAACAGCAACTTTTTATTGGATACTAAATTCATGCAAATATAGGAATGAGTGGACCGGGATCAATCAATGCAATAACAATAGTATCATAGAGAAAATGTACCAAGAATAACATCGGAGATGATGCATCTTCTCGCACGATAGCATAAGCTCTACCAGTGCTCTAGCTTCGATCTTGCCGTTAAATCTTTCATCACGCTTTACTACTAGTCCCACCTCCAGATTTCTCGGTGGTCTACCTCTACTAGCGGTGGTATTCATCTAGCACTCAAATCTTTCTTCTTTAACTTTCTCCGGACAATCTCTAATAAAATGCTCATGAGAACCGACTGAAACAAGCTCGCTCGGTCCCCAACACTCACCATAATGTTGCTCGCCACATTGTCGACACTCGGGCTTTCTAGGTCGCACATTACCCACACTTGCCAATCAAGTAGCTTGAGCTTTAGACCCGAATATGCTCTACCATGATCTCTGTGAATCCCCAATTGAAACTGTCATTCGAGGGTTTGTCTCTTTGGACCTCTTTGGTTGAGATTGAAATGGCTTGCTTATCTGTCTTTTTCGACATCTCGGCCTCAATAGCGCTTTTTCTTCTTTCTTTGTTCAATTCTTCGCTTTAAGAGCTCGATCAACCAATACTACAAATTCTTTCAACTCCAAAATTCCTACAAGCACTTTAATGTCCTCATTCAGCCCATCTTCAAATCTTCAACACATAATGGCCTCGGTGGACACACATTCCCGGGCATACTTGTTTGAGTCTTACAAATTCGCGTTCATACTCGCTACGACATTTTTCCTGCTTCAATTCAAGGAACTCCTTCCGTTTTGATCAATAAATCGCGACTTATGTATTTCTTTCTAAATTCTTCCGGAAGAAATCCCAAGTAACTTTTTCTTTTGGCACCACTGCAACCAAAGTCTTCCACCGGTGGTAAGTCAATCTCTCAAAAGTGATACAAAGACACTTTAAGCATTCCTCGGGTGTACATGAGAGCTCATCAAATACACGGGTAGAATTTTCAAGCCGAATTCCGCTTTCTCGGGATCATCATCGACCTTTGCTCTAAACTCTTGGCCCCTTGTTTTCTAATCTTGTCAACCGGAGGCTTGTTCATTCTTACCAAATCTATACCTTGAGCACTCTGTGAATCGCCCGAGGTATAGGAGGGGTGGAGGAGGTTGAGCATTTGGATTTGCTCGAATAAATTCAAGATACCAATTGTTCATCATTTGGAGAAAGGCATCCGAGCCTCCTCTCCTTGTCTCAATGTCTCAGTCTATTTTCCACAGTAGCGGTCCCTTGTGCGGGGAGCCGACGCATTACTAGCAAAGATCATCACCGCAGCTTCCTTCAGGATCCATTACTATATTAAAACAAGACACGCTTTAGAATAATCAGAGTCACCACACTATCACAATATTTTTATGGCATGTATAGCTAGACCTTTACACACACTTTATTAGTCCGAGAACCGACTAAACCATAGCTCGATACCACTAAATGTAACACCCTTACCCGCTACTGTCGCGGAACAGATATAAGGTATTACCGAACATAACACATACCATTTAACATAATCGAGATGTAAATATGTCATCCAATTTGATAGTGCATCGTATAACATATGTCTTGAACAATATTAGCCCACTTTAATGGCTTGTACAAAGTATCCGGTCGAAATCTTGTAACTAATATTTTAACCTAGACAAATATGACACGTAACAAAATAATTAAGCCTACTATACATGCCATAATTCAAAACGTTTAGTTCAAATACCCTAAAGTATGATAGTGCGGATAGATCTTCACGATCCTTAACTCCTGAGCAAGCCGAAGAACACTATAAGACAAAAGAGAGAAACAAAGTAAGCTTATAGCTTAGTAAGTAAGTATGTAAATACTAATTAAAGAATCTAACATGTTTACACAACAATTCAAGTTTATCTACTTTAACTTCACTATTCATTCCATTTTGATTTAGCTGTCTCTACTTCATCATATTCACTAAATAAATCATAACTCAGGTTACAAAACTCGAAATTTAAATCCGTAATATTTCCCTGAATCTAGACTCATAAAGCTTTTTGCTAATTTTTTTCTATAATTTTTGGTTCAGCCGATTAGTACAGTTTATTAGTTAAAGTTTCCCCTGTTACACAGCTCGACTGATCTGACCTCTGTTCACTACGAATTGAATATCTCTCAGTACACAATTCAAACAACCCTGAGGTCTCTTTCATTTAAAACTAGTCTCAATAAGGAATTTAGGCATGTAAACTATATTTCTTAATTTTCCTTGTACAATTTTTAATGATTTTTCAAAGTTGGAATAGGGGATCACGTATTCATCCTGAGTAAGTCACATACAATTGTAAATATCTCAAAATATAGAACTCCTTTGCTTGCTCTGCTTCTTTTATATGAAAGTAGACTCATTAAACTTTAATTTCACATCTCATTCAACCTCTAATTATATTCCTCCTATTTTTGGTGATTTTTCAAAATCACGTCACTGCTACCATCTAAAAACAGTTTTAATGCTAATTTCACTCTTTCACACATTCTTTATGCTAACCCCATTTTATCTTATATATGTATATACCACAAATCATTTTCACCACATTTCATTCACCATAAGTGTAGGTCCAAACCACAATATCACCACAAAACCATCCCGTTGAGCAATTCGGATCAATCCTCATATTTAATGGTTTCAGCACACAGCTCCACCATCATACTTCGTTTAGTTCGGCTCTCTTGTACACATGGTGAACACTTAGTACCACTCATGCGACCCAACCGATTTGTCTCGTAGCTCTCTTGTCTACATGGTGTCCTTCACTTGGAATCACGCATGCGACCTAGCTACATTTATCTTTCACGTAGCTCTCTTGTCTACATGGTGTCCTTCACTTGGAATCACGCATGCGACCTAGCTACATTTATCTTTCACGTAGCTCTCTTGTCTACATGGGATACATCTCGTATCACACATGTGACCTAGCTACTACTGGGTGTCTCGTAGCTTTCTTGTACACATGATGTGCACTCAAAGATCATACATGTGACCTAGCTACGCTCCTCTATTTCATTCGATCTCTCCAGAATGTTCAACCGGATCTCTCTCTATATTTATTTCCATTCTTCCAATAGTCGATTTATATTTTAACATCAGCTAGTATATTTATATAATAGGCTGAAATATAAGAATGTACATGAAATTATTGTAATATTTACATACAAACTTACCTTGGTGCAAAATGTGGAAATTTTGCGATTTAGTCCAAAACTTTTTCCTTCCCCTGCTCGAGATCAATTCGCGTCTTTCTTGATCTATAATAACACATTTAGCTCATTTAATACTCATACTATTTATTTCAATCCAAAAATCACATCATGGAAAAATTACATTTTGCCCCTAACTTCTTCAAAATTACAATTTTGCCCCTAGGCTCGGAATTTAATTTCAGCCCTTATTCTTATATTTTATGATATGCTGAACATTTTCTCTTCTACAACAACATCAAATTCTCACTCTATCATATAGTTATGAACAATAGGTATTTTTACCGATTATGCTGCTTTACTCGCTTTCACTTAAAATCGAGTAGCACAAGTTATTTAACATAATTTAAAACCTCATATTCTATCATAAAACATCAAAATACACAAATTTCACCTATGGAATTTTTCCAAATGTGAACCCTAGGTTAAATTATTACTAGCATAAGCTTAATCGAGCTTCCGGATTCCAAAACGTAAAGAACATTAAAAGCGGGCTTGGAATCACTTACTATGGAGCTTGAAAGTTGAAGAAACCCTAGCTATGGAGAGAGGGAGAATTCGCAGCAACTAAGGAGGATGATGACCAATTTTGTGTTATTTTTCCCATTTTATTTCATTTAATATCCAAATGACCAAAATGCCCTCCTTACTAAACTTTCAAAAATTCCTTCCATGTCCTAATTTTGTCCATGAACTTAAAATTGGTCAAATTGCTATTTAAGACCTCCTAATTAATATTCCAAAACAATTTCATACTAAAACTTCGGGATGCAAATTTTGCAACTTATTCGATTTAGTCCCTACTTTCAATTTAAGCACTTTAGGCATAGAATTTCATCACGAAATTTTCACACAATCATGCAATCATATCATATACCCCAAAATAATTATAAAACAATTATTTCTATCTCAGATTTGTGGTCACGAAACCACTATTCCGATTAGGCCCTAATTCGGGTTGTCACAAGTCTCCCCAGATGGGTTTGCATGCATTACTACTACTGTTACTTATGTTACTGAACTGGGCCTATGGGCCATACTGTTATGTTAAAAAGGGCTAAGGCCTTGCTACTGTATTCTGAAAAGGGTTTTGTTCCACTGTGTACTGTTATCTGAATAGGGCTTAGGCCCAATGGGCTCGAGTGATTTGGGCTTTGGATGGGTTTTCAGATACACCGAAGTTTTCCCAAACTCACCCCTTCCTCTTCCATCCTTGCAGTGAGCCCTAGTTGGTGGACTTGGAGCTGGGCGGGATTCAGAGTGGCCATGAAGATTGATTGCCGATTTTAAATAAGTTTAGCATTTAATTTGGATTATTTTTATTATGCTCAAAGTTGTAATAAGGCCACTCTTTTTAATTAATTTTATTTTGAGGATTATTAAACTGGTTAGCACTAGGGTTCGTTTTATAAAAACTACTTGTTTTAAAAGATCATGATGACGCATAAAGTAAATGTTTTTTCAAGAAAATAAATATTTTCAAAGAAACGTTTACAACCTTAATCAGTTTCTTAAAATGAGACATAACCAAACGGTTTTTTTCCAAAACATACGAGATGTTAGAGTGTGGCAATGGCGGTGTGCATGTCTAGGATTGGATCCGAAGGAGCTTGGTACTTAGCGGTCAACGGACTCACCTCCTCTCCTTCCCGGTTTCCTACCGGTGCATGACTTCCATTCACTTTAACCTACTTTTAAAAGTGTCTTTTACAACACCAACTAAGTTTTTCAACTAAGTAATACGGAATGTTTTGAACGCTTCGATGTGGCGCATCAGATCCGGTCATAACGTCTAGGCCGGGTTTGGGGTGTTACATTTACTAGTATCAGAGCCTGGTTGCAACAACTCGGCTGTGGATCGGGTCCAAAAATCTTTTAAAAAAAAATTTAAGTTTTTCAAAGATGTTCAAAGTTTTTCTATTGAACGAGGTTAAATCAATAGTTTTGAAATGAAAGTGTTCTCAAATGAAATCTTTTTATTTTCGGTAAACAAAAACATGGGTTTTTATGGACTGATAAAGAAGTGGCACACTGAATCCCCGGCACCAAGTCTGTAAGTGTTCTTTTTCTTCTTTACATATTTATATGGAACTGGACTGGAAATAATACTATAGATAGTACTGAGCCTTAGACATAGTGCTATTGATAAGGTAGTATTCGGGCTACAAAACTGAGACCGTAGCTAAATTGTGATTGCGCGAAAATAACTCTGAAACTCTATCTGTTCATAAGACATTCTGTAATAAATAGTGAAACCAGTAAACTAATGTCATAAAATTTGTAATCAGATAAATCGTTATGAGTACAAGGGCTACTCGAGGAAAAGGCCGTGGTCGAGGCCGAGGTAGCATTCAAGCTAGATCTGCGTCATCTGAACACATGCCAGCTGGCGAGGTACGTCCACCACCGGTTAATGAAAATGGGCCGTACGATCGGGCCGCAGGGATGACGCCTGTCTCGTGCCATGTTGAGGGTTTTGGAAAGGGTGGCGGAGCTAACATCGGCCCATGAATAGGGGTCCATTTCGAACGACTTCGCCAACTGAGCCGAGATTTTAGGGCGTGTCTGGAGTGGCCCCAAATGTGGCGAGTATCTTTTGGAAGCCACAGAGTGGATCATGGATGACCTGGACTGCTCAGTAGAACAGAAGTTGAAAGGGGCGGTGTCGTTGCTGCGGGATGAAGCGTATCAGTGGTGGATTACTGTGAGAGAGGGTACCCCAGCTGAGAGGGTAACATGGGAGCTGTTCAAACAGACTTTTAAGGCAAAATATGTTGGAGCTAGCTATGTGGATGCACGCAGAAAGGAGTTCTTGAATCTGACTCAGGGAAATAAGACCATTGCTGAATATGAGGCGGAGTTTCTACGATTGAGTCGGTATGCTAATGGCATCGTTTCCACCGAATACGAGCGCAGCGTTCGTTTTGAGGATGGTCTCAGAGATGAGTTAAGGGTGCTCATAGCTCCGCAGAGAGAGCGAGATTTCGCTGCACTGGCAGAGAAGGCTAAGATAGCCGAGGAGGTGAAGCAAACCGAATGGAAGAATCGCGATAGGGATCGGAATCGGTTCAGGAGGGATGCTGGACCAGTGGGTGCTGCAAATCGAAATGTTAAGAGGGCTAGGATGGAGGAACCAGTTCGAGCAGTGCCGGTGAACACAGGTAGACCACAAGCATGTGGAGATTGCGGCAGAATGCATCAAGGAGAGTGCTGGAAGCGTTCTGGGGCTTGTCTTCGTTGTGGGTCTAAGGAGCATAGGATTAAGGATTGTCCTAGGAGGGCCACTCGTGCTCGGGGGCCGAGCAAGGGGTCAGGCGACCGGCTCAACTCGTTAGGGATGGACCGCCACGCCAAGAGGTCGTGGACAAGGTCATGGTGGTAATGGCCGTGGACGTGGGGCACCCGGCAGGGTATTGGTAATACGATGCTCGTCACCACTTTGGTGTATCTTTGCTTTCGTCGTCATGAGGAGGGTGACGTACTGATGTCATAACTGCACGTTTTTATCTATGGTGTACCTTATACCGCTCGATTGATGTGGGATCAACCCATTCATATGTGGCATATAACATTTAAAGTCTTGGATGTGCATTCCGAGGAGACCGTATGTGGGGTGTCTGTGATAAGTCCTTTAGGTCATTCGGTTAAGGTAGAGAAACCCTTCAAGGAGGTGCCTCTGGAGATTCAAGGCGGGGTTTTCTGTGGGGATTTGATGGAGTTACCGTTTGAAGAATTCGATTTGATACTAGGGATGGATTGGTTGACCAAGCATAAGGCAACTTTGGATTGTGCAGCTAAGAGGATGGTGTTAAGGACTGTCAATGATGAAGAGGTAATGATTATTGGAGAATGAAGGGATTACTTATCCAATGTAGTATCGGCGTTGAGGGCTGAGAAACTGATGCGCAAGGGATGCGAGGCATATCTGGCTTTGGTAAGCCAGGCTGAAACTGAGGATCTGACTGTGGAGACCATCAGAACTGTTAGGGAATTCCGGGATGTTTTTCCGAAAGAGCTTCCAGGATTACTTCCGAATCGGGAAGTTGAGTTTAGAATCGATTTGTTGCCTGGAACAGCTCCAGTATCTATTGCACCCTATAGGATGGCACCGAAAGAGTTAGTGGAGCTGAAGGCTCAAATTCAAGAGTTGTTAGATAGAGGCTAGGCCTAGTGTGTCTCCTTGGGGAGCACCGGTCCTGTTTGTGAAGAAAAAGGACGGAACGATGCGCATGTGCATCGATTATCGCCAGTTGAACAAACTGACAATTAAGAATAAGTATCCACTACCAAGAATTGACGATCTGTTTGATCAGCTTAGGGGAGCCTCGGTATTCTCAAAAATTGATCTTTATTCTGGATACCATCAGTTAAGGGTAAAAAAAGGGGATATTCAAAAGACAGCATTCCGAACTCGATATGGACATTATGAGTTTGTGGTCATGCCGTTTGGGCTGACGAACGCACCTGCAGCTTTTATGGATCTGATGAACCGAGTATTCCAACCTTACTTGGATCGGTTCGTAGTCGCCTTTATCGATTTATATCTGGTATACTCAAACGGAGGCGAAGCATGATGAGCATCTCCGTAGTGTGCTGCAAGTGTTAAGGGAAAAGGAGCTCTATGCGAAATTCAGCAAGTGTGAATTCTGGTTGAGGGAGGTAACTTTCCTAGGGCATATGGTCTCTGCCGAGGGGATTAAGGTGGATCCTCGTAAAATTGAAGCGATTCTGGAATGGAAGCCACCTAGGTCAGTATCGGAAATTCGGAGTTTCCTAGGGTTGGCAGGTTACTACAGAAGGTTTGTGGAGGGTTTCTCGGTAATGGCGGCACCTTTGACAAAACTCATAAGGAAAGGAGTACCATTTGTCTGGACCGAGAAACAGCAAAAAGCTTTTGATTGGTTGAAAAAGGTATTGACCAAGCGCCGGTGTTGATTCAACCGTGTCTGGGAAGGACTTTCTCAGATACAACGATGCGTCGCATGTGGGGTTAGGTTAGCGTCTTGATGCAAGAGGGCAAGGTGGTCGCTATGCATCGCGACGACTTAAGGCTCATGAGGTGAATTACCCTACGCATGATTTGGAGCTAGCAATGTGATTTTTGAATTAAAATTTGGAGACACTACTTATATGGGGAAAAGTGCATCATATACACGATCATAAAAGCCTAAAGTATTTGTTGACTCGTAGGAGTTGAACCTTAGGCAACGAAGATGGGTGGAGTTGCTTAAAGACTACGATCGCTCGATAGAGTACCACCCAGAAAAGGCTAATGTGGTGGCGGATGCATTGAGTCAAAGGGTTGTTACTGATTTGAGAGCCTTGTTCGCACAATTAAGTCTGTACGGCGATGGAAGCTTGTTGGTAGAACTGCAAGTAAGGCCTACTTGGACTGAGCAGATTAAGGACAAACAGTTGAAGGACGATTCATTAGCTCTTCGGTTCCAGCAAGTTAAGAGTGGTGAGAACGAGGATTTGGGGTTGAACACTGAAGGAGTTCTGTGCTTTCGTGGAAGGGTTTGTATTCCAAAGGACCCTGAATTGAGGTAGTTAATTCTGAAAGAGGCACATGGTGGACTCTGTGCCATGCATCCTGGAGGGAATAAGTTATATCGAGACTTGCGAGAGATGTACTGGTGGCCCAGATTAAAACGAGAAGTGACTGAATTTGTTGGGAAATGTTTGACGTGCCAGCAGGTTAAGGCTGAGCACCAATTGCCTTCGGGATTACTGCAACCTGTGAAAATTCCACTATGGAAGTGGGAAAGAGTAACAATGGACTTTGTGAGTGGGTTACCTTTGACACCCACGAAGAAAGATTCGGTGCGGGTAGTTGTGGATAGGTTAACAAAATCTGCTCATTTTATACCTGTTCGTACCGACTACTCACTGCAAAAGTTGGCCAAGTTATATGTGGCGGAGGTAGTGCGACTGCATGGGGTGCCTGTGTCGATAATTTTTGATCGAGACCCTAGGTTTACATCTCGGTTTTGGCGGAAGTTGCAAGAAGCGTTGGGTACACGATTGGATTTTAGCACTGCTTTTCACCCACAGACAGATGGACAGTCGGAAAGGGTTATTTAGGTTCTGGAGGATATGTTGAGAGGTTGTATCATTGATTTTCGTGGAAGTTGGGAGGACTACTTACCATTGGCGGATTTTGCGTACAATAACAGCTATCAAGCAAGTATTCAGATGGCACCATATGAAGCGCTTTATGGGCGAAGATGCCGTACGCCGACGTGTTGGACAGAGTTGGGTGAACGACGAGTGCTTGGACCGGAATTGGTGGCAGACACTGAGAGCAAGGTTAGGCTGATAAGGGATCGGTTAAAGGAGGCATCCGATAGATGTAAGTCGTATCACGGATCTGAAGCGCAAAGAGATGGAGTTATTTGTTGGGGATATGGTTTTCTTGAAGGTTTCCCTTGGAAGAAAATTTTGAGATTTGGTAAGAAGGGTAAGTTGAGCCCACGGTTTATTGGGCCTTACCGAATTGTTAAGCGGGTTGGACCAATGGCATATCGGCTAGAGTTACCATCGAATCGCATCGTATCCATGACGTTTTCATGTATCCATCTTTGGCGGTATCGATCGACCCAACTCATATCATACCGATTCGTAAATCGAGGTACGATCGATTTAACTTTCGAAGAGGAACCTGTGCAAATACTTGATCGTGACGTCAAGATGTTGAGAAGGAAATCTGTGACAACCCGAATTAGGGCCTAATCGGAATAGTGGTTTCGTGACCAAAAATTTGGAGACACTACTTATATGGGGAAAAGTGCATCATATACACAGATCATAAAAGCCTAAAGTATTTGTTGACTCAGAAGGAGTTGAACCTTAGGCAACGAAGATGGGTGGAGTTGCTTAAAGACTACGACTGCTCGATAGAGTACCACCCAGAAAAGGCTAATGTGGTGGCGGATGCATTGAGTCAAAGGGTTGTTACTGATTTGAGAGCCTTGTTCGCACGATTAAGTCTGTACGGCGATGGAAGCTTGTTGGTAGAACTGCAAGTAAGGCCTACTTGGACTGAGCAGATTAAGGACAAACAGTTGAAGGACGATTCATTAGCTCTTCGGTTCCAGCAAGTTAAGAGTGGTGAGAACGAGGATTTGGGGTTGAACACTGAAGGAGTTCTGTGCTTTTGTGGAAGGGTTTGTATTCCAAAGGACCCTGAATTGAGGTAGTTAATTCTGAAAGAGGCACATGGTGGACTCTGTGCCATGCATCCTGGAGGGAATAAGTTATATCGAGACTTGCGAGAGATGTCTTGTGGCCCAGATTAAAACGAAGTGACCGAATTTGTTGGGAAATGTTTGACGTGCCCGGCCAGTTAAGGCCGAGCACCAATTGCCTTCGGATTATCGCAACTGTGAAAATTCCACTATGGAAGTGGGAAAGAGTAACAATGGACTTTGTGAGTGGGTTACCTTTGACACCCACGAAGAAAGATTCGGTGCGGTAGTTGTGGATAGGTTAACAAAATCGCTCATTTTATACCTGTTCGTACCGACTACTCACTGCAAAAGTTGGCCAAGTTATATGTGGCGGAGGTAGTGCGACTGCATGGGGTGCCTGTGTCGATAATTTTTGATCGAGACCCTAGGTTTACATCTCGGTTTTGGCGGAAGTTGCAAGAAGCGTTGGGTACACGATTGGATTTTAGCACTGCTTTTCACCCACAGACAGATGGACAGTCGGAAAGGGTTATTTAGGTTCTGGAGGATATGTTGAGAGGTTGTATCATTGATTTTCGTGGAAGTTGGGAGGACTACTTACCATTGGCGGATTTTGCGTACAATAACAGCTATCAAGCAAGTATTCAGATGGCACCATATGAAGCGCTTTATGGGCGAAGATGCCGTACGCCGACGTGTTGGACAGAGTTGGGTGAACGACGAGTGCTTGGACCGGAATTGGTGGCAGACACTGAGAGCAAGGTTAGGCTGATAAGGGATCGGTTAAAGGAGGCATCCGATAGACAGAAGTCGTATGCGGATCTGAAGCGCAAAGAGATGGAGTTCGCTGTTGGGGATATGGTTTTCTTGAAGGTTTCCCCTTGGAAGAAAATTTTGAGATTTGGTAAGAAGGGTAAGTTGAGCCCACGGTTTATTGGGCCTTACCGAATTGTTAAGCGGGTTGGACCAGTGGCATATCAGCTAGAGTTACCATCGAACTGCATCGTATCCATGACGTTTTCATGTATCCATCTTTGAGGCGGTATCGATCGACCCAACTCATATTATACCAGTTGCAGAAATCGAGGTACAGTCAGATTTAACTTTCGAAGAGGAACCTGTGCAAATACTTGATCGTGACGTCAAGATGTTGAGAAGGAAATCTGTGACAACCCGAATTAGGGCCAAATCGGAATAGTGGTTTCGTGACCACAAATCCGAGATAGAAATAATTGTTTTATAATTATTTTGGGGTTTATGATATGATTGCATGATTGTGTGAAAATTTCGTGATGAAATTCTATGCCTAAAGTGCTTAAATTGAAAGTAGGGACTAAATCGAATAAGTTGCAAAATTTGCATCCCAGAAGTTTTTAGTATGAAATTGTTTTGGAATATTAATTAGGAGGTCTTAAATAGCAATTTGACCAATTTTAAGTTCATGGACAAAATTAGGACATGGAAGGAATTTTTGAAAGTTTAGTAAGGAGGGGCATTTTGGTCATTTGGATATTAAATGAAATAAAGTGGGAAAAATAACACAAAATTGATCATCATCCTCCTTAGTTGCTGCCGAATTCTCCCTCTCTCCATAGCTAGGGTTTCTTCAATTTTCAAGCTCCATAGTAAGTGATTCCAAGCCCCGTTTTTAATGTTCTTTACGTTTTTGGAATCCCGGAAGCTCGATTAAGCTTATTCTAGTAATAATTTAACCTAGGGTTCACATTTGGAAAAATACCCATAGGTGAAATTTGTATATTTTGATGTTTTATGATAGAATATGAGGTTTTAAATTATGTTAAATAACTTGTGCTACTCGGTTTTAAGTGAAAACGAGTAAAAGCAAGATAATCGGTAAAAATACCTATTGTTCATAACTATATGATAGAGTGAGAATTTGATGTTGTTGTAGAAGAGAAAATGTTCAGCATATCATAAAATATAAGAATAAGGGCTGAAATTAAATTCCGAGCCTAGGGGCAAAATTGTAATTTTGAAAAGTTAGGGGCAAAATGTAATTTTTCCATGATGTGATTTTTGGATTGAAATAAATAGTATGAGTATTAAATGAGCTAAATGTGTTATTATAGATCAAGAAAGACGCGAATTGATCTCGAACGGGAAGGAAAAAGTTTTGGACTAAATTGCAAAATTTCCACATTTTGCACCAAGGTAAGTTTGTATGTAAATATTACAATAATTTCATGTACAGTCTTATATTTCAGCCTATTATATAAATATACTAGCTGATGTTAAAATATAAATCGACTATTGGAAGAATGGAAATAAATATAGAGAGAGATCCGGTTGAACATTCTGGAGAGATCGAATGAAATAGAGGGCGTAGCTAGGTCACATGTATGATGCTGAGTGCACATCATGTGTACAAGAAAGCTACGAGACACCCAGTAGTAGCTAGGTCACATGTGTGATACGAGATGTATCCCATGTAGACAAGAGAGCTACGTGAAAGATAAATGTAGCTAGGTCGCATGCGTGATTCCAAGTGAAGGACACCATGTAGACAAGAGAGCTACGTGAAAGATAAATGTAGCTAGGTCGCATGCGTGATTCCAAGTGAAGGACACCATGTAGACAAGAGAGCTACGAGACAAATCGGTTGGGTCGCATGAGTGGTACTAAGTGTTCACCATGTGTACAAGAGAGCCGAACTAAACGAAGTATGATGGTGGGGCGTGTCTTTGAAACCATTAAATATCGAGGATTGATCCGAATTGTTCAACCGGATGGTTTTGTGGTGATATTGTGGTTTGGACCTACACTTATGGTGAATGAAATGTGGTGAAAATGATTCGTGGTATATACATATATAAGATAAAATGAGGTCAGCATAAAGAATGTGTGAAAGAGTGAAATTAGCATTAAAACTGTTTTTAGATGGTAGCAGTGACGTGATTTTGAAAAATCACCAAAAATAGGAGAAATATAATTAGAGGTTGAATGAGATGTGAAATTAAAGTTTAATGAGCCTACTTTCATATAAAAGAAACAGAGCAAGCAAAGGAATTCTATATTTTGAGATATTTACAATTGTATGTGACTTGCTCAGGATGAATACGTGATCCCCTGTTCCAACTTTGAAAAATCATTAAAAATTGTACAAAGCAAATTAAGAAATATAGTTTACATGCCTAAATTTCTTATTGAGACTAGTTTTAAATGAAACAGACTTCAGGGTTTTTTGAATTGTGTACTGAGAGAAATTCAATTTGTAGTGAACAGAGGTCAGATCAGTCGAGCTGTGTAACAGGGGAAACTTTAACTAATAAACTGTACTAATTGGCTGAACCAAAAATTATAGAAAAAAATTAGCAAAAATCTTTATGAGTCTAGATTCAGGGAAATTTTACGGATTTGAATTTTGAGTTTTGTAACTCGAGTTATGATTTATTTAGTGAATATGACGCAGCAGAGACAGCTTAATCAAAGTGGAATGAATAGTGAAGTTAAAGTAGATATACTTGAATTGTTGTGTTAACATGTTAGATTTTTTTTTAATTAGTATTTACATACTTACTTACTAAGCTATAAGCTTACTTTGTTTCTCTCTTTTGTCTTATAGTGTTCTTGACTTGCTCGGAGTTAAGGATCGTGAAGATCTACCCGCACTATCATACTTTAGGGTATTTGAACTAAACGTTTTGAATTATGGCATGTATAGTAGGCTTAATTATTTTGTTACGTGTCATATTTGTCTAGGTTTAAAATATTAGTTACAGTACTCGACCAGCTAATTTGTACAAGCCATTAAAGTTGGCTAATATTGTTCAAGACATATATTATACGATGCACTATCAAATTGGATGACATATTTATATTTCGGTTATGTTTAATGGTATGTGTTATGTTCTGGTAATACCTTGTATCCTGTTCCGGCGATGGTAACGGGTAAGGGGTGTTACAAAATCAGTTCCACTAGTGAAAGTACTTTGGAGAAACCATGGCAAAGAAGAAGCTACTTGGGAGACTGAGGAGGCTATGCATCAACAGTACCCTCAACTGTTCTGATAAGGTAAAATTTCGAGGTCGAAATTTCTTTAAGGAGGGTAGAGTTGTAACATCCTGATTTTTCGGATTTATTCGCGGTTTTCAATATTTTGTAAAGATTTTAAAATTTTGTATTTGGATGTGGAATTAATATTTTGAGTAAGTAAATAGGCTTATGGAAGGCCCTTGAGTTGGCCAAAACACAGTTGAATTTTTGGAATTTTAGACTTAGGAGTTAGGGGTTCTGTCTAAGTGGCCCTTAAGTAGAGTTGTGGGTAAATTGCATCACAAAAAGAGCCTTGGTAAAGTGGCAAGGGTGACGCCACTAGGCTCCTAGAAAAGTGGCATGTGGAGCAGTGGGGAAGGCATGGGATCGATTCCCTGTGTTGGCAAATAGATGCATTTATTTTTAAGTGTAGGAGGGGTAAGTGTTGGAGTTCAGGTGGATTCTGCTAGAAGAGAGTTGGATCAGTTTAAATGCTTGGATTAAGGATGGATAAGGGGAGAGATTTAAGGGATTAGGAGAGAGGCTAAGAGTTGGCCGAATTTTGGGAATTGAAGAGGGAAAAATCGGCAGAGGGTTTTGAGGTTAGTATTTCGGCATTTAGGGTGTTAAATGGTGCCGTTTTCTTTTGCTGAAATACCTTAGGGTTTTTCTTTTCTCTCTTCTTCCTCTCTAGCCAAAACTACCGCCTCCCCTATTCTTATTCTTATTCTTATTTTTTTTCTTCTTCAAAACCATTCATCATACCTGCTATTCATCAATACTTTTGCCGAATCCATAAAAGCCGAAATCCTGTGATCACTGCTTGTGCCGATTTCTTCAAAGCCAGGTTCTTCTATGTTCTTTGTTTTTCTTAAATCTACGATTATCTTATCTTAATCCTAGATACCTGACGGCAATTCTTCTTCAAGGTTATAGCCTCATATCTCCATCTCCCTCACCACCGAAAAGCCGAAGTACCACTGGTTTAGGGGCTTATAGCCGAAATTTCATCAACCCTTGGATTCGGGTTTTACCATTGTTCTAAGGATAAATCTGCACTAGATTGCGTGGAAATCAAGTAGGAGTAAGGGGTAAGTTCTTATCATCTCAGATCTGTTCTTATTTTGCGATGTTAGGAAAAGCCGAAATCCCTAAAAATTAGGGAGGCTGTCGATTTGAGCATAAGGCTTTAAGGGCATGTAACTAATGTTTTCTCTCGGTGATTAGAGTCTTCTTAAGTGTTGGATTGAAAGCGTGAATCATTGGAGCAATCGGATTCGGAGCTAGCTATCGATTTTGACAAAAAGGTAAGGTTTCAAAGGCTTTCAGGGACATGGTTTGATCATGGGTCAGTAAGTTTTGGAATTTAGTGATTATAGTTTGTAAATAAGCACTGTGCTAATCAATTGTAGGATATCGAAAGAGATCTCAATGGCGATCATCGCGAATCGGTGTGTACGAACACCTTTTCTTAGTTCAATTGAAGAAAAGCGAAATGCCGAAATCCGGCATTTCATAGGCTTGTGAGTATCTGAATGCTCTCAAGACATAGAGTAATTGTTAGATCTAGCACCACAAAGTGGTAAGTAAGTTTGTGTGACGTTTCAACGTACTTCGGAAATAGGGCCTCGATGGGCCAAAACTGGGCCCAATGGGCTTACGGCCCAATATGGGCAAGAGGTGGGCAAAGTAGCCTGTTAGTTAGAGGGTTGAATCAAATTGCATAAAATTGTTAAGAATTACTGGAATAGCTTATGTAGTTACGTAAGTTACGAAATTACCCCTAAAGAGCATAATTACCAAATACCCTAGGGTTTAAAATGGTCAAATGCATGAATAATTGATACTGTATTTTGCATATTATGCTTTTATTGATATATGTTGCATGGGATTGGGGTATTGATGAAGGAAGTACTGAAAGTGGTTCATCCACGTCTTGGAGGCTTTGCCTCAACTTATCGATATTTGAGCGTTCTTTGCCGCCACTGTGAGTGTAGGGTGGGTGGTTGAGATATTCCCACATGGAGTGTAGGGGTGGTGCAGGGACCGTGTGTAGCGGTTGGTGGGTTGAGTAGTCTCCCGGATGGGTTTGCATGCATTACTACTCTCATTACTTATGTTCTTGAATCGGGCCTATGGGCCATCTTGTTATGTTAAAAGGGCTAAGGCATTGCTCTTGTGATACGAAAGGGCTTTGTTCCACTGTGTCTTTGTTATCTGAATAGGGCTTAGGCCCAATGGGCTCGAGCTGATTTGGGCTTTGGATGGGTTTTCTGTATACACTGAGTTTTCCCAAACTCACCCCTTCCTCTTCCATCCTTGCAGGTGAGCCCTAGTTGGTGGACTTGGAGCTAGGCGGGATTCAGAGTGGCCATGAAGATTGATTGCC
Source organism: Gossypium arboreum (assembly GCF_025698485.1). Taxonomy (NCBI): domain Eukaryota; kingdom Viridiplantae; phylum Streptophyta; class Magnoliopsida; order Malvales; family Malvaceae; genus Gossypium; species Gossypium arboreum. The sequence goes on along the minus strand of NC_069075.1, from coordinate 61,777,906 downwards.
GATTTTAAATAAGTTTAGCATTTAATTTGGATTATTTTTATTATGCTCAAAGTTGTAATAAGGCCACTCTTTTTAATTAATTTTATTTTGAGGATTATTAAACTGGTTAGCACTAGGGTTCGTTTTATAAAAACTACTTGTTTTAAAAGATCACGATGACGCACAAAGTAAATGTTTTTTTCAAGAAAATAAATATTTTCAGCAAACGTTTTACAACCTTAATCAGTTTCTTAAAATGAGACATAACCAAACGGTTTTTTTTCCAAAACATACGAGATGTTAGAGTGTGGCAATGGCGGTGTGCATGTCTAGGATTGGATCCGAAGGGAGCTTGGTACTTAAGCAGTCCGACGGACTCACCTCCTCTCTTTCTGGTTTCCTACCGTGCCTGACTTCCATTCACTTTAACCTACTTTTAAAAGTGTCTTTTACAACACCAACTAAGTTTTCCAACTAAGAAATACGGAATGTTTTGAACGCTTCGATGTGGCGCATCAGATCCGGTCATAACGTCTAGGCCGGGTTTGGGGTGTTACAAAAAGTTGAGTTCAACATGTTAGAGGTGTCCAATTGTTATGAAATTTTAAATTGGAGGTCATTATATGGTAATTAGACCATTGGTTAAGTTGCTGGACAAAAATGGACATGGTTAGGCATGTTTCCAAAGTTTTTCATTAAGGGCATTTTGGTCATTTAGTTATTAAAATGAATTAAAAACAAAATTAAAAGCCAATTTTTGTCCATCTTCAACCCCTTGGCCGAATTTCACATGAGGAAGACATAGCTAGGGTTTTTCAAACTTTCAACCTAGATTGTAAATCTGTTTTAGCTCTGTTTTTAATGTTATTTACATTTTTGAGATCCTTGTGGCTCGGTTTACCTATTTCTACCAATATTTTGAGCTAGGGTTTATATTTAAAATTTTACCCATGCATGACATGCATGTATTTTGATGTTTTATGGAAGAATATGAATGTTTGGAGTGTGATAAACAACTTTTACTAAGTGATTTTTGTTGATATTGCATAAAAGGACTAGTTTGTAAAAAAGTGTAAAATGTGTGTAAGTGTCTGATTTAATGCAAATTATGGACTGCTATAGTTATGAAAATGGTTTGGCTAAGCTTAAAATACAAGGAAATTGAATAAAAATTATTTCCCGAACCTAGGGGCAAAATTGTAATTTTGTGAAACTTTAGGGACAAAATTGTAAATTTTGCCATAGGATGTTTTTGGGTTAATTTGAATAATGTGAGCATTTTAATAAGTCAAATGTGTTATTATAGACCAAGAAAGACGTGGAATCGACCTTGATCGGGGAAGGGAAAAGATTGTGGACTAAATTGCAAAATTTCTATATTTTGCACCGAGGTAAGTTTATATGTAAATAGTATTTCGATTCTTTTTATGTTATTATCTTTTGTTACTATATGAGATGTGGCTGCCTATAGAATGATCAATTGATTTAAACTACGAATTGGGATTGACTAAGAACGAGTTAATAAAATGTTGAAAAGTGAAGAATTTCCCGATTGAACCTTCGGAATAGAAGAGATACAAATGATCCATTGTGAGAACACATGCGTAGTACTATGTGCAAGCTACTATGTGTTTAAGACAGTTTTAGGTCACGTGTGTAGTACTAAGTGCAGGCTACTACGTGTACCGGATTGATAGGTCGCATGTGTAGTACTAAGTGCAAGCTACTATGCATACCCGTTAACTTCGATCACATATGTAGTACTAAGTGCAGGCTACTACGTGTATTAGATGGATAAGTCACGTGTGTAGTACTAAGTGTAGGCTACTATGTGTACCAGATTGATAGGTCGCATGTGTTGTACTAAGTGCAGGCTACTATGCGTACCAGAGAGCTTCGGTTACAAGGGTGGTATATGCATAGACCACCGGGTATCTGTTATTATTCCGATGAGTTCAATGGGAAATTTACTAAGTGAAAATACATATGTACATGACTATGTGATGAATAAGTGCAGGTATATCGATGTGAAAATTTGAGAGCAATGTGCTCGATAGTTGAGTTAGTCTTTTGGTATGATAGAATGGAGTAAGTGAAATTATGTAGAAATGAAATTTTGTAATAAAATAGTTTTGGACAGTAGCAGTTGTGTGAATTTGAAAAATCCTCCAAAATGGTAGAAATTGAATTAGAGGTTTTATAAGATTCAAATTAAATCTTAATGAGTTTATTTTCTCATAAAAGAAACGGTGAAGGCAAAAGAATTTCATATTTTGTGATAATTGGATTTTTGTGAGACAGGGTCAGAATGACTTTGGAATCCCCTATTCTGATTTGGGAAAATCATTAAACATTGTACAAAAATAATTATTTGTCATAATTTGCATGCTTAAAATCCTTAATGAGTCTATTTTCAAGAGGAATTGACAGAGACAGCATCCGAGATCTGTACCATGAGATAAATAATTTTTAGTGAAGAAAGATCAAAACTATGAGACAGTGAAATAGGGATATTTATTATGAATAAACTGTACTAATTTACTAAACCAAAAATTCTTAAAATTTTATGGTAAGAATATATGTGAGTCCTGTTTCTTGGAAAATTAGCAATTCTTAATTTGAAGTCGTGTACCATGCGTTAAATAATTTTTAGTGAATAGAGGTCAGAACTGTTGGATAGTGAAATAGAGTTATATTTAATGAATAAACTTTACTAATTGGCTAAACCAAAAATTCTAAAAATTTTATGGTAAGAATATATGTGAGTCTAGTTTTTGGGAAAAATTAACGGATCTTAATTTGGAGTTCCGTAGCTCCAGCTATAAATAAGTTAGTGACTGTGACTCAAGAAAACAACTTATAGTGTACAATTATGATTGTTTTACCTTGAGAATCATGTTGACAAATTGTTTATTATTTACATACTTACTTACTAAGCTTTATGCTTACTCTCTTTCCTTTCCTTTGTCTTATAGTGTCACCAAGACAGCTCGGTGTTTGGAGATCGTTGGAGAACCATTCACACTATTGACACTCTTTTGGTATTTTGAAAACAATATTTTGGATTTTGGCATGTATAGAGGACTTAGTTATTTTGTTTTATGTCATAATTAATTTGGCCTAAGATGTTAACCTTCAATATTTGATAGCTCATTTTGTATATGACCATTGATATTAATTAATATCGTTTAAGCTATAAGGTATGAGGATGCATGATTAAGTATGAATTCTGAATTGTTTTAACTTGGACATATAAAAAAAAATCTACGTCATGGTTTCGTACGATTGCATGTGTTGTGTTCCGGTAATGTCTCCTATCCTGTTCTGGCGTAGAACGCGGGTAAGGGGCGTTACATTGAATTTTCTATTGAGTTAGTACCAGGAACTTCACCTATAACTATAACTCCGTTAGAATGGCTCCGATAGAATTCAAAGAGTTGAAATCTCAGTTGCAAGAGTTAACGGATAGAGATTTTGTACGACCTAGTTTTTCACCCTAGGGTGCGCCAGTATTAATGTAAAGAAGAAACACGGGTTAATGAGAATGTGTATTAACTATCGACAACTCAATAAGGTCACGATAAAGAATAAGTATCCATTTGCAAGAGTAGATGATTTATTTGAACAATTGAAAGGCGCAACAGTGTTTTCAAAGATTGATTTGTAGTCTGGTTATTATTAGTTGCGTGTTAAAGATTTCAATGGGCTGAAAACTACTTTTAGAATGAGGTACGGACATTATTAGTCTGGATTAACTAATGCTCATGCAGTCTTTATGGATTTGATGAACTGGATTTTTAGACCGTATTTAGACAGATTCGTTGTTTTGTTCATTGACGACATTCTGATCTATTCACGGGATGAGTCTGAGCATGCCGAACATTTGAGAATTGTGCTTCAAACTTTGAGAGATAAGCAACTATTTGCTAAATTCAGTAAATGTGAATTCTAGCTTCGAGAAGTCAAATTTTTGGGGCACATTGTTTCAGCGGAAGGTATAAGAGTTGATCCGAGCAAGATTTCAGCAGTTGTTGACTAGAAACCACTGAGAAATGTATCTGAAGTCAGAAGTTTTATGGGGTTAGCTGGTTATTATTGACATTTTGTTAGAGGGTTCTGTAACAACCTGATTTTTGGCCTAGTCGAAATAGTGGGTTCGAGATCACGAATCCAACATACTAAATTTGTTTTTATTATATTTTTATGGTCTACAGTTCTATGGAATGATTTCGTGAAAATTTCGTTCAAAAATTTTGATGTTTGAGCACTCAATTTAGCAAAAATGACTAAATTAGAAGTGCAAAAGTTAAGTTCTACATGCTAGAGGTGTCTAATTGTTATGAAATTTTAAACTGAAGGTCCTTAGATGGTAATTAGACCATTTGTTAAGTTCGTGGACAAAAATGGACATGAGGTAAGAGAAATTTCATGTTTTATAAAAAGAGGCATTTTAATAATTTGTCAATTATAGACTAAATAAGTAAAATAAAAGAAAATTTTAGTCCATCTTCTTCATGCTTGTGCCAAAATTTAGAAAGGAAGCCATAACTAGGGTTTGACCACTTTCAAGCTTGATTGTAAGTCCGTTCTTACCCCGTTTTTAATGCTCTTTACATTTTTGAAGTCGTGATCACTCGATTTCTACCATTAATTTGAGAAATGATTAAGGTTTAGGGTTTGAACCATGTTAGACATATGTGTATTTTGATTTTTAATGGTAGATTATGCAATTTTGATGTTTGAAAAACGACTCTTGCTAAGTGATTTTTGATGAAAATGCCTAAAAGGACCTATTTGTAAAAAGTTATAAAATGAATAGTAAAAATGAGAAAGAATGGAAAATGTGGACTGTTATAAGCATGAAAGAGGTTCGGCTAGGCTTAGGAATCGAAGAAATTGAATCCATTTCAATTTACGAGCCTATGGACCAAAATGTAAAAATGTCAAAGTTTAGGGGTAAAAATGTAACTTTTCCATAATGTGATTTTTGAACTAATTTGAGTAATGTGAATAATAAATTAGTTAAATTTGGTATTATAGATCAAGAGAAAGGAGGTTCGAACCTAGATCGGGGGAAAAATAATGTGTTTGACGATTAGGTCCAATTTCTACTATTTTTGTACCGAGGTAATTTCGTATGTAAATAATGCATTGTTTTAATTATGCTTTAAATGGTTTAGAGGGCCACAATTGGACAAGGGGAAGGAGAAAGTGATCGAATAGCCGAAAAAGCCGTTCGACAACATCCGAGGTAAGTCCTCAAGAAGTGACCCTACTTGAATTATGTGAAATAAAGTATGGATGTGTATTGATTATTGATTATGTATGCATGAGTATTTGAATTCTACCCGGGCTAAGTCCCGAAGGCGAATATGCTTGTGACTATAATTGCGTTTGAGCCTTAGTAACGAAAATGAATTATGTATGTCCAATGATAATTGATGTATGTGTTCATGGGAAATTGAATGATATCCGGGCTAAATCCCGAAGACAATTATGCTGGAAATTATATCCGGTTAAGACCGAAGGCAATTGTGCTAGTGGCTACATCCGGCTAAGACCGAAGGCATTCGTGCGAGACATTCTATCCGGCTAAGACCAAGGCATTTGTGCACATGGTTATATCCGGTTATATTCAAGAATCTTGGGCTGGAGGTGAGTGTTGGTTGCTGTAATAAATTCAATGAGTACACTCAAAAAGCCCAAAGAATGAGGTACGTTTATATGTGCATTGGAAAGTCGACATATTTGAGCAACATTCGCTCAATCGACTAATGAATTTCAGTTATTGAATTGATTGATACTTTGTGAAATTATATAATGATGAAGTGTGAAGTAAGAATGTGTATTAATGAAATGATGCATTTGGTTATGTGAATGTATTGCTGTAATTAGAGTTGATTATATTCCTTGAGACTTACTAAGCATAAAAATGCTTACCCGTTCTTTGTGGCTCTCGGTTTTCTAGATTTCGCTCAAGCAATCGGATTTGGGATCGTTGAAGTCAAGTCATCCACACTATCAAGCCTCCATTTTGGTATAAATTTTGGTTGAACTTGAGATGGCATGTATAGGACTACCCTTGTTTGTTAAATATGTTGTGATGTAAGTATGTACGGCCATGCGAAAATGGCTCGAAAAGGAAACATGAACTTAGAATAATTGTGGTTTGTATGTATATATTTGGTGTCATGATGTGGCTATGGCTTGGAAATGGGAATGTTGGTCATATGATCAGCCATTGGCATGGTTAAAATCATCATATATGAACCTATGTATGGCAAGACTAGTTGGTTCATGGAGACTACCAAATAGGTAAGACCTACCTTAAAACAGATGCTGCCAGCTGCAGTGACGTGAATGTGAAAAATCACCAAAATTCGTAGGAATGGAATTAAATAGTGAATAAGCTATGTAAATGAACCTTGATGAGTCTATTTTCATATGGAAGAAACTAAATGGTCATAGGAGTTACATATTAAGAGATATTAAAGCTATTGTGACACAGGGCCAGAACAGTTTCTGGGTTCCCTGTCGCAACTTTAAAAATTTACTATAAATTATCCAAAAAGAATTAGGAGACATACCTTATATGTACAGATTCAATTTTGAGTCTAGTTTCATTAGGAACAAACGACACCAGCATTAAAGCCCTGTACAGAGAGATATTCAAGTTATACTGCGTGAAGGTCAGAGCAGTCGATCCCTGTAACATGGGTGACTTTAACTAATAAACTGTACCAATTGGCCCGACCAAAAATCCTAGAAATAAATCCATGGATGGATATATGAGTCTAAATTCAGGGAAAATTTACAAAACCAGTTTCCGAGTTTTGAAACTCGAGATATGATTTTTAAGACGACAGTGACGCAGATTTCCAGCCTGACTGGAAATGTCAAATTGGTGGGCAAAACATGTGAACTTGGCTTGTTAACCCCTCGTGTCCGACACCGGTGATGGTCTCGGGTTTGGGGTGTTACAATTAAAGTCGAAGTCATCTACACTATCAAAGCCTCCATTTTGGTATAATTTTGGTTGAACTTTGAAATGGCATGTATAGGACTACCCTAATGTTGAAGGTCATGTACCTTTCGGGTTTGTGTAAGCTTGGATAGCCATGCGAAAATGGCTTATATACGTTTTTAGTATGATTCTATAATAGTTTGTATGATAATCATTATGGGGTATGAAATTGTCTGAGAGGATTAGCCATTGGAATGGTTAATCATAATCACACTTTGTGCTATGGTGCAAAAAGGGCCATTTGAATCGTGGAAATCATGAAATAGGTAATGGTTACTTTGAAAACAGATGCTGGCAGCAGCAGTGGTATGGTTTTGAAAAATCACCAAAATTTGTAGGAATGGTATTAAATAATGAATAAATTATGTAAATGAACCTTAATGAGTCTACTTTCATGTGGAATAAACGAAATGGTCATAGGAGTTACATGTTAAGACATATTAAAGCTATTGTGAGATAGGGCCAGAACGGTTTCTGGGTCCCCTGTTGCAACTTTAAAAATTTATTATAAATTATACAGAAAGAATTAGGAGTCATTCCTTATATGTAAAGATTCCATTTTGAGTCTAGTTTGATTAGAAACAAACGGCACCAGTATTAAATCCCTGTACAGAGATATATTCAAGTTGTAACGCGCGAAGGTCAGAGAAGTCGATCCCTGTAACATGGGTGACTTTAACTAATAAACTGTACCAATTGGCCCGACCAAAAATTCTAGAATTAAATCCATGGATGTATATATGAGTCTAAATTCAGGGAAAATTTACGGAATCAGTTTCCGAGTTTTGATACTTGAGATATGATTTTTAAGGTGACAGTGATGCAGATTTCCAGCCTGTCTGGAAATGTCAAATTGGTGGGTGAAATATGTGGATTTGGCTTGTTAACCCCTCGTGTCCGACACCGGTGATGGTCTCGGGTTCGGGGTGTTACAATAAGTCCGGTAATGCCTCGTACCCTGTTCCTGCCTTGAATACGAGTAAGGGGTGTTACAGGTTCTCGATGATTGCTACACCTATGAGCAGATTGCTACAAAAAGATCTGAAATTTGAGTGGTTCGAGAAATGTCAATAGAGTTTCGATTAGTTGAAAGCATTGTTAACTGAGGAGCCAATTTTGGTTTAACCTGAGTCGGGTAAAGAATTCATGATTTATAGCGACGCGTCATTAAACGGTTTGGGTTTTGTTTTGATGCAAGAGGGTAAAATAATAGCTTATGCCTCCAGACAGTAGAAGCCGCATGAAAATAATTATTCGATGCATGATTTAGAGTTGGCCGCTATTGTTTTCGCTTTGAAAATTTGGTGTCATCATTTGTACGGTGAAAAGTGTCACATTTTTACCGATCACAAGAGCTTGAAATATATAATGACCTAGAAAGATTTGAATTTAAGACAACAGAGATGGCTCGAGCTATTGAAAGATTATGAGTTAGTAATTGATTACCATCTGGGGAAAGCAAATGTTGTAACACCCCTTACCCGTATTCGACACCGGAACAAGGTACAAGGCATTACCGAACTTACATAACCAACAATCGTACAATTCCAACCCATAAATTTATGTCCAAATTAAAACCATTTGTATTAAATCATAAAGTCCCTAATACGAGCCTACGAGGCACAAAACATTCTTTGGAAGTGGTTCAGGACTAAACCGAGAACTTTATAAATTTTTACAGAACTTAGAAAATTTTGCACTACACAAGGGTCACACGCCCGTGTGAATATGGGACACACCCGTGTGGGTAGGCCGTGTGATCACACATGCCCTTGTCCTAGCCCCATGTAACTCTCTGACTTATAACTCATGAACAAATTGAGATCACACGGCCAAGTCACACGCCCGTGTGCTAGGCCGTATGGTTAACTAATTTAATTCGAATTAGGTGTAGGTTTCACACGGCCAAAACACACGCTCGTGTTCTAGGCCGTATGGCGCACACGGTGAGACTCAAGCCCTTGTACCCAATTCTGAGCATTCTATTTCTCAAAATTAAGGTGCAAGGGACACACGGCCTACCCACATGCCCGTGTTACTAAGCTGTGTGTCACAGACGGTCTTGACACACGCCCGTGTGTCTGCCCATGTGTATAAAATAAAGCCATTTCCTAGCTTCATTTCTCACCCAAAATCACCCAAAAACCTGCATGTGAAACACTCAACCAATTCCAACCATTTCAAGCATTCAATTTGGCAATTTCATCACTCATCAAGGCATACCATTTCATTCATACATGGTTACAAACTCATCTTAGCATAACTTAGGCTTTAACAACATTTGATCACATGAACTTAGCATAACAAATATGTATATATATATATCACAACAGCTTACTAAATCATACCCAAAATGAACCATCACTAGCCATTCCAATGGCTAGGTTACAAAATAAAATTTCAAGCCACCATTAGCCAAGTCATCCTATACATGCCATTACACCAAAATGATTCTACTATATATACCCAAGATAGCTAGTTGATAGTGTGACAATGCTCCAATTATCTCCCAATCTTTACGAGCTATCGAGCACTATAAGATAGGGGAAAAATAAAATGAGTAAGCATTACATGCTTAGTAAGTTCGTATAACGAAAATTAAACTTATGAATCTTGATTATTAATTCTAAACATACAATATCATCTTTCCATCCATTTGGCTAAATTTGCCTAAGCACATTCATTAAATCAAACATGTTAGTCATCAAAATCTTCATCAATCAAGTAACATAGATGAGCTCATCAAGCAATATTCTTTCAAGTCATTATCATGTTATCTCAAGATTTTCATGCCATGTCAAGAGTTTTATGTCCGTGAATCATTGAATTCCAATGAATGCTCAAGTAATACACTCGAAGTGTATGATTCAACAATTCTTCAATTTCTTTTTCAAGGGTACCTATTATGACACTTAACCAAGAAACACTCTCTCGAGCCACATATCATTTAACAGGATTACCAGTCTAGGCTGAATCCTTTTTATAACGTATGCTCAGGGGAGCTCAATTAAGATTACTAGTCTAGGCTAAACCCTAATCATAACATATGCTCGAAAGGTATTATATCAGGATTACCCATCCGGGCTAAATCCTTTTTGTAACAAGGTCAATGGGATTACTCGTCTAAGCTAAATCCCGTCAGCAACAAATGCATGACCTTATCCAATTTAGGAAAGCGCATATAATCATCAGAATTCAACATTCATTCAGGACTAACCCTTTATCATCATTTCAAGCACGTATAAATTTTCCATCATAACATACATATAAGGCTCATTATATAAATTGCATTACATACAATATAACATCCAATTAACGTAATTGCATATCCGATTAAGTTACACGAACTTACCTCGACACTTGTTCGCGTAAAAGTCCACTAATTCAAAATCTTTTCTTTTCCTCGATCTAGCCTTGAGTTTGTGTTTTCTGGATCTATATAAATGAATTTAATCATCAATTTCATACATTTCATACTTAAAGGGACTCAATTTACGTCTTAGGCAAATTTACCATTTTGCCCCTAACTTTTCAAAAAATTCCATTTTTGTCCCTTGGCTCCGAAAATGAAACTTGTGCAAATTATTCCCTATTACAAGCCTAATCGAAGCCCCATTACAAATTTTCCAGCACATGTATTCATAAAATTCCAAAATTTTTCATCAAATTTTACAACTTTTCATTTTATTCCCTAAATCATGTTTTCATAAAAAATCACTTTGTAAAAGTTGTTTACCTATCAATAATATTAATTTTCTACAATAAATTTCTAATTTCTAGCTTAATACATCCATGACCCATTTTCATACCTTGATAACTTTTCAAATTTATACCTCAAATAGAGAGATTAAGCTATCTCGGTTTCAAAAATATCAAAATTATTAAAAACGAGACAAGAGAACTTACCCAATTAGGCCTTGAAAGTTGCTTTTCTCTCTCCTAGGGTTTCCATGTGTTTTAGGTTGAAGATGATGAAATTAAGATGATTTATTTCTTTCCATCTTTTAATTAATTAAGTATTTCGGTATTTCCAATTTAGTCCTTGCCCTTTTTCCATAACTCCATGGATGAGTCACCAAGAAAAATCTACATACTATTTTTAATGGTATAATTACTATATAAGGACCTTAAGTTTTGAATTCCATAGCTATTTGATCCTTACAGCTACTAGAATTCAACTTTCATATTTTATGCTATTTAGTCCTTCTCATAATTAAACACTTAATCGATAAAATTTTCATATCAAAATTTTCACACGTCATTTCTAACATATTACGGGCCATATGATAAAATAAAAATAAAATATATTTTGGATCGGATTTTTGGTCCCGAAACCACTGTTTTGATTTTATTGAAAAATGGGTTGTTACAACTCTCTCCCCTTTTAGGAATTTTCGTCCTCGAAAAACTTACCAATAAAAAGATTCGGGTATTGCTTCCTCATATTATCCTCCAGTTCCCAAGTAGCTTCCTCTATACCATGTCATTTCCAAAGAACTTTTACCAACGCTACCTTTTTATTTCTTAACTCTTTTGTTTCCCGAGCTAAGATTTTGATTGGTTCTTCATCATATGTCATATCAGGCTAAATCTCTATCTTTGTCGGAGAGATAACATGTGAAGGATCAGATCGATACCGCTGAAACATAGACACATGAAAAACATTATGAATCCGGTCAAGCTCTGGTGGTAAAGCTAACTGATATGCAACAGGTCCAATTCTTTCTATAATCTCATAGGGTCCAATGAACCGTGTACTCAATTTCCTTTTACAACCAAACCGGAGTACTTTCTTCCAAGCCGACACTTTCAAGAATACCTTGTCACCAACCTAAAATTTTATTTCTTTTCTCTTCAAATCAGCATAAGACTTTTGTCGATCAAAGGCTGCTTTCAAGCTGTCTCGAATTACCTTCACTTTTTCTTCAGTCTTTCGGACCAAGTCAACTCTGTGTAACTTTTTCTCACTGAGTTCTGTCCAGTATAATGGAGTTCTACATTTACAACCATACAAGGCTTCATACGGTGCCATTTTAATACTAGGTTGATAAGTGTTATTATAAGCAAATTCAATTAGAGGCAAATACCTTTCCAAGTTACCTTCAAACTCAAGTACACAACACCGAAGCATATCTTCCAAGATCTGTATTACTGTTCAGATTGACCATTTGTTTGGGGATGACATGCAGTACTAAAGTGTAACTGGGTACCCAGAGCTTCTTGCAGTTTGCTCTAGAATTGAGAAGTAAACTGAGGATCTCTATCTGAAATGATGGAGACAGGCACTCCATGCTATCTAACTATCTCTGAAACATATAACTCAACTAATCTATCCAAGGAAAAATCCATACGTACCAGGATAAAGTGTGCAGACTTTGTCAATTGATCAACAATTACCCAAATGACATCTTTCTTTTTTAGAGATAGGGGTAATCCATTACAAAGTCCATAGTAAATTTTCCCATTTCCATTCAAGTGTCGAAACTGGCTGTAATAGTCCAGAAGGCAATTGTTACTTGCTAACATGTCAAGCATTTAGATACAAACTTAGAAATATCTTGTTTCATTCCTGGCCACTAGTACATCTTTTCTAGATAGTTATACATTTTATTACTACTAGGAGTGAACAGACATGTTACCATTATAAGCTTCATTCAAGATCTTCGTACTAGTTCAGAACCTTTCAGTACACATACTTTGCCTCTGAATAACAAACAACCATCAATCCCAATCTTGATTCACTTTGTGTTCGTCTTGCTTGCAACTTGCTATCATTTTTCTGAGCTTCAGAAATTTGCTGTGAAAACATTGGTCTAGCTTTTAACTCAGCTATGATTGAACCATCATCAAACAATGACAATCGAGTGTTCATTACTCGTAGAACATACAAGGATTTTCTGCTCAAGCCTCTGCCACTATATTGGCTTTCCCCAAATGGTAGTCAATAACAATATCATAATCTTTCAACAATTCAAGCCATCTGCGTTGTCTCAAATTCAAATCTTTTTTGTGACATCAAATATTTTAGACTTTTACGATTAGTGAATATGTGACATCTTTCACCAAACAAGTAATGCTGCCAGATTTTCAATGCAAACACTAATGCTGCCAATTCAAGATTATGTGTCGGGTAGTTCTTTTCATTTGGCTTTAGCTGTTGTAAAGCATAGGCTACTACCTTACCATCTTTCATTAAAACACAGCCTAAACCATTCAATGACGCATCACTATAAACTGTAAATTCCTTACCCGATTCAGGTTGGACTAACACAGGTGCTTCTGTTAATAAAGTTTTTAATCTATCAAAACTCTGCTAACATTTATTAGTCCACTCAATTTCACATCTTTCTGCAACAATCGGGTCATTGGAGAAGCTATCATCAATTTTTTTTTACAAATCTCCGATAATAACCAGCTAGTCCCAGAAAACTTTGGACTTTAGACACATTCTTCGGTGACTTCCAGTTAACAATGGCTGAAATTTTATTCGGGTCTACTCTGACACCTTCAGCAGATACTATATACCCAAGGAAGCTAACTTCCCTTAGCCAAAATTCACATTTACTGAATTTAGCATACAATTGTTTCTCTTGCAGAGTTTGCAACACTATTCTTAAGTGCTCAGCATGTTCATTTTCATCTCGGGAATAAACCAAAATATCATCTATAAATACCACCACAAACTTGTCTAAATACGGGCTAAAAATTTTGTTCATCAAATTTATAAACACTGCAGGTGAATTTTTCAAGCCAAATGGCATCACAAGAAACTCATAGTGTCCATACCTGGTTCTAAATGCTTTCTTTGACACATCCGGTTCTTTTACCCGTAGTTGGTAGTAACCAGAACGGAGATCAATCTTTGAAAATACGGTGACACATTTTAACTAGTCTAACAAGTCATCAATACAAGGCAGTGTATACTTCTTCTTTATTGTAACTTTGTTGAGCTGTCTGTAATCAATACACAGCCTTAACGATCCATCTTTCTTCTTTACAAATAGAATCGGTGCACCCCAAGTTGAGTAACTAGGTCGAGCGAAACCTTTTTCAATCAATTCTTACAACTATACCTTCAGCTCTTTAAACTCAGTAGGAGCCATCCTGTACAGTGCTATGGATATAGGTGTTGTACCCGAAACAAGATCTATTGAGAACTCCACTTCTCTATCCGGTGGTAAACCAGGTAATTCTTCTAGGAATACATTAGGAAATTCACATACTACTAGCACTGATTGAATCTTTGACCCAGTTACTTTTGTATCCATCACATACACAAGATAAGCATCCTACCCCTTTCTGACATATTTCTGTGCTGATATTGCTGAAATCACAATAGGTAATCCTTCCAATTTATCAGATTCAACATGAAGTAATTCACCATTTTGACATTTTAATACAATATATTTCTGCTTACAATTCACCACTGTATCATATCAAGTTAACCAATCTATTCCCAAAAGCATATCAAATTCATCAAATAGCAATAACATCAAGTTAGCCGAAAAAGATAACCTTTTACCATCAACAGACAGTTCTTACAAACTTTATCCACCATAACACACTAGCCCATGGGGTTTGAAACTTTAACCACAAATTCAGTGAATTCAACAGGTAAAATTTTAACAGACACTAGGTTCGTGCATATATATGAATGTGTGGAACCAGGATCAATCAATGCAGTAATATCAGTGTCAAGTAGAGAAAATGTACCAGTAATGATGTCTGGCGTAGAAGCATCTTATCTAGCATGAATAACATATGTCCTCGCAGGTGCTCATGCCACAGATCTAACTATTGTACCCTTGGTAGTACCTCGACTACCACTAACATTACTGGGGTGACGGGGTGGTCTACCTCTCGTAACAGGATTGCTCGGCCTTGGAATGGGTTGTAGCTCCTTTTCAACTCTTTCGGGACAATCCCTGAGAAAATGGTCAAGCGAACCACATCCGAAACAAGCTCCACTTCTAGACTGACATTCCCCATGATGAAACTTGTTACAATTTTTACATTTCGATTTAGGATTTCTGACACTACCCACACTGGTCACAGATGGAGTTGAAGACCTCGGGTTAGATCATTGAGAACCCCGCTCTCTTTTAGAGTATCCTGTAGAAGTGGTCACACGATTATAATACTTCTTTAATTTCTTAGAAGCAAATGATTGTGACTTACTCATAGCTCTTTTTCTAGAAATCTAAGCTTCCCTTTTAGCTTGTTTCCTTTCTTTACTCAGTTCCTTAGCTTTGTAAGCTCGGTCGACTAATGCCACAAATTCCCTTTCACTACTAGACACAGAGGTGACTCTTTGCATTGAAGCTGAAGCATTACTCTCAGCTTTCTTGGATTCAGCTCTAGCTCAGTTGGATGACATTACTATATGAAAAACACATTTAAAAATGATCAGGAGTCATCACACTATCACAATTTATATAATGGCATGTATAGCTAGACTCGTGTTCACTATGTCAAATCCGAGAATCGACTAAAAATAGCTCTAATACCACTAAATGTAACACCCCTTATACATATTCGACGCCGGAATAGGGTACAAGGCATTACTGGACTCATATAACCAAAAATCGTACAATTCCAACCCATAAATTTGTGTCCAAATTAAAACCATTTGTAATAAATCATAAAGTCCCTAATATGAGCCTACGAGGCCCAAAACATGCTTTGGAAGTGGTTTGGGACTTAATTGAGAACTTTAGAAATTTTTACAGAACTTAGAAAATTTTCCACTATATAGGGTCACACGCCCGTGTGAATATGGGACACGCCCGTGTGGGTAGGCCATGTGTTCACACACGCTCGTGTCCTGGCCTCGTGTAATTCTCTAACTTGTAACTCATGAACGAATTGAGATCACATGGCCAAGTCACACGCCCGTGTGCTAGGCCATGTGGTTAATTAATTTAATTTGAATTAGGTGCAGGTTTCACGTAGCCAAGACACACGCCCGTGTTCTAGGCCGTATGGCACACACGGCTGAGACACAAGCATGTGTCTCTACCCGTGTGCCCAATTCTGAGCATTCTGTTTTTCAAAATTAAGGTGCAAGGGACACATAGTCTAACCACATTCCCATGTTACCAAGCAATGTGTCACACACGATCTTGACATATACCCATGTGTCTACCCGTATGGACAAAATAAAGTCATTTCCTAGCTTGATTTCTTTCCCAAAATCACCCAAAAACCTACACATGAAACACTCAACCAATTCCAACCATTTCAACCATTCAATTTGGAAATTTCAACATTCATCAAGGCATACCATTTCATGCATACATGGTTACAAACTTACCTTAGCTTAACTTAGGCATTAACAACATTTGATCACATGAACTTACCATAACACATGTGCATATATATATATCAAAATAGCTTACTAAATCATACCCAAAATGAATCATCAGTAGCCATTCCAATGGCTTTCAAGCCACCATCGGCCAAGTCGTCCTATACATGCCATTATACCAAAATGATTCTACTATATATACCCAAGATAACTAGTTGATAGTGTGATGATGCTCCAATGATCTCCAAACTTTCACGAGCTTTCGAACACTATAAGTCAGGGGAAAAATAAAAGGAATAAGCATTACGTGCTTAGTAGGTTTGTATAATGGAAATTAAACTTTCCCATCTTAATCCAAGTCTAAACATACAATATCATGTTTCCATCTATTTGGCTAAATTTGCCTAAGCACATACATTCAATCAAACATGTTAGTCATCAAAATCTTCATATCAATCAAGTAACATAGATGAGCTCATCAAGCAATATTCTTTCAAGTCATTATCACGTCATCTCAAGATTTTCATGCCATGTCAAGAGTTTTATAGCCGTGAATATTGAATTCTAATGAATGCTCAAGTAGTACACTCGAAGCGTATGATTCAACCAAAAAACACTCTTTTGACTAGGCTAAATCCTTTTTATAATGTATACTCAGGGAAGCTCAATTAGGATTACTAGTACAGGCTAAACCCTAATCATAATGCATGCTCGAGAGGTATTATATCGGTATTACCTGTCCGTGCTAAATCCTTTTTATAACAAGGTCAATGGTATTACTCGTTCAAGCTAAATCCTATCCGCAACAAATGCAGGACCTTATCCATGTTGGGAAAGCGCATATAATCATCGAAATTCAACATTCATTCGAGACTAACCCTTTATCATCATTTCAAGCACGAATAAATTTTCCATCATAACATACATATAAGGCACATTATATAAATCGCATTACATACAATATAACATCCAATTAACCTAATTGCATATTTGATTAAGTTACACGAACTTACCTCGACACTTGTTCGCGTAAAAGTCTACTAATCTGAAATCTTTTCTTTTCCTTGATCTAGCCTCGAGTTTGTGTTTTCTGGATCTATATAAATGAATTTAATCATCAATTTCATACATTTCATACTTAAATGGACTCAATTTGTGTCCTAGGCAAAATTACCACTTTTTGCCCCTAACTTTTCCAAAAATTCCATTTTTGTCCCTTGGCTCGGAAAATGAAACTTGTGCAAATTAATCCCTATTCCAAGCCTAACCAAAGCCCAATTACAAATTTCCTAGCACATTTATTCATAAAATTTTATAATTTTTCATCAAATTTTACAATTTTTCATTTTAGTCCCTAAATCATGTTTTCATCAAAAGTGACTTTGTAAAAGTTGTTTATTTATCAATAATCTTCATTTTCTATCATAAATTTCTAATTTCCAACATAATACATCCATGACCCATTTTCATACCTTGATAACGTTTCAAATTAATCCCTCAAATAGAGAGATTATGTAACACCCCTTACCCGTATCCATCACCGGAACAAGGTACGAGGTATTACCGAATCATAGTACATACCATTAAATAAAACCAAGACAAAAATATGGCATACAAATTAGATCATGAATCATTATAACATATGCCGAATAATATTAGCCAATTTCAAAGGCTTCGTACAAAAGAATCGGTCAATTACTATACTTAATATTTTAAAACCTAGACAATTATGACACGTAACAAAATAACTATGTCTACTATACATGCCATAATTCAAAATGTTTGGTTCAAATACCCAAAAATATTGATAGTGCAAGCAGATCTTCAACAATCATTGACTCCTGTGCAAGCTGGACGACACTATAAGAAAAAAGAAAGAAAAGAAGGTAAGATTATAGCTTAGTAAGCAAGTATGTAAATAATGAATAAAGAATCTAATATGTTTACACAATAACTCAAGTGTATCTACTTTTAATTTCATCATTTACTCCACTTTGGTCAAGCTGTCTCTACTGCATCATACTCACTAAATAAATCATAAAACGAGTTAAAAAACTTGAAATTAAAATCCGTAAAATTTTTCTGAAACTATACTCATATTACTTCTTACTAAATTTTTTCTAGAATTTTTGGTAGAGCCAATTAGTACATTTTATTAGTTAAAATTTCCCACATTATACTTTCATTGATCGACCTCTGTTCACTACAAATTGAATTTCTCCCAGTACACAATTCAAATATCCATAAAATTTGTTTCATTTACAACTAGACTCAATAATGGATCTAGAAATATAAACTATATTTCTTAATTACTTTTGTACAATTGTTAATGATTTTTCAAATTTAGAACAGGGGATTACATAGTCATTCTTAGCAAGTCACACACAAATATAAATATCTCAAAATATAAAGTTCCTTTATTTGCTATGTTTCTTTTACATGAAAGTATACTCATTAAGCGTTAAATTCATATCTCATTCAGCCTCTAATTAAATTGCTACTATTTTTGGTGATTTTTTAAATTCCCATCACTGCAACTGCCCAAAATAGTATTATTGCTAATTCACTCTTTCACACTTTCTTTATATTAACCTCATTTAGCCTATATATCACAATTCACTTTCACCACATTTCATACATCACAAGTGTAGGCTCATGATTACAATGTCACTATAAAATCATCCCGTTGAACAATTCGGATCAATCCTCGATACTTGGTGGTTTCAGCACATAGCTCCACCATCATATTCCATATAATTCGGCTCTCTTGTACACATGGTGAACACTTAGTACCACCCATGTGACCTAGCCAATTTATCTCATAGCTCTCTTGTCTACATGGTGTCCTTCACTTGGAATCACACATGTGACCTAGCTACATTTATCCTCTTCCGTAGCTCTCTTGTCTACATAGGATACATCTTGTATCACACATGTGACCTAGCTACTACATAGTATCTCGTAGCTCTCTTGTACACATGATGTGCACTTAGCACCATACATGTGACCTAGCTACGTTTCATCTATATTATTCAATCTTTCCGAAAGTTCAACCGGGATTTCTCTTACTATTACTTATTTCCATTCTTCCAGTAGTCGATTTATGATTCAAAATCAACTAAAATATATAAAATAGGCTGAAATACAAAAATTTAAATGAATTTAATGTAATATTTACATACAAACATACCTCGGTGCAAAATATGGAAATTTTGCAATTTAGTCCAAAACCTTTTCCTTCCCCCGTTCGAGGTCGATTCCACGCCTTTCTTGATCTATAACAACACATTTAGCTCATTTAACACTCATACTATTTATGTCAATCCAAAAATCACATTATGCAAAAATTACATTTTTGCCCCTAACTTCTACAAAATTATGATTTTTCCCCTAGGCTCAAAAATTTCATTTTAGCCCTTATTCTTATGTTTTATGACGTGCTGAACATTTTTCTCTTCTACAACAACATCAAATTCTCACTCTAACATGTACTTATGAGCATTAGGTATTTTTACCAATTATATCGTTTTGCTCGTTTGCGCTAAAAATCGCTTAGAAAAGATCGTTCTCCTAACTTCAAACATTCATATTCTACCATCAAACATCAAAATACATGCATATCATTCATGGGTAAATTTTTAAACATAAACCCTAACTCGAAATAATGGTAGAAATAGGTAAACCGAGCTAGGAGGATTTTAAAAATGTAAAGAACATTAAAAACGGGGCTTGAATGCACTTACTATTGAGCTTGAAAGCTTGGAAAAAAAATCTAGCTATGGTGCCTATGAGAGTTTCGGCCAACTTGATAAAGACGATACCAAATTTTGGCTTTGTTTTCCCATTTTGTTATTTTATTTACCAAATGACTAAATTACCCTTCATTAAAAACTATGATGTTTTATCTTCCTTTAGGTATTTTTGTCCAAACTAGTATAATGGTCTAATTACTATACAAGGACCTCCACTTTAAAAACCCATTACTCACAAGTACTTAGTAACTTTGTGAACTAGAACACACATTTTACAACTTTTGCAATTTAGTCCTAAATATCAAATTGGACCCTCTATCGATAAAATTTCTAAACAAAATTTTCACACAGTCATGGAATCATGCCATAGACCTTAAAATGATAATAAAACTATTATTGCTATCTCGAATTTGTGGTTTTGAAACCACTATTCCATTTTGGCCCTAAATCGGGCTGTTACAGATTAAGCTATCCTGGTTTCAGAAATACAAAAATTACTAAAAATAGGGTAGGAGAACTTACCCAATTAGGCCTTGAAAGTTTCTTTCTCTCTCCTAGGGTTTCCATGTGTTTTAGGTTGAAGATGATGAAAATAAAATGATTTATTTCTTTTCATCTTTTAATTAATTAAGTATTTATGTATTGCCCTTAATGGTCTAATTACTATATAAGGACCTTAATTTTTGAATCCCGTAGCTATTTGATAAGTATAGCTACTAGAATTCAACTTTCACATTTTATGTGATTTAGTCCTAGTAATTAAACACGTAATCGATAAAATTTTCATATCAAAATTTTCACACATCATTTCTAACATATTACGGGCCATATGAGAAAATAAAAATAAAATATATTTTGGGTCAGATTTGTGGTCCCGAAACCACTATTCCTATTTCACTGAAAAATGGGCTGTTACAAATGTAGTCGCAGATACTTTGAGTAGAAAATCTCTAGATGCTTTTGCAAGGATGAATACAAGACTGAATTTGTCCGATGATGGTTCGATTCTAGCAGAGTTGAAAGCTGAACCGATTTTTCTTTAGCAAATTTGTGAAGCTCAAAAGTGTGATCCCAAGTTACAAGCTAAAAGAGTGCAATGTGAGTTGAATAATGATTCAGACTATCAGATTAGAGCCGATGATTGTTTAACATTCTGAAGCAAAAATTGTCTACCAAAGAATTTCAAGCTTATTTAGAAAATTTTACACGAAACACATTGTGGTTGTTTATCTGTTCATCAGGGGAGTACCAAAATATACAATAACTTGAAATAATTGTATTGGTTGTCGGGCATGAAATGAGACATTTTAGAATTTGTATCGAGATGTTTAGTTTGTCAACAAGTCAAAGCTGAACACCAAGTACCTTCGAGATTACTATAGCCTGTGATGATACCAAAGTGGAAGTGGCATGATGGATTTCGTATCGGGATTGCCTCTGTCTCTAAAAAAGAAAGATATTATACGGGTTGTCGTAGATCGACTGATGAAATTAGCACATTTTTTTTTGGTACATACAGATTGATAAATTGGTTGAATTGTATATTTTAGAGATTGTTAGATTGCACGAGGTGCCAGTTCCAAGGTTTACATCGTGATTTTGGAAGAAATTGCAAGAAGCTCTAGGTACGAAGTTGAATTTTAGTATAGCATTTCATCCGCAAACTGGTGGTCATTCTGAGAGAGTAATACAAATTCTCAAAGATAAGCTTCGATGTTATGTTTTAGAGTTTAAAGGCAACTGGGAGAAATATTTGTTGTTGGTTGAATTTGCATATAACAACAGTTTTCAATCGAGTATAAAGATGGCACTGTACGAAGCTTTGTATGGTTGCAAATGCTGAACTCCATTGTACTGGACCAAGTTGAGAGAGAAAAGTATTGACGGGGTTGATTTGATCCGAGAGACTGAAGATAAAGTGAAAGTAATTCGCCACAATCTGAAAGTAGCTTCAGATCGAGAGAAATCTTACGCATATTTGAAATGAAAAAATATTGAATTTTAGATTGGTGACAAAGTATTTCTGAAAGTTTCTCCATGGGAAAAAAATCCTTTGATTTGGTTGTAAAGGTAAACTAAGTCCGCGATTCATCGGCCCGTATAAGATCATTGAAATAATAGGTCTAGTGGCATATCAGTTAGCATTACAGTCAAAATTAGAAAAGATCCATAATGTGTTTCATGTATTGGTGTTGGGACGATATATATTAAATTCATCATACATAATTTCTTCGTCAGATATTGAGATTCAACCTGGTATGACATACAATGAAGAACCAATTAGAATTTTAGCTTGAGAGGTTAAACAATTGAGAAATAAAAGCATAGATTTAGTAAAAGTTTTGTGGCAATGGCACGGTGTCGAAGAGGCTACGTGGGAGCCCGAAGAAGCTATTAGAAAACAATACCCTAACCTCTTTACTGGTAAGATTTTCGGGGACAAAAATCCCTAAGGGGGGAGAGTTGTAACAACCCATTTTTGGTCAAACCAGAACAGTGGTTTTAGGACCACAAATCTGAGGTCAAAATATTTATTTTATCATTTGAGTGTTTAATTCAACAAAAAGGACTAAATCGCGTAAAGTGTAAAACTTTTGTTCTATTAGCTAAAGGTGCTAAATAGGTATAGAACCTTAAATTAAGAGTCTTCATGTGGTAATTTTACCATTATTAGCTTGAGTAGACAAGTATGGACAAGTATTAAGTTATTTTTATGTTATAAAACCAAGGTTAATTTTGGTATTTAGAAATTAAGTTATAATAAATAAAACAAAATAAAATCTTCACCTAATGTCATCATCTTGCGAAGAAAGCCATTCTTTTAGGTTTGTCATTCATCCATGGTTTAATAGCTCATTAAGGTATGATTTTTGTCTCGTTTTTAATGATTTCTATGTTTTTGAGATCGTTAAAACTAGGTCTAACTAGCCCAGGGACTATTTTGGAAAATTGTTAAAGATTTAGGATGTTACCATTGATGAATACATGTGTGTTTTGATGCTTGATGATAGGTTATGAATGTTTGTTGTGAATTATACAAGTTTTATAAAGTGATTGTTAGGAAAATGCAAATTAGGGATTAAATTGTGAAATATAAAAAGAATTGTGGTTAAAATGTGAAATAAATGAAAAATATTGGCTGATATGAGTACTAGAGAAATTTGAATAGCATGGGTTAGTATTAAATTGTATTAAATTTGTGTTTTTATGAAATAAGGATTAAATTGTAAAAGTTGTGAAATATTAAGGGCAAATGTGTAAAAGTATCTTAAAGTGAATTTTGGTCTAAATTGAATAAAGAGATGATTAAATAAGTTAATTTTGATTACATATAGATCAAGAAAAGAGAAACTTGGATCTAGATCGAGGGAAAAACAAAGTTATTGACTAATTGATCTGTTTCGTCGTTTTTACATCCGAGGTAAGTTCGTATGTAATAAGTTTCATAATAAATGTATTTTAAATGCTTTGATAATGCATAAGCTATGAATACAAGACTTCAGACATGTTCAACAACGATTCTATAATAATTTGGCATTCGAAATCTTGGTTGAACCCTAGGAATAGATTTGGATACTAGTGACATGTCATTAGGGATTGTTGTGATTATGTGATCTAGGTGCTAGTCCTATACATACTACCGGTGGCTGAGTATACCGGCATGTGTTATGGTTACTTGACAGCTTGTGTGAGCAATACCGCGTAGCTAAGTCTTGACCCACAACTTGTGTGAATAGGCCCGTTGATAGCTCTATTGCGAGCAGTATATGTGATATGAGATTGAGATAGCTTCTACTATATATGTGGCACTTCGGGTGTGAGTTTCCAATGTATCCGATAGCATTTCGAATGGTTCAACATGTAAATGAAAGACGTGGTTATGTATGAGATTGATACAAGATGGTATAGGTATGTACATGAACCGTATAAACTTAAATTGAAGAAGTTTTGAAGTTCACATATAAGATTATCATTGAAAATGTGAAAGGTTTGTTAGTTAAATGAACTACTTGTTGATCTATTCATGTAACAACCCGTTTTAGGGTCAAATTGAAACTGTGATTGTGGGACCACGAATCTAAAGTAGAAATATTTATTGTGATATCGTTTTAAGGTCTACAGTATGATTGAATGATTGTGTGAAAATTTCATTAAGAAATTTTATCGATAAGGTGTCCAATTTGACTTAAAGGACTAAATTGTAATAGATGCAAAATGTGTTCTAGAAGCTAGATGTGTTTAATTGCAATGAAATTTTAAATTGAAGGTCCTTAGTTGATAATTAGACCATTATACTTTAAGTTGGACAAAATGGACATGAAGTAAGAGAATTTTTATGTTTTAAGTTAGGGGCATTTTAGTCATTTGGTAAATAATGACAAATTAAGCAAAATAAAAGTGCCCATCTTCTCCAAATTTCATCCCCATGGCTGAATATTGCATGAGAAACCATAGCTAGGGTTTGTCAAGCTTCCAAGATCGATTGTAAGTCTGTTCTAGTCCCGTTTTTAATGTTTTTTAGGTTCTTGAGATCCAAATTTTTATGTAGATGCTTAGATTGGTGCTATGTTATGTTTTGTAGGTGTGTGCATTAAAGGGTGGCAAAATGGCTTGGTAAATAGCCTTATTTTTTTCCACACGGGTTGACACATGAGTGTGTGTCTATGCCGTGTACGACACACAGTTTGCCCCACGGGCATGTGTTTAGGCCGTGTGTCCCCTCCACCTTAGTTTTGAGAAACAGAATGCTCAGAATTGAGCACACGTGTAGAGACACAAGCGTGTGTATCAGTCGTGTGGATGACACATCTCGAACACGGGCGTGTGCCCTAGTCGTATGAAGTCTGCACCTATTTTATGAAAATTAATTTTCCACACGGTCTAGCACACGGGCGTATGACTTGGCCGTGTGATCTCAATTTGTTCATGAGTTACAAGTTAGAGAGTTACACTGGGTCAAGACACGGGAGTGTGTGACCACACGGCCTACCCACACGGTCGTGTCCCTTATCCACATAGGCGTGTGAACCCTGTTTAGGGCAAAAATTTTCTAAGTTTTGTAAAAATTTCTAATGTTGTCAGTTTAGTCGCGAACCACCTCCAATGCATGTTATGGGTGTTGTAGGCTCGTAATAGGGACATTGTGATTGTATATGAATGGTTTTAATTTGGGCACAAATTTATAACCCAAAATTGTATGTTTGTTCATGTGATAAGTCTGGTAATGCCTCGTACCCTATTCTGGAATTGAATACGGGTAAGGAGTGCTACATTTTGTGGTATCAGAACTATAGTTTAGTCGATTCTTAGACTAACATAGCATGTGCAAAAGTCTAGCTATACATGCCATGAATAAACTGTGATAGTGTGATGACTTCTGACAATTTTAAACTGTGTTTTCATATAGTAAATGGATCCCTGTCGAGCTGTAGCTGATGAGGTAGAATGTAATGCACCGGCTCCTACTCAAAGGGCAGCGCCATCTAAAAGTAGACCTTTCATGGTTAGTCAAGGAGTAGGGGCTAGGGAAGCCTTCCTCTACATTATGAACGAGTGGTATTCAGAGTTTGTTTGAACAAATTCGATTCTTCAACATCTTGCACCCCTCCTTATCCCGAATCAATTCCTGTAGCTCCTCAAGGTGTGGAATTGGTAAGACTGAATAACCTCTGGCTGATAAGATTCGAAAGCAAGGGGCTGAAGAATTTAGAGAAAATATAGTTGATGACCCCGAGAGAGTCGAGTTCTGGCTTGAGAATACTATCAGGGTGTTTGATGAGTTATCATGACCCCGAGAGAGCTGAGTTCTGGCTTGAAATATGCTATATCATTATTGAGGGACACAACATATCACTGGTGGAAGACACTAGTTCTGTGGTACAGAGGGAGAGGGTTACATGGGAATTCTTTCAAGAGGAATTCCGAAAGAAATATATTAGTTAGCGATTCATCGATCAAAAACGTAAAGAATTTCTTAAGTTGAAATAGGGTCGAATATCAGTGACAGAGTATGAGTGAGAATTTCTCAGGCTTAGTAAGTATGCCCGAGAGTGTGTTTCTTCCGAGGCTATTATGTGTAAAAGGTTCGAAGATGGGCTGAATGAGGACATCAGACTGTTAGTTGGAATCTTAGAACTAAAAGAATTTATTGTATTGGTTGAACGAGCTTGCAAAGCTAAAGAACTAAGCAAAGAGAAAAGAAAGGTCGAAAGTGAGGCTAAAGATGCAAGAAAAAGGCTGATGAGTAAGCCATTTCAATCTCAGTCAAAGAAATCCAGAGAAATGTATTCTTATTTGAATGTTTCAGCTGGGTATTCATACAGGGACTGCGGGAAGCAATATTCGGGTCCTAAAGCTGAAGCTACTTTAATGGCAAGTGTGGGTAATGTTAGGTACCTGAATGTCAGCATTGTGGTAGACGACATCCTGGCAAGTGTAGGATGAATGAACGAGCTTGTTTCAAGTGTGGTTCTCAAGAGCATTTTATCCGAGATTGCCCTAAGATGGCTGAGGAAGAAAAATTTCAAGTAGAAGGCAGAGTAATACTACTAATAGAGGTAGGCCGCCGAGAAATACCAGGAATGGAACTAGCAGTAAAGGTTTGACGAAGGATTCAGCTGTGAGATTCGAAGCTAGAGCACCTGCTAGAGCTTATGCCATGTGTGCTCGTGAGGATGCATCATCTCCCGATGTGATTACCAGTACATTTTCTCTCTATGATACTAATGTTATTGCATTGATTGATCCTGGATCGACTCATTCTTATGTTTGTGTGAATTTGGTATCTAGTAAGAATTAGCCTGTTGAGTTTACTGAGTTTGTGATTAAAGTGTTAAACCCCTTAGGCAAACATGTGCTAGTTGTATAATAGCCCAATTTAGACCCTAATCGGAACGATGGTTTCGGGACCACAAATTCAAGTCAGAAAAATATTTTAAAATTATTTTCTATGTTTGTTTTGTGTGAATTTATATCTGTGAAATTTTCGCTATTTCATTTTGTCGTTTAAGTGTCCAATTAAATAAAAGGACTTAATCGCGTAAAATGAAAATTTGGTGGTTAATTCAAAAAGTGCTGAATTGTACTTGGCATTTTAAGTGGAAGCCTTTAAGTTGCAAATTGCCCATTACTAAGTGAAGTAGATGATAGTGGCCATGGCATAATGGTTTTATAATATGATAAATAAGGTTAAAAATGTAAAACATGTAATAATAAGTTAGTATATATGTTATATTATATGATAACTTAAATAATCTTTTATTTCTTCATCATTTAGCCAAATATAAAACAAAAAAAAAAGAAAGAACAAGAGTTAGGGTTCGACCAATCTTAAAGCTTAATCAAGGTATGAATTTAGTCCAGATTTTGATAATTTCTACGTTTTTGAGATCGTTGCTTAGTAATCTTCAAGACCCACGCTTTAATTTTTTATTTTGATGAATAGTTTGAGTTGTGCCATTGTTGATAACTTATGACTTTTTTTTTGTTTGATGATGAAATATGAAAGATATGTTTCATATTAACATGTTTTGTATTGGAGTTTTTCATGATTTTGAGTAATTAGGACTTAATTGCAAAAATAATAACTTGAGGAACTAAAATGTGAAATTAATGAAATATATGGGCTTATATAGGTATGGGTACCGTTCGGCCTAACATGGGTACTTTGAAATTTTGTGTATTTTGTGTTTTGTGCAATAGGGACTAAATTGTAAAAATTGTAAATGTTAGCGGTAAAATGGTAATTTGTCCATTTATGTGTTTTTGGGCTAAATTGAATAAAAATATCTTTGAATGAGCTTAATTTGAATATGTTTAGATCAAGAACCAAAGAAATTGGATTTGGATCGGGGGAAAACGAAAGTTGTCGACTAGTTGATCCGTACCGATTTTTCGTTGTCCGAGGTAAGTTTATAAGCAAATAGACGTACTTAATTTTAATTAAATGTATAATATATATATGCTAAAATTAATTGGATGATTTATTACATGTTAAAGCAGAATGTGAATAAGCTTGGTTACCATGTTTCCAAATTTGTATCGACCGAGTTATGATGCCCGAAAGCCTCGTATGAACCTTAGGAATAGTTAGGATACATATGTCATGACATAGGATTCCAATATATGTGTGCGAGTAAGACCATGGTATCGATATGTGATTCCGATATGTGTTTACGAGTAAGATATGTGATCTTGGCTTGGAAGGCGAGTAACTTAAGTTTTATTAAAGAGATTTTTAACTATATGTATATACATATGTTTGATTGTGTATAATCGACTAAATAGGAAATATATGTGTAAAATGTCATATTATGGGTCTTGAGTCGATTCGAATGTATAAATATATGTTTGAATGTGTATTGACATTGTGGCTTGAAAGTTGAATAACTTTTGATTAAATAGTTTAGGTGAACATTCGGCCTAGGTATTTATGGTGCATAGAATATATTATTTTATCTCCTTTGTAGATTTAAGATTAAGTATTGATAATGATATTATAATTAGTCAATTCGAATATGTTATCAATATGTTTATTTTCTTATGACTTACTAAGCTATGGTAGCTTACTTTGTGTAACACCCCGTACCCGAGTCCATTACCAGAGTCGAACACAAGGTGCACACAGACTTAATTATTTTCACAGTCCATTTAAAAATTTCCAGACAAGCTGGTTACTGCATCACTGTCGCTTTAAAAATCATATCTTGAGTTTTAAAACTCGAAAATCAGTTTCGTAATTTTTCCCTGAAACTAAACTCATATGTCCATCTACAGATTTTTTTCTAGAATTTTTGGTCAAGCCAATTAGTACAGTTTATTAGTTAAAATCTCCCCTAATCCAGGGTTCGACTACACTGACCTTCACGCATTACGAATTGGATATCTCCCTGTACAGGGCTTCAATACTGATTCCGTTTGTTTCTATAGAAACTAGACTCAAGGAGGAATCTATACATATATGGCATGACTCCTAATTATCTCTGGTTAATTTACAATGAATTTCCAAAGTCGGAATAGGGAATCCAGAAACCGTTCTGGCCCTGTTTCACGAAAACCTAAATATCTCTTAACATACAACTCATATGACCTTTTTGTTTCTTCCATATGAAAGTAGATTCATCAAGGTTCATTTAAATAATTTATTCACTATTTAATTCCATTCCTTATATTTTTAGTGATTTTTCACATCCACACCACTGCTGCTGTCAGCATCTGTTTTTAAGGTAAACTTTACCTATTTCGTGGTTTCCATGGACCAACTAGAGTTTTGTCATACATAGGTCCACATATGATCATATTTAGCCATTCCAAGGGCTGATCATTGCCCAACACTTCCATTCCAGTCCATAGTCACATCATGAAACCATATATACATACATAAACACAAATGATCTAATGCCATACTCCACTTCTACGAGCCATTTTCGCATGGCCGTACACACATACATCACAAAAAGTACTTGAAAAACAACAACAAAGGGTAGTCCTATACATGCCATTTCAAAGCTCAACCAAAATTGTACCAAAAGGGGGCTTTGATAGTGTGGGAGACTTCGACTTCCAAAAATCCCGAGTCCGATAGCTGACGAACCAAAATCTATAAAACAGAGAATCAAAGAAACGGAGTAAGCATTTAATGCTTAGTAAGTTTTAAGCAAAACAAAGTGTTCTCAATCACTATCGTTGGTCATTCATTTCAACTGTTCGATGAAGTTAATCTAGAGCTTCATCTCGAACTATAATATCATTAAACGCAACACTTGGCTGTCACATATATACTTTCGAATAATAATGACCTAGATGGTCAAATATTTCCAAAGCACATTCTTCATCGATTTTCAACTTTCAATAATCCTTTCCACTTGATCATAATCACATCCATATTTTTAAGTATTTCAACATGACAAGTACTAAATTACCATAGGCACATAAAGATCCAAACATATTCCCTATCACGAATACGTAAGCTTACAAATCATAATCCTTACCTTGTACTGGCACATCTAGCTCAACCCAACCCATACTCAAATCACAAGGCTTTTGGGCAGAATATGCACTAATACATAAGAATATTTCATCACATACTTTATTATACAAACATACCATTACCAATTAGATCATTCTCATATTTGGAGTTATAATATTAATTACATTTACCTACCTCTTTGATATTGATAATTCACCTCGAAATCACTCCACCGATGAGTAAGTAATACGTACCTGAACATCTTAAATACATAATACTTTTTTGATGGTAACTTAATGCAGATACTCAATATCAAAGTCTTACTTGAATCCTAGCATTTAGCCGTCGGGTCTTTAAAGCTCGGATATAGTACGAACACGAAGCCTACGGACATTAATTAGGATAATATTCTCGCATAAAGCCTGCGGGGTTTTAACCCGGATATAGTACTGACACAAATGCCCTTCGGGACTTATCACATTTATACACTTTCACATCCATCACATTGGCCACTCGGCCTTATCACATATATACACTTTCACATTCATCACATTGGCCATTCGGCCTTATCACATATATGCACTTTCACATTCATCACATTGGCCATTCGGCCTTATCACATATATACATCTCATACATATTTCATATTTTTCTTGTACATCAATTTCAAAAATCACATGTTTACAACAAAATCACATATTCACTACAAGCAGTTTTCCTGAGCAACAGTCACTAAATTGTTTATAACTGGAGCTACAAAACTCAAACGCAATTGACGTTAATTTTCCCCAAATGTAGACTCATGTATCTTTCATCCATAAAATTTTCAGAATTTTAAGTGTGGCCAATCAATACCAGATTTTTCTTAAAGTTTTCCCCTGTTTCACTGTTCGACTAATTTGACCACTCCTCACTACGAATCAGATTTCTCATTGTACAGAATTCAAAATGTGTTATATTCAATTTCATTTGAAACTAGACTCATTAAGGAGTCTAAGCATATAAATTTTACCTTATAACCATTTTTTTTGCAAATTATAACGATTTTCTAAAAATAGAATAGGGGATTCGGAGTCATTCTGACACCATCTCACACAACTTTAAATATCTCTTTATAGGAAATTTCTTTGCTCACACGGCCTCTTTTATAAGGAACTAGACTAATTAAGCTTTGATTACATATTTTATTTAGCCTATAATTCCACACCAACAATTTATGGTGATTTTCTAAAATCACGTTACTGCTGCTGTCCTAAGCAAATTATTACAATTTGCTCTTAAATTTCCAAGTCCAAACGCTTATGAACTTACCATTTGAGTTTAAGACATATCATGGCCACATCATATCTTATTAAATCAACTCATTATGTCCTATTATGATTGAATTTACTCAACATCTAATCACTTAAAACTTACCTCGGGAGTGGTCGACGATTAGATATCCACGGCTATTCAATTATATTCGCCTTCCCGCTATACAAGATTGATTCCTTGAGCTCGTGAACTAAATCAACCAATTTAACAACTCAATTTACATTCGGCAAAGTCATCACATACATAACAAAATTAGATTCATTTCTTAAACCATCCACGGCAAATCACCTTCCAAGAACCTTAATTTACTTTAAGCTAAACCACTTCATGGTATACATATACACATTCGCTAATATAAAACAAGGTTAGCACTTAGCGAAATAATTTCTTTAACATTTTAAATTTCATTCGGTCTAATCTCCATATCAACTACTAATTCACAATAAGAATCAAATCCAAAATCAGCTACTATAATATATATCTAAATGCAATGTAGCTACTTAGTTGATTATCAATTATCACTTAATTCACATATTAACACATAACATCTCACATTAGCAATTCATTTGTATTATTCGAATACAAGCTCAACATGCAACCTCATCCCTTTAGTTTTCCATTCAATAATCGAACACAAAGATCACATGTCTAACTCACTATCCAATCTTGATTTCTAACACCTTAACCACATTTTCATATAATTAAAAAAATTTCCCGAATTCATGAATGAATTTCCGATTTCATAAGAATTCAAGCTAAAATCACTAAAATCTCTATGCTCACAAATCAACTTGCATTATAAATCATCAACCACAAAGTCCTCACGCCAAGACAACCATGGCCAAATAAGCTATCCCAACAATTTATAAAATTTAAACCATAGGCTAATTAAAATACTAGATAACCACTTAAAAGTATATGAATTTCCCAAAAAAATAAAAATCAAACATACCTTATTAAAGCATTTGTAAGTGCCGATTGTTCATGAATTCTCTTCTTCTTTTTTCTAAGTGAATTCGCAAGTGGGAAAGAAAGACCCCTCCCTTTGTTTTTATCACCCATTTCTTTTAATATAAGTTCACATTTCATATTATTTATTCATTATTTCCTTTTTGTAATATAAATTATTAACATATAATAGATATAATATGGTTTAACCCATAACATGGCCGGCCACCATCATGAAAAATGGGGACTTTGACATGCAAGTCCCCATATTTAATCCTCATGACAATTTGGCCATTTAAAATTAACCAAGACATTTTCAATGTTTCTCACATAAGCCCTTTTGATCAAATTCGCATTCAATCGACAAAATCGAGTATCAAAATTCACACAAATTGTAACATAATATAGACATGAAATTTAATAATCAATTATTTGTGTGACTCGATTTTGTGGTCTCGAAACCACTTCCCGACTAGGGTCAAATTAGGGATGTCACACTTTGTGTATTATGTTACTCAATTTTATAGATTTTGAAGTCAAGCTACAAGCTCAGGGACTGTCAGCCAAGCTCATCACACTATCTACTATTTTGGTACCTTATTAGCTAAACTTAAATTATGGCATGTATAGGCTGGAATTTACCTTTGAAATGCTGAAAGTTGGTTATGTATATAAGCCATACGAAAATGGCTAAACTTCTATTTTTGAATTCAGTCATGGTGAGTATGAGTAATGTTTATTTTAGTTTTATAATTATGTGCTGCGAAGGTATAATATTCGTGATAGGTACTAAATGCTTTGAAAATGATTTGCTTAAAATGATTAAGTTTGGTCTTACGTGTTCTTGGCTAGATTGTTAAATAAGATTGATTGTTGGTAAACTACTAATGGAAGCTTAGATGTGCATGTGGTGTTAGGTAGTAAATTCAGCTATAAAAGAATTAAAGCATTATATGTACTTATTGAAATTGATAATTGGTAGTAAAGATATGAAATGCAAAATAGTTAATTGTGATGGATAAATGTTTATTAGTTTGATTGATTTGGTTGTAAAGTGATATATGTTGCATGTGTTTCATGGATATTTGGTCGATTGTTTAACATGCATTCAATGTTAAGTCTGATTGTTATTTTAGGATAAGTTAAGTATTATGTACATATGCATTATTAACATGTTCGACCATGATATAATGTACTAAATATACATATGTGATTACATATTAATTTATGTAATAGGATTGTACATTTAAACGTGTTTACCAAGAGTTTGCTTTTAAAGTTAGGTCATGTATGACACTATGGGAACAATAATTTGAGATGTCCAAATGATGTCTTTTACTTAGTTATTTAATATGAAATTTTAAGCAGACTAATTTGCATATATGATAAGTGTACTTCTTGTTGGTATGTGCATGAAATGTTTAAAATTTACTAAGGCCAACTGCGTGTAATTTAATGACTGAAGTAGTTATGTACAGACTTTAATAACTAATGTTCTAAATGATTTATATGGGAATGTATGAACACTATATATCGCATGGTTGTATAAGTTTGTAGTAAGGTGTAAAGCATGCAATTTCAAATTAATTATTACTTAAGCCGTATATGTGGTAATTAAGATGTGCATTATGATTCATTAATTTGTAAGAATGTGTGTATGATTTTGGTGGCTGTGTGTATAATAACATGAGTGGGAATAGAAGCATGATAAACCATGTTGGTAATAAATATTACTGTACAATTAAATGCCTTATATACTGTTAATAACAAGTTGAGATTTGTTGTGACCTGTATGTGCAAAGCGTAATTTTTTGTATGTTCTGAAATGTGAATGATTATATTTTATTTTTAAATGATTCAGACTTGATTAATTATATTTATATATGAATGTTTTAAAATTGTGTTTTTGATCAGTAATGCCTTGTATCCATAATCCGTCAATGGATATGGGTTAGGGGTGTCACGAGTTGATAAAGTTTGCAAGAATTGTCCTTTGATGATTCGAGGTCACTGTTTTCCGGCTGACTTAGTGTTGTTACAATTGAAAAATTCGATGTTATTTTGGGTATGGATTGGTTGACACTACATGATGCCATAGTAAATTGTAGACAGAAAACTATTCAATTGAAATGTGAAAATGGTGAAGTTCTTTGGGTTGAAACCGATGAATCAAGTGAATTGCCTATTGTGATTTCGTCTATATCTGCTTAGAGCTACGTAAGGAAAGGTTCTGAAGCTTATCTTGCTTATGTGTTGAATACAAAGATGTCTTAATTGAAAATTGAATCAGTGTCGGTAGTCTGTGAATAGGATGGCTCTGACTGAATTGAAAGGATTGAAAGCTCAGTTGCAAGAGTTGACAGATAAGGGTTCTATGAGACCGGGTTTTTCTCCCTGGGGTGCACTAGTGTTATTTGTAAATAAGAAAGACAGATCTATGAGACTTTGTATCAATTACCGACAACTCAACTAGGTGACTATAAAGAACAAGTATCCTTTGTCGAGGATTGATTACTTGTTTGATCAGTTAAAAGGAGCAACAGTATTCTCAAAGATTGATTTGAGATCTGGCTACTATCAGTTGAGAGTTAAAGATTCGGATGTGCCAAAAACCGCTTTTAGGACAAGGTATGGGAATTATGAATTTCTTGTTATGCGTTTTGGACTAACTAATGCTCATGCCATTTTTATGGACCTGATGAATCAAATTTTCAGACCGTATTTAGATAAGTTTGTGGTTGTATTTATTGATGATATCCTGATTTATTCTTAAGATGAGCTTGAGCATGCCGAACATTTAAGAATTGTATTGTAGACTTTGAGAAATAAGAGATTGTTTGTTAAATTCAGTAAAAGTGAGTTTTGGCTCCGAGAAGTCAGATTTTGGGACATATCGTTTTAGGTGATGGTATTCGGGTTGATCCAAACAAGATTTCAGCAATTGGTGATTGGAAACTGCCAAGGAATGTATCTAAAGTTAGAAGCTTTTTAGGTTTAGCCAGTTATTACTGACATTTGTCAAAGGATTTTCCATCATTGCTACTCCTATGACCAAGTTATTGCAAAAAGATGTTAAATTTGAATGGTTCGAAAAATGTCAGCAAAGTTTTGAGAAAGTGAAAGCATTATTGAGAAATTGAAAACATTATTGATTGGGGCACCAGTTTTAGTACAACCTGATTTGGGAAAAGAATTTGTAATTTATAGTGACACTTCATTGAATGGTTTGGGCAGTGTGTTGATGCAAGAAGGCAAAGTGATAGCTTATGCCTCGAGATAGTTGAAACCGCACGAGAAGAATTATCCAACGCATGATTTGGAACTGGCTGCTGTTGTTTTTGCCTTGAAACTTAGGTGTCATCATTTGCACGGTGAGAAATGCCATATTTTTCCTGACCATAAGAGTTTAAAATATTTGAGGAGTCAGAAAGATTTGAACTTGCAACAACAGAGATGGCTCGAGTTACTGAAATACTATGAATTAGTGATTAACTATCATCTAGGAAATGCAAATGTAGTCGCAGATGCCTTGAGCAGAAAGTCCTTGTTTGCTTTGAGAGCAAAGAATACAAAACTAACTTTGTCTAATGATGGTTCAATTTTGGCCAAGATGAGAGCTACACCGATATTTCTTCGGCAAATTTGTGAAGCTCAGAAAAATGATTGTGAATTGCAAGCCAAAAGAGCTCAGTGTGAATTGGGTAGTGATTTAGACTTTTGGATCGGTTCGGGTGATTGTTTGATGTTCCAAGATAGAGTATGTGTACCAAAAAATGATGAACTTATTTAGAAAATTTTACACGAAGCACACAATTGTTGTTTATCAGTTCATCCGGGTAGTACGAAAATGTATAATAATTTGAAGAAATTGTATTGGTGGTTAGGTATGAAACAACATATTTTAGAGTTTGTCTCGAGATGTTTAACTTGTCAACAAGTAAACGCCAAACACCAAGTGCCTTCAGGTTTAATTTAGCTGATGATGGTACCCGAGTGAAAATATGATAGGATTATGATGGACTTCGTAACGAGTTTGCCTTTGACTCCGAAAAAGAAAGATGTCGTTTGGGTTGTTGTTGACAGATTGACAAAATCAGATCATTTTATTCCAGTACGTACCGACTATTCACTTGATAAGCTAACATAATTGTACATTGATGAAATTGTGAGACTGCACGAAGTGCCTATTTCTATTATATCGGATAGTGATCCAAAATTAACTTCACGATTTTAGAAAATGGTGCAAGAGGCTTTGGGCACAAATTTAACTTTTGTACTGTATTTCATCGGTAAATCGATAGTCAATCTGAAAAAATGATTCATGTTCTCGAGTATATGCTTCACTATTGTGTTTTAGAGTTCGAAGGTAGTTGGGAGAAATATCTACCTTTAGTCGAATTTGCCTATAACAACAATTTTCAGTCAAGTATAAAGATGGCACCGTATGAAGCATTGTATGGCTGTAAGTGTCAAACTCGATTGTACTGGACCGAGCTTAGTGAGTGCCAAATTAATGGGGTTGATTTGACTAGAGAAACCAAAGAGGAAGTGAAAGTAATTTGTGATTGTTTGAAAGCCGCTTCGGATAGACAGAAATTGTACGCAGATTTGAAATGAAAAGAAATTGAATTTCAAGTCTGTGATAAGGTATTTCTAAAAGTATCTCCGTGGAAGAAGATTATGAGATTTGGCCGTAAAGATAAGTTAAGTCCACGTTTCATTGGGCCGTATGAGATTATTGAAAGAATAGGGTCGATGGCATATCAGTTAGCTTTACTGACAGAGTTGGAAAGGATTCATAATGTGTTTCATGTGTCGATGTTGCGATGATATCGTTTTGATCCTCCCATGTAATTTCACTGACAGAAGTCGAGATTCGACCTGATACGACTTATGGTCAAGTACCGATCAAGATTTTAGCTCGGGAAGTTAAACAGTTGAGAAATAAAAGCATAGCCCTAGTGAAAGTTTTGTGGTAACAACATGGGGTCGAAGAGGCTACATGGGAACCTAAGGAACCTATAAGAAAACAGTACCCAAACCTCTTTTTTAGTAAGGTTTTCGGGGACAAAAATCCCTAAAAGGGGAGAGTTGTAATAGCCCGTTTTAGGGTCAAATCTGAACAGTGTTTTTGGGACCACGAATCTGATGTAGCAATATTTATTGTGATATCATTTTAAGGTCTACAATATGATTGAATTATTGTGTGAAAATTTTGTTAAGAAATTTTATCGATAAGGTGTCCAATTTGACTAAGAGGACTAAATTGTAATAGATGCAAAATCTGTGTTCTAGAAGCTAGAGGTGTTTAATTGCAATGAAATTTTAAATTGAATGCCCTTAGATGGTAATTAGACCATTATACTTTAAGTTGGACAAAAATAGACATGAAGTAAGAGATATTTTATGTTTTAAGTTTGGGGCATTTTAGTCATTTGGTAAATAATGACAAATTAAGTAAAATAAAAGTGTCCATCTTCTCCTAATTTCATCCCCATGGCCGAATATTGCAAGAGACACCGTAGCTAGGGTTTGTCAAGCTTCCAAGCTCGATTGTAAGTTCGTTCTAGCCCCGTTTTTAATTTTTATGTTTTTGAGATCCATGTAACCTAATCTAGCTTTTCCAAGGACTATTTTGAAGTATTGTCAAAGTATAAAATTTACTCATGTGATACATACATGTATTTTGATGTCTAATGGTAGAAAATGTATGTTAGTTGTAAGATAAACAACTTTTGCTAAGTGATTTTTAGTAAAAATTTCTAAAAGGACTTATTTGTAAAAGTTATAAATGAGTAGTAAAAGTGTGATTAAGTGGAAAATATGGGTTGGTATGAGTATGAAAATGGTTCGGCTAGGCTTGGGTGTTAAAGAAGTTGAATACATTTTATTTTATGAGCCTAGGGACTAAATCGTAAAAATGTGAAACATTAGAGGAAAAAAGGTAATTCTTGCCATAATATGATTTTTGGGCTGAATTGAATACTTTGAGTATTAAATGAGTTAAATTTGTTATTATAGATCAAGAAAAATGAGGTTTAGACCTAGATCGGGGGAAAAACAAAGTGTTTGACGATTAGGTCCAATTTTACTATTTTTTGTACTGAGGTAAGTTCGTACGTAAATAATGCAATGTTATATTTATGTTTTAAATGCTTTAATACTACATGAACTGTGCGATTGACTCTTTGGACATATTCGACAAAGTTTCAACAAGCGAGATATCTCGGTTGAACCTTAGGAATAGAATAGGATACGAGTGACATGTCATTAGGAACCCCATGTGTATATGTCTTTATGTGATCCGGGTGCTGGTCATGTACATCCTACCAGTGGCTGGGTATTCTGGTATATGTTGCAGATATCTGACAGCTTGTTTGAGCAGCACTGTGTAGCTACGCCCAGAATGATAGCTTGTGTGAGCAGCCCCGTGAATAGCTCGAGAGTGAGCCTATATGTGTTAAGAGATATGAGGTAGCTTTGGCTACATATGTGGCACTTATGTGCAAGATTTTTTGAGTACCTGATAATATTCCAAGTGTTCAACGGGAATGCCAAAGATGTGAAAAGATCTAGTTAGGTTACGAGCTGGTACAGGTATGTATGTAAAACTCATAAGTAATCAACTTGGTAAGTGATGAACTTGTGGTAAGGTTGTAATTGATGCAAGTTATGACTATGAGATTTTAATAACATTTATGTTATCCGACATTATATAAATTGTATGATTGAGGTGTGGTTAAGAATATTATTATTTGCATATGAATTTATTAAGCTATATAGCTTACTCCCCTTTATTTCCCTTCTCTTATAATGTCACCAAGCTAGCTCGAGTTCAGAGACTATCAAAGATCCATTCAAACTGTCAACAATTATTTTGGTATTAATGAAATCGACATTTTGAGTTATGGCATGTATAGGGGACTTGGTCATTTTGTTATGTGTCATAATTGATTTGGCCAAATGTGTTGGCTTATATTGGTTAGAAGTTCATTTTGTATAAGACTATTGGAAATGAGCCAATATTGGTTATAAGTATATTCATATGTTGATGCCTTTCATGAATGATGTGTTTGTGTCTTGGTTGTGGATGTTTGGTTGTATGTATATGCTTGGATTGGTGGTATGTTATGTTGTGTAGGTGTGTGTATTAAAGGGTGGCAAAATGGCTTCGCAAATAACCATATTTTTGTCCACACGGGCGTGTGTCTAGGCTGTGTATGACACACAGTTTGCCCCACAGGCATGTGTTTAGGTCATGTTTCCCCTGCACCTTAGTTTTGAGAAAAAAAATGCTCAGAATTGAGCACACGGGCTGAGACACGGGCGTGTGTCTTAGCCGTGTGGATGGCATGGTCTTGAACACGGGCGTGTGCCCTAGCTGTGTGAAGTCTGAACCTATTTTATGAAATTTAATTTTCTACATGGCCTAGCACACAAGCGTGTGATTTCGCCGTGTGATCTCAATTTGTTCATAGTTTACATGAGAAAGGGCCACGGGCGTGTGTGACCACACGACTTGCCCACACGGGCATGTCCCATATCCACACGGGCGTGTGACCCCTGTTTAGGGAAAAAAATTTCTATGTTTTGTAAAAATTTCTAAAGTTCTTGGTTTAGTCCCTAACTACCTCCATTGCATGTTATGGGCCTCGTAGGCTCATAATAGGGACATTGTGATTAAATATGAATGATTTTAATTTGGGCGCAAATTTATAACCTAGAATTGTATGTTTGTTTGTGTGATAAGTCTAGTAATGTCTCGTACCCTGTTCTAGCGTTGAATACGGGTAAGGGGTGTTACAATTTAAATTGATGATTTGTATATTTATGTTAAGATTGAGTTATTTTATACGAGCTTAATAAGCTATAAAGCTTACTTTGTTATTTTTCCATTTTTTATGGATATCTTAAAGCTAGCTTGGACTCGGGGATCGTCGAAGACTACAGCACACTATCGAACTATCAATTTGGTACTTTTGAGCTTATGTTTTAAGTATATGGCATGTATAGGGACTTTGGTCTTTTTGGTTAATGAATTAATGATGGAAGTAGTCATTTGAGTTGGCTTGTAAATGTTCTAAGTTTGGTTTTGTATATTGCCATATAAGTTGGCTTGTTTTGGTATATTTGAATCACATATATATATATGGCTTGGATTGTGAGTTCATGGATAGGTATATGTTTATGGATTATAAAGATTGTGGAGGTCAATTGGTTGATATCAGAATAGTTATATGCTTGTGAGTTTTATGTTTAATGATGCATGTTTAGAAGTGTCTAGCAAGTTAAATTATAAATGTGCATTTGGTATAAATGGTATGACATGTTTTGTGCTTAGTGTGTATAGAGAATGGGAGTATTGAATGTGTATAAATTATGTTTGAATTGGTTGATTTAAAATGCCTATTGATGCTATGTATTGGGGCCTTTAAGTTTGATGTATTTGAGCACAAGTTTGGTGGCAAAATGGCTTGGTAAATAGCCTATTTTTGTCCACACGGGCAGAGACATGGGTATTTGTCTTAGTCGTGTACGATACACGATCATGTACACGGCCGTGTGTCACCTGGTGTTGAAATTGAAATTAAGTCAGTATGCTCCACACGACCTCACACACGGGCTTGTGATTTGGCCGTGTAGCATAAGTCAGTATACCATATAGGTTTGGCACGGCCTAGCACACGGCTTAGCACACAAGTGTGTATGGCCGTTTTTAGGGCCTCGTGTGACCCAAGTCAGATAGTTACATGGGGTCAGACACAACCTAGGACACTGCTATGTGATACCATTTCGAATGTCCACACGGCCTGTGACACGAGCGTGTCTCACACGGCCAAGCCACACAGGCGTGTGTCCCCTATTTTTGAGAAAATTTTCTAAGTATTCAAAAAGTTTCCAAAGTTATCAGTTTAGTCCCAAACCACCCTCAATGCATGTTTAGGGCCTCGTAGGCTTATATTAGGGACAATATGTTTGAGATTGATTGATGATTGCCTAAAATTTGAAAATGTATGCAAAATGAATGCGTAATTAGTATATAAGTCCGGTAATGCTCTGTAACCCTATTTCGACATTGAATACAAGTGAGGGGTGTTACAGATAATATCTAACTAGATTCCCCCAAAACTAAAAGACCTGAGGAGTTTTACAATACTAATAAAAATAACAGACATTCACTTTAGCAAAGCTCTGTGTGATTTAACAGCTAGTATTAATTTAAAACCCTTATCAATATATGAAAAACTTGGGTTAGAGGAGCTTAAAACTTCCTAGATCACATAACAATTAGTTGATAGGTCTTTAGTACCACCGGAGGGGAAACTTGAAGATGTGTTGGTAAAAGTGCTAACTTTTATCAGTCCGATTGATTTTGTAGTTTAAGATTTTGATGAGGACAATGAGGTGCCTATTCTGTTGGGTGGAACATTTTTAGGAACATTAAGGTCCACCATTGACCTAGAAAATAATGAGTTAACTATGAGGATCAATGGTGAGATGGGGAGTTTTAAATGTGATCATCAATAAAATGAGGTAAACAAGGAAACATTAAGGAAAAAAAATGTTACGAAATATCTATACAAAACCCTAATTACCTTGAACCATGAAAGGTTTTTTTTGTGATTAGTGCAAAACATAAAAGCAAATTCAGAAAATGAGATAAGCGGAGGAAGGTGGATTGGCATGATGAATGCTAGACCAACACTGTTATAAACAAAATTAGAAAAGTGTCCATGCGTACATTAATAGATCTGACACATGAATCAGGCAGCAAGACATGTCATTTTTTAACTACATTTGAACATTTTGTATATTATTGTATTTCTATCTCACAAATAGTTTAGAATATAATTTTTATTTAAATGTATGTTTAATGTGAACTGAAAAACTTTGAGAATTGGAAATCAATGATAAAATATACTCGATGCTGCAACACGTCACCTCAGTGCCACAACACTAAGGACACTACAAACAAAATCGAGTAAACAAGCTCGATGTCGTGACACAGCACTTTTGTGTTATGACATAGTGAACAGTATATCCCATGGCTAAAACATTCAGAGGGTTTTGCGACATCGAACCTCAATGTCACGACATTGGCAACTTGCAATGGTGTCACAACACAGAACCTCTGTGTCGCGACATTGCCGCAATTTTTAATAGGGTCTACCTGACCCGATGCGCAACCCGTCGATATTTAACTTGATTTTACCCAGGTTTCAACCTTAAAAACCTCATCTTGAAATCCCTAAATCACTTTAAACTTATCTTCAAATACTTCCTATCCTTAAAATTTTTCCTAAAACCTCTTAAAAACCCTTAATCCCTAAAACCCCTCTTTGGTATTTTATCTTCTGCTGGAATTATTCTCTTCTTTTTTTCATTCTCATTTGGTGCAGACCATACCCCATAAAGAACAACCTTTCATAAGGAATCTAAAGAAATTAGTCAAGGTTAAGGGTTCCTAACTTATTTTTACTATTTCATTAGATATATTTTTTTATAGTTTGTTAGTTTTTAGAATACGGTTACATTGAATATGTTGCCTAACAAGTCTATAAAAACAAATATACGAGAACCACCAAAGGTTTTGAATCTTTTAAAAATTCAAAATCACAATGTTGAAATATATTTCCTCAAGCTTCAAGGTAAAACTTTTATTCAGGAAAGAGTATTCAAACCATCAATGGTTCATTGCCGTCACGAGATAGGAGCATTTTTCACAATCCCAAAAGAAAATGTTGTTATTCCTCTTGTGCTAGAATTCTACGATGCTCTTAGGGATGAAGAAACTTGGAGATCACATGGTGTCATGTGGAAAACGGTAACAATACGAGGTGAGAATGTGCCTTTCTCCCCAAAAAAGATTTGTAAATATTACAATGCTCTATATTATGAATGTGTGTTTTTAGAAAATATTGATCTATCAAGATTTCAAGATATCAAAATAGATATCATTGTAAAATATTTAACAAAAAGTCTAGGTGAATGGAACCTCCAACTAAATACCGGACTACTGGCCAACTCCAATCAAGCTATAATGTTCCCAATAGCTAAAATGTGGATGAAATTTATTTGCACTAGAATCACACCTTTTCTTAATCATAC
This sequence comes from Gossypium arboreum, assembly GCF_025698485.1. Lineage (NCBI taxonomy): Eukaryota > Viridiplantae > Streptophyta > Magnoliopsida > Malvales > Malvaceae > Gossypium > Gossypium arboreum. The sequence continues at coordinate 61,734,506 of NC_069075.1, read as the reverse complement.
AAACATTAATACACTTTGAGCTATTTTGTTATATCATATTTTACAGAAGAAGCATGTAACACCCCATACCCGTAACCCACGCCGGAGCGGAATACGATGCATTACCTAACTTGATCTCATACACACAAATGTTCCCCAAGTCACCAAGACTTGGTCCCATTTTAGAACATTTTCAATTTCTACTTTAAACTTCTTATTATGGGCCTACGAGCCCCAAATATACCATTGAAAACTATTCGAGATCAGCCCATGTCCTTAAACCATCTATACAGAATTTGACTTTGAAATAGGGCACACGCCCATGTAGAAGGGCAACACTCCCGTGTGGCCATTTCAACATGGTCGTGTTGATAGCCCATGTGGCTCACACGACCTAAGAAATACATGGACATGCCCATGTCCTCTACCTGTGTGGGATTAATTATAAATGCACACCTATAAGGGTTTTCACACGGCCTGGCATACGCCCTTGTCCCTGGCCTGTGTCCTTCACACGGCCATGACATGCCCATGTCTTATCTCGTGTGCAAAAACATGGACATTCACGTCAGCATCCCAAAAATGTCACACGGCCAAGGCACACGCCCTTGTGCTAGGCTGTGTCCATCACACGGCTGAGACACACGGTCGTGTCTCTGCCCGTGTGTTTACGATCATGCATACTAACTTGAAATTTTTACGTGCAGGGGATACAAGGCCAAACCACACACCCATAAGGCAAACTGTGTGTCACACACAGCCTAGACACACGCTCGTGTGTCTACCCGTGTGGACAATATAAGGCTATTTACCAAGCCTTTTAGCCACCCTCATTTACACAACCTGCTCAATGGCAACCAAAACCAATATAAGGCTATCTCATGCGACCAAATCAGGCACAATAAACAACATTCCATTTGTGCATTTTACTAATCCATGAAAATAACATTTTTGCATATAAATCAAATTGAATAATAGCCATCATTCAAGGCTTAATACAAAATGAAGTGTTTCCAACCCAAGCCAACACATTTGGCCAATTTTCAATGACACAAAAATTAGTAAAGTCTAAGCCCTATACATGGCATATTCAAAAATATAAATCAAACTATACTGAATGCTTCGATTGATAGTGTGATCGATATCTCTGACTTCCTTTGGTCCTTGAGCTAGATAGGTGGCACTATAAGAAAATTAAAGAGGAGAGGGAGTAAGCATAAAGCTTAGTAAGTTGCATATAAATAAATATATAACATAACTTCACCATTCATAAACAAGTATCATAATACACAAGTGGCATAAGCAAAACTTACTCATCAATATTCAATACACCTCATATAGCATATATTGAGCTCACATTTCATACATACCATATAGGTACCTATACCATTGACAACCCGGTTATACTTTCCTTGTTAACTTGAAATCGTACTTTCAGCATTGAACCATTTGGAACATTATCGGATAATCATTTAGCCTCAAACATGGGGTCAGGAGCTAATGCCATGTCCCAAACATGGTCTTATACAAGGTCTAGCATATTTGTGCCGATGCCATGTCCCAGACATGGTCTTACACTGGCACATCTCGTAGCCGATGCATGTCCCAGACATGTCTTACACTAGCTTACGTCTCGAGGCTGATGCATATCCCAGACATGTCTTACACTAGCACTCATCTCAATACTGATGCCATGTTGCAGACATGGTCTTACACTAGCTCTCATAATATGGCCGATGCATGTCCCAAACATGTCTTACACTATCTCACACAAGTGACCCAAACGTTATGGCATGAATATCCATTTCCTAAGGTTCAATCGGGAATCGTACTATCTCTATTCTCATCATATTTTCTCATTTCCACAATCAAGAAATTTATGCTATAATAATTTCAATACAATTCAAATACATATATTATTAATGTAGTTGTACTATTTACAAACAACTTACCTCGGATTACAAAATATTGTGACTAGTCGGTTTAGTCTATTTGTTTGACTTTCCCCCGGTCTAGGTTCGGATTCGGTATTTCTTGATCTATAATAACAAAATCCACTTATTTAGTCACTTTATCAATATAGGCACTCTACAATTCAGAATTGGGCAAAATGACCAATTTGCCCCTAGACTTTTGCAAAATGACCATTTTACCCCTAAGCCCGAAAATTAATTTTTATCGAATTTCTTCACATATTAAGCCTAGCCGAACCCTTTCTAATCTTATAGAAACTCCAAATTCCCATTATTTCACACACTTATCGTCTATTTTACAACTTATGCAAAATAGTCCTTTTAGGTGTTTTCATGCTAACACCTTTCACAAAAGTTGTTTATAAGACACACAAGACTCATTTTCTTCCATAAAACTCAGAAAAAATTAAAAATCCTTTCATGGAAAAACCCTAAACTCTTAATCATTTTGCAAAATAGTACCCACATTTGAAAGCTTATGCTTCAAGGGTCTCAAAAATGCAAAAATCATCAACAAAGGGTTTGAAAATCACTTACTCGTGAGGATTACAAGTTGCTGAAATTTCTAAGCTTTCAAACCCCTTTAAAAGGCTAATTTTCAATGGATAAAGAGGATGAAAAAGGGATGATATGATCTTTCCTTTATTTACTCCTATTTTAGACAAAATAAGCCATCTAACATACCAACTTTTGAAAATTTTAACCTTTGTCTCCTATGGCCGGCCATGCCTCCCTAAAGGGTCTAATTTCCTTTTAAAGACCCCCAATTTAGGTTCTCTAGCTATTTGGCTCTTTTATCTATCAAAATAGGACTTTTTCATTTTATGGAATTTGGTTCTTTTTCACAATTAAGCTCACAAACGTCACAATTATCTCACCAACTTTTTCATGTACTCTTAAAAACATACTATAACATCTAAGTAATTATAAAATAATTTATTCAACTATGGATTTATGGTCCCGAGACCACTATTCCGGCTAGATCCTAAATCGGGTTGTTACAAAGCAGATAAGCATAGGGCAATGGATCTATCAAAGTACGAAGTGTTTTGTTAATGGCCAAAAGGTCGGGATTTTCTTTCCTCATCTCATAGGTTTTGAAGGAAGAGAACGAGTAGTTCATGTGCCCAATAAAAAAGCTTAATAGGCGATTCTATGTACACTCAGTACGTAGGACTCAACTAAAAGAAAATCATAGATTGGAACCAAAGGAGAAAAGAAAATATGGACATCCTAGCTTCATTCAAAAGAAAAGTAAAATCGACATCTAAACAAGAAAGGGGTGAAAGAAAATATGAAAAAATAGATGAAATGATATGATAGATGCAAGAAACATGCCAATTTCTTCAAGAATTTACACAACGGAACAACATGAGAATTCCTAATTATCTGCCAAACATGTTTGGCCCGATGCAAATCCATCATAATGAGAAAGACCAAGGTAGCGAGGGAGGAGAAAGAAGGAAAATAGGATGATAGAAACTAAAAAATTAATTTTATTTTTAAAGATTCTAATTAACTTTTGATTATTAAGGCTAACAATAGATTTTTATATTTGTCTTCTTTTCTATTTTAAAATTTTCTTTGTAAGAAGCCCACACAAAAGAAGCACAACATTTTTGAGGTTATAACGAACAAGGATGGGAGGAACCACCATTAGACCATTACAATGTCATGATCAATCGGGTAACTTCATTCCTTATCTATTAAAGTATGCACATTAAGGACAATGTGTTATCTAAAGTGTGGGGGTAACATAGGAAATTTGTTTTTGATTTTCAAATGTGTGCTTGAGCTTGTAGAAATGCAAGTGATTGGTTAGGGGTCGGTATATAGGTTGATTGTGTTTACTAGACTACTAAGTTCTATACATTACACTGAAAATAAAAATTGATTAATTGAATATACCAAATGATGTAGAAATATAGGAAACGAGCATCGTAGTATGTATGGTAAATAGTTGAGTTTGTGATTGTTTGATTGATTAAATTTGTTAATATTGAGGTACCTAGGGATGACCTAAGGCATTGTTAGGTATACAACTAGAGCCAAAAAAATTTAACCTTGTTTATCAATCCTTAGTAGCTCTTTTGAGCTAGAAAACTCTTATTAATGAACCTTTATGCAAAACTCGAGCAAAAATGTTAATATGTACTTACCCTTTCTATTTGGTCTCGAATTGCACAAATATAGATATTTGGCCAAACATATTGGAGGTTAAGTAGATACATCATGGTCGATTTTGTAAAAAAAAAAATGAAATAGGAAGAAGCAATGTGATATAGTGATTATAGGTTAGCCAATATGTGCAAAACAAAAGATAAATGTGACAGCCCAAAATAGACCCTAGCCGGAATGTGGTTTCGGGACCACAAAACCGAGGCATAACAATAATTTAAAATTTATTTCGATGCCTATAATATGTGTGTATTCATGTATGACATTTTTTTTGATGATTGATTTAGTGTTATAAAGGTGAATTCCACTAGAAAGGACTTAGTAGTGAACTTTGAAAATACGATAGGGAAAGGGGTGATGACTAATTAAAGCATGCATGCAAAATAATGGACTTGCATGTCAAATTCCCCCTTTTTACAAGTAATGGCCGGCCATGACAAAGAGATATGGGTTAAACATGTCATGAAACATGTTTTGTTGGGCATTAGGGAGAAATAGTAAACAAATAAGCATGGGTAAGAAAAGAATGAAAAAAAATGTGTGTGAGAGAGTAGCATACCCCATTGCCGTGCAACCAAGAAGAGAAAACAAAAAATTTGTTCATGCTTGCTCTCTCCTTTTGGCCGAAAATACTAAGAGGAAGAAGGGATTTTGCTTCATTTCCTTTGTTTAGAAGAGATCTAGAAGGTGATTTGGCTAAATTTGCATCAAGATTAAGGTATGTATGAGGTTGTGTTGGGAGTTTCATGCATGTTTTGGTTGCTAACTTGATGTGCATGTTAGCCATGGCTCAAATCTTTGTTATGCCATGGAAATGGTATTTGGCCAAAGTTGTTATAGTGATAAAGCCATTGCATGCTAAGTGTGAAGCTTGATGATGATGCATGCAAAGATGGATTGCCTACTCTTGAGTAAGACTTTGAGTTTTCTCTTTGTTTTATCATGATTGAAGTTGAAAAGGAGCATGATTGTCATATTCGCCATGATGCATTCTTGAGCATGATTCATGCTTCTTGCATGTTAGTTAAAATTTGTGTTTTGGATGGCTATGGACACCTTGAAAATTCGGCCATGCTCATATATGCATATATATGATTGCACATTATGTTTGGTTATGAACTAAGTGATGAATATATTGGTTTAAAGAAGAAAATGTGGAAGAATGCTTGTGAAATTGCAAGCACAATTCGGCCTAGCACACATATAAGTGCTTGATGCTATATTATAAGTTTTAATACACATGTGCAAAGCATTAATTAGTAAATTGCATGCTGTTTTTGTGAGGTATTAAGTGCAAATTTGACCTCAACATGTACATGAATATTCGGCCTTGGGTAGCCTATTGAAGGCCTTAGCATTTCCTTGATGCTCAAATAAATTGTATTGAATTGCTTGATGTAGTATAAAATGTGCATGACCATTGTGTATTCAAGCTAAAGAGTGGCCATATGACCATTTAAAATCCTTGTCATATTCGGCCATAAGCAAGCACAATGAGGTTTTAATAAATTGAATTTGTTTGAATTAGCTCAAGAGCTAAGAGGGCCACAATTGGACAAGGGGAAGGAAAAGGTGATCGAATAGCCGAAAAAGCCGTTCGACAACATCCGAGGTAAGTCCTCAAGAAGTGACCTTACTTGAATTATGTGAGATGAAATATGGATGTGTATGATTATTGATTATGTGCATTGAAAGTCGACATGTTTGAGCCTTAGTAACGAAAATGAAATATGTATGTCCAATGATTATTGATGTACGTGTGCATGAGAAATTGAATGATATCCGGACTAAGCCCCGAAGACAATTATGCTGGAAATTATATCCGGGTTAAGACCGAAGGCAATTGTGCTAGTGGCTATATCCGGTTAAGACCAAGGCAATTGTGCTAGTGGCTATATCCGGCTAAGACCGAAGGCATTCGTATGAGTTATTCTATCCGGCTAAGACCAAGGCATTTGTGCACGTGATTATATCCGGTTATATTCAAGAATCTTGGGCTGGAGGTGAGTGTTGGTTGCTGTAATGAATTCAATCAGTACACTCGAAAAGCCCAAAGGATAAGGTACGTTATATGTGCATTGAAAGTCGACATGTTTGAGCAACATTCGCTCAATCGACTAATGAATTGATTGATACTTGTGAAATTATATAATGATGAAGTGTGAAGTAAGAATGTGTATAAATGAAATGATGCATTTGGCTATGTGAATGTATTGCTGTAATTAGAGTTGATTATATTCCTTGAGACTTACTAAGCATAAAAATGCTTACCCGTTGCTTTGGCTCTCGGTTTTTTTAGATTTCGTCAAGCAATCGGATTTGGGATCGTTGAAGTCAAGTCATCCACACTATCAAGCCTCCATTTTGGTATAAATTTTGGTTGAACTTGAGATGGCATGTATAGGACTACCTCATGTTTGTTAAATATGTTGTAATGTAAGTATGTACGGCCATGCGAAAATGGCTCGAAAAGGAAGCATGAACTTAGACTAATTGTGGTTTGTATATATATATTTGGTGTCATGATGTGGCTATGGCTTGGAAATAGGAATGTTGGTCATATGATCAGCCATTGGCATGGTTAAAATGATCATATATGAACCTATGTATGGCAAGACTAGTTGATTCATGGAGACTACCAAATAGGTAAGCCCTACCTTAAAAACAGATGCTGCCAGCTGCAGTGGCGTGAATGTGAAAAATCACCAAAATTCATAGGAATGGAATTAAATAGCGAATAAGCTATGTAAATGAACCTTGGTGAGTCTATTTTCTTATGGAAGAAACGAAATGGTCATAGGAGTTACAGGTTAAGAGATATTAAAGTTATTGTGAGACAGGGCCAGAATGGTTTCTGGGTTCCCTGTCGCAACTTTACAAATTCACTATAAATTATCCAAAAATAATTAGGAGACATACCATATGTTTCCAGATTCCATTTTGAGTCTAGTTTCATTACAAACAAACGGCATCAGCATTAAAGCCCTGTACAGAGAGATATTCAAGTTATACCACGCAAAGGTCAGAGCAGTCGATCCCTGTAACATGGGTGACTTTAACTAATAAACTGTACCAATTGGCCCGACCAAAAATTCTAGAAATAAATCCATGGATGAATATATGAGTCTAAATTCAGGGAAAATTTACGAAACCAGTTTCTGAGTTTTGAAACTCGAGATATGATTTTTAAGGCGACAGTGACGCAGTTTTTCCAGCCTGACTGAAATGTCCAATGGATGGGCAAAACAAGTGAACTTGGCTTGCTAACCCTCGTGTCCGACACGGCGATGGTCTCGGGTTCGGGTGTTACAATTTTATTGGTATCGAGCCACGGTTTAGTCGATTCTAGGACTACCGTGATGTGTTTGGGGTCTAGCTATACATGCCATTAAATGATGGATCGATAGTGTGGTGATTTCTGACAATTTGACTTTGTGTTTGTTTATAGCAATGGATCCCGATCCCAACCGAGCGATAGCTGATGATGTGGAGAGTATGGCGCCTGCTCCGCACAAGGGACAGCGCCGGGACTCTCAACCTATGGCCAGCAATCCTAATGACGAGGCTAGGCAAGCCTTTTATAGTGTGATGAACGAATGGTTTAATCAATACATTCGAACCAACACGGTACTGTTCCACAACCTCCATTCCCGACAAATGCAACCCCGCCCTACAATACCTCCGTGATGACCAAATAAGGTCAAGTAAGCCCCGATCGATAGGATTCAAAACATGGGGCAACTGAATTTAAGGCTACGGATGATGATGATGCCGAAGCGAGCTGAATTTTGGTTAGATAACACTATCCGGGTGCTTGATGAGCTATCCTGTACACCCGATGAGTGCTTAAAGTGTACCATCTCCTTGCTACGAGTCCGCCTACTATTGGTGGAGTACTCGACTTACGTGGTGCCCAGAGAGCAAGTGACTTGGGAATTCTTTCAAACCGAGTTCAAAAAACTATATCGATCGAGATTCATCGACCAAAAGCGGAGGGAATTTCTTGATCTTAAGCAAGGTTCTATGTCCGTTACCGACTCACGAACGAAAGTTTGTGAGGCTTAGCCGACGCTGCGAGAATGCATTTCGTCCGAAGCTATTATGTGTAAACGCTCGAGGATGGGATGAATGATGATAAAAGGATGTTCGTTGGCATTCTCGAAATACGAGTTCGTAGTACTTGTTGAGCGAGCTTGTAAAGCGAAGAGCTTAGAAAGGAGAAATAAAAGTTGATGTGGGAACCGGAGAATTCGAAGAGGTCCTCGGAAAGTCTCTTCAACAGGCATCGAAGAGATTTCGAGATGATGTGAGCCGGTTTAGAGGCGTTTCGGGCTTTTCTAGACGAGGACGCGATCGACCCCCTGTGACCACACGAGTCACTTCGATCGCCAGTGGTGGAAATGATCGCCGAGAGAGGCGAGTGTCTACATTGTGGCAAATGGCATTCGGGGAGCTGTTGGTTTCATGATCGCTCCTGCTATAAGTGTGGATCGGCCGACCACTTTATGAAGGATTGCCCGAGGATGCATGAACAGAATGTAAGTCAGAGTGCAAACCCGGGTGCTACCATCGCCGAGGTAGGCCACCTAGAAATATGGGCAATGTCGATGGCGGTCGAGAGGATCTAGAGATGCTACCATCGATCTGAGGCTCGTGCTCTGCTAGGACTTATGCCATCGCGCACGCCGAGGATCTTGCCTCTCCGGATGTTATTACCGGTACTTTCACTCTTTTCAATACAAATGTGATTGCTTTGATTGACCCTGGTTCTACTCATTCATATATATGTGAAACCTTAGCATCCAGTAAGACTTTGCCCATTGAGTCTACTGAGTTTGTAATTCGGGTGTCAAACCCCTTGGGTCATTACGTGCTTGTCAACAAAGTGTGCAAGAAAAGTCCCCTAGTGTTCCGAGGTTCTTGTTTTCCGGCGGACTTGATGCTTTTGCCGTTCGATGAGTTCGATGTTATTCTTGGTTTGGATTGGTTGACCATGCACGATGCGGTTGTAAATTGCAAGAGCAAGACTATCGATTTGAGGTGCGCGAATAATGAAATAATTCGGGTTGAGTCCACGGACTTAAAGGGTTGCCACCGTAATATCGCCGATGTTGGCCCGTAAATATGTAAGAAAAGGGTGCGGCGTACCTTTCGTCGTGCTCGATGACAAGGAATCGAGAAGAAACCCGAATCTGTGCCCGTGGTTTGTGAATACCGGATGTTTTCCCGAAGAATTGCGGGTTTACCACCTGTTCGGAAATAGAATTTGGCATCGAATTGGTACCGGTACCACTCAATTTCGATAGCTCCGTATCGTATGGCACCAACGGAATTAAAGGAGTTGAAAGCTCGGTTGCAAGAATTGGTGGATAGAGGTTTTGCTCTTGAAGTTTTTCGCCTTGGGTGCGCCGGTGTTGTTCGTGAAGAAGAAGGATGGAACCATGCGATGTGCATCGACTATCGTCGACTTAACAAAGCGACGATAAAGAACAAATATCCGTTGCCACGTATTGACGACTTGTTCGATCAAGCGAAGGGAGCCTCGGTGTTCTCGAAAATAGATTTGAGATCGGGCTACTATCAATTGCAAATCAAGATTCGGACGTGCCCAAGACCGCCTTCGAGCGAGATATGGTCACTATGAGTTCCTAGTGATGCCGTTTGGGCTCACTAATGCCCTGCGGTATTTATGGATTTAATGAATCGGATCTTTAGACCATATTTGGATCGATTCGTAGTCGTGTTCATTGATGACATCTTGGTCTATTCAAGAAATGAGACCGAACATCTTGAACACCTGCGGTTAGTGCTGCAAATTTTACGGGACAAGCAATTATATGCTAAGTTCAAACAAGTGTGAGTTCGGTTAAGAGAGGTTAGCTTCTTGGGTCATGTGGTATCTCGCATCGGTATTCGAGTCGACCGAATAAAATTTCAGCCATACTTAATTGGAAGCCTCAGAAATATTCTTGAGGTTCGAGAGCTTTTTGGGGCTTGCTTGTTATTACCGATGATTTGTAAAGGCTTCTCAACGATAGCCACGCCGATGACGGCTTCTCCAAAAGGATGTTAAGTTCGAATGGACGGAGAAATGCCAAAAAGTTTCGATCAATGAAGACTTATTTGATGAAGCCCCAATTCTAGTGCAACCCGAGTCCGCAAGGAGTTTGTCATCTATAGCGACGCCTCTCTACTTGGGTTAGGTTGCGTATTAATGCAAGAAGGTCGAGTTGTGGCCTGTCGTCGAGGCAATTAAAGCCACATGAGAAAAATTATCCGACTCATGATCTCGAGTTGGCGCCATCGTATTCGCCTTAAAGATTTGGCGACATTACTTATTTGGTGAAAGGTGCCATGTATACTCGGATCACAAAAGTCTCAAATATTTGATGACCCAAAGAGACTTAAATCTGCGACAAAGACATTGGCTCGAGTGTTAAAGGATTATGAGTGATCATTGACTATCACCGGGAAAGGCGAATGTGGTTGCGGATGCCTTGAGTCGTAAATCGTTATTCACCGTATGAGCGATGAATGTGCACTTGTCCGTCCGATCCGACCCAGTGTGTTAGTGGCTGAATTGAAAGCCAAACCATTATTGACACACCAAATTCGAGAAGCTCGAAAAATCGACGACGAGTTGGTTGCAAAAGCGGCTGCGTGTGTTCGAACAAGGACTCGGAGTTTCAAATCGACGATGACGATTGTTTGAGGTTCAAAAGTCGTCTGTGTGTCCCAAAGAATTCAGAACTCATTTCGATAATTTTGAATGAAGCCCATTGTAGCCGAATGGCAATCCACCCGGGGAGTACGAAGATGTACAATGATTTGAAACGTCGGTTTTGGTGGCATGGTATGAAGCGAGACATCTCCGACTTTGTTTCGAGATGTTTAATATGTCAACAAGTGAAAGCGGAACATCAGGTGCCTTCAGGATTACTTCAGCCAATCACGATACCCGAGTGGAAATGGGATCGAGTCACAATGGACTTTGTATCCGGACCGCCATTGTCGACAAAGTAAGAAGGATGCGGTTTGGGCCGTGGTAGATCGATTGACTAAGTCGGCCCACTTTATCCCCGTACGTACGGATTTTTCAATGGACAAACTAGCTGAATTGTACGTTTCTCAGATTGTGAGATTACACGGGGTGCCTATTTCCATCGTGTCGGATAGAGATCCGAGATTTACCTCGCGATTTTGGAAAAAGTTGCAAGAAGCTTTGGGTACCAAGTTGCATTTCAGCACCGCTTTTCACCCCAAACCGATGGTCAATTCGAGCGGATAATTCGGATACTTGAGGATATGTTAAGATGTTGCGTCCTCGAGTTTAGTGGTTCATGGAATGGTATTTGCCGTTGATTGAATTCGCTTACAACAACGACTTTCAATCAAGTACTAAGATGGCACCCTCGAGGCCTTATGCGGTCGTAAATCTTTGTACACCATTGTTTTGGACCGAGCTCGGTGAAAGCAAGATTTTCGGGTGGATTTGATTAGGGATGCTGAAAAAGTGAAAGTAATCCGTGAAAGTCTCAAGATAGCCTCCGATCGTCGAAGTCGTGTGCAGCGGATCTAAAGCGTAAGGATATCGAGTATCGTGGGTGATAAAGTGTTTCTCAAGGTATCGCCTTGGAAAAGGATACTCGTGTTCGGTAGTAAGGGCAAGTTGAGCCCGAGGTTCATTGGGCCATATGAGATATCGAGCGAGTCGGTCCAGTGGCATATCGCTTGATTTTGCCCCCTGAACTCAAAAAGGTTCACGATGTCTTTCACGTTTCGATGCTTCGACGCTATAGATCCGATCCATCGCACGTGATTAGTCCATCAGAAATTGAAATTCAAGCTAATATGAGTTATGAGGAAGAACCGATTCGTATCCTATCACGAAGTGAAAGAATTGCGAAACAAGCGGGTTCCGCTAGTGAAAGTGTTATGGCTCAAGCACGGGATAGAAGAAGCTACTTGGGAGACCGAGAACTCTATGAAAGAGCGATATCCAAACCTATTTACCGGTAAGATTTTCGGGGACGAAAATTTCTTAAGAGGGGGAGAGTTGTGACAGCCCAAAATAGACCCTAGTCGGAATGTGGTTTCGGGACCACAAAACCGAGGCATAACAATAATTTAAAATTTATTTCGATGCCTATAATATGTGTGTATTCATGTATGACATTTTTTGATGATTGATTTAGTGTTATAAAGGTGAATTCCACTAGAAAGGACTTAGTAGTGAACTTTGAAAATACGATAGGGAAAGGGGTGATGACTAATTAAAGCATGCATGCAAAATAATGGACTTGCATGTCAAATTCCCCTTTTACAAGTAATGGCCGGCCATGACAAAGAGATATGGGTTAAACATGTCATGAAACATGTTTTGTTGGGCATTAGGGAGAAATAGTAAACAAATAAGCATGGGTAAGAAAAGAATGAAAAAAAAAATGTGTGTGAGAGAGTAGCATACCCCATTGCCGTGCAACCAAGAAGAGAAAAACAAAAAATTTGTTCATGCTTGCTCTCTCCCTTTTTGGCCGAAAATACTAAGAGGAAGAAGGATTTTGCTTCATTTCCTTTGTTTAGAAGAGATCTAGAAGGTGATTTGGCTAAATTTGCATCAAGATTAAGGTATGTATGAGGTTGTGTTGGGAGTTTCATGCATGTTTTGGTTGCTAACTTGATGTGCATGTTAGCCATGGCTCAAATCTTTGTTATGCCATGGAAATGGTATTTGGCCAAAGTTGTTATAGTGATAAAGCCATTGCATGCTAAGTGTGAAGCTTGATGATGATGCATGCAAAGATGGATTGCCTACTCTTGAGTAAGACTTTGAGTTTTCTCTTTGTTTTATCATGATTGAAGTTGAAAAGGAGCATGATTGTCATATTCGCCATGATGCATTCTTGAGCATGATTCATGCTTCTTGCATGTTAGTTAAAAATTTGTGTTTTGGATGGCTATGGACACCTTGAAAATTCGCCATGCTCATATATGCATATATATGATTGCACATTATGTTTGGTTATGAACTAAGTGATGAATATATTGGTTTAAAGAAGAAAATGTGGAAGAATGCTTGTGAAATTGCAAGCACAATTCGCCTAGCACACATATAAGTGCTTGATGCTATATTATAAGTTTTGGGCCACAATGTGCAAAGCATTAATTAGTAAATTGCATGCTGTTTTGTGAGGTATTAAGTGCAAATTTGACCTCAACATGTACATGAATATTCGCCTTGGGTAGCCTATTGAAGGCCTTAGCATTTCCTTGATGCTCAAATAAATTGTATTGAATTGCTTGATGTAGTATAAAATGTGCATGACCATTGTGTATTCAAGCTAAAGAGTGGCCATATGACCATTTAAAATCCTTGTCATATTCGGCCATAAGCAAGCACAATGAGGTTTTAATAAATTGAATTTGTTTGAATTAGCTCAAGAGCTAAGAGGGCCACAATTGGACAAGGGGAAGGAAAAGGTGATCGAATAGCCGAAAAAGCCGTTCGACAACATCCGAGGTAAGTCCTCAAGAAGTGACCTTACTTGAATTATGTGAGATGAAATATGGATGTGTATGATTATTGATTATGTGCATTGAAAGTCGACATGTTTGAGCCTTAGTAACGAAAATGAAATATGTATGTCCAATGATTATTGATGTACGTGTGCATGAGAAATTGAATGATATCCGGGCTAAGCCCCGAAGACAATTATGCTGGAAATTATATCCGGTTAAGACCGAAGGCAATTGTGCTAGTGGCTATATCCGGTTAAGACCAAGGCAATTGTGCTAGTGGCTATATCCGGCTAAGACCAAGGCATTCGTAATGCGAGTTATTCTATCCGGCTAAGACCAAGGCATTTGTGCACGTGATTATATCCGGTTATATTCTGAAGAATCTTGGGCTGGAGGTGAGTGTTGGTTGCTGTAATGAATTCAATCAAGACACTCGAAAAGCCCAAAGGATAAGGTACGTTATATGTGCATTGAAAGTCGACATGTTTGAGCAACATTCGCTCAATCGACTAATGAATTGATTGATACTTGTGAAATTATATAATGATGAAGTGTGAAGTAAGAATGTGTATAAATGAAATGATGCATTTGGCTATGTGAATGTATTGCTGTAATTAGAGTTGATTATATTCCTTGAGACTTACTAAGCATAAAATGCTTACCCGTTGCTTTGGCTCTCGCTTTTTTTAGATTTCGTCAAGCAATCGGATTTGGGATCGTTGAAGTCGAAGTCATCCACACTATCAAGCCTCCATTTTGGTATAAATTTTGGTTGAACTTGAGATGGCATGTATAGGACTACCTCATGTTTGTTAAATATGTTGTAATGTAAGTATGTACGACCATGCGAAAATGGCTCGAAAAGGGAAGCATGAACTTAGACTAATTGTGGTTTGTATATATATATTTGGTGTCATGATGTGGCTATGGCTTGGAAATAGGAATGTTGGTCATATGATCAGCCATTGGCATGGTTAAAATGATCATATATGAACCTATGTATGGCAAGACTAGTTGATTCATGGAGACTACCAAATAGGTAAGCCCTACCTTAAAACAGATGCTGCCAGCTGCAGTGGCGTGAATGTGAAAAATCACCAAAATTCATAGGAATGGAATTAAATAGTGAATAAGCTATGTAAATGAACCTTGATGAGTCTATTTTCTTATGGAAGAAACGAAATGGTCATGGGAGTTACAGGTTAAGAGATATTAAAGTTATTGTGAGACAGGGCCAGAATGGTTTCTGGGTTCCCTGTCGCAACTTTAAAAATTCACTATAAATTATCCAAAAATAATTAGGAGACATACCATATATTTACAGATTCCATTTTGAGTCTAGTTTCATTAGAAACAAACGGCATCAGCATTAAAGCCGTGTACAGAGAGATATTCAAGTTATACCACGCAAAGGTCAGAGCAGTCGATCCCTGTAACATGGGTGACTTTAACTAATAAACTGTACCAATTGGACCGACCAAAAATTCTAGAAATAAATCCATAGATGAATATATGAGTCTAAATTCAGGGAAAATTTACGAAACCAGTTTCCGAGTTTTGAAACTCGAGATATGATTTTTAAGGCGACAGTGACGCAGTTTTTCCAGCCTGACTGGAAATGTCCAATGGATGGGCAAAACAAGTGAACTTGGCTTGCTAACCCCTCGTGTCCGACACCGGCGATGGTCTCGGGTTCGGGGTGTTACAATAAATTTAGAAAGAAAGCAAGAAAAACAAGTTGAAAAAAGTACGTGAACGAGAAATATGCTGAAAAAAGATCAAAAGTGACAAAGTCACAATGGTAGAAAAACTGTCATTAGTGCACAAAAACACGTGAGCTAGCGATAGTATGTTGTGACTTCCTATGTCGAGAAATAAGGAAGGTGAGAGAAGGATAAATAAGGTGGTTAGCGGGCAATGGTTACTTAAGGGGAGAATAGGGAACAATACAATGTGACAAACAATATTTGTGCTTGAAACCATTTTGATGCTTCTTATTCTTGAACTCCATACCTGTCCTAAGCCTCAAAACATTACAAGCCAAAAAGCCCTATGTGACCCCAATAAACTCATTCATGAATCGACATCATATTAAGTAATTGCATTAACGATTGTTTGAATTATTCTAGGATAATCAAATTACCTGTATGATTTATTGATGGTTGCATATATATTTGAAAACCTTAATGCCTATATAGTTTGTAATATGATGAACTTAGGTGTTTGATATTGAAAGTGATAAGTCATTTATATATCATGCCAATATTATGTGTAACTATGAAAATTCTTAGTTATTATCGCATGTTAATATGGTGTGCGAATTGTGCAAGTATACACATTGAATCAAGTAATAACGTGATGAGTGAGTATCATTCCCGCAAGGATTGGATTATATTCTTTGTCTAAATTATTACAATTGAGTAGGAAAAATAAATGAAACGAATGATATTTTGAGAAATAACACTGCAATTAATACACTATAAATTAAAGTAATAAAATGTATTATCGTAGATTGCAATTGCAACAAATTGAATAAAAGCACTAAGGATTCTGGCAAGATTGGAATATTTATTGAAAAGGTTGGGATTACTAATGAATTAGTTATAACCCAGGAACAATGCCGTGGAAAAAATATGGTAACCTATTGCTTGTTTGGGTACTAAAGTTGTCCACCTCTGCCGAAAGCAAGACCTAAAGCTGCCCACTCCTAAGACAATATACATCTATAAGCTAAGAATTAGCAACCATGACTGAAGCACAATCCTCTAAATCATATAAGGTAAAGCTCTATGTCTAGAGGTTACACAAGCATTTCACTCAATGCTCTATTATATTACAAATTTTGGTCCAAGCAATCTAACTCTATCGATATTAAGCTACTTTCAGACTTCTCATGCATTTTTCAATACCCTAATGAGCATATAAACATAAATAACCTTTGGGTAAAGCAGTAAACTGTATTAACTTAGCTCATGACTGGGCTAAGTTAGCTCATGACTGGGCTATGAAAATTCAAGTATTTTAATATCATCAACATCCCAAAATAACAATTTAAATCAGCAAATTTATAAAAAAAACTATAGAGGAAAAAATTGGGTTCAGAACACAAATTCCCCCAACTTGGTGTCTGGTGCGCGTTTTCACCCAAGCTTCCAATAGCTCAAATTACTCTCATTTTCACAAGGAGACCTCTGTCGAAGCTCTGTATTTGCAATCATTCGTAACTTCAGCTCTCATTAATGGAGACCTCTCTTTTTGGTCGCCAATCCACTTTTTTTCTTTTATACTTGGGTCCTCCTCTATGGTAAAAGTCGTCAGTCAATGATTGTTTTTTCCCTAATTGTTAGGTGGATATTTTCCATTACACGTGCATGTAGGGGGAAGCCAAATGTTGAATGCTCTAATTGATGACTGGGTATTTGTCGTTTACTTCCTCAACATTGCCATGACAATCTCTTATAATCCTCAGCAAATCTCCATCCTTCACTATTTTTCTTCCTCAAACTTGTCATTCAACCACAACAAATCCTTTCCACCAACAATTCAAAGTATAGATGCACTAAAGTAATCACCATCCCAAGTCTTTACATACAATGCTTGATTGATTAAAAATAATCATGCAATTACCTAAAATGAAACTAATTTTACTTAAATACAAGCAGTTAACTAAGTCTACAAGTATGAATTATAACTCTTTTCAAGAGTTATCACACCCCCAAACCTGAATCATTGCTTGCCCTAAAGAAAATATGCACAAATGCAAAAATTTCCATTGCTCATAACCACCTTGTACTGCCAGTCCGATCAAAGAATAATTTATACATTAGTTCAAAGCAATCTTCTATGTCTAAAAACTTGTTCATGTTCAAAAGTTTGCTTAGCAAAGGTAGTGCAGAGAACCTCACTATAAAAACAAAATCCCTAAGTGCTCATGTGTGCATTTTGGCTATAGCTAGTATTTGCTAATTTACATAGCTCGTCTTTTATGTAAACTTAGTTTTCTTAAAGTAGTAATAGAAGCTCAGCTCGTCCCACAATTCTTTGACTTGATAATCACAATGGAGCATACACTGAATTATTGGGTACTCAATCATGTCACGATTTGAATCCAATTTACTCATGAAACTAAGGCTTTTAACTTAGAAGATAGATAGAGCAAAAAACTACCTCTTTAGCTACTTAGCCTATTACTACAGTGGAGAACCCTTAATTGTCCTTTTTCTTTATTACACACTCTTGCTTAAGCTCATTTTTCTAGCTAACAACACAATTGAGCAAACAAAGTGTTGTGGACCTATTTCACAATTTTAAGCATTGAAGTGTCTACTAGTAATTCTTTAAGTAATGCTTTGGCAATTTTACTGAGTTTAGCTTCAAGAATCTCTGAACTCATTAAAATAAACTCGTTATAGTTCTATTGTAATTGAGATTAGGACATATCATTTTTAAAATTCAATTCTCAAGAAAGCTAACCTAAACTAAATTCACCTAATCGGTTGTCACATGTTTTAGGTTTATTGAAGAATTAACCTCATCATTGAACATCACAAGTAAAAATTGTACTCATCATATGTAACACCCCAAACCCGGCCCAGACGTTATGGCCGAATCTGACGTGCCACATTGGAGTTGAAAACCCACGTTCCGTTTTAGTGTTTTAAAACCATACATTTTATTGAGTTAACAAAGTGTATGGAAGCTGGGCACCAGGTAGGTATCCGAGACAGAGGAGGTGAGCCATGAAGGCTGCTTAAGTACCAAGCTCTTTAATTGGATCCAATCCTAGACATGCCCATAACCATAGCCACACTTTGTCATTTCGAGTTTGAAGTTTGTTTAAGTGGACGTCTTTGATAAATCGATTAATCGTGGTGTTGAGATATTTTGAAAACAAGTATCATTTTGAAAACACGTCCTAAGTCTAGCCCATTTGAATAATTATTAACCAATTTTTAAAGTTATTAAAATTAAAATAATTCGGAAAAGAAATAAAAGGAAAGTTAAAATTGGCCTTATTACAACCCAAAAATAAATAATAATTAAAGGAAATTAAATGAAAACCAACACTTATTTAAAAGCCCAAAGATGATCACCGTGGCCACTCTGAATCCTCTCCATATGTCCAAGACGCTGCATCATCGCGCCACAGCGCTCTTTATGTTAAATTATACCCGCAACTCCTTTTAACCCTTGTTCCACCACGATCGCATATCTAAAATAAAACTCACATTTGCGCACGCAGGAATCGAACCCTACTCCCTTCCTCTTGCTAACACGCCTAACCACTAGGCCAATTCCTCCTTATGTCCAGTTTAGCCCAACTTATTAATAAACCTTAATGCCCAGATCCCTAAAGGAGCAAAAATAATAATTTTGCTAAAGTCTTGGTCCAAATTTTTCCCACACTTTAATTACATTGTAATTTATTTAAAACTAAAATAATAATAATAACCATAATAATGAAAATTTCAAATACGATAATATATATATATTTTCCTAATAATAATTATAATTTCCATAAATCAATAAAAATAGATACAAATAAAATTTTCTAATAATATGTTAATTTAAACACTAAATTAACAACAATAATTTTATAAATATATTTGTATCTAATAATTATAATGATAATAATTTTCATAAAATTAAAATATTAGTAATAACATAAATATTTTATCAATATATATTTTTTAAACACTAGTAATATTTAAAACTTCTCAATATTCAGGTTTTCTTCTATCCGAATCCCAGACTCAAAGCCCAACTCTTCTAGGCCCAATTTTTGGGGCGTTACATCATAGTCTAACCAGTTCTTGGAAATTATGTGGCAAAACAAATTTGGCTATACTAGAATGCTTATACAAAAATGAGCATGCTTACTAAATACATTATGCATCCTAAATGCTCAATGCTCAATACACCTACAAACCTACGAGATGCATTGTCATCAATACATGAACATATATCTAACATGAATGTAGGAATATATATATACAGAAAATGTCCTAGTAAAAAAAATATGAATGCATGAATATATAAGGGGAAAAGAACTGTAACATCCCGAAATAGGGCCTAAACGGAACAGTGGTTGCAGAACCACAAATTCGAGGTAGAAAATTTTATTTTATTACCATTTTAAGGTCTATGGCATGATTTCATGATTGTGTGAAAATTTCGTTTAGAAATTTTATCGATAGAGGGTCCAATTTGATATTTAGGACTATATTGCAAAAGTTGTAAAATGTGTGTTCTAGTTCACAAAGGTATTAAGTACTTGTGAGTAATGGGTTTTTAAAGTGGAGGTCCTTGGATAGTAATTAGACCATTATACTTGTTAGGACAAAAATACCTAAAGGAAAATAAAACACCATAGTTTTTAATTAATGGCATTTTGGTCATTTAGTTATTAAAATGAATTAAAAACAAAATTAAAACCCAATTTTTGTCCATCTTCTTCATTAGGCTGAAATTTCAAGGTTTCTCCATAGCTAGAGTTTGTTCCAAGCTTCCAAGCTCCATAGTAAGTTATTCCAAGCCCCGTTTTTAATGTTTTTTACGTTTTTGGAGTCCCGGTAACTTGATTAAGCTTATTCTAGCAATAATTCAACCTAGGGTTCATATTTGGAAAAATACCCATAGGTTAAATTTGTGTATTTTGGTGTTTTATGGTAGAATATGAGATTTTAAATTATGTTAGACAACTTGTGCTACTCGGTTTTAAGTGAAAACGAGTAAAAGGGCTTAATCGATAAAAATACCTAATAGTCATAAGTACATGTTAGAGTGAGAATTTGATGTTGCCATAGAAGGGAAAAATGATCAGCATGTCATAAAACATAAGAAAATAGGATGAAGTTTAAATTCTGAGCCTTGGGGAAAAAGTGTAAATATGTAAAAGTTTAGGGGCAAAAATATAATTTTGACAAAGTTTGGGTCAATGACTGTTTTAATAAATGTGAGTATTAAATAAGCTAATTTTTTTTTATAGATCAAGAAGAACAAAATCCAGAGTTAGACCACGGAAAGAAAAAGATAGTGGACTAAATCAATATAGTTGATCGTATTTTGTTTCGAGGTAAGTTTGCGGTAAATAAATGCAATATTCTATTATTTTATGTTAATTTTGTTAATTTCCAGCATGTGTATATTTATTTTATGAAATTATTCAAAGAAGACTCTAACATGAATTGACGGAGAAGTAATTTCAAAAAGTCCCGGTTGAACCTTAGGAATTTGTAGGATACAAATGTCATGACATTAGGGTTTAAGGATACCATGTATGACCATGCCAAGGCATGGCAATTGGTAAGGTTTATAAGGCAAGGAAATCATGTAAGACCATGTTAAGACATGGCATTGATAAGTTACGATAAGGCAAAGGTCCCATGTAAGACCATGTCAAGGCATGGCATTGGTGAGTTCATAAGGCAAGGATACCATGTAAGACCATGTCAAGACATGGCAATGGTAAGTTTCAAAAGGATACCACGTACGACCATGACAAGTCATGGCAATGGTAAGGTACCCGTGTATCCTTAGTATTCCAAGTGGTTCAACGGGAAAATTTAAAGAGAATATCAAGGTAAGGTAAGGTAAGACGAGTTATACTAGAAAGGTAAGACAAGTTCATGCTAGAAGAGCAAAGGTAAGTACATAATGTTCATGTATGCTTGATAAGTAAAAAGGTAAGTAAAATGTATTAATAAATTTGATTAAGTAAGTAAGTATTTAAGTAAGTGAGTAAGTGATGAAGTTTAAAATATGTCTATGACAATTAATGAAGTTGCATTAAGTAGTATCATGCCAAGTAGTAAGATAATTCTTATGAATGTTGTTATTTATTTGCATGCAAACTTACTAAGCTTAATGCTTACCCCCTTTATTTTTCCTTCTTTTTATAGTTTTGTCAAGCTAACTCAGGGATCATAAAGTACGTCGGAGGTCCGGGCACACTATCACGAGGATTATTTTGGTATAGCTAGTCGTTTCATTTTGAGTATGGCATGTATAGCATCGTAGCCATTTTGTGTGTATGATATTATGATATGGCTGATGAATGGTATGTAAATGCTTGATAATGATTAGCTATTAGAATGACTAATCAAGGACATATTTGGTGTTATGTATGCCTAAATGCTAGTTATTCCATGGAAATCATGAAAAAGGTGAAATTAGCTTTAAAACAGTATCGGACAGCAATAATGACGTGAATTTGGAAACTCACTAAAAATAGTAGAAACGGATTTAGATAGTGAATGAGATATAGAATTAAATCTTGATGAGTCTATTTTCATATGGACGGAACAAAATAGGTATATGAGTTATATTTTATGAGATATTTAAATCTTTGTGTAATAGGGCCAGAGCAATTTTTGGATCCCCTGTTCTGACTTTGGAAATTCACCAAAAATTGTACAAAGATAATTAGAAGTCATGCTTTACATGTAAAGATTCCTTATTAAGTCTAGTTTTATGAGAATCAAATGTAATAATAATTTAAACTCTGTACTGGGAGATATTTCATTCATAATACACAGGGGTCAGAGTAGTTGAACCCTGAAACAGAGGAGACTTTAACTAATAAATTGTACTAGTTGACCCGACCAAAAATTATAGAAAAAAATTATTTGATAGATATATGAGTCTAGTTTCAGGGAAAATTTACGGATTTCAAGTTTTGTAACTCGAGATATGAATTTTTAAGCGACTGTGACGCAGTTAGCCAGCTTGTCTGGAAGTTCTAAAATAAATTGTTTGAGCTGTTTAATTAATGAATTAAGTCTGCTAACACCTCGTGCTCGACTCTGGTGACGGTCTCTGGTTCGGGGCATTACAAGAACTCCCCTAACTTGGATGTTTGTGATTGTTTCTTCATTGTCTGCGGGTTGATTTGTATGCACTGTGCTTATAGCACAACTTCTTTTTCATTGAATGGAGAGGCACATCCTCCTCTTCTTTATCAGACTCAATGATCTCATTAATGATGTGATCAATTTCACTGTCATGGGTAGTCATGGCTTCAAGTGGTGTGGCTGGAATAGTTTCTTTTCCCTTCTCGATGGCTTTAGCAGCAGGTGTGGGTTCATTTTGTACATCTTTTTCACTCTCAATATTTAGAGATTTTGCTCAAGCTCCTCCTTAGCTGCATTCACTGTGTCAGGAGTAACTCTCATGTTCACAGATTCGGCCTTGTCAGAGCGGATTTCAACTGGTTTCTCCTCAAC
The DNA here is from genome assembly GCF_025698485.1 of Gossypium arboreum. Classification (NCBI taxonomy): domain Eukaryota; kingdom Viridiplantae; phylum Streptophyta; class Magnoliopsida; order Malvales; family Malvaceae; genus Gossypium; species Gossypium arboreum. The sequence goes on along the minus strand of NC_069075.1, from coordinate 61,711,633 downwards.
CTTGGAAAATGGTAGAAAAGCTTTAGGGAAATCAGGGAAGTCTATGCCTGGTGAAGTTCTTCTACAATGACCATTCTAGAGCCACATCCCTGTCCCTTACATAGGAGCAATAACATGCCTCCTGTTCCTGGGCCTTTGTCATCTCTTCAGCAAGTTGAAAATTTTGAATCTCTTATAGGGACGTTCTTTGCTCCAGTTGCTCTAATGATTGCAAAACTTATTTTTCAAAGGAGCTCTGAGACGGTGTGGCTTCTACTGTGGGAAAGTGCTTAGTAGAGGAGGTGGGTGCCTTACTGTGTTGAGGTTGTTTTGATGTGTCAACTCCTTGAATTTTTGCAAATATGGCCCTAAACATTCCTCTCTTCTTTGGTGTGACGTCCGCATTGACATTTAAAGGTACTTGAGCTATTATGTAAAGAGCAGTGATGAGGGAAGGGAAATTGAGGTTGCTGGTATTCTTATTTGTACATCGATGCACTTCATGGAAAATGACCCGACCAATGTGACATCCCAAAATTGACCCTAGTCGGAATGTGGTTTCGGGACCACAAAATCGAGGCATAAAAATAATTAAAAATTTATTTTGATGCCTATAATATGTGTGTGCTCATGTATGACATTTTATGATGACTGATTTAGTGTTATAAAGGTGAATTCCACTAGAAAGGACTTAGTAGTGAACTTTGAAAGTACGATAGGGAAATGTGTGATGACTAATTAAAGCATGCATGCAAAATAATGGACTTGCATGTCAAATTCCCCTTTTTACAAGTGATGGCCGGCCATGACAAAGAGATATGGGCTAAACATGAAACATGTTTTGTTGGGCATTAGGGAGAAATAATAAACAAATAAGCATGGGTAAGAAAAGAATGAAAAAAAATGTGTGTGAGAGTAGCATTCCCCCCATTGCCGTGCAACCAAGAAGAGAAAACAAAAAATTGTTCATCCTTGTTCTCTCCTTTTGGCCGAAAATACTAAGAGGAGAAGAGATTTTGCTTCATTTCCTTTGTTTAGAAGAGATCTAGAAGGATATTTGGCTAAACTTGCATCAAGATTGAGGTATGTATGAGGTTGTGTCATGAGATTCATGCATGTTTTAGTTGCCAACTTGATGTTCATGTTAGCCATGGTTCAAATCCTTGTTATGCCATGGAAGTGGTATTTGGTCAAGGTTGGTATTGTGATAAGGCCATTGCATGTTAAGTGTGAAGCTTGATGATGATGCATGCAATGATGGATTGTCTACTCTTGAAATTTCTTTGTAGCCATCTTGAGTAAGACTTTGAGTTTTCTTTTGTTTAACCATGATTGAAGATGAAAGGGGCATGATTGTGATGTATTCGCCATTATGCATTCATGAGCATGGTTCATGCTTCTTGCATGTTAGTTAAAATTTGTGTTTTGGATGGCTATATGGACACCTTGAAATTCGCCATGCTCATATATGTATATATATGTTTGCACATGATGTTTTGGTTATGAAGTAAGTGATGAATATGTTTGTTTAAAGAAGAAGATGTTGAAGAATGTTTGTGAAATTGCAAGCACATTCGCCTAGCACACATATGAGTGCTTGATGCTATATTATAAGTTTTGAGCTACAATATGCAAAGCATTAACTAGTAAAATGCATGCTGTTTTGTGTGGTATTAAGTGCATAATTGGCCTCAACATGGACATGTATATTCGGCCTTAGGGAGCCTATTGATGGCCTTAGCTTTTCCTTGATGCTCGAATGAATTGTATTGAATTGCTTGATGTAGTATAAAATGTGCATGACCATTGTGTATTCAAGCGAAAGGGTGGCCATATGACCATTTAAACTCCTTGTCATATTCGCCATAAGCTAGCACAATGAGGTTTTAATAAATTGAATTTGTTTGAATTAGCTCAAGAGCTTAGAGGGCCACAATTGGACAAGGGAAGGAAAAAGTGATCGAATAGCCGTAAAAGCCGCTCGACAACATCCGAGGTAAGTCCTCAAGAAGTGACCCTACTTGAATTATGTGAAATGAAATATGGATGTATATTGATTATTGATTTATGTGTGTATGAGTATTTGAATGATACCCGGCTAAGTCCCGAAGGCGATTATGCTTGTGATTATATTTGCGTTTGAGCCTTAGTAACGAAAATGAAATATGAATGTCTAATGATTATTGATGCATGTGTGCATGAGCAATTGAATGATATCCGGCTAAGTCCCAAGACATTTATGCTGGAAATTATATCCGGTTAAGACCAAGGCAATTGTGCTAGTGGCTACATCCGGCTAAGACCAAGGCATTCGTGCGAAGTCATTCTATCCGGGCTAAGACCAAGGCATTCGTGCACATGGTTATATCCGGTTGTATTCAAGAAGCTTGGGCTGGAGGTGAGTGTTGGTTGCTGTAATAAATTCAATTAGTACGCTCGAAAGGCCCAAAGAATAAGGTATGTTTATATGTGCATTGGAAAGTCGACATGTTTGAGCAACATTCGCTCAATCGACTAACGAATTTCAGCTATTGAATAGGTTGATACCTTGTGAAAGTATATAATGATGAAGTGGGAAGTAAGAATGATAATGTGAATGTGTATTAATGAAATGATGCATTTGGCTATGTGAATGTATTGCTTTAATTAAAGCTGATTTTATTCCTTGAGACTTACTAAGCATAAAAATGCTTACCCCGTTGCTTTGGCTCTCTGTTTTATAGATTTTGCTCGTTAGCAATCGGATTTGGGATCATTAAAGTCGAAGTCATCCACACTATCAACGCCTCCATTTTGGTATAAATTTTTGGTTGAACTTTGAAATGGCATGTATAGGACTACCCTTTGTTGGTTTAAATATGTCAGTGATGTATATGTGTTCGGCCATGCGAAAATGGCTCGTAAAAGTGAAGTACGAACTTAGACTATTTGCGGTTTGTATATATATATATGGTGTCATGATGTGATTATGGATTGGAAGTGGGAATGTTGGTCACATGATCAGCCATTGGTATGGTTAAAATGATCATATGTGAACCTATGTATGGCAAGACTAGTTGGTTCATGGAGACTACAAAATAGGTAAGACCTACCTTCAAAACAGATGCTGCCAGCTGCAGTGACGTGAATGTGAAAAATCACCAAAATTTGTAGGGATGGTATTAAATAGTGAATAAGCTATGTAAATGAACCTTGATGAGTTTATTTTCATATGGAAGAAACGAAATGGTCATAGGAGTTACATGTTAAGAGATATTAAAGCTATTGTGAGACAGGGCCAGAATGGTTTCTGGGTCCCCTGTCACAACTTTAAAAATTTACTATAAATTATCCAGAAAGAATTAGGAGTCATGCCTTATATTTACAGATTCCATTTTGAGTCTAGTTTCATTAGAAACAAACGGCACCAGTATTAAAGCCCTGTGCAGAGAGATATTCAAGTTGTAACGCGAGAAGGACAAAGCAGTCTATCCCTGTAACATGGTTAACTTTAACTAATAAACTGTACCAATTGGCCCTACCAAAAATTCTAGAAATAAATCCATGGATGGATATATGAGTCTAAATTCAGGGAAAATTTACGAAACCAGTTTCTGTGTTTTGGAACTCGAGATATGATTTTTAAGGCGACGGTGACGCAGTTTTCCAGCCTGACTGGAAATGTCAAATTGGTGGGCAAAATATGTGGACTTGGCTTGTTAACCCTCGTGTCCGACAATCGGCGATGGTCTCGGGTTTGGGGTGTTACAATTTTATTGGTATCGAGCCACGGTTTAGTCGATTCTAGGACTACCGTGATGTGTTTGGGGTCTAGCTATACATGCCATTAAATGATGAATCGATAGTGTGGTGATTTCTGACAATTTGACTTTGTGTTTGTTTATAGCAATGGATCCCGATCCCAACCGAGCGATAGCTGATGATGTGGAGAGTGTGGCGCTGCTCTGCGCAAGAAGGGACAGCCGTGGACTCTCAACCTATGGCCAACAATCTGAATGATGAGGCTAGGCAAGCCTTTTATAGTGTGATGAACGAATGGTTTAACCAATACATTCGAACTAACACGATCGCTCCACAACCTCCATTCCCGACAAATGCAACCCCGACACCTACAATACCTCCGTGATGACCAAAGAAGGTCAAGTAAGCCCCAATCGATAGGATTCAAAACATGGGGCCACTGAATTTAAAGCTACGGATGATGATGATGCTGAGCGAGCCGAATTTTGGTTGGATAACACGATCCGGGTGCTCGATGAGCTATGTTGTACACCCGATGAGTGCTTAAAGTGTACCATCTCCTTGCTACGTGAGTCCGCCTACTATTGGTGGAGTACTCTGACTTCTGTGGTACCTAGAGAGCAAGTGACTTGGGAATTCTTTCAAACCGAGTTCCAAAAAAAGTATATCAGTCAGAGATTCATCGACCAAAAGCGAAGGGAATTTCTTGATCTTAAGCAAGGTTCTATGTCAGTTATCGACTATGAACGAAAATTTGTGAGGCTTAGCCGATACGCGCGAGAATGCATTTTGTCCGAGGCTATTATGTGTAAACGCTTCGAGGATGGGATGAATGATGATAAAAGGATGTTCGTTGGCATTCTCGAAATACGAGAGTTCGTAGTACTTGTTGAGCGAGCTTGTAAAGTCAAGAGCTTAGAAAGGAGAAACAAAAGTTGATGTGGGAACCGGAGAATTCGAAGAGGTCCTCGGAAAGTCTCTTCAACAGCATCAAGAGATTTCGAGATGATGTGAGCCGGTTTAGAGGCGTTTGGGCTTTTCTAGACGAGGACGCGATCGACCCTGTGACCACACGAGTCACTTCGATCGCCAAGCAGGGAAATGATCGCCGAGAGAGGCGAGTGTCTACATTGTGGCAAATGGCATTCGAGGAGCTGTTGGTTTCATGATCGCTCCTGCTATAAGTGTGGATCGGCCGACCACTTTATGAAGGATTGCCCGAGGATGCTTGAGCAGAATGTAAGTCGAGTGGAAACCCGGTGCTACCATTGCTCGAGGTAGGCCACCTAGAAATATGGGCAATGTTAGTGGCGGTCGAGAGGATCTAGAGATGCTACCATCGATCCGAGGCTCGGGCTCTGCTAGGACTTATGCCATACGCCAAGCCGCCGAGGATGCTTGCCTCTCGGATGTCATTACCGGTACTTTCACTCTTTTCAATACTAATGTGATTGCTTTGATTGACCCCGGTTCTACTCATTCTTATATATGTGAAACCTTAGCATCCAAAGAAGACTTTGCCTATTGAGTCTCTGAGTTTGTAATTCGGTGTCAAACCCTTGGGTCATTACGTGCTTGTCAACAAAGTGTGCAAGAAAAGTCCCCTAGTGTTCCGAGGTTCTTGTTTTCCGCGGAATTGATGCTTTTGCCGTTCGATGAATTGACGTTATTCTTGGTTTGGATTGGTTGACCATGCACGATGCGGTTGTAAATTGCAAAAGCAAGACTATCGATTTGAGGTGCGCGAATAATGAGATAATTCGGGTTGAGTCTACGGACTTAAAGGGTTGCCACCGTAATATCGCAATGTTGGCCCGAAAATATGTAAGAAAAGGGTGCGGCGTACCTTGCATACGTGCTTTCGATGACAAAGAATCGAAAAGAAACTCGAATCTGTGCCCGTGGTTTGTGAATACCGGATGTTTTCCTGAAGAATTGCGGGTTTACCACCGCTCGGAAATAGAATTTGGCATCGAATTGGTACCGGTACCACTCAATTTCGATAGCTCCGTATCGTATGGCACCAACGGAATTAAAGGAGTTGAAAGCTCGGTTGCAAGAATTGGTGGATAGAGGTTTTGCTCGCCTGAGTTTTTCGCCTTTGGGTGCGCCAAAGTTGTTCGTGAAAAGAAGGATGGAACCATGCGGTTGTGCATCGACTATCGTCGACTTAATAAAGCGACGATAAAGAACAAATATCCGTTACCACGTATCGATGACTTGTTCGATCAACTGAAGGAGCCTCGGTGTTCTCGAAAATAGATTTGAGATCGGGCTATTATCAATTGCGAATCCGAGATTGGACGTACCCAAGACGCCTTGAGCGAGATATGGTCACTATGAGTTCCTAGTGATGCCGTTTGGGCTCACTAATGCCCTCGCGGTATTTATGGATTTAATGAATCGGATCTTCGCACCATATTTGGATCGATTCGTAGTCGTGTTCATTGATGACATCTTGGTCTATTCAAGAAATGAGACCGAACATGCTGAACACCGCGGTTAGTCTTTGCAAATTTTACGGATAAGCAATTACATGCTAAGTTCAAGCAAGTGTGAGTTCGTTAAGAGAGGTTAGCTTCTTGGGTCATGTGGTATCGCAGACGGTATTCGAGTCGACCAATAAAATTTCAGCCATACTTAATTGGAAGCCTCAGAAATATTACTTGAGGTTCGAGCTTTTTGGGGCTTGCTTGGTTATTACCGATGATTTGTAAAGGTTTTTCAACGATAGCCACGCCGATGACGGCTTACTCCAAAAGAATGTTAAGTTCGAATGGACGGAGAAATGTCAAAAAGTTTCGATCAATGAAAACTTATTTGACTGAAGCCCCAATTCTAGTGCAACCCGAATCGCCAAAGAGTTTGTCATCTATAGTGACGCCTCCTCCTTGGGTTAGGTTGCGTATTGATGCAAGAAGGTCGAGTTGTGGCCTATCGTCGAGGCAATTAAAGCCACACGAGAAAAATTATCCGACCCATGATCTCGAATTAGCGCCATCGTATTCGCCTTAAAGATTTGGCGACATTACTTATTTGGTGAGAAGTGCCATGTGTACTCGGATCACAAAAGTCTCAAATATTTGATGACCCAAAGAGACTTAAATCTGCGACAAAGACGTTGGCTCGAATCGTTAAAGGATTATGAGCTGGTAATTGACTATCACCCGGAAAGGCGAATGTGGTTGCGGATGCCTTGAGTCGTAAATCATTATTCACTTTACGAAGCGATGAATGGGCACTTATGCATTCGATCCGACAAAGTGTGTTAGTGGCTGAATTGAAAGCCAAACCATTATTGACACATCAAATTCGAGAAGCTCGAAAAGTCGACGACGAGTTGGTCGCAAAAGCGGCCGAGTGTGTTCGAACAAGGACTCGGAGTTTCAAATCGATGATGACGATTGTTTGAGGTTCAAAAGTCGTCTGTGTGTTCCAAAGAATTGAACTCATTTCGATAATTCTGAATGAAGCCCATTGTAGCCGAATGGCAATCCACCCGGAGTACGAAGATGTACAACGATTTGAAACGTCGATTTTGGTGGCATGGTATGAAACGAGACATCTCCGACTTTGTTTGAGATGTTTAATATGTCAACAAGTGAAAGCGGAACATCAAGTGCCTTTAGGATTACTTCAGCCAATCACGATACCCGAGTGGAAATGGGATCGAGTCACAATGGACTTTGTATCCGGACTGCCATTGTCAGCAAGTAAGAAGGATGCGGTTTGGGTCGTGGTAGATAGATTGACTAAGTCGGCTCACTTTGTCCCCGTCGTATGGATTTTTCAATGGACAAATTAGCCGAATTGTACGCTTCTCGATTGTGAGATTACACGGGTGCCTATTTCCATCGTGTCGGATAGAGATCCGAGATTTACCTCGCGATTTTGGAAAAAGTTGCAAGAAGCTTTGGGTACCAAGTTGCATTTCAGCACCGCCTTTCACCCCCAAACCGATGGTCAATCCGAGCGGATAATTCAGATACTTGAGGATATGTTGAGATGTTGCGTCCTTGAGTTTAATGGTTCATGGGAACGGTATTTGCCATTGATTGAATTCGCTTACAACAACAGCTTTCAATCAAGTATTAAGATGGCACCCTACGAGGCTTTGTACGGTCGTAAATGCCGTACACCATTGTTCTGGACTGAGTTTGGTGAAAGCAAGATTTTCGGGGTGGATTTGATTAGAGATGCTGAACAGAAAGTGAAAGTAATCCGTGAAAGTCTGAAGATAGCCTCCGATCGTCAGAAGTCGTATGCGGATCTGAAGCGTAAGGATATCGAGTATCAGGTGGGAGATAAAGTGTTTCTCAAGGTATCACCTTGGAAAAAGATACTCAGATTTGGCCGTAAGGGCAAGTTGAGCCCGAGGTTCATTGGGCCATATGAGATATCCGAGCGAGTCGGTCCAGTGGCATATCGTTTGATTTTGCCCCCTGAACTCGAAAAGGTTCACGATGTCTTTCATGTTTCGATGCTTCGACGCTATAGATCCGATCCATCGCACGTGATTAGTCCATCAGAAATTGAAATTCAAGCCAATATGAGTTATGAAGAAGAACCGATTCGTATCCTATCACGGGAAGTGAAAGAGTTATAAAACAAGCGGGTTCCGCTAGTGAAAGTGTTATGGCTCAAGCACGGGATAGAAGAAGCTACTTGGGAGACCGAGAACTCTATGAAAGAGCGATATCCAAACCTATTTACCGGTAAGATTTTCGGGGACGAAAATTTCTTAAGTGGGGGAGAGTTGTGACAGCCCAAAATTGACCCTAGTCGGAATGTGGTTTCGGGACCACAAAACCGAGGCATAAAAATAATTAAAAATTTATTTTGATGCCTATAATATGTGTGTGCTCAATTATGACATTTTATGATGATTGATTTAGTGTTATAAAGGTGAATTCCACTAGAAAGGACTTAGTAGTGAACTTTGAAAGTACGATAGGGAAATGTGTGATGACTAATTAAAGCATGCATGCAAAATAATGGACTTGCATGTCAAATTCCCTTTACAAGTGATGGCCGCCATGACAAAGAGATATGGGCTAAACATGTCATGAAACATGTTTTGTTGGGCATTAGGGAGAAATAATAAACAAATAAGCATGGGTAAGAAAATAATGAAAAAAAAAATGTGTGTGAGAGAGTAGCATTCCCCCCCCCATTGCCGTGCAACCAAGAAGAGAAAACAAAAAAATTTGTTCATCCTTGTTCTCTCCTTTTTGGCCGAAAATACTAAGAGGGAGAAGAGATTTTTGCTTCATTTCCTTTGTTTAGAAGAGATCTAGAAGGATATTTGGCTAAACTTGCATCAAGATTGAGGTATGTATGAGGTTGTGTCATGAGATTCATGCATGTTTTAGTTGCCAACTTGATGTTCATGTTAGCCATGGTTCAAATCCTTGTTATGCCATGGAAGTGGTATTTGGTCAAGGTTGGTATTGTGATAAAGCCATTGCATGTTAAGTGTGAAGCTTGATGATGATGCATGCAATGATGGATTGTCTACTCTTGAAATTTCTTTGTAGCCATCTTGAGTAAGACTTTGAGTTTTCTTTTTGTTTAACCATGATTGAAGATGAAAGGGGCATGATTGTGATGTATTCGACCATGATGCATTCATGAGCATGGTTCATGCTTCTTGCATATTAGTTAAAATTTGTGTTTTGGATGGCTATATGGACACCTTGAAATTCGGCCATGCTCATATATGTATATATATGCTTGCACATGATGTTTTGGTTATGAAGTAAGTGATGAATATGTTTGTTTAAAGAAAAGATGTTGAAGAATGTTTGTGAAATTGCAAGCACATTCGCCTAGCACACATATGAGTGCTTGATGCTATATTATAAGTTTTGAGCTACAATATGCAAAGCATTAACTAGTAAAATGCATGCTGTTTTGTGTGGTATTAAGTGCATAATTGGCCTCAACATGGACATGTATATTCGGCCTTAGGGAGCCTATTGATGGCCTTAGCTTTTCCTTGATGCTCGAATGAATTGTATTGAATTGCTTGATGTAGTAGAAAATGTGCATGACCATTGTGTATTCAAGCGAAAGGGTGGCCATATGACCATTTAAACTCCTTGTCATATTCGCCATAAGCTAGCACAATGAGGTTTTAATAAATTGAATTTGTTTGAATTAGCTCAAGAGCTTAGAGGGCCACAATTGGACAAGGGAAGGAAAAGTGATCGAATAGCCGTAAAAGCCGTTCGACAACATCCGAGGTAAGTCCTCAAGAAGTGACCCTACTTGAATTATGTGAAATGAAATATGGATGTATATTGATTATTGATTTATGTGTGTATGAGTATTTGAATGATACCCGGCTAAGTCCCAAGGCGATTATGCTTGTGATTATATTTGCGTTTGAGCCTTAGTAACTGAAAATGAAATATGAATGTCTAATGATTATTGATGCATGTGTGCATGAGCAATTGAATGATATCCGGCTAAGTCCCAAGACATTTATGCTGGAAATTATATCCGGTTAAGTCCCGAAGGCAATTGTGCTAGTGGCTACATCCGGGCTAAGACCCAAAGGCATTCGTGCGAGTCATTCTATCCGGGCTAAGACCCGAAGGCATTCATGCACATGATTATATCCGGTTGTATTCCGAAGAAGCTTGGGCTGGAGGTGAGTGTTGGTTGCTGTAATAAATTCAATTAGTACGCTCGAAAGGCCCAAAGAATAAGGTATGTTTATATGTGCATTGGAAAGTCGACATGTTTGAGCAACATTCGCTCAATCGACTAACGAATTTCAGCTATTGAATAGGTTGATACCTTGTGAAAGTATATAATGATGAAGTGGGAAGTAAGAATGATAATGTGAATGTGTATTAATGAAATGATGCATTTGGCTATGTGAATGTATTGCTTTAATTAAAGCTGATTTTATTCCTTGAGACTTACTAAGCATAAAAATGCTTACCCGTTGCTTTGGCTCTCTTTTTATAGATTTTGCTCGTTAGCAATCGGATTTGGGATCATTAAAGTCGAAGTCATCCACACTATCAACGCCTCCATTTTGGTATAAATTTTGGTTGAACTTTGAAATGGCATGTATAGGACTACCCTTTGTTGGTTTAAATATCTTGTGATGTATATGTGTTCGCCATGCGAAAATGGCTCGTAAAAGTGAAGTACGAACTTAGACTATTTGCGGTTTGTATATATATATATGGTGTCATGATGTGATTATGGATTGAAGTGGAATGTTGGTCACATGATCAGCCATTGGTATGGTTAAAATGATCATATGTGAACCTATGTATGGCAAGACTAGTTGGTTCATGGAGACTACAAAATAGGTAAGACCTACCTTCAAAACAGATGCTGCCAGCTGCAGTGACGTGAATATGAAAATCACCAAAATTTGTAGGGATGGTATTAAATAGTGAATAAGCTATGTAAATGAACCTTGATGAGTCTATTTTCATATGGAAGAAACGAAATGGTCATAGGAGTTACATGTTAAGAGATATTAAAGCTATTGTGAGACAGGGCCAGAATGGTTTCTGGGTCCCCTGTCACAACTTTAAAAATTTACTATAAATTATCCAGAAAGAATTAGGAGTCATGCCTTATATTTACAGATTCCATTTTGAGTCTAGTTTCATTAGAAACAAACGGCACCAGTATTAAAGCCCTGTGCAGAGAGATATTCAAGTTGTAACGCGCGAAGGACAAAGCAGTCGATCCCTGTAACATGGGTAACTTTAACTAATAAACAGTACCAATTGGCCCGACCAAAAATACTAGAAATAAATCCATGGATGGATATATGAGTCTAAATTCAGGGAAAATTTACGAAACCAGTTTCCGAGTTTTGGAACTCGAGATATGATTTTTAAGGTGACGGTGACGCAGTTTTCCAGCCTGACTGGAAATGTCAAATTGGTGGGCAAAATATGTGGACTTGGCTTGTTAACCCCTCGTGTCCGACACCGGCGATGGTCTCGGGTTGGGGTGTTACAACCAATGTTGATTTTTTGACCCACAATGATTGACTGCAATGATAGCATTCATTCCTTTGATACCATGATGTTATCGGTGGATGGCATTAGTCGACTTTTGAGGAAGTGGTACCAAACTTTACCTATGGGCTTTAAGGAAGCCCTCTTGATTGTATGGCATTCTTGGCTAGATATGGTCAATTGAGTGCCTGCAACATACAAATATTTTAATACCTGATTTAAGTTATCAACAGTGATGGTTTCGGTAAATGGAGTATGTTCTTCTTGAACATCAGTTAACACAAATTAGCCATTAATGCGGTCTTGGTATGTAACATCTCATTTTCGGTAAAATCAGAACAGTAGTTTTGGGACCATAAATTCGATTTTAGAAAAAAATTATATTTATATTATTTTATGATCTTCAATACGATAATAATGTTGTATGAAAATTTAGTAAAGAAATTTTACCAATTACATGTTTAATTTGATAAAAGACCAAATTGCACAAAGTGCAAAATTGAGTTTTAACAGCTAAAGGGATTAAATAGCTATAGAAATTTAAAGTGGAGGTCCTTCTATGGTAAATAGACCATTTAAAAATGCTTAGTGGTTAAGGATGATGATTCATCCATTGAAATAATAAAAAAAAGGACAAAATTAGAAAGTGAAAAAAATAAAAGATGATAATTACTTAAATACTGAAAATATAATCATTTTCATCATCTTTCCCAAATTATTTCCATGGAAACCCTAGCTAAGATAAAGTAGCACAAGCAAGCTTACTTTGATCAATTAGGTATGTTTACTTATCCCGTTTTTAATGATTTTTATATTTCCGAGATTGTAATAGCTTAATCTAGCTATCTCGGGGACTAATTTGTAAAGTTATCAAAGAACTAGGGTTTTGACATGGATGAACATAGTTGAATTATGAAGTTTTATGGTAGAATATGAAAGGTTGTTGATAGATAAACAACATTTGTAAAGTGAATTGTGATGAAATTATGATTTAGGGACTAAATTCAAAATATGTAAAATTAGTGAAAAAATTCTAAATTTTATGAAATACATGGGCTATAAATTTTACATGTAAAAATCGGCTAGGCTTGGAATAAGGATTAAATTGCATGAATTTCATTTTCCAAGCCTAGGGATGAAATTATCATTAATTAAAAGTTTAGGGGAAAAATTGTAATTTTTCCTAAGATGTGAATTGAATTGAAATGAACATAAATTGATGTTAAATTCATTTATATAGATTCGGATAGACCAAATTCAAAGTTAGGACAAGGAAAAGAGAAAGTGACGGATTAGTAGATTTTATGTACACGAACATTTGTCGAGGAAAGTTAGTATAACTAAATTGTATATTTATATGTTTTAAATTGAATGATATGTATGTGAATTGTATTATTGTCATGAATATGAAATTAAGCTTATGTCCGACAAAGCCTGATGCATGATAAGTCCTATTTGAATAATGGAATTCGATGGATACGTGATTTCCCAAATTGGTAGTCATCCTGCATATGTTACGGACACACCACAGCTCCTACGAGCATCTCATTATAAGTCCTCTTGAGCTTCCCGTAATATGGTTCATGTGAGCATCCTGATCGGTAGTGATCTTGCATGTATTACGGCCTACCACCTCTCTTTGTGAGCGTCCTGTTATATGATCGGTTGTGATCTTGCATATATTGCAGACACAAACACAGCTCTTTGTGAGCATCCTGATATGGCTCTCTTGAACTTTCTGTTATAAGGCTATTCAAAGCTCCCTAATAATAACTCTTCAGAGTTACCTGTTAAGCTCAATGATCTTCCTATTTTAAACTCTTATGCGTTTCCTGTTATATAGCCTGGATAAGCTTCCTAATAGGCTCTTTGTGAGCTTCCCGATTAATGGCTCTTTGTGAGCTTCCTGTTATATGGCTTGAGAGAAAATTTCCCGATTATATGCTTTAACGAGCACTCCTGAATATGAATTGACGAATTTCTGATTTGTACACTTTGTGGAACAACCCTCACCCATATTCACTATTAGAATAGAGTTACGAGGTATTACAGATAAATACAAATCATTTATCCAACATATCTCATACATTTAAGCATTTATATTCAAATACCATTCAACACAATCACATTGTCCCTTATAAGGGCCTACAAGGCCTTAAACATACATTAGAAGTGGTTTGGGACTAAACCGATAACATACAAAAATTTTGGAAACTTAAAAAAATTTCAAACATATAAGGGTCACACACCTGTGTGAACAGGCCCTGTGAAAGCAGGGCATACATACTGACTTGGGTCACAAGGCAAACCACACGCCCATTTGTCTAGCCCGTGTGCCTTTTGAAATGGCCACACATGCCCGTCTACCAGGCCGTGTACTGGGCCATGCCAATCTTGTAGGGTATACCGACTTATGCAACATGGCCAAGTCACACGCCTGCGTGTGAGACCGTGTGGAACATACTGACTTGATTTCAATTTCAACACCAGGGAATACACGGCTGTGTAACATGACCGTGTAACACCCCTTACCCGTGTCCGATGCTGGAACAGGGTACAAGGCATTACCAGACTTAATCGTTCACAAACATGCAAAAACCGAGCCATAAAATTTCTTTTAATTCAAAATTTTTCAAACACATGCATGTCATCCCTTATTTGGGTCTACGAAGCCCAAAACATACATCGAGACTGATTCGAGACTAAACCGAGAACCTGAGAAGTTTCAGGGAAACTTAGAAAATTTTCCCCTAAAAAAGGGTCACAGCCCGTGTGGACATAGGGACATGCCTGTGCGCCTTTGGCACGCCCGTGCCCTCAGGCTGTGTAACTCTCTGTTTATGACGTCAGCATGCAAGTCGAACCACACGGCCGGGCCACACGCCCATGTCTCCAGGTCATGTCTCTCACACGGTTGAGACACACGACCGTGTCTCAGCCCGTGTAGTCAACTCTTAGGCTATTTTCCAAACCTTCATGTTACACATAAACCCTTACAACCTTATACATATTAAAACCACAATTCATGGCCTCATTTTAGTGATTAAACACTCTTTATTTAGACATATTCATAACATTAACATGTCTTCTTACAAGCAATGCATCTACTCATGCAATACCAAGTCTAGATTCCTTAATTCACATTCATAAGACTTGTCATTTTGATGACCACTTCTACCATTATACTATGGTTATCAACCATGCATGGCAAACAAACATAATCACATCATAAACATTAGACATGACACGAATAGCTAGGTTTACAATCCATAATCAAGATGAGCCATATCTCATGGCCATATACGTATAACTCAATATAAGCCAATACATTTGGCCAAAGCATAATAATACATGTCAATAAGCTAGATCCCTATACATGCCAATTACTTGGAATTTCTAATATATGCTTCATTATACCAATGGTAGTGACTTGATAGTGTGATGCTGCCTCTGACGATCTCCAACCCCAAGCTAACCTGACAAAGCTAAAAGATGTGGAAAGAAGAGGGTAAGCTTTATAGCTTACCAAGACCGTATGAAAATAATAAGCAATTTATCAATATGCTTCCACCAATTCTTACAACATGATCTCAAGTTAATACTATCATAATTGCCTTTTTACCTATATTCTGGTCAAGCTATTTTCTCGACTCATAGTCACTAAATTATTTATATCTGGAGTTACGGAACTCAAAATTAAGAGCTGCAAATTTTCCCATAAACTAGACTCATATTTCTTCTTACTGTAAAATTTTCAGAATTTTTTGTTTATCCAATTAGTACAGTTTATTCATCAAATTCACCCCTATTCTGCTGCATGACAGCTTCCACCTTTCCTTACTAAATATTAATTAAATCCTCACACAGGATTCGAATGAGGTTCTTGTTTGTTTTTTTTGAATATATACTCATTAAGGATTCTAATCATATAAACTGTAACCCATAATGATTTTTGTACAATTTTTAATGATTCTCACAAATCAGGATAGGGGATTTCAAAATCATTCTGACTATGTCTCACAACAATTTAAATATTTCATAATATGGAACTCTTTTGCTTACACATTTATTTTATGTGAAACTAGACTCATTAATATTTAATTTCATATTTTATTCAACCTCTAACTCAATTTCCATAATTTTTGGTGGATTTTCAAATTTGGACTATGGCTGCTGTCTAAAACTATTTTAGTGTAAGTTAATGATACTAAGTTTATCACACCTTATTAATTCATTTTCACCACATTAGTAAAGATGCATATTTATACATCATAAGTATAGACCTACAATCACAAGGCCATCACAAAATTATTCTCACTGGTGTGAATTACCTATTTACATCTTCACCAAATGTGCATCATAAACCGATATTATTTCTCATGAGCTTGGCATACATACCTGTGTTACTCTACATGTTCTTATTCATTTCTTACTAATCATACAACAAGAATTGAATTCACATCTCATCAATTTCATGTAAGTACATGTACTACTCATCACATGGTCATAATTTCTATCATTTCATTATAACTCATAAATCTTCCATTGAACCATTTGGAATACTACAGGATATTCATTGGCCCCTAACATTGGATACGATGCCGACGCCATGTCCCAGACAAGGTCTTACATTGGCTAACACATCAAAATCAATGCCATGTCCCAAACAGGCCTTACATTGACTTTCATATATCGAGGTTGATGTCGTGTCCCAGACAGGTCTTGTAACACCCCAAACTCGGCCTAGACGTTATGATCGAATCTGGCAAGTCACGTCAATTTACTTTTTTGAAAAACTTTGTCTTATTAAGAAAACTCGCTCGAAATATAAAAGCCCCTTCGTTTAATTCAAAAGTCAACTTAGTTATTTGTTCACCATCTTAAACCAGCCTTACTTTAAAAAACATGTTTGTTGCGGAAGCATTTCAACAATGTTGCGAAAACGTGACGTTTTGAAAAAAAAATATCATTTTGGAAAACCACGCTCTACCTTTAATAGAAATAAGCCATAAGAGTTAAAAACCCCGAAATTAAAAGCTAGAAAATTAAAGGAAAGGCCTTATTACATCAAAAACCTAAAGAGAAAGTAATTTAAGTAATGTAAAAGAAAATACAAAAATTTCAAGTCGTTCATAGTGTGGCCACCTCCGAGTCCTCCCATACGTCGAACCGCCTACTGAGGATTACCTGAAATAAATTAAAAGAGGGGATGAGTTTATGAAAACTCAATGTGTACAACCCTCACCGATCATAAAACATGCATCACATCAATTTGGGCCTAAGCCCATTACAATAACGGTGGCACTTGGGCCTTAGCCCATAGAAGCCTCAGTTGGGCTTAAGCCCATGCCACAATCAGAATCAAATTATGCAATGCACAAATACCCAACCAACCCGGCACTCCGTATCCCGTCCAACCCTACACTCCTATGGGGATTTAATTGACCCACCCATCCCTACACCCCTATTGTAGCACCGATTACGGTACTAACCAATTTGCAGAAGAGCTGCCAATCGCAAAATGGCCTTAAGCCGTCAGTAGATCCGCAGTCGTCAAGCGACCATGCAACCCTAACAAATCATATACTTCCTCCAAATCAATGATCTTGTCCCCCATGCAGCATAATATAACATGGATGCAAACACATCATAAATGGCATACATTAACAATCATTTAACATGAAGGGGCATTTTAGTCATTTTGCCCTTCAGGGGCATAATGGTCATTTTACCTATTTTAGGGTTCCAGCTCAGATAACGACCTCTCTGAAGGTCTACAGTCGCTTCAAGCGACACAGATAACCTAAATGATCATAATGGTGTATATGGGCCCAAGGCCCATTACTCGGTCTAAGTCGGCCCACCTGCACGTGTGGCCTATTTAGCCCAAATTTAGTTACAACTATGTGATCAACATAGCCCAATCCAATATTTATCACTTACCGCAAATTTAATCTGTGGGGGAACCATGAGCCCATTGGGACCATACAGCCTATTTTGGCCCATCGTGGCCCATAATGGCCCAAGTCCACGAAAACACTCGTGGTGGCCTTTACAGTCTATCGCTCATGATTTGTGGGCTTGGTTTACCTCACATGCGACCACACACTCGTGAGGCCTCAAATGCCAAAATTTCGTCATTTCAGCTATTGCCAATTCACTATAAAGAGGGGTGTGAATGCACACCTGCTACGAAACGTGCACCTAGCCCAAGAGTTTCCCAAACCTACATTCCATCGTGATAATCCATTAGTCGATAAGAACTAGGGTTAATCACCCTTCTCGAATTCCTAGTTAAAGATAACATTCGATACCTGTCTTAAACGCAAGAGTGAATAACCCTGCTTAGAATAGTTGGCGAAAGGTGGGTTTACTCTGCTAACCATAGCTGCACTGACCATAAAACCCATTAATAAAGATACATGACATGAGACTAAGATATGGATTATTGAAACTCAATCCAAAGATAAGAGGAAATAGACAATCACCAACGCCTCCCCAAACCAGTCACGCTCCTGTTGAACACCACAACAGTGAGTAGGATTACCTTGATCGAGTAAAGTGGAAGAGGTTTGACTGCCCAATTCTCACAAGCGTCACCTTCACTCTTCAAGAGACTCTAGAACCCAAAAGAACCCCACGCCTAAAAGAAAGGAGGGTAAGAATCAGCAAGAAGAGAATAAATATTCGACTCTTAAGTAGTGGCAAAGTACTTACCATATTGTTAATAAAACAACACCAACCGTACCAAAAAGGGATAGCGTAATCGGTCTGAATAGCCAGACGAATAGGAATGAACTTTGTGACAGCCCAAAATTGACCCTAGTCGGGATGTGGTTTCGGGACCACAAAACTGAGGCATAAAAATAATTTAAAATTTATTTTGATGCCTATTATATGTGTTAATTTGTGTGTGACATTTTTGATGTTTCGATTTAGTGTTATAAATGCGAATTTCACTAGAAAGGACCTAGTAGTGAACTTTGAAAGTATGATGGGGAAATGTGTGATGACTAGTTGCTCATGCATGCAAAAATAAGGATTTGCATGTCAAATTTCCCCCAACATGAAGTGGCCGGCCATGGCAAGAGAGGATGGGTAAAACATGTCATGAAACATGTTTTGTTGGTGCATTAGGGAGAAATAATAAACAAAGGTGTATGGGTAAGAAAAGAATGAAAAAAAAAATGTGTGTGAGTGTGGTATTCCCCCCTATTGCCGTGAGTTGTAGAGAAAGAAAGAAAATTTTGTTCATCCTTTCTTTGAGCCAAAACTAAGGAAGAAGGAGGATTTTGCTTCATGCTTGGTTTGGAAGAGATCTAGAAGGAGATTTGGCTAAGTTTGCATCAAGATTAAGGTATGTATGAGGTTGTGTTAGGAGTTTCATGCATGTTTTGGTTGCTAACTTGATGTGCATGATAGCCATGGCTCAAATCTTTGTTATGCCATGGAAATGGTATTTGGCCAAAGTTGTTATGGTGATAAAGCCATTGCATGCTAAGTGTGAAGCTTGATGATGATGCATGCAATGATGGATTGTCTACTTTTGAGTAAGATTTTGAGTTTTCTTTTGTTTAATCATGATTGAAGTTGAAAAGGGCATGATTGTCATATTCGCCATGATGCATTCATGAGCATGGTTCATGCTTCTTGCATGTTAGTTAAAATTTGTGTTTTGGATGGCTATGGACACCTTGAAATTCGCCATGCTCATATATGTATATATATGTTTGCACATGATGTTTTGGTTATGAACTAAGTGATGAATATGTTGGTTTAAAGAAGAAGATGTTGAAGAATGATTGTGAAATCGCAAGCACATTCGACCTAGCACACATATGAGTGCTTGATGCTATATTATAAGTTTTGAGCTACAATATGCAAAGCATTAACTAGTAAAATGCATGCTGTTTTTGTGAGGTATTAAGTGCATAATTGGCCTCAACATGGACATGAATATTCGCCTTGGGTAGCCTATTGAAGGCCTTAGCTTTTCCTTGATGCTCGAATGAATTGTATTGAATTGCTTGATGTAGTATAAAATGTGCATGACCATTGTGTATTCAAGCTAAAGGTTGGCCATATGACCATTTAAACTCCTTGTCATATTCGCCATAAGCTAGCACAATGAGGTTTTAATAAATTGAATTTGTTTGAATTAGCTCAAGAGCTTAGAGGGCCACAATTGGACAAGGGAAGGAAAAGTGATCGAATAGCCGTAAAAGCCGTTCGACAACATCCGAGGAAGTCCTCAAGAAGTGACCCTACTTGAATTATGTGAAATGAAGTATGGATGTGTATTGATTATTGACTATGTGTGTATGAGTATTTGAATGATACCCGGCTAAGTCCCGGCGATTATGCTAGTGATTATAATTGTGTTTGAGCCTTAGTAACGAAAATAAATATGTATGTCCAATGATTATTGATGTATGTGTGCATGAGAAATTGAATGATATCCGGCTAAGCCCAAGACAATTATGCTGGAAATTATAACCGGGTTAAGACCAAGGCAATTGTGCTAGTGGCTACATCCGGCTAAGACCAAGGCATTCGTATGAGTCATTCTATCCGGCTAAGACCAAGGCATTTGTGCAAATCGTGATATCCGGGTTAAGTCCCGTAGGCCTTGGTGCGGGTTACCATAACCGGGCTATGTCCCGAAGGCGTTTGAACGAGTAGCGACATCCGGTTAAACTCCGAAGGTATGTGATTTGAAAATTATAAGCTTGCTGGAAAGTTTCAGCTAATGCACTTGTGAAATTTCTCAATGACAAGGTAAGTGTGGTGTGTGCTTATGCGCTAGGAGTAAGAGCGTATGAATATCCGCTCCTATGATGGAACGAGTTATCGGCCTTAACGAAGCCGTTATTTGTGTATGAACATAAGAGTTGGGATGGTGAAGTAAGTATGATTATGTGAACGTGTATTAATGAAATGATGCATTTGGCTATGTGAATGTATTGCTTTAATTAAAGCTGATTTTATTGCTTGAGACTTACTAAGCATAAATATGCTTACCCGCTGCTTTGGCTCTCGGTTTCTGATTTTGCTCGATGGCAATCGGATTCGGGATCATTAAGGTCGAAGTCATCTACACTATCAAAGCCTCCATCTTGGTATAATTTTGGTTGGAATTTGAAATGGCATGTATAGGACTACCCCTTGTTGGTTCAATTATGTTGTGATGTATATGTGTACGGCCATGCGAAAATGGCTCGTAAAAGTAGAGTACGGACTTAGACCGTTTGTGGTTTGTATATATATATATATGGTGTCATGATGTGATTATGGATTGGAAATGGGAGTGTTGGTCACATGATCAGCCATTGGTATGGTTAAAATGATCATATATGAACCTATGTATGGCAAGACTAGTTGGTTCATGGAGACTACAAAATAGGTAAGACCTACCTTAAAAACAGAAGCTGCCAGCTGCAGTGACGTGAATGTGAAAAATCACCAAAATTTGTAGGAATGGTATTAAATAGTGAATAAGCTATGTAAATGAACCTTGATGAGTCTATTTTCATATGGAAGAAACGAAATGGTCATAGGAGCTACATGTTAAGAGATATGAAAGCTATTGTGAGAAAGGGCTAGAACGGTTTCTGGGTCCCCTGTCGCAACTTTAAAAATTTACTATAAATTATCCAGAAATAATTAGGAGTCATGCCTTATATGTACAGATTCCATTTTGAGTCTAGTTTCATTAGAAACAAACGGCACCAGCATTAAAGCCCTGTACAGAGAGATATTGAAGTTATAACGCGCGAAGGTCAGAGCAGTCGATCCCTGTAACATGGGTGACTTTAACTAATAAACTGTACCAATTTGCCTGACAAAAAATTCTAGAAATAAATCCATGGATGGATATATGAGTCTAGATTCAGGGAAAATTTACGAAACCAGTTTCCGAGTTTTGAAACTCGAGATATGATTTTTAAGGCGACGGTGACGCAGTTTTCCAGCCTGACTGGAAATGTCAAATTGGTGGGCAAATATGTGGACTTGGCTTGTTAACCCCTCGTGTCCGACACCGGCAACGGTCTCGGGTTCGGGGTGTTACAAACTTTGATGAACTCAAGAATTGAAAGGGGAGATGGCACAATTGGTCAAGTGAGAAAAAGAGAGGGAGGTAAGAGAAGAAAAGAGGAGAGCAATTAGTTGTAAAGTAAGAAGTTGTCAAAAGAACTGAAAGGTAGTAAGCCAGGTCTTTTGGTAAAAAAGGAAAACCAAAAGAGAGAAGGAAAGAAGAAAGGAATCGGTCAACCAAAAGAATTTAGAGAAAAAAAACCAATTCGAGAATAGACCAAAACGAGAAAAAACCTGAAGGAAGCAATATTTCGGCACAAATGAATGAAAGGAAAGAATGAAAATGCCAGAGTCAGTAACTGAAAATGAGAAGAAAGGAATCACTAGCCTTTAGCTGAATTTCTAAGTGCCTAAAGTCCAATTTCAGCACAACACTTCCACTTCATTCAAATCCTACTTTTTCCTCCCTTGATTTTCTCCACAATCTCCTCTTGAAAATTCTCATTTATCTCCTCCATGATTTTCTCCATAATCCACTCATTGACCAGTTCAAACTTCCTTCAACAGAGTTTCAATCAACCTCTGCTTCTCACATGGAAAGAGAGCAAAATAATTACTCTTCTCACCTTGCCACGACTTGAACCTTAGACCTCAAGAGAACTCCACACACCACCTACCACTGCACCACTAGTTCTTTTTGTGACATATTTTACCCACAAATATTCGTAAGGCCTACCAAGTAAAGCCAAGGTTCACTTAAGGGGAAAAACTAAAATTTTTGTAAAAGTCCAAACTTGAACCCAGGCTTCTCCAACACTCCCAAACACACCCAAATCACTTGGGCATCACAACAAACATTTTCTTGCTTAACTAAAATATTTATGAACAATCTCCTAACTGCTCCCATGCTCAAGGCCCAATACTTCTAAGCCCAAAATTCGGGGTGTTACAACTCAACCCCTCTGAAAGAAATTTCGTCTTCAAAATTTCTAGCTATCCAATAGTCGCGCCACCCAGGTTACACCATTATGCTTCTGCTGCGCACTCTAATTCTAATTTCAAAATAGATAAATAGTACACTATGGATAAAATACGTACCAGTGTTCGCATCTGGAGCGCCTCTGTCCACTT
Source organism: Gossypium arboreum (assembly GCF_025698485.1). NCBI lineage: Eukaryota > Viridiplantae > Streptophyta > Magnoliopsida > Malvales > Malvaceae > Gossypium > Gossypium arboreum. The sequence goes on along the minus strand of NC_069075.1, from coordinate 61,688,750 downwards.
GACGGCGTGCTGCATAGACCAAAGTTGGTTGCCTCGCCTCAGTATGATCAGCACCTCTTCCTAGTGCCCCACGACCCAAACCGTTTCCACTTCTGGCCTAACCATGTCCTCTAGACAGCTGCTGCCTACCCCTCGGTGGCTGTACATGACCTCTACCAAAGACTTGCCTCTAATCCAGTCTTCTGGGACACTCTTTGATACTATGCTCCATTGAACCACAACTTAGATAGGCTCCTGTTCTCCTCCAACACTCTCCTGCATGACTTTTCCCACAAATAGCATAAGGTGGTAACCCAGTAGTAGCAACAGGGGGCCCCTCTTTGACCAGCCTATCCACTCTGGCCCTTCTCTTAGGCCTCTGATCGCTATTGGAGGGCTCAGAATCCCTTTTATTTTTTCCCCTTTCTCTTTCCCAGTTTAGGCGCTCAGTACCCTTTACATCTTCAGCAATTTTTGCATTCTCCACCAATGCCGTGAAATCTTGCTTCCTCTGACGAGCAATCAATACCTGAAGACTGTCTCTGGGGCCGTCTTTGAACCAAACACAATGTTCATAATCTGTTGCCACTATTCCTTTAGCATACTGACTGAGTCGTAAGAACTCTGCCTTGTACTTCGCCACAGATCGGTCTCCCTAAGTCAAGTTCAAGAATTCCTTCCTCCGGGCATCCACATAGCTTGCACCCACCTATTTCCCTTGAAATGCTGATTTGAAAAACTCCCAGGTTATCCGATCAGGATCAGTGCCCTCTTTCATGGTAAGCCACCACTGGTAAGGTTCCTCTTGTAGCAGCAACACTGCTCCTTTCAATTTTTGCTCGGAAGTACAATCCAGGTCATCCATTATTCTTTCGGTGGCCACTAACCAATATTTGACCACATTCGGTGCTACTCCCGTGATACCCTTGAAGATCTCGACTCCATTCGATCGGAGTCTCTCAGAAATCAACCCTCGGCTCCCATTACCAGTGTTGGGCCCAACGACCCTTTCTAGAATCCTTAACATTGCTTTGGACAATGCGTCGTCCCTAACTGCTCAATCATACGACCCTATATCGGGTACCGGTGAAGCCGGTGCTTCTCTTGCCTCAACGTTGGGTATGTGACCTGATGACGAAGATCCGGCCCTAGCACTTCCATGGCCTCTGTCGCGGCCTCTTGCACCCCTTCTAGTGATCATTATCACTTCGCGTATAATCTGGTTAAGAAATTTTATGCAATTTAGCTCATAGTTTTAGTAATTAAGCAAATGTTTTATGACAGTAGTAGTTAAAAGTTATTTTTGCAGTTGCAGGCTCGCTACAGTTTTAGTTTCCTATAGTTTTTCAGTTTACTCTAGCTAAAGAGTCTCAATATAGTCTATGATCTAAAATAAGCCCAGTAACTATCTATAGTATAACAGTTTAAAATAGATTTCAGTATCAGGAGAACTTACTTGGCTCAATGCCAGAGACTCGGTGAACCACACAATAAAAACCCTTCAAAATGCTTCAGAATAGTTTTTAAATAACTTTAAAATCCAAAAACTAAGGCCCATTTCCCAGCCCGGTTTTGCAACTTGGCTCTGATACCACTAAATTTAACACCCCAAACCTAGCCTAGACGTTATGACCGAATTTGGAGTCTCACATTAAAATGTTTTTTCGAAAAACTTTATCTTATTAAAAAAACTCGCTTGAAAGATCAAAACCCCTTTGTTTAATTCTAAAGTCAACTTAGTTATTTGATAACCATCCTAAACCAGCCTTACTTTAAAAAAACGTGTTTGTTGTGGAAGCATTTCAACAATGTTACGGAAAAGTGAAGTTTTAAAAACAGATATCATTTTGGAAAACCGCGCTTTAACTTTAACAGAAATGAGTCATAATAGTTAAAAAACCCCAAATTAAAAGCTATAAAATTAGAGAAAAGGCCTTATTATATCAAAAACCCAAAGAGAAAGTAATTTAAGTAATGTAAAAGAAAATACAAAAATTTAAAGCCGTTCGTAGTGTGGAAACCTCCGAGTCCTCCAATACGTCGAATCGCCTACTGAGGATTACCTAAAAAAAATTAAAAGAGGGGGTTGAGTTTACGAAAACTCAGTGTGTACAACCCTCATCGATCATAAAACATGCATCACATCAATTTGGGCCTAAGCCCATTACAATAACGGTGGCACTTGGGCTTTAGCCCATAGTAGCCTCACTTGGGCTTGAGCCTATGTCACAATCAGAATCAGATTATGCAATGCACAAATACCCAACCAACCCTGCACTCCGTATCCCATCCAACCCTACACTCCTGTGGGGATTTAATCGACCCACCCATCCCTACACACCTGTTGTAGCACTGATTGCGGCACTAACCAATTTTGCTTAGAGCTGCCAATCGCATAATGGCTTTCTGCCGTCGGTAAATCCACAGTCGTCAAGCGACCATGCGACCCTAACAAATCTTATACTTCCTCCAAATCAATGATCCCGTCCCCCATGCAGCATAATATCACATGAATGCAAACACATCATAAATGGCATACTTAACAATTATATAACATGAAGGGGCATTTTAGTCATTTTGCCATTCGGGGGCATAACGGTCATTTTACCTATTTTGGGGTTCTAGCTCAGATAACGACCTCTTCGAAGGTCTACAGTCACTTTGAGCGATACAGATAACCTAAATGATCATAACGGTGTATATTGGCCTAAGGCCCATTACTCGGTCCAAGTGGGCCCACACGCTCGTGTGGCCCATTTAGCCCAACTTCAGTTACGACTACGTGATCAACATAGCCCAGTCTAATATATATCACTTACCTTGAATTTAATATGTGTAGGACCCATGTGGGCCCATTTCAGCCTATTGTGGCCCATAACAGCCCAAGTCCACGGAAACGCTCGTGGTGGCCTTTACAGTCTATCGCCCATGATTTGTGCGCTAGGTTTACCCCAGGTGTGAACACACGCTCGTGAGGCCTCAAATGCCGAATTTTTGGCATTTCAGCTTTTGTCAATACACAGAAAAGAGGGGTGTGAATACACACCTGCTACGAAACGTGCGCCTAGCCTAAGAGGTTCCCAAACCTACATTCCATCGCGATATTCCATTAGTCAATAAGAATAGGGGTAATCACTCTTCTCAAATTCCCAGTTAAAGATAACATTCGATACCTATCTTAAACGCAAGAGTGAATAACCCTACTTAGAATTGTTGTCGAAAGGTGGGTTTACACTCCTAACCGAATAGCTGCACTAACCATAAAACCCATCAATAAAGATAAATGACATGAGACTAAGATATGGCTTATTGAAACTCAATCCAAGGATAAGAGGAAATAGACAACCAACCAACCCCACCCCAAACTAGTCATGCACATGTTGAACACCACAACAGTGAGTAGGATTACCTTGATCGAGTAAAGTGGCAGAGGTTTGACTGCCCAATTCTTACAAGCGCACCTTCACTCTTTAAGAGACTCTAGAACCCAAAAAAACCCCACGCCTAAAAGAAAGGAGGGTAAGAATCGGCAAGAAGAGAATAAATATTTGGCTCTTAAGTAGTGACAGAGTTCTTACCAAATTGTTAATAAAACAACACCAACCGTAACCAAAAAGGGATAGCGTAATCGATCTAAATAGCTAGATGAATAGGAATGAACTTTGATGAACTCAAGAATCGAAAGGGGATATAGTATAATTGGTCAAGTGAGAATAAGATAGGGAAGTAAGAGAAGAGAATAGGAGAGCAATTGGTAGTAGAGTAAGAAGTTGTCAAAAGAATTGAGAAGTAGTAAGCCAGGTCTTTCGGTCAAAAAGGAAAACCAAAAGAGAGAAGGAGAGGAGATAACAATCGGTCAACCAAAAGAATTTAGAGAAAGAAAAACCAATTCGAGAATAGACCAAAATGAGCAAAAACCCGTAGGAAGCAATATTTCGGCACAAATGAATGAAAGAAAAGAACGAAAATTCCAGAGTCAGTAAGCAAAAGTGAGAAGAAAGGAATCACTGGCCTTTAGTTGAATTTCTGAGTACCTAAAGTCCAATTTCGGCACAACACTTCCACTCCATTCAAATCCCACTTTTTCCTCCCTTGATCTTCTCCACAATCTCCTCCTAAAAATCCTCCTTTATCTCCTCCATGATTTTCTCCATAATCTATTCCTTGACCAGTTCAAATTTCTCTCAATAGAGTTTCAATCAACCTCTGCTTCTCAAATAGAAAGGGAGCAAAATAAATACTCTTCTCACGTTGCCACGACTTGAACCTTAGACCTCAAGAGAACTCCACACACCACTTACCACTGCACCATAAGTTCTTCTTGTGACACATTTTACCCACAAATATTCACAAGGCCTACAAGCTAAAGCCAAGGTTTACTTAAGGGGAAAGACTAAAATTTTTGCAAAAGCCCAGACTTGAACCCAAGATTCTCCAACACTCCCAAACACACCCAAATCACTTAACCATCATTGTAAACATGTAATTTGTGTCTCTTTCTTACTTAACTAAAATATTTATAAGCAGTCTCCTAACCGCTGCCATGCTCAAGTTCCAATACTTCTAGGCCCAAAATCGGGGCATTACAGGTCTTACACTGGCTTTCATCTATCGGTGTCGATGCCATGTCCCAAACAGGTCTTGCACTGACACACAACAAGCTGACACCATGTCCCAGACAAGTCTTACACTAGCTTGTATATATCGAGGCTGATGCATGTCCCAGACATGTCTTACACTAGCTCTCATAAAGTGGTCGATGCATGTCCCAGACATGTCTTATGTTAGCTCACAATAACCCATACATCATGGCATGAATATCTTATTTATTCCCTATAGTTCAAACGGGAATTCTACTATCTCAATTATCACCATGCATTCTCATTTCCACCATCAAGCATTTCATGCTATATCAATTTAGCACATATAATAACAATGTAGCTGTATTATTTACATACATCTCACTCATTCCAATTGAATATCATATTCCATCAAATTTCCAAGCATTCAATCAACACATAAATGTTATTAACAATTTGGCATCACTTTCTCATATACAATATTATCAACATAAAATTTAATACAGTCATAGCAAGATAGATTTTCAAGTATATTAACAATAGCATGGATATCATGCTTATTTAATCACACAGACTTACCTCGAATGCAGTTTCAGCTAATTACGTCATTTTAGTCTATAACCTCGTAGTTTCCTATTTAAGCTCGAATCTCGGTTCCTTGATATAAATTGATGAAATTCATTCATTTAATCACTAAATAAATTTAGACAATCAAAAATTCACATTTTTGGCGAAATGACCATTTTGCCCCTAAACTTTCAAAAAATGACCATTTTACTCCTAGGCTTGAAAATCGATTTTTATCGAATTTTTTCATGCCTTGAGCCTAGTCGAACCCTTTTTACTCCTATAGCAACCCAAAATTTCCATTATTTCACCACATTACTGTCTATTTTACAATTACTACAAACTAGTCCTTTCTAGGTGATTTTCATGAACACCACTTCACAAAAGTTGTTTATTAAACAACTAAGATTCATTTTCTTCCATAAAATTTTAGCAAATATCATAGATGCTCTCATGGTAAAACCCTATACTTTCATTCATTTTGCAAAATAGCCCCCATTTAATTAGCTCATGCTACAAGGGTCGCAAAAATACAAAAATAAACAAAAATGATCATCAAAATCACTTACTTGCAAGGGATGGAAGTTGCTGAAATTTTGAACTCTCAAACCCCTATTTTGCTAGTATTTTCGGTGGAGGAAGGAAGAAAGATGAAAAGATGACATCCCTTTTCTTTTTGTTGAAAAGATGACATCCCTTTTCTTTTTGTTTTATTTTTAGTCAAAATTAAGCTACTAACTACACCTAACTTTGACTTTTCTACTCCTATTTGTCTCTATGGCCGGCTAAGCCTATAAAATGGGTCTATTTGCACTTTAAACACCCCCAATTATGGTTCTCTAGCAATTTAACATATTTAGCTATCAAATCACAATTTTTTCCCTTTATGCTAAAATTATTTCACCAAAATTTTCATGCACTCATATAATCATGCTATAACACATAAAATAACTTTAAAATAATTTCTCTAACCCTGGAATAGAGGTTTCGAAACCACTGTTTTGACTAGGCCTAAAATCTAGATGTTACAGACCATGTGTCACACACGGCTGAGACACATGCCCATGTCTCTGCCCGTGTGGACAAAAATAGGCTATTTACCAAGCCAATTTGCCACCCATTTTGCACATACCTACACAAGCTCAAATCATACCAATTCCATACACAATTAAACAACCAAATCAATCTCAAATAATCATATTATAAACCATTTCAATACAAATCTGTTCAAAGCTTATATCACAACCATTTACTTGACTAAATGACATACCAAACAACAAGATTCATAAGCCAAAAATTCACATATACATCATATACTAAATGAACATACTTTATTAACAAATTTGGCATTCAAATACCAAACCAAAACCAAGCACATCTCAAGCTACTACACAACACATACAAATGGCCATTTGACTATCTTAAACCATCATTAAGCTTACCAAAATAAGCCATATCACATGAAATTATATATACTTTAAATCGCATAACTTATTCATGCCATTTCAAATAGCCAAAAACACTTCCAACACCAAACCCAGGTAACCATAGCCTATACTTATCAAACCTTACATCATTATCGGCCCAAATCTCATGGCTAAATACATATCAAGCACATATGATCAATCACCAAAATTATTTATACTCAACAAATAACCACCAAACCTATACATGCCGTATAACCGATACCACAAAGCTTATGCAAGCCTCCGAATCACTATAAACATAGAAAAGATAAAAAAGTAAGCTATAACGTTTAGTAAGATCGTATGATAATAACTCATCTCATCAAATGAACACATTTTAAGCCATTATCAATACTATAATATAACTTGTATAATTCTACCTTTATATCATGTATCCATTCACATAGTTAACAAAGAATTTCACAAATTTATTCATTTCAATGCTTATATGATTTTAATACGTCTTATCCATCATTCACATTTATATAAACATAAGCAAATAGAAATAAACTATATTCAATTCAATAACCATCACATTTATATATATAATCAATTGAACCATATGAATTCTCATAATTATTCACTTACTTATCATATGAAATTCAATTTTAACACTTACTTGTCAATTTACCACATTTCATCATCATTTCCCGTTGAACCATTTGGAATACTAAAGGATACTCAAGAATCTCGTACACATAGTACCGCACTAATGCCATATCCTGGATATGGTCTTACATGTAATCTCGTATCGATGCCAATAACCTAGATATGGTCTTACATGAAGCCTCATATCGATACCATATCTCAGATATGGTCTTACACGTATTATAATCTTGCACACTAAGTGTCATATATAGCCGAAGCTATCTCGGTCTCGCACACTAAGTGCCATATATATCCTAAGCTATTCCAAATCGCACACTAAGTGCCATATATATCCAAATCATCGTCAAACATGACTAATGCAATATTTAAGCATTAAAAGCATAGTTGTAATAATGCTTGTTAAACATACGAACTTACCTCGTTCACTGTAACAACGAATTAGGTTGACTAATCCGATACTTTGTTTCTCCTTGTTCTATATTCAAATCTTGTTTATCTCAATCTATATAATATCAAATTTGCACAATTTACACATTTTTGGCAAAATTACATTTTTACCCCTATTATTTCACATTTTTACAATTTAGTCCTTATCACATAAAATCACAATTCATTCAATTTAATACAAATTCATGCTGGCCGAATATTACCCATTCTCATATCAGCCCATATTTTTCATTTATTTTATAATTCAACCACTAAATTTTCATATTTCACAATTTAATCCAAAATTGACATTTTTACCAAAGTTCACTTTACAAAATTTGTACATCTAACAACAATGATTTATTTTCCATCATAAACTAATAAAATATTCATGCATTCATTAATGGCAACATTCAAATACTTTAACAGTTTTGAAATCGGAGATACAAGCTAGCTAGAATACGAAGCAATGATTACAAAAACATAGAAATCATCAAAAATCGAGCTAAAATGCTCCAAAGTGACTGAATGGTTCCAAGCCCTAAAATGGCTTTTCTCCAAGCTTCATTCGGCTATGACAAAGATGATAGCCATAATTTCTTTATTTGTTTTATTTATTATATGCTAATTAAGTTAATTACCAATATAACCTTAATTAAAAGCCACCAAATTTCATGATATTAAGCCCATTTATGTCCATTAACACTACTAATGGTCTAATATCATCATAAGGACTTTTAATTAAGTCAACCATAGCAATTAAGATCTTTAAACGAGTAGATATTATATACGTCATATCAAGCTGAATTTCAACTTCTGAAAGAGATATTATATACAAAAGGTCCTATCTGAATCGACGCATCATAGATATAAGAAACACATTATGGATCTTCTCAAGTTCAGACAATAATATAACTTGAATAAGCCACTGGCTTTATTTTCTCAATAATCTGATGCAGCTCGATGAATCATGAACTCAACTTCTCTTTATAGCTAATTCGAGAAATTTTATTTTCACAGCAATACTTTCACAAACACTCAGTTCACTAATTGAAATTTAATGTTTTTACATATCAAGTTTCCATATGTTTTCTGTCAATCTGAAACTGCTTTCTAACTGTTACAAATTACTTTCACTTTCTCTTCAATTTCTTTGTTTAAATCAATCCCGTGAATCTTTTTCTCATAAAGCTCGATCTAATAACAACGGAGTATGGTAATTACAATCATACAATACTTCATACAATGCCATCTTTATACTTATATGATAACTATTAATATGCTCAAACTCAACCAATAATAAGTGCCTTTCTTAATTGCTTTCACATTCTAAAATGCAGTAACAAATTGTATCTTCGAGAATCTGAATCACTTTCTCATATTATCCATGAATTGAAGAATGAAAAGCGGGGTTACAATGAGACCTCATACCCAAACTTTACAGTAATTTTCTTTAGAAACACAATATAAACATCTAATTTCTATCCAAAATAATGGAGACTGGCACTCTGTAAAAGTTGACAATTTTAGAAATGTATAACTTAACTTGTCTATCAAGAGAAAAATTATATGAACTGAGATGAAATGAACAGACTTCTTCAACAATCAACAATGGTTCAGATAACATCTTCCTTTAACAAAATCCAACAAAATTCTATTTCATCTCCACTCAGATAAAAACATAGATTGTAACAGTCCCGAAAGTACTTAATAATCAGCTTTAACCTATTGATAAATCAGACATTTGCATACAAGTCAAAAGTGTCACGTTTTATACTCATTCATCAATAAAACTGTCTCAAATTATTTTACATCCTAATATTCCCCCGAATGAACAAATAATTACCACTTTGAGCTAGATATAATAATGGTTGTATAATCTACGAATTTCTCGGTACTTGAACTCTGTCTCGAAACAACCAATAATCATCGGTTCCAATCTAAAGCTCTAATCAGAAGTCAATCCACGTTGAACTCTTTTAACTTGCAATTCATTGATACATTTTTGAGCTTCACAAATCGCAGAATAAACATCAATTTAACTTTTAACTCAGCTAATATTTATCCATCATCCGATAAGATTAATCACATATTCATCGCTTGTAAAGCACACAAAGATTTCTTTTTCAAAATATTCATAACTATAATCATTTGTCCAGGATGATAACCAATTATTGACTCAAAATCTTTCTACAGTTCAAGCCATCTTTGCTGTCCCAAATTCAGATTTCTCTGTAACATCAAATATTTTCAACTTTTGCATTCATCAAATAGGTTACATTACTCTCCAAACAATTAATGTTGCTAACTATTCAATGCAATTACAATGTCAACCATCTCTAATTCGTGCATCAAATAACTCTTTTCATGTAGCTTTAACTGTATTGAAGCATAAGCCATCACTATACATTCTTGTACTAAAACATGCTCCAAACCATTCAATAACGTAGGATTTAAAATTATAAACTCTTTACCTAATTCAGACAGAACAAAAATTGATGCTTCAGTTAACAGTGTTTTCAACTGTTTATAACTTTATTAACATATATTAAACCAAATCAAACTTCGCACAAATGAAAACTTTAACAATCGAAAGAACTTTAATTTTCAATAATATTTCTCAAATAGAACCATTCCGATAGATATAATTCTATATCATGTCTTCTAAAATATGAATTCTTCATTCAGTCTATCCATCTATTTACCCATGAATGCATAAAATTTATTTCCGAACCCAAGGATAAACTCAAACACATATAACTCAATTAATCTTTCAAACAAATAAACCAATCAAACTAAAGAACTAAATCGATCTTGGTTGTCAAATAATAACTTTTCAAAGAAAACCTTTCTTCTTGTTGTCAGGATATCTCAGGCATACAATTTATCACAATTTCTTCAGAATAGTAGTCAAAGATCTTCTTAAAAACTACATAACTCAAATATAACATAACAATCCGTCTTTACTCATTAACATATATCAAGATTTACCTGTAAGTGATAACTCTTATATAGATTTGAACTTGATCTTCTATCATCTATGCTTTTTTCGATGTCAATTCGCTTCCAAGAAACTAGAAAGGATTATATAATAAAGCTATCTCAACTATTAATCATCGAAGCATTGTACTATACTGAAACCACCTCCGTCAGATGAATATCTCTTGCAATAATCACATAGAATCATAATAAAGCTGAGGTAGCAAAATCTCAAAGTATGGAACTATATAGAATTTCTAAAAATTACAACCCATATAGAATGATAAAGATCTCAATGATATCCTAGAGAAATTCCAGAAGAAAACATCACTCATAAGCACTGAAATCAATTGTGACAGAAGCAATATAATCTTTATGTATATTCAACAAAACAAAAATCAGTAGAAACATAATACTAGCATCATATAAATTTTGCCGTCGACTTTTCTATCAACACAATGGAATAGAATACCAGGGAAAGATAGAGCAATACCAATCATAATCCCAAATAAACCAATAATGCTTTCATCTATTAGTATGTTTAGCTAATGTTCTCATACGATAAGAGCTTCATTTGAAAATAAATAGCCACCTATAGCTCTGAGAACAATTGACCACATAGAATACCCAGAAGAGATCATTATAAGCTATTCGACTATACTGTTGTACTCAGATATCTTTACAATTCAAACATTATTCCACTGTCTAATTCTATCATTATTGATTCCTCTTTATCCCATCACTAACAGAAATCAAATAAGTAGAACTTCTAGTTAAATACATTCTTTAGATATCATACCTGAATATTTTGTTTCATTGAAGTCAACTTCTTCTTTAATAGTGACTTTGCATAATCCAAATAGCCTTCGAAACGATTTGATATCTCTTCTAGTACTGCCTTTACTATTGACTCATTCTCTTATCTAACTACAGTGTTAATCCTTCAATCACAGAACTCTGTAATTCCACACTCGTGAGCTTATTCAATCTAAATCTTACGGATTCATTGTAACACTATATTAATAAGGGGGTGAGGGTGGTAAAGCCTCAAATTTAACTCTCACATATACATGCACATAACATAACATTCATCAATAACATAATATTATGAACTTTTATTCATACCTTTATGAATTTCAACTCATCATAAACACATTTCCGCTCAAGGCTTCTGCATGTTCTTTATCATGTTGCCTAAAGAAGATACCTAAGTAGTAAGCGATGCAATCGCATCCAGTTCAAATGATCAAGCTACTCTCCTACCAGTTCCAACTCTTGTTGTAGGGCATTGATAATTATTATTGGCAATTCTCTCCAAAATCTCATATGCTTCATTGCACGACTTGTCCAACAAAGTTCCATTAGCGAAGGCATCATCCACCATCCATGTCTATGCATTCAATCCATTATAGAACATTTCCATCTGGGTCCAATGTTGAAATCCATGCATAGGACATTTCCTAAGCAGATCTTTGAACCTTTCCCACAGTTCATACAATGTTTCATCCACTAGTTGTGTGACAGCCCTAAAGTGACCCTAGTCGGAAAGCGATTTCGGGACAGCTAAACCGAGTCACCAAATTATTTGAATATAATGATTATTGTCTAAAATATGTGAATATGAATGTGTGAAAGTTTTAAGCTTCGATTTAGTCAATTGCATGTGAATTTAGCTAATAGGATTTATGTGTGACACTTTTGAAATGTGATAGGTCGATCTATAAGGATCTATTAGTGCATGAAATCAAAAGGGTGGACTTGCATGTCAATTTCCCCCTTAAGAAGTAGTGGCCGGCCATGACATTAAGGATAGACAAAATGTTATGGGCAAAACATGTCATAAACATGTTATGTTAGTGATTTATGTTAGGAAAAATAAAATAAGGAGTATGGGCAATAAAATAATAATGGGAAGGTAAATGATGACAAAAAAAAAGTGTGTGGTTGCCCCCCCATTGCCGTGAATTGAAAAAAAAAGAAAGAAGTTCTCATGTTGTTCTTGGCCGAATGGGAGAAAGAGAAGAAGGGGGAAGAGCTTTGAGAAAATCAGCTATGGTGGGTTGCTAGACTAAGGTATGTTTGATGTTGTCCATGAGATTCATGCATGTTTTTAGTTGTTAGTTTGAGTTCTACCTAGCCCATGGTTTAAATCTTTGCTATGAGATGAGATGATATTCGGCCATGGGTGTTGTCTTCTTGGTTGATGTTTGATGTTGTGGTGATGAGGCATGAAGATGAGTCAAGTTTCGGCTAAGGTGGATTTGTGTTGATGTCATTTGCATGCTAAGTGTGAAGCTTTGTAATGATACATGTGATGGTGATTGATGACTCTTGGATTTTCTTTTGGCATTTTGAGTTAGACATTAAGTTCCTTGTGTAACCCATGACCAAAATTGAATGGTATGGTGTCTTGATGCATTTGGCCATGGTAGAAAGTAGATGTGAAATGGTAGTAAGGTGAAGTGCAAAATGTTAGTATTTGAGTACTAGTGTATATATATGCGTATTAGCCGAGTTTTGAACTTGAAACAAAATGATATATAATCAATACAAGTAACCATACTTGTAGGAAGTATTAAGCATATAATCAGCCTCAACATAGACATGCATATTCGGCCATAGGAAGAAGATTGGTGTTGCATGTATTCAGTTAGAGGCAAGCATATTGATGCTTTTATCTTGGCTTAGACAATCGGCTAAAAGAGAGTGTGGGCTAATATGTTGAGTTGATTCATGATTTCATATGTATGTGACTTTAATGTCTAATGTATATATATATGGGCTAAGTACCTTGAGTTCCTCATTTGATGCTCAAATGATTAAATCAATTTATTTTTTAAATTAAGCTCAAGAGCAAAGGGGAACTAAATCCGATAAAGGGAAGGAAAAAGTGGTCGAATAGCCATCGCAATCGTTTGAAAACATCCGAGGTAAGTTTTCGAGCAATGAGATTTAGTTATGATTTGATTAAGTCATGATGTATGAGCATAACAAATATACGGTGATATGATGATTCTACTTGAATTATATGTTGAGTTAATTAGTCTATACGTATGACGGGTAGCTGTATGTGCATAGAGATCGTGTCATAAAGAAAACTAAACCATGCTGTTTGTATGTGGCTAGTGAGCCGAAAATGGGAATGCTTAATACGCGACTTGTGTTTGAACTCTAATTATGAAAATGAAAAATAGATGTGTCATGATTTATTGATATGTGCATGAATATTCGGACGATAACCGGGCTAAGTCCCGAAGGCATTTGCGCTAATTACTAGTTCTGGGCTAAGTCCCGAAGGCAGTTGTGCGAGTTACTATATCCGGGATATGTCCCGAAGGCATTCGAGCGAGTAGCTATATCCGGTTAAATCCCGAAGGTACTTGGCTTGGGAATGAGCGATCTTGCTGTAATAATTGCAATTAATACGCTCGTAAAATCCCAGCGATGAGGTATGTTTCGTATATGCATTGAATTAGTTGATCCCTTACAAATAGTATTCGCTCAGTCGATAAATGAGCTACCGGCTTTTGACTAAGTTGATCTTTTGTGTATGATTATAAGGGTTGGTAATGTGAAGTAAGTATGATATTGAGAATTTGTGCATATGAAATTATCCGTTTAGCCATATGAATGCTACACTTTAGTTGTGTCTAATTTCATGGCTCAAAACTTACTAAGCATTAAATGCTTACTCCGTTTCTTTGAATCTCTGTTTTATAGATTTTGGTTCGTCAGCTATCGGACTCGGGATTATTGAAGTCGAAGTTGCCCACACTATCAAAGCCCCTTTTGGTTGAACTTTGAAATGGCATGTATAGGACTACCCTTTTTGTTGTGGGTCATGTACCCTTTGGTTTTGTATAAATTTGGATAGCCATGCGAAAATGGCTTATATACACTTTGAGCGTAGTATTATAATCGTTTTGTATGTTGTTCATTAAGAGGTATGGAAATGTTTGGAAATGATTAGCCATTGGAATGGTTAATCATGATCATATTTTGTGCTATATATGCTAAAAGGGCTAGTTGAATCATGGAAACTATGAAATAGGTAAAGTCTACCTTAAAGGCGAATCTTGACAGCAGCGATGGCGTAAATTTGAAAATCACTAAAATTATTAGGAATGGAATTAAATAGTGAATAAATTACGTAATCGAACCTTGATGAATCTACTTTCATATGGAAGAAACAAAACGATCATATGAGTCATATGTTAAGAGATATTTAAGTTTTTGTGAAACAGGGCCAGAACGGTTTCTGGATTCCCTGTTCCGACTTTGGAAATTAATTATAAATTAACCAGAGATAATTAGAAGTCATGCCATATATTTATAGATTCCTTTCTGAGTCTAGTTTCTATAGAAACAAACGGCATCAGTATTGAAGCCCTGTACATGGAGATATTCAAGTCGTAGTGCGTGAAGGTCAGAGTAGTCGAACCCTGAAACAGGGGAGACTTTAACTAATAAACTGTACTAATTGGCTTGACCAAAAATTCTAGAAACAAATTTGTAGATGGATATATGAGTCTAGTTTCAGGAAACATTTACGAAACTGGTTTTCGAGTTTTGAAATTCAAGATATGATTTTTAAGGAGACAGTGACGCAGTAACCAGCTTGTCTGGAAATTTTTGTGAAAATAAGTGAATTTAGTCTGTGAACCCCTCGTGTCCGACTCCGGTAACGGTCTCGGGTACGGGGTGTTACAAGTTGCCTGAAGGATGTTATGTCATTTCTTAGTTTAGGATTCATATTGGGTAGGTTATATCATAGTAGGAATATTTGACAGAGATCATTCCATGATTTTACTATTCCAGATGGCAAAACGTTGAACCATGTTCTAGCATGATCTCTTAAAGAATAGGGAAACGACTTGAGTTTTAAGGCATCTTCAGGGACACTTTGTTGTATGAAAGAATCTCAAATCTTCAAGAAAAGTCTCTATTGCAATCTAGGATTGTAACGCTCCCGTACCCGAGACTGGCGCCGGAGTCGAGCACGATGTGTTAACGGACTTAATTCATTAATTAAACAACTCAAACAATTTATTTTAGAATTTCCAGACAAGGTGGCTAACTGCATCACAGTCGCTAGAAAATCTATATCTTGAGTTAGGAAATTTGAAATCTAATTCCGTAAATTTTCCCTGAAAATAGACTCATATATCTACTTACTAAATTTTTTCTAGAATTTTTGGTTGGGCCAATTAGTACAGTTTATTAGTTAAAGTCTACCCTGTTTCAGGGTTCGGCTACTCTAATCCCTGTGTATTACGAATCAGATATCTCTGTGTATAGAGTTTTAATGACTATGCCGTTTGTTTCTAATAAAACTAGGCTCAATAAGGATTTCATACATGTAAGGTAAAACTCCTAATTGTTTTTGTACAATTTATGGTAAATTTTTAAATTTAGAACAGGGGATTCAGAAATTGCTCTGTCCCTATTTCACTAACACATAAATATTTCATAAAATACAAATATTTTACCTATTTTGTTTCTTCCACATGAAAATAGATTCATTAATATTCAATTACATGTTTTATTCATCATCTAATTCTATCTCTACTATTTTTAGTGATTTTTCAAACTCACGTCACTGCTGTTGTGTGATTCTATTTTATAGCCAATTTCATCAATTTATGGATTTCCATAGATTAGTTAACACATAAAGCATACGTGTTATCAAATAAAATCTCGATTAGCCACTCCAATAGCTAATCATTCTCAAACATTTTCATGCCATACATGAGCTATATCATAAGATTATATACACAAAAGGATTATAATGCTATACATGCCATATTCCCAAAATATGCAAGCCACCATACCGAGATGGTCCGTTGATAGTGTGAGCGTGCCTCCAACCGTCCTGATCTCCAAACCGGCTTGTCAAAACTACAAGGAATGGAAGGGAGGGAGTAAGCATAAATGCTTAGTAAGTTCACATGCAAATAACAAAAAACTTAACAAAGCAATTATACCAACCAACATTAGCATAATATCACCAAAACACATATCACATTTCTATTCATCATTCATCGTCTTACTACATTATTGTTGTCGTATCAAGTCTCAACCCGAGGGTTAAGGACATACCTGTCCAAAGTGCCCATTCCACAATACTTACCAATACGTCACTTTCATCTTGAGTATTCTTCCATTTCACTAGAATTTTACCCATTGAACATATCGGAATATAACTCGGATACATGGAAAGTTTTCACATAAGTGCCACATATGTAGCCAAGCTACCATGTAACCCGCCCATAAGCGAACTCGGACTGAACTCAACAAGCTCGGCCGTTCGCATCCATAAGTGAACTCGGACTCAACTCAACGAGTTCCGACGTTCGCATCCATAAGTGAAATCGGACTCAACTCAATGAGTTCAGATGCCCAAATATCCGAATCTATTCCTAAGGTTCAACGGGAGTTTCCTCGTTCGTACTCCTTTACCATTCTCCTGGGAATACCAATGACGATACTTCGGTAGTCTTTCACATTTTTCACATAATTCATAAACTTTTTGCATGTTGTCCAACAATGACCACAAAGCATAGAATTGCATGATAACAATCATAATATCGTATAAATAGCATTAAATGATTTAAAATAACGGTTATATTACAATATATACATATGAACTCACCTCGATACAAAATGAGAATAGTTGAGCCTATTCCTCGTAAACTTTATTTTTCCTTTGATCTCGACTGAAATATCTTTTCTCTTGATCTATAATACCAAATTAATTTATTTAATACACACATTCATCAAAACAGCCCTTAATACGAACTTTAGTAAAATTACCATTTTGCCCCTAAACTTTCACATATTTACACTTTTTCCCCAAGGCTCGTAAATTAAACCTCATCCTATTTTCTTATATTTTATGACATGCTGATCATTTTTCCCTTCCATGGCAACATCAAATTCACACTCTAACATGTACTTATGAATATTAGGTATTTTTACCGATTAAGCCCTTTTACTCGTTTTCACTTAAAACCGAGTAGCACAAGTTGTCTAACATAATTTAAAACCTCATATTCTACCATAAAACATCAAAATACACAAATTCACCTATGGGTATTTTTTCCAAATATGAACCCTAGGTTGAATTATTGCTAGCATAAGCTAAATCGAGCTACCGGGATTTCAAAAACATAAAAATCATTAAAAACGGGCATAGAAATCACTTACAATCAAGGCTTAAAAGTGTTGAAACCCTAGCTATGGTAGAGAACAAAATTTGGCAGCAACTTATGCAGAAGATGATCATTTTTGTGTTATTTTTCCCTTTTTATTTCATTTAAAATCCAAATGACCAAAATGCCCTTCCAATTTTTTTCCATAAACATAGAAATTGGTCAAATTGCTATTTAAGACCCCCTCATTAATATTCCAAAGCAATTTCATACTAAAAACTTCTAGAATGTAAGTTTTGTAACTTATTCAATTCAGTCCCTAACTTCAAATTAAACACTTTAAGCATAGAATTTCTTCACGAAATTTTCACACAATCATGCAATCATTTCATAGACCTCAAAATAATCATAAAATAATTATTTCTATCTCAGATTTGTGGTCCTGAAACCACTATTCTGATTGGGCCCTAATTCGGGATATCACAAGGATCTTCATTTTGCAAACCACCAAACTGACCAATTGAAAGAAGCATCTAAATATAGATTTCAGCTGAAAGTAGGGGGCTTGAATTTGTGGTTTGACTATTCCAGGATTCAGGTCTACATGCTCTCGAATTGGTCTATCCCAATCATCAAACATCTCAGCAACCTAAGGATTACCATTGCCAGCTCCCGAATTAAGTAGCTCATTCAAACCTAGTTGATTTTTACCACCTTCATTCATTGCTCTTTGTTTTCTTCTCCTTCTTCCCAAGGTCCTTTTAATTTTTTGGATCCAAGGGATAAAGTCCTTCAATAGGAATGCTTCTATGCATACAGCTCATAAAAGAACTATTGTGATCACAAAATAAACAAATTAACAGCTAAAAATATAAAAATTACAATAAAAAAAACTAAAGTTGCCAATCTCTAATCTCCAACAACGGTGCCAAAACCTTGTTGTGTGTTAATATGATGTGTAAATTTGTGTAAATTGTACAAGTCTACATGTTGAATCAACTAATAAAGTGACGAGTGAATATAGGTCTCATGAGGATTAGATTAGTATTCTTTGCCTAAATTACCACAATTGAGTAGAAAAGATAAATGAATCGAATGATATTTTGAGAGATAACACAGGAATTGATAAACTAAAAATGAAAGTAATAAAATGTACTATCGTATATTGAAATTGCAACAAATTGAATAAAAGCACCAAGGATACTAGAAAGATTGGAATATTGATTGAAAAGGCTAGGATTACTAATGAATTAGTTATAATCAAGGAACAATGCCATGGTAAAAATATGGTAACTTACTGCTCAATTAGGTACTAACGTTGTCTACCTCTGTCGAAAGCAAGATCTAAAGCTGCTCACTTGTAAGACACTATACATCTACAGGCTATGAATTAACAACCATACCTGAAGCACAATCCTCTAAATCGTGTAAGGTAAAGCTTTATGTCTAGAGTTAACAATAATCCAACAAGACTAAACAACGTATACATGCTTTAATAACCCACAAGTTTAGTTGATATATTGGCATGCACTCACAAGTTAAATGGAAAAGATATAAACCAGAATTACATACACAATTTACTATATGAACATACTAACATTTTCATGAAACTTAAATAAACTCATTTAGCATATTGTTCAAATGCTTAAGTGTCCATCTCACATCGTATTACCACAACAATTATGATCACATTTAAATGATAATTTGCATAATAACCTCATACTCATTTAGGCATACATCACATTAGAGATATATACATCTTAAGATAATTTGATACTTGAGGCTATAAAACATAAAAGTGGGCTCTACCACTACACATCAGATACACGGATCTCCAACACACCATTTGACTCATAAAGTAAAACATATCCAAAAAAGTAAAGCATAAAGCTAACACTCTCCAACACACCAAACATATCCCGTTGGATGGAGCTTAGCTGACATTCCCTTATCTCTCCAACATGCCCAGGGCCCCAATGCCCAAATCACAGAACACATATAGGAGAGTACTCACAATCCTATGGCATGCCAACTATATCCAATGGTCTCAAGAATCACAAGGCCAAAATATCCATAGTTACATAATTTTAATTATTGATTTAATGCACATGATCTCTGTTCATATTCATCAATTCACATCACAAACTTGTACATAATGCATTCTTATTGTAACGCCCTAAAAATTTAGAGTTTTTAATTTTGTATTATTTGGCACAAATGACATGTTGGCATTACTGGCTTGGTGATTTGAGTGGGTTTAGGAGTGTTTGAGAAGCCTGGGTTCAAGTCTTGGCTTTTGCAAAATTTTTAGTGATATTCTCAAATGAATCTGGACACTATCATATAGGCCCTATAAATAATAGTGCTTGTTTTATGACACAAAGAGAGCGTGTGGTCTAGTGGCAAGGTGGCGTGTTGCTTCTACTGGGGGACTTGAGTTCGAGTCCTGGATTGCACAATGGAGTAATTATTGTGTTCTTTGAGCTATATAGGTAGTGGAGTTGAACTGAGACTCTGATTTTGAATTGGTCATGGGAGTTTGAATGAGCGGTTGAGTGGGATAAGGTGGAGAGATTTTTGGAGAGGATTAAGGGGAGGAAAAAGGGGAGTTTGACGTGGAGTGGAGTTTTGCCAAAAGTGGAGTGTGTGCATAGGAGTTTCGGCTGAGGTAGTTCTCCCTCAAAAGTTTTGGTTCCGTGTGTTTTTTGGGATTCTTTTTGCTTAGTGACGTAAATTTTGCTCTCCTTTTGGTTCGATAGCTACTACCCATTTTTCTCTTTGTATCCACTCTTCAGTGGTGTTGCTTGTTGACAGCTGAATGCTATTGGTAGACTTCTCACCCTCATTCGATTTTCTTCAATCGTCTTTTCTTGTGTTCATACCTGGGCCAAATACTTCGTGTTCTTTCTTTCACAAACCCCTTTTTTGGTTTTAGCCTAGCCTATGGTCGAGTACTTCTTTTCTCCCTTTCTCAAAAATTTTATTCTTCTTGTGTTGGCCGAATATGTTATGGCCTAAACACCTTCTTCTCTTTTTCCCTAAACTGTTTCTTACAAGGGTTCTGCCGAAATTTTTTTGATTAATTGGTAAGTAGTTACTCAAGCTGAATTTTGGTTGGCTTATTTCTCTAGGCTCAATTTTTGTATCTCTTGGGCTGAAAGGCTATATTCTCTTTATTTGCCTTGGGGATAAGCTCACATCTTCTTTTTCGTTCAAATGTTGCTAGGGGCTCGTTTTCCTTAACCAAGGTGTAGGCTAATTTCTTTTCCCCTGCAAGGGATCTTTTGGATTCGTGGTAGGTAATTTAAGCATAGTATATATTCATGAGGGATTTTAGATTCTTATGAATCGGTTAACGGTTCTTGTGAAGGTTATAGCATTGGAAAGAATACATGGTTTGGGGCTAGAGAAGGTTGCGATTGTTGATTGGTAAGTAGCGACTTGATTAAAGCATTTTCAATATTATGTTGATGGATTAACGAGGGTTTGAGACTAATGATGGGGTTGTTGTTATCATAGGTGTTTGATCTCATAAGCATTTCAACTTCAAATCCATAACAGGTGTGTAATCACACCCCCTTTCAACTGTAAAAAGTCAAAAAGTTGAAGGTACGACGTTTGAGGCCACACGAGCGTGCAATCGCTCGTGTAGTAAACCAAGCCTACGAATCATGGGCATAAGACTGTAGAGACCACCATGGGCGACCTCATGGGTTTAGGCTGTTCTGGACCATGTTGGGCCGAAATAGGTCATGTGGGCCCAATGGGCTCGTGGGCTCTACACGGATGTAATCCACGATACGTGGCAAATACTGGGCTGGGTTGTGTGGTTCGCATAGCCATTGCTAAATTTGGCCTAAATGGGTCACACGAGCGTATGGGCCCACTTGGGCCCATTTACACTGTTAGGATCGTTAAGGCTATACGACTCATTCGAGGCGACTGTAGACCTTCTGATGGGTCGAGAAGAGTACCTAGACCCCAAGGCAGGTAAAATGACCAAGATACCCCTATAGGGTAAAATGACTATTTTACCCCTCGAGGGTAAATGACTGATTTGTGCTATGATTTGACTGTACTGGGCATGACATTTTGCATACACGTATGATTTATGACATGACATTCTGCATGGGGTTGGGATTCTGTTAAGGAGGAAGTGTACTGTTACTGGTGGCTTTGCTACATATACTGATACTGGCAGCTCTACTACGATAATATTTCTGGCAGCTTTGCTGAGATATTTGTGTGTTGGATGGGTAGGTCGACTTTGTCCCCACATGGTGTGTTGGTGGTACGGAGTGGTGTGTTGGCTAAATTGGGATGGGTTGCATTACTATATTGTTTTGTTACTGTATTGGACTAAGGCCCACTCTGAATATTTCTGAATACGGCTCAGGCCCAGACTGTTATTGCATGTTGTATATTGATCGACTGATAGGGGATTACACACTGAGTTTTTGTAAACTCACTCTTTTTCTTCAACTGTGTAGGTAATCCCCAGGTATAGGCGGTTTGGTGCTACGAGGAACTCGGAGGTGGCCACACGACTGCAGTTATTTTACATTTGGTTTTATGCCTACTTAAACTTTCATATTGGGTTTATGTTTTTGTAATAACAACATTTATAGGTTATAATTTTTAATTTGGTTTTATACATATTCACTTAAAAATGCTAGTTTTGAGAAATCGTATTTCCAGAATAATAATTGTTTATCAAATACACGTGTTTCAACTTCATGGTTTAAAAGCTTCCGTAAATCTTAAATAGTTTAGCATATCAAAGGCAATTAAACTGGTAAAACATTTGACACGAGGATTTGGTAAAAGTAGAGAACTTAACTCCCTAGAGTTTTCGTAATAACACTTTAATGTGACACATCGGATTCGGCCATAACGTCTGGGTTGGGTTCGGGGTGTTACAATTATCAAATTCACATTGAATTGCACTTAAAGTGCCATAGTAATGCTCATTGAACCATCATGTACACAACCACATATGAGTACGTTAAAATCAATTTATCACATACATAACCTGTTAGATCAGCATTACATTCCATAATTCAACACATATGTGCTTACCAGGTATATCACATCATAATAATCAATCCATAAATATTCTTATAATCACATCATTTACCAAAAATAAAACAATGGAAATAAAAATCTTACACTCAAAACATAAGATAGGGGTTTAGGCTATTCCTAAGCTACCAATTAACACTATGAATTCTGTCTACTAGCAGTGATTCCAAACACTCACCGATTACGCTTTCGTCGAAAAGCCAAAAACTTAAACTAGTTTTTCCTTGCCTTTTGCCCTACTCAAAGAAGGTCCTATCGATTCCAATGCTTCAACAAAGCAAATCATCCAACAACACAATCAACATTTAGCTAGAGACTCACATCAAACATGTAACACCCCGAATTTGGGCCTAGAAGTATTGGGCCTTGAGTGTGGGTCCGTAAGGAGGTTGTATATAGGTATTTAATTGTGCAATGAAATGACACAATTAAATGTACTGCTTTAATGGTTAATGGCCACGAGAAGTGTTAGAGAAATCTTGGGTTCAAACTTGGGCTTTAGCAAAATTTTGGTATTAAGAGAAAAAAACACGGATGCTTGGATGAGGGCTTTTAAATTATTGTGTTAAATAAATGACACAATGAAACTTGTAGTCTAGTGGTTGTGGCGTCATTAAGGTTGTGTGGGAGCCTGGGTTCAAGCCTTGGCTCTTGCAATTTATTTTGATTTTTTTAAGGGAACCTGGACTTTGGCCTTTAGACCTTATAATTAATTGGGGATAAAATATGACACAAAAAGCCTTGTGGCTTAGTGGCAAGTATCGTGTGGAGCATCTGAGGGGAGGCATGGGTTCGAATCCCATGGCAAGCAAGGAGCATTTATTTTGCTAACAGGGGGCGGCAAGAGTTGATGTTGAATTTAAACTCTGATGTTGGAAGGATCCCACATCGGGAAGCTAACATAATAGTGGATGCAAAGCTCGCTTTAAATAGAGAGAACCATGAGGAGAGTAAAGGTACCTTTCTTGGCTGATCCCTTTCGCTATATCCCTTTCGCTTTCAGAGCGTGGATTAACTCCAGTCTCCTATCAGGTGTGTATTTTCTCGCTACTCTAGTTGTAGGATGGCTACTTCGGGCCGCGATGGGCCGAAAGGGGTCATGTGGGCCCAATGGGCCTACGGGCCCAATTGGATAAGTTGTTTGATTGTGTAGTAAATATTGGACTAGGCCAGGTGAAGCTCATATTTGTGGCTAGATTTGGGCTAAAAGGGCCACACTAGCGTGTGGGCCCATTTGGGCCGAGAATAGGCTTTAGGCCTATTCGTATTGTTATCCCTGTTTAGAATACTTTAGTTTACTAAAATTACCGAAATACCGTCGATTTGTAAAATTACTGAAATACCTTTGACTTGTAAAATTACTAAAGTACCCCCAGTTTATAAAATTACCGAAATACCGTCGATTGTAAAATTACTGAAATACCTTCGACTTGTAAAATTATCAAAGTACCCCTGATTTATAGAATTACCGTTTTATCCTCGATTTACAGAATTAATATTTTACCTTCAGTTTACAAAATTATCGTTTTACCCTCGATTTACAAAATTACCATTTTACCCTCAGTTTACAAAATTACCGTTTTACCCTCGATTGTGAAATTACTGAAATACCCCTGTAGGATAGAATTACCAAAATACCCCTAGTTTGTAAAATTATCAAAATACCCCTAGTTTGTAAAATTACCAAAATACCACTGGTTTGTAAAATTACCGAAATACCCTCAATTTGTAAAATTACCAAAATACCCCTAATTTACAAAATTACTAAAATACCCTTGGTTTGTAGATTTACCAAGACACCCTTGTAGGATGAAATGACTAAAATACCCCTAATAGGTAAAAAGACCGAAATACCCGTATATGGTAAAATGACAAATATGCCCTTATGTTCCGTATGACTGATGTGCTTAGGATTTACATATATTGATATTGGATTAGTTAAGTTTGAGTGATAGGTGGTGGTTATCGTAGGTGATTGATTTTGGAAACGTTTCAACTTCAACCCATAACAGGTGTGTAATAACCCTCGCAGTAGCTTAGATTAATATTCACCGAAAAGCCGAAATGCTAAAATTTTGGCATTTAGGGAACTTGTGATTTTGCCTTTGCTTAAAGATGCGATAGATACGATATGATCGGTGTTTGGATCGATGGAGCAGGTAAGAGCGTAATTTTGTGCACGATGGTAAGTTGGGCCTCAATGGGCTGGAATCGGGCCCATTTGGGTAAAACTGATAGAAAATGGAATCTGGAAAAGGTGCATGTTAACACGGTT
Source organism: Gossypium arboreum (assembly GCF_025698485.1). Lineage (NCBI taxonomy): Eukaryota > Viridiplantae > Streptophyta > Magnoliopsida > Malvales > Malvaceae > Gossypium > Gossypium arboreum. The sequence goes on along the minus strand of NC_069075.1, from coordinate 61,663,636 downwards.
AGTACTGTTGTAAAATTTGGATTAAGCAGGCTTAGTGGGCAAAATCAGCATTCGTAGGGCCCATTAGGGGTTTTGGGCCCAAAAGCTCGAATTTGATAAGGTGGGTTAAAGATCATTGTTTAAACACTCAAAAATATTGATAATTGTTAATGAACATGGAAAACCCTGATATTTGGTAAAATTACAAAATTACCCTTATAATATGAAAAATGACTGTTTTGCCCTTATGGGCAAGTGGTGACTTAATTTGTGTGGTTGATGGATTTGATTGTGAATATATGTTGGTGATATGAATGACTTGGCTGTGATTGTTTGATTCAAATATGGGCATGACATTCTGCATACATGACATGTTGCATGGGTTGGGTTTTATAAATGGAGGAAGTGCTAAAAGGGCTATGCCCCAGTTTACCGAAAAGGGCTTTGCCCCAGTTTACCGAAAAGGGCTTTGATCCAGTTATTAAAAAAGTCTAGGCCTCTAGTTATATAATAAAGCAGCTATGCTGCCAGTGGAGAGTTTGGTTGTGTAGCACCCCGAACCCGAGACCGTCGCCGGAGTCGAACACGAGGTGTTAACAGACTTCAAACCACTTATTGAGAATTTCCCGGACAAGCTGCCAATCTGTGTACTAGTCGCTTCAAAAATCATAACTTGAGTTTTACAACTCAAAAATCAGTTTAGTAATTTTTCCCTCAAACTAGACTCACATGTCCATATAAAGATTTCTTTCTAGAATTTTTGGTCGATCCAATTAGTACAGTTTATTAGTTAAAGTCTCCCATGTTACGGGGGTCGACTACACTAACCTTCGTGCGTTACAACTCGAATAACTCCCTGTGCATGGCTTCAATACTGATGTCGTTTGTTTCTATAGAAACTAGACTCAAATTTGAATTTATACATATATGGTATGACTCCTAATTATCTCTGGTTAATTTATAATGAATTTTCAAATTCGGAACAGGGAATCCAGAAACCGTTCTGGCCCTGTTTCACGAAAACCCAAATATCTTTTAACATACAACTCATATGACCGTTTCGTTTCTTCCATATGAAAATGGATTCATCAAGGTTCATTTTCATAATTTATTCACTATTTAATTCCATTCCTACTATTTTTAGTGATTTTCACATCCACATCACTGTTGCTGCCAGCATCTATTTCTAGGGTAGACTTTCTCTAACACATAGTTTCTATGATTCAACCACCCTTTTACATATATAGTCCAAAATATAATCATGATGACCCATTCTAATGGCTGGTCATTGCCAAACATTTTCGTGCTTCTTAATGAGCATATACATACCAAATGATTATAACATTATGCTCAAAACATTTATCGCCATTTTACATGGCTATTCAAAATTTTACATACCAAGTTCAAACAAAACATAATAGCCTATACATGCCGTAATGTACTCCAAGACCAACTACGAAGAAAATACCAAAAGTTGTTAGCGGTGTGATGACTTGATGACGGTCCCAAATCATAAAAAGTCGAGTCCAAGAAACCTAAAATAGGTGACAAGCAAACACCGAATGAGTATATAACTCGATGAAGTCATAAGCAATGCACTAACAACCATTAATAACATTATCGCAAGAGGAAACAAAATGGAACGAGGCTAATTACTCCATTCAAACTGAACTATACCATTGTTCCTTAGACCTTTCGATTCAATCATACATCTACATGACCTTTCACTCATTCCGCGATAATTCTTATGTACGTGACTTCAATTTACATTGTCACATAGGTTCAAACTTACCAAGCTCAACTCCAAATATAAACATAGCGCCTATTAGCCATGAACTCAAGGTACTTACCCAACCCGCTGTCCGTGGTCAACTCAATAATGTCGCACACTCAGTGTCAATAGTGATTCAAAAGCATATAGTGAGTCCGCACACTCGATTGCTATATAATCAACTTGCACACTTAGTGCTATATGATCAAACTCGCACACTTAGTGCTGTACAAATTTTAAACCCACACACTTAGTGCCATTCTCATGATCACAAATGTTTATACCCGCACACTTAGTGCGAAATCAACAACTCAATACTTCTCACCTCTTTTCTTTTCATTCAATACTTTCATCACCACATACATACATGTATATAAATTTATCATTCCTTTCGGCATAATTACATAGACATTATGTCTATTTAAATCAATACAAAATATATGCTTAGTGACCTACCTTGTGTTGGGTAAAAGCAGTCCAAGTCGGCTACTCGATGACCTTCGTCTTTCCCTTGCTTGATTCTCCTTCTTTAACTCCTTGAGCTTAATCAATAAATCAACTTGTTTAACCATCTTGCTAAACATTCATAATTCAATTACACATGCATATGTATGTTTGTATATTCGCAACCATCCTCACTTATTACCCATTTAGTCAATTATCTAAGCCAAGATAAGGCTTCAATACGGTTGCCTCTAACCGAATACATGCACACCAATCTACTTCATTTGGCCGAATATGCATGTCTATGTTGAGGCCAATTTTACACTAATACCACACAAAAAACAGCATACATTTTACTAACTAAAGCATTACATATTGTAGCCCAATACACATCTCTCATTTACTACATAACCGAAACATCATCACAAGCAAATATACACCTTGAAATAGTATATATGTCATACCAATTCATCATGTGCAAACACATATTCATGTAGGTGCAAGGGCCGAATCTCAAGTTGTTTATATCCAAATATAAACACATATCCAAAGCTCAAATCTTACCTACCATGCAACATGCATGAATCATACTTATGGATATACCATGACCGAATACCTCACAACAACATAATTTTGGTCATGATTAAGAAAAGAACTTAATGTCTTACTCAAAAATACTAAAAAGAAAGTCCAAGAGCCATCAATCCCCCATCACATATACCATTAACAAGCTTCATATTTAACATGCAATGGCATTAACACAAAATCCACCTTGGCCAAATACCATCCCCATGATATAACAAAGATTTGAACCATGGGCTAATAAGAACATCAAGCTAGTAACTAAAAACATGCATGAATCTCATGGCACAACCTCAAACATACCTTAATCTTGATGCAAGTATAGCCAAACCCTTCCTAATCCTCTTCCAAACCAAACATGAAGCAAAAATTCCTCTTCTTCCTTAGGATTTTCGGTCAAGAGAGAATGAAAGGGTGATCAATTTTTTCTTTTCTTTTCTTCAATACACGGCAATAGGGGGTTCACTCACACACATTTTTTTCATTCTTTATTACCCATGCTTATTTGTTTATTTCTTTTCTCCCTAATGCACCAACAAAACATGTCTATGACATGTTTTGCCCATCCTCATTGTCATGGCCGCCACCTCTTATAAAAATAGGGATATTTGACATGCAAGGCCATTGTTTTGCATGCATGCTTTAATTAGTCATTACACATTCCCCATCATACTTCCAAAGTTTTCTACTAGGTCCTTTCTAGTGAAATTCACATTTATAACTCTAAATCAAAACATCAAAATGCCACACATGAGTTAACACATATTATAGGCAATAAAATAAATATTAAATTATTTTTATGCCTCGGTTTTGTGGTCCCGAAACCACATTCCGACTAGGGTTGTTTTAAGGTCACAACTCTCCCCACTTAAGAAATTTTCGTCCCGAAAATCTTACCGTAAATAGATTTGGGTATCGCTCTTTCATAGAGTTCTCGGGTTCCCAAGTAGCTTCTTCTATCCGTGTTTGAGCCATAACACCTTCACCAATGAACCCTTTTGTTTCGCAACTCCTTCACTTTACGAGCTAGGATACGAATCGGTTCTTCATCATAACTCATATCGGCTTGAATTTCAACCTCTGATGGACTAATTACGTGCGACAGATCGAATCTATAGCGTCGAAGCATCGAAACATGAAAGACGTCGTGAATCTTTTCAAGTTCAGGGGGCAAAATCAGACGATACGCAACTGGACCGACTCGTTCGGATATCTCATATGGCCCGATGAACCTCGGACCCAATTTGCCCTTGCCCAAATCGAGTATCTTTTTCCAAGGCGAAACTTTAAGAAACACTTTATCTCCCACGATACTCAATGTCTTTTCGTTTCAGATCCGCGTCGACTTACGACGATTGAGGCTATCTTGATTTTCACAGATTACTTTTACTTTCATTCAGCATCTTTAATCAAATCCATTCGAAAATTTTGCTCTCACCGAGCTCGGTCCAAAACAATGGTGTACGGCATTTACGCTCGTACAAGGCCTCGTAAGGCACCATCTTAATACTTGATTGAAAACTATTGTTGTGGCGAATTCAATCAAAGGTAAATATCGTTCCCATGAACCATCGAACTCGAGGATGCAACATCTCAACATATCCTCAAGCATCGAATTATTCGCCGGATTGACCATCGGTTTGGGGGTGAAAGCGGTCTTGAAATGCAACTTGGTACCCAAAGCTTCTTGCAATTTCTTCCAAAATCGCAAGGTGAACCTCGGATCTCTATCCGACACAATGTAAATCGGTACCCGTGTAATCTCACAACTGAGAAACGTACAATTCAGCTAGTTTATCCAATGAAAAATCCGTGCGCACAGGATAAAGTGAGCCGACTTAGTCACTATCAACAACAACCCAAATCGCATCCTTCTTACTAGTCGACAATGGCGGCCGGACACAAAGTCCATTGTGACTCGATCCCATTTCCACTCGGGTATCATGATCGGTTGAAGTAACCTCAAGGCACTTGATGTTACGCTTTCACTTGTTGACATATTAAACATCTCGAAACAAAGTCGGAGATGTCTCGTTTCATACCATGCCACCAAAACCGACATTTCAAATCGTTGTAAATCTTCGTACTCCCCGGGTGAATTGACATTCGGCTACAATGAGCTTCGTTCAGAATCATCGAAATGAGTTCTGAATTTCTTGGAACACACAAACGATTTCTTAACCTCAAACAATCGTCATCATCAATTTGAAACTCCGATTCCTTGTTTGGAACACACTCAGCCCGTTTTGCAACCAACTCATCGTCAACTTTCTGAGCTTCGCGAATTTGATGAGTCAATAATGGTTTGGCCTTTAATTCGGCTATTAACACATTGTCGGGTAGGATAGACAAGTGTACATTCATTGCTCGTAAAGCAAATAGTGATTTCCGGCTTAAGGCGTCCGCAACCACATTAGCCTTTCCCGGGTGATAATCAATGACCAGCTTATAATCTTTCAACAGCTCAAGCCAACGTCTTTGTCTCAGATTTAAGTCTCTTTGAGTCATCAAATATTTGAGACTTTTGTGATCCGAAAATACATGGCACTTCTCACCAAATAAGTAATGTCGCCATATTTTCAAGCGAATCGATGGCGACTAATTCGAGATCATGGGTCGGATAATTTTTCTCATGTGGCTTTAATTGTCTCGACGCGTAGGCCACAACTCGACCTTCCGGCATCAATACGCAACCTAACCCAAGTAGGGAGGCATCACTATAGATGACAAACTCTTTGCCGATTCGGGCAGTACTAATCTTGGAGCTTCCGTCAAATGAGTTTTCAATTGGTCGAAACTTTTCGACACTTTTCCGTCCATTCAAACTTGACATCTTTACAAGCGGTTTACGTCATGGGTGTGGCTATCATCGAGAATCCTTTTACAAACCGTCGGTAGTAACCAAGTCCCAAAAGCTCGAACCTCGGTAAAATTTCTTGGAGGCTTCCGGTTAAGTATGGCTGAAATTTTGCTCGATCGACTCGAATACCGTCACGGATACCACATGACCCAAGAAGCTAACCTCTCTTAACCGAACTCACACTTGCTGAACTTAGCATATAACTGCTTATCCCGTAAAATTTGCAACACTAATCCCAGGTGCTCCACATGTTCGGTCTTATCTCTTGAATAGACCAAGATGTCGTCAATGAACACAACTACGAACCGACCCAATTACGGTCTGAAGATCCGATTCATCAAATCCATAAATACCACAGGGGCATTAGTGAGCCCAAACAGCATCACTAAGAACTCGTAGTGACCAGATCTCGTTCTGAAGGTAGTTTTGGGTATGTCCGGATCCCGAATTCGCAACTAATAATAGCCCGATCTGAAATCTATTTTTGAGAACACTGAGGCTCCCTTCAGTTGATCGAACAAATCATCGATACGCGGTAACGGATATTTGTTCTTTATTGTCACTTTATTAAGTCGACGATAGTCGATGTACAACCTCATGGTTCCGTCCTTCTTTTCACAAACAACACCGGTGCACCCAAGGTGAAAAACTTGGTCGGCGAAACCTCTATCCGTCAACTCTTGCAACTGAGCTTTCAACTCCTTCAACTCGGTTGGTGCCATACGATACGGAGCTATCGAAATTGGCATAGTCCCAGGTACAAGCTCAATACCAAACTCTACTTCCCGAACAGGTGGTAAACCCGGTAATTCTTCAAGAAAAACATCCGGGTATTCACAAACCACCGGCACCGATTCGGGTTTCTTTTCCAATTCCTTATCATCAAGTACATACGCAAGGTATGCTTTGCACCCCTTTCTTACATGTTTCTGGGCCAACATTGTTGATATTACAGCTGGCAACCCCTTTAAGTCCGTAGACTCAACTCGGATTATCTCGTTATTCGCTCACCTCAAATCAATAGTCTTGCTTTTGCAATTCACAACCGCATCATGCACGGTCAACCAATCCAAACCAAGAATAACATCAAATTCATCAAGCGGCAAAAGCATCGGTCCATGGAAAGCGGGACCCTCGGATTACTAGGGACATTTCTTGCACACTTTGTCGACAAGCACGTAACGACCCAAGGGATTTGACACCCGAATTACGAACTCAGTAGACTCAATAGGTAAAGTCTTACTGGATGCTAAGGTTTCGCATATATAAGAATGAGTAGAACCAGGGTCAATCAAAGCAATCACATTAGTATCAAAGAGAGTGAAAGTACCGGTGATAACATCGGGGAGGATGCTTCCTCTCGTGCACGGATGGCATATGCCCTAGCAGAGTCTGAGTCTCGGATCGAACGGCCGTGTCGGTGGCCCCTCTCGACTACCACCCCTACCTCCTGAAATTCTTGGTGGTCTACCTCTAGTGTCATTCCACTAGGTCTTGCACCTTGCATCCTATTCTTCTCATCAAGCTCGTGCAATCTCTAATGAAGTGGTCCTTGAACCGCATCCGTAACAAGCCCTATTGGTAGACTTACCCCAATATTCACCTATGTGTCTTCTCCCACATTGGGGGCATTCAGTTTCTCTTGACGGTTATTGCCCACACTAGCTACCAAGTAGCTCGAGTCCGTCAATGGTCGTGCTCTAAAGGAAATTCCCGAAGTTGTCCTCGATTTATTGGTGTCCTCCCTGAACTTCTTTACAGCCGAGAACGGAGCTTTACCCGTCGATCTTTTGCGATAGTCTCTAGCTTCAAATTCAGCCTTCTTCTTCTCCTTTCCAAGTTCCTCCGCCTTGCAGACTCGTTCAACTAGTGTTACGAATTCTTTTATCTCCAAAATACCCACTAGTAGCTTTAGATCTTCATTCAATCCTTCTTCAAACCTCTTGCACATAGCAACCTCATCAGCCACACACTCCCGGGCATACCGATCGAGTCTTACGAACTCATGTTCGTATTCGAGATCTTGTCATACGGCCTTGCTTGAGTTCCATGAATTCCTTACGCTTTTGATCGATGAACAGTTGACTAATATATTTCTTTCAAACTCCGTTTGAAAGAAATCCCAAATAACTCGTTCGTTTGGAACTATGGAAATCAAGGTCCTCCACCAATAGTAGGTGAGTCTCGCAACAAGGATATAGCACACTTTAGACATTCATCGGGTGTGCATGATAGTTCATCAAACACCGAATGGTGTTGTCAAGCGAACTTCGGCCCTTTCGGCATCATCGGTAACTATGGCCTGAACTCTTCACCCGCTTCCTAATCAAGTCTGGTGGCTTACTCAGCCTCACGGTCGATGGCGATGGCATTACGGGCTCTTGGGGTGGATTATTCAAATTCGGGAATTGTTGGACAGCCGGATTGGTTCGGGCATATTATGCGACCCACTCATTCATCATGGTAAACAAGGCTTGTCTAGCCCCTCACCACGATTATTCGCAGATGACCGAGGTTCAACAGTGGCGTCCCTTGTGCGAGAGCAGCCGCTACACTTTCAACGTCATCCGCCAAGGTTCACTCTACACCGGATCCATTTACTAATCAAAACAATAATTTTAACCGTCGAAGTCATCACACATTTAAACATTAACATTAAGGCATGTATAGCTAGACTCATACGTGCTATGGTAGTCCTAGAACCGACTAAACCATAGCTCTGATACCAATAAAATTGTAACACCCCAAACCCGAGACCGTTGCTGTAACACCCCGTACCCGAGACCGTTACCGGAGTCGAACACGAGGTGCTAACCGACTAATTCATTTACTCTCGCATCAATTAAAAATTTTTCCAGACGGTGGCTAACTGCGTCCTTGTCACCTTAAAATCATAACTTGAGTTCCACAACTCGAAAATCAGATTCGTAATTTTTCCCTGAAACTAGACTCATGTGTCCATCTACATATGTTTTTTTTTTGAATTTTTGGTCGGACCAATTAGTACAGTTTATTAGTTAAAGTCTCCCCTATTACAGGGTTCGACTACACTGACCTTCATGCATTACGAATGGGATATCTCCATGTACAGGGCTTAAATACTGATTCCGTTTCTTTCTATAGAAGCTAGACTCAAAGCGGAATCTATACATATATGGCATGACTCCTAATTATCTCTGGTTAATTTACAATGAATTTCCAAAGTCGGAACAGGGATTCCAGAAACCGTTCTGGCCCTGTTTCACAAAAACCTAAATATCTCTTAACATACAACTCATATGACTGCTTCGTTTCTTCCATATGAAATTAGATTCATCAAGGCTCATTTACATAATTTATTCACTATTTAATTCCATCTCTACTATTTTTAGTGATTTTTCACATCCACATCACTGCTGCTGCCAGCATCTATTTTTAGGGTAGACTTTATCTAACACATAGTTTCTATGACTCAACTAACCCTCTTGCATATATAGTCCAAAATATAATCAAGATGAACCATTCTAATGGCTGATCGTTGCCAAACATTTCCATGCCTCTTAATGAGCATATACATATCGAATGATTATAACATTATGCTCAAAACATTTATAAGCCATTTTCGCATGGCTATCTAAAATTATACAAATCCAAAGGGTCCATGACCCACAACAAAAGGGTAGTCCTATACATTGACCAAAATATCCTCTCACTACTAGTCTATTCCATACATGCCATAAGATATTCCAAAACGTAGCAGTACCAAGCGGTGGGTAGTGATAGTGTGACTAGTTCTTGACGATCCCCGAGCCTGTAGCTTCCAATGAGATCTATAAAACAGAGGAAACAAAGTAAGCAGAGTAAGCATTACAATGCTTAGTAAGTTTTAAGCGGTGTCAACAGATAACAACCAAATCATAACATAGTTGTTCGTATTTTATTTCACTCTTCCTTCGGGCATACTATCCCCTTTCCGAATATGCACATCTCATCATATACAATAGGCGGATAAACTCTCACATAACGGTGAGCTCATGTGACATAGATATATCGTATGATTTCACATAACCTCTCACACTAAACCGATGTCACATAATCATAGGAATAGTCCCATAGATTGCTCTCGTGTGCATCATATATAAACTTGGAGTACATACTGTTTAACCTTTCGCATTATGTATATTTATAAGTAATTCTTATTACGAAGTCTTACCGGACATAATCTCCACACGTAGTCATCGGGTCTTACCGGACATAATCTCCACACGTAGTCATCGGGTCTCACCCGGAACATATTTCCAAGTTTCATGTACATTTAGTCACATGTTACAACATTCACATTAGCCATTCGGCTTTACCACACATACATATCACACATATATTTCACATTAGCCATTCGGCTTTACCACATATACATATCACACATATATTTCACATTAGCCCTTCGGCTTTACCACATATACATATCACACATATGTTTCACATTCATCACATCAGCCATTAGGCCTTATCACATATATAGCCTTTACCACATATACATATCACACATATGTTTAACATTAGCCATTCGGCTTTACCACATATACATATCACACATATGTTTCACATTCATCACATCGGCCATTAGGCCTTATCACATATATATACACCTTCACATTCATCACATCGGCCATTAGGCCTTATCACATATATACTCTTTCACATTCATCACATTGGCCATTAGGCCTTATCACATGTATATACACTTTCACATTCATCACATTGGCCATTAGGCCTTATCACATATATATATACACTTTCACATTTATCACATTGGCCATTAGGCCGTATCACATATATACATACACTTTCACATTCATCACATTGGCCATTAGGCCGTATCACATATATACATCTCATACATATTTCATATTTTTCTTGTACATCAATTTCAGCAATAGCTCATAAGCAAATCAAATAATTTCATCAAAGTTTACAACAAAATCACCTATTCACTACAAGCAGTTTTCTTTTCCTAAGCAACAGTCACTAAATTGTTTATAACTAGAGCTACAAAACTCAAAATCAATTGCCGTTAATTTTCCCCGAATGTAGACTCATGTATCTTTCAACCATAAAATTTTCAGAATTTTAGGTTTGGCCAATCAATACCAGATTTTTCTTAAAGTTTCCCCTGTTTCACTGTTTGACCAATCTGACCACTCTTCACTACGAATCAAATTTTTCATTGTACAGAATTCATAATGTGTTTTATTTGATTCCATTTGAAACTAGACTCATTAAGGAGTCTAAGCATATAAATCTTATCTTATAACCATTTTTGTACAAATTATGATGATTTTCCAAAAATAGAACAGGGGATTTCGGAGTCATTCTGACACTGTCCCGCACAACTTTAAATATCTCTTTATAGGAAATTCCTTTGCTTCCACGGTCTCTTTTATAAGAAACTAGACCAAGTAAGCTTTGATTACATGTTTTATTCAGCCTATAATTCCACACCAACAATTTATAGTGATTTTCTAAAATCACATTACTGCTGCTGTCCAAGCAATTTATTACAATTTGCTCTTAACTTTCCAAGTCCAAACACTTATGAACTTACTATTTGGGCTTAAGACATATCATGGCCATATCATATCTTATCAAATCAACTCATTATGTCCTATTATGATTGAATTTACTCAACGATTAATCGGTTAAAACTTACCTCGGATGTGGTCGAACGATTTCGGCGGCTATTCGATCACTTCTTCCCTTCCCTTATCCAACTTGATCCTCTAGGCTCTTGAGCTTAATTAAGCAAACAAATTGACTTAATCATTTGAGCATCGAACAGAGGAATACAAGGCACTTAGCCCATATTTATACATTAGACATTAAAGTCACATACATGTGAAATCATGCATCAACTCAACATATTAACTCACATCCCTTTTAGTCGATTTTCCTAACCAAGATAAAGGCATCAATATGCTTGCCTCTAACCGAAAGCATGCAACACTAATCTTCTCATGTGGCCGAGTATGCATGTATATGTTGAGGCCAATTATGCTCAATACTTCCTACAAGTATGGTTACTCAGATTGATTATATCTCGTTTCATTTCAAATTCAAAACTCGCTAATACGCATTTATACACTAGAAAGCAGATACTAACATTTTGCATTTCATCTTACTACCATGGCGAATGCTCCTTCCACACCATTTACCTTCACAAAGCATAAATTTCATCATCCAAATTACAAGCTTACAACCTCATGAAGTTTAACCTCATAGTATCTATCAAACTCTCACTCATTAGCTTCTATCATAATCTCCAACAACACCAAATAAACATATACTTCATGGGTCTATGGTAGAACCAAGAAAGGAACTCATAGATATTAAGATGTGAGCAACTACCATTATTTTGGTCATGATTAAACAAAGAACTCAATGTCTTACTCAAAATACTAAAAAGAAAGTCCAAGAGCCATCAATCCACCATCACATATATCATTAGCAAGCTTCATATTTAACATGCAATGGCATTAACACAAAATCCACCTTGGCCAAATACCATCCCCATGATATAACAAAGGTTTGAACCATGGGCTAACAAGAGCATCAAGCTATCCACTAAAAACATGCATGAATCTCATGGCACAACCTCAAACATACCTTAATCTTGATGCAAGTATAGCCAAACCTCTTCCTAATCCTCTTCCAAACCAAGCATGAAGCAAAATTCCTCCTTCCCTCTAGTATTTTCGGTCAAGAGAGAATGAAAAATGGATGAACAATTTTTTTCTTTTCTCTTCCTCAATGCACTGCAATGGGGGTTCACTCACACACATTTTTTTTCTTTCTTTATTACCCATACTAATTTGTTTATTGTTTCTCCCTAATGCACCAACAAAACATGTTTCATGACATGTTTAGCCCATACTCCTTTGTCATGGCCGGCCACCTCCTATAAAAAGAGGGATATTTGACATGCAAGGCCATTATTTTGCATGCATGCTTTAATTAGTCATCACACATTTTCCCACCATACTTTCAAAGTTTTCTACTAGGTCCTTTCTAGTGAAATTCACATTTATAACTCTAAGTCAAACATCAAAAATGTCACACACGAATTAACACATATCATAAGCATCAAAATGAGCATTAAATTATTTTTATGCCTCGGTTTTGTGGTCCCGAAACCACATTCCGACTAGGGTCAATTTTCGGCTGTCACAACTCTCCCCCACTGAAGAAATTTTCGTCCCCGAAAATTTCTACCGATGCATAGTTTAGAATAGTGTCCTCTTATTGAATTATATTCATATAAACATTAGCTCATCGATAGCAATTGTAATTCATTATTGATTTCACATCGATCTATAAAATCATTTTCTTATCTCAAAACAAATACATAAACATTTCTACAAGTATGCACATATATCTCATTTCCTTGATTTCATAAGCAATAATCACTTAATTTAATTCACAATTGCATTTCAAACACATATCAAGCACATACTAACATGTATAATTCACATCATCAACCCACATATTTGTAACCAACATTTTCATCCATGTATAAGCTGTAACCTGGCCGAAATTACACATATACTCAAACATCCCAATAAATATCCTTTATAACTCCATCGTATCTCAATATTCAACTTCCACACACCTAAACATTTAATTCATTCAGCACATACGAACATACCTCATTGCTGGAATTTTTGCAAGCGTATTAACTGAAATTTTTACAGAAGATTGCTCATCTCCGAATCACGTACCTTGAGATTTAACCGGATATAGCGACTCGCTCGATTGTCTTGGGACATAGTCCGGTTATAGTGATTCGCACAATTGCCTTCGAAATTAGCCCGGATTTAGTCACTTAGCACAAAAGCCTTGGGACTTAGCCCGGATACCATTCGAATAACCAAGCACATATATCAACAAATCAATACACATTCTTATTACATTCTCATCACCAAAGCTCAAACACAAGACACTTATCATATTTACAATTTCGGCTCAATAGCCACACACCAAGAGCATGATTTGATTTGCTTAAAACATGATCTAATCAAATCATAATTTAAGCTCTATTTACTCAAAACTTACTTCACATTACCAACCCTTATGTTCATACACAAAAGATCAACTTAGCCAAGGGCGGTGGCTCGTTTATCAACTGACGACTACTTACTTGTAAGGGCTCAACTAATTCAAGCACATATAGCTCTTACAATGCCATATCCTAGATATGGTCTTACATATTCTCATATATCGAGCCGATGCCATGTCCTGCATGGTCTTACACATTATCTCAAATCAATGCCTTCGTCCCAGACGAGGTCTCACATGAATTCCACTTCACACACTTAGTGCCCACTGACCGATCTCGCACTCATAGTGCTCGGTTAAAGGGATTTACACACACAGTGCCTCTAATCATTCACACACATAGTGCTCTTATTCATTCGTTATTACACATTGAAATGACTTACCCAAGTCTATAAACATCACGTATGTACACTTTTAAACATATCGTCTCATATAAATTTGAATTAGTATAGTAATGAACACTTAAACTTTGCTCAATTTACCAAGACGAAGCCTACTAGGCACGAAGGCCCGAATACACGTCACCAAAGATGATTGCTCTTCGGGACCTAGCTCGGATACATCACTAGCACGAATGCTCTTCGGAACTTAGTCCAGATACATCACTAGCACGAATGCTCTTCGGAACTTAGTCCGGATACATCACTAGCACGAATGCTCTTCGGAATTTAGCCGGATATAACCACAAGCACAATTGCCTTCGGGTCTTAAACCGGGTATAACAACTCACACAAATGCCTTCGGGTCTTAGCCCGGATATATTCACTAGCATAAATGCCTTCGGGACTTAGCCCGGGTATCATTCAAATGCTCATGTACACATATATCAAAAATCACGTCACATCCATATTTCATTCTCAATTCTCATGTACATATACACATATAGCAATACACATTAGTGTATCATTTACATTACTTGAACACAAACACAACATGCTTATCGACCATTCAACTTCCAGCTCCATAGCCACATACAAAATCACATATACCCTTAATTCAATCCGAATCGAAATTCAAATACGAGTACATGATACGCACTGATCAACTTAATAGTTTAGGCATATCTAAGTGAAGTTATATCGCAAATTCTCATAGTCGAAGCTTGCTACACTCGATCGGGATCAAGATTCATTACAATACAAAGAACCACCTTTTACTAGTCAAAAATCATCACACTATCATTTTATCACTTTATGGCATGTATAAATAGACTCACGCGTGCTACGTTTGTCCTAGAATCGACTAAACCGTAGCTCGATACCAATAAAATTGTAACACCCGTGCACCGAGACCGTTACGAGTCGAACACGAGGTGCTAACCGACTAATTCATTTACTCTCGCAGTCCAATTAAAAATTTTTCCAGATGATTGGCTAACTGCGTCACTGTCACCTTAAAAATCATAACTTTAGTTCCACAACTCAAAAATCAGATTCGTAATTTTTCCCTGAAACTAGACTCATGTGTCCATCTACATATTTTTTTTTTTTGAATTTTTGGTCGGACCAATTAGTACAGTTTATTAGTTAAATTCTCCCCTATTCCAGGGTTCGACTACACTGACCTTCATGCATTACGAATGGGATATCTCCATGTACAGGGCTTAAATACTGATTCCGTTTGTTTCTATAGAAACTAGACTCAAAGAGGAATCTATACATATATGGCATGACTCCTAATTATCTCTGGTTAATTTACAATGAATTTCCAAAGTCAGAACAGGAATTCCAGAAATCGTTCTGGCCCTATTTCACAAAAACCTAAATATCTCTTAACATACGACTGATATGACCGCTTCGTTTCTTCCATATGAAATTAGATTCATCAAGGCTCATTTACATAATTTATTCACTATTTAATTCCATCTCTACTATTTTTAGTGATTTTTCACATCCACATCACTGCTGCTGCCAGCATCTATTTTTAGGGTAGACTTTATCTAACACATAGTTTCTATGACTCAACTAACCCTCTTGCATATATAGTCCAAAATATAATCAAGATGAACCATTCTAATGGCTGATCGTTGCCAAACATTTCCATGCCTCTTAATGAGCATATACATATCGAATGATTATAACATTATGCTTAAAACATTTATAAGCCATTTTCGCATGGCTATCTAAAATTATACAAATCCAAAGGGTCCATGACCCACAACAAAAGGGGTAGTCCTATACATTGACCAAAATATCCTCTCACTACTAGTCTATTCCATACATGCCATAAGATATTCCAAAACGTAGCAGTACCAAGCGGTGGGTAGTGATAGTGTGACTAGTTCTTGACGATCCCCAGCCCTGTAGCTTCCAATGAGATCTATAAAACAGAGGAAACAAAGTAAACAGAGTAAGCATTACAATGCTTAGTAAGTTTTAAGCAGTGTCAACAGATAACAACCAAATCATAACATATATACTCTTTCACATTCATCACATTGGCCATTAGGCCTTATCACATGTATATACACTTTCACATTCATCACATTGGCCATTAGGCCTTATCACATATATATATACACTTTCACATTCATCACATTGGCCATTAGGCCGTATCACATATATACATACACTTTCACATTCATCACATTGGCCATTTGGCCGTATCACATATATACATCTCATACATATTTCATATTTTTCTTGTACATCAATTTCAGCAATAGCTCATAAGCAACTCAAATAATTTCATCAAAGTTTACAACAAAGTCACCTATTCACTACAAGCGCTTTTCTTTTCACGAGCAACATCACTAAATTGTTTATAATCGGAGCTACAAAACTCAAAATCAATTGCCGTTAATTTTCCCGAATGTAGACTCATGTATCTTTCATCCATAAATTTTCAGAATTTTAGGTTTGGCCAATCAATACCAGATTTTTCTTAAAGTTTCCCTGTTTCACTGTTTGACCAATCGACCACTCTTCACTACTTAATCAAATTTTTCATTGTACAGAATTCATAATGTGTTTTATTTGATTCCATTTGAAACTAGACTCATTAAGGAGTCTAAGCATATAAATCGTATCTCATAACCATTTTTTGTGCAAATTATGATGATTTTCCAAAAAGCGAGCAGGGATTTCGAGTCATTCCGACAACCGTCCCGCACAACTTTAAATATCTCTTTATAGGAAATTCCTTTGCTTCCACGGTCTCTTTTATAAGAAACTAGACCAAGTAAGCTTTGATTACATGTTTTATTCAGCCTATAATTCCACACCAACAATTTATAGTGATTTTCTAAAATCACATTACTGCTGCTGTCCAAGCAATTTATTACAATTTGCTCTTAACTTTCCAAGTCCAAACACTTATGAACTTACTATTTGGGCTTAAGACATATCATGGCCACATCATATCTTATCAAATCAACTCATTATGTCCTATTATGATTGAATTTACTCAACGATTAATCGCTTAAAACTTACCTCGGATGTGGTCGAACGATTTGGCGGCTATTCGATCACTTCTTCCTTCCCTTATCCAACTTGATCCTCTAGGCTCTTGAGCTTAATTAAACAAACAAATTGACTTAATCATTTGAGCATCGAACAGAGGAATACAAGGCACTTAGCCCATATTTATACATTAGACATTAAAGTCACATACATGTGAAATCATGCATCAACTCAACATATTAACTCACATCCCTTTTAGTCGATTTTCCTAACCAAGATAAAGGCATCAATATGCTTGCCTCTAACCAAAGCATGCAACACTAATCTTCTCATGTGGCCGAGTATGCATGTATATGTTGAGGCCAATTATGCTCAATACTTCCTACAAGTATGGTTACTCAGATTGATTATATCTCGTTTCATTTCAAATTCAAAACTCAAGCTAATACGCATTTATACACTAGAAAGCAAATACTAATATTTTGCATTTCATCTTACTACCATGGCCAAATGCTCCTTCCACACCATTTACCTTCACAAAGCATAAATTTCATCATCCAAATTACAAGCTTACAACCTCATGAAGTTTAACCTCATAGTATCTATCAAACTCTCACTCATTAGCTTCTATCATAATCTCCAACAACACCAAATAAACATATACTTCGTGGGTCTATGGTAGAACCAAGAAAGGAACTCATAGATATTAAGATGTAAGCAACTACCATTATTTTGGTCATGATTAAACAAAGAACTCAATGTCTTACTCAAAATACTAAAAAGAAAGTCCAAGAGCCATCAATCCACCATCACATATATCATTAGCAAGCTTCATATTTAACATGCAATGGCATTAACACAAAATCCACCTTGGCCAAATACCATCCCCATGATATAACAAAGGTTTGAACCATGGGCTAACAAGAGCATCAAGCTATCCACTAAAAACATGCATGAATCTCATGGCACAACCTCAAACATACCTTAATCTTGATGCAAGTATAGCCAAACCTCTTCCTAATCCTCTTCCAAACCAAGCATGAAGCAAAATTCCTCCCTTCCCCTCTAGTATTTTCGGTCAAGAGAGAATGAAAAATGGATGAACAATTTTTTTTCTTTTCTCTTCCTTAATGCACGGCAATGGGGGGGGTTCACTCACACACATTTTTTTTTTCTTTCTTTATTACCCATACTAATTTGTTTATTGTTTCTCCCTAATGCACCAACAAAACATGTTTCATGACATGTTTAGCCCATACTCCCTTGTCATGGCCGGCCACCTCCTATAAAAAGAGGGATATTTGACATGCAAGGCCATTGTTTTGCATGCATGCTTTAATTAGTCATCACACATTTCCCCACCATACTTTCAAAGTTTTCTACTAGGTTCTTTCTAGTGAAATTCACATTTATAACTCTAAGTCAAACATCAAAAATGTCACACACGAATTAACACATATCATAAGCATCAAAATGAGCATTAAATTATTTTTATGCCTCGGTTTTGTGGTCCCGAAACCACATTCCGACTAGGGTCAATTTTGGGCTGTCACAGTCGCCGGAGTCGAACACGAGGTGTTAACAGACTTCAAACCACTTATTGAGAATTTCCCAGACAAGCTGCCAATCTGTGTACTAGTCGCTTCAAAAATCATAACTTGAGTTTTACAACTTAAAAATCAGTTTCATAATTTTTACCTGAAACTAGACTCATATTTCCATCTACAGATTTTTTTCTAGAATTTTTGGTCGAGCCAATAAGTACAGTTTATTAGTTAAAGTCTCCTATGTTACGGGGGTCGACTACACTGACCTTCGTGCGTTACAACTCGAATAACTCCCTGTGCAGGGCTTCAATACTGATTCCGTTTGTTTCTATAGAAACTAGACTCAAATAGGAATTTATACATATATGATATGACTCTTAATTATCTCTGGTTAATTTATAATGAATTTTCAAAGTCGGAACAGGGAATCCAGAAACCGTTCTAGCCCTGTTTCACGAAAACCCAAATATCTTTTAGCATACAACTCATATGACCGTTTCGTTTCTTCCATTTGAAAATGGATTCATCAAGGTTCATTTACATAATTTATTCACTATTTAATTCCATTCCTACTATTTTTAGTGATTTTTCACATCCACGTCACTGTTGCTGCCAGCATCTATTTCTAGGGTAGACTTTCTCTAACACATAGTTTCTATGATTCAACCACCCCTTTTATATATATAGTCCAAAATATAACCATGATGACCCATTCTAATGGCTGGTCATTGCCAAACATTTCCGTGCTTCTTAATGAGCATATACATACCAAATGATTATAACATTATGCTCAAAACATTTATACGCCATTTTTGCATGGCTATTCAAAATTTTACATACCAAGTTCAAACAAAACATAATAGCCTATACATGCCGTAATGTACTCCAAGACCAACTACGAAGAAAATACCAAAAGTTGTTAGCGGTGTGATGACTTCGATGACGGTCCCGAATACATAAAAAGTCGAGTCCAAGAAACCTAAAATAGGTGACAAGCAAACACCGAATGAGTATATAACTCGATGAAGTCATAAGCAATGCACTAACAACCATTAATAACATTATCGCAAGAGGAAACAAAATGGAGCGAGGCTAATTACTCCATTCAAACCGAACTATACCATAGTTCCTTAGACCTTCGATTCAATCATACATCTACATGACCTTTCACTCATTCCGCGATAATTCTTATGTACGTGACTTCAATTTACATTGTCACATAGGTTCAAACTTACCAAGCTCAACTCCAAATATAAACATAGCGCCTATTAGCCATGAACTCAAGGTACTTACCCGACCCGCTGTCCGTGGTCAACTCAATAATGTCGCACACTCAATGTCAATAGTGATTCAAAAGCATATAGTGAGTCCGCACACTCAGTGCTATATAATCAACTCGCACACTTAGTGCTATATGATCAAACTCGCACACTTAGTGCTGTACAAATTTTAAACCCGCACACTTAGTGCCATTCTCATGATCACAAATGTTTATACCCGCACACTTAGTGCCGAAATCAACAACTCAATACTTCTCACCTCTTTTCTTTTCATTCAATACTTTCATCACCACATACATACATGTATATAAATTTATCATTCCTTTCGGCATAATTACATAGACATTATGTCTATTTAAATCAATACAAAATATATGCTTAGTGACCTACCTTGTGTTGGGTAAAACAGTCCAAGTCGGCTACTCGATGACCTTCGTCTTTCCTTGCTTGATTCTCCTTCTTTAACTCCTTGAGCTTAATCAATAAATCAACTAGTTTAACCATCTTGCTAAACATTCATAATTCAATTACACATGCATATGTATGTTTGTATATTCGCAACCATCCTCACTTATTACCCATTTAGTCAATTATCTAAGCCAAGATAAGGCTTCAATACGGTTGCCTCTAACCGAATACATGCACACCAATCTACTTCATTTGGCCGAATATGCATGTCTATGTTGAGGCCAATTTTACACTTAATACCACACAAAAAACAGCATACATTTTACTAACTAACGATTACATATTGTAGCTCAATACACATCTCTCATTTACTACATAATGAAACATCATCACAAGCAAATATACACCTTGAAATAGTATATATGTCATACCAATTCATCATGTGCAAACACATATTCATGTAGGTGCAAGGGCCGAATCTCAAGTTGTTTATATCCAAATATAAACACATATCCAAAGCTCAAATCTTACCTACCATGCAACATGCATGAATCATACTTATGGATATACCATGACCGAATACCTCACAACACCATAATTTTGGTCATGATTAAGCAAAGAACTTAATGTCTTACTCAAAAATACTAAAAAGAAAGTCCAAGAGCCATCAATCCCCCATCACATATACCATTAACAAGCTTCATATTTAACATGCAATGGCATTAACACAAAATCCACCTTGGCCAAATACCATCCCCATGATATAACAAAGATTTGAACCATGGGCTAATAAGAACATCAAGCTAGTAACTAAAAACATGCATGAATCTCATGGCACAACCTCAAACATACCTTAATCTTGATGCAAGTATAGCCAAACCCCTTCCTAATCCTCTTCCAAACCAAACATGAAGCAAAAATTCCCTCTTCTTCCTTAGGATTTTCGGTCAAGAGAGAATGAAAGGATGATCAATTTTTTTTCTTTTCTTTTCTTCAATACACGGCAATAGGGGGGTTCACTCACACACATTTTTTTTTCATTCTTTATTACCCATGCTTATTTGTTTATTTCTTTTCTCCCTAATGCACCAACAAAACATGTCTATGACATGTTTTGCCCATCCCTCATTGTCATGGCCGGCCACCTCTTATAAAAGAGGGATATTTGACATACAAGGCCATTGTTTTGCATGCATGCTTTAATTAGTCATTACACATTCCCCCATCATACTTCCAAAGTTTTCTACTAGGTCCTTTCTAGTGAAATTCACATTTATAACTCTAAATCAAAACATCAAAAATGTCACACATGAGTTAACACATATTATAGGCAATAAAATAAATATTAAATTATTTTTATGCCTCGGTTTTGTGGTCCCGAAACCACATTCCGACTAGGGTCGTTTTAAGGCTGTCACAGGTTGGGTGGGTTGAGTTATTCCCCAGATGGTGTGTTGGTTGGTACAGGTGGAGAGTAGCGGATGGTGGGTTGAGTAGTCTCCCCAAATGGGCTTGCATACATTCATTGATATTACATGTGATATTGAAATGGGCCTATGGGCCATACCGCTTACAGTAAAGGCTTCGATCAGTGACATGATTTATGAAAAGGCTATGGCCCAGTGATATGATTTATGAAAAGGCTTCAGCCCAGTATATGTCGAGATTGAATTAGGGCTTATGCCTATATTGCTACTATTTAAGGGCTAAGGCCCGACTTTCTCATTCTTGAATAAGGCTTTGGCCTGCACTTTCTTCATTCTTGAATAAGGCTACTGTGTTATTCACTGTTTGTTTGTTGTTGGGGATTACACACTGAGTTTTCGTAAACTCACCCCGTTTCTAACTGTGCAGGTAATCCCTAAGCTTAGATGGTTTGGAGCTGCGAGGGACTCGGAGATGGCCACACTACTGTTTCTATTTCTTTTAATTGCAATAAGTAGCCGATTTATTTCTTTATAAGTTTTATCTTATTAATATTATTATTTAGTTTTGGGTTGTAATAAGGCCATTTTAATTATTTTTCTGGGATTATTTTATCTTATACCCTATATTTTTCTAATAACAATATGAGTTAGACCTAGGGTGCGTTTCCAAAATGATAATTGTTTTCAAAATAATGCAACGACATAATTAATCGGTTTATCAAAAATATCTACTTAAATGAATTCCAACTCGTTTTTCTCAAAACCTAACCTAGAACCAAAGTGTGGCAATGGTTGTGGGCATGTCTAGGATTGGATCCAATCAAGAGCTTGGTACTTAAGTAGCCTTCATGGCTCACCTCCTCTGTTTCAGATAGCTACCTGGTGCACAGCTTCCATTCACTTTATTAACTTAGCAAAGACTATCTTTTAAAACACTAAGAAGGACGTTGAAAGAGGCATAGTTTTCTTAAAAACTTCAATGTGACACATCAGATCCGGCCATAACGTCTGGGCCGGGTTTACGGTGTTACAAAACAATCCAAAAGCACAAGCCTAAGGGAGGTTCTCCTTTGACTGAAAACTTCAACATTGAAAACTTAAAATTTGAATATCTCAGTCTATACTTAATCTTTGATCGTAAAACCAATTTCATTCTTTGATTTAATCACCTATGACTAATTCTCAACCTTTAAACTACACAAAACTACTCAATTCATAGTATCGACTTTTTTGACATGTTTTTGGCTGTTTCCTGAAAATTCATTAAAACCGACGAAATCTTTCATGAAACTTAAAATTACATTTATAAACTTCTTAATCATGTCAAAAGCATTTAAAAGACACTTTGAAACCACGTTTTTACTCAAAATCCTGAAATCCACGATTAACGAGCCAATTTTTGGCTTTAATTCAAAACATACAATATAATGGCTAAAAACTTTGTTTTAAAGACTAAATAGCATTTAACACCATTTTGGAGTTGAATTGTTACCTTAAAGAAGAAAAACTGAGCATTTGATTGAAAACCTGAAAGCTTTATAGTGAAGAAAACTATGGTGGTTTTTGGTATTTCTCTTCACTTCTATGGAGTTTTATGACTAGGAGGATGATAGAAATCAAAGGAATAGAGTTTAGGAATCAAAAATTGAATGAGAAGAGTTTGGGAAAGCAAGGGAAGACAACTATCAGATCCCATAATTTTGTAATTTATGAGCGAGAATAAAAACAAAGAAGTGTTGTGATTTAGTGGTATAAAGCTCCTTAGTTATCCTAGAGTTCCATAGTTCGAATACCCTTGTTCTTATATTTTTTTAATTAAATTTCTGCGTATATATTTACTATGTGCATTTAAGCTTTGTTGTCCATCCCTATAGTTGCCACAAATGGTGCAGTCCCCTTCCTCCTTTAGCAAGCCAAACTTGCCATAAGTTGTGAGACACATCGCCCTTTTCACTCATTGTCTCACTCTCTTGCCAAAACCTCCTTTATTTCCAAAATATTGTGATACAATGAATGTAGTCATGGTTGACTAAGCTACACATGCCCTTGTCACCCTCTACCCTCATTTTCATTATATTCTTTCATTTTTTTCATTTTTCATCATCTTCTTTCTCTCTCAAATTGATAAAGAGGCACCACCATCTTCCTTTAATTTTTGCTCTTCAACCACCACAACCAACCCTTCCAACACCTTCAAGTGACCTCCTAGCCACCTTAAATGCCACCCTCTCACTCCTCCTCCCTTCCATCACCATGCGCCACCACGAACCATCACAGATCTCATCCTTTTCCACCTATTTCTTTTCTCTTCTCTCCTTTTTCTTCCATACTTTGGTGACTGAACCCTATTCCATTTTATATTTTTCTCCCCACCATTAGACCACCACTCTACCATTGTCAGGCCACTGTCAATGTCACCGTCACTGGACCAACTTTGTTGGTGATAAAAACATTTTCCTTTTTTCTTCCTCTATTTTTTGTCGATTCCTTAATGAATAAAACTCACATATTTCTATCACTTTATCGATTATTTTTAGATCACTCAAGATCATTGATCTCATTCCATTATTGATCCTTCGATCATCTCGTGTTAAATCAAGTGTAAGTGAGGTTGCTCGATTCATAAATCCTTCATTTAGCAATACAATGATTGGCTGAATGGTATAGTGTTTTATTGTTATTGAAATATTTTATTATTCGTTTATCATAGTACTAATGCAATTTCATAACAACTTAAATGACCAAACAACACCAACCCAATAAATCTTTAATGTGTTGACTAGTACATCAAAACCAAGTCTCGATTTAAGGATAAGTGATGGTGAGAACTATTTTGAATGATTAAAGCATTAAGTATTAGAAAAAATCTAATATATTTATAACTACATAAAGTGTTTGGTGTGATAGATTCATCTATCGGTTTAGATCCAAGCAAAACCTCTTCTAGTAGGATTATGGCCACCAGATCTACGATTTAAGGTGTGGAATCTAACTCTTGATTTGATTATAATACGATATTATTTTATTTTAATAAAATTTTATTAAATTAATTAAATTAATAGTACAATAAGTACTCAACTGGAGTTGAAAAACTCGACCAAGAGAAAACCAAGTGTCCTAAACCATTAAATGATGTGAAAATATATGGTTTTTGATGCGTGGTGTATGTAGTGCTGACCTCGACTCTATGTTATGTGATTTATGGCTAAATTGGTATGTGATGATCTAAACATGTGATATATGTATATGTTTGATGAGATCCATTTTTAATATAAATCTATGTATTAAATCATGCTAATGTGAAAACTATGTGATATATGAAAATGTGAGCATGATACATGCATATGTGTAAAAGATTGAAGAATATGTGTTATGAGCACTTATATGAAATATGTGAAAAGTGAAATATATGTGTTAGATTAGCTAAATCACATGCATGGGGTGAGTTTGTGAAAGGTAAAGGTTATTTGGCAATTTATCTACAATTATGTGGCTGTTATTGACAATTATGTGGTGGCTTGTCCACAATGTGTTATGTGGCCATTTATCCACAATTATGTGGTGGCTTGTCTACAAATGGCATGTTATTGGATGGACGAGTTTTGGGGAACTTGATATTGGTGTGTAGCGGAGATGGGCAGGAAATAGTTCAAATGTGCATCGTTGCATAAGCATGTCTCAGTATGGTCATATATACGTGTAAAGTTTGATGATATGTGATTTCTGTAAAAATCGTAAATATGATGATTTGGACGTATTATTCGATGTGTTGTAATGTATGATAAATCATATGTATATATGTTTGTATCGAGCTCACACTGAGCCGGTTAAAGCTCAGTCGTATTACTCGTGTGGCATAGGTAATCCTCGTAATTAGGACTCAGATTTGGTCATCGAAGGAGCTCTTAGAATAATGATTTCTTCGTTATGGATTTTTAAAATAACTTGGGACTTTTATGGACTATATGAGTTTATTTTGGATTTTATTATAGACTTTAATTTGGGTTTGTCTTAATACTTTTTAGTACTTTTTTTAAAATTGTGGATTGTGGTATGAAAATCTCTATTTTGATATTTTTTTGGAAATATTGCATGGATTATTTATATATGATTTTTCATTTAAATGATCGTTAAATGTTTTTAAAAAAAATCATTTAAATAAAAAGGAACAAATAAATTTCTATTGAAAAAAACATGATGTTTTCAAAATAACATCTTTCGAGGACAAATGGATTTTTCTGATGAAAACTTTTTCGCCATCTTCCTGGCCCATGGAATTACTGAGATTGGGCCATAAGTCTAAGCCTGGTTTGAGGGGTTACAACAACCACAAAGGATGGGAGAAATCTAATGTGTGTTTTATAAAGATGAAGGGGGGAAATAACATCTCTGTTACTAATCAGTCCTTTTTCAAAAATTAAATGTATTTAAAACTCATTTTCAGAAATTGATTTAATTTTCTAAAAATGTGACAGCCATAAATTGACCCTAGTCGGAAAGTGGTTTCAGGACCGCTAAACCGAGTCATAAAAATAATTAACCGTCATAGTTGATGCTCATTATATGTACATATGCATGTGTGAAAATTTCATGTTTGGATTTTGTTAATTGTAAGTGAATTTTATCAAATAAGATTGGTGTGAGAAAATTTAGAAATGTTCTAGGCAAATGTAAAGTGGTCTATTAATGCATGTTGTGAAAATGATGGGTTTGCATGTCAATTTACCCAAAATTTAAGCATGGTGGCCGGCCATGCTATGAGTGGAAACATGTTGCAAACATGTTGGGTTAGTGGTTATGTTAGAAAGAATAAAATAATGAAAAAAAAGGAATATGATGAAAACAAAGGAAAAAAAAAAGTGTCCATCCTTTCACATTTTTCTTCCTTGGCCGAATGTTCTAAGAAGAAGGGGGGGGAGAGCTTGAGAAAATCAGCTATGGTAGTTTGCTAGACTAACGTATGTTTGATGTTGTCCATGAGATTCATGCATGTTTTTAGTTGTTAGTTTGAGTTCTACCTAGCCCATGGTTTAAATCTTTGCTATGGGATGGAGATGATATTTGGCCATGGGTGTTGTCTTCTTGGTTGATGTTTGATGTTGTGGTGATGAGGCATGAAGATGAGTTAAGTTTCGACTAAGGTGGATTTGTGTTGATGTCATTTGCATGCTAAGTGTGAAGCTTTGTAATGATACATGTGTATGGTGCTTTTGATGTTGTGAATGGAGGTAGTGGAAAAGTAAAAGAAAATTTATGTAGAAATGTGGTATATGTGGATTTGTAGGATGTTATAAATATATGTGAAGCCATGCTAGATTAGGAAGAATTCGGTCAAGTGTTCATGAGATGAAATTTTGTGTTTAGGTGAATTAAAGATGATAGTATAGTTGATATCATGTATATATGTATGCATATTCAGCCATCAAATTAAGAGCATAGGTGATGTTGAGTCTAAGCTTTGCACATTCGGCCATATATATATATATGCATGTGTGATTGAATTATTGATAGTAGGGCGATAGCATATGGTTACTAGTCGAATAGCTCAAAAAAATATGGTAGGAAGATAAGAATTAGTCATGTATCTCCTATGATATGAAATCATTAATATTTTGATATAAATATTTAGCAAGACGGTTAAACTAGTTAATTTGTTGATTAAGCTCAAGAAGTTAAAGGAGGAGAATCAAGCAAAGGCAAAGGAAAGGACATCGAGTAGCCGAGTTAGAACCGTTTTACCCAACACAAGGTAAGTTATTAAGCATATATTTTGTATTGATATAAATAATCATAATACCTATGTACTTATGCCGAATGGAATGATATATAAATGCATGAAGTGACAAAATTTATCGAGTGTAAAAAAAAGAGGTGAGATGTATTGAGTTGCTGATTTTGGCACTAAGTGTACAGGTATAAACGTTTACTATAATGAGATTGGCACTAAGTGTGCGAGTTTAATTGTATAGCACTAAGTGTGCGAGTTTGAATTGTATAGCACTAAGTGTGCGAGTTTGAATATTAAGTACTAAGTGTGCGGACTTACTGTATATTTTCGAATAATCATTAACGTTAAGTGTGCGACTTTATCGAGTAGATCATAGACAGCGGAACGAGTAGATATTTTGAGTTCATAAGGAATAGATGTTATGTTTATATTTGGAACTGAGCTTGGTAAGTCTTGAACCTATGTGGTGATTATATTTGAAGTAGGAACATAATATTATTGTGGAGTAGATGAAATGCTATTATTAGTATAATTTAAATGAAGATAAAATGATGTGTGGAGATGCATCAAATATCATATCGAATATCATACGAGATGTCAATGGAGGCTTGGCTAGTAGAGAGCATGTAATCATAAATGTGCGTGAAATTATGGCATAGTCGGTATGGATGGAGTACCTAATCTTGCATTATTTGATTTCTTTTATGATATTTTATAGATGGACAGTAGTGTAATGCTTATGACTTACTGAGTTATATACTCATTCGGTGTGTTTATTTGTCACTTGTTTAGGTTCATTTGATTCATTTTTGTGTGCTCGGGGCCATCGTCGGAGTCATCACACCAGCTTGCAACTTTTTGGTATCTTCTTCCTAGTTGGTCTAAGAGAACATTTCGGCATGTATAGGCTATTATGCTTTGTTTGAACTTTGGTATGTAAAACTTTGGATAGCCATGCGAAAATGGCTTATATACGTTTTGAGCATAATGTTATAGTCATCTTGAATGTATATGTTCATTAAGAGGCATGAAAACTATGTAATAGGTAAAGTCTACCTTAAAAATGGATGCTGATAGCAGCAGTGACGTGGATGTGAAAAATCACTAAAAATAGTAGAAATGGAATTAAATAGTGAATAAATTATGTAATCGAACCTTTATGAATCTATTTTCATAGTAAAGTAACGAAATGATCATACGAATAGTATATTAGGAGATATTTAAGTTTTCACGAAACAGGGACAGGACGGTTTCTGGATTCCCTGTTCCAACTTTGGAAATTCATTATAAATTAACCAGAGATAATTAGAAGTTTTTCCATATATGTACAGATTCCTTTTCGAGTCTAGTTTCTATAGAAACAAACAACATCAGTATTGAATCCCTGTACAGGGAGATATCCAAGTCGTAATTCCTGAAGGTCAGTGTGGTCGAACCCTGAAATAGGGGAGACTTTACCTAATAAACTGTACTAATTGGCTCAACCAAAAATTCTAGAAAAAATTTTTTAGATGGATATATGAGTCTAGTTTCAGAAAAAATTTACATAACTGGTTTTCAACTTTTGGAACTCGAGATATGATTTTTAAGGTGACAGTGACGCAGTTAGCCAGCTCGTCTGGAAATTTAAAATGGACTGTGCAATAAGTGATTTAAGTCTGCGAACCCCTCGTGTCTGACTCCGGCAACGGTCTCGGGTACGGGATGTTACAAAAAATCATAGTAAAAATACATTACCAATAAACCATGTCGTAAAATTCTAAACACTCTAAGGCTAAAATTCCTAAATTACCCCTAAAACTCCTAGTCCCTATTTTGGGGTGTTACACATTTAAATGAAACTCTTACATTGGTTTACAATTAAGTAAATGAATATACTAAATTTAATACGATTTACTGACAAAATATTTAAAACAACGAGGTGAGTGTTTCACATATCAATCGTATAATCTCTTAATCATTTAATATGACGTAATTCTATATCATTCAATAAGAAAGATTCAACATGTAAAACGTATCATCCATTTGATCATGTCAATTCACATACATATTCCATTTATTTTAGACACATAACTTTGGTACTAATATCCGTGTGTTTTATACTTATAACTATAAGCTTTCCTATGATTTTAATATTAATACAAACAACTTTTAAATACATAATCATAAAATATTCAATTCCTTCACTTAACATCTACATATGATTCATGAATTAAATATCATCTTACCTTAACTTATAAATGAATATTAAAGGAGCTTTCCTAACTATTCCTTGATAAATGTCACTTAACGTTAGTATCAAAGCATTCAATAGAATAATTCATGTACCATAATAGTTCAAAACCAACAATTCATACTTATATATATACATAAATTACACTTTCCGAAGATGCTTAATCAATAACCACAGTTTCTTAATATAACCATCAATATTTATAAACAATAATTATATTATAACATTTATCATTTAGTAAAACCATAAATATGCAATATAATTTGGCAAGTAATTAAGTTATAGATCAATTAACAAATAGCCTGATGAACTATAGCAACTTGAGTCAGATACTCGGGTAACTACACCACACCAAAGGCATCATAGATGCATAACAGAGGCACCTAAGTGCAAATAGAGGCATAAATGTGTAATCAGAGGCGCTTAAGTGCAAATAAAGGCACTGAAGTGCAATCCCGTACAAGTGCGTATACCAACCCTATTGTCATGCCGATCACATCCTAGTCATTTACTACGTTCAAATGAACATTTAATTTGAATCCATCACATTAACAAAATTAGAGGCAACCATATATCTATTTCATCCATTCTGAGACAATATCATTTATATTTCACAAGCATTTTTCAACTTCCGAATAATACACTTTTACTTTTCACTCAATTATAAACAATTTATAGTTAAATTTCATTGATAAATATTCAATCAAAAATCAATTTAAACAATATAAAACAACATAATTCAGTAACATATAAATTTATTCAATACTACTATGAACTTACCTAGAGTATGCTTTCGGTTGACTCGCAGGGACTAATAAACAATTTTTCTCGTTTCCCCGATTGACACCCGTATGATTCAATTCTTCATGTATATAATGATTAAATTCAATATATCAAATTCAAATACATATTCCAACTCATTTTATGCACACAACCTTTAAGTTTTATTATTTACACATTTTCCCTAAACTTTTACATTTCTCACAATTTAGTCCCTAAACTGAAATTCTAAATTTATCAAAATTTCATAGCTTTTCATGCTAACAAAATTTACACTTATACAACTACATGTCGTAATTATTCCAAATTCACAAGAATTCCCTATAAATTTTATTATTTTAACAATTGAGTCCTTTAACTAAAAATTAACAAAAAAAACACTTTACAAGATAATCTTAATCAACAAATAAGACTACAAATTTACCATTTAACATCAATAACAATTAAGATTCATTAATGGTAAAATCCAAAACCTTTATCAGTTTCAAAAATGGAGATACTGGTTAGAAATTACAAGAAACGGGTAAGAAAACACTCACATGCAAAGATTAAGATGGCAAAACTTCAAACGTTTAATAGTGATTTCTTCATTTCAAAGTTTAGGTAAAAAACATTTAGAAAGATGATGTTTTTTTCCCTTAAGTTTAATTTCCAATTTACCATTTTAACTTTTAATAAAAACATACATTTTAATACAAACATAAACTAAAACACCCTTTTAAATCTATTATGGTCTATATGCCACATAAGTCCTCCATTTTTATTAATTAAACCATTAAATCATGAAATTCAATAACAATTAAGTTTTTGTCTATTTCAATTTACTCTTTTTAATTAATTAACTATTTAAAAATTAAAATTTCTAAACTGAACCTTCACATTCTAAATAATAACTCTGTAAATATTTAACAAAAATGTTTACAATCTCGGTTTACAGAAATGAAATCTCGATCCTCATTTCCTAAAATCACTCGACTATCGGGACAAACACTTCAACTTGGCCATTTATTTAATTAACTAAAATTCAAGAAATCAAAATTCAATACAAATTATAATTGACTCATACGAATTGAATAATAATTATTACAGACTTACTCGTCAGATTTGTGGTATCGTTGTTTCTGACACCACTAAAAATCGGGTTGTAACATTCAAGTTGTGTCATTTACACATCCTCTTCTAGTTTCCCTTTAAAGAAAGTTGTTTTGATGTCCATCTATCAGATTTCATAATCATGAAATGCAGCTATTGCATATAAGATCCAGATGGATTTAAACATAGCAACAAAAGAAAAGGTTTAATCTTAGTCAATACCATGAACTTGCCAAAAACCTTTAGCAACTAATCACCCTCTGTATGTTTGTACATTATCATCCATGTCGATTTTCATTTTGAAAACCAACCTGCACCCTATGGGTTTAACCAAGATCCATACTTGGTTTTCTAACATAGAATCCATCTCAAACCTTATGGCCTCAAGCCATTTCTCAGAATTTAGGCTCACCACTGCTTCTTAATAAGTCCTATGCTCATCTTCATCCATAAGTAGAATATCACCATGTGTTGTAATGAGAAATCCATATCTCTCAGGTATATGGCCTTCTCTAAAATCTCTTTGCGGTAGTTGCGTTTCGAAAATAATTGATTGTTCCGCAACAACTTGTGGAACCTGTTGTTGATCAATCTTTGCTTCAGCAGTCTGTTGTTATTCCCGATTTTCTCCTAGTTCTATTCTTTTACCACTTCCTTTTCTAGAGAAAACTCTCTTTCGAGGAAGACTCCTGTCCGAGCAACAAACACTTTGTTATCAATAAGACTGAAAACATAATATCCTTCAGTTTCTTTAGGATATCCCATAAAAAGGCAGTTTTGATATTTGATTTCGAGTTGAGTAGACGTTTGACGTTTAACATAAGCTTCACAACTCCAAATATTCATGAAAGACTTACTAGGGTATTTCCCAGTCCACATCTCATATGGCGTCTTTTGAACCGATTTAGATGGAAAACAATTTAGTGTGAAAGCAATTGTTTCAAGTGCATGACTCATCATTGATCGAACCATGTCTAACAATGTTCTATTTCTCCTTTCATAAGCCCCATTCTATTGTGGAGTACCAGGAGGTGTAAGTTGTGAGACAATCCCATATCCGTTCAAAAACTCATCAAACTCTAAGCTTAAGTATCCTCCTCATCGATCTGATCGAAGTGCCTTAACACTTTTACCTAGTTCGTTTTGTACTTCATTTTTAAATTCCTTGAACTTTTCAAGGGCTTCAGATTTATGGCACATAGGATAAATATACCCATATCTACTGAAGTCATTAGTGAAAGTAATGAAGTATTGAACACCTCCTCTAGTTTGTGTGTTCATTGGTCTACATACATCACTATGTATTAAGCCCAATAAATCACTAGCTCGCTCGCTTTTACTATTAAAAGGAGTTTTAGTCATTTTATCAAACAAGCAAGACTCACATATATGCAATTATTCAAAAACAAAAGAATCCAAAATCTTATCTTTATGGATCTTTGATATACGTTTCTCACTTAAATGGCCTAAAAGACAATGCCGAAGATAAGTTTGATTAGAGTAATTTATTTTTGATCTTTTGGTATTTATGTTATAAATGGGTCTATCTTCATCTAAAATATAGATATAACACCCCAAAACCTAGCCTAGACGTTACGACCGAATCTGACGTGTCACATTGAACTGCCGTCTAAACTTGAACTTGTTGGTGAAAAACCATTTTAAAGTTAAAACCCATTTTGTTTTTATTACTTGAGAAAACTCAGTAAATTCTGTTATTACAATTGAAAATTAACTTATCAAAACGTATGTTATCATTGATTTCTTAACCCGATTAAAATCGTGGAAGCTTCTCTAGTTGTAAACCCTAAGGTTAAAATTGCAAGTTTTTTTTTCTTTAAAACCGTTATTATTTTGAAAACTCGATGTTCCTACTTTAGCAGTTTAAAATACGAAATCAAAAGCCCAATAAAAGTTAAAATCCCCCAAATGGACTTATTACATAATTAAAACCCAAATATAAAATCTTTGAATAAAAAAAGTCATAACATATCATCTGCGATCATGTGGCCACCTCTGAGTCCCTCGCGGCTCCAAATCGTCTAAGGCTGAGGATTACCTGCACAGTTGAAAGGAGGGTGAGTTTATGAAAACTCAGTGTCTAATCCCCTACCAGTCAAACAGTAAACAGTGCAAATAGAAACGGTCTGGGCTTGAACCCTATTAAATAACAGTACAGTCTGGGCCTTAGCCCTATACAATAATAGTATTAGCCTAAGCCCAAAATAGTATTAGTACAGTGCAAGTATGCAACATATCCCAATCCAACCAACATACTACCCGTACCAACCAACACACCATGTGGGGATTAAATTGACCCACCCAGACAACACACCAATATCGCAGCGAGGCTGCTAAAAATAGTAAATGTGGCATAACCACTAATATCAGAACAAGTGGCAAAGCCACCAAAATGGTAAAACCGTGGCAAAGCCACTAGTACAATGCTTCCTCCAAATCAGAATCCCAACCCTAATACAGAATGTCATGCCAAAAAGAAATATTACGTGTATACAAGGTCTCATACTCAGATATAGTCACGCATATATCATACACTCATCAATCAGCCTACTTCTAGAGTATAATGGTCATTTCCATCCATTAGGGGTATTTTGGATATTTCACTAACTTCGAGGTCTCAGTACAGATAACGACCTCTCAGAAGGTCTACCGTTACCTCGAGTGACTCAGATAACCAATGCGACCAAAATGGTGTAAATGGGCCCAAAGCCTATTACTCGGCCCAAGTGGGCCCAAACGCTCGTGTAGGCCATTTAGCCCAGATTCAGTCGCAACTATGTGTTCACCATAGCCCACTCCATTATTTGCCACTTACCGTAGGTTTTATCCGTGTGATACCCACGAGCCCATTGGGCCCATCTTGGCCTAACAAGGCCCATAATGGCCTAAGGCCACGAGAACGCTCGTGGCGGCCTCTACAGTTTGTCGCCCATGATTTGTATAGCTTTTTGACTTTTTGGCTTTTGCCTATTCACAGCAAAGAGAGGTGTGAATACACACTTGTTTGGCGAGACGACGACAAATCCTACGCATACCGAACCTACACTCATCAAGACTTTCAGTAAATTAACTGATGATTCGACTTAACCACATCATAACATTTTACCCAAAACACACCATCTTACCTTGATTGAAAGAGGGTGGCCTAAACCGCTAAGGTCGCTAACCCACAATTGATCGCACCCTTTGACGAGAATCTAAGTTTGAAGTAGATCTTGATAGTTAGTAACAACTACTATCCCATTAACACAAAAGCCACATTCAGCTTAACCCCAGACAATGAGATAGCATATTACCTTAATTGAATACTTGAGGGAAAAAGGCTGTGGTTGCTTCAAAACCACTTGTACACCACTACTCCTTGAAGAACCCTAGAAATAAGGAAGGAATCATAAATCGATACCCGAAGAACCAAAGGAAAAGCATTCGGCTAAAAAAAAGAATGGAAAGAAGCATAACCTCAAACCTTACAGATCATCCAAGAATCCTATGAAAACTACAATAGTGTAGCACTAGAAGAACAGAGGAGTATTCAGCCAATCCCCAAATAGCAGAGTATTTGAAAATGGTTAGCCACAAAGATAAAGGGTATTCAGCCTAAAAAGAAAGGAGTATGCCAAAAGGAAACAGAAGATAAAAATGGGGCAAAAAGATGAATAGAGGATTCGGCTAACAAAGAAACCTAAAGAAAGTCAAATAACGAGGGAGAATTAAAACAACATTCGGTCAAGAATGAAAGAAAAGTGAAGGGAAGATGTTAGATTCAGCCAAGCACAGAGGAATTTCGTTAGTAGAAGAAAAGTGGTTGAAGAGAGAAAGGAAGACTAATGTAATCAACTATGGTTGTGAGAGACGAAAAACAAAGTTCGGCCAACCAAGAACCAAAATACCAATTCGGTACCAAAAATGCTGAAAGCTGAATTTGCACAAAGAAAAGTGCCTCCAACCTCTTCAATTGCCGAAAATGCACACAAAGGGACCTCTAGCCGTATTTGCCTATCCCAAACTCCCCAATCGTCTACAACTCTTCCCAATCTCAAACTCCTTGAAAGTCTTCATGATTCTCTCCCTTTATCCCTCCTAGATATCCTCCACAACCAACCCCAAGACCAATTCAAACTCTCTATTACCAGAGTTCAAATCCCACACAACTCTTGCCGTCCCCTGATAGCAAAATAAATGCCCTTGTTTTCCATGGGATTCAAACCTAAGCCCCCCTCAATAGCTCAATACGCCACTTGCCTCCTCGCCAGAAGCTCTTTTGTGTCATGAACATACACACACCTAAACATAAACCCCAACTGCTAGAAGCCAACTTTACTTAAGGACAAAATTAAAAATTTACCAAGGCCCAAACACATACCCAAATAGCCACAAGCTAAATTCTCACCTATTTATTGTAATTTTTATTTTTCTGAGATCGTTATAACTAGCTCCAGCTAGCCCATACCTTCATTTTTGAATATGTTAAAAATTTTAGAAGTTTCCATTGATGAATCTTGAATATTTTTTATGATAACTATGTGGTTGAAGCTTAGATTGTGGTATTTGGTTGTTTTGTGAAATTATTTTTGTTAGATTTTGATTTCAGGATTAAATTTTTAAAATGTCAAATTTTCAAGGTTTGATAATGAGTTTCAAGTTTAATAAGGACTGTTTAAGTGCCTTGAATATTCAGTTGTAATTTGATTCCTAGAAAATGGTCAATTTGATTTTCGAGTTAGAGGACTAAATTGCAAAATCGGTAAAAGTTTAGGGAAAACGCATAATAAATGAAAAGTTAAGGGTCATCTGCATTGAATGGAATTTTAAATGTGTATGAGATTCATATATTTTGTTTAATTATTATTTAGATCAAGACTTGAATAAAAAAGACAATACTGAGGAAAGGGGAAAATAGTGGAATAGTCCCTACATGTTGATTGAAGTTAAATCATAAGTGAGTCCATAGTATTTCAATACATAAATAAAGTTCAACTTGTAATCTTATATTATTGTTCTTTAGTTAATATGTTTATAGGTACTTATTGTTTGAATGTGTAACAGCTTGATTTTGGGCCTAGTCAGAACAATGGTTTCGGGACCACAAACCCAATGAGGAAAAATTTTTATTTTTATTATATTTTTATGGTCTACAATTTCACAAAATAATTTCATGAAAATTTCGTTCGAAAATTTTGACATTTGGGCACTCAATTTAGTCAAAAGGGCTAAATTGTAAAAAGTGCAAAAGTTGAGTTCTACATGTTAGAGGTGTCCAATTGTTATGAATTTTAAATTTGAGGTCCTTATATAGTAATTAGACCATTGGTTAAGTTGGTGGACAAAAATGGACATGGTTAGGCATGTTTCCAAAGTTTTCATTAAGGGCATTTTGGTCATTTAGTTATTAAAATGAATTAAAAACAAAATTAAAAGCCAATTTCTATCCATCTTCAACCCCTTGGCCGAAACTTGGAAGAAGAAACCATGGCTAGGGTTTTTCAAGCTTCCAAGCTCGCCGTTTTTAATGATTTTTACATTTTTGAAATCCTCGTAACAAGATCTATCTATTTCTACCATTAATTTGAGATATGGTTAAAGTCTAGGGTTTTGATCCATGATGAATATGTGTGTGTTTTGATGTTTAATGGTAGAAAATGCATGTTTATGGTTAAAGAAATGACTTTTACTAAGTGATTTTCAATAAAAGTGCATAAAAGGACTAAATTGTAAAGGTAATAAAATATGTAGTAAAAGTGTGTTTTAATGGAAATTGTGGGTTGTTATAGTTATAAAAAGGGTTCAGCTAGGCTTAAAGTGCAAATAAATTGAATGAAAATCATTTTACGAGCCTAGGGGTAAAAGTATAAATATAACAAAGTTTAGGAGTAAAAATGTAATTTTTCCAAATATGATTTTTGGGCTGAATTGATTAGTATAATGATTAAATAAGTTAAATTTTATGTTTTAGATCAAGAAAAACATGGTTCAGACCTAGAACGGGGGAATAATAAGAAATTGACAGTTAGGTCCATTTTTGCCATTTTGGTATCGAGGTAAGTTCGTATGTGTATAATGCATTATTATGTTTGTATTTTAAATATTTTAAATGCTTCGTTAATGTGTGTAATGAATGATTAATACTATGGATACAATTGACAAGTTCCAATAAGTGTGAAGTTTTATGCATGTATTAGTGAAGATGAAATATTCATGATCATGTCTCGTTTGTGTAAGTTTAAGTGCTCACTTGTGTAAGTGCCTTTGAAGGCATGTATGTGTTGTGCAAATAAGGGTGGCAATTGTCTTGGAAAATAGCCTTGTATTTATCCACACGGGTAGACACACAGGCATGTGTCTAGGCCGTGTGTGACACATGGCCAGCCTCAAGGGCGTGCAATTTGGCCGTGTATCCCTTGCAGCCTAATTAGGTAAAATAAAATGCCCAATAGTAAACACATGGCCAGAGACACGGTGTGTGTCTCAACCATGTTAAGGACATAGCCTTAGCACAAGGGTATGTGACTTGGCCGTGTAACCCTAGTTTGCTGATGACGTCATAAATAAAGAGTTACACAGGTTGAGGACACGAGTGTGTCCTAAGCCACACGGCCTACCCACACGAGAGTGTGACCCTCCAAAATAAGTGTGACCCTCCAAAATAAGAAAATTTTCTGTGTCATAAAAGTTTCGAAAGTTTTCGGTTTAGTCTCGAACCACACCCAATGTATATTTTGGACTTTGAGGCCCCATATAAGGGATGATATGCATGTGAATGAAAAGGTTTTAAATTTGAACGTAAATTCATGTCTCGGTCTTGTATGATTGTGCGAGTTTCTGTCCGGTAATGCCTCATACCCTGTTCTGGCGTGGAATACGAGTAAGGGATGTTACATTTAGTGGTATCAGAGCTATGGTTTAGTCAATTCTTGGACTAACCTAGCATATGTGAGTCTAGCTATGGCTCGAATCTGGCTCGTCACATTGAAGTGTTTTTCGAAAACCATGTTTCCATTAAAAACCCTTCTTAATAATTAAAAACTTATACCCTTTTTAAACCTTGTTAGAAAACCTCAGCTGAATAACATTCTTAACAACTTTGTAAAAATCTTGGTAGTTGCGGAAGCTTAATTTAAAAACAATTACGGATACGTGATGTTTTGAACAATAGTAGTTGCTTCGAAAAACCGTGTTCTAATACTAGCAATTATAATAACAATAAATAAAATTCCAAATTTGAAATCCAGAAAATTATAATGGCTTTACTACAACCCACATAAAAACATTTAAAAGTAATAATCAAAACTGTAACATAAACAGTGTATGTGGCTTCCTCCGAGACCCTCGCAGCTCTGATCCGTCTAAGGCTAGAAATTACCTGAATGGTTAATAAACGGGGTGAGTTTACGAAAACTCAGTGTGAAATCCCCTACTATATAAAAGGAACAGTCAGTCATATGAAAGAATTAAAAGTCTGGCCCCAACCCTACTTACAGTTTCAGTATCAATTGGGCCTTAGCCCATTATAACAGACAGTACCAGATGGGCCTTAGCCCATTACAGAATAAGAAACATTATCAGAACTAGAATCAAAATGAGAATCAGGTGACAGAATCAGAATCAGAATCAAAATTAGGTGACAGAATCAGAATCAGTATCAGGTAACAGAATTAGAATCAGAATGTGAATGCAATCCCAACCCAATCCAGCACAGATATTGTGACAGAGACACCAGATACAGATAATAATACGTGGCAAAAAGCCATCGATAACTGCATTATGTTAGGCACATAGCCATCAACTAGAGTAACATAACTGGCACACAGCCCTAGGTAAATATGATCGACATAGAGTCGTCAATAACCATATATTGGCACATAGCCTTAGGCAAATACGTTTGGCACACAGCCATAATCAGTTTGGCACAGAGCCATATGTAGGTTGGCGCAAAGCCAAAATCAGAATAATTGCCTTTAACCCATTGGTAGTTGTATCATGTTAGGCACACAGCCATCAGCGATGGTAATATAGTCGGCACACAGCCTCTAGTAAATATGATCGACACAGAGTCATCAATAATCATATATTGGGCTTAAAAGCCACCGGTGGATCCACAGTTGTCAAGCAACCATGCGATCCTAGCAGATAAGATCTTCCTCCGTAAAAAATCCCAACCCATGCAACATGTCATGTATGCAGAATGTCATGCCCATATTTGAATTAAACAATCATGGTCAAGTCATTCATATCACCAACATATATTCACAATCAAATCCGTCAACCACACAGTCCAAGTCAGTCACTTTCCCACAAAGGCAAAACCATCATTTAACATCCTAAGGGCAAAACGGTAATTTTACCCCAGAAGGGTATCTCGGTAATTCTACCCTACAGGGGTATTTCGGTATTTCTACCCTGCAAGGGTATTTCAGTAATTCTACCCTATAGGGGTATTTTAGTAATTCTACCCTACAAGGGTATTTCAGTAATTCTACCCTACAGGGGTATTTCAGTAACTCTACCCTATAGGGGTATTTTAGTAATTCTATCCTACAGGTGTATTTTAATAATTCTATCCTACAGGGGTATTTCAATAATTTTGTAAATCGAAGGTAAAACGGTAATTCTGTAAATCGGGGGTACTTCAGTAATTTCATAAATCAGGGGTATTTTGGTAATTTTACAAACCAATGGTATTTTGGTAATTTTACAAACTAGGGGTATTTTGGCAATTTTGTAAACTAAAGGTATTATGTTAATTCTACCCTACAGGGGCATTTTAGTAATTCTACCCTAGAAGGGTATTTTAGTAATTCTACCCTACAGGGGTATTTCAGTAATGCTAGCCTACAGATATGAGATTCACATAGTCCAACCCAATATTTACTACACAATCAAACAACTTATCCAATTGGGCCCGTAGGCCTATTAGGCCAACATGGCCCCTTTCGGCCCATCGTGGCCTGAAGTAGCAATTCTACAACTAGAGTAGTGAGAAATACACACTTGATAGAAGACTGGAGTTAATCCGCGCTCCGAGCACTCTTAGCCGACGCCCAACCCAAACGAGCACGCCATAAAGCGAAAGGGATTTCAGCCAAGAAAGGTACCTTCGCTCACCTCATGGTTCTCTCTATTTAAAGCCAGCTTCTCATCCACTCTTATGTTAGCTTCCTGATGTGGGATCCCTCCATCATCAGAGTTCAAATTCAACACCAACTCTTGCCGCCCCTTGTTAGCAAAATAAATTCTCTTTGATTGCCATGAGTTTCGAACCCTGGACCTCCTTGC
The DNA here is from genome assembly GCF_025698485.1 of Gossypium arboreum. Taxonomy (NCBI): domain Eukaryota; kingdom Viridiplantae; phylum Streptophyta; class Magnoliopsida; order Malvales; family Malvaceae; genus Gossypium; species Gossypium arboreum. Next base: position 61,622,719 of record NC_069075.1, on the reverse strand, counting down.
CAACTCTAAGATGCCACCTTCCTGCCTCTTATGTGGCACTACTTTGCCACTAGACCACAAGGCTTTTTGTGGCACAATTTCCCCAACAATATTCTTAAGGCCTACCTAGTACACCTAAGGTTTGATTCACCTTAAACCAAAATTTTGCTAGAGTCCAGGTTTGAACCCAGGACTTCTTCAACACTTTTCAGCACACTTAACCACTAAAACAAGCCTTCATTAACGAAATTTACATGTGCAACAAAATATTATAAGCTGCCTTCAACCGCTCCTATGCTCAAGGCCCAAATTCAGGGTGTTGCAACTCTACCTCCTTTAAAGAAATTTCATCCCAGAAATTTCCATCTAACAGGGTGGTCGTGTAACATCTACCCCACTACGCTACCGCTGTGCACTCTGATCCTACTATCACTATCACACTTCAATTAGAACTTGAAACATCTCATACATACAACACTTATTCACTGAAGGAGACACATATTTATCACACATATATGTAATTTCTATATCCAAACATCATATTCACATAAAATAAATACCAAATTTAATATCTAAAGAATCCACAGTATTTCAATTTCTAAACAAACAAAAGTATTCAAAAGACTTACGGATTCCGCGCCAGAGACTCGGTGTGCCACACTTTTTAAAAGAAATACTTCAAACTGAGCACATGGTTGAAAATAATTTTCTGAAATTAAATCTTTGAAAACCCAATCCACACCCGAGTTGTTGCAACCCAGGCTCGATACCACTAAATGTAACACCCCAAACCTGGCCTGGAAGTTTGGCTCGAATCTAGCGTGTCACATTGAAGTGTTTTTCGAAAACCATGTTTCCATTAAAAACCCTTCTTAATAATTAAAAATTATACCCTTTTTAAACCTTGTTAGAAAACCTCAGCTGAATAATATTCTTAACAACTTTGTAAAAATCTTTGTAGTTACGGAAGCTTAATTTAAAAACAATTGCAGATACGTGATGTTTTGAACAACAGTAGTTGTTTTGGAACGTGTTCTAATACTAGCAATTATAAGAACAATAAATAAAATTCCAAATTTGAAATCTAGAAAATTACAACGACTTTACTACAACCCACATAAAAACATTTAAAAGTAATAATCAAAGCGTAACATAAACAAGATGTGTGGCTTCCTCCGAGCCCTCGCATGACTCGATCCGTCTAAGGTGGAAATTACTTGAAAGGTTAATAAGCGGGTGAGTTTACAAAACTCGGTGCAAAATCCCTACTATATAAAAGGAACGGTCATATAAAAGAATTAAAAGTTTGGCCTAGCCCTACTTACGGTTTCAAGATCAATTGGGCCTTAGCCCATTATAACAAATAAGATGCAGATGGGCCTTAGCCCATTACGAATAAGAAACATTATCGAACTAGAATAAAATGACAATCGTAATCGTAATCGGTGATGAAATCGAAATCAAAATCGAATCGGTGACGTAATCGAATCAAAATCGAATCAGGATTAGGTGACAAAATCAGAATCAATATCAGGTAACAGAATCAGAATCAGAATGTGAATGCAATCCCAACCCAATCCAGCCGTATACACCCCCGTACCAACCTTACACCATGTGGAGAGACAACTCGACCCACCCATCTTCTAGACACCACAGAATTTGCAGCATGGCTGCCAGAACAGATATTGTGACAGAGTCACCAGATACAGATAATGTGGCAGAGCCACTTAACAGAATACGTGGCACAAATCCATTGATAACTGCAGTATGTTAGGCACATAGCCATCAACTAGAGTAACATAACTGGCACACAGCCCTAGGTAAATATGATCGACATAGAGTCGTCAATAACCATATATTGGCACATAGCCTTAGGCAAATACGTTTGGCACATAGCCATAATCAGTTTGGCACAGAGCCATATGTAGGTTGGCGCAAAGCCAAAATCAGAATAATTGCCTTTAACCCATTGGTAGTTGTATCATGTTAGGCACACAGCCATCAGCGATGGTAATATAGTCGGCACACAGCCTCTAGTAAATATGATCGACACAGAGTCATCAATAATCATATATTGGGCTTAAAAGCCACCGGTGGATCCACAGTTGTCAAGCAACCATGCGATCCTAGCAGATAAGATCTTCCTCCGTAAAAAATCCCAACCCATGCAACATGTCATGTATGCAGAATGTCATGCCCATATTTGAATTAAACAATCATGGTCAAGTCATTCATATCACCAACATATATTCACAATCAAATCCGTCAACCACACAGTCCAAGTCAGTCACTTTCCCACAAAGGCAAAACCATCATTTAACACCCTAAGGGCAAAATGGTAATTTTACCCCACAATGGTATCTTGGAATTCTACCTTACAAGGTTATTTTAGTATTTCTACCCTACAATGGTATTTCAATAATTCTACCCTACAGGGGTATTTCAGTAATTCTACCTTACAAGGGTGTTTCAGTAACTCTACCCTACAGGGGTATTTCAGTAATTCTACCCGACAAGGGTATTTCAGTAATTCTACCCTACAGGGGTATTTCAATAATTTTGTAAATCAAAAGTAAAACGGTAATTCTGTAAATCGGGGGTACTTTGGTAATTTTAAAAGTCGAGGGTGTTTCAGTAATTTCACAAATCAGGGGTATTTTGGTACTTTTACAAACCAAGGGTATTTTGGTAATTTTACAAACCAGGGTTATTTTCGTAATTTTGTAAACCAAGGGTATTTTGGTAATTCTGCCCTACAAGGGCATTTCAGTAATTCTACCCTAAAAGGGTATTTCAGTAATTCTACCCTGCACGGGTATTTTAGTAATGCTAGCCTACAGATATGAGATTCACATAGTCTAACCCAATATTTACTCCACAATCAAACAACTTACCCAATTGGGCTCGTAGGCCCGTTAGTGCCCACATGGCCCCTTTCGGCCCATCGTGGCCCGAAGTAGCCATCCTACGGCTAGAGTAGTGAGAAATACACACTTGATAGGAGACTGGAGTTAATCCGCGCTCCGAGCACTCTTAGCCGACGCCCAACCCAAACGAGCACGCCACAAAGTGAAAGGGATCAGCCAAGAAAGGTACCTTTACTCTCCTCATGGTTCTCTCTATTTAAAGCCAGCTTCGCATCCACTCTTATGTTAGCTTCCCTATGTGGGATCCCTCCATCATCAGAGTTTAAATTCAATACCAACTCTTCCCGCCCCTTGTTAGCAAAATAAATACACTTTGATTGCCATGAGTTTCGAACCTTGGACTTCCTTGCCAACTCTATGAGGCCACCTTCCTGCCTTTTATTGGCGCTACTTTGCCACTAGACCACAAGGCTTTTTGTGGCACAATTTCCCCAACAATATTCTTAAGGCCTACCTACTACACCCAGAGTTTGATTCACCTTAAACCAAAATTTTTGCTAGAGTCCAGGTTTGAACCCAGGACTTCTCCAACACTTCTCAGCACACTTAACCACTAAAACAAGCCTTCATTAACGAAATTTACATGCACAACAAAATATTATCAGCTGCCTTCAACAGCTCCTATGCTCAAGGCCCAAAACTTCTAGGCCCAAATTCAGGGTGTTACATCCCGGCTCTAACAAATTTCGTTTTAAGAGAGAGATGACTTCCAACTGAGTTATTTTCGATAATGCTAAAAAATGATATTGAGGAGATTGAAATGTGCTTATGATGTGTTGAAATGTGAAAAGGTATGGATAGAAGTTCATAATATGCCTGTGTTAATGTACGAAATGAGACAACCATAAGTTGAGAAATAAGAAACAGAGAAATGAAATGAAAGTTTATGTTGTTATAAGCTCATCCATACATGTTGGTATTTATATGATTATATGTGCCTAACTTATTTGATTAAGTGAATATGATAAGTGTACTTGTAATGCCCCAGAAATCTCGAAACCCAAAAATCCCAAATTCTCGAACTTTCTTTATTTTCAATTTTGATAAAAATTGTGTTTTATATTCCTAGCCAAGTGATAATTATAGTAGGTCTTAGTTAAGGTTTGTGTTCGAACCTAGGGGTAAATGAAACTATAGTTTAATTATTAAAAAGACCTTGTTGGCAAGTAGTTGGGCTTTAAAATAAAGTTAGCGAAAATAGTATAAAAAAAAGCCTTGTGGAGGAGCGGGTAAGTGACGCCACTTAGGGTGTAGGGAGGTGGCGTTAATAGCTAGCAAGGAGGTCCAAGGTTCGAATCCTAGCTTAGTATCTTTAGAAGTTTAATTTTGGCCTTTTAGAAGGATGGAAGTGGCGTGAAAGTGGACTCCATGGGAAGTGTTCAGGAGAGAAAATTAAGGAAAGGATCAAGGGGTTATCAGGGAGAAAAATGAGGAGATGAGAAGGGAGAAGTGATGGAGCCGAATGGGGAATTGGGCATGGAAAAATTTGGCTATAAGGCTTATAAATAGGTTTCGAATGCTAGGGTATGAAGCTAATGCCGAATTTTCTTAACCCTGTTACCAAAAACACTTTTCTCTAAAAGCCGAAAACCCTCTACTTTCTTTTCTTTTTCTTCTTCCTTGTGCCGAATTCTATTCTTTCTCTACCTTGTTGCTAACTTTTCTTTCTTTTTCCTTGGAGCCGAATAACTCTCTTTTACCATACAAATCGTACGGACAGAAACCTTCTTGGCCGAATACTCTTGGTGTTGCCAGTACCCTTTCTAATCGGTCAACCTAGTGTAACTGCTTTGTTCTCATAATCGGGTTTTGCTAAGTATTGAGTATACAGTCCCTCACTTCTTCTAATCGGTTTTGGGTAGGAATAGGTAACGAATCTCAGTCCTTGGATCTCTGCTAAATTGCTCTTCCAGTGAGAGACTTTGGTAAGTGCTCTTGATCTTGTTTGGCCGAATATTCATAGCTAAGATAAGGGGACTTGTGTTGGATATGATTCATCTATTATTCTGGTTTAATAGTTAAGATTACTATAGATCTAAGGAGTACATGATCAAGGAGAAGCTATTTGGGATTTGTGTTCAAGGTAAGGTTAAGGTGAGATTTTGGCTTTTGGTAAAGTATTCAATAAGTATGTAAGATTAATCTTTGAGTGATATCGATTGTGGGTTTGGGCTAAGGAGATCACATCATGCTTGCTTACCAAGTGTGTACATACACTGCACACACATTATGAATCGGTAAAAGCCAAAATGCTGAAATGTCGAAACGCCGAAATGCTGAAACGCCGAAAGTTTGGCTACGGTAGTCTTGCGAGTACGCAAACACTCGTAAGAGGGTAACCAATAGGTTGCCTAAAACCCACGGGCGATTTCGTGGACTTGGGTTGTGATTTGGCCATACGAGCCAGAATGGGCTAAATGAGCCCCATGGGCTGTTGGGCCCATAATAGGCAAAAATAGAATATTGATGCTATGTCATAGGAATTTGTATGTGAGCATGAATATGAATGTGACTGGGCCTAACAGGCCATATAAATGTGATTTGGGCCTAATGGGCCATATACAGGTGATTTGGGCCTAATGGGCCATATGAATATGATTGGTATTAATGGGCTAGGTACAGGTATGTGAATTTGTTTGGGCGTTGTCAGGGGTTTTAGGCCTAGTATATGATAACTACATAAGACATAATTAATTGAGACCGCGGACAAGTCATAGGGTTAAGGTGTGGCAACGGGTATACACATGTCTAGGATTGGATCTAGGGAGAGCTTGGTACTTAAGCGATCTTAATGACCTACCTCATATTCTCTAGAATCCTACCTGGTGCATAGTATTCATTCATCTTAGATCGTAAGACTGGTTCATGGGCCAAGGTAAGTGAAAACCATAATTAAAAGAAATTACCGAAACGCCCCTAAGGGCGAAAACGACCAAAATACCCCTAGGTGTTAAATGTAAGTTTTACGGATGTGACATGCATACATATGATGTTCTGCGTAGGTTTCGTATGGGGTAGGAACTATGGAACAGAAGAAGTATATGGGGATTGTATGGTTGCCTGACAATCGTGGATCTATTATGGGGATCGCATGGTTGCCTGACAATCGTGGATCCACCTACGACTTTTAAATCCCGATATGTAAATGAAGGTAGTTTTGCAACCAGGCTACCATTGGTGTGTGGGCTGGTTGGGTCGATATTTATATCCCCACATGGTGTGATGAGGGACGGAGCTAGTGTGTAGCGGATGGATAATTTGAATGGGATTGTATTGCATGCTTGATGATTTCTCTTTTAATGCTTGTTTTTCATGGAGGGTTGTACACACTGAGTTTGCGAAAACTCATCCCCTCTCTTATTTTATTTTCAGGTGATGCTCAGTAGAAGGTTCGATGTTTGGAGGGACTCTAGGTGGCCGGCTAGCAAGATAATTCGAACTTGTTTTTTTTTAGTATTTAAGTTTTTATTTCTTTTTAAGTGTGTTCAGATCAGATTGGAAGAAGGTTTTCATTATGTTATTATTACTTGAATTATTATTATTATTTTCATTGTAATTACGAGAAGTTGAACGTGGATTTCTTAAATTATAGTGTGTTTTTTACGTTTCCGCAACTAAGTTTTTTTTTAAAAATCAAATGTTTCAAACAAGGCATTTATAACTGAACGATTTTTTTAGTTAATTAAGGTTTCTTTTATTTTAAGAAGGGTTTTTAATGAAAACACAGTTTTCGCTAAAAGACTTTAATGTAACACGGCAGATACGGCTGTAACGTCTGGGCCGGGTTTGGGGTGTTACATTTAGTGGTATCAGAGCCCAATTGCAAAACTCGGGCTGTGAATTGGGCCTTATTACTACTTGGTTTCTTTTTCTGTTTTAAAAATATCTTGGATCACACTATTATGGAAAAAGGGAAATCTTGCTGAGTGGCGCACTGAGTCTCCAATGTCGAACCAAGTAAGTACTTTTATTCTTAAATTTGTTTAAATTGTTATACAGGAGATAGTTAGAGGGCTACTTTAGATGATTTTGTTAGAGTGGAACTGAAGCCCATAGGACCCTGAAATTGTAGAGGATTTTTGAAAATAATATTCTCTTCAAATACTTTTATAAAACATCGGGTTAATTATTAAAATTAACTAAAACTTCATAAAATTTTTAATCTAGAAAATACGTGAATCGATGATAAGTGATAGAAGTGATGGAAGAGGCCGTGGCCGAGGCCTCGGGAGTGTTAGGGCTGAATCATTGTCATCAAGCCATAAGCTCGATGTTGGAGTAGAAGAGCCTCCAGCCTTACCTTTGGCTGGGAATGGACCATATGATTAGGCAGTGGGAGAAGATGCATTGTCGCAGGTAATGCTGAGAATTTTGGAAAAGGTCGTTGGGCCCAATAATGGCAGCGAAAATCGGGGGTCCATTCCAGAGCGGCTTCGTTCGAACGGGGTTAAGATCTTTAAGGGCGTGGCTGACGTGGCTTCTAACATGGCGGAATATTGGTTGGAGGCCATTAAAAGGATAATGGAGGATTTGGACTGCTCACCAAAACAAAAGCTGAAAGGGGCAGTGTCACTGCTTAGGGAATAAGCCTACCAGTAGTGGCTGACAGTGAAAGAGGGCACCCAATTGGAGAAGGTCACTTGGGAGTTTTTCAAAGCTGCATTCTAAGGGAAGTATGTGGGAGCAAGTTATATGGATGCTAGAAGGAAGGAGTTCCTGAACTTGACCCAAGGAAACAAATCGGTGGCAGAGTATGATGCATAGTTTCTACGCCTCAGTAGTAGGTTTGAGGATAGACTTAGAGACAGCCTCAGGGTGTTGATAGCTCCACAAAGTTAACGAGTTTTCTCAGAATTGATAGAGAAAGCAAAGATAATAGAGGAGGTAAAGCGCACAGCGCGCCTAAATCGGGAGAAATAAAGGGGTAAGAATAAGAGGGAGGCTGAGACTCCTCGTGTTGGACAGATGCCTAGGGCTAGGGCCAGAGTTAATGAGCAAAATAGAGCAGGGCCCTCTGCTGTTAATCTAGGGGTGCCACTTTATACTGATTGTGGGAAAGGTCATGTAGGCGAGTGTTGGAAGAGGACAGGAGCTTGTCTAGCTTGTGGATCTATAGAGCATAGGATCAAGAATTGCCCTAGAATGTCAGCTCAGGTGCCAGTCGTGGACCGAGGTGGTGTACAGCCACCGAGGGGTGGTTGGCTACCGCCGAGAGGCCATGATTAGGCCAGGGGTGGAAACAGTTTGGGTCATGGAGCACCAGGCAGAGGTGCTGGTCATGCTAAGGCGAGGCAGCCAGCTTTGGTGTATGCAGCATGTCGTCAAGAGGATGGAGACGCTCCAGAGGCGAATAATGGTACGTACATACCCATAGTGTGCTTTTCACCCAAGTTAGAATTAGAGTGCGTAGCGGAAGTGTGGTGTGGTAGTCTGTGTTAGTAGTTGGAAATTTCGACGACGAAATATCTTTTAAGGGGTAGAGTTGTAACGCCAGAAAAATCCTGAAACCCAAAAATTCTGAAATCTCGAACTTTCCTTGTTTTCGGTTTTGATAAAAATTGTGTTTTATATTCCTAGCCAAGTGATAATTATAGTAGGTCTTAATTAAGGTTTGAGTTCGAACCTAGAGGTAAATGAAATTATAGTTTAATTATTAAAAGGACCTTGTTGGCAAGTAGTTGGGCTTTAAAATAAAGTTAGGGGAAAATAGTATAAAAAAAAAGCCTTGTGGAGGGTGGCTAAGTGACGCCACTTAGGGTGTAGGGAGGTGGCGTTAATATTTAGCAAGGAGGTCCAAGGTTTGAATCCTAGCTTAGTGTTTTTAGAAGTTGAATTTTGGCCTTTTAGAAGGATGGAAGTGGCGAGAAAGTGGACTCCAATGGAAGTGTTCAGGAGAGAAAATTAAGGAAAGGATCAAGGGGTTATCAGGGAGAAAAATAAGGAGATGAGAAGGGAGAAGTGATGGAGCCGAATGGGGAACTGGGCATGGGAAAATTCGGCTATAAGGCTTATAAATAGGTGCCGAATGCTAGGGTATGAAGCTAATGCCGAATTTCCTTTACCCTGTTACTAGAAACTCTTTTCTCTAAAAGCCGAAAACCCTCTACTTTCTTTTTTTTTTCTTCTTCCTTGTGCCGAATTCTATTCTTCCCCTACCTCATTGTTGACTTTTCTTTATTTTTCCTTGGAGCCTAATAACTCTCTTTTACCATACAAATCGTACGGATAGAAACCTTCTTGGCCGAATACTCTTGGTATCGCCAGTACCCTTTCTAATCAGTCAAGCCTAGTGTAAGTGCTTTGTTCTCATAATCGAGTTTTGCTAAGTATTGAGTATACAGTCCCTCACTTCTTCTAATCGGTTTTAGATAGGAATAGGTAAAGAATCTCAGTCCTTGGATCTCTGCCGATTTGCTCCTCCGGTGAGAGACTTTCGTAAGTGCTCTTGATCTTGTTTGGCCGAATGTTCATAGTTAAGATAAGAGGACTTGTGTTGGATACGAGTCATCTATTATTCTGGTTTAATAGTTAAGATTAATGCAGATCTAAGGAGTACGTGATCAAGGAGAAGCTATTTAGGATTTGTGTTCAAGGTAAGGTTAAGGTGAGATTCTGACTTTTGGTAAACATTCGATAAGTATGTAAGATTAATCTTTGAGTGATATCAATTATAGTTTTGGGCTAAGGAGATCACATCACGCTTGCTTACCAGGTGTGTACATACACTGCACACACACTATGAATCAGCAAAAGCCAAAATGCCGAAATGTCGAAAAGTCAAAATGCCGAAAGGCTGAAAGTTTGGCTACGGTAGTCTTGCAAGTGCGCGAACACTCGTAAGAGGGCGACCAATAGGTTGCCTAAGACCCACGGGCGGTTTCGTGGACTTGGGTTGTGATTTGACCATACGAGCCAGAATGGGCTAAATGGGCTCTATGGGCTATTGGGCCCATAATAGGCAAAAACAGAATATTGATGCTATGTCATAGGAATTTTTATGTGAGCAAGAATATGAATGTGACTGGGCCTAACGGGCCATATAAATGTGATTTGGGCCTAATGGGCCATATACAAGTGATTTGGGCCTAATGGGCCATATGAATATAATTGGGCTTACTGGGCCAGATACAGGTATGTGAATTTTCTTGGGCGTTGTAAGGGGTTTTGGGCCTAGTATATGATAACTACATAAGACTTAATTAATTGAGACCATGGACAAGTCATAGGGTTAAGGTGTGGCAACGGGTATATGCATGTCTAGGATTGGATCGAGGGAGAGCTTGGTATTTAAGCGATCTGAATGACCTACCTCCTATTCTCTAGAATCCTACCTGGTGCATAGTATTCTTTCATCTTAGTTCGTAGGACTGGTTCATGGGCCAAGGTAAGTGAAAACCATAATTAAGGGAAAATTACCGAAATGCCTCTAAGGGCAAAAATGGCCAAAATACCCCTAGGTGTTGAATGTAAGTTTTATGGATGCGACATGCATACATATGATGTTCTGCTCAGGTAGCATATAGGGTGGGAACTATGGAACGGAGGAAGTATATGAGGATCGCATGGTTGCCTGAAAATCGTGGATCCACAGACGGCTTTTAAATCCCAATATGTAAATGAAGGTAGTTCCGCAACCGGGCTACCATTGGTGTGTGGGCTGGGTGGGTCGATATTTATATCCTCATATAGTGTGATGGGGGACGGAGCTAGTGTGTAGTGGATGGATAATTTGAATGGGATTGCATTGCATGCTTGATGATTTCTCTTTGAATGCTTGTTTTTCATGGAGGGTTGTACACACTGAGTTTGCGAAAACTCACTCCCTCTTTTATTTTATTTTCAGGTGATGCTCAGTAGAAGGTTTGATGTTTGGAAGGACCCTGGGTGGCCGGCTAGCAAGATAATTTGGACTTGGTTTTTTTTTTAGCATTTAAGTTTTTATTTCTTTTCAAGTGTGTTCAGATCAGATTGTAATAAGGTTTTCATTATGTTATTATTACTTAAATTATTATTATTATTTTCATTGTAATTACAAGAAGTTGAACGTGGATTTCTTAAATTATAGTATGTTTTCTACATTTCCGCAACTAAGTTTTTTTTAAAAAAATCAAATGTTTTAAACAAGGCTTTCGTAACTGAAAGGTTTTTTTTTTAGTTAATTAAGGTTTCTTTTATTTTAAGAAGGGTTTTCAATGAAAACATGGTTTTCGCTAAAAGACTTTAATGTAACACGCCGGATACGCCCATAACGTTTGGGGCGGGTTTGGGGTGTTACAACATTTACGCAAATTGACAGAATGTGTGTTTATATACACAAGTCTGAATAAGATAATCAAAAATTTTGTGTAACATAGATATGTATGTAAATTTTCTTAGAGGGAATTATGTGATTGTGATGATATTATGTTGATGATGGATGCTGAGTTATATGTGTGTAACTATTAGAGGCTTTACGACCTCACCCCCTTACCAGAGTTGCACTATGATGAAAGTTCACTAGAATTATGTTGAAAACGTTCATAAGTGGGAACTAAAGAGTTTGGTGATGAAGTAATTAGTAAAGCTTACAGAGATGAGAATAGTTTCAAAAGTGAAAACAATTTTGAAAGAGATACCAGATTGTTTTAGAGATTGTTCAGATTATGCAATGTTATGGTTAAAGAAGAAGTTAGTCTCGGGTAATTGACTGTTTCAGTTATGATCTCTAAAGTACGTATTTATAGAAATCTCTTTCGAAATGATTTTCATTAGTGAGTCGAATAATACGAAATTTATGATGACAAAATTAGTCAGAGAAATGATATTTGAGCTATAAAGATGTCTGTGTGTGACAGTTATAGTTGAATAAACTACGACGATCTCTTCTAAGTACTCTCTCTCTATATATATTCTTTTATCCTCAGGGGTTTATATGATTGTTCTTTTTTTTTCTGATGGAATTCTTATTGCATGAGTTTACTTGCTAACTATGATGTTAGACGAAACCTTGTTGGTCTGGTCGGTTTATGACCAGTATTTTCTTATCTTTCTTTGTAAGTTTATTCTATTATGTTTGGAATAAAAGTCAACGGTGAAATTATGAGAGGCTATTCTTCTGTTTCTACTGGTTATTGTTCTGTTTTATATGCATATATGAAAAATATGTTATCTCTGTTACAATTGATTCCAGAGTGTATAAGCATTATTTTCTTCTGGTTTTCTCTGAGGAATCATCAGAATCTTTATTATTTTCTTATGAGTTATGTTCTAGGATTTCCAGTGTGATATTGTATCTTGGATTTCCTTATCTTGGTTTTCCCATCATTCATACTTCATAAATTATTAATCATGGCTCACCTTTGAAGTGTGATCATTGACTTGTGATAACTATGTTTATTATGATTGTCAGAAACGTGATTTTTATGGTTTCTGGAATTCTTAAATTTTTGTGAAGAGAATTAACATCGGCAAAGGTACAAGTAGTGGAATCACAAGCTTCAATTTGTATGATGGATTTCTTTTCTCAGGTAAGTTAATTAAAGTCAGTGCATTCAATCGAGATGTCTTTGTTTCTTTGGGCTAATGCGATTGTAAATGTAACGCCCCAAAATCCCGAACTTTCTTATTATTTCGGTATTGATAAAATGTGTGCTTAATATTCCTAGTTAAGTGTTATTTATATGTTAATAAGCCTGGGTTAGTTTTGGAGTTTGAACTTAGGGGTCAAGGAAATTATAGTTTAATAATAATAAAAAACCTTGTTGGCAAGTAAGTTGGTTTTTAAATAAATAAAGGAGGATTTGGGCACAAAAAAAGACTTGTGTTGGAGTAGCATGTGACGTAAAAAAGCCTCGTGTTGGAGTGGCAAGTGGCGTCACATGCATGACAAGTAGGTCCGGGGTTCGAATCCCTCCTTACTCAAAAGGAGGATTTATTTATTCTCTATAGATGGTCAATAGTGGCTTTGGATATGAACTCTGTAAGGAGTGATAAAAGGATAAATTTAAGGAAGGGATTAAGGAGCTATCAGGGAGAAAAATTAGGAGATGACGAGTGAAGAGAGGTAGAGCCAAATTGTGAATTTAGGGATAAGAAATTCGGCTATAGTCTATATATAGGTGCCAATTGTGGGGATTCCAGGCTAATGTCGAATTCTCCCTCTCTATGTTACAAAAAACACCTTTCTCTCCAAAGATCTAAAAGTTGAAATCCCTTGTTCTTCTTCTCTTACTTCATGCCGATTTTCCATTCTTCCTCTACTCAAATTCTCTTTGATTCACCGTTAGTTTAGCTAATTCCTTCTTCTCTTCTTCTTTGTGCCGAATAACCTTTTTCACCATACAAATCTCAAAAGCCAAATACCTTCTGTGCCGCCACTACTCCCTTTATTTTGGCCAATTTTAGTGTAAGTGCTTGCTTTTTCAATCAATTTTTGCTAGTATCGATTACTCCTGTCCCTTACACTTTCTAAATCTATTTTGGTAGGGGATTAGTATCAAATCTCAGTCTTTTGGATCTTTGCTGATTTGCTCCTTAGGTGTTGGGACTTCGGTAAGTGTTTTTCACTTTGGTAAGGATTGGCCGAATGGGCTTTAGTAGGAAAGGGTGACTTATGTTGGATACAAGTCACCCATTATGTTTTTAACGATAAAGCTTAATGCAGATCTGGGAAGTACTCGCGATTAGTGATCAAGAAAACCTATTAAGGCTTGGCGTTTTAGGTAAGGTTAAGGTGAGATTTCGGCTTTTGGTAAAAGTATTCGATAAGTATGTGTGATTAATCTTTGAGTGACATCGATTATAGGTTCGAGGCTAGGGAGATCGTAGCACACTTTATTTCCATGTGTGTATATACACTGCACATATACAGTAGATCGACAAATCCTGAAATGCTGAAAAGCCGAAATGCCGAAAAGCCAGAAGTTTGGCTACAATAGACCTGTGAGTGCACGAGCACTCGTAAAGGGAAACCGATAGGTGATCTGAGATCCCATGAGCGATACCATGGGCTAGTGCTATGTATTAACCAACCGGGCCAGAATGGGCTAAATGGGCCTGATGGGTTGTAAGGCCCATAATAGGCAAAATTGGCAACTTGATAAATGATGAGAAATTGTATGAAAGCATGACTATGAATGTGATTTGGGCCTAATGGGCCATACGAATGTGATTTTGGCCTAATGGGCCATACGAATGTGATTTGGGCCTAATGGGCCATATGCATGTATGTAGACTTGTTTGGGCTTTGTAAGGGGGTTATGGGCCTAGTATCTGAAACTGGTTAAATGGACATAAAACTTAATTAATTATTTGCGACCATGGATGAGTCATAAGGTTAAAGTGTGGCAATAGATAGATGCATGTCTAGGATTGGATCTAGGGAGAGCTTTGTACTTAAGCGGTCTTAATGACTCACCTCCTCTTCTCTGGAATCCTACCTGGTGCATAGTATCTATTCACTTTAGCCAACGAGGACTTGTTAATGGGCCAAGGTAAGTAATAAACCCATAGTAAAGAGAAATTACCGAAATGCCCTAAAGGGCGAAAATGACTAAAGTACCTCTAGGTGCGTAATGTAAGATTTATGGATGTTACATGTATACCTGCTACATTCATATAAAACTCTGATTAGGTTGCATATGGATTGGGATTTATGGAATGAAGGAAGAATATGAGGATCGCATGGTTGTTTGACGACCGTAGTTCCATCGGTGGCTTTTTAAGCCCAATATATGAGTAGTAGCTTGCTGCAACGTTAGGTAGTATCTCAACTGGGCTACCATTGGAATGTATCAGATGGGTGGGTCGATATTTCTATCCCCACATGGTGTGTATCGGGGGATGGAGATGGTGTATAACGGTTGGATGGGTAGGATTAGTGCATATTTGATTGCGTTACATCTGTTCTGATATTGAATTGGGCTTATGCCCAAAAAGACTTGCTATTGCATGCTTTACTATTTTCCAAGGTTGTACACACTGAGCTTTCAAAAACTCACCCCCCTTCTTTTATTTTTCTCAGGTGATCCTTAGTAGGTGGTTCGATGGTTGGAGGGACTTCGAGGTGGCTAGCTAGCAAGACGACTTGGACTTGTTTTCTTAAGCTTATAATTTCTAGTATTTTAAGTTATTTCAGTCTAGATTGTAATAAGGCCTATTCGTTAGATATTACTTCATTGTCATTACTACGCTTTGAGACTAAATACACACTGAATGTTAGTTAATTCTTTCTTTTGAAGGGTTTTTAATGAAAATAAGGTTTTTGATAAAACACTTCAATGTGACACACTAGATCTGGCCATAACGTCCGAGCCAGGTAAAGGGTGTTACATTTAGTGGTATCAGAGCCAAGTTGCAAAACTTGGGCTGTGAAGTGGGCCTTATTATATGGGTTTTATTTTTTTAAAAAAATTCGGATCACAATGTTTTGGAAAAAATTCTTGCTGTGCGGCACACCGAGTCTCTAACGTCAAACCAAGTAAGTTCTTTTATTATTAAGCTTATATAATTTGATATGCTGTAGATAGTCAGTGGGCTACTTTAGATGATTATACTGAGGCTTTTAGTTGGAGTGAACTGAAGCCCGTAGGACCTTAAAATAGTAGAGGATTTACGAAAACAACTTTCTTTTTAATACTATCATAAAACATCAGCTTAATTATTAAAACTAACTAAAACTTCATAAAATTTCTAATCTAGATAATACGTGAATCAACGATGATTGCTAGAAGAGGTGAAAGAGGCCGTGGTCGAGCCCGCGGAAGTGTTAAGGCTGGATCGTCGACATTGGGCCATATGCCCAGAGTTGGAGTAGGAGAGGCTCCAACCTCATCCGTGGCTGAGACTGGACCGTATGATTAGGTCACGGGAAATGATGCATTGTCGCAGGCAATGTTGAGGATTTTGGAAAGGGTCGCAGGGCCCAATAATGGCACGAGAAATAAGGGGTCATTTTCGGAGCGACTTCGATCAAATGGGGTTGAGATCTTTAAGGGTGTAGCTAGTGTGGCTCCTAATGTGGCTGAATACTGGTTGGAGGCCATTAAAAGGTTAATGGAGGACTTGGACTGTTCACCTGAACAAAAGTTGAAAGGGGCAGTGTCACTGCTTAGGGAAGAAGATTACCAGTGGTGGCTGACAGTGAAAGACGGCACCCAACCTGAGCAGGTCACTTGGGAGTTCTTCAAAACTGCGTTTCAAGGGAAGTATATGGGTGCGAGTTATGTGGATGCTAGAAGGAAAGAGTTCCTGAACTTGACCCAGGGAAATAAATCTGTGGCGGAGTATGAGGCGGAATTTCTATGCCTTGGTAGGTATGCAAGAGTTATGGTGGCAACGGACTATGAGCATTGTGTTAGGCTTGAGGATGGTCTTAAGGATAGCCTCAGAGTATTGATAGCTCCACAAAGGGATTGAGTTTTCTCAGAGTTGGTAGAGAAAGCAAAGATAGCAGAGAGGGTGAAGTGTACTGAACGCCTAAATCAGAAAAAAGAAAGGGGTAAGAATAAAACTGATGCTGAGACTTCTGGTGTTGGACAGAGGCCTAGGGCTAGGGCCAGAGTTAATGGACCAGTTAGAGCAGGGCCCTCTACTATTAATCCAGGGGTGCCACCTTGTGCTGATTGTGGGAAAGGTCAAGTAGGCGAGTACTGGAAGAGGACGGGAGCTTGTCTAGCTTGTGGATATATAGAGCATAGGATCAAGAGTTGCCTAGAATGCCAGGTTAGGTGCCAATCGTGGGCCGAGGTAGTGTTCAGCTGCCAAAGGGTCGTGGCCAGGCCAGGGGCGGTAACGACAATGGACGTGGACGTAGAGCACTAAGAAAAAATGCAGGCCATGCTGAGGCCTGGCAACCAACTTTGGTTTATGCTACTCGTCGCTGAGAATACGGGGATGCCCTAGATGTGATAACGAGTATGTTCTTTATACATGAGTTACCTTACACTGCATTGATTGATATTGGATCGACGCATTCATATGTTGCATGCAATATAACTGAACCTTTGGGTGATATATTTGAAACTATTGTGAATGAGATTACGGTGATAAGTCTGTTAGGCCAGGTAGTGGGAGTGAATAAGTTGTTTAGGGAGGTACCCTTAGTAGTCCAAGGGGTTACCTTTTTAGTGGATTTGTTGAAATTGTCGTTTAGCAAGTTTGATTTAATCCTGGGTATGGATTGGCTGGTGAAACACTGAGCAACCTTGTATTGTGCTGCAAAGCAAATGGTGTTAAGAACGACAGAGGATAAGGAGGTGGTGGTGATTGGTGAATGCCAGAATTATCTGTCGAATGTGATTTCAGCATTAAAGGCTGAGAAGTTGGTATGAAAGGGATGCGAAGCCCATTTGGCTTATATTAACGATACGAAGGCTAAGAGCCCTACTGTTAAAGAGTTGAGAACAGTTAGGGAATTTCCTGATGTTTTTCTCAAGGAGATGCCACGGTTGCCGCCCAACAGAGAAGTGGAATTTGGCATTGAGTTGTTACCTGGTACGGCTCGGTGTCCATCGCCCCTTATCAGATGGCATCGAAGGAGTTGGTAGAACTTAAGGCACAGATTCAGGAATTGTTGGATCGAGGATTCATCTGACCAAGTGTGTCTCCATGGAGAGCACCGGTGTTATCCGTAAAGAAGAAAGATGGGACGTTACGAATGTGCATCGACTACCGGTAGTTGAACAAGTTAACTACTAAAAACAAATACCCTCTACCGAGAATCGATGATCTTTATGATCAATTTAGGGGAGCTTCCGTTTTCTCGAAGATTGATCTGCGTTCGGGGTATCACCAATTGAGGGTTAAGGAGGCAGATGTTTATAAGATAGCTTTCAGAACTAGTTATGGGCACTACGAGTTCTTGGTAATGCCATTCGAGCTGACGAAGGCATCTGCCGCTTTCATGGATCTCATGAATTGGGTTTTGCAACCCTACCTGGATCAGTTCGTAGTGGTTTTTATAGATGACATCTTAGTGTACTCAAGAAATGAGGATGAGCATGATGCACGCTTAAGAATTGTGTTGTAGATTTTGAGGGAGAAGCAGTTGTATGCCAAATCCAGTAAGTGCGAATTTTGGCTAAGGGAGGTTACTTTTCTAGCACATGTGGTGTCAGCTGAGTGGATTAGGGTGGATCTCTAGAAAACACTAAGTCAGCGTCAGAAATCCGAAGTTTTCTGGGCTTGGCAGGGTACTATGGGCGGTTTGTTGAGGGCATTTCATTAATTACTGCACCTTTAACTAATTTGTTGAGGAAGGGGATACCGTTTGATTGGATAGACAAGTAGCAAGAGAGATTTGGAAAGCTTAAGAAGGTTTCAATTGAGGCCCCTGTATTGATTCAGCTAGAGCCTGGGAAGGAGTTTACGATTTATAGTGACGCGTCGCATGTGGGCTTGGGTTGTGTATTGATACAGGAAGGAAAGGTGGTTTCGTATGCGTCATGTCAACTTAAGACTCACGAGGTGAATTACCCAACCCATGACTTGGAACTAGCCACAGTGGTCTTCGCGCTAAAAATATGGAGACATTATTTATATGGAGAGAGGTGCATAATTTATTCGGACCATAAGAGTTTGAAGTACCTCCTCACCTAGAAGGAGCTAAGCCTTAGGTAATGCAGGTGTGTGGAATTATTGAAGGATTATGATTGTACGATTGAATACCACCCTAGCAAAGCAAATGTGGTAGCGGACGCGTTGAGTCCTCAGGTTAAGTTGTACTTGAGGGCTATGCTCGCCTGTTTAAGTTTGTTGGATGATGGTAGCTTGTTAACTGAGCTTCAAGTAAAACCGGTGTGGGTTGAGCAGATAAGGAGTAAGCAATTAGTGGATGAGACTTTGGGTGCTCGTTTAGACAAGTAGAGAATGGGGAGACGTTAGACTTTGGGATAAATAGTGGAGTGTTGTGTTTCCGTGGGAGAATGAGTATACCAAAGAACGATGATCTAAGGCAGTCTATTCTATGGGAAGCACATAATAGTCTCTATGCCATGCATCCTGGTGGAAACAAGATGTATCAGAATTTGCATGAGCTTTATTGGTGGCCTAGACTTAAGCGCGAGGTTATGGAGTTCGTAAGTAAATGCTCGGTTTGTCAAAAGGTGAAGGTGGAGCATCAGTTTCCTTCAGGATTGCTTCAACCAGTAAAGATTCCACTCTGGAAGTGCCAGGTTGTATGTGGCGGAGATTGTAAGATTACATAGAGTGCCAGTTTCCATAATATCTGATAAGACCCACATTTCACTTTGCAATTTTAGAAGAACTTGCATGAGGCGTTGGGTACTAGGTTGAACTTCAGTACTGCATTCCACCCTCAAACTGATGGACAGTCGGAGAGGGTGATCCAAGTTTTGGAAGATATGTTGAAAGGGTGTGTAATTGAGTTCCAAGGTAGCTGGGAAGACTATTTTCCGTTAGCCGAATTCACGTACAATAATAGTTATCAAGCGAGTATTGGGATGGCTCCGTATGAAGCATTGTATGGGCGAAGGTGTTGAACTCCAACATGTTGGACGGAGTTGAGCGAACGAAGAATTTTGGGCCCAGAGTTAGTAGCAGATACTGAGGATAAGGTAAAAGTCGTATGCTGACCTTAAGCATCAAGAGATAGAGTATGCAGTGGTGGACTTAGTTTTTCTTAAGGTCTCTCCATGGAAGAAGGTGTTAATGTTTGGACGGAAGGAGAAGCTAAGCCCAAGGTTCATTGGGCCATATTGGGTTGTGAGGCGGATTGGGCCAATCACTTATCAGCTAGAATTACCTTCTGAGCTAAGCCAAATCCACAACGTTTTTCATGTTTCCATGCTAAGGCAGTATCGCTCAGATCCTTCACATGTCGTGGTGGTTGAGGAAATCGATGTTAGGGTAGACCTAACTTTCGAGGAGAAGCCCATACAAATAATTGGACATGAAGTTAAGGTATTAAGGAGGAAGCCCGTTCCATTAGTCAAAGTGATGTGGCATAATCACAAGGCCGAGGAGGCTACCTGGGAACCTGAGGAGGCAATGCGACATCAATACCCTCAACTCTTTGGATCAGGTAATTTCGAGGACAAAATTCTTTTAGGGGGTAGAGTTGTAACGCCCTAAAATCCTAAACTTTCTTATTATTTTAGTATTGATAAAATGTGTGCTTAATATTGCTAGTTAAGTGTTATTAATGTGTTAATAGGCTTGGGTTAGTTTTGGAGTTCGAACTTAGGGGTGAAGGAAGTTATAGTTTAATAATCAAAAGAACCTTGTTTGCAAGTACGTTGGTTTTTAAATAAATGGAGGATTTGGACACGAGAAAGCCTTGTGTTGGAGTGGCAAGTGGCATTACATGCATGACAAGGAGGTCCGGGGTTTGAATCCCTCCTTGCTCAAAAGGAGGATTTATTTTTGCTCTCCAGATGGTCATTAGTGGCTTGGATACGAACTCTGTAGGGAGTAATAAGAGGAGAAATTTATGGAAGGGATTAAGGAGCTATCAGGGAGAAAAATTAGGAGATGAGGAATGAAGAGAGGTGGAGCCAAATTGGGAATTTGGTGATAGGAAATTCGGCTATAGTCTATATATAGGTGCCAATTGTGGGGATTCCAGGCTAATGTCGAATTCTCCCTCTCTATGTTACCAAAAACACCTTTCTCTCCAAAGATCTAAAAGCTGAAATCCCTTGTTCTTCCTCTCTTAAAGGCGAAACCATTGTTCTTCCTCTCTTACTTTGTGCAGATTTTCCATTTTTCATCTACTCAAATTCTCTTTGATTCACCGTTGGTTTGGCCAATTCCTTCTTCTCTTCTTCTTTATGCCAAATAACCAATTTCACCATACAAATCTCAAAAGCTGAATACCTTCTATGCTGCCACTACTCCCTCTACTTCGACCAATTCTAGTGTAAGTGCTTGCTTTTTCAATCAGTTTTTGCTAGTATCGGTTACTCCTGTCCCTTACTCTTTCTAAATCGATTTTGGTAAAGGGATTAGTACTGAATCTCAGTCTTTTGGATCTTTACCGATTTGCTCCTTAGGTGTTGGGACTTTGGTAAGTGTTCTTCACTTTGGTAAGATTGGCTGAATGGGCTTTAATAGGAAAGGGTGACTACTGTTGGATACAAGTCACCCATTATGTTTTTAACGATAAAGGTTAATGCAGGTCTGGGAAGTACTCGCGATTAGTGATCAAGAAAAGCTATTAAGGCTTGGAGTTTCAGGTAAGGTTAAGGTGAGATTTTAGCTTTTGGTAAAAGTACTCGATAAGTATGTGTGATTAATCTTTGAGTGAAATCAATTGTAGGTTCGTGGCTAGGGAGATCACAGCACGCTTTATTACTAGGTGTGTACATATACTGCACACACACAGTAGATCGGAAAATCCTGAAATGCAAAAAAACCGAAATACTGAAATACCGAAAAGATGGAAGTTTGGCTACAATAGACCTACGAGTGTGTGAGCACTCGTAAGGGGAAACTGATAGGTGATATGAGGCCCCATAAGCGATACCATAGGCTAGGGTCGTGTATTGGCCAACCGGGCCAAAATGGGCTTAATAGGCCCGATGGGCTGTAGGGCACATAATAGGCAAAATTGGAAACTTGATACTAAGTGATGAGAAATTGTATGAAAGCATGACTATGAATGTGATTTAGGCCTAATAGGCCATACGAATGTAATTTGGGCCTAATGGGCCATATGAATGAGATTGGGCCTAGTGGGCCATATGCATGTATGTAGACTTGTTTGGGCTTGGTAAGGGGGTTATGGGCCTAGTATCTAAAACTGGTTAAACGGACATAAAACTTAATTAATTAATTGCGACGTGGACGAGTCATAAGGTTAAGGTGTGGCAATGGGTATATGAATATCTAGGATTGGATCTAGGGCGAGCATGGTACTTAAGCGGTCTTAATGACTCACCTGGTGCATAGTTTTTATTCACTTTAGCCAACGAGGACTTGTTAACGGGCCAAGGTAAGTAATTAACCTATAATAAAGAGAAATTACCGAAATGCCCCTAAGGGCGAAAATGACTAAAATACCCCTATGTGCGGTATGTAAGATTTATGGATGTTACATGTATACCTGCTACATTCATATGACAGTCTGATTAGGTTGCATATGGATTGGCATTTATGGAACGGAGGAAGAATATGAGGATTGCATAGGTGTTTGATGATTGTGGATCTACCGGTGGCTTTTTTAAGCCTAATATATGAGTAGCAGCTTGCGGCAACATTAGGTAGTACCACAACCGAGCTACCATTGGAGTGTATCGGATGGGTGGGTCGATATTTATATCCCCACATGGTGTGTATCAGGGGATGGAGATGGTGTGTAGTGGTTGGATGGGTAGGATTCGTACATATTTGATTGCTTTGTATCTGTTCTGATATTGAATTGGGCTCAGGCCCAAAAAGACTTGCTATTGCATGCTTTACTATTTGCCGAGGGTTGTACACACTGAGTTTTCAAAAACTCACCCCCCTCTTTTATTTTTCTCAAGTGATCTTCAGTAGGTGGTTCGATGGTTAGAGGGACTCCGAGGTGGCCAACTAGCAAGAAGACTTGGACTTGTTTTCTTAAGCTTATAATTTCTAGTATTTTAAGTTATTTCAGTCCAGATTGTAATAAGGCCTATTTGCTAGATATTATTTCATTGTCATTACTACGCTTTGAAATTAAATACAAACTGAATTTTACTTAATTTTCTCTTTTTAAGGGTTTTCAATGAAAACAAGGTTTTCGATAAAACATTTCAATGTGTCACGTTGGATCCGACCATAACGTCTAAGCCGGGTAAGGGGTGTTATAGTAAAGGCCTTTGATTAGCATAATAGAATTTTGAAAGATTGTGTGTTTGAATTGTTTTAATAGCATGAAGAAAGGAGCATTTTGATATGTTATTATTTGTTAGTTGAAATCAACTTAGTTGTTTTGCCAGAACAAACTGGTTAGTTGGAATGTGATTTGGGTTATATGTATTCAAGTATATCCCATATAAGAGAATGAATTCTGTGTAGACGGATAGTCTGAATCAAGAATTGATATTCTAGAAAGTATATACAGAGATATATCTATTAGATTTGTTCTAATCGGATGATGTTATTATGAATTAAAGTTGTTCTGACTGGTAACGTTATCACAGTTATGAAAGTTTGAATGATCTGTGCATAATAAGAAAAGTTGGAAATAGTTGAAAGTTGTAACACCCCAAACCTGGCCTAGACGTTATGGCCGAATCTGGAGGTGTCACATTGGAGTGCTTTTCGAAAGCTAGCTCTTACTAATAAAAACCCATTTGGAAATTTAAAGCCTCTTTGTTAGAACTCAAATCAATCTAGCTATTCGTTATTTATTTTAAATTGTCATTACTTTTGAAACTCTGTTGTTGCGGAAGCATTTCAAAAGTGTTGCGAAAACGTAGTATTTTGAAAACAATTATCGTTTTGGAAAACCGCGTCCCACTTTTAACAGATATAAATTATGATAAGGAAATATCCCAAAAAAAAACTTGAAGAATTAGAGAGGACTTATTACATAATTTAAAACCAAAAACGAAATCTAATAGCAAATAAATGCCAAATAAAAGAAAACAGGACCAGTAACGTGGCCATCTCTGAGTCCTTTGCAGCTCCGATCCACCTACTGTTGGGGATTACCTGCGTGATCAAAAGAAAGAGTGAGTTTAAGAAAATTCAGTGTGTAATCCCCTATCAGTTGCTCGGCATACAATATACAGTGATAGCCTGGGCCTGAGCCCTATTCAGAAATAGTACAAAGTGGGCCTTAGCCCAATATAGTATCAATACAGTATAATAATACAACCTATCCCAAACCAGCCAACACACCACTCCGTACCACCAACACACCATGTGAGGACAAGGTCGACCTACCCAGCCAACACACCAATATCCCAAAGAATGCCGCCAAGATATTATAAAAGAAAGTCGCCAATAATAGTATCACATCAAAGTCACAAGATAAAGATATGTGGCAAAGCTACCAGAAATAGTATATGTGGCAAAGACACCAGTATAATACACTTCCTCCTTAACAGTATCCCAACCCCATACAGAATGTCATGTCTTATATCATACAAGTATGTAGAATGTCATGCTCAGTACAGTCAAATCATAGCACAAATCAGTCATTTACCCTCGAGGGGTAAAATAGTCATTTTACCCTATAGGGGTATTTTAGTCATTCTACCTACCTTGGGGTCTAGGTATTCTTATCGACCCATTAGAGGGTCAACAGTTGCCTCGAGCGACTTGAGTAACCTTAACGGTCCTAACAGTGTAAATGGGCCCAAGGCCCATTATGCAGCCCAATTAGGCCCACACGCCGTGTGGCCCATCAGGCCCAAAAATATTACCACAACCATATGAACTATACAGCCCAGTCCAGTAATTACCATATATTGTGGAATTTATTCGTGTAGAGCCCACAAGTGCTCATGGGGGCCTCTACAGTCGAACACCCATGATTCGTGGGCTTGGTTTACCACAGGTGTGTTCACACACCCATGTGGTAAAAAGGCCATTCTTTAGCTTTTCGACTTTTTCCATTCTACAGTCTATTAAGTGTGTGAATACATACTTGTTTGCGAAATTGAGTGAACCGCTCACGAGCCCAAAGCCTATATTCTAATAAAACATACTATTATCCTTCCAATCCTTACGGTTCACAACATTAAATCCCCAGACTTTCATTTACTACTAACCTTGATTGACAGTAATACAACCTATTACCCTAAGATCGCTGGCTAGAACCGAACGGACGCTCCTTGTCGATTAGTCGCATAACAACAGATCCCATGCGATAGGATTGATCATAGATATGGCTTAGATCCACAACATCAACTTACAATCTACAAGGATATTCGCCTAACCCAACCGTAAGGTAGCGTGCTTTACCTTATTCAATTAATAAGATGAAGGGGTAAGTTGCTTCAAGGCCACATGCACTACTCCACTCTTGAGGGACCTCATAACCCAACAAGCCACATATCATGGGGAAAAGATCATCATTCTGCAATCATGAATAGAAAGGAGGTATTCGATTTAAAGAAAGGGGATGAGAAAGAATAGATTGATTGAGAAGCGCCAATATGAACACTTACCGTTCTAGTTAGGAACTCTCGCTAAAAATTAATTAATAAACCAATAGCAACGTATGGAAGCAATCGATCAAGAATAGGGAGAGAAAATAAGGTCGAGTACCATCGATATTCCAAATCAAAAAGGAAGAAAAGATCAGGGTGTTCGACTACCTCACCAAGAAGAGAAAAGATAAATGAAGGAATAAATGATACCGAAATAAAATAGTATACTCGGCCAAAAGAAGAAAAATAAAGAAGAGCAGAAGCCAAAAACCAAAGTCCCCAGTAGTAATTGGTATATTAGCAGAAGAAAACCAAGGGTGTTAACAATATCGAAAATGAAGAGAAAAAACCCAGAACCCCAAAACGTGCACAGCCCCTATAGCTTTCCCAAAGTTGAATTTCCTTAAAGCTAGAGACCAAATTCAGCACACACTTCCCTTCTCACTCAACACCTTAATTTTTTCTAAATATCTCTCCCTTTATCCCTCCACAATTCTCTCCATGAAATCCTCCTTGATTTTCTCTATGACCTATTCAAATTCCAACCTGCAGAGTTCTAGTCAAACTCCACTTCTCATGCAGTAAAGAAGAAAAATAAATACGTATTTGTGCAAAAAATGACTCAAACCTCCAAACTCCTTAGAAACACAACACGCCACAAACACTACACCACAACTCTCTTTGTATCATATATCACCTAATTAATATAAGAAGCCTACTATCCGAACCAAGGGCCTATTCACTTAAAATTAAAATTTTTGCTAAAGCCCACTTTGAACCCGGACTTCTCCAACACTTCTCGTGACACTTAACCACTAAAGCTAGCATGCCTTTATGCCATTTTCTTGCACAATTAAATACTTACGTGTAGTCTTCCAGCTGTTCCCATGTTTAAGGCTTATTCCTTCTAGGCCGAAGTTTGGGGCGTTATAATTCACCCCTCTATAAAGAAATTTCGTCCTTGAAATTTCAAATTATCAAAATAGTTGCACAACACAGACTACACCACTACGTTTTCACTGCACATTCTGATCCCAATAACACTAACACACTTTAACTTGATCTTGAAACCTCTTACACACACCCAAAACATCTTACCATTGGAGTAGATAGATATCACCCGCATATAATTTCTATATCCCAGTCATCACACCCAAATAAAACATACCTAAATTAAAATTGACTTGGCAACCCTAAACTCGATGCTCCTTAGACTCGCATCTGAGATAGGTTCCTGACTTCCTCCGGCATTCACCCGAATGATACCTTTTACTGTGCTTGCAAGCTAGTAGGTTTGGACGCGTTTTATCAAGTTTGACAGAACGAGGCTCCAGCCTCACAGAACTGTGATCTCTTTTCTTCTTACAATCCAAGCACCTATTCTAAAGCGTTTCACCAATCTCCTTAGCTCTAGCCTCAAACACTTCCTCTAGCACCTCCATTGCTACCCGAGTTAGTGCTTCAGTACCAAGCTCCAAGTTACCACTTCTCGAAGTTGGCAAACCTACCCTGACCATCGTCTCCTAAACAATCTCATGTTCTGGTGAGACAGGCAACCCGTTGGGACATTGCTTACCATCGAATCCATATCGCTTACATTGTTAACTTAGAAATCTACATTTCGAACACACACGAATAAATACAAAATACAAATTCCAATGTTTCATTTACTTTAACTAGAGTGTTTCAATATAGTCTAATACCTCTGAAGTCACAAGATCTCTATTTACCGCATTTCAAAGCAAACAAGCAACAATTTGAGAATGACTTACGAGGATCGGCACCGGAGACTCGGTGTACTAGACACTTTAATAAAACATGTCCAAGTCTTCAAGTCATTTGAAAATAATTTTTAGATATTCCAAAAATTAAAACCCATTCCATAGCCGAAGTTTTTACAACTTGACTCGATACCACTAAATGTAACACACCAAACCCGCCTAGACGTTATGGTGAAATTTGGCGGTGTCATATTGGAGTGCTTTTCAAAACTAGCTCTTATTGATGAAAACCCATTTGGAAACTTAAAGCCTCTTTGTTAGAACTCATATCATTCTAGCTATTCATTATTTATTTTAAATTGTCATTCCTTTTAAAACTTTATTTATTGCGGAAGCATTTCAAAAGTGTTGCAAAATGTAGTATTTTGAAAATAGTTATTGTTTTGGAAAACCGGGTCCTACTTTTAATAAGATATAAATCATGATAAGCAAATATTTAAATCAAAATCTAATAGAAAAATAAGAGAGGCCTTATTTTGACATCCACCTCTTGCCACATCAAAGTCACAAGAATAACAGATATGTGGCAAAGCTACCGAAATAGTATATGTGGCAAAGACACCAAGATAATACACTTCCTCCTTAACAAAGATCCCAACCCCATACGTAATGTCATGTCTTATATCATACAAGTATGTAGAATGTCATGCTCAAGATACCAAATCATAGCACAAATCACTCATTTATTCTCGAGGGTAAAATAGTCATTTTACCCTATAGGGTATTTTAGTCATTCTACCTACCTTGGGGTCTAGGTATTCTTATCGACCCATTAGAGGGTCAACAGCTGCCTCGAGCGACTTGAGTAACCTTAACGGTCCTAATAAAGGTAAATGGGCCCAAGGCCCATTATGCAACAATTAGGCCCACATACACTGTGGCCCATCGAACCTAAAAATATTACCACAACCATATGAACTATACACCAAATTCCGAGAATTACCATATATTGTGGAATTTATTCGTAGAGCCCACAAGTGCTCATGGGGCCTCTACAATCGAACACCCATGATTCGTGGGCTTGGTTTACCACGTGTGTGTTCACACACCCATGTGGTAAAAAGGCCATTCTTTAGCTTTTCGACTTTTTCCATTCTACAGTCTATTAAGTGTGTGAATACATACTTGTTTGCGAAATTGAGTGAACCGCTCACGAGCCCAAAGCCTATATTCTAATAAAACATACTATTATCCTTCCAATCCTTACGGTTCACAACATTAAATCCCCAGACTTTCATTTACTACTAACCTTGATTGACAGTAATACAACCTATTACCCTAAGATCGCTGGCTAGAACCGAACGGACGCTCCTTGTCGATTAGCTGCATAACAACAGATCCTGTACGATAGGATTGATCATAGATATGGCTTAGATCCACAACATCAACTTACAATCTACAAGGATATTCGGCCTAACCCAACCGTAAGGTAGCGTACTTACCTTATTCAATTAATAAGATGAAGGGGGTAAGTTGCTTCAAGGCCACATGCACTACTCCACTCTTCGAGGGACCTCATAACCCAACAAGCCACATATCATGGGGAAAAGATCATCATTCTGCAATCATGAATAGAAAGGAGGTATTCGATTTAAAGAAAGGGGATGAGAAAGAATAGATTGATTGAGAAGCGCCAATATGAACACTTACCGTTCTAGTTAGGAACTCTCGCTAAAAATTAATTAATAAACCAATAGCAACGTATGGAAGCAATCGATCAAGAATAGGGAGAGAAAATAAGGTCGAGTACCATCGATATTCCAAATCAAAAGGAAGAAAAGATCGTGGTGTTCGACTACCTCACCAAGAAGAGAAAAGATAAATGAAGGAATAAATGATACCAAATAAAATAGTATACTCGGCCAAAAGAAGAAAAAATAAAGAAGAGCGAAGCCAAAACCAAAGTCCCCAGAGTAATTGGTATATTAGCGTAAGAAAACCAAGGGTGTTAACAATATCGAAAATGAAGAGAAAAACCCGAACCCCAAAACGTGCAAATTTCTATAGCTTTCCCAAAGTTGAATTTCCTTAAAGCTAGAGACCAAATTCAGCACACACTTCCCTTCTCACTCAACACCTTAATTTTTCTAAATATCTCTCCTTTATCCCTCCACAATTCTCTCCATGAAATCCTCCTTGATTTTCTCTATGACCTATTCAAATTCCAACCTGCAGAGTTCTAGTCAAACTCCACTTCTCATGCAGTAAAGAAGAAAAATAAATACGTATTTGTGCAAAAAATGACTCAAACCTCCAAACTCCTTAGAAACACAACACGCCACAAACACTACACCACAACTCTCTTTGTATCATATATCACCTAATTAATATAAGAAGCCTACTATCCAGAACCAAGGGCCCTATTCACTTAAAATTAAAATTTTTGCTAAAGCCCAGCTTTGAACCCAGGACTTCTCCAACACTTCTCAGGACACTTAACCACTAAAGCTAGCATGCCTTTATGCCATTTTCTTGCACAATTAAATACTTACGTGTAGTCTTCCAGCTGTTCCCATGTTTAAGGCTTATTCCTTCTAGGCCGAAGTTTGGGGCGTTATAATTCACCCCTCTATAAAGAAATTTCGTCCTTGAAATTTCAAATTATCAAAATAGTTGCACAACACAGACTACACCACTACGTTTTCACTGCACATTCTGATCCCAATAACACTAACACACTTTAACTTGATCTTGAAACCTCTTACACACACCCAAAACATCTTACCATTGGAGTAGATAGATATCACCCGCATATAATTTCTATATCCCAGTCATCACACCCAAATAAAACATACCTAAATTAAAATTGACTTGGCAACCCTAAACTCGATGCTCCTTAGACTCGCATCTGAGATAGGTTCCTGACTTCCTCCGGCATTCACCCGAATGATACCTTTTACTGTGCTTGCAAGCTAGTAGGTTTGGACGCTTTTATCAAGTTTGATGTAACGAGGCTCCACCTCACGAAACTGTGATCTCTTTTCTTCTTACAATCCAAGCACCTATTCTAAAGCGCTTTCACCAATCTCCTTAGCTCTAGCCTCAAACACTTCCTCTAGCACCTCCATTGCTACCCGAGTTAGTGCTTCAAGACAAGCTCCAAGTTACCACTTCTCGAAGTTGGCAAACCTACCCCGACCATCGCCTCCTAAACAATCTCATGTTACGTGAGACAGGCAACCCGTTGGGACATTGCTTACCATCGAATCCATATCAGTTCTGTTGTTAACTTAGAAATCTACATTTCCAGAACACACACCGAATAAATACAAAATACAAATTCCAATGTTTCAGTTTACTTTAACTAGAGTGTTTCAATATAGTCTAATACCTACAGAAGTCACAGTATCTCTATTTACCGCATTTCAGTGCAAACAAGCAACAATTTGAGAATGACTTACAGGATCGGCACCGGAGACTCGGTGTACTAGACACTTTTAATAAAACATGTCCAAGTCTTCAAGTCATTTGAAAATAATTTTTTAGATATTCCAAAAAAATTAAAAACCCATTCCATAGCCGAGTTTTTACAACTTGACTCTGATACCACTAAATGTAACACACCAAACCCGGCCTAGACGTTATGGCTGAATTTGGCGGTGTCATATTGGAGTGCTTTTCGAAAACTAGCTCTTATTGATGAAAACCCGCTTGGAAACTTAAAGCCTCTTTGTTAGAACTCATATCATTCTAGCTATTCATTATTTATTTTAAATTGTCATTCCTTTTAAAACTTTATTTATTGCGGAAGCATTTCAAAAGTGTTGCAAAAATGTAGTATTTTGAAAATAGTTATTGTTTTGGAAAACTGGGTCCTACTTTTAACAGATATAAATCATGATAAGCAAATATTCGAAATCAAAATCTGAAAAATAAGAGAGGCCTTATTGTGACAGCCCAAAATTGACCCTAGTCGGAATGTGGTTTCGGTACCACAAAACCGAGGCATAAAAATAATTTAAAATTTATTTTGATGCCTATAATATGTGTGTGCTCGTGTGTGAATTTTGAATTCTTTGATTTAGTTAATTTGATTGTGAATTGAAAGAAAAAGGACTCATGTGAAAGGATTTAAAAATATGTAGCTAATTTCAAGAGGTTAATAAAGGAATGAAGCAAAATAAATGGAGTTGCATGTCAAATACTCCATTTATTTTGAATGAGTGGCCGGCCATGTCTAGATTATGGGCAAGGGGACATGTTTCCAACATGTTTAGTTAGTGCATTATGTAGAAAGAATTAAGAAATGAAAAAAATGAGCATGGATGCCCCCCATGGTGCCGTAGCTAGAGAGAAAGAAAGAAAAAAAAAAGTTGTCATTCATCCTTTCTTTGAGCAAAGACTAAGAAAGAAAAACAAAAAAATTGTTCATCTTTTCCCCTCCTTCCTTTGGCCGAAATTCCTAAGAGGAAGAAGAGATTTTGCTTCATTTTCTTTGTTTAGAAGAGATCTAGAAGGAGATTTGGCTAAACTTGCATCAAGATTAAGGTATGTATGAGGTTGTGTCATGAGATTCATGCTTGTTTTGGTTGCTAACTTGATGTGCATGTTAGCCATGGTTCAAATCCTTGTTATGCCATGAAAAATGGTATTTGGCCAAGGTTGATATTGTGTTAAAGCCATTGCATGCTAAATGTGAAGCTTGCTAATGATGCATGCAATGATGGATTGACTACTCTTGAAATTTCTTTGTAGCAATCTTGAGTAAGACATTGAGTTCTTTGTTTAACCATGACCAAAGTTCAATGGGGTATGATTGTGATGTATTCGCCATGATGCATTCATGAGCATGATTTATGCTTGTTACTTGATTGGTAAAATTTGTGTTTTAGAGGGTTATGAACACCTTGAGATTCGCCATGCACCTATATGTGTATATATGTTTGCACATGATATTTTGATTATGAAGAAAGTGATAAATATGTTTGTTTAAAGAAGAAATTTGTTGAAGAATGTTGTGAAATTTGCATGTACATTCGCCTAGTACATGTATAGTGTGAAAACCTTGAAATTATTTTTGATTTTGTGTATTTATGACCATGTGTAATCGGCCACATGAGTAATTTGAGCACTTGATGTTATGTTAAAATTCTTGAGCTTAAATATGTGGATGTATGTATATAAGGGCCAAGTACTTTGAACTTCACGTTGATGTTTGAATGTATTGAATTGCTTGTTGTGATGTAAAAATGTGCATGACCATTGTGTATTTGAGCTAAAGGATGGCCATATGACCATTTACACTCCTTGTCATATTCGGCCATAAGCTATCATGATGAGATTTTAATAAGTTAAATTTGTGTGAATTAGCTCAAGAGCAAAGGGGAGCTAAATCCGATAAAGGGAAGGAAAAAGTAGTTGAATAGCCGTCGAAATCGCTCGACAACATTCAAGGTAAGTCTTCGAGTGATGACCCTACTTGAATTATATCAAAATTATGCTCCTTGTTTGTGTGGCCATTGAGCCGAAATAGTAAAGGTTGATAGATATTTTGTGTTAGAGCTTTAGTAACGAAAATGAACTATGGACGTGTCTTGAATATTGATATATGTGTAAGTGAACATTGGAAATATATCCGCTAAGACCCAAAGCATTCGTATGAAGTTGATATATCCGGCTAAGACCAAGGCATTCGTATGTTGATATATCCGGCTAAGACCAAGGCATTCGTATGAAGTTGATATATCCGGCTAAGACCAAGGCCTTTGTGCAAGTCACCAAATCGGGTTATGACCAAGGCAATCGTATGAAGTCGCTATATCCGGTTAAATCAAAGTATGTGATTCGAAGTGAGCAATCTTGCTGTGAAAATTTCAGCTTATACACTTGTGAAAATTCCAGCAATGAGGTATGTTTGTATGTGCTTGTACTAATTGAATTCTTACAAGTAAGTATGCGCTAAGTTGATAAACGAGCTACCGGCCTTGGGCTAAGTTGTTCTTTTGTGTATGAACATAAGGGTCGGTGATGTGAAATAAGTATGAGTATGGGAATGTGAATTAGTAAAGTGGTTTAATTAGCCATGTGAATAAAATACCTTAGTCAAAGCTGATTTCATTGCTTGAGACTTACTAAGCATTAAAATGCTTACCCGTTGTTTTGGCTCTCTGTTTTATAGGTTTCGCTCGTTAGCTATCGGATTCGGGATCAAAGAAGTCAAGTCATCCACACTATCGAAGCCCCATTTTGGTACAAATTTTGGTTGAACTTTGAAATGGCATGTATAGGACCATCCTTTGTTGAAGGTCATGTACCTTCCGGTTTGTGTAAACTTAGATAGCCATGCGAAAATGGCTTATATATTTTAGCATAGAACTATAATCGCTTGTATGTTGACCCTTATGAGGTATGGAATTATTTTGAAACGATTAGCCATTGGAATGGTTAATCATGATCACACTTTGTGCTATGTATGTAAAAAGGGCCAATTGAATCATGGAAAGTATGAAATAGGTAAAGCCTACTAAAGGCAGATGCTGACAGCAGCAGTGACGTGGATGTGAAAAATCACTAAAAATAGTAGGAATGGTATTAAATAGCAAATAAATTATGTAAGTGTACCTTGATGAATCTACTTTCATATGGAAGAAACGAAATGGTCATATGAGTTATAAGTTAACAGATTTTAAAGTTCTTGTGGAATAGGGCCAGAACGGTTTCTGGATCCCCTGTTCCAACTTTGGAAAATCATTGTAAATTAACCAGAGATAATTAGGAGTCATTCCATATATTTGTAGATTCCTCTCTGAGTCTAGTTTCTACAGAAACAAACGGCATTAGTATTGAAGCCCTGTACAGGAGATATCCAATTCGTAACGCACAAAGGTCAGTGTAGTCGATCCCTACAACAGGCGAGACTTTAACTAATAAACTGTACTAATTGGCTCGACCAAAATTCTAGAAAAAATATGTAGATGGACATATGAGTCTAGTTTCAGGAAAAATTTACGGAACTGATTTTCGAGTTGTAAAACTCAAGTTATGAATTTTGGAGCGACTAGTACTCAGATTGGCAGCTTGTCTGAAAATTGTCAATAAGTGGGTTGAAGTTCATTAACACCTCGCTTCGACTCCATGACGGTCTCGGGTTCGGGTGTTACAATTTTATTGGTATCGAGCTACGGTTTAGTCGATTCTAGGACTACCGTAATGCGTTTGGGTCTAGCTATACATGCCATTTTATGTGATTATATGATAGTGTGGTGATTTACGCGTTTGAACTTGTGTTTATTTATAGTAATGGATCCCGATCCCAACCGAGCGATAGTGATGATGTGGAGAGTGTGGCGCCTCAAGACAAGGGACAGCGCCATGGACTCTCAACCTGTTGCTAGCAATCCGAATGACGAGGCTAGACAAGCCTTTTATAGCGTGATGAATGATTGGTTCAACCAATACATTCGAACTAATACTACTGTTCCACAACCTCCATTCCCAACAAACACAAATTTCAAGACCTACAATGCCTCCGGTAATTGACCAAATAAGGTCGAATAAGCCCCAGTTGATAGAATCCGAAACATGGGGCTACTGAATTTAAAGCTACGGATAGTGATGATGCCGAGCAAGTCGAATTTTGGTTGGACAACACGATCCGGTACTCGATGAGCTATCTTGTACACCGATGAATGCCTAAAGTGTACCATCTCCTTGCTACGTGATTACGCCTACTATTGGTGGAGTACTCGACTTCACAGTGCCCGCGAACAAGTAACTTGGGAGTTCTTTCAAACCGAATTTGGAAAAAGTATATCATCGAGATTTATGGACCAAAAGCGAAAGGAATTTCTCGAACTTAAACAAGGTTCCATGTCGGTTACGACTATGAACGAAAATTCGTGAGGCTTAGCCAGACGCTGAGAATGCATTTCTTCGTAAGTCGTGATGTAAACGCTCAAGATGGACTGAATGATGAGATAAAGTCTGTATGTTGGCATTTTGGAAATCCGAGAGTTTGTGACTCTCGTCGAGCGAGCGATGCAAAGCCGAGGAGCTTAGTATGGAAAAAAGGAAAGCGGAGCGGAGCAAGGGAGTTTCAGAAGAGGTATTCGGGAAGCCCTTCCAACAGTCATCAAAGAAACTTAGAGATGGCTTAGGCCGATCTAGAGACACTTGGGCTTTTCTAGACGAGATCGCGATCGACCCCTGTGACCACACGAATCACTTCGATCGCCAAGAGGGAATGATCGACGAGAGAGGACGAGTGCCAGATTGTGGCAAATGGCATTTTGGAAGTCAGAGATTCCGTGACCGCCTCTGTTACAAGTGTGGATCAGTTGACCACTTCATTAAAGATTGCCCGAGGTTGTCTCGAATGTAATGTAGATCGGAGTGGGAAACCGGTACTACCACCGCCGAGGTAGACCATCCGGAAATACGGGCAAGGCTAGTGGTGGTCGAGAGGATCTAGAGATGTTTGCGACCAGATCCGAGGCTCGGCCCAGCTAGGACTTATGCTATACGTGCACGCGAGGATGCCTCCTCGCCGATGTTATTACTGTACTTTCACTCTCTTTGATACTAATGTGATTGCTTTGATTGACCCCGGTTCTACTCATTCTTATATATGCGAAACCTTAGCATCCAAGAAGACTTTGCCTATTGAGTCTCTTCGAGTTCGTAATTCGGTGTCAAATCCTTTGGGTCGTTATGTGCTGGTCGACAAAGTGTGTAAGAAATGCCCCTAGTAATTCGAGGTACTGCTTTTCCATGGACTTGATGCTTTTGCCGTTCGATGAATTTGATGTTATTCTTGGGTTGGATTGGTTGACCGTGCATGATGCGGTTGTGAATTGCAAAAGCAAGACTATTGATTTGAGATGCGCAAACAACGAGATGATCCGAGTTGAGTCTACGAACTTGAAGGGGTTGCCACCGTAATATCATCAATGTTGGCCCGAAATATGTAAGAAAAGGGTGTGAAGCATACCTTGCGTATGTACTTGATGATAAGGAGTTAGGAATAGAACCCAAATCTGTGCGGTGGTTTGTGAATACCGGACGTTTTCCCAAGAATTGCCGGGTTTGCCACCGCTCGGAGATAGAGTTTGGCATTGAGCTTGTACCGACCACACCGATTTGATAGCTCCATATCGTATGGCACCAACGGAATTAAAGGAGTTGAAAGCTCGGTTGCAAGAGTTGATGGATAGAGGTTTTGCTCGCCCGAGTTTTTCACCTTGGGGTGCACCGTTGTTGTTTGTGAAAAGAAGGACGGAACCATGAGGTTGTGCATCGACTATCGTCGCCTTAATAAAGTGACAATAAAGAACAAGTATCCGTTACC
Source organism: Gossypium arboreum (assembly GCF_025698485.1). NCBI lineage: Eukaryota > Viridiplantae > Streptophyta > Magnoliopsida > Malvales > Malvaceae > Gossypium > Gossypium arboreum. The sequence continues at coordinate 61,586,682 of NC_069075.1, read as the reverse complement.
ACGTATCGATGATTTGTTCGATCAACTCGAAGGAGCCTCGGTGTTCTCAAAAATAGATTTGAGATCGGGCTATTATCGCCATGAATCCGAGATTCGGACATACCCAAAACCGCCTTCGAACGAGATATGGTCACTACGAGTTCTTAGTGATGCCGTTCGGCTCACTAATGCCCTATGGTATTTATGGATTTGATGAATCGGATCTTCAGATCATATTTGGATCGGTTCGTAGTTGTGTTCATCGACGACATCTTGGTCTATTCAAGAGATGAGACCGAACATGCGAGCACCGAGATTAGTGTTGCAAATTTTACGGATAAGCGGTTATATGCTAAGTTTAGCAAGTGTGAGTTCGGTTAAGAGAGGTTAGCTTCTTGGGTCACGTGGTATCTCGTGACGGTATTCGAGTCGACCCAAGCAAAATTTCAGCCATACTTAATGAAACCTCCAAGAAATATTACCGAGGTTCGAGTTTTTGGGACTTGCTTACTTACCGACGGTTTGTAAAAGGATTCTCGATGATAGCCACACCCATGACGAAACCGCTTTCGAAAGATGTCAAGTTTGAATGGACGGAAAAGTGTCGAAAAGTTTTGACCAATTGAAAACTCATTTGACTAAGCTCCAAGATTAGTACGTTCCGAATCGGCAAAGAGTTTGTCATCTATAGTGACGCCTCCCTACTTGGGTTAGGTTGCGTATTGATGCAAGAAGGTCGAGTTGTGGCCTATCGCGTCGAGACAATTAAAGCCACATGAGAAAAATTATCCCACCCATGATCTCGAATTGGTCGCCATCGTATTCGCTTTAAAGATATGGCGACATTACTTATTTGGTGAGAAGTGCCATGTGTATTCGGATCCCAAAAGTCTCAAATATTTGATGACTCAAAGAGACTTAAATCTGCGACAAAGACGTTGGCTCGAAATGTTAAAGGATTATGAGCTGGTCATTGACTATCACCCGAAAGGCTAATGTGGTTGCGGATGCCTTAAGCCGAAATCACTTGTTTGCTTCTGACGATGAATGTACACTTGTCTATCCTACCCGACAATGTGTTAGTAGCCAATTAAAGGCCAAACCATTGTTGACTCATCAAATTCGTGAAGCTCGAAAATTGATGAGGAGTTGCGTGCAAAACGGGTTGAGTGTGTTCGAACAAGGAATCGGAGTTTCAAATTGATGATGACGATTGTTTGAGGTTCGAAGTCGTTTGTGTGTTCCAAAGAATTGAACTTATTTCGATAATTCGAACGAAGCTCATTGTAGCCGAATGGCAATCCACCCGGGAGTACGAAGATGTACAATGAGTTGAAACGTCGGTTTTGGTGGCATGGTATGAAACGAGGCATCTCCGATTTTGTTGCAAGATGTTTAATATGTCAACAAGTGAAAGCGAGCATCAGTGCCTTCAGAGGTTACTTCACCGATCACAATACCCGAGTGGAAATGGGATCGAGTCACAATGGACTTTGTGTCCGGACCGCCGTGTCGACAAGTAAGAAGGATGCAATTTGGGTTATTATTGATAGATCGACTAAGTCGGCTCACTTTATCCCTGTATGTATGGATTTTTCATTGGATAAACTAGCTGAATTGTACGCTTTCTCGATTGTGAGATTACACGGTACCGATTTACATTGTTTGATAGAGATCCGAGGTTCACCTCGCGATTTTGGAAGAAATTACAAGAAGCATTGGGCACCAAGTTGCATTTCAGACCGCCTTTCACCCCAAACCGATGGTCAATCCGAGCGATAATTCGAGATACTTGAGGATATGTTAAGATGTTGCATCCTCGAGTTCGATGGTTCATGGAACGGTACCTACCTTTGATTGAATTCGCTTACAACAATAGTTTTCAATCAAGTATTAAGATGGCGCCTTACGAGGCTTTGTACGGGCGTAAATGCCGTACACCATTGTTTTGGACCGAGCTCGGTGAGAACAAAATTTTGGAGTGGATTTGATTAAAGATGTCAATGAAAGTAAAAGTAATCCGTGAAAATCAAGATAGCCTCCGATCGTCGAAATCGTATGCGGATTTGAAACGAAAGGACATTGAGTATCGGTGGGAGATAAAGTGTTTCTTAAAGTTTCGCCGTGGAAAAGATACTCGATTCGGCCGTAAGGGCAAGTTGAGCCCGAGGTTCATCGGGCCATATGAGATATCCGGCGAGTCGGTCCATCAGCATATCGTCCGATTTTGCCCCGAACTCGAAAAGATTCACGATGTCTTTCATGTTTCGATGCTTCGACGCTATAGATCTGATCCATCGCACGTGATTAGTCCATCGAGGTTGAAATTCAAGCCAATATGAGTTATGAGGAAGAACCGATTCGTATCCCGCACGTGAAGTGAAAGAGTTATAAACAAGCGGGTTCCGCTAGTGAAAGTGTTATGGCTCAAACACGGATAGAAGAAGCTACTTGGGAAACCGAGAACTCTATGAAAGAGCGATACCCAACCCTATTTACGGTAAGATTTTCGGGACGAAAATTTCTTAAGTAGGGGAGAGTTGTGACAGCCCAAAATTGACCCTAGTCGGAATGTGGTTTCGGTACCACAAAAAACCGAGGCATAAAAATAATTTAAAATTTATTTTGATGCCTATAATATGTGTGTGCTCGTGTGAATTTTGAATTCTTTGATTTAGTTAATTTGATTGTGAATTGAAAGAAAAGGACTCATGTGAAAGGATTTAAAATATGTAGCTAATTTCAAGAGGTTAATAAAGGAATGAAGCAAAATAAATGGAGTTGCATGTCAAATACTCCATTTATTTTGAATGAGTGGCCTACCATGTCTAGATTATGGGCAAGGGACATGTTTCCAACATGTTTAGTTAGTGCATTATGTAGAAAGAATTAAGAAATGAAAAAAAATGAGCATGGATGCCCTCCCCTTGGTGCCGTAGCTAGAGAGAAGAAAGAAAAAAAAAGTTGTCATTCATCCTTTCTTTGAGCAAAGACTAAGAAAGAAAAAACAAAAAATTGTTCATCTTTTCCCTCCTTCCTTTGGCCGAAATTCCTAAGAGGAAGAAGAGATTTTTGCTTCATTTTCTTTGTTTAGAAGAGATCTAGAAGGAGATTTGGCTAAACTTGCATCAAGATTAAGGTATGTATGAGGTTGTGTCATGAGATTCATGCTTGTTTTGGTTGCTAACTTGATGTGCATGTTAGCCATGGTTCAAATCCTTGTTATGCCATGAAAAATGGTATTTGGCCAAGGTTGATATTGTGTTAAAGCCATTGCATGCTAAATGTGAAGCTTGCTAATGATGCATGCAATGATGGATTGACTACTCTTGAAATTTCTTTGTAGCAATCTTGAGTAAGACATTGAGTTCTTTGTTTAACCATGACCAAAGTTCAATGGGGTATGATTGTGATGTATTCGCCATGATGCATTCATGAGCATGATTTATGCTTGTTACTTGATTGGTAAAATTTGTGTTTTAGAGGGTTATGAACACCTTGAGATTCGCCATGCACCTATATGTGTATATATGTTTGCACATGATATTTTGATTATGAAGAAAGTGATAAATATGTTTGTTTAAAGAAGAAATTTGTTGAAGAATGTTGTGAAATTTGCATGTACATTCGGCCTAGTACATGTATAGTGTGAAAACCTTGAAATTATTTTTGATTTTGTGTATTTATGACCATGTGTGATCGGCCACATGAGTAATTTGAGCACTTGATGTTATGTTAAAATTCTTGAGCTTAAATATGTGGATGTATGTATATAAGGGCCAAGTACTTTGAACTTCACGTTGATGTTTGAATGTATTGAATTGCTTGTTGTGATGTAAAATGTGCATGACCATTGTGTATTTGAGCTAAAGGATGGCCATATGACCATTTACACTCCTTGTCATATTCGCCATAAGCTATCATGATGAGATTTTAATAAGTTAAATTTGTGTGAATTAGCTCAAGAGCAAAGGGAGCTAAATCCGATAAAGGGAAGGAAAAAGTAGTTGAATAGTCATCGAAATCGCTTCGACAACATTCAAGGTAAGTCTTGAGTGATGACCCTACTTGAATTATATCAAAATTATGCTCCTTGTTTGTGTGGCCATTGAGCCGAAATAGTAAAGGTTGATAGATATTTTGTGTTAGAGCTTTAGTAACGAAAATGAACTATGGACGTGTCTTGAATATTGATATATGTGTAAGTGAACATTGGAAATATATCCGGCTAAGACCCGAAAGCATTCGTGCGAGTTGATATATCCGGCTAAGACCAAGGCATTCGTATGAAGTTGATATATCCGGCTAAGACCCAAGGCATTCGTATGAGTTGATATATCCGGGCTAAGACCAAGGCCTTTGTGCAAGTCACCAAATCCGGTTATGACCAAGGCAATCGTATGAAGTCGCTATATCCGGTTAAATCCCAAAGTATGTGATTCGAAGTGAGCAATCTTGCTGTGAAAATTTCAGCTTATACACTTGTGAAAATTCCAGCAATGAGGTATGTTTGTATGTGCTTGTACTAATTGAATTCTTACAAGTAAGTATGCGCTAAGTTGATAAACGAGCTACCGGCCTTGGGCTAAGTTGTTCTTTTGTGTATGAACATAAGGGTCGGTGATGTGAAATAAGTATGAGTATGGGAATGTGAATTAGTAAAGTGGTTTAATTAGCCATGTGAATAAAATACCTTAGTCAAAGCTGATTTCATTGCTTGAGACTTACTAAGCATTAAAATGCTTACCCGTTGTTTTGGCTCTCTGTTTTATAGGTTTCGCTCGTTAGCTATCGGATTCGGGATCAAAGAAGTCAAGTCATCCACACTATCGAAGCCCCATTTTGGTACAAATTTTGGTTGAACTTTGAAATGGCATGTATAGGACCATCCTTTGTTGAAGGTCATGTACCTTCCGGTTTGTGTAAACTTAGATAGCCATGCGAAAATGGCTTATATAATGCTTTTAGCATAGAACTATAATCGTTTGTATGTTGACCCTTATGAGGTATGGAATTATTTTGAAACGATTAGCCATTGGAATGGTTAATCATGATCACACTTTGTGCTATGTATGTAAAAGGGCCAATTGAATCATGGAAAGTATGAAATAGGTAAAGCCTACTAAAGGCAGATGCTGACAGCAGCAGTGACGTGGATGTGAAAAATCACTAAAAATAGTAGGAATGGTATTAAATAGCAAATAAATTATGTAAGTGTACCTTGATGAATCTACTTTCATATGGAAGAAACGAAATGGTCATATGAGTTATAAGTTAACAGATTTTAAAGTTCTTGTGGAATAGGGCCAGAACGGTTTCTGGATCCCCTGTTCCAACTTTGGAAAATCATTGTAAATTAACCAGAGATAATTAGGAGTCATTCCATATATTTGTAGATTCCTCTCTGAGTCTAGTTTCTACAGAAACAAACGGCATTAGTATTGAAGCCCTGTACAGGAGATATCCAATTCGTAACGCACAAAGGTCAGTGTAGTCGATCCCTACAACAGGCGAGACTTTAACTAATAAACTGTACTAATTGGCTCGACCAAAAATTCTAGAAAAAATATGTAGATGGACATATGAGTCTAGTTTCAGGAAAAATTTACGGAACTGATTTTCGAGTTGTAAAACTCAAGTTATGAATTTTGGAGCGACTAGTACTCAGATTGGCAGCTTGTCTGAAAATTGTCAATAAGTGGGTTGAAGTTCATTAACACCTCGTTCGACTCCCATGACGGTCTCGGGTTCGGGGTGTTACACTTATTACATAATTCAAAATCCAAAACAAAATCTAATAGAAAATAAACGCCAAATAAAAGAAAACAAGAGCACTAATGTGGCCATCTGCGAGTCCTTCACAGCTTCGATCTGCCTAACGTTGGGGATTACTTGCGCAATCAAAAGAAAGGGTGAGTTTATGAAAACTCTGCGTGTAATCCCCTATAATTTGATCGGTATATAGCAAACAATGACAGTCTGGGCCTGAGCCCTATTCAGAAACAGTACAGAGTGGGCCTTAGCCCAATATAGTATCAATACAGTACAATAATGCAACCCATCCCAAACCAGCCAACACACCACTCTGTACCACCAACACACCAAGTGGGGACAAAGTCGACCCACCCAACCAACACACTAATATTGCAGCAAGCCTGCTACTAACAGTATCGCAATAAAGTTGCCGATAACAGTATCACAGCAAAGCTGCCAATAACAGTATATGTGGCAAAGCCACTAGAAATAGTATATATGGCGAAGCCACCAGTTTAATATAGTTCCTCCTTAATAGTATCCCAACCCCATGTAGAATGTCATGTCCTATATCATACAAGTATGTAGAATGTCAATGCTTAGTACAGCCAAATCATAGCACAAATCAGTCATTTACCCTCGAGGGGTAAAATAGTTATTTTACCCTATGGGGGTATTTTGGTCATTCTACCCATGTTAGGGTCTAGGTACTCTTATCAACCTATCGAAGGGTCTACAATCGCCTCGAGCGACTCTAGTAACCGTAACGGTCCTAATAGTGTAAATGGGCCTAAGGCTCATTATTGGCCCAAGTAGGCCCACATATCCATGTGGCCCATCAAGCCCAAAAATATTACCACGGGCATGCGAACTACACATCCCAGTGCAGTAATTACCATATATTGTGGAATTTACCTGTGTGGAGACCACAAGCCCAGTGGGCCCACACGGCCCATTTAGGTGATCGTGGCCCAGAATGGCCCAGACCCATGAGAATGCTCATGGCGGCCTCTACAGTCGAACACCCATGATTCGTGGGCTTGGTTTACCACATGTGCGTTCGTACACCCATGTGGCCAGAAGGCCATTCGTTCGGCTTTTCGGCTTTTTAGCTTTTCAGCTTTTGTCGTTCTACAATCTATTCCGTGTGTGAATACATACACGTTTGCGAAATTGAGTGAACCGCTCACGAACCCAAAGCCTATATTCCAATAAAACATATTGTTAGCCTTCCAATCCTTATGGTTCACAACATTAAATCCCAGACTTTTAATTACTACATACCTTGATTGACAGTAATATAGCCTATTACCCTAAGATCGCTGGCTAGAATCAAACGTACGCTCCTTGTTGATTAGCTGCATAACAACAGATTGTTTTAGATAGGATTGATCAGAGATGTGGCTTATATCCACAACATCAACTTACAATCTATAGAGATATTCAGCCTAACCTAATCGTAAGGTACCGTTCTTACCTTAATCGATTAATAAGAAGAAGGGGGTAAGTTGCTTCAAGGGCACATGCACTACCCCACTCCTCGAGGGACCTGACAACCCAACGAGCCACATATCATGAGGAAAATATCATTATTCGGTAATCATGAATAGAAAGGAGGTATTTTATTTAAAGAAAGAGGATGAGAAAGAATAGATTGATTGAGAAGCGCCAATATGAACACTTACCTTTCTAGTTAGGAACTCTCGCCAAAAATTAATTAATAAACCAATAGCAACGTATGGAAGCAATCGATCAAGAATAGGGAGAGAAAATAAGGTCGAGTACCATCGATATTCCAAATCAAAAAGGAAGAAAAGATCAGGGTGTTCGGCTACCTCACCAAGAAGAGAAAAGAGAAATGAAGGAATAAATGATACCGAAATAAAATAGTATACTCAGCCAAAAGAAGAAAAATAAAGTAGAGCAGAAGACGAAAACCAAAGTCCCCAGTAGTAATCGGTATATTAGCAGAAGAAAACCAAGGGTGTTAACAAAATCGAAAATGAAGAGAAAAAACCCAGAACCCCGAAACGTGCACAGCCCCTATAGCTTTCCCAAAGCTGAATTTCCTCAAAGCTAGAGACCAAATTCAGCACACACTTCCCTTCTCACTCAACACCTTAATTTTTTCTAAATATCTCTCCTTTTATCCTCCACAATTCTCTGCATGAAATCCTCCTTGATTTTCTCTATGACCCATTCAAATTCCAACCTGCAGAGTTCTAGTCAAACTCCACTTCTCATGCAGTAAAGAAGAAAAATAAATACGTATTTGTGCAAAAAGTGACTCGAACTTCCAAACTCCTTAGAAACACAACATGCCACAAACACTACACCACAACTCTCTTTGTATCATATATCACCTAATTAATATAAGAAGCCTACTATCCAGAACCAAGGGCCCTATTCACTTAAAATTAAATTTTTTGCTAAAGCCCAGCTTTGAACCCAGGATTTATCCAACACTTCTTAGGACACTTAACCACTAAAGCTAGCATGCCTTTATGCCATTTTCTTGCACCATTAAATACTTACGTGCAGTCTTCTAGCTGTTCCCATGCTCAAGGCTTATTCCTTCTGGGCCCAAGTTTGGGGCGTTACAATTCACCCCTCCATAAAGAAATTTCGTCCTCGAAATTTCAAACTATCAAAATAGTTGCACAACACAGACTACACCACTATGTTTTCATTGCACATTATGATCCCAATAACACTAACACACTTTAACTTGATCTTGAAACCTCTTACACACACCCAAAACATCTTACCATTGGAGCAGATAGATATCACCCGCATATAATTTCTATATTCCAGTCATCACACCCAAATAAAACATACCTAAATTAAAATTGACTTGGCAACCCTAAACTCGATGCTCCTTAGACTCGCATCTGAGACAGGTTCCTGACTTCCTCCGGCATTCACCCGAATGATACCTTTTACAGTGCTTGCAAGCCAGTAGGTTTGGACGCGTTTTATCAAGTTTGACAGAACGAGGCTCTAGCCTCACAGAACTGTGATCTCTCTTCTTCTTACAATCCAAGCACCTCTTCTAAAGCGTTTCACCAATCTCCTTAGCTCTGGCCTCAAACACTTCCTCTAGCACCTCCATTACTACCCGAGTTAGTACTTCAGTACCAAGCTCCAAGTTATCACTTCCCGAAGTTGGCAAACCCACCCTGACCATCGTCTCCTAAACAATCTCATGATCTCGTGAGACAGGCAACCCGTTACGACCTTGCTTACCATCGAATCCATATCAGTTCTGTTGTTAACTTAGAAATCTACATTTCCAGAACACACACCGAATAAATACAAAATCCAAATTCCAATGTTTCAGTTTACTCTAACTAGAGTGTTTCAATACATCTAATACCTACAGAAGTCACAGTATCTCTATTTACCGCATTTCAGTGCAAACAAGCAACAATTTGAGAATGACTTACAGGATCGGCGCCGGAGACTCGGTGTACTAGACACTTTCAATAAAACATGTCCAAGTCTTTAAGTCATTTGAAAATAATTTTTAGATATTCCAAAAAAATTAAAAACCCATTCAATAGCCGAGTTTTTACAACTTGACTCTGATACCACTAAATGTAACACACCGAACCCTGCCTAGACGTTATAGCTGAAGCTGGCGGTGTCATATTAGAGTGCTTTTTGAAAACTAGCTCTTGTTGATGAAAACCCGCTTGGAAACTTAAAGCCTCTTTGTTAGAACTCATATCATTCTAGCTATTCATTATTTATTTTAAATTGTCATTCCTTTTAAAACTTTATTTGTTGCGGAAGCATTTCAAAAGTGTTGCAAAAATGTAGTATTTTGAAAATAGTTATCGTTTTGGAAAACTGCGTCCTACTTTTAACAGATATAAATCATGATAAGCAAATATTCGAAATCAAAAGCTAAAAAATAAGAGAGGCCTTATTACATAATTCAAAACCCAAAACGAAATCTAATAGCAAATAAACGCCAAATAAAAGAAAACAAGAGCAGTAATGTGGCCATCTGCGAGTCCCTCACAGCTTCGATCTGCCTAACACTGGGGATTACTTGCGCAATCAAAAGAAAGGGAGAGTTTATGAAAACTCTACGTGTAATCCCCTATAATTTGATCGGTATATAGCAAACAGTGACAGTCTGGGCCTGATCTCTATTCAGAAACAGTATAGAGTGGGCCTTAGCCCAATATAGTATCAATAAAGTATAATAATGCAACCCTTCCCAAACCAGCCAACACACCACTCCGTACCACCAACACACCAAGTGGGGACAAAGTCGACCCACCCAACCAACACACTAATATTGCAACAAGCCTGCCACTAACAAAGATCGCAAAGAAAGTCGCCAAGAACGAGATATGTGGCAAAGCCACCAGAAATAGTATATATGGCGAAGCCACCAGTTTAATACAGTTCCTCCTTAATAGCATCCCAACCCCATGTAGAATGTCATGTCCTATATCATACAAGTATGTAGAATGTCATGCTCAGTACAGCCAAATCATAGCACAAATCAGTCATTTACCCTCGAGGGGTAAAATAGTTAGTTTACCCTATAGGGGTATTTTGGTCATTCTACCCACGTTAGGGTCTAGGTACTCTTATCAACCCATCGGAGGGTCTACAGTCGCCTCGAGCGACTCTAGTAACCTGTAACATCCTTCGCTAGTATCCCTCGTCGGAACAGGGTTCGAGGTGCTACCAGATTTAAACTCATCCATTTATATAAAACCAGACCGTAAAAATTTTTGATCAATTTTAAACTTTTCATACACACGTATATTATCCTTTAATCGGGCTTACAAGGCCCAAAATATTCATGAGGCATTATTAAATATTTACCAATATCTTAGTCTTGTATCATTTACTTACTCATCTTTACAACCCTATACATGCCATGCATCAAACACTAAGATTTATTTACGCCGATAGCGTAGACTTGACAATGTGATAACATCTCCGACTGACCTCCAACCCGAGCTAACCTGGCAACCCTAGGGAATATGGGAAAGAAAAGGGGAGTAAGCTTTACGCTTAGTAAGTTCATAAGAAAACAATAAGCAACTCATTAACAAGTTTTATCAATGTTTACAACATAATCACAAATTCACTACAAGTTGTCTTCCTGAGCAATAGTCACTAAATTATTTATAACTAGAGCTAAAAAAATCAAAATCAATTGCCGTTAATTTTACCTTAAAATAGACTCATATATATTCCATCCATAAAATTTTCAGAATTTTAGGTTTGGCCAATCAATACCAGATTTTTCTTAAAGTTTCCCCTGTTTCACTGTTTGACTAATCTGACCACTCTTCACTATGAATCAAATTTCTCATTGTACAGAATTCAAAATATGTTCTATTTGATTTAATTTGAAACTAGACTCATTAAGGAGTCTAAGCATATAAATTTTATCTTATAACCATTTTTGTACAAATTATAATGATTTTCTAAAAACAGAACAGGGGACCCCGAAGTCATTTGACTCTATCCCACGCCACTTCAAATATCTCATTATCAGCAATTCTTTTGCTTACACAGTTTCTTTTATAAGAAGCTAGACTCATTAAGCTTTAATTACATAATATATTCATCTTCTAACTCAACTCCAACAATTTATGGTGATTTTCCAAAATCACGTTACTGCTGCTGTCCCAAGCAGATTTATTACAAATTTACTCTTTCACACATTCTTTGCATTCACATTATTTAAACATGTATATCACCAATCAATTTCATCACATATCTATAATTTCACTCAAGCATAATCTCAATAAAATACATCATGCTCAATGATTCGCACACAATCGCACAATCGTTCAAATTAGCAATTATAAGATGATTCCGCACATAGTCCACCCTTATCGATAATTTACGATGGTTTTGCCCTTACTCACATATATGACATAGGCATTTTCACCTATGCTTCTCATTTCACACTCATGATTCAATTCCAATCGATCTAACATGCATAAGAATATATCACATACCTGGCCAACTTAATGTATTGAACAAATTCAATTGCCGATTTAACACAAGGTCTCATTGTTTTAGACTTTTATCAAATCACCGGCATTTAGCCTGCTAGGTTTTAAACCCGATAATATTATTCACCAGCTTAAAGCTTGCTAGGCTCAAAGCCCAAATATCACCATTATAAAGTCGTCTCATAAGCAATTTATATAATATAGCATGTATACCTGTTCACTTTGCTCTATTTAATCATTCAATCACAATTTATAATTTCCCTTTGAATCATTCGATATTTTGCACACTAAGTGTCATTCTCAATATCTCGCACACTAAGTGCCATTCTCAATATTTCGTACACTAAGTGCCATTCTCAATATTTCGTACACTAAGTACCATATTTGATTGCCCCGCACACTAAGTGCCACATTTTGTCGATATGTCATCAGAAGTTAAAATATTCACGTACATACAATTTATACGATATTAAAGCATTAGAAACATAAATTTAACAATGCTTATTGCATACGAACTTACCTCGTTCGCGGTAACAATAAATTAGATCGACGAATCCGATACTTCGTTTTTCCCTCGATATAGACTCGTACGAGGCTTAACTTGATCTAATCAATCAAATTCAACTATTACAATTCATATTCTATTCATTTTAACTCAATTTCATATTTTGGTTAAATTACTATTTTACCCCTAAAGTTTTACTTTTATTCAATTTAGTCACTGAGCTCAAAAAAATGCAAATTAACTATTTTTAACCATAATTAAGCTTAACCGAATATTCATGGTATTAAAACAGCCCATAAATTACTTTATGGTAAAATTACATTTTTGCCCCTGATATTTCAACTTCTTTACAATTTAGTCCCTAAGCTCAAAAAATTAAATTCATTTAATTTTTTTGGCCAAACCCATGCCTAGACAAATTTACTACTACTTCATAACAGCCCATATTTTCATTTATTCACACTTTCAACCACATAATTTCAATAATTCACAATTTAATCCAAATTTGTCATTTTTACCAAAATTCACTTTACAAAACATGTATATCCAACAACAATAATTTATTTTCCATCATCAACTATCAAAATACTCATGCACTCAACAATGGCAACATTCAAATACTTTAACAATTTTGAAATCAGAGATACGGGCTAGCTAGAATACGAAGCAACGATCTCAAAAACATAAAAATTATCAAAACCTAACACAAAACATACCTAAATCACTTCATGCAAATGCCAAACTAAGGAAGCTTCAATGGCTTTCTTTTCTCCTCCATATTCGGCCAAGAGATAAAATTTGCATGGCCATTTTATGTTTTATTTTTATTTAATACATTTTAGTATTCCATTTACCTTTTTGTCCTTTATAATAATACATAATTTCATATATGCCAAACCACCAATCTCCACTATCATAAAGTAATGGTTTAATTGATAAATAGGGACTTATAATTTAGTAAATCATGGAAAATAAACACTTAAACAATTAGAATGTAACTTTTTCATTTTACGCGATTTAGCTCTTTTTGCTTAATTAACTATCGAGCGATAAAATTTTTCAACGAAACTTTAATACCATCTTTTTACCACTCGTAAATATTTATAAAATATTTACGACTCGGTTATATAAATGAGGTCCCGATACCTCATTTCCTAAACCCACTTGACCTTAGGGTCATACCACTTGAACTTAATAAATCACTTATAAAACAAATATCACAATATCAAAACATTTTAAAATCACAATTGACTCGTAAATATTAAATATAATATTTACAAACCTACTCGTCAGATTTGGTGGCCCCGAAACCACTGTTCCGATTAACCCTAAAAATGGGCTGTTACATAACCTTAACGGTCCTAATAGTGTAAATGGGCCTAAGGCTCATTATGTGGCCCAAGTAAGCCCACATGCCCATGTGGCCCATCAAGCCCAAAAATATTACCACGGCCATGCGAACTACACATCCCAGTGCAGTAATTAACATATATTGTGGAATTTACCTGTGTGGAGACCACAAGCCCAGTGGGCCCACACGGTCCATTTAGGCCGATCGTGGCCCAGAACAGCCCAGACCCATGAGAATGCTCATGGCGGCCTCTACAGTCGAACAACCATGATTCTTGGGCTTGGCTTACCACATATGCGTTCGTACACCCATGTGGCCAAAAGGCCATTCGTTCGGCTTTTTAGCTTTTTGGCTTTTCAGCTTTTGTCGTTCTACAGTCTATTCAGTGTGTGAATACATACGCGTTTGCGAAATTGAGTGAACCGCTCACGAGCCCAAAGCCTATATTCCAGTAAAACATATTGTTAGCCTTCTAATCCTTACGGTTCACAACATTAAATCCCAGACTTTTAATTACTACATACCTTGATTGACAGTAATACAGCCTATTACCTTAAGATCGCTGGCTAGAACCAAACGTACGCTCCTTGTTGATTAGCTACATAACAATAGATCCTTTCAGATAGGATTGATCAGGGATGTGGCTTATATGCACAACATCAACTTACAATCTATAGAGATATTCGACCTAACCTAACCGTAAGGTACCGTTCTTACCTTATTCGATTAATAAGAAGAAGGGGGTAAGTTGCTTCAAGGGCACATGCACTACCCCACTCCTCGAGGGACCTGACAACCCAACGAGCCACATATCATGGGGAAAATGTCATTATTCGGTAATCATGAATAGAAAGGAGGTATTTGATTTAAAGAAAGAGGATGAGAAAGAATAGATTGATTGAGAAGCGCCAATATGAACACTTATCGTTCTAGTTCGGAACTCTCGCCAAAAATTAATTAATAAACCAATAGCAACGTATGGAAGCAATAGATCAAGAATAGAGAGAGAAAATAAGGTCGAGTACCATCGATATTCCAAATCAAAAAGGAAGAAAAGAACAGGGTGTTCGGCTACCTCACCAAAAAGAGAAAAGAGAAATGAATGGATAGATGATACTGAAATAAAATAGTATATTCGGCCAAAAGAAGAGAAATAAAACAAAGCAGAAGCCGAAAAACAAAGTCCCCAGCGGTAGTCGGTATATTAGCAGAAGACAACCAAGGGTGTTCACAAAAATGAAAATGAAGAGAAAAAACCTAGAACCCCGAAACGTGCACAACCCCTATAGCTTTCCCATAGCCGAATTTCCTCAAAGCTATAGACCAAATTCGACACACACTCCCCTTCTCACTTAACTCCTTAATTTTCTCCAAATATCTCTCTATTTATCCCTCCACAATTCTCTCCACGAAATGCTCCTTGATTTTCTCAATGACCCATTCAAATTCCAACCTGTAGAGTTCTAGTCAAACTCCACTTCTCATACAGCAAAGAAGAAAAATAAATATGCCTTTGTGCAAAGAATGACTCGAACCTCAAAACTCCTTTGATACACAACATGCCACTACCACTACACCACAACTCTCTTTGTATCATATATCACCTAATTTAATATAAGTATCCTACTATTCAGAACCAAGGGCCCTATTCACTAAAAATTTAAATTTTTGCTAAAGCCTAGGTGTGACAGCCCTAATGTGACCCTAGTCGGGAAGTGGTTTCGAGGCCACAAAACCGAGTCATAAAAATAATTAGCTGTCATATTTGATGCTTATTATATGTATATATGCATGTGTGAAAATTTTATATTTGAATTTTGTTTAATTGTAGGTGAATTTTAGTAAATAGGACTTATGTGAGAAAATTTAGAAATGTGCTAGGCAAATGTAAAGTGGCCTATTAATGCATGTTATAGAAATGGGGGGGTTTGCATGTCAAATTGCCCAATATTTGAGCTAGTGGCCAGCCATGCTATGGGGCATAGCATATTTTAAGCATGGTGTGATAATGTGGTATGTAGGAAACAATAAAATAAAAAGCTAGTAATAAAGAAATGGAAAAAGGAAAATGATGAAAACAAAGAAAAAAAAATGTCCATCCTTTTCATTCTTCTTGACCGAAATTCAAAAGGAAAGAAAGGAGGAAATGTTGAAGAGATTCGGCCATGCTTGTAGCTAGGTTAAGGTAAGTTTGATGTTGTTCCATGAGATTCATGCATATTTTTTATGTTAGTTTGAGTTCTACCTAGCCCATGGTTTAAATCTTGCTATGTGATGAAGATGATACTCAGCCATGGGTGTTGTTTTCTTGGTTGGTGTTTGTTTCATGCTAAATCTAGATGAACAATGGGGGTTGTCATTTAGGTTAAGATCAAAGAAATTAATCTTGTTAAAACTTTGAACTAATAATGCCCATATGTGTGATAGCGGAACATAGACTTTGTTTAAAGTCTTGGTCAAAGGCCGGTAAGTGTTTTGGAAATGATTAAGCTAGGTGTTTGATCTTTTTGGTTCGGCATAGTACATAAAATGTTGCTAGATGGAGAAAAAATTCGACCAACAAGAGGTGTGCTAAGGCGAATATAATTTTGTATATTAATGAGTAATGCATGTGTTGAATTGATGGAATGGAGAGGATGTTTTAATAGTGCATATATGTGTATTAGCCAAGTTTTGAACTTGAAACAAAATGGTATTTGGTCAATACAAGTGACCATACTTGTAGAATGTATTAAGTATGCAATCGGCCTCAACATAGACATGCATGTTCGACCACACAAATGAATGCATAGATTGATGTTGTACATTCGGCTATAGGTAAGCATAATGATGATCCTATCTTGACTTAGACAATCGGCTCAAGGAGAATTTGTTAAGTGCTTAGTTAATTGATATTAGGTTAATGATGTGTGTATTTGGTCATAAAGGTGCACATGAGGAAATGTTTGATTAATTGTACTAAGTTGCTCAATGTGATTAAAAATGCCTATGACCATTTTGTATTTGAGCTAAAGGTGGCCATATGACCTATCAAACTCCTTGTCATATTCGGCCATAAGCAAGCATAATGAGACTTTAATAAGTTAAGTTTGTTTGGATTAGCTCAAGAGCTTAGAGGACAACAGTTGGATAAGGGAAAGGAAAAAGTGATCGAATAGCCGCCGAAATTGTTCGACCACCTCCGAAGTATGTTTTCGAGTAATGGAACTTAGATTATGATTCGATTAGATTATGTCACAAGCAAATCAAAATCATGCTCTTTGTATGTGGCTATTAAGCCGAAATTTGTAAGTCTGATAAGTGTCTTGTGTTTGAGCTTTGGTAATGAAAATGAAATATGGATGTGTCATGATTTATTGATATATGTGCATGGTTATTCAAATGATATCCGGGCTAAGTCCCGAAGGCTTTTATGCTAAGTGACTATATCCGGACTAAGATCCGAAGGCATTTGTGCGAAGCTACTATATCGGGCCAAAACCGAAGGCATTTGTGCTAGCGACTATATCCGGCTAAGTCCCAAGGCATTTATGCTAGTGACCATATCCGGCTAAGACCAAGGCCTTGTGCGAGTGGTTATATCCCGCTAAATCCGAAGATACTTGGGTTGGGAATGAGTGATCTTGCTGTAATAATTTCAATTAAT
The DNA here is from genome assembly GCF_025698485.1 of Gossypium arboreum. Taxonomy (NCBI): domain Eukaryota; kingdom Viridiplantae; phylum Streptophyta; class Magnoliopsida; order Malvales; family Malvaceae; genus Gossypium; species Gossypium arboreum. Next base: position 61,569,451 of record NC_069075.1, on the reverse strand, counting down.
ACGCCGTAAAATCCCAACAATGAGGTATGTTTTGTACATGCATTGGATTAATTGATTCCTTTTAAGTAGTATTCGCTCAGTCGATTAATGAACTTCCGGCCTTTGGCTAAGTTGATCTTTTGTGTGTCAATATAAGGGTTGGTAATGTGAAGTAAGTATGATATTGAGAATTTGTGCATATGAAATTATCCGTTTAGCCATATAAATGCTACATTTTAGTTGTGTCTAATTTTATGGCTCAAAACTTACTAAGCATTAAATGCTTACTCCGCTTCTTTGAATCTCTATTTTATAGATTTTGGTTAAATCACCATCGGACTCGGGATTATTGAAGTCGAAGTCGCCCACACTATCAAAGCCCTTTTGGTACACTTTTGGTTGAACTTTGAAATGGCATGTATAGGACTACCCTTTTGATGTTGGTCATGTACCTTTCGGTATTGTACAAATTTGGATAGCCATGCGAAAATGGCTTATATACATATTTTGAGCATAATATTATAATCATCTTGTATGTATATGGTTATTGAGAGGTGTGGATGTGCTTGGCAATGATTGGCCATTGGAATGGTTAATCACAATCATGTTCTGTGCTATATATGCTAAAGGGTTAGTTAAATCATGGAAACTATGTAATAGGTAAAGTCTACCCTAAAGGCGGATCTTGACAGCAGCGATGGTGTGAATTTGAAAAATCACTAAAAATAGTAGGAATGGAGTTAAATAGTGAATAAATTATGTAACCTAACCTTGATGAATCTACTTTCATATGGAAGAAACAAAACGGTCATATGAGTCGGATTTTAAGAGATATTTAAGTTTTCGTTAAACAGGGCCAGAACAGTTTCTGGATTCCCTGTTCCGAATTCGGAAATTCATTACAAATTAACCAGAGATAATTAAAATTCATGCGATATATTTATAGATTCCTTTTCGAGTCTAGTTTCTATAGAAATAAACAGAATCAGTATTGAAGCCCTGTACAGGGAGATATCTGAGTCGTAATGCATGAAGGTCAGAATAGTCAAACCCTGTAACAGGGGAGAATTTAACTAATATACTGAACTAATTGGTTCGACCAAAAATTCTAGAAAAAAATTTGTAGATGGAAATATGAGTCTAGTTTCAGGAAAAATTTACGGAACTGGTTTTTGAGTTTTTGAACTCGAGATATGATTTTTAAGGTGGCAGTGATGCAGTTAGCCAGCTCGTCTGGAAATTTAAAATGGACTGTGCAAATAAGTGATTTAAGTCTGCAAACCCCTCGTGTCCGACTCCGGCAACGGTCTCGGGTACGGGGTGTTACACAAGGTTTGAACCCAGGACTTCTCCAACACTTCTTAGGACACTTAACCACTAAATCTAGCATGCGTTTATGCCATTTTCTTACATAATTAAATACTTACGTGTAGTCTTCTAGCTGTTCCATGCTCAAGGCTTGTTCCTTCTATGCCCAAATTTGGGGTGTTACAATTCACCCCTCCTTAAAGAAATTTCATCCTCAAAATTTCTAACTATCAAAATAGTTGCACAATACAGACTACACCACTACGTTTTCACTGTGCACTCTGATCCCAATAACATTAACACACTTTAACTTGATCTTGAAACATCTTCCACACACCCAAAACATCTTACGATTGGAGCAGATAGATATCACCCGTATACAATTTCTATCTCCCAATCATCACATCCAAATAAAACATACCTGAATTAAAAGCGACTTGCCAATCCCAAACTCGATGCTCATTAGACTCGCATCTGATTCAGGTCCTGACTTCCTTTGGCATTGACCTGAATGATACCTTTTACAGTGCTTGCAAGCTAGTAGGTTCAGACGCGTTTTAATACGTTTCACAGAACGAGGCTTCAGCCTCACAGAATTGTGCTCTCTCTTCTTCTAACAATCTAAGCACCTCTTCTGAAGCATTTCACCAATCTCCTTAGTTCTGGCCTCAAACACTTCCTCTAGCACCTCCCTTACTACCTGAGTTAGTGCTTCAGTACCAAGCTCCGAGTTATCACTTCCCGAAGTTGGCAAACCTACCCTGACCATCGTCTCCTAAACAATCTCATTATCTGGTGAGACAGGCAACCCGTTGCGACCTTGCTTACCATCGAAATCTATATCAATTCTATCGTTAACTTAGAAATCTACATTTCCAGAACACACACCGAATAAATACAAAATCTAAATTCCAATGTTTCAGTTTACTCTAACTAGAGTGTTTCAATATAGTTTATTACCTAAAGAAGTCATAGTATTTCTATTTACCGCATTTCAGTGCAAACAAGCAACAGTTTCAAAATGACTTACAAGATTGGCGCCAGAGACTCGTGTACCAGGCACTTTCAATAAAACATGTCCAAGTCTTCAAATCATTTGAAAATAATTTTTTAGATATTTCAAAAAAATTAAAAACCCATTCCAAAGTCGAGTTTTTACAACTTGGCTCTAATACCACTAAATGTAACACCCCAAACCCGGCCTAGACGTTATGGCCGAATCTGGCAGTGTCATATTGGAGTGCTTTTCGAAAACTAGCTCTTGCTGAAGAAAACCCGTTTTGAAACTTAAAGCCTCTTGTTAGAACTCATATCATTCTAGCTATTCGTTATTTATTTTAAATTTTCATTACTTTTAAAACTCTATTTGTTGCAAAAGCATTTCAAAAGTGTTGCGAAAATGTAGTATTTTGAAAACAGTTATCGTTTTGGAAAACTGCGTCTTACTTTTAACAGATATAAGTTATGATAAGAAAATATCCCAAATCAAAAGTTGAAAAATTAGAGAGGCCTTATTACATAATTCAAAACCCAAAACGAAATCTAATGTGGCCATCTCTGAGTCCTTCACAAATCCGATCTGCCTAACGCTGGGGATTACCTGAGCGTCAAAAGAAAGGGTAAGTTTATGAAAACTTAGAGTGTAATCCCTTATCAGTTGATCGGCATACAACATATAGTGATAGCCTGGGTTTGAGCCCTATTTAGAAACAGTACAGAGTGGGCCTTAGCCCAATATAGTATCAATACAGTACAATAATGCAACCTTTAACACCCCAAAAATCTCGAAACCCAAAAATCCTGAAATCCCGAACTTTTTTTATTTTCGATTTTGATAAAAATTGTGTTTTTGTTCCTAGCTATGTGATAATTATAGTAGGTCTTAACTAAGGTTTGAGTTCGAACCTAGGGGTAAATGAAATTATAGTTTAATTATTAAAAGGACCTTGTTGGAAAGTAGTTGGGTTTTTAAATAAATATAAGGAAAAATGGCATCAAAAAGCCTTGTGGAAAAGTGGCTAAGTGATGCCACTTAGAGTGTAGAGAGGTGGCGTTATTGGCTAGCAAGGAGATCCAAGGTTTGAATCCTAGTTTAGTATTTTTAGAAGTTTAATTTTGGCCTTCTAGAAGGATGGAAGTGGCATGAAGATGGACTCCAAGGGGAGTGATCAGAAAAGAAATTTGAGGAAAGGATCCAGGGGTTATCAGGGAGAAAAACGAGGAGATGAGAAGTGAGGAGCAAGTGGAGTTGAAATGGGAACTTGGGCTTGAGGAATTCGACCATAAAGGTTATAAATAGGTGTCGAATACAAAGGTATCAGGCTAATGCCGAAATCTTTTTCACCTTGCTAGCGAAAACCTTTTTCGCTTCAAGATCCAAAAAGTTGAAAACCCTTTTGTTTATCTTTATTTCTGCCGATTTCTTCTTCTACTCTTCTTCTTTAATCTGTGCCAAATATACTTTATTCACCATACTAAGTTTGGAAGCCGAATCTTCCAAGGGTCGAATACTCTTTGACCGAATCTAGTGTAAGTGTTGCTCTTCCAGTCAGTTTTTGCTAAAGCATCGATTATTGCTCCTCACTTCTTCTAATCGATTTTTGGGTAGGAATAGGTATCGAATTTCAATTTTTGGATCCCTACCGATTTGCTCTTTAGGTGAGAGACATTGGTAAGTACTCTTAATCTTAGTTGGCCGAATGGCCATAGTTAAGGTAAGAGGACTTGTGTTGGATAGGAGTCACCTATTATTTTGGTTTTAATAGTTAAGATTGATGCAGACCTAGGAGTTGATCGTGGGTAGTGATTAAAGAAGGGGTTGTTATACTTGTCGCGCAAGGTAAGGTGAAAGGTGAGGTTTCGGTTTTAGTAAATATATGTATTAAGCATGCAATTAATTGTAGAATGATATCGTTTATAGGTTGGTGACTAAGGGAATCACAGCACACTTGCTTACCAAATGTGTACATACATTGCACACACAAGTAGATCGGCAAAAGCCGAAAAGTCGAAATGCCGAAAGCCGAAAGTTTGGCTGCAGTAGTCTTGCGAGTGCGCGAACACTCGTGAGGAGGAACCCAATAGGTTGTCTGAGGCCTATGGGCGATTCCATGGACTTGGGCTGTGATATGGCCAACCGGGCCAGAATAGGCTTAATGGACCCGATGGGCTGTTGGGCCCACAATAGGCAAATTTTGATAAATGATGCTATATGATAGAAAATTTGTGTGTGAGCATGAATATAAGGTGACTTGGGCCTAACAGGCCATATAAAGGTGATTTGGGCCTAATAGGGCATATGAATATGAATTGAGCCTGATGGGCCATATGAATGAGATGGGCCAAGTGGGCCATATGCATGTATGTAGGGGTTTTGGGCTTAGTATATGATAACTACATAAAACTTTATTAATATATTGTGACCATGGACAAGTCATAGGGTTAAGGTGTGGCAACGGGTATATGCATGTCTAGGATTGGATCTAGAGAGAGCTTGGTACTTAAGCGGTCTTAATGGCTCACCTCTTATTCTCTGAAATCCTACCTAGTGCATAGTATTTGTTCATCTTAGCTCGCGAGATTTTTTAACGGGCTAAGGTAAGTGAAAATCGTAATAGAGGGAAAATTATCGAATTTCCCCTAAAGGGCAGAAATGACCAAAATACCCCTAGGTGTTAAATGTAAGTTTTATGGATGTGACATGCATACATATGATATTCTGCTTAGGTTGAATATGGGTTGGGAATTATGGAACAGAGGAAGTATATGAGGATTGCATGGTTGCTTGACAATCGTGGATCCACCGATGACTTTTAAAGCCCAATATGTAAATGAAGGTAGTTCCGTAACTGCGCTACCATTGGTGTGTGGGTTGGGTGGGTCGATATTTATATCCCCATATGGTGTGACGGGGGATGGAGCTGGTGTGTAGCGGATGGATAATTTGGATGGGATTGCATTGCATGTTTTCTCTTTGAATGCTTGTTTTTCATCGAGGGTTGTACACACTGAGTTTGCAAAAACTCACCCCCTCTTTTATTTTATTTCCAGGTGATGCTCAGTAGAAGGTTCGATGTTTGGAGGGACTCTTGGTGGTCGGCTAGCAAGATAATTCGGACTTGGTTTTTTTTTTAAGCATTAAAGTTTTTATTTCTTTTTAGGTGTGTTCAGACCAGATTGTAACAAGGTTTTCATTATGTTATTATTACTTGAATTATTATTATTATTTTCATTGTAATTACGAGAAGTTGAACATGGATTTCTTAAATTATAGTATGTTTTCTACGTTTCCGCAACTAAGTTTTTTTAAAAAAACATCAAATATTTTAAACAAGGCTTTCGTAACTGAAAGGTTTTTTTTTAGTTAATTAGGGTTTCTTTTATTTTACGAAGCGTTTTAGATGAAACCACGATTTTTGCTAAAGCACTTCAATGTGACACACCAGATTCGACCATAACATCTGGGCCGAGTTTGGGGTGTAATACAACCCATCCCAAACCAACCAACACACCAATCTATACCACCAACACACCATGTGGGGACAAAGTTGACCCACCCAGCCAAGACACCAATATCGCAGCAAGGTTGCTAGTAAAAGTATCGCAGCAAAGCTACCAGTAACAGTATCGTAGCAAGGCTACCAGTAACAGTATATGTGGCAAAGCCACCAGAAATAGTATATGTGGCGAAGCCACTTTTATGCTACACTTCCTTCTTTACAGTATCCCAACCCCAAGCAGAATGTCATGTCCTATATCATACAAGTATGCAGAATGTCATGCTTAGTACAGTCAAATCATAGCATAAATCAGTCATTTACCCTAGTCATTTTACCCTATAAGGGTATTTTGGTCATTCTACCTGCCTTGGGGTCTAGGTACTCTTATCGACCCATCGGATGGCTTACAGTCACCTCGAGCGACTCGAGTACCCGTAACGGTCCTAACAGTGTAAATGGGCCCAAGGCCCATTATGTGGCCCAAGTAGGCCCACACGCCCCTGTGGCCCATCAAGCCCAAAAGTATCACCACAGCTATGCAAACTACATAGCCCAGTTCAATAATTACCATATATTATGGAATTTATCCCTGTGGAGTCCACAATCCCATTGGGCCTACACGACCCATTTCGGCCCATCGTGGACAAGAACGGCCCAAACCCATGAGAATCCTCATGGCGGCCTCTACAGTCGAACACCCATGATTCGTGGGCTTGGTTTACCACATGTGTGTTCACACACCCATGTGGCCAAAAGGCAATTCTTTCGGCTTTTTGGCTTTTTGGCTTTTCAGCTTTTGCCGTTCTACAGTCTATTCAGTGTGTGAATAAACACCTGTTTGCAAAATCGAGTGAATCGCTCACGAGCCCAAAGCCTATATTCTAATAAAACATACTGCTAGCCTTCCAATACTTACGGTTCACAACATTAAATCCCCAGACTTTCAATTACTACTAACCTTGATTGACAGTAATATAGCCTATTACCCTAAGATCGTTGACTAGAACCAAACGAACGCTCCTTGTCGATTAGCTGTATAACAACAGATCCTGTTAGATAGGATTGATCACAGATGTGGCTTAGATCCACAATATCAACTCACAATCTACAGGGATATTCGGCCTAACCCAATCGTAAGGTAGTGTTTTTACATTATTCGATTACTAAGAGGAAGGGGGTAAGTTGCTTCAAGACCACTTGCACTACTCCACTCCTCGAGGGACCTGACAACCCAACGAGCCACATATCATGGAGAAAAGATCATCATTTGGAAATCATTAATAGAAAGGAGGGATTCGGTTTAAAGAAAGAGGATGAGAAAGAACAGATTGATTGAGAAGAGCCAATATGAACACTTACCGTTCTAGTCAGGAACTCTCACCGAAAACGAATTAATAAACCAATAGCAAGGTATGGAAACTATCGATCAAGAATAGGGAGAGAAAAGAAGGTTGACTACCATCGGCATTCCAAATCAAAAAGGAAGAAAGGATCAGGGTGTTCGGCTACCTCACCAAGAAGAGAAAAGAGAAATGAAGGAATAGATGATAGCGAAATAAAATAGTATATTCGGCCAAAAGAAGAAAAATAAAGCAAAGTAGAAGCTAAAAACCAAAGTCCCTAGCAGTAATTGGTATATTAGCAGAAGATAACCAAGGGTGTTAACAAAACCAAAAATGAAGAGAAAAAACCCAGAACCGCAAAACGTGCACAGCCCCTATAGCTTTCCCAAAGCCGAATTTCCTCAAAGCTAGAGACCAAATTTGGCACACACTCCCCTTCTCACTCAACTCCTTAATTTTCTCCAAATATCTCTCCCTTTATCCCTCCACAATTCTCTCCATGAAATCCTCCTTGATGAATTCACCTTGATCCATTCAGACTCCACTTCTCATGCAGCAAAGAAGTAAAATAAATGCGCCTTTGTGCAAAGAGTGACTCGAACCTCAAAACTCCTTAGAAACACAGCACGCCACTACCACTACACCACAACTCTGTTTGTATCATATATCACCTAATTTAATATAAAAAGCGTACTATCCAGAACCAAGGGCCCTATTCACATAAAATTAAAATTTTGCTGAAGCCCAGATTTGAACCCAGGACTTCTCCAACGCTTCTCAGGACACCTAACCACTAAAGCTAGCATGCCTTTATGCCATTTTCTTGCACAACTAAATACTTACATTGTAACACCCCTTACCCATATCCGAGGCCGGGCTAAGGTACGAGGCGTTACCAGACAAACATACAAACAGTAAACTAAAATACGAGCCATAAAATTTTATTCATATTTCAAAGAGTTCATTCTCTTACACATAGTCCCTTATTTGAGTCTACGGAGCCCAAAACATACTTTAGAAAGGGTTTGGGACTAAACCGAGAACTTACGAAAATCTTGGAAATTTCTGCTTTAAGGTCTGCACGGCCGTGTCCCAAAGTCAGTGTTCCATACACTGAGACACATGGTCGTGTCTCTCACTGTGGAATATACCTAGGCTATTTTCCAAGCTTTGGTCAACCTTGATCTCTTACACACTTATACAAAATCAAAAGCATATAACATGGTATTCATTTAATGATTAAACATCCTCAATTAAACCACAAACATAGCATTTGTAAGTCATCATACATGTGTCTCTCATACTCATTTTACCTTGTTTATTATAGTACCACTTATACATTTATACCAAGATTATCATCTTACCAAATATCTTCACTTAATCATCAAGCATTCATATTTAAAGCTAGATCATATCTTTATAAAATACCACGATTGATCTGCTGAGAATAACATGTTTTCTGACACATTTCAATTCAATTCCATACCCAACAAGCATTACATTGAGACTAGCCATATATATATATATATATACATGTCATGATACATAACATTCTCTTTTTGTTTTCTTATAAACACATATCATTTATTTCATTATATCAATATTTCATGTACCATAGTTTCCATGTATTCCACATATATTTATTTTCCTCCTCCTCCTCTCCATTCCACATCCTTAATGTATAGAGCATTCTTGTAAGTACGATTTCACAATTTACTAATAAATGTTCACATCAAACTGTCCACACGAGTCATAGTCACTTAATTATTTATAATTCGAGATACAGAGCTCCAAATTAAGATCCGTAAATTTCCCCTGAAAATAGACTCATATATCTTTCCACCATAAAATTTTCATAATTTTTGGTTTAGCCAATAGTACAGTTTATTCATTAAAATTTCCCCTGTTTCACTTTCTGGCAGTTCTGACCTCTCTTCACTAAAAAATAATTATCTCACAGTACAGAACTCGGATAATGTTCTTGTTAATTTATCTTGAAAATAGACTCATTATGGATTTTAAAAATATAATTTTGAGACTCTAATTATTTGTTTCCAAATTTTTGTGATTTTCCAAAGTCAGAACAGGGGATCACGTAATTATTCTGAATCAGTCTCACAAAAACATAAATATCACAAAATATAGAACTCGTTTTCTTTCTCTGTTTCTTTTATATGAAAATAGACTTATCACGCTTTAATTTTATATCTCATTCAGTCTCTGATTCAATTTCTACTATTTTTGGTGATTTTTCAAAATCACGTCACTGCTACTGTCCAAAACAGTTTTATTGCTAATTCACTCTTTCACACTTTCTTTGTATTAACCTCATTTTAACATACATATCACAAATCATTTTCACCACATTTCATACATCACAAGTATAGGCCCATGATCACAAGGTCACCATAAAATCATCCTCATGTATAACTTACTTGTTTATAACCTTACCACATCCTTGTCACTTAATGAACACATCATTCACATAACCAAGTTCCTGCACTTATTCATCACAAAACTCACAAAGCAATACATAGAGAGTCTCCCGTTGAACACTTCAGATCAATCCTCGATACTTGGTGGTTTCAGCACATATCTCCACCCATCATATAGTTCGGCTCTCTTGTACACATGGTGAACACTCAGTACCACTCATGTGACCTAGCTAATTTATCTCGTAGCTCTCTTGTCTACATGGTGTCCTTCACTTGGAACCACGCATGCGACCTAGCTACATATATCCCGTAGCTCTCTTGTCTACATGGTGTACACATAGTATCACCCATGCGACCTAGCTACATCATAATGTCTTGTAGCTCTCTTGTACACATGATGTGCACTCAGACTATACATGTGACCTAGCTACATACCATCTCAGATCATCCAATCTTTCCAAGGTTCAACCGGATTTCTCTCTTTTCCAACAATTTCACCAATCAAGTAATTATCCACAAACATATTTCAAATATTTTTATAAAATATCATAATACAAGTAATAGTGATGTATTACTTACATATAAACTTACATCTCATTTAATATCAACGCAATAACATTAAATTACACATTGTCTTATTAAAAATCATATGAACTTACAATTTCCCATAATTCCATAATCATAGAAATCACATTTATGTATGATAATTCAATGCACTTCATGTACCATAGACATATTTTTAAATCAATTCATAAACTTGGCACCATAATCATTTAATTTAACATAATTCAATTAATTCACTAAATTTAACTTTCAAATATAAATTACAAGATTATTGTTGTATTATTATCATACCAACTTACATACTTTCAACACCTCGGAGATCATAGTAAATATATCAATTTTACATTGAAACATGCATAAATTAATGCTTATTATACATATGAACTTACCTTGATATTAAAACGGCCATTTTACCAACTTTCCCAATATTCAATTTTTCTCTCATTCTAGGTTCAAATCTCGTTTTCTGGGATCTAAAACATCATATTTTACTTATTTAATTAATTTATTATTCAAAACAGTCCATAACTCAAACTTTGGAAAAATTACAATTTTGCCCCTAAACTTTTGCATATTTACACTTTTGCCCCTAGGCTCGGGAATTAAACTTCATCCCTTATTCTTCTGTTTTATGACATGACGATCACTTTTCCCTTCTATGGCAACATCAAATTCTCACTCTAACATATACTTATGACTATTAGGTATTTTTACCGATTAAGCCCTTTTGCTCGTTTTCACTTAAAACCGAGTAGCACAAGTTGTCTAACATAACCTAAAACCTCATATTGTATCATAAAACACCAGAATACACAAATTTTACCTATGGGTATTTTTCCAAATATGAACCCTAGGTTGAATTATTGCTAGTATAAGCTAAATCAAGTTACTGGACTCCAAAACGTAAAGAACTTGAAAACGGGGTTAGAACGGACTTACAATTGAGCTTGGGAAGCTTGAAAACCCTAGCCATGGAGTCTCCCTTGGTATACACGTCCATGGTGAAGAAGATGAGCAAAATTGGCTTTTAATTTTGTATTTTAATTCATTTTACCCCTAAATGACCAAAATACCCTTACTACTAAACTTTCCAAAAATTCCATCTATGTCCAATTTTTGTCCATAACTTAGAATGTGACATCCCTAATTTGACCCTAGTCGGAAAGTGGTTTCGGGACCACTAAACCGAGTCTTATAAGTAATTAAAAGTTATATTCTATGTTTATGATGTTAGTAAATGCATGTGTGAAAGTTTCATGCATTAATTTGATCATTTCTATGTGAATTTATTAAAATGGACTTGTATGAAACATTGTTGAAAGGTGATAGGCTAATCTTACAATGGTCTAATAGTACATGCATGCAAAAGAGTGGTTTTGCATGTCAATTTGCCCAAAAAAGGGAAGAGTGGCCGCCATGACAAGAATATATAAGGGAACATGTTTCCAACATGTTTAGTTAGTGGATTATGTAGAAAAAATAAAGAAATGAAAAAAAATGAGCATGGATACCCCCTTTGTTGCCGTGAGTAGAGGAAAAGAAAGGAAAAATTTGTTCATCCATTCTCAAATCTTGGCTGAAAATACTAAGGGAAAAAGGAAGGATTTTTGCTTCATGCTTGGTTTAGAAGAGAACTAGAAGGAGATTTGGTCATACTTGTGTCAAGATTAAGGTATGTTTGAGGTTGTGTCATGAGATTCATGCATGTTTTAGTTGCTAACTTGATGTTCATGTTAGCCCATGGTTCAAATCCTTGTTATGCCATGGAAATGGTATTTGGCCAAGGTTGATATTGTGTTAAAGCCATTGCATGCTAAATGTGAAGCTTGTTGATGATACATGTAATGATGGATTGACTACTCTTGAAATTTCTTTTAGCATTCTTGAGTAAGACATGGAGTTTTCTTTGTTTAACCATGACCAAAAATTGAAAGGGGATGGTGTGGGATGTATTCGCCATGGCATGCTCATAAGTGCGATTTATGCTTGTTGCATGATAGGTAAAATTTGTGTTTTGATATATGTGTATATGTGTTTGTACATGATGTTACAAATGGATGTGAAAATATATGCTAGATTGGGAAAATTTGATTAAATGTTCATGAGATGAAATTAGGTGATTAAAAGATGTTAGTTGACATTGTACATATATATATATATTCGCCATTAAAGTGAGTATGTAGGTAATGTTGAATCAAGTTTTTGGTGTATATTCGGTTAGGTGTATAATCGACCAAATGGGCGATTAGTAAGAATGGTTGCCGAATATACAAGCATACATATGCATGTGTAGTTGAATTATGAATGTTTAGCAAGATGGTTAAACTAGTGATTTATTGATTAAGCTCAAGGAGTTAAAGAAGGAGAATCAAGCAAGGGAAAGACGAAGGTCATCGAGTAGCCGACTTGGAACTATTTTACCCAACACGAGGTAAGTCATTAAGCACGATTTGATATTGCTTAAATGATTGTAAAATTCATGCAATTGTGTTTAATGGGATGATATATATATATAAATGAAAATGTATGTGTATGGAGTGATGACACTTGTTGAATGTAAAAGAAATAGTGAAATGTGTAGAAAGTTTGCTTTCGGCACTAAGTGTGCGGGCAACACGTGTACGGTGATTTAGATCGGCACTAAGTGTGCGTGTTGGAAATATATGGCACTAAGTGTGCAAGCTGGAAAATACGGCATTGGGTGTGCGAGCTCGGAGGGTATGGCACCGTAAAAGCGGGCTTAAATTACGTGGCACTAAGTGTGCGAAATCGAGTAGTAAGCACTGTGTGTGCGTACTTATATATATGGAGGGTGTGTCTCCATTGAATTGAGTATGGACAGCGGATCGGTAAGTACCTCGAGCTCATGACGAATAGAGAATACGTTCATGCTTGGGGTTGAATTTGGTAAGCCTTAAATCTATGTGATGATTGAAATTGTATGGTTGTGCTGGAAAATGAGTTAATGTGTAAAAATGCTTCGATTATCTTGTTGTGTAGAATATGAAATGTGGATGTATGAATTGGTACGAGATTGGACCGAAAGGTCCGAGGTATTATGGTATAGATTCGATATGGACGAGTACCTAGCCTCATTTGTTGTACATGTAGTAGTAACTTTATCGGATTGATGAATGCTTATGACTTACTGAGTTGTAAACTCACTCGGTGTTTTCTTGTCACCCATTTTAGGTCTCTTGGACTCGTATTGTTGCATGCTCGGAACCGTCGTTGAAGTCATCACACCGCTGAAATCTTGTGGTATTGTTTTTGTTGTTGAAGAACATTTGGCATGTATAGGCTATTATATTTTGTCGAATTGTGGGTTGTAAACTTTAAGCCATGTGAAAATGGCCTATGTGGTCGCGAGTGGGATGCTAGAACCTATAGCCACGAGTCTTAGAAACTCAAATTTTGATAAGGTGGCCATAATTTGTGTCATGTATGATGGATGATTAAGGCCAAGGAAAAATTCATGAAATTGGCATAGTCTACTGCAGTAACTGTTGCGGACAGCAGCAGTGAGATGAGATTGAAAAATCACTAAAAATAGTAGAAGTAGAATTAAATAGTGAGTAAATTATGGAACTGAACCTTGATGAATCTATTTTTATATGGATGAAACGAAACGACCATATGAGCAGTATACTGAGAAATATTAAAGTTCTCGTGAGACAGGGCCAGAACGGTTTCTGGGTCCCCTGTCGCGACTTTTAAAATTTACCATAAATTATCCAGAAATAATTAGGAGTCATGCCTTATATGTACAGATTCCATTTTGAGTCTAGTTTCATTAGAAACAAACGGCATCAGTATTAAAGCCCTGTACAGAGAGATATTCAAGTTGTAACGCGCGAAGGTCAGAGCAGTCGATCCCTGTAACATGGGTGACTTTAACTAATAAACTGTACCAATTGGCCGAACCAAAAATTCTAAAAATAAATCCATGGATGGGTATATGAGTCTAAATTCAGGGAAAATTTACGAAACCATTTTCCGAGTTTTGAAACTCGAGATATGATTTTTAAGGCGACGGTGATGCAGTTTTCCAGCCTGTCTAGAAATGCCAAATTGGTCGGTACTTTAAGAGGATTTGTCTCGTTAACCCCTCGTGTCCGACACCGGCGATGGTCTCGGGTTTGGGGTGTTACATAGAAATTGGTCAAATTGCTATTTAAGACCTCCTAATTAATATTTCAAATCAATTCCATACTAGAAACTTCTAGAATGCAAGTTTTGCAACTTATTCAATTTAGTCCCTAACTTCGAATTAAGCACTTTATGTATAGAATTTCATCACGAAATTTTCACACAATCATGCAATCATATCATAGACCTCAAAATAATCATAAAAAAATTATTTATATCTCAGATTTTGTGGTGCCGAGACCTCTATTCCAACTAGACTCAATTTTGGGCTATTACATACATGCAGTCTCCTAGCTGTTCCCATGTTCAAGTCTTATTCCTTCTAGGCCCAAATTCGGGGCATTACAAAAGTATTATTAACCGAAGCTCTAGTTCTGAGTTAAGTTTGAATTGAGTAAAGAATTTATGATTTTTCAGTGATGCACTATTGAACGGATTGGAATGGGTTTTATTATCAGAATGTAAAGCGATAGTTCATGTTTTGACGGTAAATGCCACATTAAAAAGAACTATTCGACTAGTGATTTGGAAATGGCGATAGTCCATATTTTTATGGATATAGTGTGTTTCTACACTTAATGCAGCAACTCTTGCTCCATTCCAAACTCATAGGTCCACATCTCTTTTAACCAAATTCCTACTCCTTTGCAGTCCCTGTACAAAGGTACAAATATGAGAATCACATTCGATATCTAATACCCAAGAAGTAGATGTTGATATTAATAGCATAAATACCTAAAGCGGGCTCTCCATTTTCCTTTGCCTTCTTGACCTCTTCAAGATAGACATGGTAGTTCCTTTTTCAGTGTCTGGTCTTACCACAATGCAAACATTTTCCTTTCTTAGCAATTCCTCCTTTAGATCTCAATGCAACTTTTCCTTTATTAGGCTTGGCCTTCCCATTGTCCTTAGGCTTTGCCTTAACCTTAGCCTTTCCTTTGCCCTTGTCCTTGCAGACCATCAGAATGGGCTTAGGGCCTAGCCTTTTTCATGTTACTTTCAATAGTTCATAACCTACTGAGCATGTGACACCCCAAACCTGACCGAGGCGAATCGGCCCGGATCGGAAGCAACACAATAGCCACCAAAGTCACTATCCAGCTCAAGACCACCCAAAACACATCCCAACCTTATAACACCTCAATTCTAACTAATTAACTCTCCAATTTTGATGCGGAAGTGATTTTGTCAACCATTTTAAAACTATTTCTAATTATTTAACCCTAAAGGTATTTTAGTGATTTTACCTTCTAAAGTTAAACAATGGCATTTTTAGTTCTAAATGATTACTAGCCTTCTTTTAATCAATCTATGTGATCCTTAAAAATTTAAGTTTCAATTGAGTTCATTTACTAAGTCTAATTATTATTTTATTAAAAGGAACTAAAACATAAATTTTATAAACTTTTAATTCTTTACCCAAAATATTATCTAAAAATATTGCTACCAAAATTTAACACTCACGAGTCTAATTCTAAAATATTATCGAGTTTCCTTATCGTTAAAGGCTTCAATTAATCTAATCAAGTTTTAGGACTAAATTATAATCATACTTAGCAACCATCAATTATATCACACAAGGTACATACCTTAGCCACAAGCATTCCACTCCTTGGCAAGCTACAATTAAACTGTGTTAATATAAAATACATGCTTCAAACACCATGTTTTCAGTCACCATATGAACTCCCATCAACATACCATAAACCACACAACAATTAAGCATAAAAATCAGGCATTAAAGTAATGATAACATCACCAAAATAAATGTCCAAATAAATGTCCAATGTCCATTACAATTAAATTAAAACTAGACCCAATAACTGCCATACTGCCCCCTATTGTTTCTAAGAAGAATCCTTAAGCTACTTCTGAGCCTTAATCTTGGATCAGCCTTGTGCTTGCTCCTCAACTCCTTATGTTAGTAAAGTTTCTGCGCAAAGGTGTGAGGGTGTGAGCTTAAAAAGCTCAGTGAGTAATCATAAAAACAATAAGTAAATCACACCCAATTCATGCATAAATCTAGAAAAAGTAAACATTAAAATTTCAGTCACAATATCACATATTATAACCATAACAACATGCTATTCCATGAATAAAATTCCAATTTAATATGGCATATGAAATCATAATTTAACTTATAAACATACACTTATATTGGCATAATATATCCATGGAAAAATTTAAACGTGTGATCATACATTAGATAAACGGATCTCTAAACTCCTACGTATCAGAAACAGTCCCGGGTTAAGAGGATCGAAGCCACACGCTCCCTTATATCGCCTTACAGTCCTGTTGAGTGGAGACACAAGCTCAACACTCCCTTATTTACTCCAAAAATAAGAACTTCTTGAGCCATATGCTCACAAATAACATATATAATGGTGAGTACTAACAAATCCTATGGCATGCCAACTATATCCAACGGATCCACCATGCAATGTAGCCAATATAATCATACATACCAGGCATAAAATCTGATGTTTAAGCACTTAATTTAAGATGTAAAAATGTCATTAAAAGCATGTAGCTTAACAATTTCAACATCAATATAATGAAGCACTACAAATGCCTTTTTCCATGAATCTTAAACCAACCATAACACCAACATCAAGTGCTCAAAAATTCAGTAACTCATCCTCCAATTAAAAATCCATTCAATCCAAATTAATCATGCCAAAAGCTTAACAGACAATTTTCCAAAAGCCAAATGGAATAATCTCTTGTAAAATAAAATTAATTTTTGCAAATCCACCAAATAAGAGGCGATTAGGTCATTAAAAACACTATTGAAAACTTCAATTTAACACATAACCAGACAAATTTACTAATAGCCTTTAAAATCAATCACCTCCACACTTTGTATTTCAAACAAAAGTATGCTCAAGTAGGTAAGTTTGAGCCTCAAATCCGATTAACATCATCCTCATCTTTATGTGAAGCTCTAACAGATACAAAATATGCATCTCAAACTAGCATTAATATCAAGAAAGTCAAACTTTCATAAATTATACGGATCTAAATCATTTCTCTAATCTACCTTATCAAAATTGCACAATTAAGCCGAAACATAAAATTCATCAATAAACGACCTTCTTAGGACCATAAACCACTTCTAGACTTCTTTCCTAGTCCATTAACATAAAATCTAAGAGTTAATTTCATCTATTAAACCATTTCAAAATTTTTCAGAAAATCAACTCTTCTTGATTTAAAATGAATTTATCAAAATTGATCAACCAAATGAGTTTGATCTCTTGTTTTATGCTTAAAAACCTCTTAATAAACATATTTTGAGCTTGGAAATCCATTAAAACTTGGATTCAACCTCACAATCATGGATTCGGTCAAGTTCCATGTTCAAAAAAGAAGAAATCAAAACTTGAAAATCCATTTTAATCAATTTAAATAGCCAATAATGATTGAAAACAACTTAAAAATGAATTTAGATTTGATAATTACCTTCAATTGATCTCAAATCATCAATTTAGAAGATTTAATCAAAATCATTGAAGAAATTTTGGATGACTTTTGCTCAACTTAGGAAAACTTTTATGGAGATTTTAGAGAGATTTTGAGAGAGTAAAAGTTTAGATCTATTCTTTGATATGTGGTCTATGAAAATGAGTAAAAAAATGAGAAGAAAAGCTTTTAATTCTGGTGAAAATGGTGTGTAAAGTGAGGTAGTTGCAGTGTTTTTAAAACAGAAAACCCCCACCTGATTTTCAAAAATTGGGGAAATTGCCATCAGGCCACTCCCACATTTTCCTTGTTTTACAAAATACTCCTTTCCCTCCAAAATTTTGAAAATAAGGATAATTTGGTATAAAACCACTCTTACGTTTCCCTTGTTTTGCAAGATGGTACTATTTAGTTAATATTTTAAATTTTCTGAATTAGACCCCCATTTTAATTTATTTTTCAATTCTAATTAGACCCAAAATATTTATTTTACCCCAAAATTATTTAAAACCATAAAATTAATTTTTCTAAAATATTTTTATTTTTAGAATATTATTTAATGATTTTTAAATGAAATTAAGCTAACTTAACTTAAAAAATCACTAATAAACTCGATTAACTCGTAATTTTAACTTAGAACCCAATAAACTTACCCAAAACTACTAGACCTATTTTCAGGGCCTTACAAAGCAATTGTGGTAAAGTCTTATTCATTTCATTCATGTTGAAATTAAGGAAAAGTTGGCTAAAACTATACGAAAAAGATTGTAGGATGACAACGATGGCCAACTCTACACCTAGAAGGAATCCTACTTTTTCAAGGCTTTTATATAGCTTATCATCTTGAGAACGTGAGTTCCCACAGGAGTTCCCTGCTCCATTTTGCATCGAAATAGAGCTTTAGAGGTCTCATACCTCTCTTGACGTGCTTGCCCCTCATATAATTCCTTGAGGTGCTGAATCATAACATAGGCAACCATATCCTCATGTTGCTTTTGAAGCTAAGGAGCCATGGTGGCAAGCATTAGAAATCCTATGTCTAACATTCCATCAAGATACTTCTTATAAGCATCTTTGTCAGCTCTAGAGGCATTAGCTGCTACTTCAAAAGGAACAAGTTCTTCAATAACATATAATTTTCGTTATAGTTTGAGGAAAATCCTTAAGTTACGGAACCAGACAAGGAAGTTCAAGCCATTCAACTTGTCCTTCTCAAGGACAAATCCTAATTATAAAGAGTTTGTGTTGTTTTCCATAATAAATCTACAATAATAAAATATGCTCATGATTACATTTACCAAGTTTAATATAATCACTAAAAAAGACTTTATTAAATTATGCTCATACTATTTTATTCAAAACTAACAACCCTCATATTTGAATTTGGGAAAGAATTTCTCTAAAGTTTTCTAGTGGGTAAGGATTCATATTCACCTCTTCCTAAGTCAGCTTTGGCTTTACTCTCAATATTATGGTTATTTAGGTAAGTACCACTTATTAATTACATCACATGTAATTCCTCTATTTTGTTCCAATCATCTCATGATTTATCCAAATCTCTTGCCTCTAGGTTTCTAATCCTATTAGAGTAACCTAGTGAAGTTATTAACCAATATCATAAGCAGTAAATATTACTTGCTTATTCTTCGCGTTTGACCAAGACATATACATGTACTTCGCTTTAGCAGAACCCATATTGTATCGATCGAGGCTTTAACGAGCGTAGATATTGGAAGGCAATCTTAACTTAATATTTTATTGAGGGGTTTTTAAATTAAATTAATCTCACCGTTAATGATCAACATTTGTCCATTTAATCCTTTATCTTACCAATATTATAACATGCATGCTAACATATTATCAATTGTATCATATACAAGAAAAATATAAAGTAGTAAATAAATGCAATGGTTATAGCCACAAAACTAATGTGGTTCCTCCCAAGCCAATGAGAAAACTGTAGGGAATCCTAAGGGTTTATGTCACTTCTCAAGCTTCTTTTCCACTTTAGGTAGCCCAGCCTTCTTTTCCTCTAGTTCGTATCAACTCGTACAATTTACAATTATAGAAACTTGTTTTACATACGAGGGAGTAAGAAGAGAAGAGAAGTACAAGAGAAATATAGAAAGACATGACACGTAGGCCGTATTTATAAAATTACAACATTTACAAATAATAAATTAAATAGGTTGTTGGGCTAGAACCATGAATTTCCAAACACTGTGCATATCAAACATAGTATACATCATGTAACTAATAAAATTGCATCAACCAATAAATTTAATCCTAAATCTGTATCGTACAAGTGGCTTTGATATCACCGTTGGGATCGCCGATATGCCCTGTGGTTCAGCGAAAAAATTATTTCGGTGATCTATAGCCAAGGATCCATGTACAAGGAATGAATCAGGTTGTAATAGGGTTGAAAATATACCTTCTTTAGTGAAAATGTTGGAAGGATGTTAATTCGATGTCCAGTCCAAGCCATAATAAAAATGTCCCGGCCTCTACGTAGTCCACCTCGTAAAAATTAAACAGCCTTATTTTATTCCAAGCCACTTTCTCTTGAACTTTTCAAAGAGAATAAAAAATAGTTGCTAGACCATTATTTTATTAAGTTGGTAACCTTAACACACAAAGGGAATATCATCCTTTTATCCTATTTGATATCACATATTAGAAAGGAAAACTAGGATTATTCCTTTATTAATACAAAAGCCAAATGAAAAGTTAGAAAATTAATCATATTCTTTCCAAAAGAATATAAGATTATTCCCATATTAATGGAAAGTTAGAAAATGAATTATATTCTTTCCAAAAGAATATTAATTTGAATGTCTATTATATTTTAAACAAAATTAATTAATATAATTGTTTATATACAAATAATAATTTGTATGAATCAAATTCATATATTAATTATATTCTTTCCAAAAGAATATTAATTTTCATGTCTTTTATATTTTGACCAAAATTAATTAATATAATTTTTATATTAATAAATTCAATAAAATATATACAATTAATATTTTGTATGAATCAAATTCATATATTAACTAAATTCTTTCCAAAAGAAAAGTAATTTCCATGTCATTTATATTTTGATGTAAATTAATTAATATAACTGCTTATATTAATAGATTTGATAAAATATATACAATTAATATTTTGTATGAATCAAATTCATATATTAATCTATGTTTTCTATTTGTGTACAACAAGTTTGTACATAAAATGTGTTTAATATTTAACTATCAAATTAAATTAGTTCAACAAGTAATTTAATTTATGTGACAACAAAATACAATACCAAATGTATTTGGATTCTTTTCGTTTCAACTATAGGGTGTGACCATATAGGTTCTTGTAACGTTGGTGGTAATACTAGTAATGTTTCTAACATTACAAGCAATGAGTGACATCTAGCATTGCATCATTGCCACCCAAGTTAGAAGAAGTCATGATTCGACATAACCTTTATGTGATAATCTTATCATGTATTACATCTTTTTATCCTTTATGTTGTAACGCCCCTGTACCCGAGACCATTTCCGGACTCGAGCACGAGGTGTTAACAGACTTAATTCATTAATTAAACAGCTCAAACAATTTATTTTTGAATTTCCAGACAAGCTGGCTAACTACGTCACAGTCGCAAAAGAAATCCATATCTCGAGTTAAGAAACTCAAAATCTAATTCTGCAAATTTTCCCTGAAAGTAGACTCATATATCTACTTACTAAATGTTTTATAGAATTTTTTGTTTTTCCAATTAGTACAGTTTATTAGTTAAAGTCTCCCCTGTTTCAGGGTTCGGCTACTCTGACCCCTGTGTATTATGGATCAGATATATCCCTGTCCAGAGTCTCAATGACTATGCCGTTTGTTTCTCACAAAACTAGACTCAATAAGGATTTCATACATGTAAGGTAAAACTTCTAATTGTTTTTTTTACAATTTATTGTGAATTTTTAAATTTAGAATAGGGGATTCAGAAATTGCTCTGACCCTGTTTCACCAAAATGTAAATATTTCATAAAATACAACTCTTTTACCTATTTTGTTTCTTATACATGAAAATAGATTCATTAAACTTAAATTCCATATTTTATTCATTATCTAATTCTATCTCTACTATTTTTAGTGAGTTTTCAAACTCACATCACTGCTGCTGTGTGATTCTGTTTTATAGCAATTTCACCATTTTATGGATTTCCATAGATTAGTTAGCACATAAAGCATATGTGTTATCAAATATAATCTTGATTAGCCACTCCAATAGCTAATCATTCTCAAACATTTTCATGCCATCCATGATCTATATCAAAAGATTATATACAAAAAAGGATTATAATGCTATACATGCCATATTCCCAAAATATGCAAGCCACCATACCGAGCTGGTCCGTTTATAGTGTGAGCGTGCCTCCAATCGTCCTGATCACCAAACCAGCTTGTCAAAACTACAAGGAATGGAAGGGAGGGAGTAAGCATAAATGCTTGGTAAGTTCACATGCAAATAAAAAATAACTTAACAAAGCAATTATACCAACCAACATTAGCATAATATCACCATAACATATATCACATTTCTATTCATCATTCATCGTCTCACTACATTATTGTTGACGTATCAAGTCTTAGCCCAAGGGTTAAGTACATACCTGTCCAAAGTGCCCATTCCACAACACTTACCAATACGTCACTTGCATCTTGAGTATTCTTCCATTTCACTAGAATTTTACCCGTTGAACACATCGGAATATAACTCGGATACATGGAAAGTCTGCACATAAGTGCCACATATGTAGCAAAGCTACCATGTAATCCGCCCATAAGCGAACTCGGACTCAACTCAACGAGCTCGGGTGTTCGCATCCATAAGTGAACTCGGACTCAACTCAACAACTTCGGATGCCTAGTTATATTTCACGAACTCGGACTCAACTCAACGAGCTCGGACATTTGCATCCATAAGTGAACTCGGACTCAACTCAACGAGCTCGGATGCCCAAATATCCTAGTCTATTCCTAAGGTTCAACGGGACTTCCCTCGTTCGTACTCTTTTACCATTCTCCTTGGAATACCAATGACGATACTTCGGTAGTCTTTCACATTTTTCACATAATTCATAAAATTTTTGCATGTTGTCCAACAATGACCACATAGCATAGAATTGCATGATACAATCATAATATTGTATAAATAACATTCAATCATTTAAAATAATGGTTATATTACAATATTTACATATGAACTTACCTCGATACAAAATGAGAATA
Source organism: Gossypium arboreum (assembly GCF_025698485.1). NCBI lineage: Eukaryota > Viridiplantae > Streptophyta > Magnoliopsida > Malvales > Malvaceae > Gossypium > Gossypium arboreum. Next base: position 61,546,426 of record NC_069075.1, on the reverse strand, counting down.
GTCGAGCCTATTCCTTGTAAACTTTATTTTTCCCCCGATCTTGACTCGAATCTCTTTTCTCTTGATCTATAATACCAAATTAATTTATTTAATACACACATTCATCAAAACAGCCCCTAGTACAAACTTTGGCAAAATTACCATTTTGCCCCTAAACTTTCACATATTTACACTTTTTCCCCAAGGCTCGTAAATTAAATCTCATCCTATTTTCTTATGTTTTATGACATGCTGATCATTTTTCCCTTCTATAGCAACATCAAATTCACACTCTACCATTTACTTATGAATATTAGGTATTTTTACTGATTATGTCATTTTACTCGTTTTTATGAAAAATCACTTAGCAAAAGTTGTTTAACACAATCTCAAACTTCATATTATACCATAAAACATCAAAATTCATACATATCATCCATGGGTAAAATTTTAATATAAACCCTAGCTCAAAATATTGGTAGAAATAGTTAAACCGAAGCTACAAGGATTTCAAAATGTAAAGAACATTAAAAGCAGCATAGAAATCACTTACAATCAAGGCTTAAAAGTGTTGAAACCCTAGCTATGGTGGAGAGAAAAATTTGGCAGCAACTTATGGAGAAGATGATCATTTTTGTGTTATTTTTCCAATTTTATTTCATTTAATATTCAAATGACCAAAATGCCCTTCCTTACTAAACTTTCAAAAATTCCACCCATGTCCAATTTTTGTCCATAAACTTAGAAATTGGTCAAATTGCTATTTAAGACCTCCTAATTAATATTTCAAAGCAATTTCATACTAAAAACTTCTAGAATGCAAGTTTTGTAACTTATTCAATTTAGTCCCTAACTTCAAATTAAGCACTTTATGCATAAAATTTCTTCACAAAATTTTCACGCAATCATGCAATCATATCATAGACCTCAAAATAATCATAAAATAATTATTTCTATCTGAAATTTGTAGTCTCAAAACCACTATTCCGATTAGGCCCTAATTCGGGATATCACAACTCTCCCCCCTTTAGGGATTTTCGTCCCCGAAAATCTTACCGGAAAAGTGGTCTTCATTTAGATTCCTCAATTTCATATTTGGTGCCAAAGAACTTTCACTCAGGCAGTGCCTCCAATATATCTCTTTAATTTCTCAAATATTCTGAAAGCCTACGGGCTCATATCTAAATTGTTCTTAAATGTTCAACCCTTCTCAGTTTCCCTTGTCATCTTGACATAAAACCCAAATCTCAATTTGGTTAATGGAGACTAGAATTCCAAGAAATTCAACAATCAAAAGGACCTGCACTCTTCCAAAATAATCATACAAATTTTCATCATCGATAAATCACAATCCAATAACATCTGAATCAAATTACAGTACACTCATTACTCTCTGAATGAATAGGCAAATTTTCACTGTAACTTTCATACAATTCTCTCTGTATAAGCCTCGAAAAATAATACCATGAATCAGATCCAATCTGAAATTCAACATTAGAAGTTGATCCTCACTGTACTCTTTTAGTTTGCTACTCAATATCACATTTTCCTCTTTCCGCTACGGAAATAATTCTGATATAGCCTCGAAAATAATCCTTCTCATTCTCATCCTAATATCAATACTGGCAAAGATAATTCTGGTAGATCTTGATACTCGGCTTTAACCCCATCAACAACTCAAATTTTCTGTGACATCAAATGCTCGAAACTATCACATTACCTTATTTTCATGAAACACATCACCATTCATACAACAATGCATTATTGAAAATTAGGAAATCTTTACTCAATGCTGACTAGTCCAGTTTAGACGTTTTGGTTAGCGATATTCTCATCTATCCAAACCTTGGTAACATGTAATAAACTTTTCAGCTTTCGTAAGATGAAAACTTTATCATTCTTAGTAGCTTCAACTCATATCAAAATTTTCTAAGAGATATACACTTCTCGTTCAGACTATTTGCCTTTTACTCATAAAGAATTGAAAGTCTATTATCAGGCTTGAAAAAAAATGATACTGCCATAATTGTCATATGAAATCTTTCAAATAAATAATTCACACAGATTAAACACCCGAGTCAATCTAAACAATTCATCATGCAGCACTCTACTATTCATTTCTTACGCTAATCAAAACCATCTCAATTGCATTAGCTCAAGTAACCAAAATATCTCAATGGAAGTCATTAATTATAATGGACTTACTTGAGAGAAGTAATCCACCATACCGATTGAAACTCACACTTTTATCACTTATGCCTTTACTATTGTCAAATCCTTACATGAAAATTTGAGAAACTCCAATATTAAAATCACCACATTACCAAGATCAAATCAGAAGTATAGTCATGCTTGTCATGAGTATCACGAGTTGAAGAACGAACTTCGAACATAAGTCATAATTGAAAAATTATGGAATAAAGATAACAAGAAAACTGAATAAAGAAATCCAAGATTGAGAAACCCAGAATAAAGAAATCCAGAATAAAGAAACCCAAGATACGATACTATGTCGGAAAATCGAAAACCAAACTCATAGGAAAATATAGAAGATCTCAAAAATTCCTTAGAGAAAAGAACTCCAGAAGAAAACATCATTTAATCTCACTGGAATCAAATATAACAAGAACAATGTATCTTCCCATACATATATATCAAGTGGAGCATTAAGTAGAAGAAACAATATCATAATATCATACATATCCTCTCATCAATTAGTACTAGATGAAATGTAATAAAATGCCCGAGGAAATACAGTAATACAAATTATAAACCAGTCGAACTACCAATGCATCCATCTAACACCAGGATTAGAAAACATTCCCATATAACAAGAATTTCTTCAAAAGATCAATCTAGAGAAATTTTTTTTCGAGAACGGATAAATACATAGAACATCTCGAAGAAATCATTAAATCTGTCCACCAGAATCGTCACACTCGGATATAACACATTTCAAATATCATTTCCCACTACTAGTTCTGCCATCACAAATTTCATGTTAGACCTTTCACTAAAGAAGACCAGTTCTGAATCTCGACCTTGTACCTGAGTAATTCAATTTACCAAAGTAAATTCATTCTTTAACTGGGACAGTGCATAGCTCCAATAATCTTTATATCAACCTAATACTTTTCTAGCTCTAACTTTATTTACCAACTCATTCTCAGTCTCTAATCATGTTTATGATTATTCTACACTGAACTTTTTGGTTTCTCAACCAGAAACTTATTCAGTACAAATCTCATGAAATTCCATTATAAGCTCCACCTCGGTAAGGGGGAGGGGTTGTAGGGCCTCTGACTAGACTTTCTCATACATATACATATGACACAATTTCCATCATCATAACAACATCATCAAAATCATATCATTCATTTAGGCAATGCATCATTCATGTTGGTTTACACAAATTTTCTAGTTATCCCATTTAGATAAGAATACTTATGCATACATCCTATGTTTTCTGGATAGGTTGACTTATCCATTCATTTACTTAAACAAATCATACTCATGACATCATATAATGGCTAAACAAACATAGATATTTGTATCACAAACCCAACTTTCATTTTGTGCATCATCATATACATATCATTACAATCATATAATTCAGTCCAAGCAATTTAACATAGATAAATTCATTTCATTATAATCATTTAACTCATAAAAAATATCATTGACATTCATCAATATTCAACGTTCAATCAAGGCAATGACATTTTCATTCATATCATGATATTGGGAACCTTTACTCATACCTCTACGAAGTTCTCGTTATCCCGCTCATCTTATCAAGTAAGCCAAGTGCACTACATCATATGAGCATTAAGCAAGTGTGGATATTTATCACAACATGAACTTTCATCTCACGTGTTATCACATATATATATCATAAACTTTTATTCATACTTTTCTGAATCGAGACTCATTATAATCGTAATTTTATTCAAACACCTTCGAATCACATTGAACATGGTCAGTGCTGCTCGGTTGGAGAGTACCTCTATCTAAACAAAACAGTGCTCATACGCGTCGGGAGGCATCACACTATCACGGATCTGCGGCATGTTTAGCTAGACTCTTACACATGCTAGGTTAGTCCGAGAACTGACTAACCATAGCTCTGATACCACCAAATGTAATGCCCCCGTACCCGAGACCATCGCCGGAGTCGAGCACGAGGTGTTAACGGACTTAATTCATTAATTAAACAGCTCAAACAATTTATTTTAGAATTTCAAGACAAGCTGGCTAACTGCACCACAGTCGTTAAAAAATCCATATCTTGTGTTACGAAACTTGAAATCCAATTCCGTAAATTTTCCCTGAAAATAGACTCATATATCTACTTACGAAATCCAATTAGTACAGTTTATTAGTTAAAGTTTCCCATATTTCAGGGTTCGGCTACTCTGACCCCTATGTATTATGGATTAGATATATCCATGTCCAGAGTCTCAATAACTATGCCGTTTGTTTCTCACAAAACTAGACTCAATAAGGATTTCATACATGTAAGATACAACTCCTAATTGTTTTTGTACAATTTATGGTGAATTTTTAAATTTAGAATAGGAGATTCAAAAATTGCTCTGACCCTATTTCAACAAAACGTAAATATTTCATAAAATACAACTCTTTTACCTATTTTGTTTCTTCCACATAAAAATAGATCCAGTAAGCTTTAATTCCATATTTTATTCATCATCTAACTCTATCTCTACTATTTGTACTGATTTTTCAAACTCACTTCACTGTTGTTGTGTGATTCTGTTTTATAGCCAATTTCACCATTTTATGGATTTCCATAGATTAGTTAGCATATAAAGCATAGTGCTATCAAATATAATCTCGATTAGCCACTCCAATAGATAATCATTCTCAAACATTTCCATGCCATCCATGATCTATATCATAAGATTATAAACAAAAAAGGATTATAATGTTATACATGCCATATTCCCAAAATATGCAAGCCACCATACCGAGATGGGCCGTTGATAGTGTGAGCGTGCCTCCGACCGTCTTGATCTCCAAACTAGCTTGTCAAAACTACAAGGAATGGAAGGGAGGGAGTAAGAAAAAATTCTTAGTAAGTTCACATATGAATAACAAATAACTTAACAAAGCAATTCTACCAACCAACATTAGATAATATCACCAAAACATATATCACATTTCTATTCATCATTCATTGTCTTACTACATTATTGTTGTCGTATCAAGTCTCAACCCGAGGGTTAAGTTCATACTTGTCCAAAGTGCCCATTCCACAACACTTACCAATACGTCACTTGCATCTTTAGTATTCTTCCATTTTACTAGAATTTTACCCGTTGAACACATCAGAATATAACTCGGATACATGGAAAGTCTGCACATAAGTGCCACATATGTAGCCAAGCTACCATGTAACCTGCCCACAAGTGAACTCGGACTCAACTCAACGAGCTCAGGCGTTCGCATCCATAAGTCAACTCGGACTCAGCTCAATGAGTTCAGATGCCTAGTTACATTTCACGAAATCGGACTCAACTCAACGATCTTAGATTCCCAAATATCCGAGTCTATTCCTAAGGTTCAACGGGACTTTCCTCGTCCGTACTCCTTTACCATTCTCCTTGGAATACAAATGACGATACTTCGGTAGTCTTTCACATTTTTCACATAATTCATAAAATTTTTGCATGTTGTCCAACAATGACCACAAAGCATAGAATTGCATGATAACAATCATAATATTGTATAAATAGCATTAAATCATTTAAAACAACGGTTATATTACAATATTTACATATGAACTTACATTGATACAAAATGAGAATAGTCGAGCCTATTCCACGTAAACTTTATTTTTCCTCCGATCTCGACTCGAATCTCTTTTCTCTTGATCTATTATACCAAATTAATTTATTTAATACACACATTCACCAAAACAGCCCCTAGTACGAACTTTGGCAAAATTACCATTTTGCCTCTAAACTTTCACATATTTATACTTTTGCCCCAAGGCTCGTAAATTAAACCTCATCCTATTTTCTTATGTTTTATGACATTCTGATCATTTTTTCCTTCTATAGCAACATCAAATTCACACTCTAACATGTACTTATGAATATTAGGTATATTTTCCGATTGTTTTCATTTTACTCGATTTTACGAAAAATCACTTAGCAAAAGTTGTTTAACACAATCTCAAACTTCATATTATACCATAAAACATCAAAATTCATACATATCATCCTTGGGAAACATTTTAAATATAAACCCTAGCTCAAAATATTGGTAGAAATAGGTAAACCGAGCTACGAGGATTTCGAAAATGTAAAGAACATTAAAAACGGACATAGAAATCGCTTACAATCAAGGCTTAAAAGTGTTGAAACCCTAGCTATGGTGGAGAGAAAAATTCGGCAGCAACTTATGGAGAAGATGATCATTTTTGTGTTATTTTTCCAATTTTATTTCATTTAATATTCAAATGACCAAAATGCCCTTCCTTACTAAACTTTCAAAAATTCCATCCATGTCCAATTTTTGTCCATAAACTTAGAAATTGGTCAAATTGCTATTTAATACCTCCTAATTAATATTTCAAAGCAATTTCATACTAGAAACTTCTAGAATGCAAGTTTTGTAACTTATTCAATTTAGTCCCTAACTTCAAATTAAGCACTTTATGCATAAAATTTCTTCACGAAATTTTCACACAATCATGCAATCATATGATAGACCTCGAAATAATCATAAAATAATTATTTCTATCTCGAATTTGTGGTCTCGAAACCACTATTTTGATTAGGCCCTAATTCGGGATATCACAAATATCTAGATTGGACACAAGTCATTGAATAGTCACACTTGTATAGTCCAATCTCATATTTCTTGGTTTTCTGAGCAGCCTACAATAAATAAATAAGTACATGGCCATGCATTTATATTCTCACTCCATCAAGACGCCTAAGATATTGTTCCCATTATGTAGGAGGGATAAATCTTATCTTGACCTACCATATCCCACTACATGGATTGTGGTATATCCAACATCAATCTTTATAGTACAACCTGTTACGATAGACATTTTGATTGTATCAAAATATATGACTCACGATGTTGGGACAATGATGATCTCAAGTCTGAAGATCATCTAATAACTATCACTATGAGTAATATTGTGACTATTACAAAATAATCCAAGAAACATACTCATAACGGGTTAGTCCAATATGTTGTTCTCTAACTCATACTCATGTATTGATTTTTACATCCCTATATCAATGAAAATTCTTCGTCATCAATCAAATACACATTAGTCTCAATGCATTATTGTTGTCCAAGCCCACAATAATACTTAACTAAGGACCTTTTCAAGAATAATCATATTTCCTTAGGACTTTATTACAATTTAGTTTATTTATGTACACAGAAAAAGAAACTGAAATAATAATGGCAATGCCTTATATTAATAAACAAAGTAAAACCAGTATGTGATTACAATCATCTTATGATTGGTCTTTAGGCATACTCTAACATTGATGACCTATTCAATCAACTACGAGGTGCTACAGTATTCCCAAAGAATGACTTGCGATCAAGGTAGTACCATCTTAAGGTGAAAGAAGAAAATGTTCTGAAAACTACATTTCGCACAAGGTGTGAGCATGACGAATTCCTGGTCATGCCCTTTGAATTAACAAGCACACTTTTTGCATTCATGGACCTAATGAATAGAGTGTTCCATGAATACTTGGACCAATGTGTGGTGGTCTTCATAGGTGATATCCTGGAGTATTCATTAACCAAAGAAGAGCATGATGCTCATATGTGAATTATACTACAAATTTTTCTAGAAAAGCGACTGTTCACAAAAATCGCATAGACCCAAAGAAGATGGAAGCAATTGTTGAGTGGAGATCTCCAACAGCTGTTACTGAAGTATGGAGCTTTTTACGACTCGTAGTTTACTATCGTTGTAACGCGTAGGTTTGTGCAAGTGTACACAATCGTTATCAAGTAATAAGTAAGTACCGAGTTATCGTCTCCACATGGATTGTATTTGTGCTAAGTCACCTAATTTGTAAAATTATATTAACAATTTGGTAAATAAAAACAAAATATAGTTGAGAAGTGATGATTAAAATATATTAAACTAAATGCAATGATCCCTAATGCAAATTATCCTAAGTATGAAAACTATATGAATGAGATATATTTTAGCAAAATTAAACACAATTTGCAACAATTATAACATAAATAAACTAGGAAAATTATTTTAATTAAACTCGACTTATTATCAACATGCTTAATAACATTCGGAAAAACATTCCATGACAACTAGATCTTTCATGAGTTTTGAAACCACATTAGGTCCTTTCGGAATTCTTTACTTAGTAAATACACATTTTACTGATCCTTATTTACTAAGGTTTTCTTAGTATTCGTGTGAGGTAACAGGGACATGTTAGGTTTGAAACAGTTTAATCACACAAATCTAAAAACTATGCAGATAACAGAGCTTGGTTAGAGTTGTTATGCAACCTGCAATTTAATTGGGTTAGGATCTACATTGAGCATGCACATTTCAATTATGCGTCCATTAGCCGTCGTCTGGTTAGGATTGCTCAGCTAATTCAGGTGCATTTCAATCACATATGAACGAAATACAGACTTGATTTTAATTGAAAACATGATCAATTAAGACACAAACATTATAAGCATGAATCAAATAAATATTATTTAATCAAAGCTAAAATTAAGCTAACATTATTGTAAACAAGAACAAAGAACACATAGCAAACATTTTTAGCTTAAATTAAAGAAAGGAAAGATTAAACCCAAATAAAAGTGGCTGCCACCCAAGACTCTGACTGACTAGGCTCCTTCGCTTCTTTACTTTGCTCCTTTGCTGATGGCTCTCCAAGGTGGCCGACCAAGGGCTCTTTAAGAGGATTTAATTGCTAGGTGTAAGGAATGGAAAAGGCTAAGAGAAATTGGAAAGAAGAGAGAATGATGAATGATGAGGGATGATGAATAAGGGAATGAATGGGTCATATTTATAGGTGAAGAGAGTTGAGTAGTTTGCTAAAATAGCTATGTTTAGTCTCTTCAAATCTCTTCCTTGGATGGCCAGCCACAATTAGTGGAATTTGAGCTAATTTTTGCTTGATTTTTAAGCAAATTAAATGCCATAATAACTCAGGACTGAGACTCAGTCAATCATAAATCTTCAGACAAATCTCTAATTTCTTCAACAATGCAATAACCTTATGTAACTAAACCAAAAAGTGGCTTAAAAAAATCCATGTGTAGTCGAATTTGGTTTGACTTGGTCTTCAATTTGGATGATTTTGTAATCCAACAAAGCTATCAGACCTGTCCAAAATAAATTATTAAGTTAAAGGGCCAAAGAATAAAAATTTAAATAATTAATTAAAACCCAAAAACATTTTAAAATGAATTATTAAATATAATTTTATATTATATTATTTAATTTAATCATGCATGACCCATTTTATGTCTTAAAAATATAATATGCTCAAATCAATATAAAATAAGACATTTTATGCATGAAAACTATATAATAAAGCATAAAATCACATTTTAATCATTTCTATGTTCTAATTTCATATTTTCACATATTTCATTAATTTATTAAACAATTACTTAGTTTTAACAATGAAATTAAGTAAAAAAGGTGATAAATTACGTAGGAAAAATCCTATATATTTTTCAATTTACAATCGTAGGTTGTGGAAGGATTCATCACTATCGCGACACCCTTAACAGAGCTAATGCAAAAATATGAGGAATCTGAATGGACAGAAGACAGAAAAAAGAGCTTCAAGAAACTTAATGTGATACTCATTAAAGCACCAATGTTGGTTCAACTAGAACTTGGGAAAGACTTTGTGGTCTAGAGTGACACTTCGTACATGGGACTTGGTTACGTGATGATGCAAGAAGGAAGGGTGGTGGCTCATGCCTCAAGGCAATTAAAGCCTCATGAGTGAAACTACACATCATACGATCTAGAGTAGCACCAATCGTATTTACAATCAAGATTTGGCGACATTACTTGTATGGTGAGCAATGTACCATCTATAGAGACCATACTAGCCTCAAATATCTCTTTAAGTAGAAAGAATTATATTTGCGATAAAGAAGGTGGAGAGAGGTACTAAAAGACTATGATTGTGTGATAGAATAAAATCCAAGAAAGGAAAATTTGGTCGTAAATGCCTTAATTAGAAAATCGGTAAGTGAGCTGCGAGCTTTGTTCGCATGTTTGAGTGTGATAGACGATGGGGGATTGCTCGAAAAATTACAGGTGAAACTAACCTTTTTGCAATAAATAAAAGAAAACCAAGCCTCAAATGAGTAATTAGCAAAGAGGGTTTGCCAAGTGGAACAAGAAGTGTAGGGGGACTTTGCCCTGAATAAAGAAGGGATACTCTATTTCTAAGAGAGACCTTGCATGCTCTATGATGAATGAATTTGACATGCAATCCTTACAAAAGCTCACGTCAACCCCTATGAAATGCAACCAGGAAACAACAAGATGTATCATGCCCTCCACAAACTTTATTGCAGGCCTGGTTTGAAGTGAGCTATCAAAGACTTTGTGGCGAAGTGCCTTGTTTGTCAAAAGGTGAAAGTTGAACATCAATATCCTTCAAGACTGCTACAACTACTCAAAATTCAAGAGTGGATGTAACACCCCGTACCTGAGACCATTTCCGGAGTCGAACACGAGGTGTTAACGGACTTAATTCATTAATTAAACAGCTCATACAATTCATTTTAAAATTTCCAGACAAGCTAGCTAACTGCATCACAGTTGCTTTAAAAATCATATCTGGAGTTACGAAACTCGAAATCTAATTCCGTAAATTTTTCCTGAAACTAGACTCATATATATATCTACTAATTTTTTTCTAGAATTTTTGGTTAGGCCAATTAGTACAGTTTATTAGTTAAAGTCTCCCCTGTTTCAGGGTTCAACTACTCTGACCTCTGTGTATTACGAATCAGATATCTCCCTGTACAGAGCTTCAATGACTATGCCGTTTATCTCTAATAAAACTAGACTCAATAAGGAATCTGTACATATAAAGCATGACTTCTAATTATCTTTGTAAAATTTATGGTGAATTTCCAAAGTCAGAACAGGGGATCCATAAATCGCTCTGGCCCTGTTTCACAAAAATTTAAACATCTCATAAAATATAGCTCATATACCTGTTTCGCTTATTCCATATGAAAATAGACTCATCAAGCTTCGATTCCATAATTTATTCATTATTTAATTCCATTTCTACTATTTTTAGTGATTTTTCAAACTCACGTCACTGCTGCTGTCTGAATCTATTTTATGGTAAATTTTACCTATTTCATGGTTTCCATGGATTAGCTAGCAATTTGACATACATAATACCAAATATGATCATGATTAGCCATTCCAATGGCTAATCATTACCAAGCATTTCTATTTCCATACCACTCAATAACCATATCATAAGACCATACATATAAAATGATTATAATGCTATACATGCCATACTCAAAATATACAAGCCATTATGCCAAGATGGTATACGGATAGTGTGAGCGTGCCTCCGACCGTTTCCGATTTCCGAGCTGGCTTGTCAACACTACAAGGAATGAAAAGGAGGAGTAAGCATAAATGCTTAGTAAGCTCACATGCAAATAGCAAGTAACATAACCATATAAGCAAACATAAAACATCATTTGCATAATCATCACCAAGACATTCATATCACCTTTTCATTTATCATCTTACCATATTGTTGTTATATCGAGTTTTCAACCCGAGGGTTAAGTACATACCTGTTCAAAGTATCCATTTCACAACACTTACCAATACGTCCCTTTCATCTTGAGTATTCCTCCATTTGAGTAGAACTTTACCCGTTGAACACATCGAATATAATTCGGATACATGGAAAGTTTGCACATAAGTGCCACATATGTAGCCAAGCTACCATGTAACCCGCCCATAAGTGAACTCGGACTCAACTCAACGAGCTCGGGCGTTCGCATCCATAAGTGAACTCGGACTCAACTCAACGAGTTCGGATGCCTAGTTACATCTCACGAACTCGGACTCAACTCAACGAGTTCGACGCTCGCATCCATAAGTGAACTCGGACTCAACTCAACGAGTTCGGATGCCCAAATATCCCATGACATGTCACTTGTATCCTAATCCATTCCTAAGGTTCAACGGACCTTTTCCCAATCATGTGTCTCAACCATCTTCTACGGAATGCCGATACTGATACTCGGTAGTATTTCACATTTTCCAAGTATATCACATAATTTGACATATTATCAAACAATTATCACAAGTATAATATTTCATAATAATTATCATATCATTTAAAAACATTAAAACATTTAAAATAATAACTATGTTACCAACATTTACATATGAACTTACCTCGTGCTGAAAATGGCTATTTTTACCATTTCGTCCACAACTTGGTATTTTCCCCATTTTAGCCCAATTTCAGTTTTCCTTGCTCTATCATTTAAAATATAGTCTAATTAGGACTCACATTATTCAAATTGACCCAAAATCATATTTTGGAAAAATTACAATTTTGCCCCTAAACTTTTGCATATTTACACTTTTGCCCCAAAGCTCGTAAATTAAAATTCAGCCTATTTTCTTATGTTTTATGACATGCTGATCATTTTTCCTTCTATGGCAACATCAAATTCTCACTCTAACATGTACTTATGACTATTAGGTATTTTTACCGATTAAGCCCTTTGCTCGTTTTCACTTAAAACCGAGTAGCACAAGTTGTCTAACATAATTTAAAACCTCACATTCTATCATAAAACACCAAAATACACAAATTTCACCTATGGGTATTTTTCCAAATATAAACCCTAGGTTAAATTATTGCTAGCATAAGCTAAATCGAGCTAGGGACTCCAAAAACGTAAAATCATTAAAAGCGAGGCTAGAACGGACTTACAATCGAGCTTGGAAGCTTGAAAACCCTAGCCATGGTTTCTCCTTGCTATATTCGGCCATGGGGTTGAAGATGAGCAAAATTGGCTTTTAATTTTGTATTTTAATTCATTTTACCCTAAATGACCAAAATGCCCTTACTACTAAACTTTCCAAAATTCCATCCATGTCCAATTTTGTCCATAGACTTAGAAATTGGTAAAATTACTCTTTAAGGACCTCTAATTAATAATCTAATTCAATTTTATGCAAAATACTTCTAGAACACAAGTTTTGCAATTTATTCAATTTAGTCCCAAATTTCAAATTAAGCACTTTATGCATAAAATTTCTTCACGAAATTTTCACACAATCATGCAATCATATCATAGACCTTAAAATAATCATAAAATAATTATTTATATCTCGGATTTTGTGGTCACGAAACCACTATTCCGACTAGGCCCAAAATCGGGATATTACAACTCTCCCCCCTTCGGGATTTTCGTCCCCAAAATCTTACCGAAAAGTGGTCTTCACTTTTAATCTCATATTTGGTGCCAAGAACTTGCACTTAGACTGCACCTCAATACATCTCTTCAATTTCTCATATGATCTAAAAGCTTACGGTCTCAACTCTCAACTGTTCTTAAATTTTCAACCCTTCTCAATTTCCCATGATATCATGACATAAAACCACGATCTCAACTTGATTTAATGGAGACCGAATTCCAAGAAATCCAACAATCAAAGAGACACGAAATTCCATGAATCGATGAGTAGGAATTCATTCAATACGATGTGATTTATAGATCTCGCCAAACATTTAACAATAAGATACATCACATTTTCCTCTTTCCGCCATAGAAATAATTCGAAATGGCCTCAAGAATAATCCTTCTCATTTCCATCCCAATATCAACATTGACAAGGATAATTTTGATAGATCCCAATGCTCGGCTTTAACCCTTTAACAACTCGATTTTATGTAACATCGGATGCTCTAAACTATCACATTACCTCACCGTCTTGAAACACATCACAATTCATACAACAATACATTCTTGAAAGTCGAAGTCTTTGCTCAATGTAGACTAGTCTAGTTCGACGCTTGATTACCAATATTCTCATCTATCCGAACTCTGTCAACATGTAATAAACTTTTTAGCTTTCACAAGATGGAAACCTTATCATTCGTAGTGACTTAAACTAATATTCAACTCTTTCTAATAAATATACACTTCTCGTTCAAACTATTTACTCTTTTATACGCATAAAATGAAATTCTATTATCGACTTGGGAAAAATAATCCTGACATAATTGTCACATGAAATCTTTCAAATAAATAATTTACCATACCGACTAAAACTCGCGCTTTTATCGCCTATGCCTTTACTGATGTCAAATCCTTAAATAGAAATTAGAAAAAATCCCAATACTAAAATCACCACATTACCAAGATCAAATTAGAAGTATAGTCATATTTGACATGATTATCACGAGCTGAAGAACGTACTTCAAACATGAGTCGTAATTGACAAATTATGGAACAAAGATAACAAGAAAACCAAATAAAGAAATCCAAGATAGAGAAACCCGGAATAAAGAAATCCAGAATAAAGAGATCCAGGATAAAGAAACCCAAGATACGATACTATGCCGAGAATCGAAAACCAAATTCATAGAGAAAATACAGAATACCCTGATAATTCTTCAAAGAAAGAAAGTCCAAAAGAAAACATCATTTAATCCCACTGAAATCAAATATAACAAGATCAATATATCTTCCCATACATATATATCGATGAAGCATCAAGTAGAAAGAAACAGAATCATAATATCATATGAATTCTCTCATCAATTCTTATCGATTTAAATGAAATAGAATACCCGATGAAATAGAGCAATATAAATTATAAACCAGTCAGACTACCAATGCTTTCATCCAACACCAAATTAGAAGACATTCCCATATAACAAGAATTTCTTTAGAAGATCAATAGCCATAGAAATATTTCTGAGAACGGGTGAACACATAGAACATCTCAAAAGAGACTGCTAAATCTGTCCGGTCATAACTGTCACACTCAGATAATTCACATTTGAAATATCATTTCCCCAACTAGTTCTGCCGTCACAAATTTCATATTAAATCATTCACTAAAGAATGTCAGTTCTGAATAAATTTCGATTTACACTTTTCTCGACCTTGCACTTGAGTAATTCGATTTACCAAGGAGAATTCCTTTTCTAACTAGGACAGTGCATAACTCCAATAATTTTTACGTCAATCCGATACTTTCTGGCTCTGACTTTACTTATCAGCTCATTTTCAATCTCGGATCATACTTATAATTATTCTATCACTGAACTCTTTGGGTTTTCAACAGGAAACTTATTCAATACAAATCTCATGAAATTCCATTATAAGTACCACTTTGGTAAGGGGGAGGGGTTGTAGGACCTCTGACTCGACTTTCTTATACATACACATATGACACAACTTCCATCATCATAGTAACATCATCAAAATCATGTCATTCATTCATGTTGGCTTACACCAATTTTCCTATTGTCCCATTTAGACAATATACTTATGCATACATTCTATGTTTTCTAGACAGCTTTACTTATCCATTCAATTAATTAAATTAATTCATGCTCATGACATTATATAAGGCCAAACAAACATAGATATTTGCATCACAATCACAACTTTCATTTCGTGCATCATCATGTACATATCATTACAATCATATAATTTAGTCCAACAATTTAACATAGATAAGTTCATTTCATTATAATCCTTTATCTCATAAAAAAATTGTATATCATTAACATTCATCAACATTCAACGTCCAATCAAGACAAGGACATTTTCATTCGTATTATGATATTATGACCTTTATTCATACCTCTACTACTTTCTAGTTATTCCGTTCATCTTATCAAGTAAGCTACATACACTACATCGTATGAGCATTAAGCAAATATGGATATTTATCACAACATGAACTTTCATCTCACATATTATCACATATGTATCATAAACTTTTATTCATACTTTTCTGAACCGAGACTTATCATAATCATAATTTTACTCAAATACCTTTACTTAACATTGAACATGGTTGGCGCAGCTCGGTTGGAGAGTACCCTGTCTAAATAAGACGGTACTTATACGCGTCGGAAGACATCACACTATCACAGATCAGTGGCATGTATAGCTAAACTTTTACACATGCTAGGTTAGTCCGAGAACCGACTAAACCTGCTCTGATACCACTAAATGTAACACCCCGTACCCGAGACCATTTCCGGAGTCGAACACGAGGTGTTAACGGACTTAATTCATTAATTAAACAGCTCATACAATTCATTTTAAAATTTCCAGACAAGCTAGCTAACTGCATCACAGTTGCTTTAAAAATCATATCTGGAGTTACGAAACTCGAAATCCAATTCCGTAAATTTTTCCTGAAACTAGACTCATATATATATCTACTAATTTTTTTCTAGAATTTTTGGTTAGGCCAATTAGTACAGTTTATTAGTTAAAGTCTCCCCTGTTTCAGGGTTCAACTACTCTGACCTCTGTGTATTACGAATCAGATATCTCCCTGTACAGAGCTTCAATGACTATGCCGTTTATCTCTAATAAAACTAGACTCAATAAGGAATCTGGACATATAAAGCATGACTTCTAATTATCTTTGTAAAATTTATGGTGAATTTCCAAAGTCAGAACAGGGGATCCAGAAATCGCTCTGGCCCTGTTTCACAAAAATTTAAACATCTCATAAAATATAGCTCATATACCTGTTTCGCTTATTCCATATGAAAATAGACTCATCAAGCTTCGATTCCATAATTTATTCATTATTTAATTCCATTTCTACTATTTTTAGTGATTTTTCAAACTCACGTCACTGCTGCTGTCTGAATCTATTTTATGGTAAATTTTACCTATTTCATGGTTTCCATGGATTAGCTAGCAATTTGACATACATAATACCAAATATGATCATGATTAGCCATTCCAATGGCTAATCATTACCAAGCATTTCTATTTCCATACCACTCAATAACCATATCATAAGACCATACATATAAAATGATTATAATGCTATACATGCCATACTCAAAATATACAAGCCATTATGCCAAGATGGTATACGGATAGTGTGGCGTGCCTCCGACCGCTTCCGATTTCGAGCTGGCTTGTCAACACTACAAGGAATGAAAAGGAGGAGTAAGCATAAATGCTTAGTAAGCTCACATGCAAATAGCAAGTAACATAACCATATAAGCAAACATAAAACATCATTTGCATAATCATCACCAAGACATTCATATCACCTTTTCATTTATCATCTTACCATATTGTTGTTATATCGAGTTTTCAACCCGAGGGTTAAGTACATACCTGTTCAAAGTATCCATTTCACAACACTTACCAATACGTCCCTTTCATCTTGAGTATTCCTCCATTTGAGTAGAACTTTACCCGTTGAACACATCGAATATAATTCGGATACATGGAAAGTTTGCACATAAGTGCCACATATGTAGCCAAGCTACCATGTAACCCGCCCATAAGTGAACTCGGACTCAACTCAACGAGCTCGGGCGTTCGCATCCATAAGTGAACTCGGACTCAACTCAACGAGTTCGGATGCCTAGTTACATCTCACGAACTCGGACTCAACTCAACGAGTTCGACGCTCGCATCCATAAGTGAACTCGGACTCAACTCAACGAGTTCGGATGCCCAAATATCCCAGTGACATGTCACTTGTATCCTAATCCATTCCTAAGGTTCAACGGACCTTTTCCCAATCATGTGTCTCAACCATCTTCTACGGAATGCCGATACCGATACTCGGTAGTATTTCACATTTTCCAAGTATATCACATAATTTGACATATTATCAAACAATTATCACAAGTATAATATTTCATAATAATTATCATATCATTTAAAAACATTAAAACATTTAAAATAATAACTATGTTACCAACATTTACATATGAACTTACCTCGTGTGCTAAAATGGCTATTTTACCATTTCGTCCACAACTTGGTATTTTCCCCATTTTAGCCCAATTTCAGTTTTCCTTGCTCTATCATTTAAAATATAGTCTAATTAGGACTCACATTATTCAAATTGACCCAAAATCATATTTTGGAAAAATTACAATTTTGCCCTAAACTTTTGCATATTTACACTTTTGCCCCAAAGCTCGTAAATTAAAATTCAGCCTATTTTCTTATGTTTTATGACATGCTGATCATTTTTCCTTCTATGGCAACATCAAATTCTCACTCTAACATGTACTTATGACTATTAGGTATTTTTACCGATTAAGCCCTTTTGCTCGTTTTCACTTAAAACCGAGTAGCACAAGTTGTCTAACATAATTTAAAACCTCACATTCTATCATAAAACACCAAAATACACAAATTTCACCTATGGGTATTTTTCCAAATATAAACCCTAGGTTAAATTATTGCTAGCATAAGCTAAATCGAGCTAGGGACTCCAAAAACGTAAAAATCATTAAAACGAGGCTAGAACGGACTTACAATCGAGCTTGGAAGCTTGAAAACCCTAGCCATGGTTTCTCCTTGCTTTATTCGGCCATGGGGTTGAAGATGAGCAAAATTGGCTTTTAATTTTGTATTTTAATTCATTTTACCCTAAATGACCAAAATGCCCTTACTACTAAACTTTCCAAAATTCCATCCATGTCCAATTTTTGTCCATAGACTTAGAAATTGGTAAAATTACTCTTTAAGGACCTCTAATTAATAATCTAATTCAATTTTATGCAAAATACTTCTAGAACACAAGTTTTGCAATTTATTCAATTTAGTCCCAAATTTCAAATTAAGCACTTTATGCATAAAATTTCTTCACGAAATTTTCACACAATCATGCAATCATATCATAGACCTTAAAATAATCATAAAATAATTATTTATATCTCGGATTTTGTGGTCACGAAACCACTATTCCGACTAGGCCCAAAATCAGGATATTACAGTGGAACTGGGAAAAGATCACCATGGACTTTGTAATAGGCTTTCCACTAACCTCAACAAAGAAAGATGTGATATTGGTAATTGTTGATCACCTAAATAAGAGTTTACACTTCTTAGCAGTTCTCACTACTTATACTTTGCATAAGTTAGTAGAGTTACACAACATAGTAATCGTGTTACTAAATGGTGTGCCAATTTCCATTACCTTCGATTGAGATCCACGATTCACATTAAGATTTTGGAAAAGTTTGTATGAAGCCTTGGGTTCAAAACTAAATTTCAGTATTCCTATCATCCACAAACAAATGGTCAATCAGAGAGGGTGATACAAGTACTGAAGGACATGCTGTGAAGCTATATATTGCATTTCGCAAAAAGCTGGGAATGATATTTACCCTTAGTATAGTTCACATATAACAATAGTAACCAAACAAGTATTCAGATGGCACCCATCAAGGCACTGTATGGAAGGAGAACATTCTTGTGTTGGTCAAAATTAGATGAGAAACGAGTAGTTGGGTGAAAACTAGTTCGCAAAAAAAAGGATAGAGAAAAAATGATATGCGAATGGTTGAAAGCTGCTTCAGACAAACATAAGTCTTTAGAAAAATTGAAATGACAAGAAATAAAGTACCAAGTAGGCAAGTAAGTGTTCTTTAAGGTCTCGCCATTGAGGAAAGTCCTAAGATTTCGACGAAAGGGAAACTAAGGTCGCGATAACATGTAAAGGCAAATTGATTATCTTATTGAAGTTCTTTAAGAAGTTACATTTGTTGGTGTTAGTGTGCAAACCCTAAACATAGCAATCTACATCTAGCATACCCTTATCATGTTGCATAACAGAGAGCCACCTGAATCAAGTTTGCAGAATCTAAGTACTAGGGGGAGTCACGAACTATATTTTGTTTTGAAACCATATTGTTTTGCAAAATCTGTTCATAAAGGTAGCACAACATAGAAAAACCTAAGAATCTTTGATTATTTCGCGTATAGAAAATTCATTAAGAAAATTCCATAGTAGGCAAGAGGTGAACCCTTATATGAAACCTTACTCATAAAAGTATGCGAACCCTTATTTGTTGCGAGGTGTGACTAAATGAAACTTAGTTAAAGTGCCTTTATCTTCATGATATTTCACTGAATGTGAGTAACTTATACATATATTTCATATTTACATGGTGGTGTGAAGGAGGTTAGGTTGAGATTTAATGTAGAGACACTATGGTGGCTAATGTTGCATTTCATAGCTCAATTTCAGTGATTGGATTGGGTATGGGGTGTTACATTAGAGGCTAACATCTTCACCTTGGTAGTCTAGTTTATTTCTAACATTTTAAACCCCTCCATCTATGTGGCGGATCAAGACTTCTCACTAGTAGAGGCCATCCACCAACAAGTGATTTATCAGCCTTTCTGACAGAGTATTTAGCATATACTTCATTGAAGTCATGGGACTAGTTTTATTTGAACGTGTATTACTTGTAACAGATGCTTACTATATGTTTGGCTCTGGGGGACATTCACGCTTATCCAAATTATTGAGGGGTTTAGGAGGAAACCCTTTCCCCTTTTATAAGTGTCATCCACTATGTTCGGGGATTTGAATCGTTTCAATTTATTTCAACAAAACATCCCTTGTATGTTTAGCTATTGAGGAGACGAATGATCCACCTGCTGGGGATGATGTCTAATTTTTTCTTCTCTTCATATTCATTTCCTGATCTTAATGAAAGATTTTCACTTTCCTACTTTTGTTCTATACTTCACCAATCAACAATCTGACCATGATATGCAAATATTGCACTTATTCTCGTTATGCCTATTATTTATCATAAATCTTGAGGGACTAAGCCATCACCACTATATCCTATATATAAGGGCTATTTTCCAACTTCATGCGTCAAGATGATCGACTAAATCAAAGCTCTAATACCACTAAATTGTAACACCTAATACCTAATTCGGTCGTCGTGCCTAGGTACTGGATGCTATAAGAACCCGTCAAAATTTACCATGCATACATAATTAAATTTACATATAAAAGAACTTATTCACTTTGCAACACCCCTCACCCGTATTCAACGCTAGAATAGGGTTACAGAGCATTACCAGACTTACAATATAATTAAACATTCATCTAACATTCATTTTCTGAATTCAACCATTCATCATTCAATCTCAATCAATTTATCCATAATACGAGCCAATAAGGCCCTAAACATGCATTGGAAAAGGTTCAGGACTAAACCGATGACTTATGAAACTTTTACAAAACTTAGAAAATTTTCTTCAAAACAGGGGACACACGCCCATGTGGCCAGGCCGTGTGGCTCACACGGCCATAAGGCACGCCAGTGTCACAGACCATGTGGACATTCGAAATGGAAGCACATGGTCGTGTCCCAGCCCATGTCCTACCCGTGTCCAAACAAGTGAGGTTATTGACTTGGGTCCGCGGCCAACCACATGCCCATGTGTTTAGCCCGTCTGCCTTCCGAAGTGGCCTGACACACCCGTGTTCCAGGCTATGTGTTAGGCCGTGCCAAACCTGTAGGGTATACTGACTTATGTCACACGGCCTGTAACACCCCAATCCCGTATCCGTCGCCGGAATAGGTAAAGGGGCATTACCGGACTTGAAACTCATATCAGAACAGTAATTTTTTTTTTTGGAATAAGGAGCATTCCTTTGGGTAAATACTAAAGACAGTCAGGGATACAATTTAAACTTCTATAAGTACACATTCAAAAGATGCCATTTTCGCATGGCTTATATACATTAACCAAAATATCCTCCCACTACTAGTCTATTCTATACATGCCATAAGATAATCCAAAACATAGCAGTACCAAACAGTGGATAGTGATAGTGTGACTAGTTGCTGACGATCCCCGAGCCTGTAGCTTCGAAATGATATCTATAAAAAAAGTAAACGAAGTAAGCATTACAATGCTTAGTAAGTTTTAAGCAGTGTCAACAGATAACAATCAAATTAGAACATAGTTGTTCGTATTTTTATTTCACTCTTCCTTCGGGCATACCATCCCTTTTACCGAACATACACATCTCATCATATACAATAGGCAGATAAACTTTCACATAAAAGTGAGCTCATGTGACATAGATATATTGTATAATTTCATATAACCTCTCACACTGATCCGATGTCACATAAACATAGGAATAGTCTCATAGATTGCTCACGTATGCATCACATGACTACCTTATGATTTAGTTCAAATCAAGCTCACATATAAACTTGGAGTACATACCTGTTTAACCTTTCGCATTGAATATATTTATAAGCAATTCTTATTACGAAGTCTTATAGCTTTAACCTCTACTCGGATTATCGGCGAAACCTTTAGCTCAGATGAAATCTCCACACGAAGTTATCGGGTCTTACCCGGACAAAATCTCCACACGTAGTCATCGGGTCTTACCCGGACATAATCTCCACACGTAGTCATCGGGTCTTACCCGGACATAATCTCCACACGTAGTCATCTGGTCTTTAATCCCAGGTTTACATCATAGAGTTTCATGCATATTTATTCACATGTTACAACATTCACATCGACTATCATATTTGTAATTCATTTACCTTATCAAATATCTAATAAAACACACCCTCCACCGTTTGTCATTTGGCCACAATATATATATATATACACATCTCATACATATCTCACATTAGCCATTTGGCTTTACCACATATCCATCTCATACACGTTTCGCATTAGCCATTCGGCTTTACCTCATATCTATCTCATACACATTTCTCATTAGCCATTCGGCCTTACTACATATATACACGTTCACATTCATCACATTGGCCATTCGGCCTTATCTCATATATGCATGTTCACATTCATCACATTGGCCATTCGGCCTTATCACACATACGCATGTTCACATTCATCACATTGGCCATTCGGCCTTATCACAGATACGCATGTTCACATTCATCACATTGGCCATTTGGCCTTATCACACATACGCATGTTCACATTCATCACATTGGCCATTCGGCCTTATCACACATACGCATGTTCACATTCATCACATTGGCCATTCGGCCTTATCACGCATATATATACAGGTTCACATTCATCACATTTGCCATTCGGCCTTATCTCATATATACACATTCACATTCATCACATAAAATCCTAAATCAAAATATAAATTTTCATGTATTCACATCACAATTATCCAAATATACTTCACATACCACATATACTTTCATGTATACACTTTGTCTTGGTGAATCTACATCTATCATTTTCCGATGAGTAATTCAATTTCAAGCCATACTATCATTTCATATTGAATACTTATAAACTTACAATTTCACAAATTTTAATATCAAAGATCCATCTAACACTCATATATCATTTTATAACATCACAATTTAGAACTCACGTATGAGTTTAATCAATAGCTTATGAGCAACTAAAACAAGTTTTATCCATGTTTACAACATGACCACAATTTCTCTACAAGTTGTCTTCACGAGCAACAGTCGTTAAATTATTTGTAACTAGGGATACGAAATTCCAAATTATGTACCGTTAATTTTCCTGAAAATAGACTCAGATATCCTCTATCCACAAAATTTTCAGAATTTTGGTTTGGACAATCAATACCAGATTTTTCTTAAAGTTTCCCTATTTTACTGCTTGACTACTCGACTACTCTTCACTAAGAATTTAATTTCTCATTGTACAGAATTCAAAATATGTTTTCGTTTATTTTGTTTGAAACTAGACTCATTAAGGAGTCTAAGCATAAACTTTTATCTTATAATCATTTTTGTACGATTTATAATGATTTTCCAAATACTGAACAGAGGATTTCGGAGTCATTCTGACTCTGTCTCAACCAACTTTGAAAATCTCATTATCAGCAACCCCTTTACTTACACGATTTCTTTTATACGAAACTAGACGCGTCAAGCTTTAATTACATAATTTATCCAGCTTTTAACTCAACTCCCAAAATTTATGGTAATTTTTCCAAAACACGCTACTGCTGCTGTCCCTAGCAGATTTATACAATTTACTCCGTAAAGTTCTCATTCACATATTTAAAACATAATATCATATATGCCGTCATTTAGAAAGGTCATTGACCATAACGTATATACATAATTCATATTCATCCCATTTTAAAACTTAAACTTACAAAGGAATCAAACTCAATTACTTAAGAACTTACCTCGGAAGTTGTCGAACGATTTCGACGGCTATTCGATCACTTTTTCCTTCCCTTTATCGGATTTAGTTCCCCTTTGCTCTTGGGCTTAATTTAACAAATAAATTGATTTAATCATTTGAACATCAAAAAGAGAAACTCAAGGTACTTAACCCATATATACATTAGACATTAGAGTCACATACATATGAAATCATGAATCAACTCAACATATTAGCCCACACTCTCTTTTAGCCGATTATCTAAGCCAAGATAAAAGCATCAATATGCTTGCCTCTAACCGAATACATGCAACATCAATCTACCTCATGTGGCCGAATATGCATGTCTATGTTGAGGCCGATTATATGCCTAATACTTCCTACAAATATGGTTACTTGTATTGACTACATACCATTTTGTTTCAAGTTCAAAACTCGGCTAATACACATATATACACTAGTAATCAATTACTAACATTTGCACTTCACCTTACTACCAATTCTCATCTACTTCCTACCATGGCCGAATGCATCAAGACACCATACCATTTCAATTTTGGTCATGGGTTAAACAAAGAACTTAATGTCTAACTCAAAAATGCTAAAAAGAAAATCCAAGAGTCATCAATCACCATCACATGTTTCACTACAAAGCTTCACACTTAGCATGCAAATGACATCGACACAAGTCCACCTTAGCCGAAACTTAGCTCATCTTCATGCCTCATCACCATAACATCAAACACCAACCAAGAAGACAACACCCATGGCCGAATATCATCTCCATCTCATAGCAAAGATTTAAACCATGGGCTAGGTAGAACTCAAGCTAACAACTAAAAATATACATGAATCTCATGGAGCAACATCAAACATACCTTAGCCTAGTTACATGCATGGCCGAACCTCTTCAACCTTTCTTCTTCCTTTCTCCTTAGAATTTTCGGCCAAAGATGTTAAAGGATGAACATTTTTTTTTTTCTTTTCTTTCTTCTATTCGGCCAAGTTCAACAACATGAGAACTTTTTTTTCTCTTTTTTTTTCTTCATCATTTTCCTTTTCATTATTTTATTACCATGCTCCGTATTTTATCATTTCTAACATAAAGCATTAACACAACATGTTTATGACATGTTTTACCCATCACATTTTGTCCACCCTCATTGTCATGGCCGGCCACTACTAATTAAGTGGGGAAATTGACATGCAAGTCCACCCTTTTGATTACATGCACTAATAGATCCTTATAGATTAACCTATCATATTTCAACAATGTTTCATATAAGTCCATTTTAATAAATTCACATAAAAATGATCAAATTAATGCATGAAACTTTCACACATGCATTTACTCACATCATAAACACAGAATATAACTTTTAATTATTTATAAGGCTCGGTTTCGTGGTCCCGAAACCACTTTCCGACTAGGGTCAATTTAGGGCTGTCACACGGCCAAGTCACATGCCCGTGTATGAGGCCATGTGGAACATACTGACTTAATTTCAAAATCAACACCAAGGGACACACGGCCGTGTACTTAACCGTGTGTCACACTCAACTGAGACACACGCCCGTCTCTCCACCCATGTTGACAAAAATAGGCTATTTATCAAGCCAATTTGCCACCCAATATGCATATACCTACACAACCAAAATGACATCAAATCATAGCATAATTGGACATCCAAATCAGCCACAACTAAGACTAAAATGTACCATTTCAATATCAATAACTAACATACTTATAATACCATATATTGGCCTACTCAAATCATGCCATTTCACATTTCGAAAACATTAATATACACCACTACAACTAAATATTTCTTAGCCTATAAATACAAGCACAACCATCCATAATTCATCAAGCATTAGCTACCTAAAATATTGCACTCAACAATTCATTACCAAGCAAGCATGAACCACATCACTAGTAGAAATTAAAACATATATATATACATCACATAATTTCCAAAATAAGCCAACTTACATGGCTATCACAAAACCAAACACTTAATAGTTACAAGTCAACACAAATGGCCAAAATCATGCTACATATACCAAAATAATCAAAGTTCCTATACATGCCATATACTTAATTTACCAAAGTTCAAAAGTACACAAAGATAGGTGGATAGTGTAAGGTAATCTCCAACGATCCCCGAATCCGAGCTAGCTTTGTTAACACTATAAAACATGGGAAAAATAAACAAAGTAAGCTACAAAGCTTAGTAAGCTCGTATGAAATAAACTTAATGCATTCACATAAATATAATTCAATAATATGAATACACCAACATGTAACTTACATTAGCTAAAAAACTTTCAAAACACTTATTCACAAAAATATATACTTTCATCATCACTTCTTTGATTCAATGCTAAAATAGGTTATACACATACTTGTACCATCCCGTACAAAACTCATTCACATTCTCGTCTTTCCTTTACTCGTTGAACCATTTATAAGAATTCAGATACTCAAGGGTCTCACACGATAAATACCTATACCATGGCCAGAAGCCAAATCAAGGTAACTTATCCAAAATTCTGATATCATGGCCCGAAGCCAAATCAATCGATATGCATGGCCCCGAAGCCAAATTAGTTTATCTCAAACCCGAAGTGCTATATCATGGCTCAAAGCCAACTCAAAGCATCCCTATTGACATGTCACTAGCATCCTAAACTATTCCTAAGGTTCAACCGGGCTTCCAACTGTCGAATCTTCGTCGAATTATTCCCAAACTTGTCTGAAGTCACATAATCACAATTTATGCTATATCAAAGTATATAATACATTTAAAATGAAATTATAACATACGAACTTACCTCGATTCAAAAACGACGAAATTGTCGATTAATCGAGTACTTTATCTTTTCCTTGATCCAAGTCTGTATTTCCCCTTTCTTCATCTAAATATATTTAAAATTAACTTAATTAATCATCTATTCATTCAATTTAGTCCAAAACAAACTTTAAAACACATTTACACTTTTGCCCTACATATTTCACATTTTTCACAATTTAGTCATTATTTCATAAAATCACAAATTAATGAAATTCACAATAGACCCATGCTAGCCGAATTAGTATTATGCCCCTAGCAACCCATATTTTTCATTTATTTCACATTTTAAACACTAACTTTACACATTTCTCAATTTAATCCCTATTTTATATTTTCACTAAAAATCACTTTACAAAACTTGCATAATTCATAATAAATATTCATAATCTATCATCAAACATCAAAAATCGTACATATTCATCAATGGAAACTTTCAAAATCTTTAACAGTGTTGCAAAATAGTCCATGGGCTAGCTAGTACTAGATGCAACAATCACAAAAACATAAAAATCATTAAAAACCAAGTCAAAATCACTTACCAATCAAACACACAAGTGACCTAGATTTTGGCTTTTCTTCCTCTCTAATTTTGGTTGATGAAGAACATAAAAGATGATAACAATGTTTTGTTTAATTAATTTTATTAACATCATTTTACAAATTACAAAATTAACCTTATTATAAAGCCATTTATTATCATCCATTTTATGTCCATCATTAACCATTAAATATATAATGGGTCTAATTACCACTTAAGGACTTCAAATTGTAGGTTCTATAGCTATTAGACACTTTTAGCTGATAGAACACTACTTTTTCACTTTATGCGATTTAGTCCTTTTTCTCAAATTAACCAATTAAACGATAAAATTTCTTAACGAAATTTTCACACAGTCATTCAATCATGCTGTAAACATTAAAATAATAATAAAATAAATATTTTGACCTCAGATTTGTGGCCTCGATATCACTATTCTGATTTGACTAAAAATGGGCTATTACACGCTTGGGCCTAATCGCCAATAAAACATACACTAAAGAAAATTCATAATAATTTCCTATGCCCTTAGTTTCGGTGTGCTATTATAGTGTTCCAATATATGATTCTGCTGCCTTAATCCTCGAGGCGAGGCTTCTGCAAGTGCCCCTCTAATACATATATAGCTTCTACTACACTACATTGATTAGGCGATGATTGGCTTGGTCCTTACACTCGATTTTCTTGTCATGTTTTATCCTATGAGTAAGTAGCTCTATAAGTTCTGAAGAACTTAGTCAGAATCTACTAAACAATATAATATAGTTTGTAACAGCCCATTTTTAGTGAAATCGAAACAGTGGTTTTGGGACCACAAATCTGAGGTCAAAATAATAATTTATTATTATTTTAATTCTTACAGTATAATAGTATGATTGTGTGAAAATTTCGTTAGTTTAAGTGCTTAATTTGATAAAAAGGACTAAATCGCGTACTTGTGTTCTATTAGCTAAAGGTGTCTAATAACTATGGAATATTAAATTAAAGGTCCTTAAGTGGTAATTAGTCCATAATAGGGTTAGTGGAAGTTGTTGTGTAACACCCCTTACCTGTACCCGAGGCCGGGATAAGGTACGAGGCATTACCGGACAAACATACAAACATTAAACTAAAATACGGGCCATAAAATTTCATTCATATTTCAAAACGTTCAGTCACTTGCACATAGTCCCTTATTTGAGTCTATGAAGCCCAAAACATACTTTAGAAAGGGTTTGGGACTAAACCGAGAACCTACGAAAATCTTGGAAATTTCATGCTTTAAGGCTCCACACGTCCATGTCCCAAAGTCGTGTTCCATACACGGCTGAGACACATGGTCGTGTCTCTACCTGTGTGGAATATACCTAGGCTATTTTCCAAGCTTTGGTCAACCTTAATCTCTTACACACTTATACAAAATCAAAAGCATATAACATGGTATTCATTTAATGATTAAATATTCTCAATTAAACCACAAACATAGCATTTGTATGTCATCAAACATGTGTCTCTCATACTCATTTTACCTTGTTTATTATAGTACCACTTATACATTTATACCAAGATTATCATCTTACAAAATATCTTCAACTTAATCATCCAGCATTCATATTTAAAACTAGATCATATCTTTATAAAATACCACAATTCAGATATGCAAAATAACATGTTTGCCTGAAAGATTTCAATTCAACTCCATACCCAACAAGCATTACATTGAGACTAGTCATATATATATATATATATACATGTCATGATACATATCATTCTCTTCCTGTTTTCTTATAAACACATATCATTTATTTCATTGTATCAATATTTCTTATACCATAGTTTCCATGTATTCCACATATAATTTATTTTCCTCCTCCTCCTCTCCATTCCACATCCTTAATGTATATAGCATTCTTGTAAGTACGATTTCACAATTTACTAATAAATGCTCACATCAAACTGTCCACACGAGTCATAGTCACTTACTTATTTATAATTCGAGCTACAGAGCTCCATATTAAGATCCATAAATTTCCCCTAAAACTAGACTCACATATCTTTCCACCATAAAATTTACATAATTTTTTGATTTAGACAATTAGTTCAGTTAATTCATTAAAACTTCCCCTGTTTTATTTTCTGACAGTTCTGACCTCTCTTCACTAAAAACTAAGTATCTCACAGTACAGAACTTAGATAATGTTCTTGTTGATTTATCTTGAAAATAAACTCATTAGGGATTTTAAAAATATAAGTTTAAGCCTCTAATTATTTTTATCCAAAATTTTGTGATTTTCCAAAGTCAGAACAGGGGATCACGTAATCATTCTGAACCAGTCTCACAAAAACATAAATATCTAAAAATATAGAACTCTTTTTCTTGCTATGTTTCCTTTATATGAAAATAGACTCATTAAGATTTAATTTGATATCTCATTGTCTCTGATTCAATTTCTATTATTTTTGGTGATTTTTCAAAATCACATCACTGCTACTGTCCAAAACAGTTTTATTGCTAATTCACTCTTTCACACGTTCTTTGTATTAACCTCATTTTAACATACATATCACAAATCATTTTCACCACATTTCATACATCACAAGTATAGGTCTATGATCACAAGGTCACCATAAAATCATCCTCATGTATAACTTATAGGTTTATAACCTCACCACATCCTGGTCACTTAATGAACACATCATTCACATAATCAAGTTCCTGCACTCAGAAAGCAATACATAGAGAGTCTCCCGTTGAACACTTCGGATCAATCCTCGATACTTGGTGGTTTCAGCACATAGCTCCACCCATCATATAGTTCGACTCTCTTGTACACATGGTGAACACTCAGTACCACCAATGTGACCTAGCCAATTTATCTTGTAGCTCTCTTGTCTACATGGTGTCCTTCACCTGGAACCACGTATGCGACCTAGCTACATATATCCCGTAGCTCTCTTGTCTACATGGTGTACACATAGTATCACTCATGCGACCTAGCTACATCATAATGTCTTGTAGCTCTCTTGTACACATGATGTGCACTCAACATGATACATGTGACCTAGCTACACACTATCTGTATCATCCAATCTTTTCGAAGGTTCAACCGGGATTTCTCTCTCTTTTCCAACAATTTCACCAATCAAGTAATTATCCACAAACATATTTCCAATATTATTATAAAATATCATAATACAAGTAATATTGATGTATTACTTACATATAAACTTACATCTCATTCAATATCAAGGCAATAACATTAAATTACACATTGCCTTATTAAAAATCATATGAACTTACAGCTTTCCCATAATATCCATAGTCATAGAAATCACATTTATGTTTGATAATTCAATGCACTTCATGTACCATAGACATATTTTAAATCAATTCATAAACTTGGCGCCATAATCATTTAATTTAATATAATTCAATTAATTCACTAAATTTAACTTTCAAATATAAATTACAGACATTATTGTTGTATTATTATCATACCAACTTACATACTTTCAACACCTTAGAAATCATAATGAATATATCAATTTTACATTGAAACATGCATAAATTTATGCTTATTATACATATGAACGTACCTCGATACTAAAATGGTCATTTTACCAACTTTCCTAATTTTCGATTTTTCTCTCATTCTAGGTTCAAATCTCGTTTTTTGGTATCTAAAACATCATATTTTACTTATTTAATTAATGTACTATTCAAAACAGTCCTTAACTCAAACTTTGGAAAAATTACAATTTTGCCCCTAAACTTTTACATATTTACACTTTTGCCCCTAGGCTGGGAATTAAACTTTATCCCTTTTTCTTATGTTTTATGACATGCTGATCACTTTTCCCTTCTATGGTAACATCAAATTCTCACTCTAACATATACTTATGACAATTAGGTATTTTTACCGATTAAGCCCTTTTACTCGTTTTCACTCAAAATTGAGTAGCACAAGCTGTCTAGCATAATTTAAAACCTCATATTCTATCATAAAACATCAAAATAAACACATTTCAACTATGGGAATTTTTCCAAATATGAACCCTAGCTTAAATTATTGCTAGAGTAAGCTTAATCAAATTACCGGGATTCCAAAAACGTAAAGAACTTGAAAAATGGGGTTATAACGGACTTACTATTGAGCTTGGAAAGCTTGAAAACCCTAACCATGGCTTCCCCCATGCTAATTTCAGCCTCCATGAGAAAGATGGGTCAATTTTGGCTTTATTTTCCCTTTTTATTTCTTTTAATTACCAAATGACCAAAATGACCTTCCTTACTAAACTTTCAAAAATTCCATCTATGTCCAATTTTTGTCCATCACTTAGAAATTGGTAAAATTTATATTTAAGACCTCCTAATTAATATTTCAAAGCAATTTCATACTAAAAACTTCTAGAATGCAAGTTTTTCAACTTATTCAATTTAGTCCCTAACTTCAAATTGAGCACTTTATGCATAGAATTTCTTCATGAAATTTTCACACAATCATGCAATCATATCATAGACCTCAAAATAATCATAAAATAATTATTTCTATCTGGGATTTTGTGGTCCTGAAACCTTTGTTCCAACTAGACCCAATTTTGGGCTATTACATGTTGGCTTGGTATAAGTGAAAATTTTGATATTTTTAAAGGTTATAAAAGTAATTAAGTAAATTATGTTAAAATAAATAAAACGAAACCAAAATTTTGGTGTTTTCATTTTCCTTAGCCCAAAATTGAAGAGAAGAAAAGCTATATTTTAGGGTTTCCCTCGGTCAAGACTATAACATCCTGATTTAGGGTCTAGTCAGAATAGTGGTTTCGAGACCACAAATCTGAGGTAATGAAATTTATTTTTATTATATTCTTTTGGTCTACAATTTCACGAAATGATTTCGTGAAATTCTTGTTCAACAATTTTGACGTTTGGCCACTCAATTTAGTCAAAAGGACTAAATTGTAAAAAGTGCAAAACTTGAGTTCTAGAAGCTGGAGGTGTCAAATTGCTTAGAAATTTTAAATTGGAGGTCCTTAAATGGTAATTAGGCCATTGGATAATTTTTTAGACAACAATGGACATGAAATAGGTGAAATAGAATATTTTTAAGTTAGGGGTATTTTGGTCATTTAGTAATTAAATGACTTAATAAACAAAGTAAAAGCCCAAAAATTTGTCCATCTTCCTTCTTGGCCGAAATTTGCAAGAGGAAGCCATGAATAGCATTTTCAAGCTTTCAAGCTCGATTGTAAGTCTGTTCTAGCCTCGTTTTTAATGATTTTTACGTTTTCAAAATCCTCGTAACAAGATCTACCTATTTCTACCATTTATTGGAGTTATGATGAAGGTCTAGGGTTTGACCCATGTAAGAAATTTTTTTATTTTGATGTTTCATGATAGATTATGTGTGTTTGTGGTTGGAGAAACAACTTTTGCTAAGTCATTCTCGGTGAAAACGTCCAAAAAGACTAAATTGTAAAAGTTATAAAATATGTAGTAAAAGTGTGTTTTAATGGACATTTTGGGTTGTTATAGTTATGAAAGTGATTCAGCTAGGCTTGTATGTTAAAGAAATTGAATAAATTTCATTTTGCAAGCGTAAGGGCAAAAGTGTAAATATGATAAAGTTTAGGGGCAAAAACATCATTTTTCCATAGTATATTTTTTGGGTCACATTGAATAATGTGACTAATAAGTGGGCTAAGTGTGATGCTATAGATCAAAGAAAACGAGATTCAGGCCTAGAACGAGGGAAAATGAGTAATTGACAATTAGGTCCCTTTTTGCCATTTTGGTGTTGAGGTAAGTTCATGAGTAAATATTACAATATTGTATCATGTTTTGATGCTTTATTAATGTATGAATTTCTATGTTTAATTTGTATAATGAGTGTATGAATGATATTATGGTAAATGAGAATGACATTGTGAACGAGTTTGACGAATATGTGTGTAACATCCTGATTTTCGGGTTTTTCGCGATTCCTGATATTTTAAGTAATTTTCTAAAATTTGGTATGTGATTATGGAATTCATAATTTGGGTGTGTAAATGGGCTTATGGAAGGCTTATGAGTTAGCCAAACCCGGTTGAATTTTTAAATTTTGGACTTAGGAGTTAGGGGTTCGGCTAGGTGCCCTTATATTAAGTTGTGGGTAAAGTGTATCACAAAAGAGCTTTGGTAGAGTGGCAAGGGTGGCGCCACTAAGCTCCTAAAAGGTGGCATGTGGAGCATAAGGGAAGACAGGATCGATTCCTGTGGTGGCAAATAAGATTATTTATTTTATGTGCGGGAAGGGTAAGTGTTGGAACCTAAGTGGATTCGTAAGAGGAGAGTTGGATCAAGTCAAACGCATGGATTAAGGAGGGATAAGGGAGAGATTTTAGGATTTGAGAGAAGGATAGAGCTTAGCCGTTTGGAAGGGGTTAGAGAGGGAATTCGGCAGAAGGGTATTAGGTTAGTAATTTCGGCATTAGGGTCTTAGCTGTGCCGTTTTCTCCTTTGTTTTAGTTTTTCTCTTCTTTCTTCTTCCCTGGCCAAATATACCATCTTTCCTCTCATCTTTTATCCCTTTTCTTATTCAAAAACCAGCCCATTACTTTCCTCTACTCATTTATTGTTCTTTCCTTAATCTCTACTTCTACCGAAATACCGCAAAAAAAGCCGAAATCAGTGAAGATAGGGGGTGCCGATTCTTTGTGACCAGCAACCTTTTCTTTTCTTTTTAATTGTTAGCGTCCAATTCCTTTACCTTTTAGGCATCCGGATTCAAGAGGAGAAAGACTGTGGTAAGTGCTCAAACTCTAAACAATTCCTAGGGTAACTTTTGGCCAAAAGCCGAAACCCCTCTAGTTTAGGGAGGTGGCCGAATGTGGGTGTAGGCCTTATGGGGTCTCCTTTTAACATTTTTGTGGTTTATTTAGTGGAGGAGCAGCAAGGTGTAGTGTCGACTTGGAGTAGCTTGGATCATCGGAGTGGCTAGACCTAGTCATCAATCGCGACAAATGTAAGATTCCTAAGGCCATTATGGATGGTGGCCGAATGTGTAAGTATTAGTATTAGATGATTTTTGGTTTGGTTCAATTATGGGAAGCTGATTATTAATGATGGATTATAGGAGAAATCGTGTAGGGGATCTCGTCAAGGAATATCGCCAAACAGGTGTGTAACGAACCCTTTTTCATAGCTTAAAGCGATAAATGCCGAAAAGCCGAAATGCCAAAACTCTGGCATTTCGAGGACTTGTGAGCAAGCGAACGCTCATTAGTAAATTAGATTCGTTGAGATGATGATCGTGAAGGTTGGAAAAGGTAAGAGTGTGATTTTTGGCATTCACGGTAAGTTGGGCCTCGAGGGGCTGAAATAGGGCCCAATGGGCATTCGGGCCCATTTGAGTAAAATTGGTAGAATATGGAAACTTGTTAAATTCTGCATAGAGACTGATAAAACCGTTATGGAATATAGGCTGAATAGGCCTAGATGACAAAATCGGCTAAGTAGGGCCATTAGGGGTTTTAGGCCCAATAACTCGATTTCGCTAAAAAATGGGCCAGAATCACTGTTTGCACCCATGAATTGTTAGTAACCGTTAATGAACATGGAAACCCTAATTTTTGGTAAAATTACAAGATTACCCTTATAACATGAAAATGACCGTTTTGCCCCTAGGTAAAAATGACCATTATACCCCTAGGGTTGATGGATGATTTTAATACATAGGATTTTGATAAACATGGTATGTATGATATGCACATGACATGTATGATATGCACATGATATGTATGATATGCACATGATGTAATCATAAATGCATTGGGTTGGGTTTTTATATGAATGGAGGAAGTGAAAAAGGGCTTATGCCCCAGTTATCAAAAGGGCTTATGCCCCAGTTATTAAAGGGCTTATGCCCCAGTTATTAAAAGGGATTTTGCCCCAGTTATTAAAAGAAGCTAGGCCTCCAGATATATGATAAAGCAGCTATGCTGCTAGTGGAGAGTTATGGCGGGGTCGGTCGAGTTAATCCCCACATGGTGTGCTGGTTGGTATGGGTGGAGAGTAGCGGAAGGTGGGTTGAGTAGTCTCCCCAAATGGGTTGCATTCTTTCATTGACATTACATGTGTTATAAAAATGGGCCTTTGGGCCACAACGTTTACAGTAAAGGCTTCGGCTTAGTAATATGAAATATGGAAAGGCTTCGGCCCAGAGTTATGAAATATGAAATATGAAAAGGGCTATGGCCCAGTACATGTTGAGATTGGATGTGGGCTTAGGCCCAACAGGCTGTTATTGTTTTGGGCTCTGAAAGGGGCTTGTTGCACACTGTGTTTCCAAACTCACCCGCTTTCCTTAACCTTGCAGGTGAGCCTTGATGTGGGGACTTGGGCCGGAGGGGATTCAGAGTGGCCACGGTGATTGTCTTTGGACTTTTAAATAAGCGTTGGTTTTTTTTAAATTTCCTTTAAAAATTATTTATTTTTGGGTTGTAATAAGGCCATTCTAACTTTCCTTTTATTTCTTTTCGGGATTATTTTAATTTTAATAACTTTAAAATTGGTTGATAATTATTCAAATGG
The DNA here is from genome assembly GCF_025698485.1 of Gossypium arboreum. Taxonomy (NCBI): domain Eukaryota; kingdom Viridiplantae; phylum Streptophyta; class Magnoliopsida; order Malvales; family Malvaceae; genus Gossypium; species Gossypium arboreum. The sequence goes on along the minus strand of NC_069075.1, from coordinate 61,510,272 downwards.
GCTAGACTTAGGACGTGTTTTCAAAACGATAATTGTTTTTAAAATATCTCAACGCCACGATTAATTGATTTATCAAAGACGTCCACTTAAACAAATTTAAACTCAGTATAACAAAGTGTAACACCCCAAACCCGTGACCGTCACCGGATTTGACCATGTGGTGTTACCGGGCTTACTTCCCTTATTTCTCTCTTGGAAATATTTAATTGCTGTTCCAGGCAGGCTAGCTAACTGCGTCACTGTCGCCTTAAAAAATCATATCTCGAGTTTCAACACTCGGAAACTGATTCCATAAATTTTCCCTGAATTTAGACTCATATATCTATCCATGGATTTATTTCTAGAATTTTTGGTCGGGCCAATTGGTACAGTTTATTAGTTAAAGTCACCCATGTTACAGGGGTCGACTACACTGACCTCCGCACGTTACAACTTGAATATCTCTCTGTACAAGGATTTAATACTGGTGCCATTTGTTTCTAATGAAACTAGACTCAAAATGGAATCTACACATATAAGGCATGACTTCTAATTCTTTCTGGATAATTTATAGTAAATTTTCAAAGTCGCGACAGGGGACCCAGAAACCGTTCTGGCCCTGTCTCACGAGAACTTTAATATCTCTCAGTATACTGCTCATATGGTCGTTTCGTTTCGTCCATATAAGAATAGATTCATCAAGGTTCAATTTCATAATTTATTCACTATTTAATTCTACTTCTACTATTTTTAGTGATTTTTCAATCTCATCTCACTGCTGCTGTCCGCAACAGTTACTGCAGTAGACTATGCCAATTTCATGAATCTTTCCTTGGCCTTACTAATCATCCATCATACATGACACAAATTATGGCCACCTTATCAAAATTAAAGTTTCTAAGACTCGTGGCTATAGGTTCTCGCATCCCACTCAATCGACCACATAGGCCATTTTCACATGGCTTAAAGTTTACAACCCACAGTTCACAAAACATAATAGCCTATACATGCCAAATGTTCTTCAACTACGAAGACAATACCAAAAGATTTCCAGCCGGTGTGATGACTTCAACGACGGTTCCGAGCACGCAAACAATATGAGTCCAAGAGACCTAAAATGGGTGACAAGAAAACACCGAATGAGTTTATAACTTAGTAAGTCATAAGCATTCAACAACCATCCATTAATAAAGTTACCACAACATGAAACAATAAACGAGGCTAGGTACTCATCCATATCAAAACTATACCATAATTCCTCGGACCTTTCGGTTCAATCTCATACCAAGTCATACATCCACATTTCATATTCTATACAATGAGATATTTGAGGCATTTTTACACACCAACTCATTCACACCACAATCATACAATTGCAATCATCACATAGATTTAAAGCTTACCAAGCTCAACCCCGAGCATGATCATATTTCCTATTCGTCATGAGCTCAAGGTACTTACCCGATCCGCTGTCCATACTCAACTCGATGGAGACACACCCTCCATATAATTGTTCGATTGGAGATATATATATATATATATATATATAGTACGCACACACAGTGCTTAATACTCGATTTCGCACACGGTGCCATGCGATTTAAGCCCGCACACATAGTGCCATACCCTTGAGCTCGCACACTTAGTGCCATATATTTCCAGCATGCACACTTAGTGCCATATATTTCCAGCATGCACACTTAGTGCCAATCTCGTCACCGTACACACGTATTGTTCACAAGACTTAGTGCCGAAAGCAAACTTTCTACACATTTCACTATTTCTTTTACATTCAACAAATGTCATCATTCCATACACATACATTTTCATTTATATATGTATATCATCCCATTAAACACAATTGCATAGATTTTACAATCATTTAAGCAACATCAAATATGTGCTTGATGACTTACCTCGGATGTTGTCGCACATTTTCAACGGCTATTCAATTACTTTGTCTTTCCCCTTGTCCAACTTTGATCCTTTGAGTTCTTGAGCTAGTTCACACAAATTTAACTTATTAAAACCTCATTATGCTAGCTTATGGCCGAATATGACAAGGAGTTTAAATGGTCATATGGCCACCCTTTAGCTTGAATACACAATGGTCATGCACATTTTATATTACATCAAGCAATTCAATACAATTCATTCAAGCATCAAGGAAAAGCTAAGGCCATCAATAGGCTACCTAAGGCCGAATATACACATCAACATATGTATTTGTTCTTGTGGCCGAACATACACATCCATGTTAAGGCCGATTTCCACACTTGATACATTCTACAAGTAAGGTCGCTTGTATCGACTAAACACCAATTTGATTCAAGTTCACAACTAGGCTAATATGCACATATACACTAGTAAATCAAACACTAACATTTGTACTTCACCTTACTAGCACTTCTCATTCAAATGACATGAACAACGAACATAGTTTCCTTTTATTTCCTACCATGGCCGAATGCCATACAACACCATACCATGCATCATTACAAGCTTTACTTTTAGCATGCAAATAACATCCACAAATCCACCTTAGCTGAACCTTAACTCATCTTCATGCCTCACCACCACAACATCAAACATCAAACATCAATGATGCCAAGAAGACAACACCCATGGCCGAATATCATCCCCATTTCATGGTAAAGGTTTAGACCATGGGTTAGGTGGAACTCAAACTATCAACTAAAAACATGCATGAATCTCATGGATAACTTCAACATACCTTAGTCTAGCAAACTCCCATGGCTGATTTTCTCAAGCTTTCCCCCTTCTCCCCTTTCTTCTATTCGGCCAAGAAAACCAAAGGATGAACAACCACTTTTTTTTTTCTTTCTTTCTTTGTTTTGTTTCTCTCATGTACGGCAAAGGGGGAAGCATCCACACTCATTTTTTTTTCATTTCTTTACCCATGCTCTTATTTTATTATTTCTAACATCCACCACTAGCAAAACATGTTTAAGACATGTTTTCTTTTGCCCATCTTCATTACCATGGCCGGCCACTTCCTTTTCTTTGGGTAAATTGACATGCAAAACCATTCTTTTGCATGCATATACTATTAGACCATTGAAAGATTAGCCTATCACCTTTCAACAATGTTTCATATAAGTCCATTTTAATAAATTCACATAGAAATGATCAAATTAATGCATGCAACTTTCACACATGCATTTACTAACATTATAAACATAGAATATAACTTTTAATTACTTATAAGACTCGGTTTAGTGGTCCCGACACCACTTTCTGACTAGGGTCAAATTAGGGATGTCACACAAAGTGTGGCTATGGTTGTGGGCATGTCTAGGATTGGATCCAATCAAAGAGCTTGGTACTTAAGCAGCCTTCATGGCTCACCTCCTCCGCCTCGGATACCTACACTGTGCCTAGCTTCCATACACTTTGTTAACTCAACAAAATATATGGCTTTTAAAACACTAAAACGAAACACGGATTTTTAACTCCAATGTGGCACGTCAGATTTGGCCATAACGTCTGGGCCGGGTTTGGGGTGTTACAATGTGATATTGAGAAAAATCCTGTTTTAACTTTAGGAATGATTTAGGATACAATGTGACATGTCACTAGGAACTATGTGATTATGAGCTTATAATATTATGGGTATATGTGACTGTGAATCCACGTCCTAGTCAAGTACGTCCTACCGGTGGCTGGGAAGCCTAACATGTGTTGCGGGTACCTGTCAGCTTGTGTGAGCAACCTGTGTAGCTACGTCCTAACTGTCAGCTTATGTGAGCAGGCCCGTGATTAGCTCGAGAGCAAGCAATGTGTGATATGTGATATGAGGTAGCATGTGGCTACGTATGAAACACTATGTGCAAGCTTTCTATGTACCCAATAGTATTCCATGTGGTTCAACGGGTAAATCAAAGATGAGTATGACTATTAAATTACTACGAGTGAATAGGAAAATATGTAAGCCTATACTTGTAAATTCATGATTATGGTGGAAATAATTGTTTATTATTCATTGTGATTGATAGTGTACATACACGTGATATTGGATATATGATAAATATAAATGATGATTATGTGTTAGGCTTTTGGACTGAATTGATGTGACAGCCTTAAAACGACCCTAGTCGGAATGTGGTTTCGGGACCACAAAAAAACGAGGCATAAAAATAATTTGATATTTATTTTGATGCTTATAATATGTGTTAACTCATGTGTGACATTTTTGATGCTTTAATTTAGAGTTATAAATGTGAATTTCACTAGAAAGGATCTAGTAGAAAACTTTGAAAGTATGATGGGGGAATGTGTGATGACTAATTAAAGCATGCATGCAAAACAATGGCCTTGCATGTCAAATACCCTCTTTTACAAGTGATGGCCGGCCATGACAAAGAAATATGGGCAAAACATGTCATAGACATGTTTTGTTGGTGAATCATGGGTGAAAAAAATAAATTAATGAGCATGGGTAATAAAGAAATGGAAAAAGAAAAAAATGGTCTCATGCATGCCCCATTGACGTGTATTGAGGAAGAGAAAAGAAAAAAATTTGTTCATCCATTTTTCATTCTCTCTTGACCGAAAATACTAGAGGGGAAGGGAGGAATTTTGCTTTATGCATGGTTTGGAAGAGGATTAGGAAGAGGTTTGGCTATACTTGCATCAAGATTAAGGTATGTTTGAGGTTATGCCATGAGATTCATGCATGTTTTTAGTTGATAGCTTGATGCTCTTGTTAGCCCATGGTTCAAACCTTTGTTATATCATGGGGATGGTATTTGGCCAAGGTGGATTTTGTGTTAATGCCATTGCATGTTAAATATGAAGCTTGCTAATGATATATGTGATGGTGGATTGATGACTCTTGGACTTTCTTTTTAGTATTTTTGAGTAAGACATTAAGTTCTTTGTTTAATCATGACCAAAATTATGGTGTTGTGATGTATTCGGCCATGGTACATCCAAAAGTGTGATTTATGCTCATTGCATGGAAAGTAAGATTTGTGTTTTGAAATTATGTTCATGTTTAGTTACAATCAACTTGAGATTCGGCTCTAGCATATATATATGTATATATGTTTGTACATGATGTATTGGTATGACATATATACTATTTCAAGGTGTATATTTGCTTGTGATGATGTTTCGGTTATGAAGTAAATGAGAGATGTGTATTGAGCTACGATATGTAATGCGTTAGTTAGTAAAATGTATGTTGCTTTTGTGTGGTATTAAGTGTATAATTGGCCTCAACATGGACATGCATATTCGGCCACATGAGGGGAAATTGGTGTGCATGCATTCGGTTAGAGGCAAGCATATTGATGCCTATTCTTGGCTTAGAAAATTCGGCTAAGAGGAATATTAACTAATGTGTTGAGTTCGATTCATGATTTCGTACACATGCGACTTTGATGCCTAATGAGTATATATATATATTGGCTAAGTACCTTGTATTCCTCTTTCGATGCTCAAATGATTAAATCGATTTATTTGTTAAATTAAGCTCAAGAGCAAAGGGGAACTAGATCCGACAAAGGGAAGGAAAAAGTGGTCGAATAGCCATTGAAATCGTTCGACGACATCCTAGGTAAGTTCTTGAGTAATAGAGCTTAAATTCTGAATTGATTAGATCATGTTTAAAGCAAATTAAAATCATGCTCTTTGTGTGTGGCTATTGAGCCGAAATTGCAAGTGTGAAAAGTGCCTTGTGTTTGAGTTTTGCTAATGAAAATGAAATACGAATGTGTCATAATTTATTGATAATTGTGCTCGGTTATTGAATGATGTCCGGCTAAGTCCCAAGGCTTTGTGCTAAGTGACTATATCCGGACTAGGATCCGAAGGTATTCGTGCGAGTTAATAAATCCGGGCTAAGCCCGAAGGCATTTGTGCAAGTTATTAAACCCGGGTTAAGTCCCGAAGGCATTCGTGCGAGTCACTATAACCGGGCTTCGTCCCGAAGGCATTTGAGCGAGTCGTTATATCCGGTTAAGTTCCAAAGGTACGTGATTCGAGAATGAGCGATCTTGCTGTAAAATTTTCAGTTAATACGCTTGAAAAATTCCAGCAATGAGGTATGTTCGTATGTGCTTCAATTAGTTGATTCCCTTCGAATAATATTCGCTCAGTCGAGTAATGAATTTCCGGTATTTGGCTAAGATGATCCCTTATGTATGAACATAGGGGTTGGAATGTGAAATGAGTAGGATATTGAGAATTTGTGCATATGAAATTATCCGTTAGCTTTATGAATGCTATGCTTTTGTTGTGCTGGAATTTCTTGCTCAAACTTACTAAGCATAAATTGCTTACTCCGTTTTCTCTGTTTCTTTGTTTATAGATTTTGGCTCGTCGATTATCGGACTCGGGATTTTTGGAAGTCAAGTCTCCCACACTATCAAAGCCCCCATTTTGGTACAATTTTGGTTGAACTTTGAAATGGCATGTATAGGACTACCCTTTTGTTGAAGGTCATGTACCTTTCGGTTTTGTGTAAACTTGGAAAGCCATGCGAAAATGGCTTATATACGTTTTTAGCATAGTACCATAATCATTTGTATGTTGATCATTATGAGGTATGGAATTGTTTTGAAACGATTAGCCATTGGAATGGTTAATCATGATCACACTTTGTGCTATGTATGCAAAAAGGGCTAATTGAATCATGGAAATCATGAAATAGGTAAAGCCTACCATAAAGGCAGATGCTGACAGCAGCAGTGATGTGGATGTGAAAAATCATTAAAAATAGTAGGAATGGTATTAAATAGTGAATAAATTATGTAAATGAACTTTGATGAATCTACTTTCATATGGAAGAAACGAAACGGTCATATGAGTTATATGTTAAGAGATATTAAAGTTCTCGTGAAACAAGGCCAGAACGGTTTCTGGATCCCCTGTTCCGACTTTGGAAATTCATTGTAAATTAACCAGAGATAATTAGGAGCCATGCCATATATGTATAGATTCCTCTCTGAGTATAGTTTCTATAGAAACAAACGGCATCAGTATTAAAGCCCTGTACAAGGAGATATTCAATTCCTAACGCACGAAGGTCAGTGTAGTCCAACCCTAGAATAGGGGAGACTTTAACTAATAAACTGTACTAATTGGCTTGACCAAAAATTCTAGAAAAAATCTGTAGATGGACATATGAGTCTAGTTTCAGAGAAAAATTACGAAACTAATTTTCGATCTTTGAAACTCAAGATATGATTTTTAAGGCGACAGTGATGCAGTGACCAGCTAGTCTGAAAATTTCTAAATGGACTGTGAAAATAGTTAAGTCTGTGTGCACCTCGTGTCCGATTCCGGTAACGGACTCGGGTACGGGGTGTTACAATTGAAATGTGATCTAATATGTTTATATGCTTAAATTGTATTTCAGCAGGTATGTTAAGAATGAGAAAGTATGCGACTATATTGCGAGCGATACAGGTATGTACATAGAACTCATGTGAAGTGAATTTGGTAAATGATGAATATGTGGTAAGAATGCATACGAGAAGGTTATGCTGTGAAATATTGATAACCTTGTGACTAAAGATCTACATTTATGATAAATGGATGTATGATAAGAATTGAAAAATAATCATCTATTGGGCTTATAAGTCTAACTGAGTTGTGATATAGTACGATGTATATACTTAAGCTGTGATTCAATAGATATGTGAAAGATTGTTAAGCTATATGTGAAAATTATGATAACTCGTAAATGATATGCATGTTGTTAAGTGAGTTGAAATAACTTGCTAATAATGTGATATGCTATAATGGGGAGATTATGGTTGCTAGTCTAATGCCAAGACATACAATTAGTGTTTGTAAGAAAAAAGAGTAAGCATTATGAATGAGTAAGTGATAATCATGGGATTTAATGCAAATTATAATAATAGTATCCTTACGTATGGATAAAGTAAATGAATGTTAGTAGTTGTATATTATTTGCAAATGAACTTACTAAGCTTTGAAGCTTACTCCCTTTTCTTTCCCATGTCTTATAGGTTAATTTAGCTAGCTCATGTTGGAGACTGCCGGAGATGCCATCACACTATCAAGCTATCATTTGGGTATAAGTGAACACAAGTATTTTAAGTTTATGACATATATAGAGACTTTGTCTTTTGATTAATTATGTCATTATTAATTTTTCCAAGTGTGTTGGCATATAGTGAATTAGTGATTCATTTTGTATATGGCCATGCGATATGATTCATATTGATTATTTAGTTGTAAATCTATTCATATATGCATGCACGTGCCAAGGTAATACATGAGGTGGTTAAAATTTTTTTGGCATGTATGAATTGTGGATGTGACTATGGATGTTTGATGATGGAATTGTGAGTGAGTGGCATGATAATACTAAGACATGAGTATGTTAAATGGAAGTAAACTTCAACTATTAGTGCATGCAAATTTATAAATTTGGCTTGACAAAGTATGAAGTTTTATGCATGTATTAGTAAAGATGGAATGATCATGATCATGTCTTGTTTGTGTATGTTTTAAGTTCTCAATTATGCCATGTTAAGTGCCCTTGAAGTCATGTATGTGTTTGTGCAAATAATGGTGGCAATTGGCTTGGAAAATAGCCTTGTATTTGTCTAGACGGGTAGACACACGAACATGTGCCTAGGCCATTTGTGACACACAGTCTGCCCCATGGGCGTGTGATTCGGTCGTGTGTCCCCTATGTAATAGTCTGGTTTAGACCTTAGTTAGAATAGCTGTTTCGAGACCACAAATCCGAGTTCAAAAAATATTTTAATATTATTTTCTGTGTATGTGATATGTGAATTTATATTTGCGAAATTTCTGTGATTTAATTTATCTATTTCTGTGCTTAATTATGAATTAGGACTTAATCGTGTAAAACGCACAAGTTGCATGCTAATTGCAAAAGTGTAATATCCTGAATTAGGGCTTAATCGGAATAGTGGTTTTGTGACCACAAATCCGAGATAGAAATAATTATTTTATAATTATTTTGATGAATATGATATGATTGCATGATTGTGTGAAAATTTCGTGATGAAATTCTATGCCTAAAGTGTTTAAATTGAAAGTAGGGACTAAATCGAATAAGTTGCAAAATTTGCATTCTAGAAGTTTTTAGTATGAAATTGCATTGAAATATTAATTAGGATGTCTTAAATAGCAATTTGACCAATTTTAAGTTCATGGACAAAATTAGGACATGGAAGGAATATTTGGAAAGTTTAGTAGTAAGGGCATTTTGGTCATTTAGTTATTAAAATGAATTAAAAACAAAATTAAAAGCCAATTTTTGTCCATCTTCTTAATTAGGCCGAAATTTCAAGGTTTCATTAGGCCGAAATTTCAAGGGTTCTCCATAGTTAGGGTTTGTTTCAAGCTTCCAAGCTCCATAGTAAGTGATTCCAAGCCCCGTTTTTAATGTTCTTTACGTTTTTGGAATCCCGGTAGCTCGATTAAGCTTATGTTAGCAATAATTCAACCTAGGGTTTATATATGGAAAAATATCCATAGGTGAAATTTGTGTATTTTGATGTTTTATGATAGAATATGGGGTTTTAAATTATGTTAGACAACTTGTGCTACTCGGTTTTGAGTGAAAACGAGTAAAAGGGCTTAATCGGCAAAAATACCTAATAGTCACAAGTATATGTTAGAGTAAGAATTTGATGTTGCCATAGAAGGGAAAAATGATCAGCATGTTATAAAACATAAGAATAAGGAATAAAGTTTAATTCCCGAGCCTAGGGGCAAAAGTGTAATTATGCAAAAGTTTAGGGGCAAAAGTGTAATTTTTCCAAAGTTCGTATTAAATGCTGTTTTGATGAATGTATGTATTAAATGATTCGGGGTCATTACTTTCCGGCCGACTTGATGTTGTTGCCGTTTGATGAATTTGATGTTATTTTGGGTATGGATTGGTTGACATTGCATGATGCTATAATAAATTGCAAAGAAAAGGTTATAGAATTAAAGTGTGAAAACGGTGAAACTCTATGGGTTGAATCAGATAAATCAAAGGCATTGTCTAGTGTGATTTCTTTGATGTCGACTCAGAGATATTTGAGAAAGGGTTATGAAGCTTATTTGGCGTATGTAATTAATACAAAAGAAGTTGAAAAGAAAGTTGAATCAGTGCTGGTTGTGTGTGAATTTGCGGATGAATTTCTAGAAGAATTGTCGGGTTTGCCTCCAGTCAGGGAAGTAGAATTTGGTATAGATTTGATATCGGGAATAGCTCCGATCTCGATTGCTCCATATAGAATGGCACCAACAGAGTTGAAAGAATTAAAGTCACAGTTGCAAGAGTTGACTGATAAAGGCTTTGTGAGATTAAGTTTTTCATCTTGGGGTGCTCTCGTGTTATTTGTGAAAAAGAAGGATGGTTCTCTGAGATCATGTGTTGATTATCGGCAGTTAAACAAGTTGACAATCAAAAACAAGTATCCATTGTCGAGAATTGATGATTTGTTTGATCAGCTAAAAGGAGCGACATGGTTTTCAAAGATTGACTTGAGATCCGGTATTATCACCGCGAGTGAAAGAGTCGATGTGCCTAAAACCGCTTTTAGAACAAGGTACGGTCATTATGAATTTTAGTTATGCCATTCGGGTTGACAAATGCTCTCTTTGTGTTTATGGACTTAATGAATCACATATTTCGCCATACCGGACAGATTTGTTGTGGTGTTTATAGATGATATTTTAATTTATTCAAAAGATGAGACAGAGCATCTTGAGCATTTGAGGATAGTTTTGCAAACTTTGTGAGATAAGCAATTGTATGCTAAGTTTAGTAAAAGTGAATTTTGGCTCGGGAAGTTGGATTTTTGGGTCATATTGTTTCAGGTGATGGTATACGGGTTGATCATAGTAAAATTTCAGCCATTATTGATTGGAAACCACCGAAAAATGTAACTGAAGTTAGGAGTTTCTTGGGGCTAGCTGGGTATTATCGGCGGTTTGTAAATGGATTTTCTATAATTGCTGCTCCTATGACTAGACTACTCCGAAAGGATGTTAAATTTGAATGGACGGAAGAATGTCAACAGGGTTTCGAAGAATTGAAAAAGCTATTAACTGAAGCACTAGTGTTGATACAACCCGAATCAGGTAAAGAATTTGTGGTGTATAGTGATGCTTCTCTAAATGGTTTGGGGTGTGTACTCATGCAAGAAGGAAAAGTGGTGGCTTATGCTTCGAGGCAGTTAAAACCTCATGAAAGGAATTATCCTACTCACGATTTGGAATTGGCTGCAGTGGTGTTTGCTTTGAAGATTTGGCGACATTATTTGTATGGTGAAAAGTGCCGAGTATATATCGATCACAAAAGTTTTAAATACTTGATGTCACAAAAAATACTTGAATTTGAGACAGCGAAGATGGTTAGAGTTATTGAAAGATTACGAGCTTGTTATTGATTATCATCCGGGAAAAGCGAATGTGGTTGCCGATGCTTTAAGCAGAAAGTTGTTGTTTACTTTGAGAGTTATGAACACTCAGTTGAAAATGTCAAATGACGGTTTGATTCTAGCAGAGTTAAGAGCAAGACCGATGTTTTTACAAGAGATTTTTGAAGCTCAAAAAAATGATCAAGATTTGCTAGCCAAGAGAAAACAAAGGTGAAGTTGATATCGGATCGATTTCGAATCGGTTCGATGGTTGTTTGATGTTTAAAAATCGGATTTGTGTACCGAAAAATGATGAGTTGATTCAAAAGATTTTGCATGAAGCACATAATGGTTGTTTGGAGGTTCATCCGGGCAGTACAAAGATGTATAATGACTTAAAGAAAATGTATTGGTGGAGTGGAATGAAAAGAGATATTTCCGAGTTTGTATCAAAGTGCTTAGTTTGTCAACAAGTGAAAGCTGAACACCAAGTACCTTCGGGATTACTTTAGCCTATTATGGTTCCTGAATGGAAATGGGATCGGATTACTATGGATTTTATATCAGGGTTGCCGTTAACTCTAGGGAAGAAAAATGCCATCTGGGCAATAGTTGACAGACTGACTAAATCGGCTCATTTTATTCCTAAGACGCATGCATTATTCTCTTAATAAGTTGGCTGAATTGTATATTCGAGATTGTTAGACTTCATGGGATACCTTTGTCAATCATTTCGGATAGAGATCTGAGGTTTACCTCACGATTTTGGCAAAAATTGCAAGAGGCATTAGGTACAAAGTTAAATTTCAACACTGCCTTTCATCCACAAACTGATGGACAATCAGAGAGAGTAATTTAGATTCTTGAAGACATGCTCAGATGTTGCGTATTGGAATTTCAAGATAGTTGGGAAAGGTACTTACCATTGGTAGAATTTGCTTATAATAATAGTTATCAGACGAGTTTGAAGATGGCACCTTATGAAGCATTATATGGTCGTAAATGTCGGACGCCATTGTATTGGACTGAACTCAAGGAAAATCAGATTTATGGAGTTGATTTAATAAAAGAAACCGAAGAAAAGGTGAAAGTGATTTGAGATTGTTTGAAAGCTGCTTCAGATAGAAAGAAATCTTATTCGGATTTGAAACGAAAAGAAATGGAGTTTCAAGTTGGTGATAAGGGCAAGTTAAGTCCGCGTTTTATTGGACCGTATGAAATAATTGAAAAAGTTAGACCGGTAGCATATCGGCTAGCGCTACCACCTGAATTAGAGGAGATTCATGATGTGTTTCACGTATCTATGTTACGTCGGTATCGTTCGGATCCTTCATATATAATTTCACCGACAGAAGTTGAACTACGACCGGATATGACTTATGAAGAAGAACCGATTAAGATTTTAGCTCGAGAAGTCAAACAACTAAGAAATAAAAGTGTTGCACTTGTGAAAGTGTTGTGGCAAAAGCATGGGGTAAAAGAGACTACATGGGAACCTGAAGAAACTATGAAAAACCAATACCCACACCTGTTTACCAGTAAGATTTTCGAGGACGAAAATCCTTAAAAGGGGGGAGAGTTGTAATATCCTGAATTAGGGCTTAATCGGAATAGTGGTTTCGTGACCACAAATTCGAGATAGAAATAATTATTTTATAATTATTTTGATGAATATGATATGATTGCATGATTGTGTGAAAATTTCGTGATGAAATTCTATGCCTAAAGTGTTTAAATTGAAAGTAGGGACTAAATCGAATAAGTTGCAAAATTTGCATTGTAGAAGTTTTTAGTATGAAATTGCATTGAAATATTAATTAGGAGGTCTTAAATAGCAATTTGACCAATTTTAAGTTCATGGACAAAATTAGGACATGGAAGGAATTTTTGGAAAGTTTAGTAGTAAGGGCATTTTGGTCATTTAGTTATTAAAATGAATTAAAAACAAAATTAAAAGCCAATTTTTGTCCATCTTCTTCATTAGGCTGAAATTTCAAGGGTTCTCCATATTTAGGGTTTGTTTCAAGCTTCCAAGCTCCATAGTAAGTGATTCCAAGCCCTGTTTTTAATGTTCTTTACGTTTTTGGAATCCCGGTAGCTCGATTAAGCTTATGTTAGCAATAATTCAACCTAGGGTTTATATATGAAAAATATCCATAGGTGAAATTTGTGTATTTTGATGTTTTATGATAGAATATGGGGTTTTAAATTATGTTAGGCAACTTGTGCTACTCGGTTTTGAGTGAAAACGAGTAAAAGGGCTTAATCGGCAAAAATACCTAATAGTCACAAGTATATGTTAGAGTAAGAATTTGATGTTGCCATAGAAGGAAAAATGATCAGCATGTTATAAAACATAAGAATAAGGAATAAAGTTTAATTCCAGAGCCTAGGGCAAAAGTGTAATTATGCAAAGTTTAGGGAAAAAGTGTAATTTTTCCAAAGTTCAGATAAATGCTGTTTTGATGAATGTATGTATTAAATAAGATTAATTTGGCATTATAGATCAAGAGAAACGGGATTCAAGTCACGATCGAGGAAAAGAAAAGATTGTGGACTAAATTGCAAAATCTTTATATTTTGGTACCAAGGTAAGTTCATGTGTAAATAATATAGCATAATTGTTATTTTTAAGTTATTGATGTTAATTATAAGATACGCTGATTTTTAATCGTGAAATGTTATGCTTTGTGGTTAATGTTGAGTAATATGCAAATTATGTTTACTACTTGATAAATATGAATTGCTACCGAGTATCGGTTCCGATATTCCATGGAAGACGACAAATGTGAGATCGAGGGAAAAAGCCCGTTTGAACCTTAAGAATAGATTAGGATACAAGTGACATGTCACTAGGATGGTTGAGCATCCGAACTCGTTGAGTTGAGTCCGAGTTCACTTATGGATTCAAATGTCCGAACTCGTTGAGTTGAGTCCGAGTTCGTGAGATGTAACTAGGCAGCCGAACTCGTTGAGTTGAGTCTGAGTTCACTTATGGATGCGAACGCCCGAGCTCGTTGAGTTGAGTCCGAGTTCACTTAGGGGCGGGTTACATGATTTCTTGATTACATATGAGGCACTTATGTGCAAATTATCCGTGTATCTGAGTTGTATTCTGATGTGTTCAACGGGTGAAATTTCTAGTGAAATGGAAGAACACTTAAGATGCAAGCGACGTTTTGGTAAGTGTTGTGAAATGGACACTTTGGACAGGTATGTTCTTAACCCTCGGGTTGAAAATAGATACAACAACGATAAGGTGGTAAGATGATGAATGATGTTTAGAAATGTGATATATGTTTTGGTGATACCATGCTAAAGTTGTTTGGTATATTTGTATTGTTATGTTACTTGTTATTTACATATGAACTTACTAAGCATTTATGCTTACTCCTCCTCTTTATTTACTGTAGTTTTGAACAAGCTAGTTCGGGAATCGGACGGGTCAAGGTTCGATCACACTATCTAAAGGACTTTCATCCGGGTAATCGGCTTGTAAAACTTAAGTATGGCATGTATAGCAATATACTTATTTTGTGTAAATAATTTTATGATATAGCCATGATTGGTTGAGAAAATGTTTGATATTGATAAGTCATGGTGATGGTTAAATTTAGATCATGTTTGATATCATGGAAGTTTAATAGGTTATCTAGTTCATAACAACTCATGAAAAGATGAAACTTGCCTTAAAATGTAATATTGTCAAAGAATGCCATGAATTTGAAAAATCACTAAAAATAGTATAAATGGAATTAAATGATGATCAAGTTATTAAATTGAAGCTTAATGAGTATATTTTCATATGGATAAAAAAAACTGGCATATAAATTATACTTTATGAGATATTTGAAACCTTGTGAAACAGGGCCAGAGTGATTTCTGGATCCTCTGTTTTAGCTTTAAAAATTCATAATAAATTGTAAAAAAATAATTAGAAGTCATTATTTATATGTACAGATTCTTTATTGAGTCCTGTTTTAAGAGAAACAAACCTCGTAGTCATTGAAATTCTGTATAGAGAGATATCTAATTCGTAATACACAGAGGTTAGAGCAGTCGAACCCTGAAATAGGGGAGACTTTAACTAATAAACTGTACTAAGTGGCCCAACAAAAATTCTATAAAAAAATTAGTAAATAGATATATGAGTCTAGATTTATGGAAAAGTTACGTATTTTGATTTTGAGTTTCGTAACTCGATATATGATTTTTCTTGTAACTGTGATGCGGGTAGCTAGAAAGCTGTGAATGTAGAAACAAATGATTTGAAGTTCTTAATTTGATAAATTATGTTTGGTAACTCCTCAAGCTTGACTCCAGCGACGGTTTTGGGCGTGGGGGCGTTACATTAAGTGCCTATTTGGCTTGGCTTTCTATAGTAAAGGTCCTTAAGTTGTTATTAAACCATTGGAAGCATGAGTGGACTATTATGGCCTTATTATAATGATTTATTAATGGCTTAATAAATGGGGAAAAATTGGTGTTTAGTATTTTATGTTAATTAAAGTAAACAAAATGCATGAAATTAGCCATTTCCCATGTGTTCTTGCCGAAAATACCAAGCAAAATAAAAAGAAAAAGAGCCTTATGGTTTCGACATTTGCAAGCATCAATTAGGTATGTATTTTTGATCGGTTTTTGATAATTTTTACGTTTCTATGATCGTTGCTTCGTGTTCTTCAAAGCCCATGTCTGAATTTATGTTTCTGTTAAAGATTTCATGAAATGCCATTGTTGATATCATGAGTTTTGTGATGTTTTTGGATGAATTATGAAGGCTTGCTAGATGAGTTATAAGTTGTCTTTGAATTTTTATGAAATTGAGCTATTTGAGCTAATTTGTGAAAATAGGGTTTTAGAGGACTAAATTATGAATTAAATATGTTGTTTGGGCTTGTATAGAAGCCATGTATATTCGGCCAAGCTATAGTCTTGATGAATTTTGCATATTTGTGATTTTGTGAAAAATGGACTAAATTTTCAAAGTGTGAAATTGTAAGGGCTAAAATGAAAAGTTCCCTAAATATATGTATATGGATTAAATTGAATGTAATAGATGATTGAATGGTTGAAATTTGTACTGTATTAGATCAAGAACAAAGAAAATCAGACTTAGATCGGGGGAAGTCCAAATTAGTCAAATAGTCGACTCGTTCCGTCTGAAATCCATCCAAGGTAAGTCAAATTAAATTTATGTGTTAATTTGAATAAATTCTGCACATATAAACTGTAATCTGTATTAGATGGCCTTGAGTGCCAGATGAATATCTTTGGAATAAAGTATAATAATATGTTAGTATCCGAAAAGCTCTGTATACTTCTAAAGGAAAGTTGACATCTATCTGAGATATCGTGTAAGACCGTGTCTGGGACACAGGCCTCGATTGAGATTTACGTATAAGACCATGTCTGGGACATCGGCATCGTATTTGATTTTGTGTAAGACCTTGTCTAGGACAGAGGCATCGCCATTGAATTACATGTAAGACCACGTCTAGGACATCGGCATTGTACTTGTTTATGATTATCTATGTCATTTCTGAACCATCTGAGGATTGAGCACGAGATATGGGAATGAATGTATTATGAAATGTATAATATATACAAGTATGTATATATCATACTAAGTCTCTGAATATGAAAGACTCGGTTCTGTGAAGTATGTACGAAACCATGAATTACTTCCTGAAATAACTCTGAATTCTTACTATTGATTTTTTTATATGTTTTAATAGATGGACTAGGTGTATTTGACTTACTAAGCTCTTTGTAGCTTACTCTGTATGATTTTTGTCTATTTGACAGTTATCGTAGCTACTGAAGGCTCAGGATAGTCCAGGATCGTCACCACACTATTGAAATCATTTTGGTACTTTTGAAAGTGTAAATATTTTTTTTTGTATGGCATGTATAGGCTAGAATGTTTAAGTAAGTAGGCTTGATATGTATATATGTTATGCCATGTGAATTGGCTAATAAATGATAAGTTTGTGCATAGTTTTGGTGTATGTTTGTAATGTGTTATGTTCTAATGTGTTTTGGTCATCCTTAAGCATGTTTTGAGCGTGGAATTGGTTGAAAATTTTGGTATGAATGTTGTATATTATTGCTTAAAGGATTGGCCCTTAGAGAAGTGGCAAATTGGCTTAAACCAAGCCTGCATTGTGCCACACGATTAGGTGACACGGGTGTGCCTTATGGCCGTGGGCTTAAGTCAGTAGCTAGCTAAGTACCACACGGCCATGGCACACGGTCGTGTCTATTGGCTATGTGAAAAAGTCAATATTGGACCTATTTTTGGCACAACTGGTTCACATGGGCGTGTCTAGTACCCGAGTGTGCCATATGGCCTAGTCATATGGGCGTGTGACTTTAACAGTTCTGGAATATTTGGTTAAGTTCTGAAAATTCTGAATAGGTTCGGTTTAGTTCTGACCTTTCCTTAAACATATGTTTTAGGTCTCGTAGACCACCTTAAGAGACGATTGCTTATGAAATGATGTTCAATAATATCTGTAATTCTGAATTGGTTTGAAATGTTCTGTCTGTCTTGTAATGCCTCGTAACCCTAATCTGATGTCGGTTATGGGTTAGAGGTGTTACACCCTGCACCCTAATTAGGTAAAATAGAATGCTCAATAGTAAACACACAGGCAGAGACACAGCCGTGTGTCTCAGCCTGTGAAGGACACAGCCTCAGGACATGAGCGTGTGCTCTGGCCATGTGAAGTCTTCACCTAATTTTGTTTTGAAATTAATTTGCCACCTGGACTAAGCACACGGGCTTGTGACTTGGCTGTGTGACTCTATTTTGCTGATGACATCATAAATAGAAAGTTACATGGGATGAGGACACGGGCATGTCCTAAGCCACACGAGCGTGTGTGACTATACGGCCTAACCACACGAGCGTGTAACCGTCCAAAATAAGAAAATTTTCTAAGTGTTGTAAAAGTTCTGAAAGTTCTCAATTTAGTCCCGAACCACACCCAACGTATGTTTTAGGTCTCGAGGGCCCTTATAAGGGACGATATGCATGTGAATGAAAATTTTTAAATTTGGATGCAAATCCATGTCTCGGTCTTCTATGATTGTGTGATTTTATGTCCAGTAACACCTCGTACTCTGTTCCGATGTCGAACGGGTAAGGGGTGCTTCATTTAGTGGTATCAGAGCTATGGTTTAGTCAATTCTTGGACTAATATAGCGTATGTGAGTCTAGCTATACATGGCATATTACTATTCGTGAGAGTGTGATATCTCCCAGCTTTAGCAAAATTGTTTTGTTAAGATAGAGATGACTTCCAACCGAGCTATTTTCGATAATGCTGACAATGATATCAAGATGATTGAAATGTGCTTACGATGTGTTGAAATTTGGAAAGGTATGAATAGAAGTTCATGAATATGCATGTGATAATGTATGAAATGAGATAGCCATAAGTTGAGGAATGTAGAAAGGTGAAATGAAACAAAAGTTTATGTTGAGATAATCTCATCCATGTATGTTGGTATTCATATGATGTTATGTGCCCAACCTATTTGATTAAGTGAATATGATAAGTAGACTTACCCAATGGACGAAATTTGTGTATGTACACTTGTTTGAATAATGCATAATCAGTATGTCTATATAGTTGAATTTCATGTTTAATTATTGAATTAGAGAATATATAATGCTTTGTTTTATGACTTTATTATGGACCACAAATATTATAATAGTATGAAAATTAAACTAAAAGATCAAATTGAGTAGAATGCGGGAGATTAGTACAATCGTTCAATGATGAATAGATGGATAAGACCATGGTTGGACCATGGCAGTACATGTGAGTACGTGTAAAACCATAGCTGGGTTATGGCATCGTAATCACATGTAAGACCATGTCTGGGACTTGGCATTGGCATTGATATGTGATCCTGTAACGCCCCGTACCCGAGTCCGCTGCCGGAATCGGACACGAGGGGCTAACGGCTTAAACCATTCACTTTTACAGTCCATTTTAAAAGTTTTTCAGGCAGTCGGCTAACTGCGTCACTGTCACTTTAAAAATCATAACTTGAGTTCTACAACTCGAAAATCAGTTTCGTAATTTTTTCCTGAAACTAGACTCATATATGCATCTACAAATTTTTTTCTAGAATTTTTGGTCAGGCCAATTAGTACAGTTCATTAGTTAAAGTCTCCACTGTTACAGGGTGCGACTACACTGACCTTCATGCATTACGACCTGGATATCTCCCTGTACAGGGATTAAATACTGATGCAGTTTGTTTCTATAGAAACTAGACCCAAATATGAATCTATAAATATATAGCATGACTCCTAATTATCTCTGGTTAATTCACAATGAATTTCCAAAGTCAGAACAGGAAATCCAGAAACCGTTCTGGCCCTGTTTCACGAAAACCTAATTATCTCGTAACATACAACTCACATGACCGTTTCGTTTCTTCCATATGAAAGCAGATTCATTAAGGTTCATTTACATAATTTATTCACTATTTAATTCCATTCCTACTATTTTTATTGATTTTTCACATCCACCTCACTGCAGCTGTCAACCTCTGTCATTAAGGTAGATTTTACCTACTTCATAATTTCCTTGATTCAACTAGCCCTTTTAACATACATGGCACAAAAGATAATCACGATTAACCATGCCAAGGGCTAATCGATTCCAAACATTACCACATCTCTTAATGAACAACATACAAAATGATCATGATACCATGCCAAGGTGCATACAAGCCATTTTCGCATGGCTAAAAGTTTACATACCAAATTTTCAACAAAACATATTAGCCTATACATGCCAAAATGCTCTCCTAGACCCACTAAGAAGAAAGTACCAAAAGTTCCTAGCCGGTGTGATGACTTTGACGACGGTCTCGAGCACACCAAAATGGATCAAGAACCTAGGTAAGCAACAAACAAGCACACCAAATGAGTACATAACTCAGTAAGTCATAAGCACTACTCTACCATCCAACATTAATAATCATTTTTTGTTTCTTTCAAATCATAACAACTATGCTACAGTTTCTTAAATTCTTGGTTCGATCTCATGCCAAGTCCTTCAATTAATTCAATGCCAAGTCAGCCCAATCAATGTAGACCCATTTCCTCAAGTTTGGAACAACGATGCACTAGATAAATCTATGCATACACCGCACAACCTCAAATTCGATATTTAGTTAATAGCTCAATCACTTACCTCATTCATCACAATTTATACCAACAACCAAACGTTGCACACATAGTGCTTATTATGTTCGCACACATAGTGCCATAGTAAATCACACACATAGTGCTATAGTAAATCGCACACATAGTGCCATAGTAAATCGCACACATAGTGCATTTGAGATTCCCTCATGCTTCAACCTCCCAATCGGCACACATAGTGCCACTTAATTTTTGTACACATTGTGCCCTATGTCAATTCATCATGGTAAAGCAATTTGCTAAATTCAAATTGTACATATGGTCATATTAACAAGTAGGAGAATCACTCAAAAATATCTATCCAAGGAGTTCTCACAACAAGTGCTTAAGGACTTACCTTGCGTTGAGTACAACAGTTCCGACCCGCTACTCGATGTCCTTGGCTTTGCCCTTGCTTGTTTCTCCTTCTTTAACTTCTCGGCTTAATAGATAAATAAACTAGTTTAATCATCTTGCTGTACATTTATAATTCAATTACACATGCACATGTATATTTGCATATTCGCAACCCTCTTACTAATTACCCATTTAGTCGATTATATACATGATTAAAGGTAACATCATGAATGGGCATACTTATATATATATATATATACATACCCGATTGTGCACCAAAAATTTGACTCAACATCACCTACATGCTCACTTTGATGGCCGAATATATATATATACATGTATAGTGTTATCTACAACATCATATAAACACCTAAATTTTTCTCATGCACACTTGATCAACCTTTTTCCCAATCTAGCATAGCTTCACCTCCATTTGTGATATCATATAAATTTTCATGTTGCTACATTTCTTAAGTTCAACATCTCTATGCCCATTATAGCCACTCCCATAATCAAATCCTAAAATCGGCAACATCCCTTTCAACTATGTTAGCCGAATACTCCTCCCTTCTTAGTCCCAACTTCGCACCTCCAACAAAAGGACTTAACATCTTCCCTTTCATGCTAACATAACAAGCAACTTAGTTCATCCATACAACTAACATGTTAATAGCATCAAGGTATCAACTAAAATTTTTAAGCTTCTTGTCAACTTCCAACTCTCCAACAACCCCAAATCCAACCTTGGGATAGATAGTATTTAGACCCATCACCCAAAGGTTGTGTAAACTTCCAAAAAAAATATCATTGGACATACCTTGATCTAAAGGACCACCTTGGCCGAATCTTGCTTCCTCTTCTTCCTCTAGTTACGACAATTGCAAAAGAAAGAAAACATGAGCACTCCTTCTTCCCTCCTTATTAAGCATTCAAACTCTCTCATTTTCATGCCACAAGAAGTGAAAGAAAATGATGAACATTTTTTCTTTCTTCCCTCCTCAACTCACGGCAATGGGGGTACACCCACACCATTCTCTTTTTTTTTCTTTATTACCCTTGTTTTTTATTTTATTTTTTCTACATACCCACTAACTAAACATGTTTGCAACATGTTTCCACCCATAGCATGGCCGGCCATCATGCTTAAATTTGGGTAAATTGACATGCAAACCCACCTTTTTTTCACAACATGCACTTATAGGCCACCCTACATTTGCCTAGCACATTTCTAAATTTTCTCACATAAGTCCTATTTGACAAAATTCACTTATAATTAACAAAATTCAAACATGAAATTTTCACACATGCATATGTACATATAATGAGCATCAACTATGACAAGTTAATTATTTTTATGACTCGGTTTAGTGGTCCCAACCCACTTTCCGACTAGGGTCAATTTAGGGTCATTACAACTCTCCCCACATAAGGAATTTTCGTCCCAAAATCTTACCGTAAATAGGTTTGGGTAACGCTCTTTCATAGAGTTCTTGGGTTCCCAAGTAGCTTCTTCCATCCCGTGTTTGAGCCATAACATTTTACTAACGGAACCCTTTTGTTTCGCAACTCCTTCACTTCACGAGCTAGGATACGAATCGGTTCTTCTTCATAACTCATATTGGTTTGAATTTCGACCTCGATGGACTAATTAAGTGTGACGGATCGATCTATAACGTCAAGCATCGAAACATGGAAGACGCTAGAATCCTTTCAAGTTCGGGGGCAAAATCAAACGATACGCAACCGGACCGACTCGTTAGGATATCTCATATGGCCCGATGAACCTCGGACTCAATTTGCCTTTACGGCCAAATCGAGTATCTTTTTCCAAGGCGAAACTTTAAGAAACACTTTATCTCCCACCGATACTCAATGTCTTTTCGCTTCAAATCACAGACGATTTACGACGATGCAGGGTCGCCTTCGACTTTGACGGATTACCTTTACTTTCGCTCAAATCTTTAATCAAATCCACTCGAAAATTTTGCTTTCGCGAGCTCGGTCCAAAACAATGGTGTACGGCATTTACGCCTGCATAAGGCCTCGTAAGGCGCCATCTTAATACTTGATTGAAAACTATTGTTGTAAGCGAATTCAATCAAAGGTAAATACCGCTCCCATGAACCATCGAACTCGAGGACGCAACATCTCAACATATCCTCAAGTATCTCAATTATCCGCCGGATTGACCATCGGTTTGTGGATGAAAAGCGGTGCTAAAATGCAGCTTGGTACCCAAAGCTTCTTGCAATTTCTTCCAAAATCGCGAGGTGAATCTCGGATCTCTATCCGACACAATGTAAATCGGTACCCGTGTAATCTCACAACCGAGAAACGTACAATTCAGCTAGTTTATCTAATGAAAAATCAGACGCATGGGGATAAAGTGAGCCGACTTAGTCGACCTATCAACAACAACCCAAATCGCATCCTTCTTGCTCACGACAATGGCGGTCCGGACACAAAGTCCATTGTGACTCGATCCCATTTCCACTCGAGTATCATGATCGATTGAAGTAACCTCAAGGCACTTGATGTTCCGCTTTCACTTGTTGACATATTAAACATCTCAAACAAAGTCGGAGATGTCTCGTTTCATACCATGCCACCAAAACCGACATTTCAAATCGTTGTACATCTTTGTACTCCCGGGTGAATTGACATTCGGCTACAATGAGCTTCGCTCGTAATCATCGAAATGAGTTCTGAATTTCTTGGAACACACAAACGATTTCAACCTCAAACAATCATCATCATCAACTTGAAACTCGATTCCACATTCGAACACATTCAGCCCGCTTTGCAACCAATTCATCATCGACTTTCGAGCTTCACGAATTTGACGAATCAACAAGGGTTTGGCCTTTAATTCCGCCATTAGTACATTGTCGGATAGAATGCATAAGTGTACATTCATCGTCAGCAGGCAAACAAAGGATTTACGACTTAAGGCATCCGCAACCACATTAGCCTTTCCCGGTGATAGTCAATGACAAGCTCATAATCTTTCAAAGAACTCGAGCCAACGTCTTTGTCGCAGATTCAAGTCTCTTTGAGTCATCAAATATTTGAGACTTTTGTGATCCGAATACACATGGCACTTCTCCCAAATAGGTAGTGTCGCCATATTTTCAAAGCGAATACGATGGCGGCTAGTTCGAGATCATGGGTCGGATAATTTTTCTCATGTGGCTTTAATTGTCTCGACGCATAGGCCACAACTCGACCTTCTTGCATCAATACGCAACCCAACCCAAGTAGGGAGGCGCCACTATAGATGACAAACTCTTTGCCCGATTCGGCCGCACTAAAATTGAGCTTCCACAAATAAGTTTTCATTGATCAAAACTTTTCGACATTTTTCCGTCCATTCAACTTAACATCTTTTGAAGTAGCTTCGTCATGGGTGTGGCTATCATCGAGAATCCTTTTACAAACCGTCGGTAGTAACCGCAAGTCCCAAAAAGCTCAAACCTCAAGAATATTTCTGAGGCTTCCAGCTTAAGTATGGCTGAAATTTTGCTCGGGTCGACTCGAATACCCGATCAGATACCACATGACCCAAGAAGCTAACCTCTCTAACCGTAACTCACACTTGTGAACTTAGCATACAACCGCTTATCCCGTAAAATTTGCAACACTAATCTCGGTGCTCGCATGTTCGGTCTCATCTCTCGAATAGACCAAGATGTCGTCAATGAACACAACTACGAACCGATCCAAATATGGTCTGAAGATTCGATTCATCAAATCCATAAATACCGCAGGGGCATTAGTGAGCCCAAACGGCATCACTAAGAACTCGTGGTGACCATATCTCGCTCAAGGCGCTTTGGGTATGTCCGAATCTCGAATTCAAGAATCGATAATAGCCCGATCTCAAATCTATTTTGAGAACACCGA
Organism: Gossypium arboreum; assembly: GCF_025698485.1. Lineage (NCBI taxonomy): Eukaryota > Viridiplantae > Streptophyta > Magnoliopsida > Malvales > Malvaceae > Gossypium > Gossypium arboreum. Next base: position 61,485,438 of record NC_069075.1, on the reverse strand, counting down.
GGTTCTTCAGCTTGATCGAACAAATCATCGATACGCTGAACGGATATTTGTTCTTTATTGTCACTTTATTAAGTCGACGATAGTCGATGCACAACCTCATGGTTCCGTCCTTCTTTTCACAAACAACACAGTGCACCCCAAGGTGAAAAACTCGGCGAGCAAAACCTCTATCCACCAACTCTTGCAACCGAGCTTTCAACTCCTTTAATTCCGTTGGTGCCATACGATACGGAGCTATCGAAATCGGTGTGGTCCTGTACAAGCTCAATACCAAACTCTATCTCCCGAACAGTGGCAAACCCGTAATTCTTCTAGAAAACATCCGGTATTCACAAACCACCCAAGCATGATTCGTGTTTTATTTCTAACTCCTTATCATCAATTACATACGCAAGGTATGCTTCGCACCCTTTCTTACATATTTCGGGCCAACATTGATGATATTACAAATTGGCAACCCTTTAAGTCCGTAGACTCAACTCGGATCATCTCGTTATTTGTGCACCTCAAATCCATAGTCTTGCTTTTGCAATTCACAACCGCATCATGCACGGTCAACCAATCTAAACCGAGTATAACATCAAATTCATCAAACGGCAAAAGCATCGGTCCGCCGAAAGCGGGACCCTCGGATTACTAGGGGACATTTCTTGCACAATTTGTCGACAAGCACGTATTGACCCAAAGGGTTTGACACTCGAATTACGAACTCAAGAGACTCAACAGTAGAGTCTTATCGGATGCTAAGGTTTCACATACATATGAATGAGTAGAGCCGGGTCAATCAACGCAATCACACTAGTATCAAAGAGAGTGAAAGTACCAAAGGATAACATCGGGGAGGATGCTTCCTCTCGCACGGATGGCATATGCCCTAGCAGAGTACGGGTCTCGGATCGAACAGCCGTATCAAGGGCCCCTCTCGACTACCACCCCTACCTCCTGAAATTCTTGGTGGTCTACCTCTAGTCATCATTCCACTAGGTCTTGCACCTTGCATCCTATTCTTCTCGTCAAGCTCCGTGCAATCTCTAATGAAGTGGTCCTTGAACCGCATCCGTAATAAGCCCTATTGGTAGACTTACCCCAACATTCACCTATGTGTCTTCTCCCACATTGGGGGCATTCAGTTTCTCTTGACGGTTATTGCCCACACTAACTACATCAAGTAGCTCTGAGTCCGTCAATGGTCGTGCTCTTATGGAAATTCCCGCAGTCGTCCTCGATTTATTGGTGTCCTCCCTGAACTTCTTTACAGCCGAGAACGGAGCTTTACCCGTCGATCTTTTGCGATAGTCTCTAGCTTCAAATTCAGCCTTCTTCTTCTCTTTTCCAAGTTCCTCCGCCTTGCAGGCTCGTTCAACTAGTGTTACGAATTCTTTTATCTCCAAAATACCCACTAGTAGCTTTAAATCTTCATTCAATCCTTCTTCAAACCTCTTGCACATAGCAACCTCATCAGCCACACACTCCCAGGCATACCGACTAAGTCTTACGAACTTATGTTCGTATTCAGATACTGTCATACGGCCTTGCTTGAGCTCCAAGAATTCCTTATGCTTTTGATCGATGAACCACTGACTGATATATTTCTTTTAAAATTCTATTTGAAAGAAATCCCAAGTAACTCGTTCGCTTGGGACTATGGAAATCAAAGTCCTCCACCAATAGTAAGCTGAGTCTCGCAACAAGGATATAGCACACTTTAGACATTCATCGGGTGTGCATGACAGTTCATCAAACACCGAATGGTGTTATCAAGCGAAAACTCGGCCCTTTCGGCATCATCAAGAACTATGGCCTTGAACTCCTCAGCCCGCTTCCTAATCAAGTCTACAGTGGCTTACTCAGCCTCACGTGGTCAAGAATCGATGGCATTACGGGCTCTTGGGGTGGATTATTCAAATTCGGAATTGTTGGACAGCCGGATTGGTTCGGGCATATTATGCGACCCACTCATTCATCATGGTAAAGAAGGCTTGTTTAGCCCCTCACCTTGATTATTCGCAGATGACCGAGGTTCAACAGCGGCGTCCCTTGTGCAGACCAGCCGCTACACTTTCAACGCCATCCGCCAAGGTTCTCTCTACATCGGGATCCATTTACTAATCAAAACAAAAAATTTTAACCGTCAGAAGTCATCACACATTTAAACATTAACATTAAGGCATGTATAGCTAGACTCATACGTGCTGTGGTAGTCCTAGAACCGACTAAACCATCGCTCTGATACCAATAAAATTGTAACGCCCCGTACCCGAGTCCGCTGCCGGAATCGGACACGAGGGGCTAACGGCTTAAACCATTCACTTTTACAGTCCATTTTAAAAGTTTTCCAGGCAGTCGGCTAACTGCGTCACTGTCACTTTAAAAATCATAACTTGAGTTCTACAACTCGAAAATCAGTTTCGTAATTTTTTCCTGAAACTAGACTCATATATGCATCTACAAATTTTTTTCTAGAATTTTTGGTCGGGCCAATTAGTACAGTTTATTAGTTAAAGTCTCCACTGTTACAGGGTGCGACTACACTGACCTTCATGCATTACGATCCGGATATCTCCCTGTACAGGGATTCAATACTGATGCCGTTTGTTTCTATAGAAACTAGACCCAAAGAGGAATCTATACATATATAGAATGACTACTAATTATCTCTAGTTAATTCACAATGAATTTCCAAAGTCAGAACAGGGAATCCAGAAACTATTCTGGCCCTGTTTCACGAAAACCTAATTATCTCATAACATACAACTCACATGACCGTTTCGTTTCTTCCATATGAAATCAGATTCATTAAGGTTCATTTACATAATTTATTCACTATTTAATTCCATTCCTACTATTTTTAGTGATTTTTCACATCCACCTCACTGCAGCTGACAACCTCTGTCATTAAGGTAGATTTTACCTACTTCATAATTTCCTTGATTCAACTAGCCCTTTTAACATACATGGCACAAAAGATAATCACGATTAACCATTCCAAGGGCTAATCGATTCCAAACATTACCACATCTCTTAATGAACAACATACAAAATGATCATGATACCATGCCAAGGTGCATACAAGCCATTTTCGCATGGCTAAAAGTTTACATACCAAATTTTCAACAAAACATATTAGCCTATACATGCCAAAATGCTCTCCTAGACCCACTAAGAAGAAAGTACCAAAAGTTCCTAGCGGTGTGATGACTTTGACGACGGTCTCGAGCACACCAAAATGGATCAAGAACCTAGGTAAGCAACAAACAAGTACACCAAATGAGTACATAACTCAAGAAGTCATAAGCACTACTCTACCATCCAACATTAATAATCATTTTTTGTTTCTTTCAAATCATAACAACTATGCTACAGCTTAAATTCTTGGTTCGATCTCATGCCAAGTCCTTCAATTAATTCAATGCCAAGTCAGCCCAATCAATGTAGACCCATTTCCTCAAGTTTGGAACAACGATGCACTAGATAAATCTATGCATACACCGCACAACCTCAAATTCGATATTTAGTTAATAGCTCAATCACTTACCTCATTCATCACAATTTATACCAACAACCAAACGTTGCACACATAGTGCTTATTATGTTCGCACACATAGTGCCATAGTAAATCGCACACATAGTGCTATAGTAAATCGCACACATAGTGCCATAGTAAATCGCACACATAGTGCATTTGAGATTCCCTCATGCTTCAACCTCCCAATCGGCACACATAGTGCCACTTAATTTTTGTACACATTGTGCCCTATGTCAATTCATCATGGTAAAGCAATTTGCTAAATTCAAATTGTACATATGGTCATATTAACAAGTAGGAGAATCACTCTGAAAATATCTATCCAAGGAGTTCTCACAACAAGTGCTTAAGGACTTACCTTGCGTTGAGTATAACGGTTCCAACCGGCTACTCGATGTCCTTGGCTTTGCCCTTGCTTGTTTCTCCTTCATTAACTTCTCGGGCTTAATAGATAAATAAACTAGTTTAATCATCTTGCTGTACATTTATAATTCAATTACACATGCACATGTATATTTGCATATTCGCAACCCTCTTACTAATTACCCATTTAGTCGATTATATACATGATTAAAGGTAACATCATGAATGGGCATACTTATATATATATATATACATACCCGATTGTGCACCAAAAATTTGACTCAACATCACCTACATGCTCACTTTGATGGCGAATATATATATACATGTATAGTGTTATCTACAACATCATATAAACACCTAAATTTTTCTCGTGCACACTTGATCAACCTTTTTCCCAATCTAGCATAGCTTCACCTCCATTTGTGATATCATATAAATTTGCATGTTGCTACATTTCTTAAGTTCAACATCTCTATGCCCATTATAGCCACTCCCATAATCAAATTCTAAAATCGGCAACATCCCTTTCAACTATGTTAGCGAATACTCCTCCCCTTCTTAGTCCCAACTTCGGCACCTCCAACAAAAAGGACTTAACATCTTCCCTTTCATGCTAACATAACAAGCAACTTAGTTCATCCATACAACTAACATGTTAATAGCATCAAGGTATCAACTAAAATTTTTAAGCTTCTTGTCAACTTCCAACTCTCCAACAACCCCAAATCCAACCTTGGGATAGATAGTATTTAGACCCATCACCCAAAGGTTGTGTAAACTTCCAAAAAAAATATCATTGAACATACCTTGATCTAAAGGACCACCTTGGCTGAATCTTGCTTCCTCTTCTTCCTCTAGTTACGACAATTGCAAAAGAAAGAAAACATGAGCACTCCTTCTTCCCTCCTTATTAAGCATTCAAACTCTCTCATTTTCATGCCACAAGAAGTGAAAGAAAATGATGAACATTTTTTTCTTTCTTCCCTCCCTCAACTCACGGCAATGGGGGGTACACCCACACCATTCTCTTTTTTTTTTTTTCTTTATTACCCATGTTTCTTATTTTATTTTTTTCTACATACCCACTAACTAAACATGTTTGCAACATGTTTCCACCCATAGCATGGCCGGCCATCATGCTTAAATTTGGGTAAATTGACATGCAAACCCACCTTTTTTTCACAACATGCACTTATAGGCCACCCTACATTTGCCTAGCACATTTCTAAATTTTCTCACATAAGTCCTATTTGACAAAATTCACTTATAATTAACAAAATTCAAACATGAAATTTTCACACATGCATATGTACATATAATGAGCATCAACTATGACAGTTAATTATTTTTATGACTCGGTTTAGTGGTCCCGAACCCACTTTCCGACTAGGGTCAATTTAGGGCTGTTACAGATCCCATGTAAGACCATATTTGTGATATGGTGTTGGCATTGTTATGTGATTTCGTGTAAAACCATGTCTGGGCCATGGCATCGATATGAGATATCGTGTAAGTCCATAGTTGAACTATGGCATCAAGTAAACGACATACTCAAAACCGTAAGACGTTCTCTAATTTGATAATTTTTGGTAAGTAAAATTGAAGCTAAGCGTTGGAATTTAATTAGATATTAATATTGAGCTCGATTAAGTAAATTCACTGTTTGAAATTATGGATGATAGAAAACATTTGTAAAATGAAAAAGTGTGATAGTTTGCTCGAAGTGAACTATGTGATTATGATGATATTACATTAATGATGAATGTTAAGTCATATGTGTGTATTCATGTGTAACACCCCGTACCCGAGACCGTTGCCGGAGTCGAACACGAGGTATTTACGGACTTATTTCATTGACTTACACAGTTCATTTTTTTTTTTATTTCCAGACAAGCTGGCTAACTGCATCACAGTCACTTTAAAAATCATATCTCGAGTTCCAAAGCTCGAAAACTGATTCCGTAAATTTTCCCTGAAACTAGACTCATATATCCATCTACAAATTTTTTTCTAGAATTTTTAATCAGGCCAATTAGTACAGTTTATTAGTTAAAGTCTCCCCTGTTTCAGGGTTCTACTGCTCTGACCTTCATGCATTACGACTTATATATCTTCCTGTACAGGGATTCAATACTTATGACGTTTGTTTCTAACGAAACTAGACTCAAAAAGGAATCTATACATATATGGCATGACTTCTAATTATCTCTGGTTAATTTATAGTTAATTTCCAAATTCAGATCAGGGGATCCAGAAATCGCTCTGGCCCTGTTCCACAAAAACTTAAATATCTCTTAAAATACAATCATATGATCGTTTCGTTTCTTCCATATGAAATTAGATTCATCAAGGTTCGATTACATAATTTATTCACTATTTAACTCCATTCCTACTATTTTTAGTGATTTTTCAAATTTACATCACTGCTGCTGTCAGCATCTGCCTTTAAGGTAGACTTTACCTATTGCATAGTTTCCATGATTCAACTAGCCCTTTAGCATATATAGCACAAAATATGATCATGATTAACCATTCCAATGGCCAATCATTGCCAAGCATATCCACACCTCTCAATAACCATATACATACAAAATGATTATAACACTATGCTCAAAATATATAAGCCATTTTCGCATGGCTATCCAAATATATACAACACCAAAATACTTGACTAATAACACAAGGGCAGTCCTATACATGCCATTAGCAGAGTTCAACTAAAAGAGTACCAAAAGGGCTTTGATAGTGTGGACGACTTTGACTTTGACAATCCCGAGTCCGATAGCTGACGAACCAAAATCTATAAAACAGAGAATCAAAGAAACGGAATAAGTATTTAATGCTTAGTAAGTTTTGAGCAATGAAATTAGGCACAATTGAAGTATAGCATTCATATGACTAAACGGATAATTTCATATACACACATTCTCAAAATCATACCTACTTCACATTACCAACCCTTATACTCATACATAAGAGATCAACTTAACCAAAAGCCGGAAGCTCATTAATCGACTGAGCGAATACTATTTAAAAGGAATCAACTAATCCAATGCATATACGAAACATACCTCATCATTGGGATTTTACGAGCATATTAATTGAAATTATTACAGCAAGATCGCTCATACCCAAACCAAGTACCTTCGGGATTTAACCGAATATAGCTACTCGCTCAAATGCCTTCGGGACTTAGCCCGGATATAGTAGTTCGCACAAATGCCTTCGGGACTTAGCCCGGATATAGTAACTCGCACAAATGCCTTCGGGACTTAGCCCGGAATTAGTAACTCGCACAAATGCCTTCGGGACTTAGCCCGGAATTAGTCACTAGCACAAATGCCTTCGGGACTTAGCCCGGAATTAGTCACTAGCACAAATGCCTTCGGGACTTAGCCCCGTTATCATCCGAATATTCATGCACATATCAGTAAATCATGACACATCTTTATTTCATTTTCATAACTAGAATTCAAACACAAGTCAATTATTAAGCATTCCCATTTTCGGATCAATAGCCACATACAAACAGCATGATTTGGTTTGCTTTATGACGTGATCTCTATGCACATACGGCTACCCATCATACGTATAGACTAATTAACTCAACATATAATTCAAGTAGAATCATTATATCACCGTATATTTGTTATGATTATACGTCATGACTTAATCAAATCGTAAACTAAGTTTCATTACTCGAAAACTTACCTCGGATGTTGTCGAACGATTTCGATGGCTATTCGATCACTTTTTCCTTCCCTTTATCGGATTTAGTTCCCCTTTCCTCTTGAGCTTAATTTAACAAATAAATTGATTTAATCATTTGAACATCAAAAAGAGAAACTCAAGGTACTTAACCCATATATACATTAGACATTAGAGTCACATATATATGAAATCATGAATCAACTCGACATATTAGCCCACACTCTCTTTTAGCCGATTATCTAAGCCAAGATAAAAGCATCAATATGCTTGCCTCTAACCGAATACATGCAACACCAATCTACCTCATGTGGCCGAATATGCATGTCTATGTTGAGGCCGATTATATGCTTAATACTTCCTACAAATATGGTTACTTGTATTGACTACATACCATTTTGTTTCAAGTTCAAAACTCGGCTAATACACATATATACACTAGTAATCAAATACTAACATTTGCACTTCACCTTACTACCAATTCTCATCTACTTCCTACCATGGCCGAATGCATCAAGACACCATACCATTTCAATTTTGGTCATGGGTTAAACAAAGAACTTAATGTCTAACTCAAAAATGCTAAAAGAAAATCCAAGAGTCATCAATCACCATCACATGTATCATTACAAAGCTTCACACTTAGCATGCAAATGACATCAACACAAGTCCACTTAGCGAAACTTAACTCATCTTCATGCCTCATCACCACAACATCAAACACCAACCAAGAAGACAACACCCAAGGCCGAATATCATCTCCATCTCATAGCAAAGATTTAAACCATGGGCTAGGTAGAACTCAAGCTAACAACTAAAAATATGCATGAATCTCATGGAACAACATCAACATACCTTAGTCTAGTGAACCACCATAGCCGATTTTCTCCAAGTTCTTTCCCTTCTTTTTCTTTCTTCTATTCGGCCAAGTTGAACAACATGAGAACTTTTTCTTTTTTTTTTTCTTCATCATTTTCCTTTTCATTATTTTATTACCATGCTCCTTATTTTATCATTCCTCCCATGAAACACTAACACAACATGTTTATAATACCTTTTTACCCATAGCATGGGCGGCCACCATCCCAAGTTTTGGGTATTTTGACATGCAAGGACAACATTTTCTAGCATGCATCAATAGGCCACTTTAACATTTGCCTAGCACATTTCTAAATTTTCTCACACAAGTCCTATTTAGCAAAATTCACTTACAATTAACAAAATTCTAACATGAAATTTTCACATATGCCTATATACATATAATAAGCATCAAATATAATGGTTAATTATTTTTATGACTCGGTCTTGTGGTCCCCAAACCACTTTCTGACTAGGGTAAATTTAGGGCTGTCACATCATGAGAGTCAAGTTAGAGGTGTTACGACCTCACCCATTACCAATGTTGCTTTTATAACGAAAATTCATGAAAATTATGTTGAAGAAGTTCACAAGTGTGAAATTAAAGGTACACTAGTGGAATAATTAGTAATGTAGAAAGAGAAGAGAATAATTTGGAATGTGTATTATCTCTGTTACGATGGAATTCCAAAGCTAGTAGGTAATTTTTTCTTCTAGATTTCTCTTATTTTTGTGTATGGAACTGTCATCGGCAAGGGTATAAATGATGAGAGCACAAGCTCAAAATTGTATGATGGATCTCTTCCTCAGGTAAGTTTGATTAAAGTTAATGAGTTCAATCAGGATATCTGCTTTCTTAAGCTAATATGGTTGCAAGACATTTGATTAGCATGTTATGAGAATCGTAAATGAATGTATGTATTTAGGTTGTGGTAGTAGTATTAAGAAAAGGGTGTTTTAACATGTTATTATTTGATAGTTGAAATCGACTTGGTTGTTTTTATTAGAGTGAACTAATTTGTTGAGATGTAATCTGAGTTATATGTATTTAAGCATGTCCCCAGCTAAAGGAATAAATTATGTGTATTCTTGAGTATATATATATAGACAGACAGTTTGAGTGAAGAAATTATATTCTAGAAAGTATGATATACAGATATATTTATTGGATTGCTCTAACCGAATGATGTTATTATGAGTTAAAGTTGTTCTGACTTGAAATTTTATAGCATTTATGAAAGTTTGAATGGTCGGATTCATGTTAATCAAGTTCCAACCAGTTGAAGGTATTGTTAACTGAAGCTCAGTTCTGAGTCCAATATGAATTGAGAAAAGAATTTATGATTTTTTAGTGATGTACTATTGAATAGATTAGAATATGTTTTAATACAAGAATGTAAGGTGATAGTTTGCACTTTCAGATAGTTAATGTCTTATTAAAAAAGAACTGTTAGACTGGTGATTTAGAGACGACTACTATTATGTCTGGGTTGAGAATTGTATGACTTCGTATGTTCGACGGGTAATGTCATGTGCTTCATGGTCGAAAAAGTTAGAGTATTTTATGTCTTAGGAGGACCTGAAATTTAAGACAATGTTAATAGTTTGTGATAATGAAAGATTTCGAGTAAGTTATTGATTTAATCTCTGAGAAAGCAATTATAGCTATAGATGCTTGGATGGAAAATCTTTGTTTATTTTTGTGAGTATTGGTTACTTGATTGACCTTATTTGATGATGGTCTAATTCTAGCTATATTAAATGCTAAAGTGAGGATTTCTTTGTGAAACTAAGAAGCTCGAAAATATGATAGTGAATGGTAATCTAAATGAGTTCAGAGTGAGTTTACTTCTGATGTTGAATTTTGGGTCGGATATGATTCCTGTTATTATTCTTATTTTTAAATAGAATTTGCATACTTATGAATCCAGAACTTATGTAGAAGTTTTTATACGAGGCTCAGTAGCAACACGTCTGTTCATCCAAGAGTAATAAAATGTGCAGTTATATAAGTAGATGTGCCAGTGATTGCCTACGTTACATGATATTTTAGAATCCGTATTCAAATGACGATATCTTAACAGATAAAGGTCAAAAATCAACTGTAATCAGGACTAATACAGTCAGCGATTGTGTGAGAGTGATAATGAGATAGAGTTACTATAGATTTTGTATCGAGATTGTCATAATCTCCGAAAAGGAAGATGTTATTTGGACTGCTATTGATTGTTTGGCAAAGATTCGTATGATCATTTCAGTATGTACTGAGTTTTTATTTGATAGAATAACTGAGTATATGAATTCCTGAGAGAGTAACTGAGATCTTGACGATATGCTCCGGCACTATGTGCTAAAGTCCAAAGGTTATTGGAAAGAGATATACGAGGTTAATTCTGGTTGTGATTCTGAGAAGTTTTGTGAAAGTGTTTCATGAGTGTTGAAAGCAACTTCTTCTTAAGATTTTAGGGGACGAAAATCCCTAAACGTGGGAGAGTTATAATATCTTGATTTAGGGTCTAGTCAAAATAGTGGTTTCGAGACCACAAATTCGACGTAAGGAAATTTATTTTTATTCTATTTTTATGGTCGACAATTTCATGGAATGATTTCGTGAAAATCTCGTTCGAAAATTTCGACGTTTGGGCACTCAATTTAGTCAAAAGGACTAAATTATAAAAACTGCAAAACTTGAGTTCTAGAAGCTAGAGGTGTCAAATTGCTATGAAATTTTAAATTGGAGGACTTTAAACTTAGACAATTGGATAATTTTTTGGATAAAAATGGACATGAAATAGGTGAAATAGAATATTTTTAAGTTAGGAGTATCTGGGTTATTTAGTAATTAAACGACTTAATAAATAAAATAAAAACCCAAAAATTTGTCCATCTTCCTCCTTAGCTGACATTTGCAAGAGGAAACCATCGCTAGGGTTTTTAAGCTTTCAAGCTCGATTGTAAGTTCGTTCTAGCCCCGTTTTTAATGATTTTTACGTTTTTAAAATCCTCGTAACAAGATCTACCTATTTCTACCATTTATTTGAGTTATGATAAAGGTTTAGGGTTTGAAACATGTTACAAATTTGTGCATATTGATGTTCAATTGTAGATTGTGCATGTTTATGGTTGGAGAAACAACTTTTGCTAAGTGATTTTTGGTGAAAACATCTAAAAGGACTAAATTGTAAAAGTTATAAAATATGTAGTAAAAGTGTGCTTTAATGGAAATTGTGGGCTGTTGTAGTTATGAAAATGATTTGGCTAGGCTTGTATGTTAAAGAAATTGAATAAATTTCATTTTACGAGCCTAGGGGAAAAAGTGTAAATATGTAAAGTATATAGGCAAAAATGTAATTTGCCATAGTATGATTTTTGGGTCACATTGAATAATGTGACTAATAAGCGGGCTAAGTGTAATGTTATAGATCTAAGAAAATGAGATTCGGGCCTAGAACGAGGGAAAACGAGTAATTGACGATTAGGTCCCTTCTTTCCATTTTGGTGTCAAGGTAAGTTCATGTGTAAATATTACAATATTGTATCATGTTTTAATGCTTTATTAATGTATGAATTTCTATGTTTGATTTGTATAATAAATGTATGAATAATATTATGGTCAATGACAATGACATTGTGAATGAGTTCGACGAATATATGATATTGAGAAAAATCCCGTTTGAACTTTAGGAATAATTTAGGATACAATGTGACATGTCACTAGGAATTATGTGATTATGAGCTCATATGATTATGTGTATATATGACTATGTGAATCCAGGTGCTAGTCAAGTACGTCCTACTGATGGCTAGGTAGCCCGACATGTATTGCTGGTACCTGTCAGGTTATGTGAGCAGCTCGTATAGCTACGTCCTGACTGTCAGCTTGTGTGAGCAGGCCCATGATTAGCTTGAGAGCGAGCAATGTGTGATATGTGATATGAGGTAGCATGTGGCTACGTATGAAGCACTATGTGCAAGCTTTCCATGTATCCGATAGTATTCCATGTGGTTTAACGGGTAAATCAACGATGAGTATGAGAATTGAATTACTACGAGTGAATAGGCATGTACGTAAGCCTGTAATTGTAAATTCATGATTATTGTGGAAATAATTGTTTATTATCCATTTTGATTGATAGTGTACATAGTTGTGACGTTGGATATATGATAAATATAAATGATGATTAGGGGTTAGGCTTTTGGGCCGAATTGAAATGTGATCTAATATGTTTATATGCTTAAATTGTATTTCAATGGGTATATTAAGAATGAGAAAGTATGCGACTATATTGCGAGCAGTACAGGTATGTACACAAAACTCATGTAAAGTGAATTTGGTAAATGATGAATATGTGGTAAGAATGCATACGAGAAAGTTATGCTGTGAAATATTGATAACCTTGTGACTAAAGATCTACATTTATGATGAATGGATGTATGATAAGAATTGAGCAATAATCATCTGTTAGGCTTATGAGCCTAATTGAATTGTGATATAGTACGATGTATATACTTAAGTTGTGATTGAATTGATATGTGAAAGATTGTTAAGCTATATGTGAAAAGTATGATTACTCGTAAATGATATGCATGTTGTTAAGTGAGTTGAAATAACTTGCTAATAAAGTGATATGCTATAATAAGGAGATTATGGTTGCTAGTCTAATGCTAAGACATACAATTAGTGTTTGTAAGAAAAAATAGTAAGCATTATGAATGAGTAAGTGATAATCATGGGATTTAATGCAAATTATAATAATAGTATCCTTATGGATAGATAAAGTAAATGAATATATTATTTGCATATGAACTTACTAAGCTTTGAAGCTTACTACCCTTCCTTTCCCATGTCTTATAGGTTAATTTAGCCAGCTCAGGTTGGAGACCGCCAAAGATGCCATCACACTATCAAGCTATCATTTGGGTATAAGTGAACACAAGTTTTTTAAGTTTATGACATGTATAAGGACTTCGTCTTTTGATTAATTATGTCATTATTAATTTGTCCAAGTGTGTTGGCATATAGTGAATTGGTGATTCATTTTGTATGTGGCCATTAGATATGGTTCATATTGATTATTTGGTTGTAAATCTATTCATATATGCATACATGTGCCAAGGTTATACATGATGTGGTTAAAATTGTTTGGAATGGATGAATTGTGGATGTGACTATGGATGCTTGATGATGGAATTGTGAGTGAGTGGCATGATAATACTAAGACATGAGTATGTTAAATGGAAGTAAACTTCAACTCTTAGTGCATGCAAATATATAAATTTGGCTTGACAAAGTATGAAGTTTTATGCATGTATTACTAAAGATGGAATGATCATAGTCATGCCTTGTTTGTGTATGTTTTAGGTTCTCAATTATGCCATGTTAAGTGCCCTTGAAGTCATGTATGTGTTTGTGCAAATAAGGGTGGCAATTGGCTTGGAAAATAGCCTTGTATTTGTCCACACGGGTAGACACACGGGCATGTGTCTAGGCCGTGTGTAACACTCGGTCTACCCCATAGACGTGTGATCCTGCCATGTGTCCCCTGCACCCTAATTAGGTAAAACAGAATGCTCAGTAGTAAACACGCTGGCAGAGACACAGCCTTGTGTGTCAGCATGTGCTCAGGCCGTGTGAAGTCTTCACCTGATTTTTTGTGGAAATTAATTTGCCGAACGGCCTAAGCATACAGGCTTGTGACTTGGCTGTGTGACTCTATTTTGTTGATGATGTCATAAACAGAGAGTTACACGAGCTGAGGACACGAGCTTGTCTTGAGCCACAGGGGCGTGTGTGACCACACGGCCTACCCATACAGGCGTATAACCCTTTAAAATAAGAAAAGTTTCTAAGTGTTGTAAAAGTTCTGAACATTCTCAGTTTAGTCCCGAACCACACCCAATGTATGTTTTGGGTCTCGAGGGCCCTTATAAGGGATGATATGCTTGTGAATGAAATGTTTTAAATTTGGACACAAATTCATGTCTAGATTTTGTATGATTGTGTGAGTTTATGTCTGGTAATGCCTCATACCTTATTCCGGCGTCGAATACGGGTAAGGGGTGTTACAAAGACATTGATGCTCATTTAGGTATGATTTTTGTCCAGTTTTTAATGATTTCTTTGTTTTCTGAGATCGTTGCAGCTTATCTAGTTAGTCGAGGGACTATTTTGTAAAACTGTTAAAGGTTTAAGGTTTTGAAATTGATGAATGTTGGTGTATTTTGAGGATTAATGATTGAAAATGCATGCTTGTTGTTAGATAAACAACATTTGTAAAGTGATTTTTGACAAAATTTTCATTTAGGGATTTAATTGAGAAATGTTAAAATTTTGTGGTTAAATTGTGAAATAAGTGAAAAATATGGTTTGCTAGGGACCTATTTGAAATTCGACTAGCATGGGTTTGGGTTGAATTGCATGAATTTGTATTTTTATGTGATAAAGACTAAATTGTAAAAAAATGTGAAATATAAGGGGCAAAAGTGTAAATGTGCCTTAATGTATATTTTGGACAAAATTGAATAGAGAGATTATTAAATAAGTTAATTTTGATTATATTTAGATCAAGAAAGCGAAATACGAATTTAGATCGGGGTAAGAACAAGGTTTCAAACTAATCAATTTATTTCACCGTTTTTTCATTCGAAGTAAGTTCGTATGCAATAAGCATTGTTATATTTATGTATTAAATGTTTTGATATTGCATAAATTATGAATACGATTTTACGGATTTGATCAACAAAGATTCGACTACGAGAAAGCCCTATTCAACCTTAGGAATAGATTAGGATACGAATTACATGTCCTTAGGGGTTATGTGATTTGGGTGTTGGTCTGTACGTCTTACCAGTGGCTGAGTCATCCAGCATGTGTGTAACAGCCCTAAATTGACCCTAGTCGGAAAGTGGGTTCGGGACCACTAAATCGAGTCATAAAAATAATTAACTATCATAGTTGATGCTCATTATATGTACATATGCATGTGTGAAAATTTCATGTTTGAATTTTGTTAATTATAAGTGAATTTTGTCAAATAGGACTTATGTGAGAAAATTTAGAAATGTGCTAGGCAAATGTAGGGTGGCCTATAAGTGCATGTTGTGAAAAAAAGGTGGGTTTGCATGTCAATTTACCCAAATTTAAGCATGATGGCCGGCCATGCTATGGGTGGAAACATGTTGCAAACATGTTTAGTTAGTGGGTATGTAGAAAAAAATAAAATAAGAAACATGGGTAATAAAGAAAAAAAAAGAGAATGGTGTGGGTGTACCCCCCATTGCCGTGAGTTGAGGGAGGGAAGAAAGAAAAAAATGTTCATCATTTTCTTTCACTTCTTGTGGCATGAAAATGAGAGAGTTTGAATGCTTAATAAGGAGGGAAGAAGGAGTGCTCATGTTTTCTTTCTTTTGCAATTGTCGTAACTAGAGGAAGAAGAGGAAGCAAGATTCGGCCAAGGTGGTCCTTTAGATCAAGGTATGTTCAATGATATTTTTTTGAAGTTTACACAACCTTTGGGTGATGGGTCTAAATACTATCTATCCCAAGGTTGGATTTGGGGTTGTTGGAGAGTTGGAAGTTGACAAGAAGCTTAAAATTTTAGTTGATACCTTGATGCTATTAACATGTTAGTTGTATGGATGAACTAAGTTGCTTGTTATGTTAGCATGAAAGGGAAGATGTTAAGTCCTTTTGTTGGAGGTGCCGAAGTTGGGACTAAGAAGGGAGGAGTATTCGACTAACATAGTTGAAAGGGATGTTGCCGATTTTTAGAATTTGATTATGGGAGTGGCTATAATGGGCATAGAGATGTTGAACTTAAGAAATGTAGCAACATGCAAATTTATATGATATCACAAATGGAGGTGAAGCTATGCTAGATTGGGAAAAAGGTTGATCAAGTGTGCATGAGAAAAATTTAGGTGTTTAGATGATGTTGTAGATAACACTATACATGTATATATATATTCGGCCATCAAAGTGAGCATGTAGGTGATGTTGAGTCAAATTTTTGGTGCACAATCGGGTATGTATATATATATATAAGTATGCCCATTCATGATGTTACCTTTAATCATGTATATAATCGACTAAATGGGTAATTAGTAAGAGGGGTTGCCGAATATGCAAATATACATGTGCATGTGTAATTGAATTATAAATGTACAGCAAGATGATTAAACTAGTTTATTTATCTATTAAGCCCGAGAAGTTAAAGAAGGAGAAACAAGCAAGGGCAAAGCCAAGGACATCGAGTAGCCGGGTCGGAACCGTTATACTCAACGCAAGGTAAGTCCTTAAGCACTTGTTGTGAGAACTCCTTGGATAGATATTTTTCGGAGTGATTCTCCTACTTGTTAATATGACCATATGTACAATTTGAATTTAGCAAATTGCTTTACCATGATGAATTGACATAGGGCACAATGTGTGCAAAATTAAATGGCACTATGTGTGCCGATTGGGAGGTTGAAGCATGAGGGAATCTCAAATGCACTATGTGTGCGATTTACTATGGCACTATGTGTGCGATTTACTATAGCACTATGTGTGCGATTTACTATGGCACTATGTGTGCGATTTACTATAGCACTATGTGTGCGATTTACTATGGCACTATGTGTGCGAACATAATAAGCACTATGTGTGCAACGTTTGGTTGTTGGTATAAATTGTGATGAATGAGGTAAGTGATTGAGCTATTAACTAAATATCGAATTTGAGGTTGTGCGGTGTATGCATAGATTTATCTAGTGCATCGTTGTTCCAAACTTGAGGAAATGGGTCTACATTGATTGGGCTGACTAGGCATTGAATTAATTGAAGGACTTGGCATGAGATTGAACCAAGAATTTAAGAAACTATAGCATAGTTGTTATGATTTGAAAGAAACAAAAAAAATGATTATTAATGTTGGATGGTAGAGTAGTGCTTATGACTTACTGTGTTATGTACTCATTTGGTGTGCTTGTTTGTTGCTTACCTAGGTTCTTGATCCATTTTGGTGTGCTCGAGACCGTCGTCAAAGTCATCACACCGGCTAGCAACTTTTGGTACTTTCTTCTTAGTGGGTCTAGGAGAGCATTTTGGCATGTATAGGCTAATATGTTTTGTTGAAAATTTGGTATGTAAACTTTTAGCCATGCGAAAATGGCTTGTATGCACCTTGGCATGGTATCATGATCATTTTGTATGTTGTTCATTAAGAGATGTGGTAATGTTTGGAATCGATTAGCCCTTGGAATGGTTAATCGTGATTATCTTTTGTGCCATGTATGTTAAAAGGGCTAGCTGAATCAAGGAAATTATGAAGTAGGTAAAATCTACCTTAATGACAGAGGTTGACAGCTGCAGTGAGGTGGATGTGAAAAATTACTAAAAATAGTAGGAATAGAATTAAATAGTGAATAAATTATGTAAATGAACCTTAATGAATCTGCTTTCATATGGAAGAAACGAAACGGTCATGTGAGTTGTATGTTACGAGATAATTAGGTCTTCGTGAAACAGGGCCAGAACGGTTTCTGGATTCCCTGTTCTGACTTTGGAAATTCATTGTGAATTAACCAGAGATAATTAGGAGTCATGCTATATATGTATAGATTCCTCTTTGGGTCTAGTTTCTATAGAAAGAAACGGCATCAATATTGAATCCCTGTACAGGGAGATATCCGGGTCGAAATGCATGAAGGTCAGTGTAGTCGCACCCTGTAACAGTGGAGACTTTAACTAATAAACTGTACTAATTGGCCCGACCAAAAATTCTAGAAAAAAATTTGTAGATGCATATATGAGTCTAGTTTCAGGAAAAAATTACGAAACTGATTTTCGAGTTGTAGAACTCAAGTTATGATTTTTAAAGTGACAGTGATGCAGTTAGCCGACTGCCTGGAAAACTTTTAAAATGGACTGTAAAAGTGAATGGTTTAAGCCGTTAGCCCCTCGTATCCGATTCCGGCAGCGGACTCGGGTACGGGGCGTTACAATGTGTAATGGATATTCGTCAGCTTGTGTGAGCAGTACCGTATAGCTTTGTCATGACCGTCAGCTTGTGTGAGCAGACCTGTTGATAGCTCTAGTATGAACATTATATGTGATGCGAGATTGAGATAGCTTTGGCTATATTTGTGGCACTTAGGGTGCAAGATTCCCAAATGTCTTATAGTATTATGAATGGTTCAACAGGTAGATCAATGATGCGGATGAGTGTGTTCTTTATACAAGATGGCACAGGTATGTACAAAAACCGTACAAGCATTGAATCGAAGAAACTTGTGAAATGTATAACTAATCTTATGAATGAAAATTATGGTAGGTTGATGGTTTACATTAAGATATGTTATGATATGTTTAAATTGATTAAATTATGCATATGTTGTGACACCCCTAGTGTGACCCTAGTCGGAAAGTGGTTTCGGGACCACAAAACCGAGTCATAAAAAAATAATTAACCGTTAAATTCTGTGTTTATTATATGTGTAAATCATGTGGGAAAGTTTCATGCTTTGACTTGGTTATTTATATGTGAAATTTTTAAGATAGGACTCATGTGATAAAAATTGAACGTGTGATAGGTAAATTTTAAAGTACCAAATAATGCATGAAATGAGGATATGAGGGAGTTGCATGTCAAATGCACCAATTTTTTTTTGTGGCCGGCCATGAATGATGGTTGATGTATAATATATGTTTTGTTTTAGTATTATAATAAGTGATGGCTTTATTTTTAAAGTAAATTAATTAGTAAAACCATAAAAGATAACAAAAAGAAAAAAGAAAAAAATACATGCCCATCTTTCTTCTTGATTGCCGAATTTGGGAAAGGGAATATTGAAGAGGAAAAACCAAGGTATTTGGCCATGGCTACCCTAGTTTAAGGTATGCATTGTGATTTTCTTTTTAATTGACTATGAGATTAGATTGATAAGTGCATAGCTTATTTAACCCATGGTTTAATTTCATGCATCAATAGAGAAATGTCCATTCGGCAAGTGCTAAATTGGTGTCATTTTGATAAGTTTTTTTTTGAAAGATGTTAATTATTTGTTAAGTAGCTTAAATGATGTTTGAATGAGTAGAATTCATGGTTGAAAAGTATAAATTGAAAGTTGTCGTATGAGTGTATATACATTTTAGAAAGAAAAATGTTGTTGTTTAGTTGAATTTTCATTTGATAAATGTTCATTCGGTCAAATGGGAGAAGAATAAGATGAATTTAAATGTTGTGGTTTATTATTTTAGTTGTTAAATGATTGTGGTCATTGCCGAATACAATTGTGTTAAGGGAAATAGGATTAAATATTGGTTTGATGAACTAAATGTTAATGGATATTAGGCTAAAAGGAGAAAAAGGTTAAGTTATAAGAGAATTGAGGGATATTCATATTTAAACATTTAGGGTTATATAAACTTTGGTTATTGAGTTATGTGTTATGTGAAATATTTAATTGATATTCATAATCGGTCTTGTTTTGACAATAATGTAACCTATGTGTAAATTGCTACAATTGATCATGAGATGGAATGGGATATATAAGATATTAAAACATGTTATAATTATATATTGGTGTACATGGTTGTAATTAATCCTCTACTTGAATTCGATTAACTATGGTCATGGTATGAGTTTAGTAGGGTTAATACCTTAAAATTGAATGGAGTTTTAGTTAATCTTTTGTGTCATGTTCGTTAAAATAGTTGATGATTTGGGTGTTATTATACGCATTTAGGCTAAAGATTTTTCAGCTATGTTTTATATCTATGGAATAATTATAATGGATAATATGTAGGAGTAATTTTGGCTTGTTAAAAATGTGGTACGTGTATGGCAAATGGTATATACATAATGCATTGAAGTTACCCTATAAGGTTGAAATGAGTAATTAAATTATTGGTGTGTATGCATTTTTTTATTGTAACTTGGCATGTGAAATGGGTGTATGATAGTTAATATGTGTGCTTAAGGTGATGTGATAAAATAATTAGCTATATGGTTTGGTTTCATTATTGAGTATAAGGGTTAAGTGCTTTAAAAGAGCTTTTAACGTTCGAAATGATTAAACAAATTCATTTGTTTAAATTAAGCTCAAGAGCAAAGAGGATCAAAGTTGGATAGGGGAAAAGAGAAAATAAACGAATAGCCGTGGATATCTAGTCGTCGACCGCTTCCGAGGTAAGTTTTAAGTGATTAAACATTGAGTAAATTCAATCATAATAGGATATAATGAGTTGATTTAATAAGATATGATGGGGCCATGATATGTTTTAAACTCAAATGGTAAGTTCATAAGTGTTTGGACTTGGAAATTTAAGAGCAAATTGTAATAATTTGCTTAGGACAGCAGCAGTAACGTGATTTTAGAAAATCATCATAAATCGTTGGTGTAGAATTATAGGCTGAATAAAATATGTAATCAAAGCTTAATTAGTCTAGTTTCTTATAAAAGAGACCGTGTGAGCAAAGAAATTTCCTATAAAGAGATATTTAAAGTTGTGTGAGACGGTGTCAGAATGACTCCGAAATCCCCTGTTCTATTTTTAGAAAATCATTATAATTTGTACAAAAATGGTTATAAGATAAAATTTATATGCTTAGACTCCTTAATGAGTCTAGTTTCAAATGAAATCAAATACAACACATTTTGAATTCTGTAAAATGAGAAATTTGATTCGTAGTATAGAGTGGTCAGATTAGTCAAACAGTGAAACAGGGGAAACTTTAAGAAGAATCTGGTATTGATTGGCCTAACCAAAAATTCTGAAAATTTTATGGATGGAAGATTTATGAGTCTATATTCAGGGAAAATTAACAGCAATTGATTTGGAGTTTTGTAGCTCCAGTTATAAATAATTTAGTGACTATTGCTCAGGAATAAAAGCTTGTGCTGAATTTGAGATTATGTTGTAAACCTTGATAAAACTTGTTTTAGTTGCTCATAAGCTATTGATTAAACCCATACGTGAATTCTAAATTGTGATATTGTAAAATGATATATGAGTGATAGATGGATCTTTGATATTAAAATTTGTGAAATTGTAAGTTTATAAGTATTCGAATATGAAATGATAGTATGGCATGAAATTGAATTATTCATTGGAAAATGATAGATGTAGATTCAGCCAAGACAAAGTGTATACGTGAAAGTATATGTGGTATGTGAAGTGTATTTGGATAATTGTGATGTGAATACATGAAAATTATATTTTGATTTAGGATTTTATGTGATGAATGTGAACATGCGTATGTGTGATAAGGCCGAATGGCCAATGTGATGAATGTGAACATGCGTATGTGTGATAAGGCCGAATGGCCAATGTGATGAATGTGAACCTGTATATATATGCGTGATAAAGCCGAATGGCCAATGTGATGAATGTGAACATGCGTATGTGTGATAAGGCCGAATGGCCAATGTGATGAATGTGAACATGCGTATGTGTGATAAGGCTGAATGGCCAGTGTGATGAATGTGAACATGCATATATGAGATAAGGCCGAATGGACAATGTGATGAATGTGAACATGTATATATGTGGTAAGGCCGAATGGCTAATGCGAAATGTTTATGAGATAGATATGAGGTAAAGCCGAATGGCTAATGCGAAACGTGTATGAGATGGATATGTGGTAAAGCCAAATGGCTAATGTGAGATATGTATGAGATGTGTATATATATATATATATATATTGTGGCCAAATGACAAACGGCGGAAGATGTGTTTTATTAGATATTTGATGAGGTAAATAAATTACAAATATGATAGTCGATGTGAATGCTGTAACATGTGAATAAAAATGCATGAAACTCTGTGATGTAAATTCGGGATTTAAGGCCCGATGACTATATGTGGTGACTATGTCCGGGTTAAGACCCGCTGACTTCGTGTGGAGATTTCATCTGAGCTAAAGGTTCCACCGATAATCCGAGTAGAGTTTAAAGCTATAAGACTTCGTAATAAGAATTACTTATAAATTTATTCAATGCGAAAGGATAAACAGGTATGTACTCCAAGTTTATATGTGAGCTTGATTTGAACTAAATCATAAGATAGTTATGTGATGCATACGTGAGCAATCTATGAGACTATTCCTATGACTATGTGACATCGGATCGGTGTGAGAGGTTATGTGAAATTATACAATATATCTATGTCACATGAGCTCACTTTCATGTGAAAGTTTATCTGTCTATTGTATATGATGAGATGTGCATATTCGGTAGAGGGATGGTATGCCCGAAGGAAGAGTGAAATAAAAATACGAACAACTATGTTATAATTTGATTGTTATCTGTTGACACTGCTTAAAACTTACTAAGCATTGTAATGCTTACTCCGTTTATTTTGTTTCCTCTGTTTTATAGATCTCATTTGGAAGCTACAGACTCGGGGATCGTCAGCAAATTAGTCACACTATCATTATCCACCGCTTATTACTTGTTATGTTTTGAATTATTTTATGGCATGTAAAGAATAGACCAGTGGCCGAAGAATATTTTGGTTAATGTATATAAGCCATGCGAAAATGGCATCTTCTGAATGTGTACTTATAGAAGTTTAAATTGTATCCCTGTCTGTCTTTAGTATTTATCTAAAGGAATGCTCCTTATTTCAAAAAAAAAAAATAATAATAATAATAAATTTTTTTTACTGTTCTGATATGAGTTTCAAGTCCGGTAATGCCCCTTTACCTACTCTGGCGGCGGACACGGGATAGGGGTGTTACAATTTTATTAGTATCAGAGCTACGGTTTAGTCGATTCTAGGACTAACGTAGCACGCGTGAGTCTATTTATACATGCCATAAAGGGATAAAATGATAGTGTGATGATTTTTGATTATTAAAATGTGTTTGTTGTATTGTAATGAATCTTGATCCCGATTGAGCTGTAGGAAGCTTCTGACTATGAGAATTTGCGATATAACTTCACTTGAACTTGCTCGAATTATTATGTTGATCAGGTACGTATCATGTACTCGTATTTGAATTTTGATTTGGATTGAATTATAAGGGTATAAGTGATGCAATTTTGAAAGAGTGTTATGACTATAAATGTGATCTTTGTATGTGGCTATGGAACTGAAAGTTGAATGGTCGATAAGCATGTTGTGTTTGTATTCAAGTAATGCAAATGATATACTAATGTGTATTGTTATATATGTATATATACATGAGAATTGAGAGTTATATATATTCGGGATAAGTCCCGAAGAGCATTCGTGCTAGTGATGTATCCGGGCTATGTCCCGAAGAGCATTCGTGCTAATGATATATCCGGGCTAAGTCCCGAAGAGCATTCGTGCTAGTGATGTATCTGGGCTAAGTTCGAAGAGCATTCGTGCTAATCATATATCCGGGCTAAGTTCCGAAGAGCATTCGTGCTAGTGATGTATCCGGGCTAAGTCCCGAAGAGCATTCGTGCTAATGATATATTCGGGCTAAGTTCCAAAGAGCATTCGTGCTAGTGATATATCCGGGCTAAGTTCCGAAGAGCATTCGTGCCGGTGTTATATCCGGGCTAAATCCCGAAGGGCATTCGTGCCGGTGTTATATCCGGGCTAAATCCCGAAGGGTATTCGTGCCGATGTTATATCCGGGCTAAGTCCCGAAGGGTATTCGTGCCAGTGATGTGTATTCGGGCCTTTGTGCCTAGCACGCTTAACGCTGGTGATTCGAGCAAAGTTTAAGTGTTCATTACTATATGAATTCAAAGTTAAATGAAAGTATACGTTTAAAGTGTACATATGAGATGTTTTATAGACCTGATTAAGTCATTTCAATGTGTAATAACGAATGAATAAGAGCACTATGTGTGTGAATGATTAGAGGCACTATGTGTGCGAATTCCTTTAACCGAGCACTATGAGTGCGAGATCGGTCAGTGGGCACTAAGTGTGTAAAATGGAATTCATGTAAGACCTCGTCTGGGACGAAGGCATTGATTTGAGATTGTGTGTAAGACCATGTCTGAGACATGGCATCGGCTCGATATGTGAGAATATGTAAGACCATATCTAGGATATGGCATTGTAAGAGCTATATGTGCTTAATGAGTATCCGTAATGATTTCGAATGATTCAACGGGTATATTTAAGATGATAAATAAAGTAAGATCAGAATAAGTGATACAGGTATGTACGGAAGGTATGTGAAAATCAAATGAAAGTAAAAATTTGTGAGTTCATATTATATTATGTTATGTATACTAAATAAGTGAACACGTAAAAAGATGGTGGATATGTTGTTAAGAAATGAATTCATGTTATAAATGTGTTACGGATTTAGTCTATGGGATGCTTGGTATATGAAGTCATATGTGCTATTGCTAAATGACCCCTATTTTTTTTGTTAATCATGTTCAAGAAATTATTTCGATTAAGTTCGACATTTGGAAGTCTATAAGAATTTTTGATGAATGCTGATAATTTTGGATATATGGGTTATATGCTAAAATAAATCCCATGCCGGTGTACTATACGAGGCTTTATGCCTAATCGACTGTATACGGGTAGCGTTAACGGTAATTGAATGTGCTGAATGAATTAAATGTTCAGGTATGTGGAAGTTGATTTTCTGTCGAAAATAAGTTAAATTGAATATTGAGATACGATGGAGTTATAAAGGATATTTATTGGGATGTTTGAGTATATGTGTATTTTCGGTCAGGTTACAGCTTATACATGAATAAAAATGTGAGTTACGAATATGTGGGTTGATGATATGAATTATACATGTTAATATGTGATTTATATGTGTTTGAAATGCATTTGTGAATTAAATTAAGTGATTATTGCTTATGAAATCAAGGGAAGGAAATATATGTGCATACTTGTAGAAATGTTTATGTATTTGTTTTAAGATAAGAAAATGATTTTATAGATCGATGCGAAATCAATAATGAATTACAATTGCTATCAATGAGCTAATGTCTTTGTGGATATAATTCAATAAGAGGACGTTATCCTAACCTATGCATCGGTGGAAATTTTCGAGGACGAAAATCCCTAAAGGGGGGAGAGTTGTGACACCCCTAATGTGACCCTAGTCGGAAAGTGGTTTCGGGACCACAAAACCGAGTCATAAAAAAATAATTAACCGTTAAATTCTGTGTTTATTATATGTGTAAATCATGTGGGAAAGTTTCATGCTTTGACTTGGTTATTTATATGTGAAATTTTTAAGATAGGACTCATGTGATAAAAATTGAAAGTGTGATAGGTAAATTTTAAAGTACCAAATAATGCATGAAATGAGGATATGAGGGAGTTGCATGTCAAATGCACCAATTTTTTTTGTGGCCGGCCATGAATGATGGTTGATGTATAATATATGTTTTGTTTTAGTATTATAATAAGTGATGGCTTTATTTTTAAAGTAAATTAATTAGTAAAACCATAAAAGATAACAAAAAAAAAAAAAAAAATACATGCCCATCTTTCTTCTTGATTGCCGAATTTGGGAAAGGGAATATTGAAGAGGAAAAACCAAGGTATTCGGCCATGGCTACCCTAGTTTATGGTATGCATTGTGGTTTTCTTTTTAATTGACTATGAGATTAGATTGATAAGTGCATAGCTTATTTAACCCATGGTTTAATTTCATGCATCAATAGACAAATGTCCATTCGGCAAGTGCTAAATTGGTGTCATTTTGATAAGTTTTTTTTTGAAAGATGTTAATTATTTGTTAAGTAGCTTAAATGATGTTTGAATGAGTAGAATTCATGGTTGAAAAGTATAAATTGAAAGTTGCCGTATGAGTGTATATACATTTTAGAAAGAAAAATGTTGTTGTTTAGTTGAATTTTCATTTGATAAATGTTCATTCGGTCAAATGGGAGAAGAATAAGATGAATTTAAATGTTGTGGTTTATTATTTTAGTTGTTAAATGATTGTGGTCATTGCCGAATACAATTGTGTTAAGGAAATAGGATTAAATATTGGTTTGATGAACTAAATGTTAATGGATATTAGGCTAAAAGGAGAAAAGGTTAAGTTATAAGAGAATTGAGGGATATTTATATTTAAACATTTAGGGTTATATAAACTTTGGTTATTGAGTTATGTGTTATGTGAAATATTTAATTGATATTCATAATCGGTCTTGTTTTGACAATAATGTAACCTATGTGTAAATTGCTACAATTGATCATGAGATGGAATGGGATATATAAGATATTAAAACATGTTATAATTATATATTGGTGTACATGGTTGTAATTAATCCTCTACTTGAATTCGATTAACTATGGTCATGGTATGAGTTTAGTAGGGTTAATACCTTAAAATTGAATGGAGTTTTAGTTAATCTTTTGTGTCATGTTCGTTAAAATAGTTGATGATTTGGGTGTTATTATACGCATTTAGGCTAAAGATTTTTCAGCTATGTTTTATATCTATGGAATAATTATAATGGATAATATGTAGGAGTAATTTTGGCTTGTTAAAAATGTGGTACGTGTATGGCAAATGGTATATACATAATGCATTGAAGTTACCCTATAAGGTTGAAATGAGTAATTAAATTATTGGTGTGTATGCATTTTTTTATTGTAACTTGGCATGTGAAATGGGTGTATGATAGTTAATATGTGTGCTTAAGGTGATGTGATAAAATAATTAGCTATATGGTTTGGTTTCATTATTGAGTATAAGGGTTAAGTGCTTTAAAAGAGCTTTTAATGTTCGAAATGATTAAACAAATTCATTTGTTTAAATTAAGCTCAAGAGCAAAGAGGATCAAAGTCGGATAGGGGAAAAGAGAAAATAAACGAATAGCCGTGGATATCTAGTCGTCGACCGCTTCCGAGGTAAGTTTTAAGTGATTAAACATTGAGTAAATTCAATCATAATAGGACATAATGAGTTGATTTAATAAGATATGATGGGGCCATGATATGTTTTAAACTCAAATGGTAAGTTCATAAGTGTTTGGACTTGGAAATTTAAAAGCAAATTGTAATAATTTGCTTAGGACAGCAGCAGTAACGTGATTTTAGAAAATCACCATAAATTGTTGGTGTGGAATTATAGGCTGAATAAAATATGTAATCAAAGCTTAATTAGTCTAGATTCTTATAAAAGAGACCGTGTGAGCAAAGAAATTTCCTATAAAGAGATATTTAAAGTTGTGTGAGACGGTGTCAGAATGACTCCGAAATCCCCTGTTCTGTATTTAGAAAATCATTATAATTTGTACAAAAATGTTTATAAGATAAAATTTATATACTTAGACTCCTTAATGAGTCTAGTTTCAAATGAAATCAAATACAACACATTTTGAATTCTGTAAAATGAGAAATTTGATTCGTAGTGAAGAGTGGTCAGATTAGTAAAATAGTGAAACAGGGGAAACTTTAAGAAAAATCTGGTATTGATTGGCCAAGCCAAAAATTCTGAACATTTTATGGATGGAATATTTATGAGTCTATATTCAAGGAAAATTAACGGCAATTGATTTTGAGTTTTGTAGCTCCAGTTATAAATAATTTAGTGACTATTGCTCAGGAATAACAGCTTGTGCTGAATTTGAGATTATGTTATAAACCTTGATAAAACCTGTTTTAGTTGCTCATAAGCTATTGATTAAACCCATACGTGAATTCTAAATTGTGATATTGTAAAATGATATATGAGTGATAGATGGATCTTTGATATTAAAATTTGTGAAATTGTAAGTTTATAAGTATTCGAATATGAAATGATAGTATGGCATGAAATTGAATTATTCATTGGAAAATGATAGATGTAGATTCAGCCAAGACAAAGTGTATACGTGAAAGTATATGTGGTATGTGAAGTGTATTTGGATAACTGTGATGTGAATACATGAAAATTATATTTTGATTTAGGATTTTATGTGATGAATGTGAACATGCGTATGTGTGATAAGGCCGAATGGCCAATGTGATGAATGTGAACATGCGTATGTGTGATAAGGCCGAATGGCCAATGTGATGAATGTGAACCTGTATATATATGCGTGATAAAGCCGAATGGCCAATGTGATGAATGTGAACATGCGTATGTGTGATAAGGCCGAATGGCCAATGTGATGAATGTGAACATGCGTATGTGTGATAAGGCTGAATGGCCAGTGTGATGAATGTGAACATGCATATATGAGATAAGGCCGAATGGCCAATGTGATGAATGTGAACATGTATATATGTGGTAAGGCCGAATGGCTAATGCGAAATGTGTATGAGATAGATATGAGGTAAAGCCGAATGGCTAATGCGAAACGTGTATGAGATGGATATGTGGTAAAGCCAAATGGCTAATGTGAGATATGTATGAGATGTGTATATATATATATATTGTGGCCAAATGACAAACGGTGGAAGATGTGTTTTATTAGATATTTGATGAGGTAAATAAATTACAAATATGATAGTCGATGTGAATGCTGTAACATGTGAATAAAAATGCATGAAACTCTGTGATGTAAATTCGGGATTTAAGGCCCGATGACTATATGTGGTGACTATGTCCGGGTTAAGACCCGCTGACTTCGTGTGGAGATTTCATCTGAGCTAAAGGTCCCGCCGATAATCCGAGTAGAGTTTAAAGCTATAAGACTTCATAATAAGAATTACTTATAAATTTATTCAATGCGAAAGGATAAACAGGTATGTACTCCTAGTTTATATGTGAGCTTGATTTGAACTAAATCATAAGATAGTTATGTGATGCATACGTGAGCAATCTATGAGACTATTCCTATGACTATGTGACATCGGATCGGTATGAGAAGTTATGTGAAATTATACAATATATCTATGTCACATGAGCTCACTTTTATGTGAAAGTTTATCTGTCTATTGTATATGATGAGATGTGCATATTCGGTAGAGGGATGGTATGCCCGAAGGAAGAGTGAAATAAAAATACGAACAACTATGTTATAATTTGATTGTTATCTGTTGACACTACTTAAAACTTACTAAGCATTGTAATACTTACTCCGTTTATTTTGTTTCCTCTGTTTTATAGATCTCATTTGGAAGCTACAAACTCGGGGATCGTCAGCAAATTAGTCACACTATCATTATCCACTGCTTGTTATTGTTATGTTTTGAATTATTTTATGGAATGTAAAGAATAGACCAGTGGCCGAAGAATATTTTGGTTAATGTATATAAGCCATGCGAAATTGGCATCTTCTGAATGTGTACTTATAGAAGTTTAAATTGTATCCCTGACTGTCTTTAGTATTTATCTAAAGGAATGCTCCTTATTTCAAAAAAAAAAATAATAATAATAATAATAAAATTTTACTGTTCTGATATGAGTTTCAAGTCCGGTAATGCCCCTTTACCTACTCTGGCGATGGACACGGGATAGGGGTGTTACATATGTGATATGTTAAGTTTATTGCTATATGAACTTACTAAGCTTTATAGCTTACTTTGTTTATTTTCCGTGTTTTATAGTGAAATCAAAGCTAGCTCGAATTTGGGAAACGTCGGAGACCACATTACACTATCCAACTATCACTTTGGTACTTTTGAATCTAAGTTTATGTATATATGGCATGTATAGGATTATGGTCATTTTGGTTATGGATTGATAAAGAATTTAGCCATTTGAATTGGCTTGTAAATGTCTAAGGTTTGGTTTTGTATATAGCTATGGGAGCTGGATTATTTTGGTATAGTTGATCATATATATATATGTGCATATGGCTTGTGTGATATGTTGGATGATGGTTATGTGATGCTTGTTGATAGTAGGTATTATGGATAGTAAATAGTTGGGTTATAAATATTGGTATGCTAGTGAATTTAGGAAAATAATGCATATTTGAAATTGGTTATTTTTTATGTATTATAAATACGAGTTTGGTATGAAATTGAATGGTGTGCTGCGGTAATTGTGTGACTAGGAGTGGTTAGTATTGAAATGGTATGAATTGAGCTTGATTGGATTTGGTTTAAATGCCTAGTTAGACTATGTTTTGTGCAAATTGGGTTGGTCTAGGTTTGTACAAATTTGGTGGCAAGATGGCTTGGTAAATAGCCTATTTTTTTCCACACGGACGTGTGTCTCAGCCGCGTGTGACACACGGTCAGGTTACACAACCGTGTGTTCCCTGGTGCTAAATTAAGAATCAAGTCAGTATGCTCCACACGGCCTAGCACACGAGAGTGTGACTTGGCTGTGTGGCATAAGTCAGTATACCTTAAAGGATTGGCACGGTCTAGCACAGGGCCTGGTACACGAGCGTATGAGGTAATTTCTTAGGGCACATGGGCTAGCCACACGGGCGTGTGTGTTTGCCGTGTGACCTTAGTCAGAGAATTACACGGGGTAGGACACAAGCTGGGAAATGACCATGTGGTCCCATTTTGAATGTCCACACGGCTTGTGACACAAGTGTGTCTTTGGCAGTGTGAGACACATGGCCAGGCCACATGGGCGTGTGTCCCCTGTATTTTGCAAAAAAAATTTAAGTTTTCCAGAAAATTTCATAAGTTATCAATTTAGTCTCGAACCACCCCAAATGCATGTTTAAGGGCTCGTAGGCTCATATTAGGGACATTCTGAATGATTTTGAATGATGTTTATCTGGAATTTGAAAATGTATGTGAAATGTATGTGTAATTGTATAATATGTTAGGTAATGCTCCGTAACCCTATTCTGGCGTTGAATGCGGGTGAAGGGTGTTACATAGTCAACTTGCAGTAGTACAAATGTAACATCCTGAATTAGGGCCTAGTTAGAAAGTGGTTTTGAGACCACAAATCTGATGATAGAAATAACCATTTTATGATTCTTATGAGGTCTATGTTATGAATGTATGCTTGTGTGAAAGTTTCATGATGAAATTCTATGCATAAAATGTCTAATTGCATTTTAGGGACCAAATTGAATAAAGTGAAAAACTTGCATTCTAGAAGCTTTAAGCATGAAATTGCATTAGATATTGAATTAAAGTGTAACACCCCTAACTCGTGACCGACGCCGGTGTCGGACACGAGGGGTTAACGGCCAAACCCTCTCAAGATACCAACCAATTTGACGTTACCAGTCAGGCTGGAAAACTGCGTCACCGTCGCCTTAAAAATCATATCTCGAGTTTCAAAACTCGGAAACTGGTTTTGTAAATTTTCCCTGAATTTAGACTCATATACCCATCCATGGATTTATTTTTAGAATTTTTCGTTGGGCCAATTGGTACAGTTTATTAGTTAAAGTCACCCATGTTACAGGGACCGACTGCTCTGACCTTCGCGCGTTACAACTTGAATATCTCCCTGTACAGGGCTTTAATACTGGTGCCGTTTGTTTCTAATGAAACTAGACTCAAAATGGAATCTTTAAATATAAGGCATGACTCCTAATTATTTCTGGATAATTTATGGTAAATTTTCAAAGTCGCGACAGGGGACCCAGAAACCGTTCTGGCCCTGTCTCACGAGAACCTTAATATTTCTCAGTATACCGCTCATATGGTCGTTTCGTTTCGTCCATATAAAAATAGATTCATCAAGGTTCAGTTCCATAATTTACTAACTATTTAATTCTACTTCTACTATTTTTAGTGATTTTTCAATCTCATCTCACTGCTGCTGTCCGCAACAGTTACTGCAGTGAACTATGCCAATTTCATGAATTTTTCCTTGGCCTTAATCATCCATCATACATGACACAAATTATGGCCACCTTATCAAAATTTGAGTTTCTAAGACTCGTGGCTATAGGTTCTAGCATCCCACTCGACGACCACATAGGCCATTTTCACATGGCTTAAAGTTTACAACCCACAATTCGACAAAATATAATAGCCTATACATGCCAAATGTTCTTCAACAACAAAAACAATACCACAAGATTTCAGCCGTGTGATGACTTCAACGACGGTCCCGATCACGCAAACAATACGAGTCCGAGAGACCTAAAATGGGTGACAAGAAAAACACCGAGTGAGTTTACAACTCAGTAAGTCGTAAGCATTCATCAATCCACGATAAAGTTACTACAACATGAAACAATAAACGAGGCTAGGTACTCATCCATATCGAATCTATACCATAATTCCTCGGACCTTTCGGTCCAATCTCATACCAAGTCATACATCCACATTTCATATTCTACACAACAAGATATTTGAGGCATTTTCACACACTAACTCATTTCCACCACAATCATACAATTTCAATCATCACATAGATTTAAGACTTACCAAATTCAACCCCGAGCATGAACATATTTTCTATTCGTCATGAGCTCGAGGTACTTACCCGATCCGCTGTCCGGGATTAGCTCGATAATGTCGCACACTCAGTGCCAATTGTAATGCAAGAGCATATAGTGAATCCGCACACTTAGTGCTATATGTATTCAACTCGCACACTTAGTGCTATATAATCAAACTCGCACACTTAGTGCTGTACAATTTTAAACCCGCACACTTAGTGCCAATCTTGTCACCGTGTCCATTTATACCCGCACACTTAGTGCCGAGACCAATACCTTATGTATTTTGCTGCCTTTATACATTCAACAATGGCATCATTCCATACACATACATTTCCATTTACACACCAACTCATTTAAACACATTTGCATATATATATTGATCATTTAAATCAACACCAAATATACGCTTAATGACTTACCTTGTGTTGGGTAAAACAGTCCAAGTCGGCTACTCGATGACCTTCGTCTTTCCCTTGCTTGATTCTCCTTCTTTAACTCCTTGAGCTTAATCAATAAATCAACTAGTTTAACCCTCTTGCTAAACATTCATAATTCAATTACACATGCATATGTATGTTTGTATATTCGGCAACCATCCTCACTTATTACCCATTTGGTCAACAATCTAAGCCAAGATAAGGCTTCAATATGGTTGCCTCTAACCGAATACATGCACACCAATCTACTTCCTTTGGCCGAATATGCATGTCTATGTGGAGGCTAATTTTACACTAATACTACACAAAAAAAACAGCATACATTTTCCTAATTAACGCATTACATATTGTAGTTCTATACACATCTCTCATTTATTTCATAACCGAAACAACATCACAAGCAAATAGACACCTTAAAATAGTATACATGTCATACCAATTCATCATGCGCAAACATATATTCATGTAGGTGCAATGGCCGAATTCTCAAGTGGCTTATATCCAAATATACACACATATCCAAAGCTTAAATCTTACTTACCATGCAACATGCATGAATCATACTTATGGATACAACATGGCCGAATACCACAACACCATACCGTTTCAATTTGGTCATGGTTAAACAAAGAACTTAGTATCTCATTCAAAAATGCTAAAAGAAAATCTAAGAATCCTCAATCCACCATCACATGAATCATTATCAAGCTTGATATTTAGCATGCAATGGCATTAACACCATATTCACTTTGGCGAATTTCATTCCCATGACATAACAAAGATTTGAACCATGGGCTAACAAGAACATCAAGCTAGCAACTAAAATATACATGAATCTCATGGCAAAACATCAAACTTACCTTAATCTAGGTACAAGTATGGCCAAACCTCCTCCTAAACCTCTTCCAAACCAACATGAAACAAGAATTCCTTCCTTCTTCCTTAGAATTTTCAGCCCAAAGGAAATGAAAATGATGAACAAAATTCTTCTTTCTTTCTCCACACTCACGGCAATGGGCATGCATGAGACCATTTTTTCTCTTTTTTTTTTTTGTTCCTTTCATTATTAAATTCTCATGCTCACTATTTTATTTTTTCTTACATACACCATTGTCCCAACATGTTTTATGACATGTTTTACCCATAATCTCTTGTCATGGCCGGCCACTAACTATTAGGGGGAAATTTGACATGCAAGTCCTCCCTTGACTACATGCACTATTAGGTCCTTATAGATTAGCCTATCACTTTTCAAAAGTGTCACACAAGTCCTACTAACTGAATTCACATGCTATCGGCTAAATCGAAGCTTGAAATTTTCACACATTCATAATTACATATTCTAGACAATAAATATTACGTTCAAACATTTCGGTGACTCGGTTTAGCGGTCCCGAAACCACTTCCGACTAGGGTCAATTTTGGGTGTCACAACTCTCCCCACTTAAGAAATTTTCGTCCCGAAAATCTTACCGTAAATAGGTTTGGGTAACGCTCTTTCATAGAGTTCTCGGGTTCCCAAGTAGCTTCTTCCATCCCGTGTTTGAGCCATAACACTTTTACTAATGGAACTCTTTTGTTTCGCAACTCCTTCACTTCACGAGCTAGGATACGAATCGGTTCTTCTTCATAACTCATATCGGCTTGAATTTCAACCTCGATGGACTAATTACGTGTGACGGGTCGATCTATAACGTCAAGCATCGAAACATGGAAGACGTTGTGAATCCTTTCAAGTTCGGGGGCAAAATCAAACGATACGCGATCGGACCGACTCGTTCAGATATTTCATATGGCCCGATGAACCTCGGGCTCAATTTTCCTTACGGCCAAATCTAAGCACCTTCTTCCAAGGTGAAACTTTGAGAAAGACCTTGTCTCCAACCCGATATTCAATATCTTTTCTTTTCAAATCCGCATACGACTTTTGGCGATCCGGCGACTTTCAAACTTTCACGAATTACTCGAACTCTTTGCTCGGCATCCTTAACCAAATCAACCTCAAGAATTTACCTTCACTAAGTTCAGTCGAATAATGGGGTACGGCATTTACGACCGTATAAAGCCTCGTAAAGCGCCATCTTAATACTTGATTGAAAGCTATTGTTGTGCGAATTCAATCAAAGGCGATACTGTTCCCATGAACCACTAAACTCAAGGATACAACATCTCAACATATCCTCGAGTATTTGAATTATCCGTTCGGATTGACCATCGGTTTGGGGGTGAAAGGCGGTCTGAAATGCAACTTGGTACCCAAAGCTTCTTGAAATTTCTTCCAAAATCGCGAGGTAAATCTCGGATCTCTATCCGACACAATAGAAATCGGTACCCGTGTAATCTCACAATCGAGAAACGTACAATTCGGCTAGTTTATCCAATGAAAATCCATACGCACAGGGATAAAGTGAGCCGACTTAGTCAGTCTATCAACAACAACCCAAATCGCATCCTTCTTACTAGCTGACAATGGCAGCCCGGACACAAAGTCCATTGTGACTCGATCCCATTTCCACTCGGGTATCGTGATTGGCTGAAGCAATCCTGAAGGCACTTGATGTTCCGCTTTCACTTGTTGACATATTAAACATCTCGAAACAAAGTCGGAGATGTCCCGTTTCATACCATGCCACCAAAACCGACGTTTCAAATCATTGTACATCTTCGTACTCCCCGGGTGGATTGCCATTCGGCTACAATGGGCTTCGTTCAAAATTATTGGAATAAGTTCTGAATTCTTTGGGACACACAGACGACTTCTAAACCTCAAATAATCGTCATCATCGATTTGAAATTCCGAGTCCTTGTTCGGAACACACTCATCCCGTTTTGCAACCAACTCATCGTCGACTTTCTGAGCTTCACGAATTTGACGTATCAATAATGGTTTGGCTTTCAATTCAGCTACTAACACATTGTCGGGTAGGATAGACAAGTGTACATTCATCGTTCATAAAGCAAATAGTGATTTCGGCTTAAGGCATCCGCAACCACATTAGCCCTTCCCGGTGATAATCAATGACGAGCTCATAATCTTTTAACAACTCGAGCCATCGCCTTTGTCGCAGATTTAAGTCTCTTTGGGTCATCAAATATTTGAGACTTTTGTGATCCGAATACACATGGCACTTCTCACCAAATAAGTAATGTCGCCATATCTTTAAGGCGAATACGATGGCGACCAATTCGAGATCATGGGTCGGATAATTTTTCTCATGTGGCTTTAATTGCCTCGACGCGCAGGCCACAACTCGCCTTTCTTGCATCAATACGCAACCCAACCCAAGTAGGGATGCGTCACTATAAATGACAAACTCTTTGCCCGATTCGGGTTGCACTAGAATTGGGGCTTCATCAAATAAGCTTTCAGTTGATCGAAACTTTTCGACATTTCTCCGTCCATTCAACTTAACATCCTTTTGGAGTAAGCCGTCATTGGCGTGGCTATCGTCGAGAAACCTTTTACAAATCGTCGGTAATAACCGCAAGCCCCAAAAGCTCCTAACTTCGGTAACATTCCTTGGTGGTTTCAATCGACTATGGCGAAATTTTGTTCGGTCCACCGACACCGATCACGGACACCACGTGCCCCAAAAGCTAACCTCTTTCAACCAAAATTCACATTTATTGAACTTTGCGTATAACTGCTTATCTCGTAAGATTTGCAACACTAGCCTCGGTGTTCAAAGATGCTCGGTTTCATCTCTCGAATAGACCAAAATGTCATCGATAAATACAACTACGAACCGATCCAAGTATGGCCTGAAAATTCTATTCATTAAATCCATAAACACCGCAGGGCATTAGTGAGCCCAAACGGCATCACCAAGAATTCGTAGTGACCGTACCTCGTTCTAAAAGCGGTTTTGGGTATGTCCGATTCTCGGACCCTCAACCGATAGTACCCGACCTCAAATCTATCTTTGAAAACACCGAGGCTCCTTTAATTGATCAAACAAATCGTCAATTCGTGGCAATGGATATTTATTCTTTATCGTCACTTTATTGAGTTGACGATAGTCGATGCACAACCTCATGGTTCCGTCCTTCTTCTTCACAAACAATACAAAGCGCCCCATGGAGAAAAACTCGGTCGAGCGAAACCTCTATCCGTCAATTCTTGCAATTGAACCTTCAATTCCTTTAATTCCGTTAATGCCATACGATCGGGGCTATTGAAATCGGCGTAGTACCGGTACAACCGATGCGAATTCCACTTCTCGAACCGGTGGCAATCCGGTAACTCCTCGGGAAAAACATCGAATACTCACAAACCACTGGTACCGATTCGAGTTTCCTTTCCGTCTCTTTACTTCCAAACACATACGCAAGGTATGTTTCACACCCTTTTCACATACCTCCGGCGGTCATAGAAGATATTATCATTGGCGCTCCTTTTAAATCGAGAGACTCGACTCGGACTACCTCATTATTTGCACTCCTCAAATCAATGGTTTTCCTTTTGCGATCCACCACTGCATCATGTACGGTCACCAATCCATACCAAGAATAACATCGAATTCATTAAATGGTAGAAGCATCGGATCGGTAGGAAAAGCAGATTCTCGAATTATTAGGGGCATCTCTTACACTTTATCAACGAGCACGTATTGACCCAAAGGGTTTGACACTCGAATTACGAACTCGATGAGACTCAACGGTAGAGTCTTCTTGGATGCTAAGGTTTCACATACATATGAGTGAGTAGAGCCGGGTCAATCAATGCAATCACAATAGTATCAAAGAGAGTAAAAGTACCAGTGGTAGCGTCGGGGAGGATGCCTCCTCTCGTGCGGATGGCATATGCTCTAGCGAGTACGGGTCTCGGATCGGACAGCCATATTAGAGGCTCCTCTCGATTACCACCCCTACCTCCAGAGATTCTCGGGGCCTACCTCCACCGTCGTTCCACTAGGTCTTGCACCTTGCGTCTTATTCCTCTCATCTAGCTCGTGCAATCTCTAATGAAGTGGTCCTTGAACCGCATCCATAACAGCCCTATTAATGACTTACCCCAACATTCACCTAGGTGTCATCTTCCACATTGGGGGCATTCAGGTCTCTCTTGACGATTATTGCCCACACTAGCTACTCAAGTAGCTCGGAGTCCGTCAATGGTCGGGATCTAATGGAAATTCCCATGATCGTCCTCGACTTCTTGGTGTCCTCCCCGAACCTCTTTACAGCCGAGAACGGAGCTTTACTCGTCGATCTTTTACGGTAATCTCTTGCTTCAAATTCAGCCTTCTTCTTCTCCTTCCCAAGTTCTTCCGCCTTGCGGCTCGTTCGACTAGTGTCACGAACTCCTTTATCTCCAAAATTCCCACTAGTAACTTTAACTCTTCATTCAATCCTTCTTCAAATCTTTTGCACATCGCAACCTCATCAGCCACACACTCCCGAGCATACCGACTAAGTCTTACGAACTCATGTTCAGATTCAGATCTGATCATCCGCCTTGCTTGAGTTCCAAGAATTCCTTACGCTTCGATCGATGAACCGTTGACTAATGTATTTCTTTCGAAATTGGATTGGAAGAAATCCCAAGTAACTCGTTCATTTGGGACTATGGAAATTAAAGTCCTCCACCAATAGTAAGTGAGTCTCATAACAAGGATATAGCACACTTAAGACATTCATCGGTGTGCATGACAGTTCATCTAACACTCTAATGGTGTTATCGAGCGAACTTCGGCCTTTTCGGCATCATCAAGTAACTATGGCCTTGAACTCCTCCCCACGCTTCCTAATCAAGTCCACGGTGGTTTACTCAGCCTCACGGGATCGATGAATCGGAGGCATTGCGGGCTCTTGGGTGGAGTATTTAAATTCGGGAATGGTTGGACAGCCGGGTTGGTTCGGGCATATTATGCGACCCACTCATTCATCATGGTGAAGAAGGCTTGTTTCGCCCTTCATTTTGATTATTCGCGGATGATCGAGGCTCAATGGGCGGTGTCCCTTGCGCAGGAGCAGCCGCTACACTTTCAATGTCATCCGCCAAGGGTCTCTCTACCCCGGGTTCCATTGCTAATCAAAACAAAAATTCCAACCGTCAGAAGTCATCACATTATTAAGCGCTAACAATTTGGCATGTATAGCTAGACTCACACGCTATGGTAGTCCTAGAACCGACTAAACCATAGCTCTGATACCAATAAAATTGTAACACCTAACTCGTGACCGGCGCCGTTAGTCGGACACGAGGGGTTAACGCCAAACCCTCTCAAGATACCAACCAATTTGACGTTACCAGTCAGGCTGGAAAACTGCGTCACCGTCGCCTTAAAATCATATCTCGAGTTTCAAAACTCGGAAACTGGTTTCGTAAATTTTCCCTGAATTTAGACTCATATACCCATCCATGGATTTATTTTTAGAATTTTTGGTTGGGCCAATTGGTACAGTTTATTAGTTAAAGTCACCCATGTTACAGGGACCGACTGCTCTGACCTTCGCGTTACACCTTGAATATCTCCTGTACAGGGCTTTAATACTGGTGCCGTTTGTTTCTAATGAAACTAGACTCAAAATGGAATCTTTAAATATAAGGCATGACTCCTAATTATTTCTGGATAATTTATGGTAAATTTTCAAAGTCGCGACAGGGGACCCAGAAACCGTTCTGGCCCTGTCTCACGAGAACCTTAATATTTCTCAGTATACCGCTCATATGGTCGTTTCGTTTCGTCCATATAAAAATAGATTCATCAAGGTTCAGTTCCATAATTTACTAACTATTTAATTCTACTTCTACTATTTTTAGTGATTTTTCAATCTCATCTCACTGCTGCTGTCCGCAACAGTTACTGCAGTAGACTATGCCAATTTCATGAATTTTTCCTTGGCCTTAATCATCCATCATACATGACACAAATTATGGCCACCTTATCAAAATTTGAGTTTCTAAGACTCGTGGCTATAGGTTCTAGCATCCCACTCGACGACCACATAGGCCATTTTCACATGGCTTAAAGTTTACAACCCACAATTCGACAAAATATAATAGCCTATACATGCCAAATGTTCTTCAACAACAAAAACAATACCACAAGATTTCAGCGGTGTGATGACTTCAACGACGGTCCCGATCACGCAAACAATACGAGTCCGAGAGACCTAAAATGGGTGACAAGAAAAACACCGAGTGAGTTTACAACTCAGTAAGTCGTAAGCATTCATCAATCCACCGATAAAGTTACTACAACATGAAACAATAAGCGAGGCTAGGTACTCATCCATATCGAATCTATACCATAATTCCTCGGACCTTTCGGTCCAATCTCATACCAAGTCATACATCCACATTTCATATTCTACACAACAAGATATTTGAGGCATTTTCACACACTAACTCATTTCCACCACAATCATACAATTTCAATCATCACATAGATTTAAGACTTACCAAATTCAACCCCGAGCATGAACATATTTTCTATTCGTCATGAGCTCGAGGTACTTACCCGATCCGCTGTCCGGGATTAGCTCGATAATGTCGCACACTCAGTGCCAATTGTAATGCAAGAGCATATAGTGAATCCGCACACTTAGTGCTATATGTATTCAACTCGCACACTTAGTGCTATATAATCAAACTCGCACACTTAGTGCTGTACAATTTTAAACCCGCACACTTAGTGCCAATCTTGTCACCGTGTCCATTTATACCCGCACACTTAGTGCCGAGACCAATACCTTATGTATTTTGCTGCCTTTATACATTCAACAATGGCATCATTCCATACACATACATTTCCATTTACACACCAACTCATTTAAACACATTTGCATATATATATTGATCATTTAAATCAACACCAAATATACGCTTAATGACTTACCTTGTGTTGGGTAAAACAGTCCAAGTCGGCTACTCGATGACCTTCGTCTTTCCCTTGCTTGATTCTCCTTCTTTAACTCCTTGAGCTTAATCAATAAATCAACTAGTTTAACCCTCTTGCTAAACATTCATAATTCAATTACACATGCATATGTATGTTTGTATATTCGCAACCATCCTCACTTATTACCCATTTGGTCAACAATCTAAGCCAAGATAAGGCTTCAATATGGTTGCCTCTAACCGAATACATGCACACCAATCTACTTCCTTTGGCGAATATGCATGTCTATGTGGAGGCCAATTTTACACTAATACTACACAAAAAAAACAGCATACATTTTCCTAATTAACGCATTACATATTGTAGTTCTATACACATCTCTCATTTATTTCATAACCAAACAACATCACAAGCAAATAGACACCTTAAAATAGTATACATGTCATACCAATTCATCATGTGCAAACATATATTCATGTAGGTGCAATGGCCGAATTCTCAAGTGGCTTATATCCAAATATACACACATATCCAAAGCTTAAATCTTACTTACCATGCAACATGCATGAATCATACTTATGGATATAACATGGCGAATACCACAACACCATACCGTTTCAATTTGGTCATGGTTAAACAAAGAACTTAGTATCTCATTCAAAATGCTAAAAGAAAATCTAAGAATCCTCAATCCACCATCACATGAATCATTATCAAGCTTGATATTTAGCATGCAATGGCATTAACACCATATTCACTTTGGCGAATTTCATTCCCATGACATAACAAAGATTTGAACCATGGGCTAACAAGAACATCAAGCTAGCAACTAAAATATACATGAATCTCATGGCAAAACATCAAACTTACCTTAATCTAGGTACAAGTATGGCCAAACCTCCTCCTAAACCTCTTCCAAACCAACATGAAACAAGAATTCCTTCCTTCTTCCTTAGAATTTTCAGCCCAAAGGAAATGAAAATGATGAACAAAAATTCTTCTTTCTTTCTCCACACTCACGGCAATGGGCATGCATGAGACCATTTTTTCTCTTTTTTTTTTTTTGTTCCTTTCATTATTAAATTCCCATGCTCACTATTTTATTTTTTCTTACATACACCATTGTCCCAACATGTTTTATGACATGTTTTTACCCATAATCTCTTGTCATGGCGGCCACTAACTATTAGGGGGAAATTTGACATGCAAGTCCTCCCTTGACTACATGCACTATTAGGTCCTTATAGATTAGCCTATCACTTTTCAAAAGTGTCACACAAGTCCTACTAACTGAATTCACATGCTATCGGCTAAATCGAAGCTTGAAATTTTCACACATTCATAATTACATATTCTAGACAATAAATATTACGTTCAAACATTTCGGTGACTCGGTTTAGCGGTCTCGAAACCACTTCCCGACTAGGGTCAATTTTGGGCTGTCACATAAAGGATCCTAATTAGTAATTTGACCAATTTCTATAATTTTGGACAAAAATGGACATGCATAGGAAAAATGTGAAAGAGAAACCCTAAGGGCATTTTGGTCATTTGATAATTAAAAGAATAAAAGGAAAAATAAGTCAAAATTGGTGTCAATCTTCCTTCATTGCTGAAAATAGCAAGACACCGTAGCTAGGGTTTGTTCAACATTTTCAAGCTTGATTGTAAGTGCATCCTAGCCCTGTTTTCAATGTTCTTTGCATTTTTGAAGTCCTTGAAGCATGATCTACCCATTTCTAGCTATATTTTAAGCTAAGATTCATATATAAAATTTGACCCATGTATGACATGCATGTATTTTGATGATTAATGGAGGAATATGAATGTTTGAGGCATGATAAACATCTTTTACTAGGTGATTTTTAGTGAAAACACCTAAACAAGGGACTTATTTGTAAAAGTATAAATGAGAATAGTAATAATGTGAAACAAAAAAAATATGGGCTAATATGAGCATAATAAAGGTTCGGCTAGGCTTGGGTAACCAAGAAAATGCATGCATTTCATTTTACGAGGCTAGGGACTAAATCATAAATATGTGAAAGTTTAGGGGTCAAAATATAAATTTGAAAAAGTATAAATTATGGACCTATTTGAACAATGTGAATAATAAATAAGATAAATTTGGCATTATAGATCAAGAAAAACATGAAACGAGACTTGATCGAGGAAAGAATAAAGTACACGACGATTAAACTCAATTATCATCATTTTGTACCGAGGTAAGTACATATGCAAATAATGTGGTGTTGTAGTATGTTATAATGTTTTAATATATATTGTAATAAATGTTTTATTGTAATGATGAACCATATGCTTGCTGATTGTTATGAAAGTATGAATGTTATTATGGTCGTTATCCACGACATTACGAGCAAGTACAATGGAGATGCTATTTGCAATGAGAAAAACCCCGTTTGAACCTTAGGAATAGTTTAGGATACAAGTGACATGTCACTAGGAACTAAGATGTCTGAGCTCATTGAGTGGTCCGAGTTCATGAGATATGTGGCATCCGAGCTCGTTGAGAGGTTCGAGCTCATTATGGATGCCAGCATCTGAGCTCGTTGAGAGGTTTGAGTTCATAATGTGTAACACCCCTATCCCGTAACCGTCGCCAGAATAGGTAAGGGCATTACCAACTTGTAACTCATGTCGACAAGAAAATTTTGAACTTTTCTTGAAATAAAGATCGTTCATTTAAATAAGTACTAAGCACGACCAGAGGTAAAATTTAAACTTCACTAAGTAAACATTCAAAAGATGCCATTTTCGCATGGCTTATATACATTAACCAAAAATATTCTTCCGCCACTAGTCTATTCTATACATGCCATAAAATAATTCTAAACATAACGATAACAAGCGGTGGATAGTGATAGTGTGAGTAGTTCTTGACGATCCCGAGCACTGTAGCTTGCAATGAGATCTATAAAACAGAGGAAACAGAGTAAACGGAGTAAGCATTACAATGCTTAGTAAGTTTTAAGCAGTGTCAACAGATAACAATCAAATTATAACATAGTTGTTCGTATTTTTATTTCACTCTTCTTTCGGGCATACCATCCCTTTACCGAATATGCACATCCCATCATATACAATAGGCAGATAAACTTTCACATAAAAGTGAGCTCATGTCACATAGATATATCGTATGATTTCACATAACCTCTCACACTGATCCGATGTCACATAATCGTAGAATAGTCTCATAGATTGGTCTCGTATGCATCACATAACTACCTTATGATTTAGTTCAAATCAAGCTCACATATAAACTTGGAGTACATACCTGTTTAACCTTTCGCATTGAATATATTTATAAGCAATTCTCATTACGAAGTCTTATAACTTTAACCTCTACTCGGATTATCGGCGAGACCTTTAGCTTAGACGAAATCTCCACACGAAGTTATCAGGTCTTACCCGGACAAAATCTCCACACGTAGTCATCAGGTCTTACCCGGACATACTCTCCACACGTAGTCATCAATTCTTTCCCGGACATAATCTCCACACGTAGTCATCGGGTCTCACCCGGAATATATTTCCAAGTTTCATGTACATTTAATCACATGTTACAACATTCACATCGACTGTCATATTTGTAATTCATTTGCCTCATCAAATATCTAATAATACTCAC
Source organism: Gossypium arboreum (assembly GCF_025698485.1). Lineage (NCBI taxonomy): Eukaryota > Viridiplantae > Streptophyta > Magnoliopsida > Malvales > Malvaceae > Gossypium > Gossypium arboreum. The sequence continues at coordinate 61,440,843 of NC_069075.1, read as the reverse complement.
CTTTCACATTTGGTCGTTCGGCCACAATATATAGACATCGCCTACATACTTCACACTAGCCATTCGGCCTTATCATACATATGCATGCTCACATTCATCACATTGGCCATTCGGCCTTATCACATATATGCATGTTCACATTCATCACATAGGCCATTCGGCCATACCACATATATGCATGTTCATATTCACCACATTGGCCATTCGGCCTTATCACACATATGCATGCTCACATTCATCACATTGGCCATTCGGCCTTATCACATATATACACATTCACATTCATCACATAAAATCCTAAATCAAAATATAAATTTTCATGTATTCAAATCACAATTATCCAAATATACTTCACATACCACATATACTATCATGTATACACTTTGTCTTGGCCGAATCTACATCAATCATTTTCCAATGAATAATTCAATTTCACGCCATACTATCATTTCATATTCGAATACTCATAAACTTACAATTTCACAAATTTTAATATCGAAGATCCGTCTAAAACTCATATATCATTTTACAATATCACGATTTAGAATTCACGTATGGGTTTAATCAATAGCTTATGAGCAACTAAAACAAGTTTTATCCATGTTTACAACAAAATCACATATTCACTACGAGCTATTTTCCTGAGCAATAGTCACTAAATTATTTATAACTGGAGTTAAAAAATTTCAAATCACTTGCCGTAAATTTTCCATGAATATAGACTTGTATATCTTCCATCCATAAAATTTCCAGAATTTTAGGATTGGCCAATCAGTACCAGATTTTTCTTAAAATTTCCCCTATTTCACTATTTGACTAATCTGACCACTCTTCACTATGAATCAAATTTTTCATTGTACAGAATTCATAATGTGTTTTATTTGATTTCATTTGAAACTAGACTCATGAAGGAGTCTAAGCATATAAATCTTATCTTATAACCATTTTTGTACAAATTATAATGATTTTCCAAAAACAGAAGAGGGGATTTCGGAGTCATTCTGACACTATCCCACACAACTTTAAATATCTCTTTATAGGAGATTTCTTTGCTTCCACGGTCTCTTTTATAAGAAAACAGACTAACTAAGATTTGATTACATATTTTATTCAGGCTATAATTCCACACCAAAAATTTATAGTGATTTTCTAAAATCACGTTACTGCTGCTGTCCAAAGCAAATTATTACAATTTGCTCTTAAATTTCTAAGTCCAAACACTTATGAACTTACCATTTGAGTTTAAGACATATTATGGCCACATCATATCTTATTAAATCAACTCATTATGTCCTATTATGATTGAATTTACTCAACGCTTAATCACTTAAAACTTACCTCGGAATTGGTCGACAACTAGATATCCACGGCTATTCGTTTACTTTCTCTCTTCCCTTATCCGACTTTGATCCTCTAAGCTCTTGAGCTAAATCAAACAATTTACTTCCCAATCAAACACAATCACACGGCATCCATATACATTTTAGAACCATTCTTAACATATTTACTACTCATTTACAAACAAAATACTCATATCACATTTATAAAACTACCTTTCATAAACACTATGTATAAATATGCATTTCTTCACTATTTACTAAGTCAAGCCAAACCACATGATTTATTAATCGTTAATATATATATATATACAGCATTAACAACTTCACTTAAGCTTAAGTATATAATTTGGTCTTACCAAATTTTGCACATTTACCAAAATAATAACTACCAATTTTACACATAAGTGCGAATCAAATCATACCATAGTTACGAATCACTTGACTAATGAAATATCCAAAATATCAATCTATCATTTACCAAATTCATAAACCACATATAAGGCACATTTTAAACTCAAGCATGTAACTTAACAATTTAACCATTAGTTGCCGAACCACAAACAAAACATATTCATACGTTAACATCTAAAACCTTACTTTAACAACCAATATGCAAGATATCACATATACATAACTTAGCTTATGAAAGCATATGTATTATATCATAAACACATCTTTTACCAATTACCTCACTTAAGCCAAATTTTATAATCAGCCACAAAAATATACCACAAATCATACTTCCAAAATGAGTGCTTCCATGGCGATTATATTTCATCATTAACATATCTCATTTTCGAATCATATAATCAATATCACATACACATCACCCAAACACAAATCATACCTATCATATAACAAGCATAACAAAATAAACCAACCATGTCAAATATAACCATAATTTGATCAAACCTTGAAACCAAACTTAACAAAATAAACAAGCCATTGAATGATTAGAACTTGAACTACCCACCTTCTTTATACATAATTTTCCAAGAATTTCAAGGTACTTACCTCTTCCAAACCTCAAAATTCTAAGTTTAATCTATGGGATAAGTAGAGTTTGAACTAATCATCTCAAACATGCATAGATTTTCAAGAATCATTCAATACATACCTCATTCTAGCCATCTTCTAAGCCAAAAATCAAGGCAACCAAACTTTCTTCTCCCTCCCTTTAGGCTACGGCAATGGAGGACAAGGATCAACCAACTTTTGATTCAATTTTCTCTATGACCGAATGCACATACCTCAAATTTTTAGCTTGCTATCTTGCCGAAATCCTTAAAACATATTTCTTCTTTCTTTCATTTTTTTTTCGGTCAAGAAGAGCAAAGAGGATGAAGCCCCCTTTTTTTTTTGTTTTCATCATTTTCCCTTCCATTACTTTATTACCGTGCTCCTTATTTTATCATTCCTCCCATGAAACACCAACATAACATGTTATGACATGTTTTGCCCATCACATTTTGTCCACCCTATTTGTCATGGCCGGCCACTACTAATTAGGGGGAAATTGACATGCAAGTCCACCCTTTTTATTACATGCACTAATAGATCCTTATGTTTTGACCTATTACTTATCAAAAGTGTCACGCATAAGTCCTATTGACTAAATTCACATGCAATTTACTAAATCAAAGCTTAAAACTTTCACACATTCATATTCACATATAATAAACATAAAATATGACGGCTAATTATTTTTATGACTCGATTTTGTGGTCCCGAAACCACTTTTCGACTAGGGTCAATTTAGGGGTGTCACAACTCTCCCCCCCTTTAGGGATTTTCGTCCCCGAAAATTTCTACCGATGCATAGTTTAGGATAACGTCCTCTTATTGAATTATATTCATATAAACATTAGCTCATCGATAGCAATTGTAATTCATTATTAATTTTGCATCGATCTATAAAATCATTTTCTTATCTTAAAACAAATACATAAACATTTCTACAAGTATGCACATATATCTCATTTTCTTGATTTCATAAGCAATAATCACTTAATTTAATTCACAAATGCATTTCAAACACATATTAAGCACATATTAACATGTATAATTCACATCATCAACCCACATATTTGTAACCCACATTTTCATTCATGTATAAGTCAGAACTCGACCGAAAGTACACATATACTCAAACATCCCAATAAATATCCTTTATAACTCCATCATATCTCACTATTCAACTTAACCTATTTCCAACAGAAAATCAACTTCCACATACCGAACATTGAATTTATTTAGCACATTCAATCACAGATTAACGATACCCGTATACAACCGATTTGGCATAAAGCCTCATATAGTATACCGGCATGGGATTTATTTTAGCACATAACCCATATATCCAAAATTATCAGCATTCATCAAAAGTTCTTATAGACTTTCAAATGTCGAACTTAATCGAAATAATTTCTTGAATATGATTAACAAAAAAATAGGTGTCATTTAGCAATAGCACATATGACTTCATATACCAAGTATTCCATAGATTAAATCCGTAACACATTTATAACATGAATTCACTTCTTAACAACATATCCACCATCTTTTACGTATTCACTTATTTAGTATACATAACATAATATAATATGAACTCACAAATTTTTACTTTCATTTGATTTTCACATACCTTCCGTACATACCTGTATCACTTATTCTGATCTTACTTTATTTATCATCTTAAATATACCCGTTGAATCATTCGAAATCATTACGGATACTCATTAAGCACATATAGCTCTTACAATGCCATATCCTAGATATGGTCTTACATATTCTCACATATCGAGCCGATGCCATGTCCCAGACTAGGTCTTACACACTATCTCAAATCAATGCCTTCGTCCCAGACGAGGTCTTACATGAATTCCACTTCACACACTTAGTGCCCACTGACCGATCTCGCACTTATAGTGCTCGGTTAAAGGAATTCGCACACACACAGTGCCTCTAATCATTCACACACATAGTGCTCTTATTCATTCGTTATTACACATTGAAATGACTTAACCAAGTCTATAAACATCATGTATGTACACTTTTAAACATATCATCTCATTTAAATTTGAATTCGTATAGTAATGAACACTTAAACTTTGCTCAAATTACCAAGACTGAAGCCTACTAGGCACGAAGGCGAATACACGTCACCAAAGATGATTGCTCTTGGGACCTAGCCGGATATAACACCAAAGACGAATGCTCTTTGGGGTTTAGCCGGATATATCACTAGCACGAATGCTCTTGGGACTTAGCCGGATATATCACTAGCACGAATGCTCTTGAGACTTAGCCGGATATATCACTAGCATGAATGCTCTTTGGGACTTAGCCTGGATATATCACTAGCACAAATGCTCTTGGGACTTAGCAGGATATATCACTAGCATGAATGCTCTTGGGACTTAGCTTTGGATATATCACTAGCACAAATGCTCTTGGGACTTAGCCGGATATATCACTAGCACGAATGCTCTTGGGACTTAGCTGGATATATCACTAGCACAAATGCTCTTGGGACTTAGCTCGGATATATCACTAGCACAAATGCTCTTCGGGACTTAGCAGGATATATCACTAGCACGAATGCTCTTGGGACTTAGCAGGATATATCACTCTCAATTCTCATGTACATATACACATATAGCAATACACATTAGTATATCATTTACATTACTTGAATACAAACACATCATGCTTATCAACCATTCAACTTCCAGTTCCATAGCCACATACAAAAATCACATTTATAGTCATAACACTCTTTCAAAATTGTATCACTTATACCCTTATAATTCAATCCAAATCGAAATTCAAATACGAGTACATGATCGTGCACTGATCAACTTAATAATTTAGGCATATCTAAGCGAAGTTATATCGCAAATTCTCATAGTCGGAAGCTTGCTACACTTCGATCGGGATCAAGATTCATTACAATACAAAGAAACACATTTTAATAGTCAAAAATCATCACACTATCATTTTATCACTTTATGGCATGTATAAATAGACTCACGCGTGCTACGTTAGTCCTAGAATCGACTAAACCATAGCTCGATACTAATAAAATGTAACACCCTATCCCGTGTAACCGCCGAGAATAGGTAAAGGGCATTCTTGGACTTGTAACTCATGTCGAACAAAGAAAATTTTGAACTTTTCTTGAAATAAAGATCGTTCATTTAAATAAGTTCTAAGCACGACCAGAGGTAAAATTTAAACTTCACTAAGTAAACATTCAAAAGATGCCATTTTCGCATGGCTTATATGCATTAACCAAAATATTCTTCCGCCACTAGTCTATTCTATACATGCCATAAAATAATTCTAAACATAACAAGAACAAGCGTTGGATAGTGATAGTGTGACTAGTTGTTGACGATCCCCGAGCACTGTAGCTTCACAATGAGATCTATAAAGCAGAGGAAGCAGAGTAAGCGGAGTAAGCATTACAATGCTTAGTAAGTTTTAAGCAAAGTCAACAGATAACAATCAAATTATAACATAGTTGTTCGTATTTTTATTTCACTCTTCCTTCGGGCATACCATCCCTTTACCGAATATGCACATCCCATCATATACAATAGGCAGATAAACTTTCACATAAAAGTGAGCTCATGTGACATAGATATATCGTATGATTTCACATAACCTCTCACACTGATCCGATGTCACATAATCGTAGGAATAGTCTCATAGATTGGTCTCGTATGCATCACATAACTACCTTATGATTTAGTTCAAATCAAGCTCACATATAAACTTGGAGTACATACCTGTTCAACCTTTCGCATTGAATATATTTATAAGCAATTCTCATTACGAAGTCTTATAGCTTTAACCTCTACTCGGATTATCGGCGAGACCTTTAGCTCAGACGAAATCTCCACACGAAGTTATCGGGTCTTACCCGGACAAAATCTCCATACGTAGTCATCGGGTCTTACCCGGACATACTCTCCACACGTAGTCATCGAGTCTTACCCGGACATAATCTCCACACGTAGTCATCGAGTCTCACCCGGAATATATTTCCAAGTTTCATGTACATTTAATCACATGTTACAACATTCACATCGACTGTCATATTTGTAATTCATTTGCCTCATCAAATATCTAATAATACTCACCTTTCACATTTGGTCGTTCGGCCACAATATACGCACATCGCCTACATACTTCACACTAGCCATTCGGCCTTATCACACATATGCATGCTCACATTCATCACATTGGCCATTCGGCCTTATCACATATATGCATGTTCACATTCATCACAAAGGCCATTCGGCCTTATCACATATATGCATGTTCATATTCACCACATTGGCCATTCGGCCTTATCACACATATGCATGCTCACATTCATCACATTGGCCATTCGGCCTTATCACATATATACACATTCACATTCATCACATAAAATCCTAAATCAAAATATAAATTTTCATGTATTCACATCACAATTATCCAAATATACTTCACATACCACATATACTATCATGTATACACTTTGTCTTGGCCGAATCTACATCAATCATTTTCCAATGAATAATTCAATTTCACGCCATACTATCATTTCATATTCGAATACTCATAAACTTACAATTTCACAAATTTTAATATCGAAGATCCGTCTAACACTCATATATCATTTTACAATATCACGATTTAGAATTCACGTATGGGTTTAATCAATAGCTTATGAGCAACTAAAACAAGTTCTATCCATGTTTACAACAAAATCACATATTCACTACGAGCTGTTTTCCTGAGCAATAGTCACTAAATTATTTATAACTGGAGCTACAGAACTCCAAATCACTTGCCGTAAATTTTCCCTGAATATAAACTCGTATATCTTCCATCCATAAAATTTCCAGAATTTTAGTTTTGGCCAATCAGTACCAGATTTTTCTTAAAGTTTCCCCTGTTTCACTGTTTGACTAATCTGACCACTCTTCACTACGAATCAAAGTTTTCATTGTACAGAATTCATAATGTGTTCTGTTTGATTTCATTTGAAACTAGACTCATTAAGGAGTCTGAGCATATAAATATTATCTTATAACCATTTTTGTACAAATTATAATGATTTTCCAAAAACAGAACAGGGGATTTCGGAGTCATTCTGACACTGTCCCACACAACTTTAAATATCTCTTTATAGGAGATTTCTTTGCTTCCACGGTCTCTTTTATAAGAAACTAGACTAACTAAGCTTTGATTACATATTTTAATCAGCCTATAATTCCACACCAAAAATTTATAGTGATTTTCTAAAATCACGTTACTGCTGCTATCGAAAGCAAATTATTACAATTTGCTCTTAAATTTCCAAGTCCAAACACTTATGAACTTACCATTTGAGTTTAAGACATATTATGGCCACATCATATCTTATTAAATCAACTCATTATGTCCTATTATGATTGAATTTACTCAACGTTTAATCACTTAAAACTTACCTCGGAAGTGGTCGACGACTAGATATCCATGACTATTCGTTTACTTTCTCTCTTCCCTTATCCGACTTTGATCCTCTAAGCTCTTGAGCTAAATCAAACAATTTACTTCCCAATCAAACACAATCACACGGCATCCATATACATTTTAGAACCATTCTTAACATATTTACTACTCATTTACAAACAAAATACTCATATCACATTTATAAAACTACCTTTCATAAACACTATGTATAAATATGCATTTCTTCACTATTTACTAAGTCAAGCCAAACCACATGATTTATTAATCGTTAATATATATATATATACAGCATTAACAACTTCACTTAAGCTTAAGTATAAAATTTGGTCTTACCAAATTTTGCACATTTTACCAAAATAATAACTACCAATTTTACACATAAGTGCGAATCAAATCATACCATAGTTACGAATCACTTGACTAATGAAATATCCAAAATATAAATCTATCATTTACCAAATTCATAAACCACATATAAGGCACATTTTAAACTCAAGCATGTAACTTAACAACTTAACCATTAGTTGCGAACCGAAACAAAACATATTCATACGTTAACATCTCAAACCTTACTTTAACAACCAATATGCAAGATATCACATATACATAACTTAGCTTATGAAAGCATATGTATTATATCATAAACACATCTTTTACCAATTACCTCATTTAAGCCAAATTTTATAATCACCACAAAAATATACCACAAATCATACTTCCAAAATGAGCTACTTCCATGGCCGATTATATTTCATCATTAACATATCTCATTTTGAATCATATAATCAATATCACATACACATCACCCAAACACAAATCATACCTATCATATAACAAGCATAACAAAATAAACCAACCATGTCAAATATAACCATAATTTGATCAAACCTTGAAACCGAACTTAACAAAATAAACAGGCCATTGAATGATTAGAACTTGAACTAACCACCTTCTTTATACATAATTTTCCAAGAATTTCAAGGTACTTACCTCTTCCAAACCTCAAAATTCTAAGTTTAATCTATGGGATAAGTAGAGTTTGAACTAATCATCTCAAACATGCATAGATTTTCAAGAATCATTCAATACATACCTCATTCTAGCCATCTTCTAAGCCAAAAATCAAGGCAACCAAACTTTCTTCTCCCTCCCTTTAGGCTACGGCAATAGAGGACAAGGATCAACCAACTTTTTATTCAATTTTCTCTATGACCGAATGCTCATACCTCAAATTTTTAGCTTGCTATCTTGCCGAAATCCTTAAAACATATTTCTTCTTTCTTTCATTTTTTTTTCTGGTCAAGAAGAGCAAAGAGGATGAAGCCCCCCCTTTTTTTTTTGTTTTCGTCTTTTTCCCTTCCATTATTTTATTACCATGCTCCTTATTTTATCATTCCTCCCATGAAACACCAACATAGCATGTTATGACATGTTTTGCCCATCACACTTTGTCCACCCTATTTGTCATGGCAGGCCACTACTAATTAGGGGGAAATTGACATGCAAGTCCACCCTTTTTATTACATGCACTAATAGATCCTTATGTTTTGACCTATTACTTTTCAAAAGCGTCACACATAAGTCCTATTGACTAAATTCACATGCAATTTACTAAATCAAAGCTTAAAACTTTCACACATTCATATTCACATATAATAAACATAAAATATGACGGCTAATTATTTTTATGACTCGATTTTGTGGTCCCGAAACCACTTTTCGACCAGGGTCAATTTAGGGGTGTCACAACTCTCCCCCCCTTTAGGGATTTTCGTCCCCGAAAATTTCTACCGATGCATAGTTTAGGATAACGTCCTCTTATTGAATTATATTCATATAAACATTAGCTCATCGATAGCAATTGTAATTCATTATTAATTTTGCATCGATCTATAAAATCATTTTCTTATCTTAAAACAAATACATAAACATTTCTACAAGTATGCACATATTTCTCATTTTCTTGATTTCATAAGCAATAATCACTTAATTTAATTCACAAATGCATTTCAAACACATATTAAGCACATATTAACATGTATAATTCACATCATCAACCCACATATTTGTAACCCACATTTTCATTCATGTATAAGCTGTAACCTGACCGAAAGTACACATATACTCAAACATCCCAATAAATATCCTTTATAACTCCATCATATCTCACTATTCAACTTAACCTATTTCCAACAGAAAATCAACTTCTACATACCGAACATTGAATTTATTTAGCACATTCAATCACAGATTAACGATACCAGTATACAACCGATTTGGCATAAAGCCTCATATAGTATACCGGCATGGGATTTATTTTAGCACATAACCCATATATCCAAAATTATCAGCATTCATCAAAAGTTCTTACAGACTTTCAAATGTCGAACTTAATTGAAATAATTTCTTGAATATGATTAACAAAAAAATAGGGGTCATTTAGCAATAGCACATATGACTTCATATACCAAGTATTCCATAGATTAAATCCGTAACACATTTATAACATGAATTCACTTCTTAACAACATATCCACCATCTTTTTACGTATTCACTTATTTAGTATACATAACATAATATAATATGAACTCACAAATTTTTACTTTCATTTGATTTTCACATACCTTCCGTACATACCTGTATCACTTATTCTGATCTTACTTTATTTATCATCTTAAATATACCCGTTGAATCATTTGAAATCATTACGGATACTCATTAAGCACATATAGCTCTTACAATGCCATATCCTAAATATGGTTTTACATATTCTCACATATCGAGCCGATGCCATGTCCCAGACTAGGTCTTACACACTATCTCAAATCAATGCCTTTGTCCCAGACGAGGTCTTACATGAATTCCACTTCACACACTTAGTTCCCACTGACCGATCTCGCACTCATAGTGCTCGGTTAAAGGAATTCGCACACACACAGTGCCTTTAATCATTCACACACATAGTGCTCTTATTCATTCGTTATTACACATTGAAATGACTTAACCAAGTCTATAAACATCATGTATGTACACTTTTAAACATATCATCTCATTTAAATTTGAATTCGTATAGTAATGAACACTTAAACTTTGCTCAAATTATCGGCACGAAGCCTACTAGGCACGAAGGCCCGAATACACGTCACCAGCATGATTGCTCTTCAGGACCTAGCCCGGTTATAACACCAGCACGAATGCTCTTCGGGGTTTAGCCCGGATATATCACTAGCACAAATGCTCTTCGGGACTTAGCCCGGATATATCACTAGCACGAATGCTCTTCGGGACTTAGCCCGGATATATCACTAGCACGAATGCTCTTCGGGACTTAGCCCGGATATATCACTAGCACGAATGCTCTTCGGGACTTAGCCCGGATATATCACTAGCACGAATGCTCTTCGAGACTTAGCCCGGATATATCACTAGCACGAATGCTCTTCGGGACTTAGCCCGGATATATCACTAGCACGAATGCTCTTCGGGACTTAGCCCGGATATATCACTCTCAATTCTCATGTACATATACACATATAGCAATACATATTAGTATATCATTTACATTACTTGAATACAAACACATCATGCTTATCGACCATTCAACTTCCAGTTCCATAGCCACATACAAAAATCACATTTATAGTCATAACACTCTTTCAAAATTGTATCACTTATACCCTTATAATTCAATCCAAATCGAAATTCAAATACGAGTACATGATACGTACCTGATCAACTTAATAATTTAGGCATATCTAAGCGAAGTTATATCGCAAATTCTCACAGTCAGAAGCTTGCTACAGCTCGATCGGGATCAAGATTCATTACAATACAGCAAACACATTTTAATAGTCAAAAATCATCACACTATCATTTTATCACTTTATGGCATGTATAAATAGACTCACGCGTGCTACGTTAGTCCTAGAATCGACTAAACCGTAGCTCTGATACCAATAAAATGTAACACCCCTATCCCGTAACCGTCGCCAGAATAGGTAAAGGGCATTACTGGACTTGTAACTCATGTCAGAACAGTAAAATTTTGAACTTTTTCTTGAAATAAAGATCGTTCATTTAAATAAGTTCTAAGCACAGCCAGAGGTAAAAATTTAAACTTCACTAAGTAAACATTCAAAAGATGCCATTTTCGCATGGCTTATATGCATTAACCAAAAATATTCTTCCGCCACTAGTCTATTCTATACATGCCATAAAATAATTCTAAACATAACAGTAACAAGCGGTGGATAGTGATAGTGTGACTAGTTGCTGACGATCCCCGAGCATGTAGCTTCACAATGAGATCTATAAAACAGAGGAAACAGAGTAAACGGAGTAAGAATTACAATGCTTAGTAAGTTTTAAGCAGTGTCAACAGATAACAATCAAATTATAACATAGTTGTTCGTATTTTTATTTCACTCTTCCTTCGGGCATACCATCCCTTTACCGAATATGGACATCCCATCATATACAATAGGCAGATAAACTTTCACATAAAAGTGAGCTCATGTGACATAGATATATCGTATGATTTCACATAACCTCTCACACTGATCCGATGTCACATAATCGTAGGAATAGTCTCATAGATTGGTCTCGTATGCATCACATAACTACCTTATGATTTAGTTCAAATCAAGCTCACATATAAACTTGGAGTACATACCTGTTTAACCTTTCGCATTGAATATATTTATAAGCAATTCTCATTACGAAGTCTTATAGCTTTAACCTCTACTCGGATTATCGGCGAGACCTTTAGCTCAGACGAAATCTCCACACGAAGTTATCGGGTCTTACCCGGACAAAATCTCCATACGTAGTCATTGGGTCTTACCCGGACATACTCTCCACACGTAGTCATCGAGTCTTACCCGAACATAATCTCCATACGTAGTCATCGAGTCTCACCCGGAATATATTTCCAAGTTTCATGTACATTTAATCACATGTTACAACATTCACATCGACTGTCATATTTGTAATTCATTTGCCTCATCAAATATCTAATAATACTCACCTTTCACATTTGGTCGTTCGGCCACAATATACGCACATCGCCTACATACTTCACACTAGCCATTCGGCCTTATCACACATATGCATGCTCACATTCATCACATTGGCCATTCGGCCTTATCACATATATGCATGTTCACATTCATCACATAGGCCATTCGACCTTATCACATATATGCATGATCATATTCTCCACATTGGCCATTCGGCCTTATCACACATATGCATGCTCACATTCATCACATTGGCCATTCGGCCTTATCACATATATACACATTCACATTCATCACATAAAATCCTAAATCAAAATATAAATTTTCATGTATTCACATCACAATTATCCAAATATACTTCACGTACCACATATACTATCATGTATACACTTTGTCTTGGCCGAATCTACATCAATCATTTTCCAATGAATAATTCAATTTCACGCCATACTATCATTTCATATTCGAATACTCATAAACTTACAATTTCACAAATTTTAATATCGAAGATCCGTCTAACACTCATATATCGTTTTACAATATCACGATTTAGAATTCACGTATGGGTTTAATCAATAGCTTATGAGCAACTAAAACAAGTTTTATCCATGTTTACAACAAAATCACATATTCACTACGAGCTGTTTTCCTGAGCAATAGTCACTAAATTATTTATAACTGGAGCTACAGAACTCCAAATCACTTGCCGTAAATTTTCCCTGAATATAAACTCGTGTATCTTCCATCCATAAAATTTCCAGAATTTTAGGTTTGGCCAATCAGTACCAGATTTTTCTTAAAGTTTCCCCTGTTTCACTGTTTGACTAATCTGACCACTCTTCACTACGAATCAAATTTTTCATTGTACAGAATTCATAATGTGTTATATTTGATTTCATTTGAAACTAGACTCATTAAGGAGTCTAAGCATATAAATATTATCTTATAACCATTTTTGTACAAATTATAATGATTTTCCAAATACAAAACAGGGGATTTCGGAGTCATTCTGACACTGTCCCACACAACTTTAAATATCTCTTTATAGGAGATTTCTTTGCTTCCACGGTCTCTTTTATAAGAAATTAGACTAACTAAGCTTTGATTACATATTTTAATCAGCCTATAATTCCACACCAAAAATTTATAATGATTTTCTAAAATCACGTTACTGCTGCTATCGAAAGCAAATTATTACAATTTGCTCTTAAATTTCCAAGTCCAAACACTTATGAACTTACCATTTGAGTTTAAGACATATTATGGCCATATCATATCTTATTAAATCAACTCATTATGTCCTATTATGATTGAATTTACTCAATGTTTAATCACTTAAAACTTACCTCGGAAGTGGTCGACGACTAGATATCCATGACTATTCGTTTACTTTCTCTCTTCCCTTATCCGACTTTGATCCTCTAAGCTCTTGAGCTAAATCAAACAATTTACTTCCCAATCAAACACAATCACACGGCATCCATATACATTTTAGAACCATTCTTAACATATTTACTACTCATTTACAAACAAAATACTCATATCACATTTATAAAACTACCTTTCATAAACACTATGTATAAATATGCATTTCTTCACTATTTACTAAGTCAAGCCAAACCACATGATTTATTAATCGTTAATATATATATATATATATACAGCATTAACAACTTCACTTAAGCTTAAGTATAAAATTTGGTCTTACCAAATTTTGCACATTTTACCAAAATAATAACTACCAATTTTACGCATAAGTGCCGAATCAAATCATACCATAGTTACGAATCACTTGACTAATGAAATATCCAAAATATCAATCTATCATTTACCAAATTCATAAACCACATATAAAGGCGATTTTAAACTCAAGCATGTAACTTAACAACTTAACCATTAGTTGCCAAACCGAAACAAAACATATTCATACGTTAACATCTCAAACCTTACTTTAACAACCAATATGCAAGATATCACATATACATAACTTAGCTTATGAAAGCATATGTATTATATCATAAACACATCTTTTACCAATTACCTCACTTAAGCCAAATTTTATAATCAACCACAAAAAATATACCACAAATCATACTTCCAAAATGAGCTACTTCCATGGCGATTATATTTCACCATTAACATATCTCATTTTGAATCATATAATCAATATCACATACACATCACCCAAACACAAATCATACCTATCATATAACAAGCATAACAAAATAAACCAACCATGTCAAATATAACCATAATTTGATCAAACCTTGAAACCGAACTTAACAAAATAAACAAGCCATTGAATGATTAGAACTTGAACTAACCACCTTCTTTATACATAATTTTCCAAGAATTTCAAGGTACTTACCTCTTCCAAACCTCAAAATTCTAAGTTTAATCTATGGGATAAGTAGAGTTTGAACTAATCATCTCAAATATGCATAGATTTTCAAGAATCATTCAATACATACCTCATTCTAGCCATCTTCTAAGCCAAAAATCAAGGCAACCAAACTTTCTTCTCCCTCCCTTTAGGCTACGGCAATGGAGGACAAGGATCAACCAACTTTTAATTCAATTTTCTCTATGACCGAATGCACATACCTCAAATTTTTAGCTTGCTATCTTGCTGAAATCCTTAAAACATATTTCTTCTTTCTTTCATTTTTTTTTCGGTCAAGAAGAACAAAGAGGATGAAGCCCCTTTTTTTTTTTGTTTTCATCATTTTCCCTTCCATTATTTTATTACCATGCTCCTTATTTTATCATTCCTCCCATGAAACACCAACATAACATGTTATGACATGTTTTGCCCATCACACTTTGTCCACCCTATTTGTCATGGCCGGCCACTACTAATTAGGGGGGAAATTGGCATGCAAGTCCACCCTTTTTATTACATGCACTAATAGATCCTTATGTTTTGACCTATCACTTTTCAAAAGTGTCACACATAAGTCCTATTGACTAAATTCACATGCAATTTACTAAATCAAAGCTTAAATGTGACAGCCCAAAATTGACCCTAGTCGGAATGTGGTTTCGGTACCACAAAACCGAGGCATAAAAATAATTTAAAATTTATTTTGATGCCTATAATATGTGTGTGCTCGTGTGTGAATTTTGAATTCTTTGATTTAGTTAATTTGATTGTGAATTGAAAGAAAAAGGACTCATGTGAAAGGATTTAAAAATATGTAGCTAATTTCAAGAGGTTAATAAAGGAATGAAGCAAAATAAATGGAGTTGCATGTCAAATACTCCATTTATTTTGAATGAGTGGCCGGCCATGTCTAGATTATGGGCAAGGGGACATGTTTCCAACATGTTTAGTTAGTGCATTATGTAGAAAGAATTAAGAAATGAAAAAAAAAAAAATGAGCATGGATGCCCCCCCTTGGTGCCGTAGCTAGAGAGAAAGAAAGAAAAAAAAAAAGTTGTCATTCATCCTTTCTTTGAGCAAAGACTAAGAAAGAAAAAACAAAAAAATTGTTCATCTTTTCCCCTCCTTCCTTTGGCCGAAATTCCTAAGAGGAAGAAGAGATTTTTGCTTCATTTTCTTTGTTTAGAAGAGATCTAGAAGGAGATTTGGCTAAACTTGCATCAAGATTAAGGTATGTATGAGGTTGTGTCATGAGATTCATGCTTGTTTTGGTTGCTAACTTGATGTGCATGTTAGCCATGGTTCAAATCCTTGTTATGCCATGAAAAATGGTATTTGGCCAAGGTTGATATTGTGTTAAAGCCATTGCATGCTAAATGTGAAGCTTGCTAATGATGCATGCAATGATGGATTGACTACTCTTGAAATTTCTTTGTAGCAATCTTGAGTAAGACATTGAGTTCTTTGTTTAACCATGACCAAAGTTCAATGGGGTATGATTGTGATGTATTCGGCCATGATGCATTCATGAGCATGATTTATGCTTGTTACTTGATTGGTAAAATTTGTGTTTTAGAGGGTTATGAACACCTTGAGATTCGCCATGCACCTATATGTGTATATATGTTTGCACATGATATTTTGATTATGAAGAAAGTGATAAATATGTTTGTTTAAAGAAGAAATTTGTTGAAGAATGTTGTGAAATTTGCATGTACATTCGGCCTAGTACATGTATAGTGTGAAAAACCTTGAAATTATTTTTGATTTTGTGTATTTATGACCATGTGTAATCGGCCACATGAGTAATTTGAGCACTTGATGTTATGTTAAAATTCTTGAGCTTAAATATGTGGATGTATGTATATAAGGGCCAAGTACTTTGAACTTCACGTTGATGTTTGAATGTATTGAATTGCTTGTTGTGATGTAAAATGTGCATGACCATTGTGTATTTGAGCTAAAGGATGGCCATATGACCATTTACACTCCTTGTCATATTCGCCATAAGCTATCATGATGAGATTTTAATAAGTTAAATTTGTGTGAATTAGCTCAAGAGCAAAGGGAGCTAAATCCGATAAAGGGAAGGAAAAAGTAGTTGAATAGCCGTCGAAATCGCTCGACAACATTCAAGGTAAGTCTTGAGTGATGACCCTACTTGAATTATATCAAAATTATGCTCCTTGTTTGTGTGGCCATTGAGCGAAATAGTAAAGGTTGATAGATATTTTGTGTTAGAGCTTTAGTAACGAAAATGAACTATGGACGTGTCTTGAATATTGATATATGTGTAAGTGAACATTGGAAATATATCCGGCTAAGACCGAAGGCATTCGTGCGAGTTGATATATCCGGGCTAAGACCAAGGCATTCGTCTGCGAGTTGATATATCCGGGCTAAGACCAAGGCATTCGTATGCGAGTTGATATATCCGGCTAAGACCGAAGGCATTCGTGCGAGTTGATATATCCGGCTAAGACCAAGGCATTCGTGCGAAGTTGATATATCCGGGCTAAGACCAAGGCCTTTGTGCAAGTCACCAAATCCGGGTTATGACCAAGGCAATCGTCTGAAGTCGCTATATCCGGTTAAATCCGAAAGTATGTGATTCAAGTGAGCAATCTTGCTGTGAAAATTTCAGCTTATACACTTGTGAAAATTCCAGCAATGAGGTATGTTTGTATGTGCTTGTACTAATTGAATTCTTACAAGTAAGTATCGCTAAGTTGATAAACGAGCTACCGGCCTTGGGCTAAGTTGTTCTTTTGTGTATGAACATAAGGGTCGGTGATGTGAAATAAGTATGAGTATGGGAATGTGAATTAGTAAAGTGGTTTAATTAGCCATGTGAATAAAATACCTTAGTCAAAGCTGATTTCATTGCTTGAGACTTACTAAGCATTAAAATGCTTACCCCGTTGTTTTGGCTCTCTGTTTTATAGGTTTCGCTCGTTAGCTATCGGATTCGGGATCAAAGAAGTCGAAGTCATCCACACTATCGAAGCCCCATTTTGGTACAAATTTTGGTTGAACTTTGAAATGGCATGTATAGGACCATCCTTTGTTGAAGGTCATGTACCTTCCGGTTTGTGTAAACTTAGATAGCCATGCGAAAATGGCTTATATACGTTTTTAGCATAGAACTATAATCGTTTGTATGTTGACCCTTACGAGGTATGGAATTATTTTGAAACGATTAGCCATTGGAATGGTTAATCATGATCACACTTTGTGCTATGTATGTAAAAGGGCCGATTGAATCATGGAAAGTATGAAATAGGTAAAGCCTACTAAAGGCAGATGCTGACAGCAGCAGTGACGTGGATGTGAAAAATCACTAAAAATAGTAGGAATGGTATTAAATAGCAAATAAATTATGTAAGTGTACCTTGATGAATCTACTTTCATATGGAAGAAACGAAATGGTCATATGAGTTATAAGTTAACAGATTTTAAAGTTCTTGTGGAATAGGGCCAGAACGGTTTCTGGATCCCTGTTCCAACTTTGGAAAATCATTGTAAATTAACCAGAGATAATTAGGAGTCATTCCATATATGTAGATTCCTCTTTGAGTCTAGTTTCTACAGAAACAAACGGCATTAGTATTGAAGCCCTGTACAGGGAGATATCCAATTCGTAACGCACAAAGGTCAGTGTAGTCGATCCCTACAACAGGCGAGACTTTAACTAATAAACTGTACTAATTGGCTCGACCAAAATTCTAGAAAAAATATGTAGATGGACATATGAGTCTAGTTTCAGGAAAAATTTACGGAACTGATTTTCGAGTTGTAAAACTCAAGTTATGAATTTTGGAGCGACTAGTACTCAGATTGGCAGCTTGTCTGAAAATTGTTAATAAATGGGTTGAAGTCTGTTAACACCTCGCGTTCGACTCGCTGACGGTCTCGGGTTCGGGTGTTACAATTTTATTGGTATCAGAGCTACGGTTTAGTCGATTCTAGGACTACCGTAATGCGTTTGGGTCTAGCTATACATGCCATTTTATGTGATTATATGATAGTGTGGTGATTTCGACGTTTGAACTTGTGTTTATTTATAGTAATGGATCCGATCCCAACCGAAGCGATAGCTGATGATGTGGAGAGTGTGGCGCCTGCCCCAAGACAAGGGACAGCGCCGGCGGACTCTCAACCTGTTGCTAGCAATCCGAATGACGAGGCTAGACAAGCCTTTTATAGCGTGATGAATGATTGGTTCAACCAATACATTCGAACTAATACTACTGTTCCACAACCTCCATTCCCAACAAACACACCCCAAGACCTACAATGCCTCCGGTAATTGACCAAATAAGGTCGAATAAGCCCCAGTTGATAGAATCCAAAACATGGGGCTACTGAATTTAAAGCTACGGATAGTGATGATGCCGAGCAAGTCGAATTTTGGTTGGACAACACGATCCGGCACTCGATGAGCTATCTTGTACACCGATGAATGCCTAAAGTGTACCATCTCCTTGCTACGTGATTACGCCTACTATTGGTGGAGTACTCGACTTCTGTTGTGCCCGCGAACAAGTAACTTGGGAGTTCTTTCAAACCGAATTTCGGAAAAAGTATATCGATCGAGATTTATGGACCAAAAACGAAAGGAATTTCTCGAACTTAAACAAGGTTCCATGTCGGTTCACCGACTATGAGCGAAAATTCGTGAGGCTTAGCCAGACGCTGCGAGAATGCATTTCTTCGAAGTGTGATGTGTAAACGCTCAAGATGGACTGAATGATGAGATAAAGCTGTATGTTGGCATTTTGGAAATCAGAGTTTGTGACTCTCGTCGAGCGAGCGCAAAGCCGAGGAGCTTAGTATGGAAAAAGGAAAGCGAAGCGGGAGCAAGGGAGTTTCAGAAGAGGTATTCGGGAAGCCCTTCCAACATCATCAAAGAAACTTAGAGATGGCTTAGGCCGATCTAGAGACACTTCGGGCTTTTCTAGACGAGATCGCGATCGACCCCTGTGACCACACGAATCACTTCGATCGCCAGAGAGTGGGAATGATCGACGAGAGAGGACGAGTGCGATGTTGTGGCAAATGGCATTTTGGAAGTCAGAGATTCCGTGACCGCTCTGTTACAAGTGTGGATCAGTTGACCACTTCATTAAAGATTGCCCGAGGTTGTCCGAGCAGAATGTAGATCGGAGTGGGAAACCGGTACTACCACCGCCGAGGTAGACCATCCGGAAATACGGGCAAGGCTAGTGGTGGTCGAGAGGATCTAGAGATCTCGCGACCAGATCCGAGGCTCGCGCTCCAGCTAGGACTTATGCTATCGTGCGCGCGAGGATGCCTCCTCGCCGGATGTTATCTGGTACTTTCACTCTCTTTGATACTAATGTGATTGCTTTGATTGACCTGGTTCTACTCATTCTTATATATGCGAAACCTTAGCATCCAAGAAGACTTTGCCTATTGAGTCTCTTGAGTTCGTAATTCGGTGTCAAATCCTTTGGGTCGTTATGTGCTGGTCGACAAAGTGTGTAAGAAATGCCCCTAGTAATTGAGGTACTGCTTTTCCATGGACTTGATGCTTTTGCCGTTCGATGAATTTGATGTTATTCTTGGGTTGGATTGGTTGACCGTGCATGATGCGGTTGTGAATTGCAAAAGCAAGACTATTGATTTGAGATGCATAAACAACGAGATGATCCGAGTTGAGTCTCTGAACTTGAAGGGGTTGCCACTGTAATATCATCAATGTTGGCCCGAAATATGTAAGAAAAGGGTGTGAAGCATACCTTGCGTATGTACTTGATGATAAGGAGTTAGGAATAGAACCCAAATCATGTGCGGTGGTTTGTGAATACCGGACGTTTTCCCAAGAATTGCCGGGTTTGCCACTGTTCGGAGATAGAGTTTGGCATTGAGCTTGTACAGGACCACACCGATTTCGATAGCTCCATATCGTATGGCACCAACGGAATTAAAGGAGTTGAAAGCTCGGTTGCAAGAGTTGATGGATAGAGGTTTTGCTCGCCCGGAGTTTTTCACCTTGGGGTGCACCGGTGTTGTTTGTGAAAAGAAGGACGGAACCATGAGGTTGTGCATCGACTATCGTCGACTTAATAAAGTGACAATAAAGAACAAGTATCCGTTACCACGTATCGATGATTTGTTCGATCAAGCGAAGGAGCCTCGGTGTTCTCAAAAATAGATTTGAGATCGGGCTATTATCGATTCATGAATCCGAGATTCGGACATACCCAAACCGCCTTGAGCGAGATATGGTCACTACGAGTTCTTAGTGATGCCGTTCGGGCTCACTAATGCCCTACGGTATTTATGGATTTGATGAATCGGATCTTGGATCATATTTGGATCGGTTCAGTAGTTGTGTTCATCGACGACATCTTGGTCTATTCAAGAGATGAGACCGAACATGCGGAGCACCGAGATTAGTGTTGCAAATTTTACGGGATAAGCGGTTATATGCTAAGTTTAGCAAGTGTGAGTTACGGTTAAGAGAGGTTAGCTTCTTGGGTCACGTGGTATCTGCATCGGTATTCGAGTCGACCCAAGCAAAATTTCAGCCATACTTAACTCGAAACCTCCAAGAAATATTCTTGAGGTTCGAGCTTTTTGGGACTTGCGGTTACTACCGACGGTTTGTAAAAGGATTCTCGATGATAGCCACACCCATGACGTAAACCGCTTGAGAAAGATGTCAAGTTTGAATGGACGGAAAAGTGTCGGAAAAGTTTTGACCAATTGAAAACTCATTTGACGGAAGCTCCAAGATTAGTACATCTGACCGAATCGGCAAAGAGTTTGTCATCTATAGTGACGCCTCCCTACTTGGGTTAGGTTGCGTATTGATGCAAGAAGGTCGAGTTGTGGCCTATCGTCGAGACAATTAAAGCCACATGAGAAAAATTATCCGACCCATGATCTCGAATTGGTCGCCATCGTATTCGCCTTAAAGATATGGCGACATTACTTATTTGGTGAGAAGTGCCATGTGTATTCGGATCACAAAAGTCTCAAATATTTGATGACTCAAAGAGACTTAAATCTGCGACAAAGACGTTGGCTCGATTTGTTAAAGGATTATGAGCTGGTCATTGACTATCACCCGGAAAGGCTAATGTGGTTGCGGATGCCTTAAGCGAAATCACTTTGTTTGCTTCTGACGATGAATGTACACTTGTCTATCCTACCCGACAATGTGTTAGTAGCGAATTAAAGGCCAAACCATTGTTGACTCATCAAATTCGTGAAGCTCGGAAAATTGATGAGGAGTTGCGTGCAAAAGCAAATGAGTGTGTTACGAACAAGGAATCGGAGTTTCAAATTGATGATGACGATTGTTTGAGGTCCGAAGTCGTTTGTGTGTTCCAAAGAATTGAACTTATTTCGATAATTCGAGCGAAGCTCATTGTAGCCGAATGGCAATCCACGGGAGTACGAAGATGTACAATGAGTTGAAACGTCGGTTTTGGTGGCATGGTATGAAACGAGACATCTCCGATTTTGTTGCAAGATGTTTAATATGTCAACAAGTGAAAGCGGAGCATCAAGTGCCTTCGAGGTTACTTCACCGATCACAATACCCGAGTGGAAATGGGATCGAGTCACAATGGACTTTGTGTCCGGACCGCCGTTGTCGACAAGTAAGAAGGATGCAATTTGGGTTATTATTGATAGACCGACTAAGTCGGCTCACTTTATCCCAATGCGTATGGATTTTCATTGGATAAACTAGCTGAATTATACGTTTCTCGACAGAGATTACACGGGTACCGATTTACATTGTGTCGGATAGAGATCCGAGGTTCACCTCGCGATTTTGGAAGAAATTACAAGAAGCATTGGGCACCAAGTTGCATTTCAAAGACCGCCTTTCACCCCAAACCGATGGTCAATCCGGCGTATAATTCGGATACTTGAGGATATGTTAAGATGTTGCATCCTCGAGTTCGATGGTTCATGGGAGCGGTACCTACCTTTGATTGAATTAAGCACAACAATAGTTTTCAATCAAGTATTAAGATGGCGCCTTACGAGGCTTTGTGCGGGCGTAAATGCCGTACACCATTGTTTTGGACCGAGCTCGGTGAGAACAAAATTTTTGGAGTGGATTTGATTAAAGATGCTGAATGAAAGTAAAAGTAATCCGTGAAAATCAAGATAGCCTCCGATCGTCGAAAATCGTATCGGATTTGAAACGAAAGGACATTGAGTATCGGTGGGAGATAAAGTGTTTCTTAAAGTTTCGCCGTGGAAAAAGATACTCGATTCGGTAGTAAGGGCAAGTTGAGCCCGAGGTTCATCGGGCCATATGAGATATCCGGCGAGTCGGTCCGATCGCATATCGTCGATTTTGCCCCGAACTCGAAAAGATTCACGATGTCTTTCATGTTTCGATGCTTCGACGCTATAGATCGATCCATCGCACGTGATTAGTCCATCGAGGTTGAAATTCAAGCCAATATGAGTTATGAGGAAGAACCGATTCGTATCCCGCACGTGAAGTGAAAGAGTTGCGAAACAAGCGGGTTCCGCTAGTGAAAGTGTTATGGCTCAAACACGGGATAGAAGAAGCTACTTGGGAAACCGAGAACTCTATGAAAGAGCGATACCCAACCCTATTTACGGTAAGATTTTCGGGACGAAAATTTCTTAAGTAGGGAGAGTTGTGACAGCCCAAAATTGACCCTAGTCGGAATGTGGTTTCGGTACCACAAAACCGAGGCATAAAAATAATTTAAAATTTATTTTGATGCCTATAATATGTGTGTGCTCGTGTGTGAATT
Organism: Gossypium arboreum; assembly: GCF_025698485.1. NCBI lineage: Eukaryota > Viridiplantae > Streptophyta > Magnoliopsida > Malvales > Malvaceae > Gossypium > Gossypium arboreum. The sequence continues at coordinate 61,416,815 of NC_069075.1, read as the reverse complement.
TTGAATTCTTTGATTTAGTTAATTTGATTGTGAATTGAAAGAAAAGGACTCATGTGAAAGGATTTAAAAATATGTAGCTAATTTCAAGAGGTTAATAAAGGAATGAAGCAAAATAAATGGAGTTGCATGTCAAATACTCCATTTATTTTGAATGAGTGGCCTGACCATGTCTAGATTATGGGCAAGGGACATGTTTCCAACATGTTTAGTTAGTGCATTATGTAGAAAGAATTAAGAAATGAAAAAAAAAAAATGAGCATGGATGCCCCCCTTGGTGCCGTAGCTAGAGAGAAAGAAAAAAAAAAAAAAGTTGTCATTCATCCTTTCTTTGAGCAAAGACTAAGAAAGAAAAAACAAAAAATTGTTCATCTTTTCCCCTCCTTCCTTTGGCCGAAATTCCTAAGAGGAAGAAGAGATTTTTGCTTCATTTTCTTTGTTTAGAAGAGATCTAGAAGGAGATTTGGCTAAACTTGCATCAAGATTAAGGTATGTATGAGGTTGTGTCATGAGATTCATGCTTGTTTTGGTTGCTAACTTGATGTGCATGTTAGCCATGGTTCAAATCCTTGTTATGCCATGAAAAATGGTATTTGGCCAAGGTTGATATTGTGTTAAAGCCATTGCATGCTAAATGTGAAGCTTGCTAATGATGCATGCAATGATGGATTGACTACTCTTGAAATTTCTTTGTAGCAATCTTGAGTAAGACATTGAGTTCTTTGTTTAACCATGACCAAAGTTCAATGGGGTATGATTGTGATGTATTCGCCATGATGCATTCATGAGCATGATTTATGCTTGTTACTTGATTGGTAAAATTTGTGTTTTAGAGGTTATGAACACCTTGAGATTCGCCATGCACCTATATGTGTATATATGTTTGCACATGATATTTTGATTATGAAGAAAGTGATAAATATGTTTGTTTAAAGAAGAAATTTGTTGAAGAATGTTGTGAAATTTGCATGTACATTCGGCCTAGTACATGTATAGTGTGAAAAACCTTGAAATTATTTTTGATTTTGTGTATTTATGACCATGTGTAATCGGCCACATGAGTAATTTGAGCACTTGATGTTATGTTAAAATTCTTGAGCTTAAATATGTGGATGTATGTATATAAGGGCCAAGTACTTTGAACTTCACGTTGATGTTTGAATGTATTGAATTGCTTGTTGTGATGTAAAATGTGCATGACCATTGTGTATTTGAGCTAAAGGATGGCCATATGACCATTTACACTCCTTGTCATATTCGCCATAAGCTATCATGATGAGATTTTAATAAGTTAAATTTGTGTGAATTAGCTCAAGAGCAAAGGGAGCTAAATCCGATAAAGGGAAGGAAAAAGTAGTTGAATAGCCGTCGAAATCGCTCGACAACATTCAAGGTAAGTCTTGAGTGATGACCCTACTTGAATTATATCAAAATTATGCTCCTTGTTTGTGTGGCCATTGAGCCGAAATAGTAAAGGTTGATAGATATTTTGTGTTAGAGCTTTAGTAACGAAAATGAACTATGGACGTGTCTTGAATATTGATATATGTGTAAGTGAACATTGGAAATATATCCGGCTAAGACCAAGGCATTCGTGCGAGTTGATATATCCGGGCTAAGACCAAGGCATTCGTGCGAGTTGATATATCCGGCTAAGACCGAAGGCATTCGTGCGAAGTTGATATATCCGGGCTAAGACCAAAGGCATTTGTGCGAGTTGATATATCCGGGCTAAGACCAAGGCATTCGTATGCGAGTTGATATATCCGGCTAAGACCGAAGGCCTTTGTGCAAGTCACCAAATCCGGGTTATGACCAAGGCAATCGTCTGATCGCTATATCCGGTTAAATCCGAAAGTATGTGATTCGAAGTGAGCAATCTTGCTGTGAAAATTTCAGCTTATACACTTGTGAAAATTCCAGCAATGAGGTATGTTTGTATGTGCTTGTACTAATTGAATTCTTACAAGTAAGTATCGCTAAGTTGATAAACGAGCTACCGGCCTTGGGCTAAGTTGTTCTTTGTGTATGAACATAAGGGTCGGTGATGTGAAATAAGTATGAGTATGGGAATGTGAATTAGTAAAGTGGTTTAATTAGCCATGTGAATAAAATACCTTAGTCAAAGCTGATTTCATTGCTTGAGACTTACTAAGCATTAAAATGCTTACCCGTTGTTTTGGCTCTCTGTTTTATAGGTTTCGCTCGTTAGCTATCGGATTCGGGATCAAAGAAGTCAAGTCATCCACACTATCGAAGCCCCATTTTGGTACAAATTTTGGTTGAACTTTGAAATGGCATGTATAGGACCATCCTTTGTTGAAGGTCATGTACCTTCCGGTTTGTGTAAACTTAGATAGCCATGCGAAAATGGCTTATATCGTTTTAGCATAGAACTATAATCGTTTGTATGTTGACCCTTATGAGGTATGGAATTATTTTGAAACGATTAGCCATTGGAATGGTTAATCATGATCACACTTTGTGCTATGTATGTAAAAAGGGCCGATTGAATCATGGAAAGTATGAAATAGGTAAAGCCTACTAAAGGCAGATGCTGACAGCAGCAGTGACGTGGATGTGAAAAATCACTAAAAATAGTAGGAATGGTATTAAATAGCAAATAAATTATGTAAGTGTACCTTGATGAATCTACTTTCATATGGAAGAAACGAAATGGTCATATGAGTTATAAGTTAACAGATTTTAAAGTTCTTGTGGAATAGGGCCAGAACGGTTTCTGGATCCCTGTTCCAACTTTGGAAAATCATTGTAAATTAACCAGAGATAATTAGGAGTCATTCCATATATGTAGATTCCTCTCTGAGTCTAGTTTCTACAGAAACAAACGGCATTAGTATTGAAGCCCTGTACAGGGAGATATCCAATTCGTAACGCACAAAGGTCAGTGTAGTCGATCCCTACAACAGGCGAGACTTTAACTAATAAACTGTACTAATTGGATCGACCAAAATTCTAGAAAAAATATGTAGATGGACATATGAGTCTAGTTTCAGGAAAAATTTACGGAACTGATTTTCGAGTTGTAAAACTCAAGTTATGAATTTTGGAGCGACTAGTACTCAGATTGGCAGCTTGTCTGAAAATTGTTAATAAATGGGTTGAAGTCTGTTAACACCTCGCGTTCGACTCCGGCGACGGTCTCGGGTTCGGGGTGTTACATTAAAACTTTCACACATTCATATTCACATATAATAAACATAAAATATGACGGCTAATTATTTTTATGACTCGATTTTGTGGTCCCGAAACCACTTTTCGACTAGGGTCAATTTAGGGGTGTCACATAATGGATGTGATTCATGTAACATTTGAGCTCGTTGAGAGGTCAGAGTTCATTATGGATGTGTTACATGTTATGTGGTAGCTTCGGCTACGTTGTATATGTGGCACTTATGTGCAAGGTTTTTGCGTATCTAATAGTATTCTGAGAGTTTAACGGGTAATTTAATGAATGTAATAAGAGTCCCAAGGAGGACATATGAAAGAGGTATGGTTATGGATACTTTACGATGAGTATAGGTATGCATGCTAAACTTATGAATAATGCCTTAATAAAGATCGATTTACGATGAGCACGTATATATATATATGTCCGTATGATGACTAAGCAAGAAGGTTTGAATGATGAATAATCTTTATGTATATGTTGCTATGTTTCTATATGTTGATTCCTTACTGCCATTTCATATTATTTGTATGTGCACTTACTAAGCTTTAATGCTTACTCCCCTCTCTTTCCATCCTTTGTAGTTCCGCCATGCTAGCTCGAGAATCAGAAGCTGTCAGAGTATTCAATCACACTATCAAAAGACTATTAGGTATAGTGAAATTATTATTTTGAGTATGGCATGTATAGGAAACTTGGTCATTTTGTGGTTTGTGTCATGCTATTTGGCCAAATTGTGAAGGCCTATGATAATGATGATTCATTTTGTAATGGCCATGTGATATGGCTCATATTTGATCATCTGGGTTGTAATCTAATTACCCATGCATGTGTGTGCTTGTGTCTTGATGGTAGGATATGTTATTGCTTGGTGAGTGCAAGGTAATGATGTAATATGATGTTGACCAATGAATGTCTGGTAAAGTATGAATTGGGTTCTAAAGGATAAGGGATGACCTAATGGCTTAAAATGACTATAAGTATGAATGCACAATTTGAAGTCGTGATAATAAGTTTAATAATGCATGAAATTGGTGTGGAATGCCTCTAAATAGCGTAACAAATGAATGTGCAATAGGATGACTCTATGAAGATGTGAGAGTGCCATGGTGTGGATTATTTGAGTGCTTGAATATGTCATGTTGCAAGTTATAAAGTATGTTTGAATGTATGAGTGACTATTGGCTTGGAAAATAGCCTTTAAATGGTCCACACAGGTAGACACAACGGTCTAGCCAATGGGCATGTTGAATGACCGTGTGTCCCCTGCACATAAAATTCCTAAGTCAGTATGCATGGTAGTAAACACATGGGCAGAGACACGGTTGTGTGTCTTAACTATGTGGAGGAAACGGCCTAGCGCATGGGCGTATGCCATGGCCATGTGCCCCTAAATTAGTGATGACGTCATAAACAGAATGTACAGGTTTTTGGACATGGGCGATGACATGGGAGTGTCCAGGCAGTGTGAGGGACACGAGCCAGGGACATAGGTGTGTGCTCGGCCGTGTGAAAACCCCTGTAGGTTCAAAATGAAAAATAAATTTTAGTAATTCCACACGAGTATGGGACACGGTTGTGTCCCAATACACACGGGCATGTGCATTGCCTCCACACGGGCGTGTGAGGCTTAAACCTAGAAACTTTCTTAGAATTTTCTTAAGTTCTAGATTTAGTTCTTGATTTCTTTTAATGTATGTTTTGGACATTGTAGGTCCGTAATAAGGATAATATATGTTTTGGACATTGTAGGTCCGTAATAAGGATAATATGATCTTGTTTGATCGGTTTTAGTTTGAAATGAAATTTTATGACCCGTATTTTTTCGAAAATACCCAGTTTATGTATGTTAATGCCTAGTACCTTGTCCCAGTCTCAGGATTGGGTAAGGGGTGTTACAACAAAAAGAAAAAAGGTCTGGGTAGAAAATTAGACTCCTTTTCACCATTTGATGTATTGCAGATTCTTCTGAACTTGTGTTTATTTGTCCATTTCTTTTATAGCTTATTGTTGTCCCAACTCAATCTTGTTATGAGTACAGTTGCATTCTTTCATGATACAATTCATCAGATAGTGCAGACCTTGGCGAACTATTATCTTCGAGGTGTCAACGGACTTATTCCGTCCTTGTGGACCCTCACCTGCGGATCTTTATCCTTATAAGAATCGTCACTTCTCTAGTAGACTTAATTGTCGTACTGTTGGCTCCAATTTGCATTATTCCTTGGTGAATTCCTTTATTAATTTTGAGATCCATGCCTTGGGTGAACCTTTTTTATGCATACCTACAATTTATCATGTCATTCATGCTGTTTTTAGTTCTTAATCCATGACGTACCTCATATAGCAAGTTTACCCATTGAGGTCGCACACCGTACATCTTATCGGACCTTTCCACTTTGTTATTCTAGCTAACATTCTAATATTTCAGAATGCCATACCACCACGGTTTGACTTAGCTTAACCCCCATGTTTAACATCTTGGCAGAGTATATGTTCTCCGTTACCAAAAAAGTCCTTTAGGTTCCTTAGCCGAGCTAAGGTCTTACACCTATTTCCGTAATATAACCTCCCCATGTTTACTGTTTTGATGGTTCTATGAAGCCTCTCTCCCATTGTGTTACATTGATCTTCTGTACTAGTGTACTATCTTATGATACCATAGAGCCTTCCATTCATGGTCTTACTTATCATACCTAGTTTCCATGGCATCTTTCATCAATAGCCTTACACGTTATACCCTATACTAGGTTGCCATGACATCCTTCATCCATGGTTTTACGCCATATGCATTTTCCCATGTATGATGCTACCGTGGCATCTTTCATCCATGGTGATATGCTACGTACGTCATACCGTACTGCCATAATGTCTTTCATTTATGGTCTTACGCCATATATTGTCACCATTGTCTCACCCCAAAGGGCAATTCGATATCGCCTTCGCAGAAAATACCATTCCATGATTTCATTTTCAAGATATTCCTTCCATTATCTCTTTTACACCACCTAACCTTGATGCTTAAACATTGCAGTGTTCCCTTCACAAGGTTTGAAGCTTCGTCTGAGGTGGTAACTAAAGGTTCACTCCCCATTTCCCATCCTAACTTCATCTATCCCATATAGGTTTATTCCTAGTTATCATGCAATACTTGCATCTATTATCATCTATCTTAAAGCAATAAAATTAGCTTGTCATGACTCAACAACATAATTAATGCATTTCCTAGTTCATGCAAGTAATATATCCTCATTTTGTACCTGGAAGCAGGGTGCAGAAATTCACCTTGTTCCCATATTCTTGTCTCTATAGATTTCCTGAACGCTAGTGTTTCCTTGGGCCTAACAACTTTTCCTTAATTAGTTTTTTCTCCTAGACATCCATGCCTATGACTACTGCAACATGTAGAGTCTCCCATGGCTCCAACCTCTTCTTCTTCAAGATGGTTAAAGAAGAAGATAATAATTTCTAAAGAGAAGAACGTGTAAACAAGAATAAGGAATCCCCCTTATTCTTTTCTCTCATCCTCCTACCTATATATATCCACATGGCACGATATTCACAGATTGTCACCTCTACACAGTCCTTATAACAACCCGATTTAGACCCTAGTCGGAATGGTGGTTTCGGGACCACGAATCTGAGTAAAAAATATTTAAAAATTATTTTCTGTGTTTATTATGTGTGAATTGATATTTGTGAAATTTTCGTGATTTAATTTTGTTGTTTGAGTGTCTGATTAAATAAAAAGACTTAATTGCGTAAAATAAAAATTGGATGGTTAATTGTAAAAGGGCCAAATTGTTGTTGTTCTTTTAATATGGAGGTTTTATGTTGCAAACTGGAAACACAAAAATTTATATACTTTTTCATACCCAATTCTACTTAAATTCATGCAAATTCGGTTAAATTCTAGTCAAAAAAATAATTAAATATTATAAAATAATTAACTTATGTTAAAAATATGAGCATTATGAATTTTAATTAATTTTATAGTTAATTTTGATTAAATTTGGTTATTTTTGATAGAATTACACAATTGGAGAAAAAAGGCTCGGTGAACACTACGAGAAGAACAAAACCGAGAGCAATTTGAAGTATCGAGGCCAATTAATTTCTAGCCCAAGACGGTCCAGAAATGTGTATTAATTCATAATTAAATTAATTTTAATTTATTTCCTATTTAATTTAGGTTAAGTGAATTAATTTTAATTAATTATGAAGAAAGAGCCTAGTGAACCGCACTAATTGAACCGAATGAAGTGAGCCAAACCAGCCGCTAATTGGGCTGACCAGAACCGTCCATTGGCTGACCCAAATAAGCAAATTAGCTGATAAAATATGCTTACAAAAAGGCCCTTGAAAAATCTCCAAATTACGTTCAAACCCCACCTTTATTTTAGGCTTTGTAGATTTGGCCCAGCCTATTTTTAGCAAGGTTGAAAGCTTCAACCTTGCCATGTGTGTGGCCGGCTATGGGAGGGCTCTCTTGGCTGCTGAATTTGCTATTTTTAGCAGCCTCCTTCAGCTATAAAAGCCACCCTATGCTGGCCATTTCAAAGCATCCCTCATTCCACAATATTCTCCCATCCTCTCTTCACTTCTCTCAAAGTTTCCTCTCCATTTTTCCACCCCATTTTCCTTTCTCTTGTGCCGATTTCCTCTCTTGAGAAAGAGGTTTTCTTCAGCCATCTTGGGCAGCAATCAAGGAATCATAGAAGCCTTGCTCGGCGAAGACAACAGAGACTAAGAACGGAGCAACAGTCAAGCCGCAGACAAACACTAGATTTGCTTTCAGTTCCCTTTCTTTTTAATTTCTGTTGTTTTTATGATGAACATATCTATGAAAAATATTGTTGTTGAAATGGTTATTTTAATCAATTTAGCTTTAATTTAATTCGTGTTGGGTTAATTATATTTTGCCTACTTGAATTATTAAAATAGTGTTTATGCTGTTATAGGCCTTAGTGAAATGCTTGATGAAGTAAAAGCTTGCTTAGGTTATCTGACATTATAATTATTTAGATAACTAAAGAATTAATTGTTTAAACGGATTGAAATTGCAATTAATGGACTCAGTACTTAATCAGTGCATGTTCAATTCTTCTAAGGTAACTAAAAATTAAATCAGCATTGTATTTGGCGATACATATGTCTTGCATAACTTGCAAGATTGTTGTGATTAAATTGTTTCAAAGTATGGCTACTTTGTTACTTCACATGATCTTTTACATGTTTATTAAGTTGAATTAATCGGTTGAATTGACATAGGAATATGCGAGATATAATTTAATTCAATAAGTATGTATGTGCGATAGCATGTTTACTTTATTAAATCTGTTTAGTCGGTTGAATTGGCATAGGGATATGTTCAAGAGATAAATAGAATTTTCTAATTAGTAAATATGTTCATAAGTTAGCAAATTACTAGGTTGCCGTGAATTTATTCATAACAGCGTAAGCATGAATTTAATATTTCTAAGTTAAAAAGGTATAATTAATCCAACACAATTATATCATCTTGATTAAATCGTAATTGAAATCGTGCACTAGAACTCTTTTATTTTATTTAAATTGTTTGCTTAGTTTTGAAATCTTAGTTTATAAATCACTCTTTTCAAACCAAAATCATTTTTACCTTACCAAAGTGCTTTAATTAATTTCATAAATATTGCTTTTTACAGTCCTTGTGGGTACGATAACTCGACATTTACTTGTCACTTTATTACTTGTTACGATTGTGCACACTTGCACATTTCCACCGTTCCAAGTTTTTGGCGCCGTTGCCGGGGACTGTTTAAAAAAAATTTATTTGTGAATTTATTTTTACATTTTGGTCCTTTATTTTCCTGTTCAATTTTACTTACTTAATTAATTCTTCTCTGATTATTTCAGGTGTTTATGAGTATTGACCGAATTATCGACTTACTCCTAGTGGACCCTGAAATAGAACGAACCTTTTGCCAACGAAGAAGACAAGCGAACCAGAGAAGGAACGAAGTGATGAATTTCGAGAATATCAATCAAGGAAACGGAGCAAACCTTGCTCAAAATCCTATCCTTATTGCTGATGATAGGGATAGAGCTTTACGACAATATGCCGTGCCAGTTTTTAATGACCTTAATCCAGGTATTAGAAGACCTGAGATCGAGGCACAACAATTCGAGTTGAAGCCAGTCATGTTTCAGATGCTTCAGATAGTGGGCCAATTCAGTGGAATGCTTACTGAAGATCATCATCTTCATTTAAGACTGTTTATGGAGGTGAGCGACTCTTTCAAGCTAGCCGGAGTACCCGAAGATGCATTACGATTAAAACTGTTCCCATACTCGCTGAGGGACAGAGCTCGAGCCTGGTTAAACTCACTGCCACCGAACTCGATTTCTACATGGCAAGAGTTAGGAGGGAGATTTCTTGTGAAGTATTTCCCGCCTAGCAAGATTGCTAAGTTGAGAAATGAGATTACTTCTTTCCAACAAATGGATGATGAGTCCTTGTATGAGGCATGGGAAAGATTTAAAGAGTTATTACGAAAGTGCCCTCATCACAGAATTTCGCATTGCATCCAACTTGAGACATTTTACAATGGTCTCAACGCTCACACAAGGATAGTAGTAGATGCTTCTGCTAACGGTGGTATCTTATCTAAGTCTTACAATGAGGCTTATGAAATCATCGAGAGGATCACTAGTAACAATTATCAGTGGCCAACCAATCGAGCAATGTCAAGAAGACGAGTTGCTGGAATCCATGAAGTGGACGCTCTCACTTCACTTGCATCCTAGGTATCTTCTATATCTTCAATGTTAAAGAATCTTACCACTAATGGGTCTAACAGTTTTGCAGCTCAACCACCTAACCAATATGAGAATATAGCCTGTGTCTATTGTAGGGAAGGACATGTATTTGAAGAATGTTCGTCAAACCCAGAATCCATGTACTACATAGGTAATCAGAACCAGAACCGAGGAAGGCAAGGGTTGCAATCCAACTTTTACAACCCATCGTGGCAATCTTTCCTGGAGTAACCAAGGGGCTGTAGGCAGTAACAACTATGCCGAACCTAGACCAACCCAGCCGCCTAATTTTTCACAGAAAGTTCAGAAACTAGTTCAGGCTGAATCGTCCAATAGCTTAGAGAATTTATTGAAGGCATACATGGCAAAAAATGATGCCATGATAATTAAATTTGGAGAATCAAGTGGGCCAGCTTGCTACTGAACTTAGGAACCGTCCACAAGGTACTTTACCTAGTGATACGAAAAATCTAAGAAATCTAGGGAAGGAGCATTGTAAAGCGCTAACATTAAGGAGCGAAAAAACGGTAGAGCCCAACATCATTGAAGCTGAAAAGGAGCATGCTGAAGCTCAAGATTTGGAAGAAGTTCAACCGAGTGTTGAAGTTCCTATTCCACTAGAACCAGAACATGTAATACCTGAAAAGGTAACCTTAGAACCAGCCAATTCTGATCAGCCAACCATTCCGTTAGCAGCAGAATTGCTGCCAAAGACAAATCAACCAGTACCAACTCCAGTATATAAACCTTCACCACCTTACCCTCAAAGACTCCAGAAGCAAAAACAAGAGGTACAATTCAAGAAGTTCCTTGACATACTGAAGCAACTTCATATCAACATCCCGTTGGTTGAAGCACTTGAAAAAATGCCAAATTACGTAAAATTCATGAAAGATATCCTGTCCAAGAATAGAAGACTTGGAGAATTTGAGACGGTAGCTTTGACGAAGGAATGCAGTGCATATCTTCAAGACAAATTACCCCCTAAGCTGAAGGATCCTGGGTGTTTTACCATTCCCTGCAACATTGGAGCAGCTTATTGTGGTAAGGCACTATGTGACTTGGGCGCAAGTATCAACTTGATGCCTATGTCGATATTTAAGAAATTAGGGATAGGTGAAGTTCGACCTACTACGTCTACACTTCAGCTAGCAGATCGATCCTTAGCACATCCAGAAGGAAAAAATGGAGGACGTATTGGTATGTGTAGATAAGTTTATCTTTCCTGCTAATTTTGTAATTTTAGATTTCGAAGCAGACAAAGAAGTACCAATTATCCTGGGGAGACCTTTCTTAGAAATCGGAAGGACACTTATTGATGTGCAGAAGGGCGAACTTACTATGCGTGTTCAGGACGATCAGGTAACATTTAACGTTTTCAAGTCAATGCGATTTCTTGACACAATAGATGATTGTTCTACAGTATCCAACTTGGAGGATTTAATAGTGGAGAAGGAACTCAACTCTGCTGAGGATCCTCTAGAAAGAATTTTGACATCAGACCCTCCAAGTGATGAAGTGGAGGATGGAAACTTAGCTTTGCTAGAAGCTAATCAAAAGGGATTTAGTCCACAATCCCGTTTTGAATCTTTGGATTTATAGGAAAGAGATTACACACAACTGAAAGCGTCAATCCAGGAGCCACCTAAACTGGAACTTAAGGTATTACCTTCTCATTTAAAATATGTTTATTTAGGTGACGCTTCTACTCTGCCTGTGATTGTTTCAGCAGAGTTAACTACTAAGCAAGAAGAGAAACTTATCTTAGTTCTTAAACAATTTAAGAAGGCTATCGGATGGACCATAGCTGATATTCGTGGTATTAGTCCATTTGTATGCATGCACAAGATCATCCTGGAAGATGGTGAAAAAGGGATGATCGATGGACAACGAAGGCTGAACCCCATCATGAAGGACGTAGTGAAAAAAGAGATTATCAAGTGGTTAGATGCGAGTATCATTTACCCCATCTCAGATAGTTCATGGGTAAGTCTGGTCCAGTGCGTACCAAAGAAATAAGGTATCACGGTCATAGAGAATGAGAATAATGAGTTGATACTAACTAGAACAGTTACGGGATGGAGAATCTACATTGATTACCGGAAGCTAAACAAGGCAACTAGGAAGGATCACTTCCCTTTGCCATTCTTAAACCAGATGCTGGATAGACTCACTGGGCGAGATTACTACTATTTTCTCGATGGACACTCAGGGTACAACCAGATTACGGTATCACCAGAAGATCAACACAAGACCACATTCACCTGCCCGTACGGTACATTTTCATTTAGACACATGCCATTTGGTTTATGTAATGCACATGCTACATTTCAAAGATGTATGATGTCTATTTTCATTGACATGGTTGAGAAATTTTTATAAGTTTTCATGGATGACTTTTTAGTGTTTGGAGATACGTACGATGATTGCTTAGCCAGTTTGGCTAAGGTACTTAGGAGATGTGAAGAGACAAACCTAGTTCTTAACTAGGAAATGTGCCATTTTATGGTATAAGAAGGTATCGTTCTAGGGCATCGGATAACAAGACATGGGATCGAGGTAGACAGAGCAAAGTAGATGTTATTGAAAAACTCCCACCTCCAACATCTGTAAAGGGTGTTAGGATCTTTTTGGGCCACACCGGGTTCTATCGAAGATTTATCAAGGACTTGTCCAAAGTTTCTAAACCTTTATGCAAATTATTGGAGAAGGACACGATATTCAAATTTAATGAAGAATGCTTACTTGAAGAATCGATTAGTCACAGCACCCATAATTGTCACACTAGACTGGGACTTGCCATTTGAATTGATGTGTGACGCAAGTGACTTCACAATAGGAGCTGTCATGGGCCAGTGAAGGAACAAAGCTTTTCATCCCATCTACTATGCAAGCCAAACTCTGACAGGAGCTTAGTTAAACTATATAGTAACAGAATAAGAGTTACTTGCTATCGTATTTACTTTCGACAAGTTTCGATCTTATCTTGTAGGTACCAAGGTAACTGTCTATACAGACCACTTGGCAATTAAATATTTACTTGCCATGAAAGATAGTAAGCCGAGGTTGATCCAATGGGTACTACTAGCTCAAGAGTTCGATTTGGAAATTCAAGATCGAAAGGGAGTAGAAAACCAAGTAGCAGATCATTTGTCCAGATTGGAGCCGCAAAGAAGGGAATTCTCCACTTGTACTGAAGGTAAGTCATGTCCATAATATCCCTTGGTTTGCTGATATTGCTAACTTTTTAGCTTGTGGTTTAATACCGTATGATAAGACATATCAACAAAGGAGAAAGTTTCTTCATGATGTGAAGTACTATTTCTGGGAGGAACCATATCTATTTAAAAAGTGTGCAGATCAGATGATTAGGAGATGCGTGGCAAAAGAAGAAATACCAAAGATTTTATACCACTGTCACTCAGCCCCAAGTGGGGGTCATTTCGGAAGACTTCGTACTGCAACTAAAGTATTGCAAGTGGGATTCTTTTGGCCAACACTATTCAAGGATGCATATGCATATGCATATGCACAGAGTTGTGACCGATGTCAAAGATTTGGAAATGTCACCAATAGAAATGAGATGCCTCGAACAAACATCATTGAGGTCGAATTATTCGATGTTTGGGGTATTGCTTTCTTGGGCCTTTTCCTTCATCTTTTGGTCACAAGTATATACTGGTCGCAGTAGATTATGTATCCAAGTGGGTCGAGGCAGAGGCATATCCGACAAACGATGCTAGGGTTGTGATGAAGTTTTTGCAGAAACACGTGTTCACGAGGTTTGGAACCCCGAGAGCCATCATTAGTGATGAAGGGTCCCACTTTGTGAACAAGTGGTTAAAATGGTTACTAGACAAGCACGGGGTGAAACACAAGGTTTCAACGGCTTACCATCCGCAGACGAATGGACAAGTTGAATTGGAAAATAAAGAAATCAAGGGCATATTGAGAAGGTAATTTTCCCGAACTGACAAGACTGGTCCAAAAGACTAGATGACACTTTATGGGCTTACAGGACAGCGTACAAGACACCTTTAAGGATGTCACCCTATAGGCTAGTTTTCAGTAAAGCATGTCATCTACCTTTGGAGTTAGAGCACAAAGCTTACTGGGCTCTTCAATGACTCAACTTAGATCCTAAGCTCGCAAAAGAAAGACGGATGTTCCAACTCAACGAGTTAGAAGAATTCCGAATGTTCTCATATGAAAATGCCAAATTACTCAAAGAGAGACTCAAGAAATGGCATGACAAACACATCCGGGTTCGAGAATTTGAAGCAGGTCAGTAAGTATTGTTGTTCAACTCGAGATTGAAGTTTTTTCCAATTAAGCTAAAATCACGTTGGTCCGGTCCATTTACAATTCACAGAGTCTATCCATACGGAGTTGTTGAACTCCAAGGTAAGAGAGGTAATTTTCAAGTTAATGCTCAGCGTTTGAAACACTATTGGGGGAATAAAACCAAACGGGATAACGTCTCGTTCATTTTGTCAGATATTTAATAATTTTCGTGTTTTGTTTAATAAATAATTTAAGGTCTATTTTTCGGGTTTAGTATGTTTAAATAAATTCTGTCTAGGAGGTTGGAACTTAAGCGGGACCATTTGTGACCCCTCCAATCTTTCCTGGGAATTTATTTTAACATAATTTTCCAAGAAATTTTTCCTAATCAATAAAATAAATTTTTGTTTTTCAAATAAAAGGGTCAATTTGATCCAATTTTTAATTTGCAACTCAATTTTTAATTTTCATTAAGTTTAGGGGCTTAAATTGAATTATTTTTGAAATTTGATTGCTCTTTTCGTAAATAATAAAAACTAGATATCTCTTTTGTAAATATTTTTAAAGGGCTTCTAGAATAAATGTTTTTAGTTAAAAAATAATTATTAATATATAAATTATACCCATTATAATATATATTAATTATTATCAATTTTGGATTTTGTTTGATAAGTTTTGATAATACAATTATAATCTTTAATATATAATTATATCTATTTATATATTAATCTTTATCGATTTAGCATGAAATTAGGATTTTATCTTTGTTTTAATAAATTAAATAGAAATTAATAGTTAATATATGCACATATCTAATTATTAATTGTTGTTATCTTTATATAGGATTAAAATTTAGAATTTTAGTAATTAATTTGTTTTAAGAATTCTACTCTAATTCCTATTTCTCCCCCTATAAATACTACCCATCTTCCCATTCACCTAACACTTAAAACCCAAAGCACCAAAATACCCAAGTGCTGAAACCCCAAGCAGCAGCAGCTCCAAGCAGTCGACCAGCACACGCCCAGCTCCATAGCAAGCACGTCCCGCGCACAACGCGCGCATTTCCTCGAGCGGCCCTAGCCTCAACTCGCACCAGGCCTTCACCCGTCTGCGATGCACTGCCTCCGTGCCATCTGCTGGCTCCGAGTCCCACCCTCTTGCCGAATGCCCGTGTTGCTACCAGCCCTACTGCACACC
Organism: Gossypium arboreum; assembly: GCF_025698485.1. Classification (NCBI taxonomy): domain Eukaryota; kingdom Viridiplantae; phylum Streptophyta; class Magnoliopsida; order Malvales; family Malvaceae; genus Gossypium; species Gossypium arboreum. The sequence goes on along the minus strand of NC_069075.1, from coordinate 61,401,346 downwards.
ACTGCTCCCACACGCACCACACCCGCACGCCCTAGCTGCTTGTGCAGCATTCCTTTCCCATCCATCCTAAGCCACAAACCTCCAACCCTTCTTTTAAATTCCCATCTTTTTCTTTATTATTATTATTAATTCCTAGAGTTTTTATATTTTTACAAAAAAAAGGTGGTAAGACCTAGTTTTTCTTAATTTTAATTTTAATTAATTAATTTTTCAAATCATTGAATTACTAATAAAGATATTAAAATTTATGGAGAAACTAATTTTTCCATCTTATGATCAGGTTAAACATGCCTCGCAAGAGAACTCGTGCTTCCACTCAAATTGATGAAACACAAAACAAATTCCACTGTGAATAAGCCAAAGTGAGATACGAAAGTATCTTCAAAAACCAACAGATGCATCCAGAAAAAGGCTTCACTTTAAAGGAGAGCAACTACCGAGACTTTATGGCTCGTATTCGTCAAGTTGCTGAAACCCTAAATTGGGAGTTGTTTTGTGAAAAGAGACCAAGTGTGGATGAGGAACTAGTTCGTGAGTTTTATGCAAGTTTAACTTCAGGCGAGATGATAGAAGTTCCAGTTCGCGGAATCAAGGTACTGATAAATTCAAATGATATTAATGAATTCTTTGAATTACCAGATCTCGAAAACGATGAATATTCCACATTGATGAGCAATATTAAGCCTGAAAATCTGCGAGAAATTCTCGAGGAGCTTACAGTTGAAGGTTCCAGTTGGACTGTGTCGAAATAAGGAACCCACACGTGTCGAAGAGAATACTTAACATCTATTGCAAAGGTATGGTTTTATTTCATCCGTTTCAGCCTTCTGCCTAACTCACATGGGACTACAATTTCATTGGAGGGAATGGTCTTACTATACTCAATCTTAACGGGTAAGACCATTGATGCGGGAAAGATCATCCTGAAAGAAATTGAACTGTGCGCTAGGCGTTACGCCCCTTACTTCCCTTTACAATAACTATTCTGTGCTTGAAAGCAGAAATTCTTGCTAATGTCAAAAAGACAGGGTACACCCATGGCACAATTATAGATTGGGACCTCTACCGAGTAGTTGGAGACTCAGTTCTACAACAACGAGTTGAAGAAAGTGAAGAGCCTGAGGAACTTGATGAAGAAGAAGATCCTACGATGCAATCATTTGAAGTCCCTGATAAGGTGGACCCAGTAGAGCCAAAAGATGAATTGGATGCTGGAACTCCAATGTTTAGAGCTCAGTCACCTAGCCCAGACTTTTGAGATGAGTTGTCAAATTTGTTGGACTTAATGCAACACATGCAATGGCAGCAACAAGCATACTGGAGATACTCAAAAATAAGGGATGACTCGATTTGAAGTGCTTTCCAGAGAATATACAATGACCCATTTATTTTTGTGCCTGAATTTCCAGATTTCATATTCGAGCCATGGATTCCACTCTCGAAAAAGGAGCGAAGCGATTCATACAAAAGCAATAATGATGGAGCAAAAAATGAGTCTAAGTTGGAAGGATCTACAAATAAATAAAAGGGAGGGATCTTGACTCTATTTTATTTATGTTTTTTAGGTTATTTTAGGATCAAGTTTAAATTAGGAACTTTTATTTCTTCATAATAAAACAAGAGAGGAAAATTATTAATAAAATGTGAGCAAGTCACAAAACTTAAAGTGTGGCAATAGATATATACATGTTTAGGATTGGATTTAGAAAGAGCTTGGTACTTAAGCAGTCAAATTAACTCACCTCCTCTTTTCTAAAATCCTACCTGGTGTATAATATCTATTCACTTTAAACAACAAGGACATTGTTCATTTTAAGTTGGGGGGACCGAGAAATTGAATTATTTCCACTCAGGATAAAATTTTTCTTTGAATTATGATTAGGATATATTTTGTTTAGAAATTTGAATTCTGTTAAGTATGCTCAATTTAAGTATGAATAAAGTTATATTATTTCAATAAATTATTATGTTAGCTTAATAATGACATGAATGTGTTTTTAAAAAAGCATGCAAATTCGTACCATAAAATTTTTAGTTCTTTAGGAAAGTTAGGTATGCATGATAGTTTAAGTCTTTAGAATTGACTTAGTAAGTTTCTTGAGGCGAAATCCTAGGTAGCATGAAACGTTGGAAATGATTTAGGCAACTATTGTTTGGACCATTTGAGCCTTTCAAGCCCACCATGGTATATTTTATCCATTGAAACCCAACTTTGAGACTATATGGCCTGATTTTATTCCAACCCTTATAATAATTAGCCATTACTTTTCGCTTAATAATCTTAAAATTGTCCCAAACACTAGACTCGGTAATATTCTAGATGTTGTTCGAAAATAAGTTTGGGGGAGTTGACAAGAAGTATCAATTGCTCGAGAATTGCAGTACACAAAATAAGTGCTCGTGTTAATTGAAAAAAAAAAGCACATATATTTTAAAAAGAGCATATGAAAGTCAAATTGGTGTACCGAAGGTAAAAACTCCGAAGGTTCAATTGACGTTGAGTCTAGGGTTTTTTTTTAAACCATAATTTATTCATCTTTCACTTACCCCTAGCCTAGCCACGTTACAATCCTGATAAAGACCTATTGATTCAAAGTCCTCATGCTACCTACATTAGTGGAGAGAAATTGCTACGATCAACATATGAAGACATAAGTTAAGCTTAATGATTGCAGCTTAGTCTCTAATAAAGGAATAAAAATCAAATTGGTAAGGATTAACATGTCTTTATTACAAAAGCATTTAGTCTAAATTTTGCTATAATAATAAGTGGTTGAATTTAAGTTGAACAATATGCATACTTAAGCAGCATAACTAACAGATTTCTTGTCTTTGAGCATAAGTATTTTAAGTTCATAATTTTGGGAAAAATGTTGTTCTGAAGGAAATTTTCAAAGGTGTTTCCGAGAGATTCTTTTCAAAATTTTCCCATTACTCGGGAGGAGCAATGAATTAAGTTTGGGGGTGTGGAAACACAAAAATTTATATACTTTTTCATACCCAATTCTACTTAAATTCATGTAAATTCAGTTAAATTCTTGTCAAAAAAATAATTAAATTATAAAATAATTAAATTATGTTAAAAATATGAACATTATGAATTTTAATTAATTTTATAGTTAATTTTGATTAAATTTGGTTATTTTTTACAGAAATACACAATTGGAGAAAAAGGGCCCGGTGAACACTGCGAGAAGAACAAAACCAAGAGCAATTTGAAGTATCGAGGCCAATTAATTTCCAGTCCAAGACGGTCCAGAAATGTGTATTAATTCATAATTAAATTAATTTTAATTTATTTCCTATTTAATTTAGGTTAAATGAATTAATTTTAATTAATTATGAAGAAAGGGCCTAGTGAACTGCACTGATTGAACCGAATGAAGTGAGCCGAACCAGCCACTAATTGGGCTGACCAGAACCGTCCATTGGCTGACCCAAATCACCAAATTTGCTGATAAAATATGCTTGCAAAAAGGCTCTTGAAAAACCCCCAAATTATGTTCAAACCCCACCTTTATTTTAGGCTTTGTAGATTTGCCCCAGCCTGTTTTTAGCAAGGTTGAAAGCTTCAACCTTGCCATGTGTGTGGCCGGCCATGCGAGGGCTCTCTTGGCTGCTGAATTTTCTATTTTTAGCAGCCCTCTTCAGCTATCAAAGCCACCCTATGCTGCCCACTTCAAAGCATCCCTCAACATCCCTCATTCCACAACTTTCTCTCATCCTCTCTTCACTTCTCTCAAAGTTTCCTCTCCATTTTTCCATCCCATTTTCCCTTCCTCTTGTGCCAATTTCCTCTATTGAGAAAGAAGTGTTCTTCAGCCATCTTGGGCGGCAATCAAGGATTCATAGAAGCCTTGCTTGGCGAAGACAATGGAGACTAAGAATGGAGCAACAATCAAGCCGCAGAGAAACATTGGATTTGCTTTCTGTTCCCTTTCTTTTTAATTTCTGTTGTTTTTATGATGAACATATCTATGAAAAAAATTGTTGTTGAAATGGTTATTTTAATGAATTTAGCTTTAATTTAATTCGTGTTGGGTTGATTGTATTTTGCCTACTTGAATTATTAAAATAGTGTTTATGTTGTTATAAGCCTCAGTGAAATGCTTGATTAAGTAAAATCATGCTTAGGTTATCTAGCATTATAATTGTTTAGATAACTAAAGAATTAATTGTTTAAACGAATTGAAATTGCAATTAATGGACTCATACTTAATCAGTGCATGTTTAATTCTTCTAAGGTAACTAAAAATTAAATCAGCATTGTATTTGGCGATACATATGCCTTGCATAACTTGCAAGATTGTTGTCATTAAATTATTTCAAGGTATGGCTACTTTTTTACTTCACATGATCTTTTACATGTTTATTAAGTTGAATTAATCGGTTGAATCGACATAGGAATATGCGAGAGATAATTTAATTCAATAAGTATGTATGTGCGATAGCATGTTTACTTTATTAAATCTGTTTAGTCGGTTGAATTGGCATAGGGATATGTTCAAGAGATAAATGGAATTTTCTAATTAGTAAATATGTTCATAAGTTAGCAAATTACTGGGTTGCCGTGAATTTATTCATAACAGTGTAAGCACGAATTTAATATTTCTAAGTTAAAAAGGTATAATTAATCCAACACAATTATATCATCTTGATTAAATCTTAATTGAAATCGTGCACTAGAACTCTTTTGTTTTATTTAAATTGTTTGCTTAGTTTTAAAATCTTAGTTTATAAATCAATCTTTTCAAACCAAAATCATTTTTACCTCACCAAAGTGTTTTAATTAATTTCATAAATATTGCTTTTTATAGTGCCTGTGGGTATGATAACTCGACATTTACTTGGTACGATTGTGTACACTTGCACATTTCCACCGTTCCACAAATAGACCATAATATTGTTGTTGGACGGTTGTAGACAACCATTATAAAGAATCCATACTATATATTAAAGGTTAAATATGTAATTAAATAATATGATAATATAAGTTATAATATAACATAATTAAAAAGCCATGGTTCATACTTTTCTATTTGACCGAATATGAAAATATAAAGAAAAGAAAGGAAGCTTAGGTTTCGGCCATGGTTGATCATGATTAAGGTATGTAACTAGTCCGGTTTTTGATAATTTTTACGTTTTCGAGATCGTTGCTAAGTTATCCACAAGACCCATGCTTGAACTTTTTATTTTTGTGAATATTTTGAGTTAAGCCATTGTTGAAAGCTTGTGACTTTTTTTGTTTGATGATGAAATATGAAAGATATGTTTTGGGTTAACATGTTTTGTATTGGAGTTTTTGATGATTTTGAGTAATTAGGCTGAATTGCAAAAATAATAAATTGAGGAACTAAAATGTGAAATAAATGAAATATATGGACTTGTATGAACACTTAGAACATTCTACCTAACATGGGTGTATTGAAATTTTGCATATTTTGTGTTTTGTGCAATAGGTACTAAATTGTAAAAAGTGTAAAATGTTAGGGGTAAAATGGTAATTTGACCATTTATGTGTTTTTGGACTAAATTGAATGAAAATATGTTTGAATGAGTTTAATTTGAATATGTTTAGATCAAGAACTAAAGAAATCAGATTTGGATCGGGGGAAAACTAAAGTTGTCGATTAGTCGTCCCGTCCCGATTACCATTGTCCAAGGTAAGTTTATAAGCGAGTAGACGTTGTTAATGTTAATTAAATGCAAATTATACATGCTGAAATTAAATATGTGAATATATACTTAATAGCCGAATGTGTACAAGTTTGGCATCCATGATTATAAATTCGTTTCGACTGAGTTACTACGTCCGAAAGCCCCGTATGAACCTTAGGAATAGCTAGGATACATATGTCATGATATAGGATTCTGATATGTGATGTGCGAGTAAGACCATGGCATCGATATATGTGTGCAAGTAAGACCACATTTTATACGTTGGCATCGATATGTAATTCTGATATATGTGTGGGAGTAAGACCCTGTCTGGGACAGTGGCATCGATATGTGATTACATGTAAGACCACGTCTAGGACATTGCCATTGTGTGATATGTGTGATTATCTGAGTGTCCTATCCAATTCTGAATGGTTCATCAGGCAAAGATAAGTTGTGAGCAATATGTAAAACGAGCTAAATGGTCAGGTATGACTTAGCTTGTTGTCTACTTGAAATAAGGTAAGTAAGTAACTTGACATTTGTTACAAATCATGAGTGAAGTACATGAAGAATATATGTGAATATGGTATGTGTATTCAGCCTTGTGAATAAATAATTTGAGTATTATTGAAATGTTTCTTAACTATGTGCATACATGATTAGGTATATTCGGCCACATAACTAGTATATGTATATGAAGTTATATTTTAATACATGAGCTTATACATTGGAGTATATGTGGAGTAGGTTTTATAATGACTATTTGGCTTTGGAAGTTGAATGATAATGTGATAATTTGACTATATGAGCATTCGACCAAGGTAGTATTTATGTATGCAAGTATATATAATATTTATGAAATTGTAAGTTTGAGACTAAATGTGATATGGATATTATAATTTGGTTTAGTTTAATTAAGTTGTTTATATCATTGGATTGTTTATTTGCTTATGACTTACTAAGCTATGAAATCTTACTCTGTGTGTGCTCATGTTTACCTCTGTTTTATAGATTTTGGATTCAAGTTACGAGCTCGGGAATCGTCAGGTAAGCTTATCACACTATCGACTATCTTCGATATTTTATAAGCTAACATTTCGAACCTATGGCATGTATAGGCTAGATTATAGTTTGAAATGTTGAATTTTAGTTTTGTGTATTTTAAGCCATGCGAAAATGGCCTAACTTCTATGTTTGAATTTGGTTTTGTTGTTTATGGCTTAAGTTCATTTTGGTTATTATGCTATGTGACATGGATGAATGATATATGTGGTGATATCTATTTTGCGCATTGAAGTTGCTTGGTGATTTTGGATGTGTATATTTGGGCGATTTGGTTATGATATCTGGATAGATAAACAGGTATGTGAATTTGGTTGACATGCTTAGTTAAGGTATTATATGTGATTTAGCATCAATGAGTATTTGATTATGTCCGAACAAGGTAAAAGATTATTATGATATATTTATTACTTGGTATATAAGTTTTGTGTTTGGGTAAATATATTTGAAATTGGTTAAGTGATAAAATATAAGTGATGGATATTAACTAGATGTGATTCGGCTTTTATGCTCATGAAATATGATGAATGGTTTTGTATATGGATTATCAAATGTGAGAAGTAACATATTAAATGGATATGCCATATGTTTAGAGCTTGATTAGTGTCTTGTTTATGTGTTTGCATTCTAAATATAGTTATTTTTAGTTTGTGAATTAGTTATGAAATGAATTGTTATTTGTGTCTGGAAAGGGTTAATGTTGATATGGTGAAATACGTATGAACTTGGTAAAATATGCGATAAGGTCTGACCACATCAAAATAAATGTTTGTGATCCTTATAAGTTTCATTATATATTATGCCATAAAGGTAACTTGACATAATGGCATATCTGAATGTACTTAGGTATACATGTGTGATATAACTAGTAATTTACTTATGAGATAAACACTTACAAATGTATATATTTATAAGACATGTTTGATTAATATATAAACATTTGAATGTTTTTATTATTGGTTATATGGTTCAGCTTTTGGTGTAAAAGGAATGTATAAGTATTATGACATGATATATAATTAGTTTTGATTAGAGTTGTGAAATTGGTTAGATCCTTGGAAGATAAATTTGGTGACCAACTATATGGTTTAAGGATCAGTTCTGCATTTGTATGTTAGAAATGATAAATGGTGTGTAATTGCATCCGGCTAATAATAGGTAAAACCAATATATATATATATATATATATGCCTCTAATATTATTGTTTATGAATTGGGCATTTATGTTATAGTTTGTAATGGCGAGGAAGGTATACATATGTCTTGGATAATTGAATGAATATTCGGACCAGCATAATGTGCATAATTAGTAAAGTTATATTGTTATGAAATGGCATATTTTAGCTTAAGATTGAAAGATAAAATTTTGTACTACTTTTGTGATTAATTTCATTAGTCGAATAAGTGAGAAATGCATGTGATAGGTATATATAATATTGGCATAATGTTTAGCCAACAATGTTGGTATGATGGGTTCGGCATTTAAGTTGAATAATAGCTATGGTTATCAAGGTGATTTGTGCATATATTTGTAATATTAAAAGTACATTGAGTTATGTTAAAATATTAGCTAATGTTTTATAAGTTAATGTTTATAAAGTTGTGTGATATAGGTCGATATGGTTTAATATGCAAATGTGTATAAATATGCAAATTGTTTTATTTATTTTATGCATGATTTTGAAATGGTTAAATTTTTGAAGCATGACTTGTATATGTAATATGATCAAGATTGCAATTTATATTAAAATCAGCTTCATGCTCTATACATATGTACAAATTTGATTTATAAGAATATGCGAATGTTTGGAATTGTGTTTTATTTGTAATGCTTTGTAACCCTAATCCGGTGACAGATAAGGGTTAAGGGTGTTACAGTCTTAATTATTATGTTTCCTACTATGTAACTATCAGGTCCCAATCTAACCAACAAGGTTAGGAGTCTAGCTTTCTCCTAACCAGCCACTTAAGTTTTTAAATTTCTTGGTAGTGCATCCCGACTTCCATTACTAATCAATCAACTCCCTGACTCTTACTTGGGTTTGAGTATTTTGAAAATTTAGGTGTGACAATGATCCTCAAAATATTTACGTCTTTCATTGTAAACAAAATCTAAATTACAATTTGACATGTTCACTTGTAGATACTACACTTTATTTCCAAATTAAATTACATATTTCTAAGCCTTTGTGCAGACACGCTATGGCGTGTCACTTTTAACGGCTATGAATTGTGCAATTGTAAACGAATTCATGGCGTGTAGAAGTCATATTGTAACACCCCCTACCCGTGTTCGACACCGGGACAGGATACGAGGCATTACTAGACTTAAACATAACCAATCATGCAAACTCGGCCATAAAATTTCATTCATATTTCAAAATATTCAATCATATGTACATAGTCCCTTATTTGGGTCTACAAAACTCAAATCATACTTTAGAAGGGGTTCGAGACTAAATCAAAAACCTCCAAAAGTTTTACAACACTTAGAAAATTTTTCATGTTTTGGAAAGTCACACGCCTGTGTGGGTAGGCCGTGTGGCTCTTGACACGCCTGTGTCCTCAGCCTGTGTAACTCTCTATTTATGGCATCAACAAACAAATAAGGGTCACACGGCCAAGTCACACGCCCGTATGCTAGACTGTGTCTTCAATACAGCTGAGACACACGGCCGTGTCTCTGCCCGTGTGGCCAGCACATAGGCTATTTTCCAAGCTTTTATGTCACCCTTTACATTCACACACACAAACATGGATCCAGAAGCATTCAACATCCTCAATTATTATGCAGACATTTCATTTACTTATCAACATACATGTGTTACACATTCTCACATTAAATCAAGTCTAGACACACCATATCTTATTCATTTGGCTTTATCAAATACCTTACCACTTATACCTTTATACCATAGTTATCTTCATGTCTATTTAATTCCAACTTATCATCAAGCATAACCTTCTAGCCAAGTCATAACTTTATATAGTGTCCACATTTCACATGCATAAAACAATATGCTTGACTAAGACATTTTACACCAATTCCATATTCAATTTAACATTATTACTATTTCTCACTTTATACCATTGTACCATGGTTACCAAACTATCCATAAAATGTCCATGTTCAAGGCATTATCATTTTATTCCTACATTACACATTTAAATCATGGTCATGACCACCTCGATTGGTCATAAAACATCCATTCAACACACATGACATATTACCAACCATGCATGGAAAACAGGCATATTCACATCATAATTATTAGACACAACATGAATAGCTAGATTTACTAGTCGTAATCAATAGCTCAATATAGGCCAATACATTTGGCCAAATTATAATAACACAGGTTATAAAACTAGGTCCCTATACATGACACTCACTTAATATTTCTAACTTATGTACAAATACTCCAAAGGTATTGGCTTGATAGTGTGATGCTGCCTCTGACGATCTCCAACCCCAAGCCGACCTGAGAACACTAAGGAATCGAAAGGAGGGAGTAAGCTTTACGCTTAGTAAGCTCGCATGAAAAATAATAAGCAATGTATTAACATGCTATTTTCAAATTCTTTCAATTTATTCAAAGTCCAGTCAAGTTGTTTTCTCAAGTTGTAGTGATTAAATTATTTATATCTAGAGCTATAGAACTCAAAATTAAGATCTATTAATTTTCCTTGAAAATAGATTCACATATCTTCTTACCATAAAATTTTAAGAATATTTGGTCTAGCCAATAAGTACATTTTATTATTCAAAGTCTCCCCCATTTTGCTATTCGACAATTTCGACCCCTCTGCACTAAAAATTAATTATCTCTTCGTACAAGATTTGGATAATGTTCCCATTTATTTCTTTCAAAAATAGACTCATTATGGATTTTAAATATATAAATTACAACCCATAATTATTGTTTTTTACAATTTTTAATGATTTTTCCAAATCAGAATAGGGGATTCCGAAATCATTCTAACTCTATCTAACAAAAATTCAAATATCTCATAATATGAAATTCTTTTGCTTACACCGTTTCTTTATATAAAAGTAGACTCAATAAGCTTTTATCTCATATCTTATTCAACTTATAATTCTATTTCCAATATTTTTGGTGATTTTTCAAAGTCACACAACTGCTGTTGTCCAAAACTGTTTTATTACTAAATTTCACTCTTTCATGTTTTCATTGTAGTAACTTTCATTATAACACTTACTCCATATTAATCTTACCAAAGTTCGATCACATATCAAGCACGTTGCTCATAAGTTTACACACACGAACCTTCACTTATTCATTACACAGTCATGTTCATATGTATTTTCACTTAGTAAATTTCCCGTTGAACTCATCGGAATAATAACAGATACCTGGTGGCCTGTACATATTACCATCCTTGTAACCGAAGCTCTCTGGTACGCATGGTTGCCTGCACTTACTACCACACATGTGACCTAACAATCCTGTACACGTAGTAGCCTGAACTTAGTATTACACACATGACCTAACCATCTGATACACGTAGTAGCCTACATTTAGTACTACAAACGTGATCGAAGCTATCGGGTATGCATAGTAGCCTGCACTTAGTACTACACGTGCAACCTAACAATCTGGTACACGTAGTAGCCTGCACTTAGTAGTACACACGTGACTAAAAATCGTCTTAAACACATAATAGCCTGTACATAATACTACACATGTGTTCTCACAATGGATCATTCGTATCTTTTCTTTTCGAAGGTCCAACCAGGAAATTCTTCACTTTTCAACATTTTACTAATTCATTCTTAGTCAATTTCGATTCGTAATTTACATCAAATGATCATTCTATAGGCATCTATATCTCATATAATAACAAAAGATAATAACATAAAAAAAATCAATATATTATTTACATACGAACTTACTTGTTTCAAAGAAATATCATTTTCATCAAATTTCCATTATATTCAATCATCCAATCACATGTTATCGACATTTGAGCTATCGATTACTTCATGGGTACATCATGTTCCCATACACAATATAATTAACATATAAATCAATACAACCATAGCAAAATAGATTTCAAGTGTAACAATAACAACATGAATATCAAGCTTATTTAATCACATGAACTTGTCGAAATCACTTAGGGAGGCTATCGTTTTCGACTAAAGGGTTTATTAGGTTTATTTATCGTTCTATTATGAGTAAGGTGGAATAAAGGCTATTGATCAAGGGGCAGTGGGAAGCGAGGACATTAGAAATGACTGGATCCAGACTTAGTCATTATTTGTGACAAAGGTAAGCAATCTAAGGCCATTAAGGGTGTTGGCCGAATACGGTAAGGAGGCTAGTATGTAGTTTGTTTTTGATATGTAGACTGATGTTTTAGTAACTCGGTTGTAGGAAACTCGCGTGTGGATCTTGCCAACATATAGTTACAGATCAGGTGTGTAAACGACACCCACTAGTAGACTAGATCGGCAAAAGCCAAAAAGCCGAAATGCCAAAAAACGGGCATTTCGAGAACTTGAGAGCGTGCGAGAACTCGTGGAATTGTTTGCATTGATAATTTTGGTATCTTCAATGGTAAGATTGCAAAGTGCGCAATTTTGTGCACCTCAGTGAATTTGGGCTTCGATGGGTTGAAATTGGGTAATGGGCAACGGCCCTATTTCGATAAAAATGTCCGGTAAGTATTCTGAAGACACGTTAATAACTGTAATGAGCATGAAACCCTAAAAAGACTGATAAAATTACTAAAATACCTCTGTAAGGTAGAATTACCGTAATACCCCTGAGGGGTAAGTTTACGATTATGCCCCTTGGGGGTAAATAACTGTTCTTACGCTATAATCTGACTGTCTTTCTAAATCATGCCTTGTTAATTATATACATTCTACATACATGTCATACTGCATGGGGTTGGGTTTTGTTATGGAGGAAGAACCCGTTCTGGTGGCTGTGCCACATATTCTGATATAAACAACTTTGCCGCGGATTATAGTTAGTGCCGCAACTGGTACTAACAGTATAAGTGTAGGGATGGCGTGGGTGATTTATTCGCCACAGGAAATGTAGGGATGGGCGGAGGCAAGTGCAGGGTTGGATGGGGTTATCATGCATTAATCATATGAGACTATTTTGTTATGGGCCCAGCCGTGTTAATATGGGCAAGGCCCAATAGATCTCGACTTGTTATTGGGCTACGGCCCAGATTGATACTGATATCGGCTAGGCCCAGTATACTCTGATACTGTAAGGGGCTATGGCCCAGGTTAATATTGATATGGGCTAAGGCCCATTAAAGCTTGAACTGATTTGGGCTCTAGTTGGGATACTTTACACACTGAGTTTTCCAAACTAACCCCCTTTTTCCCATCTTTGCAGGTGAGCCTTAGATCGGTGGACTTGGAGCTGGAGGGATTCAAAGTGGCCATGTGGACTGTTTAAAATAGGTTTTTCTACCTTCACTTTTATTTTAGATTATTTCCTTTATGTTTTTGGGTTTTAAATTTGTAATAAGGTCGTTTTAATTATTTTTAATTCTTTTTAGTATGTTTTGTTAGCTTAGATATGATATTGTTTTAATTGTTTGAAATTGAATAGCTCTAGGGCGCGTTTTAAAAAGGTTACATGATTTCAAAATATTGCGATAACAAAACAAAGCTTCCGTAACGAAAACATTTTCAAAATTAATAACCTTTTTAAATGGTTTTAAATGAATTGGTTTTCCCTGAACAATCACTCAGTTAAAGTGCGGCAATGGTTGCGTGCATGTCTAGGATTGGATCCGTGGAGAGCCGGGTACTTAAGCAGTCTAATTAACTCACCTCCTCTTTTCTGGCATCCTACCTGGTGCACAGCTTCTATTCACTTTAATCTATAACAAGGATATTCTTTAACACTAAGAAAAACTTTAGATAAAACATGACTTTTCTAGAAACGCTTCGATGTGACATGCCAGATTCGGTCGTAACGTATGGACCAGGTTTGGAGTGTTACATATTTCAGATTTCGTATCGAGATGTTTGATATGTCAACAAGTAGAAGGCGAACACCAAGTGCCTTCGGGTTTACTTCAGCCAGTGATGGTACCCGAGTGGAAATGGGATTGGATTACGATGGACTTTGTAACGGGTTTTCCTTTTGACTCCGAAAAAGAAAGCTGTGTCTGGGTTGTTGTTGATAGATTGACAAATTCGGCTTATTTTATTCTGGTACGTATTGACTACTCACTTTATAAGTTATCTGAATTGTACATTTCTGAAATCGTAAGATTGCAAGGAGTGCCTATTTCTATTATTTCAGATAGAGATCTGAGGTTTTCTTCGAGAATTTGGAAGAAATTACAAGAGGCTTTAGGTACGAAGCTAAATTTTAGTACTTCTTTTCATCCACAAACCAACGGCCAATCGGAAAGAGTAATCCAGATTCTTAAAGATATGCTCCGATGTTGTGTTCTAGAATTTGAAGGTAGTTGGGAGAAATATCTACCATTGGTCGAATTTGCTTATAACAATAGTTTTCAGTCGAGTATAAAGAGAGCAATGTATGAGGCATTGTATGGCCTCAAGTGTCAAACTTCGTTGTATTGGATAGAGCTTAGTGACAGACAGATTCACGGGGTTAATTTGGTTAGACAAACCGAAGAAAAAGTAAAGGTAATCCGTGATTGCATGGAAGCCACCTCAAATCGACAAAAGTCGTACACAGATTTGAAAAGAAAAGAGATAGAATTTTAGATTGGTGATAAAGTATCTCTGAAAGTATCTCCTTGGAAGAAGATTCTGAGATTTGGCCATAAAGGCAAGTTAAGTCCACATTTTATTGGGCTGTATGAGATTACTGAAAGAATAGGGCCGGTGGCATATCGGTTAGCTTTACCAACAGAGTTAGAGAGGATTCATAATGTGTTTCATGTGTCAATGTTACGATGATATTGTTCTGATCCTTCACATGTTATTTCTCCAACAGAGATTGAGATTCTACCGGATATGACTTATGGTCAGGAACCGGTTAAGATTTTGGCTCTGGAAGTTAAACAGTTGAGAAATAAAAGTATAGTCCTAGTAAAAGTTTTGTGGTAATGACATGGGGTTGAAGAGGCTATGTGGGAACCTGAGGAAGCTATGAGAAAACAGTACCCAAACCTATTTTCTTGTGATTTTCGGGAACGAAAATTCCTAAAATGGGGAGAGTTGTAATAACCCAATTTTTGGGTCTAGTCGGAACAGTGGTTTTAGGAGTACAATCCGACGCAACAAAATTTATTTTTCTTATATTTTTATGGTATATAGTTTTATGAAATGATTTTGTGAAAATTTCGTTCGAAAATTTTGACGTTTGAGCACTTAATTTAGAAAAAATGACTAAATTACAAAAAGTGCAAAACTTGAGTTCTAGAAGCTAGAGGTGTCTAATTGCTATGAAATTTTAAATTAGAGGTCCTTATATGGTAATTAGACCATTACTTAAGTTGGTGGACAAAAATGGACATGGAGTAAGAGAAATTTTAGTGTTTAAGAAAAGGGCATTTTGGTCATTTGGTAATTAAATGAATTAAAAAAGCAAAAATAAAGCCAAAATCTTATCTATATTCTTCTCCCATGGCTGAATATCCCTAAGGAAGACATAGCTAGGGTTTTTTCATCTTCGAAGCTTGATTGTAAGTCCGTTCTAGCCCTGTTTTTAATAATTTCCATGTTTTTGAGATCCTTGCAACCTAATCTAGCTTATTCAATGACTAATTTGAAAGAAAGACGATGTTTAAAATTTTACCCATGTTAGGCATTTATGTATTTTGATGTCTAATAGTAGAAAATGCATGTTTCATGTTAGATAAACAATATTTACTAGGTGATTTTTGATGTAAATGTAAAAAAATGACCTATTTGTAAAAGTTACAAAAATGAGTAGTAAAAGTGTGATTAAATGCAAAATATGGGCTGGTATGAGTATGAAAATGGTTCGGCTAGGCTTGATCTTTTAAGAAATTGAATACATTTCTTTTTACGAGCCTAAGGACTAAATTGTAAAAATGTGAAACATTAGGGGAAAAAATGTAATTTTTTTCATAATATGATTGTTGGACTGAATTGAACAATATGAGTATTAAATAAGCTAATTTTGTTATTATAGATCAAGAAAAATGAGGTTCGAACCTAGATCGGGAGAAAAATAAAGTGTTTGATGATTAGGTCAAATTCTACTATTTTTGTACCGAGGTAAGTTCGTACGTAAATAATGCATTGTTATATTTAAGTCTTAAATGTTTTCATATGTATGAATTGTGATTGAATCTTTGGATGTATTCGAGAAAGTTTCTACAAGCAAAAATTCCTAGTTAAGCCTTAGGAATTAAATAGGATACGAGTAACATGTCACTAGGAACCCATGTGTTTATGTGATCTTGGTACTGATCTCGTATGTCCTACTAGTGGCTGGGTAGTCCAGCATGAGTTGCGGATACCTGACAGCTTGTGTCAGCAGCACTATGTAGCTATGTCCTGACTGGAAGCTTGTGTGTGCAGGTCCAAAAATAGCTATAAAAAAAGTTTATATGTATTATGAGATATGAGGTAGCTTTGGCTACATGTCAGGCACTTATGTGCAAAATTTTCTAGTATCCGCCAATATTCTGAGTGTTCAATAGGAATGACAAAGTTGTGAAAGGATTTGGTTATGTTGCGAGTTGGTTCAGGTATGTACATAAAACTCATAAGTAATAAGCTTGATATGTGATGAACTCTTGGTAGGGTTATGATTGAGTAAGTTATGATTTTGAGATTTTAATAACATTCATGCAAATTTTCATTTTGTTAATTGTATATTAAATCTGTGGTTATGATGTTTATTATTTGCATAGGAACTTACTAAGCTTTTTAGCTTACTCCCCTTCCTTTCCCTTATCTTATAGTGTCACCAACCTAGCTCGGGGATCAGAGACCGTCGGAGATCCACTCACACTATCAACAATTATTTTCGTACTAATGATTTCAACATTTTGAGTTATGGCATGTGTAAGGGACTTGGTTATTTTGTTATGTGCCATAATTGATTTGGCCAAATGTGTTGGCTTATATTGGTTGAAAGTTCATTTTGTATAAGGCCATTTGAAATTTGCTATTTTTGGTATAAGTAATTTATATGATGATGCCTTTCATGGATGTGGGAATTTACATGATTTGAGTTAATGAGTATGTGATGTTTGTGTATGATAAAGGGTAGCATGTGAATGATGTGTTGATGTCTTGGTTGTGGCTGATTTGGTTGTATGTGTATGTTTGAATTGGTGCTATGTTATGTTGTGTAGGTGTGTGCATTAAAAGGTGGCAAAATGGCTTGGTAAAAAGCCTTACTTTTGTCCACACAGGTAGACACATGAGCTTGTGTCTAGGCTATGTGTGACACACGGTTTGCCCCACGGGCATGTGTTTAGGCCGTGTATCCCCTGCACCTTAATTTTGAGAAACAAAATCCTTAGAATTGAGCACATGGGCAGAGACACAGGCGTGTGTCCCAGCCGTATGGATGACACGACCTTAGGCATGGGCATGTGTGCTGGGCGTGTGTAGTCTGCACTTAATTAATAAAAAATCATGAATTTTAAATCAACCACATGACCTAGAGCACAGGCGTGTGACTTGGTCGTGTGTCTTCAATTTGTTCTTAGGTGACAAACAAAGAGTTACACGGGGTCGGGACACGGGCGTGTGTGACTACACAGGCTGCCCACACGGGTGTGTGACTTCGCTGTGTGTCTTCACTTTGTTCTTGGGTGACAAACAGAGAGTTACACGGGGTTGGGACACGAGCGTGTGACACCACACGGCCTGCCCATATGGTCGTGTCCCATATCCACATGGGCATGTGACCCTTGTTTAGTGAAAAAATTTCTAAGTGTTGCAAGATTTTTTAAATTTCTCGGTTTAGTCTCAAACCACTTCCTATGCATGTTTTGGGTCTTGTAGGCTCGTATTAGAGACTTTATGAGTATATACAAAAAGTTTTAATTTGGATGAAATTCATGGCTCAGAAATGTATGTTTGCTCGTTTTTATGTCCAGTAATGCCTCGTACCCTATTCTGACGCCGGATACGGGTAAGGGGTGTTACAAAAGTGAAGGTCCTTATGTGATAATTAACCCATAAAAGAGTTAGTGGATGATAAATGGCTTGGTATAACTGTAATTATTAAATTTTTTAAAGGTTAAAATAGTGAATAGGTTCTTAATGTTAAATTAAATAAAACCAAATGAAATTATTCATTGATTTATCTTCTTCAAACCGATTCTTCTTGAGAAAATAGGGCTAGGGATTCGACTATCTTCATTTCCTTCATTTAGGTGCAACTTTTTGTTCCTTTTTTAATGATTTCATTGTTTTTGAGATCATTGCAACTTAGTCTAGCTAGCCCAGAGATTATTTTATAAAATTGTTAAAGGTTTAGGGTTTTTCCATTAATGAAATAGCATGTGTTTTGATGTTTAATGGTAGAAAATGTATGCTATAAACAAAATTTGTTAAGTGATTTTTAGTAAAATGTCCAAATAGGGATTAAATTGAAAAATGTGTAAAATTCATGGTTATTTTGTGAAATAAATGAAAAATGTGGGCTGTTAGGGATCTAATTGAAATTCAGCTAGCATGGGTTTAGGTTGAATTGCATGAATTTGTATTTTTTTTAGATAAGGACTAAATTGTAAAAATGTTGAAATATTAGGGGCTAAAGTGTAAAGTTACTAAAATCTGTATTTTGGAGTAAATTGAATAGAATGATAATTAAATAAGTTAATTTTGATTGTATTTATATTAAGAAAAGTGAAATACGGATTTAGATTGGGGAAAGAACAAAGTTTTGGATTAATCGACTCGTTTTGTCATTTTTGCATTTGAGATAAGTTCATATGTATTAAACATTATTATATTTGTGTTTTCAATGCTTTGATATTTCATAAATTGTGAATACGACACTACGGACATATTCAACGACAATTCAGCAAGTGTGAAATCCCGGTTGAACCTTAGGAATAGATTAGGATACGAATGACATGTCATTAGGGGTTATGTGATTTGGGTGCTAGTTCGTACGTCCTACTGGTAGTTGAGCTATTTGGCATGTGTTACGGATACTCGTCAGCTTGTGTGAGTAGCACCGTGTAGTTTCATCATGACCGTCAGCTTGTATGAGTAGACTCGTTGATAGCTCGAAAGTGAGCATTATATGTGATACGAGATTGAGATAGCTTCGACTATATATGTGGCACTTAAGGTGAGAGTTTCCTGAGTATTCGATAGTGTTCCGAGCGGTTGAATGGGTATATCAAAGATGTGGATGAGTATAAGTTTGTTACAAGATGGTACAAGTATGTTCATAAATCAAATAAGTATTGAAATGAAGAAATTTATGAAAGTTACCTAACTTTGTGAATGAGAAATGTAGGGTTTAGGGTTTAGGTATGTTATGTTATGTTTTATTTGCTTAAATTGTGCATTTATGGTAAGTTCATTTTAATGCTATACGAACTTACTAAGTTTTATAGCTTACTTTGTTTAATTTTCCATGTTTTATTGTGAGATCAAAGCTAGCTCAGATTTGGGAATCGTCTGAGGCTTCATCACATTATCCAACTATCACATTGGTACTTTTGAACTTAATTATTTTTAGTATATGGCATGTATAAGAGTTTGGTCATTTTGATACATATATGATAGTAATGAATGTAGCCATTTGAGTTGGCCTATAAATGTTTAATGTTTGGTTTTATATATAGCCATGAGAGTTGGCTTATTTTGGTTGGTTTGGTTGTGTATATATATATGTAAATGACCTTTGTTTTGTGTTGATAATTGTTATATTAATGTTTATTGCAAATGGTTGATATTTGAGAAGTTATATGCTTGTAAGTTTGGGCAAAATGATGCATGTTTGAAAGTGTCTATTTAGTTGAATTGTGAATGTGAATTTAGTATAAATGGAATGGCCTATTTTGTGACTTATGTGTATTGTGGATGATGGTATAGAAATAGCATGAATTAGGCTTGATTTAGTTGCCATGTTTTGGTGCCATTTGAATTGATTTGGGTGGCAAGATGGCTTGGTAAATAGCTTATTTTTATCCACATGGGCAGAGACACGGGTGTGTGTCTCAGCCGTGTGTGACACACGGTCAAGTTACACGGGCATGTCCCATATCCACATCGGTGTGTGAATCCTGTTTAGTGGAAATTTTTTCTAAGTTTTATAAAAATTTCTAAAGTTCTCAGTTTAGTCCCGGACCACTCCCAAAGCATGCTTAGGGCCTTGTAGGCTCGTATTAAGCACTTTATGATTCAATATGAATGGTTTTAATTTGTATGCAAATTTATGACTCGATTTGTATAATTGTTTGTGATTAAAGTTCGATAATGTCTCGAGCCCTATTCCAGTGTTGAGTACAGGTAAGTGGCGTTACATTTAGTGGTATCAAAATAATGGTTTAGTCATTTTTCAGACTAACGTAGCATGTGTAAGAGTCTAGCTATACATGCGAAATATAAATTTTGATAGTGTGACGACTCCTGACGAATTAAACTATGTTTTAATATAGCAAATGGATCCCGACCGAGAAGTGGCTAATGATGTTGAGAGTAATGTTCCGGCTCCCGCTCAAGGGACCGCGCCATCTGAAAATAGACCAGTGACGATTAGTTAAGGAGTAGAGGCTAGAGAAGCCTTCTTCTAAAGGATGAATGAGTGGTTTGCAGAGTTTGTTCGGACAAATTTGGCTGCCCAACATTCTCCACCCTCACCTAACCCCCAACCAATTCCCGTAGCTCCCCAAGGTGTGGAATTTGTAAGATTGAATAAGCCTCCAGTTGATAAGATTCGGAAACAAGGGGCTGAAGAATTTAGAGTAAATGTCGATGATGATCCAGAGAAAGCAGAATTCTAGCTTGAGAACTCTATCCGGGTATTTGATGAGCTTTCTTGCACCCCTGATGTATACTTGAAATGCGCTATATCACTTCTAAAGGGATACGGCATATCAGTTGTGGAACACTGTAAACTGAAAAATATATATGATTTTCCTATGTAATTTATCACCTTTCTACTTAAATTCGTTGTTAAAACTAAGTAATTGTTTAATAAATTAATGAAATATGTGAAAATATGAAATTAGGACATAAAATTATTAAAATGTGATTTTATGCTTTATTATATAGTTTTCATGCATAAAATGACTTATTTTATATTGATTTAAGCGTATTATAATTTTAATACATAAAATGGGTCATGCATGATTAAATTAAATATTAAAATATAAAATTAAATTTAATAATTCATTTTAAGCATTTCATTAATAATTTAGGTTTTAATTAATTATTAGACGTGGTTAAATTTTATTCTTTGGTCCTTTAACTTATTGATTTATTTTGGACAAGTCTGATAGCTTTGTTGGATTACAAAACCATCCAAATTGGAGACCAAGTCAACCCATTTTTTGGCTACACTTGGCTGTCCACATAAACCATTTTTTGGTTAAATTGCACAAGGTCCTCGTAATGTTGAAGAAATTAGAGATTTGCTTAAAGATTTAGACTTGACCGAGTCTCATTCCTGAGTTGTTGTGGCACTTAAATTGAGAAAAAATCAGATCAATTTCCTCAATTCATGGCTGGCCACCGCTTGAAGATGCTTGAAAAGATGGAACCTCCTATTTTTAGCAAACTATCCCCCTCTCCTTACCTATAAATAAGGACTCCTCATTCCTTCATCAAGCATCCCTCATCATTCTCTTCTCTCTCAATTCTCTTTAGCATTTTCCATTCCCGACACCTAGCATCATATCTTTATAGAGATTTTAGAAATTAAGCCTCTTAAATAGCCCTTGGTTGGCCACCTTGGAGAGCCATCAGCAAATGAGCAAAGTAAAGAAGCGGAGGAGCCTCATCAGTCAGAGTCTTAGGTGACAACTACTTTGATTTGGGTTTAATCTTTCTTTTCTTTAATTTAATCTAAAAATGTTTGCTATGTGTTATTTTTTCTTGTTTACAACAATGTTAGCTTAATTTTATTTAAGCTAGATTGCTTTGATTAAATAATATTTATTTGATTCATGCTTATAATGTTTGTGCCCCAATCGATCATGTTTTCAATTAAAATCAAGTCTGTATTTCATTCATACATAATTGAAATGCACCTGAATTAGCTGAGCGATCCTAACCAGACGATGGCTAGTGGACGTATAATTGAAATGTGCATGCTCAATTTAGATCCTAACTTGATTAAATTGCAGGTTGCATAACACCTCTAACCAAGCTCTATTATTAGCATAGTTTTTAGATTTGTGCGATTAAACTGTTTCAAACCTAACATGTCCCTGCTACGTTGTGACAGCCCAAAATTGACCCTAGTCGGAAGGTGGTCTCGGGACCACAAAACCGAGGCATAAAAATAATTTAAAATTTATTTCGATGCCTATAATATGTGTGTATTCATGTATGACATTTTTTGATGATTGGTTTAGTGTTATAAAGGTGAATTTCACTAGAAAGGACCTAGTAGTGAACTTTGAAAGTATGATGGGGAAATGTGTGATGACTAATTAAAGCATGCATGCAAAATAATGGACTTGCATGTCAAATTCCCCCTTTTATAGGTGGTGGCCGGCCATGACAAGGGAGGATGGGCTAAACATGTCATGAAACATGTTTTGTTGGTGCATTAGGGTGAAATAATAAACAAAGGTGTATGGGTGATAAAAAAATGAAAAAAATGTGTGCGAGTGTGGTAATCTCCCCCCCCTTGCCGTGAGTTGAGAAAGAGGGAAGAAAAAAATTTTGTTGTGTTCATCCTTTCTCATCCTTTTTGGCCGAAAATCATAAGGGGAAGAAAGAGGATTTTTGCTTCATGCTTGGTTTAGAAGAGATCTAGAAGGTGATTTGGCTAAATTGGCATCAAGATTAAGGTATGTATGAGGTTGTGTTAGGAGTTTCATGCATGTTTTGGTTGCTAACTTGATGTGCATGTTAGCCATGGCTCAAATCTTTGTTATGCCATGGAAATGGTATTTGGCCAAAGTTGTTATGGTGATAAAGCCATTGCATGCTAAGTGTGAAGCTTGATGATGATGCATGCAATGATGGATTGTCTACTCTTGAGTAAGATTTTGAGTTTTCTTTTTGTGTTTAACCATGATTGAAGTTGAAAGGAGCATGATTGTCATATTCGGCCATGATGCATTCATGAGCATGGTTCACGCTTCTTGCATGTTAGTTAAAATTTGTATTTTGGATGGCTATGGACACCTTGAAATTCGGCCATGCTCATATATGTATATATATGTTTGCACATGATGTTTTGGCTATGAAGTAAGTGATGAATATATTGGTTTAAAGAAGAAGATGTTGAAGAATGCTTGTGAAATTGCAAGCACAATTGACCTAGCACACATATAAGTGCTTGATGCTATATTATAAGTTTTGAGCCACAATTTGCAAAGCATTAACTAGTAAAATGCATGCTGTTTTTGTGAGGTATTAAGTGCATAATTGGCCTCAACATGTACATGAATATTCGGCCTTGGGTAGCCTATTGAAGGCCTTAGCTTTTCCTTGATGCTCAAATAAATTGTATTGAATTGCTTGATGTAGTATAAAATGTGCATGACCATTGTGTATTCAAGCTAAAGAGTGGCCATATGACCATTTAAACTCCTTGTCATATTCGGCCATAAGCAAGCACAATGAGGTTTTAATAAATTGAATTTGTTTGAATTAGCTCAAGAGCTAAGAGGGCCACAATTGGACAAGGGGAAGGAAAAAGTGATCGAATAGCCGAAAAAGCCGTTCGACAACATCCGAGGTAAGTCCTCAAGAAGTGACCTTACTTGAATTATGTGAGATGAAGTATGAATGTGTATGATTATTGATTTATGTGTGTATGAGAAATTGAATGATACCGGGCTAAGTCTCAAGGCGAATATGCTTGTGAATATATGTGCGTTTGAGCCTTAGTAACTAAAAATGAAATATGTATGTCCAATGATTATTGATGTATGTGTACATGAGAAATTGAATGATATCCGGCTAAGCCCGAGGACAATTATGCTGGAAATTATATCCGGTTAAGACCAAGACAATTGTGCTAGTGGCTATATCCGGGCTAAGACCAAGGCATTCGTATGCGAGTTATTCTATCCGGCTAAGACTCAAGGCATTTGTGCACGTGATTATATCCGGTTATATTCAAAGAATCTTGGGCTGGAGGTGAGTGTTGGTTGCTGTAATGAATTCAATTAGTACGCACACTCGAAAAGCCCAAAGGATAAGGTACGTTATATGTGCATTGGAAAGTCGACATGTTTGAGCATCATTCGCTCGATCGACTAATGAATTTCGATTATCGAATTGATTGATACTTTGTGAAAGTATATAATGATGAAGTGTGAAGTAAGAATGCGTATTAATGAAATGATGCATGTGGCTATGTGAATGTATTGCTGTAATTAGAGTTGATTATATTCCTTGAGACTTACTAAGCAAAAAAATGCTTACCCGTTACTTTGGCCCTCTGTTTTATAGATTTCGCTCGATAGCAATCGGATTCGGGATCAATAAAGTCGAAGTCATCCACACTATCCACGCCTCTATTTTGGTATAAATTTTGGTTGAACTTTGAAATGGCATGTATAGGACTACCCCTTGTTGGTTGAATATGTTGTGATGTATATATATACGGCCATGCGAAAATGGCTCGTAAAAGTGAAGCATCGACTTAGACTAATTGTGGTTTGTATATATATATATTTGGTGTCATGATGTGGCTATGGCTTGGAAATGGGAATGTTGGTCACATGATCAGCCATTGGCATGGTTAAAATGATCATATATGAACCTATGTATGGCAAGACTAGTTGGTTCATGGAGACTACCAAATAGGTAAGACCTACCTTAAAAACAGATGCTGCCAGCTGCAGTGACGTGAATGTGAAAAATCACCAAAATTCGTAGGAATGGAATTAAATAGTGAATAAGCTATGTAAATGAACCTTTATGAGTCTATGTTCATATGGAAGAAACGAAATGGTCATAGGAGTTACATGTTAAGAGATATTAAAGCTATTGTGAGACAGGGCCAGAACGGTTTCTGGGTTCCCTGTCGCAACTTTAAAAATTTACTATAAATTATCCAGAAAGAATTATGAGACATACCTTATATGTACAGATTCAATTTTGAGTCTAGTTTCATTAGAAATAAACGGCACCAGCATTAAAGCCCTGTACAGAGAGATATTCAAGTTATACCGCGCGAAGGTCAGAGCAGTCGATCCCTGTAACATGGGTGACTTTAACTAATAAAATGTACCAATTGGCCCGACCAAAAATTCTAGAAATAAATCCATGGATGGATATATGAGTCTAAATTCAGGGAAAATTTACGAAACCAGTTTCCGAGTTTTGAAACTCGAGATATGATTTTTAAGACGACAGTGACGCAGTTTTCCAGCCTGACTGGAAATGTCAAATGATGGGCAAAACAAGTGAACTAGGCTTGTTAACCCCTCGCGTCCGACACCGGCGATGGTCTCGGGTTCGGGGCGTTACATACGTCACATGAATACTAAGAAACCCTTAGTAAATAAGGATCAGTAAAATGCATATTTACTAATCAAAGGATTCCGAAAGGACATAATGTGGTTTCCAAACTCATGAAAGATCGAGTTTCCATGGAATGTTTTTCCGAATGTTATTAAGCATGTTGATAATAAATTGAGTTGAATTAAAGTAATTGCCCTAGTTTATTTATGCTATAATTGTTGCAAATTGTGTTTAATTTTGCTAAAATCTATTTCATTCATATAGTTTGCATACTTAGGATAATTTGCATTAGGGATCATTGCATTTAGTTTAATATATTTTAATCATCACTTCTCAACTATATTGTGTTTTTATTTACCAAATTGTTAATATAATTTTACAAATTAGGTGACTTAACACAAATACAATCCCTGTGGAGACGATAATCTCGATACTTACTTATTACTTGATAACTACGTGTACACTTGCACAAACCTACGCGTTACAAGTTTTTCGCGCTGTTGCCAGGGATTGTTAACTGTTGCCATAATCATTTCTTTTTGTGAAATTATTTACTTCCAATTTGGTTTATTTCTAACATTACTAACTTATTCTTTTTCATTTTTTGATTTTCTTCTCAGATGTTTTTGAGCATAGATTGGGTTATCGATTTACTCCCTGTAGACCCTGAAGTTGAGCGAACTTTCAGACAAAGAAAATATGAATGAACAGCTCAAAGAGAAGTCGAGATGGACCTTGGAAATCCAAATCAAGACTAAGGTAATGAAGCCGATTGTGTGCGAAATCCCATCCTCATTGCTAATTATAGGGATTGATGATCAGACACTATGCTGTGCCACTTTTTAGTGAGTTAAGTCCAGGAATTAGAAGGCCAGATATTGAGGCAACCCAATTTGAATTGAAACCAATGATGTTTCAAATGCTCCTAACGGTGGGCCAATTTAGTGGTATGCCTACGGAAGATCCACATCTCCACCTTCGATTGTTTATGAAGGTGAGTGATTCATTCAAGATAGTTAGTGTGACTGAAGACGTATTGAGTTTGAAGTTGTTTCCGTACTCATTGTGAGATCGAGCATGAGTATGGCTAAATTCATTGCCACCAAGTTCCATATCTACATGGGATTCCTCATTGTATCCAGTTGGAGACATTCTATAATGGTCTCAATGCACATACAAGATTGATGGTAGATGCTTCTGTGAATGGTGCAATTTTGTCTAAATCTTATAATGAGGCTTAAGAAATCATTCGGAGAATCGTGAGTAATAACTATTAATGGCCAACAAATCGAACAACTTTATGAAGACATGTAGGAGTTCATGAAGTTGATGCCCTCACTTCGTTATCAGCTCAGGTATCATATATTTCCTCTATGTTAAAATAGTTTACTACTAATAGTGCTAATAATTTTGTAGCTCAGCCACCAAGTTCATTTGAAGTAGTTTCCTGTGTGTACTATGGGGAAGGTCATTCTTTTGGGAACTGTTGTAATACCCCTAACTCGTATCCGTCGCTGGACTAGGGTTAAGAGGTATTACCGAACATATCGCAACAATTCGCATTATTTCACAATCATCAAAGCATCAAAGTCACACATCTTTATAAAATCCCTTACGTAGGTCAACAAGACCTTAAACATGCTTTAGAAAGAGGTCGGGACTAAACCGAGCTCATACAAAATTTTTCAAAACTTAAACATTTTTCAAAGTTATAAAGGTCACACGCCCGTGTGAACAGGGCACACGGCATTAGACACGCCCATGTGTCTAAGCTGTGGCGAAATAGAGCATACATACTGACTTATCCACACGGCCGAAGACACGTCTGTGTGCCTTGGCCGTGGTCGAAACTGACTTGGGTCACACGACTGGCTACAAGCTTGTGTGTCGAGCCTGTGTACCCTTTGAAATGGCCACACACGCCCATGTGCCAAGACTGTGTGCCTCACACGGCCACCAGACACGCCCATGTGTCTAGGCAGTGCTCAAAACTGACTTAAAATTGTAGGACTACCCCAGAGGACACATGGCCATGTAAGATGACCATGTGCCGCACATGGCTGAGACAAACACCCATGTCTCTACCCGTTGGACAAAATAGGCCATTTATGAAGCCAAATTGCCACCCAATTTGGGTCATCCCTACAAGCATCAAATGAAGCACATTTTATACCAAATTCTAGCCAATTCATACACCAAAACTTACACCATTTATGCCATGTCAATAACAACCAAATTCATGCTTACAATCATGCCAAAATAATGCTAAATCATAAGCCAAAACAATACCAAAATATATGTTTCATAACCTCAATTTACTACATTCAATCTTATGCTATAAACTGACCAATTCCTCAAATAAGCATATACCAAAACATACCAAAATTGATAATCTCATTTGATCATTCAAGAGTGCCTCAAAACATACCATTTTTAAACACAAAGCATATACCAACATTCATTCATAATAACATGCACAACCAAGCCATATCACATGGCTAGATATACACAATATTAACATCATAATTAAGCCATTTTTGCATGGCTATATATATTCAAATAAAAAATGAACCATCTCAAAACTAGCCTATACATGCCACATAACCAAAACTCAAAGCTTTAATTTACTGAAGCGATAACCGGATAGTGTGATGACGTCTCCTACGACTTCCAACCCAATCAATTCTTTGAAAAACTATAAACATAGGAAAAACACACAGAGTAAGCTTTGTAAGCTTAGTAAGTCATAAGCAAATAAATCATTTCAATGACATTTATAAACCAGTATCATTAAACTGAATTTAACAAATCTCAATCATATCAATCAAGCTTGCACATATTCATTATACATCATCATCCAAATCATAGTCATTTATTACAAATCATTCATAAATTTATATCAACTTTTTCACAAACACTTCCAAACTCGAACACCCATAATTCCATTATTCACATAAACCAAATTTAAATATATGAACCATATAGCCAACTAGACCATTTTAATTTCATCATTTATTCAAGTTTTCAAACCAAAAATCATATATCAAAACCATGTTTCCAATTTCATAAATCTCATATCCGAAATAAAGAATCAAAATTTCATAAAACAAGCTTATATAACACATCATTCATTTATATACATTCATATCATTCGTTGTCATATATGTCACATATAGTCATATGATACATACTCACCTTTCGATTTTGAATTTCATAACCAATCACACGTACCTGAATCGGATACAATTTCACATGGTTATTCATTTTTCAGAATGCCTATTGAACCATTTAGAATAAATAAGGATACTCGGATAGCACATAAGCTCATATAATACCAACGTCTCAGACGTGGTCGTACATGTAATCAAATATCGATGCCACTATCCCATACAGGGTCTTACACGAAATCATATATGATGCCAATGTCCCAGACATGGTTTTACACATAAATCACAAATCGATGCTGACGTCCCAGACGAGAACTAGAAAAGAGTTTATGATAAAGCTGTCTTATATATTAATCATCAAAGTTCTGAATTATACTAAAGTCACCCTTATCAGATAGAAATCATATTGTCATAATAAGACCGATGTCTTACCCTTAATAATAAATAATATTCCGGCTATTAATAAAGCATTTCAACCTAGAAGAAAATCAAATATGATTTGAACAGTGACCAATACAGAAGCACAACTTTTATAACTCTAATAATGGTACTGCAGTACTCCCAGATTTCAGAACAACAATTATGATTATAATAGATATAGTCGTTTTCGTCAAATAGATATCTGTTATAGATAATAACATAGTATCACAAGAAAACCAGAATATTGAAATTTTTCAACATCTAAGGTTACACAGAATATCGAAATATTATAGCCCATATAAAATAATATCAACCCCAATGATATCCCAAGGAATATCCAGAAAGAATAATGTCTCTCATAAATACTGAAATCCACAGTAACAGAAGTAATATAATTTTCACGTATTTTCAACAGAACAATAGCCAGTAGAAACAGAGTATCAGCATCATACAGATTTTACCGTCGACATTCATATCCACACTATGGAATAAATACCAGAGAAAGACATAGCAATGTCGAACATAACCCAAACAGACCAACGATACTTTCGTCTATTAGCATATTTAGCTAATGTTCTCATAAAATAAGAATTCCTTATGAAATTAAACAATCACATATACTTCTGAGGATAAATGTGCACATAGAATGTCCAGAAGAAGTCATAGTAACTGCCTGACTATAACCACTGTACTTAGCCATTAGTACAATTCAATCATTATTTCAATTGTCTAATTCTGTCATAAAAAATTTTCACATTATCCCTTCACTAACAGAAATCAATTTAGAAAAGCTTCTAGCTAATATTTTCTTTAGATAACATACCTGAATAGGTCATTTAATCGGAGTTAATTTCTTTTGTAATAGTGACTTTGCATAATCTGAATAGTCTTCAGAACTACCCCATATCTCATTTAGTACTGTCTTCATTTGCTTTTTCATTCCGTTTTCTAAATACATTAGTAATCTTTCATACACAAATCTATGTAACTCCACACTCATAAGCTTATTCAACCCAAAATCTTTCAGATTTCATAGTAACACTTTACTGATAAGGGGGTGAGGGTAGTAAAGCCTCAAATTTAACTCTCTCATACATACACTTAACACATACTATCACAAAAAGTTAGTTCATTTCTAATTTCACATTCTCAAAACATTTAATAAACATTTACTCTTATTCACTTTTGTTCTTAACACATAATTCATATGCCAACTCAAATCACTAATTCATGATCAAAGTATTTCATATAGTAATCATAACTCTGATGTCATAACTCATATGCTCATATAATTATAACATTTATCGAAAACAAAAATGTCATATTCTTTGATCCATACCTTTATGAGTTTCAACTCATTATCAACACATTTCCATTCAAACATTTGAGTACTCATTCCGTACCATCAAAATTAGCTCAGTTGGAACACTTATCTATCTCATCAAAACAATTATCATTAGAGTCGGGAGATATCACACTATCGCAGTTTAAATGTGGCATGTATAGCTAAACTCACATTAGCTATATTAGTCCTAGAGCCGACTAAACCGTAGCTCTGATACCAACCAAATGTAACACCCCTAACCCGTATCCGTTGCTGGACTAGGGTTAAGAAGTATTACCGAACATATTGGAACAATTTGCATTCATTTCACAATCATCAAAGCATCAAAGTGACAAATCCTTATAGAGTCCCTTACGTAGATGCTTTAGAAAGGGGTCGGGACTACACCGAGCTCATACAAAATTTTTCGAAACCTAAACATTTTTCAAAGTTATAAAGGTCATACACTCATGTGAAAAGGCTGTATGCCTCACACAGTATTAGACAGGCCCATGTGTCTAAGTCGTGGCGAAACAGAGCATACATGCTGACTTATTCACACATCCGGAGACACGTCCGTGTGCCTTGGCCGTGGTCAAAACTGACTTGGGTCACACGGCTGACTACACACCCATGTGTCTAGCCCGTGTACCCTTTGAAAAGGCTACACATGCCCATGTTCCAAGACTATATGCCTCACACGGCCGCCAGAAACGCTCGTGTGTCTAGGCCGTGCTCAAAATTGACTTAAAATTGTAGGACTACCATAGGGGACAAATGGTCGTGTAAGATGACTGTGTGCCACACACGGCTGAGACACATGCCCGTGTCTCCCCCCGTGTAGACAAAATAGGTCATTTATAAAGCCAAATTGCCACCCAATTTGGGCCATCCCTACAAGCATCAAACCAAGCACATTTTATATCAAATTCTAGCCAATTCATACACCGTAACAGACACCATTTATGCCATATCAATAACAACAAAATTCATGCTTATAATCATGCCAAAATCATTCTAAATCATAAGCCAAAACCATACCAAAATATATGTTTCATAATCTCAATTTACTACACTCACTCTCATGCTATAAACTTACCAATTCCTCAAATAAGCACATACCAAAACTTACCAAAATTGATCATTTCATTTGATCATTCAAGAGTACATGAAAACATACCATTTTTCAACACGAAGCATATACCAACATTCATTCATAACAACATGCACAACCAAGCCATATCACATGGCTAGATATACACAATATTAACACCATAATTAAGCCATTTTGCATCGCTAAATATATTCAAATCAAAATGAACCATCTCAAAACTAGTCTATACATGCCACATAACCAAAACTCAAAGTTTTTATTTACCAAAGCGATAACCGAATAGTGTGATGATGTCTCCTACAACTTCCAACCCGGCAAGTCTTTGAAACTCTATAAACATAGGAAAAACACACGAGTAAGCTTTGAAAGCTTAGTAAGCCATAAGCAAATAAATCATTTCAATGATATTTATAAACCAATATCATTAAACTGAATTTAACAAATCTCAGTCGTATAAATCAAGCTTGCACATATTCATTATACATTGTCAACCAAATTATAGTCATTTATTACAAATCATACATAAATTTATATCAACTTCTTCACAAACACTTCTAAACTCTAACATCCATAATTCCATTATTCAAATAAACCAAATTTAAATATATGAGCAATGTAGCCAATTCGACCATTTTAATTTCATCATCTATTCAAGTTTTCGAACCAAAAATCATATATCAAAACCATGTTTCATATTTCATAAATCTCATATTCAAAACATAGAATCAAAATTTCATAAAACGAGCATATATAACACATCATTCATTTATATACATTCATATCATTCATTGACATATATTTCACATATAGTCATATGATACATACTTTGCTTTCGATTCTGAATTTCATAACAAATCACACGTACCTGAATCGGATACAATTTCACATGGTTACTCATTTCTTAGAATGCCCATTGAACCGTTCAACACCAATAAGGATACTCTGATAGCACATAAGCTCGTACAATGCCAACATCTCAGTCGTGGTCTTACATGTAATCAAATATAGATGCCACTGTCCCAGACACGGTCTTACAAGAAATCATATACGATGCCAATGTGCTAGACATGGTCTTACACGTAAATCAAAAATCGATGCCAACGTCCTAGACGTGGTCTTACACGATAACACATATCGGAATCCTATGTCATGACATATGTATCTTACTATTCTTATGGTTCGTACGGGCTTTTCAGTCATTGTCGCATTATCAGAACTTTCTCAATTTCACCTATTCGTACAGTCAATGATCGGAACAGATTCTCTAAAGCTCTATTCAATTTGGCATCACATATATATATTTCTTTGCAACTCAATTCTGTACATATAATGCACATACATTTCAATTTAACAATATTTATTTACTTATGAACTTACCTCATACTAACACGAGAGGATCGAAATTACTATTCGATAATTTTCAACTTTCCCCGATCCAAATCCGGTTTCCTCATTTCTTGATCTAATTCAATACATATTCAACTTATTTAATCATATATTCAATCAAATTCATCTAAAAACACATAAATGGGCAAATTACACTTTTGCCCTTAAAATTTCACATTTTTGGCAATTTAGTCCCTATTTCGCAAAACACAAAAAATATTCAAAATTTGACCACACTCATGCTTGACCGAATTTCACTAAGATCCCTAGCAGTCCATTTCTTTTATTTATTTCACATTTTGACCCTCCAATTAACAAAATTCACAATTTAGCCCAAATTACTCAAATTCATCAAAAATTCAATTACAAAACATATTTATCTAACATCAACTTCCATATTTCATCAATTAACATTTCAAAACTCAAAAAATTCAAAAATGGCATAGCTCAAAATCATCATCAAATTCTGAAATTGAGGCATGGGCTTCATAAAATATGAAGTAACGATCTCAAAAATGTAAAAGTTATCAAAAATCGATCAACTAACATACCTTAATCAAATATAGTAATGGGGGAACCTAGCTTGCTTCTTTTCTT
The DNA here is from genome assembly GCF_025698485.1 of Gossypium arboreum. Taxonomy (NCBI): domain Eukaryota; kingdom Viridiplantae; phylum Streptophyta; class Magnoliopsida; order Malvales; family Malvaceae; genus Gossypium; species Gossypium arboreum. Next base: position 61,368,035 of record NC_069075.1, on the reverse strand, counting down.
TCTTATTCTTTGTTGATTTCGGTCAAAATAATGAACAAATGCATGGCCAATTTAATCATGTTTTATTATAATACATATTATTCATAATTTACCTTTTAACCTTTATAAATTAATATGAAAACTTTATAATCATTGTCCATAACCGTCCATGCTTATGTTCAATGGCTAAATTACAACATAAGGCGAACATAATAAAAGCCATAGCTATATAGCACTTTAACAATTAGCAAGTCACTTTTTCATTTTACACGATTAAGTCCTTTTTCAAAAATCGTGACACTCAAGCGGTAAAATTTTTATACTGAAAATTTCACACATATCAATTCACATACTTTAAGCGTAGAATATAATTTTAAAATATTTTTCGACTTAGATTCGTAGTCCCGAAACCACTTATTCGACTAGGGTATAAACCGGTCATTACAACTCTCCCCTTAGGGATTTTGTCCCGAAAATCTTACCGTAAAGTAGATTAAGAATTAGTTTCCACATAGTACATTTTGAATTCACACAAGGCTTCAAATTTCATATCTATTTAATCTCACAACTAAGATTCTGATCTGTCTTTCGCTATACATCATATCAAGCTGAAATTGCTAACAACTGTACTTGTAACACCCCAAACCCGGCCCAGACGTTATGGCCGAATCTGACGTGCCACATTGGAGTTGAAAACCCACGTTCCGTTTTAGTGTTTTAAAACCATACATTTTATTGAGTTAACAAAGTGTATGGAAGCTGGGCACCAGGTAGGTATCCGAGACAGAGGAGGTGAGCCATGAAGGCTGCTTAAGTACCAAGCTCTTTAATTGGATCCAATCCTAGACATGCCCACAACCATAGCCACACTTTGTTATATCGAGTTTAAATTTGTTTAAGTGGGCGTCTTTGATAAATCGATTAATCGTGGTGTTGAGATATTTTGAAAACAAGTATCATTTTGAAAACACGTCCTAAGTCTAGCCCATTTGAATAATTATTAACCAATTTTAAAGTTATTAAAATTAAAATAATTAGAAAAGAAATAAAAGGAAAGTTAAAATTGGCCTTATTACAACCCAAAATAAATAATAATTAAAGGAAATTAAATAAAACCAAAGCTTATTTAAAGGTCCAAAAGCGATCACCGTGGCCACTCTGAATCCTCTCCATTAAGTCCCCACATCAAGGCTCACCGCAAGGTTAAGGAAAGGGGGTGAGTTTGGAAACTCGATGTGCAACAAGCCCTTCGAGCCCAAAACAATAATGACTGTTGGGTCTAAGCCCAAATCCAATCTCAACATATCTTGGGCCATAGCCCTTTTCATGTTTCATATTCCATAACACTGGGCAAGCCTTTTCATATTTCATATTCTTGGGCGAAGCCTTTATTGTAATCCAGTATGGCCCTTAGGCCCATTTCAATATCACATATAATTTCAATGAAAGAATGCAACCCATTTGGGAGACTCTGAACCCACCATCCGCTACTCTCCACCCGTACCAACCAACACACCATGTGGGGATTAACTCGACCCACCCGCCATACTCTCCATTGGCAAAGAGTAGCTTTATCATATAACCGAGGCCTAGCCTCTTTTAATAACAGGGCAAAAGCCCTTTCAATAATCGGGGCATAAGCCCTTTAATAAGCGGGGCATAAGCCCTTTTGATAATCGGGGCATAAGCCCTTTTGATAATCGGGGCATAAGCCCTTTTGATAATCGGGGCATAAGCCCTTTAATAATCGGGCATAAGCCCTTTAATAAGCGGGGCATAAGCCCTTTTGCACTTCCTCTATCCATATAAAACCCAACCCAATGCGTTATGATTACCTCATGTGCATATCATACATATCATGTGCATATCATACATGTCATGTGCATATCATACATACCATATTTATCAAAATCCCATGTATTAAAATCATACATAAACCCTAGGGGTATAATGGTCATTTTACCTAGGGGCAAAGCGGTCATTTTCATGGTATAAGGGTAATCTCATAATTTTACCAAAATTAGGGTTTCCATGTTCATTAACGATTACTAACAATCCATGGGTGGAAACAGTGATTACGGCCCATTTTAGCGAAATCGAGTTATTAGGCCTAAAACCCCTAATGGGCCCTACTTAGCCAATTTCGTCATCTAGGCCCATTTAGCCTATATTCCATAACGGTTTTAACAGTCTTATCATGCCATATAACAGATTTCCGTTTTCTACCAATTTTTACCCAAATGGGCCCGAAAGCCCAATGGGCCCCACTTCGGCCCCTCGAGGCCCAACTTACCAAGAACGCCAAAAATCACATTCTTACCGTTTCTATCATTCTCGATCACTGTCTCATCGATTCTAACTAACTAGTGAGCATTCGCTTGCTCACAAGTCCTCGAAATGCCAGAATTTCGACATTTCGGCTTTTCGGCATTTTATCTCTTTAAGCTATGAAAGGGTTCGTTACACACCTGATTTGCGATATTCCTTGACGAGATCTCCTATGCGATTTCTCCTATAATCAATTGTTAAATAGATCAGCTCGCAATAATTGAACCAAATCAAGAACTTTCCAATATTAACACTTACATATTCGGCCACCATCCATAATGGCCTTAGGCACCTTACCTTTGTCGCGATTGATGACTAGGCCTAGCTACTCCGGCGATCCAAGCTACTCCAAATCGACACTACACCTTGCTGCTCCTTCAATAAATAAACCAAAAATATTAAAAGAAGACCCTATAAAGTCTATGCCCATATTCGGCCATCTCCCTAAATTAGAGAGGTTTCGGCTTTTCTTAAACTCGCTAATATTGAATTGATTAAAGCTACGAGCACTTACCAAGGTTCACTTACCCAAACGGTTTCAAGCCCGTGTTAACTCCGATTCAACGCATGCAGCACTCTAAAACACTAGCGAACCCGTACCACAAGGATCCTCTGAATCACCACCAAGTCACCCAAGGGTCTTTGTGCTTTTGGCTTTTGGGTCACTTTATAAAGCAATCGACTTCCTTTGACTCCTTGAGATTTGGCTTGTTGATATTCGGTTAGCAATGAAAAGAATGATCGGTTCACTTTTACTATAAATGAAAGAGAGGAAGAATGAGAGGTAGAGAGTTTGTGGAAGAAATAATGGAAGAGAAAAGAGAGGATTAGCTTAAGAACAATTGGCAAGAGGAGAAAGAAAAGAAAAGGGGAATAGATGAGAGAAGGGAAGAAAATAATTAAAAAAATGAGAAAATTGTTCACTTTTGGGAAAAATAGAAAAGAATAAGAGCAAAAGAAATAAGATTAAGATTAGAATAAAATAAAATCCTTTTCCAATTTTAATTCCTTCCTTATCTCCTTAATTCATGGCCATAGTCAAAGTTTGAATTTAATTCAAACTCTCCTTCTTGAAAGCAATCCCCCATTCAAATTAATCCTCCTGCGGTGGTAGCATTTCAATCCGTCGGTCCTTCCCGTGCGTTCAGCAAAAAGAAACACCCTTTAGCGCATGACGTTGTTCGAACACAGGACCTCCAGTTGCCCAACATCTGTCGCAGCCACTGACGCGCATTTGCTTTCAATAATATACCGTCCCATTTTATCTTAAAGGTTACCTGCTGAAGTCCGTTCATTTTAAAATATAACATTAAAACATACCTTAGCTCGGACTCGAACCCCGGACCTCGTCCGCCTTGCGCCCACGCCCATCTTTGTTGGCCACCGCACGAGCTTCCTTCCTTGCTAATATATGGTCACAATAAATTATAAACCTTACCTTGATTCGGCCCACTTTAAAAATAAAAGCAGATTCGCTCACGCACGGAATCGAACTGCGACCTCTTTAACACACACATACGTTGCTTGTCATTGCACCACGTGCACTCTTTATGTCAAACTTCATTCGTAACTTCCTTTAAGGCCTATTCCAACCGCAACCTGTATACTAAAAAGAAAACCCAATTTATGCGACGCCGTGTTTGAACCAGGCACTTCCCACGCCTCCTAGCGTGCTTAGCCATGGGCGATACTTGCTTCGACATGAATTAGCTCGAGCAGTTAATAAGGCTTACTGCGGACAGCCCTTGGGTTTTCTAAAATAAAACCCACAATTGCGCACGCAGGAATCGAACCCTGCTCCCTTCCTCTCGCTTAACACGCTTAACCACTAAGCCCGACTCCTCCTTTTGTCCAATTTTAGCCCAACTTATTAATAAACCTTAATGCCCAGATCCCTAAAGAAACAAAAATAATTATTTTTGCTAGAGTCTTGGACCGAATCTTTCCCACACTTTAAATACTTCTAAATTTATTTAAAACTAAAATAATAATAATAACCATAATAATGAAAATTTCAAATACGATAATATATATATTCTTCCTAATAATAATAATTATAATTTCCATAAATCAATAAAAATAGATACAGATAAAATTTTTAATAATATGTTAATTTAAACACTAAATTAACAATAATAATTTTATAAATATATTTGTATCTAATAATTATAATGATAATAATTTTCATAAAAATTAAAATATTAGTAATAACATAAATATTTTATCAATATATATATATTTTTAAACACTAGTAATATTTAAAACTTCTCAATATTTAGGTTTTCTTCTATCCGAATCCCAGACTCAAAGCCCAACTCTTCTAGGCCCAATTTTTGGGGCGTTACAGTACTAATTTACTTTCATTTTCTGCTCAATTTTTATTGATGAATTAAATATTGTGAATCCTTTTTCTCACAAAACTCTATCCCGAAACAACAGAGTTCAATAATTGCAACCATACGATACCTCATACAATGTCATTTTTATAATCACATGATAGCTTATCAAACAACAATTGTCTTTCTTAGTTGCTTTCAAACTCTAAAACTCAGTGACAAATACATATTTCGAGAATTTCCAAAACTGTAACACCCTTAACCCATATCTGTCGCTGGATTAAAGTTATAAGGCATTACTGAACCATACACAGTTTAAAAGATACCATTCGCTGTTATTTACGCCTAAAAGAGTACAACTCAATTAAATGAAATAAATTTACATCTCTGTTATAGCATTCGACTAATCAAATCATAACATAGATATTTGCATAACAAATTCCACGTATAAACATTAAGACATTCAAACACAAATATTGAATATATGCCAATATATATCTAATTAACTTGACAAATCATTTGTGCATATTACAAATTAAACAAACTAATACATTAATGCTTGACTAAACTCATAATTAACTTTAATGTCATGAACATATAACTGAATATTACTTTAATGCAACTTATATATAATCTGCAAAATATTCAAACCATATTATACTTCAATCGCATACCAAATAAAAATCATACATAAATAATACTTACCAAACCAATTAGACATGATCGCATCGTTTGACCAACCCAAGCATAAATACATTATAAAAGTTCATATTACCTATTTGTTTTACCAATACAAATTTCACTAATCATTTGGTCATTTATTCCTTTGCTTTAATCGAATATGAACATGCTTGATAATCATACCAATACGTTATATATGCATACATATACAAATACCAAATTCCAATAAGTTCATAACTATCACTTATATTTTATCACCTAACCAAAAACAAATATATTTACCCAACTCAAAACATACATATCATGAAACAAATATATCAAGTTAATTTCTTACGATGTTCGAACATAACCACAATTTCACTTTAAACCAAATATATAATAAGCATATACTTTGACATAACCTCATCACCATTATCATATATATATATAGACCCTAAGTGAACACCAAATATACCCCATGCAAATATCTTGATTATTACCCTACTAATACATGATATACCTAACCATTTTTTATCTTATGGCTGAAACACATAACAAACTCCACAACATCATATACCTTGGATACACTTTCAATATAAGCTCAAACCAAGTCCAAATGTATATACAACCATTAGCATTACAACCAACCATAATTCGCATGAAAATATATAATGGCCGAAACACCAAAGTCACAATCAAGCATAACCATCATCAAAACAAAGCATTAAATCTAAACATAACAAAGTATTAAGCCATTTCGCATGGCTCAAGATTACATTAACCAAAGTTAAACATTTCAAAACATAATCCAACATATACATGCCATAGTTTCAAAAATTTAGCTTATAAAATACTAAAGTCAGTCAATAGTGTGATAGACTTTGCTGACGATGCCCGAGCTCACAACTTGAATCCAAAATCTATAAAACAAAGGTAAACAAGAACACACATAGTAAGCTATTGTAGCAAATAAATCATTAAATGGAAATTAGTATTGAATCAACTAGACCAAATTAAGTAATCTATAATCAAATACACAATTTTCATGCTTAAAACTCATATACCATTACATGAATGATATGTAATTATATTAACTTGGCCAAATACACATAAATTCATAAACATATATAATTCTCACTTTCATAATGCAGTTTTCACTTGTTCATATCAAATATGTACTTACCTTGTCTTTTAAAAAATTTAACTTAACACATACCTGAGATTTTAACTCGATTTCACATTCGATCTTGTCTGATATTTCCAGTTGAACCATTAGGGATCGAATAAGATACTTGGATAATCACATATATAGAACAATGCCAACGTCCCAGATGTGATCTTACAAGCTATCTCATATCGATGCCACTATCCCAGATAGGGTCTTACATAAATCAAATATGATGCCGATGTCCCAGACATGGTCTTACTCATAACCATATATATCGATGCCAACGTCCCAGACGTGGTCTTACACGAAAACACATATATCGATGCCAACGTCCCAGACGCGGTCTTACATGAAAACACATATATGGATGCCAATGTTCCAGACGTGGTCTTACACGAAAACACATAGCATAATCCTATGGTTCGTACGGGGCTTCTGGACGTCAAAACTCAATCGAATTGAACTCGTAAACTTAGTTCTCATGTATATATACATTTGGATTTTACTTATATAAATTCACATAATTCGATTTTAGCATATAAACTCATAAATAATCAATACTAACAATATCTATTCGCTTATAAACTTACCTTGGACGATGAAAAACGGAACGGGAGGACTAGTCGACAACTTTAGTTTTCCCCCGATCCAAATTCAATTTCCTTGGTTCTTGATCTAAACATATTCAAATTAAACTCATTCAACAAATTTTCACTCATTTTAGTCCAAAAACACATAAATGGGCAAATTACCATTTTACCTTGACATTTTACACTTTTTACAATTTAGTCCAAATTGCACAAAACACAAAACATGCAAAATTTGCACACAACATGCTTAGGCCGAATATTCCTAGTGTTCATACAAGTCCATACATTTCATTTATTTCACATTTTTGTCCCTCAATTTATTATTTTTGCAATTTAGTCCTAATTACTCAAAATCATCAAAAATTCCAATACAAAACATATCAATCCAAAACATATCTTTCATATTTCACCAACTAACATCACAAAACTCAAATATTCATCAATGGCATAACTCAAAATATTCACTAAAATCAGAAATTCGAGCATGGGCTTTGTAGATAACTTAGCAACGATCTCAAAAGCGTAAAAACTATAAAAACCGAGCTAGTTACATACCTTGATTAAGCTATCAACAATGGTCGAACCTATGGAAGCTTTATTTATTTTTCTTTTCTTTATATTCGGTCATGCAAAGTGTATGAACACTTTTGTTTTATTTTTATGTTTTATTATTACATGTTATTATACATTTTACAAATATAACCTTTATTAATTAATACAAAACCATTATAACTTAAGGTCTTTACCATCCATTACTTATTATCATGGAAAAATTGCATATTAAATACCTCAACTTACAAATACAGATGCAATTCGGTCCTTACACATTAAACCATTAAATTTTCATTTTACGCGATTAAATCCTTTTATTTAATTGGGCATTCAAACGATAAAATTAAAGCACGAAAATTTCACACAAATAAATTCACACATAATAAACATAGAAAATAATTTCAAAATATTTTTCTGACTCAGATTCGTGGTCCCAAAATCATCGTTTCGATTAGGGTCAAAATTGAGCTGTTACAAAAACAACCTCGTACTCACAGCTTATTATAGTTTCTCCCATAATTACCATATAATTTTTTTGTTTTAATCTAAAACAATGATGACTGGCACCATGTGCAAACTGACAGTCTCTGAATGAATAACTCAGCTGGTTTATTAAAAGAGAAATCTATGCGTACGTAAAGACTTATTCAGACAGTTAACAATAATTCAGATAACATCTATCTTTTTCAATGATAAGAGATAATTTCAATACATAAGTCATCAAAATTCTATTTCATCATTACTCAGATATCAAAATATGTTGAAATAGTCCTAAAGACGCTTAATAATTCACTTTAACTTGTTGATAGCTCAGACATTTAAACGCGAGGTTAGAAATATTACGTTTTATACTCATTTATCAATACCAGTTTCTTAGATTATCATGCATCTTGTTACTTCTGTATGAATAGTTTGACTGACACTGTGAGCCACTTCTAACAATGATTATACAACCTCAGAGCTTCTTGGTATAGACACTCTATTTCAAAGCAACAAGCGATCATCAATTCCTCATCTGAAATTCTGAATCAGAAATCAATTTATGCTGAACCCCTTTTTAACTTCTAATTTGATAACACATTTCTAAAGTTTCACGAATTCACTTAGTAAGCATAAACTTTAACTTCTAATCCAGCTAATATCTAATCATCCTCTGATAAGATCAATCACATAATCATTGCTCGTAATGTACACAAAATTTTCTTATTCAGATCATTCGAAACTATAATCATTTCCCTCGGATAATAATATTTACTTACAGAATCAAAAGTGGTTTGACAATTCAAGCTAGCTTTGCTGTGCCAAGTTCGGATCTCATTTTGCAACGTCAAACATTTTAAAATATTGTAATCATCAAATATGTCATAAACTCGTTTCATGCAGCTTTAACCATATGGAATCACATGATATCTCTGTACACTTTATTATTAGAACACACTTCAAATCATTCATTGACACATGATTGAAGATCATAAACTTTTTCTTCAAATTAGACTGAACTGGTACTAATTTTCTGGTTGAAAATATCTCTGTGCAAAAAGGAAAACTTCAAAAATCGAACTAACTTTAATTTACCACAATATTTCTCAAGTAGAATTGTTCCAACAGATATAATTCTGTATCAAGTATTCAAGAATGCAAATTCTTCTTCCAGACTATCCCTCAATTCACATATGTACGTTTAAAGTTTATTTCCATTCCGGTGGATAGATTCAAACACATATAACCCAATTATATTTTCATTCATATAATTCAAATCAGACTAAACCATTGAATCTATCTTTTTCGAAGAGTCATTTCTTCTCATTAAAAGGATAGTGCCAAGCATATCATTTTATAGATTTGATCTTGATCTTCTATCATTTTCACTTTAGCCGACGTCGAACCTGTCATGAGAACCAGAAAAGAGTTTATGATAAAGCTGTCTCATATATTAATCATCGAAGTTTTGAATTACACTGAAGTCACCATTATCAGATAGAAATCATAGTGTCATAATAAGACCAATGTATTACCTGTAACAATAAATAATATCTCAGCTGTTAATAAAGCATTTGAACCCAGAAGAAAATCAAATATGATTTGAACAACAACCAATGTAGAAGCACAACTTTTATAATTGTAATAACGGTACTGCATTACTCCCAGATTTCAGAACAGAAATTATGATTATAATAGATATAGCCATTTTAGTTAGATAGATATCTCTTACAGATAATCACATAATATCATAAGAAAACGAATAGCGAAATTTTCCAACATCCGAAGTTACACGAATATCGAAAAATTACAGCCCATATAAAATGACATCAACCCCGAGGATATCCCAAGAAATATCCGAAAGAGTAATGTCACTTATAAATACGAAATCCATAGTAATGAGTAATATAATTTTCACATATTTTCAACAAAACAATAGCTAGTAGAAATAGAGTATTAGCATCATATAGATTTTACCGTCGACTTTCATATCCACACAATAGAATAAATACCGGAGAAAGAGATAGCAATGTCGAACGTAACACAAACAGATTTAATGATACTTTGGTCTATTAGCATATTCACTAATGTTCTTATAAAATAAGAATTCTTCGAAATTAAATAGTCACATATACTTTTGAGGATAAATGTGCACATAGAAATTCGAGAAGAAGTCATAGTAATCACCGACTATAACCAATCGTACTTAGCCATCGGTACAATTCAATCATTATTTCAACTGCTTAATTACATCATAAAAATTTTTCACATTATCCTTCACTAACAAAAATCAATTCGAAAAAGCTTCTAACTAATATTTTCTTGGATAACATACCTGAAGAGGTCATTTAATCAGAGTTAATTTCTTTTATATCAATGACTTTGCATAATCTGAATAATCTTCAGAACTATCCCATATCTCATTTAGTACTGCCTTCATTTGTTGTTTCATTCCCTTTCTGAATACATTAGTAATCTTTCATACAAAAATCCCTATAACTCCATACTCATAAGCTTATTCAACCCAAAATCTTGTAGATTTCATAGTAACATTTTACTGATAAGGGGGTGAGGTAGTAAAGCCTCAAATTTAACTCTCTCATACATACACTTAACACATACTATCACAAGAAGTCAGTTCATTTCTAATTTCACATTCTCAAAACATTTAATAAACATTTACTCTTATTCACTTTTGTTCTTAACACATAATTCATAAGCCAACTCAAATCACTAATTCACGATCAAAGCATTTCATATAGTAATCATAACTCTAATGTCATAACTCTTATTCTCATATGGTTATAACATTTATCGATAACAAAAATGTCATATTCTTTGATCCATACCTTTATGAGTTTCAACTCATTATCAAAACATTTCCATTCAAACATTTGAGTACTCATTCCGTACTATCAGAATTAGCTCGATTGGAACACTTATCTATCTCATCAAAATAATTTTCGTTAGAGTCGAGAGATATCACACTATCGTAGGTTAAATGTGGCATGTATAGCTAAACTCACATTAGCTGTGTTAGTCCTAGAACCGGCTAAACCATAGCTCTGATACCAACCAAATGGAACACCCCTTACCTGTATCCACCGCTGGACTAGGGTTAAGAGGTATTACCGAACATATCAGAACAATTCGCATTCATTTCACAATCATTAAAGCATAAAAGTCACACATCATTATAGAGTCCCTTACGTAGGTCAATGAGACCTTAAACATGCTTTAGAATAGGGTCGGGACTAAACAGAGCTTATACAAATTTTTTTGAAACTTAAACATTTTTCAAAGTTATAAAGGTGACACACCCGTGTGAACAGGCTGTATGCCTCACACAGCATTAGACACGTCCATGTGTCTAAGCCGTGGCGAAATAGAGCATACATACTGACTTATCCACATGGCCAGAGACACATCCGTGTGCCTTGGCCATGGTCGAAACTAACTTGGGTCACATGGCTGACTATACGCCCATGTGTCTAGCTTGTATACCCTTCGAAATGGCCACACACACCCATGTGCCAAGACTGTGTGCCTCACACGGCCACCAGACACGCCCGTGTGTCTAGGGTGTGCTCAAACCGACTTAAAATTGTAGGACTACCATAGGGGACACATGGTAGTGTAAGATGAGACACACGCCCGTGTCTCTACCCGTGTGGACAAAATAGGCCATTTATAAAGCCAAATTTCCACCCAATTTGGGTCATCCCTACAAGCGTCAAACCAAGCACATTTTACACCCATTCCAGCCAATTCATACACCAAAACATACACCATTTATGCCATATCAATAACAACCAAATTCATGCTTATAATCATGTCAATATCATGTTAAATCATAAGCCAAAACAATACCAAAATATATGTTTCATAACCTCAATTTACTACACTCAATCTCATGCTATAAACTTACCAATTCCTCAAATAAGCACATACCAAAACTTACCAAAATTGATCATTTCATTTTATCATTCAAGAGTGCATCAAAACATACCATTTTTAAACACGAAGCATATACCAACATTCATTCATAATAACATGCACAACCAAGCCATATCACATTGCTAGATATACACAATATTAACATCATAATTAAGCCATTTTCGCATGGCTATATATATTCAAATCAAAATGAACCATCTCAAAACTAGCCTATACATGCCACATAACCAAAACTCGAAGTTTTTATTTACTGAAGTGATAATGTAACATCCCAAAATAGGGCTTAAATGGAACAATGGTTGCGAAACCATGAATCCAAGATAGAAAAGTTTATTCCGATTAATTTTTATAATTTATCGAGTGATTAAATACATGTGTTAAGGGTATCGATGGAAAATTTTATAAATAGCATGCTTAATTTGCCTACTAGGGCTTAGTTGCAAAAGTTGATAAATATGAGTTTTAGATGCTAAAGGATTAAATTGAAGAGCATAATTGAAGTATAGGTCCTTAAATGGTAATTAGACCATTAGGTTTTCATGGAAAAAAATGGACATACATAGATAAAAATAACTAATGTTTTAATGAAGGGGATTTTAGTCATTTGGTAATAAAAAGATTAAAAAAGGGAAAAATATGGCAAAACGTGCCCATCTTCTTCATTAGGCCAAAATTTCTAGGGTTCTTCATAGCTAGGGTTTTGTCAAGCTTCCAAGCTTCAAAAACAATATGAACGAAATTCGGGTTAGGCGAGGAAAGAAAAAGGTTGAGGACAAAATCAAAATATTTGATCATATTTTGTATCTAGCTAAGTTTATGTAAATAAATGTAGTGTTTTCTTATTTATAATTAATGATGTTATTTTTCAGCATATATATATTTTTATTTTGTAAATTTATTCCTTGATGATACAAGCAAGAATTGACGAGAAATGATACTTAAAAGTCCTGTCGAACCCTAGGAATGTGTAGGATACAAATGTCATGACATTAGGGTTTAAGGATACCAAGTAATACCACGCCAAGGCATGGCATTGGTAAATTTTACAAGGAAAGGAAATCATGTAAGACCATGTCAAAACATGGCATTGATAAACTACTATAAGGCAAAGATCCCATGTAAGACCATGCCAAGGCATGGCAATGGTGAGTTCACAAGGCAAGGATACCACGTAAGACCATGTCAAAACATGGAAATGGTAAGTTTAAAAAGGAAAGATACCCGTGTATCCTTAGTATTCCAAATGGTTCAACAGAAAATTCAAAGAGTGTGCCAAAGGGAAGGTAAGATATGTCCATGTCCAAAAGGTTCGGATAATCTTGATAATTCATTTAGAATATTGTTATTTATTTACATGAAAACTTACTAAGCTTTATGCTTACTCCTTTTATTTTCTCTCTTTTTTATAGTATCACAAAGCCAACTCAAAAAATTGTAAGGGTGTCGGAGATCGCCTCACACTATCAACGAGTTATCTCGGTATTTTGTGACTAGAAATACTTTAAGTTATGGCATGTATAGGGACTTGGCTATTTTGTGTGTATGTCCTTATGATATGATTAAAGAATGGCATGTGAATACTTGGTAATGATTAGCTTATGATGTAGCTAAATAAGAACATGTTTTGGTATTATGTATGCCTAAATGAGGTTTGATGCAAAGAAATTATGAAGGAGTAAGAGTTGGCCTTGGAGCAGTTAGGAAGCGGCAATTTGTGATGTGGTTTTGAAAAATCACTAAAAAGTATAGAAATGGAATTAAATGGTGAATAAGATATATAATTAAATATTATTGCATCTATTTTCATAAGAAAGAAACAAAGCAAGCAAAGGAAATCTATATTCGAGATATTTAAATTTCTATTAGATCGGCTCGAGTGACTTCGTGATCCCCTATTCCAAATTTGGGAAATCACTAGAAATTTTAAAAATTAATTATAATTTAAAGTTTATATTTCTAGATACCATATTTAGTCTCTTTTCATTAGAAATAAACAGAAATATTATCTGATTTCTGTATAATGAGATAAATGATTTTTAGTGAAGAGAGGTCAGGTCCACTAAACTACAAAATAGGGGAACATTTAATGAATAAATTGCACTAATTGGTCAAACCAAAAATTCTAGAAAAATTATGATAAGAAGATATATGAGACTAGTTTTAGGAAAAATTTACAGATTTAAAATTTGAGTTTCGTAACTCGAATTATAATTAATTTAGTGACTGTTACGCAAATGGACAGTTTTATTATGAATAGTGAAATAAATTGTTTTGATTTGTGTAAGTAATTGGAAAATTTTTAATGTTCCCGGTTTGGTACCAAACCGTTCCAATTGCATGTTTTTGGGCCTCGAAGGCCCTTTTTAGGGATTTATTGGATGAATGTGAGCGAATTAATTTTTAAAAGTAAAAAAAAATTATGCCCCGAACAAGTAAAATAAGTCCGGTAATGCCTCGCACTCGACTCCGGTGACGGTCTCGGGTAAGGGGTGTTACATTTATTGGTATCAAAGCAATAGTTTAGTCAGTTCTCAAAATATTCAGTATGAGTAAGAGTCTAGCTATACAAGTCATACTTATATTTTGATAGTGTGACGACTCCTGACTATTTTAAAATGTTTTTCTTTTATAGTTATAGATCCCGAACGAGTTGGTGCAGATGATGTAGAAAGTAACACGTCCACTCCCGTAGAATGGATGATGCCACCAGATAGTAGTGAAAGGCCCGTTATAGTTAGTCAAGGAGGAGGGGCTCGAGAAGCCTTCTTCCAAGCTATGAATAAATGGTTTGCCGAGTTCGTTCGTACGAATCAGGTCGTTAGACCTCCACCCACTCATGATCCTCAGACTACCCATGTAGCTTCCCCAGTCATAGATACAGTTAGAAGAGAGAAGCCACTAGTTGATAAAATTAGAAAACAAGGGGTGAAGAGTTTTGGGCTACTAAAGATGACGATGCAAAGAAGCTGAATTTTGGCTCAAGAATACTATCAGGGTCTTTGATGAGTTATCCTCCACACCTGAAGAGTGCATGAAGTGTGTTGTATCATTTTTACGAGACTCGACCTACCATTGGTGGAAGACACTTGTGTCAGTATTATCGAAAGAGAGGGTTACTTGGGATTTCTTTCAAGAGGAGTTTCGTAAGAAATACATTAGTTAGAGGTTCATTGACTAGAAAAGAAAAGAATTTCTTGAACTAATGCAGGGTAAGATGACAGTGACTGAATATGAACGTGAATTTGCCAGAGTGACTGAATATGAACGTGAATTTGTTAGAGTGACTGAATATGAACGTGAATTTGTCAGACTTAGTAATTATGCTCGAGAGTGTGTGTCTACTGAAGCTATTATGTGCAAGAGATTTGAAGATGGGCTGAATGATGATATTCGACCGTCAGTCGGTGTTTTAGAAATAAAAGAGTTCATCATTTTAGTTGAAAGAGCTTGTAAGGCAGAGGATTACTGAAAGGAAAGGGTAAAGCTGAAATTGAGATATAAGATATGAAGAAAAGATAGATGAGCAAGTCATTTCAGTCTACATCCAAGAGGCCTAGAGAGTTCTCTACGAGATCTAATTTTTTAGTAGGGTATTCTAGCAGAAACAGAGGCAGAAGATTTATGGGTCAAAAAGCTCAAACCACTTCAATTACGAGTGTTGCCAGTATTCAGCCTAATAAATCCAAGTGTCCTCAATGTGGTCGACGTCATCTAGGTCAATGTCGAGCAACTGAGACTGGTTGTTTTTGATGTGGTGCATCAAATCATTTCATTTAGGAGTGTCTTGAGATGGTTAAAAGAGAAGTAATATCGAGTGTAAGATCAGGCAATGCCCCCGTTAGAGGCAAACCTCAGAGAAGTTCGGGAATAGGGGCAGGTAGAGGTGCATCTAGAGATTCAGCAGTGAGACTAGATGTTAGAGCACCTGCAAGGACCTATGCTATCCGTGCTCGTGAAGAGGCATCCTTCCCCGATGTAATCACGGGTACATTTTCTCTTTATGATGTTAATGTTATTGCTTTGATTGATCCGGATTCAACCCATTCCTATGTTTGCATGAAATTGATTCCTAGTATGAACATGTCCATAGAGTCTACAGGATTTGTGATTAAAGTATCGAATCCATTGGGTCAGTATGTATTAGTAGACAAAGTATGTAAAAATTGCCCTTTGATGATTAGAGGTTATTGTTTTTCGGCCGATCTCATGTTATTTCCATTTGATGAGTTTGATGTGATTCTTGGTATGGATTGGTTGACTACGCATGACGTGATAGTGAATTATGGAAAGAAATTTATTGAGTTGAAATGTGAAAATAGTGAAATTATTCGGGTTAATTCAGATGAGTCAGATTGTTCAATTGCCATGATTTCTGTTATGTCTGCTTAGAAATGCTTGAGAAAAGGATATGAAGCTTATCTTGCTTTTGTGTTGAATACTAAAGATCCAGAGTTGAAAATTGAACCAGTGCCTGTGGTATGTAATTTTCCTGATGTGTTTCCGGAAGAACTATCAGGTTTGCCTCCTATCAGAGAAGTTGAGTTTGGTATTGAATTGGTTCTGAGTACAACACCCATTTCTATTGCTCCTTATAGAATGCCTCCAATGGAATTGAGAGAATTGAAAGTTCAGTTGCAAGAACAAACAGAAAAAGGCTTTGCAAGACCTAGTTGTTCACCATGGGGTGCACCAGTGCTCTTTGTGAAAAAGAAAGATGGTTCGATGAGATTGTGCATAGATTATCGGTAGCTTAACAAGGTGACTATTAAGAACAAGTATCCACTGCCTGGAATTGACGATTTGTTTGATCAATTGAAAGGACCTACTGTGTTCTCCAAGATAGATTTGAGATCCGAATATTATCAGTTGCGAGTTAAAGAGTCAGATGTTTCGAAGACTGCTTTCTGGACTAGGGTTAAGAAGTATTACCGAACATATTGGAACAATTTGCATTCATTTCACAATCATCAAAGCATCAAAGTGACAAATCCTTATAGAGTCCCTTACGTAGATGCTTTAGAAAGGGGTCGGGACTACACCGAGCTCATACAAAATTTTTCGAAACCTAAACATTTTTCAAAGTTATAAAGGTCATACACTCATGTGAAAAGGCTGTATGCCTCACACAGTATTAGACAGGCCCATGTGTCTAAGTCGTGGCGAAACAGAGCATACATGCTGACTTATTCACACATCCGGAGACACGTCCGTGTGCCTTGGCCGTGGTCGAAACTGACTTGGGTCACACGGCTGACTACACACCCATGTGTCTAGCCCGTGTACCCTTTGAAAAGGCTACACATGCCCATGTGCCAAGACTATATGCCTCACACGGCCGCCAGAAACGCTCGTGTGTCTAGGCCGTGCTCAAAATTGACTTAAAATTGTAGGACTACCATAGGGGACAAATGGTCGTGTAAGATGATCAGTGCCACACACAATGAGACACATGCCCGTGTCTCCCCGTGTGGACAAAATAGGTCATTTATAAAGCCAAATTGCCACCCAATTTGGGCCATCCCTACAAGCATCAAACCAAGCACATTTTATATCAAATTCTAGCCAATTCATACACCGTAACAGACACCATTTATGCCATATCAATAACAACAAAATTCATGCTTATAATCATGCCAAAATCATTCTAAATCATAAGCCAAAACCATACCAAAATATATGTTTCATAATCTCAATTTACTACACTCACTCTCATGCTATAAACTTACCAATTCCTCAAATAAGCACATACCAAAACTTACCAAAATTGATCATTTCATTTGATCATTCAAGAGTACATGAAAACATACCATTTTTCAACACGAAGCATATACCAACATTCATTCATAACAACATGCACAACCAAGCCATATCACATGGCTAGATATACACAATATTAACACCATAATTAAGCCATTTTTGCATCGCTAAATATATTCAAATCAAAATGAACCATCTCAAAACTAGTCTATACATGCCACATAACCAAAACTCAAAGTTTTTATTTACCAAAGCGATAACCGAATAGTGTGATGATGTCTCCTACAACTTCCAACCCGGGCAAGTCTTTGAAACTCTATAAACATAGGAAAAACACACAAAGTAAGCTTTGAAAGCTTAGTAAGCCATAAGCAAATAAATCATTTCAATGATATTTATAAACCAATATCATTAAACTGAATTTAACAAATCTCAGTCGTATAAATCAAGCTTGCACATATTCATTATACATTGTCAACCAAATTATAGTCATTTATTACAAATCATACATAAATTTATATCAACTTCTTCACAAACACTTCTAAACTCTAACATCCATAATTCCATTATTCAAATAAACCAAATTTAAATATATGAGCAATGTAGCCAATTCGACCATTTTAATTTCATCATCTATTCAAGTTTTGAACCAAAATCATATATCAAAACCATGTTTCATATTTCATAAATCTCATATTCAAAACATATAATCAAAATTTCATAAAACGAGCATATATAACACATCATTCATTTATATACATTCATATCATTCATTGACATATATTTCACATATAGTCATATGATACATACTTTGCTTTCGATTCTGAATTTCATAACAAATCACACGTACCTGAATCGGATACAATTTCACATGGTTACTCATTTCTTAGAATGCCCATTGAACCGTTCAACACCAATAAGGATACTCTGATAGCACATAAGCTCGTACAATGCCAACATCTCAGTGTGGTCTTACATGTAATCAAATATAGATGCCACTGTCCCAGACACGGTCTTACAAGAAATCATATACGATGCCAATGTCCTAGACATGGTCTTACACGTAAATCAAAAATCGATGCCAACGTCCTAGACGTGGTCTTACACGATAACACATATCGGAATCCTATGTCATGACATATGTATCCTACTATTCTTATGGTTCGATGGGCTTTTCAGGTCATTGTCGCATTATCGAACTTTCTCAATTTCACCTATTCGCAGTCAATGATCTGAACAGATTCTCTAAAGCTCTATTCAATTTGGCATCACATATATATATTTCTTTGCAACTCAATTCTGTACATATAATGCACATACATTTCAATTTAACAATATTTATTTACTTATGAACTTACCTCGTACTAACACGAGAGGATCGAAATTACTATTCGATAATTTTCAACTTTCCCCGATCCAAATCCGGTTTCCTCATTTCTTGATCCAATTCAATACATATTCAACTTATTTAATCATATATTCAATCAAATTCATCTAAAAACTCATAAATGGGCAAATTACACTTTTGCCCTTAAAATTTCACATTTTGGCAATTTAGTCCCTATTTCAAAAAACACAAAAATATTCAAAATTTGACCACACTCATGCTTGACCGAATTTCACTAAGATCCCTAGCAGTCCATTTCTTTTATTTATTTCACATTTTGACCCTCCAATTAACAAAATTCACAATTTAGCCCAAATTACTCAAATTCATCAAAAATTCAAATACAAAACATATTTATCTAACATCAACTTCCATATTTCATCAATTAACATTTCAAAACTCAAAAAATTCAAAAATGGCATAGCTCAAAATCATCATCAAATTCTGAAATTGAGGCATGGGCTTCATAAAATATGAAGTAACGATCTCAAAAATGTAAAAGTTATCAAAAATCGATCAACTAAC
Organism: Gossypium arboreum; assembly: GCF_025698485.1. Taxonomy (NCBI): domain Eukaryota; kingdom Viridiplantae; phylum Streptophyta; class Magnoliopsida; order Malvales; family Malvaceae; genus Gossypium; species Gossypium arboreum. The sequence goes on along the minus strand of NC_069075.1, from coordinate 61,348,316 downwards.
ATACCTTAATCAAAGATAGTAATAGGGGAACCTAGCTTGCTTCTTTTCTTTCTTATTCTTTGTTGATTTCGGTCAAAATAATGAACAAATGCATGGCCAATTTAATCATGTTTTATTATAATACATATTATTCATAATTTACCTTTTTAACCTTTATAAATTAATATGAAAACTTTATAATCATTGTCCATAACCGTCCATGCTTATGTTCAATGGCTAAATTACAACATAAGGCCGAACATAATAAAAGCCATAGCTATATAGCACTTTAACAATTAGCAAGTCACTTTTTCATTTTACACGATTAAGTCCTTTTTCAAAAATCGGCGGCACTCAAACGGTAAAATTTTTATACGAAAATTTCACACATATCAATTCACATACTTTAAGCGTAGAATATAATTTTAAAATATTTTTCTGACTCAGATTCGTAGTCCCGAAACCACTGTTCCGACTAGGGTATAAACCGAGCTGTTACAACTCTCCCCCTTAGGGATTTTTGTCCCCGAAAATCTTACCAGAAAGTAGATTAAGAATTAGTTTCCACATAGTACATTTTGAATTCACACAAGGCTTCAAATTTCATATCTATTTAATCTCACAACTAAGATTCTGATCTGTCTTTCGCTATACATCATATCAAGCTGAAATTGCTAACAACTGTACTTGTAACACCCCAAACTCGGCCCAGACGTTATGGCCGAATCTGACGTGCCACATTGGAGTTGAAAACCCACGTTCCGTTTTAGTGTTTTAAAACCATACATTTTATTGAGTTAACAAAGTGTATGGAAGTGGGCACCGTGTAGGTATCCGAGACAGAGGAGGTGAGCCATGAAGGTCGCTTAAGTACCAAGCTCTTTAATTGGATCCAATCCTAGACATGCCCACAACCATAGCCACACTTTGTTATATCGAGTTTAAATTTGTTTAAGTGGACGTCTTTGATAAATCGATTAATCGTGGTGTTGAGATATTTTGAAAACAAGTATCATTTTGAAAACACGTCCTAAGTCTAGCCCATTTGAATAATTATTAACCAATTTTTAAAGTTATTAAAATTAAAATAATTCCGAAAAGAAATAAAAGGAAAGTTAAAATTGGCCTTATTACAACCCAAAAATAAATAATAATTAAAGGAAATTAAATAAAAACCAAAGCTTATTTAAAGGTCCAAAAGCGATCACCGTGGCCACTCTGAATCCTCTCCGGCCCAAGTCCCCACATCAAGGCTCACCTGCAAGGTTAAGGAAAGGGGGGGTGAGTTTGGAAACTCAGTGTGCAACAAGCCCCTTTCAGAGCCCAAAAACAATAACAGCCTGTTGGGTCTAAGCCCAAATCCAATCTCAACATATCTTGGGCCATAGCCCTTTTCATGTTTCATATTCCATAACACTTGGGCAAGCCTTTTCATATTTCATATTCTTGGGCAAGCCTTTTATCAGAATCCAGTATGGCCCTTAGGCCCATTTCAATATCACATATAATTTCAATGAAAGAATGCAACCCATTTGGGAGACTCTTGAACCCACCATCCGCTACTCTCCACCGTACCAACCAACACACCATGTGGGGATTAACACGACCCACCCGCCATACTCTCCTTTCGGCATAGATAGCTTTATCATAAAACCGAGGCCTAGCCTCTTTTAATAATCGGGCAAAAGCCCTTTCAATAATCGGGGCATAAGCCCTTTAATAAGCGGGGCATAAGCCCTTTTGATAATCGGGGCATAAGCCCTTTTGATAATCGGGGCATAAGCCCTTTTGATAATCTGGGCATAAGCCCTTTAATAATCGGGGCATAAGCCCTTTAATAAGCGGGGCATAAGCCCTTTTGCACTTCCTCTATCCATATAAAACCCAACCCAATGCGCTTATGATTACCTCATGTGCATATCATACATATCATGTGCATATCATACATGTCATGTGCATCTCATACATACCATATTTATCAAAATCCCATGTATTAAAATCATACATAAACCCTAGGGGTATAATGGTCATTTTTACCTAGGGGCAAAACGGTCATTTTCATGGTATAAGGGTAATCTCATAATTTTACCAAAAATTAGGGTTTCCATGTTCATTAATGATTACTAGCAATCCATGGGTGCAAACAGTGATTCTGGCCCATTTTTAGCGAAATCGAGTTATTAGGCCTAAAACCCCTAATGGGCCCTACTTAGCTAATTTCGTCATCTAGGCCCATTTAGCCTATATTCCATAACGGTTTTAACGGTCTTATCATGCCATATAACGATTTCGTTTTCTACCAATTTTACCCAAATGGGCCCGAAAGCCCAATGGGCCCCACTTCGGCCCCTCGAGGCCCAACTTACCAAGAACGCCAAAAATCACATTCTTACCGTTTCTATCATTCTCGATCACCGTCTCATCGATTCTAACTAACTAGTGAGCATTCGCTTGCTCACAAGTCCTCGAAATGCCAGAATTTCGACATTTCGCTTTTCGCATTTTATCTCTTTAAGCTATGAAAGGGTTCGTTACACACGATTTGCGATATTCCTTGACGAGATCTCCTATGCGATTTCTCCTATAATCAATTGTTAAATAGATCAGCTCGCAATAATTGAACCAAATCAAGAACTTTCCAATATTAACACTTACATATTCGGCCACCATCCATAATGGCCTTAGGCACCTTACCTTTGTCGCGATTGATGACTAGGCCTAGCTACTCCGGCGATCCAAGCTACTCCAAATCGACACTACACCTTGCTGCTCCTTCAATAAATAAACCAAAAATATTAAAAGAAGACCCTATAAAGTCTATGCCCATATTCGGCCATCTCCCTAAATTAGAGAGGTTTCGGCTTTTCTTAAACTCGCTAATATTGAATTGATTAAAGCTACGAGCACTTACCAAGGTTCACTTACCCAAACGGTTTCAAGCCCGTGTTAACTCCGATTCAACGCAATGCATGACTCTAAAACACTAGCAGAACCCGTACCACAAGGATCCTACGAATCAGCCACCAAGTCACCCAAGGGTGCTGTGCTTTTGGCTTTTGGGTCACTTTATAAAGCAATCGACTTCCTTTGACTCCTTCGGGATTTGGCTTGTTGATATTCGGTTAGCAATGAAAAGAATGATCGGTTCAGCTTTTACTATAAATGAAAGAGAGGAAGAATGAGAGGTAGAGAGTTTGTGGAAGAAATAATGGAAGAGAAAAGAGAGGGATTAGCTTAAGAACAATTGGCAAGAGGAGAAAGAAAAGAAAAGAGGGGAATAGATGAGAGAAGGGAAGAAAATAATTAAAAAAAATGAGAAAATTGTTCAGCTTTTGGGAAAAATAGAAAAGAATAAGAGCAAAAAGAAATAAGATTAAGATTAGAATAAAATAAAATCCTTTTCCAATTTTAATTCCTTCCTTATCTCCTTAATTCATGGCCATAGTCAAAGTTTGAATTTAATTCAAACTCTCCACCTTGAGCAGAGTCCCCATTCACCAATCCTCCTGCAGTTGGTAGCATTTCAATCCGTCGGTCCTTCCCACGTCGTTCAGCAAAAAAAACACCCTTTTGCGCATGACGTTGTTCGAACACAGGACCTCCAGTTGCCCGAATCTTCTTGCCACCGGGACGCGCATTTGCTTTCAATAATATACCGTCCCATTTTATCTTAAAGGTTACTCTGAAGTCCGTTCATTTTAAAAATATAACATTAAAACATACCTTAGCTCGGACTCGAACCCCGGACCTCGTCCGCCTTGCGCCCCGCCTTTGTTAGCCCTTGCACGAGCTTCCTTCCTTGCTAATATATGGTCACAATAAATTATAAACCTTACCGCTTGATTCGCCCACTTTAAAAATAAAACAGATTCGCTCACGTCACGGAATCGAACTCTGCGACCTCTTTAACACACACATACGTTGCTTGTCAACGCACCACAGGCACTCTTTATGTCAAACTTCATTCGTAACTTCCTTTAAGGCCTATTCCAACCGCAACTCAGTATACTAAAAAGAAAACCCAATTTGCGCATGCGCCGTCTTGAACCAGGCACTTCCACGCCCTCCTAGCGTGCTTAGCCACGGGCGGATACTTGCTTCGACATGAATTAGCTCGAGCAGTTAATAAGGCTTACTGCGACGACCCTTGGGTTTTCTAAAATAAAACCCACAATTGCGCACGCAGGAATCGAACCCTGCTCCTTCCTCTCGCTAACACGCTTAACCACTAAGCCCTCCTCCTTTTGTCCAATTTTAGCCCAACTTATTAATAAACCTTAATGCCCAGATCCCTAAAGAAACAAAAATAATTATTTTTGCTAGAGTCTTGGACCGAATCTTTCCCACACTTTAAATACTTCTAAATTTATTTAAAACTAAAATAATAATAATAACCATAATAATGAAAATTTCAAATACGATAATATATATATTCTTCCTAATAATAATAATTATAATTTCCATAAATCAATAAAAATAGATACAAGAAAATTTTTAATAATATGTTAATTTAAACACTAAATTAACAATAATAATTTTATAAATATATTTGTATCTAATAATTATAATGATAATAATTTTCATAAAAATTAAAATATTAGTAATAACATAAATATTTTATCAATATATATATATTTTAAACACTAGTAATATTTAAAACTTCTCAATATTTAGGTTTTCTTCTATCTGAATCCTGCACTCAAAGCCCAACTCTTCTAGGCCCAATTTTTGGGGCGTTCTGATTAATTTACTTTCATTTTCTGCTCAATTTTTATTGATGAATTAAATATTGTGAATCCTTTTTCTCACAAAACTCAGTCCCGAAACAACAGAGTTCAATAATTGCAACCATACGATACCTCATACAATGTCATTTTTATAATCACATGATAGCTTATCAAACAACAATTGTCTTTCTTAGTTGCTTTCAAACTCTAAAACTCAGTGACAAATACATATTTCGAGAATTTCCAAAACTGTAGCACCCTTAACCCATATCTGTCGCTGGATTAAAGTTATAAGGCATTACTGAACCATACACAGTTTAAAAGATACCATTCGCTGTTATTTACGCCTAAAAGAGTACAACTCAATTAAATGAAATAAATTTACATCTCTGTTATAGCATTCGACTAATCAAATCATAACATAGATATTTGCATAACAAATTCCACGTATAAACATTAAGACATTCAAACACAAATATTGAATATATGCCAATATATATCTAATTAACTTGACAAATCATTTGTGCATATTACAAATTAAACAAACTAATACATTAATGCTTGACTAAACTCATAATTAACTTTAATGTCATGAACATATAACTGAATATTACTTTAATGCAACTTATATATAATCTGCAAAATATTCAAACCATATTATACTTCAATCGCATACCAAATAAAAATCATACATAAATAATACTTACCAAACCAATTAGACATGATCGCATCGTTTTGACCAACCCAAGCATAAATACATTATAAAAGTTCATATTACCTATTTGTTTTACCAATACAAATTTCACTAATCATTTGGTCATTTATTCCTTTGCTTTAATCGAATATGAACATGCTTGATAATCATACCAATACGTTATATATGCATACATATACAAATACCAAATTCCAATAAGTTCATAACTATCACTTATATTTTATCACCTAACCAAAAACAAATATATTTACCCAACTCAAAACATACATATCATGAAACAAATATATCAAGTTAATTTCTTACGATGTTCGAACATAACCACAATTTCACTTTAAACCAAATATATAATAAGCATATACTTTGACATAACCTCATCACCATTATCATATATATATATAGACCCTAAGTGAACACCAAATATACCCCATGCAAATATCTTGATTATTACCCTACTAATACATGATATACCTAACCATTTTTTATCTTATGGCTGAAACACATAACAAACTCCACAACATCATATACCTTGGATACACTTTCAATATAAGCTCAAACCAAGTCCAAATGTATATACAACCATTAGCATTATAACCAACCATAATTCGCATGAAAATATATAATGGCCGAAACACCAAAGTCACAATCAAGCATATCCATCATCAAAACAAAGCATTAAATCTAAACATAACAAAGTATTAAGCCATTTCGCATGGCTCAAGATTACATTAACCAAAGTTAAACATTTCAAAACATAATCCAACATATACATGCCATAGTTTCAAAAATTTAGCTTATAAAATACTAAAGTCAGTCAATAGTGTGATAGACTTTGCTGGCGATGCCCGAGCTCACAACTTGAATCCAAAATCTATAAAACAAAGGTAAACAAGAACACACATAGTAAGCTATTGTAGCAAATAAATCATTAAATGGAAATTAGTATTGAATCAACTAGACCAAATTAAGTAATCTATAATCAAATACACAATTTTCATGCTTAAAACTCATATACCATTACATGAATGATATGTAATTATATTAACTTGGCCAAATACACATAAATTCATAAACATATATAATTCTCACTTTCATAATGCGTTTTCACTTGTTCATATCAAATATGTACTTACCTTGTCCTTTAAAAATTTAACTTAACACATACACGAGATTTTAACTCGATTTCACATTCGATCTTGTCGATATTTCAGGTTGAACCATTAGGGATCGAATAAGATACTTGGATAATCACATATATAGAACAATGCCAACGTCCCAGATGTGATCTTACAAGCTATCTCATATCGATGCCACTATCCCAGATAGGGTCTTACATAAATCAAATATGATGCCGATGTCCCAGACATGGTCTTACTCATAACCATATATATCGATGCCAACGTCCCGGGCGTGGTCTTACACGAAAACACATATATCGATGCCAACGTCCCGCACGCGGTCTTACATGAAAACACATATATGGATGCCAATGTTCGGGACGTGGTCTTACACGAAAACACATAGCATAATCCTATGGTTCGTACGGGGCTTCTGGACGTCAAAACTCAATCGAATTGAACTCGTAAACTTAGTTCTCATGTATATATACATTTGGATTTTACTTATATAAATTCACATAATTCGATTTTAGCATATAAACTCATAAATAATCAATACTAACAATATCTATTCGCTTATAAACTTACCTTGGGCGATGAAAAGCGGGCGGGAGGACTAGTCGACAACTTTAGTTTTCCCCCGATCCAAATTCAATTTCCTTGGTTCTTGATCTAAACATATTCAAATTAAACTCATTCAACAAATTTTCACTCATTTTAGTCCAAAAACACATAAATGGGCAAATTACCATTTTACCTTGACATTTTACACTTTTTACAATTTAGTCCAAATTGCACAAAACACAAAACATGCAAAATTTGCACACAACATGCTTAGGCCGAATATTCCTAGTGTTCATACAAGTCCATACATTTCATTTATTTCACATTTTTGTCCCTCAATTTATTATTTTTGCAATTTAGTCCTAATTACTCAAAATCATCAAAAATTCCAATACAAAACATATCAATCCAAAACATATCTTTCATATTTCACCAACTAACATCACAAAACTCAAATATTCATCAATGGCATAACTCAAAATATTCACTAAAATCAGAAATTCGAGCATGGGCTTTGTAGATAACTTAGCAACGATCTCAAAAACGTAAAAACTATAAAAAACCGAGCTAGTTACATACCTTGATTAAGCTATCAACAATGGTCGAACCTATGGAAGCTTTATTTATTTTTCTTTTCTTTATATTCGGTCATGCAAAGTGTATGAACACTTTTGTTTTATTTTATGTTTTATTATTACATGTTATTATACATTTTACAAATATAACCTTTATTAATTAATACAAAACCATTATAACTTAAGGTCTTTACCATCCATTACTTATTATCATGGAAAAATTGCATATTAAATACCTCAACTTACAAATACAGATGCAATTCGGTCCTTACACATTAAACCATTAAATTTTCATTTTACGCGATTAAATCCTTTTATTTAATTGGGCATTCAAACGATAAAATTAAAGCACGAAAATTTCACACAAATAAATTCACACATAATAAACATAGAAAATAATTTCAAAATATTTTTCTGACTCAGATTCGTGGTCCCAAAATCATCGTTTCGATTAGGGTCAAAATTGAGCTGTTACAAAAACAACCTCGTACTCACAGCTTATTATAGTTTCTCCCATAATTACCATATAATTTTTTTGTTTTAATCTAAAACAATGATGACTGGCACCATGTGCAAACTGACAGTCTCTGAATGAATAACTCAGCTGGTTTATTAAAAGAGAAATCTATGCGTACGTAAAGACTTATTCAGACGCTTAACAATAATTCGATAACATCTATCTTTTTCAATGATAAGAGATAATTTCAATACATAAGTCATCAAAATTCTATTTCATCATTACTCAGATATCAAAATATGTTGAAATAGTCCTAAAGACGCTTAATAATTCACTTTAACTTGTTGATAGCTCAGACATTTAAACGCGAGGTTAGAAATATTACGTTTTATACTCATTTATCAATACCAGTTTCTTAGATTATCATGCATCTTGTTACTTCTGTATGAATAGTTTAACTGACACTGTGAGCCACTTCTAACAATGATTATACAACCTCAGAGCTTCTTGGTATAGACACTCTATTTCAAAGCAACAAGCGATCATCAATTCCTCATCTGAAATTCTGAATCAGAAATCAATTTATGCTGAACCCCTTTTTAACTTCTAATTTGATAACACATTTCTAAAGTTTCACGAATTCACTTAGTAAGCATAAACTTTAACTTCTAATCCAGCTAATATCTAATCATCCTCTGATAAGATCAATCACATATTCATTGCTCGTAATGTACACAAAATTTTCTTATTCAGATCATTCGAAACTATAATCATTTCCCTCGGATAATAATATTTACTTACAGAATCAAAAGTGGTTTGACAATTCAAGCTAGCTTTGCTGTGCCAAGTTCGGATCTCATTTTGCAACGTCAAACATTTTAAAATATTGTAATCATCAAATATGTCATAAACTCGTTTCATGCAGCTTTAACCATATGGAATCACATGATATCTCTATACACTTTATTATTAGAACACACTTCAAATCATTCATTGACACATGATTGAAGATCATAAACTTTTTCTTCAAATTAGACTGAACTGGTACTAATTTTCTGGCTGAAAATATCTCTGTGCAAAAAGGAAAACTTCAAAAATCGAACTAACTTTAATTTACCACAATATTTCTCAAGTAGAATTGTTCCAACAGATATAATTCTGTATCAAGTATTCAAGAATGCAAATTCTTCTTCCAGACTATCCCTCAATTCACATATGTACGTTTAAAGTTTATTTCCATTCCGGTGGATAGATTCAAACACATATAACCCAATTATATTTTCATTCATATAATTCAAATCAGACTAAACCATTGAATCTATCTTTTTCGAAGAGTCATTTCTTCTCATTAAAAGGATAGTGCCAAGCATATCATTTTATAGATTTGATCTTGATCTTCTATCATTTTCACTTTAGCCGACGTCGAACCTGTCATGAGAACCAGAAAAGAGTTTATGATAAAACTGTCTCATATATTAATCATCGAAGTTTTGAATTACACTGAAGTCACCATTATCAGATAGAAATCATAGTGTCATAATAAGACCAATGTATTACCTGTAACAATAAATAATATCTCAGCTGTTAATAAAGCATTTGAACCCAGAAGAAAATCAAATATGATTTGAACAACAACCAATGTAGAAGCACAACTTTTATAATTGTAATAACGGTACTGCATTACTCCCAGATTTCAGAACAGAAATTATGATTATAATAGATATAGCCATTTTAGTTAGATAGATATCTCTTACAGATAATCACATAATATCATAAGAAAACCAGAATAGCAGAATTTTCCAACATCTGAAGTTACACAGAATATCGAAAAATTACAGCCCATATAAAATGACATCAACCCCGAGGATATCCCAAGAAATATCCAGAAAGAGTAATGTCACTTATAAATACTGAAATCCATAATAACAGAAGTAATATAATTTTCACATATTTTCAACAAAACAATAGCTAGTAGAAATAGAGTATTAGCATCATATAGATTTTACCGTCGACTTTCATATCCACACAATAGAATAAATACCAGAGAAAGAGATAGCAATGTCAAACGTAACACAAACAGACGAATGATACTTTGGTCTATTAGCATATTTAGCTAATGTTCTTATAAAATAAGAATTCCTTCTGAAATTAAATAGTCACATATACTTTTGAGGATAAATGTGCACATAGAAATTCCAGAAGAAGTCATAGTAACTGCCTGACTATAACCACTGTACTTAGCCATCAGTACAATTCAATCATTATTTCAACTGTTTAATTCTGTCATAAAAATTTTTCACATTATCCCTTCACTAACAAAAATCAATTCAGAAAAGCTTCTAACTAATATTTTCTTCAGATAACATACCTGAAGAGGTCATTTAATCAGAGTTAATTTCTTTTATATCAATGACTTTGCATAATCTGAATAATCTTCAGAACTATCCCATATCTCATTTAGTACTGCCTTCATTTGTTGTTTCATTCCCTTTCTGAATACATTAGTAATCTTTCATACAAAAATCCCTATAACTCCATACTCATAAGCTTATTCAACCCAAAATCTTGTAGATTTCATAGTAACATTTTACTGATAAGGGGGTGAGGGTAGTAAAGCCTCAAATTTAACTCTCTCATACATACACTTAACACATACTATCACAAGAAGTCAGTTCATTTCTAATTTCACATTCTCAAAACATTTAATAAACATTTACTCTTATTCACTTTTGTTCTTAACACATAATTCATAAGCCAACTCAAATCACTAATTCACGATCAAAGCATTTCATATAGTAATCATAACTCTAATGTCATAACTATTATTCTCATATGGTTATAACATTTATCGATAACAAAAATGTCATATTCTTTGATCCATACCTTTATGAGTTGCAACTCATTATCAAAACATTTCCATTCAAACATTTGAGTACTCATTCCGTACTATCAGAATTAGCTCGATTGGAACACTTATCTATCTCATCAAAATAATTTTCGTTAGAGTCGAGAGATATCACACTATCGTAGGTTAAATGTGGCATGTATAGCTAAACTCACATTAGTCGTGTTAGTCCTAGAACCGCTAAACCATAGCTCGATACCAACCAAATGGAACACCCTTACCGTATCCACCACCGGACTAGGGTTAAGAGGTATTACCGAACATATCGTAACAATTCGCATTCATTTCACAATCATTAAAGCATAAAAGTCACACATCATTATAGAGTCCCTTACGTAGGTCAATGAGACCTTAAACATGCTTTAGAATAGGGTCGGGACTAAACAGAGCTTATACAAATTTTTTTGAAACTTAAACATTTTTCAAAGTTATAAAGGTGACACACCCGTGTGAACAGGCTGTATGCCTCACACAGCATTAGACACGTCCATGTGTCTAAGCCGTGGTGAAATAGAGCATACATACTGACTTATCCACATGGCCAGAGACACATCCGTGTGCCTTGGCCATGGTCGAAACTAACTTGGGTCACATGGCTGACTACACGCCCATGTGTCTAGCTTGTATACCCTTCGAAATGGCCACACACACCCATGTGCCAAGACTGTGTGCCTCACACGGCCACCAGACACGCCCGTGTGTCTAGGCCGTGCTCAAAACTGACTTAAAATTGTAGGACTACCATAGGGGACACATGGCCGTGTAAGATGAGACACACGCCCGTGTCTCTACCCGTGTGGACAAAATAGGCCATTTATAAAGCCAAATTGCCACCCAATTTGGGTCATCCCTACAAGCGTCAAACCAAGCACATTTTACACCCATTCCAGCCAATTCATACACCAAAACATACACCATTTATGCCATATCAATAACAACCAAATTCATGCTTATAATCATGTCAATATCATGTTAAATCATAAGCCAAAACAATACCAAAATATATGTTTCATAACCTCAATTTACTACACTCAATCTCATGCTATAAACTTACCAATTCCTCAAATAAGCACATACCAAAACTTACCAAAATTGATCATTTCATTTTATCATTCAAGAGTGCATCAAAACATACCATTTTTAAACACGAAGCATATACCAACATTCATTCATAATAACATGCACAACCAAGCCATATCACATTGCTAGATATACACAATATTAACATCATAATTAAGCCATTTTCGCATGGCTATATATATTCAAATCAAAATGAACCATCTCAAAACTAGCCTATACATGCCACATAACCAAAACTCGAAGTTTTTATTTACTGAAGTGATAATGTAACATCCCAAAATAGGGCTTAAATGGAACAATGGTTGCGAAACCATGAATCCAAGATAGAAAAGTTTATTCCATTAATTTTTATAATTTATCGAGTGATTAAATACATGTGTTAAGGGTATCGATGGAAAATTTTATAAATAGCATGCTTAATTTGCCTACTAGGGCTTAGTTGCAAAAGTTGATAAATATGAGTTTTAGATGCTAAAGGATTAAATTGAAGAGCATAATTGAAGTATAGGTCCTTAAATGGTAATTAGACCATTAGGTTTTCATGGAAAAAAATGGACATACATAGATAAAAATAACTAATGTTTTAATGAAGGGGATTTTAGTCATTTGGTAATAAAAAGATTAAAAAAGGGAAAAATATGGCAAAACGTGCCCATCTTCTTCATTAGGCCAAAATTTCTAGGGTTCTTCATAGCTAGGGTTTTGTCAAGCTTCCAAGCTTCAAAAACAATATGAACGAAATTCGGGGTTAGACTGAGGAAAGAAAAAGGTTGAGGACAAAATCAAAATATTTGATCATATTTTGTATCTAGGTAAGTTTGCGGTAAATAAATGTAGTGTTTTCTTATTTATAATTAATGATGTTATTTTTCAGCATATATATATTTTTATTTTGTAAATTTATTCCTTGATGATACAAGCAAGAATTGACGGAGAAATGATACTTAAAAGTCCCTGTCGAACCCTAGGAATGTGTAGGATACAAATGTCATGACATTAGGGTTTAAGGATACCAAGTAATACCACGCCAAGGCATGGCATTGGTAAATTTTACAAGGAAAGGAAATCATGTAAGACCATGTCAAAACATGGCATTGATAAACTACTATAAGGCAAAGATCCCATGTAAGACCATGCCAAGGCATGGCAATGGTGAGTTCACAAGGCAAGGATACCACGTAAGACCATGTCAAAACATGGAAATGGTAAGTTTAAAAAGGAAAGATACCCGTGTATCCTTAGTATTCCAAATGGTTCAACAGAAAATTCAAAGAGTGTGCCAAAGGGAAGGTAAGATATGTCCATGTCCAAAAGGTTCAGATAATCTTGATAATTCATTTAGAATATTGTTATTTATTTACATGAAAACTTACTAAGCTTTATGCTTACTCCTTTTATTTTCTCTCTTTTTTATAGTATCACAAAGCCAACTCAAAAAATTGTAAGGGTGTCGGAGATCGCCTCACACTATCAACGAGTTATCTCGGTATTTTGTGACTAGAAATACTTTAAGTTATGGCATGTATAGGGACTTGGCTATTTTGTGTGTATGTCCTTATGATATGATTAAAGAATGGCATGTGAATACTTGGTAATGATTAGCTTATGATGTAGCTAAATAAGAACATGTTTTGGTATTATGTATGCCTAAATGAGGTTTGATGCAAAGAAATTATGAAGGAGTAAGAGTTGGCCTTGGAACAGTTAGGAAGCAGCAGCTGTGATGTGGTTTTGAAAAATCACTAAAAAGTATAGAAATGGAATTAAATGGTGAATAAGATATATAATTAAATATTATTGCATCTATTTTCATAAGAAAGAAACAAAGCAAGCAAAGGAAATCTATATTCTGAGATATTTAAATTTCTATTAGACTGGCTCAGAGTGACTTCGTGATCCCCTATTCCAAATTTGGGAAATCACTAGAAATTTTAAAAAATTAATTATAATTTAAAGTTTATATTTCTAGATACCATATTTAGTCTCTTTTCATTAGAAATAAACAGAAATATTATCTGATTTCTGTATAATGAGATAAATGATTTTTAGTGAAGAGAGGTCAGGTCCACTAAACTACAAAATAGGGGAACATTTAATGAATAAATTGCACTAATTGGTCAAACCAAAAATTCTAGAAAAATTATGATAAGAAGATATATGAGACTAGTTTTAGGAAAAATTTACTGATTTAAAATTTGAGTTTCAGAACTCAATTATAATTAATTTAGTGATTATTACATAAATGGACAATTTTATTATGAATAGTGAAATAAATTGTTTTGATTTGTGTAAGTAATTGGAAAATTTTTAATGTTCGGTTTGGTACCAAACCGTTCCAATTGTATGTTTTGGGCCTCGAAGGCCCTTTTTAGGATTTATTGGATGAATGTGAGCGAATTAATTTTTAAAAGTAAAAAAATTATGCCCGAACAAGTAAAATAAGTCCGTAATGCCTCGCTTTTCGACTCGGTGACGGTCTCGGGTAAGGGTGTTACATTTATTGGTATCAAAGCAATAGTTTAGTCAGTTCTCAAAATATTCAAGATGAGTAAGAGTCTAGCTATACAAGTCATACTTATATTTTGATAGTGTAACGACTCGACTATTTTAAAATGTTTTTCTTTTATAGTTATGGATCCCGAACGAGTTGGTGCAGATGATGTAGAAAGTAACACGTCCACTCCCGTAGAATGGATGATGCCACCAGATAGTAGTGAAAGGCCCGTTATAGTTAGTCAAGGAGGAGGGGCTCGAGAAGCCTTCTTCCAAGCTATGAATAAATGGTTTGCCGAGTTCGTTCGTACGAATCAGGTCGTTAGACCTCCACCCACTCATGATCCTCAGACTACCCATGTAGCTTCCCCAGTCATAGATACAGTTAGAAGAGAGAAGCCACTAGTTGATAAAATTAGAAAACAAGGGTGAAGAGTTTTGGGCTACTAAAGATGACGATGCAAAGAAGCTGAATTTTGGCTCAAGAATACTATCGTGGTCTTTGATGAGTTATCCTCCACACGAAGAGTGCATGAAGTGTGTTGTATCATTTTACGAGACTCGACCTACCATTGGTGGAAGACACTTGTGTCGATATATCGAAAGAGAGGGTTACTTGGGATTTCTTTCAAGAGGAGTTTCAGAAGAAATACATTAGTTAGAGGTTCATTGACTAGAAAAGAAAAGAATTTCTTGAACTAATGCAGGGTAAGATGACAGTGACTGAATATGAACGTGAATTTGCCAGAGTGACTGAATATGAACGTGAATTTGTTAGAGTGACTGAATATGAACGTGAATTTGTCAGACTTAGTAATTATGCTCGAGAGTGTGTGTCTACTGAAGCTATTATGTGCAAGAGATTTGAAGATGGGCTGAATGATGATATTCGACCGTCAGTCGGTGTTTTAGAAATAAAAGAGTTCATCATTTTAGTTGAAAGAGCTTGTAAGGCAGAGGATTACTGAAAGGAAAGGGTAAAGCTGAAATTGAGATATAAGATATGAAGAAAAGATAGATGAGCAAGTCATTTCAGTCTACATCCAAGAGGCCTAGAGAGTTCTCTACGAGATCTAATTTTTTAGTAGGGTATTCTAGCGTAAACAGAGGCGTAAGATTTATGGGTCAAAAGCTCAAACCACTTCAATTGCGAGTGTTGCCGATTTCACCTAATAAATCCAAGTGTCCTCAATGTGGTCGACGTCATCTAGGTCAATGTCGAGCAACTGAGACTGGTTGTTTTTGATGTGGTGCATCAAATCATTTCATTTAGGAGTGTCTTGAGATGGTTAAAAGAGAAGTAATATCGAGTGTAAGATCAGGCAATGCCCCCGTTAGAGGCAAACCTCAGAGAAGTTCGGGAATAGGGGCAGGTAGAGGTGCATCTAGAGATTCAAAGGTGAGACTAGATGTTAGAGCACCTGCAAGGACCTATGCTATCCGTGCTCGTGAAGAGGCATCCTTCCCCGATGTAATCACGGGTTCATTTTCTCTTTATGATGTTAATGTTATTGCTTTGATTGATCCGGATTCAACCCATTCCTATGTTTGCATGAAATTGATTCCTAGTATGAACATGTCCATAGAGTCTACAGGATTTGTGATTAAAGTATCAAATCCATTGGGTCAGTATGTATTAGTAGACAAAGTATGTAAAAATTGCCCTTTGATGATTAGAGGTTATTGTTTTTCGGCCGATCTCATGTTATTTCCATTTGATGAGTTTGATGTGATTCTTGGTATGGATTGGTTGACTACGCATGACGTGATAGTGAATTATGGAAAGAAATTTATTGAGTTGAAATGTGAAAATAGTGAAATTATTCGGGTTAATTCAGATGAGTCAGATTGTTCAATTGCCATGATTTCTGTTATGTCTGCTTAGAAATGCTTGAGAAAAGGATATGAAGCTTATCTTGCTTTTGTGTTGAATACTAAAGATCCAGAGTTGAAAATTGAACCAGTGCCTGTGGTATGTAATTTTCCTGATGTGTTTCCGGAAGAACTATCAGGTTTGCCTCCTATCAGAGAAGTTGAGTTTGGTATTGAATTGGTTCTGAGTACAACACCCATTTCTATTGCTCCTTATAGAATGCCTCCAATGGAATTGAGAGAATTGAAAGTTCATTGCAAGAACAAATGAGAAAAAGGCTTTGCAAGACCTAGTTGTTCACCATGGGGTGCACCAGTGCTCTTTGTGAAAAAGAAAGATGGTTCGATGAGATTGTGCATAGATTATCGGTAGCTTAACAAGGTGACTATTAAGAACAAGTATCCACTGCCTGGAATTGACGATTTGTTTGATCAATTGAAAGGACCTACTGTGTTCTCCAAGATAGATTTGAGATCCGAATATTATCAGTTGCGAGTTAAAGAGTCAGATGTTTCGAAGACTGCTTTCTGGACTAGGTATGGCCATTATGAGTTCTTTGTGATGCCATTTGGCCTGACTAATGCTCCTGCCATTTTCATGGACTTAATGAATAAAATTTTTAGACCTTACTTGGATAAATTTGTAGTTG
The DNA here is from genome assembly GCF_025698485.1 of Gossypium arboreum. Classification (NCBI taxonomy): domain Eukaryota; kingdom Viridiplantae; phylum Streptophyta; class Magnoliopsida; order Malvales; family Malvaceae; genus Gossypium; species Gossypium arboreum. The sequence continues at coordinate 61,331,184 of NC_069075.1, read as the reverse complement.
TGTTCATTGATGATATATTGATTTATTCTCATGATAATACTGAGCATTCAGAGCATTTGAGAACAGTTTTACAGACTTTGAGAGATAATCAACTTTATGCCAAGTTTAGTAAAAGTGAGTTCTGGTTACGGAAAGTTGGTTTTCTTGGACATATAGTCTCATGTGAAGGTATTAGAGTTGATCCAAGCAAGATTTCAGCCATTGTTGATTAGAAGCCTCCCAAGAATGTATCAGAGGTTAGAAGTTTTCTTGGTCTTGTCGGTTATTATAGACAATTTGTAGAGGGATTTTCCATGATAGCTACTCCATTGACAAGATTGCTATAGAAAGATGTCAAGTTTGAATGGACTAAAAAGTGTCAGCAGAGTTTTGCTAAGTTAAAGGCATTGTTGACTGAAGCTCCTGTCTTAGTATAACCAGAACCGGGTAAAGAGTTTGTGATTTACAGTGATGCATCCTTGAATGGACTAGGTTGTGTACTTATGCAGGAAAGGAAGGTAATTGCTTATGCCTCTAGACAACTAAAGCCACACAAGAAAAATTATCTGATACATGATTTAGAACTAGTTGCCATTGTCTTTGTGTTGAAAATCTGGAGACATCACTTGTATGGTGAGAAGTGACAAATATTTACTGATCATAAAAGTTTAAATTACTTGATGACTCAAAAAGATTTGAACCTGAGGCAAAGAATATGGCTAGAGTTGATTAAAGATTATGAACTAGTGATCGATTATCACCCGGGTAAGGTAAACGTAGTTGCTGATGCTTTCAGTAGAAAATCTTTATTTGGATTAAGAGCTTTGAACACTAGTTTAACCCTTTCTAATGATAGTTCTATCATAGCCGAATTAAGAGCTAAGCCAATGTTTTTTGAAGAAATTTGTGAAGTTTAGAAAGATGGCAGTGAGTTGTAAGCCAAAAGAGCTCAGTGTGAGTCAGGTATAGAGTCAGATTTTCAGATCAGTACTGACGGTTGTTTAATGTTCAGAAATCGGATATGTGTACCAAAGAATGATGAGCTTATTCGAAAGATTTTAGAGGAAGCACATAGCAATTCTTTGTCTATTCATCCAGGTAGTACAAAGATGTATAATAATTTGAAGAAAATAGGTGGGTAGGAATGAAGAGAGATATCTCAGAGTTTGTTTCTAGATGCTTGATCTGTCAGTAGGTAAAATCCGAACATCAGGTACTTTCAGGTTTATTCAGCCTGTGTTAGTTCCTGAGTGGAAATGGGACCAAGTTGCCATGGATTTTGTGACAAGATTGCCGTTGACACCGAGAAAGAAAAATGCAATATGGGTTGTGATTGATAAGCTAACGAAGTCGGCTTATTTTATTCCAGTTTGTATGGATTATTCACTTGACAAGTTGGCCGAGTTGTATATTTCAGAGATAGTCAGACTACATGGAGTACCATTATCGATACCTAAGATTCACTTCGCGGTTTTGGAAGAAGTTACAGGAAGCTTTGGGCACAAAGTTGAGTTTTAGTACAGCTTTCCATCCTCAGACTGATGGTCAGTCAGAAAGAGTTATTTAGATACTTGAAGATATGCTTAGATGTTGTGTCTTAGAATTTCAAGGTAGTTGGGAGAAAGTTTGTCATTGGTAGAGTTTTCTTATAATAATAGTTATCAGTCGATTTTAAAAATGGCACCTTATGAAGCTTTGTATGGACGTAAATGTCGCACACCTTTGTATTGGACAGAGCTTAAAGAAAATCAGATTTACGGGGTTGATTTAGTTAAAGAAACTAAAGAGAAAGTCAAAGTTATCAGAGATTGATTGAAAGCAGCTTCAAATGGACAGAAGTCTTATGCAGACTTGAAAAGAAAAGAGATTGAGTATCAAGTTGGTGACAATGTGTTCTTGAAAGTATCCCCGTGGAAGAAAGTCTTTACACTTGGCAAGAAAGGCAAACAAAGTCCACATTTTATTGGACCGTTTGAGGTGACTGAAAGAGTTGGACCATTAGCATATCGGTTAGCTTTGCCGCCATAGTTTGAGAAGATTCATGATGTGTTCCATGTATCAATGTTATGTCGTTACATTCTGATCCTTCACATGTGATTTCATAGGCAGAGGTTGAGATTCAGCAAGATATGACCTATGGTGAAAAACCTGTAAAGATTTTAGCTTGAGAGGTCAAACAACTAAGGAACAAAAGTATTGCACTTGTGAAAGTATTATGGGATAGGCATGGGGTAGACGAGGCTACATGGGAGCCTGAAGAGGTTATGCGAAAATAGTATCCAAATATTTTCACAGGTAAGATTTTCGAGGACGAAAAATCCCTAAAGGGGAGAGAAATGTAACATCCCAAAATAGGGCCCAAATGGAATAATGGTTGTAAGACCACGAATTTGAGATAGAAAAGTTTATTCCAATTAATTTTTATTATTTACCGAGTGATTAGATGCATGTGTTAAAGTATTGATGGAAAATTTTATAGATAGCATGCTTAATTTGCCTATTAGGGCTTAATTGTAAAAGTTGATAAATATGAGTTTTAGATGCTAAAGGATTAAATTGAAGAGTATAATTTAAGTTGAGGTCCTTAAATGGAATTAGACCATAAGGTTTTCATGGAAAAAAATAGACATATATAGATAAAAATAACTAAAGTTTTAATGAAGGGTATTTTAGTCATTTGATAATTAAAAGATTAAAAAAGGGAAAAAGATGGCAAAATGTGCTCATCTTCTTCATAAGCCCGAAATTTCTAGGGTTCTTCATAGTTAGGGTTTTTTTAAGCTTCCAAGCTTAATAAACAAGAAGAACAAAATTCAGGGTTAGACCGAGGAAAGAAAAAGGTTGAGGACTAAATCAAAATATTTGATCGTATTTTGTATCGAGGTAAGTTTGGGGTAAATAAATGCAATGTTTTATTATTTATAATTAATGATGTTATATTTCAGCATCTATATATTTATTTTGTAAATTTATTCCTTGATGATTCAAGCAAGAATTAACGAAGAAATAATACTTAAAAGCCCGGTTGAACCTTAGGAATGTGTAGGATACAAATGTCATGACATTAGGGTTTAAGGATACCAAGTATGACCATGCCAAGGCATGGCATTGGTAAGTCATGCCAAGGCAAGGAAATCATGCAAGTCCATGTCAAGATATGGCATTGATAAACTACTATAAGGCAAAGATCCCATGTAAGACCATGCCAAGGCATGGCAATGGTGAGTTCATAAGGCAAGGATACCACGTAAGACCATGTCAAGACATGGAAATGGTAAGTTTAAAAAGGAAAGGTACTTGTGTATTCTTAGTATTCGAAATCAACAGAAAATTCTAAGAGTGTGCCAAAGGGAAGGTAAGATAAGTCCATGTCTTAAAGGTTCAGGTTATCTTGATAATTCATTTAGAATGTTGTTATTTATTTACATGCAAACTTACTAAGCTTTATCCTTACTCCCTTTATTTTCTCTCTTTTTTATAGTATCGCAAAGCCAACTCAGAAAATCGTAAGGACGTTGGAGATCGCCTCACACTATCAACGAGTTATCTCGGTATTTTGTGACTAGAAATACTTAAAGTTATGGCATGTATAGGGACTTGGCTATTTTGTGTGTATGTCCTTATGATATGATTAAAGAATGACATGTGAATACTTGGTAATGATTAGCTTATGATATAGCTAAATAAGAACATGTTTTTGTACTATGTATGCCTAAATGAGGTTTGATGCAAAGAAATTATGGTGTAAGAGTTGGCCATGGATCAGTTAGGAAGCAGCAGCAGTGATGTAGTTTTGAAAAATCACTAAAACTTGTAGAAATGGAATTAAATGGTGAATGATATATATAATTAAAGCTTATTGAGTCTATTTTCATTGGAAGGAAACAAAGAAAGTAAAAAAAGTCTATATTCTGAGATATTTAAATTTCTATAAGACTGGCTCAGAGTGACTTCGTGATCCCCTGTTCCAAATTTGGAAAATCACTAGAAATTGTAAAAAAATTATTATAAGTCAGAGTTTATATTTATAGATTCAGTAGTGAGTCAATTATCATTAGAAACAGACATAAATGTTATCCAATTTCTTTATAATGAGATAATCAATTTTTAGTGAAGAGAGGCCAGGTCCGCTGAACTACAAAATAGGGGAACATTTAATGAATAAACTGTACTAATTGACCAAACCAAAAATTCTAGAAAAATTATGGTAAGAAGGTATATGAGTCTAGTTTCAAAAAATATATATGGATTTAAATTTTGAGTTTCGTAACTCAAATTATAATTAATTTAGTGACTGTGATGCAGATAGACAGTTTTATTATGAATAGTGAAATAAATTGTTTTGATTTGTGTAAGTAATTGGAAAATTTGTTTGGTCCCAAACCGTTTCAATTGCACATTTTAGGGTCTCAAAGGCCCTTTTTAGGGATTTATTGGATGAATTCGAGCGAATTAATTTTCAAAAGTAAAAAAAAAAATTGCCCCAAACAAGTAAGATATGTCTGGTAATGCCTCGTGCTCGACTCCGGCGACGGTCTCAGGTAAGGGGTGTTACAGATAACCGGATAGCGTGATGTCATCTCCTATGACTTTCAACCTGAGCAAGTCTTTGAAACTCTATAAACATAGGAAAAACACACAGAGTAAGCTTTGAAAGTTTAGTAAGCCATACGCAAATAAATCATTTCAATGATATTTATAAACCAATATCATTAAACCAGATTTAATAAATCTCAATCATATAAATCAAGCTTGCACATATTCATTATACATCATCAACCAAATCATAGTCATTTATTACAAATTATACATAAATTTATATCAACTTCTTCACAAACACTTCTAAACTCGAACATCCATAATTCCATTATTTACATAAACCAAATTTAAATATATGAACCATATAGCCAACTCGACCATTTTAATTTCATCATCTATTCAAGTTTTCAAACCAAAAGTCATATATCAAAACCATGTTTCATATTTCATAAATCTTATAACCGAAACATAGAATCAAAATTTCATATAACGAGCATATATAACACATCATTCATTTATATGCATTCATATCATTCGTTGTCATGTATTTCACATATAGTCATATGGTACATACTCACCTTTTGATTCTGAATTTCATAACAAATCACACGTACCTAAATCAGATACAATTACGCATGGTTATTCATTTCTCAGAATGCCCGTTGAACCGTTCGAAATCAATAAGGATACTCGGATAGCACATAAGTTCGTACAATGCTAATGCCCCAAACATGGTCTTACATGTAATCAAATATCGATGCCACTGTCCCAGACAAGGTCTTACACGAAATCAAATACGATGCCAATGTCCTAGACATGGTCTTACACATAAATCACAAATCAATGCCAACGTCCTAAATGTGATCTTACACGATAACACACATCGAAATCCTATGTCATGACATATATATCCTAACTATTCCTATAGATCGTATGGGCTTTTCAGGCGTTATCACATTATCAAAACTTTATCAATTTCACCTATTCGTACAATCCATGATCGGAATAAATTCTCCAAAGCTAGATTTAATTCGGCATAACATATATATATATATATATATATATTTCTTTACAACTCAATTCAGCACATATAATGCACATACATTTCAATTTAACAACATTTATTTCTTATGAACTTACCTCGTACTAACATGAACGGACCGAAACGACTATTTGATAAATTTTAATTTCCTCAATCTAAATTCGATTTCCTTATTTCTTGATCTAATTCAATACAAAGTCAACTTATTTAATCATATATTCAATCAAATTCATCTAAAAAAACATAAATGGGCTAATTACACTTTTTCCCTTGACATTTCACATTTTTCACAATTTAGTCCCTATTTCATAAAACACAAAAATATTCAAAATTTGACCACAACCATGCTTGGCCGAATTTCACTAAGATCCCTAGCTGTCCATTTCTTTTATTTATTTCACAATTTGACCCCACAATTAACAAAATTCACAATTTAGCCCAAATTACTCAAATTCATGAAAAATTCAAATACTAAACATATTTATCTACCATCTAGCTTCCATATTTCATCATTTAACATTTCAAAACTCACAAAATCAAAAATGGCAGAACTCAAAATCATCATCAAATTCTGAAATTGAGGCATGGGTTTGATAAAACACGAAGCAACGATCTCAAAAACGTAAAAATTATCAAAAACCGACCAACTAACATACTTAATCAAAGATAGTTATGGTCGAACCTAGCTTGCTTCTTTACTTTCTTATTCTTTGCTAATTTTGGTCAAAATAATGAACAAATGCGTAGCCACTTTAATCATGTTTTAGTATAATACATATTATTTATAATTTACCTTTTTAACCTTTATAAATTAATATGAAAACTTTATAATCAATGTCCATAACCGTCCATTCTTATGTTCAATGGGTAAATTACAACATAAGGCCCCACATAATAAAATCCATGGCAATATAGCACTTTAACAACTAGCAAGTCACTTTTGCATTTTACGCGATTAACTCCTTTTTCGCAAATCGGCACTCAAACGATAAAATTTTCATACGAAAATTTAACACATATCAATTCACATACTTTAAGCATAGAATATAATATTAAAATATTTTTCTGACTCAGATCCATGGTTCCAAAACCACTGTTCTGACTAGGGTCTAAACTGGGCTGTTACAATTGTCCCTTAAATCCCAAGTCAATATACTATGTGGGGAACCAACATCAAAATAGAAGTGGACAAGGACCCCAGTCCAACTTCTACAACCCTTCATGGCGTAATCATCCTAACTTTTCTTGGAGAAACCAAGGAAATGGACCGAACAACAACATCTTGCAGCATAGACGCAACCAATTTCAAAGGTTTAATCAGCAAGCTCCAAAACCACCTCAAGTTAAGGCATCAAATAGTTTGGAGAGCTTGTTGAAAACATACATGGAAAATAATGATGCTTTGGTCCAAAGCCAAGTAGCAACATTTAAAAAATTTGGAAAACCAAATGGATTAGTTAGATATGGAGCTTCGTAATAGATCTCAGGGAACCTTGCCGAGCGATATTGAGAATCCAAGAAATTTGGGTAAAGAACATATCAAGGCAGTGGCTTTGCAAAGTTGTAAAATTTTGGAACCCCGATTGGTTGATGTTGAAGATAAGCCCGTTGAGAAGAATCAACCAGCTATTGGAATTCCTACACCAAAGGAATCAGAATCTGCAAAGACTGATAAGGTAAATCCTAACTTAGTGAATTCAGATACTTTAACATCTTCTTTGGATGTAGATTTACCTACTTAGAAGAGTTATCCGGTTCAATCGACAGTTCCATCACCTCCATATCCGCAAAGATTGCAGCAACACAAGCAAAAACATGGGGTGCAATTCAAGAAATTTTTGGATGTTCTGAAGCAGTTACACATCAATATCCCGTTGGTGGAGGCTTTAGAACAAATTTCAAACTATGTGAAGTTTATGAAGGATATACTGTCCAAAAAGAAATAGCTGAGTGAGTATGAGACTGTCGCTTTGACAAAGGTGTAACACCCCAAACCTGACCCGGACGTTATGGTCAAATCTGGCACGTCACATTGAAGTGTTTTAGCAAAAACCTTGTTTTCATTAAAAACCCTTCTTAAAATGTGAAACCTTAATTACCTTATAAAAACTCTCTTTCAATAGAAAAAGCTTGTTTAAAACATATGATTTATGAAAGCTTGTCATTTTAAATTTTAGTAATGGAAATGTAGAAAAACGATCTATGATTTGGGAAACACATGTTCACCTTTTCATAATTACAACTCATAAAGATAACAATCCAAATAATAATATAAGGGAAGGCCTTATTACATTCCAGTCTGAAATTACTTAATAAGCTAGAAACTATATGCTTTCTTAAAAAAAAAACAAGTCAAGTCGTCTTGCTAGCTGGCCACCTCCGAGTCCTTCCAAACATCAAACCTTCTACTAAGCATCACCTGAGAAAAATAAAAGAGGGAGTGAGTTTTTGAAAACTCAGTGTATACAACCCTCGATGAGTCATAAGCATTCATCAATCACCATAAAATCATACATGCAATTCAATGCAGTGCAACCCACCCCAGTAATCCAACCGTTACACATCAACTCTGTCCCTCGATACACATCATGTCGGGATATAAATATCGACCCACCGATCCGATACACATTAATGGTAGCCCAGTTACGGTACTACCTTCATTGCAGCAAGCTGCTAATCAAATATTGGGCTTAATAGCCATCGGTGGATCCACGGTCATCAAGCAACCATTCGATCCTCACATACTTCCTTCGTTCCATGATTCTCAGCCCATATGCAACCTAAACAGAATATCGTATATATGCAGTAGATATACATGAACATCCATAAGTCTTACATTCCACACATAGGGGTATTTTAGTCATTTTCGCCCTTAGGGGCATTTTGGTAATTTCTCTTATTATAGGTTTGTTACTTACCTTGCCCCGTTAACAAGTTCCCGTTGGCTAAAGTGAATAGATACTATGCACCAAGTAGGATTCCAGAGAAGATGAGGTGAGTCACTAAGACCGCTTAAGTACCAAACTCTCCCTAGATCCAATCCTAGATATGCATATACCCATTACCACACCTTAACCTTATGACTCGTCCACGGTCGCAATTAATTAATTATGTTTTATGTCAATTAATCAGTTATCAGATAAAAGGCCCAAAACCCCTTACATAGCCCAAACAAGTCTACATACATGCATATGGCCTACTAGGCCCAATCTCATTCATATGGCCCATTAGCCCAAATCATATTCATATAGCCGCCCATTAGGCCCAAATCACATTCATACGGCCCATTAGGCCCAAATCACATTCATATACATGCTTTCATATAATTTCCATCACTTAATATCAAGTTGCCAATTTTGCCTATTATGGCCAAACAGCCCATCGAGCCCACTTAGCCCATCTAGGCTCAAAACATGGCCCAAGTTCATGGAATTGCCCATGGGGCCTCAGATAACCTATCGGTTTCCCCCTTATGAGTGTTCGCGCATTCGTAAGACTACCGTAGCCAAACTTTTGACTTTTTGGCATTTCAGCTTTTACAGATCTACTGTGTGTGTGCAGTGTATGTACACACCTTGTAATAAAGCATGTTGTGATCCTCCTTACCACGAACCTAAAATCAATATCACTCAATGATTACTGACATGTTATTATCGAATACTTTACCAAAAGCTGAAGTCTCACCTTAACCTTACCTGAAACGCTAAGTTTTAATAGCTTTTCCTTGATCACTAATCACGAGTGCTACTCAGATTTGCATTAACCTTTTTCGTTAAAAACATATTGGGTGACTTGTATCCATTATTTGTCACCCCTTTTCTACTAAAGCCTATTTGGCCAACCTTTACCGAAGTGAAGAACACTTACCATAGTTTCAACACCTAGGGAGCAATTCGGTAGAGATCCAAAAGACTGGGATTCGATACTAATCCTACCAAAACCAATTAGAAGAAGTGAGGGACAACGTGATCTATACTAGCAAAACCGATTGAGAGAGCAAAACACTTACACTAGAATTGACTGAGTGGAAAGGGTAGTGGCGGCACAGAGGATATTTGGCTCTTGAGACTCGTATGGTAAAAGAGGTTATTTGGCATAATGAGAAGTCGAAATCGTTTAAAACTAGAGGTGAATGAAAAAGAAAACTTTGAGTAGGGAAGAATGGAGAATCGGCACAAACAAAAAGAATGAAGAACAAGAGATTTTCGGCTTTTAGATCCTTGGAGAAAAAAGGTGTTTTCTAGCAACAAGGTGAGGGAGAATTCGGTATTAGCCTGGCAACCTCACATTCGGTATCTATATATAGCCTCTAGCCAAATTTTCTATCCCCTAATCCTCAATTCAGCTCCACCTCTTTACACTCCTCATCTCCTAATTTTTCTCCCTAATGACCCCTTAATCCCCTCCTCAAATTTCTCCTCTTATCACTCCCTACAGAGTTCACATTCAACGCCACCACTGTCCATTCCTTAAGCAAAAATAAATCCTTCCTTTGAGCAAGGAGGGATTCGAACCCCTTACCTCCTTGCCTTGCATAACGCCACTTTCTACTCCACCACAAGGATTTCTTATGCCCAATTCTTCCTTCATTTATTTAAAAGCCAACCTACTTGCCAACATAGTTCTTTTAATAATTAAACCATAATTTCTTTCACCCCTAAGTTCGAACTCAAACCTTAACCAAGACCTACTATCACATAATTAACACATGACTAGGAATGTTAAACATAATTTTTATCGAAATCAAAAAAAAAAAAGAAAGTTTGGGATTTCGAGAATTTTAGGGCATTACAAAAGAAGTGTAGTGCATTCTTGCAAAACAAACTACCACGAAAATTGAAAGACCTACGAAGCTTTACTATACACATTGGTGAATCTTATTGTGGTAAAGTTTTATGTGACTTAGGAGCGAGTATCAACTTGATGCCTAAGTCTATTTTCAAGATGCTAAGGATAGGTGAAGTAAGACTTACAACTGTAATGCTTCAGCTAGCAGATCGATCTTTAGCATACCCTAGGGAAAGATCAAGGATGTTTTGGTAAGAGTCGATAAATTTATTTTTCCTACTGATTTCATTGTTTTAGATTTTGAAGTAGAAAAAGAAGTGCTGATCATCCTTGGGAGACTTTTCTTAGCCACGAGAAGAACGTTAATTGATGTACAGAAAGGTGAACTCACCATGCAAGTTCAAGACGATTAGGTAACCTTTAACATTCTTAAAATGATGAAATTTCCCAATCCGGCAGAAGAGTGTTCAGTTATAAAAGAGATAGAAACCTTGGTTTCTATGGGAAAGTAATTTTGAAGAAGATCCATTGGAGAAAGCCTTGAATCTTGAGCCTTTAGAGGATAAAGAAGGTGAAGAAAACATAGCTTTGATGGAAGCCAATCCGAGAAATTTTCTTCAATCCACACGGTTTGAACTGTTGGAGTTAGAAGTCTGAGAATTTGTGCAACCCAAGCTATTAATTGAAAAACCACCTAAACTCAAACTAAAGGTATTCCTTTTCCATTTGAAATATGTTTATTTAGGTGACTGTTCCACTTTTCATGAAATTATTTCAGCAGAACTGACGAAAAATCAAGAGGAGCAACTAATTGTTGTTCTAAAGAAATTTAAGAAAGTAATTGGTTGGACCATAGCGGATATTCAAGGTATAAGCCATTATTTTTGCATGCATAAAATTATTTTGGAAGAAGGTGAAAGAGCTCGAATTGATGGGCAAAGGAAGCTCAATCCTATTATGAAAGAAGTTGTGAGAAAAGAAGTGATCAAGTGGTTAGATGCAGGAATCATCTATCCTATTTCAGTTAGTTCGTGGGTAAGTCCGGTGCAGTGTGTGCCGAAAAAAGGTGGAATCACGATTGTTGAAAATAATCGTAATGAGTTGATTACAACAAGAACTGTTACTGGATGGAGAATCTGTATTGATTACAGAAAATTGAATAAAGCCACTCGGTAGACCATTTTCTGTTGCCTTTTATGGATCACATGTTAGATCAAGTGGCAGGTAATGAATTCTATTACTTTTTAGATGGCTATTCAGGATATAACCAAATAGTTGTAGCTCTAGAGGACCAACATAAAACAATATTTACTTCTTCATACGGTACGTTTGCTTTTAGGCGAATGCCTTTTGGTTTATGCAATACATCTGCAACATTTCAATGATGCATGATGGCAATATTCACTAATATGGTTGAAAATTTTGTTGAAGTTTTCATGGATGATTTTTCTATTTTTGGTAACACTAATGATATTTTTTTGATTAATTTGACTATGGTACTAAAGAGATGCGAATGGGACTAATCTTGTCCTTAACTGGGAAAAATGCCATTTTATGGTTGAGGAAGGGATTGTCTTAGGGAAAAAATCTCAAAGAGAGGAATTGAAGTCGATAAAGCAAAGGTGGACATAATTGAAAGACTACCGGCCCAAATTAATGTGAAAGGAGTCAAAAGTTTCTTAGGCCATGCTGGTTTTTACCGAAGGTTTATCAAAGATTTCTCGAAAATTTCTAAACCGTTGTGTTTATTGTTAGAAAAAGATACAATGTTTGATTTCAACAAAGCATGTTTGGAAGCTTTTGAAGATCTGAAAAAATTGTTAATCTTAGCCCCAATAATCATTACACCTGATTGAAGCTCACCTTTTGAGTTGATGTGCGATGCAAGCGATTTTATTGTTGGAGCTGTGATGGGTCAAAGAAGAAACAAAGTGTTTCACCCTATTTACTATGCAAGTAGAACTTTGATGGGAGCCCAACTCAATTATACAGTAACTGAAAAGGAACTCTTTTCCATAGTTTTTTCTTTCGAAAAATTCCGCTCATATCTTATAGGTACCAAAGTTATAGTATTTACTGACCATGCAGCCATTAAATACTTACTTGCAAAGGAAGATGCGAAACCGAGGCTAACTCTTTGGAGACTTTTACTCCAAGAATTTGACCTTGAGATCCAAGACAGAAAAGGTGTCAAAAATCAAATTGCTAATCATCTATCGAGGTTGGAGCAAGATGAGGTAACTCGATCATGTGTGCTTATCAACAAGAATTTCTCAGATGATCACTTATTTGAGGTAAATCGAATTCATGAAACACCTTGGTTTGCTGATTTTTCCAATTATCTTGCATGTGGAATAATTCCTCAAGAAATGAAATACCAACAAAGGAAAAAATTCCTTCATAATAGTCGGTATTATTTTTGGAAGGATCTATTTTTGTTTAAACAGTGTGCAAATAATATAATCCAAAAGTGTGTAGCTGAAAGTGAGATTGTTGAGATCTTTTATCATTGCCATTCATCTCCAAGTGGGGCACTTTGGAGGTTCACGTACTGCAGCTAAAATTTTGCAAGTAGGTTTCTTTTGGCCTACACTATTTAAAGATGCTTATGCTTATGTGAAGAACTGTGATAAATGCCAAAGGACCGAAAATATATCAAGGAGGAATGAGTTGCCCTTGACAAACATTTTGTAGATTGAATTGTTCAACGTATGCGGCATTGTCTTCTTAGGCCCGTTTCCTTCTTCGTATGGGAACAAATACATCTTAGTTGCTGTGGACTATGTATCCAAGTAGGTTAAAGCTGAATCATACCCTACAAATGATGCTAAGGTAGTCATGCGATTCCTACATAAGCATGTGTTTACATAATTTGGGACACCAAGAACTATTATTAGTGATGAAGGTTCTCACTTTGTGAACAAGTGGCTTAACTGGTCACTTGACAAATATGATGTGAAACACAAGATTGCTACTGCCTATCACCCCTAGTCTAATGGGCAAGTTGAAAGAGTGAATCATGAAATCAAAGGTATTCTTGAAAGGGTAGTATGCCTTAGCAGGAAAGATTGGTCCCAAAGGCTCGATGATGCATTATGGGCCTATTGAACAAAATTTAAGACACTGTTAGGAATGACTCCTTATCGGTTAGTCTTTGGAAAGGCATGTCATTTGCCATTAGAGTTGGAGAATAAAGCTCACTGGGCGTTGACGCAGTTGAACTTTAATCTTAAGCAAGCTGGTGAGAGAAGGATGTTACAACTTGATGAGTTGGAAGAGCTGAGGTTGTTTTCCTATGAGAATACCAAAATGTGTAAAGAAAGATCAAAGAGATGGCATGATAGTCATATACAACTTCACGACTTTAAAGAAGGTCAGAAGGTTTTGTTGTTTAATTCAAGGTTGAAGTTATTTCTTAATAAGCTTAAATCCCGATGGAAAGGACCCTATACCATTTACCAAGTTTATCCTTATAGAGCTATTGAATTATACAGTAATTACAGAGGTATGTTTAAAGTTAATGGTCAATGTCTCAAACACTATTGGGATGGTGAAGTTGAGTGAGTTAAATCCTTATTCAAGTTAACAGACCCTTGATTTTTCATGAACTCGTTTTGTAAATAAATAAATAATTAGAACTTATTTTCTTAACTTAGTACATTTAATTAATTTTATCTAAGGAGATTAGAACTTAAGTGGGACCACTGTGACCCCTCCAACCTTTCTTGGGAATTAATTTAATGTAATTTGTTAAGAAGAAATTTTCTAATTAAGATTTAAAATTTTTAAGTTACATTTGTTTTGTTTAAATTTTAAATTTTTATGTTAATAAAGGGGGTTAAATTTGGCCCAAGTACTAATCAGTTTTTTTTTAGTAAGTTCGTAGATATAGTTTGAGTTTGAGGCCCAAGACAGCAAAAAGGAGGGAAAAATCCATACCTTGCCGCCACTCTCATTGCTTGCCGCCCAAGTAACCCTAATGTACCTAAATTTTTATGACATGTTGCGCTAATTTTTCCTTATATAAAACCCTCTCCATTCTACTAATTTTCATACCCGTTAAAGGAATTTGCTTACACCCTAAAAATCCCTAAATCTCCCTTCTATGCCGTCAGGCTCAAATCCCGAAAGAAACCCTAGTTTCTTTTCCCTTTTTATCGAAATTACCTATTGTTGCTGCAAACAAATTGCTGAAACACCACTATCACTGCCGTACATCACTATTTTTTCTGCCACACACCGCTGTTACTGTCGTACTTCGTCGTTGCCACCACACCATTCTTGCCGTCGTAAGATTTCTGCCCTAGCAAGTTCTACCCACCTTGCTGATTTCTCCTTCCCCCTTTGAGCAGAAATTTTGTCAAAATTTTTGGGAAAAGATATCATGTCTCACAAAAGAACTAGATCTTCAAAGACTACTCCTGAAAACCCAATTTTGATTGATGAAGAAGTGAAAGAGAGATTTGATTCAATCTTCAAGCATCAATCTATGATGCTAGAAGAAGGTTTTAACTTGAAGAGTAATGATTTGATGGTTGTTCCTATGTCGATTAGAAAGAAAATCAATGCTCTCAAGTGGGAATGATTTTGTGATGCTTGTTTACTTCCCGATGATAAACTAGTTCAAGAATTCTATGCTAGTTTGACTACGCAAGATGTTACTGAAGTTATCATTCGAAAAAAAAAAAGGTACCTCTTACTTCTAAAGCCATCAATGATTTGTTTAACTTACCTGATGTTGAAGAAGATAAGTACTACCCTATGATGAACAATATCAATTGGTATTTTCTTCAATAAGTGCTTGATGTTGTGACAAATCTGAGATCCCAATGGATTATAAGAAAGTATAGGAGCCATTCTTGGCAAAGGGAATACCTAAAACTAGTAGCAAAGGCATGGTTTTATTTTGTTCGCTGTAGTTTTATGCCTATCTCACATAGTTCCACCATCTCGATGGAACAGATGCTTTTGTTATATGCAATCTTAATAGAAAATTCCATTAATGTTGGGGAAATTATTCTCAAGGAGATTCATGATTGTGCTAAAAAGAAAGCAGGAAGTGCTTATTTCCCATCATTAATCATTTCACATTGCTTAAGGGCCTCTGTTAAAACACAAGCAAATCTAAAGGGGTGACATATTCAAGGATGCATTACAAATTATGATCTTGAAAGACTAGTAGAGAGGGTGCATAAGCTGAATCAAGGTGAATAAGAAGAGCCAACTGAGCCAGATATCGAGGAGGCAACAGATGGAACTGAGACTAAAGCTAATTTAGTTGAACAACCGAACAACCCTAAACCAGTTGAAGGATCTGAAAACCCTGAACCAAGGGTTGAGCCAGAAGAAGGACCAGTCAGGCTAAGTGTTGAACCGAAATCTACAACTCCTATGCCAACTTCTATAAGTCCTTCAAAGAAATCGGAGTTGTCAATTTTGATGGATATGTGCAAGTTCATGCACAATCAACAACAAACTTACTGGAAATATGAAAAAATTAGATATGACTCAATTCGAAATACTTTTAAGAATATCTCTAATACTTTTCTTCCTGAGTTCCCAGATGCTATCTTTGAGACATGGACGAAAGATACTGACTATGCGAGCGGATATGGAGAAAAAGACAAGGGGAATGAGTCCAAAAAATAAAAATGGGGGATACTTATCTTGTTATTTATTTAATTATTTTTAGGTCTTTAGGAATTTATTTCTTTTGTAATTATGATTTAATTTCTACAGAATAAAACATAGCAAGCATTAATAAACTTAACACTTCTTTAAAAACAAAAAGACTAAGTGATGTGGTAATGGGAATGAACATGTCTAGGATTGGGTTATTAGGAAAGACTTGGTATTTAAGCAGTCTTAATGACTCACCTCCCTTTCTTTACAACCCTACCTAGTGTTCAGTTTTCATTCATTCTTTGTTCTTGCAATGAGGACATTGCTTCTTTTTAAAGGGGGTAAGGCAAATAAATTGCTCAAATTTTTAAATTTTTCAAGTATGTTTCAATCATTTCTTTCATAAGTATGTTGTAATAAATAAATGTTTAGAGATATATTTTTGTTAATGAGATAGTTTGTATGCAAATATGAATGATGATTTTATCTAAGTGAAAGTATGTTATCATGAAGAATAGAATGCTTGTATGATCTTAGCCTTAGTAATGATCACCATGAAAACTTAGTTTCTCTTGAGATTAGAAATGCATGAAGGTTTATATCTTTAGAATTGACTTAGTAACTTTCTTGAGGCGAAATCCTAGGGGACATAAAAATCTAAAATGATATAAGCACTATTTCTTTGGATCGTTTGAGACTTTTCAAGCCAACCCTACGATATTAGACCCTTGAAACTGTAATTTTGAGTTTAAAGGCCTGTTTATTGCAATGAACCTACATTATAAGCCACATTACCATTTTTTTAAGTTATCCTAATTTTGTTCACCCATCTTAACTAAAGTTGTCTTGGTAATCAACATTTAAGGAAATTTTCAAAAACATGTATGTGCTCATGCTTTAAAAAAACAAAGGAAGAGCGAAGAAAAGTTTGCTCAGTCTCCAAATAGGAAAAATGTATGAGCATGAGTTCAAAATAAGTTTGGGGGTGTTCCAAAGGTTCACTTAAATAAAAAGGTTGTATTAGAAAACCAAGACAAAGTTAAATGTTAAGATTTTTAAAATCGAAATGTCACATCTCTTAAAATCCCTACCTTTAACCGAGCCTCGGCCTACACACGGGAGACCACACACCCGTGTGGCGTTGACAGTTTTATTTTTCGGCTTTTGCCAATTCTCATTTTCTGTGTTACCGGGTACACACCTGATTTGTTTTCGATGATCCCACAACCTCAAGCACTCCAGAACCTAAATCTGTTAAAAACTGTTAAAGCCCTTACCTTAAATGAATATCATCAAATTTGCTGTCCTACAGCACCAGTCAAAATCTTATAGTCCTTTAAGAGTTCCTATACATGAAAATTACAACCAAACCGAGTCACAGGATCGTTCATTCACTTAATCAACAACAAAAATCATACGAAACCCCTTACCTACCGCTCCAAATTTAACAACATCAAAATCCCCAAACGAGAATAATAGAATGGTTAACGAAACAAATTAAAATAGATAGGGAAACCCAAAGAAAAAGTCAGCAGTAAGAACTTTCTTTTGGGAAAGAGGAAACTGAAAAATTTAAGAGTGGAGAGTAGAGAAAAACGAGAGAGAGAAGAGAGGATTTTTCCCAACAACTGAAAGTCTGACAGTAGCCACCCTAGATTCACTCCACTACCCCATTATTCAGAATTTTACTAAAACTCAAATTCCTACATGGCACTAGCAACAAAATAAGTCCCTTGCTCGTGCGGGGATTCGAACTCCAGACCTCCAACATTATTTTACAAACATCTCCACTTAAACCTTTTAACCAATGTTAAAGCTTCATCAATAAAAATATCAAAAATTTGCCCAAGTCAAAGTTTAAACTTGGGACCTCTCACAAACATCCAGAACACTTAACCACAGAAGCAGATACACACTTGTGTAACAATTTATCAGAATCAAAACATGAAATTTGGGGCGTTACATGGGTCATCCAATTTCAGTGGCAGTTCGTTCTTCAAGAATGCACTGCAGTCCTTTGTCAAGGCAACAGTCTCAAAGTCACTCAGTCGTTTCTTCTTGGATAGTATATCCTTCATAAACTTCACATAATTCAGCATTTGTTCTAAAGCCTCCACCAACAGAATATTGATGTGTAACTGCTTCAGAACATCTAAAAACTTCTTGAATTGCACCTCATGTTTCTGCTTATGTTGCTGCAATCTTTGCGGTTATGGAAGTGATGGAACTTTCTGTTAAACCGGATAACTCTTCTGAGTAGGTAAATCTGTATCCAAAAAAGATGTTAAAGTATCTAAATTAACTAAGTTAGGATTTACCTTGTCAGCCTTTGCAGATTCTAATTCCTTTGGTGTAGGAATTCCAACAGCTGGTTGATTCTTCTCAACAGGCTTATCTCCGACATCAATCAATCAGGGTTCCAAAATTTTACCACTTTGTAATGCCACTGCCTTGATATGTTCTTTACCAAAATTTCTTGGATTCTCAGTATCGTTCAACAAGGTTCTTTGCAGTCTATTACAAAGCTCCGTAACTAATTGACTCATTTGGTTTTCCAAATTTTTCAATGTTGCTGTTTGGCTTTGGATCGCCATGTACGCTTTCAACAAGCTTGCCAAGCTATTTGATGCCTTAGCTTGAGGTGGTTTTGGATCTTGTTGGTTAAACCCTTGAGATTGGTTCGGTCTATGCTGCAAGAAGTTATTTTCAATCCATTTCCTTGGTTGCTCTAAGAAAAGCTAGGATGATTACGCCATGAAGGATTGTAGAAGTTGGACTAGGGTCCTTGTCCACTCCTATTTTGATGTTGGTTCCCCACATAGTATACTGACTCAGGATTTGAGGGACAATTCTGAAAAGAATGACCTTCCCCACAGTACACACAGGAAACTACTTCAAATGAACTTGGTGGCTGAGCTGTAAAATTATTAACACTATTAACAATAAACTATTTTAACATAGAGAAAATAGACAATACCTAAACTGATAACGAAGTGAGGGCGTCAACTTCATGAAATCCAGCTACACTTCTTCCTGAAGCTATTCAATTTGTTGGCCATTGATAGTTATTACTCGTGATCCTCTCAATGATCTCATAAGCCTCAATATTAGACTTAGATAAAATTGCACCATTCGCAGAAGCATCTACTATCAATCTTGTATGTGTATTGAGACCATTATAGAATGTCTCCAACTGGATACAATGAGGAATCCCATGATGAGGACACCTACAAAGTAACTCCTTGAATCACTCCCAAGCCTCATACAAAGACTCGTCATCCAATTGTTGGAAAGTTGTGATCTCATTCCTCAACTTAGCGTTTTTGCTAGGCGGAAAATACTTAATCAAAAATCTCTCTACTAATTCTTGCCCTGTAGATATGGACCTTAGTGGCAATGAATTGAGCCATGCTTGTGCTTGATATCACAACAAGTACAGAAACAACTTCAACCTCAGTGCGTCTTCAGTCACACTAGCTATCTTGAATGAATCACTCACCTTTATAAACAATTGAAGGTGGAGATGTGGATCTTCTGTAGGCATACCACTGAATTTGCCCACCGTTTGGAGTATTTGAAACATCACTGGTTTCAGTTCAAATTGGGTTGCCTCAATATCTGGCCTTTTAATTCCTGGATTTAACTCACTGAAAAGTGGCACAGCATATTATCTGATGCATCGATCCTATCATCGGTAATGAGGATGGGATTTAGTACATAATCGGCTTCATTACCTTGGTCTTGATTCTGATTTCCAAGGTCCATCTCAACTTGTCTTTGAGCTATTCGTTCAAGTCTTCTTTGTCTGAAAGCTTGCTCAATTTAAGGGTCTACAAAGAGTAAATCGATAATCTGATCTATGCTCATAAACACATGAAATGATATCACAAAATTAAAAAGAATAAGTTAGTAATTTTAGAAATAAATCAAATTGGAAGTAAATAATTTCACAAAAAGAAATGATTATGGCAACAGTTAACAATTCCTAGTAACCACGCTAAAAACTTGTAACGCGTAGGTTTGTGCAAGTGTGCAAAGTTGTTATCAAGTAATAAGTATCGAGTTATCATCTCCACAGGGATTGTATTTGTGTTAAATCACTTAATTGTAAAATTATACTAACAACTTGGTAAATAAAAAGCAATATGGTTGAGAAGTGATGATTAAAATTGAATATATTAAACAAAATGCAGTGATCCCTAATGTAAATTATCCTAAGTATGAAAACTATATGAATGAAATAGATTTTAAAAAATTAAACACTTTTTACAACAATTATAACATAAATAAACTAGGACAATTACTTTAACTAAACTCAACTTATTATCAACATGCTTAATAACATTCAGAAAAACATTCTATGGAAACTCAGTCTTTCATGAGTTTGGAAACCATATTAGGTCCTTTTGAAATCCTTTACTTAGTAAATAAACATTTTACTAATCCTTATTTACTAAGGATTTCCTAGTATTCGTGTGAGGTAACAGGGACGTGTTAGGTTTGAAACAGTTTAATCACACAAATCTTAAAACTATGTAGATAACAGAGCTTGGTTAGAGTTGTTATGCAACCTGCATTTTAATTAGGTTAGGAGCTAAATTGAGCATGCACATTTCAATTATGCATCCATTAGTCGTCGTCTGGTTAGGATCGCTCAGCTAATTCAGGTGCATTTCAATCATGTATGAACAAAAGACAGACTTGATTTTAATTGAAAACATGATCGATTGAGGCACAAACATTATAAGCATGAATCAAATAAATATTATTTAATCAAAGCAATCATCTTAAATAAAATTAAGCTAACATTGTTGTAAACAAGAACAAAGAACACATAGCAAACATTTTTAGATTAAATTAAAGAAAGGAAAGATTAAACCCAAATCAAAGTGGCTGTCACCCAAGACTCTGACTGACTAAGCTCCTTCGCTTCTTTGCTTTTCTCCTTTGCTGATGGCACTCCAAGGTGGCCGACCAAGGGCTCCTTAAGAGGCTTAATTGCTAATATCTCTATAAAGAGATGATGCTAGGTGTGGGGAATGGAAAAGGCTAAGAGAATTTGGAGAGAAGAAAGAATGATGAATGATGAGGGATGATGGATTAGGAAATGAAGGAGTCTTATTTATAGGTGAAGAGAAGAGAGTAGTTTGCTAAAAATAGTGGATGTTAACATCTTCAAATCTCCTCAAATAGTGGTCGGCTATGCTTAGTAGCTTTTGACTTGATTCTCAGGACTAGGACTCAGTCAATTGTAAATCTTCGGGCAAATCTCCAATTTCTTCAACACTGCAAGGACCTTGTGTAATCAAACCAAAAAGTGGCTTAAAAGAAGAGCCAAGTGTAGCCAAATTTCGGTCGACTTGGTCTTCAATTTGGACTGTTTTGTAATCCAACAAAACAATTAGACTTGTCCAAAATAAATTAATAAGTTAAAGGACCAAAGAATAAAACTTAACCTATTTAAATAATTAATTAAAACCCAAATTACTAATGAAATATTTTAAAATGAATTATTAAATATAATTTTATATTTTTTATTTAATTTGATCATGCATGGCCCATTTTATATCTTAAAAATATAATATGCTCAAATCAATATAAAATAAGCCGTTTTATGCATGAAAACTATATAATAAAGCATAAAATCACATTTTAATAATTTCTATGTCCTAATTTCATATTCTCACATATTTCATTAATTTATTTAACAATTACTTAGTTTTAACAATGAATTTAAGTAAAAATGATAAATTACATTAGAAAAATCTTATATATTTTTCAGTTTACATAATGTCTTACTATGCTAGCTTTATATATATATATATATATATATATATATATATATATATATATAAATGGTTGTTTTAGTAAGTTTAACATATGGGTTAAACTAGGGTAAAATTTTGAACATGTACGCATGTAGTGGTATGCCTTGAAAATGATGAAATTTGCTTGAGATGGATGCTTGAAGTGGTTGGATTGTATTGGGTATGTCTTAGTGCAGAACATGGTAAATTTGGGTGACAAATGAGGCTAGGGAATGGCTTATTTTTGTCCACACGGGCAGGCACACGGGCGTATGTCTCACATACGGGCTGTCCCATGGGCATGTGGTCTGGTCGTATGTCCCCTGCATTTTAAAAATAAAAAATAGAATGCTTAGAATTGGGCACACGAGCAGAGACACAAGCATGTGTCTTAGCCATGTGGATGACACGGTCTTGAACACGAGCGTGTTACATGGCCGTGTGAAAACTGCACCTAAATTTTGAAAATAAAAATTTGCCACACGGCCTAGCACATAAGCATGTGACTTGGCCGTGTGACTTCAATTTCTTCATGCTGTAAAAGTCAGAGAGTTACAAGGGTTAGGGACACGGTTGTGTGTAGTACATCGCCTGACCACATGGCGTATCCCTAGACCACACGGGCGTGTGAGCCTTACACCTAGGAAAAAATTTGGAATTTCATGAAAATTTCTCTGAGTTCTCAATTTAGTCCCAATTTGATTCCAACACTCATTTTGGGCCTTGAGGGTCCATATATGGGATGATATGTATGATCTCGGATAATGAATAGTAATTTATGTAAATTAATTGAAAAATGTTTTGAATGTTTCTGTAATACTCTGAAACCCTATTCTGATGATAGATATGGGTTAGGGGTGTTACATTTAGTGGTATCAAAGCTACAATTTAGCCGATTCTCAGACTACAATAGCAAGTACGAGTCTAGCTATACATGCCATTTTATAAATTATGATAATGTGATATCTCCTGACCACTTTTAAATGTGTTTTCACATAGTAATGTCTTTCAGCCAAGCTAGAACTGAGACTAAAGAAGTTAAGAGCACTGCTCAAGCTTCCCTGCAGCAAGCTGCACCTAGTGGTAGTGAAGTCTCATATCTAAAGGCCGAAGTGAGGTAGCAAAAGCAGTCTTCCTTTTATTGATGGATAAATGGTTTAGTGAATATATGAGAACAAATCCCGCTGTTCAACGACCTCCCCTACCTATTTCAAAAATAATGAAATGCCACAGGATTCTAGATTTGTTAGAATTGGTAAGGCTCCAGTAGACAAAATCAAAAAACATGAGGTTGAAGAATTTTGGGCTATGGCCGATGATGATCTAGAGAAGGCCAAATTTTTGCTGGAAAATACTATCCGGGTTCTACATGAGTTATCATGTACACCAGCTGAATGTCTGAAATTTACGATATCATTGTTGAAAGACACAGCATATCATTGGTTGAAAACTATATCTTCTGTGGTACCTAAGGAAAATATTACATGAGAATTTTTCCAAAAAGAGTTTAAAAAGAAGTATATTAGTCAGATGTTCTTAGACCAGAAAAAGAAGGAATTTCTAGAGCTCAAATAGGGGAATATGACAGTGCTCGAGTATGAATGAGAATTTGTTAAATTGAGCAAGTATGCTAGTAAATGGGTTCAGAATGAAGCCGAAATGTGCAAATGATTTGAAGAAAGGTTAAACAAAGATATCAAGCTGTTAATTGGAATCTTAAATTAAGAGAATTCACAGTGTTGGCTGAATAGGCATACAAGGCTGAGGAATTAAGCAAAGAGAAAAAGCAAGCGAAAATGGAAGCTTGGGTTTCAAGTAAAAGATTTGCAAGCAAGGCACAATCATCTGCTTCAAAGAAATCAAAGAATTATCATGAGCATTTTGCTACCTCAAAGGAGTATTCGGGAAAGGAACGAAGCTTTAAACACACCAACCCGAGGTCTTCGTCTCCTTTAACCACCAGTGTTGGGAGTGTTGGACACCTCAAACCACAATGTAATGTCTATAATAAATTGCATTTCAGAGAGTGTCGGATGAGAAGTGGGGCTTGCTTCCAGTGTGGTTCTCTCGACCATTATCTTAAAGATTGCCCAGAAAGGGTTGAGAAAGACGTTGAACAGAACCCGAAATTGAGTAATCTGTCCTTGAGGGGTAGACCACCATGGTACTCTAGAAATGTCAGTGGTAGTCGTAGTACTGCAAAGGATTTAACAGCTAAATCTGAGGCTCGAGCTCTGGCAAGAACCTATGCAATACGTGCAAGGGCCTTTGGCACTAGATGTTATCACTGGTACATTCTTTCTACTTGATACTGATATTATTGCTTTGATTGATCCTGGTTCCACGCACTTATATATATGCACAAAATTTGTATTTGATAAAAATATGATTGTTGAATTCACTGAATTTGTGGTTAAAGTTTCAAACCCCTTGGGCCAGTATATTATGGTGGATAAAGTTTGTAAAAATTACCCATTGATGATAGAGGGCTTGTTTTCTGGCTAATTTGATGTTGTTACCCTTTGATGAATTTGATGTAATATTGGGAATAGATTGGTTAACCCAACATGATGTAGTGGTAAATTGTAAGCGTAAATACATTGTATTGAAGTGTCATAATGGTGAGTTACTCCGAGTTGAATCTGAGAAACTAGATGGACTATCTAACATGATTTCAGCAATATCAGTATAGAGATATATTAAAAAGGGGTATGAGGCTTATCTTACTATTGTACTGGACACCAAAATGCTAGAGTTGAAAATCCAGTCAGCGCAGGTTGTTTGTGGGTTTCCTGAGGTATTTCCAGAAGAACTACCTGGTTTACCTCCAGCTAGAGAGGTGGAATTTTCCATAGACCCTGTGCCAGGGATGACTTCCATATCTATGGCACCTTATAGAATGGCTCCTGTTGAATTGAAATAGTTAAAGATATAGTTGCAAGATTTAATTGATAGAGGATTTCCCCGACCCAGCTTTTCACCATGGGGTGCAACAGTATTAACTGTAAATAAGAAAGATGGATTATTGAGATTATGCATCGATTACAGGCAACTTAATAAAGTCACAGTCAAGAATAAATACCCGTTGCCTCGTATAGATGACTTGTTTGATCAATTAAGAGGTGCCACTGTATTTTTGAAAATTTATTTACGATTTGGTTATTATCATCTATGAGTAAAAGATTCAGATGTACCGAAGATAGCTTTCAGAACTAGATATGGGCATTTTGAGTTTTTGGTGATGCCATTCGGATTAACAAATGCCCCGGCGGTATTTATGGATTTAATGAATAGAATTTTTAGACCATACCTGGATAGGTTCGTGGTTTTTATTGATGATATTTTTGTTTACTCTCGAGATGTGAATAAGCATGCTGAACATCTGAGAATTGTTTTGCCAAATCTACGTGAGAAACAACTGTATGCTAAGTTTAGTAAATGTTAATTCCAGCTACGAGAAGTTAGTTTCCTTGGACATGTTGCATCGGCAGAGGGTATTCAGGTAGACCATAACAAAATTTCAGCTATTGTAAGCTGGAAGCCACCGAAGAATATTTCAGAAAGTAGAAGCTTTCTAGGACTAGCAGGATACTATAGGAGATATGTTAAAGGGTTCTCAATGATAGCTTCTTCGATGACTCGATTGTTGCAAAAAGAGGTGAAATTCAAGTGGACTGATAAATGTCAGTAGAGTTTTGATAGATTGAAAGCTTTATTGACGGAAACGTCTGTATCTTACAACCTGAATTAGGTAAGGAATAGTTTACAGTGATGCCTTGTTGAATGGTTTAGGATGTGTATTGATGCAAGATGGAAAAGTAGTGGCATATGCATCTAGGCAGCTAAAATAGCATAAAAGAAATTACTCGATACACGATCTTGAATTAACAGCTATTGTTTCTGCATTAAAAGTATGGCAGCATTATCTTTTTGGTCCAAATTGTCACATCTTTATGGATCACAAAAGTCTAAAGTATTTAAGGACATAGAAAGAACTGAATTTGAGACAACGTAGATGGTTGGAATAATTGAAAGATTATGATCTCGTTATTGATTACCATTCGGGGAAAGCTAATGTAGTGGCAGATGCCTTGAGCTGGAAATCCTTGTTTGCCTTACGGGCATTGGACACCTAGTTGTCTTTATCTAATGATGGTTCACTCATAGCTGAGTTAAAAATTAGACTGAAGTTTATGCAACAGATCTCTGAAGCTTAGAAAAATTATGGTAAGTTTCAAGTGAAACGGATACAAAGTGAGTCGATTCCTGACTCAGAATTTTAGATCAGGACTGATGGTTGTTTATTATTCAGAGACAGAATATGTGTATCGAAAAGTTCAGAACTGATACAGAAGATTTTGAATAAAGCTTATAATGGTAACATGTCTATCCATCCTGGTAGCAATAAAATGTATAATAATTTAAAAAAGATGTACTGGTGGCAGGGAATGAAACGGGATATTTCTAAATTTATATCAAAGTGTTTGATATGTCAACAGTGAAGGCTGAACACAAAGTACATTTGGGATTATTGCAGCCAATTACAATGCCAGAATGGAAATGAGAAAGAGTTGTCATGGATTTTGTAACGGGATTACCTTTATCACTGAACAAGAAAGATGTTGTCTAGGTAATTGTCAATTGTTTAACAAAGTCAGCACACTTTATCCCTATACGTATGGATTTTTCATTGGATAGATTGGCTGAACTTTATGTGTCTGAGATTGTCAGATTGCATAGAGTGCCTATCTCCATTATTTCGGATAGAGATCCTCGATTTACATCTCGATTTTGAAGTTGCATGAAGTTTTGGGCACTCATTTACACTTTAATACTGTATTCCATCCTCAAACAAATAGACAATCTGAACGTGTGATATAGATTTTAGAAGACATGCTTCGATGTTGTATACTTGAATTTGGAGGTAACTGGGAAAAATACTTACCTTTGATTGAATTTGCTTACAATAACAGTTATCAGTCCAGTATTAGAATGGCACCGTATGAGGCTCTATATGGTCGTAAATGTAAAACCCCATTGTATTGGATAGAGTTAAGTGAGAAAAAGATATACGGAGTCAACTTGATCCGGGAAATCGAAGAAATGAAGATAATTAGGGACAGTTTGAAAGCAACCTCGGACTGTTAAAAATCTTATGCCGATTTAAAGTGAAAAGAGATAGAATTTCAGGTTGGTGATAAAGTATCTTGAAAGTGTCACCTTGGAAGAAAGTTCTTTGATTCGGCCGTAAAGGAAAACTGTGTCCATGGTTTATTAGGCCATATGAGATAATTGAAAGAATCGGGCCTATTGCATATTGGTTAGCATTGCCACCGGAGCTTGATAAAATTCATAATGTGTTTCATGTATCTATACTATAATGATATCGATCGGATCCTTCACACATTATTATGCCAATAGAAGTTGAGATTCAGCCTGATATGACTTACAGTGAGGAATCGATTAAGATACTGGCTTATGAGACGAAAGAGCTAAGATATAAAAAGGTGGTCTTGGTAAAAGTCCTCTAGAAACAGCATGGATTAGAGGAAGCTACCTGGGAGCCTGAGCACACCATGAAGAAGCAATACCCTAACCTGTAACAGCTCGATTTTAGGTCTAGTTGAAATAGTGGTTTTGGGACCACTAATTCGAGGATGGAGAAATTATTTTTAATATTATTTTGTGTGTTTTGGCATGATTATATGAGAGTATGAAAATTTTGGTGAATTAATTTTAGCGATTTCATGCCTAATTGTGAAAAATGACTAAATCGCATAAAGTGCAAAAGCCCTATTTTGATAGCTAAGGGTGTCAAATAGCTAGAGAACTAAAAATTGGGAGTCTTTAAAGAGCAATTAGACCCCTAATACATAGGCTGGCTGGCCATAGAGACAAGATTCGTCAAAAAGTCAAAGATTAGGTAAATTTGGTGACTAAATTGGCTTTGAATTCAATAAAACAAAGAGAGAATTATATCATATTTTCTCTCATCTTCTTCCCACCTAAAATATCAGCCATAAGAGGGTTTTGAAGCCTGAAAATTTTCAGCCACTTAACATCTCTACAAGTAAGTGACTTTAATGCCTTTTCTTGAAAATTTTTACATTTTTAGAACCCTTATAGCATGAGCTTTCTAACAATGGGACTATTTTGTTAAATGGTTAAAAGTCTAGGGTTTTACCATGAGAGTGTTCATGTTGTTTTCTGAAATTTTATGGAAGAAAATGAATCATTGTTATGAAATAAACAACATTTGTGAAGGGACTTCTCATGAAAACCCTAATAGGACCATTTTGTAAAGTTTGTAAAATAGATAGTAATGTTGTGAAATATTGGAAATTTGGGGTTGTCATAAGAGAGATAAGTGGTTGGTTAGGCTTGACTAATAAGGAAACTCGATAGAAATCGATTTCCGGGATTAGTGATAAAATGGTTATTTTGTGAAAATCTAGGGGAAAAATGGTTAGTTTGCCCAAATCATAAATTACTGAGCGTTTAGATTTAGTTGATGATTAAAGGATTAAATGTTGCCATTTTAGATCAAGAAATACAAAATCCGAACCTAGATCGGGGGAAGGCCAAGCAAGTAGATTAAATCAATTAGTTGTCACATTTTGAGTACCGGGGTAAGTTGTATGTAAATAATACAACTACATTGTTATTATATGTGTTTGAATTAATATAGCAAAAATTACTTGTTTGTGGAAATGATTATGTATGATAAATATTGAGATAGTAGAACTCCCGTTTGAACCTTAGGAAATGAATCGAATATACATGCCATGACATTCGGGTTATTTGTGTAACGCCCCGTACCCGAGACCATTGCCGGAGTCGAACACGAGGTGTTAACGGACTTAATTCATTTCTTAAACAGCTCATACAATTCATTTTAAAATTTCCAGACAAGCTAGCTAACTGCATCACAGTCGCTTTAAAAATCATATCTCGAGTTAAAAAACTTGAAATCCAGTTCCGTAAATTTTTCCTGAAACTAGACTCATACATCTATCTACTAATTTTTTTTCAGAATTTTTTGTCAGGCCAATTGGTACAGTTTATTAGTTAAAATCTCCCCTATTTTAGGGTTTGACTACTCTGACCTCTGTGTATTACGAATCAGATATCTCCCTGTACAGAGCTTCAATGACTATACCGTTTGTCTCTAATAAAACTAGACTCAATACTGAATCTGAAAATATAAATTATGACTTATAATTATCTTTGTAAAATTTATGGTGAATTTCCAAAGTCATAACAGGGGATCCAGAAATCGCTTTGGCCCTGTTTCACAAAAATTTAAACATCTCATAAAATATAGCTCATATACCTATTTTGCTTCTTCCATATGAAAATAGACTCATCAGGCTTCGATTCCATAACTTATTCATTATTTAATTCCATTTCTACTATTTTTAGTGATTTTTCAAATTCACATCACTACTGCTGTCTGAATCTATTTTGTGGTAAATTTTACCTATTTTATGGTTTCCATGGATTAGCTAGCAATTTGACATACATAGCACCAAATATGATCATGATTAGCCATTCCAATGGCTAATCATTACCAAGCATTTCCATACCACTCAATAACCATATCATAAGACCTTATATACAAAATGATTATAATGCTATACTCAAAATATACAAGCCATTTTCGCATGGCTATACGAATATACATTACCAAAAGATACTTAATTAACAACAAAGGTCAGTCCTATACATGCCATTATCAAAGTTCAACTAAAAGAGTACCAAAAAGGGGCTTAGATAGTGTGGATGACTTCGACTTTGAGATCCCTGAAAACCGTAGCTGACGAACAAAATCTACAAAACATAGAATTAAGACAACAAAGTAAGCATTAACATGCTTAGTAAGTTTTAAGCATTTCATTTAAAATCAAACATTAAGTATCGCTAAGTTCATACTTAAACTGTAAATCATTTGACCGGTTGAACACAAGCGTACTAGTTATAAGGCTGATTGGCCTAATACATACATGTATACTCACAAGGCTTTTAGCACATACTTTACCGTACTATTTAGCTCATACAATTAAATTTAGACATATACTTCCTTATAACAATGAACATCAGCCAAATAGACCATTCTCTTATTCGTAGATATGGTACTCATCCACACACATACATATATATATACAAACTGATAAATACATATGTATATATATATCTAATTATCATTCTTTATATTAATGGTTTGTTTCAAAAACATCAATCGACATATGAGTACGTAATACGTACCTGGCTATCTTAGTATATCATACCAAATCAATAGTGGTTTTCTCGAATATTCAAATTCACGATTTTACTCAAATCACCGGCGTTAAGCCTGCTAGGTTTAAAACCCGAGTCCGATCACTAGCACAAAGCCTTCGGGACTATTAGCCCGGATATAATTCCAGCACATAGCCGGCGAACCCGAAGTTCGACTATGATTCCCGCATATAGCCTACGGACCTTAAGTCCAGATATAATCACCATATATCATGTATATATATTCATATTTTACCACATCTCATTCTACATATCACAACAGTAGTCATTTCCACATTCAAAATAAGCTTCATACGAGTACCATTGTTAATATTACGGTTCAAACATCATAAAAAATTCTCACATACTCCTTCTATCATTCAACTTATCCTATAATGATCAATCATCTATCAATCATATAAATAAGTTATTAATCATACACTTTATTCAAATAAGACTAAAAGATCCAACTTTACACTTATCCAAGTATCATCAATCATTTACTAAAGGTGATTACTCAAAACTTACCTCGGTGTTTTGAACAGTTGTGGATAATCTACTCGGCTGCTTTCTCCTTTCCCCTATTTGATTGATACCCCTTTTGCTCTTGAGCTTAATTTAGAACAAATAAATTTATTTAAATTACTTACTCGACTTTACTTTTTAGTAGTCACAATAGACAATCATATAAACTTCAATACATATACATAATGCATGCTTTTAATATTATAATTAATTTTAATTTTTTTTTTGTTGGGTTATATTATTACCAACCAAAGACCGAATATGCCTATCACATAATTAAGTTATTTAACACCTAACTCACATAGCCAAAGTATATATATAATCTTAAGGTCCAAATATGAATACCCCCAAAGTTCTCATGACTTAACCCTTAACCACATTTTGCCAAAAATTGTTTGAATTTCTAATAGCATACACATATATAACCAATTTGGAGACTCTATTAACCAAACATACATCCGGCAATAGCCACAACAACTTTACAAGTCTAATTAGAAACATTTTTCATCATTTTAGCTTCGTCTATTAACTCCCAAACACCGAATGCACAATTATACAAATGATAAAAATAATGTTAAATGTCATCAATAAATAAAGCCATACACACACAGCTTATAAGCAAATTTCATCCTTACATAGCCTATAGTTCTCTCGGCCACTCATTCCACAACCTAACAAAACTTCAATTCGAAATCATTAGCTGAATATCAATTGACTTAAGCTACCTTTAAACTTTTACTTATCACCTCATACCAAACTATCAAAATGAACTAATTATAATTATATAAGTACTACCAAAACCGAAACCTATGCATAATATTATTTCTTATGCCCAAACCAAAGACCACATTCGGCAACTTTCATCCACCATTCTACCAAGCACAACCAATTACCCATTCTCTTCTTAAATCTAAATTCGGCACCTCCAAACAAAATAAGTTAAAAATTTCAACTTTTATGCTAACATAACCAGCAACTTAACACATCCACATAACTAACATGCTAATAGCATCAAGGCATCAACTAAAATTTTAAGCTTCTTAGCGAATCCTAACTCTCCAACAACCCCAAATCCAACCATGAGATAGATAGAATTTAGACTAATCATCCAAAGGATGTATAAACTTCCAAAAGTAACATTGAACATACCTTAATCTAGAGAACCACCTTGGCCGAATTTTTCTTCTTCTTCTTCCTCTAGTTACAGCAATGGAGGAGCAACATAAGCTAACTTTGGTTTCTCCTCCCACTAACCACTATTATTTTATTATCCATATTCTTTATTTTATTTTTTTTATTTTTTTAACACAAAATATTAACATAAAATATTTATAATATGTTTTAATCCATAACATGGCCAGCCACTATCTAAAATTTGGCTAATTTGACATGCAAGTACAAGCATTTTCTAACATGCATTAATAGACCACTTTAACATTTGCCTAGCACATTTCTAAATTTTCTCACACAAGTCCTATTTAATAAATTTCACATACTATATACAAAATTTAAGCATGAAATTTTCACACATGCATATTCATATATAATAAGCATCAAATATGACTGTTAATTATTTTTTTATGACTCGGTTTCGTGGTCCCGAAACCACTTTCCGACTAGGGTCAATTTAGGGCTGTCACAATTTGTGTGCTAGTGTAAGACATGTCTAGGACATGCATTGGCCACATTATGGGATCCAGTGTAAGACCATGTCTGGGATGTGGCATTGGCATTGAGATGAGAGCTAGAGGAAGACATGTCTGGGATATGCATCGGCTACAAGATGTGTTAGTGTAAGACCATGTCTAGGACATGGCATCGACTCGTATAGAGGTGTCAGTTTAAGACCATGTCTGGGACATGGCATCGACACGGATATCTGAGAGTTAGTGTAAGACCATGTCTGGCAGATGGCGTCGGCCTTGATTTTGAAAGTCAGTGTAAACCCCTATCCCGTGACCGTCGCCGGAATAGGTAAGGGGCATTACCGGACTTGTAACTCATGTCAGAACCGTAAAATTTTGAACTTTTTCTTGAAATAAAGATCATTCATTTAAATAAGTACTAAGCACGACCAGGATAAAATTTAAGGTTCTCTAAGTAAACATTCAAAGATGCCATTTTCGCATGGCTTATATACATTAACCAAAATATTCTTCCGCCACTAGTCTATTCTATACATGCCATAAAATAGTTCAAAACATAACAATAACAAGCAGTGGATAGTGATAGTGTGACTAGTTGCTGACGATCCCCGAGCCTGTAGCTTCCAAATGAGATCTATAAAACAGAGGAAACAAAGTAAACGGAGTAAGCATTACAATGCTTAGTAAGTTTTAAGCAGTGTCAACAGATAATAATCAAATTATAACATATTTGTTCGTATTTTTATTTCACTCTTCCTTCGGGCATACTATCCCCTTACCGAATATGCACATCTCATCATATACAATAGGCAGATAAACTTTCACATAAAAGTGAGCTCATGTGACATAGATATATTGTGTAATTTCACATAACCTCTCACACTGATCCGATGTCACATAATCATAAGAATAGTCTCATAGATTGCTCACGTATGCATCACATAACTGCCTTATGATTTAGTTCAAATCAAGCTCACCTATAAACTTGGAGTACATACCTGTTTAACCTTTCGCATTGAATATATTTATAAGCAATTCTCATTAGCCATTCGCATTTCGCATTAGCCATTTGGCTTTACCACATATATACACTTCCACGTTCATCACATTGGCCATTCTGCCTTATCACATATATGCATGTTCACATTTATCGCATTGGCCATTCGGCCTTATCACATATGTGCATGTTCACATTCATCACATTGGCCATTCGGCCTTATCACATATGTGCATGTTCACATTCACCACATTGGCCATTCGGCCTTATCACACATATGCATGTTCACATTTATCACATTGGCCATTCGGCCTTATCACATATGTGCATGTTCACATTCGTCACATTGGCCATTCAGCCTTATCACATATATATACATTCACATTCATCACATAAAATCCTAAATCAAAATATAAATTTTCATGTATTCACATCACAATTATCCAAATATACTTCACATACCACATATACTTTCACTTTGTCTTGGCTGAATCTACATCTATCATTTTCCAATGAATAATTCAATTTCAAGCCATACTATCATTTCATATTCGAATACTTATAAACTTACAATTTCACAAATTTTAATATCAAAGATCCATCTAACACTCATATATCATTTTATAACATCACAATTTAGAATTCACGTATGGGTTTAATCAATATCTTATGAGCAACTAAAACAAGTTTTATCCATGTTTACAACATAACCACAAATTCTCTACGAGCTGTTTTCCTGAGCAACAGTCGTTAAATTATTTGTAACTGGGGCTACGAAATTCAAAATTATGTGCCGTTAATTTTCCATGAAAATAGACTCGTATATCCTCTATCCACAAAATTTTCACAATTTTTGGTTTGGCCAATCAATACCAGATTTTTCTTAAAGTTTCCCCTATTTTACTGTTTGACTACTCTGACTACTCTTCACTAAGAATTTAATTTCTCATTGTACAGAATTCAAAATATGTTTTCGTTTATTTTGTTTGAAACTAGACTCATTATGGAGTCTAAGCATATAATTTTATCTTATAATCATTTTTGTACGATTTATAATGATTTTCCAAATACTGAACAGGGGATTTTGGAGCCATTCTGACTCTGTCTCACACAACTTTGAAAATCTCATTATCGGCAACCCCTTTACTTACATGATATCTTTTATACGAAACTAGATGCATCAACCTTTAATTACATAATTTATTCAGCCTTTAAATCAACTCCCACAATTTATGGTAATTTTTCCAAAACACGCTACTGCTGCTGTCCCTAGCAGATTTATACAATTTACTCTGTAAAGTTCTCATTCACATATTTAAAACATAATATCATATATGCCGTCATTTAGAAAAGTCATTGACCTTAACGTATATACATAATTCATATTCATCCCGTTTTAAACTTAAACTTACAAAGGGATCAAACTCAATTACTTAAGAACTTACCTCGGATGTTGTCGAACGACTTCAACAGCTATTCGATCACTTTTTCCTTTCCCTTATCCAACTTTGACCCCACTTGCTCTTGAGCTAAATAAGTATAGATAGAGATGTTTAATATTTTGATCAATAGTGTTTACTTATTATTCACATTCGGTAATCAAATATCCATCTCATTTTAATACATTATCATTACCACAATTAGTCTTAAACCTACCGATTTCATAACTAATATATGTTCATACACAAATGTTACTTTCACCAAATGCTCTTGTAATTAAAGTAATAACTTATCAATCGACTATCAAAGCCAAATGTCATTATATTACTAGATATACAGGCACCCACATACATAAGCTCAATAATCATAATATAACATCATGTAATTATATTATTTATGTGGCCGAATGTACTTGGTCATACATACCCAAAACAAAAATCAAATTCCAAATTTTTTTATTTCATTTGCTCACTAACCGAATTCACTTACCATGTTCACAAACACTCTTCAACGATTTCTTTTCTTTAGTCAAACACATAATTTTCCATCTCAAAATTTATTTTCCTACTAATTTAACTTACTCCGAGGTTGAATGCTACTTTTAGCATTAAGCTTATATTCTCTTCGTTATTAAGTAATTGTTCATAGCTCAGCTAGCATCCATTTTCGATTTAACACAAAAATTCATAACCGAATGTTGTTTATCTTAAGCTATCATTATATTATCAAAATTGAATTAATTAAACTCATATAAGCACTATCAAAACCAAAATCTATGTCTAGCATTACTCAAGGTCTATACTAAAAAAAATCAATTACCAAGCCGAATTGTTCAAGTAACTCAACAATTTCACATTCATCTATTTCATGTACAAATACCAACACTTAAGTATCAACTAGTTAAACTTCAAATAACCACACAAAAAAAAAAAAAACCAACAATCTAACCCCTTAATTTCTACTATGGCCGAAAGCTTAAGACATTACCCAACTCAAAATTTTGTCATGGGTTAAGCAAGGAACTTAAGAACTAACTCAAAATATACTAAAATTTCAAGAATTAGCATGAACTACTCACCTTATTCTTGAGTTCAAGATCACCGAATGGTTGTTCTTTGCTTCCTTTAGAATCGGCTAGGAAGAAACATGGATGAAGACTTTGTTTCTTTCACCCATTTCCTTCCTTTAATTATTCTTTCTTTATTTTATTACATTCACCCATGATAATATGGCATCTAGCTAATTAAAGTTAATAGAAAATTCATATTTGATTATATAATTTGTAGCATGGCCGCCACTACCTATAGTTTGGCTAATTTGACATGCAAGTACAAGCACTTTCCAACATATATTAATAGGCCACTTTAGCATTTGCCTAGCACATTTCTAAATTTTCCCATACAAGTCCTATTTAATAATTTCGCATACAAATGATAAAATTAAAGTATGAAACTTCCACACATTCATATTCACATATAATAAGCATCGAATATGACTGTTAATTATTTTTATGACTAGGTTTCGTAGTCCCAAAACCACTTTCCGACTAGGGTCAAATTAGGGATGTCACAGTCAGTGTAAGACCATGTCTGAGACATGGCATCGACTTGATAGATGAGCCAGTGTAAGATCATGTCTAGGACATGGCATCAGCATTATACCCTATGTTTAAGGCTTAGTGAATATCTGATAGTATTCCAAATGGTTCAACGGTGAGAGTTACAGTTTAGGTTAAACTAGAAAAGCATAACCATGTTGTGAGTGGTACAGGTACCTATTTGAATTTTATGAGATGTGAGCTCAATATATGCTATGTGAATTGTATTGGACAGTGACGAGTAAGTTGTGCTTATACCTACTTTTGTATTATGATCATGATGATGAATGGTAAAGTTGTTGTTATATTTATTTGCATGCAACTTACTAAGTTTTATACTTACTCCCTTTCATTTCCATTTTCTTATAGTGCTGTCTAATTAGCTCGAGGATCATCGGACGTTGGAGGCATCGTTCACACTATCAACCGAAGCACTTGGAATAGTTGGATTTATTATTTTG
The DNA here is from genome assembly GCF_025698485.1 of Gossypium arboreum. Taxonomy (NCBI): domain Eukaryota; kingdom Viridiplantae; phylum Streptophyta; class Magnoliopsida; order Malvales; family Malvaceae; genus Gossypium; species Gossypium arboreum. Next base: position 61,294,464 of record NC_069075.1, on the reverse strand, counting down.
AATATAGCATGTATAAGGCTTTGACTTTTAAGTTTTGTGTCAATGTTAATTTGGCCAAATGTGTTGGTTTGGGATGAATCCCTTCATTTTGTATAAAGCCTTGGATAATGGCTAACGTTCATTATTGATATATGCAAATGATGATATTTTCATGGATGAGTAAATTGCATAAATGAGATAATGCCTTGTGAGGCTGATTAGACCTTGTATTGTTGTGTGGATTTGTCATGTTAGATGATATGTAGGTTAGTGCAAGTAAGGGTGGTAAAAAGGATTGGTAAATAGCAATATTTTGTTCACATAGGTAGACACACAGGTGTGTGTCTAGGCCGTGTGTGACCCACAGTCAGCCCCATGGGCGTGTTATCCAGCCTTGTGTCCCCTGCATGTTAAATTGACAAGTCAGTATGCATGATAGTAAGCACACGGGCAAAGACACGGCCGTGTGTCTCATCAGTGTGAAGGGCACGGCCTAGAACATCGGCATGTGTCTTGGCCGTGTGACCCTTAAGGATTGCTAACGTCAGAAATAGATGTCAAGGTTTTCGGACACGGGCTGAGACACGGGCATGTTAATGCCGTGTGAGGGACACAAGCCATGGACACGGGCGTGTGCCAGATCGTGTGAAAACCCCTGTAGGTTCGAATAGAAAAATTAATCTACACAGGTAAGGGACATGGTCGTGTCCCTAGGTGCTTAGGTTGTGTGTGCCACACGGGCCAACAACATGACCATGTTCAAGTTCCACATGGGCGTTTTCCCTATTTTCAAAGGTTATTTTTCTAAAGTTTATTTAAGGACCCGAGTTTGGCACCTCGTAGACCATATTAAAGAAGTTTAGACCAAGTTTGAAAAAAAAAGTTTTAAATTTTAACGGGCTCGTATGATATGACTTAGTACATGTGTATATGATTTGTGAACAATAATGCCTCGTACTCGGTATCGGCGTCGAACTTGGGTAAGGGGTGTTACATTAGTATTATCAGAGCTATGGTTTAGTCGATTCTAGGACTAACCTAGCATGAGTACGAGTCTAGTTATACATGCCATAATTGTATATTGATAGTGTGACGACTCCTAACGAGATAAATTGTGTTTTCATAAATAGTAAATGGATCCTGATGTAGCTACGACTGAAGGGACCGTACCAATAGATAGTGGGCCCGTGATAATGAGTTAGGATGGAGGGGATAGAGAGGCTTACCTCCATATGATGGATGCTTGGTACACGAAGTTTGTTCATATAAATCTGAACACTCCACCTTTCCCACCTCCTCCGATTCCTCAGTATGCCCTTGTAGCTTCGCAAGGAGTGGATATGGTTAGGAGAGACAAACCTGCAGTAGATAAAATAAAAAAGCAATGGTTCGAGGAATTTCGGGCTAATATTGATGATGACCCAAAAAGAGCAAAGTTCTGGTTGGAAAATACCATTAGGGTATTTGATGAGCTAACCTGCACACCCGAAGAGTGCATTAAGTGCGTAGTGTCACTCCTATGAGATTCGGCTTATCAATGGTGGAACACTCTAGTGTCAGTCATACTAAGAGAGCGAGTAACTTGGGCATTCTTTTAGGAAGAATTCCAAAAAAAATACATTAATCAGAGGTTCATCGACCAAAAGAGAAAATAATTTTTCAAACTAAAGCAAGGCCGAATGACAGTAACAGAGTATGAGCGTGAGTTCATGAGGCTCAACAAATACATTAAAGAGTGCATATCTATCAAAGCCATCATGTGCAAGAGATTTGAGGACGGATTGAATGAAGACATCCGAGTATTTTTCAGCATCCTAGACCTAAGGGAATTTGTAGTACTGCTTGAGAGAGCTTGCAGAGCAGAAGAATTGGTTAAAGAGAAGAGAAAGGTGGCTATTAAGTGGCTTGGCTCAAAGAAGAGATAGATAGGGAAGCCATATTAGTCCTCATCTAAGAGATAGAGGGAATTCACTACCCGATCAAATGCTTCAGGGGGATTCTTGAGTGAAAACAAGAACAAGCAGTACATGGAGTCTAAAGCCCAAACCACTTCCATCGCAAGCGTTGGTAGTACTCGGCCAAATAGACCGGAGTGTTTGCGGTGTGGTAGGGGTCATTTCAGCGATTGCCGAGGGAATGAAAGAGGCTGTGTCAAATATGGATCTCTAGACCACTTTATTCGAAACTGCCCCAATTTAGATGAGAAAGAGAAAAAGCAGGATGAGAGATGCTCCTTCGAGGGGTAGACTACAAAAGAACCAGGGAAATAGGCCCAGTAGCTGAGATGCTCCTAGAGATACTGCTGTGAGGTCCAAGGGTCGAGCGCCTGGAAGGACTTATGCTATTCGTGCTCGTGAAGAGGCATTTTCACTAGATGTGATTATGGGTACTTTTTCTCTTCATGATATTTTTGTTGTTGCTTTAATTGATTCGGGGTCTACCCATTCTTATGTTTGCATGAAATTAGTACTCAGTATGAATATGTTAGTTGAACCTACTGAATTTGTAGTAAAAGTGTCTAACCCGTTAGGTAAGCATCTGTTAGTTGACCAAGTATGTATAAATTGTCCCTTAACAATTAAGGGTCATAGTTTTCCAGCTAACCTCATGTTGTTTCCATTTGATGAATTTGATGTAATCCTTGGAATGGATTGGTTAAGTTCTCATAGTGTTGTAGTGGATTGTTATAACACCCCTTACCCATGTCCGACGCTGAAACAAGGTACGAGGCATTATCGGACTTAAACATACACATTCATGCAAAAACTGGGCCATAAAATCTCTTTTAATTCAAAACCTTTCAAACACATGCATGTCGTCCCTTATTTGGGTCTACAAAGCCCAAAACATTCATCAGAGTCAATTTAGGACTAAACTGAGAACTTTGAGAAGTTTCAGGAAAACTTAGAAAAATTTTCCATGAAACAGGGTCACATGCCCATGTGGACATAGGGGCACGCCCGTGTGCCTTTGGCACGCCCGTGTCCTTAGGCCGTGTAACTCTCTATTTATGATGTCAACATGCAAATCGAACCACACTGCCGGGACACACACCCATGTCCCCAGGCCGTGTCCCTTACACGGTTGAGACACACGACCGTGTCTCGGCCCATGTAATCAACAATTAGGCTATTTTCCAAGCCTTCATGTTATCTATAAACCCTTACAACCTTATACATATTAAAACCACAAATCATGGCATCATTTCAGTGATTAAGCACTCTTTATTAAGACGCATCCTTAACATTAACATGTCCTCTTACAAGTAATGCATCTACTCATGCAATACCAAGTTTAGATTCCTTATTTCATATCCATAAGACTTGTCATTTTGATGACCAGTTTTACCATTATACTATGGTTACCAACTTATGCATCAAGCACTCAAGTTCAATCATTATCACGTTGTGTTTATAATGTGTGATTACTATATGGCTATGACCACCTTAATTGGTCATAGAGTATACATCCAACACACATGTCAGATTACTAACCATGCATGGCAAACAAACATAATCACCTTATAAACATTAGACATGACATAAATAGCTAGGCTTACAAGCCAAAATCAATATGAGCCACATCTCACGGCCATATACATATAACTCAATATAAGCCACATCTCACGGCCATATACATATAACTCAATATAAGCCAACATATTTGGCCAAAGCAAAATAATACATGTCAATCAACTAGATCCCTATACATGCCACTCACTTGAAATTTCTAATATATACTTCATTATTCCAAAGGTAGTGACTTGATAGTGTTATGCTGCCTCCGACAATCTCCAACCCCAAGCTAACCTAAAAACACCAAAAGGAAAGGAAAGTAAGGGATTGAGCTTTATATCTTAGTAAGACCGTATGAAAATAATAAGCAATTTATCAACTTCCTTCTCATGGTAATACAACCCTATTTGCATTTTTACTCATGTTTCAGTCAAGCTATTTTCTCGAGTCATAGTAACTAAATTATTTATATCTAGAGCTACAGAACTCCAAATTAAGTTCTACTAATTTTCTCTGAAACTAGACTCACATATATTCTTACTATAAAATTTTCTGAATTTTTGGTTTAGCCAATTAGTACAGTTTATTCCTTAAAGTTAACCTTTTTTGTTGTCTGACAGTTCTGACCCTTCTTCACTAAAAATTAATTATCTCATAATACGGGACTCAGATGATGTTCCTGTCTATTTCTCTTAAAACTAAACTCATTAAGAATTCTATCCATATAAATTATAACTCATAACTATTTTTTTAAAATTTTCAATTATTTTCTCAAAATAGAATAGGGGATTTCAAAGTCATTCTGACTTTGTCTCACAACAATTAAAATATTTCATAATATGAAACTCTTTTGGTTACACCATAACTAGACTCATTAGGCTTTAATTTCATATTTTATTCAGCCTCTAACTTAATTTCCACTATTTTTGGTGGATTTTTAAAGTCGGACTATGGCTGCTGTCCAAAACTGTTTTAGTGTAAATTAACGATACTACGTTTATCACACCATATTAAGTCATCTTCACCCCATTGGTAAGGTTACATATTCATACATCATAAGTATAGACCTATGAATACAAGGTCATCACAAAATCATTCTCGTAAGCATGAATTACCTATTTACATCTTCACTAAATGTGCATCATAAACTGAAATCATTTCTCATGAGCTTGGCATACATACCTGTGTTAATCAACATGCTCATATTCATTCCTTACTAATAATATAACATGAATTGAATTCACATCTCATCAATTTCATGTAAGTACCTGTACTACTCACAATATGGTCATAACCTTTCTCATTTAGCTTAAACTGTAACTCTCACTGTTGAACCATTTAGAAAGCTATCAAATATTCACTAAGCCTCAAACATAGGGTATAATGCTAATGCCATGTCCCAGACATGGTCTTACACTGGCTCATCCATCAAGTCGATGCCATGTCCCAGACATGGTTTACACTAGCTCTCACATATCTATGTCGATGCCATGTCCCAGACATGGTTTACACTAGCTCTCACATATCTGTGTCGATGCCATGTCCTAGACATGGTCTTACACTAACACATCTCGTAGCTGATACATGTCTCAGACATGTCTTACACTGGCTTACATCTCGAGGCAGATGCATGTCCCAAACTTGTATTACACTAGCTCTCGTCTCAATGTTGATACCATGTCCCAGACATGATCTTACACTGGCTCTCATAATGTGGCCGATGCATGTCCCAGACATGTCTTACACTGGCACACAAATAACCTGAATGTCATGGCATGAATATCCGAATTGTTTCTTAAGGTTTAAATGGGAATTCTACTATCTCAATATTCATCATACATAATCATTTCCACAACCAAGCAATTCATGCTATATCAATTTAAGCACATATAATAACAATATAGTTGTATTATTTACATACAACTTACTCGTTTCAATGGAATTTCATATTCTATCAAATCTCCAAGCATTCAATCAACACATAAATGTTATTTACATTTGACATCACTTTCTGATATACAATATCATCAACAGAAACTTTAACATAATCATGGTAAGATAGATTTTTAAGTATAATAACAATGGCATAAATATCATGCTCATTTAATCACACGGACTTACCTCAAATGCAATTTCGGCTAATTATTCTATTTTTGTCTTTAACCACGCACTTTCTCAATTTAAGCCCAAATCTCGATTCCTTGATCTAAAATGATGAAATTCACTCATTTAATCACTAAATAAATTTAGAGAATCAAAAATTCACATTTTTGGAAAAATGACCACTTTGCCCCTAAACTTTCACAAAATGACCATTTTACCCCTAGGCTTGAAAATCTATTTTTATCGAACTCTTTCATGTCTTAAGCCTAGGAAAACCATTTTTACTCATATAGAAACCCAAAATTTCCATTATTTCTCCACGTTACTGTCTATTTTACAATTACTACAAACTAGTCCTTTTTAGGTGTTTTCATGAACACCACTTCACAAAAGTTGTTTATTAAACAACTAAGATTCATTTTCTTCCATAAAATTTTGGAAAATATCATAGATGCTCTCATGGTAAAACCCTAGACTTTCATCCATTTTGCAAAATAGACCCCTTACAAGAAAGCTCATGTTACAAGGTTTCTAAAAATGCAAAAATCATCAAGAAAGGCTATCTAAATCACTTACTTGCAAGGGTGAAGAGTGGCTGATATTTTTGAGCTTTCAAATCCCCTTCTTTGTTGGTATTTTCGATGGGGAAGAAGAGAGATGAAAAGATGACAACTTTTTCTTTTTGTTTTATTTTATTACCAAAAAAAAGTCACCTAATGCACATCAACTTTGACTTTTGAACCTTTTTTTTGTCTCCTTGATCAGCCACTAACATATATATGGTCTATTTACTCAATAAATACCCTAATTTAATGGTCTATACCTATTTGACACCTTTAGCTAGCAAAACAAAACTTTTGCCCTTTACGCGATTTAGTACTTTTTCGCAATTAAGCATGAAATCGCTAAAATTATTTCACCAGAATTTTCACGCACTCATATAATCATGCTATAACACACAAAATAATATTAAAAATAATTTCTTTGACCTTAGAATAGAGGTTCCGAAACCGTTGTTCCTACTAGGCCCAAAATCGAGCTGTTACAACTGTGGAAGGAAATCTATTGAGTTAAAATGTAAAGACGGGAATGTTCTTCGGGTTGAACCAGATGAATCAGATGACTCACCTGTAATAATATCATCCATGACTACGAAAAGATATTTGAGAAAAGGGTATGAGTCCTACCTTGCATTTGTGTTGAACACCCAATCGTCTAAAGTGAAAATTGAGAAAATACCGGTGGTATGTGAGTATCTAGATGTGTTTCTGAAAGAGTTTCCCGGATTGCCTCCAATCAGAGAAGTTGAGTTTGGTATCGAGTTAGTCCCTGGTACGGTGCCTATCTTAATTGCCCCGTATAGAATGGCTCCAATAGAGTTAAAAAAGTTGAAGACTCAATTACAAGAACTAACTGATAAGGGTTTTGCAAGACTGAGTTTTTCCACGTGGGGTGCTCTAATACTTTTTGTGAAGAAGAAAGACGAGTTGATGAGATTGTGTATAGACTATTAACAGCTCAACAAGGTAGTCGTGAAGAAGTATCCCTTGCCAAGGATCGATGATTTATTCGATCAGTTGAAAGGAGCCACCATGTTTTTCAAGATCAACTTAAGGTCTGACTACTATCAGCTAAGGGTTAAGGAGCAAGATGTACCAAAAACTGCGTTTAGGACGAGGTATGGGCACTATGAGTTTCTTAATATGCCCTTCGATTTAACAAATACCCCGGTGATTTTTATGGACCTAATGAACCGTATTTTTTGGCCGTACTTTGATAAGTTCATAGTCGTCTTTATCGATGATATATTGATTTATTTGCGTGATGAGAGTAAGCATGCGGAGCATTTGAGAACGATTTTACAAACCTTGAAAGATAAGTAGTTATATGCCAAGTTCAGTAAGAGTGAATTTTGGCTTAAAGAGGTCAGATTCCTAGGACACATTGTGTCAGGTGATGGGATTAGAGTTGACCCAAGCAAGATCTCAACTATTATTGAGTGGAAACTGCCGAGGAATGTGTCAGAAGTTTGAAGCTTTTTGGGTTTAACTGGGTACTACAGAAGATTTGTGAATGGATTCTCAATGATAGTTACTTTGATGATAAGGTTGTTAGAAAGGATGTCAAGTTCGAATGGACGGAGAAGTGCCAATAGAGTTTTGAGAAACTAAAGACCTTGTTGACCGAAGCCCCAGTTTTAGTGCAGCCAGAACCGAGAAAAGAGTTTGTGGTGTATAGTGATGCATCCTTGAATAGGTTAGGGTTCGTGCTTATGCAAGAAGGCAAGGTAATAGCCTATGCCTCAAGACAACTAAAGCCACACGAGAAAAATTACCCGACCCACGATTTGTTGCTAGCAGCTATTGTATTCGCATTAAAAATTTAGAGACACCATTTGTATGGTGAGAGATACCGAGTATTTACTGACCATAAAAGTCTAAAATATTTGATGACTTAAAAAGAGTTGAATTTACGGCAGCAACAGTGGTTAGAGTTGATAAAGGATTATGACTTGACTATTGACTACCATCAGAGAAAGGCGAACATTGTCATCGATGCATTAAATAGAAAATCCTTATTTTCTTTGAGAGGAATGAATGCCCAATCGATCTTGTTAGAGGATGGTTCTATTCTAGCAGAGTTAAACCCTAGACCGATGCTTCTCCAAGAAATTTGTGAAGCTCAGAATAATGACGGTGAATTGCAAGCCAAGAGGACTTAGTGTAAGTCGGGTGTTAAATTAGATTTTTGGATTAGTACCAACGGATGCTTGATGTTCCAAGATAGAGTTTGTGTACGCAAGGATAATGAGCTTATTTAAAGGATTTTACGAGAGGCACATAGTAGTTGCTTGTCTATCCATCCGGGTAGTGTAAAAATGTATAATGACTTTGTAACAGCCTAATTTTCAGTGGTATCGGGAATAGAGATTTGAGATCACCAAATCCGATGGGTGAGTTAAAAATTTAATAAATTAATACCTATGAGTCAAATGCGAATATAAAAGCATTTTTGAATTAGTGAATTTGGTGATTTAAAAGAATTAATTAGGTAAATTGGGTCGAGAGTGAGGTATCGAGACCTCGACTTCATAATCAAGCCATAAATATTTTTAGAAATATTTATGGAGTGTTGGTGAGGTAGTATTAAAATTTAGTCGTAAAATTTTGACGTTTGGGTGGTTAATTAAATAAAAAGGACTAAATTGAAAAGGGTGTAAAAGTTGCTAGAAGGATTAAATAGCTCAATTGTCAAATGGGGAAGGACCTAAAGTGAAAATAATCCTAAAGGAGATATTTTGGGCGGCAATAGCTGAGAAAAATCAGGAAATGGATGAAATAAGGGCAAAATTGGAAAATTGCCAAAATTGGCTAAATAAAAATGGGACTAAATTGGAATATCTAGAATTCTCTTCATTTCTCTTCATATTCATCAACTGAAAAATAGCCATGGAGGAGGGTTCAAGCTGGTTTTCATACTCTATCTTCATGTAAGTTTAATTCTTGCTTTCTCCTTGAAATTTTTATGTTTTTGTGACTTTTACAACTGGGTCTACTTGTTGAAATCATTAGTTTTTGATTCTATGAAAGAAATTGAAAGTTGCTATGAATATGTGCTGGAAGTATATGATGATTTGGCATGGAATTAGAGCTTTAAATTATTTATATGCTGATTTTATTGAAAGAATTGAATAGAAAGTGAATGTTTGGGACCTAATTGTAAAAGAGTTTGAAGTTAGAGTTCCATATGGAAATTCTGAATTTCAATAGTTATGAAATAACTTATAATGTCTAGAAAAATAATTAATTGAGAAAATTATCTTAATTGAGGGGTTAATTGAGCAAGGACTGAATTGCATGAATTGCGAAATTTGGGGCAAAATGGAAATCAATATTTTGCACTAAAACTGTTTTAGACAGCAGCAGTAGTCTAACTTTGAAAAATAACCAAAAATTATATAAATCGAATTAGAGGATGAATAAAACATGAAATTAAAGCTTATTGAGTCTAGTTTCTTATAAAAGAAATTATGTAAGCAATGGAATTGTAAATCATGAGATATAATAACTTTTGTGATACAAGGTCAGAATGATTTCGAGTTCCCCTGTTCTGACTTTGGAAAATCATAAAAAATTGGATAAAAATAATTAGGGGTTCAAATTTATATGTTTAGAATCCTGAATGAGTCTATTGTCAAGAGAAACAAACGAGGATATCATTCGAATCCTGTACAAGAAGATAATTAATTTTTAGTGAAGAAGGGTCGGAACTGTCAGACAGCAGAAAAGGGGAGACTTTAATGAATAAACTGTATTAATTGGCCCAACCAAAAATTATAAAATTTTTATGGTAATAATTTATATGAGTCTAGTTTCAGAAAAAATTAGCGGATCTTAATTTGGAGTTCTGTATCTCAAGATAAAAATAATTTAGTGACTATGACACAGATGGACAGCTTGAATATTCACATAAGTAGATAGTGAAAATTATGGATAATGTTACCTACAAGTGTGTTGTTTATACTAAGGATGTGGAATGGAGAGGAGGAGGAGGAAAAATATGTATGAATATTCAGCTAGCATGGCTAATTTGTATGTTTTAGGCTCAAGGACTAAATTGAATAAAAGTAAAACTTTATGGGTAATTTTGTAAAAATGTCGAAAATGACTAAATTGAAGGGAATGAATTGTTTTATTATCTAAATTAATAAATTGAATGAAATTATCAATTTAAGATTGGGTGAAATTTGGGAATATGGTAAATTACCAATATGCCCTTAAATCTTGGTATTTCTGCAATTTAGTCAGGTAGGTTCGTATATCCTGCATGAGCATGTAAATATGAAAATTTAAATATTGTATCGTATTTTATATGATATTTTGAATTGAGTATATGAAAAGAATGTTACATGAAACATGAAAATGAATACTAAATAATATAAATTAATTGAAATTATTCTGAAAAATCTCAGTAATGCCTCGTATCCTATCCCGGTCTTAGGTACGGGTATGGGGTATTACAGACTTGAAGGAAATGTACTGGTGGTCAGGGATGAAATGAGACATTTTTGAGTTTGTTTCTAAATGTCTAGTTTTTCAACAAGTGAAGACCGAACACCAAGTACCCTCAGGTTTACTTCAGCCTGTGATGGTTCCCAAGTGGAAGTGGGACTGAGTAACCATAGATTTTGTGTCAGGGTTGCCTTCGACACTAAGGAAAAAAGATTCAGTTTGGGTAGTTGCTGATAGACTTACTAGTCGGCACATTTTATGCCAGTGTGTACTGACTATTCCCTTGAGAAATTGGCCGATCTATATGTTTCTGAGATTGTAAGTCTTCATAGAGTGCCCTTGCCAATTATTTCGGATAGAGATCCGAGGATTACCTTGCAATTTTAGAGAAAGTTGCAAGAGGCATTGGGAACGAAACTGAATTTTAGCATGGCTTTTCACCCGCAAACTGACGGTCAGTCAGAAAGAGTGATTGAGATCTTAGAAGACATGTTGTGATGTTATGTTCTTGAGAGTATTTACCGCTAGTCGAATTTTCCTACAACAATAGTTATCAGTCAAATCTGAAAATGGCACCTTATAAGGCTTTGTATGGACGTAAGTTTCGAACACCTTTGTATTGGACCAAGCTGAGAGAGAATCAGATACACAGGGATGATGTAACACCCTAAACCCGGCCTGGATGTTATGACCGGATCTGATGCGCCACATTGATGCGTTCAAAACACTTAGTTTGGAAAAGCTGAGTTGGTGTTGTAAAAGACACTTTTAAAAGTAAGTTAAAGTGAATGGAAGCTGCGCACTGTAGGGAACCAGAAGAAGAGGAGGTGAGTCCGCTTGACCGCTAAGTACCAAGCTCTCTTCGATCCAATCCTAGACATGCACACCGCCTTGCCACACTCTAACATCTCGTATAATTTTGAGAAACCGTTTGATTATGACCAGCTTAAGAAAATGATTAAGGTTGCAAATCGTTTGCTTAAAATATTTATTTTTCTTGGGAAAACATTTACTTTGCGAGAACTTTGTTCGTCATCGTGATCTTTTTAAAAACAAGTAGATTTTATAAAACGAACCCTAGTGCTAGCCAGTTTAATAATCCCCAAAATATAAGTAATTAAAAGAGTGACCTTATTACAACTTTAAGCATAATAAAAATAATCCAAAATAAATGCTAAACTTATTTAAAATCGGCAATCAATCTTCATGGCCACTCTGAATCCCGCCAGCTCCAAGTCCACCAATTCTGGGGCTCACCTGCAAGGATGGAAGAGGAAGGGGGGTGAGTTTGGGAAAACTCAGTGTATACAGAAACCCATCCACAGCCCAATTCAGCTCGAGCCCACTGGACTGAGCCCTATTCAGATAATGATACACAGAGGTCAAGCCCTTTTCGAATCTGAAGAGCAAGGCCTTAGCCCTTTTTACATAACAAAGTGGCCCATAGGCCCAGCCAAAGAGCATGAGTAACAACAAGAATAATGAATGCAAGCCCATCCGGGATACTACTCAACCCACCAACCGCTACACCGCCTGCACCAACCCTACACACCATGTGGGAATATCTCAACCCACCCAAATTACACACACAGTTGCAAAGAACGCACTCAAATTTCAGTCGATTGAGGCAAAGCCTCCAAGACGTGGATGAACCACTTTCAAGATTTCCTCCATTAATACCCCAATCCCATGCAACAGATATTAATAAATGCATATCATGCAAAATACAAGAGTAATCAATCAAGCGGTTCACCAATTTAAAACCCTAGGGTATATCGGTAATTTTGCTCTTTTAGAGGTAATTTGGTAATTTTGCTCTTTAGGGTAATTTCGTGATCTACGCTCTCGCACAAGCTAATTCAAGAATTTTTATCGGTTTATGCAATTTGATTCCACCATCTACCTAACAGCTAATTTGCCCATCTCTTACCCATATTGGTCCAGTAAGCCCATTGGGCCCGCTTTTGGCCCATTGAGCCCTTTTTCCAAATACGCTAAAACGTCACGCGAACGTGCTTACCACCTTGCGGTGCCAGATCTAACAATTATTCTATGACTTGAGAGCATTTGCATACCCACATGACCATGAAATGCCGAAATTTCGGCATTTCGGCTTTTACCGAATTGAACTAAAGAAGGGTGTTCGGTACACACCTGATTTGCGACGACTGCTTCTGAGATCCCTTCCGATATCCTACAGTTGATTAGCACAGTTCTTATTTACAAACCATAATCACTAAACCCCAAACTTACTCATCCATGCTCAAACCATATCCCTAAAAGCCTTTGAAACCTTACCTTCTTTGCCAAAAACGGTAGCTAGTCGAACTGATTGCTCCAACAACCCACGCCTTTAATCCAACACTTAAGAAGACACTAATCATTGATGAAAACGCCGCTTAAAAACCTTTAGAGCCACATGCCCAATTCGACAGCCTCTCTATATTTTAGGGACTTCGGCTTTTCCTAACTTTGTAAAATATAACCAGATCCGAGATGATGAACACTTACCCTTACTCCTTTTTGATCTCCACGCAATCGTGCGATTTATCTTTCAAACGATGGTAAAAACTCGACTCCGGAGTTCAAGTTTCAGCTATAAGCCCCCAAATCTATGGTTTTCGGCTTTTGTGTGATGAAGGAGATGATAATACGGGGCTACAACCTTAAAGTAGAATTGCGGTCAGGAATCCAGGATTAAGAAAAGATAATTTGTAAATTAATAAAAGCAAAAGAACATAGGAGAACCTGGCTTTGAAGAAATCGGCACAAGCAGTGATCACAGGTTTTCGGCTTTTATGGATTCGGCAAAAGTGTTGATGAATAGTAGGTATGATGAATAGTTTGAAGAAGAAAAAATAGAAGAAGAAGAATAGGGGAGGTGGTAGTTTCGGCTAGAGAGGAAAAAGAGAGGATCCTAAGGTGTAAAAGCAGAAGAAAACGGCACCAACAATACCCTAAGTGCCGAAATACTACCCTCATAATCCCCCTGCCGATTTTCCCTCTTCAATTCCCCTATTCGCTAACTCCTAGCCTCATCCCAATCCCTTAAATCTCTCCCTTATCACTCCTTAATCCAAGCATTTAAACCGATCCAACTCTCCTCTAGCGTAATCCACCGAACTCCAACACTTACCCTCCCGCACTAAAAAATAAATGCATCTATTTGCCAACAAAGGAATCGAACCTGTGTCTTCCCCAACACTTACACGCCACCTTCATAGCTCCCTAGTGGCGCCACTTAGCCACTTTACCAAAGGCTCATTTGTGATGCAATTTACCCATCACTCCACTTAAGGCCACTTAGCCGAACCCCTAACTCCTAAGTCTAAAATTCCAAAAATTCAACTGGTTTTGGCCAACTCATGGGCCTTCTATAAGCCCATTTACCTACTCAAAATACTAATTCCACATCCAAATACAAAATTTTAAAAATCTTTACAAAATATTAAAAATCGCTAATAAACCCGAAAATCGGATGTTACAACTCTACCTCCTTAAAGAAATTTCGACTTGAAATTTTACCTTATCGTAACAGCTTGAGGGTACTGTTGACGATCGCTTCCTCGCCTCCCAAGTAGCTTCTTCCTTGCCATGGTTTCTCCAAAGTACTTTCACTAGTGGAACTGATTTCCTTCTCAACATCTTGACGCCACGATCAAGTATTTGCACAGTTCCTCCTCGAAAGTTAAATCGATCGTACTCGATTTCAAAGAATCGGTATGATATGAGTTGGGTCGATCGATACCGCCAAAGATGGATACATGAAAACCGTCAGGATACGATGCGTTCTGTGGTAACTCTAGCCGATAAGCCACCGGTCCAACCCGCTTAACAATCTAGTAAGGCCCAATAAACCGTGGGCTCAACTTACCCTTCTTACCAAATCTCAAAATTTTCTTCCAAGGGAAACCTTCAAGAAAACCATATCCCCACAAATAACTCAATCTCTTTAAGCTTCAAATCAGATACGACTTCGCTCTATCGGATGCCTCCTTTAACCGACCCTTATCGCCTTAACCTTGCTTTCGATTTGTTCCGCCACCAATTCCGGTCCAAGCACTCGCTCGTTCACCCAACTCGTCCAACACGCTCGCGGCGCATTTACATCTTCGCCCATAAAGCGCTTCATATGGTGCCATCTGAATACTTGCTTGATAGCTGTTATTGTATGCAAACTCGCCAATAGTAAGTAGTCCTCCCAACTTCCACGAAAATCGATGATACAACCTCTCAACATATCTTCCGAACTCGAATAACCCTTTCGATCGTCCATCTGCTCAGGTGAAAAGCGGTGCTAAAATCCAATCGTGTTCCCAACGCTTCTTGCAACTTCCACCAAAACCTAGACGTGAACCTAGGGTCTCGATCAGAAATTATTGACACTGGCACACATGCAGTCGCACTACCTCCGCCACGTATAACTTGGCCAACTTTTGCAGTGAGTAGTCGGTGCGAACAGTGTATGAAATGAGCGATTTTGTTAACCTATCCACAACTACCCACACCGAATCTTTCTTGGTGGGTGTCAAAGGTAACCCACTCACAAAGTCCATTGTTACCCTTTCCCACTTCCATAGTGGAATTTTCACTGGTTGTAATAATCCCGACGGCAGCTTGGTGCTCACCTTAACTCACCGCACGCCGACATTTCCCACAAATTCAGTCACCTCTCGCTTAATCCGCCACCAAGACACCTCTCGCAAGTCTCAAGATAACTTATTCCTCCAGATGCATGGCACAGAGTCCACCATGAGCCTCTTTAGAATTAATCGCCTCAATTCGTGGTCCTTTGGAATACAAACCCTTCCACGAAAACACGTAACTCCTTCACTGTTCAACCCAAAATCCTTGTTCTCACAACTCTTAATTTGTCGGAACCAAGAGCTAATGAATCGCCCTTCAACTGTTTTTCCTTAATCGCTTTCGGTCCAAGTAGGCCTTATTTGCGCTTCGCCAACAAGCTTCCATCATCGATAGACTTAATCGTGCAAACAAGGCTCTCAAATTCGTAACAACCCTTCGACTCAATGCATCCGCCACCACATTAGCCTTTCCTGGGTGGTACTCTATCGAACAGTCGTAGTCTTTAAGCAACTCCACCCACCTTCGTTGCCTAAGGTTCAACTCCTTCTGAGTCAACAAATACTTTAAGCTCTTATGATCTGTGTATATGATGCACTTCTCCCCATATAAGTAATGTCTCCAAATTTTTAACGCAAAAATCACCGCTGCTAGCTCCAAATCATGCGTAGGGTAATTCACCTCATGAGCCTTAAGCTGTCGTGATGCATAAGCGACCACCTTGCCCTCTTGCATCAGTACGCAACCTAACCCCACATGCGACGCATCGCTATATACGGTGAAGTCCTTCCCAGACACCGGTTGAATCAACACTGGCGCTTCAGTCAATACCTTTTTCAACCGTTCAAAAGCTTTTTGCTGTTTCTCGGTCCAGACAAATGGTACTCCTTTCCTTATGAGTTTTGTCAAGGTGCCGCCATCACCGAGAAACCTCCACAAACCTTCAGAGTAACCTGCCAACCCTAGGAAACTCCGAATTTCCGATACTGACCTAGGTGGCTTCCATTCCAGAATCGCTTCAATTTTACGAGGATCCACCTTAATCCCCTCGGCAGAGACCACATGTCCTAGGAAGGTTACCTCCCTCAACCAGAATTCACACTTGCTAAATTTCGCATAGAGCTCCTTTTCCCTTAACACTTGCAGCACAATACGGAGATGCTCATCATGCTTCGCCTCGCTTTGAGTATACCAAGATATCGTCGATAAAGACGACTACAAACCGATCCAAGTAAGGTTGGAATACTCGATTCATCAGATCCATAAAAGCTGCAGGTGCGTTTGTCAGCCCAAACGACATGACCACAAACTCATAATGTCCATAACGAGTTCGAAAGGTCGTCTTATGAATATCCCTTCTTTACCCTTAGCGATGGTATCCGAACGAAGATCGATTTTGGAGAATACCAAGCTCCCTAAATTGATCGAACAGTCATCAATCCTTGGTAGTGGATACTTATTCTTAATCGCCGCTTTGTTCAATCGGCGATAATCGATGCACATGCGCATCGTTCCGCCCTTCTTCTTCACAACAGACCGGTGCTCCCCAAGGAGACACACTAGGCCTAATGAAGCCTCTATCTAATAGCTCTTGAATTTGAGCCTTCATTCCACCAACTCCTTCGTGCCATCCTATAGGGTGCAATAGATACCGGAGCCGCTCCAGCAACAAATCGATTCCAAACTCAACTTCCCGATTCGAGGTAATCTAGGAAGCTCTTCCAAAAAACATCCCTAATTCCCTAACAGCTTCGATGGTCTCCACAATGATCCTCGCCACAACTTGGCTCACCAAAGCCGATATGCCTCGCATCCCTTGCGCATCGGTTTCAAATTTCAACGCCGATACTACATTGGATAAGTAATCCTTAGTTCTCCAAAAATCATAACCTTTTCATCATTGATGCTTCTTAACACCATCCTCTTAGTCGCACAATCCAAAGTTGCCTTATGCTTGGTCAACCAATCCATCCCTAGTATCAAATCGAATTCCTCAAACGGTAACTCCATCAAATCCCCACGAAAACCCCGCTTGAATCTCCAGAGGTACCTCCTTGAAAAGTTTCTCTACCTTAACCGAATAACCTAAAGGACTTATCACGACACCCCACATACAGTCTCCTCAAGTGCACGCCCAATGCCCCGTAAATGTTATATGCCACATACGAATGGGTTGATCCCACATCAATCGAGCGAGATAAGGTACACCATAGATAAAAACGCACAGCTTATGACATCAAAAGGCCACCCTCCTCAGCGGCGACAGTAGCATACACCAAAGTCGGCCGACGAGCATCCGCTACCAATACCCTGCCGGGTGCCCCACGCCCACGGCCATTACCACCGCGACCTTGTCCACGACCTCTTGGCAGCGGCGGTCCCTCCCTCACAGGTTGAGCCGGTCGCTCAGCCCCTTGTTCGGCCACCTGAGCCTGAGTGGCCCTCCTAGGACAATCCTTAATCCTATGCTCCTTAGACCTACAACGAAAACAAGCCCTTAACGCTTCCAGACTCTCCATGATGCATTCTCGCCGCAATCTCCACAAGCTTGCGGTCTACACCTGTTCACCAAACCGCCGAACCGGTTCCTCCATCCTAGCTCTCTTAACATTTCGATTTAAAGACCACCGGTCCAAAGATCCTCCCGAACCGATTCTCGATCCTTATCACGATTCCTCCGCTCGGTTTGCTTCACTTCCTCGCTATCTTAGCCTTCTCTACTAGTGCAAAGAAAATCTCGCTCCCTCATGGAGCTATGAGCACCCTTAACTCATCTCTAAGGCCATCCTCAAAATGTACATTTGCGCAGACTCAAGTGGAAACGATGCCATTAGCATACCGACTCAATCGTAGAAACTCCGCCTCATATTCAAGAATGGTCTTATTTCCACGAGTCGATTCAGAACTCCTTTCGCATGTATCTACATAGCTAGCTCCAACATATTTTGCCTTAAAGGTCTGCTTGAACAGCTCCCATGTTACCCTCTCACCGGGGTACCTTCTCTCACAAGAATCCACCATCGACACGCTTCATCCCGCAAAGAACGACATCGCCTTTTCAACTTCGCTCTCCCGAGCGGTCCAGTCGTCCATGATCCACTCAGGGCTTCCAACCAAGATTCACCACATTTGGGGCCACTCCAGATCGCCTAAAAATCTCATTCTCTGGTCGAAGTCGTTCGAAATGGACCCCTATTCATGGGTCCGACGTTAGCTCCGGCCACCCTTTCCAAAACCCTCAACATGGCACGAGACAAAGCGTCATCCCCGCAGCCGGGCCATATGGCCCATTTTCATTAATCGGTGGTGGACGTACCCGCCACCGGCATGTGTTCAGATGACGCAGATTCAGCTTGAGTGCTACCTCGGCCTCGACCACGGCCTCTTCCTCGAGTAGCCCTTGTACTCATAACGATTTATCCGACACGAATTTTATGACATTAGTTTATTGGTTTCACTGCTTATTACGTAATATCTTATGAACAGATAGAGTTTCAGAGTTATTTCAAGAATCATAATTTAGCTACGGTTTCATCTTGTAGTCCTAATACTACATCATCAATAGCTCTATCTCTAAGGCTCAAGATTATCTACAGATTATTTACAAGATGCAGTTCTATATAAATATTTAAAGTAGAAAAGATCACTTACAGACTTGGTGCCGGGGATTCAGTGTGCCACTTCCTTATCAGTCCATGTAAAAATTAAAAACCATGTTTTTTTTTTGTTTACCGAAAAAAAAGATTTCATTTGTAAACACTTTTATTTTAAAACTATTGATTTCACCCCGTTTAACAAATAGAAAAACTTGAACATCTTCGAAAAACTTACTATTTCCGAAAATACCCTTCTTAGGCCCAAGTTTTTGAAAAGATTTTCGGACCCGATCCACAGCCGAGTTGTTGCAACCTAGGCTCTGATACCACTAAATGTAACACCCCAAACCCGGCCTGGATGTTATGACCGAATCTGATGCGCCACATTGATGCGTTCAAAACACTTAGTTTGGAAAAGCTGAGTTGGTGTTGTAAAAGACACTTTTAAAAGTAAGTTAAAGTGAATAGAAGTCATGCACTGTAGGGAACCAGAAGAAGAGGAGGTGAGTCCGTCGGACCGCTAAGTACCAAGCTCTCTTGGATCCAATCCTAGACATGCACACCGCCTTGCCACACTCTAACATCTCGTATAATTTTGAGAAAATCGTTTGATTATGACCACTTAAGAAAATGATTAAGGTTGCAAATCGTTTGCTTAAAATATTTATTTTTCTTGGGAAAACATTTACTTTATGTAAAACTTTGCGCGTTATCGTGATCTTTTTAAAAACAAGTAGATTTTATAAAATGAACCCTAGTGCTAGCCAGTTTAATAATCCCCAAAATATAAGTAATTAAAAAGAGCGACCTTATTACAACTTTAAGCATAATAAAAATAATCCAAAATAAATGCTAAACTTATTTAAAATCGGCAATCAATCTTCATGGCCACTCTGAATCCCGCCCACTCCAAGTCCACCAATTCTAGGGCTCACCGCAAGGATGGAAGAGGAAGGGGTGAGTTTGGGAAAACTCAAGGTATATCTGAAACCCATCCACAGCCCAATTCACTCGAGCCCACCGGGCTGAGCCCTATTCAGATAACAAGACACAGAGGTCAAGCCCTTTTCGAATCAAGAGCAAGGCCTTAGCCCTTTTTACATAACAAAGTGGCCCATAGGCCCGCTCAAGAGCATGAGTAACAACAAGAATAATGAATGCAAGCCCATCCGGGAGACTACTCAACCCACCAACCGCTACACCGCCTGCACCAACCCTACACACCATGTGGGAATATCTCAACCCACCCAAATTTCACACACTACAGCTTTAAAAGAACGCAGCAAATTTCATCGATTGAGGCAAAGCCTCCAAGACGTGGATGAACCACTTTCAAGATTTCCTCCATTAATACCCCAATCCCATGCAATGATATTAATAAATGCATATCATGCAAAATACAAGAGTAATCAATCAAGCAGTTCACCAATTTAAAACCCTAGGGGTATATCGGTAATTTTGCTCTTTTAGGGTAATTTGGTAATTTTGCTCTTTAGGGTAATTTCGTGATCTACGCCATCGCACAAGCTAATTCAAGAATGTTTATCGCTTTTATGCAATTTGATTCCACCATCTACCTAATGTGCTAATTTGCCCATCTCTTACCCATATTGGTCCGTAAGCCCATTGGGCCCAGCTTTTGGCCCATCGAGCCCTTTTTCCGAAATACGCTAAAACATCACGCTGAACGTGCTTACCACCTTGCGGTGCCGATCTAACAATTATTCTATGACTTGAGAGCATTCGATACCCACATGACCATGAAATGCCTAATTTCGGCATTTCACTTTTGCCAATTGAACTAAAGAAGGGTGTTCGACACACCGATTTGCGACGATCGCTTCGAGATCCCTTCCGATATCCTACAGCTTGATTAGCACAGTTCTTATTTACAAACCATAATCACTCAACCCCAAACTTACTCATCCATGCTCAAAGCATATCCCTAAAAGCCTTTGAAACCTTACCTTCTTTGCCAAAAACGGTAGCTAGCTCCGAAACCGATTGCTCCAACAACCCACGCCTTTAATCCAACACTTAAGAAGACACTAATCATTGACAGAAAACATCAGTTAAAAACCTTTAGAGCCACATGCCCAATTCGACAGCCTCTCTATATTTTAGGGACTTCGGCTTTTCCTAACTTTGTAAAATATAACCAGATCTAAGATGATGAACACTTACCCCTTACTCCTTTTTGATCTCCACGCAATCTGTGCGATTTATCTTTCAAACGATGGTAAAAACTCATTGCGGAGTTCAAGTTTCAGCTATAAGCCCCAAATCTATGGTTTTTCGCTTTTGTGTGATGAAGGAGATGATAATGCGGGCTACAACCTTGAAGTAGAATTGCGGTCAGAATCCGTGATTAAGAAAAGATAATTTGTAAATTAATAAAAGCAAAAGAACATAGGAGAACCCGGCTTTGAAGAAATCGCACAGCAAAGGATCACAGTGTTTTCGGCTTTTATGGATTCGCAAAAGTGTTGATGAATAGTAGGTATGATGAATAGTTTGAAGAAGAAAAATAGAAGAAGAAGAATAGGGAGGTGGTAGTTTCCTAGAGAGGAAAAGAGAGGATCCTAAGGTGTAAAAGCGAAGAAAACGGCACCAACAATACCCTAAGTGCCAAATACTACCTCATAATCCCCCGCCGATTTTCCCTCTTCAATTCCCCCATTCGCTAACTCCTAGCCTCATCCCAATCCCTTAAATCTCTCCCTTATCACTCCTTAATCCAAGCATTTAAACCGATCCAACTCTCCTCTAGCGTAATCCACCGAACTCCAACACTTACCCTCCCGCACTAAAAAATAAATGCATCTATTTGCCAACAAAGGGAATCGAACCTGTGTCTTCCCCAACACTTACACGCCACCTTCATAGCTCCCTAGTGGCGCCACTTAGCCACTTTACCAAAGGCTCATTTGTGATGCAATTTACCCATCACTCCACTTAAGGCCACTTAGCCAGAACCCCTAACTCCTAAGTCTAAAATTCCAAAAATTCAACTGGGTTTTGGCCAACTCATGGGCCTTCTATAAGCCCATTTACCTACTCAAAATACTAATTCCACATCCAAATACAAAATTTTAACAATCTTTACAAAATATTGAAAATCGCGAATAAACCCGAAAATCAGGATGTTACAGATGACTTAGTTAAAGAGACTAAAGAGAAAGTTAAGGTGATTCGCGATTGTTTGAAGGCTGCTTCAGATAGACAGAAATCCTACATTTGAAATGGAAAGAGATCAAGTTTCAAGTCGGGGATAAAGTGTTTTTGAAAGTATCCCTGTGAAATAAGGTTATCTAATTCGAAAGGAAAGGCAAATTAAGTACACGGTTTATTGGACCTTATGAGGTGACTGAGAGAATTAGACCGATAGCATACCAATTAGCGCTGCCATCAGAGTTAGAAAAGATACACAATGTATTCCATGTGTCTATGTTACGTCACTACCGTTTGGACCCCTCACATGTGATCTCGCCAATAGAGGTTGAAATTAGCTCAGACATGACTTGTGGCAAAGAGCCGGTTAAGATTTTGGCTCGAGAAGTAAAACAATTGAGGAATAAAAGTATTGTACTTGTTAAAGTATTATGGCATAGACATGGAGTCGAAGAAGTAACATGGGAACCCGAAGAGACCATTAGAGACCAATACCTAAATCTATTCATCGGTAAGACTTTCGGGGATGAAAATCCCTAAGGGGGAGAATTGTAACGACCCGATTTTAGGTCCAGTCAGAACTGTGGTTTCGAGACCACTAATCCGAGGATGAAGAAATTATTTTTAATATTATTTTGTGTGTTGTGGCATGATTATATGAGAGTATAAAAATTTTGGTGAATTAATTTTAGCGATTTTATTCTTAATTGTGAAAAATGACTAAATAACATAAAGTGCAAAAGTCCTATTTTGATAGCTAAGGGTGCCAAATAGCTAGAGAACTAAAATTGGGTGTCTTTAAAAAGCAATTAGACTCCTAATACATAGGCTAGCCAGCCATAGAGACAATAATGGTCAAAAAGTCATAGATTAGGTATATTTGGTGACTAAATTGGCTTTGAATAAAATAAAACAAAGAGAGAATTATATCATATTTTCTCTCATCTTCTTCCCACCGAAAATATCAGTCGTAAGAGGGTTTTGAAGCTTGAAAAATTTCTTCCACGTAATATCTCTACAAGTAAGTGACTTTGATGCCTTTTCTTGAAAATTTTTACACTTTTTGAACCCTTGTAGCATGAGCTTTCTAACAAAGGGACTATTTTGATAAATGGTTGAAAGTCTAGGGTTTTACCATGAGAGTGTTCATGTTATTTTCTGAATTTTTATGGAAGAAAATGAATCATTGTTATGAAATAAACAACTTTTGTGAAGGGACTTCTCATGAAAACCCTAATAGGACCATTTTGTAAAGTTTGTAAAATATACAGTAATGTTGTGAAATATTTGAAATTTTGGGTTGTCATAAGAGAGATAAAAGGTCGGTTAGGCTTGACTACTACGGCAACTCGATCGAAATCAATTTCCAGGCCTAGGGATAAAATGGTCATTTTGTGAAAGTCTAAGGGCAAAATAGTAATTTTGCCCAAATCATAAATTATTGAGCGTTTAGATTTAACTGATGATTAAATAATTAGATGTTTCCATTTTAGATCAAGAAATACAAAATCCAAACCTAGACCCGGGGATGACCATGCAAGTAGATTAAACCAATTAGTCGCCACATTTTTAGTACCGAGGTAAGTTGTATGTAAATAATACAACTACATTGTTATTATATGTGTTTGAATTGATATAGCATAAATTGCTTGTTTTTGAAAATGATTATGTATGATGAATATTGAGATAGTAGAACTCTTGTTTCAACCTTAGGAAATGAAGGGGATATACATGCCATGACATTCGAGTTATTTGTCTGCTAGTGTAAGACATGTCTGGGACATGCACCGGCCACATTATGAGAGCCAGTGTAAGACCATGTCTGGGACATGGCATCGGCATTGAGACGAGAGCTAGAGTAAGACATGTCTGGGACATGCATCGGCTATGAGATGTGTTAGTGTAAGACCATGTTTGGGACACGGCATCGACACGTATAGAGGTGTCAGTGTAAGACCATGCCTGGGACATGGCATCAGCACGAATATGTACGAGCTAGTGTAAGACCATGTCTCGGACATGGCATCGGCCATGATTTTGAAAGTCAGTGTAAGATCATGTCTGGGACATGGCATTGACTTGATGGATGAGCCAGTGTAAGACCATGTCTGGGACATGGTATCGGCATTATACCCTATGTTTGAGGCTTAGTGAATATCCAATAGTATTCCAAATGGTTCAACGGTGAAAGTTACAGTTTAGATTGAACGAGAAAAGCATAACCATTTTGTGAGTGGTACAGGTATCTATTTGAATTGTATAAAATGTGAGCTCAATATATGCTATGTGAATTATATTGGACAGTGACGAGTAAGTTGTGCTTATGCCTACTTTTGTATTATGAGCATGGTGATGAATGGTAAAGTTGCTATTATATTTATTTGCATGCATACTACTAAGCTTTATGCTTACTCCCTCTCCTTTCCATTTTCTTTTAGTGCTGCCTAATTAGCTCGATGATCATCGGACGTCGGAAGCATCAATTACACTATCAACCGAAGCATTTGGTATAGTTGGATTTATTATTTTGAATATGGCATGTATAGGGCTTAGACTTTTGAGTTTTGTGTCAATGTTAATTTGGCCAAATGTGTTGGCTTGGGATGAATCCCTTCATTTTGTATAAAGCCTTTGATAATGGCTAACGTTCATTATTGATATATACAAATGATGATATTTTCATGGATGAGTAAATTGCATGAATGAGATAGTGCCTTGTGAGGCTAATTAGACCTTGTATTGTTGTGTGGATTTGTCATGTTAGATTATATGTAGGTTAGTGCAAGTAAGGGTGGTAAAAAGGCTTGGTAAATAGCCTTATTTTGTCTACACGGGTAGACACACGGGCGTGTGTCTAGGCCGTGTGTGACACACGATCAGCCCCATGGGTGTGTTATTTGACCGTGTGTCCCCTACACATTGAATTGACAAGTCAGTATGCATGGTAATAAATACACAGGCAGAGACACGGTCGTGTGTCTCAGCCGTGTGAAGGGCACGGCCTAGCACATGGGCGTGTGCCTTGGCCGTGTGACCCTTAAGAATTGCTGACGTCAGAAACAGAATGTCAAGGGTTTCAAACACAAGCTGAGACATGGGCGTGTCAATGCTGTGTGAAGGACATGAGCCATGGACACGGGCATGTGCCAGGCCATGTGAAAACCCCTGTAGGTTCAAATAGAAAAATAAATCTACACGGGTAAGGGACACGGGCATGTCCCTAGGTGCTTAGGCCATGTGTGCCACACGGGCCAACAACACAACCATGTTCAAGTTCCAGACGGTCGTGTGCCCTGTTTTCAAAGGTCATTTTCTAAAGTTGGTTTAAGGACCCGAGTTGGTCCCGAATGGTTTTCCAATGGATGTTTGGGGCCTCGTAGGCCATATTAAAGAAGTTTAGACCAAGTTTGAAAAAAAAAGTTATAAATTTTAACGATCTCGATGATATGACTTAGTACATGTGTATAATATTTGTGAAAGGTAATGCCTCGTACCCAGTATCAGCGTCGAACTCGGGTATGGGGTGTTACATAACCTTTTTTCCGGTAAGAAATTTTAGGGCGAAAATTTCTAAAGGGATAGAGTTGTGACAGCCCAATTTCAATGAGGTAGGAATAGTGGTTTCGGGACCACAAATCCATGTTAATAATAAAAATAATTTTATTTTATTTTATGGTTGGTATCATGATAGAAAGGTCACATGAAAATTTGGATACGAAAATTTTATCGATTGTGTGGTTAATTAGGTAAATGACTAAATTGCATAAAATGCAAAAGTTGGATTCTAG
The DNA here is from genome assembly GCF_025698485.1 of Gossypium arboreum. Classification (NCBI taxonomy): domain Eukaryota; kingdom Viridiplantae; phylum Streptophyta; class Magnoliopsida; order Malvales; family Malvaceae; genus Gossypium; species Gossypium arboreum. The sequence continues at coordinate 61,268,716 of NC_069075.1, read as the reverse complement.
TAGCTATAGGTATCAAATAGCTATAGAATTCAAAAACTTAAGGTCCTTATATGGTAATTAGACCATTGAAGGGTAGTTAGTAGATATTTTAATGACTCATGTAACACCCCGTACCCGAGACCGTTTCCGGAGTCGGACACGAAGTGTGAACGAACTTAACTCATTTATTTATACAGTTCATTTTACCATTTACAGACAAGCTGGCTAACTGCGTCACTGCCACCTTAAAAATCATATCTCGAGTTACAAAACTCAAAAACCAGTTCCGTAAATTTTTCCTGAAACTAGACTCATGTTTCCATCTACAAATTGTTTTATAGAATTTTTGGTCAAGCAAATTAATACAGTTTATTAGTTAAAGTCTCCCCTGTTTTAGGGTTTGACTATTCTGACCTCTGTGTATTACGAACCAGATATCTCTCTGTACAGAGATTCAATGACTATGCCGTTTGTCCCTAATAAAAGTAGACTCAATATGGAATCTGTACATATAAATTATGACTTCTAATTATCTTTTTAGAATTTATGGTGAATTTCTAAATTCGGGACAGGGGATCCAGAAATCGTTCTGGTCCTGTTTCACAAGATTTTAAATATCTCATACAGTATAGCTCATATACTTGTTTTACTTCTTCCATGTAAAAATAGACTCATCGAGCTTCGATTCCATAATTTATCCATTATTTAATTCCATTTCTACTATTTTTAGTGATTTTTCAATTTCACAACACTACTACTGTCTGCCTCTATTATTAGAGTAAAATTTTTTTTTTCTATTAGAGTAATTTAGCATGCATATCACCAAGTATGATCATGACTAGCCATACCCAAGGCTAATCATTACCAAGCATTTCCTTACTACTCAATAACCATATCATGAGTGTAACACCGGAAATGATTAGCCATGACAAACGGCATAATAATTAAATAGACTTTAACTGTTACTTATAACTAAGTATCATAAGACCCAATTCAACTTAACATTTACGCCATTTTCGCATGGCTAAAAGTATACATACCAAAGTTCAAACAAAACATAATAGCCTATACATGCCGAAATGTTCTCTTAGACCAACTAAGAAGAAGATACCAAAAAGTTGCAAGCTGGTGCGATGACTTCGACGGTAATCCCGAGCACACAAAAATGGATCAAAGGAACCTAAATAAGTGACAAATAAACACACCAATGAGTATATAACTCAAGAAGTCATAAGCATTACATACCGTATAATTATAAGAGATCATAAGAGAAGCAAATAATGCAAAAAAATCAGTTACTCTAACTATACTTGAGCTACGCTATCATTTCTTAGAATTTCGATTCAATCTCATGCCAAGTCCTACAATCAAATCAAACACCAAAACAACCCAATTGATTTAGACCCGATCCTCAAAGCATGGAATTTTGATGCACTAGATAAATTTGTACCTACTCAAGACATGCCTCAAGTTCGATACTTTAGTTACTAGTTCTACCACTTCGTTCTTTCACGCTCATTTTGTATTATTAATCGAATTTGCACACATAGTGCTCGTCACACTCGCACACATAGTGCCATAGCACACCGCACACTCAAGGCATTGGATTTTCTCTTATACTTCAACACCCAAATCGGCACACATAGTGCTACTTAATTCCGCACACATAGTGCCACATGTTAACTCATTTTGATAAGGAAATTTACTTAATTTAAATAGCACATATGGTCATATTAATAAATAGGAAAATTATTCCAAGAGAACTCCTAACGAAAGGAATCCCTTTTATGATTCACTAATATTATTTATATACAAGCTAATCAACCTCACAGGAGTGCTTAAGGACTTACCCTATATTGGATGAAATGATTCCCAATCGACTACTCGATTATCTTTGCTTTGCCTTTGTTTGATTCTCCCCCTTTGATGTCTTGATCTAGAATAAACACATTTAGTAGTTTAATTTTCTTGCTGGATACTTATGTGTATAATTTAATGGTTTTCACTCCATTTCACAACTATCCTTGTTCAAAATATCAAAACCTTAACCAATATTCGATTAATGCTTCAAGGCTGAATGTATTATCACTATTAAGGTAACCTAGTCTCAAGTATTTTTAATTCTAATATACAACATCATGAATCAACTCAACCTTATAAGTCAATATTACTCCTTCAATCGATTATCGAGAGTTAACAAAAAATATTATCACAAACATATACACCTATATGGCCGAATATACCAAATTAAATTTAACCTTACTTATGCAATTACCTATAAGTTATTATACATCAAATTTCATACATTTAACCTTTTAATGCCTATTAACCATTCTTTTGATCTTAACCTAAAATGACAACTCCCATACTCAACATTTCAACTGAATTATCCCTATCACCCGAACTAAAATTCGCACCTTAACTTCATACATTTTTTTTATGACTTTCATAATTCATTCGGCCCCATCAAAGGACCCCTTTAACATACAAGGAAAATAATCATAGAGAAAGAAATTAACATTCTAATTAGACTCAATGTAACCGAATGTACCAAGTGCTACTAACCTACTTATTCAAAAATCTTCATTCCATACTATCATCCCCCTTTTATCCCATACAACATGAAAATGACCTTCAATGTTAACACTTAGATTCACGGCATGATGCCCAAACCACCATAAAAGCTCCAACTTTCTTAACATTACTAAGAGTGCATCCAATTACTAACTTAACCTATCATAAAACTAAATCAACAATTCAAAACTTACCTCTTACTAGCTAAAGAAGAATGCCGAATTTCTTTTGGCAAGTTCCCCTTATTTCTTCATCTCTTCATTCGGCCAAGAAGAACCGATTTCTTCTTTTGTTTTCATCCCATTTTCATTCTTCTCCTTTTCTTTTATTATTTCCTTTCTTTTACATAAAATAATGAGCACTTCATGGAAATTTACCACATATTCTAATATATGCTCCATCATGGCCGGCCACTATGTATAAAAAAAGGAGTATTTGACATGCAAAACCATTATTTTCACTACATGCTTTAATAGGTCCTTATAGATTAACCTATCACATTTCACATGCAATCGACTAAATCGAAGCTTAAAACTTTCACACATTCATATTCACATATTCTAGACAATAATTATCACATTCAAATACTTCGGTGACTCGGTTTAGCGGTCCCGAAACCACTTCCCGACTAGGGTCAATTTAGGGCTGTCACAACTCATCCATGGAAAAATTAGAAAAGGCAATGGACTAAATTTGAAATCACTAAAATTAAAAGATGATGATTAAATAAAAAGAAATATTCATCTAATTTCATATCATCTTCCCCAAAATTTCCATGGAAACCATAGGAGAGAGGAAGACAACTTACCAAGCTTGAAAAGGTATGAAATCAAGTCCCGTTTTTAATTATTTTTATATTTTTGAAACCGGAATAGTCTAATCTCTCTATTTAGGGGATTAATTTGAAAATTTTGTCAAGGTATGAAATTTGGGTCATGGATAAATATGCTGAAAATTAGAAATATATGGTAGAAAATGAAAGTTTGTTCATAGATAAACAACTTTTACAAAGCAATTTTTGATGAAAACTTGATTTAGGGACTAAAATGAAAAATAGTAAAAACCCATGGAAAATTCAGAAATTTTTGAAAAATAAATGTTGTTTATAAATTTCATCTAGGCTTGGAAAGAGGGTTAAATTTCACGAATTTCATTTTCCGAGCCTAGGGACGAAATCAGAATTTTTGAAAAGGATAGGGGCAAAATGGTAATTTGGCCTAGGGTGCAATAGAATGCAAATGTTTATGAAATGTGATAGATTAATAGTCAAATTTATCCATATAGATAAGAAAAGACCAACTACGGAACTAAATCAAGGAAAGCAAAAGGTTTCAGATTAGTTAAAAGTCAAAAACAAACCATTCTAGGTAAGCTCGTGTCACTTAACTATGTATGTTAAATGCTTGAATTTAATTGTATGATTGTGTTGATGTGATTGAGATAACATACATTACGTAATAATCATAAGTTGTGAAATGTGAACGAATTGCCATGTTTCAGTTAAGCGTTGAAATTCGATGGATTAAGGTGATATGCTTGAACGAGAATAATATTCCACATGTTGTAAAAAGGATTTAGCCCGGACGGGTAATCATGATATAAGCCACTCGAGCCTAGCTATAGATTGGATTTAGCCCGAATGAGCAATCCAAATTAAGCTCTTTAGAGCATATGCCCTAAAAAGGATTTAGACTAGACTGCTAATCCTATAACATAACTTGTGGCTTGAGAGTGTGCTTGTTAAGTTTGTGCCCAAAAGGGTATTATTGAGTATACTAACCGGAAGTCCGTCGGCATTTCAATAGTTCAACGGAAAAAGGAATCTTGAATCAAGGAATGGTGAAAAATTTATGGTGCTTGTAATGTGATGACCTCATCTATGTTTACTTGATATTCATATGAGATTACGTGACTAACTTGTTTGAATAAGTGTATGTGTTTAGGTAACTTACCCAAAATTGATGGAATATATATTTATGTATGCTTCTGTTAATAAATAAGACCGGTAAGTTTATTTTCCGTTATACGAACTTACTAAGCATAAAATGCTTACTCCATTTATTTTTCCCTGTCTTATAGTGCTCAAAGCTCGTGAAGGTTGGAAGTCGGTCGAAGCAGTCATCACACTATCCACTATCTCATTTTGATATAAATAGAAATCTCAGTTTGGTATAATGGCATGATAAGCTTAGTTGGCCAATTATGGCTTGATAATGATGTTTGTAATCTAGCCATTGGAATGGCTAGTAATGGTTGTTTGATATACTTGTAATGTCATGCTATGCTAGCTTTATATATGTTAATTAAGTGGTTGTTTTTAGTAAGTCTAACATATGGATTTAATCAAGGTACAATTTTGAACATGTACGCATGTAGTGGTATGCCTTGTAAATGATGAAATTTTCTTGAGATGGATGCTTGAAGTGGTTGGTTTGTATTAGGTATGTCTTAATGTAGGAACATGGTAAATTTGGGTGACAAATGAGGCTGGGAAATGGCTTATTTTTGTTCAAACGGGCAGGCACATGGGCATGTTTATTTTTTAACTCTTTTGTTTCTCGATCTAAGATTTTGATTGGTTCTTCACTATATGTCATATCAGGCCGAATTTCTACCTTTGTCGGAGAAATAACATGTGAAGGATCAGATCGGTACCGTCGTAGCATAGACACATGAAAGAAAATATGAATCCAATCAATTTCTGGTGATAAAGCTAACTGATAAGTAACCGGTCCAATTCTTTCTAAAATCTCATATGGTCCAATGAACTGTGGACTCAATTTTCCTTTACAACCAAATCGGAGAACTTTCTTCGAATGCGACATTTTTAAGAATACTTTGTCACCGACTTGAAATTCTATTTCTTTTCGTTTCAGATCAGCATAAGACTTTTGACGATCAAAGGTTGCTTTCAAGCTATCTCAGATTACTTTCACCTTTTCCTCGGTCTCCCGGACCAAGTCAACTCCGTGTAACTTTTTCTCACTGAATTCTATCTAATACAATGGAGTTCTACATTTGTGACCATATAAAGCTTCATACGGTGCCATTTTGATGCTAGGCTGATAACTGTTATTATAAGCAAATTCAACTAAAGGAAAGTACTTTTCCCAGTTACCTTCAAACTCCAATCAACAACATCGAAGCATATGTTCCAAGATCTGTATTACCCTTTCAGATTGACAATCTGTCTAGGGATGAAATGCAATGCTAAAATGTAACTGGGTACCTAGAGCTTTTTGCAAATTGCTCCAGAATCGATAGGTAAATTGAGGATCTCTATTTGAAATAATAGAGACAAGCACTCCATGCAATCTGACAATCTCATAAACATATAATTCAGCCAATCTATCCAAAGAATAATCCATACGTAACAAAATAAAGTGTGCAGACTTTGTCAACCGATCAACAATTACCCAAACGACATCTTTTTTCTTTGGAGGCAAGGGTAACCACGATACAAAATCCATAGTAATTCTTTCTCTTTCCCGTTCTGGTATCGTAACCGGCTGTAATAGTCCAGAAGGCAACTGATGTTCAGATTTTACTTGCTAACATATAAACACTTAGATACGAACTTAGAAATATCTCTTTTCATTCCTTGCCACCAATACATCTTTTTCAGATCATTATACATTTTATTACTACCAAGATGAATAGACATGTTACCATTGTGAGCTTCATTCAAAATCTTTTGTACTAGTTTTGAACTTTTCGGTACACATACTCTGCCTCTGAATAATAAACAACTGTCAGTCCCGATATGAAATTCTGAGTCAAAAGTCGATTCACTTTGTACCCGTTTGCTTGCAACTTGCTATCATTTTTTTTAGCTTTAGAGATCTATTGCAAAAACATCGGTCTAGCTTTTAACTCAGCTATGATTGAACCATCATCAGACAACGACAATCGAGTATTCATTGCTTGCAAAGTATAAAGGGATTTTCTGCTTAAAGCATCTGCCACTACATTGGCTTTTCCCAGATGGTAGTCAATAACAAGATCATAATCCTTTAGCAATTCAAACCATCTATGTTGTCTCAAATTCAAATCTTTCTATGACATCAAATATTTCAGACTTTTATGATCAGTAAATATGTGACATTTTTCTCCAACCAAGTAATACCGCCAGATTTTCAATGCAAATACTATGTCTGCCAATTCAAGATCATGTGTCGGGTAGTTCTTTTCATGTGGCTTTAGTTGTCGTGAAGCATAGGCTACTACTTTACCATCTTGCATCAAAATGCAGCCTAAGCCATTCAACAATGCATCACTGTAAGCTATAAAATCCTTACCCGATTCTGGCTAAACTAACACTAGTGCTTCTGTCAATAAAGCTTTTAATCTATCAAAACTTTGTTGGCGTTTATCAGTCCACTCAAACTTTACATATTTATGTAGTAAATGAGTTATCAGAGAAGCTATCATTGAGAAACCTTTTACAAATCTCTGATAGTAACCAGCTAGTCCCATTTAAACTTCTGACACATTCTTTAGTGGCTTCCAATTAACAATGGCTGAAATTTTATTTGGGTATACTTTGATACCTTCAGCCGATACTATATGCCCAAGAAAACTAACTTCCCGTAGCCAAAATTCACATTTCCTAAATTTGGCGTACAGTTGTTTCTCTCGCAAAGTTTGCAACATTATTCTCAAATGCTCAGCATGCTCATTTTCATCTCGAGAGTAAACTAAAATATCATCTATAAATACCACCATAAACATGTCCAAATACGGACGAAAAATTATGTTCATTAAATCCATAAACACTGCAGGTGCATTTTTCAAACCGAATGGCATTACAAGAAATTCATAGTTTTCATACCTAGTTCTAAAAGTTGTCTTTGGCACATCCGATTCTTTTACCCGTAGTTGATAGTAACCAGAACGAATATCAATTTTTGAAAATACAGTGGCACATTTTAACTGGTCAAACAAGTCATTGATTTGAGGAAATGGATACTTGTTCTTTATCGTAACTTTGTTGAGTTGTCTATAATTAATGCACAGCTTCAACGATCCATTCATCTTCTTTACGAACAAAACTGATGCACCCCAAAGTGAAAAACTAGGTCGAGCAAAACCTCTGTCAATCAATTCTTACAACTATACTTTCAGCTCTTTCAATTCAGTAGGAGCCATTCTGTAAGGTGCTATGGATATCGATGTCGTTCCCAGAACAAGATCTATAGAGAATTCCACTTCTCTATCCAGTGGTAAACCAGGTAATTCTTCTGGGAATACATTAGGAAATTCACATACTACCGGCACTGACTGAATCTTTGACTCAGATACTTTTGTATCCAACACATATGCAAGATAAGCATCATAACCCTTTCTGACATATTTTTGTGTTGATATTGCTGAAATCACATTAGGTAGTCCACCCAGTTTATCAAATTCAACATGAAGTAATTCACCACTCACACATTTCAATACAGTATATTTCTGCTTACAATTCACCACTGCCTCATATCAGGTTAACCAATCCATTCCTAAAATCACATCAAATTCATCAAATGTCAATAACATCAAGTATACTGAAAAGTAGTAGCCTTTTACCATCAATGGACAGTTTTTACAAACTTTATCCACCATAACACACTAGCCCAGGGGTTCTGAAACTTTAACTACAAATTCAGTAAATTCAACAAGTAAATTTTTAACAGACACTAGGTTCGTGCATATGCATGAATGTGTGGAACAAGGATCAATCAAAACGGTAATATTAGTATCAAGTAGAGAAAATGTACCAGTAATGACGTCTGGTGTAGAGGCATCTTCTCTAGCACGAATAGCATATGTTCTTGCAGGTGGTTGTACCTCAGATCTAACTGTTGTATACCTGGTGGTACCTCGACTACCACTAACATTACCAGGATGACGGGGTGGCCTGCCTCTCGAAACAGGATTACTAGGCTTTGGAGCTGGTTGTATTTCTTTTTCAACTCTTTCGGGACAATCTCTAAAAAAATGGTCAAGTGAACCACATCCGAAATAAGCTACACTTCTAGAACGACATTCCCCATGATGAAATTTGTTACAATATTTACATTTCAATTTGGGATTACCAATACTACCCACACTGGTTCAAAAGCCTAACACATGATTCACAACTGAATGTACCATGAATTTACATATCAACAACATAAATACTTATTTACAAGATTAACTTAAGGTCACTTTCATAGTGATCATAACTCATAATATCATGAAGCCAATGCTTATAAACTTTATGTACATACCTGTACGAACTCGTAACACAGTCATATCTTTTCACATCTTTGACATAATCTTTTAATTACCTGTTGAACCACTTGGAATACTAAAGGATACCCTGGAAACCTCATACACATAGTAAGATGCCAATGCCATATCCCAGATATGGTCTTACATGGGACCACATATCGATGCCGATATCCTAGCTATGGTTGTACACGATGTCTCATGTTGATGCCATGTCCCAGACATGGTCTTACACGAAATCACATATTGATTCCATATCCCAGATATGGTCTTACACGAAATCACACATAACCCTAATGTCATGACATTTGTATCTTATCTATTCCTAAGGTTCAACCGGGACTTCTTCGTTATCTTGGCATTATTAAACTTGATCATAATGTCAATCATATAAATCATATAATATTAAATCAATTTAAAACATAAATATAGCATTGCATTATGCACATAAAAACTTACCTCGATACCAAAAATGGTGAAAAGGACCTAACCGTCAAATACTTGTTTCTCCCTCGTTCTAGGCTTGAATCTCATTTTTCTTGATCTATAATATCAAATTTACCTCAATTATTAGTCACATTATTCAATGTGACCCAAAAATCATATTATAGAAAATTATGTTTTTGCCCCTAAAGTTTGACATATTTACATTTTTGCCCCTAAGCACGAAAAATGAAATTTATTCAATTTCTTCGATTCCTAAGCCTAGCCGAACCTCTTTTATACTTATAGCAGTCCACATTTTTCATTAAATCACACTTTTATGACATATTTTATAACTTTTACAAATTAGTCCTTTTTTAGGCATTTTCACCGAAAATCACTTAGTAAAAGTCATTTCTCTAACCATAAACATGCATTTTCTACCATTAGATACAAAAATACATACATATTCATCATGGGTCAAAACCCTACACTTTAGCTGTATCTCAAATTAGTGGTAGAAATAGATAGATCTTGTTACGAGGATTTCAAAAACATGAAAATCATTAAAAACGGGGCTAGAATGGACTTACAATCGAGCTTGAAAGCTTGAAAAACCCTATACATGGTTTCCCCTTGTGAAATTCGGCCATGGGGTTGAAGATGGACAAAAATTGGCTTTTAATTTTGTTTTTAATTCATTTTAATTACTAAATGACCAAAATGCCCCTAACTTAAAAATATTCTATTTCACCTATTTCATGTTCATTTTTGTCCAAAAAATTAACCAATGGTATAATTACCATTTAAGGACCTCCAATTTAAAATTACATAGCAATTAAACACCTCTAGCTTCTAGAACTCAAGTTTTGCACTTTTAACGATTTAGTCCTTTTGACTAAATTGAGTGCCTAAACGTAGAAATTTTCGAATGAAATTTTCATGAAACATTCCATAAAAATCGTAGACCATAAAAATATAATAAAAATTTTTTTCATCGGATTTGTGGTCCCGAAACCATTTTTCGACTAGGCCCAAAATTGGGCTATTACATTCAGCACTATGTGGTACCTCTGGAACTGGTTGAGGAGCAAGTGGGGGAGGTTGTTGTATAGCAGGGTTTGTTCTCAGGTACTTTGTAAACCATTCATTCATCATTTGAAAGAAGGTCTGTTTCGCGTCCTCACTTCAGCCCTCAAACACGGGCCTTTCCCTATCAGACGCAGACGCAACTCTTTGAACTGAAGTTGAAGCATTACTCTCATCTTCCTCGGATTTAGCTATAGCTCAGTTGGATGACATTACTATATGAAAAATACATTTAAAATGATTACGAGTCATCACACTATCACAATTTATATAATGGCATGTATAGCTAAACTCGTGTTTGCTACGTCAAATCCGAGAATTGGCTAAACAGTAGCTCTGAAACCACTAAATGTAACACCCTTAACCCGTATCCATTATTGAAACAGGGTTTCAGAGCATTACCAGAACTTTCAGAACATTTTTCAAAAAAATTATGTAAAATACTATTCATTAGCCAAAAACATTCAAAACATCCCTCGATTGGACCCTCATGGCCCAATACAAGCATTAGAATCGAGTCGGGACTTAATCAAGAACTTTAGGAATTTTTCGCAACATTTCAAAATTTTTCTAAGGTCTAGGGCTCATATGCCCGTGTGGTCCAAGCGGCACACCCGTGTGACCCTCAGACACGCCTGTGCTAGAGGCCGTGTTCGACCCCGTGTAACTCTCTCACTTGTGCACACGGCCATGCCACACGCCCGTGTGCTAGGCCGTGTGGTTAATTAATTCAATTCAAAATTAGGTGCAGGTTTCACACGTCCATGACACACGCCCGTGTTCTAGGCTGTGTGGCACACACGGTTGAGACACACGCCCGTGTCTCTGCCTATATGCTCAATTCTGAGCATTCTGTTTCTCAAAATTAAAGTATAGAGGACACACAGCCTAACCACATGCCTATGTTACTAGGCCGTGTGTTACACACAGTCTAGACACACAACCGTGTCTCTACTCGAATGGATAAAATGAAGCCATTTCTAGCTTTATTTCTTACCCAAAATTTCACCCAAGTCCTACATTTGAAACATACAACCAATACCAACCATTCCAAGCATTCAAATTTAACAAACTTCATCATTCAACAGAACATATCATTATATGAATACATGTTTATACACTTAGCTTGGATTAACTTAGGCATTGGCATCATTTGATCACATATACATAACATATCACATATGAATATATCATCATAACCTACTTAATCATACCCAAAATAAGTCATTACTAGTCATTCCAATGGCTAGGTTACAAAATATCATTTTCATGCCACTAATGGCATAGTTGTCCTATATATGCCATTATACCAAAATGATTTTACTAAGTATACCCAAAATGACTAATTGATAGTGTGACGATGCTCTAGTGATCTCCAACCTTCATGAGCTTCCGAGCACTATAAAACTGGGGAAAAATAAAACAGAGTAAGCATTACATGCTAGTAAGTTCGTATAATAGAAACTAAACTTACCAATCCCATTTATTAAATCTATCATACAATAACAAGTTTTCCATCCATTTGGCTAAATTTTCTAAACACATGCATCCAATCAAACATGTTAGTCACAAAGTTTACATATACATCAAGAAGAACAGATGAGCTCATCATACAATACTCTTTCAAGACATTAACATTTCATCTCCTAATTCTCATGCCATGTCTAGAGTTATAAGTCCGTTGAATCATTGAAATTTCGATGGATGCTCAAGTAGTACACTCGAGGTGTACGATTCCATAATCCTTCAATTCTTATTCAATGATACCCATTAGGGTACTTAATTGACGAACACACTCTCAAGCCACATATCGTATAACAGGATTACCAGTCCAGGCTAAAGTCTTTATATAACGTATGCTCAAAGAGTTCAATTAGGGTTACCAATCTAGGCTAAACCCTAATCATAACGTATACTAGAGTGGTATTATATCAGGATTACCCGTCCGGGCTAAATCCTTTCTATAATAAGGCCAATAAGACTACATCCGGGATAGATCCTGTCCGCAACAAATATAGGACCTTATTCATTTTGAGAAAGCACATATATTCATCGGAATTCAATATTCAATCGGGACTTAACCCTTTTTCACCATTTCAAGCATGTATTATAGTTTTCATTGTAGCATTCCAATAATTTACATCAATATAAGTCACAAACTATATAACAAAACATTCAATTATACATATTTACAAGCTCAATTACGTGACACGAACTTACCTCGACCCTTGTTCGCGTTAGAAATCTACTAATCCGAAACCTTTTCTTTTCCTCGATCTAGCCTCGAATTAGTGTTGTTCGGATCTATATAAATGAATTTAATCATCAATTTCACACATTTCATATTTAAATGGACTCAATTTGCATCCTAGGAAAAATTACCATTTTGCCCTTAACTTTTCCATAAATTCCAATTTAATCCCTAGGCTCGGAAAATGGAACATGTGCAATTTACTCCCTATTCCAAGCCTAACCAAAATCCCATTACAAATTTTACAGCACTTGTATTCATAAAAATTCAAATTTTTTCTTCAATTTCACAAGTCTACATTTTAGTCCCTAAATCATATTTTCATCAAAAATCACTTTGTAAAAATTGTTTATCTATCAACAAACTTTCATTTTCTATCATAAATTTCTAATTTTTAGCATATACATCCTTGACCCATTTTTCATACCTTGATAACTTTTCAAATTAATCCCGCAACTAGATAGATTAGACTATCCCGATTTCAAAAATATCAAAATTACTAAAAACAGGACAAGAAAACTTACCCAATTAAGCCTTGAAAGTTCCTTCTCTCTCTCCTAGGGTTTCCATAGAATTTTGGGGTTGAAGATGACAAAATAAGATGATATTTTCTTTTTATCATCTTTTAATTTATTAATTATTTCATTTTCCAATTTAGTCCCTACTCTTTTCCAATTTTTCCATGGACGAGTCACCAAAAAATCCACATACTTTTCTTTAATGGTCTAATTACCATATAAGGACCTCTAGTTTTGAATTCCATAGCTATTTAATCCTTGTAGCTACTAGAATTCAACTTTCACATTTTATACGATTTAGTCCTTCTCGTAATTAAACACTTAATTGATAAAATTTTCGTATCAAAATTTTCACACGACGTGCCTATTATAATACGGGCTATATAATGAAATAAAAATAAACCTTCTTTTTGGGTAGGATTTGTGGTCCCAAAACCACTCTGATTTCACTGAAAAATGGCATGTTACAATAATAATCAAAAAATGCATGATATCTAGCTTAAGTAAAGTTTGAAATTGTTCCCAAATTTCTATTGCATTGTAAAGAAATCGTTTAAAAAAATAGCGATAAGGCAACTAGGTTTCCAAAATGACATGAATAATGATTTTTTTTCCGTTGCATTAGTTAACATTAAGTTTTTACAAAGTAAAGTGATGAACAAATGATTTTTCTAAAACAACACTATTAATAATAAAATGAATATAAGTACTGATGACCTAATAAATGATTTTTTAAACTAACTCAAAGTACAACTATGATTTTTTTCTCTAAAACAAGTTTATTTAAGGTCTTCAACAGTAATGTAAGTTAGCTTATCCATTTCAGTGGCTAATATAGCATTCTCAATCTAGCCATAACATCTAGGCCAGGTTAAGAAGGTTACACTTGTGACAGCCCTAATTTGACCCTAGTCAGATAGTGGTTTCGGGACCACAAAACCGAGTCATAAAAATAATTAACCGTTATATTCTATGTTTATTATATATGTAAATGCATGTGTGAAAGTTTCATGCTTTGATTTTGTCATTTGTATGTGAAATTTATAAGATAGGACTCATGTGATAAGACTTGAAAATGTGATAGGTAAATTTTAAAGTGCCAAATAATGCATGAACTATTGACATGGGGGACTTGCATGTCAAATAGACCACTTTTAATATAGTGGCCGCCATAATGATGGTTGATGGATAATATATGTTTTATTTAAGTATTATAATAAGTAATGGCATTATTTTGAAATAAAAAATAATTAGTAAAATAAGAAAAGATGATAAAATAATGGGTGTTCATCTTTCTTTCGTCATTGCGAAATTGAGAAAGAAAATATTGAAGAAGAAGCCAAGGCATTCGCCATGGTTATCTCAATTTAAAGGTATGTATTGTGATTTTTTTTGAATTGGTTATGAAATTAAATTGATAAGTACATAGTATAGTTAACCCATGGTTTAAATTCATGAATCATTGAACATATATCCATTCAGCAAGTTGATAAATTTGTGTTATTTTGATAAGTTTTTGGGAAGATGTTATTTATATGTTAAAGTAGCTTAAATGATAGTTGAATAAGTTGAATTCATTGTTGAGAGGTATGAATTGAAGTTGTCGTATGTATATATATGCATTTTGGAAAGAAAATTTTGTTGTTATTTGAGTTTTTATATATATATATGCACATTCGGTCATGGGGGGGATAAGATGAACTTAAAATGTTATAGATTGTTTTTAAGATTTGTTAAATTGTTGTGGTCATTGCCGAATATATGTTTAGTTAAAGAAATTTTTTAAAGTGTTTAGTTAATTAGTAGGTTAATGGTGTATGCACAAACTATTTGAAATATAAACTTTGTATGAGTATTAAAATATGTATATGAATTTGGCCTTGAGAGAATTTTTAGTATAAAATGCTTAAATTCTAGATAGGTTATTGCTTAAATGACCGAATGTGCCAAAGGTAAATGCATGTCAAATTGATCCATATGTGTTAAGGGAATAGGAATAAATATCGGTTTGATGAACTATATATATATATTCGGCTATATAGTTAAGATATGTACATGAAAATATGATAAGCCATATGAATTTTGTGTTAGTGTATGTGAACTAGATATTTAATGGATATTCAGCTAAAAGGGGTTAAAGGTTAAGTCACAGGAATTTTGGTGATATACATATTTGGTCCTTAGGGTTATATGTACTTTGGCTATGTGAGTTATGTAGTAAGTAAGTTATTTATTTGATATGTATATTCGGTCATAAAGGTATACTTGGAGAAATGTTTAATTAGATTGTATTATAATGTTTAAAGTGATTAAAATGGGTATGACCATTTCGTATTTGAGCTAAAGGTAGCTATATGACCTAGAAATCTCTTGCCATATTCGACCATAATCTAGCATGATGGGATTTTAATAAGCTAAATTTGTTTGAATTAGCTCAATAGCATAGAGGGGCAAACTCAGATAAGGGAAAAGAGAAAGTAATCGAATAGCTGTTGTAATCGATCGACGATATCCGAGGTAAGTTTTGAGTAGTCGCCTTTAGTATAAAAATTTATGATGTCTTGATATGTGTATATTAGATGAACTGTGACCTTTTGATTCTACTTGGATTAAGTTGTGTGATAAATAATCTAAGTATATGAACTATAGTCGAATGGTCAATACGGGTTAAGCTTAATTAATGAAATGTATACGAAGCTTATATTCGCATGTAGCAAATAACTACTAATGTGACATGTTCAATGAGATGTGTTAATATATGATTAAATATGCATGATACTTGAGGAATTGTATCCGGAATTAAAGACCCGTAGGCTATATGCTGGAATGTTATCCGGGCTTAAAGACCCACAGGCTATATGTTGGAATGTTATCTGGGC
Organism: Gossypium arboreum; assembly: GCF_025698485.1. Classification (NCBI taxonomy): domain Eukaryota; kingdom Viridiplantae; phylum Streptophyta; class Magnoliopsida; order Malvales; family Malvaceae; genus Gossypium; species Gossypium arboreum. The sequence goes on along the minus strand of NC_069075.1, from coordinate 61,252,751 downwards.
TTAAAGGCCCGCAGGCTTCGTGCTAGAATACTATCCGTGCTAGAGACCCACAGGCTACGAGCTGGTATTATACCGGGTTTAAATTCCCGCAGGCTGGTGCTAGAAATTTGTTTCAAGTTCTAAGACTTGACAGGTTTGATGCCAGTAAATTAAGTAAGATTACAACATTGAATATCCGCGGAAAACCACCGTCGAGTAAGTACTATATATTTAACATGTTAAGGTACGTATTATGTACTCATATGTGAAATGATTTTAAAGTGAATTATTAGTATTAAAAATGATATATATATATATATATATATATATATACGTGTGGATGAATACGGTATTTAAGAATAAGAGAATGACCTATTCGGTCAATGTATGTCATTATAAGAAAGTATGTGACTTAAAGTAATTGTATCAGCCATATACTATAGTTAAATATGTGCTGAAAATTTCTAGTGTAGTCATATATATATATATATATATATATATTCGACCAATAGGCTTTATAATTAGTGTACTTGTGTATATTCGGCCAAGTAATATATAATTAGAATACGAGTTCTGTGATACTTAATGTTCAATTTAAATGACAAGTTTTAATTGTTTGAAATGCTTAAAACTTACTAAGCCTCGAAAGCTTACTCTGTTCCTTATTTCTCTGTTTTATAGACTGTTGATTTTGGCCACCAACTCGGGAATCGTCTGCAATTTATCGTACTATCGATCTTTTTGGTACAGTTTTATTTTGGTCCTGATATGGCATGTATAGGTTTGGCTGAAGATAACTATGTTTTGTAATTGTAAATATTTTGGCCATATGAAAATGGCATATATATATAACACAAAGATTAATATGTATTCAGCTCGATCTCTATTTATGTTAGTTAATGTGGATGAGAAATTTAATGTTTAGCTCGGTAATACCTTTTTAGCCTAAATCCGGCGATCGGATTCGGGTTAGAGGTTTACATTTTATTGGTATCAGAGCTACGGTTTAGTCGATTCTAAGACTAACGTAGAGTGTTTGAGTCTAGCTATACATGCCATATAGTATTAATACGATAGTATGATGAATTCTGACAGTTAAAAAAATGTGTTTTCGTTTAGTAATGGATCCTGATCCCAATCGAGTGGTAGCTGATGATGTAGAGAGTGTAGCATCTGCTCCCGCGCATGGGACAGCGCCGATGGGCTCTCAACCTATCATAAGCAATCAGAACGACGAGGCCAGACAGGCTTTTTATAGTGTGATGAATGATTGGTTCAACCAATACATTCAAACTAATACGGCTGTTCCGCAACCCCCACTCCCGAATAATAAACCCCCTGCACCTACAATACCTCCGATAATTGATTAGATGAGGTTGAATCAGCCTCCGGTTAATAGAATTCAAAACCACGAGGCTACTGAATTTAAGGCTACAGATAGTGATGATGCTGAGCAAGCCGAATTTTGGTTGGACAATACTATCCGAGTGTTCGACGAACTGTCTTGCACACCCGATGAATGCCTAAAATATGCTATATCTTTGCTACGTGATTCTGCCTACTATTGGTGGAATACGCTGATTTCTGTTGTCCCAGAGAGAGAGTGATTTGGGAGTTCTTCCAAACCGAGTTCCGAAAAAAGTATATCAGCCAGAGATTCATCGATCAGAAACAGAAGGAATTTCTTGAACTTAAACAGGGTTCCATGTCAGTTACTGATTATGAATGAAAATTTGTGAGACTTAGCCGGTATGCTCGAGAATGTGTTTCTTCAGAAGGTATAATGTGTAAACATTTCGAAGATGGATTGAACGAAGATATAAAACTGTTTGTTGGCATTCTTGAAATCAGAGAGTTTGTAGTACTTGTCGAGTGAGCTTGCAAAGCTGAAGAGCTCAGTAAAGAGAAAAGAAAAGCTGAAGATGGAGATAGAGAGTTCCGTAAAAGATATTTGGGAAAGCCCTTTCGACAGTCACCGAAGAAATTTCGAGATGATTCGGACCGATCTAAGAACACTTCGGGCTTTTCTAGACAAGACCGTGATCGACCCCCTATGAGTACACGAGCCACTTCGGTTGCCAGTGTTGGAAACGATCGTCGGGACAGGACCGAGTGCAAGTATTGTGGGAAATGGCATTTGAGGAGTTGTAGATTTCATGACCGCTCCTGTTATAAGTGTGGATCAGCCGACCACTTTATCAAGGACTGCCTGAGATTGTCTGAACAGAATGTGAATCAGAGTGGTAAACCGGGTACTACTACAGCTCGTGGTAGACCCTCTAGGAATACTGGGAATGCTAGTGGCGGTCAGAGAGGGTCTAGAGATGCTACGACTAGATCTGAGGCTCGTGCTCCTGCTAGAGCTTATGCTATACGCGCACGTGAGGATGCTTCTTCGCCTGATGTTATTACCGGTACTTTCACTCTCTTTGATACTATTGTGATTGCATTGATTGATCCTGGTTCTACTCATTCATATGTATGTGAGACTTTAGCATCCAGTAAGACTCTACCTATTGAGTCTGCTGAGTTTGTGATTCGAGTATCGAATCCCTTGGGTCGATATGTGTTAGTTGACAAAGTGTGCAGGAAATGTTCCCTAATAATCCGAGGTTCCTATTTTCCGACTGATTTGATGCTTTTACTGTTTGATGAATTTGATGTTATTCTCGGTATGGATCGGTTGACTGTGCACGATGCAGTTGTGAATTGCAAAAGAAAGACTATTGATTTGAGATGTGCAAATGATGAAATAATACAATTTGAGTCTGCTGGCGTGAACGGGTTACCCACAATGATATCCTCGATGTTGGCTCAGAAATATGTAAAAAGGGGGTGTGAAGCATATCTTGCGTACGTACTTGATAGTAAAGAATCAGAAAAGAAGCTTGAATCAGTACCAGTGGTTTGTGAGTATCCGGATTTTTTTCCCGAGGAATTACCGGGGTTACCACCTGTTCGAGAGGTAGAGTTTGGCATTGAACTTGTACCTAGGACTACACCAATTCCGATAGCTCCGTACTGTATGGCACCAACGGAATTGAAGGAATTGAAAACTCAGTTGCAAGAGTTGACGGATAGAGGTTTCGGTCAACCGAGTTTCTCCCCTTGGGGTGCACCAGTATTGTTTGTGAAACAAAAAGACGGAACCATGAGAATGTGCATCGACTATCGTCAATTAAATAAAGTGACAATAAAGAAAAAATATCCGTTACTGCATATTGATGATTTGTTTGATCAGCTGAAGGGAGCCTCAGTGTTTTTAAAGATAGATTTGAGATCGGGTTATTATCAGTTGGGAGTTCGAAACTCAGATATACCTAAAACTACTTTCAGAACGAGATACGGTCACTACGAGTTCTTAGTGATGCCGTTTGATGCCCCTGTGGGTATTTATGGATTTGATGAATCGAATTTTCAGACAGTGTTTGTAGTTGTGTTTATAGATGACATCTTAATTTATTCACGCGATGAAACTGAACATGCCAAGCACCTGAGATTGGTATTACAGATTTTACGAGACAAGCAATTATATGCGAAATTCAGTAAATGTGAATTCTGGTTGAGAGAAGTTAGTTTTTTGGGGCATGTGGTATCTGCATCCGGTATTCGAGTTGATCCGAGCAAAATTTTAGCCATACTTGATTGGAAGCCTCCGAGAAATGTTACTGAAGTTCGGAGCTTTTTGGGACTTTCTTGTAACGCCCCCACGCCCGAGACCATCACCGGAGTCGAGCTTGAGGGGTTACCGAACTTAATTTATCAATTTAAGAACTTCAAATCATTTGTTTCTACATTCACAGCTTTCTAGCTACTCGCGTTACAGTTACAAGAAAAATCATATCTCGAGTTACAAAACTCAAAATCAAGATCCGTAAATTTTCCCTAAATCTAGACTCATATATCTATTTACTAATTTTTTTCTAGAATTTTTTATTGGGCCAATTAGTACAGTTTATTAATTAAAGTATCCCCTATTTCAGGTTTGACTACTCTGACCTCTGTGTATTACGAATCAGATATATCTCTATAAAAAATTTAAATGACTATGAGGTTTGTTTCTATTAAAACTAGACTCAATAAGGAATCTGTACATATAAATAAAAACTTCTAATTATTTTAGTAAAATTTATTATGAATTTTTAAATTCAGAACAGGGGATCTAGAAATCACTCTGGCCCTGTTTCAAAAAAGTTTAAATATCTCATAAAATATAATTTATATTCTGTTTTGTTCAATCCATATGAAAATATACTCATTAAGCTTCAATTTCATAACTTACTAATCATTTATTTCTATTTATACTATTTTTAGTGATTTTCAAATTCATGTCATTGCTGCAGCAATATTCATTTTAAGGCAAGTTTCATCTTTCCATGAATTTTTATGAACTAGATAACTGTTAAACTTCCATGATATCAAACATGATCTAAATTAGCCATCACCATGACTTATCAATATCAAACATTTTCTCAACCAAACATGGCCATATCATAAAATTATTTACACAAAATAGGTATATTGCTATACATGCCATACTTAAGTAGTTGTACAAGCCATTTACCAAGATAAAAGTCCTTTGGATAGTGTGATCGAACTTTCGACTGTCCCGATTCTGAGCCACTTGTTCAAAACTACAGTGAATGAAAAGGAAGGAGTAAGCATAAATGCTTAGTAAGTTCATATATAAATAACAAGTAACATAACAATACAAATATACCAAACAACTTTAGCATGGTACCACCAAAACATATATCACATCTTTAAACATCATTCATCATCTTACCACCTTATCGTTGTTGTAACTATTTTCAACCCGAGGGTTAAGAACATACCTGTCCAAAGTGTCCATTTCACAACACTTACCAAAACGTCACTTGCATCTTAAGTGTTCTTCCATTTCACTAGAAATTTCACCCGTTGAACACATCGAATACAACTCGGATACGGATAATTTGCACATAAGTGCCTCATATGTAATCAAGAAATCATGTAACCCGCCCCTAAGTGAACTCGGACTCAACTCAACGAGCTCGAGCGTTCGCATCCATAAATGAACTCGGACTCAACTCAACGAATTCGGATGCCTAGTTACATCTCACGAACTCGGACTCAACTCAACGAGTTCGGACATTTGCATCCATAAGTGAATTCGGACTCAACTCAACGAGTTCGGATGCTCAACCATCCTAGTGACATGCCACTTGTATCCTAATCTATTCCTAAGGTTCAAACAGGCTTTTTCCCTCAATCTCATATTTGTCGTCTTCCATGGAATATCGGAACCGATACTTGGTAGCAATTCATATTTATCAAGTAGTAAACATAATTTGCATATTACTCAACATTAACTACAAAGCATAATATTTCACGATTAAAAATCAGCGTATCGTATAATTAACATCAATAACTTAAAAATAACAATTATGCTACATTATTTACACATGAACTTACCTTGGTACCAAAATATAAAGATTTTGCAATTTAGTCCACAATCTTTTCTTTTCCTCGATCACGACTTGAATCTCATTTTTCTTGATCTATAATACCAAATTAATCTCATTTAATACATACATTCATCAAAACAGCATTTAATACGAACTTTGGAAAAATTACACTTTTGCCCCTAGGCTCGGGAATTAAACTTTATTCCTTATTCTTATGTTTTATAACATGCTGATCACTTTTCCCTTCTATGGCAACATCAAATTCTCTCTCTAACATATACTTGTGACTATTAGGTATTTTTGCCGATTAAGCCCTTTTACTCGTTTTCACTAAAAACTGAGTAGCACAAGTTGTCTAACATAATTTAAAACCCCATATTCTATCATAAAACATCAAAATACACAAATTTCACCGATGGGTATTTTTCCAAATATAAACCCTAGGTTGAATTATTGCTAGCATAAGCTTAATCGAGCTTCCGGGATTCCAAAAACGTAAATAACATTAAAAACGGGGCTTATGGAGCTTGGAAGCTTGAAACAAACTCTAGCTATGGAGAACCCTTGAAATTTCGGCCTAATGAAGAAGATGGACAAAAATTGGCTTTTAATTTTGTTTTTAATTCATTTTAATAACTAAATGACCAAAATACCCTTACTACTAAACTTTCCATAAATTCCTTCCATGTCCTAATTATGTCCATGAACTTAAAATTGGTCAAATTGCTATTTAAGACCTCTTCATTAATACTCCAAAACAATTTCATACTAAAAACTTCTAGAATGCAAGTTTTGCAACTTATTCGATTTAGTCTCTACTTTCAATTTAAGCACTTTAGGCATAGAATTTCATCACGAAATTTTCACACAATCATGCAATCATATCATAAACATCAAAATCATTGTAAAATAATTATTTCTATCTCGGATTTGTGGTCATGAAACCACTATTCCGATTAAGCCCTAATTCAGGATATTACAACTCTCCCCCCCTTTTAAGGATTTTCGTCCTCGAAAATCTTACCGGTAAACAGGTGTGGGTATTGGTTTCTCATAGTTTCTTCAGGTTCCTATGTAGTCTCTTCTACCCCATGCTTTTGCCACAACACTTTCACAAGTGCAACACTTTTATTTATTAGTTGTTTGACTTCTCGAGCTAAAATCTTAATCGGTTCTTCTTCATAAGTCATATCCGGTCACAGTTCAATTTTTGTCGGTGAAATTATATGTGAAGGATCCGAACGATACCGACGTAACATAGATACATGAAACACATCATGAATCTTCTTTAATTTAGGTGGTAACGCTAGCCGATATGCTACCGGTCCAACTTTTTCAATTATTTCATACGGTCAAATAAAACGCGGACTTAACTTGCCCTTTCGTCCAAATCTAAGGACTTTCTTCCATGGAGACACTTTCAAAAATACCTTATCACCAACTTGAAACTCCATTTCCTTTTGTTTCAAATCCGCATAAGATTTCTGTCTATCTGAAGCAGCTTTCAAACAATCTCGAATAACTTTCACCTTTTCTTCGGTTTCTTTTATTAAATCAACTCCATAAATCTAATTTTCCTTGAGTTCCGTCCAATACAATGGTGTCCGACATTTACGACCATATAATGCTTCATAAGGTGCCATCTTCAAACTCGTCTGATAACTATTATTATAAGCAAATTCTACCAATGGTAAGTACCTTTCCCAACTATCTTGAAATTCCAATACGCAACATCTGAGCATGTCTTCAAGAATTTGAATTACTCTCTCTGATTGTCCATCAGTTTGTGGATGAAAGGCAGTGCTGAAATTTAACTTTGTACCTAATGCTTCTTGCAACTTTTTCCAAAACCGTGAGGTAAACCTCGGATCTCTATCCGAAATGATTGAAAAAGGTATCCCATGAAGTCTAACAATCTCTCGGATATACAATTCAACCAACTTATTAAGAGAATAATCTGTACATACCGGAATAAAATGAGCCGATTTAGTCAGTCTGTCAACTATTGCCCAGATGGCATTTTTCTTCCCTGGAGTTAACGGCAACCCTGATATAAAATCCATAGTAATCCGATCCCATTTCCATTCAGGAACCATAATAGGCTGGAGTAATCCCGAAGGTACACGTGTTCAACTTTCACTTGTTGACAAACTAAGCACTTTGATACAAACTCGGAAATATCTCTTTTCATTCCACTCCACCAAGACATTTTCTTTAAGTCATTATACATCTTCGTACTGCCCGGATGAACCGCCAAACAACTATTATGTGCTTCATGCAAAATCTTTTGAATCAACTCATCATTTTTCGGTACACAAATCCGATTTTTAAACATCAAACAACCATCAGAACCGATTCAAATCGATCCGTATCGACTTCACTTTTTTTCTTTTGGCTAGCAAATCTTGATCATTTTTTTGAGCTTTAGAAATCTCTTGTAAAAACATCGGTCTTGCTCTTAACTCTGCTAGAATCGAACCGTCATCTAAAATTTTCAACTGAGTGTTCATAACTCTCAAAGCAAACAGCAACTTTCTGCTTAAAGTATCGGCAACCACATTCACTTTTCCTGGATGATAATCGATAACAAGCTCGTAATCTTTCAATAACTCCAACCATCTTCGCTGTCTCAAATTCAAGTCTTTTTGTGACATCAAGTATTTAAGACTTTTGTGATCGGTATATACTCGACACTTTTCACCATACAAATAATGTCGCCAAATCTTCAAAGCAAATACCACCGACCAATTCCAAATCGTGAGTAGGATAATTCTTCTCATGAGGTTTTAAGCATCTCGAAGCATAAGCCACCACTTTTCCTTCTTGCATGAGTACACACCCAAACCATTTAGAGAAGCATCACTATACACCACAATTCTTTACGATTCGGGTTGTATCAACACCGGTGCTTGATTAATAACTTTTCAATTCTTGAAACTCTGTTGACATTCTTCCGTCCATTCAAATTTAACATCCTTTCAAGTAGTCTAGTCATAGGAGCAGCAATTATACAAAATCCATTTACGAACCGCCGATAATACCCACTAGCCCCAATAAACTTCTAACTTCGATTCGTTTTTGGTGGTTTCCAATCAACAATGGCTGAAATTTTACTAGGATCAACCCGTATACCATCACGAAACAATATGACCCAAAATCCAACTTCCGGAGCCAAAATTCACTTTTACTAAACTTAGCATACAAATGCTTATCTCTCAAAGTTTGCAAAACTATCCTCAAATGCTCAAGATGCTCTGTCTCATCTTTTGAATAAATTAAAATATCATCTATAAACACCACAACAAATTTGTCCAAGTATGGCTGAAATATGCGATTCATTAAATCCATAAACACAGCAGGAGCATTTGTCAACCCGAATGGCATAACTAAAAATTCATGATGACCGTACCTTGTTCTAAAAGCAGTTTTAGGCACATCTGACTCTTTTACTCGCAGCTGATAATACCCAGATCTCAAGTCAATCTTTGAAAACCATGTCACTCCTTTTAGCTGATCAAACAAATCATCAATTCTCGGCAATGGATACTTGTTTTTGATTTGTCACCTTGTTTAACTGCCAATAATCAGCACATAATCTCATAGAACCATCCTTCTTTTTCACAAATAACACGGGAGCACCCCGAGGTGAAAAACTTGGTCTCACAAAGCCTTTATCAGTTAACTCTTGCAACTGCGACTTTAATTCTTTCAACTCTGTTGGTGCCATTCTATATGGAGCAATCGAGATCGGAGCTGTTCTCGGTATCAAATCTATACCAAATTCTACTTCCCTGACTGGAGGCAAACCCGGCAATTCTTCTGGAAATACGTCCGCAAATTCACACCGGCACTGATTCAACTTTCTTTTCAACTTATTTTGTATTAATTACATACGCCAAATAAGCTTCATAACCCTTTCTCAAATATCTACGAGCCGACATCGAAGAAATCATACTAGATAATGCCTCGATTTGTCGGCTCAACCGCATGAATTTCACCACTTTCACACTTTAATTCTATAACCTTTTCTTTGCAATTTATTATAGCATCATGCAATGTCAACCAATCCATACCCAAAATAACATCAAATTCATCAAACGGCAACAACATCAAGTCGGCCAGAAAGTAATGATCCCGAATCATTAAAGGGCATTTCTTGCTTACTTTATCAACTATCACGCATTTGCCTAACGGGTTCGACACTCTAATCATAAATTCGTGTTCTCAACAGGTATATTCATACTAGACACCGTTTAATGCATACGTATGAATGAGTAGAACCAGGATCAATCAAAGCAATAACATTAATATCATAAAGAGAAAATGTACCGGTAATCACATTGGGTGAGGAAGCATCTTCACGCGCTTTAATAGCATAAGTTCTAGCCGAAGCTCTTCCTTCAGATCTAACTCTCGCATCTCTGGCTACATTCTTCTTGCTTGTTTCACTTCCACTTTTCTGGATACCTTCCCTCGAGTTTGCACCACTAGCTTTTACACTCAAAATTTTTCTTTCTCGGCTCTCTGGGCGTCTCTAATAAAATGATCCGGAGAACCACATCGAAAACATTCATTTGCTCTGCACGGACCAAAATGATTTCTACCACACTGCTGGCACTTGGGTTTAACAAATCTCGAGTTCCCTACACTGGCTACAGAAGTATTCTTAGATTTAGGACCCACATTTTGCTTCTTAAAATTTCCATATGATTGCCCAGCTGAAACTTGGGAACGAGGATTCATATTTCTTGACTTTCCGGGTTGCTGTGAAGGTGCATTACTCATTGGTCTTTTCTTCCAATTTCGTGTTTCAGATTCTACCTTTTTCTTTTCCTTCAGTAATTCTTCAACCTTGTAAGCTCGATCGACAAGTACCACCATTTCTTTTAGTTCAAGGATCCCAACAAATACCTTAATGTCTTCGTTAAGCCCGTCTTCAAATCGTCGGCACATCTTGGCTTCTGTAGGAACATATTCCCTGGCATACTTACTCAATCGAACAAACTCTCTTTCATATTTTGAGACTGTCATATTACCTTACTTCAGCTCAAGAAACTCTTTACATTTTTGATCAATAAATCTTTCACTAATATATTTCTTCCAAAACTCTTCTTGAAAGAATTCCCAGGTTACCCTCTCTTTCGGTACCACTGAAATCAAAGTCTTCCACCAATTATAGGCTAAATCTCTCAACAAAGATGTAGCACATTTCAAACATTCTTCAGGTGTACAAGATAATTCATCAAATACCCGGATAGAATTTTCAAGCCAGAACTCTACTTTCTCTGCATCATCATCAATATTTGCTCTAAATTCTTCAGCCCCTTGTTTACGAATTCTATCAACGGGGGTTCTGTGAAATTTTATCATATCCACTCCTTGAGGCATTGGAGGCATAGGTTGAGGAATTGGGGGAGGTGGGGGAGGTCGTACATTTGGGTTCGTACGAACGAACTCAGTGTACCATGCACTCATCATTTGGAGAAAGGTTTCTCGATCCCTTTCTCCTCCTCCCTAACCAACAGTAGGAGGTGGGTTTTCAGTCGGCACTGCCCCTTCAGCCAGAGCTGGCGCATTACTCTCTACTTCATCTGCCACAGCTGGATCGGGATCCATTTACTATATAAAAATCAATCAAAAAGGTCAGAAGTCGTCACACTATCACAATTCATACATATGGCATGTATAGCAAAATCCATACATACAACACGTAGTCCGAGAACCGACTAAACCTGCTCTGATACCACTAAATATAACGCCCCCATGCCCGAGACCATCACCGGAGTCGAGCTTGAGGGGTTACCGAACATAATTTATCAATTTAAGAACTGCAAATCATTTGTTTCTACATTCACAGCTTTCTAGCTACTTGCGTTATAGTTACAAGAAAAATCATATCTCGAGTTACAAAACTCAAAATCAAGATCTGTAAATTTTCCCTGAATCTAGACTCATATATCTATTTACTAATTTTTTTCTAGAATTTTTTATTGGGCCAATTAGTACAGTTTATTAATTAAAGTATCCCCTGTTTCAGGTTTGACTGCTCTGACCTCTGTGTATTACGAATCAGATATATCTCTATAGAAAATTTCAATGACTATGAGGTTTATTTCTATTAAAACTAGACTCAATAAGGAATCTGTACATATAAATAAAAACTTCTAATTATTTTAGTAAAATTTATTATGAATTTTTAAATTAAGAACAGGAGATCCAGAAATCACTCTGGCCCTGTTTCGCAAAAGTTTAAATATCTCATAAAATATAATTTATATTCCTGTTTTTTTCAATCCATATGAAAATAGACTCATTAAGCTTCAATTTCATAACTTACTAATCATTTATTTCTATTTATACTATTTTTAGTGATTTTTCAAATTCATGTCATTGCTGCAGCAATATTCTATTTTAAGGCAAGTTTCATCTTTCCATGAATTTTTATGAACTAGATAACCTGTTAAACTTCCATGATATCAAACATGATCTAAATTAGCCATCACCATGACTTATCAATATCAAACATTTTCTCAACCAAACATGGCCATATCATAAAATTATTTACACAAAATAGGTATATTGCTATACATGCCATACTTAAGTAGTTGTACAAGCCATTTACCAAGATAAAAGTCCTTTGGATAGTGTGATCGAACTTTCGACTGTCCGATTCTGAGCCGGCTTGTTCAAAACTACAGTGAATGAAAAGGAAGGAGTAAGCATAAATGTTTAGTAAGTTCATATGTAAATAACAAGTAACATAACAATACAAATATACCAAACAACTTTAGCATGGTACCACCAAAACATATATCACATCTTTAAACATCATTCATCATCTTACCACCTTATCGTTGTTGTATCTATTTTCAACCCGAGGGTTAAGAACATACCTGTCCAAAGTGTCCATTTCACAACACTTACCAAAACGTCACTTGCATCTTAAGTGTTCTTCCATTTCACTAGAAATTTCACCCGTTGAACACATCGGAATACAACTCGGATACACGGATAATTTGCACATAAGTGCCTCATATGTAATCAAGAAATTATGTAACCCGCCCCTAAGTGAACTCGGACTCAACTCAACGAGCTCGGGCGTTCGCATCCATAAATGAACTCGGACTCAACTCAACGAGTTCGGATGCCTAGTTACATCTCACGAACTCGGACTCAACTCAACGAGTTCGGACATTTGCATCCATAAGTGAACTCGGACTCAACTCAACGAGTTCGGATGCTCAACCATCCTAGTGACATGTCACTTGTATCCTAATCTATTCCTAAGGTTCAAGCGGGCTTTTCCCTCGATCTCATATTTGTCGTCTTCCATGGAATATCGGGCCGATACTTGGTAGCAATTCATATTTATTAAGTAGTAAACATAATTTGCATATTACTCAACATTAACCGAAAGCATAATATTTCACGATTAAAAATTAGCGTATCATATAATTAACATCAATAACTTAAAAATAACAATTATGCTACATTATTTACACATGAACTTACCTTGGTACCAAAATATAAAGATTTTGCAATTTAGTCCACAATCTTTTCTTTTCCTCGATCACGACTTGAATCTCATTTTCTTGATCTATAATACCAAATTAATCTTATTTAATACATACATTTATCAAAAAACATTTAATCTGAACTTTAAGAAAATTACACTTTTGCCCTAAACTTTTGCATAATTACACTTTTTCCCTAGGCTCGGAATTAAACTTTATTCCTTATTCTTTTTTTATAACATGCTGATCACTTTTCCTTCTATGGCAACATCAAATTCTCTCTCTAACATATACTTGTGACTATTAGGTATTTTTGCCGATTAAGCCCTTTTACTCGTTTTCACTAAAAACCGAGTAGCACAAGTTGTCTAACATAATTTAAAACCCCATATTCTATAATAAAACATCAAAATACACAAATTTCACCTATGGGTATTTTTCCAAATATAAACCCTAGGTTGAATTATTGCTAGCATAAGCTTAATCGAGCTTTCGGGATTCCAAAAACGTAAAGAACATTAAAAACGGGGCTTATGGAGCTTGGAAGCTTGAAACAAACTCTAGCTATGGAGAACCCTTGAAATTTCGGCCTAATGAAGAAGATGGACAAAAATTTGCTTTTAATTTTGTTTTTAATTCATTTTAATAACTAAATGACCAAAATGCCCTTACTACTAAACTTTCCAAAAATTCATTCCATGTCCTAATTTTGTCCATGAACTTAAAATTGGTCAAATTTCTATTTAAGACCTCCTCATTAATACTCCAAAACAATTTCATACTAAAAACTTCTAGAATGCAAGTTTTGCAACTTATTCGATTTAGTCCCTACTTTCAATTTAAGCACTTTAGGCATAGAATTTCATCACGAAATTTTCACACAATCATGCAATCATATCATAAACATCAAAATCATTATAAAATAATTATTTCTATCTCGGATTTGTGGTCACGAAACCACTATTCTGATTAAGCCCTAATTCAGGATATTACATTGCTGGTTACTACAGACGGTTTGTAAAGGGTTTCTCGATGATAGCCACAGTAATGACGAAACTACTTCAGAAAGATGTTAAGTTTGATTGGTCAGAAAAATGTCAGAAAAGTTTCGATCAATTGAAAACTTATTTGATTGAAGCTCTTGTATTAGTGAAGCCCGAATCCGGTAGAGAGTTTGTCATTTACAGTGATGCATCCTTACTTGGGCTGGGTTGTGTATTGATGCAAGAGGGTCGAGTTGTAGCTTACGCATCGAGGAAATTGAAGCCACATGAGAAAAACTATCTGACCCATGATCTCGAATTAGCTGCCATCGTATTCGCTTTGAAAATATGGCGATATTACTTGTTTGGAGAGAGGTGTCATGTATATTCGGATCACAAAAGCCTCAAATATTTGATGACTCAAAGAGATTTGAATCTGCGACAAAGACGTTGGCTTGGGTTGTTGAAAGATTATGAGTTCGTCATTTACTATCACTCGGGAAAGGCTAACGTGGTTGCCTATGCTTTAAGTCGCAAGTCACTATTTACTTTGCGAGCGATGAATGTACACCTGTTTGTTTCATCCGATAATGTGTTAGTAGCAGAATTAATAGCCAAACTATTAGTGATTCATCAAATACGTGAATCTCAAAAAGTCGACGATGAATTGGTGGCTAAATGAGATGATTGTGTCTCAAATGTGGAATCAGAGTTTCAAATTAACGACAACGATTGTTTGAAGTTCAGAAATCGATTGTGTGTTCCAAGAAATTCAGAACTTATTTAGGTGATTTTGAGCGAGGCTCATAGTAGCCGAATGTCAGTTCACCCGAATAGTACAAAAATGTACAATGATCTGAAACGTCAATTTTGGTGGCTTTGTATGAAATGAGACATTTCTAACTTTGTTTGGAAGTGTTTGATATGTCAACAAGTGAAAGCGGAACATCAAGTGTCTTCAGGATTACTTCAGCCGATCATGATACCCGAATGGAAATGGGATCGAGTCACGATGGATTTTGTATCCGGGTTGCCATTGTCGTCAAGCAAGAAAGATGCGATCTGGGTTGTTATTTATAGATTGACAAAGTCGGCTCATTTTATTCCCGTACGTACGGATTATTCACTTGACAAGCTAGTCGAGTTGTATGTTTCTCAGATTGTAAGGTTACACGGGGTACCTATTTCTATTGTGTCGGATAGAGATCCGAGATTCACATCGCGATTTTGGAAGAAATTGCAAGAAACATTGGGTACCAAGTTGCATTTTAGTACCGCTTTTCATCCCCAGACTGATGGTCAATCCAAGCGGATAATTCAGATACTCGAGGATATGTTGAGATTGCATCCTTGAGTTTAGTGGTTCATGGGAACAGTATTTGCCTTTGATTGAATTCGCTTACAACAATAGTTTTCAATCAAGCATTAAGATGGAGCTTACGAGGCTTTGTACGGTCGTAAATGACGTACACCATTGTTTTGGACCGAGCTTAGTGAAAGTAAAATCTTCGGGGTTGATTTGATTAAAGATGCTGAGCAGAAAGTAAAAGTGATCCGTGAAAGTCTGAAAGCAGCTTCAGATCGTCAGAAGTCGTATGCGGATTTAAAATGAAAAGACATTGAATATCAGATCGGAGACAAAGTGTTTCTTAAAGTTTCACCTTGGAAAAATGTGCTCAGATTTGGCTGTAAGGGCAAATTGAGTCCGAGGTTCATCGGGCCATATGAAATATCCGAACGAGTTGGGCCGGTCGCATACAGATTGATTTTACCCCCTGAGCTTGAAAAGATTCACAACGTTTTTCATGTTTCGATGCTTCGACATTATAGATCAAATCCATCGCATATAATTAATCCATCTGAAGTTAAGATTCAATCTGATTTGAGCTATGAAGAAGAACCGGTTCGTATTTTGTCTCGTGAAGTAAAAGAACTACGAAATAAGAAAATCTCATTAGTGAAGGTACTGTGGCTTAAGCATGGGGTTGAAGAAGCTACGTGGAAACCTGAAGACTCTATGAAAGATCGATATCCTAACTTATTCACTGGTAAGATTTTCGGGGACGAAAATTCTTTATGTGGGGGAGAGTTGTGACAACTCTAATTTGACCCTATACGGAAAGTGGTTTCGGGACCACAAAACCGAGTCATAAAAATAATTAACCGTTATATTCTATGTTTATTATATGTGTAAATGCATGTGTGAAAGTTTCATGCTTTGATTTTGTCATTTGTATGTGAAATTTATAAGATAGGACTCATGTGATAAGACTTGAAAATGTGATAGGTAAATTTTATAGTGCCAAATAATGCATGAACTATTGACATGGGGGACTTGGATGTCAAATAAACCACTTTTAATATAGTGGCCTGCCATAATGATGGTTGATGGATAATATATGTTTTATTTAAGTATTATAATAAGTAATGGCATTATTTTGAAATAAAAAAATAATTAGTAAAATAAGAAAAAGATGATAAAATAATGGGTGTTCATCTTTCTTTCTTCATTGTCGAAATTGAGAAAGAAAAATATTGAAGAAGAAGCCAAGGCATTCGGCCATGGTTATCTCAATTTAAAGGTATGTAATGTGATTTTTTTTGTAATTGATTATGAAATTAAATTGATAAGTACATAGTATAGTTAACCCATGGTTTAAATTCATGAATCATTGAAATATATCCATTCGGCAAGTTGCTAAATTTGTGTTATTTTGATAAGTTTTTGGGAAGATGTTATTTATATGTTAAAGTAGCTTAAATGATGGTTGAATAAGTTGAATTCATTGTTGAGAGGTATGAATTGAAGTTGTCGTATGTATATATATGCATTTTGGAAAGAAAATTTTGTTGTTATTTGAGTTTTTATATATATATATATGCACATTCGGTCATGGGGGGGATAAGATGAATTTAAAATGTTATAGTTTGTTTTTAAGATTTGTTAAATTGTTGTGGTCATTGCCGAATATATGTTTAGTTAAAGAAAATTTTTAAAGTGTTTAGTTAATTAGTAGGTTAATGGTGTATGCACAAATTATTTGAAATATAAACTTTGTATGAGTATTAAATGATGTATATGAATTTGGCCTTGGGAGAATTTTTAGTATAAAATGCTTAAATTCTTGATAGGTTATTGCTTAAATGACCGAATGTGCCAAAGGTAAATGCATGTCAAATTGATCCATATGTGTTAAGGGAATAGGAATAAATATCGGTTTGATGAACTATATATATATATTCGGCTATATAGTTAAGATATATACATGAAAATATGATAAGCCATATGAATTTTGTGTTTGTGTATGTGAACTAGATATTTAATGGATATTCGGCTAAAAGGGGTTAAAGGTTAAGTCATAGGAATTTTGGTGATATACATATTCGGTCATTAGGGTTATATGTACTTTGGCTATGTGAGTTATGTATTAAGTAAGCTATTTATTTGATATGTATATTCGATCATAAAGGTATACTTGGAGAAATGTTTAATTAAATTGTATTAGAATGTTTAAAGTGATTAAAATGGGTATGACCATTTCGTATTTGAGCTAAAGGTAGCTATATGACCTAGTAAATCTCTTGTTATATTTGACCATAATCTAGCATGATGGGATTTTAATAAGCTAAATTTGTTTGAATTAGCTCAAGAGCATAGAGGGGCAAACTCAGATAAGGGAAAAGAGAAAGTAATCGAATAGCCGTTGTAATCGTTCGACGATATCCGAGGTAAGTTTGAGTAGTCGCCTTTAGTATAAAAATTTATGATGTCTTGATATGTGTATATTAGATGAATTGTGACCTTTTGATTCTACTTGAATTAAGTTGTGTGATAAATAATCTAAGTATATGAACTATAGTCGAATGGTCAATACGGGTTAAGCTTAATTAATGAAATGTATATGGAGCTTATATTCGCATGTAGCAAATGACTACTAATGTGACATGTTCAATGAGATGTGTTAATATATGATTAAATATGCATGATACTTGAGGAATTGTATCTGGGCTTAAAGACCCGCAGGCTATATGCTGGAATGTTATCCGGGCTTAAAGACCCGCAGGCTTCGTGCTAGAATGCTATCCGGGCTAGAGACCCATGAGCTCTGAGTTGGTATTATACGGGTTTAAATTCCCTTGTTGGTGCTAGAAATTTGTTTCAAGTTCTAAGACTTGACAGGTTTGATGCCGATAAATTAAGTAAGATTACGACATTGAATATCCGCGGAAAACCACCGTCGAGTAAGTACTATATATTTAACATGTTAAGGTACGTATTATGTACTCATATGTGAAATGATTTTAAAGTGAATTATTAGTATTAAAGAACGATATATATATATATATATATGTATATATGTGTGGATGAATACGGTATTTAAGAATAAGAGAATGACCTATTCGGTCAATGTATGTCATTATATGAAAGTATGTGACTTAAAGTAATTGTATGACCCATATACTATAGTTAAATATGTGCTGAAAATTTCTTGTGTATTCATACATATATATATTCGACCAATAGGCTTTATAATTAGTGTACTTGTGTATATTCGGCCAAGTAATATATAATTAGAATACGAGTTCTGTGATACTTAATGTTCGACTTAAATGACAAGTTTTAATTGTTTGAAATGCTTAAAACTTACTAAGCCTCGAAAGCTTACTCTGTTCCTTATTTCTCTGTTTTATAGATTGTTGATTTTGGCCACCGACTCGGGGATCGTCAGCAATTCATCCTACTATCGATCTTTTTGGTACAGTTTTATTTTGGTCCTGATATGGCATGTATAGGTTAGGCTGAAGATAACTATGTTTTGTAATTGTAAATATTTTGGCAATATGAAAATGGCATATATATAACACAAAGATCAATGTGTATTCAGCTCGATCTCTGTTTATGTTAGTTAATGTGGATGAGAAATTTAATGTTTAGCTTGGTAATACCTTTTTAGCCTAAATCCGACGATCGGATTCAGGTTAGGGGTGTTACAACACTTTTAGTCATTTGCAAACACTACTACAGACTCTCATTAGGTTCATATGAACTTATGTGTGTTTTATCTTGAATGTAGCGTCTAGGAAAGACATGAGAATCGTTTGGAAGGATCATGCCAAACATTGTTAAGTCCTATGCGAAGGGTGTCGTGATTGTATCATGGATATAAAGAGACACCCCTGGAGGCCACACCTCATGGATTAATTTATTGTCTGTAGTATAGTCTCAAATTAAAATTTGTAAATACTTATGCATGTTTAGTAAGGTCTAATGACTGTAATAATTTAATGCTTGTATGATAAGGAATATCATAGTAGTTTAAATTTGGGATCTGACGTTATTCCTAGAACTAAGTAAGATTGAATACAATGTATGTATAATTTAGTATTATCTACGTCTGTAAGAAAATCAGGTTAGAAAATTTATGAAAAATGGGAAACAATTTTGAAAGGACTTGGAGTTGCTCAATAACATTTATGACTTGTCATGCCAATTGAGAATATTATTTTCAATACGAAACACTTAAAATTAAATATGTATATTTGATTGAGGAATTTTGAAATTTATTAAGTTATATTAAAATATTTGAAAATCGAAGTTAGACAAAAACTTATTAAATTTAAATTTATATAAATTAATAAGTATTTTGTATTTAAATGTTGTTGATTCTAGAATAAATTTATATTATGTGAACTTTGCTTTTAAATATTTATAAATTTAATTTTATTAACAAAATATTATGTTAATAAAATTTAAATTTAAATAAGATAGCAGTATTATTTAAAAGTCTAAAGTAACTTTGATTTTTACACTTATAGCTGTGTGCGCGTGAGGTGCAAAGTTGGAAAGGAAAAGAAATAAAAAGAAATAATATTAATTCATCATGATCTTTTTAGAGAATACAAATAGTTAAAATTGACTTAATAGGTTGGGTTTGGTTGTGTTAATATTTTAAATTAAAATAGTACATTTAATCAAACAACTAATAATTTAAAATAAATTCAGGAAAGAATTTTAATGTTTTTATAAAGGAGAGTGATTCACTTATGTAAATGTAAAATATAAATAATTTTATATACTTTCGTAATTTTTGTATGATTAATATTTTAATAATTTTAATGTCATATTTTATGTTTCATTCATATTAAATATGTCAAGTTTTAAATAAATTAAAATGTCTAACTATTTGTTTTGAGTAAAACAAATTAAACTATTAAATATATATTAACAAATACATCATTAAGGATCAATGTGATAAAGATATTAAAGCAATTTAAAAACTTTCATGTATTATAAGTACAATTATACTAATAAAGTTAAAGATTAATTTATTCTTTTTATCCAATAATTGTTAAAATATTAATAATTCAAAAAAACTCTAAAAGAATATGAAAACTAACATGAAAAAACCAACTAATTTAATATTTTCAATGATTTAAAATTCTAAACTCCTTTGATGCTCCATAATAAGAAAAAGAATGAAATTCATTTGTATAAAAAAACTAAAATGATAACCAAAATAACAAGTTACTTGTAACTTAATGTAGAAATTTTATAATTATTTTTATTTTATTTAACATTATATTAGATTTTAAGACTTGAAATATTTTTAAAATAGCATATAAAATAAAATTATGGTTATTAAATTTACATTGACCGAACAATTTAATTACTTAGATGGAAGATTTGAGGATGAAATTAAATGCACCACCGTAAGGTTAGGTAGGTATACTCTCAATCTCAAAGCGGCAAACAAATTAAGAGATAGGTAAAATACTGCTGACTAACTTCTAAAATAAGTACGAAAATAAATCCATCAAAAAATTTACTTAAAAGAAGTTGAGGTGACTTTAGGCCTGAATTTACCGAACAAAAATCAAATCAAATCCTTTTGACATCTATCACGGCAAAAATTCCGTTTCATTTAATAACTATTCGAAAAATATTACAGTATTAACAAGCATAGCGCTTACTCGCTGGGCCAGGGTAGATAGTGGAGGAGACAATCAAACATATGATGAGAAACACCAGAGCACACGACTTTATAGCACTTAGTAGAAAAACGAAAGGAAGGATTCGTACTACCTCTTTAACAATTAATTAACAAAAACATGCATGTCTTATTGTATAGTCATCTTAATTTGCTTTACTGGAAAGGGCAAAGAAAGCACTAAACAAGGATAATCTATTTTATTTAAGCGCGGTCCTTGTTCTCCTCCTATTCCAGGACAACTGGAATGCTCTGCTCATGCCTGAAAAAATTACCGGGATCAACTTTGCTTTTTATTTTTACCAATCTTCGGAAATTGCCCTTGAAATACATGGCGCCCCAAACACTAGCCTCGGTGAAGCTAGCGTTCTTGTGGTTCATTCCCAAATCGAGGTCTCTGTAATTGACATATGCCGCCCTGGGAGATGTTGGAACATAAGCACTCATGTAATCATACAGCCCCTTAATCCAATCCATGTGCTTTCGGGTGGCGCCCTTGCTTCCCTCGTACCAGGAGGTCACGTACTGGATTTTGAATAAGTTACCTCTTCTGTGAGGGAAAGGAATTGCAGAATCCGAAATGTTTGCCATCATTCCTCCGTAAGGGTTCCATATCATCAACGGAGACTCTTCTTCCAACAACATTTCCCACAGCCTCCCAAGAGCGGTTTCAGGGATAGGTTGTTGCACAAAATCAGATTTGGCTTTGAAATAATTCTTGAATAAAGACTTTCCTTCCAGCAGTACTTCTGGAGGTGTTTCACTTGGGAACCCAGCTATGTAGAGCACAGATTTTATCCAGCTTGTTTCGATACAGTCTTTTCGCGCCAAACCCAACTCCGGGAAGCTTTGGTCCATTACTTGAAGGAGCCTCTCAGCATCTCCTAGATACAGGGCATTGTAGGCTGTTGTCACTGTTCTCTTACCTTTTTGGCTTGTTTTTGTAACTTGAATGACGACTCTGATGAAAAGATCATCATCCAGCTTATCTGCAACTTGCTGCCATCTATATAGGATCTTTGTGGCACCTTGTTCCAATGTCTTCGGAACTGTGAAAACAGTTACTGTTTCTGGAACAGCAACCAGCTTTATTTTCCATGAGAGGATGACACCGAAGCTTGCTCCTCCACCTCCTCTGATTGCCCAAAACAGATCTTCGCCCATGGCTGCTCTGTCGAGGATTTCGCCATTAACATCAACAATTCGAGCATCAAGGACATTGTCCGCACCAAGACCGTACTTTCTCATCATGGAACCATATGCACCTCCTGTTATGTGTCCACCAATGCCTAGGCTTGAGCAAAGACCGGCAGGGAAGCCATGAGTCTTGCTTTTCTCAGAGACTCTATAATAAACTTCCCCCACCGTGGCACCAGCTTGCACCCAAGCGCTATTGTCATCGATATCGACATTGATGGACCGAAGCTGGATAAGATCTAACAAAATGAAAGGTGTCTCTATTTCAGATGCATAAGAGAGGCCCTCATAGTCATGTCCTCCGCTGCGGAATCTTAGGTGAATTGCAAGTTTTTTTGCACAAATAACAGCAGATTTGACATGAGACTCATAGACAGGTATGAAGATAAATTCGGGCTTTGGCACTAACGGCATCAAGTACCTGAGGTTTTGTGCAGTGGAGTTGAGGACAGAAGTAAATGAAGAGTTGGTTTGGAAGCAAAAAGCAGAGATGGGAATGGGATGCTCAGAATTGGCATCAAGGCATTGCATGAAGTTTTCTTGAACAGACTTTGAAGTTGCCGAGAAAGCTGAAAGCAGGACTAGAAGTAGTGGAAGAATCATAGTGCTAGAGAATGCCATTCTCACACTTTAATTCTGTTGTAATAAGCTATTCTTATAGAGGAACTATGATATTCTTTGATCGACCAACACGTGTGAGTGAGCTAATACTAACGTCATGACTGGGTATAACTTTCTACTTAAAAGCCTATTTTAGTAATGTTTCGCCAAAGTATTTTTGGAATAAAAGAATTTTTGATCAAATAATTTTTGCAGAGAAATTTTTTTCTCCCAAATTAAAAATTTGACTCAAAAACATCTTTTTCACAACTTAAAAATTTTAGGCTCTCTCCAAAAATGTTTTTTTTTTTCCTTAAAGCACCTTTCACAAGCATTTAAAACTAAGCGTAAGTCTACGTAATTTCTATTTCTATGTTTGTTTTTACACTATGTTTCGATTGAGAAACATAAAAAAAAAAAAAGTCAAGTAATTTACCTTATTTGAATAGTGTATTTTTAAATATGAAAAAATTGAAAACACCGTACTTTTAATACTTAATTTCCAGAAAGTGAGAGGAAAATAAATAATAATATTCTAACTTTTGACAGAATAATATATTTTTCGAACGTTATTGCCATTATTTTGTTTATTTTAATTACTTTTTATTTTAAATTTTCTCTTACTAATCTATTGGATTTTACTCAATTTTTAATAGCTTCTTAGTTTGTTGTAAATGATTCTAATTATTTATTAAAATTATTATTTTACTTTTTGGATTATTATAACCCATCTTGTATCAATTTCATAAACTAATCAAATTATTTTATATTTACTGATGGTTGAAAAAAGTGGAGTGTACTTCTTTTTAAATATTTGGATTAAATTTGAATCTTGTAATTATCATTATTGGAAGGACTTTACCTAAATACTATGTTGACTTAAACAAAATTAATCTTAGGCAGATAAAACAAACGAGGCCACATGTGCTTAAATTAAAAGAAAATATTTTCTATTTTTGAATTATCAGACCTCTTCAATTTTTCCAAAAATTATATCAAATTAACAAGTATACCAAATTAATTTATACTTTTTTTAACACTAGTACTTATTGTTTTATGTATAAAATTGAATTTTTTAATTTAAAGCTAAAGTGATTTTATACTATTTCATAATATTTATTAATATTTTAACAATTTAACCGTTACATTTCATACTTCATTAATGTAAATCATGCATGTAAAATTTATCATAATTAAAATTTTAACTATTTGTTGTATATAAAAACTTTGAAGCATTAAATATATAGAGAGATACAATATTTTAGATTAATATGATAAAGATATTAGATTGATTCAAAATTTTACAAGTATGACAAGTACAAATATCTTTATAAATTTAATGGTTAGATTGTTAAACTATTAACCACATAATAAATTATGGATGGATATAAAACCACTTTAGTTTTACACCAATGTAAGTGGACCTAATTACATTATTTAAGTAAGATTGCAATTAAAATTTTATTTAAGCAAATCATTTACTATAATACCCTTAAAATTCTCTAATTTATCAAACAACCCTTTTCTAATAATTATGTTTGTATTCCAAGGAAATTTTTTTTATTTCTCTATTTATTTGAATTTAAACTTTAGGAATGTCATAAGTGAACAGTTTGAGTCATTTTTTAGAATTTTGGACTTAATCAGATAAAAATATGATGAAGATATTTTTTCATTGGCACTTATGGCTATTAATGTATTAGTGTTTATAAGCATGTGTGGTGATGGGATGAAATTTTTATTTTTAAAACCAATTTTATATTGAAAAGTGAACAATTTGAGTCATTTTTTAGAATTTTGGATTAATCAGATAAAAATATGATGAGGATATTTTTTTCATTAGCACTTATGGCTGTTAATGTATTAGTGTTTATAAGCATATGTGATGATAGGAGGAAATTTTGATTTTTAAAACCAATTTTGATATTGAAAGTTAATCACCCATTTAAATTTGGTTTGACCTTTGACAAATGTTGGTATGTTTAAATACTTGATTATTTCAAAAGGAGTTACCTCCACTTGTTTTCTTCCTCATGCTGTGCCCCTCTCTTGCAAGAGAGAGATTATCTCGTTCATTTGTTTGTTATTTTTGTCCATTCTCCACTCAAACTTCCATAAAATTTCTTTAGTTATCCTACACTCATCTTAAAGAAACTTTATTCGAGCGATTTTCGTTCATCATCTTCATCACCTGAGACTAAGCCTTGGCCTGTGAGGAGGCCTTGGAGATTGAAGAAGGAAGAAAAGCTTTCTTCCATAGTAATGATTTAAAGGTACATTCTCAAGGGACCTACTATTTATACTTTGTTAATTAACGTTAAAATATATTAAGTTTGGTAATTAATAATTGAGGAAAGTTTGTCATAACCTTATGTAAGCATGGCATGGCTATAATGATGAAATGAAAATTGATGTGCTTTGAGAAAAATGTGCAATATAATGGAAAAAATGTGTTTAGCCTTTTATTGAACCTTCATGATCTACTATATGTAGATGGATATTATGTAACTTTTACAATTGTGAGAACTTATGTTATTCATGTCTCGTTTCTTGAAATAAGTAATTATAAGTATGAGATAAAAAATTAAGTTATGGACATTGGATCTAGGACATGAGAATTTATGCAAAAGTTCCATGTGTATCAAAATGGAGTTAGAATGTGTTTTGATATCTCAAATTAATTTAATTCCATTCAACATTGCGAGTTGAATTACAAAAGTTGGACTTATGTGGATGAATGTAAAATAATGAAAATGGGCATGTGGTTTTGTTATTAACACCGGAGCATATCCTCAAGAATCTGAATTATTCGCTTAGATTGACCGTCAGTTTGCGGGTGAAAAGAAGTACTAAAGTTTAACTTTGTACCTAAAGCTTCTTGCAACTTTTTCCAAAACTGCGAAGTGAACCTTGGATCTCTATTCGATATAATCGATATAGGCACTCCATGCAATCTAACAATTTCACCAATATACAAATCAGCTAACTTATCAGGTGAGTAATCAGTACGTACTGGAATAAAATGAGTGGACTTCGTTAGCCTATCAACCACAACCCAAATGGCATCTTTCTTTTCCGGTGTCAAGGGCATACTTATCACAAAGTCCATAGTGATTCTATCCCATTTCCACTCGGGAACCATCACAGGCTGAAGTAAACTCGAAGGTACTTGGTGTTCAGTCTTTACTTGTTGACAAATCAAGCATCTCGATACAAACTCTGAAATGTCTCTTTTCATTCCCTACCACCAATACATTTTCTTCAAGTCATTATACATCTTTGTACTGCTTAGATAAACAGATAAACATCTACTATGTGCCTCGTGTAAAATTTTCCGAATAAGCTCATCATCTCTTAGTATACATAATCTATCTCGGAACATCAAACATCTATAAGAACTAATCCGAAAATTTGATTCCATACCCGATTCACATAGGACTCTTTTGGCTTGCAAATCACTGTCACTGTAACACCCCTCGCCCGTATCCCTCACTGGAACAGGGTTCGAGGTGTTACCCGACTTAAACTCAGTCAATCACACAAAAACTGTGCTGAAAAATTTCAATCAATTTAAAACTTTTCTTTTCACATGCAATCTATCCCATATATGAGCTTACGAGGTCCAAAACATTAAAACCCTATACATGCTATAGACTCGAAATACTAGGATTTACTTACACCGATATCGTGAGCTCGACAGTGTGATAATATCTCCGACGAACTCCAACCCGAGCAGGTAACTAAAGTCAACAATCTATAAAACAGAGAAATGTAACAACGGAGTAAGCTTTCATAAGCTTAGTAAGTCTTAAGCAATGCAAACAAATAAACGCAATTATACTTCGATTATTTAATTTCTTAAGAGGCCAAATTCTAAGGATATTGCCATCTGGCCGAATATACACAAGCACATAATGCACGTTCAACATTCTTATCACACTTAATCTGAATTCATATAACATATTTTTATCAAATACCCTCACATACTTTCACAGCTTGACCAGGTGTATCATGATCATAGGTATAGTTTTAACATTTATTCACGTACGTATCACATTACTCCCTTATGATTCACTTCAAATCAAACTCACATATAAGTACATCTGCGTACACGCCCACTTTACGTATTAAATGTATTCATTTGACAATCTAGCACGAGGTACCTTAGTCATAGGCTTTTCTCAAATCACCGGCATTTAAATCGCTAGGCTCGAGGCCGATATCATTTCACCGGCTTTATAGCACTGCTAGGCTCGAAAGCCGAAATAGTATCTTACCGACATTATAGTCGCTAAGCTCAAAGGCCGAATAATCAAATCAACAAGTTCCATATAACATATTCATATCAATTGAGTACTAACATCATTCGAACATATATATAATTATACATCTCAAACATTTTTCTTTCATCTCATTTTCACACTTAACATTTGATAGCTTATGCATAACATTTCACTCACATTCATTTCAAACTTATCATTTGATTATAAAAGCACATTGCATATTTACCAACATGTTATACTTGCCATTAGGCCATATAAGCATGATACAATACACTATCATTTCATCTTTAACATTCGGCTAAACCCTTATCTTACAAGGAACACTGAATTCACATAACTTATCATTTCACCGGCATTACGTCTACTAGGCACGAAGGCCCGAATACACATCACCGGCACGAAGCCTGCTAGGCACGAAGGCCCGAATACACATCATCGGCACGAAGCCTGCTAGGCACGAAGGCCCGAATATAATACCAGCACTAGGCCTGCGGGATATTATCCTGGATATAATACCAGCACAAAGCTTGCGGGATTTAACCCGGATATTTTACCAGCACGAAGCCTGCGGGTCTTTAAGCCCGGATACACATCAAATATCATGCATATTTAATTATATATTAACACATCTCATTCAACATATCACATTTCCATTTCACCATTCAAACTTAACCCATAGTGACCATTCGACTATAAGTCATATGTATAAATTATTTATCGCGGAACTTAGTTCAAGTAGAACCAAAAGGTCACGATTCATCTAATATATACATATTGCTCACTGATTCGCACACAACCTTTCAAATTAGCAATTATAAGATGGTTCCGCACATAGCCCATCCTTATCGATAATTTAAGATGGTTTTACCCTTACTCACATATATGTCATAGGCATTTTTACCTATGCTTCTCAATTCACATTCATGATTCAATTGCAATCGATTTAACATGCCTAAGTACATATCGCATACCTGAATAATTTACTTTACGGAATGAATCCACATATCGTATTAGCCCATAGTCTTATAGCACCACACTTTTAATGGTTTACCTCATCGAAGTTCACATTTAATCACTTTAGTGCCAAACCATATTCGGCTATCATAAAGGACTAATAATAATAATAATTTTATACACATCATGGTTTCCTTTAGGTATTTAATAATCACAAATCGTGATATCTCCACCAGCACATATACGGCATAGTTTATTCATTGTAACACTCATTTAGTGCATCAAATTTCCAAATCCAATTCAACTTAAGCATAATAGCCATAATCGACATAGCCTTAAATCATTACATATTAAGCACATTAACTAAATAAAATTTACATTCCCTTTACCATATTAATTTAACTCTTGGGCATATAAAAAGGAATCAGGCTTAAACACTTAAGAACTTACCTCAAATGTTGCCAAATGATTACAACGGCTATTCGATTACTTTCTCTTTTCTCTTATCCGAATTTGCCCCTCTATGCTCTTTAGCTTAAAATTTAAAGATTTTAAACTAGTCATATTCGACTATTCAAGCATCACTTTCAAAATATAATATATATATATATTCAAATTTCACACCTACTGATCATAGTAAGCTTATAAGAAATCAATAAGCAACTCATTAACAAATTTTTGTCAATGTTTATCACATAATAATCATAATTTCACTGCAAGCTGTCTTCCTGAGCAACAATCACTAAATCATTTATAATTGGAGCTACGAAACTCCAAATCAAGTTCTATTAATTTTATATGAAAATAGACCCATATATATTTTACCCATAAAATTTTCAGGATTTTTGGTTTGGCCAATCAATACCATATTTTTCTTAAAGTTTCCCTTATTTCACTGTTTGACTAATCTGACCACTCTTCACTATGAATCAAATTTCTCATTGTAAAAAATTCAAAATATATTCTCGTTTATTTCATTTGAAACTAGACTCATCAAGGAGTCTAAACATATAAACTTCATCTTATAACCATTTTTGTAAAATTTATAATGATTTTATAAATACAGAACAGAGGATCTAGAAGTCATTCTGACCCTGTCCCACATCACTTCAAATATCTCATCATCGGAAATTATTCTGCTTACACGGTTTCTTTTATAAGAAACTAGACTCATTAAGCTTTAATTAAATAATTTATTCATCTTCTAACTCATCTCTCATAATTTATGGTGATTTTCCAAAATCACATTACTGCTGCTGTCCCAAGCAGATTTATTACCGATTCACTCTTTCACACGTACCTTGCATGCATGTTATTTAAACATGCATATCACAAATCAATCATCACGTACCTATAACTTCACTTAAGCATAATCTTCCTTTCATCATTTTAAAGCACAACATTACTCAATATTATCCAAGTTCACATTCGGCCATAATACACACAACATGTTAGCCGATTTTTCCCCTTAGCATCTAAGGCACATGCATGCTCATTTGCTTGGCTCAACTTCATCTATTCTCCAGTTTTCATCAAAAGAACATGAAACAACAACCATTTCTCTCATTTCCATTCATGACCGAATGCTCACAACACAACCAAATATCAAAAATATGCTTCATGGGTTAAGGTAGAAACAAGAAAAACCCATGAACATCAAAATAGAAGCAAAGCACCATGAACTTACCTTGGATTTTCTTCCTCAAGTGACCAAACATTCAAAAGCTCTTTTCCTCTCCTTTCTCTTCCATTTTTGGCTATCATGAACAAGGATGGACAAAAGTTTTCCTTCACTTCCTTTTGTTACTCTTATTATTCTAATTATCCAACAATTTATGACACAAAATGGCATATAATATTTGTGCCATACTCATGCCATAATTTCAATAAAAAAATTTGCACATGTTGTCTACCACCAACATGATGGCCGGCCACTACATGTAAAATGGGAGGTTTGACATGCAAATCCTCCTATTTTACACTACAAATTATTTGGCCACTACAATTTGGCCTATAGCATTTTCAGAAATTTTCACATAGGTCCTATTTCATAATTTTACTCTCAAATGACAAAATCAAAGCATGAAATTTTCACACATGCACTTTCACATATAATAAACACAGAATATAACATTTAATTATTTTTGTGACTCGGTTTTGTGATCCCGAAACTACTTTCCGACTAGGGCTAAATTAGGGCTGTCACAGTCACATTCCTGAGCTTCACAAATCTCTTGGAGAAACATTGGTCTAGCTCTCAATATAGCTAAAATCGAACCATTATTGGATAAGGTCAACTGAGTGTTCATAGCTCTCAAAGTAAACAACGACTTCCTACTCAATGCAACGACAACCATATTCGCCTTTCCCAGATGATAGTCAATCAATAACTTGTAATCTTTTAACAATTCCAACCATCTCCTTTGCCGTAAATTCAAATCCTTTTGAGTCATTAAGTACTTTGAACTTTTATGATCAGTATAAACATCACATTTCTCACCATACAAATGATGTCTCCAGATCTTCAAAGCAAACACAATGGCGATTAGCTCCAAATCATGTGTTGGATAATTTTTCTCATGCGGTTTCAATTACCTCGAGGCATAAGCTATCACTTTGCCTTCTTGCATAAGTACATAACCCAATCCATTCAAGGATGCATTACTATAGATCACAAATTCTTTTCTCGGCTTAGGTTGTACTAAAATCGGTGCTTCAGTCAACAATGCCTTCAACTTCTCAAAACTCTGTTGAAACCTTCCTGACAATTCGAACTTGACATCCTTCTGTAGCAACTTTGTCATTGGAGTAGCAATAATAGAAAATCCTTTAACAAATCATCTATAATAATCGGCTAAGCCTAAAAAGCTTCTAACCTCAGATACATTCCTCAGTAGTTTCAAATCAACAATCGCTGAAATCTTACTCGGGTCAACTTGAATACCATTACCCGAAACAATGTGTCCCAAAAATCTAACTTCTCGAAGCCAAAACTCAATTTTACTAAACTTAGCAGACAACTATTTATCTCTCAAAGTTTGTAAAATAGTTTTCAAATGCTCAGCATGCTCGGACTCATTTCGAGAATAAATCAAAATATCATCGATAAACACAACCACAAACTTATCTAAGTATGGTTTAAAAATTTGATTCATTATGTCCATAAACACAGTGGGAGCATTCGTTAAACCAAAAGGAATAACCAAAAATTCATAGTGACAATACCTCATCTGAAATGCAGTTTTTGGCACTCCGAGTCTTTAACTCTCAACTAATAGTAACTGGACCTCAAGTCTATCTTTGAAAACCATGTGGCCCCTTTCAATTGGTCAAACAAATCATTTATTCTCAGAAAAGGATACTTATTCTTTATGGTCACCTTATTGAGTTGTCAGTAATCAATGCAAAGTCTCATAGAGCTATCTTTCTTTTTCACAAATAATATTGGTGCACGCCACAGAGAAAAACTAGGTCTTGTAAAACCTTTATCCGTCAACTCTTGCAACTAAGATTTCAACTCTTTTAATTCTATTGGAGCCATTCTGTACGAAGCAATTGAAATAGGTGCAGTGCCAGGGACTAACTCAATACCAAATTCAACTTCTTTAACTAAAGGTAATCCTGGCAACTCTTTCGGAAACACATCCGAATACTCACATACAACTGACACTGACTCAATCTTTAACTCAGACACTTTGGTATTCAACATAAAGGCAAGATAAGATTCACATCCTTTTCTCATATACCTTTGAGCTGTCATAGAAGAGATCACAATTGGCAATCTATCCGATTCATCTAATTCAACCCGAAGAATATCACCACTTTTACATTTCAATTCAATAATTTTTCTTCCATAATTTACTACCACATCATGAATGGTCAACCAATCCATACTAAGAACTACATCAAATTCATCAAAGGAAAAAGCATAAGATTAGCCGAAAAACAGTGACTTCTAATCATCAAAGGATAATTCTTACATTCTTTGTCAACTAACATATCCTTGCCTAGAGGGTTCGACACTTTTATCACAAATTCTGTAGACTCAACAGGCATACTTATACTAGATACCAATTTCATACAAACATACAAATGGATTGATCCCAGATCAATCAAAGCAACAACATGTGTATCATAGAGAGAAAAAGTACCTGTAATCACATCAGGAGATGAAGCCTCTTTGCAAGTGCGAATGGCATATGCCCTGGTAGGTGCTCTAGCCTTGGATCTCACAGCTGGATCTCTAAGTGCACTCTTACTACTTGCTCCATTTCCTAGATTTCTTTGTGGTCTCCCTCTAGAAGTAGTATTACCCGATCTTGCACTCTGAATTTCTATTTTTCAACCATCTCGAGGCAATCTCTAATGAAGTGATCTTGGGAAACACACTTGAGACAAGATTGATCATTCACCCAACACTCATCGGGGTGATGCCTATCGCAATATGGACATTTAAGTCTACTAGGTCGAGCATTACCCACACTCGCTATCGAAGTAGTCTAAGCCTTATAACCCGAATACTATTTTCTATGGTTTCTTTTTGAAAACCCAACTGAAGCACTTGATCGAGTATTAAACTCTCTCGGTTTCTTAGATGAGAACTGAAGTGACTTACCCATCTATCTTTTCTTCGAGTCTTGAGACTCAAACTCAACTTTTCTTTTCTCTTTAGCCAACTCATTGGCCTTACAAGCTCTTTCTACAAGTACAACGAATTATTTTAGCTCCAGAATTCCAACCAATAATCAGATGTCTTTGTTCAGCCCATCTTCAAATATCTTACATATGATGGATTCAGTTGAAACACATTCTTGAGCGTATTTGCTCAGTCTCACAAACTCACGCTCATATTCTGTTACCTTCATTCGGCCCTATTTTAACTCAAGAAATTTTTTTCGTTTCTAATCAATAAATCTCTGGCTAATGTACTACTTACGGAACTCTTCTTGGAAAAATTCCCTATTAACTCTCTCCCTTGGTACAACTGACACAAGGGTGTTCCACCACTGATAAGACGAGTCTCTCAGAAGTGATACCACACATTTCATACATTACTCAGGTGTGCATGATAACTCATCAAATACCTTGATAGTATTCTCAAGCCAGAACTCTACTCTTTCAGGATCATCATCTATACCAGCTCGGAACTCTTCAGCTCCTTATTTTCGAATCTTATCAATTGGAGGTCTATTCAATCTCATGAAGTCCATACCTCGGGGTGCTACAGGGATAGGCTGAGTAATAGGTGAAGGTGGAGGGGCTTGAGCATTCGGGTTCGTTCGAATGAACTCCGTGTACCATGCGTTTATCATATAGAGAAAGGCTTCCCTGCCTCCTTCTCCTTGACTAACTGTAGGGAGTCTACTATCAGACGGTGTTGCCCCTTGGGTGGGAGCCAACGCAATACTTTCGACTTCATCAGCCTCAGCTCGGTTGGGATACATTACTATATGAAAGCACAATTTTCAATTGTCAGGAGTAATCACACTATCATAGTTCATTTATGGCATGTATAGCTAGACTCGTACGCATGCTACGTTAGTTGAGAATCGACTAAACGTAGTTCTGGTACCACTCAATGTAACACCCCTTACCTATGTTTGACACCGAGGCAGGTTACGAGGCTTAAAACATACATCAGAGGTGGTTCGGGACTAAACTAAGAACTTTTGAAATTTTTACAACACTTAGAAAATTTTCATGCTTTGGAGGGTCACGCGCCCATGTGGGTAGGCCGTGTGGTCAGACACGTCCGTGTGGCTTGGGACACGCCTGTGTCCACAGCCCATGTAACTCTCTGTTTATAATGTCATCAACAAAATAGGGTCACATGGCCAAGTAACATGCCAGTGTGCTAGGCCATGTGGTGAATTTAATTTTCGCAATTAAGGTGCAGACTTCACCAGCCTAGACACACACCCATATCCTAAGGCGGTTTGCTGAGACATACAATCGTGCCTTGTGCCCGTGTACTTGCTACTGGGCATTCTATTTCTCAAAACTAAGGTGCAGGGGACACATGGCCGGATCACATGCCCATGGGGTAAACCGTGTGTAACACATGGCCTAGACACATGCTTGTATGTCTATCCGTGTGGACAACTTTAAGGCTATTTTCCAAGCCAATTGCCACCCTTATTTGCACAAACACATACAAGACTCCAAAGACACTTAAAATGGAAGAATTGAGTACTTAAACATCATCAAACAAGTCATATTCATGGCAACACCATATCAACTTATACATACACAAGACACCATACTTTGTTAAGCCAAATTTATCAATTCTTATGCATTAGGAATTATAAGTTTGCTTCCATTTTTCACATTGGGACCTTAGTTATCATCGTACCAACACATCTCGATTAAATCGACAAGCATTTATAACTAATAACATAACCCGTCGTATAACAATCACAAACCACATCTCAGAGGCATAGGCACATGCATGCATGTATAAATAGGCTTACAACTCAATAATCAATATAAGCCATATCTCATGTCCATATGCAAAATGAATCATCAAGTCATTATAAGCCAACACACTTGGCCAAATTAGTATGACACGTAAACAAAAAGGATTAAATTGATAGTGTGATTGATGCTCCGACTACTTCTGATCCCCGAGCTAGCTTGGCGACATTATAAGCAATGAAAAGGAAGGGGGTAAGCTTTAAGCTTAGTAAGCTAGTATGTAAATAATAGTCAGCTTTAAACATACAATAACATAATGTAAATTAGCACAAAATCATTAAGTGATCATAGATATATCTTACTCTTTTGCACCCTTACCAATAATGCATCATAAACCGAGATCATTTTTCATGGGATTTGCGTACATACCTGTACCACTTCATAACATAATCATAACCTTTCACATCTTTGACATAAACTTTAAATTACCCATTGAACCACTTGGAATACTAAAGGATACTCGGGAATCACATACACATAGAATCATACCAATGCCATATCTCAGATATGGTCTTACATGTGATCTCATATTAATGCTAATAGCCCAGCTATGGTCTTACACGATTCTCATATCGATGCCATGTCCCTGACATGGTCTTACACAAAATCTCATAATGATGTCATATCCCAGATATGGTTTTACACGTAAACTCATAACCCTAATGTCATGACATTTGTATTATAACTATTCCTAAGGTTCAACCGGGAATTTCGCCATATCGAATCTTTGCCGAACAAATCCATAATGATAATTGTACAAGTCATGCAATAACAAAATTTTAAATACATAATATAAGTTGCATTATTTACACGCGAACTTATCTCGATACAAAATATGGATAACTAACTCGATTTAGTCTACAACTTTGTTCTTTCCTCGGTCTAGGTCCGAACTCTATTTTTCTCGATCTATAATAGAAAATTTAGCTTATTTAATTATCACATTGTTCAAATCAGTCCAAAAACCATACTTTGGCAAAATTATAGTTTTACCCCTAAACTTTCACATATTTACAAATTAGTCCTTAGGCTCGTAAAATGAAATGTACTCATTTTCTTTGTTACCCAAGCCTAGCCGAGCCTATATCATACTTATACCAGCCCACTTTTTTTCATCAAATCACATTTCTACTACCTATTTTTATAACTTTAACAAATAAGCCATTTTTAGGTGTTTTCATCAAAAATCACTTAGTAAAAGATGTTTATCACACATCAAACTTTCATAATCTACCATGAAACATCAAAATACATGTATATCATACATGGGTCAAACCCTAAAGCATCATCCCTAGCTCAAATAAATGGTAGAATTGGCTAGATCGGTTGATAACAACTTCAAAATTGTAAAGAACATTAAAAACGGGGCTAGAATGCACTTACAATCAAGCTTGAAAGTTGAAGAAACCCTAGCTATGGTGACCTTAGGAATTTCGGCTATGGTATGAAGACGATGAGCAAATTTTGACTTAATTTTCCCTTTTTATTCTTTTATTAAACAAATGACAAAAATGTCCTTTTTACTAAACTTTCAAATTTTACTTATTCATGCCCATTTTTGTCCGTAAAAATAGAAATTGGTCAAATTGCTATTTAAGGTTATCTAATTAATAATCCATAGCTATTTCATGCTTAAAGCTTCCAGAATCACATATTTTACAAATTTTTCAATTTAGTCCTAATAATCAAATTGGACACTCTAACAACAAAATTTCTTAACGAAACTTTCGCACAATCATGAAAACATATCATAGACCTCAACACATTCATAAATTAATTATTTCTACTTCAAATTTTTGGCCTCGAAACCACTATTCCTACTAAGCCCAAAATCGGGATGTTATAGTCCACATATGTGCTAGTGTGTATTGGATGGATGAGTACTGGGAACTTCTTTTAGTGTGTAGTAGAGATGGGTAGAATGTTTTGAAAAATATGTATAATTGTCATTGTTAAAATTTATATTGATCTTATCATGTGCATAAAAGTTTGTATATATGAATAATATGTTTGTCATAATAATATTGAAATGTTTTATGTGATAATTGATATTTAGCTTGTTATAAAACTCACATTGAGCTTATGAGCTCACCCCTTAGTTTTTATAAACTTTTCAGATAATGCACGTGCGTAGGACTTGGATGCAACATATGGAGGAGTCTACCAGAATTAATGTGGCTTCCAAAATTTGGCCATAATGTCTAGGTTCAGATTGGGGAGTTACAACCATAGGGAATGAAAGTGGCCTAAGGGAGGAGTAACGTACTTAGTGAGTGTGCAGGACACAATTCAAAGGCGTGAGAGGTCGAGGCTAATTGCAATGTTGCAACATGAGAGTCCAATGTCAAAACAAAGTGGACAGAGTGCAAAAATTCCAAGACTGCCTTTGCTATTGCGACATAGCTAGTGGATGTCATGACACAACCCTAAATGTCGCGGCACATTTATTGTCATGACATTGGCACTAGATGTCGTCGTACAAGCCTTGTACATGAAGGCATTACCAAGCTGAGGGAATTTTGGTCTGCATGGTGAAAATTAACGTAAAAATGTCAGTCGACCAAGGGTTAAGGATGACGACCAACCCTAACACAATAAATAGATTCATAAGACACTTGAGAGGGGATAACTTTCATAATTTAGAATTTTCTTTGTAATTTAGTTTTTAGTTTTCAGTTCTTTTTAGGCTTAACATTTATTGATCCATTATTTATGTTTATCTTATTTATCAAGTTTACTGTGTTTATGGATTCCATGAGGAACTAATCCTCTTATGGGGGTTTAGTGAGTGTAAGTGTGATTAATTAATTTCTGTGTAGAGTTTTCTTAGCGGATCAACTATTTGGGATAGGAAGAACTTAAACCATAGGCCTGAAAAAACTAAAAAGTCATCTACGTGGAAATTAACCCTAAATTGGTATTACATATCCGTGAACCCCTTATGTAACAACATAATTTTGGGCCTAGTCGGAACAGTGGTTTCGAGACGAAAAATTTGACTTAAGAAAATTTATTTTTATTATATTTTTATAGTCTAAAATTTCACGCAATGATTTTGTGAAATTTGTCTTTGAAAATTTTGACGTTTGAGCACTCAATTTAGTCAAAATGACTAAATCTTAAAAAGTGCAAAACTTGAGTTCTAGAAGCTAGAGATGTCTAATTTTTATGAAATTTTAAATTGGAGGTCCTTAAATGGTAATTAGACCATTGGTTAATTTTTTGGACAAAAATGGACATGAAATAGGTGAAATAGAATTTTTTAAGTAAGGGGCATTTTGGTCATTTAGTAATTAAAATGAATTAAAAACAAAATTAAAATCCAATTTTTGTCCATATTCAAACCCATGGCCTAATTTCACAAGGGGAAACCATAGATAGGGTTTTTAAAGCTTTCAAGCTCAATTGTAAGTCTACTTTAGCCCCGTTTTTAATGATTTTTACGTTTTTGAAATCTTCGTAACAAGATCTACCTATCTCTACCATTTATTTGAGCTAGGGTTCAAGTTAAAAATTTCACCCATGTGTGTCATCATGTATTTTGATGTTTAATGAAGGAATGTGTAAGTTTGATGTGTGATAAACATCTTTTACTACGTGAATTTCGGTAAAAATGCCTAAAAGGACTAATTTGTAAAAGTTATGAAATATGTCATAAAAGTGTTATAAAATGAAAATTTTGGGTTGCTATAGTTAAAAAAAGGATTCGTCTAGGCTTAAAGAAGAAAGAAATTGAATGAAAATCATTTTAGAGCCTAGGGGTAAAAGTGTAAATATGATAAAGTTTAGGGGCAAAAATGTAATTTTCTCATAATATGATTTTTGGGTCGCAATGAATAATGTGACTAATAAATAAGATAAATGTGATATTTTAGATCAAGGAAAACGAGGTTTGGACCTAGAACGGGGGAAAATTGTGTATTTGACAGTTAGGTCTTTTTCACCATTTTTGGTATCGAGGTAAGTTTGTATGCAAGTAATGCAATATGAAATCTATTTTAAATGCTTAAATATTGCATGTATGATAAGTTCATATGCAAATTATGCAATATGTGCCATATTTTAACTGCTATAATATTGCATGTATGGTAAGTACATATATAATTGATGTGATGTTGTATCATGTGTTTAATGCTTAAATTTTATTATGAATTATGTTTTGATTATTCCATGAGTATGCAATTGGTGTTATGGATATTGAAATCGACATTAGAGCAAGTTCGACGGAAATGTGGTATCAAAGAATCCCATTTTGAACCTTAGGAATAGTTTAGGATACAAGTGACATGTCACTAGGGACTATACGATCTGAGCTCATAAGTTATATGGTCTGAGCTCATGATATATGTGACACATGTTATGGGGTTTCGGGTGCTGGTCTTGTATGTTCTATTGGTGGCTGGGTAGTTTGGCATGTGTTGTGGATACCAGACAGCTTGTATGAGTAGCCCGTATAGCTACATCCTGACCGATAGCTCGAGTGAGCAGACCCGTGAGTAGCTCGAAAGCAATCAACATGTGATATGTGATATGAGGTAGCGATGGCTATATATTGGGCACTTAGCTGCGAGATTTTGATGTATTCGATTGTATTCCAAGTGTTCAACAGGTAGTCTAAGAGAAGTTCAACAGGTGAATTATCGAGTAACTTGACAGAAGACTGAAGGGGTAACTCAATGAGAATAATGAGTATGAGTTGTGTTACGAGTTGGTACAGGTATGTACGTAAATTTTATAAGCTATGGCTTCATGATATTATGAGTTCATGATCACTATGAAAGAAATTTTGAGTGAACCTTCTGATTATTGGTTTATATGTAAGATGTATAAATACATGGTTAAGTTGATTGATGCTTATGAAAAAGGTTTGTAGGCCAAATTGATTGGAGATATTAATGTTGCTAGATTAAGTCAAGTTATGTGAAATTATGCTGGTAAATCAAAAGAATAAGCATTGGGAATTGATTTCATTACAACTTGAGATTTATAGCCACTTTATGTTAACTTGTGTTTATTTTGTTAGACATGGTATATGATTGGTATGAGTTGCTATTATTTTCATATGGACTTACTAAGCTATGAAGCTTTCCCCCTTTCTTTCCCACCTCTTATAGGTTTATTCAGCTAGCTCGGGCTAGAGATCGTTGGGGATTCTATCACACTATCAAGCTATCATTTGGGGTATAAGTGAATGTAAGTATGTTAAGTCTATGGCATGTATAGGGACTTAGTCATTTGATTTGGTATGCAGCCATATAAATTGGCTTATATTGGCAAATGGGTTGCAAGTGTATTAATTACTCATATGCCTATGGCAATTTCATTGTGTGATGTGGTTTCATGAAAAATTAGCACAAGGGAATCATGAAAAATTAGCATTAAAACAGTTTTGTACAATAGCAGTAGTATAACTTTGAAAAATCACTAAAAATTTTAGAAACCAAATTAGAGGTTGAATAAAATATAAAATTAAATCCTATTGTTCTTAGTTTTACAGAGAAGAAATGGTGTAAGCAAAAGAATTTCATTTTATGATATATTTGAATATTTATGAGACAAGGTCAGAATGATTTCTGGTTCCCCTATTCTGAATTTGGAAAATCATAAAATATTGTATAAAAATACTTTGGGATTAAAATTTATATTTTTAAATTTTTAATGAGTTTATTTTCAAGAGAAATAAATGGGAACATCATTCGAATCCTGTACTAAGAGATAATTAACTTTTAGTGAAGAAAGGTCGAAACTGTCAAACAGTAGAACATGGATGAATTTGAAGAATTAAATATACTTATTGGCTAAGCCTTAAATTTTGAAAATTTTATGGTAGCAAGATATTTGAGTCTAGTTTTGGAAAAATTAAGCGGATCTTAATTTAGAGTTCTGTAGCTCAATATATAAATAATTTAGTAACTACGACTCAAGTGGACAGTTTTGTTATGAACTATAAATAATTGTTCTGATATGTTTAAGCCTTGATTATGGTTGTGTTGTTAGCTTAGTTGTGCCATGTTAAGTTCCATTGAAAGTGTGTATATGAGTGTGCAAATGAAGGTGGCAAATGGCTTGGTAAATACCCATTTTCTTGGCCACATGGGCAGAGACATGGCCATATGTCTCAGCCGTGTGAAGGACACGGGCGTGTGACTTGGCCGTGTAACCCCAATTGGGCATGACGTCATAAACAAAGAGTTACATGGGATGAGGACACGGACGTGTGTGACCACACAGCCTACCCACACGGGCGTGTGACCCCTGTTTTGATGAAATTTTTTTTGAGTTTTCCAAAGTTCTCGATTTAGTTTTGAACCACCTCCAATGTATGTTTTGGGCCTCATAAACCCGTAATAGGGACGATATGCATCTGCATGAATGGTTTTAAATAGGATGAAATTTTATGGTCTGGTTTTGTATGATTAGTTATGTTTAAGTCCAGTAATGCCTCATACCCTGTCCCAGATTCGGACACGGGTAAAGGGTGTTACATTTAGTGGTATCAGAGCTATGTTTTAGTCAAATCTTGAACTAACATAGCATATGTGAGTCTAGTTATTCCTTCCATATTACTACTCGTGATAGTGTGATATCTCCCAACTCTTACGAAATTATTTTGTTAAGACAGAGATGACTTCCAACTGAACTATTTTTTGATAATGCTGATAATGATATTGAAATGATTGAAATGTGTTTATGATGTGTCTAAATTTAGAAAAAATTATGAATAGAAGTTCATGATATGTATGTGTTAATGTACGAAATGAGATAACCACAAGTGAAGAAATGTAAAAAAATGGAATGAAATGAAAGTTTATATGGTGATAAGCCCATCCATGTTTGTTTGGCATGCATATGATGTTATGTGCCCAACATATTTGATTAAGTGAATACGATATAAATTTACTCAAATTAACGGAATGTGTGTTTATGTACACTTGTTTGAATAAGATAATCGAAAAAGTTCATGTAACATGACTATGTATGTTAATTAGCTTGAAGTGAATTATGTAATTGTGATGATATGATGTTGGTGATGAATGCTAAGTCATATGTGTGTACTTAAGAGAGTCAAATTAGAGGCTTTACGACCTCACCCCTTTACCAGAGTTGCTTTATAATGAAAATTCACGAGAACCATGTGGAATAAGTCCATAAGTCTAAAACTAAAGAGTTTACTGGTGAAATAATTAGTAATGCATACAGAGATAAGAATAGTTTGGAAAGCGAAAACAATTTTGGAAGGATATCAAAAAGTTTTAAAGATTATACAAATTATGCAATGTCATGGATAAAGAAGAAGTTAGTCTTGGCTAATCGACTCAATTAGGTATGAAGTCTAAAGATATGTTTGATGAAATTTCTCCTGAATTGGTTTTCGTTAGTGAGTGGAATAATACGGGGTTCATGATGAGAAAATTAGTCAGAGAAATGATATTTGAGTAGTAAAGATGTCTGTGTGTGTGCTAGTTACAGTTGAAATGAATATGATGATCTTTTCTGGGTATTCTATATATTCTTTTATCCTTAGAGATATGTGTGTGATTGTTCAGTTTCTGATGGAGTTCTTATGTTACGAGAATGCTAGCTAACTATGATGTTAGACGAAAGCCCTATTATTCTAGTTGGTTTATGATCGGTAATTATTTATCTTTTGGGAATTATATTCTAATATGTTGGAATGAAGTTGATGGTAAATTTTTTTTTATGTGAGACTATTCTTATGTTTCTATTGTGGTTTTATTTTATATATATGGAAAATATAT
The DNA here is from genome assembly GCF_025698485.1 of Gossypium arboreum. Lineage (NCBI taxonomy): Eukaryota > Viridiplantae > Streptophyta > Magnoliopsida > Malvales > Malvaceae > Gossypium > Gossypium arboreum. Next base: position 61,210,571 of record NC_069075.1, on the reverse strand, counting down.
TATCTCAATTATGATGGAAGTCCAGAGCTGGTAAGTATTGTTTTTTTGCTGGTTTTCTCTAAAGAATCATCAAGATCTCTGTTATTTTCTTATGAGTTGTGGTTTTGAACTTTTGGTATAGTATCGTATCTTGGATTTCTTTATCTCAATTTTCCTATCATTCTTATTTCGTGAATTATCAACCATGGCTCATCTTGAAATAGTGTTCTTTAACTTGTGATAACTATGTCTATTATGGTTGTATTTCTGGTTTGATCCTAGGAACGTGGTGACTCAGGTATCTGGATTTCTCTAATTTTCATGTAAGGAATTGACTTTCGCAACGGTATAAATGATGGAAGTACAAACTCAAATTGTATGATGGATTTCTTTTCCAGGTAAGTTGATTTAAGTCAATGCATTCAGTCGAGATGTCTTTGTTTCTTTGAGTAATGCGATTGTAAAGGCCTTTGATTAGCATGATAAGAGAATTTTGAAAGATTGTGTGCTTGAGATGTTTTAATAGCACGAAGAAAGAAGCATTTTGAGATATGTTATTCGATAGTTGAGATCGACTCAGTTGTTTTTATTAGAATGAGCTGATTTGTTGGGATGTGATTTGAGTTATATGTATTTAAGTATTCCTCAGCTAAGAGAATGAATTTTGTGCATTCACGACTGTATAGACGAGCAGTCTGAATAAAGAATTTATATTCTTGAAAGCATGGTAAAGAAAAATACCTATTAGATTTGTTTTAAATGGGTGATGTTATTCTGAATTAAAGCTATTTTGTTAATAAAGTTATCCCAATTGTGAAAGTTTGAATAGTTTGGGCATGCTAGCAAAGTTGAAGTAATTTAAGGTATTATTAACTGAAGCTCTGATTTTGAGTCTAGTTTGAATTGAGTGATGAATTTATGATTTTTCAGTGATGCACTAGTGAATGGATTAGAATGTGTTTTATTGCTAGAATGTAAAGTGATGGTTCATGTTTTCAGACAGTTAATATCACATTAAAAAGAACTATTCGACTGGTGATTTAGAGACGACCACTTTTATTTCTATGTTGTGAATTCGATGATATCGTGTGTTCGATGAAAAATCTAAAGTTTAAGACATTGTTAATGGATTTAGATATTGAAAGATTTCAAGTAATTATCGATCAATCTCTGAGAAAGCAGTTGTACTTACAGCTACTTGGATGGAAAATCCTTATTTATTTTTGTGAGTACTGGTTACTGGATTGATCTTATTTGATGATGGTCTAATTTTAGCTAAATAAAAAGCTAAAGTGATGTTTTCTTTATAAGTTTGAGAAACTCAGAAATGTGGTAGTGAGTGATGAGCTAAATGAGTACAGTGAGGATCGACTTTTGATTCTGAACTTCAGGTTGGACCTGATTCATGTTATTATTATTCTGAGATGGAAGTTGTGTACCGAAGAATCCGGGGCTTATACAGAAAATTTTTATACGAAGTTCACAGAGTGGCTTGTCTGTTCATCTAGAGAGTAATAAAATGTACAATCATATGAAGTTGATGTTATGGTAATTGCGTCTGTTACATGCTATTTTTGAGCTTATGTTCAAATGTCAATCCGTGAATAGGTAAAAGCCGAATTTCAAAAGTATTCAGGACTATCACAGTCAGTGATGATTCTAGAATACAAATAAAATGAAAACACTATAGATTTGGTATTTGAATTATCTTTATCACCGAAAAGGAAGATGTTATCGGATTGTGATTGATCGTTCGTGTATAGATTTCTTATTTAACAAACCAGCCGAGTAAGATGTTTTTGGGATTATTGATTATGCGAGGCATCAGTGTAACATCCCTTACCCACGTTCGCACCAGAATAGGGTACGAGGCGTTACCGGACTCAAACGTATGCATACAAAAATTTCTAGGTCATAAAATTTCATTCAAATTTAAAAATTTTCAATTTTTATCTTAAAGCCCCTTATATGGGCCTACGAGGCCCAAAACATACATTGGAGGTGGTTAGGGACTAAACCGAGAACTTTTGAAACTTTTGAGACACTAAGAAAATTTTCATATTTTGGAGAGTTACATGCCCGTGTGGGCAGGCCATGTGGTCACACACGTCCGTTTGGCTCAGGACACGCCAGTGTCCTCCATCCGTGTAACTCTCTGCTTATGACGTCATCATCCATTTTGGTTCACATGGCCGTGTCATACGCCCGTGTGCTAGGCTGTATGGCCATCTGAGGCTATTTACCAAGCCTTTTTCCATCCAAAAACACTTGCACACCCATACTAAGTTCATCAACGCACAACTTGGCATTTTTAGGCATCCCAATAACCACACCATGGCATTCCTACACTATTTATAAATCACATTCAACATGCACAACCACACACATGAACTAATTATAACATGTAACTTACTCAACCATTCACATTTAGTATTTGCCACACATAATTATCACACATTCACTCATCCAACCCAAACAAGCATGCACATCTATGTAATGCTTCATCATAGACTTATAACATAGCAAATATTGGCCACACTAAATGGCCTTATACAACAATGACTTTCAATTAGCATAGGCCAAAATTTTAGGCCAACTCAAAATATCATGTACACAGTAACCAAATCCCTATACATGCCATACACTTAAAATGCTAGAAAATCATTGATACCTATCAATAGCTTGTTAGTGTGATAGGATCTCTGACGACCTCCAACTCGAGCTATCATATGTGATACTATAGGAAAAAGGAAAGGAAGAGGGAGTAAACATATAGCTTCATAAGTAGGTATGTAAATAATAAACAATTTATTAACATGCTTTTAACAATCCTCTTAATATATTCTCAAGATAATGCAATCATAAATGCACAAAGTTCCACTATTCACTTATGTTCATATCAAGCTGTCTACGCGAGTTATAGTCACTAAATTATTTATATCTTGAGCTACGAAACTCCAAATTAAGATCCGCTAATTTTTCCTAAAACTAGACTTACATATCTTCTTACTATAAAATTTTTAGAATTTTTGGTCCAGCCAATAAGTACAGTTTATTCTTTAAACTCTTCCTGGTTCTGCTGTTCGACAGTTTCAACTCTTCTTCACTAAAAATTAATCCTTGTTCTGTTGTTCGACAGTTTCAACTCTTCTTCACTAAAAATTAATCATCTCCTAATATATGATTCCGATTATGTTCTCGTTTATTTCTATTGAAAATAGACTCATTAAGTATTTTAAATATATAAATTATAACCCATAATTATTTTTATACAACTTTAACGATTTTCCAAAGTCAGAACAAGGGATTCCAAAATCACTCTGACCTTGTCTCACAAAAATTTAAATATCTCATAATATGAAATTCTTCTGCTTACACCATTTCTTCTACGTGAAACTAAAATCAATAGGCTTTAATTTCATATCTTATTCAACCTCTAATTCGATTCCCACAATTTTTGGTGATCTTTCAAAGTTATACAACTGTTGCTGTCCAAAACTGTTTTATTGCTAATTTTACTCTTTCATTTAGACATATATAATACCAAAGCATATCCATAGCTAGCCATTCCAATAGCTAGTTATTATCAAATATTTACATGCCATTCATTGGCAAATTTAACCTATACATTAAGAACAAAGACTTAAACATATCATGTCTCAATTTAATTTGGTCTAAAAGCCTCACACATGATCATAAATCAACTTTACCACATAGTTACATCTCATAAGTATAGACTTATAATTACAAGGTCATTCTCATAGATATGACTTACTCATTTACATTCTTACCAAATGTTCAGTAATCACAAAGTGTTCACAAAGACATTCTTGTAGAAATCATGAACTTACAATGTCATGAAGTCAATGTTTGTAAACTTTAAGTACATACCTGTACCAATTCATAACATAATCATAGCCTTTCACATCTTTGGCATAAAGTTTAAATTACCTGTTGAACCACTTGGAATACTGAAGGATATCCGATAAGCCTCACATAAGAAGGTAAAATGTTGATGCCATATCCCAGACATGGTCTTACACTGGCTCACATGTTGAGGCCGATGCCGTGTCCCAGACATGGTCTTACACTAGCTCTCATCTCAATGCCGATGCCATGTCCCAGACATGGTCTTACACTGGCTCTCATAATGTGGCCGATCCCATGTCCCAAACATGGTCTTACACTAGCGCATAGATCAACGCTGATGCCATGTCCCAGACATGGTCTTACACTAGCTCTTATAATGTAGCCGATGCCATGTCCCAAACATGGTCTTACACTAGTGTACATATCACCCAAATGTCTTGGCATGGATATCCGATCTATTCCTAGGTTCAACCAGGAATTTACCACATTTAAATTTCATCATGCATTATACATATGCATATTCAACCATATTATGCAAAATCAATCATTCAACACATAATAACGATAAAGTTGCCTTACTTACGTACAACTTACCAATTTTATCATATGACTCGTTTGTCGATTCCTCATCGAGTATATCCGTAACAAATCATACAAATTATATAATAATAATTAGGCATTTCAATTCAAATAAGATATTGCATTATTATTATCACACGAACTTACCTCGGTAGCACAATCGGTGAAAAGGACTTATTCGTCATACTCTTTGTTTTTCCGTCATTCTAAGTCTAAATCTCATCTTCCTTGATCTATAACAACACATTTAATTTATTTACTCATCTTTCTACTCAAATTAGCCCAATTTCACATTTTTGGTAAAATTACATTTTACCCCTAAACTTTATCATAATTATGCTTTTGCCCCTAGGCTTGTAAAATGAAATTCATTCAATTTCTTTGCTACCCATGCCTAGTCGAACCTTTTTCATGCTTATAGCAGCCCACATTTTCCATTAAAATAGATTTTTAACATGTATTTCATAACTTTCACAAATAGGTTATTTTGGACGTTTCCACCGAAAATCACTTAGTAAGAGTCGTTTATTTAACAACAAGGATACATTTTCCATCATCAAGTACCAAAATACACATATATTCATCAATGGCAAAATCTACAAACTTTAACAGTTTTTAAAACGAAGGTACGAGATAGCTAAATTGAGTTACCACGACTCCAAAAACATAGAAATAATAAAAACGGGACAAAAACCGTACCTAGATGAGCCGTAGAAGCTTGGCCGAATGTTTTCTCATCCATGGCTGCCCATTTTCTTCATAAACGATTGAATAAGAAAGAAAAAAAGATGATAGCTTTTAATTTTTTGTCTTATTATGCCTTTATTAACTTAATTACTAATTTTCCCATTTCATTTCAAACAAATTTCAAAAATACCAAACAAATATCTTCCACTAACTTATTAATGGGATAATTATCACATAAGGACTTCTACTAAAAATCCTATAGCTATTTAACACCTCTAGCTGCTAGAACTCAAGTTTTGTACTTTTTGTGATTTAGTCCTTTTTTTTTTGAAATTAAGCATGCAACTACTAAAATTAATTCACCAAAATTTTCAAATATCTATAAAATCATGCTATAACACATAAAATAATATCAAAAATAATTTCTCTGACCTCAAATTTGTGGTTCCGAAACCACTGTTCTGACTAGGGCCAAAATCGGGATGTTACAATCAGTCTCTCAGATTGAGATCCGAAGGCTATATCCCAATTATGGAATAAGCTATAGGAAACCAAGAGTACGCAGTTGCATCTTGTCACTATAATACATCTGTAAATCGGTGGTAAGTCTGACAGAGTAATTCAACTTTGACGATACGCTCCAACACTGTATGTTAAAGTTCAAAGGTGATTGGAGAAAGGTGTACAAGGCTAAAATCGATTCATGATTCTGAGTAGTTATTGAAAGTGTTTCATGAAGTTGAAAGAAACTTCTTCTGGTAAGATTTTCGGGGACGAAAACCCTTAAAGGGGGGAGAGTTGTGACAGTCCAATTTTGGGCCTAGTCGGAACAGTGTTTTCGAACCACAAATTTGACGTAAGAAAAATTATTTTTATTATATTTTTATGGTCTAAAATTTCATGGAATGATTTCATGAAAATTTCATTTGAAAATTTTGACGTTTGAGCACTCAATTTAGTCAAAAGGACTAAATCGATAAAAGTGCAAAACTTGAGTTCTAAAAGCTAGAGGTGTCTAATTGCTATGAAATTTTAAATTGGAGGTCCTTAAATGGTAATTAGACCATTGGTTAATTTTTTTGACAAAAATGGACATGAAATAGGTGAAATAGAATATTTTTAAGTTAGGGGCATTTTGGTAATTTTGTAATTAAAATGAATTAAAAACAAAATTAAAAGCCACTTTTTGTCCATCTTCAACCCCATGGCCTAATTTCACAAGGGGAAACCATGGCTAGGGTTTTTCAAGCTTCCAAGCTTGATTGTAAGTCCGTTTTAGCCTCGCTTTTAATGATTTTTACGTTTTTGAAATCCTCGTAACAAAATCTACCTATCTCTACCATTTATTTGAGCTAGAGTTCATGTTAAAAAATTTATCCATGTGTTTGATGCATGTATTTTGATGTTTAATTGAGGAATATGTAAGTTTGATGTGTGATAAACATCTTTCACTAAGTGATTTTCAGTAAAAATGCCTAAAAGGACTAATTTGTAAAAGTTATGAAATATGTCATAAAAGTGTTATAAAATGAAAATGTGGGTTGCTATAGTTATAAAAAGGTTTCATCTAGGCTTAAAGAACAAAGAAATTGAATGAAAATTATTTTACAAGCGTAGGGGAAAAAGTGTAAATATGATAAAGCTTAGGGGCAAAAACATAATTATCCATAATATGATTTTTGGGTCACAATGAGTAATATGACTAATAAATAAGCTAAATGTGATATTTTAGATCAAGGAAAACGAGGTTTGGACTTAGAACGGGGGAAAAACGTGTATTTGACGATTAGGTCTTTTACACTATTTTTGGTATCTAGGTAAGTACGTATCGAGTAATGCAATACGTACTCTATTTTAAATGGTTAAATATTGCAGGTATGGTAAGTTCATATGCAAATTATGCAATATGTAGCATATTTTAAATGCTTTAATATTGCACGTATGGTAAATACATATATAATTGATGTGATGTTGTATCAAGTGTTTAATGCTTAAATTTTATTATGAATTATGCTTTGATTATTCCATGAGTATGCAATTGGTGTTATGGATATTGAAATTGACATTACGAGCAAGTTCGATGGAAATATGGTATCGAAGAGTCCTGTTTGAACCTTAGGAATAGTTTAGGATACAAGTGACATGTCACTAGGGACTATGTGATCTGAGCTCATGAGTTATGTGGTTTGCTCATGATATATGTGACACATGTTATGGGGTTTTGGGTGTTGGTCTTGTATGTTCTACCGGTGGCTGAGTAGTCCAGCATGTGTTGCGGATACCTGACAGCTTGTGTGAGCAGCCCGTGTAGTTACATCCTGATCGACAGCTCAAGTGAGCAGACTCGTGAGTAGCTCGAAAGTGAGTGATATGAGGTAGCAATGGCTACATATGGTAGGAAGATATTTGAGTCTAGTTTCGTAAAAATCAAGCGGATCTTAATTTAGAGTTCTTTAGCTCAAGATATAAATAATTTAGTTACTATGACTCAAGTGGACAGTTTTGTCATGAACAGTAAATAATTGTTTTGATATGTTTAAGCCTTGATTATGGTTGTGTTGGTAGCTTAATTGTGCCATGTTAAGTCCCATTGAAAGTGTGTATGTGAGTGTGCAAATAAGGGTGGCAAATGGCTTGGTAAATAGCCATTTTCTTGGCAACACGGGCAAAGACACGGCCGTATGAAGGACACAGCCCTGAGACACGGGCGTGTGACTTGGCCGTGTGACCCCAAATTGGGCATGACATCATAAACAGAGAGTTACAGAAGCTAAGGACAAGAGCGTGTGTGACCACATGGCCTACTGGAAACACAAAAATTTATATACTTTTTCATACCCAATTTTACTTAAATTCATGCAAATCCAGTTAAATTCTTGTCGAAAAATAATTAAATAATTAAATCATGTTAAAAATATGAATATGGTGAATTTATTTAATTTTATACTTAACATTAATTAATTTTGACTATTTTCGACAGATTCACGCAAAGGTCGAAAATTTGCTCGGCTGACACTGCTGAAAGCACAAAACCGAGAAGCAATTTGAAGTATTGAGGCACTTTAATTTCCAGCCTAAGACGGTCCAAAAATATTTATTAATTCATAATTTAATTAACTTTAATTTATTCCCTATTTAATGTGGGTTAAATAAATTATTTTTAATTAATTATGAAGAAAGGGTCCAGTTGAACCGCACTGGTCGAGCCAAATTGAGTGAACCGAACCAGCCACTAAATGGGCAGCCCAGAACCGTCCTTATGCTGACCCAAATCAGCATTTTATCTGATTAAATGTGCTTGCAAAAAGGCCCTCAAATACTTCTAAATTGCATTTAAACCCCACATTAAATTATGGCTTTGTAGATTTGCCCCTAGCTTAAAATAGCAAAGTTGAAATTCTCAACTTTGCCATGTGTGTGGCCGGCCAAGGGAGGTCTCTTTGGCTGCTGGAATTTGCTATTTTTAGCAGCCACAATCAGATATAAAATCCACCCCTTGCTGATCATTCAAAGCATCACTCACTTCACATCATTCTCTCATTCCCTCTCTCACTTTTCTCTTATTTTTTTCCATTCCATTCCCTCTTGTTCAAGTGCCGATTTCTTATCTTGGGAAAGAGGCTTCTATTAGCCATTTTAGAGCAGCAATTAGGTTTTCAAAAGCCACCTTGGTAGCCAAGGCCAACGAAGAACGAACAACGGAGCAACTAGTCAAGCCACGGAGATACACCGGAATTGCCTCTTGTTCCGTCACTCTTTAATTTTTGTTGTTTTTTTAACGAACATGTTTATGAATGTTTATGCTATTGAAATGGTTATTTTAATCAATTCAGCTTAAATAATTTTTGTGTTGGGTTGATTATATTCTGCCTGTTTGAGTTATTAAAATGATGTTTATGTTGTTATAGGCCTCGGTAAATTGCTTGGTTAAGTAAAATCATGACGAAGTAATTTTGGCATTACGACTATGAGATAACTAATGAATTAATTATTTAAACGGATTGAAATTGTAATTAATTGACATAGTACTTAATTAGGGCATGTTTATTCTTCTAAGGTAGCTGAAGGGTAAATTAGCAATGTATCTGGCGATATTATTGCTTTGCATAACTTGCAAGATTATTGTGATTAAATTGTTTCAAGGTAGGGATGCCTTATTACTTCACAAAGTATTTTATATGCTTATTAGATTTAATTAATCGTTTGAATTGACATAGGGATATGCAAGAGATAGGTTCAATTTAATGAGTATGTATGTGCAATAACATGTTTGGTTACTAGAATCTGTTTAGCCGGTTGAATTGACATAGGGATATGTCAAGAGATGAATGGATTTTTGTATGTAAATTTGTTCATAAGTTAGCAAATTATCGAGTTGCTGTGAATTTATTAGTAACAGTGCAAGCATGAGTTCAATAATTCTAAGTTAAAGGAATATGATTAATCTAACACAAGTATGTTACATTGATTAATTCTTATTTGAAATCGTGCATTAGAACTCCTGTGTTTTATTTTAATTATTTATTTAGTTTTTAAATAGTTTTTGACCATATTTTAAAACCAAATAATTTTTACCTCACCAACGTGTTTTACAATTAATTTCATAAATAATTCTTTTAACAGTCCATGTGGGTACGATAACTCGACATTTACTTGTCACTTTATTTCTTGTTGCAATTGTGTACACTTGTACATTCCCGTCGCTCCAAGTTTTTGGCGCCGTTACTGGGGACTGTTTCAAAAAGTCATTATTTTTGAATTTGTTAGTTTTACATTTTGGTTTTTTTTCTATTTAATTTTAACTTAATTAATTTTTCTATGATCATTTTAGGTGCTTATGAGTATTGACCGAATTATTGACCTACTCCCTATAGACCCTAAGATGGAACGAACTTTCTGGCAGCGAAGAAGACAAGCGAACCAGAGAATGACTAAAGGAATGAATTTTGAGAATATGAATCAAGGAAATTGAGCAAACCTTGCTCAAAATCCTATCCTTATTGCTGATGATAGGGATAGAGCCTTGAGACAGATGCAGTGCTTGTTTTTAATGATCTTAATCCGGGTATTAGGAGACCCGAAATCAAGGCACAACAATTTGAGCTGAAGCCAGTCATGTTCCAGATGCTTCAGACTGTAACACCCCCGTACCCGAGACCATTGCTGGAGTCGAGCACGAGGTGTTAATGGACTTAATTCATTAATTAAACAGTTCAAACAATTTATTTTTAAAATTTCCAGACAAGCTGGCTAACTGCGTCACAGTCGCTTAAAAATTCATATCTCGAGTTCCGAAACTCAAAATTAAGATCCATAAATATTTCCTGAAACTAGACTCATATATCTATCTACTAATTGTTTTCTAGAATTTTTTGTCGGGCCAATTAGTACAGTTTATTAGTTAAAGTCTCCCGTGCTTCAGGGTTCGGCTACTCTGACCCCTTTTATGCCGTTTGTTTCACTTAAAAATAGACTCAATAAGGAATCCATACATATAAATTGTGAGTCCTAATTATTTTTACACAAATTATGGTGAATTTCTAAAGTCAGAATAGGGAATCTAGAAATTGCTCTAACCCTATTTCACCAAAACATAAATATCTCATAAAATACAACTTTTTTACCTATTTTGTTTCTTCTAAATGAAAATAGATTCATTAAGATTCAATTCCATATTTTATTCATCATATAATTCTATCTCTACTATTTTTAGTGATTTTTCAAACTCACGTCACTGCTGCTATGTGATTCTGTTTTATAGCCAATTTCACCATGTTATGGATTTCCATAGATTAATTAGCACATAAAGCATACGTGTTATCAAATATAATCTCGATTAGCCACTCCAATAGCTAATCATTCCCAAACATTTCCATGTCATCCATGAGCTATATCACAAGATTATATACACAAAAGGATTATAATGTTATACATGCCATATTCCCAAAATATGCAAGCCACCATACCGAGATGGTCCGTTGATAGTGTGAGCGTGCCTCCGACCGTCCTGATCTCCAAACGGGCTTGTCAAAACTACAAGGAATGGAAGGGAAGGAGTAAGCATAAATGCTTAGTAAGTTCACATGCAAAGAAAAAATAACTTAACAAAGCAATTATACCAACCAACATTAACTTAATATCACCAAAACATATATCACATTTCTATTCATCATTCATCGTCTTACTACATTATTGTTTTCGTATCAAGTCTCAACCCGAGGGTTAAGTACATACCTGTCCAAAGTGCCCATTCCAAAACACTTACCAATACGTCACTTGCATTTTGAGTATTCTTCCATTTCACTAGAATTTTACCCGTTGAACACATCGGAATATAACTCGGATACATGGAAAGTTTGCACATAAGTGCCACATATGTATGCAAGCTACCATGTAACCCGCCCATAAGCGAACTCGGAATCAACTCAACAAGCTCGAGCGTTAGTATCCATAAGTGAACTCGGACTCAACTTAACGAGTTCGGACGTTCGCATCCATAAGTGAACTCGGACTCAACTTAACGAGCTCGGATGCCTAGTTACATTTCACGAACTCGGACTCAACTCAACGAGTTCGGAGCCCATATATCCGAATCTATTCCTAAGGTTCAACGGGACTTTCCTCGTTCGTACTCCTTTACCATACTTGTGACAGCCCTAAAGTGGCCCTAGTCGGGAAGCGGTTTCGGGACCGCTAAACTTAGTCACCAAAATTATTTGGATGTGATATTTATGGTCTAAAACATGTGAATATGAATGTGCAAAAATTTTAAGCTTCGATTTAATAAATTGCATGTGAATTTAGTCAAAAGGACTTGTGTGACACTTTTGAAATGTGATAGGCTAATCTACAAGGATCTAATAGTGCATGTAATCAAAAAGGAGGACTTGCATGTCAATTTTCCCCCCTAATATGTAGTGGCCGGCCATGAGCATGGGTGGACAAAGTGTCATGGCTAAAAACATGTCATAAACATGTTGGGACAATGCATTATGTAAGGGATAATAAAATAAAGAGCATGGGCAATGTGTGTGTTTGTTCCCCCCCCCCTTTTGCCGTGAGTGGGAGGAAAGAAAACAAAAGAATGAAAAAAAAATGTTCATTCTTGAACATCCTTGGCCGAATAGAGGAAAGGAAGGAAGGGGAAGAGCTGGAGAAAATCGGCTATGGTGGTTGTTAGATTAAGGTATGATATCATGTGATTCTTTTGGAATTTTTGTGAAGATGAGAGTGTTTTGGTGCTCATAACATGACCCATGTGTTAATTTTTGAGTTTTGTGTTGCAAGAAACATTTGGTTATGTCCTTATATGTCAAATTGATGATAAATTTTTGATATTTGGTGAATGAATATGGGTTTCGTTCATGGTAGATAACAAAGAATGTGGTTGTTGTTCTTGTAAATTTGGATGAAATTTTGATGGATGATTGGAGCATTCGGCTAGGGTATAAAGGAAGGATTTTGATTGTTTCATCTATGTATTGATGATGAATGTGTTATGGAAAGAAATCGGTCTTCCTAAGAATATGATTTGTGAATGTTTATATTAGTAATAGCCGAAATTAAAGAGGTTGATGTCTTGAACAAATGTTGATTATATGATTTGAAAATGAGATATGTTAATGATGAAGTATAATCGGCCATGGAGGTAGCTCATTTTGGAAGTGTGATTTGTGGTATATTTTTCTTTGTGGTTGATTATAAAAATTTGGCTTAAGTGAGGTAATTGGTAAAAGATGTGTTTATGATGTAATACATATGTTGTCATAAGCTAAGTTATGTATATGTGATATCTTGCATATTGGTTGTTATGGTAAGGTTTGAGATATTGACGTATGAATATGTTTTGTTTGTGGTTTGGCAACTAATGGTTAAGTTGTTAAGTTACATGCTTGAGTAGTAAATATGTTAAGAATGGTTCTAAAATGTATATGGATGCCGTGTGATTGTGTTTGATTGGGAAGTAAATTGTTTGATTTAGCTTAAGAGCAAAAAGGATCAAAGTCGGATAAGGGAAAAGAGAAAGTAAATGAATAGCCGTGGACATCTAATCGTCGACCACTTCCGAGGTAAGTTTTAAGCGATTAATCGTTGAGTAAATTCAATCATAATAGGACATAATGAGTTGATTTGATAAGATATGATGTGGCCATGATATGTCTCAAACCTAAATGGTAAGTTCATAAGTGTTTGGACTTGGAGATTTAAGAGCAAATTGTAATAAATTGTTTGGACAGCAGCAGTAATGTGATTTTAGAAAATCACTATAAATTGTTGGTGTGGAATTATAGGCTGAATAAAATATGTAATCAAAGCTTAGTTGGTCTAGTTTCTTATAAAAGAGACCATGGAAGTAAAGAAATTTCCTATAAAGAGATATTTAAAGTTGTCCGGGACAGTGTCGGAATGACTCCGAAATCCCCTGTTCTGTTTTTGGAAAATCATTATAATTTGTAAAAAAATGGTTATAAGATAAGATTTATATTCTTAGACTCCATAATGAGTCTAGTTTCAAATGGAATCAAATAGAATACATTATGAATTCTGTACAATGAAAAATTTGATTTGTAGCGAAGAGTGGTCAGATTAGTCAAACAGTGAAACAGGGGAAACTTTAAGAAAAATCTGGTATTGATTGGCCAAACCAAAAATTCTGAAAATTTCATGGATGGAAGATATATGAGTCTATATTCTGATAAAATTAACGGTAAGTGATTTGGAGTCTTGTAGCTCCGGGTATAAATAATTTAGTGACCATTGATCAGGAAAACAGCTCGTAGCGAATATGTGATTTTGTTGTAAACATGGATAAAAACTTGTTTTAGTTGCTCATAAGCTATTGATTGATTCCATACTGGAATTCTAAATTGTGATATTGTAAAATGATACATGAGTGTTAGATGGATCTTTGATATCAAAATTTGTGAAATTGTAAGTTTATGAGTATTCGAATATGAAATGATAGTATGGCGTGAAATTGAATTATTCGTTGGAAAATGATTGATGAAGATTCGGCCAAGACCAAGTCTGTACATAATAATATATGTATATAAGGCCTAATGGCCGATGTGATGAACGTGAAAATGTATATATATGTGATAAGGCCTAATGGCCGATGTGATGAATGTGAAAATGTATATATATGTGATAAGGCCTAATGGCCGATGTGATGAATGTGAAAATGTATATATATGTGATAAGGCCTAATGGCCGATGTGATGAATGTGAAAATGTATATATATGTGATAAGGCCTAATGGCCGATGTGATGAACGTGAAAATGTATATATATGTGATAAGGCCTAATGGCCGATGTGATGAACGTGAAAATGTATATATATATGTGATAAGGCTTAATGGCCGATGTGATGAATGTGAAAATGTATATATATGTGATAAGGCCTAATGGCCGATATGATGAATGTGAAAGCGTATATCTATATATGTGGTAAAGCCGAATGGCTAATGTGGATGTTGTAACATGTGATCAAGTGTACATGAAATTTGGAAATATGTTCCGGGTGAGACCCGATGACTACGTGTGGAGATTATGTCCGGGTACGACCCGATGACTACGTGTGGAGATTATGTCCGGGTAAGACTTTGTAAGAAGAATTGCTTATAAAATATACGCAATGCGAAAGGTTAAACAGGTATGTACTCCAAGTTTATATATGATGCATACGATATATCTATGTCACATGAGCTCACTTTTATGTGAGAGTTTATCTGCCTGTTGTATATGATGAGATGTGCATATTCGGTAAAGGGATGGTATGCCCGAAGGAAGAGGGAAATAAAAATACAAACAACTATGTTATAATTTGATTGTTATCTGTTGACACTGCTTAAAACTTACTAAGCATTATAATGCTTACTCCGTTTATTCTGTTTCCTCTGCCTTATAGGTCTCATTGCGAAGCTACAGGCTCGGGGATCGTCAGCAACTAGTCACACTATCACTATCCACTGTTTGGTACTGCTATGTTTTGGAATATCTTATGGCATGTATAGAATAGACTAGTAGTGAGAGGATATTTTGGTTAATGTATAGGACTACCCCTTTTGTTGTGGGTCATGGACCCTTTGGATTTGTATAATTTTGGATAGCCATGCGAAAATAGCTTATAAATGTTTTGAGCATAATGTTATAATCATTCAGTATGTATATGCTCATTAAGAGGCATGGAAATGTTTGGCAACGATCAGCCATTAGAATGGTTCATCATGATTATATTTTGGACTATATATGCAAGAGGGTTAGTTGAATCATAGAAACTATGTGTTAGATAAAGTCTACCCTAAAAATAGATGCTGGCAGCAGCAGTGATGTGGATGTGAAAAATCACTAAAAATAGTAGGGATGGAATTAAATAGTGAATAAATTATGTAAATTAACCTTGATGAATCTACTTTCATATGGAAGAAACGAAACGGTCATATGAGTTATATGTTAAGAGATATTTAGGTTTTTGTGGAACAGGACCAGAACGGTTTCTGGAATCCCTGTTCCGACTTTGGAAATTCATTGTAAATTAACCAGAGATAATTAGGAGTCATGCCATATAATTATAGATTCCTATTTGAGTCTAGTTTCTATAGAAACAAACAGCATCAGTTTTGAAGCCCTGTACAGGGAGATATCCAGGTCGTAATGTATGAAGGTCAGTGTAGTCGCACTCTGTAACAGGGGAGAATTTAACTAATAAAATGTACTAATTGGCCAGACCAAAAATTCTATAAAAATATATTTAGATGGAAATATGAGTCTAGTTTCGGGGAAAAATTACAAATCTGATTTTCGAGTTGTGGAACTCAAGTTATGATTTTTAAGGTGACAGTGACGCAGTCAGCCAACTGCCTGGAAATTTTTTTTTTTTTTTTAAAATGGACTGTGAAAGTGAATGGTTTAAGCCGTTAACCCCTCGTGTCCGACTCCGGCAGCGGACTCGGGTATGGGGTGTTACAATAATCCTTGGAATACTCATGACGATACTTCGGTAGTCTTTCACATTTTTCACATAATTCATAAAATTTTTGCATGTTGTCCAACAATGACCACAAAGCATAGAATTGCATGATAACAATCATAATATCATATAAATAGCATTAAATGACTTAAAATAACGATTATATTACAATATTTACATATGAACTTACCTCGTATGCGAAAATGGTCATTTTTACCATTTTGTCCACAACTTGGTACTTTGCCGATTTTTGCCCGAATTTCGATTTTCCTTGCTAGTCAAGGCTTGAAAGTGTTGAAACCCTAGCTATAGTGGAGAGCAAAATTTGGCAGCAACTTATTGAGAAGATGATCATTTTTGTGTTATTTTTCCCATTTTATTTCATTTAATATCAAAATGACCAAAATGCCCTTCCTTATTAAACTTTCAAAAATTCCATCCATGTCCAAATTTTGTCCATAAACTTAGAAATTGGTCAAATTTCTATTTAAGGCCTCCTAATTAATATTTCAAAGCAATTTCATACTAGAAACTTCTAGAATGCAAGTTTTGTAACTTATTCAATTTAGTCCCTAACTTCAAATTAATCACTTTATGCATAGAATTTCTTCACAAAATTTTCACACAATCATGAAATCATACAATAGACTTCAAAATAATCATAAAATAATTATTCATATCTCGGATTTGTGGTCCCGAAACCACTATTTTGATTAGGCCCTAATTTGGGATATCACAACTCTCCCCCTTTAGGGATTTTTTTCCCCGAAAATCTTACCGGAAAAGTGGTCTTCATTTAGATTCCTGAATTTCATATTCGGTGCCGAAGAACTTTTGCTCAGGCGGTGCCTCCAATATATCTCTTTAATTTATCATATATTCTGAAAGCCTACGGACTCATCTCTAAATTGTTCTTAAATTTTCAACCCTTCTTAGTTTCCCTTGTCATCTTGACATAAAACTTAGATCTCAATTTGGTTAATGGAGACTAGAATTTCAAGAAATCCAACAATCAAAGGGACCTGCACTCTTCCAAAATAATCATACAAATTTTCATCATCTATAAATCACAATCCAATAACATCTGAATCAAATTACAGTACACGTCATTACTCTCTAAATGAATAGGAAAATTTTCACTGTAAGCTTCATACAATTGTTTCTGTATAAACCTCAGAATAATAATTCTACGAATCAGATCCAATCTAAAATTCAACATTAGAAGTTGATCCTCACTGTACTCTTTTAGTTTACTACTCACTATCACATTTTCCTCTTTCTGCTACGGAAATAATTCTGATATAGCCTCGGAAATAATCCTTCTCATTCTCATCCTAATATCAATACTGGCAAAGGTAATTCTGGTAGATCCTGATACTCGGCTTTAACCCTATCAACAACTCAAATTTTCTATGACATCAAATGCTCCAAACTATCACATTACCTTATTTTCATGAAACACATCACCATTCATATAACGGTGCATTACTAAAAATTAGGAAATCTTTACTCAATGCAGACTAGTCCAGTTCAGACGCTTTGGTTAGCAATATTCTCATCTGTCCAAACCTTGCTAACATGTAATAAACTTTTCAGCTTTTGTAAGATGAAAACTTTATCATTCTTAGTAACTTCAACTCATATCAAAATTTTCTAAGAGATATACACTTCTCGTTCAGACTATTTGCCTTTTACTCGTAAAGAAATGAAATTCTATTATCAGACTTAAAAAAAATGATCCTGACATAATTTTCATATGAAATCTTTCAAATAAATAATTCACACAGATTAAACACCCGAGCCTATCTAAACACCGTTGAATGACATTTCAAGTAATCCTTTCTTCTAGTTACTAAACCATTCATCATGTAGCCCTTTACTATTCATTTCTTACGCTAATCAAAACCATCTCAATTGCATTAGCTCAAGTAACCAAAATATCTCAATTGAAGTCATTAATTATAATTGACTTACTTGAGAGAAGTAATCCACCATACCGATTGAAACTCGCACTTTTATCACTTATGCCTTTACTGTTGTCAAATCCTTACGCAGAAATTTGAGAAATTCCAATATTAAAATCACCACATTACCAAGATCAAATCAAAAGTATAGTCATGCATTTCGAACATAAGTCATAATTGAAAAGTATGGAATAAAGATAACAAGAAAACCGAATAAAGAAATCCAAGATACGATACTATGCTGGAAAATCAGAAACCTAACTTATAGGAAAATATAAAAGATCTCGAAAATTCCTCAAAGAAAAGAAATCCAGAAGAAAACATCATTTAATCTGACCAGAATCAAATATAATAAGAACAATGTATCTTCCCATACATATATATCAAATGGAGCATTAAGTAGAAGAAACAATATCATAATATCATACATATCCTCTCATCAATTCTTATCAGACGAAATGTAATAAAATGCCCGAGAAAATACAGTAATACAAATTATAAACCAGTCGGACTACCAATGCATCCATCTAACACCAATATTAGAAAACATTCCCATATAACAAGAATTTCTTCAAAAGATCAATAGCCATAGAATTTTTTTTTGAGAACGGATAAATACATAGAACATCTCAGAAGAAACTATTAAATCTGTCCAGCCGTAACTATCACACTCAAATATTACACATTTCAAATATCATTTACCACAACTAGTTCTGCCATCACAAATTTCATGTT
The DNA here is from genome assembly GCF_025698485.1 of Gossypium arboreum. Taxonomy (NCBI): domain Eukaryota; kingdom Viridiplantae; phylum Streptophyta; class Magnoliopsida; order Malvales; family Malvaceae; genus Gossypium; species Gossypium arboreum. Next base: position 61,191,788 of record NC_069075.1, on the reverse strand, counting down.
AGATCTTTCACTAAAGAAGACCAGTTCTGAATAAATTTTGATTTACACTTTTCTCGACCTTGTATCTGAGTAATTCAATTTACCAAAGTAAATTCGTTCTTTAATTGGGACAATGCATAGCTCCAATAATCTTTATATCAACCTAATACTTTTCTAGCTCTAACTTTATTTACCAACTCATTATCAGTCTCTAATCATGTTTATGATTATTCTATCACTGAACTCTTTGGTTTCTCAACTAGAAACTTATTCAGTACAAATCTCATGAAATTCCATTATAAGCTCCACTTCGGTAAGGGGGAGGGGTTGTAGGGCCTCTGACTCGACTTTCTCATACATATACATATTACACAATTTCCATCATCATAACAACATCATCAAAATCATATCATTCATTCAGGCAATGCATCATTCATGTTGGTTTACACAAAATTTCTAGTTATCCCATTTAGATAAGTATACTTATGCATGCATCCTATTTTTTTTGGATAGATTAACTTATCCATTCATTTACTCAAACAAATCATACTCATGGCATCATATAAGGGCTAAACAAACATAGATATTTGCATCACAATCGCAACTTTCATTTCGTGCATCATCATATACATATCATAAACTTTTATTCATACTTTTCTGAATCGAGACTCATCATAATCGTAATTTTAATCAAACACCTTCGCATCACATTGAACATGGTCAATACAGCTCGGTTGGAGAGTACCTCTGTCTAAACAAGACAGTGCTCATACGCATCGAGAGGCATCACACTATCACGGATCCGTGGCATGTATAGCTAGACCCTTACACATGTTAGGTTAGTCCGAGAACCGACTAAACCATAGCTCTGATACCACAAAATGTAATGCCCCCGTACCCGAGACCATCGTCAGAGTCAAGCACGAGGTGTTAACGGACCTAATTCATTAATTAAACAGCTCAAACAATTTATTTTTAAAATTTCCAGATAAGCTGGCTAACTGCATAGTCGCTTAAAAATTTATATCTCGAGTTCCGAAACTCAAAATTAAGATCCGTAAATTTTTCCTGAAACTAGACTCATATATCTATCAACTAATTGTTTTCTAGAATTTTTGGTCGGGCCAGTTAGTACAGTTTATTAGTTAAAGTCTCCCCTGTTTTAGGGTTCGGCTACGCTGACCCCTGTGCACTACGAATCAAATTTATTTCTGTACAAAAATCCAATGACTATACCATTTGTTTCAATTAAAAATAGACTCAATAAGGAATCCATAAATTTAAATTTTTAGTCTAAATTATTTTTATACAAATTATGGTGAATTTATAAAGTCAGAACAAGGAATCTAGAAATTGCTCTGACCCTGTTTCAACAAAATGTAAATATCTCATAAAATACAACTCTTTTACCTATTTTGTTTCTTCCACGTGAAAACAGATTCATTAAGATTCAATTACATATTTTATTAATCATCGAATTATATATCTACTATTTTTAGTGATTTTTCAAACTCACATCACTGCTATTGTGTGATTCTGTTTTATAGCCAATTTCACCATTTTATGGATTTCCATAGATTAGTTAGCACATAAAGCATACGTGTTATCAAATATAATCTTGATTAGCCACTCCAATAGCTAATCATTCTCAAACATTTCCATGTCATCCATGAGCTATATCATAAGATTATATACACAAAAGGATTATAATGCTATACATGCCATATTCCCAAAATATGCAAGCCACCATACCAAGATGGTCCGTTGATAGTGTGAGCATGCCTCCGACCGTCCTGATCTCCAAACTGGCTTGTCAAAACTACAAGGAATGGAAGGGAAGGAGTAAGCATAAATTCTTAGTAAGTTCACATGCAAATAACAAATAACTTAACAAAGCAATTATACCAACCAACATTAACATAATATCGCCAAAACATATATCACATTTCTATTCATCATTCATCGTCTTACTACATTATTGTTGTCGTATCAAGTCTCAACCTGAGGGTTAAGTACATACCTATCCAAAGTGCCCATTCCACAACACTTACCAATATGTCACTTGCATCTTGAGTACTCTTCCATTTCACTAGAATTTTACCCGTTGAACACATCGGAATATAACTCGGATACATGGAAAGTTTGCACATAAGTGCCACATATGTAGCCAAGGTACCATGTAACCCACCCATAAGCGAACTCGGACTCAACTCAACGAGCTCGAGCGTTCGTATCCATAACTGAACTCGTACTCAACTCAACGAGTTCGGACGTTTGCATCCATAAGTGAACTCGGACTCAACTCAACGAGCTCGGATGCCTAGTTACATTTCACGAACTCGCACTCATCTCAACGAGTTCGGATGCCCAAATATCCAAATCTATTCCTAAGGTTCAACGGGACTTTCCTTGTTCGTACTCCTTTACCATTCTCCTTGGAATACCCATGATGATACTTCGGTAGTCTTTCACATTTTTCACATAATTCATAAAATTTTTGCATGTTGTCCAACAATGACCACAAAGCATAGAATTGCATGATAACAATCATAATATCGTATAAATAGCATTAAATGATTTAAAATAATGGTTATATTACAATATTTACATATGAACTTACCTTGTATGCGAAAATGGTCATTTTTACCATTTTGTCCACAACTTGGTATTTTGCCGATGTTTGCCCGAATTTTGATTTTCCTTGCTAGTCAAGGCTTAAAAGTGTTGAAACCATAGCTATGGTGGAGAGCAAAATTTGGCAGCAACTTATGGAGAAGATGATCATTTTTGTGTTATTTTTCCCATTTTATTTCATTTAATATCAAAATGACCAAAATGCCCTTCCTTATTAAACTTTCAAAAATTCCATCCATGTCCAATTTTTGTCCATAAACTTAGAAATTGGTCAAATTGCTATTTAAGACCTCCTAATTAATATTTCAAAGCAATTTCATACTAGAAACTTCTAGAATGCAAGTTTTGTAACTTATTCAATTTAGTCCCTAACTTCAAATTAAGCACTTTATGCATAGAATTTCTTCACGAAATTTTCACACAATCATGAAATCATATCATAGACCTCAAAATAATCATAAAATAATTATTTCTATCTCAGATTTGTGGTCCCGAAACACTATTCTGATTAGGCCCTAATTTGGGATATCACACAGACAGTGGGCCAATTTAGTGGAATGCATATAGAGGATCATCATCTTCATTTAAGACTATTTATGGATGTGAGTGACTCTTTCAAATTAGTAGGAGTTTTTGAAGATGCATTACGATCGAAGCTGTTCCCGTACTCACTAAGGGACAGATCTTGAGCCTGGTTGAATTCATTGCCACCAAACTTAATTTCTACATGGCAAGAGTTAGCTGAAAGATTCCTTATGAAGTATTTCCTGCCTAGTAAGAATGCTACGTTAAGGAACGAGATCACTTCTTTCCAACAGATGGATGATGAGTCCATGTATGAGGCATAGGAACGATACAAAGAGCTATTACGGAAATGCCCTTATCATGGAATCCCACATTGCATCCAACTTGAGACATTTTATAATGGTCTTAATGCTCACACGAGAATGGTAGTGGATGCTTCTACTAACGGTGCTCTTCTTTCTAAGTCCTATAATGAGGCTTACGAAATCATCGAGAGGATCGCCGGTAACAATTATCAATGGCCAACCAATCGAGCTGCGTCAGGAAGACGAATCGCTAGAATACATGAAGTGGACGCTCTCACTTCACTCGCGTCTTAGGTACCTTCAATATCCTCAATGCTTAAGAATCTTACCACTAATGGGTCTGACAGTTTTGTAGCCCAACCACCTCACCAATTTGAGAGTATAGCCTGTGTTTATTGTGGGGAGGGACATTTGTTCGAAGAATGTCCATCAAACTCTAAATCCGTATATTACATGGATAACCATAACCAAAATCGAGGAAGGTAAGGACTGCAATCCAACTTCTATAACCCATCGTGGTGAAACCACTCGAATTTTTCCTGGAGCAACGAAGGGGCTGGAACCAGTAACAACTACGCTCAACCTATACCGACTCAGCCGCCTAATTTTTCCCAACAAGCTAAGAAACCAGCTCAGGCCGAATCATCCAATAGCTTAGAGAATTTATTGAAGGCATACATGGAAAAAATGATGCCACTTTAAGGAATTTGGAGAATCAAATGGGCCAGCTGGCTTCTGAACTTAGAAACCAACCATAAGGTGCTTTACCTAGTGATACGGAGAATCCGAGGAATTCGAGGAAGGAGCATTGCAAAGTGTTGACATTGAGGAGCAGAAAGATAATAGAGCCCAACACTATTGAAGCTGAAAAGGAGCCAGTTGATGCTCAAGACTCAGAGGAAGTTCAACCGAGTGTTGAAATTCCAGTTGCACAAGAACCAAAATCTAAAAAACTCGACAAGGTATTTTCAAAACCAAATATTTTCGATCAACTAACAACTCCGTTAGATGAAGAATTACCGCAGAAAACGAATCAACCAATTCCAGTAAAGAAACCACCACCACCCTACCCTCAAAGACTTCAGAAGCAGAAGCAGGAAATTCAATTCAAGAAATTTCTAGACGTACTCAAGCAATTTCACATCAACATCCCGTTGGTTGAAGCACTTGAACAAATGCCGAACTACGTCAAGTTTATGAAGGATATCCTGTCAAAAAAATAAAGACTTGGAGAATTTGAGACGGTAGCTCTGGCGAAGGAATGCAGCATTGGAGCAACATATTGTGGTAAGGCTTTATGTGACTTAGGTGCGAGTATTAACTTGATGCCTATGTCAATATTTAGAAAGTTGGGAATAGGTGAAGTTAGACCTACTACGGTTACACTTTAGCTAGCAGATCGATCCTTAGCACATCCAGAAGGAAAAATCGATGACGTATTGGTACGTGTAGATAAATTTATCTTCCTTGCTGATTTTGTTATCCTAGATTTTGGAGTAGATAAAGAAGTGCCGATTATCCTAGGAAGACCGTTCTTAGCAACCGGAAGGACCCTTATTGATGTGCAGAAGGGTGAGGTTACGATGCGTGTTCAGGATGATCAGGTAACATTGAATGTTTTTAAGTCTATGCGATTTCCTGACACAATTGATGATTGTTCTGCAGTATCCGACTTAGAGGATTCATTAGTGGAAAAGGAGCTCAACTTTGTTGAGGATCCATTGGAACAAATTTTGAAATCAGATCCTCTAAATGATGAAGAGGAGGATGAATACTTAGCTTTGTTAGAAGCTAATCAAAGGTTATTTAGTCTGCAATCTCGCTTTGAATCTTTGGAGTTATAAAAGAGGGAGTATGCCCAACCAAAAGCGTCAATCGAGGAACCATCTAAATTAGAACTCAAGGTATTACCTTCACATTTAAAATATCTTTATTTAGGTAACGCTTCTACTTTGCCTGTGATTGTTTCAGCAAAATTAACTACTGAGCAAGAAGAGAAACTCATCTTGGTGTTGAAACAGTTCAAGAAGGCTATCAGATAGACCATAGCCAATATTTGCGGTATTAATCCATCTGTATGCATGCACAAGATTATCTTGGAAGATGGCGAAAAAGGAACAATTGATGGACAACGAAGACTAAACCCCATTATAAAGGATGTGGTGAAAAAGGAGATTATCAAGTGGTTAGATGCGGGTATCATTTATCCCATCTCAGAGAGTTAGTGGGTAAGTCCGGTCCAGTGTGTGCCAAAGAAGGGAAGTATCACAGTCATAGAGAATGAGAATAACGAGTTGATACCAACTAGAACAGTTATGGGATGGAGAATTTGAATTGATTACCGAAAACTGAACAAGGCGACTAGGAAAGATCACTTTCCTTTGCCATTCTTGGATCAGATGTTGGATAGACTCATGAGGCGAGACTATTACTGTTTTCTCAATGGATACTCGGGGTATAATTAGATTACAATAGCACCAGAAGATCAATACAAGACAACGTTCACCTGCCCGTATGATACATTTGCATTTAGACGCATGCCATTTGGTTTATGTAATGCACCTACTACATTTCAAAGGTGTATGATGTCTATTTTTACTGACATGGTTGAGAAGTACTTGGAAGTTTTTATGGATTACTTTTTAGTATTCGGTGATACTTATGATGATTGCTTAGCCAATCTAGCTAAGGTACTAAGGCGATGCGAAGAAATGAACCTAGTACTTAACTAGGAAAAGTGCCATTTCATGTACGAGAAGGAATTGTTCTAGGGCATCGGGTAACGAGACATGGAATCGAGGTAGATGTTATCGAGAAACTCCCACCTCCAACATCTGTAAAGGGTGTTAGGAGCTTTTTGGGCGACGCCAGGTTCTATCGAAGATTTATCAAGGACTTCTCCGAAATTACTAAACTCTTATGCAAATTATTAGAGAAGGACACGACGTTCAAGTTCGATGATGAATGCTTAAAGGCTTTCAAAGATTTAAAGAGTCGATTAGTTACGGCACCCATAATCGTCACACCAGACTGGGATTTTCCTTTTGAATTAATGTGTGATGCAAGCGACTTCGCAATTGAGGCTGTCATGGACCAGCAAAGGAACAAAGTTTTTCATCCCACCATCTATTATGCATGCCAGACTCTTATAGGAGCTCAATTGAACTATACGGTAACAGAAAAAGAGCTACTTGCGGTTGCATTTGCTTTTGACAAGTTTCAATCTTATCTTGTAGAGACGAAAGTAACTGTTTATACGAGCCACTCGGCAATTAAGTACTTACCAAGAAAGATGCCAAGCTGAGACTAATCTGGTAGGTGCTTCTACTTCAAGAGTTCGATTTAGAAATTCAAGATCGGAAGGGAGTAGAAAACCAAGTAACAGATCACTTGTCCAGATTAGAGCCGCAATAGGGAATTCACCTAGTATATCAATTCAGGAAACATTTCCAGATGAACACATACTGAAGGTAAGTCATGTCCATAGTACCCCTTGGTTTGCTAACATTGCTAACTATTTAGCTTGTGGTTTGATGCCAATTGATAAGACGTATCAACAAACGAGAAAGTTCTTTCACGATGTGAAGTACTATTTCTAGGAAGAGCCATATTTGTTTAAAAAGTGTGCAGATCAGATGATCAGGAGATGTGTGGTAGAAGATGAAGCACAAAATATTTTATACCATTGTCACTCAGCTCCGAGTGAAGGACATTTCGGAGGTACTCGTACAACGGCCAAAGTATTGCAAGCTGGATTCTTTTGGCCAACACTGTTCAAGGATGCATATGCGTACCTAAAGAGCTGGGAGCAATGTCAAAGGGTCGAAAATGTCACCAACAGAAATGAAATACATCGAACAAACATCGTTGAGGTAGAATTGCTCGATGTATGGTGTATTGATTTTCTTGGTCCTTTTCCTCCGTCTTTTGTTCACAAGTATATATTGGTAGCAGTAGATTATGTGTCCAAGTGGGTCGAGGCTGAAGCCTATCCGAAAAACGATGCTAGGGTTGTAATTAAGTTCTTGCAGAAACACGCGTTCACAAGGTTTGGAACCCCAAGACCTATCATTAGTGATGAAGGATCCCACTTTGTGAACAAGTGGTTAAAATGGTTATTAGACAAGCATGGAGTGAAACACAAGGTTGCAACAGCTTACCATCCGCAGATGAATGGGCAAGTTGAACTGGAAAATAAGGAAATCAAGGGCATACTTGAGAAAGTAGTTTGCCCAAACCGACGTGATTGGTCCAAAAGGTTGGATGATGCTTTATGGCCTTATAGAATAGCATACAAGACACCTTTAGGGATGTCACCTTATAGGTTGGTCTTTGGGAAAGCATGTCATCTACCTTTAGAGTTAGAGCACAAGGCTTACTGGGCTCTTCGACAACTCAACTTGGATCCTAAGCTTGCTAAAGAGAAACGGATGCTCCAACTCAATGAGCTAGAGGAACTCCGGCTATTCTCCTACGAAAATGCCAAATTACTCAAGGAAAGACTTAAGAAATGGCATGACAAGCACATTCGAGTTCGAGAATTTGAAGTAGATTAGCGAGTTTTGTTATTTAATTCCAAACTAAAATTATTTCCAGGTAAGCTAAAATCACGTTGGTCTGGTCCATTTACGATTCATCATGTCTATCCATACGAAGTTGTCGAGCTCCAAGGTCAGGGAGGTAATTTTCAAGTTAACGCTCAGCGCATGAAACACTATTGGGGAGATAAGATTGAACGAAATGAAATTTCGTACATTTTATCGAATGTTTAAAATTTTCCTACTTTCCTTTTTAATAAATGATTTAGGGTATATTTTTGGGATTAGTATGTTTAAATAAATTCTGTCTAGGAGATTGGAACTTAAGAGGGACCGCTTGTGACCCCTCCAATCTTTCCTGGGAATTGATTTTAACATAGTTTTCCTAAGAATTATTCTCTAAATAGAGATTTTAATCTTTGATTTTTCAAATAAAAAGGTCAATTTTGACCCGAGTTTTAAATTACGACTCAATTTCAAATTTTCATTAAGTCTAGGGACTTAATTGAAGTATATTTAAAATTTTGTTACTTTTTTCGTGAATAATAAAAACTAGATGCCTCTTTTAGTAAATATTTTCAAAAGGCTTCTAGAATAAATATTTTAGTTTAAAAAGGAAAAAATGATAATTATTAATATGTAATTATACCCTTTATAATATATATTAATTATTATCATTTTAGGATTTTATTTGATAAGTTTTTAATAAAGATAATAAGATGATAATATTTAATATATAATTATATCTATTATAATTTATATATTAATCTATATCAACTTAGCATAAAATTAGGATTAATTTTATTTTATCTTTGTTTAAAATAAATTAAATAGCAATTAATAATTTAATATGCATTTATCTAATTATTAATTTTGTTATCTTTATATAGGATTAGAACTTAGAATTTTTATTAATTAAATTGTTTTAAGAATTCTACTCTAATTCCTATTTCTCTCTCTATAAATACTACCCATCTTCCCATTCATCTAACACTTAAAACCCAAAGCACCAAAACACCAAAGTGGCGAAGCCCCTAGCAACAGCAGCACCAAGCAGTTGGCCAGCACACGCCCAGCTCCGTCGTACGCACATCCCGCGCACACAACGCGCACGTTGCCTTGAGCTGCCCCAGCCTCAGGTCGAGCCATGCCTTCACCCCATGCGCGATACCTGCCCTCCGCACCATTCTGCACGTGCTCAAGTCCTACCTGCTGCCGAACGCCCATGCTGCTGATTGCTTCCAGCCCTGCTGCGCATCACTGCTCCCACACGTACCACGCTCGTACGCCCTAACTACTTGTACGGCATTCTCCTTTCATCCACCCTAAGCCACAAACCCTCCAACCCTCCTGTTAAATTGCCATTTTTTTTCCTTCATTATTATTATTATTTTTCTAGAGTTCTTATATTTTTACAAAAAAAAGTGGTAAGACCTAGTTTTCTCTTAATTCTTAATTTTATTCAATGAATTATTTTTTAATTCATTGAATTATTAATAATTTTATTAAATCTTATTGAGAAAATAATTTTTTCCATCTTATGATCAGGTTAAACATGCCTCACAAGAGAACTCGTGCTTCCGCTCAAATTGATGAAACACAAAACAAGTTCCACTATGAAGAAGTCAAAGTGAGATATGAAAGTATCTTCAAAAATCAATAGATGCATCCAGAAAAAGGCTTTACATTAAAGGAGAGCAACTACCGAGACTTTATGTCACGTATTCGTCAAGTTGCTGAAACCCTCAATTGGGAGCTATTTTGTGAAAAGAGACCTAGTGTGGATGAGGAGCTAGTTCGTGAGTTCTATGCGAATTTAACTTTAAGCGAGATGACAGAAGTTTCAGTTCGCGGAATCAAGGTACCGATAAATTCAAATGCTATTAATGAGTTCTTTGAATTACCAGATTTCGAAAAAGATGAATATTTCACATTGATGAGCAATATCAAGCCTGAAAATTTGCAATAAATTCTCGAGGAACTGACAGTTCAGGGTTCTACATGGACTGTGTCAAAACAAGGAATCCACACTTGTCGAAGAGAATATTTGACACCACTCGCGAAGGTATGGTTTTACTTCATCTGATTCAGCCTTATGCCTAGCTCACATGGGACTATAATCTCATTAGAGCGAATGGTCTTATTGTACTCGATCCTAACTGGTAAGACCATTGATGTGGGGAAGATCATCATGAGGGAGATACGAAATTGTGCGTTAAACGCTCTGGCCCTGCTCATTTCCCCTTTACAATAACAGTTCTATCCTTGAAAGCTAAAATTCTCGCAAATGTAAGGAAGACAGGGTATAGCAAAGGCACAATCACAGATTGGGACAAATGAGTTGATGGCCTAGTGGTGGGCTTTAGAGTTTAATGTGTTGGATTTATGACACAAATGAGTTGATGGCCTAGTGGTGGTGGCATGAGTTGGCATGTAAGAGGACTTTGGTTCGAATCCCTTGGTTTAAATCCCTTGGCATGCAAAGGTTGATTATTTTTTTATGTTGGAACGGCAAGAGTTGGTGTCGGTTTTAAACTCTGGTGATGGAGGGTTCCCACATCGGGAAGCTAACATAAGAGTAGATGAAGAGTTGGCTTTAAATAGAGCAAACCATGAGGAGAGTAGGCATACCCTTCTTGGCTAACCCCTTTCGCTTTGTGACGTGCTCGTTTGGGTTGGGCGTCAGCTAAGAGTGTTTGGAGCGCGGATTAACTACAGTCTCCTAACAGGTGTGTATTTCTCATTACTCTAGCAGTAGAACGGCTATTTCGGGCCGCGATGGGCTGAAATGGGCCATGTGGTCCCAATGGGTCCATAGGCTCAAGTGGATAAGTTGTAGAATTACTAAAATACCCCTGTAGGTTAGGACTACCAATTTACCCCTGGAGGGTAAAATGACTATTTTGCCCCTCGTGCGTAAATGACTAACTTGTGTGATGATTGGGTTAGTTGACGTGGATTTATGTTAGTTATCGTTAATTCGTAAGTGTAATGTGTTAGTGATAGATTGTAGGATTATCACGTGGGAGATATCATCATCAATCGTCATCAACCAGGTGTGTAAACGACACCCTCCCTTAGACTGAATCGGTAAAAGTTGAAATACCAAAACGTTGGTATTTTATGAACTCGTGAGCATGCGAGCGCTCGTGAGACAGTTGTTAATGAATATGGTGCATTTGGATGATTAGAGTGCAGAGTGTGTATTTTCATGCACAATGGTATTTTTGGGCTTAATGGGCCGAAAACGGGCCCACTTTAGTAAAAAAGGCAAGGTAAGTACTTCTGATTACTTGGTAAACATTAGAATAAGTATGAAACCTTAGTAGTAGGTAATAATTATTGAAATACCCTTATGCAGGCAAAATTACAATTTTACCCATAGGGTTATTTTTTTTTCTGAAAAGCATGATGTTCTATTTCTGTATACGTATGCCATGACATATTATTTCTGTTGCATGAGACATGGGTTTATATTGATAGAGGAACCGTTCTGGTAGCTTCGCTGCAATCTGGTAGCTTTGCCACATATATCTGTTCTGGTGACTTCGTCACAATATCTACCAGCCTCGCTACAGTCTGGTGGCTTCGCTATGTATATAGATCTGTTCTGGTGGCCTAGCCACAATATCTGTGTCTGGTGACTTCGTCACAATATCTGGCAGCTTTGCTACAATTTCTATGGTGTGTAGCGGTTGGGTGGGTCGAGTAGTCTCCCCACATGGTGTAAGGCTGGTACGGGGGTGTTATGGATGGCTCTGGGTTGGGATTTCTACATTCATGATATATTTGTTTTGTAACTGCTATGGGTCTACGGGTTTCATTCTGATATCTGTACTGGGCCAAGGCCCAGATAAGTCTGACTCTAGGGTTTGATCTGTTTTGGGCTATTTTTGGGTTATGTTACACACTGAGTTTACCGAACTCACCCTTTATTTTCATCTCTGCAGGAAATCCCCAACCATAGTGGGCTTGGAGCTGCGAGGGATTTGGAGTGGCCACATTATCTGCAAAATTGGTTTTTCTAAGTTAGTTTATTTTTATTATTTTTTTATATTCTGATTTAATTTTGGGTTTTAAGTTGTAATAAGGCCGCTATTTAAATTTCTTTTTCCGTTATGGTTTTATTTTCTAATTATATTTATACTATGTGGAAACTGCTAGTGTTAGGCTGCGCGGGTTTTCAAAATTAATAAACATTTCCAAGACTCAACAAGCACAACAAATGGATAGCCTAAAGATTGATAAACTGACTTTTCATTCAACCGCTATTTTTACAAAGACCACCCCAATCACTTAAACCAATAAATGCATACTAAGTCGTAAGTCCATGTGACACGTTAGATCTGTCAATAATGCCTGGGCTGAGTTTGGGGTGTTACGTTTAGTGGTATCAGAGCCAAGTTGTAACAACTCGGCTGTGGAACGGGTCTAAAAATGAGAGTTTGTAAAGAAACATTGAATAAAGGTTTTCAAAAATCATTTTTTTTGGAACTATGCTTGTACAAAACCTTATCATGGTACTTTAGTTAGGGTAACACTGGAACTATAGAAACTCTGATAAGTAGACTGAGACTGTAGCTAGGCTACCGCAAAAGGAAACAAACTCAAATTCTGAATTACTGTTGTTCATAAGACATCTATAATAAAAACTAAAATATTAAACTGATTCATAAAATTCTTAAACAGATAATATGAAATGAGTACACGAGCAGCTCATAGAAGAGGCCGTGGACGTGGCCGAGGTAATGTTCAGGCTGAATTTTCGTCTTTAGGACATGTGCCGGTAGCAGATGCACAGGTACCACCAGCAACGGAGGTAGAGTCTCATGATCGAGGTGCCGGGGACGATGCTCTGTCCCAGGCAATGCTCCGAGTTTTGGAAAGGGTTTCTGGGACAAGCACGGGAAACAGAATTTAGGGGTCTATTCCTGAGCGGCTCCGAGCCAATGGAGCAGAGATATTTAAGGGCGTATCTGGTGTAGCTCCGAATGTGGCTGAGTGGAGGAGAAGCTTAAGGGAGCCATATGGTTACTCAGGGATGAGGCTTATCAGTGGTGGCTCACAGTGACAGATGGAACTCCTGCTAACAATGTGACTTGGGAGCTGTTTAAGACAGCCTTCAAAGGAAAGTATGTTGGGGCTAGTTACGTGGATGCTCGCTGGAAAGAATTTCTGAACCTGATCCAAGGGAGTAAGTCAGTGGCTAAGTATGAGTCTGAGTTTCTGAGACTGAGCCGGTATGCTTCTGGGATTGTCGCTACAGAGTATGAGCGTAGCGTACACTTCGATGATGGTCTGAGAGATGAACTTAGGGTGTTGATTGCTCCATAGAGGGAGTGTAACTTCGCTGCTTTAGTGGAGAAAGCTAAGATAGCTGAAGAAGTGAAGCATACAGAAAGATAGAATCGTGAGAAAGATCGAAACCATTTTAAGAGAGATTCAAGACTTTTAGGTGGTATAAACAGGAATGTTAAGAGAGCAAGGGTAATGGAGCCAGTTCGAGCAGTACCGATGAATGCTGTTAGACCACAGGGTTGTAAGAATTATGGGAAGATGCATATGGGCGAGTGTCGAAAACATTCTAGTGCTTGTTTTCGATGCGGATCTATGGAGCATAGGGTTAAGGATTGTCCCAAAAACCAGATCAGGTTCAAGTTTTAGAGCAGAGGGTCACTCAAACAGTGAAGGGTAGACCACCGTTTCCGAGAGGACGTGGGCAAGGCAGAGGTGGTAATGGAAATGGTTGAGGAAGAGGAGTGCCAGGCAGGGATGCTGGATTTGCTGAGGCTCGTCAGCCGGCGTTGGTGTATGCAGCTCGTCACCGAGAGGAGGGTGATGCACCTGACATCATAACTGGTACGTTTTTAATTTCCAGTATGCCGTACATTGCATTGATAGATGTTGGATCTACCCATTCATAAGTTGCATGTGCTATATCTGGGTCACTGGGTGTGCGCTCTGAGGAGACCGTGGGTGGGGTACCTGTACTAAGTCCTTTGGGTCACTTGGTTAGGGTAGATAAACTGTATAGAGATGCGCCTATAGAAACTCAAGGAAAATTTTTCTCTGGAGATCTGATAGAGCTACCTTTCGGAGAATTTGATCTCATTTTGGGAATGGATTGGCTTGTTAAGCACAGGGCTACTCTGGATTGTGCTACTAAGTGAATAATGTTAAAGACCACAAAGGATGAGGAGGTTTTGGTGATAGGCGAGCGTAGGGATTATCTGTCTAATGTGGTGTCAGCATTGAGAGCCGAGAAGTGGATTCGAAAGGGATGTGAGGCTTATTTGGCTTTTGTAAGCCAATCAAAAATTGAGGATCTGACAGTGGATAAAGTTAGAACCGTCAAGGATTTTCAAGATATTTTTCCAGAGGAGCTTCTGGGTTTGCCCCCGAACCGAGAGGTTGAGTTTGGAATTGACTTGTTGCCTGGAATAGCACAGATGTCCATTGCACCTTATAGGATGGCACCGAAGGAGTTGGTGAAGCTGAAAGCCCAAATTCAAGAGTTATTGGATAGAGGCTTCATTAGACCAAATGTGTCTCCGTGGGGAGCACCAGTGTTGTTCCTAAAGAAGAAAGATGGGTCAATGCGGATGTGCATCGATTATCGGTAGTTGAAAAAACTAACGATTAAGAACAAGTACCCACTACTGAGAATCAATGATTTATTCGACCAACTTAGAGGAGCTTCAGTATTTTTCAATATTGACCTTCGATCTGGGTATCATTAGTTGAGGGTTAAGGAGGTGGATATACATAAGACGACATTCAGAACTCGGTATGGTCACTATGAGTTCTTGGTTATGCCATTTGGGTTGACGAACGCACCTGCGGCATTTATAGATCTGATGAATCGAGTGTTCCAGCCATACCTGGATCGATTTGTAGTCGTCTTTATCAACGATATTCTGGTTTATTCTGAAACTAAGGAGAAGCATGATGAGCATCTTCGTATTGTGCTGCAAGTGCTGAGGGAGAAGGAGCTTTATACAAAATTCAGTAAGTGTGAGTTGTGGTTGAGAGAGGTAACTTTATTGGGGCATGTTGTCTCTGCTGAAGGGATCAAGGTGGACCCTCGAAAGATTGAAGCGATTCTGGAATGGAAACCACCGAGGTCAGTGTCAAAAATTCAAAGTTTTCTAGTTTTAGCTGGGTACTATAGAAGGTTTGTGGAAGGATTTTCTGTGATGGCAGCGCCTTTGACAAAGCTTATAAGGAAGGGAGTAATGTTTGTTTGGACTGAGAAATAACAGGAATCTTTTGAGAAGTTGAAGAAAGTTCTGACTGAGGCACATGTACTGATTCAGCCGAAGTCTAGAAAAGATTTTACTGTATACAGTGATGCATCACATGTAGGGTTGGGCTGTGTGCTGATTCAAGAGGGTAAAGTGGTTGCTTATGCATTGCGACAGCTTAAACCACATGAAGTTAACTATCCTACTCATGATCTGGAGTTGGCAGCGGTAATCTTTGCGCTTAAGATTTGGAGATATTACCTGTACGGAGAAAGGTGTATTATATACACAGATCATAAGAGTCTTAAGTACTTGCTGACTCAGAAGAAGCTGAACCTTAGGCAACGGAGATGGATAGAGTTGCTTAAGGATTATGACTGCGCGATTGAGTATCACCCAGGCAAAGCTAATGTGGTGGCTGATGCCCTAAGTCGTAGAACTGTATCTGATCTGAGAGCCATGTTTGCTCGTTTGAGTCTGTATGATGACGGTAGTCTATTAGCAGAACCTGGGTGGGTAAGATTAAGGAAAAACAGTCGAGGGATGAGTCACTGGTTTCTTGATTCCAGCAGGTTAAGAATGGGGATACTTCTGAGTTTGGACTGAACAGTGAGGGAGTTCTGTGTTACCGAGGTAGAGTTTGTATTCCGAAGGACTCTGACTTGAGGCAAGCAATTCTGAAAGAAGCTCATGGAGGTCTGTATGCTATGCATCCTAGAGGGAGTAAAATGTATCGCGACTTAAAGGAGTTGTATTGGTGGCCTGGATTGAAGCGAGAGGTAACGAAAGTTGTGGGAAAATGTCTGACTTGTCAGCAAGTGAAAGCTGAACATCAATTACCTTTCGGACTTTTGCAGCCAGTGAAAGTACCACTTTGGAAGTGGGAGAGGGTAACCATGGATTTTGTGAGTGGGTTACCCTTGACACCGTCGAAGAAGGACTCGATTTGGGTAATTGTGGATAGGTTGACCAAATTTCCTCATTTCATACCTGTCCACATTGATTATTCACTTTAGAAGTTAGCCAAATTGAGTACTCTGTGGGTGATATGGTCTTCTTGAAGGTTTCGCCTTGAAAGAAAATATTAAGGTTTGGGAGGAAAGGCAAGTTAAGTCTACAGTTCATTGGGCCTTATAGGATTCTTAAGCGAGTGGGTCTGTGGCTTATCAATTGGAGCTACCTCCAGAGTTGGATAGGATTCATGATGTCTTTCACGTCTCCATGTTAAGGCGGTATCGTTCTGACCCTACTCATGTTGTGCCGGTTGCAGAGATCAAGGTCAAAACAGACTTGACTTTTGAGGAAGAGCCTGTGCAGATTTTGGATCGATATGTTAAGATTTTGAGGAGGAAATCAATTCCGCTAGTAAAGGTGCTGTGGCGTAATCATGGCAAAGAGAAAGCTACTTGGGAGGCAAAAGTGGCGATGCGTCAACAATATCCTCATCTGTTTGATTCAGGTAAAATTTTGAGGACAAAATTTCTTTAAGGAGGGTAGAGTTGTAACGCCCCAATTTTCAGGTTTTCTATATTTCTGTGATTGTTAAAATTTGTGTGTGTTCTGGTTGGTTAATATATATATTTTAGTAGGTTAGTGGGCCTTTGGAAGGCCCAAACTTAAGTTTAATCCGTGGTAGTCTTCGGAATTTTAATTTTATGAATAGGTGATGCAATTGGCGTTTGGCCTTTTAAGAGTAAAGGGGTAAAATATGACACAAAAAGGAGTGTGGTGTAGTGGCAAGGTGGCGCCACTTAGAGGACAAGGAAGTGACGCCATAGAGGAAGCAAGGGGTCCAAGGTTCAAGTCTTGGCTCTTGCAATATATTTTGGTTTTTCTTTTCAATAAATCTGGAAGCAATTTGGTGCGCTTTAAAGTTTAATGTGTTGGATATATGACACAAATGAGTTGATAGCCTAGTGGTGGTGGCGTGAGTTGGCATGTGAGAGGACTTTGGTTCGAATCCATTGGCATGCAGAGGTTGATTATTTTGCTATGCTGGGACGACAAGAGTTGGTGTTAGTTTTAAACTCTGGTGATGGAGGGATCCCACATCGGGAAGCTAACATACGAGTAGATGGAGAGTTGGCTTTAAATAGAGCAAACCATAAGGAGAGTAGGCATACCCTTCTTGGCTGATCCCATTCGCTTTGTGACGTGCTCGTTTGGGTTGGGTGTCAGCTAAGAGTGTTTGGAGCACGGATTAACTGCAGTCTCCTAACAGGTGCGTATTTCTCATTACTCTCGCAGAAGGACAGCTATTTCGGGCCGCAATGGGCTGAAATGGGCCATGTGGTCACAATGGGTCTGTAGGCCCAAGTGGATAAGTTGTAGAATTACTAAAATACCACTATAGGGTAGGACTACCAATTTACCCCTGGAGGGTAAAATGACTATATTGCCCCTCGTGCGTAAATGACTAACTTGTGTGATGATTGGGTTAGTTGACGTGGATTTATGTTAGTTATCATTAATTCATAAGTCTAATGTGTTAGTGATCGATTGTAGGATTATCGCATAGGAGATATCGTCATCAATCATCATCAACCAGGTGTGTAAACGACACCCTCCCTTAGACTGAATCGGTAAAAGTCGAAATACCAAAACGTTGGTATTTTGTGAACTT
The DNA here is from genome assembly GCF_025698485.1 of Gossypium arboreum. Classification (NCBI taxonomy): domain Eukaryota; kingdom Viridiplantae; phylum Streptophyta; class Magnoliopsida; order Malvales; family Malvaceae; genus Gossypium; species Gossypium arboreum. The sequence goes on along the minus strand of NC_069075.1, from coordinate 61,173,940 downwards.
GTGAGCGTGTGAGTGCTCGTGAGACAGTTGTTAATGAATATGGTGCATTTGGATGATTAGAGTGCAGAGTGTGCATTTTCGTGCACAACGGTATTTTGGGCTTAATGGGCCGAAAACAGGTCAATGGGCCAACGGGCCCACTTTGGTAAAAAGGCGAGGTAAGTACTTCTGATTACTTGGTAAACGTTAGAATAAGCATGAAACCTTAGCAATAGGTAATAATTACTGAAATACCTTTATGCAGGCAAAATTATGATTTTACCCCTAGTGTTATTTTTTTTCTGAAAAGCATGATGTTCTGTTTCTGTATACGTATGCCATGACATATTATATCTGGTGCATGGGACATGGGTTTATATTGATGGAGGAAGTGTTCTGGCAGCCTCGCTGCAATCTGGTGGCCTCACCTCATATATCTGTTCTGGTGACTTCGTCACAATGTTTGGTAGCCTCGCTGCAATCTGGTGGCTTCGCCATATATATATATCTGTTTTGGTGGCCTAGTCACAATATCTATATCTGGTGACTTCGTCACAATATCTGGCAGCTTCGTTGCAATTTCTGTAGTGTGTAGCGGTTGGGTGGGTCGAGTAGTCTTCCCACATGGTGTAAGGCTGGTAAGGTTGGGTAGGATTTCTGCATTCATGATATATTTGTTCTGTATCTGCTATGGGCCTATGGGTTTCATTCTGATATCTGTACTGGGCCAAGGCCCAGATAAGTCTGACTCTGAGGTTTGATCTATTTTGGGCTATGGTTGGGTTATGTTACACACTGAGTTTACCGAACTCACCCTTTATTTTCATCTCTGCATGAAACCCCCAACCATAATGGGCTTGGAGCCGCGAGAGATTCGGAGTGGCCACATCATCTGCAAAGTTGGTTTTTCTAAGTTAGTTTATTTTTATTATTATTTTTATATTCTAATTTAATTTTGGGTTTTAAGTTGTAAGAAGGCCGCTATTTAAATTTCTTTTTCCGCTATGGTTTTATTTTCTGATTATATTTATACTATGTGGAAACTGCTAGTGTTAGGCTGTGCGGGTTTTTAAAATTAATAAATGTTTCGAAGACTCAACAAGCACAACAAATGGATAGCCTAAATATTGATAAACCGGCTTTTCATTCAACCGCTATTTTTATAAAGACCACCCCAATCACTTAAACCAACTAATGCATACTAAGTCGTAAGTCATGTGACATGTCAGATCTGGCAATAACGTCTAGGCCGGGCCAAATGAGGCCTAAGGGTGAGCTAACATACTTTGTGAGTGTGCATGACACCATTAGAGGGCGTACCAACTCAATAATGATCATTGTGTTGAAACACGGGGAGTTTGATGTCGCAAAATAGGGCACAGAGAGCAAGAATTCCATGATTGTATTTAGTGTCGCGACACACCCCTGAAGCTACCTTGAGTACAAGCATACTGCCTTCGATGTTGTAACACAAGCACTAGGATGTCGTGACACCGGTCCTGTACGAGAAATACTTCAGAGCTAGAGGTGTTTTGGTCTACACAATCAAATATTAAACAGGAGAGCGTCAACTGACCTAGTGTTGGGGACAACAACAACTCTGAATCTATAAATAGGCTCATTTAACACATGTTATGGACAACTTTTCATATTGTATAATATTCTTTATAATTTCATTTTTTTAGTTTTTCCCTTTTCTTAGGCTTTAGGTTATTTTCAGTTTTGCATTTGTTAGGAGATCTAATTTGTCGAACTCGATAAACTTTTTTGTGGATTTCGTGCTTTAATTAAATACAATTTCGACTTCTCTTAAACCTTCGTCTTTTGATTTCCTATTAATGTTCATCTTCTATATCAATTTTATTATTTTTTGAGATCCATGAGGAACTAATCCTCTTATGGGGGATTAATGAGTGGAGGTATCAATAATTGATTATTGTGCATGGTTTTCTTAGCAGATCAACTATTTGGGAGAGGAAGAACTTAAAACCTAAGCTTGACAACCCTAGGATGTCATCTACGTGGGAATTAAGTAAAAATTAGTCTTGTAACATCCCGAATTAGGGCCACGTCGGAACAGTGGTTTTGGGAACACAAATTCGACACAGTAAAATTTTTTATTATATTTTTATGGTCTAAAATTTCACGGTATGATTTCGTGAAAATTGTGTTCGAAAATTTTGACATTTGGGCACTCAATTTGGTCAAAAGGACTAAATTGTAAAAAGTGCAAAAGTTGAGTTCTACAAGTTAGAGGTGTCTAATTCTTATGAAATTTTAAATTGGAGGCCCTTAAATTGTAATTAGACCATTGGATAATTTTTTGTACAAAAATGGACATGAAATGGGTGAAATAAAATATTTTTAAGTTAGGGGCATTTTGGTAATCTAGTAATTAAAATGAATTAAAAACAAAATTAAAAGCCAAATTTTGTCCATCTTCTACCCCATGGCCGAAACATGCATGGAGAAGACATAGCTAGGGTTTTTAAAGCTTCCAAGCTCGATTGTAAGTCCGTTCTAGCCCATTTTTAATGATTTTTACGTTTTTGAAATCCTCGTAACAAGATCTACTCATTTCTACCCATATTTTGAGCTAGGGTTTGTATTTAAAAATTTACCCATGGATGAAATGCATGTGTTTTGATGTCTAATGGTAGAAAATGAATGCTCGGTGTGTAATAAACAACCTTTACTAAGTGATTTTCGGTGAAATTGTCAAAAATGACCATTTTGCAAAAGTTACAAAATTTGTCATAAAAGTGTGATTTAGTGGAAATTAGGGGCTTCTATAGTTATGAAAATGATTCAGCTAGGATTAAAATGCAAGGAAATTGGATAAAAGTCATTTTACGAGTCTTGGGGCAAAAGTGCAAATATGTGAAAGTTTAGGTGTCAAAATGTAAATTTGTTAAAATATGATTTTTGGACCATATGTATAATGTGACTAATTATTAAGCTAAATGTGATATTATAAATCAAGGAAAATAAGATTTGGGCATAGATTGGGAATGAATGAGATTATGGACTAAATCGGAATAAATAGTCGTGCTCGCATTCGAGGTAAGTTTGTATGTAAATAATATATCAATTCTTTTTATGTTATTATATTTCGTTGTTATATGAGATGTGGCTGCCTATAGAATGATCATTTGATGTAAATTACGAATCAAAATAGACTATGAATGAATTTGTTAAATGTTGAAAAGTGAGGAATTTCCCAGTTGAACCTTCGGAATAGAAATGATACGAATGATCCATTGTGAGAACACATGTGTAGTACCATGTGTAGGCTACTATGTGTTTAATATGGTTTTAGGTCATGTGTTTAGTACTAAGTGCAGGCTACTACGTGTACTAGATAGTTAGGTCGCATGTGTAGTACTAAGTGCAGGCTATTATGCGTACCCGACAACTTTGATCACGTGTGTAGTACAAAGTGCAGGCTACGACGTGTATCAAATGGTTACATCACGTGTGTAGTACTAAGTGCAGGCTACTAAGTGTACCGGATTGTTTGTCACATGTGTAGTACTAAGTGCAGGCTACTATGCGTACCAGATAGCTTTAGTTACAAGGGTGGTAATATATGCAGGCAACCGTGTATCTGTTATTATTCTGATGAGTTCAATGGGAAATCGACTCAGTGAAAATACATGTGAACATGACCATGTGATGAATAAGTACAGGTATATGTTTATGGAAATTTATGAGCAATGTGCTCGATAGTTGAGTGAACTTTCGGTAAGATGGAATGTAGCAAGTGAAATTATGTAAGAGTGAAATTTTTAATAAAATAGTTTTGGATAGCAACAGTTGTGTATCTTTAAAAAATCACAAAAAATCGTGAAAATTGAATTAGGGGTTGAATAAGATATGAAATTAAATATTTTTGAGTCTATTTTCATATAAAGGAAACATGATAAGCAAAAGAGCTTCATATTATGAGATATTATAATTTTTGTGAGACAGGGTCAGAATGATTTTGGAATCCACTGTTTTGATTTGGAAATATCATTAAAAATTATAAAAAAACAATTATGGGTTATAATTTATATTATTAAAATCCTTAATAAGTCTATTTTCAATAGAAATAGATGGGAACATTAATCGAAACCCGTACTATGAGATAATCAATTTTTAGTAAAGAAAGGTCGAAGCTGTCAAGCAGCAGAATAGGGGTAACTTTAAAGAATAAACTGTACTTATTGGCTAAACCAAAAATTATTAAAATTTTATGGTAAAAATATATATGATTGTAGTTTCAGGGTAAATTCACAGATCTTAATTTGGAGTTCTTTAACTCTAGATATAAATAATTTAGTAACTATGACTCGAGAAAATAGCATGACCAGAAAATAAGTAAAAGTGTAATTATGATTATATTTCCATGGAATCATGTTGATAATTTGCTTATTATTTTTATATGGACTTACTAAGCTTTAAGCTTACTCCCTACTTTCCATTTCTTTAGTGTTGATAGGTTAGCTCGGGGTTGGAGATCATCGGAGGCAACCTCACACTATCAAGCTACCTCCTTTGGGGTATTGATGAATCTTAATGCTTTCAAGTGAGTGGTGTGAAAATAAATAAAATAAAATAAAATAAAGAACACAGAGATTTTATGTGGAACCCTTTCGAGAAAGAACCACGGGTAGAGGAGAAGAAAATTCACTATGTCAAATTCGAATGATTATAAGAGGAATAGACTATGTCTATTTATAGGCTTCTAAAGCCATATTCTAATAGGAGTGTAGTAAGATTGAAACACCTTATTCTAATCAATATAAAATAGATGGAGTTTAAACCTTATTCTAAAATAAAATAAAAGAAGTATAGTTCTATATAGATTTTACTTTTATGTTATTTTACCGTTATATTTTATTTAAATAAGGATTCGGGTCACTTAATTCTAAGAATCTCCACCTTGACACAAATTCTCAATGAATAAGTTCTCCACCTTTTCCATAAAACCCCTTAAGGGTTTAAATTCAACAATAAACACCAACCAAGTCTAAGCAATGTTGAAACTAGGTTATAGGAAGTGACTTAGTCATCATATCTACAGGATTTTCATGAGTACTAATTTTGCTCACAACAATATCACCACAAGCAATAATATCACGAACAAAATGATACCGAACATCAATGTGTTTTGTTCTTTCATGAAACATTTGATCTTTTTTAAGGAAGATTGCACTCTGATTGCACAAAATATTGTACTGATTTGAAGGTCTACATTGAGTTCACTAAAGATTCCCTTCAACCAAATAGCTTCTTTACAAGCCTGAGTAATCGTCATGTACTCAGCTTCAGTGGTAGACAAAGCGACTGTAGTTTGCAAAGTGGCTTTCCAACTGATTGCACAACCTCCGATTGTAAAGACATAACCTGTGAGAGATCTCCTTCTATCAAGGTCTCTGGCAAAATCAGCATCAACATACCCAATGACTCTATCTCTAGTTCTTCCAAATTGTAAGCAAACATCAGCAGTACCTTGTAAGTATCTTAAAATCCACTGAACTACTTTCGAGTGTTCTTTACCAGGATTCGCCATGTATCTGCTAACTGCACTGACTGCATATGATAAATCTGGATGTGAACAAACCATAGCATACATGAGAGATCCCACTGCACTAGAGTATGGAACATGTGACATGTACTCAATCTCATCATCTGATTGTGGAGACAAAGCCGATGAAAGTCTAAAATGGGCTGCTAAAGGAGTACTAATAGGCTTAGCACTTTGCATATTGAACCTGCATAGAACTTTCTCAATGTACCCCTTCTAACTTAGGTACAATTTACTTGCTTTTCTATTTCTGAGAATCTTCATACCAAGTATCTTCTTTGCTAGTCCTAAATCTTTCGTCTCAAATTCTTTACTTAGTTGGGCTTTGACCTTTCTTATCTCTCCTTTATCTTTTTCTGCTACCAACATGTCATCAACATAAAGAAGTAGATACACAAAAGAAACATCACTGTGTTTCTTAAAGTAAACACAACTATCAAAACTATTTCTTTTAAAATAATGAGAAGTCATAAAGGAATCAAACCTCTTGTACCACTGTCTTGGTGACTATTTCAAACCGTAAAGGGAATTTTTCAATAAGCGAACATAGTCCTCTTTTTCTAAGACTGTAAAACCCTCTTGTTGTTGCATGTAAATATCCTCCTTAAGTTCTCCATGCAAAAATGTAGTTTTTACATCTAACTGCTCAAGCTCCAAATCATGCATGACCACAATACCAAGCAAAGCTCGAATCGAACTATGCTTAACAACTGGGGAGAACACATCTGTGAAGTCCACTCCTGTAATTTGACTGTAACCCTTTGCAACAAGCCTTGCTTTATATCTGGGTTCTTCAACTCCTGAAGTCCCTTCTTTCTTTTTAAACACCCATTTACAATGAACAACCTTTTACCTTTAGGAAGTTTCACAAGATCCCATGTTCTATTTATATGGAGTGATTCCATCTCCTCTTGCATAGCAAACATCCACTTTTCTGAGTCTTCACAGCTAGCCGCCTTAGAATAATTAGATGGTCCTTGATTCAAATCTATATCTTAAGCTACATTTAAAGCATAAGTAACTAGATCATCTCGACATACTTCTTTGGAGGTTTAATTTCTTTTCAAGTTCTATTTTTGGCGATAGAGTATTACGGTGAAGAAGTAACTCTATTCTCAATTTTTGTACTAGCTTGAGGAGTTTACTCTATATTAATCTGATGCTCCACCTGCTTTTGATTTTCTTTATTGGAAGAGTCTTTAAGAGATAAGCTAGGTAGCATAGCAGTTTCATCAAAAAAACATCTCTGCTAATCACAACTTTTCTATTTTCAGGACACCATAACTTATACCCTTTTACACCAGCTTTATAACCAAGAAAAACACATTTAATGGATCTCGGTTCCAATTTTCCATTATCAACATAAGCATACGCAGGACACCCAAAGATCTTTAAATCAGAATAATTAGCAGGATTACCAGACCATACCTCTTGTGGAGTCTTTTTCTCAATGGCAACGAATGGGGATCGGTTGATCAAAAAACATGCAGTAGAGGCTGCTTCGGCCCAGAGCGACTTTGGTAAGTTGGCATTTGAAAACATACATTGAACCTTCTCCATGATCATTCTGTTCATTCATTTTGCAACGCCATTTTATTGTGGAGTATGGTGAACTACCAAGTGTCTCACGGTCCCTTCTGACTTGCACAATCTATTAAACTCATTAGAACAGAACTCTAAGCCATTGTTTGTACGGAGGTATTTTATTTATTTTCCTGTTTATTTTTCAATCATAATTTTCCAAGACTTAAATGTAGAAAATACATCACTTTTCTGCTTCACGAAGAACGCCCAAACTTTTCTGGAAAAATCATCAAAAAAGGTTAGCATATAATTAGCTCCACCTCTTGAAGGCACTCTGGATGGCCCTCATATATCAGGATGAATATCCTCCAACGTTCCCTTCGTGTTATGGATTTCTATGGTGAATCAAACTCTCTTTTTCTCCCCAAACACACAGTGCTCACAAAAATTTAGTTTGCAAATTCCTTGCCCATCAAGAAGTCCTCTTTTGCTCAATTATGCCATGCCATTCTCACTCATATGCCCTAGGCGCATATGTCAAAGTTTAGTAACATCTGCTGCAATGCTGGTGCCCCCAAGGTGCAGTGGAAAAATAAAATTCCGGCAATCCAACCATAGATCCATGTGCGAGGAACGAATCGGGAAAACCAAAATAATGAAAATGGTTTTGAAATTACCAAAACTTCAATCTGAGTAGACAGCGATGCCTCGGCAACGAGAATTCTGAACCACTATCGAACCAAGTCGCAACTTTTCAAATGCCAACGTCTACGTAGTCCGCCCAGTTGACAATGAACAGAAGAAGTCCCCAAAACAGTTTTAGAGATTTCTTTATTTTGACGACTACTAGACCATTAAAAAAAACTAGGTTTTCTTTTTAGGGTTATTATCTATATATAACTCCCCTTTTAAATTTGGTATATTTATATCGAATATTTTAAAATAAATAAATAAATATAATGATGTTTTAACCGAAAATTATAATTACATCAATTATAACAAAGATTTGATAAACTATATTTATTTAAATTTGTATACAAACCAACTTCATATATTAATAGAATTATGTTCTCATTATGTGTATAACATTCTTGTACATATAATATGTTCGATATTATATTGCCCAATTAAATTAATTCTATAATTAATTTAATTCATCTGACAACCAAAAACAATACCAACTATGTTTTATTCCGATCATCTCAACCATATGGTGCGACCCTGTAGGCTCTTGTAAGTTTGCAGTAATATTAGAACGATTCTAATGTTACATACAATGAGTGGCATTTAGCAATGCATCAGTGCTACCTAAGTTACAAGAAGTCATGATTCGACATAACCTTTTGTGATTTATCTTTCATGCATTAATCCTTAAGTCCTTTATCTCTGGAATGAACACAAGTCATGGAATAGTCACACTTGCATAGTCCATCTCATGTTTCTTGATATATTGAGTAGACTATGATATACAAATAAGTATGACATCTTATATCAACTTATTTGAGCATGGACATGCATTTCTAGTCTCACTCAATCATGTGGCCTAAGATTACTCCCATTATGTAGGAGGGACCTATTCTATATTGATCAACCATATCCCTCTACATAGATTATGGTATATCCAACATCAGCCTTTATAGAACAACCAATTACGGTGTACATTTGACTGGATCAAAATATACAACTCACGATGTTGGGATAATGATGATCTCAAGTCTGAGGATCATATACATATTAATCACTATAGTAATGTTGTGACAATTACATAATAATCCAAGAAACATACTCATAGCGGGTCAGTCCAATATGTTGTTCTATAACACACATATCCATGAATTGATTTTGACACTCCATATCAATGACAACTCTTTATCATCAGTCAACTACTTGTTAGTCTCAATGCATTATTGTTGTCCTAGTCAACAATAATACTTGACTAAGGATCTTTTCAGAACAATCGTATTATTCTTAAGACATTATTATAAAACAGTTTATTAATACACACACAAAAAAAAATTGAAATAATAATGGAAACACCTTATATTAAAATATGATAAATCAAGTATGTTATTACAACCATCTCATGATTGATCTTTGGGCATACTCTTACAATCTCCCACTTGTACTAAGACCAATCACTCATATATATAATACCAAGCGACTTAGTGTGACAATCATGCTTCTGCTATGTCAGAGGCTTGGTCAGGGGATCAGCAATGTTATCATCTATATGTACTATGCATATCTCTACATCCCCTCGATTGATAATCTCTTGAATAAGATGGTAGCGCCTAAGTATCCATTTGGATCGCTGGTGAAATCTGGGTTCTTTAGCTTATGCAATGGCTCCATTGTTATTACATCTGAGTTCTATAGCATCTGATATGCTAGGCACAACCCCTAGTTTAGTAATGAACTTTTTGATCCAAATCGCCTTCTTTTGCTGCCTCACTGGCTGCAATATACTTAGCCTTTGTTGTAGAATCAACTACTGTACTTTGCTTTGAACTCTTCCAAATCACAACACCACCATTAAGGCAAAACACAAAACCTGATTGCGATCAAGAATCGTCCTTATCAGTTTAGAAGCTAGCATCAGTGTAACCTTTTACACTTAACTCTTTCTCACCTCCATATATTAGGAATATATCCTTAGTTCATCTTAAATACTTAAGGATATTCTTGACTGTGGTCTAGTGACCTTCACTGGGATCTACTTGGTACCTGCTCGTCATACTTAAGGCATAGGAAACATCTGGACCGGTACATAACATGGCATACATCATAGATACAATAGCGAAAGTATATAGAATTTTACTCATGCGTTCTCTCTCTTGTGGAGTTGAAGATACATTTCCTTCAAGAGTGAAATACCATGTCTCATAGGTCGGAATCCTCTCTTAGATTCTTCCATACTGAACCTTTTCAGTACTTTATCTATATATGTACTTTGGCTTAGACCTAGTAGTCGTCTTGATCTATCTCTATAGATCTTGACTCCTAAGTTGTAAGTGGCTTCGCCCAAGTCCTTCATGGGAAAACAACTTCCTAACCAAATCTTAATAGACTGCAAGGTAGGTATGTCATTTCCCATGATAAGTCTGTCATCCACATACCACATACAATACAAAGAATGTGATAGTGCTTCCACTAACTTTCTTGTAAACACATGGCTCATCTTCATTTTTGATAAAACCAAACTTTCTGATTGCATCGTTAAAACGAATATTCCAACTTCGAGATGCTTATTTTAATCCTTAAATGGATCTTTGTAGCTTACATATCTTCCTAACATCCTTTGGATTGACAAAACCTTCAGGTTATGTCATGTAGACATCCTCTTCAAGTTTCCCGTTAAGGAAAGCTGTTTTGACATCCATCTGCCAGATTTCATAATCATGAAGTGCAATTATGGCAAGCAAGATCTTGATAGATTTAAACATAGCTACAGGAGAAAAGGTTTCATCATAGTCAACACCATAAATTTGGCGAAACCTTTTAGCGACTAATCGCCCCTTGTATGTTTGTACATTACCATCCATGTCGATTTTCTTTTCGAAAACCCACTTGCACCCTATAGGTTTAACCCCTTTGGGTGTGTCAATCAAAGTCCATACTTGATTTTCACACATGGAATCCATCTCAGATTTCATGGCCTCAAGCCATTTATCAGAGTCTGGGCTAGTTATCGCTTTTTGAAAAGTCCTAGGATCATCTTGATCTAAAAGAAGAATGTCACCATATGTTGCAATGAGAAATCCATATCTCTTAGGTGCATGGCGTTCTCTTAAAGATCTAGGCGGTAGTTGTGTTTCTACAGTAGTTACTTGTTCCACAATTTCTTGTGGAATTTGCTGTTGTTCAATCTCTTATTCAGTGGTATCTTGTAATTCTTGAATTTCTTCAAGTTTAATCTTTCTCCCACTTCTTTTTCTAGAAACAAATTCTCTCTCTAGGAAGACACCAGTCTGAGCAACAAACATTTTGTTCTCAATTGGATTAAAGAAATAATATCATTTAGTTTCTTTCGGTTTCTTTCGGATACCTCACAAAAATACACTTTTCAAATTTGGGTTCAAGCTTAGTAGAGGTCTGACGTTTAACATAAGCTTTGCAACCCTAAATTTTCATAAAAGACATACTGGGACATTTCCCAGTCCACATCTCATATGGCGTCTTTTGAGTCGATTTAGATGGAACACGGTTTAGTGTGAAAGCAGCTGTCTTAAGTGCATGTCCCTAAAAGGAAGTCGATAGATCAACATGACTCATCATGGATCGAACCATGTCTAACAGAGTTTGATTTCTTCTCTCAAAAACTCTATTTCATTGAGGAGTACCAGGAGGAGTAAGTTGTGCGACAATCCCACATTTCTTCAAAAGATTGTCAAACTCTAGGCACAAATACTCTCCACCTCGATCAGATCGAAGTGTCTTGATAGTTTTGTCTAGTTGATTTTGTACTTTATTTTTGAATTCCTTGAACTTTTCAAGGGCCTCTGACTTATGGTGCATGAGATAAACATGCCCATATTTACTGAAATCATCAGTGAAAGTAATGAAGTAATGAAAACCACCTCTGGCCTGTGTATTTATTTGTCCACAAACATCAGAATGTATTAATCCCAATAAATCACTAGCTCGTTCACTTTTACTAGTAAAAGGAGATTTAGTCATTTTTCCCAATAAGAAAGATTCATATACTTCAAATTGTTCAAAAACAAATGAATCCAAGAGACCATCTTTATGGAGTTTGGATATGCGTTTCTCACTTATGTGGCCCAAACGACAATGCCAAAGATAAGTTTGATTTGAGTCATTTATTTTAGATCTTTTAGTATTTATGTTGTAAATGAGATTCATTTGATCTAAAATATAAAGCCCATTTATCAATTGTGCTAAACCATAGAAAACATTATTGAGATAAAAGGAACAACAATTATTCTTAATAATTATCTCAAAACCAATTTTGTCTAAACAAGAAATTGAAATAATGTTTTTAGTCAAACTGGGCACAAAATAACAATCCTCTAAACATAAATCAAATCCACTTGGCAAAGATAAAATGTATGTTCCCACAGCTAATGCAGCAACTCTTGCTCCATTTCCAATTCGCAGGTCCACATCTTCTCTAGCCAAAGTCCTACTCCTTTATAGTCCCTGTACAGAAGTACAAATATGAGAACCACAACCAGTATCTAATACCCAAGAAGTAGTAGTTGATAAATTAATATCAATAACATAAATACCTGAAGCAGACATTTCGCTTGTTTTGGCCTTCTTGATTTCCTCAAGATAGATAGGGAAGTTCCACTTCCAATGTCCAGTCACACAACAATGAAATCAGTTTCCTTCCTTAGACACCCCACCTTTAGGTTTCAGTGTAACCTTTCCTTTTCCAGGCTTTGGCCTACCCTTCCCTTTAGGCTTTGTCTGAACTTTGGCCTTTCCCTTGCCCTTGTTGTTACGAACCATCAGTATGGGCTTGGGTCCAACCTTTTTCATGTTGCTTTCAGCAGTTCGTAACATACTGAGCAACTGTGGTAGAGTCTTGTCAATTTCATTCATATTGAAATTGAGGAAAAAATGATTGTAGCTATCCGGCAACGATTGCGGAATAACATCAGTGGCCAACTCTTGGCCCAATGGAAACCCAAGCTTAGACAGGCTTTCAATATAGCCAATCATCTTAAGAACATGAGGTCCTACTGGGCTTCCTTCAGCTAGCTTACATTGGAATAGGGCCTTAGAGAAATCGAACCTCTCTTGCCGTGGTTGCCTTTGATAAAGTTCTTTCAGGTGCTCGATCATATCATAAGCAACCATGTCTTCATGTTTCTTTTGAAGCTCAGGATTCATAGTGGCAAGCATAAGACATCCAACGTCTACCATGTCATTAAGATGCTTCTTGTGAGCATCTCTATTAGCTCTTGAGGCATTACTTGATGGTTCAATAAGAAGTGGTTGTTCAATGACATATAATTTTCGTTCTTGTTTGAGGACAATCCTCAAGTTACAGAACTAGTCAAGAAAGTTCAAACCATTCAATTTGTCCTTCTTAAGGACTGATCACAATGAGAGTGTATTGTTTGTAGCCATAATATATCTATAACAATAAAATATGCGTTTGAATAAATTTACCATGGTAATATATCTATTACCATGTCCTACTATTTTATTTCAAAATTAATAACCCTAATATATTAATTTTGAAAAAAACTTTCTTAAAAGTATTTCTAGTGGGTTAAGGATCCATATTTCACCTCTTATTAAGTCAGCTGTGGCTTTACTCTCAAGATTATGGTTATTTAGGTAAGCAATCATTTGCTAATTACATCTTATGTAACTCATACAATTTGGTGAACAACTCTTGTTCTAATCATCTTATGATTTATCCAAATTACTTGCCTCTAGGTTTCTAATCCTATTAGAGTAACCTAGTTAAGTCATTAACCAATTTTTAACCAGCGAATATCACTTGTTTATTCTTCGCATTTAACCAAGATAAATACTAGTACTCTACTTTGGCATGACCTACATAGTATTGATTGAGGCCTTAACGAGGCCAAAATTGGAAGGCCATGATGACCTAATATTATAATAAAGGGATTTTATTAAAGATGTTGCATCTCACAAACTATGGTCTACTACAGTCCATTTAATCTTTTAATTGATCTCATCAATTAATGAGATTTATTATTACCTAATTTACATGCTTTAGACATCCATAGCATCTCATTCATGAATAAATAAAGCAATAGTTATAGCCCATAAACTATGGTGGTTCATTCCAAGCCAATGGGAGAACCAAAAGGAAACCTAAAGGTGAAAGCCGTCTTCACAAGCTATTGATCCATACTGATTGGCCCATCTTCCTTCTTGTCAAACCCACAGCAACTTTTTGCAAATTACAATATGCAGAAACTCATTTTACATACGATGGAGTAAGATGAGAAGAGAAATACAAGAAAATAATAGTAAGGCATGACACGCAGGCCGTATTTTATAAAATTACAACCTTTTATCAAATGGGTCATTAGGCTATAACTATGCATTTCAAACACCGTGCATGTCAAAAAATAGCATACATCATTCAACGGTTTACTAACTGAATTATAAAATATCCTTTCCATCTCTTATTACAAAACATACTGAAAGATGATGGGGATTTGAGGTGGTAGGAGGGAGCGGGCCGATTCCCAAAATATAAGATGGAATTGTCACGGTAGGAGTCGGGGGTGCATACCACAGTTAAATGAAGCCTCACGATTTGATAACTTTTATCAACAAAATCGTGATTTTAGGATTTTAATCCTTGAGGTTTCATACCAGAACAACCCTTGTTCCACTAGCCGGTTTACTCGTACTGGACATTGTAAATACAACCGTTGCATCATTATAGATATGTCAAAGTTAAACAGTAATAACATAAAACCGAATAGGCCATAACACAATGATTAACATTTAATCAATTATTGAAAGGAACAGATATCATAATATACTTGGACGATTTGAACAGTGAAAAACGTAATGAAATTAAAGTATGCATCTCATACAATTGCATCACCCAAGTATTTAAACCTGAGTCTATATCACACAAGTGGCTCTGATACCACTGCTGGAATGCCGGTGCCCCTAAGGCGTAGTGAAAAATAAAATTTCGGCAATCCAACCATGGATCCATGTGCGAGGAATGAATCGGGAAAACTTAAATAATGAAAATGGTTTCAAAATTACTGAAACTTCAATCTAAGTAGACAGCGATGCCTCAGGAACAAGAATTTCGAACCACTATCGAACCAAGTCGCAACTTTTCAGATGCCAACCTCTACGTAGTCCACCCAGTTGACAATGAACGAAAGAAGTCCTCAAAATAATTTTAGAGATTTCTTTATTTTGATTTTACGCTAGACCACTAAACAAAAACTAGGTTTTTTTAGGGTTATTATCTATATATATATAACTCCCATTTTAAATTTGGTATATTTATATCGAATATTTTAAAATAAATAAATAAATATAATGATGTTTTAACCGAAAATTATAATTACATTAATTATAACAAAGATTTCAGTAAACTATATTTATTTAAATTTATATACGAACCAACTTCATATATTAATAGAATTATGTTCTCATTATGTGTACAACATTCTTGTACATGTAATATGTTCGATATTTGATTGCCCAATTAAATTAATTCTATAATTAATTTAATTCATGTGACAACCAAAAATAATACCAACTATGTTTTATTCCGATCATCTCAACCATATGGTGTGACCCTGTAGGCTCTTGTAATGTTAGTAGTAATATTAGAACGATTCTAATGTTACATGCAATGAGTGGCATCTAGCAATGCATCATTGCTACCTAAGTTAAAAGAAGTCATGATTCGACATAAATTTTTGTGATTTATCTTTCATGCATTAATCCTTCAGTCCTTTATCTCTGGAATGAACACAAGTCATGGAATAGTCACACTTGCATAGTCCATCTCATGTTTCTTGATATCTTAAGTAGACTATGATATACAAATAAGTATGACATCTCATATCAACTTATTTGAGCATGGCCATGCATTTCTAGTCTCGCTCAATCAAGTGGCCTAAGATATTACTCCCATTATGTAGGAGGGACCTATTCTATATTGATCAACCATATCCCTTTACATAGATTGTGGTATATCCAATTGTGGTATATCCAACATCAGCCTTTATAGAACAACCAGTTACGGTGTACATTTGACTATATCAAAATATACAACTCACGATGTTAGGATAATGATGATCTCAAGTCTGAGGGTCATATACATATTAATCACTATGAGTAATGTTGTGACAATTAATAATAATCCAAGAAACATACTCATAGCAGGTCAGTCCAATATGTTATTCTCTAGCACACATATTCATGCATTGATTTTGACACTCCATATCAATGACAACTCTTTATCATCAATCAACTACATGTTAGCCTCATTGCATTATTGTTGTCCTAGTCAACAATAATACTTGACTAAGGATCCTTTAAGAACAATCATATTATTCTTAGGACATTATTATAAAACAATTTATTTATACACACAGAAAGAAAAACTGAAATAATAATGGAAATGCCTTATGTTAAAACATGATAAATAAAGTATGTTATTACAACCATCTCATGATTGATCTTTGAGCATACTCTAACAACATCATCATCTAACAAGGAAGAAGAAGCGACAGCTGCATCACTAGTAACAGTAGAACCTTGCAAAACATATAACTTGGCAGTCTTTCTTTGGCCTTTCATTACAATAACAGAACCTTTGGAAATCTTTAAAACCCCACTTTCAGCTGTGTATC
This sequence comes from Gossypium arboreum, assembly GCF_025698485.1. Classification (NCBI taxonomy): domain Eukaryota; kingdom Viridiplantae; phylum Streptophyta; class Magnoliopsida; order Malvales; family Malvaceae; genus Gossypium; species Gossypium arboreum. The sequence continues at coordinate 61,157,518 of NC_069075.1, read as the reverse complement.
TGTACCTTTTGAATTAAGAATACTCAACAAAATTAAATTTCTTTTCAATTTTGGAACATGTCGTACGTCACTAAGTGTTCTGACAACTCCATCAAACATCTTAATTTTAATTGTTCCAACACCTGTGATTTTACACGAAATATTATTTCCCATCAAAATAACACCTTAAGACACTATTTCGTAAGTTGTAAACCAATCCCGATTGAGACTCAAGTGGAAGGTGCAGCCTGAATCAAGTATCCACTCCTCGCTGACTTTAGAATTTTTGGCTGAAGTGACTAGAAGTTCACCATCACTGTAGTCTCCTACAACATCAGCTTCATCGAAATTTTTTGGTTGTTTATCCTTTTGATTTGCAGCCTCCCTTTTAATCTTGTTCTGTAGCTTATAGCACTCAGATTTAATGTGCCCTTTCTTCTTGCAGAAATTACAAGTTTTACCTCTGTTTGAAGACTTTGATCCACCCTTAGATTTATCGCGAGGATTTCGTTCCTTTATCCTTTAACGATCATCATCAGCATTTCGATCTTGTCTCCCACGAACAATGAGACCCTCTCCCCAAGAGTCAGGTTTTACCACAAGATGATTCATCTTAACATACAAGGTCAATGAGTCATAAACCTCATCAACTGTGAGAGACTCAAGGCTATATAAAATCATGTCTCTAAAGGTTTAATAAGACGGGGGCAATGAACAAAGTAAAATCAGTCCTAGATCTTCCTTATCATACTAAACCTCCATGGCCTCCAAGTTTGAGAGAATTTCTTTAAACATTGTTAAGTGTTCGTGTACAGACACACCTTCCTTCAAACAATGAGCATAAAGACTTTGCTTCATATGCAACTTGCTTCTTAGAGTTTTCGACATACATATTTGTTCTAACCTCTTCCATAATGCAGCGGCGGTCTTCTCTTTCATCACATCCTGCAAAATTTCGTTGGACAAATGCAGATGTAATTGTGTTAATGCTTTTTGATCCTTACTCTTCTTCTCTTCATCTGTTAATGTAGAAGGCATCTAGTCTATCCCTAGCAGGGCATCCTACAAATCCATCTGTGTAAGAGCTGCTTGCATCTTAATCTGCCACAACTCAAATCTGGTGTTGCAATCTAACAGCGAAATTTCATACTTCAAAGATGCCATTATCATGATCGAGATGAACAACCCAGAAGCTCTGAAACCAATTTATGAAAATAAATAAAATAAAATAAAACAAAGAACACACAAATTTTACGTGGAAACCCTTTCGGGAAAAAAACCATGAACAAAGGAGAAGAAAATTCACTATGTTGAATTCGAATGATTACAAGAGGAATATACTATGTCTATTTATAGGCTTGTAAAGCCATATTCTAGTAGGACTGTAGTAAGATTGAAACACCTTAATCTAATCAATATAAAATAAATGGAGTTTAATAAGGTTTAAAAAACCTTATTCTAAAACAAAATAAAAGAAGTGTAGTTCTATATGAATTTTACTTTTATTTTATTTTACCATTGTATTTTATTTAAATAAGGATTTGGGACACTTAATTCTAACAAGTGGCATGCATAGGGACTTAGTTTTATGATAGATCTTAGTTTTATGATAGATGCTTTTATGATTAGCCATATGTATTGGCTTATATTGATTCATTGTATATAGCCATGAGATGTGGCTTATAATGATTGTGGCTTGTAAGCCTAATTATCCATGATAAGTTCTAATGCTTGTGATGCAATGATGTGTTTATGCTTGTGGGATATGTATGGTTGGTATTATGACCTATATGCATGATGGGTACTTCTTGACTGATCGAAATGGTCATAGGCATGTGGTAAATGTATAATATGGAAATAAGTTGATAATGCTTAAACATGAACACTTGATGTTGATTGAAGCTACATGATAAATTGATGGTTTTGAAAGTTTGGTAAAAGTGGTCATCAAATGATAAGGTTAATGAATATAGAATTGTTGTGTCTAGGTTTGATATTATATGAATACGTGTTATAAGTGAATGATAGCATGTTAAAGTTAAGAATATACCTTACTGAAATATGTTAAATCATTAAACTGATTCAATGATGTATATCTTTGATGTGTGTAAAGATGTGAGGGATTAATGGTAACAAAAGGCTTGGAAAATAGCCAAGTACTAGTTACACGGGCATCGACACGACCATGTGTCTCAACCGTGTGGAGGACACAGCCTAGCACACGGGCGTTTGGCCTGGCCGTATGGCTAAATTTGTTTTGTTGACGTCATAAAGAGAGAGCTACACGACCTGAGGACACGGGTGTGTTAGAGACACATGGGAGTGTCCCTGTGTCTGCACGGGTGTGTGACCCTGTTTCATGAAAATTTCTCTAAGTTTTCCTAGAGCTTTTTAAAGTTCTCGGTTTAGTCCCGAACCACCCCGATGTATGTTTTAGGCTTTGAAGGCCTATATAAAAGATGATTTACATGTGTTTGAAAAGTTTTAATTTAGATGAAATTTTATGGCCTAATTTTGCATGTTTGCGAATGTTTAAGTCTCATAATGCCTCAAACCTTGTCCCGACTTCAGATACGGGTGAGGGGTGTTACATTTAATGGTATCAAAACTATGGTTTAGTCGGTTCTCAGACTAACCTTGCGTGTATAAGAGTCTAGCTATACATACCACAAACCCGTGATAGTGTGATGTCTCTCGATGCGAATGAGAACCATCCTTTTTGGACAAAGGTGCTGTCTAACCGAGCTATACTGACCATTTTTATGTGAAGCTAAGACATTCGGGTAAAGTACTATTATGATGAGCCTAAACTTAGAAAAGTATGAATAAAAGTTCATGATATGTACGTGATAACATGTGAGATAAAAGTTCATGTTGTGATGAGTACCTATGCTTGTTTGATATTCATATGATGTTGTACACTTGATTTACTTGATTAAGTGAATGTGACAAATAGAAATTCATAAAGGTATGAATAAAATGTTCATAATAACATGATATGGATAAAATGTCATTGTCCCGATTGAACATTGAATGTTGAATGAGATAAATGAATACATTATGATAAGCTTATCTATGTTCAGTTGATAGTTTTATGATATATATGATCGATTTACTCTAGCAAATGTATGTATTTGGGTAACTCACCAATCTTATTGATGGAACAAATGTTCGTGTATACTTGTTTGGATAATTATAATGGGCAAACTCATACAGTTTAAGTAAATGTGCTAAAATTGATTGAATTATGTTACATGATGGTAATGATATGGGTAGGATGATGTACAAGATAAAAGTTTTAATTGTGACATACTTATCCATGTTTGTTTGGCCATCATAAGATGTTATGTGCATGACTTGTTTGATTGAATGAATGGGATAACTAAAGTTATTTAGGATCCATAGAATGCATGCATAAATGCACTGGTTTAAATAAGATAATTGGAAGGTTCATGCCATATAGGTGTGAATAATAATTTTCCAGAAGTGGATGATATGTTTGTGAAAATGTTGCTAGGATGATGAAATAGTGTTATATGTATATATGTATGAGAGATGAGTTAGGGACCTTATGACCCCACCCCCTTTTTGTAAAGGATTTTATAAGATCAGTGTTGAATAAGCTCACAAGTATGAGAATAAAGAGTTCAGCTGTAGAATGATTATAACTATGATCAGAGATTAATTGGATTGATAAGTAAAGACAGAGCTAGTAAAGTGCGATGTCAAGAAACATATTAACTGGAATTTCTTCAGAACCGATCTTCTTCAATGAAAATCATAATGTGGGATTTGTAATGATAGAAATAGTTGGAGGAATAAATCTTGAAATGTAAGATATCTGAATGTGGTAATTATATTAAACAGATTATGACTGTCTCTCTTGAGGGACTCTATGAGTTCATTTACTCTTGGAAGTATTACTAGGGCTATCTATTTTCAGATAAATTGTTATCGTACGAGAATGTTTTCTAATTTTGGAATAAGACGAAAGTATTGATAGTTTGACTAGTATATAATTTGTATTGCTCTATTTTCCCTCTGGCATTCTATTACAATCCATTTGTTGGAATTTTATGATAAAATGCATATAATGCCATGATTTTGTTTCTTCTAATTGATATTCTATTCGATATATATATAGAGGAAGGTACATTATTCTGGTTGCATTAATTTTAGTGTGCTTGAATAATGTATTCTTCTGGACTTCTTTCCTCTGGGAAATTATCGAAATCTTCCATATTTTCTTATGAGCTTTGTTCTGGGTCTTTCATTATGATATTGTATCTTGGATTTCTTTATCTTGGACTTCTTAATCTTAGTTTTCTTGTTATCTATATTCTGAAATTTATCAATCGCGGTTCATATCTACAGTGTGTTTTTCAGTTGTGAGAATCATGTCAAGTGTGACTATGCTTCTAATTTGATCATAGTAATGTGATAATTCTAGTATCTAGATTTCTCTAAATCTTTGTGAAGGATTTGACATCGGCAAAGACGTAAGTGGTGAAATTGCTAGCATCAGCTTGTATGATGGATTTCATTTCTCAAGAAAGTTAATCAAGTTAATGCCTTCGATTGGGAACATTTATACTACCTTGAGCTAATGCAATTGAAATGAACTTTGATTAGTATGATGAGTGAATTTTGCATGATTACATATTAAATCGTTTTGTCAACTGAAAGGAAGGATTTCCTGAAACTTTATTAAGTAATAATTAAGACCGACTTGGTTGTTCAGTTTGTATGGGTTATTGTTTGAAAGATTTAATAGGATATTTATGTCTGAAATTTTTCCCAAGTTTGAGAATAAGATTTTATCTCTCTAGGTAAAAGACAGGTAGTCTAAATGAAAGTGTATCTATCTTAGAAGATTTTGATACGATTTAAAGTTACTTTGAATGATAAAGTTTTCGTCTTTTGAAAGTTGAATGGTCTACTACATGTTGGTAATGATTTGAATATACGAGAATATTGTTAATCGAAGCCTTTGAACTTGGTTAGTCTGTATTAAGCAAAGACTTCTCAATTTTCAGTGATGTGTTTTAAGACAAGAAGGGCAATGTGATAGCATAAAGTATCTGTTGTCATAAAAAGACTTAAGTTGAGATAGTGTAGCTGACTTGAATTGTTAAAGGACGATAAGATAGTTATGGTATGATCTCTGAGAATGAGATTACTATAGATTTCATATAAGAATTATTCCTATCTTTGAAAGAGAAAGATGTCATATGAATTGTTGTTAAGTAATTGATGAATCTGCAAATCATGTCGGTAAGTACTGAATTTTCACTCATCAGACTTATGGGATTAAGTATCCTTGAGATTGTTGAATTTCTTAAAAATCTAGTTTTTGTTAATTGGATTGAGATCCGAGAATTATATCATGAATCATTAAAAAAGCTAATTGAGGCTCTGAATTTTAATGATGACCGGAGGTCAAACTAGTAAACTGTTGGGCTTAAAATGATAGAGAACTTAAGACCATGATGATCGGGCTGGCTACGCCATTTGAATTCGAGAGGACTCAAGTATGATGTGTATATACATATTCTATGACAGTATGGGTTCGACCCTTGTATACATGAGTTCTCTAATAGAAGTCAAGATTCGATTGATGCGTCCTATAACACGGAATTGTTCATGACTTTAGTTGAGAAATTAAAGAGCTAAGTATTAAACATAGCCTGAGTAAAAGTTCTTTAGACATGATTATGAGATAGTGGAGTTTATGTGAAAATCGAACCACTCTTCTAGTAAGATTTTGGGGACGAAAATCCCTGAAGGGGGAGAGTTGTAACATCCCAAATTAGGGCCTAGTTGGAACAGTGGTTTCAGGACCACAAATTCGACACAGTAACATTTTTTTATTATATTTTTATGGTCTTAAATTTGAAGGGATGATTTCGTGAAAATTTCGTTGGAAAATTTTGACGTTTGGGCACTCAATTTGGTCAAAAGGACTAAATTATAAAAAGTGAAAAAGTTGAGTTCTAGATGTTAGAGGTGTCTAATTGTTATGAAAATTTAAATTGGATGCCCTTAAATTGTAATTAGACCATTGATAATTTGTTGGACAAAAATGGACATGAAATGGGTGAAATAGAATATTTTTAAGTTAGGGGCATTTTGGTAATCTAGTAATTAAAATGAATTAAAAACAAAATTAAAAGCCAATTTTTGTCCATCTTCTACCCCATGGCCGAAACTTGCATGGAGAAGACATAGCTAGGGTTTTTAAAGCTTCCAAGCTCGATTGTAAGTCCGTTCTAGCCCCGTTTTTAATGATTTTTTACGTTTTTGAAACCCTCATAACAAGATCTACTCATTTCTACCCATATTTTGAGCTAGGCTTTGTGTTTAAAAATTTACCCATGGATGAAATGAATGTATTTTGATGTCTAATGGTAGAAAATGAATGCTCAGTGTGTAATAAACGACTTTTACTAAGTGATCTTTGGTGAAATTGTCAAAAAGCACTGTTTTGCAAAAGTTACAAAATTTGTCATAAAAGTGTGATTTAGTGGAAATTAGGGGCTGCTATAGTTATGAAAATGATTCAGCTAGGCTTAAAATACAAGGAAATTGGATAAAAATCATTTTACGAGCGTTGGGGCAAAAGTAAAAATATGTGAAAGTTTAGGGGTTAAAATACGAATTTGTAAAAATATGATTTTTGGACCCATATGAATAATGTGACTAATTATTAAGCTAAATTGATATTATAAATCAAGGAAAATGAGATTCGAGCATAGATTGGGAATGAATGAGATTATGGACTAAATCGGAATAAATAGTCATGCTGTCATTCGAGGTAAGTTTGTATGTAAATAATATATCGATTATTTTTATGTTATTATATTTCATTGTTATATGAGATGTGGCTGCCTATAGAATGATCAGTTGATGTAAATTACGAATCGAAATAGACTATGAATGAATTTGTTAAGTGTTGAAAAGTGAGGAATTTCCTGGTTAAACCTTCGGAATAGAAATGATACGAATGATCCATTCTGAGAACACATGTGCAGTACTATGTGTTTAAGATGGTTTTAGGTCACGTGTGTAGTACTAAGTGTAGGCTACTACATGTACCAGATAGTTAGGTCGCATGTGTAGTATTAAGTGCAGGCTACTATGCGTACCTGACAACTTCGATCATGTATGTAGTACTAAGTGCAGGCTACTACGTGTATCAGATGGTTACGTCATGTGTGTAGTACTAAGTGTAGGCTACTATGTGTACCAAATTGTTGGTCACATGTGTAGTACTAAGTGCAGACTACTATGCGTACTAAATAGCTTCGGTTGCAGGGGTGGTAATTTGTGCAGGGAACCGTGTATCTGTTATTATTCCGATAAGTTCAACAGGAAATCGACTAAGTGAAAATACATGTGAACATGACCATGTGATGAATAAGTGCAAGTATATGTTTGTGGAAATTTATGTGCAATGTGCTCGATAGTTGAGCGAACTTTCTGTAAGATGAAATGTAGCAAGTGAAATTATGTAAGATTGAAATTTGTAATAAAATAGTTTTGGACAACAACAGTTGTGTAAATTTGAAAAATCACTAAAAATCATGGAAATCAAATTAGAGGTTGAATAATATATGAAAGTAAAAATTTTTGAGTCTATTTTCATATAAAGGAAACAGTGTAAGCAAAAAATTTCATATTATGAGATATTTGAATTTTTGTGAGACAGGGTCAGAATGATTTCGAAAACCCTTATTTTGATTTGGAAATATCATTAAAAATTATACAAAAATAATTGTGGGTTATAATTTATATGCTTAAAATCCATAGTGAGTCTATTTTCAACAAAAATAGACGAGAACATTAATCAAAACCTGTAATATGAGATAATCGATTTTTAGTAAAGAAAGGTCAAAGCTGTCAAATAGCAGAATAGGGGTAACTTTAAAGAATAAACTATAGTTATTGGCTCCACCAAAAATTCTAGAGATTTTATAGTAAAAATATAACTGAGTCTAGTTTCAGGGAAAATTTATGGATCTTAATTTGGAGTTTCATATCTCTATATATAAATAATTTAGTAACTATGACTCAAGAAAACAACATGACCAGAAAATAAGTAAAAGTGTAATTTGCTCATTATTTTCATATGGACTTACTAAGCTTTAACCTTACTCCCTCCTTTTCATATCTTTAGTGTTGACAGGTTAGCTCGGGGTTGGAGATCATCGGAGGCAACCTTACATTATCAAGCTACCTCTTTTGGAGAATTGATGAATCTTAATGTCTTCAAGTGAGTGGCATGTATACGGACTTAGTTTTATGATAGATGCTGTTATGATTATCCATATGTATTGGCTTATATTGATTCATTGTATATAGCCATGAGATGTGGCTTATAATGATTGTGGCTTGTAAGCCTAATTATCCTTGATAAGTTGTAATGCTTGTGATGCGATGATGTGTTTATGCTTATGGGATATGTATGGTTGGTATTATGACATATATGCATGATGGGTGCTTCTTGACCGATCGAAATGGTCATAGCCACGTGGTAAATGTATAATATGGAAATAAGTTGATAATGTTTGAACATGAATACCTGATGTTGATTGAAGCTACTTGATAAATTGATGGTTTTGAAAGTTTGGTAAAAGTGGTCATCAAATGATAAGGTCAATGAATATAGAATTGTTGTGTCCATGTTTGATATTATATGAGTACGTGTAATAAGTGAATGATAGCATGCTAAAGTTAAGAATACACCATAGTGAGATATGTTAAATCATTAAAATGATGCCATGATGTATATCTTTGATGTGTGTAAAGATGTGAGGGATTAATGGTAAAAAGGCTTGGAAAATAGCATAAGTACTAGTCACACGGGTAGCGACACGGCCATGTGTCTCAACTGTGTGGAGGACATGGCCTAGCACACAGGAGTGTAGCCTGGCCGTATGGTTAAATTTGTTTTGTTGACGTCATAAATAGAGAATTACACGGCCTAAGGACACAGGCGTGTTGGAGACAGATGGGCATGTCCCTATGTCCACATAGGTGTGTGACCCTGTTTCATGAAAATTTCTCTAAGTTTTCCCAGAGCTTTCTAAAGTTCTCAGCTTAGTCCTGAACCACCTCGATGTATGTTTTAGGCCTCGAAGGCCTATATAAGTAATGATTTACATGTGTTTAAAAAGTTTTAATTTGGATGAAATTTTATGGCCCGATTTTGTGTGACAGCCCAAAATTGACCCTAGTCGGGATGTGGTTTCGGGACCACAAAATCGAGGCATAAAAATTATTTAAAATTTATTTTGATGCCTATGATATGTGTTAATTTGTGTGTGGCATTTTTGATGATTCGATTTAGTGTTATAAAGGTGAATTTCACTAGAAAGGACCTAGTAGTAAACTTTGAAAGTATGATGGGGAAATGTGTGATGACTAGTTAATCATGCATGCAAAAATAAGGGATTTGCATGTCAAATTTCCCCAAAAGGAAGCTTAGTGGCCGGCCATGACAAGGGTTATGGGCAAAGAAAACATGTTGAAACATGTTTTGTTAATGGATGATGAGGAAATGATTTAATAATTAAGTTGTGGGAAGAGAAGAAAAAAAAATGTGTGTGAGTGTGGCATTTCCCCCATTGCCGTGTATGTGAAAGAAAAACAAGAAAAAAATTGTTCATCCTTGTTCTTTCCTTCTTGGCCGAAAATACCAAGGAGAAGATAGGAGTTTTGCTTCATGCTTGGCTTGGAAGAGAACTAGAAGGAGATTTGGTCATACTTGCATCAAGATTAAGGTATGTTTGAGGTTGTGTCATGAGATTCATGCTTGTTTTGGTTGCTAACTTGATGTGCATGTTAGCCATGCTTCAAATCCTTGTTATGCCATGAAAATGGTGTTTGGCCAAGGTTGATATTGTGTTAAAGCCATTGCATGCTAAATGTGAAGCTTGTTGATGATGCATGTAATGAAGGATTGACTACTCTTGAAATTTCTTTTAGTATTCTTGAGTAGGACATTGAATTCTTTGTTTAACCATGACCAAAGTTAAAAGGGTATGGTTGTGATGTATTCGCCATGGTGCATTCATGAGCATGATTTATGCTTGTTACTTGATTGGTAAAATTTGTGTTTGGATGGGTATGAACCCTTGAGATTGACCTTGCACCTATATGTGTGTATATGTTTGCACATGATGTTTTGGTTAAGAAGTGAGTGATAAAAATGTTTGTTTAAAGAAGAAAATGTTGAAGAATGGTTGTGAAATTGCAAGTACATTCGGCCTAGTACACATATGATGTGAAAATCTTGGAATTTATTGTTGATTTGGTGCAAGAATGACTAAGTATAATCGGCCATATGAGTGCTTGATGCTATATTATAAGTATTGAGCTACTATATGTAAAGCATTAACTAGTAAAATGTGTGCCATTCATGTGTGGTGTTAAACATGTAATTGGCCTCAACATCAACATGCATAATCGGCCATGAATGAGTGCCTAAGAGGTTGTGTTGTTCGGCCATGAGTAAGCATGTTGAAGGCTTTGTGTGTTGAGTCGATTCATGAATTCCGTACTTATGTGACTTTAATGTCTAGTGAATATATGTGGGCTAAGTGCCTTGAGTTCCTCTTTTTGATACTCAAATGATTGATTCAATTTATTTGTTAAATTAAGCTCAAGAGCAAAGGGGGACCAAATCCGATAAAGGGAAGGAAAAAGTAGTCGAATAGCCATCGGAATCGTTCGACAACATCCGAGGTAAGTTTTCGAGTATCGAAACTTAGATTTTGATTCGATTGAATGAAGTAATAAGCAATCGAAATTCTGCCCTTGTATATGGCCATTGAGCCGAAATGATATTTTTGTTAAGTGAATTGTGCATAAAAGTTTTGTTGTGAAAATGAAACAAAGATGTGTATGAATGTTCGAGTGATATCGGGCTAAGCCCAAGGCAATTGTGCGAAGCTATGATACGGGCTAAGCCCAAGGCAATTAATGCGAGTTGTGATATCCGGGTTAAGTCCGAAGGCATTTGTGCGGTTACCATAACCGGGCTATGTCCCGAAGGTGTTTTGAACAGTAGCTATATCCGGATAAACTCGAAGGTATGTGAATTGAAATTTATAAGCTGCTGGAAAATTTTCAGTTATTGCACTTGTGAAATTCCCAACAACAAGGTATGTTACTATGAGTAAATGCGCATCGACTATTCGCTCTAATGATAAATGAGCTATCGGCATTAACTAGGCCGTTATTTGTGTATGAATATAAGAGTTGGGATTGTGAAGTAAGCATGTCTTTGAGAAATTGTGCATATGAATTATTGTTTAGCTACTTGAATGCTATGCTTTGGTTGTGTGTATATTATGGCTCAAACTTACTAAGCATAAATTGCTTACTCCGTTTCTTTGTTTCTCTGTTTATAGATTTTGCTCGTTAGCGATCGGATTCGGGATCATAGAAGTTGAAGTCAACCACACTATCAAAGCCCTTTTGGTACTCCTTTAGTTGAGTTTTGGATATGGCATGTATAGGACTACCCTCGGTTATTTTAAGTACTTGTGATGTATATGTGTAGGGCCATGCGAAAATGGTTCGTAAAAGTGGAGTATGGAATTTGACCATATGTGGTTTGTAATTATATTTGGTTTCATGATGTGATTATGGTTTGGAATGAGAGAGTTGGTCACATGATCAGCCATTGGAATGGCTAAATATGATCATATGTGGACCTAAGTATGACTAGACTATAGTTGGTCCATGGGAACTACAATATAGGTAAAGCCTACCTTAAAAACAGAGGCTGCCAGCTGCAGTAACGTGGATGTGAAAAATCACCAAAATTTGTAGGAATGGTGTTAAATAGTGAATAAATTATGTGATCGAACCTTGACGAGTCTATTTTCATATGAAAGTAACGAAACGATCATATGATCAGTATACCGAGAGATATTAAAGTTCTCGTAAGACAGGGCCAGAGCAGTTTCTGGGTCCCCTGTTGCGACTTTGAAAATTTTCCATAAATTATCCAGAATGAATTAGAAGTCATGCCTTATATGTGCAGATTCCTTTTTGAGTCTAGTTTCATTGGAAACAAATGGTATCAGTATTGAAACCCTGTACAGAGAGATATTCAAGTTGTAACGCGCGAAGGTCAGTGTAGTCGACCCCTGTAACATGGGCGACTTTAACTAATAAAATGTACCAATTTGCCAGACCAAAAATTCTAGAAATAAATTCATGGATGGATATATGAGTCTAAATTCAGGTAAAATTTACGGAATCAGTTTCCGAGTTGTGAAACTCGAGATATGTTTTTTAAGACGACAGCGACGCAGTTTTCCAGCTTGCCTGGGAATGTCAAATTGGTCGGTGCCATAAGTGGTTTTGGCTTGTTAACCCCTCGTGTCCGACACCGGAAACGGTCTCGGGTTCGGGGTGTTACAATTTTATTGGTATCAGAGCCACGGTTTAGTCGATCCTAGGACTACCGTGATATGTTTGGCTTCTAGCTATACATGCCATTAAGTGATAAATTGATAGTGTGGTGATTTCTGACAATTTGAGGTTGTGTTTGTTTATAGCAATGGATCCCGATCCCAACCGAGCAATAGCTGATGATGTGGAGAGTGTGGCGCCTGCTCCCGCGCAAGGGACAGCGCGGCGGACTCTCAACCTATTGCCGACAATCCGAATGATGAGGCTAAGCAAGCCTTTTATAGTGTGATGAATGATTGGTTTAACCAATACATTCGAACTAACACTACTGTTCCACAACCTCCATTCCCGACTAATGCAACCTCAAGACCTACAATACCTCCGAATGGCCGACCAAGTAAGGTCAAGTAAGCCCCGATCGTGAATTCGAAAACATGGGGCTCTTGAATTTAAAGCTACGGATAGCGACGATCCCGAGCAAGCTGAATTTTGGTTGGACAACACTATCCGGTGCTCGATGAGTTATCATGTACACCCGATGAATGCTTAAAGTGTACTATCTCCTTGCTACGCGATTCCGCCTACTATTGGTGGAGTACTCTGACTTCTGTGGTGTCTAGAGAGCAAGTAACTTGGGAGTTCTTCCAAACTGAATTCCGAAAGAAGTATATCAATCAGAGATTTATGGACCAAAAACGAAAGGAATTCCTTGATCTTAAGCAAGGTTCCATGTCGGTTACCGACTACGAATGAAAATTTGCGAGGCTTAGCCAGACGCGACGCTGAAAGTGCATTTCTTGAAGTGTGATGTGTAAACGCTCAAGATGGATGAACGATGATATAAAGTCTGTATGTTGGCATTTTGGAAATCCGAGAGTTTGTGGCTCTTGTCAAGCGGCGTGCAAAGCCGAGGAGCTCAAGATGGAGAAAAGAAAAGTGAAGTGGGAGCAAGGGAGTTTCAGTAAGAGGTCTTGGGAAGCCCTTCCCACATCATCAAAGAAATTTAGAGATGGCTTAGGCGGTCTAGAGACATTTCGGGCTTTTCTAGACGAGACCGCGATCGACCCCTATGGGCACGCGAGTCACTTGATCGCCAGTGTTGGCAATGATCGTCGAGATGCGAGCGGAGTGCCAATATTGTGGCAAATGGCATTCGGAGTTGTAGATTCCATGACCGCTCCTGTTACAAGTGCGGATCAGTCGATCATTTCATTAAGGATTGCCCGAGCTTATCTGGACAAAACGTAAATCAAAGTGGGAACCCGGGTGCTACCACAACTCGAGGTAGGCTGTCTAGAAACACGGGCAATGCTAGTGGCGGTCAGAGAGGATCTAGAGATGCCACCATCAGATCTGAGGCTCGTGCTCCTACTAGGACTTATGCCATACGTGCACGCGAGGATGCTGCCTCACCAGATGTTATTACCGGTATCCTCACTCTTTTCGATACTAATGTGATTGCTTTGATTGACCCTGGTTCTACTCATTCTTATATATGCGAAACCTTAGCATCCAAGAAGACTTTGCCCATTGAGTCTCTCGAGTTTGTAATTCGGTGTCAAACCCTTGGGTCATTACGTGCTCGTCAACAAAGTGTGTAAGAAAAGTCCCTAGTATTTTGAGGTTCTTGTTTTCCGGCGGACTTGATGCTTTTGCCATTCGATGAATTGACGTTATTCTTGGTTTGGATTGGTTGACCATGCACGATGCGGTTGTAAATTGCAAAAGCAAGACTATTGATCTGAGGTGCATGAATAACGAGATAATTCGGGTTGAGTCTACGGACTTAAAGGAATTGCCACCGTAATATCGCAATGTTGGCTCGTAAATACGTAAGAAAGGGGTGTGAAGCATACCTTGCGTATGTTCTAGATGACAAGGAGTTAGAAAAGAAACCCAAATCTGTGCCAGTGGTTTGTGAATACCGGATGTTTTCCACAAGAATTGCCGGGTTTACCACCTGTTCGGGAAATAGAGTTTGGCATCGAATTGGTACCTGGTACCATTCCAATTTCGATAGCTCCGTATCGTATGGCACCAACGGAATTAAAGGAGTTGAAAGCTCAGTTGCAAGAATTGGTGGATAGAGGTTTTGCTCGCCTGAGTTTTTCGCCTGGGTGCGCCGGTGTTGTTTGTGAAAAAGAAGGATGGAACCATGAGGCTGTGCATCGACTATCGTCAGCTTAATAAAGCGACGATAAAGAACAAATATCCGTTACCACGTATCGATGACTTGTTCGATCAACTGAAGGGAGCCTCAATGTTCTCGAAAATAGATTTGAGATCGGGCTATTATCAATTGCGAATTCGAGATTCGGACGTACCCAAGATTGCCTTGAGAACGAGATATGGTCACTATGAGTTCCTAGTGATGCCGTTTGGGCTTACTAATGCCCTGCGGTATTTATGGATTTAATGAATCGGATCTTGGACCATATTTGGATCGGTTCGTAGTCGTGTTCATTGATGACATCTTGGTCTATTCAAGAAATGAGACCGAACATCTTGAACACCGAGGTTAGTCTTTGCAAATTTTACGGATAAGCAATTATATGCTAAGTTCAAGAAGTGTGAGTTCGGTTAAGAGAGGTTAGCTTCTTGGGGCATGTGATATCTCAGATCGGGTATTCGAGCCGACCGAACAAAATTTCAGCCATACTTAACTGGAAGCCTCAGAAATATTACCGAGGTTCGAGCTTTTTGAGGTTTGGCCGTTATTACCGACGATTTGTAAAAGGTTTCTCAACGATAGCCACGCCAATGACGAAGCTACTCCAAAAGGACGTAAGGTTCGAATGGTCGGAGAAATGTCAGAAAGGTTTCGATCAACTGAAAACTTATTTGACCAAAGCCCCAATTCTAGTGCAACCCGAATCTGGCAAAGAGTTTGTATCTATAGTGACGCCTCCCTACTTGGGTTAGGTTGTGTAGTGATGCAAGAAGGTTGAGTTGTGGCCTATGCGTCGAGGCAATTAAAGCCACATGAGAAAAATTATCCGACCCATGATCTCGAATTGGCTACTATCGTATTCGCCTTAAAGATTTGGCGACATTACTTATTTGGTGAGAAGTGCCATGTGTATTCGGATCACAAAAGTCTCAAATATTTGATGACTCAAAGAGACTTAAATCTGCGACAAAGACGTTGGCTCGAGCTGTTAAAGGATTATGAGCTGGTCATTGACTATCACCCGGGAAAGGCGAATGTGGTTGCGGATGCCTTGAGTCGTAAATCATTATTCGCTTTACGAGCGATGAATGTGCACTTGTCCGTTCGATCCGACAACGTGTTAGTAGCTGAATTGAAAGCCAAACCATTGTTGATACATCAAATTTGTGAAGCTCAAAAGGTCGACGATGAGCTGGTTGCGAACGAAATTTGAGTGTGTTCCGAACAAGGAATCGGAGTTTCAAATCGATGATGACGATTGTTTGAGGTTGAGAAATCGTCTGTGTGTTCCAAAGAATTCGGAACATATTTCGATAATTCTGAAAGAAGCCCATTGTAGCCGAATGGCAATCCACCCGGGGAGTACGAAAATGTACAATGATTTGAAACGTCGGTTTTGGTGGCATGGTATGAAACGAGACATCTCCGACGTCGTTTGAGGTGTTTAATATGTCAACAAGTGAAAGCGGAACATCAAGTGCCTTGAGATTACTTCACCGATCACGATACCCGAGTGGAAATGGGATCGAGTCACAATGGACTTTGTATCCGAACCGCCATTGTCGTGAGTAAGAAAGATACGATTTGGGTCGTTGTAGATAGATTGACTAAGTCGGCTCACTTTGTCACCGTGACGTCATGACTTTTCAATGGACAAACTAGCCGGATGTGACGTTTCTCGGTTGTGAGATTACACGGGTGCCTATTTCCATCGTGTTGGATAGAGATCCGAGATTTACCTCGCGATTTTGGAAAAGGTTGCAAGAAGCTTTGGGTACCAAGTTGCATTTCAGACCGCCTTTCACCCCCAAACCGATGGTCAATCCGAAGCGGATAATTCGGATACTTGAGGATATGTTAAGATGTTGCATCCTCGAGTTCGATGGTTCATGGGAACGATTTGCCTTTGATTGAATTCGCACAACAATAGTTTTCAATCAAGTATTAAGATGGCACCTTATGAGGCCTTGTACGGGCGTAAATGTTGTACACCATTGTGTTGGACGGAGCTCGGTGAAAGCAAAATTTTCGGGGTGGACTTGATTAAAGATGCTGAACAAAAAGTGATAGTGATCCGTGAAAATCTGAAGATAGCCTCCGATCGTCAGAAGTCGTACGCGGATCTGAAGCGTAAAGACATCGAGCATCAGGTGGGAGATAAAGTGTTTCTCAAGGTTTTGCCTTGGAAAAAGATACTCAGATTCAGCCGTAAGGGCAAGTTGAGCCCGAGGTTCATTGGGCCATATGAGATATCCGAGCGAGTCGGTCCAGTTGCATATCGTTTGATTTTTGCCCCCTAAACTCGAAAAGATTAACGATGTCTTTCATGTTTCGATGCTTCGACGCTATAGATCTGATCCATCGCACGTAATTAGTCCATCAGAGGTTGAAATTCAATCCGATATGAGTTATGAAGAAGAACCGATTCGTATCCTACCTCGTGAAGTGAAGGAGTTGCGAAACAAAAGGGTTTCGTTAGTAAAAGTGTTATGGCTCAAACACGGGATGGAAGAAGCTACTTGGGAACCCAAGAGCTCTATGAAAGAGCGTTACCCAAACCTATTTACCGGTAAGATTTTCGGGGACGAAAATTTCTTAAGTGGGGGAGAGTTGTGACAGCCCAAAATTGACCCTAGTGGGGATGTGGTTTCGGGACCACAAAATTGAGGCATAAAAATAATTTAAAATTTATTTTGATGCCTATGATATGTGTTAATTTGTGTGTGGCATTTTTGATGATTCGATTTAGTGTTATAAAGGTGAATTTCACTAGAAAGGACCTAGTAGTAAACTTTGAAAGTATGATGGGGAAATGTGTGATGACTAGTTAATCATGCATGCAAAAATAAGGGATTTGCATGTCAAATTTCCCCAAAAGGAAGCTTAGTGGCCGGCCATGACAAGGGTTATGGGCAAAGAAAACATGTTGAAACATGTTTTGTTAATGGATGATGAGGGAAATGATTTAATAATTAAGTTGTGGGAAGAGAAGAGAAAAAAAAATGTGTGTGAGTGTGGCATTTCCCCATTGCCGTGTATGTGAAAGAAAAACAAGAAAAAAATTGTTCATCCTTGTTCTTTCCTTCTTGGCGAAAATACTAAGGGAGAAGATAGGAGTTTTGCTTCATGCTTGGCTTGGAAGAGAACTAGAAGGAGATTTGGTCATACTTGCATCAAGATTAAGGTATGTTTGAGGTTGTGTCATGAGATTCATGCTTGTTTTGGTTGCTAACTTGATGTGCATGTTAGCCATGCTTCAAATCCTTGTTATGCCATGAAAATGGTGTTTGGCCAAGGTTGATATTGTGTTAAAGCCATTGCATGCTAAATGTGAAGCTTGTTGATGATGCATGTAATGAAGGATTGACTACTCTTGAAATTTCTTTTAGTATTCTTGAGTAGGACATTGAATTCTTTGTTTAACCATGACCAAAGTTAAAAGGGTATGGTTGTGATGTATTCGACCATGGTGCATTCATGAGCATGATTTATGCTTGTTACTTGATTGGTAAAATTTGTGTTTGGATGGGTATGAACCCCTTGAGATTGACCTTGCACCTATATGTGTGTATATGTTTGCACATGATGTTTTGGTTATGAAGTGAGTGATAAAATGTTTGTTTAAAGAAGAAAATGTTGAAGAATGGTTGTGAAATTGCAAGTACATTCGCCTAGTACACATATGATGTGAAAATCTTGGAATTTATTGTTGATTTGGTGCAAGAATGACTAAGTATAATCGGCCATATGAGTGCTTGATGCTATATTATAAGTATTGAGCTACAATATGTAAAGCATTAACTAGTAAAATGTGTGCCATTCATGTGTGGTGTTAAACATGTAATTGGCCTCAACATCAACATGCATAATCGGCCATGAATGAGTGCCTAAGAGGTTGTGTCGTTCGCCATGAGTAAGCATCTTGAAGGCTTTGTGTGTTGAGTCGATTCATGAATTCGTACTTATGTGACTTTAATGTCTAGTGAATATATGTGGGCTAAGTGCCTTGAGTTCCTCTTTTGATACTCAAATGATTGAATCAATTTATTTGCTAAATTAAGCTCAAGAGCAAAGGGGACCAAATCCGATAAAGGGAAGGAAAAAGTAGTCGAATAGCCATCGAATCGCTTCGACAACATCCGAGGTAAGTTTTCGAGTATCGAAACTTAGATTTTGATTCGATTGAATGAAGTAATAAGCAATCGAAATTCGCCCTTGTATATGGCCATTGAGCCGAAATGATATTTTGTTAAGTGAATTGTGCATAAAAGTTTTGTTGTGAAAATGAAACAAAGATGTGTATGAATGTTCGAGTGATATCGGGCTAAGCCCAAGGCAATTGTGCGAGCTATGATACGGGCTAAGCCCAAGGCAATTGTGCGAGTTGTGATATCCGGTTAAGTCCCAAAGGCATTTGTGCGGGTTACCATAACCGGCTATGTCCCAAGGTGTTTTGAACGAGTAGCTATATCTGGATAAACTCCGAAGGTATGTGAATTGAAATTTATAAGCTGCTGGAAAATTTTCAGTTATTGCACTTGTGAAATTCCCAACAACAAGGTATGTTACTATGAGTAAATGCGTACGACTATTCGCTCTAATGATAAATGAGCTATCGGCATTAACTAGGCCGTTATTTGTGTATGAATATAAGAGTTGGGATTGTGAAGTAAGCATGTCTTTGAGAAATTGTGCATATGAATTATTGTTTAGCTACTTGAATGCTATGCTTTGGTTGTGTGTATATTATGGCTCGAAACTTACTAAGCATAAATTGCTTACTCCGTTTCTTTGTTTCTCTGTTTATAGATTTTGCTCGTTAGCGATCGGATTCGGGATCATAGAAGTTGAAGTCAACCACACTATCAAAGCCCTTTTTGGTACTCCTTTAGTTGAGTTTTGGATATGGCATGTATAGGACTACCCTCGGTTATTTTTAAGTACTTGTGATGTATATGTGTAGGGCCATGCGAAAATGGTTCGTAAAAGTGGAGTATGGAATTTGACCATATGTGGTTTGTAATTATATTTGGTTTCATGATGTGATTATGGTTTGGAATGAGAGAGTTGGTCACATGATCAGCCATTGGAATGGCTAAATATGATCATATGTGGACCTAAGTATGACTAGACTATAGTTGGTCCATGGGAACTACAATATAGGTAAAGCCTACCTTAAAAACAGAGGCTGCCAGCTGCAGTGACGTGGATGTGAAAAATCACCAAAATTTGTAGGAATGGTGTTAAATAGTGAATAAATTATGTGATCGAACCTTGACGAGTCTATTTTCATATGAAAGTAACGAAACGATCATATGATCAGTATACCGAGCGATATTAAAGTTCTCGTAAGACAGGGCCAGAACGGTTTCTGGGTCCCCTGTCGTGACTTTGAAAATTTTCCATAAATTATCCAGAATGAATTAGAAGTCATGCCTTATATGTGCAGATTCCTTTTTGAGTCTAGTTTCATTGGAAACAAATGGCATCAGTATTGAAACCCTGTACAGAGAGATATTCAAGTTGTAACGCGCGAAGGTCAGTGTAGTCGACCCCTGTAACATGGGCGACTTTAACTAATAAACTGTACCAATAGGCCCGACCAAAAATTCTAGAAATAAATCCATGGATGGATATTTGAGTCTAAATTCAGGTAAAATTTACGGGATCAGTTTCCGAGTTGTGAAACTCGAGATATGCTTTTTAAGACGACAGCGACGCAGTTTTCCAGCTTGCCTGGGAATGTCAAATTGGTCGGTGCCATAAGTGGTTTTGGCTTGTTAACCCCTCGTGTCTGACACCGGCAACGGTCTCGGGTTCGGGGTGTTACATTTTGCATGTTTGTGAATGTTTAAGTCTGGTGTTTTTGCTGACTCGTATTCTAGTGAAAGATCAAGAGGTCCTACTATGGTGGCAACTAGTTAATTGAACAAGGAACCCGAAGCAACAATTATTGTAATGCCCCAAAAATTTAGAGTTTTAATTTTGTAATGTTTGACACAAATGACATGTTTTCTTTACTGGCTTGGTGATTTGAGTGGGTTTGGGAGTGTTTGAGAGGCCTGGGTTCTAGTCTTGGCTTTTACAAAATTTTTAGTATCACTCTTAAATGAATCTGGGCACTGTCATATAGGCCTTATTAATATTAGTGCTTGTTTTATGACACAAAGAGTGCATGTGGTCTAGTGGCAATGTCGCGTGTTGCTTCTGTTGGGGGACCTGAGTTTTTGTCCTGGGTTGCGCAATAGAGTAATTATTTTGCTGTTGAGCTGGGTAGGTAGTGGAGTTAGACTGAGACTCTGGGGTTGAATTGGTCATGAGAGTTTGATTAGAGTTTGAATAGGTGTTTGAGGGATTTTGAGAGAGATAAGAGGAGAGATTTTAGGAGAAGAATATTGGAGTTGAGGTGTGGGATGGTTGTTGCCGAAAGAGGGACTCTTCTAGTGCCAAATTCGATCATAGGCAAGTAAGTACCGAATTTGGGGTAGTGGCTGCGTTTCTTTTCGATTTTTTCCAAGGGGTTTCTCTTTGTTTCTTGCATTTTTGAGAAGAGGTCGAATACTGCTTGTCTTTCGGGTATCTTTGTTTTGTATTACAATTGTTGGTGCTTTCCTTAACCATTTGGTTCATCTTGCAACCGGTAGCTTTTTATTTTCTTTGGGGTTCTCCTTCTTGATCGATTTCTCCTATCATCACTTGCTCCCTCAACCTTTTTCTTCTTTAGCCGAATATCTTGCCTCTTCTGCCCCTCTATATCTTTTCTCTCTTTACCCTTCAGTTGCGTTTGGTGCATTGGCTGATTGGTACCTGGTAAGTTCTGTTGCGTTCCTTCATCCTCGGTTCCTTCCTAGTTGCCTTCATTCATAGTATTCCTGTGTTTCAATGGTATTTGAGGAGTGAAGGGATTCTCAAGGGATTGTCGTAGCATTCAAAATCTTCAGTTTATCATTCAACTATAGGTAACTTAATCCTTGAATATCGTGGTGCACTTCGTGTATGCTTTGTAGTAGAAGGGTTGGCCGAATGTCTTATTTCCCTATATATGATTTAGTATTCCCTATAAGGCTATTTTTGATTCAAATCATGTTTGTATACGAAACCTTCATTGATGGACAGATTGGGTAGTGCAGGTTCTTGACAAGGAGTGTTGATCGCTAGCTTAAGGAATGTGGGAACCCTTCTCGTTTAATCAAGGTTAATTTATGGTGCGATTGGGGTTTTGTGTGTTGATAAAAGGGTGGTAATCCTATTGATTTAAGGACTAATGATGGATCATATTTGGATCTAGGTTGAGAAGCGTGGAGATTGGCGTTCTTCTCCCAAAAAGGTGTGTAATCACACCCCGTTTTTACTGTGAAACGGGAAAAGTCGAAAAGCTGAAAGGCTAAAAAATCGAAGAGCTGAAGGTTCGGCGTTTGAGGCCACATGATTGTACGATTGCTCATGTGGTAAATCAAGCCCACAAATCATGGGCATAAAACTGTAGAGGTCACAATGGGTGTCCTCGTGGGTTTGGGCTGCTCCGAGCTAAGATGGGCCAAAATGGGCCGTGTGGGCCCAATAGGCTTGTGGGCTCTACACGGATAAGTTCCAAAACATATGGTAATTATTGGAATGGGTTGTGTAGTTCGCATGGCCGTGGTGAGGTTTGGGCTCGATGGGCCACACGGGCGTGTGGGCCTACTTGGGCCACATAATGGGCCTTGGGCTTATTTACACTTTTAGGACTGTAAAGGTTACACGAGTCACTCGAGGCGACTATATACCTTTTTATGGTTCAAAAAGAGTACCTAGACCCCAAGATAGGTAAAATGACCAAAATACCCTTATAGGGGAAAATGACTATTTTACCCCTCGAGAGTAAGTGACTAATTTGTGCTATGATATAACTATTCTTTCTAAGCATGACATTCTGCATACACGTATGATTTATGACATAACATTCTTTATGGGGTTGGGATTCTGTTAAGGATGAAGTGTACTGTTACTAGTGGCTCTGCCACATATCGATCTGGCGACTTTTATCGCAATTACATTACTAGCAGACTTTTTTGCAATAATATCTTGGCGACTTTCTTTGAGTTATTGATGTGTTGGCTGGGCGGGTCGACTTTGTCCCCACATGGTGTATTGGTAGTACGGTGTGGTGTGTTGGCTGGATTGGGATGGGTTGCATTACTGTACTGTTTTGTTACTGTATTGGGCTACAATTCACTTTGTACTATTTTGGAATAGGGCTTAGGCCCAGATTGTTACTATATGTTGTATATTGACTGACTGATAGGGGATTGGACACTGAGTTTTCGTAATCTCACTCTTTCTCTTCGACTGTGCAGGTAATCCATAGCTTTAGGTGATTCCGTGCTGCGAGAGTCTCGAAGGTGGCCACATGACTGCAATTAATTTATATTTGGTTTTATTTTTACTTAAGGTTTTGGGTTTTCTTTTGTAATAAGGCTATTTATGGGTTATAAATTTTAATTGGGCTTTTATATATTCACTTAAAACTGCTAGTTTAAAGAAGATGTGTTTTCAAAATAATAATTATTTTTTCAAAAACACGTGTTTCAACTCTAAGGTTTTAAAAGCTTCCGCAAGGCTTAAACAGTTTAGCATATCAATGGCAATAAAACTGGTAAAACATTTTGACAAGATGATTTGGTAACAGCAAAGAACCTAACTCTCTAAAGTTTTCGTAATGACACTTCAAGGTGACACGCCGAATTCGGCCATAATGTCTAGGCCGGGTTCAGGGTGTTACTTTTAGTGGTATAAGAGGCAGGTTACAAAACTTGGCTGTGGAATGGGTTTTGAAAATGTTTAAAAATTTTAGAAAACTGCTCTTGAAATATTTTGGAGGATTCACAGGTGTGGCATACCGAGTCTCTGATGCCAAATCCGTAAGTTTTTTTTGATAACTGATGATTGATGAGACTAAAATACAATACTGAGATTACTCTAGATATGAGACTGTATTGTGATACTCTAGTTGGAGTAAACTGAAACTGTAGGAAACTAAAAATTGTAGTGAGACCTCGATCTACAAAAACCAACCCTGATTACTGTTGTTCATAAGATATTTGTTAATAATTACTGGAATTACTAAGTGATACATAAAATTTCTAAATCAGATAATACGCATATCGATATGAGCACAAGAGGTACTCGCGGAAGGGGTACAATAGGCCTCAGCAAGGGCCGTGGAAGTGATAGGGCTGGGTCTTCGGCTTCGGGCGATATGCCTAATGTTGATGGTAGGGAGGAACTAGCTTCACTGGTAACTGAGATGCACTATCCTAGGCTATGCTCCGAATTTTGGAGAGAGTTCTTGGAATTAATACGGGTGCTATAGGTCGTGGGTCAGTTTCGAAAAGACTCCGGTCAAATGGAGCAGAAATTTTAAAGGGTATTTCTGGAGTAGCCCCTAATGTGGCTGAATACTGGTTGAAAGCTACGGAGAGAACAATGGATGATCGCGACTGCACTTTTAAGCAAAAATTAAAAGGTGCAGTGTCTTTACCGTGAGACGAGGCCTATCAGTGGTGGCTTACCGTGAGAGAGGGTACTCAGGCCGACTAGTTAACATGTGGTTTCCTTAAGGCTGCATTCCATGAAAAATATGTGGGTGCAAGTTATGTGGACTCTTGAAGAAGGGAATTTTTGAGCTTGACCCAGGGGAATAGATCTTTGGCAGAATATGAGGTAGAGTTCATACGACTTAGTCGCTATTTTCGTGGGATAGTGGCGACTGAATATGAAAGCTGTGTACATTTCGAGGACGACCTACGAGGTTAGTTACGAGTCCTAATAGCTTCGTAGGGGGAGCAAAATTTTGCTGCCCTCATAGAAAAGGCGAAGATCCCCGAGGATGTGAAGCGCTTTGAGCGTGAGAATTGAGAAAAGGATAGGGGCAAAAATAAGAGGGATTCAGGATCCTCAGTTTCGTTTGGTGGGTCTAGAAAGAAGTTAAGTTTGATGGGCCAATCCGAGCTGGGGTTCCTGTTGCGAGAACACGGCCTTGTGCAGATTGTGGGAAACATCACTTAGGTGGGTGCAGGAAGAAGATTGGAGCATTTTTCTGATGTGGGTCTATGGAGCATCAAGTTAAGAATTGTCCTCAGAGACTTGTTCAAATGCAAGCTACTGGACAGGGTTATGTGCAGCAAGCGAGAGGTGTTTAGCATCCACCGAGAGGTTGTGGTTCAGCTAGAGGTGGAAATGGTATGGGGCGAGGTTATGGAGCACTAGGTAGAGGTGCTGGTAATACTGAGGAGAGATAGCTAGCTCTAGTATACGCTGCACGTTGTCAAGAGGACAGAGACGCCCCAGGTGTTATAACCGGTACGTTCCTAATCCATAATGTTCCTTATACTGCTTTGATTGATATTAGGTCTACGCATTTGTATATTGCATGCACTGTGTCTGGAACCTTGGGTATTCTGTGTGAGAGTATTGTTAGTGAAATGGCGGTGATAAGTCCACTGGGATAGTTAGTAAGGGTAGATAATGTGCCCCTAGAGGTCCAAGGAGTAACTTTTCCAGTAGAATTGATGGAGCTACCGTTTGGTGAATTCGACCTTATCTTGGGGATGGATTGGCTGGTTAAATACCATGCAAGTTTGGATTGTATTACTAAGCGTATGGTGTTGAAGAGTACTAAGGATGAGGAGGTGGTTGCGATTGGGGAGTGAAGGGATTATCTATCAAATGTAATCTCTGCATTGAGGGTTGAGAAGTATGTTCGTAAGGGTTGTGAGGAGTTTCTAGCCTACATTGGTGTATGTAATTCTAAAGGTTCTTTGGTTGAAGGTATTATGACTGTTAAGGATTTTTCTGATGTATTTCCTGATGAACTCCCTGGGTTGCCTCTGTTTCGTGAGGTCGAGTTTAGTATTGAGCTCCTACCGGGAATAGCTCTATTGTCCATCGCCCCTTATAAGATGGCACCGAAGGAGCTGGTGGAGTTAAAAGCTCAAATTCAAGAACTACTAGACTGAGGGTTCTTTCGACCCAGTAGACTCCGTGGAGAGCACTAGTGTTGTTCGTAAAGAAGAAGGATGGGTCTATGTTTAGGTGCATCGACTATCTGCAGTTGAACAAACTGACTATCAAGAATAAATATCCTTTCCAAGGATACATGATTTATTTGATAAGTTGCGGGGAGCTTCAATTTTCTCCAAAATATGTGACAGCCCAAAATTGACCCTAGTCGGGGTGTGGTTTCGGGACCACAAAACCGAGGCATAAAAATAATTTATAATTTATTTTGATGCCTATAATATGTGTTAATTCATGTGTGACATTTTTGATGTTTTGATTTAGAGTTATAAATGTGAATTTCACTAGAAAGGACCTAGTAGTAAACTTTGAAAGTATGATGGGGAAATGTGTGATGACTAGTTGATAATGCATGCAAAAATAAGGGATTTGCATGTCAAATTCCCCCCTAACATGAAGTAGCCGGCCATGACAAGAGGGTATGGGCTAAACATGTCATGAAACATGTTTTGTTGGTGCATTAGGGTGAAATAATAAACAAAGGTGTATGGGTGATAAAAGAATGAAAAAAAAATGTGTGTGAGTGTGGTATTCCCCCCCCCCCCTTGCCGTGGATTAAGAAAGAAGGAAGAAAAAAAAATTGTTGTGTTCATCCTTTCTCATCTTTTTGGCCGAAAATCATAAGGAGGAAGCAAGGGATTTTGCTCCATTTTGGTTTAAGAAGAGAACTAGAAGGAGATTTGGCCATACTTGTACCAAGATTAAGGTATGTATGAGGTTGTGTCATGAGTTTCATGCATGTTTTAGTTGCTAACTTGATGTTCATGTTAGCCCATGGTTCAAATCCTTGTTGTGCCATGGAAATGGTATTTGGCCAAGTTTGATATTGTGTTAAAGCCATTGCATGCTAAATGTGAAGCTTGTTGATGATGCATGTAATGAAGGATTGACTACTCTTGAAATTTCTTTTAGTATTCTTGAGTAGGACATTGAATTCTTTGTTTAACCATGACCAAAGTTAAAAGGGTATGGTTGTGATGTATTCGGCCATGGTGCATTCATGAGCATGATTTATGCTTGTTACTTGATTGGTAAAAATTTGTGTTTGGATGGGTATGAACCCCTTGAGATTGACCTTGCACCTATATGTGTGTATATGTTTGCACATGATGTTTTGATTATGAAGTGTTTATAAATATGTTTGTTTAAAGAAGAAAATGTTGAAGAATGGTTGTGAAATTGCAAGTACATTCGGCCTAGTACACATATGATGTGAAAATCTTGGAATTTATTGTTGATTTGGTGCAAGAATGACTAAGTATAATCGGCCATATGAGTGCTTGATGCTATATTATAAGTATTGAGCTACAATATGTAAAGCATTAGCTAGTAAAATGTGTGCCATTCATGTGTGGTGTTAAACATGTAATTGGCCTCAACATCAACATGCATAATCGGCCATGAATGAGTGCCTAAGAGGTTGTGTCGTTCGGCCATGAGTAAGCATGTTGAAGGCTTTGTGTGTTGAGTCGATTCATGAATTCCGTACTTATGTGACTTTAATGTCTAGTGAATATATGTGGGCTAAGTGCCTTGAGTTCTTCTTTTCGATACTCAAATGATTGAATCAAATTATTTGTTAAATTAAGCTCAAGAGCAAAAGGGACCAAATCCGATAAAGGGAAGGAAAAAGTAGTCGAATAGCCATCTAATCGCTTTGACAACATCCGAGGTAAGTTTTCGAGTATCGAAACTTAGATTTTGATTCGATTGAATGAAGTAATAAGCAATCGAAATTGTGCCCTTGTATATGGCCATTGAGCCGAAATGATATTTTGATTAAGTAAAATGTGCATAAAAGTTTGTTATGAAATTGAAACAAAGATGTGAATGAATGTACGAATTGTGATATCCGGGCTAAGCCCAAGGCAATTGTGCGACCAGATATCTGGCTAAGCCCAAGGCAATTGTGCGAGCTATGATATCCGGTAAGCCCAAGGCAATTGTGCGAGTTGTGATATCCGGTTAAGTCCCAAGGCATTTGTGCGGGTTACCATAATCGGGCTATGTCCCAAGGTGTTTTGAACAGTAGCTATATCCGGATAAACTCAAGGTATGTGATTTGAAATTTATAAGTCTGCTGGAAAATTTTCGCTAATGCACTTGTGAAATTCCCAACAAAGAAGGTATGTTTTGTGTGTGCTTTGTACACTATGAGTAAGTGCGTATGAATATTCGCTCTAATGATAAATGAGTTATCGGCATTAACTAGGCCGTTATTGTGACAGCCCAAAATTGACCCTAGTCGAAAAGTGGTTTCGGGACCACGAATCCGAGTCTTATAAATAATTAATTGTTATATTCTATGTTTATGATGTTAATAAATGCATGTATGAAAGTTTCATGCATTAATTTGATCATTTCTATGTGAATTTATTAAAAATGGACTTATATGAAACATTGTAGAAATGTGATAGGTTAATCTATGAGGACCTATTAAAGCATGTAGTGAAAATAGTGGTTTTGCATGTCAAATACTCCTTTTCTTATGCATAGTGGCCGCCATGATGGAGCATATATTACAATATGTGGTAAATTTCCATGAAGTGGTCATTATTTTATGTAAAAGAAAGGAAATAATAAAAGAAATAGAAAAGAAAAAAAAAAGTGTGTGTGGATGCCTTTCCCCATTTGCCGTGAATTGAACAAGAAAAACAAAAAAATGCTCATCCTTCCTCAAATTTCTTTCAATTGCCGTGAGTGAGAGAGAGGGGGGTTTGGAGAAGCTTGGCCATACTTGCAACTAGAGTGAGATTGAGAAGTAAATTTGTTTGATTTAGCTCAAGAGCAAAGGGAACTAGATTGGATAAAGGAAAGGAGAAAGCAAACGAGTAGCCGATTTGGAACCGTTCTACCCCAAACAAGGTAAGTCATTAAGCACGTATTTGATATTGCTTAAATGATTGTAAAATTTATGCAATTGTGTTTAATGGGATGATATATATATATATATAAATGAAAATGTATGTGTATGGAGTGATGACATTTGTTGAATGTAAAAGAAATAGTGAAATGTGTAGAAAGTTTGCTTTCGGCACTAAGTGTCTTGAACAATACGTGTGTGCGGTGATTTAGATCGGCACTAAGTGTGCGTCTTGAAATATATGGCACTAAGTGTGCGTGCTGGAAATATAAGGCACTAAGTGTGCATGCTGGAAAAATATGACACTATGTGTGCAAGTCGGAAAATACTGACCTTTGGGTGTGCGAGCTCGGAGGGTATGGCAATCGTGTGTCCAAGCTTAAATTACGTGGCACTAAGTGTGCGAAATCGAGTAGTAAGCACTGTGTGTGCGTACTCTATATATATGGAGGGTGTGTCTCCATTGAATTGAGTATGGACAGCGGATAGGGTAAGTACCTCGAGCTCATGACGAATAGAGAATACGTTCATGCTTGGGGTTGAACTTGATAAGCCTTAAATCTATGTGATGATTGAAATTGTATGGTTGTGCCGGAAAATGAGTTAATGTGTAAAAATGCTTCGATTATCTTGTTATGTAAAATATGAAATGTGGATGTATGATTTGGTACGAGAT
This sequence comes from Gossypium arboreum, assembly GCF_025698485.1. Classification (NCBI taxonomy): domain Eukaryota; kingdom Viridiplantae; phylum Streptophyta; class Magnoliopsida; order Malvales; family Malvaceae; genus Gossypium; species Gossypium arboreum. The sequence goes on along the minus strand of NC_069075.1, from coordinate 61,128,346 downwards.
TGGACCGAAAGGTCCGAGGTATTAAGGTATAGATTCGATATGGATGAGTACCTAGCCTCGTTTGTTGTACATGTTGTAGTAACTTTATCGGTGGATTGATGAATGCTTATGACTTCTCGAGTTGTAAACTCACTCGGTGTTTTTCTTGTCACCCATTTTAGGTCTCTCGGACTCGTATTGTTTGCGTGATCGGGACCGTCATGAAGTCATCACAACGGCTGAAATCTTGTGGTATTGTTTTTGTTGTTGAAGAACATTTGGCATGTATAGGCTATTATATTTTGTCGAATTGTGGGTTGTAAACTTTAAGCCATGTGAAAATGGCCTATGTGGTCGCCGAGTGGGATGCTAGAACCTATAGCCACGAGTCTTAGAAACTCTAATTTTGATAAGGTGGCCATAATTTGTGTCATGTATGATGGATGATTAAGGCCAAGGAAAGATTCATGAAATTGGCATAGTCTCGCAGTAATGTTGCGGACAGCAGCAGTGAGATGAGATTGAAAATCACTAAAATAGTAGAAGTAGAATTAAATAGTGAGTAAATTATGAAATTGAACCTTGATGAATCTATTTTTATATGGACGAAACGAAACGACCATATGAGCAGTATACTGAGAAATATTAAAGTTCTCGTGAGACAGGGCCAGAACGGTTTCTGGGTCCCCTGTCGCGACTTTGAAAATTTGCCATAAATTATCCAGAAAGAATTAGGAGTCATGCCTTATATGTACAGATTCCATTTTCAGTCTAGTTTCATTAGAAACAAACGGCACCAGTATTAAAGCCCTGTACAGAGAGATATCCAAGTTGTAACGCACGAAGGTCAGAGCAGTCGATCCCGGTAACATGGGTGAATTTAACTAATATACTGTACCAATTGGCCCAACCAAAAATTCTAAAAATAAATCCATGGATGGGTATATGAGTCTAAATTCAGGAAAATTTACGAAACCAGTTTCCGAGTTTTGAAACTCGAGATATGATTTTAAAGCGACGGTGACGCAGCTTTTCCACCGACCGGTAATGTCAAATTGGTTGGTATTTTGAGAGGATTTGGCGTTAACCCTCGTGTTCCGACAACGGCGTCGGTCACGAGTTAGGTGTTACAATTTTATTGGTATCGAGCTATGGTTTAGTCGGTTCTAGGACTACCATAGAGCGTGTGAGTCTAGCTATACATGCCAAATTGTTAGTGCTTAATAATGTGATGACTTGACGGTTGAAATTTTTGTTTTGATTAGCTTTGGAACCCGGATAGAGAGACCCTTGGCGGATGACGTTGAAAGTGTAGTGGCTGCTCTGCGCAAGGGACACCGCTGTTGAGCCTCGGTCATCCGCGAATAATCAAAATGAAGGGGCTAAACAGCCTTCTTCACCATGATGAATGAGTGGGTCGCGAATATGCCCGAACCAATCCGGTGTCCAACCATTCCCGAATTTAAATAATCCACCCCAAGAGCCCGTGATGCCATCGCCATCGATCCCGTGAGGTGAGTAAACCACCGTGGACTTGATTAGGAAGCGTGGGGAGGAGTTTAAGGCCATAGTTACCGATTTATGCCGAAAGGGCCGAAGTTCGCTTGATAACACCATTAGAGTGTTTGATGAATCGTCATGCACACCGATGAATATCTTAAGTGTGCGATATCTTTGTTACGAGACTCACCTACTATTGGTGGAGGACCTTGATTTCCATAGTCCCAAAGGAACAAGTTACTTGGGATTTCTTTCAAATGTAATTTGGAAGAAATATATTAGTCAACGGTTCATCGATCGAAGCGTAAGGAGTTCCTTGAACTCAAGCAAGGCCGTATGATCAGATCTCAATCTGAACATGAGTTCGTAAGACTTAGTCGGTATGCTCGGAGTGTGTGACTGATGAGGTTGCTATGTGCAAAAGATTTGAAGAAGGATTGAATGAAGAGTTAAAGTTACTAGTGGGAATTTTGGAGATAAAGGAGTTCGTGACACTAGTCGAACGAGCACGCAAGGCGTAAGAACTTGGGAAGGAAAAGAAGAAGGCTGAACTTGAAGCAAGAGATTACCGTAAAAGATCAACGAGTAAAGCTCCGTTCTCGATTGTAAAGAGGTTCAAGGAGGACACTAGTAAGTCGAGGGCGATCATGGAATTTCCATTAGAGCCCGACCATTGACGGACTCCGAGCTACATCGATAGCTAGTGTGGGCAATAATCGTCAAGAGAGACTTGAATGTCCCCAATGTGGAAGACGACACCTAGGTGAATGTTGGGGTATGTCTGCTAACCAAGCCTCGTTATGGATGTGGTTCAAGGACCACTTCATTAGGGATTGCACGGAGCTAGATGAGAAGAATAAGATGCAAGGTGCGAGATCTAGTGGGGCGACACTAGAGGTAGACCCCGAGGGTTTCAGGAGGTAGGGTGGTAATCGAGGGGAGCCACCGATACGGCTGTTCGATCCGAGACCCGAGCTCTGCTAGAGCATATGCCATCCGCAAGACGAGAGGAGGCATCCTCCCCGACATTATCAACGGTACTTTTACTCTCTTTGATACTAGTGTGATTGCATTGATTGACCCCGGCTCTACTCATTCATATGTATGTGAAACTTTAGCATCCAAGAAGACTCTACCGTTGAGTCTCATCGAGTTCGTAATTCGAGTGTCAAACCCTTTGGGTCAATACGTACATCGTTGATAAAGTGTGCAAGAGATGCCCCTAATAATTCGAGAATCTGCTTTTCCTACCTATCGATGCTTCTACCATTTGATGAATTCGATGTTATTCTTGGTATGGATTGGTCGACCGTACATGATGCAAAGGTGGTGGACGCAAAAGGCAAACCATTGTTTTGAGGAGTGCAAATAATGAGGTAGTCCGAGTCGAGTCTCATCGATTTAAAAGGAGTGCCAGCGATAATATCTTCTATGACCGCCGAGATATGTGAAAAAGGGTGTGAAACATACCTTGCGTATGTGTTGGGAAGTAAAGAGACGGAAAGGAAACTCGAATCGGTACCAGTAGTTTGTGAGTATTCAGATGTTTTTCCTGAGGAGTTACCGGGATTGCCACCGGTTCGAGAAGTGGAATTCGCATTGAAGTTGTACCGGTACTACGCCTATTTCAATAGCCCGTATCGTATGGCATTAACGGAATTAAAGGAATTGAAGGTTCAATTGCAAGAATTGACGAATAGAGGTTTCGCCGACCGAGTTTTTCTCCGTGGGCGCACAAAGATTGTTTGTGAGAAAGAAGGACGGAAGCATGAGGTTGTGCATCGACTACCGTCAACTCAATAAAGTGACGATAAAGAATAAATATCCGTTGCCACGAATTGACGATTTGTTTGATCAATTAAAGGGAGCCTCGGTGTTTTCAAAGATAGATTTGAGGTCGGGATACTATCAGTTGAGGGTCCGAGAATCGGACATACCCAAAACCGCTTTTAGAACAAGGTACGGTCACTACGAATTCTTGATGATGCCGTTTGGGCTCACTAATGCCCCTGCGGTGTTTATGGATTTAATGAATAGAATTTTCAGGCCATACTTGGATCGGTTCAGTAGTTGTATTTATCGATGACATTTTGGTCTATTCGAAAGATGAAACCGAACATCTTGAACACCGAGGCTAGTGTTGCAAATCTTACGAGATAAGCGATTATCACGCAAAGTTCAAGAAATGTGAATTTTGGTTGAAAGAGGTTAGCTTTTGGGGCACGTGGTGTCCGTGACGGTGTCGGGTGGACTGAACAAAATTTCAGCCATAGTCAATTGGAAACCTCCAAGGAATGTTACCGGTTAGGAGCTTTTAGGGCTTGCCGTTACTACCGACGGTTTGTGAAAGGATTCTCGATGATAGCCACACCCATGACAAAACCGCTTGAAAAGATGTCAAATTTGAATGGACGGAAAAGTGTCGAAAAGTTTTGACCAATTGAAAACCCATTTGACGAAAGCTCCGGTTCTAGTACAAATTAATCGCAAAGAGTTTGTCATCTATAGTGATGCCTCCCTACTTGGGTTAGGTTGCGTATTGATGCAAGAAGGTCGAGTTGTGGCCTATGCGTCGAGACAATTAAAGCCACATGAGAAAAATTATCCAACCCATGATCTCGAATTGGTCGCCATCGTGTTCGCCTTGAAGATATGGCGACATTACTTATTTGGTGAGAAGTGCCATGTGTATTCGGATCACAAAAGTCTCAAATATTTGATGACTCGAGAGACTTAAATCTGCGACAAAGACGATGGCTCGAGTTGTTAAAAGATTATGAACTCGTCATTGATTATCACCCGGAAAGGCTAATGTGGTTGCGGATGCCTTAAGTCGAAATCACCGCTTGCTTTACGACGATGAATGTACACTTGTCTATTCTACCCGACAATGTGTTAGTAGCGAATTAAAGGCCAAACCATTGTTGGCTCATCAAATTCGGGAAGCTCGAAAAGTTGATGAGGAGTTGCTTGCAAAACGGGCCGAGTATGTTCGAACAAGGGATCGAGTTTCAAATCGATGATGACGATTGTTTGAGGTTCAAAAGTCGTCTGTGTGTTCCAAAGAATTCGGAACTTATTTCGATAATTCTAAATGAAGCCCATTGTAGTCGAATGTCAATCCACCCGTAGTACTAAAATGTACAATGACCAAACGCCAATTTTGGTGGCCCGTATGAAACGAGACATTTCTGAATTTGTTTCAAGGTGTCTGTTATGTCAACAAGTGAAAGCGGAACATCAAGTGCCATCGGGATTACTTCAGCCGATCATGATACCCGAATGGAAATAGGATCGAGTAACAATGGACTTTGTGTCTGGGTTACCATTGACTCAGAATAAGAAAGACTCGGTTTGGGTCATTGTTGATAGACTGACCAAGTCTGCTCATTTTATCCCTGTCCGCACGGATTTTTCACTCGATAAGTTGGCAGAATTATACGTCTCCCAAATTGTTCAATTGCATGGGGTACCTATTTCTATCGTGTCGGATAGAGACCCAAGATTTACGTCGCGGTTTTGGAAGAAATTGCAAGAGGCTTTGGGTACCAAACGCATTTTAGCAATTGCTTTTCACCCCAAATCGATGGTCAATCCGAACGGATAATTCAAATACTCGAGGATATGTTGAGATGTTGCATCCTTGAGTTTAGTGGTGCATGGGAACGGTATTTACCCTTGGTTGAATTCGCTTACAACAATAGCTTTCAATCAAGTATCAAGATGGCGCCTTACGAGGCTTTATACGGTCGTAAATGCCGCACCCATTATTCTCGGTGAACTTAGTGAAGGAAAAATCTTCGGGGTTGATTTGGTTAAGGATGCCGAGCAAAAAGTTCGAGTAATTCGTGAAAGTTTGAAGGCTGCTTCGGATCGCCAAAAGTCGTATGCGGATTTGAAAAGAAAAGATATTGAATATCAGGTTGGAGACAAGGTATTTCTCAAAGTCTCACCCTGGAAGAAAGTGCTTAGATTTGGCCGTAAGGGCAAATTCAGCCCGAGGTTCATCGGGCCATATGAGGTATCCGAATGAGTCGGTCCAGTCGCGTATCATTTGATTTTGCCCCCTGAGCTCGAAAAGATTCACAATGTTTTTCATGTCTCGATGCTTCGACGATATAGGTCTGATCCATCGCACGTAATTGCTCCATCTGAGATTGAGATTCAGCCTAATTTGAGCTATGAAGAGGAACCGGTTCGCATTATGATGCGTGAAGTAAAAGAGTTGCGCAATAAGAAAATCCCGTTAGTGAAGGTGTTATGGCATAAACACGGAATTGAAGAAGCCACTTGGGAACTTGAGGACTCTATGAAAGAGCGATACCCGAGCCTATTTACCGGTAAGATTTTCGGGGACGAAAATTTCTTAAGTGGGGGAGAGTTGTGACAGCCCAAAATTGACCCTAGTCGGAAAGTGGTTTCGGGACCACGAAACCGAGTCTTATAAATAATTAATTGTTATATTCTATGTTTATGATGTTAATAAATGCATGTATGAAAGTTTCATGCATTAATTTGATCATTTCTATGTGAATTTATTAAAATGGACTTATATGAAACATTGTAGAAATGTGATAGGTTAATCTATGAGGACCTATTAAAGCATGTAGTGAAAATAGTGGTTTTGCATGTCAAATACTCCTTTTCTTATGCATAGTGGCCGGCCATGATGGAGCATATATTACAATATGTGGTAAATTTCCATGAAGTGGTCATTATTTTATGTAAAAGAAAGGAAATAATAAAAGAAATAGAAAAGAAAAAAAAAAGTGTGTGTGGATGCCTTTCCCCCCATTTGCCGTGAATTGAACAAGAAAAACAAAAAAAAATGCTCATCCTTCCTCAAATTTCTTTCAATTGCCGTGAGTGAGAGAGAGGGGGGGGGTTTGGAGAAGCTTGGCCATACTTGCAACTAGAGTGAGATTGAGAAGTAAATTTGTTTGATTTAGCTCAAGAGCAAAGGGGAACTAGATTGGATAAAGGAAAGGAGAAAGCAAACGAGTAGCCGATTTGGAACCGTTCTACCCCAAACAAGGTAAGTCATTAAGCACGTATTTGATATTGCTTAAATGATTGTAAAATTTATGCAATTGTGTTTAATGGGATGATATATATATATATATAAATGAAAATGTATGTGTATGGAGTGATGACATTTGTTGAATGTAAAAGAAATAGTGAAATGTGTAGAAAGTTTGCTTTCGGCACTAAGTGTCTGGCAATACGTGTACGGTGACGAGATCGGCACTAAGTGTGCGTGCTGGAAATATATGGCACTAAGTGTGCGTGCTGGAAATATAAGGCACTAAGTGTGCATGCTGGAAAAATATGACACTATGTGTGCAAGCTGGAAAATACTGCACCTTTGGGTGTGCGAGCTCGGAGGGTATGGCAATGTGTGTGGGCTTAAATTACGTGGCACTAAGTGTGCGAAATCGAGTAGTAAGCACTGTGTGTGCGTACTCTATATATATGGAGGGTGTGTCTCCATTGAATTGAGTATGGACAGCGGATAGGGTAAGTCGTCGAGCTCATGACGAATAGAGAATACGTTCATGCTTGGGGTTGAACTTGATAAGCCTTAAATCTATGTGATGATTGAAATTGTATGGTTGTGCTGGAAAATGAGTTAATGTGTAAAAATGCTTCGATTATCTTGTTGTGTAAAATATGAAATGTGGATGTATGATTTGGTGCGAGATTGGACCGAAAGGTCCGAGGTATTAAGGTATAGATTCGATATGGATGAGTACCTAGCCTCGTTTGTTGTACATGTTGTAGTAACTTTATCGATGGATTGATGAATGCTTATGACTTACTGAGTTGTAAACTCACTCGGTGTTTTTCTTGTCACCCATTTTAGGTCTCTCGGACTCGTATTGTTTATGTGATCGGGACCGTCGCTGAAGTCATCACAACGGCTGAAATCTTGTGGTATTGTTTTTGTTGTTGAAGAACATTTGGCATGTATAGGCTATTATATTTTGTCGAATTGTGGGTTGTAAACTTTAAGCCATGTGAAAATGGCCTATGTGGTCGTCGAGTGGGATGCTAGAACCTATATCCACGAGTCTTAGAAACTCTAATTTTGATAAGGTGGCCATAATTTGTGTCATGTATGATGGATGATTAAGGCCAAGGAAAGATTCATGAAATTGGCATAGTCTACTGCAGTAACTGTTGCGGACAGCAGCAGTGAGATGAGATTGAAAAATCACTAAAAATAGTAGAAGTAGAATTAAATAGTGAGTAAATTATGAAATTGAACCTTGATGAATCTATTTTTATATGGACGAAACGAAACGACCATATGAGCAGTATACTGAGAAATATTAAAGTTCTCGTGAGACAGGGCCAGAACGGTTTCTGGGTCCCCTGTCGCGACTTTGAAAATTTTCCATAAATTATCCAGAAAGAATTAGGAGTCATGCCTTATATGTACAGATTCCATTTTGAGTCTAGTTTCATTAGAAACAAACGGCACCAGTATTAAAGCCCTGTACAGAGAGATATCCAAGTTGTAACGCACGAAGGTCAGAGCAGTCAATCCCGGTAACATGGGTGACTTTAACTAAAAAACTGTACCAATTGGCCCAACCAAAAATTCTAAAAATAAATCCATGGATGGGTATATGAGTCTAAATTCAGGGAAAATTTACGAAACCAGTTTCCGAGTTTTGAAACTCGAGATATGATTTTTAAGGCGACAGTGATGCAGTTTTCCAGCCTGACTGGTAATGTCAAATTGGTTGGTATTTTGAGAGGATTTGGCCGTTAACCCCTCGTGTCTGACACCGGCGTCGGTCACGAGTTAGGGGTGTTACAGTTATTTGTGTATGAATATAAGAGTTGGGATTGTGAAGTAAGCATGTCTTTGAGAAATTGTGCATATGAATTATTGTTTAGCTACTTGAATGCTATGCTTTGGTTGTGTGTATATTATGGCTCGAAACTTACTAAGCATAAATTGCTTACTCCGTTTCTTTGTTTCTCTGTTTATAGATTTTGCTCGTTAGCGATCGGATTCGGGATCATAGAAGTTGAAGTCAACCACACTATCAAAGCCCTTTTGGTACTCCTTTAGTTGAGTTTTGGATATGGCATGTATAGAACTACCCTCGGTTGTTTTAAGTACTTGTGATGTATATGTATGCGACCATGCGAAAATGGTTCGTAATAGTGGAGTATGGAATTAGACCATTTGTGGTTTGTAATTATATATGGTTTCATGATGTGATTATGGATTGGAATGGGAGTGTTGGTCACATGATCAGCCATTGGAATGGCTAAATATGATCATATGTGGACCCATGTATGGCAAGACTATAGTTGGCCCATGGAGACTACAAATTAGGTAAAGCCTACCTTAAAAACAGATGCTGCCAGCTGCAGTGACGTGGATGTGGAAAATCACCAAAATTTTTAGGAATGGTGTTAAATAGTGAATAAATTATGCGATCGAACCTTGATGAGTCTATTTTCATATGAAAGTAACGAAACGATCATATGAACAGATATACGAGAGATATTAAAGTTCTTGTGAGACAGGGCGAACGGTTTCGGGTCCCCTGTCGCGACTTTGAAAATTTACCATAAATTATCCGAATGAATTAGAAGTCATGCCTTATATGTGCAGATTCCGTTTTGAGTCTAGTTTCATTAGAAACAAACGGCATTGAAACCCTCTGACAGAGATATTCATGTTGAAACGTCATGAAGGTCGGTAGTCGACCCACGTAACATGGGTGACTTTAACTAATAAAATGTACCAATTGGGCCGACCAAAATTCTAGAAATAAATCCATGGATGGATATATGAGTCTAAATTCATGGAAAATTTACGGAATCAGTTTAGAGTTGTGAAACTCGAGATATGCTTTTAAAGGCGACAATGACGCAGTTTTCCAACTTGCTCGGAATGTCAAATTGGTCGGTGCCATAAGTGGTTTTGGCTTGTTAACCTCGTGTCCGACAACCGCAACGGTCTCGGGTTCGGGTGTTACAATTTTATTGGTATCGAGCTACTTTTTAGTCGATCCTAGGACTACCGTGATATGTTTGGGGTCTAGCTATACATGCCATTAAGTGATAAATTGATAGTGTGGTGATTTCGACAATTTGAGTTTGTGTTTATTTATAGCAATGGATCCCGATCCCAACCGAGCAATAGCGATGATGTGGAGAGTGTGGCGCTTTGCTCGCGCAAGAGACAAATGTCGCGGACTCTCAACCTATTGCCAAGAATCCGAATGATGAGGCTAAGCAAGCCTTTTATAGTGTGATGAATGATTGGTTTAACCAATATATTCGAACTAACACTACTGTTCCACAACCTCCATTCCCGACTAATGCAACCCCAAGACCTACAATACCTCCGAATCGACCAAATAAGGTCAAGTAAGCCCCAAATGATGTAATTAAGTAAACATGGGGCCACCAATTCAAAGCTACGGATAGCGGCGATGCCGAGCAAGCTGAATTTTGGTTGGACAACACTATCCGGTGCTCGATGAGCTATCTTGTACACCGATGAGTGCTTAAAGTGTACCATCTCCTTGCTACGCGATTCCGCCTACTATGGGTGGAGTACTCGACTTGTTGTGCCTAGAGAGCAAGTAACTTGGGAGTTCTTTCTAACCGAGTTCAAAAAGAAGTATATCGATCGAGATTTATGGATCGAAACGAAAGGAATTCCTTGATCTTAAGCAAGGTTCCATGTCGATTCACCGACTACTGAACGAAAATTTGTGAGGCTTAGCCGACGCTGCTGAAAGTGCATTTCTTCGAAGTCGTGATGTAAACGCTCAAGATGGACCGAACGATGATATAAGTCGTATGTTGGCATTTTGGAAATCCGAGAGTTTGTGGCTCTTGTCGAGCGAAAGCGTGCAAAGCCGAGGAGCTCGAGATGGAGAAAAGAAAAGTGAAGTGGGAGCAAGGGAGTTTCAGAAGAGGTCTTGGGAAGCCCTTCCCACACGTCATCAAAGAAATTTAGAGATGGCTTAGGCCGGTCTAGAGACATTTCGCCTTTTCTAGACGAGACCGCGATCGACCCTCTATGGGCACGCTGAGTCACTTGATCGCCGATGTTGGCAATGATCGTCGAGATAGAACGGAGTGCCAATATTGTGGCAAGTGGCATTCTAGGAGTTGTAGATTCCGTGACCGCTCCTGTTACAAGTGCGGATCAGTCGATCATTTCATTAAGGATTGCCCGAGTTTATCTGAACAAAACGTAAATCAAAGTGGGAACCCGGGTGCTACCACAACTCGAGGTGGGCCACCTAGAAATATGGGCAATGCTAGTGGCGGTCAGAGAGGATCTAGAGATGCTACCATCAGATCCGAGGCTCGTGCTCCTGCTAAGACTTGTGCCATACGCGCACGTGAGGATGCTTCCTCGCCAGATGTTATTACCGGTACTCTTACTCTCCTTTACACTAATGTGATTGCTTTGATTGACCTTGGTCCTACCCATTCTTATATATACGAAACCTTAGCATCCAGTAAGACTTTGCCCATTGAGTCTACTGAGTTTGTAATTCGGGTGTCAAACCCCTTGGGTCATTACGTGCTTGTCAACAAAGTGTGTAAGAAAAGTCCCCTAGTATTTCGAGGTTCTTGTTTTCCGCGGACTTGTTGCTTTTGCCATTTGACTAATTCGACGTTATTCTTGGTTTGGATTGGTTGACCATGCGATGTGGTTGTAAATTGAAAAGCAAGACCATTGATCGAGGTGTCTGAATAACGAGATAATTCGGGTTGAGTCTACGGACTTAAAAGGGTTGCCACCGTAATATCGACAATGTTGGCCCGTAAATACGTAAGAAAGGGTGCGAAGCATACATTGCGTATGTTCTAGATGACAAGGAGTTAGAAAAGAAACCCGAATCAGGTCGATGGTTTGTGAATACCGGATGTTTTCCTCAAGAATTGCCGGTTTACCACCGCTCGGAAATAGAGTTTGGCATTGAATTGGTACCGGTACCACTCCAATTTTGATAGCTCCGTGTCGTATGGCACCAACGGAATTAAAGGAGTTGAAAGCTCGGTTGCAAGAATTGGTGAATAGAGGTTTTGCTCCCGAGTTTTTCACCTTGGGGTGCACCAAAGTGTTGTTTGTGAAAAGAAGGGTGGAACCATAAGGTCGTGATCGACTATCGTCGACTTAATAAAGCGGCGATAAAGAACAAATATCCGCTATCACAGAAGCGATGATTTGTTCGATCAACCAAGGGAGCCTCGGTGTTCTCGAAAATGGATTTGATGAATCGGATCTTGGACCATATTTGGATCGGTTCGTAGTCGTGTTCATTGATGACATCTTGGTCTATTCAAGAAATGAGGTTTGAACATCTTTGAACACCGAGGTTAGTCTTGCGAATCTTATGGGATAAGCAATTATATGCTAAGTTCAAGAAGTGTGAGTTACGGTTAAGAGAGGTTAGCTTCTTGGGACATGTGGTATCTACATCGGTATTCGAGTCGATTCGAACAAAATTTCATCCATACTTAATAGGAAGCCTCAGAAATATTACCGAGGTTCGAGCTTTTGGGGCTTGCCGGTTATTACCGACGATTTGTAAAAAGGTTTCTCAACGATAGCCATGCCAATGACGGTTACTCCAAAAGGATGTTAAGTTCGAATGGACGGAGAAATGTCAGAAAAGTTTCGATTAACTGAAAACTTATTTGACTGAAGCCCCAATTCTAGTGCAACCCGAATCTGGCAAAGAGTTTGTCATCTATAGTGACGCCTCCCTACTTGGGTTAGGTTGCGTATTGATGCAAGAAGGTCGAGTTGTGGCCTATCGTCGAGGCAATTAAAGCCACATGAGAAAAATTATCGACCCATGGTCTCGAATTGGTCGCCATCGTATTCGCCTTAAAGATATGGCGACATTACTTATTTGGTGAGAAGTGCCATGTGTATTCGGATCATAAAAGTCTCAAATATTTGATGACTCAAAGAGACTTAAATCTGCGATAAAGACGTTGGCTCGAGCCATTAAAGGATTATGAGTCGGTCTTTGACTATCACCCGAAAGGCGAATGTGGTGGCGGATGCCTTGAGTTGTAAATCATTATTAGCTTTACGAAGCGATGAACGTGCACTTGTCCGCTCGATCCGACAATGTGTTAGTAGCTGAATTGAAAGCCAAACCATTATTGATACGTCAAATTCGTGAAGCTCGTAAAGTCGACGATGAGCTGGTTGCAAAACGGGCCGAGTGTGTTCAAACAAGGAATCGGAGTTTCAAATCGATGATGACGATTGTTTGAGGTTGAGAATCGTCTGTGTTCCAAAGAATTGAACATATTTCGATAATTCTGAAAGAAGCCCATTGTAGCCGAATGGCAATCCACCCGGGGAGTACGGAAATGTACAATGATTTGAAACGTCGGTTTTGGTGGCATGGTATGAAACGAGACATCTCCGACGTCGTTTGAGGTGTTTAATATGTCAACAAGTGAAAGCGGAACATCAAGTGCCTTGAGATTACTTCACCGATCACGATACCCGAGTGGAAATGGGATCGAGTCACAATGGACTTTGCATCCGAACTGCCATTGTCAGCGAGTAAGAAAGATGCGATTTGGGTCGTTGTAGATAGATTGACTAAGTCGGCTCACTTTGTCCCCGTAAGTACGGATTTTTCAATGGACAAACTAGCCGAATTGTACGTTTCTCGGATTGTGAGATTACACGGGGTGCCTTTTTCCATCGTGTCGGATAGAGATCCAAGATTTACCTCGCGATTTTGGAAGAAGTTGCGAGAGGCTCTGGGTACGAAGTTATATTTCAGCACCGCCTTTCACCCCCAAACCGATGGTCAATCCGAGCGGATGATTCAGATACTTGAGGATATGTTAAGATGTTGCATCCTCGAGTTCAGTGGTTCATGGGAACGATATTTGCCTTTGATTGAATTCGCTTACAACAATAGTTTTCAATCAAGTATTAAGATGGCACCTTACGAGGCCTTGTACGGGCGTAAATGCCGTACACCATTGTGTTGGACGGAGCTCGGTGAAAGTAAAATTTTCGGGGTGGACTTGATTAAAGATGCTGAACAGAAAGTGATAGTGATCCGTGAAAATCTGAAGATAGCCTCCGATCGTTAGAAGTCGTACGCGGATCTGAAGCGTAAAGACATCGAGCATCAGGTGGGAGATAAAGTGTTTCACAAGGTTTCGCCTTGGGAAAAGATACTCAGATTCGGCCGTAAGGGCAAGTTGAGCCCGAGGTTCATTGGGCCATATGAGATATCCGAGCGAGTCGGTCCAGTTGCATATCGTTTGATTTTTTGCCCCCTGAACTTGAAAAGATTCACAATGTCTTTCATGTTTCGATGCTTCGACGCTATAGATCTGATCCGTCGCACGTAATTAGTCCATCAGAGGTTGAAATTCAATCCGATGTAAGTTATGAAGAAGAACCGATTCGTATCCTAGCTCGTGAAGTGAAGGAGTTGCGAAACAAAAGGGTTCCGTTAGTAAAAGTGTTATGGCTCAAACACGGATGGAAAAAGCTACTTGGGAACCCAAGAGCCCTATGAAAGAGCGTTACCCAAACCTATTTACCGTAAGATTTTCGGGATGAAAATTTCAAGTGGGGAGAGTTGTGACACCCAAAATTGACCCTAGTCGGGTGTGGTTTCGGGACCACAAAACCGAGGCATAAAAATAATTTATAATTTATTTTGATGCCTATAATATGTGTTAATTCATGTGTGACATTTTGATGTTTCGATTTAGAGTTATAAATGTGAATTTCACTAGAAAGGACCTAGTAGTAAACTTTGAAAGTATGATGGGAAATGTGTGATGACTAGTCGATAATGCATGCAAAAATAAGGATTTGCATGTCAAATTCCCCCTAACATGAAGTGGCCGCCATGACAAGAGGGTATGGGCTAAACATGTCATGAAACATGTTTTGTTGGTGCATTAGGGTGAAATAATAAACAAAGGTGTATGGGTGATAAAAGAATGAAAAAAAATGTGTGTGAGTGTGGTATTCTCCCCTTGCCGTGAGTTGAGAAAGAAGGAAGAAAAAAAATTGTTGTGTTCATCCTTTCTCATCTTTTGGCCGAAAATCATAAGGAGGAAGAAAGGGATTTTGCTCCATTTTGGTTTAAGAAGAGAACTAGAAGGAGATTTGGCCATACTTGTACCAAGATTAAGGTATGTATGAGGTTGTGTCATGAGTTTCATGCATGTTTTAGTTGCTAACTTGATGTTCATGTTAGCCCATGGTTCAAATCCTTGTTGTGCCATGGAAATGGTATTTGGCCAAGGTTGATATTGTGTTAAAGCCATTGCATGCTAAATGTGAAGCTTGTTGATGATGCATGTAATGAAGGATTGACTACTCTTGAAATTTCTTTTAGTATTCTTGAGTAGGACATTGAATTCTTTGTTTAACCATGACCAAAGTTAAAAGGGTATGGTTGTGATGTATTCGCCATGGTGCATTCATGAGCATGATTTATGCTTGTTACTTGATTGGTAAAAATTTGTGTTTGGATGGGTATGAACCCCTTGAGATTGACCTTGCACCTATATGTGTGTATATGTTTGCACATGATGTTTTGATTATGAAGTGTTTATAAATATGTTTATTTAAAGAAGAAAATGTTGAAGAATGGTTGTGAAATTGCAAGTACATTCGCCTAGTACACATATGATGTGAAAATCTTGGAATTTATTGTTGATTTGGTGCAAGAATGACTAAGTATAATCGGCCATATGAGTGCTTGATGCTATATTATAAGTATTGAGCTACAATATGTAAAGCATTAGCTAGTAAAATGTGTGCCATTCATGTGTGGTGTTAAACATGTAATTGGCCTCAACATCAACATGCATAATCGGCCATGAATGAGTGCCTAAGAGGTTGTGTTGTTCGCCATGAGTAAGCATGTTGAAGGCTTTGTGTGTTGAGTCGATTCATGAATTCCGTACTTATGTGACTTTAATGTCTAGTGAATATATGTGGGCTAAGTGCCTTGAGTTCTTCTTTTCGATACTCAAATGATTGAATCAAATTATTTGTTAAATTAAGCTCAAGAGCAAAGGGGGACCAAATCCGATAAAGGGAAGGAAAAAGTAGTCGAATAGCCATCGAATCGCTCGACAACATCCGAGGTAAGTTTTCGAGTATCGAAACTTAGATTTTGATTCGATTGAATGAAGTAATAAGCAATCGAAATTGTGCCCTTGTATATGGCCATTGAGCCGAAATGATATTTTGATTAAGTAAAATGTGCATAAAAGTTTGTTATGAAATTGAAACAAAGATGTGAATGAATGTGCGACCAGTGATATCCGGGCTAAGCCCAAGGCAATTGTGCGACCAGATATCCGGCTAAGCCCAAGGCAATTGTCTGCGAGCTATGATATCCGGGTAAGCCCAAGGCAATTGTGCGAGTTGTGATATCCGGGTTAAGTCCCAAGGCATTTGTGCGGGTTACCATAACCGGGCTATGTCCCAAGGTGTTTTGAGCAGTAGGTATATCCGGATAAACTCGAAGGTATGTGATTTGAAATTTATAAGCTGCTGGAAAATTTTCAGTTAATGCACTTGTGAAATTCCCAACAACAAGGTATGTTTTGTGTGTGCTTTGCACACTATGAGTAAGTGTGTATGAATATTCGCTCTAATGATAAATGAGCTATCGGCATTAACTAGGCCGTTATTTGTGTATGAAAATAAGAGTTGGGATTGTGAAGTAAGCATGTCTTTGAGAAATTGTGCATATGAATTATTGTTTAGCTACTTGAATGCTATGCTTTGGTTGTGTGTATATTATGGCTCGAAACTTACTAAGCATAAATTGCTTACTCCGTTTCTTTGTTTCTCTGTTTATAGATTTTGCTCGTTAGCGATCGGATTTGGGATCATAGAAGTTGAAGTCAACCACACTATCAAAGCCCTTTTTGGTACTCCTTTAGTTGAGTTTTGGATATGGCATGTATAGGACTACCCTCGGTTATTTTTAAGTACTTGTGATGTATATGTGTAGGGCCATGCGAAAATGGTTCGTAAAAGTGGAGTATGGAATTTGACCATATGTGGTTTGTAATTATATTTGGTTTCATGATGTGATTATGGTTTGGAATGAGAGAGTTGGTCACATGATCAGCCATTGGAATGGCTAAATATGATCATATGTGGACCCATGTATGGCAAGACTATAGTTGGCCCATGGAGACTACAAATTAGGTAAAGCCTACCTTAAAAACAGATGCTGCCAGCTACAGTGACGTGGATGTGGAAAATCACTAAAATTCGTAGGAATGGTGTTAAATAGTGAATAAATTATGTGATCGAACCTTGATGAGTCTATTTTCATATGAAAGTAACGAAACGATCATATGAACAGTATACCAAGAGATATTAAAGTTCTCGTGAGACAGGGCCAGAACGGTTTCTGGGTCCCCTGTCGCGACTTTGAAAATTTACCATAAATTATCCAGAATGAATTAGAAGTCATTCCTTGTATGTGCAGATTAATTTTTGAGTCTAGTTTCATTAGAAACAAACGGCATCAGTATTGAAACCCTGTACAGAGAGATATTCAAGTTGAAACGTGCGAAGGTCAGTGTAGTCGACCCCTGTAACATGGGCAAATTTAACTAATAAACTGTACCAATTGGGCCGACCAAAAATTCTAAAAATAAATCCATAGATGGATATATGAGTCTAAATTCATGGAAAATTTACGGAATCAGTTTCCGAGTTGTGAAACTCGAGATATACGTTTTAAGGCGACAGCGACGCAGTTTTCCAGCTTGCCTAGGAATGTCAAATTGGTCGGTGCCATAAGTGGTTTTGGCTTGTTAACCCCTCGTGTCCGACACCGGCAACGGTCTCGGGTTCGGGGTGTTACAAAATAAATCTTCATTCTGGGTATCATCAGCTGAGAGTTAAAGAGACTGATGTGTACAAGACAGCATTCAGGACTCGTTATGGTCATTATGAGTTCCTAGTGATGCCGTTTGGGCTGACAAATGCACCAGCTGCCTTTATGGATCTGATGAACCGAGTGTTCCAGCCTTATCTGGATCGGTTCGTGATAGTATTTATAGATGATATCTTGGTGTATTCGAGAACTGAGGAAGAAGATGATGCGCATCTTTGTGTTGTTCTGCAGGTTTTGAGGGAGAAGCAGTTATATGCTAAGTTTAGCAAATGTGGCTTCTGGCTACGCGAGGTGACATTTTTGGGTCCCGTGGTTTCTCCTGAGGGGGTTAGGGTTGATCCTCGAAAAATCGAAGCTATTCTGGATTGGAAACCACCTAAGACCTTATATGGGATTCGAAGTTTTCTAGGTGTGGCTGGATATTACAGACATTTTGTGGAGGGGTTTTCACCGATTGCTGCACCTGTGACTAAGTTATTGTGTAAAGGAGTACCATTTGATTGGTCTGATAGGCAGCAAGAAAGTTTCGAGAAACTAAAAAAGGTTTTGACTGAGGCCCCTATTTTGATACAACCAGAATCTGAGAAAGAATTTACTATTTTTAGCGATGCATCACACGTTGGTTTAGGTTGTGTGTTGATGCAAGAGGATAAGGTGGTTGCTTACACGTCTCGTCAGCTTAAAACCCATGAAGCGATTACCCTACACATGACTTGGAGTTAGCCGCGATGGTTTTTGCTCTAAAATCTGGAGGCATTACTTGTACGGTGAGAAGTGTATCATTTACACTAATCATAAAAGCCTTAAGTACCTCCTCACTCAGAAACAGCTGAATCTTAGGTAGCAAAGGTGGATAGCGTTGCTTAAGGATTATGACTGCTCAATTGAATACCATCCCAGTAAGGCTAACGTGGTAGCTGTTGCACCGAGCCGTAGGGTTGTAGCTGATTTAAGAGCGATGTTTGCTCATCTCAGCTTGCTTGATGATGGTAGCTTGTTGGCTAGACTTCAAGTTAAACCAACATGGACTGAGCAGATTAGGGGTAAGCAGTTACTGGATGGGTTACTGGTTCCTCGTTTTCGACAAGTTGAGAATGGGGAGATTTCAGATTTTGGACTTAATAGTGATGGGGTACTGTGTTTTCGTGGGAGAGTCTGTGTACCGAGGGATTTGGATCTGAGGCAGTCTATACTACAAGAGGTGCATGGTAGTCCTAATGCCATGCATCCTGGCGGAAACAAGTTATACCGAGATCTTCATGAGTTGTACTGGTGGCCAGGACTTAAGCGCGAAGTTACCGATTTTGTAAGTAAGTGTTTGACATGCCAGCAAATTAAGGCTGAACATCAACTACCTTCAGGCTTACTGCAGCCAGTTAAGATTCCACTTTGGAAGTGAGAGAGGGTAACCATGGATTTTGTGAGTGGGTTGCCCTTAACGCTTATTAAGAAGGATTCGGTATGGGTTATCGTGGACCGATTGACTAAATCTGCCCATTTTATACCGGCCCGTCCTGATTATTCACTGCAGAAGTTGGCTAAGTTATATGTGGATGAGATTGTGAGATTGCATGGGGTACCAGTTTCCATTATATCTGACAGGATCCTCGATTCACATCTCAGTTTTAGAAGAAATTACACGAGGCACTGGGTACAAGGTTGGACTTCAGTACTACGTTTCATCCTTAGACAGACGATCAGTCAGAAAGGGTGATTCAAATACTAGAGGACATGTTAAGAAGTTGTGTGATTGATTTTCGAGGCAGTTGGGAAGATTACTTACCGTTAGTAGAGTTCACATATAATAATAGCTACCAGTCCAGCATTTAGATGGCACCGTACGAAGCATTATATGGTCGTAGGTGTCGTACTCCTACGTGTTGGACTAAGTTGGGTGAGCGACGAGCTCTAGGGCCTGAAATAGTTTCTTATACTGAAGATAAGGTAAGGCTAATTCGAGACTGTTTAAAGTCAGCATCAGATAGACAGAAGTCGTATGCAGACTTGAAACTTAAGGAGATTGAGTACTCTGTGGGCGATTATGTCTTTCTTAAAGTCTCACCATGGAAGAAGATTCTGAGGTTTGGGCGGAAAGGCAAGCTAAGCCATAGGTTCATTGGGCCTTATCATATACTGAAGCGTGTGGGACCGGTCACCTATCAACTTGAGTTGCCTCTAGAGTTGGACCAGATTCATGATGTATTCCACATCTCCATGCTAAGTCGTTGTCGCTCTGATCCCACACATATAGTTCTAGTCGAGGAAATCGAGGTTAGGCCAGATTTGACGTTCGAGGAGGAGCAAGTGCAGATTTTGGATTGTGAGGTTAAGGTGCTGAGGAGGAAATCTATTCCACTGGTTAAAGTGCTTTAGCATAATCACATCTCTGAGGAAGCCACATGGAAGTCGGAGGAGGCTATGCGACAACAGCACCCTCATCTATTCTGATCAGGTAAATCTCGAGGTCAAAAATTTTTTAAGGGGGTAGAGTTGTAACACCCCAAAAATCTAGAGTTTTAATTTTGTAATGTTTCACATAAATGACATGTTTGCTTTACTGGCTTGGTGATTTGAGTGGGTTTGGGAGTGTTTGAGAAGCCTGGGTTCAAGTCTTGGCTTTTACAAAATTTTTAGTATTGCTCTTAAATGAATCTGGACATTGTCATATAGGCCTTATTAATATTAGTGCTTGTTTTATGACACAAAGAGTGCATGTGGACTAGTGGCAAGGTGGCGTGTTGCTTTTGCTGAGGGACTTGAGTTCGAGTCCTGGGTTGCATAATGGAGTAATTATTTTGCTGTTGAGCTGGGTAGGTAGTGGAGTTGGACTGAGACTCTAGGGTAGAATTGATCATGAGAGTTTGATTAGAGTTTGAATAGGTGTTTGAGGGATTTGGGGAGAGATTTTAGGAGAAGAATATGAGAGTTGAGGTGTGGGGTGGTTGTTACCGAAAGAGGGACTCTTCTAGTGCCAAATTCGGTCATAGGCAAGGTAGTGCCAAATTTGGGGTAGTGGCTGTGTTTCTTTTCAGCTTTTGCCAAGGGGTTTCTTTTTGTTTCTTGCGTTTTTGGGAAGAGGCCAAATACTGCTTGTCTTTCGGGTATCTTTTTTTTTCGTATTACAATTGTTGGTGCTTTCCTTGACCATTTGGTTCATCTTGCAACCGGCATCTTTTCCTTTTTTTAGGGGGTTCTCCTTCTTGACCGATTTCTCCTATCATCACTTCCTCTCTCAACCTTTTTCTTCTTTTGCCGAATATCTTTCCTCTTATTCGCATCTATTTCTTTTCTCTCTTCACCCTTATTTTGCGTTTGGTGCATTGGCCGATTGGTGCCGGTAAGTTCTGTTGTGTTCCTTCATCGTCGGCTCCTTCCTAGTTGCCTTCATTCATAGTATTCCTACATTTCAGTGCTACTTGAGGAGTGAAGGGATTCTCAAGAGATTGTCGTAGCGTTCAAAATCTAGTGTTTATCATTCGACTATAGGTAATTTAATCCTTGAATATCGTGGTGCACTTCGTGTATGCTTGGTAGTAGAAGGGTTGGCCGAATGTCTTATTTCCCTTTATATGATTTAGTATTCCTCATAAGGATGTTTTTGATTCAAATCGTGTGTGTATACGAAACCTTCATTGATGGTCGACTTTGGTAGTGGAGGTCCTTGACAAGGAGTGTTGATCGCTAGTTTAAGGAAGGTGGGAACCCTACTCGTTTAATCAAGGTAAGTGTATGGTGCGATTGGGGTTTTGTGTGTTGATAAAAGGGTGTTAATCCTATTGATTTAAGGACTAACAATAGATCATATTTGGATCTAGGTTGAGACGCGTGGAGACTGGCGTTCTTCTCCCAAAAAGGTGTGTAATCACACCCCCTTTTTACTGTAAAACGGGAAAAGCTGAACTACCGAAAAGCTGAAAAATTGAAAAGCCGAAGGTACGACGTTTGAGGCACACGAGCGTGTAGTTTCTAGTGTGGAAAGTCAAGCCCACGAATCATGGGCATAAGACTGTAGAGGCCACTATGGGCGTCTTTATGGGTTTAGGCCGCTCCAGGTACGTTGGGCCAAAATAGGCTGTGTAGGCCCAACGGGCTTGTGGCTCCACATGGATAAGTTCCACAATATATGGTAATTACTGGACTGGGTTGTATAGTTCGCATGGTCGTGGTGAGTTTTAGGCTTGATGGGCCACACGGGCGTGTTGGCCTACTTGGGCCGCATAATGGGCCTTGAGCCCATTTACACTGTTAGGACCGTAAAGGTTACACAAGTTGCTCAAGGCGACTGTAGACCTTCTGATGGATCGAAAAGTGTACCTAGACCACAAGACAGGTAAAATGACCAAAATACCCCTATAGGGGAAAATGACTATTTTACCCCTCAATGGTGAATGACTGATTGTGCTATGATATAACTGTTCTTTCTAAGCATGACATTCTGTGTACACGTATGATTTATGACATGACATTCTGCATGGGGTTGGGATTTTGTTAAGGAGAAAGTGTACTGTTATTAGTGGCTCTGCCACATATACTGATACTGGCAGCTTTGCTGCATTACTGTTATTAGCAGCTTTGTTGCAATAATATTATTGGCAGCTTTGCTACGTTATTGGTGTGTTGGCTGGGTGGGTCGAATTTGTCCTCACATGGTGTGTTGGTGGTACGGAGTGGTGTGTTGGCTGGATTGGGATGGGTTGCATTACTGTACTATTTTGTTATGTATTGGGCCACGGCCCATTCTGTACTATTTCTGAATAGGGCTCGGGCCCAGACTATTACTGTATGTTGTATATTGACTGACTGATAGAGGATTCCACACCGAGTTTTTGTAAACTCACTCTTTCTCTTCAACTGTACAGGTAATCCCCAGCTTTAGGCGATTTGGTGCTACGAGGGTCTCGGAGGTGGCCACATGGCTGCAATTAATTTACATTTGGTTTTATTTTTACTTAAGGTTTCGTTTTGGGTTTTTGTTTTGTAATAAAGCCATTTATGGGTTATAATTTTTAATTGGTCTTTTATATATTCACTTAAAAACTGCTAGTTTAAAGAATATGTGTTTTCAAAATAATAACTGTTTTTTGAAAAACACGTTTTTCAACTCCAAGGTTTTAAGTGCTCCCGCAAGGCTTAAATAGTTTAGCATATCAACGACAGTAAAACTGGTAAATTTTTTTGACAAGAGGATTTGGTAACAGCAAAGAACCTAACACTCTAAAGTTTCCGTAATGACACTTCGATGTGACACGCCGGATTCGGCCATAACGTCTGGGTTGGGTTTGGGGTGCTATAGTTATTTATGACTATTGAAGGGAGCTAATCATCCATGCTTGGATCTGATTCAGTTTTCTATATAAAATTTCCTAAAGTCCATTCCTTTATATTATTCTATTTTATACAAAAAATCTTTCTTTATGCTTAGTCATAATGTAATTGATTTAAAGAACTAATTAGCTTTATTTGTGCCTAGGTTAGGATTGATTTGGTGCTCGTCTCCTTTGGGTACAATCCTAGAAGTATTCACCTACTTTTTTTGTAACTATATTACAACCTCACTTGACTACTTGCATATTTTGCATTTTTTATGCAGGAGTTTTACTCTGGATATTGGAATGCCCAGAGGCGATCATTGGTAATTTCCATGAGAAATCGTTTGTTCTCATAATCAACCTATTAGAGTATGCCCAAAGACCAATCATGAGATGATTGTAATTTTAACACTCCTAACCCGTATCTGTCACCAGAATAGGGTTACAGAGTATTACCGAAAACACATAACTTAAAACATTCAAATCCAAACATTTCATAAATCATAGTAGATTTATTCAAACACTTGCACAATGTCCCTTATTTAAGCCTTCGAGGAATTAGAAACACTTTAGAAATGATTTGAGACAAAATTAGAAACATTTTGAATTTCATGAAAAAAGATAGAATTTTTCATACTACAAGGGTCATACGGCTGTGTGGCCAGGTCGTGTGACTCACACGACTGAGGCACACACCCGTGTCTCAGGCCGTGTGGACATTCGAAGTAGGGACACAGAGCCATATCCCAGCCTGTGTCCGTGCCCATATAACTCACTGCCTTGGATCACATGACCAAGCCACACGCCCATGTGCTAGGCCGTGTAACTGCCTGACTTGCAACCCTTTGAAACCTACAGGGGACACGCAGCCGTGTGTGACACACAGCGGAGACACACGCCTGTGTCTTAGGCCGTGTGGACAAGAAATAGTCCATTTTCAAGCCATTTATTTCACCCAAAACATGCTCACACTTACAAGCCATTTGCACCTATTTAAAGCTTTCAAAATGTACCTAAAATATGCATAATCAAGCTAGATCGTAACGATATTTATTCATACAACCAATGTGCCCAAAAAGGCATCTCAATCACAACAACCAAACATGCTTAAATAATTGCATAATCTAGCCATTGACTAACCATACATTTCTAATCCAATTTCCTTACCAACTTACCACATTGATCACATGCCAAAAACACATTCAAATAAAATAAAATGGTCACAAAAACATACATCCACTTGACCATTCGATCATCAACCATCTAAGCACCAAAATGCCAAAATATTATCAATCATAAAACCACATATATACATGGCAGCATGAAAACTAGCTCGACAACCAAAATGCCATGTTTACAAGCCAAACATAATGGCTATTTCATCAAGCACAACACACCTATACATGCCATTATAACCATGACTCAAAAACATCAAAATCTACCGATATAGGCAAAGCATAGTGTAATAGGTCTTCGACAAGCTTCTTATAATCTATAAAAACATGGAAAATAACACAAGTAAGCATATAATGCTTAGTAAGTTCATATGATATCAAACTTAACTTACCATTGCATTACATAACATTAAAAATTATTGTGGCATAATCCAACCAATAACTTGGCCAAAGCTTAAACATCAACACAAACATGTTAGCACATTTGAACACTTACCATATCCTTCTAAATTCATGCCCATTAAACTAGTTAGAATACTATTGGATAAATAAGATAGCTCACATGAAGTGTGCTAAACATATAACCGTATTCTGTCCTTTCCTTTACATATATGCTCACACGAGCTACGAAAAGAGCATGCTCACATGAGTTGTGAAAAGAGTATGCTCACACGAGCTGTGAAATGGGCCTGCTCACACGAGCTGTGGGTCAAAACGTAGCTACATTGTAACACCCCTTACCCGTGTTCGATGCCAGGACAAGGTACGAGGCATTACTGGACTTAAACATACACATACAAGCAAAAACCGGGCCATAAAATTTATTTTAATTCAAAACATTTCAAACACATGCACGTCATCCCTTATTTAGGTCTACAAAGCCCAAAACATACATCGATATTGATTCAGGACTAAACTGAAAACTTTGAGAAGTTTTAGGAAAACTTAGAAAATTTTCCCATGAAATAGGGTCACACGCTCGTGTGGACATAGGGACACACCCGTATCCTCAGGCCGTGTAACTCTCTGTTTATGACGTCAGCATGCAAATCGAACTACACAGGCCACACGCCCGTGTCTCCAGGCCTTGTCCCTCACACGGTTGAGACACACGACCGTGTCTTAGCTCGTGTGGCCAACACTCAGGCTATTTTCCAAGCCTTCTTGTTTCCCATAATCCCTTACAGCCTTATGCATATCAAAGTCACAAATCATGGCATATTTTAGTGATTAAACACCCTTTAGTAAGACACATTCATAACATTGACATGTCCTCTTACATGTAATGCACCTACTCATAAAGTACCAAGTCTAGATTCAATAATTCATATTCGTAAGACCCGTATTTTTGGTGACCACTTTTACCATTATGCTAAGTTACCAACTTATCCCTTGGGTTCTCATATTCAACCATCGTCATGTTGTTTTTATAACATACAATTACTACATAGCTATGATAACCTCAAAAGGTCATAGAGCATACATCCAACGCACATGTCATATTACCAACCATGCATGGTAACCAAACATAATCACATCATAAACATTAGACATAACATGAATAGCTAGATTTACAAACCCTAATCAATATGAGCCACATCTCATGGCCATATACATATAACTTAATATAAGCCAATACATTTGGAAAAAAATAATAATAACACATTCCATATAACTAGATCCCTGTACATACCACTCACTCGGAAACGCTAACATATGTATCAATACTCCAAATGTAATAGCTTGATAGTGTGATGCTGCCTGTGACAGCCCTATAGTGACCCTAGTCGGAAAGCGGTTTCTGTAACAGCCCTAATTTGACCCTAGTCGGGATGTGGTTTCGGGACCACAAAACCGAGTCATAAAATTTAGTTAAAATTTTATTTGCATACCTTATATGTGTGGTAGTACTAGTATAAAAATTTGGTGATTCAATTTTTATCTTAGGAATGTGAATCTTGCTCGAAAGGATTTAGTTGAGAGACTTAGAAAGGTAAATAAGTGAGGACCAAATAGTATGGAATTATGAAAAGTTGGGTTTGCATGTCAAAATGCCCCAAACTAAGTTGAGTGGTACCAAGCATGGCTTCATCTTTCCAAGATCATGTTGTTATAATTATTTAATGTTGGTAAGATATTAAAATAGAGGAAATAAAGATTAATGATAGGAAAATGAACAAAAAAAAAAATAGGTGTTCATCCTTGCTACCTCTTAGCCGAAAAACCAAGTGAAGGGAAAAGAGAAAAGCTTTGGAGAAGTCGGCCATACTAGTATCCAAGTTGAGGTATGTTGGAGTTATTCCTTTAAATTCATGTGTATTGTTGGTTGTTAGTTTAAATTCTATCTAACCCATGGTGGGATTTGGGGTTGTTGGAGAGTTGGGATTTGACAAAAAAAATTAGTAGATACCTTGATGCTATTGACATGTTAGTTGTGTGGATGAACTAAGTTGCTTGTTATGTTAGCATGAAAGTGAAGATGTTAGTCATTTTGTTGGAGGTGCCAGAAGTTGGGACTAAGAAGGGAGGAGTATTCGCTAACATAGTTGAAAGGGGATGTTGCCGATATTTAGAATTGGGTTAGGGAGTGGCCATAATGGGCATAGAGATGTTGAACCTAAGAAATGTAGCAACGCAAATTTATATGATATCACAAATGGAGGTGAAGCTATGCTAGATTGGAAAAAAAAAAAAAGGGTTGGTCAAGTGTGCATTAGAAGAATTTAGGTGTTTAGATGATGTTATAGATGACACTATACATATATATATATTCGCCATCAAAGGAGTACATAGGTGAGGTTGAGTCAAATCTTTTTGTGCACAATCGGGTATGTATATATATATATAAGTATGCCCATTCATGATGTTACCTTTAATCATGTGTATAATCGACTAAATGAGTAATTAGTAAGAGGGTTGCGAATCTACAAATATACATATGCATGTGTAATTGAACTATAAATGTATAGCAAGATGATTAAACTAGTTTATTTATCTATTAAGCCCGAGAAGTTAAAGAAGGAGAAACAAGCAAGGGCAAAGCCAAGGACATCGAGTAGCCGGGTCGGAACCGTTATACTCAACGCAAGGTAAGTCTTTAAGCACTTGTTGTGAGAACTCCTTGAATAGATATTTTTCAGAGTGATTCTCCTATTTATTAATATGATTATATGTACAATTTGAATTTAGTAAATTGCTTTACCATGATGAATTGACATAAGGCACAATGTGTGCAAAGACTATGTGGCACTATGTGTGCCGATTGGAAGGTTGAGGCATGAGGCTATCTCAAATGCACTATGTGTGCGATTTACTATGGCACTATGTGTGCGATTTACTATGGCACTATGTGTGCGATTTACTATGGCACTATGTGTGCGATTTACTATGGCACTATGTGTGCGATTTACTATAGCACTATGTGTGCGATTTGCTATAGCTCTATGTGTGCGAACATAATAAGCACTATGTGTGCCACATTCGGTTGTGGAAATAAATTGTGCATGAACGAGGTAAGTGATTAAGTTACTAACTAAATATCGAAATTGGGATTGTACGATGTACGCATAAAATTATCTAGTGCATCGTTGTACCAACTTGAGGAAACGGATCCAAATCGATTGGGCTGACTTGGCGTTTGATTTGGTTGAAGGATTTGGCATGAGACCGAACCAAAAAATTTTAGAAATTGCAGTATAGTTTGTTATGGCTGGAAACATCTATTTTGTATTATTTGATTATTCACTTATGATTGTTATTGTTGATGGTAGAGTAGTGCTTATGACTTACTGAGTTATGTACTCATTTGGTGTGCTTATTTGTTGTTTATTTAGGTTCTTGATCCATTTTGCGTGCTCGGGACTGTCATCGAAGTCATCACACCGTCTAGCGACTTTTTGGTATCTTCTTCTTAGATGGTTTAAGAAAACATTTCGGCATGTATAGGCTATTATGTTTTGTTTGAACTTGGTATGTAAAATTTTGAATAGCCACGAAAATGGCTTATAAATGTTTTGAGCATAATGTTATAATCATTCGTATGTATATGCTCATTAAGAGGCATGGAAGTGTTTGGCAATGACCAGCCATTAGAATGGGTCATCATGCTTATATTTTGGACCATATATAAAAAAAAGGGTGGTGGAATCATAGAAACTATGTGTTAGAGAAAGTCTACCCTAGTAAATGATGCTGGCAGCAACAGTGACATGGATGTGAAAAATCACTAAAAATAGTAGGAATAGAATTAAATAGTGAATAAATTATGTAAATGAACCTTGATGAATCTATTTTAATTTGGAAGGAACGAAACGGTTATATGAGTTGTATATTAAAAGATATTTGGGTTTTAGTGAAACAGGGCCAGAACTGTTTCTGGATTCCCTGTTCCGACTTTTAAAATTCATTATAAATTAACCAGAAATAATTAGGAGTCATACCATATATGTACAAATTCCTCCTTGAGTCTAGTTTCTACAGAAATAAACAGCACCCGTATTGAAGTCCTGCACAGGTAGTTATTCGAGTTGTAACGCATGAAGGTCAGTGTAGTCGGCCCCTGTAACATGGGAGAGTTTAACTAATAAACTGTACTGATTGGCTTGACAAAAAATTCTAGAAAAAATTATGTAGATGGAAATATCAGTCTAGTTTCAGAAAAAAATTACAAAGCTGATTTTCGAGTTGTAAAACTCAAGTTATGATTTTTGAAGCGACTAGCACACAGATTGGCAGCTTGTCTGGAACTTCTCAATAAGTGGTTTGAGGTCTGTTGACACCTCGTGTTCGACTCCGGCGACGGTCTCGGGTTCGGGGCGTTACAATTTTATTGGTATCAGAGCCATGGTTTAGTCGGTTCTAGGACTACCATGGCACGTATGAGTCTAGCTATACATGCCTTAATGTTAATGTTTAAATGTGTGATGACTTCTGACGGTTAAAATGTTTTTTTTGTTGTTTTGATTAGTAAATGGATTTCACTTGGGTATCGGATTACAGTAATCCTCAAGGCACTTGATGTTCCGCTTTCACTTGTTGACATATTAAACATCTCAAACAAAGTCGAGATGTCTCGTTCATGCCATGCCACCAAAACCGATGTTTCAAATCGTTGCATCTTGCACTCCGGATTGCCATTCGGCACAATGGGCTTCATTCGAATTATCGAAATGAGTTCCGAATCTTTGGAACACACAGACGATTTTTGAATCTCAAACAATCGCATCATCGATTTGAAACTCCGAGTCCTTGTTCGAACACATCACTTCGGTTTGCAACCAACTCGTCGTCGATTCGAGCTTCAATTTGATGCATCAATAGTGGTTTATTCAATTCAGCTATAACACCTGTCGGATCGAGACAAGTGCACATTCATCGTGTAAAGTGAATAATGATTACGACTCAAGGCATCCGCAACCACATTCGCTTTCGGTGATAGTCAATGACCACTCATAATCCTTTAAATTCGAGCCAACGCCTTTGTCGCAGATTTAAGTCTCTTTCAATATTTGAGACTTTGTGATCACATGGCACTTCTCACCAAATAAGTAATGTCGCCAAATCTTTAATAATGATGATGGCAAATAATTGAGATCATGGGTCGGATAATTAACTGAGGAGGATGACAACTTCTTTGCCGATTCGGTTGCACTAGAATTAAGCCCGTCAAATAAGTTTTCGCTGATCGAAACTTTCTCGAATTATTTTCTCGTCCATTCATCTCGAACATCCTTGGAAAGAGTTTCGTCACCGTCATGGCTATCGTTAAGAAACCTTTACAAATCGTTTAATAACCTAAGAAGCCCCAAAAAGCTCGAACCTTAGTAATATTTCTGAGGCTTCCAATTAAGTATGGTTGAAATTTTATTCGCACGACACGAATTCGGCGTGATACCATATGACCCAAGAAGCTAACCTCTTAACTGTAACTCACACTTGCTGAACTTAGCATATAATTGCTTATCCCAGAAAATTTGCAAGACTAACCTCGGTGTTCAAAGATGTTCGGTCTCATTTCTTGAATAGACCAAGATGTCATCAATGAACACGCACTACGAATCGATCCAAATATGGTCTCAAGATCCGATTCATTAAATCCATAAATACCATAGGCATTAGTAAGCCCAAACGGCATCACTAGGAACTCATAGTGACCATATCTCATTCTCAAGGCGCCTTGGGCACGTCCAATCCTGATTCGAATTGATAATAGCCCGATCTCAAATCTATTTTCGAGAACACCGAGGCTCTTCAGCTTGATCGAACAAGTCATCGATACGGTAATCGGATATTTGCTTTATCGTCGCTTATTGTCGACGATAGTCGATGCACAACCGCATGGTTCCATCCTTCTTTTCAAACAACACCGGCGCACCTAAGGCGAAAACTCAAGCAGCAAAACCTCTATCCACCAATTTTAAATCGAGATTTCAACTCCTTTAATTCCGCATACGGATACGATACGGAGCTATCGAATTGGAGTGGTACCAAATTCCAATTATGCCAAATTCTATTTCCTAACAGTGGTAAACCCAAGAATTCTTCAGGAAAACATCCGGTATTCACAAACCACGCGCATGATTCGGTTTGTTTTTCGATTCCTTGTCATCGAAAGACGACAAGGTATTCGCTGACCTTTCTTACATATTTTCGCCAACATTGCCGATATTACACGGCAACCCTTTAAGTCCAGAGACTCAACCCGAATTATCTCGTTATTCACAAGACCTCAAATCGATAGTCTTGCTTTTGCAATTTACAACCGCATCGCATGGTCAACCAATCCAAACCAAGAATAACGTCAATTCATCGGACGGAAAAGCATCAAGTCCTACGAAAACAAGAACCTCGAACACTAGGGACTTTTCACACTTTGTTGACAAGCACGAATGACCCAAGGGGTTTGACACCGATTACAAACCTCAGAGACTCAATAGGCAAAGTCTTCATTGGATGCTAAGGTTTCACATATATAAGAATGAGTAGAACGTGGTCAATCAAAGCAATCACATTAGTATTGAAAAGAGTGAAAGTAATCGTAATGACATCCGAGAGGCAGATCCTCGCCATGCCAGATGGCATAAGTC
The DNA here is from genome assembly GCF_025698485.1 of Gossypium arboreum. Classification (NCBI taxonomy): domain Eukaryota; kingdom Viridiplantae; phylum Streptophyta; class Magnoliopsida; order Malvales; family Malvaceae; genus Gossypium; species Gossypium arboreum. The sequence goes on along the minus strand of NC_069075.1, from coordinate 61,097,369 downwards.
CTAGCAGACCCGGTTTCTGGATCCGATGGTAGCATCTCTAGATCCTCTCGACCGCCACTAACATTGCCCACATTTCTAGGTGGCCACCTCGGCAAAGTAGTAACCGGTTTCCACTCGACTTACATTTTGTTCAAGCATCCTGCAATCCTTCATAAAGTGGTCGGCCGATCCACACTTATAGCAGAGCGATCACGGAACCAACACCCTCAATGCCATTTGCCACAATGCATAATTCGCCTCTCTACGATCATTTCCACCATCGGGCGATCGGTGACTCGTGGTCACAGGTCGATCGCGTCCTCGCCTAGAAAAGCCCGCGCTTCTAGACCGCTCACATCATCTCAAATCTCTTCGATGCCTATTGAAGAGACTTTCCGAGGACCTCTTCTTAAAGATATGGCGACATTACTTATTTGGTGAGAAGTGCCATGTGTATTCGGATCACAAAGTCTCAAATATTTGATGACTCAAAGAGACTTAAATCTGCGACAAAGACGATGGCTCGAGTTGTTAAAAGATTATGAGCTCGTCATTGATTATCACCGGGAAAGGCTAATGTGGTTGCGGATGCCTTAAGCCGAAATCACTTTGCTTGCTTTACTGACGATGAATGTACACTTGTCTATCCTACCCGACAATGTGTTAGTAGCGAATTAAAGGCCAAACCATTGTTGGCTCATCAAATTCGGGAAGCTCGAAAAGTTGATGAGGAGTTGCTTGCGAGCGAGTGAGTGTGTTACGAACAAGGAATCGAGTTTCAAATTGATGATGACGATTGTTTGAGGTTCGAAGTCGTCGTGTGTTCCAAAGAATTGAACTTATTTCAATAATTCGAATGAAGCCCATTGTAGCCGAATGGCAATCCACCTGAGAGTACGAAGATGTACAACGATTTGAAACGTCGGTTTTGGTGGCATGGTATGAAGCGAGACATCTCGACTTTGTTTGAGATGTTTAATATGTCAACAAGTGAAAGCGAAACATCAAGTGCCTTGAGGTTACTTCAACCGATCATGATACCCGAGTGGAAATGGGATCGAGTCACAATGGACTTTATGTCCGGCCGCCGTTGTCGACTAGTAAGAAGGATGCGATTTGGGTTGTTGTTGATAGGTCGACTAAGTCGGCTCACTTTATCCTGTGCGTATGGATTTTCATTGGATAAATTAGCTGAATTGTACGTTTCTCGATTGTGAGATTACACGAGTACCGATTTACATTGTGTGGGATAGAGATCCGAGGTTCACCTCGCGATTTTGGAAGAAATTGCAAGAAGCTTTGGGTACCAAGTTGCATTTCAGCACCGCCTTTCACCCCCAAACCGATGGTCAATCCGAGCGAATAATTCGAGATACTTGAGGATATGTTGAGATGTTGCATCCTCGAGTTCGGTGGTTCATGGGAGCGGTATTTACCTTTGATTGAATTCGCTTAAACAATAGTTTCCAATCAAGTATTAAGATGGCGCCTTACGAGGCCTTATGCGAGCGTAAATGCCGTACACCATTGTTTTGGACGAGCTCGGTGAGAGCAAAATTTTCGAGTGGATTTGATTAAAGATGCTTTGAGCAGAAAGTAAGAGTAATCCGTGAAAATCAAAATAGCCTCCGATCGTCGAAAATCGACGCGGATCTCAAACGAAGAGACATTGAGTATCGGTGGGAGATAAAGTGTTTCTTAAAGTTTAGCCTTGGAAAAAGATACTCGATTTGGGCGCAAGGGCAAATTGAGTCCGAGGTTCATCGGGCCATATGAGATATCCGAACGAGTCGGTCCGATTCGCGTGTCGTCTGATTTTGCCCCGAACTTGAAAAGATTCACGACGTCTTTCATGTTTCGATGCTTGACGCTATAGATTTGATCCGTCCCGTAATTAGTCCATCGAGGTTGAGATTCAAGCCAATATGAGTTATGAAGAAGAACCGATTCGTATCCTAGCTCGTGAAATGAAGGAGTTGCGAAACAAAAGGGTTCCATTAGTAAAATTGTTATGGCTCAAACACGGGATGGAAGAAGCTACTTGGGAACACGAGAACTCTATGAAAGAGCGTTACCCAAACTTATTTACGGTAAGATTTTCGGGACGAAAATTTACGTAAGTGGGGAGAATTGTAACACCCTAATTTGACCCTAGTCGGGATGTGGTTTCGGGACCACAAAACCGAGTCATAAAATTTAGTTAAAATTTTATTTGCATACCTTATATGTGTGGTAGTACTAGTATAAAATTTGGTGATTCAATTTTTATCTTAGGAATGTGAATCTTGCTCGAAAGGATTTAGTTGAGAGACTTAGAAAATTTGATAGGTAAATAAGTGAGGACCAAATAGTATGGAATTATGCAAAGTTGGGTTTGCATGTCAAAATGCCCCAAACTAAGTTGAGTGGCCGGCCAAGCATGGCTTCATCTTTCCAAGATCATGTTGTTATAATTATTTAATGTTGGTAAGATATTAAAATAGAAAATAAAGATTAATGATAGGAAAATGAACAAAAAAAAATAGGTGTTCATCCTTGCTACCTCTTAGTGAAAAACCAAGTGAAGGGAAAAGAGAAAAGCTTTGGAGAAGTCGGCCATACTAGTATCCAAGTTGAGGTATGTTGGAGTTATTCCTTTAAATTCATGTGTATTGTTGGTTGTTAGTTTAAATTCTATCTAACCCATGGTGGGATTTGGGATTTGACAAAAAAAAAATTAGTAGATACCTTGATGCTATTGACATGTTAGTTGTGTGGATGAACTAAGTTGCTTGTTATGTTAGCATGAAAGTGAAGATGTTAGTCATTTTGTTGGAGGTGCCGAAGTTGGGACTAAGAAGGGGAGGAGTATTCGGCTAACATAGTTGAAAGGGGATGTTGCCGATATTTAGAATTGGGTTAGGGGAGTGGCCATAATGGGCATAGAGATGTTGAACCTAAGAAATGTAGCAATGTGCAAATTTATATGATATCACAAATGGAGGTGAAGCTATGCTAGATTGGAAAAAAAAAAAAAAAAGGGTTGGTCAAGTGTGCATTAGAAGAATTTAGGTGTTTAGATGATGTTATAGATGACACTATACATATATATATATTCGGCCATCAAAGGGAGTACATAGGTGAGGTTGAGTCAAATCTTTTTTGTGCACAATCGGTATGTATATATATATATAAGTATGCCCATTCATGATGTTACCTTTAATCATGTGTATAATCGACTAAATGAGTAATTAGTAAGAGGGGTTGCGAATCTACAAATATACATATGCATGTGTAATTGAACTATAAATGTATAGCAAGATGATTAAACTAGTTTATTTATCTATTAAGCCCGAAGTTAAAGAAGGAGAAACAAGCAAGGGCAAAGCCAAGGACATCAGTAGCGAATTGAACCGTTATACTCAACGCAAGGTAAGTCTTTAAGCACTTGTTGTGAGAACTCCTTGGATAGATATTTTCAGAGTGATTCTCCTATTTATTAATATGATTATATGTACAATTTGAATTTAGTAAATTGCTTTACCATGATGAATTGACATAAGGCACAATGTGTGCAAGACTATGTGGCACTATGTGTGCCGATTGGAAGGTTGAGGCATGAGGCTATCTCAAATGCACTATGTGTGCGATTTACTATGGCACTATGTGTGCGATTTACTATGGCACTATGTGTGCGATTTACTATAGCACTATGTGTGCGATTTGCTATAGCTCTATGTGTGCGAACATAATAAGCACTATGTGTGCCACATTCGGTTGTGGAAATAAATTGTGCATGAACGAGGTAAGTGATTAAGTTACTAACTAAATATCGAAATTGGGATTGTACGGTGTACGCATAAAATTTTCTAGTGCATCGTTGTACCAACTTGAGGAAACGGATCCAAATCGATTGGGCTGACTTGGCGTTTGATTTGGTTGAAGGATTTGGCATGAGACCGAACCAAAAAATTTTAGAAATTGCAGTATAGTTTGTTATGGCTGGAAACATCTATTTTGTATTATTTGATTATTCACTTATGATTGTTATTGTTGATGGTAGAGTAGTGCTTACGACTTATTGAGTTATGTACTCATTTGGTGTGCTTATTTGTTGTTTATTTAGGTTCTTGATCCATTTTGCGTGCTCGGGACTGTCATCGAAGTCATCACACCGTCTAGCGACTTTTTGGTATCTTCTTCTTAGATGGTTTAAGAAAACATTTTGGCATGTATAGGCTATTATGTTTTGTTTGAACTTGGTATGTAAAATTTTGAATAGCCACGAAAATGGCTTATAAATGTTTTGAGCATAATGTTATAATCATTCGGTATGTATATGCTCATTAAGAGGCATGGAAGTGTTTGGCAATGACCAGCCATTAGAATGGGTCATCATGCTTATATTTTGGACCATATATAAAAAAAAGGGCGGTGGAATCATAGAAACTATGTGTTAGAGAAAGTCTACCCTAGTAAATGATGCTGGCAGCAACAGTGACGTGGATGTGAAAAATCACTAAAAATAGTAGGAATGGAATTAAATAGTGAATAAATTATGTAAATGAACCTTGATGAATCTATTTTCATATGGAAGAAACGAAACGGTTATATGAGTTGTATATTAAGAGATATTTGGGTTTTAGTGAAACAGGGCCAGAACGGTTTCTGGATTCCCTGTTCCGACTTTGAAAATTCATTATAAATTAACCAGAAATAATTAGGAGTAATACCATATATGTACAAATTCCTCCTTGAGTCTAGTTTCTATAGAAACAAACGGCACCCGTATTGAAGTCCTGCACAGGGAGTTATTCGAGTTGTAACACATGAAGGTCAGTGTAGTCGGCCCCTGTAACATGGGAGAGTTTAACTAATAAACTGTACTGATTGGCTTGACCAAAAATTCTAGAAAAAATTATGTAGATGGAAATATGAGTCTAGTTCCAGAAAAAATTTACAAAGCTGATTTTCGAGTTGTAAAACTCAAGTTATGATTTTTGAAGCGACTAGCACACAGATTGGCAGCTTGTCTGGAACTTCTCAATAAGTGGTTTGAGGTCTGTTGACACCTCGTGTTCGACTCCGGCGACGGTCTCGGGTTCGGGGCGTTACAGTTTCGGGACCGCTAAACCGAGTCACCAGAATGTGATATTTATGGTCTAAAATATGTGAATATGAATGTGCGAAAATTTTAAGCTTCGATTTAGTTAATTGCGTGTGAATGTAGTACATAGGACTTGTGTGACACTTTTGAAATGTGATAGGCTAATCTACAAGGATCTAATAGTGCATGTAATCAAAAGGGAGGACTTGCATGTCAATTTCCCCCCCTAATTAGTAGTGGCCGGCCATGAGCATGGGTGGACAAAATGTTATGGCTAAAAGCATGTCATAAACATGTTGGGTTAATGCATTATGTACGGAATAATAAAATAAAGAGCATGGGCAATAAAGTATTAGTGTTATTAGGATGAAAAAAAAAAGAAAGAATGTGCGTGATTGTTTCCCCCCCCATTGCCGTGAGTTGAAGAAAAGAAAAAAAAAAGTGTTCATCCTTGAACATCTTTGGCCGAAAATTTTAAGGAGAAAGGAAGAAGAAAGGTTGAAGAGGTTCGTGTGACAGCCCTAATTTGACCCTAGTCGGAATGTGGTTTCGGGACCACAAAACCGAGTCAAAAAATTTAGTTAAAATTTTATTTGCATACCTTATATGTGTGGTAGTACTTGTATAAAAATTTGATGTTTGAATTTTTATCTTAGGAATGTGAATCTTGCTTGAAAGGATTTAGTTGAGAGACTTAGAAAATTTTGATAGGTAAATAAGTAAGGACCAAATAGTATTGAAATATGAAAATTTGGGTTTGCATGTCAAAATGCCCAAATTATGTTGAGTGGCTGGCCAAGCATGGCTTCATTCTTCCAAGATTATGTTGTTTATTATTTAATATTGGTAAGTAATTAAAATAGAGGAGAAATAAAGATTAATAATAAGAAAATGAACAAAAAAAAAGGGTGTGTTTCATCCTTGCTATCCTTTAGCTGAAAAAACCAAGTAAAAGAAAGAGAGAAAAGCTTTGGAGAAGTTCGGCCATACTTGTATCTAGGTTGAGGTATGTTGAAGTTATTCCTTTAAATTCATGTATATTTTTGGTTGTTAGTTTGAATTCTATCTACCCCATGGTTGGATTTGGGGTTGTTGGAGAGTTGGGATTTGACAAAGAAGCTTAAAAATTTTAGTTGATACCTTGATGCTATTAACATGTTAGTTATATGGATGTGTTAAGTTGCTTGTTATGTTAGCATGAAAGTTGAAGTTGTTAAGTCATTTTGTTGGAGGTGCGAATTTAGGACTAAGAAGAGAATGAGTATTCGGCTAACATAGTTGAAAGGGATGTTGCCGATTTTTAGATTTAGATTATGGGAGTGGCTATAATGGGCATTAAGATGTTGAACTTAAGAAATGTAGTCACATGTGGATTTATATGATATTACAAATAGAGGTGAAGCTATGCTAGATTGGGAAAAAGTCGATCAAGTGTGCATGAGAAGAATTTAGGTGTTTAGATGATGTTATAGATGACATTGTACATGTATATATATATTCGCCATCAAAGTGAGTATGTAGGTGATGTTGAATCAAATTTTGGTGCACATTCGGTTATGTATATATATATATATATACATAAGTATGCCCATTCGTGATGTTACCTTTAATTATGTGTATAATCGACTAAATGGGTAATTAGTAAGAGTGGTTGCGAATATACAAACATACATATGCATGTGTAATTGAATTATAAATGTTTAGCAAGATGATTAAACTAGTTAATTTATTTATTAAGCCCGAGAAGTTAAAGAAGGGAATCAAGCAAGGGCAAAGCCAAGGACATCGAGTAGCGGGTCGGAACCGTTATACCCAACACAAGGTAAGTCCTTAAGCACTTTTGTGAGAACTCCTTGGATAGATATTTTTGAGTGATTCTCCTACTTATTAATATGACCATATGTACAATTTGAGTTAAGTAAATTGCTTTACCATGATGAAACAACATAGGGCACTATGTGTGCAAAATTATGTGGCACTATGTGTGCCGATTGGGAGGTTGAAGCATGAGGGAATCTCAAATGCACTATGTGTGCGATTTACTATGGCACTATGTGTGCGATTTACTATGGCACTATGTGTGCGAACATAATAAGCACTATGTGTACAACGTTCGGTTGTTGATATAAATTGTGCATGAACGAGGTAAGTGATTGAGCTACTAACTAAATATCGAAATTGAGGTTGTGCGGTGTATGCATAAATTTATCTAGTGCATCGTTGTTCCAAACTTGAGGAAATGGATCTAAATCGATTTGGCTGACTTGGCATTGATTTGATTGAAGGACTTTGCATGAGACCGAACCAAAAATTTAAGAAATTGTAGCATAGTTTGTTATGGTTGGAAAAATTGATTTTGTGTTATTTGTTTTTCACTTATGATTATTATTGTTGGACGGTAGAGTAGTGCTTATGACTTACTGAGTTATGTACTCATTTGGTGTGCTTATTTATTGCTTATTTAGGTTCTTGATCCATTTTGTGTGCTCGGGACCGTCGTCGAAGTCATCACACCGGCTAGCAACTTTTGGTATTTTCTTCTTAGTTGGTCTAGGAGAACATTTCGGCATGTATAGGCTATTATGTTTGTTCGAAATTTGGTATGTAACCTTTTAGCCATGCGAAAATGGCATAAATGATCGGTTGGATTTGGTTTTATGATGTTTGGTCACAAGTCTTAGTAATTCGGTTTTGGTTGAGTATTGGTTGAGGTCTACTCGATTATTACGCCATATGTAAGTGGCTGATTTATTTTGATGCTATACTCATGATATGGCTATAGTGTAGTAGGGAGATGGTCGGTGATGATTAGCCTCTGGCATGGCTAGTCATGGTCATAATTGGTGACATGTATGATGAATTATTAGTTAGACCAAGGAAAATCATGGAATAGGCATAGTTCACTCTAGTAACAGATGCAAACAGCAGCAGTGATGTGAGATTGAAAAATCACTAAAAATAGTAGAAATGAAATTAAATAATGAATAAATTATGTAATCGAAGATCGATAAGTCTATTTTCATACGGAAGAAGCGAAACAACCATATGAGCTATATGTTAAGAGATGTTTAAATCCTTGCAAAGCAGGGCCAGAGCGATTTCTGGATCCCCTGTTCTGAATTAGGAAATTTACCATAAATTTTATTGAGATAATTAGAGGCCGTACCTTATATGTACAGATTCATCATCGAGTCTAGTTTCATTAGAGACAAACGGTAGAGGCATTGAAGCCCTGTACAGGGAGATATTTAAGTTGAAATGCACAGAGGTCAGTATAGTCGAACCTTGAAATAGGGGAGACTTTAATGAATAAACTGTACTAATTGGCCCAACCAAAAATTCTACAAAAGTTCTACCATATAGATATATGAGTCTAGTTTCAGGGAAAATTTACGGAATTGGATTTTGAGTTTCATAACTCAAGATATGATTTTTAAAGCGACTACGATACAGTTAGCCAGCATGCCTGGAAAAAAAATTTTGGGGGGAAATAAATGAAGTAAGCTCGGTAACACCTCGTGTTCGATTTCCGGTAACGGCCACGGGATCGGGGTGTTACAGTTCGGCCATGCATGTAACTAGACTAAGGTATGTTTGATGTTGTGCCATGAGATTCATGCATGTTTTAGTTGTTAGCTTGAGTTCTAGCTAGCCCATGGTTCAAATCTTTGCTATGTCATGGAGATGGTATTCGGCTAAGGTGGATTGGTGTTGATGTCATTTACATGCTAAAAATGAAGCTTTGTAATGATGCATGTGATGGTGGATTGATGACTCTTGAATCTTCTTTTTAGCATTTTTGAGTGAGACATTAAGTTCTTTGTTTAACCATGACCAAAATTGAAATGGTATGGTGTTGTGATGCATTCGGCCATAGTAGAAAGTATGCATTCGGCCATAGTAGAAAGTAGAGGAGAAATATGGTTGTTATTCACGTTATTTGGATGAGAAATGGTAGTAAGGTGAAGAGCAAATGTTAATGTTTGATTTACTAGTGTGTATATGTGTATTAGCCGAGTTTTGAATTTGAAACAAAATGGTGTGTAGTCAATACAAGCAACCATATTTGTAGGAAGTATTAAGCATATAATCGGCCTCAACCTAGACAAGTATATTCGGCCACATGAAATAGATTTGCGTTGTATGTGTTCGGTTAGAGGCAAGCATATTGATGCTTTTATCTTGACTTAGAAAATTCGGCTAAGGGGAATATTAGCTAATATGTTGAATTCGATTCGTGATTTCGAACATATGTGACTCTAATGTCTAATGTATATATGGGCTAAGTACCTTGAGCTTCTCTTTTGATGTTCAAATGAATTGTGTTAAATTGCTTAATGTGATTAAAAATGCGGGTGACCGTTGTGTATTTGAGCTAAAGGGTGGCCATATGACCTATTAAACTCCTTGTCATATTCGGCCATAAGCTAGCATGATGAGACTTTAATAAGTTAAATTTGTTTGAATTAGCTCAAGAGCTTAGAGGACCACAGTTGGATAAGGGAAAGGAAAAAGTTATCGAATAGCCGCCGAAATCGTTCGACCACATTCGAGGTAAGTTTTCGAGTAATGGAACTTAGATTATGATTTGATTAGATCATGTTTTAAGCAAATCAAAATCATGCTCTTTGTATGTGGCTATTGAGCCGAAATTCCAAGTGTGATAAGTGTCTTGTGTTTGAGCTTTGGTAATGAAAATGAAATACGGATGTGTCATGATTTATTGATAAATGTGCATGGTTATTCGAATGATGTCCGGGCTAAGTCCCCAAGGCTTTGTGCTAAGTGACTATATCCGGACTAAGATCCGAAGGCATTTGTGCGAGTTACTAATTCCGGGCTAAGCCCGAAGGCATTGGTGCGAGTTACTAAATCTGGGTTAAGTCCCGAAGGCATTTGTGCGAGTTACTGTAACACCCCGAACCCGAGACCATCGCCGGTGTCGGACACGAGGGGTTAACAAGCCAAATCCACATATTTCGCCCACCAATTGACATTTCTAGTCAGGCTGGACAACTGCGTCACCGTCGCCTTAAAAATCATATCTCGAGTTTCAAAACTCGGAAACTGGTTTCGTAAATTTTCCCTGAATTTAGACTCATATATCCATCCATGGATTTATTTCTAGAATTTTTGGTCGGGCCAATTGGTACAGTTTATTAGTTAAAATCACCCATGTTACAGGGATCGACTGCTCTGACCTCCGCGCGTTACAACTTGAATATCTCTCTGTACAGGGCTTTAATACTGGTGCCGTTTGTTTCTAATGAAACTAGACTCAAAATGGAATCTGTACATATAAGGTATGACTCTAATTCTTTCTGGATAATTTATAGTAAATTTTTAAAGTTGCAACAGGGGACCCAGAAACCGTTCTGGCCCTGTCTCACGAAAGCTTTAATATCTCTTAACATGTGACTCCTATGACCGTTTCGTTTCTTCCATATGAAAGTAGACTCATCAAGGTTCATTTACATAGCATATTCACTATTTAATACCATTCCTACAAATTTTGGTGATTTTTCACATTCACGTCACTGCAGCTGGCAGCATCTGTTTTAAGGTAGGTCTTACCTATTTTGTAGTCTCCATGAACCAACTAGTCTTGCCATACATAGGTTCACATATGATCATTTTAACCATACCAATGGCTGATCATGTGACCAACACTCCCATTTCAATCCATAATCACATCATGACACCATATATATATATACAAACCGCAAATAGTCTAAGTTAGTACTTCACTTTTACGAGCCATTTTCGCATGGCCGTACACATATACATCACAACATATTTAAACCAACAAGGGTAGTCCTATACATGCCATTTCAAAGCTCAACCAAAATTATACCAAAATGGAGGCTTTGATAGTGTAGATGACTTCGACTTTAATGATCCCGAATCCGATTGCTATCGAGCAAAATCTATAAAACAGAGAGCCAAAGCAACGGGATAAGCATTTTTATGCTTAGTAAGTCTCAAGGAATAAAATCAGCTTTAATTAAAGCAATACATTCACATGGCCAAATGCATCATTTCATTAATACACATTCACATAATCATTCTTACTTCACACTTCATCATTATATACTTTCACAAGGTATCAACCAATTCAATAGCTGAAATTAGTTAGTCGATCGGCGAATGTTGCTCAAACATGTCGACTTTCAATGCACGTATAAACATACCTTATTCTTTGGGCTTTTCGAGCGTATCGATTGAATTCATTACAGCAACCAACACTCATCTCAGCCCAAGCTTCTTGAATACAACGGATATAACCACGCACGAATGCCTTGGTCTTAGCCGGATAGAACGACTTCATACGAATGCCTTGGGTCTTAGCCGGATGTAGCCGCTAGCACAATGGCCTTGGTCTTAACCGGATATAATTTCCAGCAATAACGTCTTCAGGTCTTAGCCGGATATCATTCAATTGCTCATGCACACATACATCAATAATCATTAGACATTCATATTTCATTTTCGTTACTAAGGCTCAAGCAAAATATAATCACTAGCATAATCGCCTTGGGACTTAGCCGGGTATCATTCAAATACTCATACACACATAAATCGATAATCATTACACATCCATATTTCATTTCACATAATTCAAGTAGGGTCACTTCTTGAGGACTTACCTCGGATGTTGTCGAGCGGCTTTTACGGCTATTCGATCACTTTTCCTTCCCTTGTCCAATTGTGGCCCTCTAAGCTCTTGAGCTAATTCAAACAAATTTAATTTATTAATACCTCATTATGCTAGCTTATGGCCGAATATGACAAGGAGTTTAAATGGTCATATGGCCACCCTTTAGCTTGAGTACACAATGGTCATGCACATTTTATACTACATCAAGCAATTCAATACAATTCATTCAAGCATCAAGGAAAAGCTAAGGCCATCAATCGGCTACCTAAGGCCGAACATACATGTCCAATTTGAGGCCAATTATACACTTAACACCACACAAAAACAGCATGCATTTTACTAGTTAATGCTTTGCATATTGTAGCTCAATACTTATAATATATCATCAAGCACTCATATGTGTACTAGGCCGAATGTACTTGCAATTTCACAAACATTCTTCAACATCTTCTTCTTTAAACAAACATATTCATCACTTACTTCATAACCAAAACATCATGTGCAAACATATATATACATATATGTGCATGGCAATTTCAAGGTGTCCCTAGCCATCCAAAACACAAATTTTAACTAACATGCAAGAAGCATGAACCATGCTCATGAATGCATCATGGCGAATACATCACAATCATGCCCTTTCAACTTCAATCATGGTTAAACACAAAAGAAAACTCAATGTCTTACTCAAGATGGCTACAAAGAAATTTCAAGAGTAGACAATCCATCATTGCATGCATCATCATCAAGCTTCACACTTAGCATGCAATGGCTTTATCACAATATCAACTTTGACCAAATACCACTTCCATGGCATAACAAGGATTTGAACCATGGCTAACATGAACATCAAGTTGGCAACTAAAACATGCATGAATCTCATGACACAACCTCATACATACCTTAATCTTGGTGCAAGTGTAGCCAAATCTCCTTCTAGATCTCTTCTAAACAAATAAAATGAAGCAAAATCTCTTCTTCCCCTTAGTTTTGGCTCAAAGAAAGGATGAACAAATTTTTTCTTTCTTCCTTTACAACTCACGGCAATGGGGAGATACCACACTCACACACACATTTTTTTTTTCATTCTTTTCTTACCCATGCTTATTTGTTTATTATTTCTCCCTAACGCCCAACAAAACATGTTTCATGACATGTTTAGCCCATATTCTTGGTCATGGCCGCCACCACCTATAAAAGGGGAATTTGACATGCAAGTCCATTGTTTTGCATGCATGCTTTAATTAGTCATCACACATTTCCCTATTGTACTTTCAAAGTTCACTACTAAGTCCTTTCTAGTGAAATTCACCTTTATAACACTAAATCAATCATCAAAAAATGTCATACATGAGCATACACATATTATAGGCATCAAAATAAATTTTAAATTATTTTTATGCCTCGGTTTTGTGGTCCCGAAACCACATTCCGACTAGGGTCAATTTTGGGCTGTCACAACTCTCCCCACTTAAGAAATTTTCGTCCCGAAAATCTTACCGTAAATAGGGTTGGGTATCGCTCTTTCATAGAGTTCTCGGTTTCCCAAGTAGCTTCTTCTATCCGTGCTTGAGCCATAACACCTTCACTAGCGGAACCCGCTTGTTTCGCAACTCTTTCACTTCCGTGATAGGATACGAATCGGTTCTTCCTCATAACTCATATTGGCTTGAATTTCAACCGATGGACTAATCACGTGCGATGGATCAGATCTATAGTGTCGAAGCATCGAAACATGAAAGACATCATGAACCTTTTCGAGTTCGGGGCAAAATCAAATGATATGCCACCGGGACCGACTCGCTCGGATATCTCATATGGCCCAATGAACCTCGGGCTCAACTTGCCCTTACGGCCAAATCGAGTATCTTTTTCCAAGCGATACCTTGAGAAACACTTTATCTCCCACGATACTCGATGTCCTTACGCTTGATCCGCGTCGACTTGACGATCGGAGGCTATCTTGAGACTTTCACGGATTACTTTCACTTTCATTCAGCATCTCTAATCAAATCCACCGAAAATCTTACCTTCATCGAGCTCGGTCAAAACAATGGTGTACGACATTTACGACCGTACAAAGCCTCGTAGGGTGCCATCTTAATACTTGATTGAAAGTCGTTGTTGTAAGCGAATTCAATCAACGACAAATATCGTTCCATGAACCACTAAACTCGAGGGCGCAACATCTCAACATATCCTCAAGTATCTGAATTATCCGCTCGGATTGACCATCGGTTTGGGGGTGAAAGGCGGTGCTGAAATGCAACTTGGTACCCAAAGCTTCTTGCAACTTTTTCCAAAATCGCGAGGTAAATCTCGGATCTCTATCCGACACGATGGAAATAGGCACCCCGTGCAATCTCACAATCTGAGAAACGTACAATTCGGCTAATTTGTCCATTGAAAAATCCGTACGTACGGGGACAAAGTGAGCCGACTTAGTCAATCTATCTACCACGACCCAAACCGCATCCTTCTTACTCGTTGACAATGGCAGTCCGGATACAAAGTCCATTGTGACTCGATCCCATTTCCACTTGGGTATCGTGATTGGCTGAAGTAATCCTGAAGGCACTTGATGTTCCGCTTTCACTTGTTGACATATTAAACATCTCGAAACAAAGTCGGAGATGTCTCGTTTCATGCCATGCCACCAAAACCGATGTTTCAAATCGTTGTACATCTTCGTACTCCCCGGGTGGATTGCCATTCGGCTACAATGGGCTTCATTCAAATTATCGAAATGAGTTCAATTCTTTGGAACACACAGACGACTTTGAATCTCAAACAATCGTCATCATCGATTTGAAACTCCGAGTCCTTGTTCGAACACACTCGGCCCGTTTTGCGCCCAACTCGTCGTCGACTTTACGAGCTTCTCGAATTTGATGCATCAATAGTGGTTTGGCTTTCAATTCAGCTACTAACACCTTTGTCGGATCGAGCAGACAAGTGCACATTCATCGCTCGTAAAGTGAATAATGATTTACGACTCAAGGCATCCGCAACCACATTCGCCTTTCCGGGTGATAGTCAATGACCACTCATAATCCTTTAACAGCTCGAGCCAACGTCTTTGTCGCAGATTTAAGTCTCTTTGGGTCATCAAATATTTGAGACTTTTGTGATCCGAGTACACATGGCACTTCTCACCAAATAAGTAATGTCGCCAAATCTTTAAAGCGAATCGATGGCGACTAATTCGAGATCATGGGTGGGATAATTTTTCTCGTGTGGCTTTAATTGCCTCGGCGCGCATAGGCCACAACTCGACCTTCTTGCATCAATATGCAACCTAACCCAAGGAGGGGCGTCACTATAGATGACAAACTCTTTGCGATTCGGGTTGCACTAGAATTGGGGCTCCCGTCAAATAAGTTTTCATTGATCGAAACTTTTCGACATTTCTCCGTCCATTCGAACTTAACATCCTTTTGGAGTAACCGTCATCAGCGTGGCTATCGTTAAGAAACCTTTTACAAATCGTCGGTAATAACCTAAGCAAGCCCCAAAAAGCTCGAACCTTAGTAATATTTCTCGGAGGCTTCCAATTAAGTATGGCTGAAATTTTATTCTGATTCGACTCGAATACCCGATCTGAATACCATATGACCCAAGAAGCTAACCTCTCTTAACGAACTCACACTTCTTGAACTTAGCATATAATTGCTTATCTGTAAAATTTGCAGCACTAACCTCGGTGTTCAAATGTTTCGGTCTCATTTCTTGAATAGACCAAGATGTCATCAATGAACACGACTACGAATCGATCCAAATATGGTGCGAAGATCCGATTCATTAAATCCATAAATACCGCGGGGCATTAGTAAGCCCAAACGGCATCACTAGGAACTCATAGTGACCATATCTCATTCGAAGGCGGTCTTGGGCACGTCCGAATCTCGGATTCGCAATTGATAATAGCCCGATCTCAAATCTATTTTCGAGAACACCGAGGCTCCTTCAGTTGATCGAACAAGTCATCGATCGTGGTAGCGGATATTTGTTCTTTATCGTCGCTTTATTAAGTCGACGATAGTCGATCTGCAACCGCATGGTTCCATCCTTCTTTTCACAAACAACACCGGCGCACCCAAAGGCGAAAAACTTCGGGCGAGCAAAACCTCTATCCACCAATTCTTGCAATCGAGATTTCAACTCCTTTAATTCCGTTGGCGCCATACGATACGGAGCTATCGAAATTGGAGTGGTACCGGTACCAATTCGATGCCAAATTCTATTTCCGAGCAGTGGTAAACCCGGCAATTCTTGAGGAAAACATCCGGGTATTCACAAACCACGGGCGCAGATTCGGGTTTGTTTTACGATTCCTTGTCATCGAAAGCGTCGCGCAAGGTACGCCGCACCCTTTTCTTACATATTTTCGGGCCAACATTGCGATATTACACCGGCAACCCTTTAAGTCCGTAGACTCAACCCGAATTATCTCGTTATTCGCGCACCTCAAATCGATAGTCTTGCTTTTGCAATTTACAACCGCATCGTGCATGGTCAACCAATCCAAACCAAGAATAACGTCGAATTCATCGGACGGAAAAAGCATCAAGTCCGTGGGAAAACAAGAACCTCGGAACACTAGGGGACTTTTCTTGCACACTTTGTTGACAAGCACGTAATGACCCAAGGGTTTGACACCGAATTACAAACTCGATGAGACTCAATAGGCAAAGTCTTCTTTGGATGCTAAGGTTTCACATATATAAGAATGAGTAGAACCGGGGTCAATCAAAGCAATCACATTAGTATTGAAAAGAGTGAAAGTCTTGGTAATGACATCCGGAGAGGCAGATCCTCGGCGTGCGGCGTATGGCATAAGTCCTAGCAGGGCCCGAGCCTCGGATCGATGGTAGCATCTCTAGATCCTCTCGACCGCCACTAACATTGCCCACATTTCTAGGTGGCCTACCTCGGCGATGGTAGCACCGGGTTTCCACTCGACTTACATTTTGTTCAAGCATCCTCGGGCAATCCTTCATAAAGTGGTCGGCCGATCCACACTTATAGCGAGGCGATCACGGAACCAACAGCTCCCGAATGCCATTTGCCACAATGCGAGACACTCGCCCTCTCTCGGCGATCATTTCCACCATCGGCGATCGAAGTGACTCGTGTGGTCACAGGTCGATCGCGTCCTCGTCTAGAAAAGCCTGAAGCGCCTCTAGACCGCTCACATCATCTCGAAATCTCTTGATGCCTATTGAAGAGACTTTCCGAGGACCTCTTTCGAATTCTCCGGTTCCCACATCGCTTTTTGTTTCTCCTTTCTAAGCTCTTCACTTTACAAGCTCGCTCAACAAGTACTACGAACTCTCGTATTTCAAGAATGCCAACGAACATCCTTATATCATCATTCAGCCCATCCTCGAGCGTTTACACATAATAGCTTGGACGAAATGCATTCTCATGCGTCTGGCTAAGCCTCACAAATTTTCGTTCATAGTCGATGGCGACATAGAACCTTGCTTAAGATCAAGAAATTCCCTTCGCTTTTGGTCGATGAATCTCGATGATATACTTTTTTGAACTCGGTTTGAAAGAATTCCCAAGTCACTTGCTCTCTAGGCACCACAAGTCGAGTACTCCACCAATAGTAGGCGGAATCGCGTAGCAAGGAGATGGTACACTTTAGGCACTCATCGGTGTACAAGATAGCTCATCGAGCACCGGATAGTGTTGTCCAACCAAAATTCAGCTCGCTTCGGCATCATCATCATCCGTAGCTTTGAATTCAAGGCCCCATGTTTTCGAATCCTATCGATTGGGGCTTACTTGACCTTATTTGGTCGATTCTGGAGGTATTGTAGGTCTTGAGGTTGCATTTGTCGGGAATGGAGGTTGTGGAACAGTAGTGTTAGTTCGAATGTATTGGTTAAACCATTCATTCATCACACTATAAAAGGCTTGCCTAGCCTCATCATTCGGATTCTTGGCCATAGGTTGAGAGTCATGCCATACTGTCCCTTTGCGCGGAGTAGGCGCCACACTCTCCACATCATCAGCTATCGCTCGGTTGGGATCGGGATCCATTACTATAAACAACACAAAGTCAAATTGTCGAAATCACCACACTATCGATTCATCATTTAATGGCATGTATAGCTAGACCCCAAACACATCACGGTAGTCCTAGAATCGACTAAACCGTGGCTCGATACCAATAAAATTGTAACACCCGAACCCGAGACCATCGCGGTTATCGGACACGAGGTTAACAAGCCAAATCCACATATTTCGCCCACCAATTGACATTTCCAGTCGAGCTGAAAAGCTGCGTCACCGTCGCCTTAAAAATCATATCTCGAGTTTCAAAACTCGAAACTGGTTTCAATAAATTTTCCTGAATTTAGACTCATATATCCATTCATGGATTTATTTCTAGAATTTTTGGTTGGGCCAATTGGTACAGTTTATTAGTTAAACTCACCCATGTTACAGGGATCGACTGCTCTGACCTCCGCGCGTTACAACTTGAATATTTCTCTGTACAGGGCTTTAATACTGGTGTCTTTCTTTCTAATGAAACTAGACTTAAAATGGAATCTGTAAATATAAGGCATGACTCCTAATTCTTTCTGCATAATTTATAGTAAATTTTTAAAGTTGCGACAGGGGACCCAGAAACCGTTCTGGCCCTGTCTCACGAAAGCTTTACTATCTCTTAACATGTGACTCCTATGACCGTTTCGTTTCTTCCATATGAAAGTAGACTCATCAAGGTTCATTTACATAGCATATTCACTATTTAATACCATTCCTACAAATTTTGGTGATTTTTCACATTCACGTCACTGCAGCTGGCAGCATCTGTTTTTAAGGTAGGTCTTACCTATTTTGTAGTCTCCATGAACCAACTAGTCTTGCCATACATAGGTTCACATATGATCATTTTAACCATACCAATGGCTGATCATGTGACCAACACTCCCATTTCCAATCCATAATCACATCATGACACCATATATATATATACAAACCGCAAATAGTCTAAGTTCGTACTTCACTTTTACGAGCCATTTTCGCATGGCCGTACACATATACATCACAACATATTTAAACCAACAAGGGGTAGTCCTATACATGCCATTTCAAAGCTCAACCAAAAATTATACCAAAATGGAGGCTTTGATAGTGTAGATGACTTCGACTTTAATGATCCCGAATCCGATTGCTATCGAGCAAAATCTATAAAGCAGAGAGCCAAAGCAGCGGGATAAGCATTTTTATGCTTAGTAAGTCTCAAGGAATAAAATCAGCTTTAATTAAAGCAATACATTCACATGGCCAAATGCATCATTTCATTAATACACATTCACATAATCATTCTTACTTCACACTTCATCATTATATACTTTCACAAGGTATCAACCAATTCAATAGCTGAAATTAGTTAGTCGATCGGCGAATGTTGCTCAAACATGTCGACTTTCCAATGCACGTATAAACATACCTTATTCTTTGGGCTTTTCGAGCGTATCGATTGAATTCATTACAGCAACCAACACTCATCTCCAGCCCAAGCTTCTTGAATACAACCGGATATAACCACGTGCACGAATGCCTTGGTCTTAGCCCGATAGAACGACTTCATACGAATGCCTTGGTCTTAGCCCGATGTAGCCGCTAGCACAATGGCCTTGGTCTTAACCGGATATAATTTCCAGCAATAACGTCTTGGTCTTAGCCCGATATCATTCAATTGCTCATGCACACATACATCAATAATCATTAGACATTCATATTTCATTTTCGTTACTAAGGCTCAAGCATAAATATAATCACTAGCATAATCGCCTTGGACTTAGCCCGTATCATTCAAATACTCATACACACATAAATCGATAATCATTACACATCCATATTTCATTTCACATAATTCAAGTAGGGTCACTTCTTGAGGACTTACCTCGGATGTTGTCGAGCGGCTTTTACGGCTATTCGATCACTTTTTCCTTCCCTTGTCCAATTGTGGCCCTCTAAGCTCTTGAGCTAATTCAAACAAATTTAATTTATTAATACCTCATTATGCTAGCTTATGGCGAATATGACAAGGAGTTTAAATGGTCATATGGCCACCCTTTAGCTTGAGTACACAATGGTCATGCACATTTTATACTACATCAAGCAATTCAATACAATTCATTCAAGCATCAAGGAAAAGCTAAGGCCATCAATCGGCTACCTAAGGCCGAACATACATGTCCAATTTGAGGCCAATTATACACTTAACACCACACAAAAACAGCATGCATTTTACTAGTTAATGCTTTGCATATTGTAGCTCAATACTTATAATATATCATCAAGCACTCATATGTGTACTAGGCCGAATGTACTTGCAATTTCACAAACATTCTTCAACATCTTCTTCTTTAAACAAACATATTCATCACTTACTTCATAACCAAAACATCATGTGCAAACATATATATACATATATGTGCATGGCAATTTCAAGGTGTCCCTAGCCATCCAAAACACAAATTTTAACTAACATGCAAGAAGCATGAACCATGCTCATGAATGCATCATGGCGAATACATCACAATCATGCCCTTTCAACTTCAATCATGGTTAAACACAAAAAGAAAACTCAATGTCTTACTCAAGATGGCTACAAAGAAATTTCAAGAGTAGACAATCCATCATTGCATGCATCATCATCAAGCTTCACACTTAGCATGCAATGGCTTCATCACAATATCAACTTTGACCAAATACCACTTCCATGGCATAACAAGGATTTGAACCATGGCTAACATGAACATCAAGTTGGCAACTAAAACATACATGAATCTCATGACACAACCTCATACATACCTTAATCTTGGTGCAAGTTTAGCCAAATCTCCTTCTAGATCTCTTCTAAACAAATAAAATGAAGCAAAAATCTCTTCTTCCCCTTAGTTTTGGCTCAAAGAAAGGATGAACAAATTTTTTCTTTCTTCCTTTACAACTCACGGCAATGGGGAGATACCACACTCACACACACATTTTTTTCATTCTTTTCTTACCCATGCTTATTTGTTTATTATTTCTCCCTAATGCCCAACAAAACATGTTTCATGACATGTTTAGCCCATATTCTTGGTCATGGCGGCCACCACCTATAAAAGGGAATTTGACATGCAAGTCCATTGTTTTGCATGCATGCTTTAATTAGTCATCACACATTTCCCTATCGTACTTTCAAAGTTCACTACTAAGTCCTTTCTAGTGAAATTCACCTTTATAACACTAAATCAATCATCAAAAAATGTCATACATGAGCATACACATATTATAGGCATCAAAATAAATTTTAAATTATTTTTATGCCTCGGTTTTGTGGTCCCGAAACCACATTTCGACTAGGGTCAATTTTGGACTGTCACAGGATGGATAGGTTTGGCTAAGGCAGTTACTATAACCGGGCTATGTCCCGAAGGCATTTGAACGAGTAGCTATATCCGGTTAAATTCCGAAGGTACGTGATTCGGGAATGAGCGATCTTGCTATAAAAATTTCAGTTAATACGCTTGTAAAATCCCAACAATGAGGTATGTTTCGTATGTGCATTGGAATAGTTGATTCCTTGAATAATATTCGCTCGATCGAGTAATGAGCTTAGGTATTTGGCTAAGATGATCCCTTATGTATGAATATAGGGGTTGGAATGTGAAGTAGGAATGATTTGAGAATATGTATATATGGAATTATCCGTTTAGTTATATAAATGCTATACTTCAGTTGTGCTTAAATTCTTTGCTCAAAACTTACTAAGCATTTAATGCTTACTCCGTTTATTTAATTCTCTGTTTTATAGATTTTGGTCCTTCAGCTATCGGACTCAGGATTTTTGAAGTCGAAGTCGCCCACACTATCAAAGCTCCTTTTGGTATATTTTTGGTTGAACTTTGAAATGGCATGTATAGGACTACCCTTTTGTTGTTGGTCATGTACCTTTCGGTTTTGTGTAAATTTGGATAGCCATGCGAAAATGGCTCAAATATAATTTGATCATAGCATTATAATCGTTTTGTATGTTGTCCGTCGAGAGGTATGGAAATGTTGGTAATGGTTAGTCATGGGAATGGTTATTCATGATCACTTTTGGTATATGTATGACAAACTCTAGTTGATCCATGGAGGATCATGAAATAGGTAAAGTTTACCTTAAAAATAGATGCTGGCAGCAGCAGTGAAGTGGATGTGAAAAATCACTAAAAATAGTAGGAATGGAATTAAATAGTGAATAAATTATGTAATCGAACCTTAATGAATCTATTTTCATAGGAAAGTAACAAAACGTTCATATGAACAGTATATTATGAGGTGTTAAAGTTTTCGTGAGACAGGGCCAGAACAATTTCTGGATCCCCTGATCTGACTTTGGAAATTCATTATAAATTAACCAGAGACATTTAGAAGTCATTCCATTTATTTATAGATTCCTTTTTGAGTCTAGTTTCTATAGAAATAAACTACATCAGTATTGAAGCCCTGTACAGGGAGATATCCAAGTCGTAATGCATGAAGGTCAGTATAGTCGCAGCCTGTAACAGGGGAGACTTTAACTAATAAACTGTACTAATTGGCCCGACCAAAAATTCTAGAAAAAAATATTTAGATGGACATATGAGTATAGTTTCGAGGAAAAAATTACGAAACTGATTTTCGAGTTTTGGAACTCAAGATATGATTTTTAAGGTGACAGTGACGCAGTTAGTCAACTGCCTGGAAATTTTTAAAATGGACTGTGAAAGTAAATGAATTAAGTCGGTTAGCACCTCGTGTTTGACTCCAGCAACGGTCTCGGGTACGGGATGTTACAATTAAATTGGTATCAGAGCTACGGTTTAGTTGATTCTAGGACTACCGTAATACGTTTGGGTCTAGCTATACATGCCATTCTCATGTGATTATTTGATAGTGTGGTGATTTCTGACGTTTGCAAATGTGTTTATAGTAATGGACCCCAATCCCGACCGAGCGGTAGCTGATGATCTTGAGAGTGTAGCTCCTGCTCCCGCACAAGGGACAGCTCCGGCGGACTCTCAACCTATTGCTAGTAATCCGAATGATGAAGCTAGACAAGCTTTCTATAGTGTGATGAATGATTTGTTCAACCAATACATTCGAACTAATACGGCTGCTCCACAACCTCCATTCCCGAAAAATACCACCCCCGCACCTACCATACCTCCGGTAACTGAGCAAACAAGGTCAAATAAGCCCCCAGTTGATAGAATCTGAAAACACGGGGTTACTAAATTTAAAGCTACGGACAGCGATGATGCCAAGCAAGCGGAATTTTGGTTGGACAACACTATCCGGGTACTCGATGAGCTATCTTGCACACCCGATGAGTGCCTAAAGTGTACCATCTCCTTGCTACGTGATTCTGCCTACTATTGGTGGAACACGTTGACTTCTGTCATGCCCAGAGAGCAAGTAACTTGGGAGTTCTTCCAAACCGAGTTTCGAAAGAAGTATATCAGTCAGAGATTCATTGACCAAAAACGAAAGGAATTTCTTGAACTCAAACAAGGTTCCATGTCGATTACCGACTATGAACGAAAATTTGTATGGCTTAGCCGGTACGTGCGAGAATGCATTTCTTCAGAAGCCGTGATGTGTAAACATTTCGAGGATGGGCTGAATGATGATATAAAGCTGTATGTTGGCATTTTGGAAATCCGAGAATTTGTGGCACTTGTCGAGCGAGCTTGCAAAGCCGAAGAGCTTAGTATGGAGAAAAGAAAAGCTAAGATGGGAGCAAAAGAGTTTCGTAAGAGGTCTTCGAGGAAGCCCTTCCCACAGTCACCGAAGAAGTTTAGAGATGGCTTAGGCCGGTCTAGAGACACTTCGGGCTTTTCTAGACGAGATCGCGATCGACCCCCTGTGAGCACACGAGTCACTTCGATCGCTAGTGTTGGAAATGATCGTTGAGACAGAACGGTGTGCCAGTATTGTGGCAAATGGCATTCTGGAAGTTGTAGATTCCATGACCGCTCCTGTTACAAGTGCGGGTCAGTTGACCACTTTATCAAAGATTGCCCGAGATTGTCTGAACAGAATGTAAATCAGAGTGGGAAACCGAGTGCTACCACTGCTCGAGGTAGACCATCTAGAAACACAGAAATGCTAGTGGTGGTCGAGAGGATCTAGAGATGCTACGACCGATCGAGGCTCGTGCTCTCGCTAGGGCTTATGCTATCTGGCACGCGAGGATGCTTCCTCGCCGAGATGTTATTACCGGTACTTTTACTCTCTTTGATACTAATGTGATTGCTTTGATTGACCTGGTTCTACTCATTCTTATATATGCGAAACCTTAGCATCCAAAGAAGACTTTACCTATTGAGTCTCTCGAGTTCGTAATTCGGTGTCAAATCCCTTAGGTCGTTACGTGCTTGTCGACAAAGTGTGTAAGAAATGCCCCTAGTACTTGAGGTTCTGTTTTCCGCGGACTTGATGCTTTTGTCGTTTGATGAATTTGATGTTATTCTTGGTTTGGATTGGTTGACTGCATGATGCGGTTGTGAATTGCAAAAACAAGACTATTGATTTGAGGTGCGCAAATAACGAGATAATCCGAGTTGAGTCTACGGACTTAAAGGGTTGCCACCGTAATATCAAAATGTTGGCCCGTAAATATGTAAGAAAGGGTGCGAAGCATACCTTGCGCATGTACTTGATGACAAAGAGTTAGAAAAGAAACCCGAACTGTGCTTGGGTGGTTTGTGAATACCGGATGTTTTCCTGAAGAATTACGGGTTTACCACCGTTCGGAGGTAGAGTTTGGTATTGAGCTTGTACACAGGGCTACGCCGATTTCGATAGCTCCGTGTCGTATGGCACCAACCGAGTTAAAAGAGTTGAAAGCTTCGATTGCAAGAATTGACGGATAGAGGTTTCGCTCGACCAAGTTTCTCACCTTGGGGTGCACCAAGATTGTTTGTGAAAAGAAGGATGGAACCATGAGGTTGTGCATTGACTACCGTCAGCTGAATAAAGTGACGATAAAGAATAAATATCGGTTACCGCGTATTGATGATTTGTTTGATCAACTAAAGGGAGCCTCAGTGTTTTCAAAGATAGATTTGAGATCGGGTTATTACCGATTCTTGGTCGAGATTCGGATATACCCAAAACGCTTTAAGCGAGATACGGTCACTACGAATTCTTAGTGATGACGTTTGGTCTCACTAATGCCCCTGCGGTATTTATGGATTTGATGAATCGGATCTTTAGACCGTATTTGGATCGGTTTGTAGTTGTGTTTATAGATGATATTTTGGCCTATTCGAGAAATGAAACCGATCATCTTGAACACAGGGATTAGTGTTGCAAATTTTACTAATAAGCGGTTATATGCTAAGTTCAAGAAGTGTGAGTTACGGTTAAGAAAGGTTAGCTTCTTGGGTCATGTGGTATCCGCATCGGTATTCGAGTCGACCGAGCAAAATTTCAGCCATACTTAATGGAAGCCTTGAGAAATATTACCGAGGTTCGAGCTTTTGGGACTTGCGGTTACTACCGATGGTTTGTAAAAGGTTTTTCGATGATAGCCACATCCATGACGAAGCTACTTCAAAAGATGTTAAGTTCGAATGGACGGAAAAATGTTAGAAAAGTTTTGATCAACGAAAACTTATTTGATGAAGCTCAATTTTAGTGCAAAATTAATCGTGCAAAGAGTTTGTCATCTATAGTGACGCCTCCTACTTGGGTTAGGTTGCGTATTGATGCAAGAAGGTCGAGTTGTGGCCTATGCGCCGAGACAATTAAAGCCACATGAGAAAATTATCCGACCCATGATCTCGAATTAGTCGCATCGTTTTCACCACGAAAATATGGCGACATTACTTATTTGGTGAGAAGTGCCATGTATTTTGGATCACAAAAGTCTCAAATATTTGATGACTCAAAGAGACTTGAATCTGCGACAAAGGCGTTGGCTTGAGTTGTTGAAAGATTATGAGCTTGTCATTGATTATCACCGAAAGGCTAATGTGGTTCTGACGCCTTTAAGCCGAAATCACCGTTGCTTTACGAGCAATGAATGTACACTTGTCTGTTTTACCCGACAACATGTTAGTAGCTGAATTAAAGGCCAAGCTATTATTGATTCATCAAATTCGTGAAGCTCAGAAAGTCGACGATGAATTGGTTTCAAAACGGGCTGGATGTGTTTCGAACATGGAATTAAAGTTTCGAATTGATGATGACGATTGTTTGAGGTTCAGAAGTCGTTTGTCTGTTCCAAGGAATTCAGAACTTATTTCGATGATTCTAAACGAAGCTCATTGTAGCCGAATGTCAATTCACCCAGGGAGTACGAAAATGTACAACGACTTAAGACGTCAGTTTTGGTGGCATGGTATGAAACGAGACATTTCCGATTTTGTCTCGAAGTGCTTAGTATGTCAGCAAGTGAAGGCGGAGCATCAAGTGCCTACTGGTTTGCTTCAGCCAATCATGATACCTGAATGGAAATAGGAACGAGTCACGATGGATTTTGTATCTGGGTTGCCAATGTCGGCAAGTAAGAAAGATGCGATTTGGGTCGTTGTTGATAGGCTGACTAAGTCGGCTCATTTTATCCCCGTACGTACGGATTTTTCATTGGATAAACTAGCTGAATTGTATGTTTCTCAGATTGTGAGATTACATGGGGTACCGATTTCTATTGTATCGGATAGAGATCCGGGATTCACCTCGCGATTTTGGAAGAAATTGCAAGAAGCTTTGGGTACCAAGTCGCATTTTAGCACCGCTTTTCATCCACAAACCGATGGTCAATCCGGCGGATAATTCGAGATACTTGAGGATATGTTGAGATGTTGCATCCTCAAGTTCGATGGTTCGTGGGAGCGGTATTTACCTTTGATTGAATTAAGCACAACAATAGTTTTCAATCAAGTATTAAGATGGCACCTTACGAGGCCTTGTACAGCGTAAATGCCGTACACCATTGTTTTGGACCGAGCTCGATGAAAGCAAAATTTTGAGTGGATTTGATTAAAATCTGAATGTAAAGTAAAAATAATTCGTGAAAGTCCAAGGCAACATCAGTTGTCAAAAGTCGACGCGGATTTAAAACAAAGAGATATTGAGTATCAGGTGGGAGACAAAGTGTTTCTTAAGGTCTCACCTTGGAAAAAGATACTCAGATTTGGCCGTAAGGGCAAGTTGAGCCCGAGATTCATTGGGCCATACGAAATCTCCGAACGAGTTGGTCCAGTTGCATATAGGTTGCTTTTACCCCGAACTCGAAAGGATCCTAGCGTTTTCATGTTTCGATGCTTTGGCGTTCTGATCCGATCCTCGCACGTAATAAACCCCTCCGAGGTCGAAATTCAAGCCGATATGAGTTATGAAGAAGAACCGATTCGTATCCTAGCTCGTGAAGTGAAAGAGTTGCGAAACAAAAGGGTTCCGTTAGTGAAAGTGTTATGGCTCAAACACGGGATCGAAGAAGCTACTTGGGAAACCGAGAATGCCATGAAAGAACGATACCCAAACCTATTTACCGGTAAGATTTTCGGGGACGAAAATTTCTTAAGTGGGGTAGAGTTGTGACAGCCCTATAGTCACCCTAGTCGGAAAGCGGTTTCGGGACCACTAAACCGAGTCACCAAATTATTTGAATGTGATATTTATGGTCTAAAATATGTGAATATGAATGTGCGAAAATTTTAAGCTTCAATTTAGTTAATTGCGTGTGAATGTAGCACATAGGACTTGTGTGACACTTTTGAAATGTGATAGGCTAATCTACAAGGATCTAATAGTGCATGTAATCAAAAGGGAGGACTTGCATGTCAATTCCCCCCCTAATTAGTAGTGGCCGGCCATGAGCATAGGTGGACAAAATGTTATGGCTAAAAACATGTCATAAACATGTTGGGTTAATGCATTATGTAAGGAATAATAAAATAAAGAGCATGGGCAATAAAGTATTAGTGTTAGTAGGATGAAAAAAAAAAAAAAAAGAATGTGTGTGATTGTTTCCCCCATTGCCGTGAGTTGAAGAAAAGAAAAAAAAGTGTTCATCCTTGAACATCTTTGGCGAAAATTTTAAGGAGAAAGGAAGAAGAAAGGTTGAAGAGGTTCGCCATGCATGTAACTAGGCTAAGGTATGTTTGATGTTGTGCCATGAGATTCATGCATGTTTTAGTTGTTAGCTTGAGTTCTAGCTAGCCCATGGTTCAAATCTTTGCTATGTCATGGAGATGGTATTCGCTAAGGTGGATTGGTGTTGATGTCATTTACATGCTAAAATGAAGCTTTGTAATGATGCATGTGATGGTGGATTGATGACTCTTGAATCTTCTTTTAGCATTTTGAGTGAGACATTAAGTTCTTTGTTTAACCATGACCAAAATTGAAATGGTATGGTGTTGTGATGCATTCGGCCATAGTAGAAAGTAGAGGAGAAATATGGTTGTTATTCACGTTATTTGGATAAGAAATGGTAGTAAGGTGAAGAGCAAATGTTAATGTTTGATTTACTAGTGTGTATATGTGTATTAGCTTGAGTTTTGAATTTGAAACAAAATGGTGTGTAGTCAATACAAGCAACCATATTTGTAGGAAGTATTAAGCATATAATCGGCCTCAACCTAGACATGTATATTCGACCACATGAAATAGATTTGCGTTGTATGTGTTCGGTTAGAGGCAAGCATATTGATGCTTTTATCTTGACTTAGAAAATTGGCTAAGGGAATATTAGCTAATATGTTGAATTCGATTAGTGATTTCGTACATATGTGACTCTAATGTCTAATGTATATATGGGCTAAGTACCTTGAGCTTCTCTTTTGATGTTCAAATGAATTGTGTTAAATTGCTTAATGTGATTAAAAATGCGCATGACCGTTGTGTATTTGAGCTAAAGGGTGGCCATATGACCTATTAAACTCCTTGTCATATTCGCCATAAGCTAGCATAATGAGACTTTAATAAGTTAAATTTGTTTGAATTAGCTCAAGAGCTTAGAGGACCATAGTTGGATAAGGGAAAGGAAAAAGTTATCGAATAGCATTGAAATCGTTCGACCACATCCGAGGTAAGTTTTGAGTAATGGAACTTAGATTATGATTTGATTAGATCATGTTTTAAGCAAATCAAAATCATGCTCTTTGTATGTGGCTATTGAGCCGAAATTGCAAGTGTGATAAGTGTCTTGTGTTTGAGCTTTGGTAATGAAAATGAAATACGGATGTGTCATGATTTATTGATAAATGTGCATGGTTATTGAATGATGTCGGGCTAAGTCCGAAGGCTTTGTGATAAGTGACTATATCGGACTAAGATCCGAAGGCATTTGTGCGAGTTACTAATTCGGGCTAAGCCGAAGGCATTGGTGCGAGTTACTAAATCCGGGTTAAGTCCGAAGGCATTTGTGCGAGTTACTATAACCGGGCTATGTCCGAAGTCATTTGAATGAGTAGCTATATCCGGTTAAATTCCGAAGGTACGTGATTCGGGAATGAGCGATCTTGCTGTAAAAATTTCAGTTAATACGCTTGTAAAATCCCAACAATGAGGTATGTTTCGTATGTGCATTGGAATAGTTGATTCCTTGAATAATATTATTTCGGTTGAGTAATGAGCTTCGGTATTTGGCTAAGATGATCCCTTATGTATGAATATAGGGGTTGGAATGTGAAGTAGGAATGATTTGAGAATATGTATATATGGAACTATCCGTTTAGTTATAAGAATGCTATACTTCAGTTGTGCTTAAATTCTTTGCTCAAAACTTACTAAGCATTTAATGCTTACTCCGTTTATTTAATTCTCTGTTTTATAGATTTTGGTCCTTCAGCTATCGGACTCGGGATTTTTGAAGTCGAAGTCGCCCACACTATCAAAGCTCCTTTTGGTATATTTTTGGTTGAACTTTGAAATGGCATGTATAGGACTACCCTTTTGTTGTTGGTCATGTACCTTTCTGTTTTGTGTAAATTTGGATAGCCATGCGAAAATGGCTCAAATATACTTTGATCATAGCATTATAATCATTTTGTATGTTGTCCATCGAGAGGTATGAAAATGTTGGTAACGGTTAGTCATGGGAATGGTTATTCATGATCACTTTTGGTATATGTATGACAAACTCTAGTTGATCCATGGAGGATCATGAAATAGGTAAAGTTTACATTAAAAATAGATGCTGGCAGCAGCAGTGAAGTGGATGTGAAAAATCACTAAAAATAGTAGGAATGGAATTAAATAGTGAATAAATTATGTAATCGAACCTTAATGAATCTATTTTCATAGGAAAGTAACGAAACGTTCATATGAACAGTATATTATGAGGTGTTAAAGTTTTCGTGAGACAGGGCCAGAATGGTTTCTGGATCCCCTGATCTGACTTTGGAAATTCATTATAAATTAACCAGAGACATTTAGAAGTCATGCTATATATGTGTAGATTCCTTTTTGAGTCTAGTTTCTATAGAAACAAACGGCATCAGTATTGAAGCCCTGTACAGGGAGATATCCAAGTCGTAATGCATGAAGATCAGTGTAGTCGCACCCTGTAACAGGGGAGAATTTAACTAATAAACTATACTAATTGGCCCAACCAAAATTCTATAAAAAATATGTTGATGGACACATGAGTCTAGTTTTAGGGAAAAATTACGAAACTGATTTTTGAGTTTTGGAACTCAAAATATGATTTTTAAGGTGATAGTGACGCAGTTAGCCAACCGCACTGAAATTTTAAAATGGATGTGAAAGTAAATGAATTAAGTCGGTTAGCACCTCGTGTTCGGCTCCGGCAACGGTCTCGGGTACGGGGTGTTACACTGCCTCTAATGATCTCCAACCCCAAGCTAACCTGACAATACTAAAGAAATGGAAAGAGAGGGTAAACTTTATAGCTTAGTAAGATCGTATGAAAATAATAACCAATTTATCAATACGCTTCTACCAATTCTTACAACATGATCTCAAGGTAATACTATCATAATTGCCCTTTTTCTATGTTCTGGTCAAGCTGTTTTCTCGATCACAGTCATAACTTATTTATATCTATAATTACGGAACTCCAAATTAAGATCTACTAATTTTCCCAGAAACTAGACTTATATATATTCTTACCATAAAAATTTCAGAATTTTTGGTTTATCCAATTAGTAGAGTTTATTATTCAAAATCACACATATTTTGCTGTTTGATAGCTTCAACCTTTCTTTACTAAAAATTAATTATATCCTCACACGGGATTCAAATGATGTTCCCGCTTGTTTCTTTTGAAAATATACTCATTAATTATTATAATCATATAAATTGTAACCCATAATTATTTTTTTTACAATTTTTAATGATTTTCCCAAATTCGGGCAGGGGATTTTGAAATCATTCTGACTCTGTCTCAAAACAATTTAAATATTTCATAATCTCTTTTGCTTACACCGTTTCTTCTATGTGAAAATAGACTCATTAAGCTTTAATTTCATATTTTATTCAGCCTCTGACTCAATTTCCACAATTTTTGGTGTATTTTTAAAGTCTGACTACTGTTGCTGTCCAAAGCTGTTTTAGTGTAACTTAATGATACTAAGTTTATCACACCTTATTAATTCATTTTTACCACATCGGTCAAAATACATGTTTATACATCATAAGTATAAACTTATAATCATAAGGCCATCACAAAATCATTCTCATAGGCATGACTTACCTATTTACATCCTCACCAAATGTACATCATAAACCGAAATCATTTCTCATGAGTTTGTCATACATTCCTATGTTACTCAACATGCTCATATACTTTATTTACTCATATTCATTCCTTATTAATCATACAACATGAATTGAATTCACATCTTATCAATTTAATGTAAAATACATATATGGTCGTAAGCATAACTTACTCACTTTCCTTCCTTACTAAACATACCACGTAAATGAAGCCCGTATTTTGTAATTCTCGTTTAGGTACCTGTACAACTCACCACATGGTCATAAGTTCTTTCATTTCAATACAAACCATAAACCTTCCGTTAAACCATTTGGAATACTACTGGATATTCATTAGCCCCAAAAATGGGATAAGATGTCGACGCCATGTCTCAGACATGGTCTTCCACTGGCTAGCACATCAAAGTCGAAGCAATGTCCCAGAAAGGTCTTGCACTGAATTTCATATATCGAGGCTGATGTCGTGTCCTAGATAGGTCTTACACTGGCTCTCATCTATCGGTGTCGATGCCATGTCCCAGACAGGTCTTACACTAGCTTGTATATCTCGAGGCCGATGCATGTCCCAGACATGTCTTACACTAGCTCTTGTCTCAATGCTGATGCATGTCCCAGACATGCCTTACATTGGCTCTCAATATGTAGCCGATGCATGTCCTAGACATGTCTTACACTAGCACACGTATCACCCAATGTCATGGCATGAATATCTAAATCTATTCCTAATGTTCAATTGAAAGTCTTCATTATATAAATTCTCATTCACAACGTAAATCAACAATTCATACCATACTAATCGTAAAATAAATGATAATATTGACTTAGCATTATTTACGTACAGCTTACGCGTTTCTATGGAATATCATATTCCATCAAATTTCTAATGTATTCTATCTTCACATAAATGTTATTAACATTTGGCATCACTTTTTTCATACTCAATATCATCAACATATATTTCAATATAACCAAAGCAAGATAGATTTCAAGTAATTTTAACAATAACACGGATAACATGCTTATTTAGTCACAAGGACTTACCTCGAATGCAATTTCGGCTAATTACTCCATTTCAGTCCATAACTTCGTACTTCCCGATTTAAGTCTAAATTTGGGTTTTCTTGCTTTATCATGATAAAGTTCATTACTTTAATCATTATATTAATTTAAAACATTCCACAATTCATACTTTTGCAAAATGACCATTTTGCCCCTATACTCTCACAAAAATTATGATTTTATCCCTATGCTCGTAAATCGATTTTTATCGAATTTGCTCCCTTACCAAGCCTAGTCGAATTCTTTTTATAACTATAGCAACTCAGAATTTCAATTATTTCACACATTTACAACTTATTTTACAAACTTTACAAAATATCTCTTTTTAGGTGTTTTCATGCAAACTCCTTTCACAAAAGTTGTTTATTACACAACCATGACTCATTTTCTTCTATAAAAATTCAGCAAACAACATAAATACTCTCATGGCAAAACCCTAGACTTTCAACCTGTAACAGTCCGTTTTTGACCCTAGTCAGAATAGTGGTTTCGGGACCACATATCCGAGTCAGAAAAGTATTTAAATAATATTTTTCAATTGTTTATGATTTGTGAATTAGCATGTGTTAAAGTCTCGTATGAAAATTTAATTGTTTCTGTGTTTAATTTGTAAAACGGACTTAATCGTGTAAATTGTAAAAGTTGCCTGCTACTTGTAAAAAGTGTCTGATTGTTGTCTTCTTAAATGATGAGTCCTTATGTTGTTAATATACCATATATGGTAAGTGGACAATATTGACCTTATATGTTAATGTTTAGAATATTTATTAATTATGGGCAAAATGGTAAAATGCATATTAAAGTAATTATAATGAAACAAAAGCATGAAAATAAGCTCATTTTCATGCTCATCTTGCTGGAAATTTAAAGAAAGAGAAAGAAGAAGAATAGCTAGGGTTTGGCCAATCAAATTGTTGATCTAGGTATGGTTTTGACTCGGTTTTTGATAATTTCTATGTTTTTGTAATCGTTGCTTCATGAACTATCGAACCCATGCCTCAATTTCTGATTTTTTTAATGATTTTGAAATGTGCCATAGATGAATTCATAAGCTTTTTTGTAATACCCCGTACCCGAGACCGTCGCCGGAGTCGGACACGAGGGGTTAACGGGCTTAATCCATTTACTTGCACAGTTCATTTTAAAAATTTCCAGACAGCCGGCTAACTGTGTCACTCTCACCTTAAAAATCATATTTTCAGTTCCACAACTCGAAAATCAGTTTCGTGATTTTTCCCTAAAACTAGACTCATATATGCATCTACAAATTTTTTTCTAGAATTTTTTGTTGGGCCAATTAGTACAGTTTATTAGTTAAAGTCCCCCATGTTACAGGGATCGACTACACTGACCTTTGCGCATTACGACTTGGATATATCCCTGTACAGGGATTCAATACTGATGCCGTTTGTTTCTAAAGAAACTAGACTCGAAAACAAATCTGTACATATATGGCATGACTTCTAATTTTCTCTGGTCAATTTATAATGAATTTCCAAAGTCGGAACAGGGACTCCAGAAGCCGTTCTGTCCCTGTCTAACGATAACTTATATATCTCTTAACATACTGTTCATATGATCGTTTCGTTATTTTCCTATGAAAATAGACTCATCAAGGTTCGTTTACATAATTTATTCACTATTTAATTCCATTCCTACTATTTTTAGTGATTTTTCACATCCACGTCACTGCAACTGTCAGCATCTGTCTTTAAGGTAGGCTTTACCTATTTCATAGTTCCCATGATTCAACTAGCCCTTTTACATAAATAGCACAAAATATGATCATGATTAACCATCCCTGTAACACCCTGAACCCGAGACCGTTGCCGGTGTCGGACACGAGGGGTTAACAAGCCAAAACCACTTATAGCACCGACCAACTTGACATTCCCAGGCAAGCTGGAAAACTGCGTCACTGTTTCCTTAAAAAGCATATCTCGAGTTACAAAACTCGGAAACTGATTCCGTAAATTTTTCCTGAATCTAGACTCATATATCCATCTCTGGATTTATTTCTAGAATTTTTGGTTGGGCCAATTGGTACAGTTTATTAGTTAAAGTCGCCCATGTTACAGGGGTCGACTACACTGACCTTCGCGCGTTACAACTTGAATATCTCTCTGTACAGGGTTTCAATACTGATGCCGTTTGTTTCTAATGAAACTAGACTAAAATAAAAATCTGAAAATATAAGGCATGACTTCTAATTCATTCTGGATAATTTATGGTAAATTTTCAAAGTCGCAACAGGGGACCCAGAAACCGTTCTGGCCCTGTCTCACGAGAATTTTAATATCTCTCGGTATACTATTCATATGATCATTTCGTTACTTTCATATGAAAATAGACTCGTCAAGGTTCGATTCATAATTTATTCACCATTTAATACCATTCCTACAAATTTTGGTGATTTTTCAAAACTACGTCACTGCAGCTGGCAGCATCTGTTTTTAAGGTAGGCTTTACCTAATTTGTAGTCTCCATGGGCCAACTATGGTCTTGCCATACATGGGTCCACATATGATCATATTTAGCCATTCCAATGGCTGATCATGTGACCAACACTCCCATTCCAATCCATAATCACATCATGAAACCATATATAATTACAAACCACAAATGGCCTAATTCCATACTCCACTATTACGAACCATTTTCGCATGGCCGTACACATATACAACACAAGTACTTAAAGACAACCGAGGGTAGTCCTATACATGCCATATCCGAACTCAACTAAAGGAGTACCAAAAAGGGCTTTGATAGTGTGGTTGACTTCAACTTCTATGATCCCGAATCCGATTGCTAACGAGCAAAATCTATAAACAGAGAAACAAAGAAACGGAGTAAGCAATTTATGCTTAGTAAGTTTCGAGCCATAATATACACACAACCAAAGCATAGCAGTCAAGTAGCTAAACAATAATTAATATGCACAATTTCTCAAAGACATGCTTACTTCACAATCCCAACTCTTATTTTCATACACAAACAACGGCTTAGTTAAGGCCGATAACTCATTTATCATTGGAGCGAATATTCATACGCACTTACTCATAGTGTGCAAAGCACACACAAAACATACCTTGTTGTTGGGAATTTCACAAGTGCATTAACTGAAAATTTTCCAGCAGCTTATAAATTTCAAATCACATACCTTCGGAGTTTATCCGGATATAGCTACTCGTTCAAAACACCTTCGGGACGTAGCTCGGTTATGGTAACCCGCACAAATGCCTTCGGGACTTAACCCGGATATCACAACTCGCACAATTGTCTTCGGGCTTAGCCCGATATCATAGTCGCACAATTGCCTTGAGCTTAGCCCGGATATCACAATCGCACAATTGCCTTGGGCTTAGCCCGAATATCTGGTCGCACAATTGCCTTGGGCTTAGCCCGGATATCACTCGAACATTCATACACATCTTTGTTTCAATTTCATAACAAAATTTTTATGCACAATTCACTTAACAAAAATATCATTTTCGGCTCAATGGCCACATACAAGGGCACAATTTCGATTGCTTATTACTTCATCCAATCGAATCAAAATCTAAGTTTCGATACTCGAAAACTTACCTCGAATGTTGTCGAATGATTCCGATGGCTATTCGACTACTTTTTCCTTCCTTTTATCGGATTTGGTCCCTCTTTGCTCTTGACCTTAATTTAGCAAATAAATTGATTCGATCATTTGAGTATCAAAAAGAGGAACTCAAGGCACTTAGCCCTTCACTAGACATTAAAGTCACATAAGTACGGAATTCATGAATCGACTCAACACACAAAGCCTTCAACATGCTTACTCATGGCCGAACAACACAACCTCTTAGGTACTCATTCATGGGCCGATTATGCATGTTGATGTTGAGGCCAATTACATGTTTAATACCACACATGCATGGCACACATTTTACTAGCTAATGCTTTACATATTGTAGCTCAATACACATCTATCATTTGCTTCATAATCAAAACACAATCACATGAAAATACATACTTTGAGGTAGTATATATGTCATTCCAACACATCACGTGCAAACATATATATACATATAGGTGCATGGCCGAATCTCAAGGGGTTCATACCCATCCAAACACAAATTTTTACCAATCAAGTAACAAGCATAAATCATGCTCATGAATGCACCATGGCCGAATACATCACAACCATACTCTTTCAACTTCGGTCATGGTTAAACAAAGAATTCAATGTCCTACTCAAGAATACTAAAAAACAAATTTCAAGAGTAGTCAATCCATCATTACATGCATCATCAACAAGCTTCACATTTAGCATGCAATGGCTTTAACACAATATCAACCTTGGCCAATTACCATTTTTCATGGCATAGCAAGGATTTGAACCATGGCTAACATGCACATCAAGTTAGCAACCAAAACAAGCATGAATCTCATGACACAACCTCAAACATACCTTAATCTTGATGCAATTATAGCCGAATCTCCTTCTAGTTCTCTTCTAAACCAAGCATGAAGCAAAAATCCTTCCTTTTTCCTTAGTATTTTTGGCCAAAGAAGAGAAAATGGATGAACAAAATTTTTCCTTTCCTCCTCTACAACTCACGGCAATGGGAGAAGATACCACACTCACACACATTTTTTTTTTCATTCTTTACTTACCCATACTCTTTATTTTATCATTTCTCCCTAATGCATCAACAAAACATGTTTCATGACATGTTTAACCCATACACCCTTGTCATGGCCGGCCACTACATGTTGGGGGGGGGGGGAAATTTGACATGCAAATCCCTTATTTTTGCATGCATTATCAACAAGTCATCACACATTTCCCCATCACACTTTCAAAGTTTACTACTAGGTCCTTTCTAGTGAAATTCACCTTTATAACTCTAAATCGAAACATCTGAAATGTCACACACAAACTAACACATATCATAGGCATCAAAATAAATTTTCAATTATTTTTATGCCTCGGTTTTGTGGTCCCGAAACCACATCCCGACTAGGGTCAATTTTAGGCTGTCACAATCCCAATGGCTAATCGTTTCCAAACATTTCCATACCTCTTAATGAACAACATACAATGATTATAATACCATGCCCAAAGTATACTTAAGCCATTTTCGCATGGCTATCCAAATTTACAC
The DNA here is from genome assembly GCF_025698485.1 of Gossypium arboreum. Classification (NCBI taxonomy): domain Eukaryota; kingdom Viridiplantae; phylum Streptophyta; class Magnoliopsida; order Malvales; family Malvaceae; genus Gossypium; species Gossypium arboreum. The sequence goes on along the minus strand of NC_069075.1, from coordinate 61,059,715 downwards.
AAAACCGAAAGGTACATGACCTACAAGAAAAGGGTAGTCTTATACATGCCATTTCAAAGTTCAACCAAAATAGTATACCAAGAAGGAGCTTTGGTAGTGTGGGTGACTTCGACTTCAAAATCCCGAGTCCGATAGCTGAAGAACCAAAATCTATAAAACAGAGAATCAAAGAAACGAAGTAAGCATTTAATGCTTAGTAAGTTTGAGCCACGAATTTAGATACAACCAAAGTGTAGCATTCATGTAGCTAAGCAGATAATTTCATATGCACAAATTCTCAATGTCATACTTACTTCACATTACCACCACTTATATTCATACACAAAGATCAACTTAGCTAAAGGTGGTAGCTCATTTATCAACTGGCGAATACTTATTTGTAAGGGATCAACTAATTCAAAGCATAAACGAACATACCTCATTCTTTGGGATTTACGGCGTATTAATCTGAAATTTTACAGCAAGATTGCTCATTCCCAAATCACGTACCTTGAATTTAACGGATATAGCTACTCGTTCAAATGCCTTGGGACATAGCCCGTTATAGTAACTTGCACAAATGCCTTGGGACTTAGCCCGGTATAATAACTCATGAAACACCTTCGGGACTTAGCCCGGATATAGTAGCTCACACGAATGCCTTCGGGACTTAGCCCGGATATAGTAGCTCGCACGAATGCTTTCGGGACTTAGCCCGGAATTAGCCACTAGCTCAAATGCTCTCGGGACTTAGCCCGGTTATCATCCGAACATTCATGCACATATCAATAAGTCATGACACATCTAATTCATTTTCATAAGTAGAATTCAAACACAAGCCACGTATTAAGCATTCCCATTTCGGCTCACTAGCCACATACAAACAGCATGGTTTAGTTTGCTTAATAACACGATCTCTATGCACATACGGCTACCCGTCATGCGTATAGACTAATTAACTCAACATATAATTCAAGTAAAAGTCATCATATCACTGTATATTTGTTATGCTCATACATTATGACTTAATCAAATCATAAACTAAGTCTCATTGCTCGAAAACTTACCTCGGATGTTGTCGAACGATTTCGATGGCTATTCGACCACTTTTTCCTTCCCTTTATCGGATTTAGTTCCCCTTTGCTCTTGAGCTTAATTTAACAAATAAATCGATTTAATCATTTGAGTATCAAAAAGAGGAACTCAAGGTACTTAGCCCATATATTCATTAGACATTAAAGTCACATATGTACGAAATCATGAATCTAACTCAACACAATAGTCCACACTCTCTTTTAGCCAATTATCTAAGCCAAGATAAGGAATCAATATGCTTGCCTCTAACCGAATACATGCACACCAATCCATCTCATGTGGCCGAATATGCATGTCTATGTTGAGGCCAATTATATACTTAATACCACACATAAATGGCATACATTTTACTAACTAATGCATTACATATTGTAACTCAATACGCATCTATCATTTACTCCATAACCAAAACATCATCATATGTGCAAACATATATATATATATATATATATATATGTGTGCAAGAGCCGAATCACAAGTTGGTTATAACCAAATATAAACATATATCCAAAACACAAATCTTACCTATCATGCAATAAGCATAAATCATACTTATGGATATACCATGGCCGATACTTCCAACAACACCAAATAAAAATATACTTCATGGATCTAAGGTAGACCCAAGAAAGGAACTCATAATCATCAAGATGTAAGCAAACCACCATTGTTCATCTAGATTTAGCATGAAACACAACCATCACCCTTATTAATCTCCATAGCCGAAACCTTACTTATTCCAAAATCACAATTTCAACATGGTTTACCAACAATAATTTGATATCTCACTCAAAATCAACTAGGATTTCAAGAACTAGTATCAACTTCCTTACCTTAATATCGACCTAAGATGACCGATTGCTTCACTCCTTTCTTCCTCCTCTCAATTCGGCCAAGAAGAACCAAAGAACACAACTTGTTTTCCTTCTTCCTTAGAACTTTTAGCCAAAAGAAGTGAAAAATGATGGACACTTTTTTTTTTCTTCTTTCCCTCAACTCACGACAATGGGGGAAACAATCACACACATCCTTTCTTTTTTTTTTTTTTGTTTCTCATCGTACTGACACTAATATTTTATTGCCCATGCTTTTTATTTTATTACTCCTTACATAATGCACTACCCCAACATGTTTATGACATGTTTTTAGCCATAACATTTTGTCCACCCATGCACATGACCGGCCACTACATATTAGAGGGGGAAAATTGACATGCAAGTCCTCCCTTTTGATTACATGCACTATTAGATCCTTATAGATTAGCCTATCCCATTTCAAAAGTGTCACACAAGTCCTATGTACTCCATTCACATGCAATTAACTAAATCGAAGCTTAAAAATTTTTGCACATTCATATTCACATATTTTAGACAATAAATATCACATTCAAATAATTTGGTGACTCGGTTTAGCGGTCCCGAAACCGCTTTCCGACTAGGGTCACTTTAGGGCTGTCACAACTTTCCCCTACTTAAGAAATTTTCGTCCCTGAAAATCTTACCGGTAAATAGGTTTGGGTATCGCTCTCTCATAGAGTTCTCGGGCTCCCAAGTAGCTTCTTCTATCCCGTGTTTGAGCCATAACACTTTTACTGAAGGAACCTTTTTGTTTCGTAACTCTTTCACTTCACGAGCTAGGATACGAATCGGTTCTTCTTCATAACTCATATCAGCTTGAATTTCGACCTCGGAGGGGTTTATTACGTGTGAAGGATCGGATCTGTAATGTCGAAGCATCGAAACATGAAAAACGTTGTGAATTCTTTTGAGTTCAGGGGGTAAAAGCAACCTATAAGCAACTGGGCCAACTCGTTCGGAGATCTCATACGACCCAATGAATCTCGGACTCAATTTGCCCTTACGGCCAAATCTGAGTATCTTTTTCCAAGGCGACACCTTAAGAAACACTTTGTCTCCCACCTGATACTCAATATCTCTTCGTTTTAAATCCGCGTACAACTTCTGACAATCTGATGCTGCCTTCAGACTTTCACAAATTATTCTTACTTTCTGCTCAGCATCTTTAATCAAATCCACTCCGAAAATTTTACTTTCACCGAGCTCGGTCCAAAACAATGGCGTACGGCATTTTTGACCGTACAAAGCCTCGTAAGGTGCCATCTTAATACTTGACTGAAAACTATTGTTGTGAGCGAATTCTATCAAAGGTAAATACCGTTCCATGAACCACTAAACTCGAGGATGCAACATCTCAACATATCCTCAAGTATCTGAATTATCCGCTCGGATTGACCATCGGTTTGTGGATGAAAAGCGGTGCTAAAATGCAGCTTGGTACCCAAAGCTTCTTGCAATTTCTTCCAAAATCGTGAGGTGAATCTCGGATCTCTATCCGACACGATAGAAATAGGTACCCCGTGTAATCTCACAATCTGAGAAACATACAATTCAGCTAATTTATCCATTGAAAAATCCGTGCGTACGGGGATAAAGTGAGCCGACTTAGTCAATCTATCAACAACGACCCAAATCGCATCTTTCTTACTTGCCGACACTGGCAACCCAGATACAAAATCCATTGTTAATCGATCCCATTTCCATTCAGGTATCATGATCGGTTGGAGTAAACCCGTAGGCACTTGATGTTCCGCCTTCACTTGTTGACATATTAAACACTTCGAAACAAAATCGAAAATGTCTCGTTTCATACCATGCTACCAAAACTGACGTCTTAGGTCGTGGTACATTTTCGTACTCCCCGGGTGAATTGACATTCGGCTACAATGAGCTTCGTTCAGAATCATCGAAATGAGTTCTGAATTTCTTGGAACACACAACCGATTTCTGTACCTCAAACAATCGTCATCATCAATTTGAAACTCCGATTCCACATTCGGAACACATTCAGCCCTTTTTGCAACCAACTCATCGTCGACTTTACGAGCTTCACGAATTTGATGAATCAATAATGGTTTGGCCTTTAATTGACTACTAACACATTGTCGGGTAGAAACGGACAAGTGTACATTCATCGCTCAGAAAAACAAGCGGTGATTTCCGCTTAAGGCGTCCGCAACCACATTAGCCTTTCGGTGATAATCAATGACCAGCTCATAATCTTTCATCAACTCAAGCCAACGCCTTTGTCGCAGATTCAAGTCTCTTTGAGTCATCAAATATTTGAGACTTTTGTGATCTGAAAATACATGGCACTTCTCACCAAATAAGTAATGTCGCCATATTTTCAAGGCGAATACGATGGCGACTAATTCGAGATCATGGGTGGGATAATTTTTCTCATGTGGCTTTAATTGTCTCGACGCATAGGCCACAACTCGACCTTCTTGCATCAATCGCAACCTAACCCAAGTAGGGAGGCGTCACTATAGATGACAAACTCTTTGCTTGATTCGAGTGCACTAAAATTGGAGCTTCCACAAATAAGTTTTCAGTTGATCAAAACTTTTCGACATTTTTCCGTCCATTCGAACTTAACATCTTTTGAAGTAGCCGTCATGGGTGTGGCTATCATCGAGAAACCTTTTACAAACCGTCGGTAGTAACCGCAAGTCCCAAAAAGCTCAAACCTCGAATATTTCTCGAAGGCTTCCGATTAAGTATGGCTGAAATTTTGCTCGGGTCAAGTCGAATACCCGATCACGGATACCACATGACCCAAGAAGCTAACCTCTCTTAACCGAACTCACACTTCTTGAACTTAGCATATAATTGCTTATCTCGTAAAATTTGCAATACTAATCTCAGGTGCTCAGCATGTTCGGTCTCATCTCTTGAATAGACCAAGATGTCGTCAATGAACACAACTACTAACCGGTCCAAATACTGTCTGAAGATCCGATTCATCAAATCCATAAATACCGCAGGGGCATTAGTGAGCCCAAACGGCATCACTAAGAACTCGTAGTGGTCGTATCTCATTTTGAAAGCAGTTTTGGGTATATCCGAATCTCGAATTCGCAACTGGTAATACCCCGATCTCAAATCTATCTTTGAAAACATTGAGGCTCCCTTTAGTTGATCAAACAAGTCATCAATACGCGGTAACGAATATTTATTCTTTATCGTCACTTTATTCAGCTGACGATAGTCAATGCACAACCTCATGGTTCCGTCCTTCTTTTCACAAACAATCTTGGTGCACCCAAGGTGAGAAACTTGGTCGAGCGAAACCTCTATCCGTCAACTCTTGCAACCGAGCTTTCAATTCTTTTAACTTTCGGTTGGTGCCATATGATACTGAGCTATCGAAATTGGCGTAGTCCTGTGTACAATCTCAATACCAAACTCTACTTCCTGAACAGGTGGTAAACTCGGTAATTCTTCGGGAAAAACATCCGGGTATTCACAAACCACCGAGACAGATTCGAGTTTCTTTTCCAATTCCTTGTCATCAAGTACATACGCAAGGTATGCTTCGCACCCCTTTCTTACATATTTCTGGGCCAACATTGCTGATATTACAGTTGGCAACCCTTTTAAGTCCGTAGACTCAACTCGAATTATCTCGTCATTTGCGTACCTCAAATCAATAGTCTTGCTTTTGCAATTCACAACCGCATCATGCACGGTCAACCAATCCAAACCAAGAATAACATCAAATTCATCAAACGGCAAAAGCATCAAGTCCGCCGGAAAACAGGAACTGTAACACCCCTAACTCGTGGCCGACGCCGGTGTCGGACACGAGGGGTTAACGAGACAAATCCTCTTAAAGTACCGACCAATTTGGCTTTTCTGGACAGGCTGGAAAACTGCATCACCGTCGCCTTAAAAATCATATCTCGAGTTCCAAAACTCGGAAACTGGTTTCGTAAATTTTCCCTGAATTTAGACTCATATACCCATCCATGGATTTATTTTTAGAATTTTTGGTTGGGCCAATTGGTACAGTTTATTAGTTAAAGTCACCCATGTTACAGGGATCTACTGCTCTGACCTCCGCGCATTACAACTTGAATATCTTTCTGTACAGGGATTTAATACTGGTGCCGTTTGTTTCTAATGAAACTAGACTCAAAATGGAATCTGTACATATAAGGCATGACTCCTAATTATTTCTGGATAATTTATGGTAAATTTTCAAAGTCGCGACAGGGACCCAGAAATCATTCTGGCCCTGTCTCACGAGAACTTTAATATCTCCCAGTATACTGCTCATATGGTCGTTTCGTTTCGTCCATATAAAATAGATTCATCAAGGATCAGTTCCATAATTTACTCACTATTTAATTCTACTTATACTATTTTTAGTGATTTTTCAATCTCACCTCACTGCTGCTGTCCGCAACAGTTACTGCAGTAGACTATGCCAATTTCATGAATTTTTCCTTGGCCTTAATCATCCATCATACATGACACAAATTATGGCCACCTTAACAAAATTTGAGTTTCTAAGACTCGTGGCTATAGGTTCTAGCATCCCACTCGACGACCACATAGGCCATTTTCACATGGCTTAAAGTTTACAATCCCACAAATCGACAAAATATAATAGCCTATACATGCCAAATGTTCTTCAACGACAAAAAAAGTAATACCACAAGATTTCAGCGGTGTGATGACTTCAACGACGGTTCCGAGCACACAACAAGACGAGTCGGTGACCTAAAATGGGTGACAAGAAAACACCGAGTGAGTTTACAACTCAGAAGTCATAAGCATTCGTCAATCCATGATAAAATTACTACTACATGTACAACAAATGAAACTAGGTACTCGTCCATATCGAGTCCATACCATAATACCTCGAACCTTTCGGTCCAATCTCGTACCAATTCATACATCCACATTTCATATTCTACACAACAAGATAATCGAAGCATTTTTACACATTAACTCAATTTCCAGCACAACCATACAATTTCAATCATCACATAGATTTAAGGCTTACCGAATTCAACCCCAAGCATGAACGTATTACCTATTCGTCATGAGCTCGAGGTACTTACCCGATCCGCTGTCCATACTCAACTCGATGGAGACACACCCTCCATATATATAGAGTACGCACACACAGTGCTTAATACTCGATTTCGCACACTTAGTGCCATGCGATTTAGGCCCGCACACACAGTGCCATGCCCTTCGAGCTCGCACACTTAGTGCCATATATTTCCAGCATGCACACTTAGTGCCATATATTTCCAGCACGCACACTTAGTGCCAATCTCGTCACCATACACACGTATTGCCCGCACACTTAGTGCCGAAAGCAAACTTTCTACACATTTCACTATTTCTTTTACATTCAACAATTGTCATCACTCCATACACATACATTTTCATTTATATTTATATATCATCCCATTAAACACAATTGCATAAATTTTACAATCATTTAAGCAATATCAAATACGTGCTTAATGACTTACCTCGTGTTGGGTAAAATAGTTCCAAGTCGGCTACTCGATGACCTTCGCCTTTCCCTTGCTTGATTCTCCTCCTTTGACTCCTTGAGCTTGATCAATAAATCAACTAGTTTAACCATCTTGCTAAACATTTATAATTTAACTACACATGCATATGTATGCTTGTATATTCGGCAACCGTCCTCACTAATTACCCATTTAGTCGATTATACACATAATTAAAGGTAACATCACGATTAGATTTAACACCATCTTTATACTCAATTAGATGGCCGAATGTATGTATATATATACAATGTCAACTATAACATCTTTTAAACACCTAATTTCATCTCATGAACATTTAATCAAATTTTCCTAATCTAGCATATATTTTCACATCTATTTGTAACATCATGTAATTTCACATACAACTACAATTAACCAAGCTCTTCATCCAATCATGCTCTCATGTTCGGTCATCCATATCTATACTAGCCATAACAAAATAATTTCTAAGTTTTAACACAAGCACAACACTTTAGTACCATGGCCGAACACTTCATGCCTCATCATCACAACATCAAAACCCCAACCGCATCATTCCTATCACCGAGACTATGGTTCGCACCTTAGCTTCCCACATTCTTCTCATAACCCCTCATAGTTCATTCGGCCACCCATCATTCAACCAATAAAATTTCCTAGCAACCCCTATGGCCAAGCACACACACACACGCACACTTACATCTCAACTCATAATACCAAAAAAAAAATCACATACTATCCAAACTATCTTAAACAATCAAAGAGTTCCCCCCCCCCTTTTTCCATAGCCTAATGTTTCATTCCCCCAACATTATTCAACATTTTTGCATGGCTAAACAAGAACCATGATCGTTCACCCACAACAAGTAAACATCTTACAAGTTAACACAATGTACTAACCTCCTTAAGGCTTCAAGTGACCGAAATTCTCCCCTCCTTCCTTCCTTCTAGCCGGCCAAGTTCAACAAAGAGAGAACTCTCTTTTCCTCCCCTTTCTCTCCCTCACTCACGGCAATGGCAAAGGTAAGGATGAACATTCCCCCTTTTTCTTTTCTTATTTTATTCCCCTTTACTTTTTAATTCCTTTCTTTATTCTAGCTTGTCTCCCATTACCCAATTTCTCATTATAAAATCTAAGGCAAACAAATACATTGCCCATCCTCCATCTATCTTGGCCGGCCACCATAAGGAAATTTGGCAATTTGACATGCAAATCCAAGCATTTTCTAATATGTATCAATAGGCCACTTTACAATTAGCCTAGCACATTTCTCAATTTCCTCACATAAGTCCTTTCTAATAAATTTCACCTACAAATGACGAAATTAAGGCACTAAATTTTCACATATGTATATTCATGCACAATAAACATAGAAAATAATAATTAATAAATTTTGTGTCTCGGTTTTGTGGTCCCGAAACCACATCCCGACTAGGGTCAATTTTGGGATGTCACAACTCTCCCCCACTTAGGAAATTTTCGTCCCCGAAAATCTTACCGGTAAATAGGTTTGGGTAACGCTCTTTCATAGAGTTCTCGGGTTCCCAAGTAGCTTCTTCCATCCCGTGTTTAAGCCATAACACTTTTACTAATGGAACCCTTTTGTTTAGCAACTCCTTCACTTCACGAGCTAGGATACGAATCGGTTCTTCTTCATAACTCATATCGGCTTGAATTTCAACCTTTGATGGACTAATTACGTGTGACGGGTCGATCTATAACGTCAAGCATCGAAACATGGAAGACGTTATGAATCTTTTCAAGTTCGGGGCAAAATCAAACGATCTGCGATTGGACCGACTCGTTCGGATATCTCATATGGCCCGATGAACCTCGGGCTCAATTTGCCTTCTGACCAAATCGAGTATCTTTTTCCAAGGTGAAACTTTGAGAAAGACCTTGTCTCCAACCCGATATTCAATATCTTTTCTTTTCAAATCCGCATACGACTTTTGGCGATCCGGCGACTTTCAAACTTTCACGAATTACTCGAACTTTTGCTCGGCATCCTTAACCAAATCAACCCGAAGAATTTACCTTCACTAAGTTCAGTCGAGAATAATGGGGTGCGGCATTTACGACCGTATAAAGCCTCGTAGGCGCCATCTTAATACTTGATTGAAAGCTATTGTTGTAGGCGAATTCAATCAAAGGTAAATACTGTTCCCATGAACCACTAAACTCAAGGATGCAACATCTCAACATATCCTCGAGTATTTGAATTATCCGTTCGGATTGACCATCGGTTTGGGGATGAAAAGCGGTGCTAAAATGCAGCTTGGTACCCAAAGCATCTTGCAATTTCTTCCAAAATCGCGACGTAAATCTTGGGTCTCTATCCGACACGATAGAAATAGGCACCCGTGTAATCTCACAATCGAGAAACGTACAATTCCGCTAATTTGTCCATTGAAAATCCGTGCGTGCGGGGATAAAGTGAGCCGACTTAGTTAGTCTATCGACAACGACCCAAATCGCATCCTTCTTACTCACTGACAATGGCAGTCCGGATACAAAGTCCATTGTGACTCGATCCCATTTCCATTCGGGTATCATGATCGGCTGAAGTAATCCCGATGGCACTTGATGTTCCGCTTTCACTTGTTGACATATCAGACACCTTGAAACAAATTCAGAAATGTCTCGTTTCATACCGGGCCACCAAAATTGGCGTTTCAGGTCATTGTACATTTTAGTACTACCCGGGTGGATTGACATTCGACTACAATGGGCTTCATTTAGAATTATCGAAATAAGTTCCGAATTCTTTGGAACACACAGACGACTTCTGAACCTCAAACAATCGTCATCATCAATTTGAAACTCTGATTCCTTGTTCAGAACACACTCACCCGTTTGCAAGCAACTCCTCATCAACTTTCGAGCTTCCCGAATTTGATGAGCCAACAATGGTTTGGCCTTCAATTTGGCTACTAACACATTGTCGGGTAGAATAGACAAGTGTACATTCATCGTCATAAAGCAAATAGTGATTTCGGCTTAAGGCATCCGCAACCACATTAGCCCTTCCCGGTGATAATCAATGACGAGCTCATAATCCTTTAACAACTCGAGCCATCGCCTTTGTCGCAGGTTCAAGTCTCTTTGGGTCATCAAATATTTGAGACTTTTGTGATCCGAATACACATGGCACTTCTCACCAAATAAGTAATGTCGCCATATCTTTAAGGCGAATACGATGGCAGCCAATTCGAGATCATGGGTCGAATAATTTTTCTCATGTGGCTTTAGTTGCCTCGACGCATAGGCCACAACTCGCCCTTCTTGCATCAATACGCAACCCAACCCAAGTAGGGATGCGTCACTATAAATGACAAACTCCTTGCCCGATTCGGGTTGCACTAGAATTGGGGCTTCAACAAATAAGCTTTCAGTTGATCGAAACTTTTCGACATTTCTCCGTCCATTCAAACTTAACATCCTTTTGGAGTAGCTTTGTCATTGGCGTGGCTATTGTCGAGAAACCTTTTACAAATCGTCGGTAATAACCGCAAGCCCCAAAAGCTCCTAACCCGGTAACATTCCTTGGTGGTTTCCAATCGACTATGGCGAAATTTTGTTCGGTCCACCACGACACCGTCGGATACCACGTGCCCCAAAAAGCTAACCTCTTTCAACCAAAATTCACATTTATTGAACTTTGCGATAATCGCTTATCTCGTAAGATTTGCAACACTAGCCTCGGTGTTCAAAGATGCTCGGTTTCATCTCTCGAATAGACCGTAATGTCATCGATAAATACAACTACGAACCGATCCAAGTATGGCCTGAAAATTCTATTCATTAAATCCATAAACACCGCGAGGGCATTAGTGAGCCCAAACGGCATCACCAAGAATTCAGAGTGACCATACCTCGTTCTAAAAGCGGTTTTGGGTATGTCCGATTCTCGGACCCTCAACCGATAGTACCCGACCTCAAATCTATCTTTGAAAACACCGAGGCTCCCTTTAATTGATCAAACAAATCGTCAATTCGTGGCAATGGATATTTATTCTTTATCGTCACTTTATTGAGTTGACGATAGTCGATGCACAACCTCATGGTTCCGTCCTTCTTCTTCACAAACAATACAAAGCGCCCCATGGAGAAAAACTCGGTCGGCGAAACCTCTATCCGTCAATTCTTGCAATTGAACCTTCAATTCCTTTAATTCCGTTAATGCCATACGATACGGGGCTATTGAAATCGGCGTAGTACGGTACAACCGATGCGAATTCCACTTCTCGAACCGTGGCAATCCGGTAACTCCTCGGAAAAACATCTGAATACTCACAAACCACTCGGTACCGATTCGAGTTTCCTTTCCGTCTCTTTACTCCCACACACATACGCAAGGTATGTTTCACATCCTTTTCACATATCTTGACGGTCATAGAAGATATTATTCGGCACTCCTTTAAATCGAGAGACTCGACTTTGACTACCTCATTATTTGCACTCCTCAAATTAATGGTTTTCCTTTTGCGATCCACCACCGTGCATCATGTACGGTCAGCCAATCCATACCAAGAATAACATCGAATTCATGAAATGGTAGAAGCATCGATCGGTAGGAAAACAGATTCTCGAATTATTAGGGGCATCTCTTGCACACTTTATCAACAAGCACGTATTGACCCAAAGGGTTTGACACTCGAATTACGAACTCGAGAGACTCAGCAGTAAAGTCTTCTTGGATGCTAAGGTTTCACATACATATGAGTGAGTAGAGCGGGGTCAATCAATGCAATCACAATAGTATCAAAGAGAGTAAAAGTACCGGTGATAACATCGGGGAGGATGCCTCCTCGTCTGCGCGGATGGCATATGCTCTAGCGAGAGCACGGGTCTCGGATCGGACGGTAGATTAGAGGCTCCTCTCGATTACCACCCCTACCTCCAGAGATTCTCGGGGCCTACCTCCACCGTCGTTCCACTAGGTCTTGCACCTTGCGTCTTATTCCTCTCATCTAGCTCGTGCAATCTCTAATGAAGTGGTCCTTGAACCGCATCCATAACAGCCCTATTAATGACTTACCCCAACATTCACCTAGGTGTCGTCTTCCACATTGGGGGCATTCAGTCTCTCTTGACGATTATTGCCCACACTAGCTATCAAGTAGCTCTGAGTCCGTCGATGGTCGGGTTCTAATGGAAATTCCTTGATCGTCCTCGACTTCATGGTGTCCTCCCCGAACCTCTTTATAGCCGAGAACGGAGCTTTACTCGTCGATCTTTTACGGTAATCTCTTGCTTCAAATTCAGCCTTCTTCTTCTCCTTCCCAAGTTCTTCCGCCTTGCGAGCTCGTTCGACTAGTGTCACGAACTCCTTTATCTCCAAAATTCCCACTAGTAACTTTAACTCTTCATTCAATCCTTCTTCAAATCTTTTGCACATCGCAACCTCATCAGCCACACACTCCAGAGCATACCGACTAAGTCTTACGAACTCATGTTCGTATTCGATCTGATCATCCGGCCTTGCTTGAGTTCCAAGAATTCCTTACGCTTCGATCGATGAACCGTTGACTAATGTATTTCTTTGAAATTGGATTGGAAGAAATCCCAAGTAACTCGTTCATTTGGGACTATGGAAATTAAAGTCCTCCACCAATAGTAAGCGAGTCTCATAACAAGGATATAGCACACTTAAGACATTCGTCGGTGTGCATGACGATTCATCTAACACTCTAATGGTGTTATCGAGCGAACTTCGGCCTTTTCGGCATCATCAAGAACTATGGCCTTGAACTCCTCGGCCCACGCTTCCTAATCAAGTCCACGGTGGTTTACTCAGCCTCACAGGATCGATGAATCGGAGGCATTGCGGGCTCTTGGGGTGGAGTGTTTAAATTCGGAATGGTTGGACAGCGGGTTGGTTCGGGCATATTATGCGACCCACTCATTCATCATAGTGAAGAAGGCTTGTTTCGCCTTCATTTTGATTATTCGCGGATGATCGAGGCTCAACAGTGAGTCCCTTGCGCAGGAGCAGCCGCTACACTTTCAACGTCATCCGCCAAGGGTCTCTCTACCCGGGTTCCATCGCTAATTAAAACAAAAATTTCAACCGTCAAGTCATCACATTATTAAGCACTATCAATTTGGCATGTATAGCTAGACTCACACGCGCTATGGTAGTCCTAGAACCGACTAAACCATAGCTCGATACCAATAAAATTGTAACACCTAACTCGTGGCGGCGCGCGTGTCGGACACGAGGGGTTAACGAGACAAATCCTCTTAAAGTACCGACCAATTTGGCATTTCTGGACAGGCTGGAAAACTGCATCACCGTCGCCTTAAAATCATATCTCGAGTTCCAAAACTCGGAAACTGGTTTCGTAAATTTTCCCTGAATTTAGACTCATATACCCATCCATGGATTTATTTTTAGAATTTTTGGTTGGGCCAATTGGTACAGTTTATTAGTTAAAGTCACCCATGTTACAGGGATCTACTGCTCTGACCTCCGCGCATTACAACTTGAATATCTTTCTGTACAGGGATTTAATACTGGTGCCGTTTGTTTCTAATGAAACTACACTCAAAATGGAATCTGTACATATAAGGAATGACTCCTAATTATTTCTGGATAATTTATGGTAAATTTTCAAAGTCGCGACAGGGGACCCAGAAATCATTCTGGCCCTGTCTCACGAGAACTTTAATATCTCCCAGTATACTGCTCATATGGTCGTTTCGTTTCGTCCATATAAAAATAGATTCATCAAGGATCAGTTCCATAATTTACTCACTATTTAATTCTACTTATACTATTTTTAGTGATTTTTCAATCTCACCTCACTGCTGCTGTCCGCAACAGTTACTGCAGTAGACTATGCCAATTTCATGAATTTTTCCTTGGCCTTAATCATCCATCATACATGACACAAATTATGGCCACCTTAACAAAATTTGAGTTTCTAAGACTCGTGGCTATAGGTTCTAGCATCCCACTCGACGACCACATAGGCCATTTTCACATGGCTTAAAGTTTACAATCCCACAAATCGACAAAATATAATAGCCTATACATGCCAAATGTTCTTCAACGACAAAAAAGTAATACCACAAGATTTCAGCCGGTGTGATGACTTCAACGACGGTTCCGAGCACACACAAGATCGAGTCCCAAGTGACCTAAAATGGGTGACAAGAAAACACTGAGTGAGTTTACAACTCAGTAAGTCATAAGCATTCGTCAATCCACTGATAAAATTACTACTACATGTACAACAAATGAAACTAGGTACTCGTCCATATCGAGTCCATACCATAATACCTCGAACCTTTCGGTCCAATCTCGTACCAATTCATACATCCACATTTCATATTCTACACAACAAGATAATCAAGCATTTTACACATTAACTCAATTTCCAGCACAACCATACAATTTCAATCATCACATAGATTTAAGGCTTACCGAATTCAACCCCAAGCATGAACGTATTACCTATTCGTCATGAGCTCGAGGTACTTACCGATCCGCTGTCCATACTCAACTCGATGGAGACACACCTCCATATATATAGAGTACGCACACACAGTGCTTAATACTCGATTTCGCACACTTAGTGCCATGCGATTTAGGCCCGCACACACGTGCCATGCCCTTCGAGCTCGCACACTTAGTGCCATATATTTCCAGCATGCACACTTAGTGCCATATATTTCCAGCACGCACACTTAGTGCCAATCTCGTCACCATACACACGTATTGCCCGCACACTTAGTGCCAAAGCAAACTTTCTACACATTTCACTATTTCTTTTACATTCAACAATTGTCATCACTCCATACACATACATTTTCATTTATATTTATATATCATCCCATTAAACACAATTGCATAAATTTTACAATCATTTAAGCAATATCAAATCGTGCTTAATGACTTACCTCGTGTTGGGTAAAATAGTTCCAAGTCGGCTACTCGATGACCTTCGCCTTTCCCTTGCTTGATTCTCCTCCTTTGACTCCTTGAGCTTGATCAATAAATCAACTAGTTTAACCATCTTGCTAAACATTTATAATTTAACTACACATGCATATGTATGCTTGTATATTCGCAACCGTCCTCACTAATTACCCATTTAGTCGATTATACACATAATTAAAGGTAACATCACGATTAGATTTAACACCATCTTTATACTCAATTAGATGGCGAATGTATGTATATATATACAATGTCAACTATAACATCTTTTAAACACCTAATTTCATCTCATGAACATTTAATCAAATTTTCCTAATCTAGCATATATTTTCACATCTATTTGTAACATCATGTAATTTCACATACAACTACAATTAACCAAGCTCTTCATCCAATCATGCTCTCATGTTCGGTCATCCATATCTATACTAGCCATAACAAAATAATTTCTAAGTTTTAACACAAGCACAACACTTTAGTACCATGGCCGAACACTTCATGCCTCATCATCACAACATCAAAACCCCAACCGCATCATTCCTATCACCGAGACTATGGTTCGCACCTTAGCTTCCCACATTCTTCTCATAACCCCTCATAGTTCATTCGGCCACCCATCATTCAACCAATAAAATTTCCTAGCAACCCCTATGGCCAAGCACACACACACACGCACACTTACATCTCAACTCATAATACCAAAAAAAATCACATACTATCCAAACTATCTTAAACAATCAAAGAGTTCCCCCCCCCCTTTTTCCATAGCCTAATGTTTCATTCCCCCAACATTATTCAACATTTTTGCATGGCTAAACAAGAACCATGATCGTTCACCCACAACAAGTAAACATCTTACAAGTTAACACAATGTACTAACCTCCTTAAGGCTTCAAGTGACCAAATTCTCCCTCCTTCCTTCCTTCTAGCCGCCAAGTTCAACAAAGAGAGAACTCTCTTTCCTCCCTTTCTCTCCCTCACTCACGGCAATGGCAAAGGTAAGGATGAACATTCCCCCTTTTTCTTTTCTTATTTTATTCCCCTTTACTTTTTAATTCCTTTCTTTATTCTAGCTTGTCTCCCATTACCCAATTTCTCATTATAAAATCTAAGGCAAACAAATACATTGCCCATCCTCCATCTATCTTGGCCGGCCACCATAAGGAAATTTGGCAATTTGACATGCAAATCCAAGCATTTTCTAATATGTATCAATAGGCCACTTTACAATTAGCCTAGCACATTTCTCAATTTCCTCACATAAGTCCTTTCTAATAAATTTCACCTACAAATGACGAAATTAAGGCACTAAATTTTCACATATGTATATTCATGCACAATAAACATAGAAAATAATAATTAATAAATTTTGTGTCTCGGTTTTGTGGTCCCGAAACCACATCCCGACTAGGGTCAATTTTGGGATGTCACAGGAACCTCAAATTACTAGGGCGCATTTCTTACACACTTTGTCAACAAGCACGTAACGACCCAAGGGATTTGACACTCGAATTACAAACTCAGTAGACTCAATAGGTAAAGTCTTACTGGATGCTAAGGTTTCGCATATATAAGAATGAGTAGAACCAGGGTCAATCAAAGCAATCACATATGTATCAAAGAGAGTAAAAGTACCGGTAATAACATCTGGCGAGGAAGCATCCTCGCGTGCGCATATGGCATAAGCCCTAGCAGGAGCACGAGCCTCAGATCTGGTGGTAGCATCTCTAGATCCTCTCTGACTGCCTCTAACATTGCCCGTATTCCTAGATGGTCTACCTCGAGCAGTGGTAGCACCCGGTTTCCCACTCTGATTTACATTCTGTTCAGACAATCTCGGGCAATCTTTGATAAAGTGGTCGGTGACCAAGCACTTGTAACAGAGCGGTCATGGAACCTACAACTCCCGAATGCCATTTACCACAATCTGGCATTCTCTCTGTCTCGACGGTCATTTCCAACATCTGGCGATCGAAGTGACTCGTGTGCTCACGGGGTCGATCGCGATCTCTAGAAAAGCCAAGTGTCCCTAGACCGCCCAAGCCATCTCTAAATTTCTTCGATGGCGGTGGGAAGGGCTTCCCAAGACCTCTTACTGAAACTCCCTTGCTCCCACCTCACTTTTCTTTTCTCCATCTTGAGCTCCTCGGCCTTGCAAGCTCGCTCAACAAGTACCACAAATTCTCGGTTTCCAAGATGCCAACATACGACTTTATATCATCATTTAGTCCATCCTCAAACGCTTACACATTACGGCTTCGAGGAAATGCATTCTCGTCGTGCATCGGCTAAGCCTCACAAGTTTTCGTTCATAGTCGGTAACCGACATGGAACCTTGTTTGAGTTCAAGAAATTCCTTCCGTTTTTGGTCAATGAATCTTTGACTGATATACTTCTTCCGAAACTCGGTTTGGAAGAACTCCCAAGTTACTTGCTCTCTGGCACAACAAGTCAACGTATTCCACCAATAGTAGGCGTAATCACGTAGCAAGGAGATAGTACACTTTAGGCACTCATCGGGTGTGCAAGATAGCTCATCAAGTACCCGAATAGTGTTGTCCAACCAAAATTCAGCTTGCTCGGCATCATCGCTGTCCGTAGCCTTAAATTCAGTAGCCCCGTGTTTTCGGATTTTATCAACTGGGGGCTTATTTGACCTTATTTGGTCAGTTGCCAGAGGTATTGTAGGTGCGGGGGTTGTGTTTGTCGGGAATGGAGGTTGTGGAACAGCCGTATTAGTTCGAATGTATTGATTGAACCAATCATTCATCACGCTATAGAAAGCTTGTCTAGCTTCATCATTCGGATTACTAGCATTAGGTTGAGAGTCCACCAGCGCTGTCCCTTGTGCGGGAGCAGGCGCTAAACTCTCAACATCATCAGCTACCGCTCGGTCGGGATCGGGATCCATTACTATAAATAAACACATTTGCAAATGTCAGAAATCACCACACTATCAAATAATCACATAAAATGGCATGTATAGCTAGACCCAAACGCATTACGGTAGTCCTAAAATCGACTAAACCGTAGCTCTGATACCAATAAAACTGTAACACCCCGTACCCAAGACCGTCGCCGGAGTCGGACACGAGGGGTTAACGGGCTTAATCCACTTACTTGCACAGTTCATTTTAAAAATTTCTAGACAGCCGGCTAACTGTGTCACTGTCACCTTAAAAATCATATTTTGAGTTTCACAACTCAAAAATCAGTTTGGTGATTTTTCCCTGAAACTAAACTCATATATACATCTACAAATATTTTTCTAGAATTTTTGGTTGGGCCAATTAGTACAGTTTATTAGTTAAAGTCCCCCATGTTGCAGGGATCGACTACACTGACCTTTGCGCATTATGACTTGGATATCTCCCTGTACAGGGCTTCAATACTGATGCTATTTGTTTCTACAGAAATGAGACTCAAAAAGGAATCTGTACATATATGACATGACTTCTAATTATCTCTGGTCAATTTATAATGAATTTCCAAAGTCGGAACAGGGACTCCAGAAGCTGTTCTGGCCCTGTCTCACGAAAACTTAAATATCTCTTAACATACTGTTCATATGATCGTTTCGTTATTTTCCTATGAAAATAGACTCGTCAAGGTTCGTTTACATAATTTATTAACTATTTAATTCCATTCCTACTATTTTTAGTGATTTTTCACATCCACGTCACTGCAGCTGTCAGCATCTGTCTTTAAGGTAGGCTTTACCTATTTCATAGTTCCCATGATTCAACTAGCCCTTTTACATAAATAGCACAAAATATGATCATGATTAACCATCCCAATGGCTAATCGTTTCCAAAAATTTCCATACCTCTTAATGAACAACATACAATGATTATAATACCATGCCCAAAGTGTACTTAAGCCATTTTCGCATGGCTATCCAAATTTACACAAAACCGAAAGGTACATGACCTACAAGAAAAGGGTAGTCCTATACATGCCATTTCAAAGTTCAACCAAAATAGTATACCAAGAAGGAGCTTTGATAGTGTGGGTGACTTCGACTTCAAAATCCCGAGTCCGATAGCTGAAGAACCAAAATCTATAAAACAGAGAATCAAAGAAACGGAGTAAGCATTTAATGCTTAGTAAGTTTGAGCCACGAATTTAGATACAACCAAAGTGTAGCATTCATGTAGCTAAACAGATAAGTTCATATGCACAAATTCTCAATGTCATACTTACTTCACATTACCACCACTTATAATCATACACAAAGATCAACTTAGCCAAAGGCTGGTAGCTCATTTATCAACTGAGCGAATACTTATTTGTAAGGGATCAACTAATTCAAAGCATAAACGAACATAGCTCATTGCTGGGATTTACGAGCGTATTAACTGAAATTTTACAGCAAGATTGCTCATTCCCAAATCACGTACCTTCGGAATTTAACCGAATATAGCTACTCGTTCAAATGCATTCGGGACATAGCCCGGTTATAGTAACTTGCACAAATGCCTTCGGGACTTAGCCCGGTATAATAACTTGCAGAAACGCCTTCGGGACTTAGCCTAGATATAGTAGCTCATACGAATGCCTTCGGGACTTAGCCCGGATATAGTAGCTCGCACGAATGCCTTCGGGACTTAGCCCGGAATTAGCCACTAGCTCAAATAATCTCGGGACTTAGCCCGGTTATCATCCGAACATTTATGCACATATCAATAAGTCATGACACATCTAATTCATTTTCATAATTAGAATTCAAACACAAGCCACGTATTAAGCATTCCCATTTCGGCTCACTAGCCACATACAAACAGCATGGTTTAGTTTGCTTTATAACACGATCTCTATGCACATACGGCTACCCGTCATCCGTATAGACTAATTAACTCAACATATAATTCAAGTAAAAGTCATCATATCACTGTATATTTGTTATGCTCATACATTATGACTTAATCAAATCATAAACTAAGTCTCATTGCTCGAAAACTTACCTCGGATGTTGTCGAATGATTTCGATGGATATTCGACCACTTTTTCCTTCCCTTTATCGGATTTAGTTCCCCTTTGCTCTTGAGCTTAATTTAACAAATAAATCGATTTAATCATTTGAGTATCAAAAAGAGGAACTCAAGGTACTTAGCCCATATATTCATTAGACATTAAAGTCACATATGTACGAAATCATGAATCTAACTCAACACAATAGTCCACACTCTCTTTTAGCCGATTATCTAAGCCAAGATAAGGAATCAATATGCTTGCCTCTAACCGAATACATGCACACCAATCCATCTCATGTGGCCGAATATGCATGTCTATGTTGAGGCCAATTATATACTTAATACCACACATAAATGGCATACATTTTACTAACTAATGCATTACATATTGTAACTCAATACGCATCTATCATTTACTCCATAACCGAAACATCATCATATGTAAATATATACCTTGAGATAGTATATATGTCATACCAATACATCATGTGCAAACATATATATATATATATATGTGCAAGAGCCGAATCACAAGTTGGTTATAACCAAATATAAACATATATCCAAAACACAAATCTTACCTATCATGCAATAAGCATAAATCATACTTATGGATATACCATGGCCGATACTTCCAACAACACCAAATAAAATATACTTCATGGATCTAAGGTAGACCCAAGAAAGGAACTCATAATCATCAAGATGTAAGCAAACCACCATTGTTCATCTAGATTTAGCATGAAACACAACCATCACCCTTATTAATCTCCATAGCGAAACCTTACTTATTCCAAAATCACAATTTCAACATGGTTTACCAACAATAATTTGATATCTCACTCAAAATCAACTAGGATTTCAAGAACTAGTATCAACTTCCTTACCTTAATATCGACCTAAGATGACCGATTGCTTCACTCCTTTCTTCCTCCTCTCAATTCGGCCAAGAAGAACCAAAGAACACAACTTGTTTTCCTTCTTCCTTAGAACTTTTAGCCAAAAGAAGTGAAAATGATGGACACTTTTTTTTCTTCTTTCCCTCAACTCACGACAATGGAAACAATCACACACATCCTTTCTTTTTTTTTTTTGTTTCTCATCGTCTCGACACTAATATTTTATTGCCCATGCTTTTTATTTTATTACTCCTTACATAATGCACTACCCCAACATGTTTATGACATGTTTTTAGCCATAACATTTTGTCCACCCATGCTCATGGCCAGCCACTACATATTAGGGGGGAAAATTGACATGCAAGTCCTCCCTTTTGATTACATGCACTATTAGATCCTTATAGATTAGCCTATCACATTTCAAAAGTGTCACACAAGTCCTATGTACTCCATTCACATGCAATTAACTAAATCGAAGCTTAAAAATTTTTGCACATTCATATTCACATATTTTAGACAATAAATATCACATTCAAATAATTTGGTGACTCAGTTTAGCGGTCCCGAAACCGCTTTCCGACTAGGGTCACTTTAGGACTATCACATTTGTGATGTTATATGTTAAAATATGAAAGCTTGATGTTTGGTTTAAATGTTTTGTCTTTGGATTTTTGATAAATTTGAGTAATTTGGGCTAAGTTGTAAAAATGTTATTTTTGAGGGACTAAAATGTGAAATAAAAGAAATGTATGGACTTGTATGAGAGCTATGAAAATTCAGTTTTGTGTAAGCAAATTGTCTGTATTTTTTGATTTTGTGAATTGGGAACTAAAATGCCAAAATGTGAAAATGTGAGGGCTAGTTTGTAAAATGCCTTAAATTTGTGTTTGTGGATTGTTTTGAATGAATGTGTGATTAAATAAGTTAAATTTGAATTTATTTAGACCGGGAGCTAATGAATACAGAATTAGATCGGGGAAATTCAAAATTCGTCAAGTAACCAATTTCATCTGTCCGAATCCCTACGAGGTAAGTCGATATACAAATAAGCTTGTTTGAATTGAATTATTATTATTCATTTGATATTGAATTGTGATGAATGAATGTCCGAGCTAATTATGTGCTATCTGAGAAAGTATCGACAAAGTTCTAACGTATTAAAAGCCCCGTACGAACATTAGGAATAGTTAGGATACATATGTCATGATATAGGGTTCTGATATGTGTTAATGTGTAAGACTACGTCTAGGACATTGGCATCGCTTCTGTTTTACGTGTAAGACCATGTCTGGGACATTGGCATCGTATCTGATTTAGTGTAAGACCCTGTTTGGGACAATGGCATCGATGTTTGATTACATGTAAGAACACGTCTAGGATGTTGGCATTGTTTATGCTTTCTGATCTATCCGCGTATCCTAATGTTTCCGAACAGTTTAAATAGGCATTCCGAGATAACGAATAACTATGTGAAATGTTATATTTGACTCTGGTATGTTTGCTCTGTATAGCTTATTTGAGAATGAAAGGTATGTGTATGAATATGAAATTTGGTTTAGAATTTGTCTTCAAAGTATAAATGATTTGATGATGTTTAATTGCTTTCAATGATATGTTTATTTGTATATGGCTTACTAAGCTTTTGAAAATTACTTTATGTGTGTTTGCATTGTTTTATAGATTTCGAAGCTACTGTGAGCTCGAGGATCGATGAGGATTGTCACCACACTATTGAATCTCATTTTGGTACCTTTTTGAAAATGTATTTAGTAAAGTATGGCATGTATAGTCTAGAAGTATTTTGGATAGGTTTTGTAATGTTTATATTTAGCCAAGTGATATGGCTTGATATGGTTGTGTTTATGTTTTGATTTTGGTATATGAAATGTGATGCAAAATGTTCTATTTGATGTGTTCATGTATGGCTTAGAGAAATGGTAAGTTTGGTAAGTTTTGCTATGAGATTTGGTTATGAGTTTAGAGATTATGAAACCATATGTTTTGATATGATTTGGTCTTATGTTTTGGCACAATTAAGCTGAGTTTATAAGCATGTAAATGATTGATAATGTTATGGCATAAATGTTGTATGGATTGGTATGGATTTTGGCTAAAATGGTTGTGCAATTATGCTTGTTTCTTTGCTTGTAGGGTGACCCAAATTGGGGTGGCAAATTGGTTATTCAAATGGCCTATTTTTGTCCACACGGGCAAGGACACGGGCGTATGTCTCCGCCGTGTGCGACACATGGCTATGTTGCACGGCCGTGTGTCCCCTAGGGCACCCTATAATTGTAAGTCAGGCTCAAGCACGGCCAAGGCACACGGGCATGTGGCTAGCCGTGTAGCCCAAGTCAGATTCGACCACGGCCAAAACACACGGGCTTGTCTTATGGCCTTGTGAACAAGTCGGTATGCATGCCCTGTTTTAACAAGGTCTAGACACACGGGCGTGTCTAAAGCCGTGTGAGGCACACGGCCTGTTCACACGGGCATGTGACCTGTACTTGTTTGAGAAATGTTTAAGTTTAGAAAAATTTTGTATGCATTCGGTTTAGTCCCGACCCCTTTCAAAAACATGTTTAAAGTCTCGATGACCTATAAAGGGACTCTATATTGATGATCAATCTTTAATGCTTCAATGCTTATGAAATGAATGTTAATGTTCCAATTTTGTCCGGTAATTCCTTTAACCCTAGTTTGGAAATAGAAACAGTTTAGGGGTGTTACACAACCATTTTGCAAAATAGTCCCCTCATTAGCTAGATTATGCTGCAAGGGTCCTAAAAATGAAAAAATCATAAAAAAAGCTATCTAAGTCACTTACTTGTATGGGATATAAGTGGCTGATATTTTTGAGCTTCCAAAACCCCTTATTTTCTTGTATTTTTGGTGGAGAAGAAGATGAGAAAATATGATATCATTCTCTCTGTAACACCCCGAACCCGTGACCGTCGCCGGTGTCGGACATGAGGGGTTAATGGGCCAAATCTTCTCAAGGTACCAACCAATTTGGCATTTCCAGACAGGCTGGAAAACTGCGTCACTGTCGCCATAAAAATCATATCTCGAGTTTCGAAACTTGGAAACTGATTCCGTAAATTTTCCCTGAATTTATACTCATATATTTATCCATGGATTTATTTCTAGAATTTTTGGTTGGGCCAATTGGTACAGTTTATTAGTTAAAGTCACCAATGTTACAGAAGTCGACTACACTGACCTTCGCGCGTTAAAACTTGAATATCTCTCTGTACAGGGCTTTAATACTGGTGCCGTTTGTTTCTAATGAAACTAGACTCAAAATGGAATCTGAAAATATAAGGCATGACTTCTAATTATTTCTGGATAATTTATAGTAAATTTTCAAAGTCATGACAGGGGACCCAGAAACCGTTCTGGCCCTGTCTCACGATAACTTTAATATCTCTCAATATACTGCTCATATGGTAGTTTCGTTCCATCCATATTAAACTAGATTCATCAAGGTTCAATTGCATAATTTATTCACTATTTAATTCTACTTATACTATTTTTAGTGATTTTTCAATCTCACCTCACTGCTGCTGTCCGCAACAGTTACTGCAGTAGACTATGCCAATTTCATGAATCTTTCCTTGGCCTTAATCATCCATCAAACATGACACAAATTATGGCCACCTTATTAAAATTAAAGTTTCTAAGACTCGTGGCTATAGGTTCTAGCATCCCACTCGGCGACCACATAGGCCATTTTCACATGGCTTAAAGTTTACAACCCACAGTTCAACAAAATATAATAGCCTATACATGCCAAATGTTCTTCAACAACGAAGACAATACCAAAATATTTCAGCCGGTGTGATGACTTCAACGACGGTTCCGAGCACGCAACAATCGAGTCCAAGAGACCTAAAATGGGTGACAAGAAAACACCGAGTGAGTTTATAACTCAGAAGTCATAAGCACTTTACAATTATCCATTAGCTAAATTCATCACAAAGTGAAACAATGAAACAAGGCTAGGTACTTCATCCATATCGGAACTATACCATAATTCCTCGGACCTTTCGGTTCAATCTCATACCAAGCCATACATCCACATTTCATATTTATACGATAAGATATTTGAGGCATTTTCACACACTAACTCATTTTCACCACAATCACACAATTGCAATCATCACATAGATTTAAATCTTACCAAGCTCAACCCCGAGCATGAACATATTGCCTATTCGTCATGAGCTCAAGGTACTTACCCGATTCGCTGTCCGGGATTAACTCGATAATGTCGCACACTCGAGTGCCAATTGTAATACAAGAGCATATAGTGAATCCGCACACTTAGTGCTATATATTTTAGCTCGCACACTTAGTGCTATAGAATCAAACTCGCACACTTAGTGCTGTACAATTTTAAACCCGCACACTTAGTGCCAATCTTGTCACCGTGTCCATTTATACCCGCACACTTAGTGCTGTGACCAATACCTTATGCATTTTGCTGCCTTTATACATTCAACAATGGCATCATTCCATACACATACATTTTCATTTACACATCAATTCATTAAACACAATTGCATATATATTATGATCATTTAAATCAATACCAAATATATGCTTAATGACTTACCTCGGATGTTGTCGCACGTTTTCAATGGCTATTCAATTACTTTGTCTTTCCCCTTGTCCAACTTTGATCCTTTGAGTTCTTGAGCTAGTTCACACAAATTTAACTTATTAAAACCTCATTATGCTAGCTTATGGCGAATATGACAAGGAGTTTAAATGGTCATATGACCACCCTTTTGCTTGGATACACATTGGTCATGCACATTTTATATTACATCAAGCAATTCAATACAATTCATTCAAGCATCAAGGAAAAGCTAAGGCCCTCAATAGGCTACCTAAGGCGAATATACACATCAACATATGTATTCGTTCATGTGGCGAACATACACATTCATGTTAAGGCCGATTTCCACACTTGATACATTCAACAAGTAAGGTCGCTTGTATCGACTTAACACCAATTTGATTCAAATTCACAACTAGGCTAGTATGCATATATACACTAGTAAATCAAACACTAACATTTGTACTTCACCTTACTAGCACTTCTCATTCAAATGACATGAACAACGAACATAGTTTCCTTTTATTTCCTACCATGGCCAAATGCCATACAACACCATACCATGCATCATTACAAGCTTTACCTTTAGCATGCAAATAACATCCACAAATCCACCTTAGTTGAACCTTAACTCATCTTCATGCCTCACCACCACAACATCAAACATCAAACATCAATGATACCAAGAAGACAACACCCATGGCGAATATCATCCCCATTTCATGGTAAAGGTTTAGACCATGGGTTAGGTGGAACTCAAACTATCAACTAAAAAATGCATAAATCTCATGGATAACATCAACATACCTTAGTCTAGCAAACTCCCATGGCTGATTTTCTCAAGCTTCCCCTTTCTTCTTAGTACATTCGCCAAGCAAGGAGAAAATGAGAGAATGAACATTTTTTTCTTTCTTTCTTTGTTTTGTTTCTCTCATGTACTGCAGGGGGGGAAGCATCCACACACTTTTTTTTGTTATCATCATTTTCTTTTTCCATTTCTTTAATGCTAACTTTCTTAATTTATTGTTTCCTACATGCATCACTAGTCTAACATGTTGGAGACATGTTTCCACCCATAGTATGGCCGGCCATCATGCTTCATTTTGGCTAATTTGACATGCAAGGACAACACTTTCCCACATGTATTAATAGGCCACCTTACATTTGCCTAGCACATTTCTAAATTTTCTCACATAAGTCCTATTTGATAAAAATTCACTTACAATTAACAAAATCCAAACATGAAATTTTCACACATGCATATATACATATAATGAGCATCAATTATGATGGTTAATTATTATTATGACTTCGGTTTAGTGGTCCCGAAACCACTTTCCGACTAGGGTCAATTTAGGGATGTCACAACTCTCCCCACTTAAGAAATTTTCGTCCCGAAAATCTTACCCAGTAAATAGGCTCGGTATCGCTCTTTCATAGAGTCCTCAAGTTCCCAAGTGGCTTCTTCCATTCCGTGTTTATGCCACAACACCTTCACTAACGGGATTTTCCTATTGCGCAACTCTTTTACTTCACGCCTCATAATGCGAACGGTTCCTCTTCATAGCTCAAATTAGGTGAATCTCAATCTCGGATGGAGCAATTACGTGCGATGGATCGAGACCTATATCGTCAAGCATCGAGACATGAAAAACGTTGTGAATCCTTTCGAGCTCGGGGCAAAATTAATCGATATCGCATCGCCCAACTCGTTCGGATACTTCATATGGCCCGATGAACCTCGGACTCAATTTGCCCTTACGACCAAATCTAAGCACCTTCTTCCAAGGTGAAACTTTGAGAAAGACCTTGTCTCCAACACGATATTCAATATCTTTTCTTTTCAAATCCGCATCGACTTTTGGCGATCCGGCGACTTTCAAACTTTCACGAATTACTCGAACTCTTTGCTCGGCATCCTTAACCAAATCAACCTCAAGAATTTACCTTCACTAAGTTCACCCGAATAATGGGGTACGGCATTTACGAATCGTATAAAGCCTCGTAAGGCGCCATCTTAATACTTGATTGAAAGCTATTGTTGTAGCGAATTCAATCAAAGGCGATACTGCTCCCATGAACCACTAAACTCAAGGATACAACATCTCAACATATCCTCGAGTATTTGAATTATCCGTTCGGATTGACCATCGGTTTGGGGTGAAAGGCGGTCTGAAATGCAACTTGGTACCCAAAGCTTCTTGCAACTTCTTCCAAAATCGCGAGGTAAATCTCGGATCTCTATCCGACACGATGGAAATAGGCACCCGTGTAATCTCACAATCGAGAAACGTACAATTCGGCTAGTTTGTCCATTGAAAAATCCGAACGTACGGGGATAAAGTGAGCCGACTTAGTCAGTCTATCGACAACGACCCAAATCGCATCCTTCTTACTCACTGACAATGGCGGTCCGGATACAAAGTCCATTGTGACTCGATCCCATTTCCACTCGGGTATCGTGATCGGTGAAGTAATCTCAAGGCACTTGATGTTCCGCTTTCACTTGTTGACATATTAAACATCTCGAAACAAAATCGAGATGTCTCGTTTCATACCATGCCACCAAAACCGACGTTTCAAATCGTTGTACATCTTCGTACTCCCCGGGTGGATTGCCATTCGACTACAATGGGCTTCCTTCAAAATTATTGGAATAAGTTCCGAATTCTTTGGAACACACAGACGACTTCGAACCTCAAACAATCGTCATCATCGATTTGAAATTCGAGTCCTTGTTCTAACACACTCATCCCGTTTTGCAACCAACTCATCGTCGACTTTACGAGCTTCACGAATTTGACGTATCAATAATGGTTTGGCTTTCAATTCAGCTACTAACACATTGTCGGGTAGGATAGACAAGTGTACATTCATCGCTCATAAAAGCAAGCAAAGATTTCGGCTTAAGGCATCCGCAACCACATTAGCCCTTCCCGGTGATAATCAATGACGAGCTCATAATCTTTTAACAACTCGAGCCATCGCTTTGTCGCAGATTTAAGTCTCTTTGGGTCATCAAATATTTGAGACTTTTGTGATCCGAATACACATGGCACTTCTCACCAAATAAGTAATGTCGCCATATCTTTAAGGCGAATACGATGGCGACCAATTCGAGATCATGGGTCGGATAATTTTTCTCATGTGGCTTTAATTGCCTCGGCGCATAGGCCACAACTCGCCCTTCTTGCATCAATACGCAACCCAACCCAAGTAGGGATGCGTCACTATAAATGACAAACTCTTTTCCCGATTCGGGTTGCACTAGAATTGGGGCTTCATCAAATAAGCTTTCAGGTTGATCGAAACTTTTCGACATTTCTCCGTCCATTCGAACTTAACATCCTTTTGGAGTAAGCCGTCATTGGCGTGGCTATCGTCGAGAAACCTTTACAAATCGTCGGTAATAACCGCAAGCCCCAAAAAGCTCCTAACTTCGTAACATTCCTTGGTGGTTTCCAATCGACTATGGCGAAATTTTGTTCGGTCCACCGACACCGTCACGGACACCACGTGCCCCAAAAAGCTAACCTCTTTCAACCAAAATTCACATTTATGAACTTTGCGTATAATCGCTTATCTCGTAAGATTTGCAACACTAGCCTCGGTGTTCAAGATGTTCGGTTTCATCTCTCGAATAGACCAAAATGTCATCGATAAATACAACTACTGAACCGATCCAAGTATGGCCTCAAAATTCTATTCATTAAATCCATAAACACCGAGGGCATTAGTGAGCCCAAACGGCATCACCAAGAATTCGTAGTGACCGTACCTCGTTCTAAAAGCGGTTTTGGGTATGTCCGATTCTCGACCCTCAACCGATAGTACCCGACCTCAAATCTATCTTTGAAAACACCGAGGCTCCCTTTAA
Organism: Gossypium arboreum; assembly: GCF_025698485.1. Taxonomy (NCBI): domain Eukaryota; kingdom Viridiplantae; phylum Streptophyta; class Magnoliopsida; order Malvales; family Malvaceae; genus Gossypium; species Gossypium arboreum. The sequence continues at coordinate 61,029,943 of NC_069075.1, read as the reverse complement.
TTGATCAAACAAATCGTCAATTCATGGCAATGGATATTTATTCTTTATCGTCACTTTATTGAGTTGACGATAGTCGATGCACAACCTCATGGTTCCGTCCTTCTTCTTCACAAACAATACAGTCGCCCCATGGAGAAAAACTCTCGGAGGCGAAACCTCTATCCGTCAATTCTTGCAATTGAACCTTCAATTCCTTTAATTCCGTTAATGCCATACGATACGGGGCTATTGAAATCGGCGTAGTACCCGGTACAACTTCGATGCCGAATTCCACTTCTCGAACCGTGGCAATCCGAATCGTGATGACCAAAATTGATCCTAGTCGGAAGGTGGTCTCGGGACCACAAAACCGAGGCATAAAAATAATTAAAATTTATTTTGATGCCTATAATATGTGTGCTCATGTATGACATTTTATGATGATTGATTTAGTGTTATAAGGGTGAATTCCACAAGAAAGGACTTAGTAATGAACTTTGAAAGTATGATAGGAAATGTGTGATGACTAATTAAAGCATGCATGCAAAATAATGGACTTGCATGTCAAATTCCCCCTTTATAGGTGGTGGCCGGCCATGACAAGGAGGATGGGCTAAACATGTCATGAAACATGTTTTGTTGGTGCCTTAGGGTGAAATAATAAACAAAGGTGTATGGGTGATAAAAAATGAAAAAAAAAATGTGTGTGAGTGTGGTAATCCCCCCATTGCCGTGAGTTGTAGAGAAGGAAAGAAAAAATTTTGTTCATCCTTTCTTTGAGCCAAAACTAAGGAAGAAGGAGGATTTTTGCTTCATGCTTGGTTTGGAAGAGATCTAGAAGGAGATTTGGCTAAGTTTGCATCAAGATTAAGGTATGTATGAGGTTGTGTTAGGAGTTTCATGCATGGTTTGGTTGCTAACTTGATGTGCATGTTAGCCATGGCTCAAATCTTTGTTAAGCCATGGAAATGGTATTTGGCCAAAGTTGTTATGGTGATAAAGCCATTGCATGCTAAGTGTGAAGCTTGATGATGATGCATGCAATGATGGATTGTCTACTCTTGAGTAAGATTTTGAGCTTTCTTTTGTTTTATCATGATTGAAGTTGAAAAGGAGCATGATTGTCATATTCGCCATGATGCATTCATGAGCATGGTTCATGCTTCTTGCATGTTAGTTAAAATTTGTGTTTTGGATGGCTATGGACACCTTGAAATTCGCCATGCTCATATATGTATATATATGTTTGCACATGATGTTTTGGTTATGAAGGAAGTGATGAATAAGTTTGTTTAAAGAAGAAGATGTTGAAGAATAATTGTGAAATTGTAAGCACATTCTGCCTAGCACACATATGAGTGCTTGATGCTATATTGTAAGTTTTGAGCTACAATATGCAAAGCATTAACTAGTAAAATGCATGCTGTTTTTGTGTGGTATTAAGTGCATAATTGGCCTCAACATGGACAAGTATATTCGGCCTTGGGTAGCCTATTGAAGGCCTTAGCTTTTCCTTGATGCTCGAATAAATTGTATTGAATTGCTTGATGTAGTATAAAATGTGCATGACCATTGTGTATTCAAGCTAAAGGGTGGCCATATGACCATTTAAATTCCTTGTCATATTCGCCATAAGCTAGCACAATGAGGTTTTGATAAATTGAATTTGTTTGAATTAGCTCAAGAGCTAAGAGGGCCACAATTGGACAAGGGAAGGAAAAAGTAATCGAATAGCCGTAAAAGCCGCTCGACAACATCCGAGGTAAGTCCTCAAGAAGTGACCTTACTTGAATTATGTGGAATGAAATATGGATGTATTGATTATTGATTTATGTGTGTATGAGTATTCGAATGATACCCGGCTAAGTCCGAAGGTGATTATGTTAGTGATTATAATTGTGTTTGAGCCTTAGTAACGAAAATAAATATGTATCTCCAATGATTATTGATGTATGTGTGCATGAGAAATTGAATGATATCCGGGCTAAGCCCCAAGACAATTATGCTGGAAATTATAACCGGTTAAGACCAAGGCAATTGTGCTAGTGGCTACATCCGGCTAAGACCCAAGGCATTCGTATGAAGTCATTCTATCCGGCTAAGACCAAGGCATTTGTGCAAATCGTGATATCCGGGTTAAGTCCCGTAGGCCTTGGTGCGGGTTACCATAACCGGCTATGTCCCAAGGCGATTGATCGAGTAGCGACATCCAGTTAAACTCGAAGGTATGTGATTTGAAAATTATAAGCTTGCTGGAAAATTTCAACTAATGCACTTGTGAAATTTCCCAATGACAAGGTAAGTGCGGTGTGTGCTTTGCGCTAGGAGTAAGAGCGTGAATATCCGCTCCTATGATGGAACGAGTTATCGGCCTTAATGAAGCCGTTATTTGTGTATGAACATAAGAGTTGGGATGGTGAAGTAAGTATGATTATGTGAATGTGCATTAATGAAATGATGCATTTAACTATGTGAATGTATTGCTGTAATTAGAGTTGATTATATTCCTTGAGACTTACTAAGCATAAAAATGCTTACTCCGCTACTTTGGCTCTCGCTTTCTAGATTTCGCCGATAGCAATCGGATTCGGGATCGTTGAAGTCAAGTCATCCACACTATCAAGCCCCCATTTTGGTATAAATTCTTGGCTGAACTTGAAATGGCATGTATAGGACTACCCTTGTTGGTTTAAATATGTTATGATGTATATGTATACGGCCATGCGAAAATGGCTCGTAATAGTGAAGTATCAACTTAAACTATTTGCGGTTTGTATATATATATATATGGTGTCATGATGTGACTATGAATTGGAAATGGAATGTTGGTCACATGATCAGCCATTGGCATGGTTAAAATGATCATATGTGGACCTATGTAAGGCAAGACTAGTTGGTTCATGGAGACTACAAAATAGGTAAGACCTACCTTAAAACAGATGCTGCCAGCTGCAGTAACGTGAATGTGAAAAATCACCAAAATTTGTAGGAATGGTATTAAATAGTGAATCAGCTATGTAAATGAACATTGATGAGTCTATTTTCATATGGACGAAACGAAATGGTCATAGGAGTTACATGTTAAGAGATATTAAAGCTATTGTAAGACAGGGCCAGAACGGTTTCTGGGTTCCCTGTCGCAACTTTAAAATTTACTATAAATTATCCAGAAAGAATTAGGAGACATACCTTATATGTACAGATTCCATTTTGAGTCTAGTTTCATTAGAAACAAACGGCACCAGCATTAAATCCCTGTACAGAGAGATATTCAAGTTATACCGCGCAAAGGTCAGAGCAGTCGATCCCTGTAACATGGGTGACTTTAACTAATAAACTGTACAAATTGGCCCGACCAAAATTCTATAAATAAATCCATGGATGGATATATGAGTCTAAATTCAGGGAAAATTTACGAAACCAGTTTCTGAGTTTTGAAACTCGAGATATGATTTTTAAGGCGACAGTGACGCAGTTTTTCCAGCCTGACTGGAAATGTCCAATGGATGGGCAAAACAAGTGAACTTGGCTTGCTAACCCTCGTGTCCGACACCGGCGATGGTCTCGGGTTCGGGGTGTTACAATTTTATTGGTATCAGAGCCACGGTTTAGTCGATTCTAGGACTACCGTGAGGTGTTTGGGGTCTAGCTATACATGCCATTAAATGATGAATCGATAGTGTGGTGATTTCTGACAATTTGACTTTGAGTTTGTTTATAGCAATGGATCCCGATCCCAACCGAGCAATAGCTGATGATGTGGAGAGTGTGGCGCTGCTCCCAAGACAAGGGACAGCGCTGGCGGACTCTCAACCTATGGCCAGCAATCCGAATGATGAGGCTAGGCAAGCCTTTTATAGTGTGATGAACGAATGGTTTAATCAATACATTCGAACTAACACGGCTGTCCCACAACCTCCATTCCCGACAAATGCAACCCTCAGACCTACAATACCTCCGTAATCGACCAAATAAGGTCAAGTAAGCCCCGATCGATAGGATTCAAAACATGGGGCCACTGAATTTAAAGCTACGGATGATGATGATGCCGAACGAGCTGAATTTTGGTTGGACAACACTATCCGGTGCTCGATGAGCTATCTTGTACACCGATGAGTGCTTAAAGTGTACCATCTCCTTGCTACGTGATTCCACCTACTATTGGTGGAGTACTCTGACTTCTGTGGTACCTAGAGAGCAAGTGACTTGGGAATTCTTTCAAACCAAGTTCCGAAAAAAAAAAAGTATATCAGTCAGAGATTCATCGACCAAAAGTGAAGGGAATTTCTTGACCTTAAGCAAGGTTCTATGTCGGTTACCGACTATGAACGAAAATTTGTGAGGCTTAGCCGATACACGCGAGAATGCATTTCGTCCGAAGCTATGTGTAAACGCTTCGAGGATGGGCTGAATGATGATATAAGGATGTTCGTTGGCATTCTCGAAATACGAGAGATCGTAGTACTTGTTGAGCGAGCTTGTAAAGTCGAAGAGCTTAGAAAGGAGAAACAAAAAGCTGATGTGGGAATTGGAGAATTCCGAAAGAGGTCCTCGGGAAAGTCTCTTCAACAGCAATCAAGAGATTTGAGATGATGTGAACCGGTCTAGAGCGCTTTGGGCTTTTCTAGACGAGGACGCGATCGACCCCTGTGACCACACGAGTCACTTGATCGCCCGATGGTGGAAATGATCGCCGAGAGAGGGCGGAGTGTCAACATTGTGGCAAATGGCATTCGGGGAGCTGTTGGTTTCGTGATCGCTCCTGCTATAAGTGTGGACCGGCCAACCACTTTAGGAAGGATTGCCCGAGGATGCTTGAACAGAATGTGAGTCAGAGTGGAAACTCGGGTGCTACCACTGCTCGAGGTAGGCCACCTAGAAATATGGGCAATGTCGGTGGCGGTCGAGAGGATCTAGAGATGCTACCATCGGATCACGAGGCTCGTGCTCTGCGAGGACTTATGCCATACGCGCACGCGAGGATGCTGCCTCTCCAGATGTCATTACCGGTGCTTTCACTCTTTTCAATACTAATGTGATTGCTTTGATTGACCCTGGTTCTACTCAATCTTATATATGTGAAACCTTAGCATCCAAGAAGACTTTGCCTATTGAGTCTCTTCGAGTTTGTAATTCGGTGTCAAACCCTTGGGTCATTACGTGCTTGTCAACAAAGTGTGCAAGAAAAGTCCCTTAGTGTTCCGAGGTTCTTGTTTCCGCGGACTTGATGCTTTTGCCGTTCGATGAATTGACGTTATTCTTGGTTTGAATGGGTTGACCATGCACTATGCGGTCGTAAATTGTAAAAGAAAGACTATCGATTTGAGGTGCGCGAATAACGAGATAATTCGGGTTAAGTCTACGGACTTAAAGGGTTGCCACCGTAATATCGCAATGTTGGCCCGAAAATATGTAAGAAAAGAGTCGCGGCGTACCTTGCGTCGTGCTCGATGACAAGGAATCGAAAAAGAAACCCGAATCTGTGTCGTGGTTTGTGAATACCCGGATGTTTTCCACGAAGAATTACCGGGTTTACCACCGTTCGGAAATAGAATTTGGCATCGAATTGGTACCGGTACCACTCCAATTTCGATAGCTCCGTATCGTATGGCACCAACGGAATTAAAGGAGTTGGAAGCTCGATTGCAAGAATTGGCGGATAGAGGTTTTGCTCGCCTCGAGTTTTTCGCCTTAGGGTGCGCCGGTGTTGTTCGTGAAAAAGAAGGATGGAACCATGCGGCTGTGCATCGATTATCGTCAGCTTAATAAAGCGATAATAAAGAACAAATATCCGTTGCCACATATCGATGACTTGTTCGATCAACTAAAGGGAGCCTCAGTGTTCTCGAAAATAGATTTGAGATCGGGCTATTATCAATTGCGAATCCGAGATTCGGACGTACCCAAGACCGCCTTGAGCGAGATATGGTCACTATGAGTTCCTAGTGATGCCGTTTGGGCTCACTAATGCCCTAACGGTATTTATGGATTTAATGAATCGGATCTTTAGACCATATTTGGATCGATTCAGTAGTCGTGTTCATTGATGACATCTTGGTCTATTCAAGAAATGAGACCGAACATGCTTTGAACACTGCGGTTAGTGCCGCAAATTTTACGGGATAAGCAATTATATGCTAAGTTCAGCAAGTGTGAGTTACGGTTAAGAGAGGTTAGCTTCTTGGGTCATGTGGTATCTCAGACGGGTATTCGAGTCGACCGAATAAAATTTCAGCCATACTTAATTGGAAGCCTCAGAAATATTACTTGAGGTTCGAGCTTTTTGGGGCTTGCTTGTTATTACCGACGATTTGTAAAGGCTTCTCAACGATAGCCACGCCGATGACGAAGCTTACTCCAAAAGGATGTTAAGTTTGAATGGATTTGAGAAATGCCAAAAAGTTTCGATCAATGAAAACTTATTTGATGAAGCCCCAATTCTAGTGCAACCCGAGTCCAAAAAGAGCTTGTCATCTATAGCGACGCCTCTCTACTTGGGTTAGGTTGCGTATTAATGGAAGAAGGTCGAGTTGTGGCCTGTGCGTCGAGGCAATTAAAGCCACATGAGAAAAATTATCCGACTCATGATCTCGAATTGGCCGCCATCGTATTCGCTTTAAAGATTTGGTGACATTACTTATTTGGTGAAAGGTGCCATGTATACTCGGATCACAAAAGTCTCAAATATTTGATGATCCAAAGAGACTTAAATCTGCGACAAAGACGTTGGCTCGAGTCATTAAAGGATTACGAGCTGGTCATTGACTATCACCCGAGAAAGGCGAATGTGGTTGCGGATGCCTTGAGTCGTAAATCATTATTCGCTTTTGACGATGAACGTACACTTATCATTCGATCCGATAGTGTGTTAGTAGCTGAATTGAAAGCCAAACCACTATTGATACATCAAATTCGAGAAGCTCGAGAAAGTCGACGACGAGTTGGCGCAAAACGGGCCGAGTGTGTTCCAAACAAGGATTCGAGTTTCAAATCGATGATGACGATTGTTTGAGGTTCAAAGTCGTCTATGTGTTCCAAAGAATTGAACTCATTTCGATAATTCTGAATGAAGCCCATTGTAGCCGAATGGCAATCCACCCGGGGAGTACGAAGATGTACAATGATTTGAAACGTCGGTTTTGGTGGCATGGTATGAAGCGAGACATCTCCGACTTTGTTTCGAGATGTTTAATATGTCAACAAGTGAAAGCGGAACATCAGGTGCCTTCAGGATTACTTCATCCAATCACGATACCCGAGTGGAAATGGGATCGAGTCACAATGGACTTTGTATCCGGACTGCCATTGTCAGCAAGTAAGAAGGATGCGGTTTGGGTCGTGGTAGATCGATTGACTAAGTCGGCCCACTTTGTCCCCGTACGTACGGATTTTTCAATTGACAAATTAGCTGAATTGTATGTTTCTCAGATTGTGAGATTACACGGGGTGCCTATTTCCATCGTGTCGGATAGAGATCCGAGATTTACCTCGCGATTTTGGAAAAAGTTGCAAGAAGCTTTGGGTACCAAGTTGCATTTCAAAGACCGCCTTTCACCCCCAAACCGATGGTCAATCCGGCGGATAATTCGGATACTTGAGGATATGTTAAGATGTTGCGTCCTCGAGTTTAGTGGTTTATGGGAACGGTATTTGCCGTTGATTGAATTCGCTTACAACAACAGCTTTCAATCAAGTATTAAGATGGCACCCTACGAGGCCTTGTACGGTCGTAAATGCCGTACACCATTGTTTTGGACTGAGCTCGGTGAGAGCAAGATTTTCGGGGTGGATTTGATTAGGGATGCTGAATGAAAGTGAAAGTAATCCGTGAAAGTCTGAAGATAGCCTCCGATCGTTAGAAGTCGTACGCGGACCTGAAGCGTAAGGATATCGAGTATCGGGTGGGTGATAAAGTGTTTCTCAAGGTATCGCCTTGGAAAAAGATACTCGATTCTACCGTAAGGGCAAGTTGAGCCCGAGGTTCGTTGGGCCATATGAGATATCCGAGCGAGTCGATCCGGTGGCATATCGTTTGATTTTGCCCCGAACTCGAAAAGGTTCACGATGTCTTTCACGTTTGATGCTTTGACGCTATAGATCCGATCCATCGCACGTGATTAGTCCATCGAAATTGAAATTCAAGCTAATATGAGTTATGAGGAAGAACCGATTCGTATCCTATCACGAAAGTGAAAGAGTTGTGAAACAAGCGGGTTCCGCTAGTAAAAGTGTTATGGCTCAAGCACGGGATAGAAGAAGCTACTTGGGAGACCGAGAACTCTATGAAAGAGCGATATCCAAACCTATTTACGGTAAGATTTTCGGGGACGAAAATTTCTTAAGTGGGGAGAGTTGTGACAGCCCAAAATTGACCCTAGTCGGAAGGTGGTCTCGGGACCACAAAACCGAGGCATAAAAATAATTAAAATTTATTTTGATGCCTATAATATGTGTGTGCTCATGTATGACATTTTATGATGATTGATTTAGTGTTATAAGGGTGAATTCCACAAGAAAGGACTTAGTAATGAACTTTGAAAGTATGATAGGAAATGTGTGATGACTAATTAAAGCATGCATGCAAAATAATGGACTTGCATGTCAAATTCCCCCTTTATAGGTGGTGGCGGCCATGACAAGGAGGATGGGCTAAACATGTCATGAAACATGTTTTGTTGGTGCCTTAGGGTGAAATAATAAACAAAGGTGTATGGGTGATAAAAAATGAAAAAAAAAAATGTGTGTGAGTGTGGTAATCCCCCCCCATTGCCGTGAGTTGTAGAGAAGGAAAGAAAAAAATTTTGTTCATCCTTTCTTTGAGCCAAAACTAAGGAAGAAGGAGGATTTTTGCTTCATGCTTGGTTTGGAAGAGATCTAGAAGGAGATTTGGCTAAGTTTGCATCAAGATTAAGGTATGTATGAGGTTGTGTTAGGAGTTTCATGCATGGTTTGGTTGCTAACTTGATGTGCATGTTAGCCATGGCTCAAATCTTTGTTAAGCCATGGAAATGGTATTTGGCCAAAGTTGTTATGGTGATAAAGCCATTGCATGCTAAGTGTGAAGCTTGATGATGATGCATGCAATGATGGATTGTCTACTCTTGAGTAAGATTTTGAGCTTTCTTTTGTTTTATCATGATTGAAGTTGAAAAGGAGCATGATTGTCATATTCGCCATGATGCATTCATGAGCATGGTTCATGCTTCTTGCATGTTAGTTAAAATTTGTGTTTTGGATGGCTATGGACACCTTGAAATTCGCCATGCTCATATATGTATATATATGTTTGCACATGATGTTTTGGTTATGAAGGAAGTGATGAATAAGTTTGTTTAAAGAAGAAGATGTTGAAGAATAATTGTGAAATTGTAAGCACATTGACCTAGCACACATATGAGTGCTTGATGCTATATTGTAAGTTTTGAGCTACAATATGCAAAGCATTAACTAGTAAAATGCATGCTGTTTTTGTGTGGTATTAAGTGCATAATTGGCCTCAACATGGACAAGTATATTCGGCCTTGGGTAGCCTATTGAAGGCCTTAGCTTTTCCTTGATGCTCGAATAAATTGTATTGAATTGCTTGATGTTTTATAAAATGTGCATGACCATTGTGTATTCAAGCTAAAGGGTGGCCATATGACCATTTAAATTCCTTGTCATATTCGGCCATAAGCTAGCACAATGAGGTTTTGATAAATTGAATTTGTTTGAATTAGCTCAAGAGCTAAGAGGGCCACAATTGGACAAGGGGAAGGAAAAAGTAATCGAATAGCCGTAAAAGCCGTTCGACAACATCCGAGGTAAGTCCTCAAGAAGTGACCTTACTTGAATTATGTGGAATGAAATATGGATGTATTGATTATTGATTTATGTGTGTATGAGTATTGAATGATACCCGGCTAAGTCCGAAGGTGATTATGTTAGTGATTATAATTGTGTTTGAGCCTTAGTAACGAAAATAAATATGTATGTCCAATGATTATTGATGTATGTGTGCATGAGAAATTGAATGATATCCGGGCTAAGCCCCAAGACAATTATGCTGGAAATTATAACCGGGTTAAGACCAAGGCAATTGTGCTAGTGGCTACATCCGGGCTAAGACCAAGGCATTCGTATGAGTCATTCTATCCGGGCTAAGACCAAGGCATTTGTGCAAATCGTGATATCCGGGTTAAGTCCCGTGAGGCCTTGGTGCGGGTTACCATAACCGGCTATGTCCCAAGGCGATTGATCGAGTAGCGACATCCGGTTAAACTCCGAAGGTATGTGATTTGAAAATTATAAGCTTGCTGGAAAATTTCAACTAATGCACTTGTGAAATTTCCCAATGACAAGGTAAGTGCGGTGTGTGCTTTGCGCTAGGAGTAAGAGCGTGTGAATATCCGCTCCTATGATGGAACGAGTTATCGGCCTTAATGAAGCCGTTATTTGTGTATGAACATAAGAGTTGGGATGGTGAAGTAAGTATGATTATGTGAATGTGCATTAATGAAATGATGCATTTAACTATGTGAATGTATTGCTGTAATTAGAGTTGATTATATTCCTTGAGACTTACTAAGCATAAAAATGCTTACTCCGCTACTTTGGCTCTCGCTTTTCTAGATTTCGCTCGATAGCAATCGGATTCGGGATCGTTGAAGTCAAGTCATCCACACTATCAAGCCCCCATTTTGGTATAAATTCTTGGTTGAACTTGAAATGGCATGTATAGGACTACCCTTGTTGGTTTAAATATGTTATGATGTATATGTGTACGGCCATGCGAAAATGGCTCGTAATAGTGAAGTATCAACTTAAACTATTTGCGGTTTGTATATATATATATATGGTGTCATGATGTGACTATGAATTGAAATGGGAATGTTGGTCACATGATCAGCCATTGGCATGGTTAAAATGATCATATGTGGACCTATGTAAGGCAAGACTAGTTGGTTCATGGAGACTACAAAATAGGTAAGACCTACCTTAAAACAGATGCTGCCAGCTGCAGTAACGTGAATGTGAAAAATCACCAAAATTTGTAGGAATGGTATTAAATAGTTAATCAGCTATGTAAATGAACATTGATGAGTCTATTTTCATATGGAAGAAACGAAATGGTCATAGGAGTTACATGTTAAGAGATATTAAAGCTATTGTAAGACAGGGCCAGAACGGTTTCTGGGTTCCCTGTCGCAACTTTAAAAATTTACTATAAATTATCCAGAAAGAATTAGGAGACATACCTTATATGTACAGATTCCATTTTGAGTCTAGATTCATTAGAAACAAACGACACCAGCATTAAAGCCCTGTACAGAGAGATATTCAATTTATACCGCGCGAAGGTCAGAGCAGTCGATCCCTGTAACATGGGTGACTTTAACTAATAAACTGTACCAATTGGCCCGACCAAAAATTCTAGAAATAAATCCATGGATGGATATATGAGTCTAAATTCAGGGAAAATTTACGAAACCAGTTTCCGAGTTTTGAAACTCGAGATATGAGTTTTAAGGCGACAGTGACGCAGTTTTTCCAGCCTGACTGGAAATGTCCAATGGATGGGCAAAACAAGTGAACTTGGCTTGCTAACCCCTCGTGTCCGACACCGGCGATGGTCTCGGGTTCGGGGTGTTACAGTAACTCCTCAGGAAAAACATCTGAATACTCACAAACCACTGGTACCGATTCGAGTTTCCTTTCCGTCTCTTTACTTCCAAACACATACGCAAGGTATGTTTCACACCCCTTTTTCACATACCTCCGAGCGGTCATAGAAGATATTATCGCTGGCGCTCCTTTTAAATCAGTAGACTCGACTCGGACTACCTCATTATTTGCACTCCTCAAATCAATGGTTTTCCTTTTGCAGTCCACCACTGCATCATGTACGGTCAGCCAATCCATACCAAGAATAACATCGAATTCATGAAATGGTAGAAGCATCAGATCGGCCGGAAAACAGGATTCTCGAATTATTAGGGGGCATCTCTTGCACACTTTATCAACGAAACGTATTGACCCAAAGGGTTTGACACTCGAATTACGAACTCGAGAGACTCAACAGTAGAGTCTTCTGGGATGCTAAGGTTTCACATACATATGAGTGAGTAGAGCCGGGTCAATCAATGCAATCACAATAGTATCAAAGAGAGTAAAAGTACCATGATAACGTCGGGGAGGATGCCTCCTCTCGTGCGCGGATGGCATATGCTCTAGCAGAGCACGGGTCTCGGATCGGACGGCCGATTAGAGGCTCCTCTCGATTACCACCCTACCTCCAAAGATTCTCGGGGCCTACCTCCAGCCGTCGTTCCACTAGGTCTTGCACCTTGCGTCTTATTCCTCTCATCTAGCTCCGTGCAATCTCTAATGAAGTGGTCCTTGAACCGCATCCATAACAGCCCTATTAACAGACTTACCCCAACATTCACCTAGGTGTCGTCTTCCACATTGGGGGCATTCAGTCTCTCTTGACGATTATTGCCCACACTAGCTATCAAGTAGCTCTCGAGTCCGTCAATGGTCGGGCTCTAATGGAAATTCCTTGATGTCCTCGACTTCTTGGTGTCCTCCACGAACCTCTTTACAGCCGAGAACGGAGCTTTACTCGTCGATCTTTTACGGTAATCTCTTGCTTCAAATTCAGCCTTCTTCTTCTCCTTCCCAAGTTCTTCCGCCTTGCGTGCTCGTTCAACTAGTGTCACGAACTCCTTTATCTCCAAAATTCCCACTAGTAACTTTAACTCTTCATTCAATCCTTCTTCAAATCTTTTGCACATCGCAACCTCATCAGCCACACATTCCCGAGCATACCGACTAAGTCTTACGAACTCATGTTCAGATTCAGATCTGATCATCCGGCCTTGCTTGAGTTCCAAGAATTCCTTACGCTTCGATCGATGAACCGTTGACTAATGTATTTCTTTCAAATTGGATTGAAAGAAATCCCAAGTAACTCGTTCATTTGGGACTATAGAAATTAAAGTCCTCCACCAATAGTAAGTCGAGTCTCTTAACAAGGATATAGCACACTTAAGACATTCATCGGTGTGCATGACAGTTCATCTAACACTCTAATGGTGTTATCGAGCGAACTTCGGCCTTTTCGGCATCATCAAGAACTATGGCCTTGAACTCCTCGCCCCACGCTTCCTAATCAAGTCCACAGTGGTTTACTCAGCCTCACGGGATCGATGAATCGGAGGCATTGCGGCTCTTGGGGTGGAGTATTTAAATTCGGGAATGGTTGGACAGCCGGGTTGGTTCGGGCATATTGCGCGACCCACTCATTCATCATGGTGAAGAAGGCTTGTTTCGCCCTTCATTTTGATTATTCGCGGATGATCGAGGCTCAACGGCGGTGTCCCTTGCGCAGGAGCAGCCGCTACACTTTCAACGTCATCCGCCAAGGGTCTCTCTACCGGGTTCCATTGCTAATCAAAACAAAAAATTTCAACCGTCAGAAGTCATCACATTATTAAGCACTAACAATTTGGCATGTATAGCTAGACTCACACGCGCTATGGTAGTCCTAGAACCGACTAAACCATAGCTCTGATACCAATGAAATGTAACACCCGAACCCGTGACCGCCGCCAAGGTCCGGACACGAGGGTTAATGGGCCAAATCTTCTCAAGGTACCAACCAATTTGGCATTTCCAGACAGGCTGGAAAACTGCGTCACTGTCGCCATAAAATCATATCTCGAGTTTCAAACTCGGAAACTGATTCCGTAAATTTTCCCTGAATTTATACTCATATATTTATCCATGGATTTATTTCTAGAATTTTTTGTTGGGCCAATTGGTACAGTTTATTAGTTAAAGTCACCAATGTTACAGAAGTCGACTACACTGACCTTCGCGCGTTAAAACTTGAATATCTCTCTGTACAGAGCTTTAATACTGGTGCCGTTTGTTTCTAATGAAACTAGACTCAGAATGGAATCTGCACATATAAGGAATGACTTCTAATTATTTCTGTATAATTTATAGTAAATTTTCAAAGTCACGACAGGGGACCCAGAAACCGTTCTGGCCCTGTCTCACGATAACTTTAATATCTCTCAATATACTGCTCATATGGTCGTTTCGTTTCATCCATATTAAACTAGATTGATCAAGGTTCAATTGAATAATTTATTCACTATTTAATTCTACTTCTACTATTTTTAGTGATTTTTCAATCTCACCTCACTGCTGCTGTCCGCAACAGTTACTGCAGTAGACTATGCCAATTTCATGAATCTTTCCTTGGCCTTAATCATCCATCAAACATGACACAAATTATGGCCACCTTATTAAAATTAAAGTTTCTAAGACTCGTGGCTATAGGTTCTAGCATCCCACTCGACGACCACATAGGCCATTTTCACATGGCTTAAAGTTTACAACCCACAGTTCAACAAAATATAATAGCCTATACATGCCAAATGTTCTTCAACAACGAAGACAATACCAAAATATTTCAGCGGTGTGATGACTTCAACGACGGTTCCGAGCACGCAACAATACGAGTCCAAGAGACCTAAAATGGGTGACAAGAAAACACCGAGTGAGTTTATAACTCAGTAAGTCATAAGCACTTTACAATTATCCATTAGCTAAATTCATCACAAAGTGAAACAATGAAACAAGGCTAGGTACTTCATCCATATCGAACTATACCATAATTCCTCGGACCTTTCGGTTCAATCTCATACCAAGCCATACATCCACATTTCATATTTATACGATAAGATATTTGAGGCATTTTCACACACTAACTCATTTTCACCACAATCACACAATTGCAATCATCACATAGATTTAAATCTTACCAAGCTCAACCCCGAGCATGAACATATTGCCTATTCGTCATGAGCTCAAGGTACTTACCCGATTCGCTGTCCGGATTAACTCGATAATGTCGCACACTCAGTGCCAATTGTAATACAAGAGCATATAGTGAATCCGCACACTTAGTGCTATATATTTTAGCTCGCACACTTAGTGCTATAGAATCAAACTCGCACACTTAGTGCTGTACAATTTTAAACCCGCACACTTAGTGCCAATCTTGTCACCGTGTCCATTTATACCCGCACACTTAGTGCCGTGACCAATACCTTATGCATTTTGCTGCCTTTATACATTCAACAATGGCATCATTCCATACACATACATTTTCATTTACACATCAATTCATTAAATACAATTGCATATATATTATGATCATTTAAATCAATACCAAATATATGCTTAATGACTTACCTCGGATGTTGTCGCACGTTTTCAATGGCTATTCAATTACTTTGTCTTTCCCTTGTCCAACTTTGATCCTTTGAGTTCTTGAGCTAGTTCACACAAATTTAACTTATTAAAACCTCATTATGCTAGCTTATGGCGAATATGACAAGGAGTTTAAATGGTCATATGGCCACCCTTTTGCTTGGATACACATTGGTCATGCACATTTTATATTACATCAAGCAATTCAATACAATTCATTCAAGCATCAAGGAAAAGCTAAGGCCCTCAATAGGCTACCTAAGGCGAATATACACATCAACATATGTATTCGTTCATGTGGCCGAACATACACATTCATGTTAAGGCCGATTTCCACACTTGATACATTCAACAAGTAAGGTCGCTTGTATCGACTTAACACCAATTTGATTCAAATTCACAACTAGGCTAGTATGCATATATACACTAGTAAATCAAACACTAACATTTGTACTTCACCTTACTAGCACTTCTCATTCAAATGACATGAACAACGAACATAGTTTCCTTTTATTTCCTACCATGGCCAAATGCCATACAACACCATACCATGCATCATTACAAGCTTTACCTTTAGCATGCAAATAACATCCACAAATCCACCTTAGTTGAACCTTAACTCATCTTCATGCCTCACCACCACAACATCAAACATCAAACATCAATGATACCAAGAAGACAACACCCATGGCGAATATCATCCCCATTTCATGGTAAAGGTTTAGACCATGGGTTAGGTGGAACTCAAACTATCAACTAAAAACATGCATAAATCTCATGGATAACATCAACATACCTTAGTCTAGCAAACTCCCATGGCTGATTTTCTCAAGCTTCCCCCCCTTTCTTCTTAGTACATTCGGCCAAACAAGGAGAAAATGAGAGAATGAACATTTTTTTTCTTTCTTTCTTTGTTTTTGTTTCTCTCATGTACTGCAAGGGGGGAAAGCATCCACACTCTTTTTTTTTGTTATCATCATTTTCTTTTTCCATTTCTTTAATGCTAACTTTCTTAATTTATTGTTTCCTACATGCATCACTAGTCTAACATGTTGGAGACATGTTTCCACCCATAGTATGGCCGCCATCATGCTTCATTTTGGCTAATTTGACATGCAAGGACAACACTTTCCCACATGTATTAATAGGCCACCTTACATTTGCCTAGTACATTTCTAAATTTTCTCACATAAGTCCTATTTGATAAAAATTCACTTACAATTAACAAAATCCAAACATGAAATTTTCACACATGCATATATACATATAATGAGCATCAATTATGATGGTTAATTATTATTATGACTCGGTTTAGTGGTCCCGAAACCACTTTCCGACTAGGGTCAATTTAGGGATGTCACACTCTCTTTATTTTATTCTTATTTCTAGTCAAAATAGGTCACCAACTTCACCTAATTTTGACTTTTCTATTTCCTTTATCTCTATGGACGGTCAAGCCTTTCTTAAGGGTCTATTTGCTCTTTAAAGACCCCAATTATGGTTCTCTAGCTATTTAACATATTTAGCTAGCAAAACAATGCTTTTGCCCTTTATGCTATTTAGTCATTTTTCTTAATTAAGCAAGCAATCGTTAAAATTATTTCACCAAAATTTTCATGCACTCATATAAACATGCTATAACAAATAAAATAATATTGAAAAAAATTTCTCTGGCCTCGGAAGAGTGGTTCTAAAATCACTATTTCGACTAGACCTAAAATTAGGTTGTTACAATTCTCCCCCTTAAGGATTTTCGTCCCCGAAAATCTTACCAGAAAAGTGGTTTTGGTATTCACATAAACTTTCTTTCCCATAATCATCGCTAAAGAACTTTGTGCCTCTAATACTTATCTCTTTACTTTCTCATATCAATGTCATAAGCGGTTCATTGCTATAACCCACATTGGCTAAATTTCAACCTCCATCAGAGGGTTCATATACACAATGGTCCGATTTATGCCATCATGTCACATATACGCACATACTTGAATCTTTTCGAATTCGAATAATAAAGCTAGCCAGTTCATCTTGGCCTTACACTTTCTATAATTTCACATAACCCGATTGATTACCAAATCAACTCTCAGTTGCCTTTAAATTTCAAAGCCTTCTTTAGTTTTCCGCAGAAATTACAATATATAACCCGGATCTCAGTCCGATTAGTGGGGACTAGTATCCTAAGAAATCCAACAATCATATAGACATGAAATTTCATAAATCTGATGGGCAAGGATTCAGTACATACCAGCATGATTCACAGATCTCGTCGAACATCTAGCAATAAACTACATCAAATTTTTCCTCTTTCCAAGACGGGAATAATTCTGATATGGCCTCGAGAATAATCCTTTCTCATTTCTGTTCTAATATAAGCACTGGAGAAGATATCTCCGGTAAAACCTGATGCTCGGCTCTAACCTCATTAACAATTTAGATCTTCCTGTAGCATTGAAAGCTTTAAGCCATCACATTATCTTATAGTATTAAAACACATCACAATTCATACAATAGTGAATCACTGAAAATTAAGAAGTCTCTGCCCAAGTACAGACTAGACCAATTCAACTGCTTCGGTTAACAATATTCTCATCTATCCAAGTTTCACTAACATGGAATAAGCCATTTGACTTTCATAAGACGAATCATTCGGAATTCACTTATCATGCTAATCAAAGAGCATTTCATTTGCATTAGCTCAAATAACCAATATATCTTAATTGAAGACATTAACTTTGATTAACTTATTTGAGAAAAGAGATCCACCATACCAATTTAAATTTGAAATTTCACCACTTATGCCTTTGCCGATGTCAAATCCTTAAACGAAAATTAGAGAAACCCAAATACTAAATCACCGCATTACCATGATCAAATTAGGAACATAGTCACACTTGACATGATTATTGCAAGCTAAAGAATACACTTTGAACATGAGTCATAATTGACAGATTATGGAACAAAGATAACAAGAAAACCAAATAAAAGAATCCAGGATAGAGAAATCTCAAGATACAATACTATATTGTAAGATTGAAAACAAAATCTTAAGAAAATATGAAAGACCTTTGTAACACCCCGAACCCGAGACCATCGCCGGTGTCGGACACGAGGGGTTATCGAGACAAATCCTCTTAAAGTACCGACCAATTTGGCATTTCCAGACAGGCTGGAAAACTGCGTCACTGTCGCCTTAAAAATCATATCTTGAGTTTCAAAACTCGGAAACTGATTCCGTAAATTTTCCCTGAATTTAGACTCATATATCCATCCATGGATTTATTTCTAGAATTTTTGGTTGGGCCGATTGGTACAGTTTATTAGTTAAAGTCACCCATTTTACAGGGGTCGACTATGCTGACCTTCGCGCGTTACAACTTGAATATATCTCTGTACAGGGCCTTAATACTGGTGCCGTTCATTTCTAATGAAACTAGACTCAAAATGGAATCTGCACATATAAGGCATGACTTCTAATTCTTTCTGGATAATTTATAGTAAATTTTCAAAGTCGCATCAGGGGACCCAGAAACCGTTCTGGTCCTGTCTCACGAGAAATTTAATATCTCTCGGTATACTGTTCATATGATTGTTTCGTTACTTTCATATGAAAATAGACTCGTCAGGGTTCGTTTGCATAACTTATTCACAATTTAATACCCTTCCTATAAATTTTGGTGATTTTTCACATCCACGTCACTGCAACTGGCAGCATCTGTTTTTAAGGTAGGCCTTACCTATTTTGTAGTTTCCATGGACCAACTATAGTCTAGTCATACATAGGTCCACCTATGATCATGTTTAGCCATTCAAATGGCTGATCATGTGACCAACACTCCCATTCTAATCCATAATAACATCATGAAACCATATAAAATTACAAACCACAAATGGTCTAATTCCGTACTCCACTTTTACGAACCATTTTCGCATGGCCGTACACATATACATCACAAAAGCACTTGAAAACAACCGAGGGTAGTCCTATACATGCCATATCCAAAGTTCAACTAAAAGAGTACCAAAGGGGTTTGATAGTGTGGATGACTTCACTTCAATGATCCCGAATCCGATCGCTAGCGAGCAAAATCTATAAAACAGAGAGCCAAAGCAACGGGTAAGCATGTTTATGCTTAGTAAATCTCAAGCAATGAAATCGGCTTTAACTAAAGCATTACATTCACATAGCCAAATGAATCATTTCATTTATACACATTCACATAATCATACTTACTTCACACTTCATCAACATATACATTCACAAGATATCAACCAATTCAAGAGCTAAAAATTCGTTAGTCGATTGACGAATATTATTCAAACGTATCGACTTTTCCATTGCACATGTAAACATACCTTATCCTTTGGGCTTTTCGAGCGTACTAATTAAATGTATTACAGCAACCAACGCTCACCTTCAACCCAAGCTTCTTCGGAATACAACCGGATATAACCACACGCACAAATGCCTTCGAGTCTTAGCCCGGATATAACGACTCGCACAAATGCCTTCGGGTATTAGCCCGGATATAACAACTTGCACGAATGCCTTCGGGTATTAGCCCGGATAAAGTCACTAGCAAAATTGCCTTCGGGTCTTAACCCGGATATCATTCAATTGCTCATGCACACATACATCCATAATCATTACACATTCATGTTTCATTTTCGTTACTAAGGCTCAAACACAAATATAATCACTAGCGTAATTGCCTTCGGGACTTAGCCCGGTACCATTCAAATACTCATACACACGTATATTAGTAATCATTACACATCCATAATTTCATTTCACATAATTCAAGTAGGGTCATTACTTGAAGACTTACCTCGGATGTTGTCGAACGGCTTCAACGGCTATTCGATCACTTTTTCCTTCCCTTATCCAATTGTGGCCCTCTAAGCTCTTGAGCTAATTCAAACAAATTCAATTTATTAAAGTCTCTTGCTAGCCTTGGCGAATACACACATCATTGACTCAACATCACATAACTAAGCACTTTAGTCAATTTTCTTTAATTACGCACACATTCGGCCTTAGCTCACAACAAGGTTGCCGATTACCTAAGTCAAGAATAGGCACCATTAAGCTTGCCTCTAACCGAATGCATGCACAATAATTCCCCTCATGTGGCCGATTATACTTAGTCATACTTGCACAAAATCAACAATAAATTGCAAGATTTTCACATCATATGTGTACTAGGCGAATGTACTTGCAATTTCACAAACATTCTTCAACACTTTCTTCTTTAAACAAACATATTTATCACTTACTTCATAACCAAAACATCATGTGCAAACATATATACACATATAGGTGCAAGGCCGAATTTCAAGGTGTCCATAACCATCCAAAACACAAATTTTAACTAACATGCAAGAAGCATAAACCATGCTCATGAGCATACCATGGCCGAATACATCACACACCATACCCCTTTTAATTTTTTTGATATGGTTAAACAAAGGATTCAATGTCTTACTCAAGAATGCTAAAAGAAATTTCAAGAGTAGTCAATCCATCATTGCATGCATCATCAGCAAGCTTCACATTTAGCATGCAATGGCTTTAACACAATATCAAACTTGGCCAAATACCATTTCCATGGCACAACAAGGATTTGGACCATGGGCTAACATGAACATCAAGTTAGCAACTAAAACATGCATGAATCTCATGACACAACCTCAAACATACCTTAATCTTGATGCAAGTATAGCCAAATCTCCTTCTAGATCTCTTCTAAACCAAAAATGGAGCAAAATCCTCCTTCTTCCTTAGTTTTGGCTCAAAGAAAGGATGAACAAATTTTTTCTTTCTTTCTCTACAACTCACGGCAATGGGGGAATACCACACTCACACACATTTTTTTTTCATTCTTTTCTTACCCATACTCCTTTGTCTATTATTTCTCCCTAATGCACCAACAAAACATGTTTATGACATGTTTTGCCCATCCTCTCTTGCCATGGCCGCCACCACCTATAAAAGGGGTATTTGACATGCAAGTCCATTGTTTTGCATGCATGCTTTAATTAGTCATCACACATTTCCTATCATACTTTCAAAGTTTACTATTAGGCCCTTTCTAGTGAAATTCACATTTATAACACTAAATCAAATCATCAAAATGTCACACACAATTTAACACATATCATAGGCATCAAAATAAATTTTAAATTATTTTTATGCCTCGGTTTTGTGGTCCCGAAACCACATCCCGACTAGGGTCAATTTTGGGCTGTCACAACCTTGATAGTTCCTCAAAGGGAAAAAGTCCAAAAGAAAGCATCATTTAATCCTATTGGAATCAAGTGCGAAAATTAAAAGAAACAGAATTGTAGCAACATATGCATGTTCTCATAAATTCCTAACAGGCAGAATATAACAAAATAGTAGAGAGAAGTAGAGCAAAGCAGATTATAAACTAGTTAGACCGACAATGCCTTCATTTGACATTAAGATCAGATAACATTCCCATACAACAAAAATTTCATCATAAGATAGATAGCCACTATAACATTTCCGAGAACAATGATTTTTTAGAGTTTATTAAGATAGGCGGTCATCATCTGTTCACTGTAATTACCATACTCGGACATCTCATATTACAAATATTATTCCTCTAACAATTTCTGTCATCACCAATCCCATATTATTCTTTTCACTAAAGGAGATCAGTTCGGAGGAAATCTCAATCATTACATTTTCTCGATGTCGTACCTGAGTAATTCGGTTTACCAAAGTAAATTTCTTCTCTGACTGTGACAGTGCAATACTTAAATAATCTTTATGTCAATCTAATACTTTTCTAGCTCTGGTTTACTTATCAACTCACTCTTAATCTCTAAGCATGTTTATAGATATTTCTCCACTCAACTCTTTGGTTTTCACACTCGTGAGTTTATTCAGCGCAAATTTCTTGAAATTCCATTATAAAACACCACTTCAGTAAGGGGCTGAGGTCGTAGGGCCTCTGACTCGACTCTCATATACATATACATGTGACTCAACTTTCATCATCATAGCAACATCATCAAAATCATTTCATTCATTTTAGAAAAACTGACATTCATATTTGGTTTACGCCAACTTCCCAGTTATCTCATTTGGACAAGTACACTTATGCATGCACTCTATGAATTCTGGATAACTTTACTTATCCCATTCATTTAATCAAACAAGTCATGTACATAACATCATACGAGAGCCAACAGACATGGATAAGTATATTCCAATCTATATTTTACTCTCTCACATCATCGTATGCATATCATTAAAAACAAGTAAATCAATCCAAGCAATTTAACACTTATACTCAGATTATCTGAATTTTCGAACCATATTCATTAAAATAAGTATACATGAACATTCATTCCATCGATATTTTTGATAAGTTATCTAAACACATGCTTTCGCCTGAGTAAATCAGCCATATACATCATAGAATCATAAACTAAACATAAATAAACTCATTACAATATAGTCCTTTATCTCATTTCAAGGAACCATTGTAATCCACCAAAATTTTAATGTCCAAACAGAACAATATCATTTTATCCGTAGCATGATATTATGAATCTTATTCGTACCTTTTCGAGTTTCAGCTCATCATTGCGACACTTCATTCAAATACTTTGGTATTACTATCAACATAGTTGGATGTAGCTCGGTTGGAGAGTACTTTTGTCTAAGCAAGATAGTTCTCATTCGCGTCAGAAGACATCACACTATCATATATTTGTGGCATGTATAGCTAGACTCTTACACGTGCTAGACTGACTAAACCATAGCTCTGATACCACTAAATGTAACACCCCTTACCCGTGTCCAACACCGGGTCAAGGTACGAGGCATTACCGGACCTAAACATACACATACATGCAAAAATCGGGCCATAAAATTTTTTTAATTCAAAACTTTTCAAACACATTCATGTCATCCCATTTTGGGTCCACGAAGCCCAAAACATACATTGGGATTAATTCGGGACTAAATCGAGAACTTTGAGAAGTTTCAGGAAAACTTAGAAAATTTTCCCATGAAACAGGGTCATACACTCGTGTGAACATAGGGCCACGCCCGTGTGTCTTTGACACATCCATGTCCTCAGGCCGTGTAACTCTCTGTTTATGATGTCAGCATGCAAATCGAGCCGCACGATCGGGCCACACGCCTGTGTCTTCAGGCCGTATCCCTCACACGGTTGAGACACACTGCCGTGTCTCAGCTTGTGTGACCAACACTTAGGCTATTTTTCAAGCCTTCATGCTTCCCATAATCCCTTACAACCATATGCACATCAAAATCACAAATCATGGCATCATTTTAGTGATTAAACACCCGTTAGTAAGACACATTCATAACATTGACATGTCCTCTTACATGTAATGCACCTACTCATATAGTACCAAGTCTAGATTCATTAATTCACATTCATAAGACCTGTCATTTTGGTGACCACTTTTACCATTATGCTAAGTTACCAACTTATCCCTTGGGCACTCATATTCAACCATCGTCATGTTGTTTTTCTAACATACAATTACTACATAGCTATGATCACCTCAAATGGTCATAGAGCATACATCCAACACACATGTCATATTACCAACCATTTATGGCAACCAAACATAATCACATCATAAACATTAGACATAACATGAATAGCTAGATTTACAAACCATAATCAATATGAGCCACATCTCATGGCCATATACATATAACTTAATATAGGCCAATACATTTTGCCAAAATAATAATAACACATGCCATATAACTAGATCCCTATACATGCCACTCACTTGGAAACACTAACATATGTATCAATACTCCAAAGGTAATTGGTTGATAGTGTGATGTTGTCTCCGACGATCTCCAACTCTGAGCTAACCTGACAACACTAAAGAAATGGAAAAGAGAGGGTAAGCTTTATAGCTTAGTAAGACCATATGAAAATAATAAGCAATTTATCAATATGCTTCCACCAATTCTTACAACATGATCTCAAGGTAATACTATCATAATTGCCCTTTTTCTATGTTCTAGTCAAGCTATTTTCTCGAGTCACAGTCACTAAATTATTTATATCTGGCGTTACGGAACTCCAAATTAAGATTTGATAATTTTCTCAGAAACACATATATTCTTACCATAAAATTTTCAGAATTTTTGGTTTAGCCAATTAGTATAGTTTATTCTTCAAATTCACCTCTATTCTACTATTTAACAGTTTCAATCTTTCTTTACTAAAAATTAATATATCCTCACACAGGATTCAAATGATGTTCCTGTTTGTTTCTTTTGAAAATATACTCATTAAGGATTCTAATCACAGAAATTGTAATCCTTAATTATTTTTGTACAATTTTTAATGATTTTCCCAAATCCAGACAGGGGATTTCGAAATAATTATGACTTTGTCTCACAACAATTTAAATATTTCATAATATGAAACTCTTTTGCTTACATAGTTTCTTCTATGTGAAACTAGACTCATTACGCTTTAATTTGATATTTTATTCAACCACTAAATCAATTTCCATAATTTTTGGTCGATTTTCAAATTCGGATTGCTGTTGTTGTCCAAAACTATTTTAATGTAACTTAATGATACTAAGTTTATCACACATTATTAATTCATTTTCACCACATTGGTAAAAATGCATGTTCATACATCATAAGTATAGACCTATAATCATAAGGTCATCACAAAATCATTCTCATAGGCATGACTTACCTATTTACATCCTCACCAAATGTACATCATAAACTGAAATCATTTCTCATGAGTTTGGCATACATACCTGTGTTACTCAACATGCTCATATACTTTACTTACTCATACTCATTCCTTATTAATCATACGACATGAATTGAATTCACATCTCATCAATTTCATGTAAAATACATAGATGGTCATAAGCATAACTTACTTTCCTTCCTTACTATACATACCACGTAAATAAAGTTCGTATTTCGTAATTCTCGTTTAGGTACTTGTACCACTCACCACATGGTCATAAGTTCTTTCATTTCGAGAAAAACCATAAATCTTCCGTTGAACCATTTGGAATACTACAAGATATTTATTGGACCCAAACATGGGATAAGATGCTGAGCCATGTCCCAAACATGGTCTTACACTGGCTAGCACATCAAAGTCGACGCCATGTCCCAGATAGGTCTTACATTGACTTTCATATATCGAGGCCGATGCCGTGTCCCAGACAGATCTTACACTGACTCTTATCTATCGGTGTCGATGTCATGTCCCAGACAGGTCTTACACTGACACACAATAAGCTGACACCATTTCCCAGACAAGTCTTTACACTAGTTTGTATATCTGAAGGCCGATGCATGTCCCAGACATGTCTTACACTAGCTCTCGTCTCAATGCCGATGCATGTCCCTGATATGTTTTACACTGGCTGGTATATCTCGAGGTTGATACATGTCCCAGACATGTCTTACATTGGCTCTCAAAATGTGGCCGATGCATGTCCCAGACATGTCTTACACTAGCACACATATCACCCAATGTCCTGGCATGAATATCCAAATCTATTCCTAATTTTCAACCGGAATTCTTCATTATATAAATTCTCATTCACAACGCAAATCAATAATTCATACCATACTAATCGTACAATACATGATAATATTGAATTAGCATTGTTTACGAACAACTTACTCGTTTCTATGGAATATCATATTCCATCAAATTTCTAATGTATACTATCTTCACGTAAATGTTATTAACGTTTGGCATCATTTTTGTCACACTCAATATCATCAACATATATTTCAATATAACCAAAGCAAGATAGATTTCAAGTAATTTTAACAATAACATAAAGCAAGATAGATTTCAAGTAATTTTAACAATAATATGAATAACATGCTTATTTAGTCACACAGACTTACCTCGAATGCAATTTCAGCAAATTACTCCATTGCAGTCCATAACCTCGTACTTCCCGATTTAAGTCCAAATCTGGGTTTTTCCTGATCTAAGTCCAAATCTAGGTTTTCTTGCTCTATAATGATAAATCATTACTTTAATCGTTACATTAATTTAAAACATTCCACAATTCATACTTTGGCAAAATGACTATTTTTCCCCTAGACTCTCTCAAAAACTACCATTTTACCCCTAGGCTTGTAAATTGATTTTTCTCAAATTTCCTCCCTTACCAAGCCTAGCCAAATTCTTTTTATAACTATAGCAACTCAAAATTTTAATTATTTCACACATTTACAACTTATTTTATAAACTTTACAAAATAGCCCTTTTTAAGTGTTTTCATGCAAACTCCTTTCACAACAGTTGTTTATTACACAACCATGACTCATTTTCTTCCATAAAAATTCAGAAAACAACATAAATAATCTCATTGAAAAACCCTATACTTTCAACCATTTTGCAAAATAGTCCCCTTATTAGCTCAATTATGCTACAAGGGTCCTAAAAATGCAAAAATCATAAAAAAAAGCTATCTAAATCACTTACTTGTAAGGGATATAAGTGGCTGATATTTTTTAGCTTTCAAAAATCCTTATTTGCTGGTATTTCCAGTGGAGAAGAAGATGAGAAAAAATGATATCATTCTCTTTTTATTTTATTCTTATTTCTAGTCAAATTAGGTCACCAACTTCACCTAATTTTGACTTTTCTATTTCCTTTATCTCTATGGCCGGTCAAGCCTTTCTTAAGGGTCTATTTACTCTTTAAAGACCCCCAATTATGGTTCTCTAGCTATTTAACACATTTAGCTAGCAAAACAAAGCTTTTGCCCTTTATGCGATTTAGTCCTTTTTCTCAATTAAGTAAGCAATCGTTAAAATTATTTCACCAAAATTTTCATGCACTCATATAAACGTACTATAACACATAAAATAATATTGAAAACAATTTTTTCAGCCTCGGAAGAGTGGTTCCAAAATCACTGTTCTGACTAGACCCAAAATCGGGCTGTTACATACATGGTGCTGCTGCACAAGCTATCGAGTATCTACAACAAATGTCGGAACTCAGCCACTGGTAGGACATTCAAGACCAGCTCCCGAAACATATAAACTCTAATGACATGTAATTTGTAACCTACGAATTCTTAAAGTTCAAACGGGGCTCAATAGTTGACGTAACATTGTTGGATATGCAACAATTATTTACATAACAATCCACAATATATATATATATATATATATATATATATAGTTCAATAGAAAGCATATAAACACTATGGAATTACATGAACTTCCCTCGACGATAAAAATGTAGAAACGAAGTCGATTAATCTAAAGCTTTATATTTACCCTGATCTAAAGCTGTAGGAGGTCGATCTTGATCTAAACGAATAAATTCAATCCATTTAATATCTATTCTATACAATTCAACCCAAAATTCATATTTTTACAAAATTACATTTTTGCCCCTATTATTTTAATTTCTTTACAATTTAGTCCTTAAGCTCGTAAAGTGAAATTCATGCAAATTAATCCCTAACCCATGCTAGCCAAATTTCATTTATAGCCATAGCAACTCATACATTTCATTTTTTCCCAAGTTTACCTTGCATTTTACAAAATTACAAATAAATCCCTAATTGACATTTTCAACCAAAATCACTTTACAAAAGTTGTTTATAAATCAGCAAAGATTCATTTTCTTCAATCAAACTTCACAATAGCATGAATACATTCATGTAAAAACCTTAATCTTCTAACAATTTTGGAATTTAGTCCCTGGGCTAGCTAGATTAAGCTACAACGTCTCCAAAAACATAAAAATAATTAAAACGGGACAACAACACACTTACATGCAAGAATGGACTATGGCCGAAACTTCAAGCTTCAAAAATGGCTTTCCTTTAGGTTAATTTTGGTGGTAGGGTAGAAAGAACAAAGATGATAACTTTGTTTTAAAACCTTTAATTATTAAATTACAAAATTAACATTAATTAATAACCATTAAAAACACATATATAATGTCCATAAAAGTCCACTCATAATATCAATGGTTTAATTACAACATAAACC
This sequence comes from Gossypium arboreum, assembly GCF_025698485.1. Classification (NCBI taxonomy): domain Eukaryota; kingdom Viridiplantae; phylum Streptophyta; class Magnoliopsida; order Malvales; family Malvaceae; genus Gossypium; species Gossypium arboreum. Next base: position 61,001,652 of record NC_069075.1, on the reverse strand, counting down.
CTCTAACCATTTTATATCATAGCTACTAGATCCCTTTAGCTTATAGAACTAAAATTTTGTACCTTTTTCAGTTTAGTCCTTTTATCAAATTAAGCATGCAAACGATAAAATTTCTTAACGACATTTTTATACGATAATACTAACATGTTGTAGAAACTAAAATAATAATAAAAGAAATACTCTCACATCAGACTTGTTGTCTCGAAACCACTGTTCTGATTTCATTAAAAACTGGATGTTATAGTAATAACATACTTGTTTTACCTCATTTAATAATATAAGACATTTCTATTATTATTTCAATTTCTTTTATAGGTATAAACTATTTTGAAATAATGTCCTGAGAATAATATGATTATTCTTGAAAGGTCTTCAGTCATGTATTATTGTGGGCTGGGACAACAATAATGCATTAAGACTAATATGTAGTTGATTGATGACAAAGTGTTGTCATTGACATAGGTTTGCAAAAATCAATACGTGAGTATATGTTAGAGAACAACATATTGGATTAACCCACTACGAGTATGTTTATTGGATTATTATATAATAGTCACAATATTACTTATAGTGATAACTATGTATACAATCCTTAGACTTGAAATCATCATTGTACCAACATAGTGAGTCGTATATTTTGATACAGTCAAACATCTACTGTAACAGGCTGTACTATAAAGACTGATGTTAGGTATGCCACAATCTATGTAGTAGATATGATTGATAAGATAGGATTTGTTCCTCCTACATAATGGGAGTAATATCTTAGGCCACTTGATGAAGTGAGACTAGAAATGCATGACCATGCTCAAATAAGTTAATATGAGAAATTACACTTATTTGTTTATTGTAGTCTACTTCGGGTATCACGAAAAGGGTATCACTAAACATGAGATTAGATTTTGCAAGTGTGACTATTCCATGACTTGTGTCCAATCAAGGTATAAAGGACAAAAGGATATAATACATGAAAATTTATCTTAGAAAGGTTATGTTGAACAATGACTTCTTGTAACTTGGGTAGTGATGATGCATTGCTAGATGCCAGTCATTGCTTGTAACATTTGAAGTTTTCTAGTATTGCTGCCAATATTACAATTGCCTACAGGGCCACACCCTATGGTTGAAACAAACAAAATTTAAACACAGTTGGTATTAAATTTAACTATCACGAGAATTATATTAATTATTGAATTAATATAATTTGATAGTTAAATAATAAACACAATATATATACAAATTCATTATACTAGACTAGAGAACATAGTTGAAATTAATGTATAAATTTGATTCATATAAAAATTAATTATGATTTGTTTACCAAAAATATTTAAATAAAGTATTATAATGATTAATTTTGGTCAAACATAAAATATATATATGGAAATTAATATCCTTTTGGAAAGGATATTACACTATGATATTTTCATATATATTCTAGCACCAAAAGGGATTTTGTTTTTTTATGGGATATTAAATAAAAGGAATCATAAAAAAAAACCATAGGATGTATAAGAGTATTAACCAACATTAACCAGAAAAAGAAAAAAAAACTAAGTTTAGCAACCACACTTCTTTTTGAAAAAACTCTCTAAAACATTTAGCCAGAGTTTTTGTCCATTCGTTCGGAACAGGGTGGACTACTTTGAGGCTGGGATGATTTTGTTGTGGCTTTGTATTGGTAGCATGCGAAGGGGATTCAAACAGTAGTGGTTCCTTTCCTATTTTTTAGAGTATGAAAGGTATATTTTTCGAACCTTTTCTTCCTGATTCATTCATCGTCCATGGATTCTTAGTTTGGATCATCAGAATAACTTTTTCATTATGCCATGGGGCATCCCGGTGATCCAACACAGCCTATTGATTCAAAAGTTGCCAATAGGAAGTTCAAACGTCTGAATAGGGAGCCTACTCTCGAGTTGGGGAATTAGTTATAGTCATGAATGTTTTCCAATACTGTTTGCAAAACTAGAGCCCAAATGGTCGTCATGCCACTAATCCTATTAACTGGTTAGATAAGTTCAACATGCCTTCAACTTTAGACAACTGGCCATATGTTGGCTCTAGCCTTCTAGCTCAATTCTTAACTAGGTGAATAAGAGAAACCCTTTCTTATTTCAATGATGTCTGTGGGATTCATTCTTGAAATTTACTTATTACTCCTGGTATTTACCCTCCAACTTCTTATTCTTCTTCTTCAAGTGAAGCTAACATTCATATTGATGGTGTAGGGTAAATTCCACAATCTCTCACTTCACCCAATATATCTTCTAAAATGGACATCAATGCTCTTTGACGTGATGCATGTGTTAAAGAGAAAAGCACTGTTGACACTTTAAATAAACCATCCATAAAGAAATATAAAAAAAAGACCTACAATAAGGTAGGACTGATGGTTACTAAACTAACTATAAATACGACTGAGGCAAGCACACCTATTGAACAATAGTATAGCTATGGTGAGTAGGGAATATCGTATCCATGAGGACTAAAAGTACTAGTAATTATCATTTTTCTATTATTTAGCAGATAAATTGGGGTGGTTCTTTTTAATCTAAATTTACTAATCTAATTTAACTAAGAATGCAACAGAGAATGAAATAAGAAAATAATCGAATATAACCAATGAGAAAAACCATACCTAGGAAAGAATCCACCTAGACTTCACCTATTATTCTGAGTCTGAATTAAACAATTTATTCACTTGTGTCTTGATCCGTAGAAATCCCTCAATTATGTTAATATCTCTTTCAAGAGTAAGAACAACTAACTCTAGATTGATTAATTGAAATCTCTTTCTAATTAAAACCCCTATCGTTGCATTAACTCAATCTATGGATTCCCCTATTAGATCTAGCTCTAATCCAGTAGATTTATGTCGTCCTATTTTTAGGATTGCATGAAACTCCACTCAATTATGCTAGATCTACTATTAAACAGGGACTTTTGCTCCACTGAAATAAGCACATTAAACATGAATTAATATCCCAAAAATATTAAAACACAAAATAAGCATGCATAATTGAGAACAAGAATCAAGTATTTATCATGTAAATTAGAAATAAAATAAAAAGATTCACCATAGGTTTCATCTTCCCTAGGTATATGCAAAATTTAGCTCATAATCTTGAATATAAACATCTCAAAGTTAGGATAACCACAAGACATAGAGAAACTCAATAAAACTTCGAAAAAAATTAAATGGAGATCTTCAATCTTAAAGGAGATCCACTTCCGAGTTGATTCCAATGTCATTCTTCGAGTCTTTTCTTCGATCTTCAATGAGTGTTCTCTTAGGTCTTCTTCTAATTGTTATTTATAGACTTTAGAGTGCTTAGAAAGCCTAAAAATTGGATTTTTCTGCGTATTTGGGAAGCAGGGTGTGATATCTACATGAGCTGGCACATAGGCGTGTGGCCAGCCCGTGTGGAAATGCCCAGGCCGTGTGGATCTTGGAAACAACTCTATTTGTCCTATTTTGGCTCATTTTTTGCTCTTTTCACTCCCAAAGTCTTTCCTAAGTATAGAAACATGAACTTAAAGAACTAGGAGGATCAAATTCACTAATTTACATAATTAATCATCCAAAAACGCATTAAGAATGGGATTAAAATATGTTAATTTTACAAGTTATCAAATATTCCCACATACAACTTATCAAATATTCCCACACTTAAGCGTTTGCTTGTCCTCAAGCAAAATCCCCAACTCACATAAAAAAATATTTTTGAACTTGTAATTCACATCAATAATGTCTCAACATAATCCATAAATAATCATGCATTGGCAATTCAACTAAAAGAGCACTAAAGTCTCAAACAATCCAAGCTAAAATTTTTAAACACGAAAACATAGGTGTTTCTCCTTATCTAAGTAATTTTCTTTAACTCAAAATCGACAATAATCGACATCCTCAATCAAGATTCACTCAAACCACTTGAAGTGTTTAAGGTTCAAGAATAAGCACTCAATAGTCAAACAAGAAAAGTGACTACCATAGGCTTGCATGAAAATCAAATCTCCACCACTATAAAATGATATGATACACAAATCCAAAGGTCTTTAAGAGGTTGTAATGGGGCTTAGGTTAAGGGTGTGGAGAAAGGCTGAAAAATTTGGTTAAAATTGAGATCAAATTGATTAATTACCAAACTAGAAAAATAAACATATGCTGAATTAAAAGCAAGTGAATAAGTTAAGAACTATTCAAGAATAAGAAAATGAGCTTCTTCTCAAAATATTAAATTAATTGTTCAAGCTCAATCTTAGAACTAAAGAATAATCAATATTTTTATCGATTTTCTTTTTCTTTTTTTTTCAATTCTTTTAGCAATAAGAAATAATTTAGCAAATCAAAGAAAAAATCACAATTAGGAAACTAACCAAATCAAATCTCGACAAAAAGGGAATCAATAAAATAGGAAAAATTCTCAATGAACAAAAAAAAAGAGAGTTATGGGTTAAAATTAATGGGTAAATTAAGAAATGATGTGTTAGGCTCAACGGGGTTCACTAAGGGTTAATTAAAAAGGTAGGCTTTTATGGGATAAGTAAGTTAAAACCTAAGTGCCTTTTTCATCTCAGTATATCAAATCAAAGGTGTGGTCTCGACATGCATAATCGAAGCAAGTTCTAGAATAATAAATCAAATTGACACACTCATAACCAATAATAAAACGAGAAAGAAAATTTTATGCTCTAAAGGCTCAAAATCTCACAAAAATTTATGGATTTTGATGTCAAACTTGTAAATTTAAAACTTCAAGATAATACCTCAATTCAGGGAAACAACCTAAAATTTTTAATTCTGAAAAAAAACTTATCATGCTTGATTCTCTCATGTCTTAAAGTTTAAAACAACCAATGCACAACTATCTATAAATTTAATCCAAAACACATCAATAAAAATCACAAATCAATGAAAAAATCATTCTAATAGAAGTATGAGAAAATTACTTAAACACAAGACATTATTCAGGAATTTTCTAATAATTATATAAATAACCTCACTACACTTAAAATGTACGTTGTCCACAATGTACAAATAGATATAACCACAGTATAAATAGAATATCATAAGAGAGGGAGAAAACTGAAACTAAATTGAATATTGGATGAAATCCCTAGAATAGTGAAAAGCAGAATTGTAGTCAAATCTAAATGTAACGCATGATTCCAAGCAAACTAATAAGAAAATAAACACAAATAATAGAGAAGATTAAGGGTTATAACTCAATTAGAAACAACCATAAAAATATATTTCAAAAGATAATAATTAAAATAAGTTTAAGAAAATAATAAAAATAAAATAAAAATAAAACAAAATAATAATAATAAATTCAATGATACCAATAAACTTAAAGGTTATTGTAATAATAATAGTAAAAATACTAAAAATAATAGAAATAGGAGAAAAATTAAAATAAATTTAAAATCTATGGATAAGAATAATAAATAAAATAAAAATTAGTAAAACAAAAATAAATATAAATAAATAATACTAATAAATAACACTAATAAATAAATAAAATAAAATAAAATAAAAGGGGTGGCTTGGTTGGGGAAGAAGAAAAAGACAAATTGAGAAAAGAGTTTTAGGGTTTGGGACACACTGTCATGTGGAGTATTTTCAGCCCGTGTACAATTAAAAATTAACCCAGTTTTCACACATCCATGGACACGCCTATGTGTGATTTCCTTCGCTTCTCCTAGCCCATGTAAGATTCCACACACCTGCGTCGCTTGGCCGTGTCTCTTGCTTGTGTAACTCTCTGACTTGGAATAAAATTGAAAAAATTAGCTCTAGGTTTCACACGGCCCAGGACACGTCCGTGTGTCCAGGCCATGTGGGTCATACGGCCATGTCACTAGGCCGTGTAACTCACTCTCAAACCTCTTATTGTAGACATGGCTTGGGACACGCCCATGTGGCCAGGCCGTATGGGTAAAAAAAATACTTTTTTTAAAAGATTTTAAATTAGCATGCAATGGAATTAAAAGAATTAGAAAAAATTAAACATTCGGGTTGCCTCCCGAGAAGTGCTTATTTAAAGTCTAAGCTCGACTTACCTTATATAGGTGCGGTCACGGTTGTTCGCGAAGCTAAGGCTCCTGTTTCTCGCTATCAATTATTCTACCAAGATAAGGTTTAAGTCGAGTATTATTTACCTTAAATGTGCCTAATTCAGAATGAGTTACCTCAATTGTATCGTATAGGAAGACATTCAGTACCATAAAGGGATTTGATTCGTTTGCATCAAGCTCCAAAGTGGTAATTCGTGCATCCATTTTATCCGGTAGTACCTTGTCCCCAACCTTAAATTGTTTTGTTCCATCCACATGTTCATCATGACGCTGCTTTGGCTCTTTGTCTTGCTTTTTCAATTTCTCCTTAACGTGTGTCCGCCATTCATCCAGTTCATCTATTTGTAACATTCGTCCTTCAAGAGTCATTTTGTTTCTATCGCATGGAATGAAACATGGCTCGTTACATTTTTCTGAGGGGTTTCTTACAAAGAAGGTTGAGCCACATGGTTACTCATATTAAAACAAATTAACACATTTAATTAATTTAAGACATAGTGAATTCGGCTACACTAGGACATATTAAAAACATGTTTTAATTTTAAGACATATCAATAACATTAATTTAAGCTAAGACATATTAAAGACTTGTATAAAATATGACACATTAAATTTGGCTGAAACAAAACATATTAAAATCATGTAATAAGCTAAAAACATAATTATGAGCTGAAACTAAATTAATTAACTTAATTAAATACTTAAGTTTATTTCAGTTAGTAAACGCATGAACTAAAAGAAGTAGAAATGAGCTCAATTGAGATGAATTGAGCTGAACTAAGCTCATGGAGCTAAGTTTGAGCTGAGTTCGGCTTGCAAGAGGTTGTGATCTCGTTGAGCTGGTCCAACCTTTCTCAATATGTCCAACCAATGTCTTACCCCACACTTTGTTGAATAAGGCTGAAATAGTCTCTTTGAATTTCTTGGCTCGAGCTCGGGTGATAGATCCTTATGGCAGCTTCAAAGGGTCTTTCCTCGAGCTTGGATGGTTTGTGTAGCATATGCATGGATGGTTTTAATGCCAACCTAAATGCATTGACAACTTTAATGCTAAGATGTACTGATGCTTGAACTCTCCCAAACACCTATTCGGTCAAAGAGTAGTTGATCACTCATGTTCCTAAGATGGCCAATTAGCTCCCCAAAGCAGCCTTGAAGGCTTTCACACTAGCCGATTATTTCGTTCACACATGAAGGCGTTTCGATTTTGTGCGTTCACACACAAGTGGTTATTCAATTTCAGCTTTCACACTCAATATGACTCGTGCAATAATCAAGCTACTCCTTAAATCTCAAACCATTCAGCTGAGCAAGATACTTGTATTTAAGCCTATTTAAGCACAATGGTTGAACCTAGCCAAGGCTAATCTGTTCCCTTTCATTCCAATTAATTCCAGCTATATGTAGACATTCTAGAAGCCGTCCAATGATGTTTCCAAGGCTGAAACCAAATGTCCATTTAGCTACTCATTTGTCTATTCGGCTAGCCTTAGATTTTTACTATAAATATTATGGCAATTGCTGGTTGTATATATTTTTGACATTTTTTAATGAAAATTGAGTTATTTGTGAGCATTTTTGACTCTTAAATTTCGTCCAAGACTCAGCTGGACTTATCTGTGTAGTTAGTGGCATCAACCTGTTTCTTTTCCGAACTTATCACTCATTCTGAGTGTGATATTCACCTAAAACTATACCTTTGGTTCTTACCTTCCTAGGTAATGGGTCAAGGTCCCAACTTATAACCTAGACCACCTTAAGAGTCTTATAAGTCTCAGGTCAGCACTCACCTATAGTGTTGGTTCGTTCTTGACCCTTAAGCAATATTTCCATTTTATCCAATCTATCAATCATTCTTTTTCGTTTTAATTCTTTGTTAGCTGAACCTATAGCATCATAAACTTAGCCATTTTGAGCTTATCTTTGTTACCTAACTACATATGTTACCTAACTCCATACTTAGCCAAATTTAAACCTTACTTCAAAATAGATAGATACTTCTTCATTTGACGATTGGGCACATAAACGATTCGGACATCTCAATAAGGCAGTGGTCACATCACCTAAATTAGTCAAAGCATTATTAATATTCAAACTACCAATTAAATAAGGAATAGTAAAACTCCCTGGATCTTTCAATTTGTTAGGTAGTTTATTTTGTAAAATGCCTGAACAAACTGCATTTAGCTCCACATGCGATAAATCATCTAACTTCCATTTGTTTGCCGAAAGCTCCTTTAAAAATTTAACAAAATTCGGCATCTATGAAAGAACTTCAATAAACAGTAATTTAATATGCAATTTTTTCAAAAATTTAAGAAATTTACCATATTGTTCGTTTGTGTGGTCTTTCTTCATCGCGTTAGGATATGGTACTCAAGGTTTATATTCTTTACCAACCAGTTTTTGTTCATTTTGGCTTACCTCGACCTTACCGTTACATACCACAATTTCTTGTTTCGATTCTGGTTCAGATTCAACTAACCCTTCTTTATCTCACAGAGTAATTGCATGAAGCTACTCCCTAGGGTTAGTTTTGGTATTGCTAGGCAAACTACCTTGTGGTCTTTCCAAATTCAGTTTAGCAAGTTAACCAATTTGATTCTCGAGTCCTTGAATTAATGCTTGTTGATTTTTAAGTGATGCTTTAGTGTTTTAAAAATGGGTTTCTGACACTAAGATAAACTTCATCAACATCTCCTCGAGATTCAACATCTCCTGGAGGAGGTTGTGCTCTCTAATTTCCTTGACCACCCCAAGAGAAATTGGGATGGTTACTCTAACTTGCATTATAGGTGTTACTATAAAGGTTATTTTGAGGCCTAGAATTATTACCCATATAATTGATTTGTTCATTCTCTGTGCTAGGACCATAGGGTAGACATTCTGGATTTTTCATTCTTACTCCATTCATATCGCATTGCATCACTAGATGTACCTAAGTAGAAACATATAAACCATCAATTTTCTTATTTAATTGTTCTACTTGATTTGATAACATGGTGACTGCATCTAAATTGAAAACACTGGCTACTTCCATTGGCTTCGTCCTCATGAGTTGCCACTAATAATTATTCAGTGCCATCTCCTCTATAAATTCATAAGTTGCTTCAGGTGTTTTATTGTTCAAAGTACCACCGGCTATTGCATCAATCAACTGCCTAGTTAAGGGATTCAAACCGTAGTAGAAGGTTTGAACCTGTAGACATAGAGGTAACCAATGGTGAGGGCATTGCCCCAATAAGTTCCTATACCTTTCCCATGCATCATATAAGGTTTCTAAGTCAATCTGAACAAAGGAAAAGATATCATTCCTCAACTTGGTTGTCTTAGCTGGTGGGAAGTACTTCAGTAGGAATTTCTCGGTCATTTTATCCCATGTAGTAATAGAGCCTCGTGGTAAAGAATTTTACCATTGTTTGGCTTTGTTGCTCAATGAGAAAGGGAACAACTATAGGTGAATGGCGTCATCAGTAACGCCGTTAATTTTGAAAGTATCACAAACTTGTAGAAAATTAGCCAAATTAATATTTGGGTCCTTGTCGTGCAAGCCATCGAACTGAACAAATTGTTGAATCATTTGAATCGTGTTTGGCTTCAGCTCGAAATTGTTTGTAGTGATAGCAGGTCTCACAATACTTGACTCATCCCCAGTCAGAGTAAGTTTGGTGTAATCTTACATAGTACAAGGAACAGGATCTGGATTTGTAACAATTGTAGGAGGTAGTTGATTATTCTGATTATCCCCCATCTCCTTAGTAATATTAATAACGTCCTCTTGCTCGTATACTATACTCTATCGACTCTACCTTGCCTGTCTACGATTTCTGTGAGCTATACCTTCAATCTCACTATCAAAAGATAATGGTCCCGATGGGTTCCTTCTAGTCATAAACTAAAGGAACCTGCCAGAAGCAAATAAAAAAAAATTAGAAAACAAAAATTAAACTAAAAAAATAAAATGCAATAAAAATAAATGGCTAAATTAATAAAAATAAAGTGTTCTTAATATTTTAGTCCTTGGCAACGGCGCCAAAAATTTAATGGTCATTAAACTAATTGTAAATACAACTGAGGCAAGTGCACCTATTGAACAATAGTATAGTTATGGTGAGAAGGGAATATCGTATCCACAAGGACTAAAAGTACTAGTAATTACCATTTTTCTATTATTTAACAGACAAATTGGGGTGATTATTTTTAATCTAATTTTTCTAATCTAATTTAAATAAGAATGCAACAGAGAATGAAATAAGAAAATAATCGAAGATAACCAATGAGAAAGACAATACCCAAGAAAGAATCCACCTAGACTTTGCCTATTATTCTGAATCTGAATTAAATGATTTTGATAAACCGTTAATTATACATATTTTTACCCCATGTTTAATGCATTTTATAGATAATTTCTTATTAGAATTGGTGAATTCGATGCTCTTAATGCTTTAATTTCATGTTTTGTACTCAGGAGAGAACCAAGAGTCAAAAGGAGCCAAAAATGAGCTAAAAAGGACAAAACGGACCAAATCGAGAAGATGACACGGCCTAAACTTTGCCACACGGGCAGCTTACACAGTCGTGTTTTTTGAGGGTGTCGCCAAGGCTTTCACGATTCACACGGCCTGACCATTGACAAACACGGCCGTGTGTAATTTAACGGATTGAACACGGCCTGGCAATCACATCACACGGTCGTGGCACATGGGCTTGTCCCTTCTGAGCCCAAGTTAAGTCCAATTCAGAAAACACCACTTTGGAGGGTTTATAGGCATTCCAAAGCCTATAAATACGCACTAGATGAGGAGAAAAGGAGAGATGGAGAAGAGGGGTGAGGAATTACCCCAAGGAAGTCTATTGATCCATCTAAGAAGCCGGATTCATCATCAAGATTGAAGATCTCTCCTCAATTGTCTTTCAGGAGTTCTGGGTTTTCTTTATGTTTTGTATTCTTTATTCTTCTGAGATGTTTCCTTATTTAGTTATGAACTAAATCCCCTAAATACCTATGGGGAATGAAACCTAAGACGAATCTTGTTATTATTTTTTGAATCGTATGATAAATATTTAACTTGTTCTTAATTATGTGTTCTTAATTCTTGCTTTTATATCCCAGGATACTTGTAACACCCCAAACCCAGCCCAGACATTATGGCCAGATCTGACGTGTCACATGGACTTACGACTTAGTATGCATTCGCTGGTTTAAGTGTCTGAGGTGGTCTTTGTAAAAATAGCGGTTGAATGAAAAGCCGGTTTATCAATCTTTAGGCTATTCATTTGTTGTGCTTGTTGAGTCTTGAAAATGTTTATTAATTTTGAAAACCCGTGCAGCCTAATACTAGCAGTTTCGTCATACTATAAATATAATCAAAAAATAAAACCATAGCGAAAAAAAAGAAATTTGAATAGCGGCCTTATTACAACTTAAAACCCAAAATTAAATCAGAATATAAAAATAATAAAAATAAACTAACTTAGAAAAACCAACTTTACAGATGATGTGGCCACTCCGAATCCCTCACAGCTCCAAGCCTACTATGGTTGGGGATTTCCTGTAGAGATGAAAATAAAGGGTGAGTTCGGTAAACTCAGTGTGTAACATAACCCAACCATAGCCCAAAACAGATCAAACCTCAGAGTCAGACTTATCTGGGCCTTGGCCCAGTACAAAAATCATAATGAAACCCATAGCAGATACAGAACAAATATATCATGAATACAGAAATCCCAACCCAGAGCCATCCATAACACCCCTGTACCAGCCTTACAACATGTGGGGAGACTATTCGACCCACCCAACCGCTATACACCACAGAAATTGTAGCGAGGCTGCCAGATATTGTGACGAAGTCACTAGATACAGATATTGTGGCTAGGCCACCAGAACAGATATATATATATATATATATGTGTGGCGAAGCCACCTGATTGCAGCAAGGCTGCCAAATATTGTGATGAAGTCACCAAAACAGATATATGTGGTGAGGCCACCAGATTGCAGCGAGGCTGCCAGAACGCTTCGTCCATCAATATAAACCCATGTCCCATGCAACAAAAATAATATGTCATGGCATACGATACGTAAAAGTAACATCATGCTTTTCGAAAAAAATAACCCTAGGGGTAAAATCGTAATTTTGCATGCATAAGGGTATTTCAGTAATTATTACCTATTGCTAAGGTTTCATTCTCATTCTAACGTTTACCAAGTAATCAGAAGTACTTACCTCGTCTTTTTACCAAAGTGGGCCCGTTGGCCCGTTGGCCCATTGACCCGCTTTCAGCCCATTAAGCCCAAAAATACCGTTGTGCACGAAAATGCACACTCTGCACTCTAATCATCCAAATGCACCATATTCATTAACAATCGTTCACGAAAGGCCAGACGCTCACGAGTTAACAAAATACCAACGTTTTGGTATTTCGGCTTTTACCTATTCAGTCTAAGGGAGGGTGTCATTTACACGCCTGGTTGATGACGATTGATGACGATATCTCTCACACGATAATCCTATTAGAAGACTGCAGTCAATCTGCGCTCCAAACACTCTTAGCTGGTGCCCAACCCAAACGAGCATGTCACAAAGCGAAAGGGATCAGCCAACAAAGGTATGCCTACTCTCCCCATGGTTTGCTCTATTTAAAGCCAGCTCTCCATCTACTTTTATGTTAGCTTCCCGATGTGGGATCCCTCCATCACTAGAGTTTAAAACCAACACCAACTCTTTTCGTCCCAACATAGCAAAATAATCAACCTTTGCGTGCCCAAGGGATTCGAACCAAAGTCCTCTCACATGCCAACTCACGCCACCACCACTAGGCCATCAACCCATTTGTGTCATAAATCCAACGCATTAAACTTTAAAGCGCACCTACTTACTTCCAGATTTATTGAAAAGAAAAACCAAAATATATTGCAAGAGCCAAGACTTGAACCTTGGACCCCTTGCTTCCTTTATGGCGTCACTTCCTTGTCCCCTAAGTGGCGCCACCTTGCCACTACACCACACTCCTTTTTTGTGTCATCTTTTACCCCTTTACTCTTAAAAGCCCAAACGCCAATTGCATCGCCTATTCATAAAATTAAAATTTCAAAGACTACCACAGATTTAACTTAAGTTTGGGCCTTCTAAAGGCCCACTAACCTACTAAAATATATATTTTAACCAACCAAAACACACACAAATTTTAAAAATCACAGAAACACAGAAAACCCGAAAATTAGGGCGTTACAATACTGATTCAAGACACGCTCTTATTCAGAGGAGGAATAGACCCTGCCTAAGAGTACATTTGCCATAATTAAGCAGAGTTGATTGCGCACCTAGAAATAGGGTGACAAGATTTTGTCAGATTAGGGTGAAACCTAATAAGGGGATCCATAGATCGAGTTAATGCAACCCTAGAGTGTTAATTAGAGAAAAGTCTCGGTTATTCAATCTAGGGATTAGACGTTATTAGTCTTGAATAGGGATAATAACATAACTTAGGGATCTCTACGGAACAAGTTGAATGAATAAATCGTCCGATTCGGAGCCAGAATAACAAGAACAGTCTAGGTGGACTTCTGGTGACTCTGTCACATTATCTGTTCTGGCAGCCATGCTACGTATTTCTGAGGCGTGTAGCGGTTAGGTGGGTCGAGTAGTCTCCCCACATGGTGAAAGGTTGGTAAGGGGGTGTATGTGGCTGGTTATGGGTTGGGTTCTGCATATACATGAAATATCTGATCTGATCTGTTATGGGCCTATGGGCTTAATTCTGTACACTATTCTGGGCTAAGGCCAATTTATTCTGTTTCTGTGGTTTGAGCTGATATGGGCTATGGTTGGGTTAATTTTACACACTGAGTTTCCCCAAACTCATCCCCTATCTTCATCCATGCAGGTAATCCCCATCCATAGTGGGCTTGGAGCTGCGAGGGATTCGGAGTGGCCACTCGTTCTGCACTATGGTTTTCTTCTGGTGAATTGGACTTCATTTTTCATTTACTTTGATGATTTGGGTTTTATTATGTAATAAGGCCACTCTATTTTTTTTATTGGTTTGGTTTATACTTTATTAAGATGAACTTAATTTATATTAACTATCAAAATAGGCCAGATCTAGGGTTCGTCTTCAAAAACATAAATTGATTTCAAAGTAACACGATCTCGAATAAGGCTTCTACTATGATAACATTTCCCAAAATTAAATATGTTTTATTTTAAAATGAACATAATTACAATGGTAACCTAAAGAAACACACGATGTTAGAGTGTGTCATGGCGGTGTGCATGTCTAGGATTGGATCCGAAAGAGCTTGGTACTTAAGCAGTCCAATGGACTCACCTCCTCTTTTCCGGTTTCCTACCTGGTGCACAGCTTCCATTCACTTTAACCCTTAATGAATTAATCCTTTGAACATCAAGTACGATTTCCTGGACTAAGAATAGAAAAATGTTTTTAACGTTTCAATGTGGCACGTCGGATCCGGTCATAATGTCTAGGCCGGGTTTGGGGTGTTAAATTTAGTGGTATCAGAGCCAAGTTGCAACAACTCGGCTGTGGAATGGGTTTACAAAAACAAAGCTTTTCAAAAAAAAAAATTGAAAGAAATTCTCAGTTTTTAAATTTTGGATCTTCTGAAGGTGGCATTCCGAATCTCCGGCCCAAGTCTGTAAGTATCATTCTGAATTTCTCTGAATATTTTCCTGGATTATCTATCTGTACTGAAACTCTGCTAGGATACCTTAGATAGGATGATACTAAAACCATATGGAAATTTGATAAGAGACTGAAACTGTAGCTAAACTTCGGTTCTGCAGAAACAATCTCCGAAATACTATCTGATTCATAAAACATCTATAATAAACATTGGAATGATATTAATACATAAAAATCTATAATCAAATAATACGATATGAGTACAAGAGCCGCTCGTGGAAGAGGTCGTGGACGGGGCCAAGAAAGTGCTCGAGCGAGATCTTCATCTTCGGGACATATGCCGGCAGCGGATGCACTGGTAGCACCGACAACGGAGGTAGAGCCGTATGACCGCGGTGCCGGGGATGATGCCCTGTCACAGGTAATGCTTTGTGTTCTGGAAAGGGTTGCCGGGCAAATGCAATGTAATTGTGGATCTATTTTGGAACGATCAGGCTAACGGGCGTAAATCTTTAATGGTGTGTCTGGTGTAGCCCCGAATGTGGCAGAAAATTTGTTGGAGGCCACAGAACAAATTATGGACGACTTGGACTGCTCGGTGGAGCAGAAGCTAAAAGGAGCTATATCGTTGCTGCGAGACGAGGCCTATCAGTGATGGCTCACTGTGAGAGAAGGGACACCAGCTGATAGGATCACTTGGGAACTATTTAAGACGGATTTTAAAGGCATGTATGTTGGGGCAAGTTATGTGGACTCTCGCAGGAAGGAATTCTTGAATCTGGTGAAGGAGGTAAAACAGTTGCCGAGTACGACGTCGAGTTTCTGAGGTTGAGCCGGTATGCTGTGGGCATAGTTGCTACGGAATATGAGCGAAGTGTGCACTTTGAGGATGGTCTTAGAGATGACCTCAGGGTGTTGATCGCTCTACAGAGGGAGCGAGACTTCATGGTTTTGGTGGAGAAGGCAAAGATCACTAAGGAGGATAAGCGTACTGAAAAGCAAAATCGGGAGATTGATCGAAACCATTTCTGGAGGGATTCAGGACCCTCGGTGGTGCTAATAGGAATGTTAAGAGAGCAAAAGTGGAGGAACCAGTTCGAGCAGTGCCGATGAATGTGGTTAGACCACCAATCTGTGGAGACTGTGGTAAGGTACATTTGGGCGACTGTAGCAAATGCTCTGGTGCTTGTTTCCGATGTGGATCTATGGAGCATAGAGTTAAGGACTGTCCTCAGAGAGCTGATCAGGTTCAGGTTGCTGTACAGAGGGTTGTTCAACCCATGAGAGGTGGACCACAACCACCGAGAGGACGTGGGCAAGGTAGGAATGGAAATAGAAATGGTCGAGGTCGAGGGGCACCTGGCAGGGGTGCCGAAAATGCTGAAGCTCGACAACCAGCATTGGTGTATGCAGCTCGACGTCGAGAGGAGGCCGACGCACCTGACGTCATAACTAGTACATTTTTGGTTTCTGGCATGCCATATACTACTTTGGTGGATATTGGATCTACTCATTCCTATGTTGCATGTGCCATATCTGGGTCGTTGGGTGTGCACTTTGAGAAGATTGTGAGTGGGGTATCTGTTTTAAGTCC
This sequence comes from Gossypium arboreum, assembly GCF_025698485.1. Lineage (NCBI taxonomy): Eukaryota > Viridiplantae > Streptophyta > Magnoliopsida > Malvales > Malvaceae > Gossypium > Gossypium arboreum. The sequence continues at coordinate 60,985,328 of NC_069075.1, read as the reverse complement.
TTTAGGTCATTCGGTTAGGGTAGACAAACTGTATAAGGATGTACCCTTCTCAAGGTAGGATTTTCCTTGAAGATCTGATGGAGTTACCGTTTGGAGAGTTTGATCTCATTATGGGAATGGACTGGCCTGTTAAGCATAAGGCGACTTTAGATTGTGCTGCTAAATGAATGGTGTTAGGGACTACGGAAGATAAGGAGGTCATGATGATAGGTGAGCGAAGGGATTACTTGTCCAATGTGGTGTCGGTATTAAGAACCGAAAAGTGGATTCAGAAGGGTTGTGAGGCCTATTTGGCATTTGTAAGCCAGTCGGAAGAGGAAGGATTGACAGTGGATAAGGTTAGGACCGTAAAGGAATTCCAAGATGTTTTTCCGGAGGAGCTCCCAGGATTGCCTCCGAACCGAGAGGTTGAGTTTGGAATTGACTTATTGCCTGGAACAGCACCAGTGTCCATCGCACCGTATAGGATGGCACCGAAGGAGTTGGTGGAGCTGAAAGATCAAATTCAAAAGTTGTTGGATAGGGGTTTCATTAGGCCAAGTGTGTCTCCATGGGGAGCACCGGTGCTATTCGTGAAGAAGAAGGATGGTACAATGCGGATGTGCATTGATTACCGCCAGTTGAACAAACTGACAATTAAGAATAAGTATCCACTGCAAAGGATTCACGATCTGTTTGACCAGCTTAGAGGGGCTTCAGTATTTTCCAATATCGACCTTCGATCTGGATATCATCAGTTAAGGGTCAAGGAGGTAGATATCCATAAGACGGCGTTCAGGACTCGGTATGGTCATTACGAGTTTCTGGTTATGCCATTTGGGCTGACGAACACTCCTGCAGTATTTATGGATCTGATGAATCTTGTGTTCCAACCATTTTTGGATCAGTTCGTAGTCATCTTTATTGACGATATTCTGGTATATTCTGAAACTGAAGAAAAGCATGATGAGCATCTCCATGTAAGGGAGAAGAAACTTTATGCGAAGTTCAATAAGTGTGAATTTTGGTTGAGGGAGGTAACTTTCCTAAGACATGTGGTCTTTGCTGAGGGGATTAAGGTGGACCCTCGAAAAATTGAAGCGGTTTTGGAGTGAAAGTAGCCTAGGTCGGTGTCGAAAATACGGAGTTTCCTAGGTTTGGCAGGATACTACCGAAGGTTTGTGGAAGGTTTTTCTGTGTTGGCTACACCTCTAACAAAACTCATAAGGAAAGGAGCACCGTTTGTATGGACTGAGAAGCAGCAGGAAGCTTTTGAGAAGTTGAAGAAAGTTCGATCAAGCAATTTGTGTTAATTCACCCAGTGTCCGGAAGGATTTTACTGTACAAAGGACGCATCACATGTAGGTTTGGGCTGCGTGTTAATGCAGGAGGTAAGGTGGTTGCATATGCATCACGACAGCTTAAGCCTCATGAGGGGAACTATCCTACTCATGATTTGGAGTTGGCGGCAGTGATATTTGCACTTAAGATTTGGAGACATTACTTGTACGGGGAGAGGTGTATTATATACACAGACCACAAGAGTCTTAAGTATTTGTTGACTCAAAAAGAGCTAAACCTTAGGCAAAGGAGATGGATTCAGTTGCTTAAGGATTATGACTGTTCGATCGAGTATCACCCAGGCAAGGCTAATGTGGTAGCCGACGCTTTAAGTCATAGAACTGTATCTGATCTGAGAGCAATGTTTGCTCGTCTAAGTCTGTATGATGATGGAAGTTTGTTGGCTGAGTTGTAAGTAAGACCAACCTGGGTGGAACAGATTAAGGAAAAGTAGTTGAACGATGAGTCTTTGGTTACTCGTTTTCAACAAGTTAAGGAAGGGGAAACTTCTAAGTTTGGTTTAAATGGGGATGGAGTTCTGTGTTTCCGAGAAAGAATTTGTTTTCCGAAGGACTCTAATTTAAGGCAGACAATATTGAAGGAAGCTCATGGAGGACTTTGTGCCATGCATCCTAGAGGGAATAAGTTTTATCACGACTTGCGAGAATTATACTGGTGGCCTGGGCTTAAACGGGAAGTAACGAAATTTGTGGGGAAATGGCTGACATGCCAGCAAGTGAAAGCTGAGCATCAATTACCTTCTGGATTGTTGCAGCTAGTGAAAATACCACTTTGGAAATGGGAGAGGGTAACCATAGACTTTGTGAGTGGGTTGCCTTTGTCACCATTGAAGAAAGACTCGATTTGGGTGATTGTGGATAGGTTGACCAAATCGGCCCATTTCATACCAGTACGTACTGACTTGTCACTTCAAAGGTTAGCCAAGTTGTATGTCGCAGAGATTGTACGACTTCATGGAGTCCCAGTTTCGATTATCTCTGACCGGGATCCCAGATTCACATCTCAGTTTTGGCAAAGGTTGCATGAGGCGTTGGGAACGCTGTTGAACTTCAGTACAACTTTCCATTCCCAAACTGATGGTCAGTCGGAAAGGGTCATTCAGATTCTGGAGGACATGTTAAGGGGATGCGTGATTGACTTTCGAGGTAGTTGGGAGGATTACTTACCGTTGGCAGAATTTCCATACAATAACAGTTATCAAGCGAGTATTTGAATGGCACCGTATGAAGCACTGTATGGACGAAGGTGTCGTCCACCTAGTTGTTAGACGGAGCTAGGGGAGCGACAAGTTCTTGGACCGGAATTGGTGGCAGATACTGAGGATAAGGTCAGAACAGTTAGGGATCATTTAAAAGAAGCATCTGATAGGCAAAAATCGTATGCAGATTTGAAGCGTAAGGAGATTGAGTGCTCAGTAGGTTAAGGAGATTGAGTACTCAGTAAGTGATATGGTTTTCTTGAAGGTTTCTCCTTGGAAGAAGATATTAAGGTTCTGTAAGAAGGGTAAGCTGAGTCCGCAGTTCATTGGGCCTTATCGGGTTTTGGAGCGAGTAGGCCCAGTGGCTTATCAATTGGAATTGCCTCCAGAGCTAGACAGGATTCACGATGTTTTTCACGTCTCCATGTTAAGGCATTATCGTTTTGACCCTACTCATGTCGCGCCAGTTGCAGAAATTGATGTTCAGACTGATTTGACCTTCGAGGAGGAGCCTGTGCAAATATTGGCTCGAGATGTTAAGCTCTTCAGAGGGAAATCTGTCCCATTAGTGAAAGTGCTTTGGCGTAATCATAGCAGAGAGGAAGCCACTTGGGAGCCAGAGGAGGCGATGCAACAGCAATACCCTCATCTGTTTAAACCAGGTAAAATTTCGAGGATGAAATTTCTTTAAGGAGGGTAGAGTTGTAACGCCCCAATTTTTGGGATTTCTGGGATTTCTGTGGCTTTCAATGAATTTTGAGATTTCTGTGTTTTGACTGTTTGGCGTAGGTTTAATTATGTTAGTGGGCCTCTAGAAGGCCCAAGCTTAAGCTAAAAACCGGTAATTTTAGGTAATTTTAGTCCATAGGGAAAAGAGGTTATGGTTAACTGGCCTTTTAGGTATTAACTGGTTAAAATAAGAGATAAGGAAGCAAGTGGCAAAGTGGCATGTGGCGCCACTGGGAAGGCTATAAAAGTGGCGTGTAGAAGTGTAGGAAGAGCCCAAGTTCGAGCCGCAGGGCAAGCAAATAAGCTGTTTATTTTTGTGCACAAAAAGGGGAGGTGATGGAACTCAAGGGGGAACTCTGTTAGGGAGAGTTTAAAATGATAAGGGGATTGAGTAAGAATAAAGATAAGGGAGGAAATCTAGGAGCTGATCAAGGAGCAAGAGGTGGCCGGCCAAGGGACATTAGCATGGGAAATTTGGCTAGGTATGGTAGTAGTAGGAATTTCGGCATTTAGGTGTGTTGTGCTGTTTCTCTGACCATCCTTCCTTCTCCTCCTATCTTTTCTTTTCGTCTCCATCTACCTTCTCCTCTTCTTTTCTCCATAGCCGAATCCTTCTACCACTTTACTCTTCACCACTTCTTTATTCTTTTTATTTTTAAGCCTTACAGCCGAATATCACAAAAGTCGAAAACCCGAAGCTTCATATTGTCTATGCCGAATTCTCCTAGCAAACCTATTGATTTATTTTCGTCTTTCTTCATCATTTGTGATCAACTCTTTCTTTTTTTAAACCCCAAACCTCTACCGACAAAGCCACTACAAAACCCTCATCTCTTCTTCACTGTTACTAAAAGCCGAAAACCCCATATTTTAGGGGCATAGCTGAATTCTTAGATCATTAAAGGATCGACTTCTGCTAGGATTTGAGGGATAGATCTACAACGGAATCAAATAAAAGCTTAAGCGAAATAGTTGGCTGAAGAAATTGGTGGTAAGTTTTCGAATCTATTCTTTATTATGGGATTTAGAAAAGCCGAAATCCCTAAAGGCTTAGGGAGGCTGTCGATTGGGATTTAAGGCTCTAAGGGTTGTGACAATTGTTTATTATGATAGTGTGATTCAGAGGCTACTGATCAGAGGCTTGGACAAGGGGAAACGACTGAATCTAAACACAATCGCTAGTTTCAGTAAAGGTAGGTTCGCTAGTGCCATCGTGCTTTGGGCCGAATGTGGTAAGGGGTTAGTTAAAGTTCGTTTTTAGTAGTTAGATTAACGTGTTAGTAATCTAATTGTAGGCAGTTCGTGTGTGGATCTCGACAGCATATCATCACAAATCAGGTGTGTAACTGACACCCTCTCATAGACTAGATCAGCAAAAGCCGAAATGCCGAAATGCCGAAAAGTCGGTATTTTGTGGGCTTGCGAGTGTGCGAATTGTAATATCCCGAATCAGGGCCTAATCAGAATAGTGGTTTCGTAACCAAAAATCCGAGATAGAAATAATTATTTTATAATTATTTTGATGATTATGATAGGATTGCATGATTGTGTGAAAATTTCGTGATGAAATTCTATGCCTAAAGTGCTTAAATTGAAAGTAGGAACTAAATCGAATAAGTTGCAAAATTTGCATTCTAGAAATTTTTAGTATGAAATTGCTTTGAAATATTTATTAGGAGGTATTAAATAGAAATTTTACCAATTTTAAGTTCATGGACAAAATTAGGACATGGAAGGAATTTTTGGAAAGTTTAGTAGTAAGGGTATTTTGGTCATTTAGTTATTAAAATGAATTAAAACAAAATTAAAAGCCAATTTTGTCCATCTTCTTCATTAGGCCGAAATTTCAAGGGTTCTCCATAGCTAGGGTTTGTTTCAAGCTTCCAAGCTCCATAGTAAGTGATTCCAAGCCCCGTTTTTAATGATTTTTACGTTTTTGAGATCCCGATAACTCGATAAAGCTTATGTTAGCAATAATTTAACCTAGGGTTTATATTTGGAAAAAGACCCATAGGTGAAATTTGTGTATTTTGATGTTTTATGATAGAATATAAAGTTTTAAATTATGTTAGACAACTTGTACTACTCGATTTTGAGCGAAAACGAGTAAAAGGGCTTAATCGGTAAAAATACCTAATAGTCATAAGTACATGTTAGAGTGAGAATTTGATGTTGCCATAGAAGAGAAAAGTGATCAGCATGTTTTCAAACATAAGAATAAGGAATAAAGTTTAATCCCGAGCTTAGGGGCAAAAATGTAAATATGCAAAAGTTTAGGGGCAAAATTGTAATTTTGCCAAAATTTGAGTTAAGGATTAATTTGATAATGTGAGTATTAAATGAGCTAAATGTGTTATTTTAGATCAAGAAAGACGTGGAATCGACCTCAATCGAGGAAAAGAAAAGATTGTGGACTAAATTGCAAAATCCTTGTATTTTGGTACCAAGGTAAGTTCATGTGTAAATAATGTAGCATAATTGTTATTTTTAAGTTATTGATATTAATTATGTGTTATGCTGAATTTCATTATGAAATGTATGCTTTGTGGTTAATTTCAAATAATATGTAATTTATGTAAGCTACTTATTAAATATAATTGTTACCGAGTATTGATTTCGGCATTCTACGGAAGACGGCAAGGATAAGTGTTCGAGAAAAATCCCGTTTGAACCTTAGGTGTAACACCCCGAACCCGAGACCATCGCCGGTGTCGGACACGAGGGGTTAACGAGACAAATCCTCTTAAAGTAGCGACCAATTTGGCATTTCCAGACAGGCTGGAAAACTGCATCACTGTCGCCTTAAAAATCATATCTTGAGTTTCAATACTCGGAAACTGATTCCGTAAATTTTCCATGAATTTAGACTCATATATCCATCCATGGATTTATTTCTAGAATTTTTTGTTGGGCCGATTGGTACAGTTTATTAGTTAAAGTCACCCATGTTACAGGGGTCGACTACGCTGACCTTCGCACGTTACAACTTCAATATCTCTCTGTAAAGGGCTTTAATACTGGTGCCGTTTATTTCTAATGAAACTAGACTCAAAATGGAATCTTCACATATAAGGCATGACTTCTAATTCTTTCTGGATAATTTATAGTAAATTTTCAAAGTCGCGTCAGGGGACCCAGAAACCGTTCTGGCCCTGTCTCACGAGAACTTTAATATCTCTCGGTATACTGTTCATATGATCGTTTCGTTACTTTCATACGAAAATAGACTCATCAAGGTTCGTTTTTATAACTTATTCACAATTTAATACCCTTCCTACAAATTTTGGTGATTTTTCACATCCACATCACTGCAACTGGCAGCATCTGTTTTTAAGGTAGGCCTTACCTATTTTGTAGTTTCCATGGACCAACTATAGTCTAGTCATACATAGGTCCACCTATGATCATGTTTAGCCATTCAAATGGCTGATCATGTGACCAAAACTCCCATTCCAATCCATAATAACATCATGAAACCATATAAAATTACAAACCACAAATGGTCTAATTCTGTACTCCACTTTTACGAACCATTTTCGCATGGCCGTACACATATACATCACAAAAGCACTTGAAAACAACCGAGGGTAGTCCTATACATGCCATATCCAAAGTTCAACTAAAAGAGTACCAAAGGGGGTTTGATAGTGTGGATGACTTCACTTCAATGATCCCGAATCCGATCGCTAGCGAGCAAAATCTATAAAACAGAGAGCCAAAGCAACAGGGTAAGCATGTTTATGCTTAGTAAATCTCAAGCAATGAAATCGGCTTTAACTAAAGCATTACATTCACATAGCCAAATGAATCATTTAATTTATACACATTCACATAATCATACTTACTTCACACTTCATCAACATATACATTCACAAGATATCAACCAATTCAAGAGCTGAAAATTCGTTAGTCGATTGACGAATATTATTCAAACGTATCGACTTTTCCATTGCACATGTAAACATACCTTATCCTTTGGGCTTTTCGAGCGTACTAATTAAATGTATTACAGCAACCAACGCTCACCTTCAACCCAAGCTTCTTGAATACAACCGGATATAACCACACGCACGAATGCCTTCGGTCTTAGCCCGGATATAACGACTCGCACAAATGCCTTGGTATTAGCCCGGATATAACAACTTGCACGAATGCCTTGGGTATTAGCCCGGATAAAGTCACTAGCACAATTGCCTTGGTCTTAACCGGATATCATTCAATTGCTCATGCACACATACATCCATAATCATTACACATTCATGTTTCATTTTCAGTTACTAAGGCTCAAACACAAATATAATCACTAGCGTAATTGCCTTGGGACTTAGCCCGGTACCATTCAAATACTCATACACACGTATATTAGTAATCATTACACATCCATAATTTCATTTCACATAATTCAAGTAGGGTCATTACTTGAAGACTTACCTCGGATGTTGTCGAACGGCTTCAACGGCTATTCGATCACTTTTTCCTTCCCCTTATCCAATTGTGGCCCTCTAAGCTCTTGAGCTAATTCAAACAAATTCAATTTATTAAAGTCTCGCTTGCTAGCCTTGGCGAATACACACATCATTGACTCAACATCACATAACTAAGCACTTTAGTCAATTTTCTTTAATTACGCACACATTCGGCCTTAGCTCACAACAAGGTAGCCGATTACCTAAGTCAAGAATAGGCACCATTAAGCTTGCCTCTAACCGAATGCATGCACGATAATTCCCCTCATATGGCCGATTATACTTAGTCATACTTGCACAAAATCAACAATAAATTGCAAGATTTTCACATCATATGTGTACTAGGCGAATGTACTTGCAATTTCACAAACATTCTTCAACACTTTCTTCTTTAAACAAACATATTTATCACTTACTTCATAACCAAAACATCATGTGCAAACATATATACACATATAGGTGCAAGGCCGAATTTCAAGGTGTCCATAACCATCCAAAACACAAATTTTAACTAACATGCAAGAAGCATAAACCATGCTCATGAGCATACCATGGCCGAATACATCACACACCATACCCCTTTTAATTTTTTGGTCATGGTTAAACAAAGGATTCAATGTCTTACTCAAGAATGCTAAAAGAAATTTCAAGAGTAGTCAATCCATCATTGCATGCATCATCAACAAGCTTCACATTTAGCATGCAATGGCTTTAACACAATATCAAACTTGGCCAAATACCATTTCCATGGCACAACAAGGATTTGGACCATGGGCTAACATGAACATCAAGTTAGCAACTAAAACATGCATGAATCTCATGACACAACCTCAAACATACCTTAATCTTGATGCAAGTATAGCCAAATCTCCTTCTAGATCTCTTCTAAACCAAAAATGGAGCAAAAATCCCTCCTTCTTCCTTAGTTTTGGCTCAAAGAAGGATGAACAATTTTTTTTTCTTTCTTTCTCTACAACTCACGGCAATGGGGGGGAATACCACACTCACACACATTTTTTTTCATTCTTTTCTTACCCATACTCCTTTGTTTATTATTTCTCCCTAATGCACCAACAAAACATGTTTATGACATGTTTTGCCCATCCTCTCTTGCCATGGCCGCCACCACCTATAAAAAGGGGGTATTTGACATGCAAGTCCATTGTTTTGCATGCATGCTTTAATTAGTCATCACACATTTCCTATCATACTTTCAAAGTTTACTACTAGGCCCTTTCTAGTGAAATTCACATTTATAACACTAAATCAAATCATCAAAAATGTCACACACAATTTAACACATATCATAGGCATCAAAATAAATTTTAAATTATTTTTATGCCTCGGTTTTGTGGTCCCAAAACCACATCCCGACTAGGGTCAATTTTGGGCTGTCACATTAGGAATAGATTAGGATACAAGTGACATGTCACTAGGATGGTTGAGCATCCGAACTCGTTGAGTTGAGTCCGAGTTCACTTATGGATGCGAATGTCCGAACTCGTTGAGTTGAGTCCGAGTTCGTGAAATGTAACTAGGCATCCGAACTCGTTGAGTTGAGTCCGAGTTCACTTATGGATGCGAATGCCCGAGCTCATTGACTTGAGTCCGAGTTCGCTTATGGGTGGGTTACATAATTGCTTGATTGTATATATGGCACTTATGTGTAAGTTATCCATGTATCCGAATTATATTCCGATGTGTTCAACGGGTAAAGTTCTACTCAAATGGAGGAATATTCGAGATGTAAAGAGACATATTGGTAAGTGATATGAAATGGATATTTTGGATAGGTATGTATTTAACCCTCGGGTTGAGTATTGATACAACCACGATAAGGTAATAAGATGATGAAGAATGATTAAAAATGTGATATGTGTTTTAGTGATGTATGCTAATATTGATTGGTATAACTGTTTGTTATGTTACTTATTATTTGCATATGAACTTACTAAGCATTTATGCTTACTCCCTCCTTCTTACTCATTGTAGTTTTGGACAAGCCAGCTCAGGAGTCGGGATAGGTCGAAGGCTCAGTCACACTATCCAGAAGACATTTGGTAAATGGCTTGTAAATTTAAGTATGGCATGTATAGCAATATACCTATTTTGTGTACATGATCTTATGGTATGGTTGTGAAATGGTTGAGGAAATGCTTGATAATGATAAATTATGAAAATGGTTAGTTTAGATTATGTTTGATGTTAAGGAAAACTATTAAGATACTTAGTGCATAAAAACTCATAAAAAGGATGAAATTTACCATAAACAGAATACCGCAGCAACACTAACGTGAGTTTGAAAATTTACTAAAAATCATATAAATTGAATTTTTTGATGAACTACATATAAAATTGAAGCTTATTATGTCTAGTTTCACATGAAACAAATGAAACAAGTAAAGGAATTATATGTTAGAAGATATTTGAATTTTAGTGAAACAGAGTCATAGCAGTTTCTGAATCCCCTGTTCCAACTTTAGAAATTCACCATAAATTGTAAAGATATAATTAGGTAGTGTATTTTATATTATAAGAATCCTTATTGAGTCTAGTTTCAGGAGAAATAAACCTCATAGTCATATGGATTTTTTACAGAGAAAAATGTGGTTCGTAGTAAACAGAGGTTAGACCAGTCAAGTCCTGAAACAGGGGTAATTTTAACTAATAAACTGTACTAATTGGACCAACCAAAAATTCTATAAAAAATTTAGTAGATAGGTATATGAGTCTAGATTTAGGGAAAATTTATGGATCTTGATTTTGAGTTTCGTAACTCGAGATATGATTTTTCTTGTGACTGCGATGCAAGTAGCTTAAAAGCTGTGAATGTAGAAATAAATAATCCAAAGTTCTAAATATGTTAAACTAAGCTTAGTAACACCTCATACTCGACTCCGGCGACGGTCTCGGGCGTGGGGGCGTTACATTTAGTGGTATCAGAGCAGGTTTAGTCGGTTCTCGGACTACGTGTTGTATGTACGGATTTTGCTATACATGCCATATGCATAAATTGTGATAGTGTGACGACTTCTGACCTTTTTAAATGATTTTTTTTATATAGTAAATGGATCCCGATCCAGCTGTGGCAGATGAAGTAGAGAGTAATGCGCCAACTCCGGCTGAAGGAGCAGCACCGACTGAAAATCCACCTCCTACTGTTGGTCAGGGAGGAGGAGAAAAGGGTCGGGAAGCCTTTCTCCAAATGATGAGTGCATGGTACACTGAGTTCGTTCGTACGAACCCAAATGTACAACCTCCCCCATCTCCCCCAATTCCTCAACTGTACCCCCGATGCCTCAGGGTGTAGACCTGATGAAATTTCATAGAACTCCAGTTGATAGAATTCGCAAGCAAGGGGCCGAAGAATTTAAAGCAAATATTGATGATGATGCCGAGAGAGCAGAGTTCTGGCTTGAAAATTCAATCTGGGTATTTGATGAATTATCTTGTACACCTGAAGAATGTTTGAAATGCGCTATATCTTTGTTGAGGGATTCAGCTTATAATTGGTGGAAGACATTGATTTCGGTGGTACCGAAAGAGAAAATAACACAGGAATTCTTTCAATAAGAGTTTGGAAGAAATATATTAGTGAAAGATTTATTGATCGAAGCGTAAAGAATTTCTTGAGTGAAGCAAGGTAATATGATGATTCTGAAATATGAAAGAGAGTTTGTTCGATTAAGTAAGTAGGCGGAGAGTATGTTCCTCAGAGGCCAAGATGTGCCGAAGCGATTTGAAGACGGGCTCAACGAAGACATCAAAGTATTTGTTGGAATTCTTGAATTAAAAGAAATGGTAGTATTGGTTGATCGAGCTTGTAAGGCCGAAGAATTACTTAAAGAAAAGAAAAAGGTAGAGGCTGAGACTAGAAATTGGAAGAAAAGACCGATGAGCGGTTCATTTTCACAGCAACCTGGAAAGTCAAGGAATATGAATCCTCGTTCCCAAGCTTCAGCTGGGCAATCATATTGGAATTATAGGAAGCAAAATGTGGGTCCTAAATCCCAGACTACTTCGGCAACCAGTGTAGGGAACTCGAGATTTGTTAAACCTGAGTGCCAGCGGTGTGGTAGAAATCATTTTGGTCCGTGTAGAGCAAATGAATGTGTTCGATGTGGTTCTCCGGATCATTTTATTAGAGATTGCCCAAAGAGAGCTGAAAAAGAAAAATTTCAGAATACAAAAACAAGTGGGGCGGATTCAAGAGGAAGATGTCCAAGAAAAGCTGGGAGCGAAGCAAGCAGTAAGAATGAAGCTAGGGATGCACCAGTTAGACCTGAAGGAAGGGCTCCGGCTAGAACTTATGCTATTAAAGCACGTGAAGATGCTTCCTCACCTGATGTGATTACTGGTACATTTTCCCTCTATAATGTTAATGTTATTGCTTTGATTGATCCCGGTTCTACTCATTCATATGTATGCATGAAACTGGTGTCTAGTATGAATATACCTGTTGAGAACACAGAATTTATTATTAGAGTGTCAAACCCGTTAGGCAAATGCGTGATAGTTAATAAAGTAAGCAAGAAATGCCCTTTAATGATTCGAGGTCATTACTTTCCGGCTGACTTGATGTTGTTACCGTTTGATGAATTCGATGTTATTTTGGGTATGGATTGGTTGACATTGCATGATGCTATAGTAAATTGCAAAGAAAAGGTTATAGAATTAAAGTGTGGAAATGGTGAAACTCTGCGGGTTGAATTAGATAAATCAGAGGCATTGCCTAGTGTGATTTCTTCAATGTCGGCTCAAAGATATCTGAGAAAGGGTTATGAAACTTATTTGGCGTATGTAATTAATACAAAAGAAGTTGAAAAGAAAGTTGAATCAGTCTTGGGTTGTGTGAATTTGGGACGTATTTCGGAAGAATTGCCGGTTTGCCTCCAATCGGGGAAGTAGAATTTGGTATTGATTTGATACCGAACGACTTCGATTTCGATTGCTCCGTATAGAATGGCACCAGTAGAGTTGAAGGAATTAAAGTCGCAGTTGCAAGAGTTGACTGATAAAGGTTTTGTGAGACCGAGTTTTTCACCTTGGGGTGCTCCCGTGTTATTTGTGAAAAAGAAGGATGGTTCTATGAGGTTGTGTGTTGATTGTCGGCAGTTAAACAAGGTGACAATAAAAAACAAGTATCCGTTGCCAAGAATTGATGATTTGTTTGATCAGCTAAAAGGAGCGACATGGTTTTCAAAGATTGACTTGAGATCTGGGTATTACCAACTGCGGGTAAAGGAGTCGGATGTGCCTAAAACTGCTTTTAGAACAAGGTACGGTCATTATGAATTTTTTGTTATGCCATTCGGGTTGACAAATGCTCCTGCTATGTTTATGGATTTAATGAATCGCATATTTCGGCCATACTTGGACAAATTTGTTGTGGTGTTTATAGATGATATTTTAATTTATTCAAAAGATGAGACTGAGTATGCTGAGCATTTGAGGATAGTTATGCAAACTTTGAGAAATAAGCAGCTGTATGCTAAGTTTAGTAAAAGTGAATTTTGGCTCCGGAAGTTGGATTTTGGGTCATATTGTTTGGTGATGGTATACGGGTTGATCCTAGTAAAATTTCAGCCATTGTTGATTGGAAACCACCAAAAATGTAATTGAAGTTAGAAGTTTCTTGGGGCTAGCTGGGTATTATCGGCGGTTTGTAAATGGATTTTCTATAATTATCGCTCCTATAACTAGATTACTCAAAGGATGTTAAATTTGAATGGACGGAAGAATGTCAACAGAGTTTTGAAGAATTGAAAAGTTATTAACAGAGGCACCAAGTGTTAGTACAGCCCGAATCGGTAAAGAATTTTTGGTGTATAGTGATGCTTCTCTAAATGGTTTGGGGTGTGTGCTCATGCAAGAAGGAAAAGTGGTGGCATATGCTTGAGGCGCTTAAAACCTCATGAGAGGAATTATCCTACTCACGATTTGGAATTGGTCATGTGGTGTTTGCTTTGAAAATTTGGCGACATTATTTGTATGGTGAAAATGTCGGGTATATACCGACCACAAAAGTCTTAAGTACTTGATGTCAAAAAGACTTGAATTTGAGACAATGAAGATGGTTAGAGTTATTGAAAGATTACGAGCTTGTTATTGATTATCATCCGGAAGCGAATGTGGTTGCCGATGCTTTAAGCGAAAGTTGTTGTTTGCTTTGAGAGTTATGAACGCTCAATTGAAAATTTCAGATGACGGTTCGATTCTAGCGAGTTAAGAGCAAGACCGATGTTTTTACAAGAGATTTCAAACTCGAAAAATGATCAAGATTTGCTAGCCAAAAGAAAATAAAGGTGAAGTCGATACGGGATCGATTTTAGAATTGGTTCGATGGGTGCTTAATGTTTAAAGATCGGATTTGTGTATCAAGAATGAGGAATTGATTCAAAAGATCCTACAGAAGCACATAGTGGTTATTTCTCGATTCATCTGGGTAGTACAAAATGTATAATGACTTGAAGAAAATGTATTGGTGGAATGGAATGAAAAGAGATATATCGAGTTTGTGTCCAAATGCTTAATTTGTCAACAGTGAAAGTTGAACACCAAGTACCTTGAGGATTACTCCACCTATTATGGTTCTGAATGGAAATGGGATCGGATTACTATAGATTTTGTTTCAGGATTGCCATTGACTCTGGGAAAGATAGATGTCATTTGGGTAATAGTTGACAGATTAACTAAGTCGGCTCATTTTATCCCGGTACGTATGGATTATTCTCTTAACAAGTTGGCTGAACTGTATATTAGAGAAATTGTTAGATTACACGGAATACCATTATCGATTATTTCAGATAGAGATCCGAGGTTTACCTCACGGTTTTGGCAAAAGTTGCAAGAGGCATTAGGTACAAAGTTAAATTTCAGCACTGCCTTTCATCCACAAACTGATGGACAATCAGAGAGAGTAATTCAAATTCTTGAAGACATGCTCAAATGTTGTGTATTGGAATTTCAAGGAAGTTGGGAAAGATATTTGCCGTTGGTAGAATTTGCTTACAACAATAGTTATCAGACGAGCTTGAAAATGGCACCTTATGAAGCATTGTATGGTCGCAAGTTTCGAACGCCTTTGTATTGGACTGAACTCAAGGAAAATCAGATTTATGGAGTTGATCTAATGAAAGAAAGTGAAGAAAAAGTGAAGGTAATTCGAGATTGTTTGAAAGCTGCTTCAGATAGACAGAAATCTTATGTAGATTTAAAACGAAAGGACATTGAATTTCAAGTTGGTGATAAAGTATTTTTAAAGGTGTCTCTGTGGAAGAAAGTCTTTAGATTTGGACGAAAGGGCAAGTTAAGTCCGCGTTTTATTGGACCGTATGAAATAATTGAAAAAGTTGGACCGGTAGCATATCGGCTAGCATTACCACCCGAATTAGAGAAGATTCATGATGTGTTCCACATATCTATGTTACGTCGGTATCGTTCGGATCCTTCACATGTAGTTTCACCGACAGAAATTGAACTACAATCAGATATGACCTACGAAGAAGAACCGATTAAGATTTTAGCTCGAGAGGTGAAACAACTAAGGAATAAAAATGTTGCACTTGTGAAGGTGTTGTGGCAAAGGCATGGAGTAGAAGAAGCTACATGGGAATCCGAAGAAACTATGAGAAATCAATACCCACATCTGTTTACAGGTAAGATTTTCGAGGACGAAAATCCTTAAAGGGGGGGAGAGTTGTAATATCCCGAATTAGGGCCTAATCGGAATAGTGGTTTTGTAACCACAAATCCAAGATAGAAATAATTATTTTATTTTGATGATTATGATAGGATTGCATGATTGTGTGAAAATTTCGTGATGAAATTCTATGCCTAAAGTGCTTAAATTGAAAGTAGGGACTAAATCGAATAAGTTACAAAATTTGCATTCTAGAAATTTTTAGTATGAAATTGCTTTGAAATATTTATTAGGAGGTCTTAAATAGAAATTTTACCAATTTTAAGTTCATGGACAAAATTAGGACATGGAAGGAATTTTTGGAAAGTTTAGTAGTAAGGGTATTTTGGTCATTTAGTTATTAAAATGAATTAAAAACAAAATTAAAAGCCAATTCTTGTCCATCTTCTTCATTAGGCCGAAATTTCAAGGGTTCTCCATAGTTAGGGTTTGTTTCAAGCTTCCAAGCTCCATAGTAAGTGATTCCAAGCCCTGCTTTTAATGATTTTACGTTTTGAGATCCGGTAACTCGATAAAGCTTATGTTAGCAATAATTTAACCTAGGGTTTATATTTGGAAAAATACCCATAGGTGAAATTTGTGTATTTTGATGTTTTATGATAGAATATGAAGTTTTAAATTATGTTAGACAACTTGTACTACTCGATTTTGAGCAAAAACGAGTAAAAGGGCTTAATCGGTAAAAATACCTAATAGTCATAAGTACATGTTAGAGTGAGAATTTGATGTTGCCATAGAAGAGAAAGGTGATCAGCATGTTGTAAAACATAAGAATAAGGAATAAAGTTTAATCCCGAGCTTAGGGGCAAAATTGTAATTTTGCCAAAATTTGAGTTAAGGATTAATTTGATAATGTGAGTATTAAATGAGCTAAATGTGTTATTTTAGATCAAGAAAGACGTGGAATCGACCTCAACCGAGGAAAAGAAAAGATTGTGGACAAAATTGCAAAATCCTTGTATTTTGGTACCAAGGTAAGTTCATGTGTAAATAATGTAGCATAATTGTTATTTTTAAGTTATTGATATTAATTATGTGTTATGCTGAATTTCATTATGAAATGTATGCTTTGTGGTTAATTTCAAATAATATGTAATTTATGTGAGCTACTTATTAAATATAATTGTTACCGAGTATTGATTTCGGCATTCTATGGAAGACGGCAAGGATAAGTGTTCGAGAAAAATCTCGTTTGAACCTTAGGAATAGATTAGGATACAAGTGACATGTCACTAGGATGGTTGAGCATCCGAACTCGTTGAGTTGAGTCCGAGTTCACTTATGGATGCGAATGTCCGAACTCGTTGAGTTGAGTCCGAGTTCACTTATGGATGCGAACGCCCGAGCTCGTTGAGTTGAGTCCGAGTTCGCTTATGGGCGGGTTACATGATTGCTTGATTGCATATATGGAACTTATGTGCATGTTATCCATGTATCCGAATTATATTCCGATGTGTTCAACAGGTAAAGTTCCACTCAAATGGAGGAATATTCGAGATGTAAAGATACGTATTGGTAAGTGATATGAAATGGATATTTTGGACAGGCATGTATTTAACCCTCAGGTTGAGTATTGATACAACCACGATAAGGTAATAAGATGATGAAGAATGATTAAAAATGTGATATGTGTTTTAGTGATGTATGCTAATGTTGATTTGTATAACTGTTTGTTATGTTACTTATTATTTGCATATGAACTTACTAAGCATTTATGCTTACTCCTCCTTCTTACTCATTGTAGTTTTGGACAAGCCACTTCGAGAGTCGGGATAGGTCAAGGCTCACCACACTATCCAGAAGACTTTTGGTAAATGGCTTGTAAATTTAAGTATGGCATGTATAGCAATATACCTATTTTGTGTAAATGATCTTATGGTATGGTTGTGAAATGGTTGAGGAAATGCTTGATAATGATAAATTATGAAAATGGTTAGTTTAGATTATGTTTGATGTTAAGGAAAACTATTAAGATACTTAGTGCATAAAAACTCATAAAAAGGATGAAATTTACCATAAACAGAATACCGCAGCAACACTAACGCGAGTTTGAAAATTTACTAAAAATCATAGAAATTGAATTTTATGATGAACTACATATCAAATTCAATCTTATTATGTCTAGTTTCACATGAAACAAATGAAACAAGTAAAGGAATTATATGTTAGAAGATATTTGAATTTTATTGAAACAGAGTCATAGGAGTTTCTGAATCCCCTGTTCCAACTTTAGAAATTCACCATAAATTGTAAAGAAATAATTAGGTCGTGTATTTTATATTCTCAGAATCCTTATTGAGTCTAGTTTCAGGAGAAATAAACGTCATAGTCATATGGATTTTGTAAAGAGAGAAATGGGCTTTGTAGTAAACAGAGGTCAGACCAGTCAAGTCCTGAAACAGGGGTAACTTTAACTAATAAACTGTACTAATTGGCCCAACCAAAAATTCTATAAAAAATTTAGTAGATAGATATATGAGTCTAGATTTAGGGAAAATTTACGGATCTTAATTTCGAGTTTCGTAACTCAGGATATGATTTTTCTTGTGACTGTGATGCAAGTAGCTTAAAAGCTGTGAATGTAGAAATAAATAATCCAAAGTTCTAAATATGTTAAACTAAGCTTAGTAACACCTCATACTCGACTCCGGCGACGGTCTCGGGCGTGGGGGCGTTACACGAATGCTCGTAAGAAAGACTGATTAACGTATTTGGTAAATTCAAGTGTTAAGACTGTAGAATGCGATATTTTGTGCATTATGACGTTTTGGGCTTAATGGGCCTAAACTGGCCCAATGGGCCAACAGGCCCACTTTGGTTAAAAGACGAGGTAAGTGCTTCCGAATACTTGGTGAACACTAAAACGAGCATGAAACCCTAGCAATAGGTAATAATTACTAAAATACCCTTATGCATGCAAAATTACCATTATACCCCTAGATGTAAATTGACCATTATACCCTTAGGGTTATTTTTGACTAAAAAGCATGATGACCTGATTCCGTATGATGTATGCCATGATTGTGAATCTGTTGGATGGGGATATGGGTTATATTATGGAGGAAGCGTCCTGGTGGCTATGCCATAAATTATCTGATCTGGTGGCTCTGCCACATATATCTGTTCTGGTGGCTCTGCCACAATTATCTGTTCTGGTGACTCTGTCACATTATCTGTTCTGGCAGCCATGCTGCGTATTTCTGAGGCGTGTAGCGGTTGGGTGGGTCGAGTAGTCTCCCCACATGGTGAAAGGTTGGTAAGGGGGTGTATGTGGTTGGTTATGGGTTGGGTTCTGCATATACATGAAATATCTGATCTGATCTGTTATGGGCCTATGGGCTTAATTCTGTACACTGTTCTGGGCTAAGGCCAATTTATTCTGTTTCTGTGGTTTGAGCTGATATGGGCTATGGTTGGGTTAATTTTACACACTGAGTTTCCCCAAACTCATCCCCTATCTTCATCCATGCAGGTAATCCAAAACCATAGTGGGCTTGGAGCTGCGAGGGATTCGGAGTGGCCACTCGTTCTGCACTATGGTTTTCTTCTGGTGAATTGGACTTCATTTTTCATTTACTTTGATGATTTGGGTTTTATTATGTAATAAGGCCGCTCTATTTTTTTTTATGGGTTTGGTTTATACTTTATTAAGATGAACTTAATTTATATTAACTATCAAAATGGGCTAGATCTAGGGTTCGTCTTCAAAAACATAAATTGATTTCAAAGTACCACGATCTTGAACAAGGCTTCTACTATGATAACGTTTCCCAAAATTAAATATGTTTTATTTTAAAATGAACATAATTACAATGGTAACCTAAAGAAACACACGATGTTAAAGTGTGGCAATAGCGGTGTGCATGTCCAGGATTGGATCCGAAAGAGCTTGGTACTTAGGCAGTCCGATGGACTCACCTCCTCTTTTCCGGTTTCCTACCTGGTGCACAGCTTCCATTCACTTTAACCCTTAATGAATTAATCCTTTGAACATCAAGTACGATTTCCTGGACTAGGAATAGAAAAATGTTTTTAACGTTTCAATGTGGCGCATCGGATCCGGTCATAACATCTAGGCCGGGTTTGGGGTGTTACACTTCCGGTCACAAGAACATAATATACCCTTAGTGAAAACTAAGAACAAAACAAAAACTAGGATTAGTTTTTAAAGTAAATTAGGATTAGTTTACAATGTTACATTACTAGCAAATTAGAAGTAATTCCCATGACCAAATGTTTAACAATATCACCATTAACATGAATCAAACATATATGTATTAGACACAATTATATGAATAAAAAACATTCATTAAATAAAATTTTTAGCAATTCCAGAAGATTATGCACAAAGAACGCTTAAGTCACATTGGTTTTCTAGGCTTGTAACGTTCTTAGGTTCAGGACGGTATGACTTAAAAGAAATATATCGCTCAGAATGGTTCAAACACTAGAAATAGTTAGGAACATGACATTGTTCCTTCTCTTTCCCCTTAATGTCCCATCCAATCTCACCACCTTTTGTCTCCCTCTCTCACCTACCTTATCCCTCAATGTAGGAAGATACAATATAATACTAGCATCTATGATTCGTAAAAAAGGAGTTATCATTATCAAATAAGGAGACTAAGGATTCATAGTATTAAGGTATGGTCATTTGAGAATTGGTTATTCAAACAATACCATAGGTGTAACAACCTGTTTTTAGTCAAATCGGAACAATAGTTTTGGGACAACAAATCCAAGGTCAAAATGATAATTTTATTATTGTTTTAATGTTTACAGTACGATAGAATGATTGTACGAAAGTTTTGTTTAAAAATTTTATCGTTTGAGTGTTTAATTTGATGAAAAGGACTAAATCGCGTAAAGTGTAAAATTAGTGTTCTAATAGCTAAAGGTGTTTAATAGCTATACAACTTAAAATTAAAGGTCCTTATGTGGTAATTAGCCCATTTATGGGATAGTGGATAACTGTGGCATGGCATTATTGAAATTTTGAATTAGTAATAAGGTTAAAAAGGTAAATGAGTAATTAAGTTATAATTTAATAAAACAAAAACATAAAATTTGATTCATTCATCTTCATTAGCCGAATTTATTAAGAAGAAATAGCCATTTTTGAAGCTAGGGTTCGGTCAAGCTCATTTGTCCAATTGGTGTGTGATTTTTGTCTCGTTTTTAATGATTTCTACATTTTTGAGATTGTTGCAGCTTAATCTAGCTAGCCCAGGGACTATTTTGCAAAATTGTTAAAGGTTTAGGGTTTTACCATTGGTGAATATTGAGGTATTTTGATTTTTAATGGTAAAAAAGTGCATGCTTTTTGTTATTTGTAAAGTGATTTTTGACAAAATTGTCAATTAGAGGTTAAATTGCGAAATGTGTAAATTTGATGGTTAAATTGTGAAATAAATGAAAAATATGGGCTATTAGGGACCTAATTGAGATTCAGCTAGCATGGGTTTTGGTTAAATTGCATGAATTTTTGATTTTATGAAATAAGGACTAAATTACAAAAATGTGAAATGTTAGGGGTAAAAATGTAAAAGTGCTTTAATGTGTGTTTTTGGATTAAATTGAATAGAGAGATTATTAAATAAGTTAATTTTGATTATATTTAGATGATTTAGATCAGAGAAAGAATAAAGTTACAGATTAATAGACTTAATTCACCATTTTTACATTCGAGGTAAGTTCATATGTAATAAGCATTGTTATAATTGTTTTTTAAATGTTTTGATATTGCATAAATTGTAAAAATGACCTTACGGACACATTCGACGGTGATTTGGCAACGAAAAATCCCGATTGAACCTTAGGAATTGATTAGGATACGAATCACATGTCATTAGGGGTTATTATTGTTTGGGTGCTGGTCCGTACGTCTGACCGGTGGTTGAGTTATCCAGCATGTGTTGTGGATTCTCATCAGCTTGTGTGAGTAAACCCACTGATAGCTCGATAGTGAGCACTATTGAGATATGATATTGAGATAGCTTTAGCTATGTATTGGCACTTCGGTGCAAGATTTATTGAGATAGCTTCGACTATATATATATTGGCCATTAAGGTACGGGATTCCTGAGTATCTTGTATTATTCCAAATGGTTCAACTGGTATATCGAAGATATGAAATGGTGAGAATAGATACATATCAAAATAGGTATGTATGGAAACTGTATATGCATCGAACTTATGAAATAAGTGAACTCATGGTTATATAGATGATTGATTACATATTAACATTGTGGTTACTTAATTGTGATATGTTATATGCATGTTTTGAATGATAAATTAAATGGTGAGATTTTCTTATTATCTTCATACGAGCTTACTAAGCTATATAGCTTACTTTGTTTCTTTTTCATGTTTTGTAGTGAAATCAAAGCTAGCTCGGATTCGGGATTGTCGGAGACTTCATCCCACTATCCTACTATTACTTTGGTACTTTTGAACTTAAGTATTTTGAGTGTATGGCACGTATAGGAGTTTGGTCATTTTGGTACATATGTGTTAACTATGAATTTAGCCATTTGAGTTAGCTTGTAAATGTTTAATATTTGGTTTTGTATATAGCCATGAGAGTTGGCTTATTCTAGTTGATTTGATTGTGTAAATGGTTCTTGTTATGTGCTTGATTATGGGTATGTTATGCTTGTTGATATTTAGTATTTAGGGGTATTAAATAGTTGATAATTGAATTTGGTATTTTGTGAGATTAGGATAGATGATGCAAAATTTGAAGTATTCATATTGATGATTTGAGGTTTGAAGTTTTGGTATGAAAGTAAATGACCTAGTGTGTTATTGTTGTGTTTTGTATTTTTTGGCTTTGAAATGGTATAATTTATGCTTGGTTGAGAGTAGATGAATGCCAAAATATGGCATGTTCTGATGCCAAATAGATTGTTTTAGGTATTGCAAAGTTGTATGGAAAATTGGCTTAGTAAATAGCCTATTTTTGTCCATACGGGCAGAGACACGGGCATGTGTCTTAGCCGCGTGTGACACATGGTCAGGTTACACGGCTCTGTGTCCCCTGGTGTTGAATTAAAAACTGAGTCAGTATGCTCCACACGGCTCAAAATAGGGGATTCAGAAATTACTCTGACCCTGTTTCACAAAAATTTAAATATCTTATAAAATATAACTCATTTACCTGTTTAGTTTCTTCCATATGAAAATAGACTCATTAAGATTTGATTCCATAACTTATTAATCATTTAATTTTTAGTGATTTTTCAAATTCACGTCACTGCTGCTGTCTGATTCTGATTTGTGGCCAATTTTACCTTTCCAAGGATTTTCATGGTTTAGTTAAGACATAAAGCATACATGTTATCGTATATAAACTTGATTAGCCATTCCAACAGCTAATCATTTACAAACCCTTTTTCTTAACAAACCATAACCATATCATATGATCATTTACACAAAATGAATATAGTGCTATAATTGCTACACTAAAAATATACAAGCCACTTTACCAATTTAGGTCTTCGGATAGTGTGAACGAGCCTTCGACCTATCCTGATTCTCAAGCTGGATTGTAAAAACTACAATGAATAAAAATGAGGGAGTAAGTATAAATGCTTAGTAAGTTCACATCCAAATAATAAGTAACATGATCATGCAATCCAACATAAACATCATTAAGACACTCATAACATAAGAATACTTACTATCTTACCAAAATTTTATCTCACCAAGTTCTCAACCGAGGATTAAACTCATACTTGTCCATTTTCACTTCTTCAACACATTCATCATTGAATTACTTTTGTTTTAAGTATTCTTCATATTCTCTTAGGATTCTCCCGTTGAACACATCGGAATAAAATTTCGGATACGCGGATAGTGTGCATGTAAGTGCTATACTCATAGCTAAACAAGCTCAATAGCTTTTGAAATCTTTGTAGTCAAGCTACCATGTAACCCGCCCATAAACGAACTCGGACTCAACTCAACAAGTTCGGAACTCAACCATCCTAGTGACATGTCACTTGTACCCTAATCTATTCCCAAGGTTCAAACGAGATTCTTCTCAATTACACATTTTTATCGTCTTCTTCGAAATATAGAAATCGATACTTGTTAGCATCTCATACTTATTAAGTTTTTCACATAATTTGCATATTACCAAATAATAATTCACAAAGCAAAATATTTCATGATAATAGGTATCATATCATATAAATATCATTAAATCACTTAAAATGAAAATTATGTTACCTTATTTACACATGAACTTACCTCGATACAAAATATTAGCAATCGAGCCTATTCCTCGTAAACTTTGTTTTTCCCTCGATCACGACTTGAATCTTGTTTCTCTTGATCTATAATACCAAATTAATTTATTTAATACATATATTCATCAAAACAGCCCCTAGTACGAACTTTGGCAAAATTACCATTTTGCCCCTAAACTTTCAATATTTGCACTTTTTCCCCAAGGCTCGTAAATTAAACCTCATCCTATTTTCTTATGTTTCATGACACTCTGATCATTTTTCCCTTTTATGGTAACATCAAATTCACACTCTAACATGTACTTATGAATATTAGGTATTTTTACCGATTAAGCCCTTTTACTCATTTTCACATAAAACCGAGTAGCACAAGTTGTCTGACATAAGTTAAAACCTCATATTCTATCATAAAACACCAAAATACACAAATTTCACCTATGGGTATTTTTCCAAATATGAACCCTAGGTTGACTTATTGCTAGCATAAGCTAAATCGAGCTACCGAGATTTCAAAAACATAAAAATCAATAAAAATGGGGCTTGAAATCACTTACTGTGAAGCTTGGAAGTTGAAGAAACCCTAGCTATGGAGAGAGGTAAGGTTCAGCCAAGGCTTGAAGAAGATGAACACATTTTGGCCTTAATTTCCCTTTTAATTAATTTTAATTACAAAATGACCAAAATACCCTTAATACCTTTCTTTGAAAATTTTCATGTATAAGCCCATTTTTGTCCAAAATTTTATAAATTGGTCAAATTTCTATTTAAGACCTCCTTATTAATATTCCAAAGCAATTTCATACTAAAAACTTCTAGAATACAAGTTTTGCAAATTATTCGATTTAGTCCCTAATTTCAACTTAAGCACTTTTTGCATAGAATTTCGTCACGAAATTTTTACACAATCATGAAATCATATCATAAACCTCAAAATAATTATAAAATAATTATTTCTATCTCAAATTTGTGGTCACAAACCACTATTCTGATTAAGCCCTAATTCGGGATATTACAGTAACCCTATTTTGGTGTTTAATATGGGTGAGGGGTGTTACATTTATTGGTATCAGAGCTACAGTTTAGTCAATTTTAGGACTAAAGTAGCGTGTGTGAGAGTCTAATTATACATGTCATACGTAAACTGTGATAGTGTGATATCTCTTGACAATTTAAATGGATCCCAATTGAGCTGTAGCTGATGATGTCAAAAGTAATGCGCCTGCCTCCATTCACAGAGTAGCACAATCAGAGTCGAGACCCGTATCGGGTAGCTAGGGAGGAGAGGCTAAAGAAGCCTTCTTCTAGATGATGAATGAGTGGTTTACGGAGTTTGTTCGAACAAATCCGACTACTCAACAACCTCCACCCCTACCTAATCCCCAGCCGATTCCCATAGGTCCTCAAGGTGTGGAATTTCTATGACTGAATAAGTCGCTAGTTGATAAGATTCGAAAACACGGAGCCGAAGAGTTTAGAGCTAATTTTGATGATGATCCTGAGAGAGTCGAGTTTTGGTTTGAAAACACAATCAGAGGATTTGATGAACTTTCTTGCACACTCGCAGAGTGTTTAAAATGTGTTGTATCACTTCTAAGGGACACTGCATATCAATGGTGGAATATTTTGGTGTCCTTGGTACTGAGAGAAAGAGTTACTTGGGAGTTCTTTCAAGCCAAATTTAAAAAGAAATACATCAATCAATGGTTTATTGATCAGAAGCACAAAAAGTTTCTTGAACTAAAACAGGGCCGTATGTCTGTGACAGAATATGAGCGAGAATTCGTGAGACTCGGTAAATATGCTCGGGAATGTGTTTCAACCAAAGAAATTATGTGTAAAAGGTCTGAAGATGGACTGAACGAAGACATCAGACTATTGGTTGGGATTCTGGAATTAAAAAAAAATTATTGTTTTAGTTGACCGAGCTTGCAAAGCCGAAGAATTGGGCAAAGAAAAGAGAAAAGTAGATTTTGAGGCTAGAGATTCTAGAAAAAGATCGATGGATAAGCCATATCAATCTTCGTGAAAGAAATCAAGAGATTTGTATACTCCTTCGAACGCTTCAATCGGGTATTGATACAGAGATCATGGAAAGCAATACTCAAGTCCTAAAGCTCAAGCTACATTAGTATCGAGTGTTGGCAGCATGAGAAATAATAAGCCCGAGTGTCAACAATGTGGACGATGACATTTTGGAGATTTTTTGATGAATAACAATAATAAAGCCTGTTTCAGATGTGGTTTGTAAGAACAATTTATTCGGGATTGTCCTCAATTATCCGAGAAAGATAATCTTAAAACTTCAAGACCGAGCAACATAGCTAATGGAGGGAGGCCACCAAGAAATGCAAGGAATTTGACTAGTAGTAGAGGAATGACAAAGGACTCCGCTATGAGATTCGAGGCTGGAGCACCTGCTAGAGCTTACGCTATTCGCGCTCGCGAAGACACTTCATCCCCCGATGTTATCACCGGTACATTTTCTCTCTATGACACTAAGGTAGTTCCATTGATTGATCCTGGATTGACTCATTCATATATTTGTATGAATTTGGTGTCTAGTAAGAGTTTACTTGTTGAGTCTACCGAGTTTGTGGTTAAAGTGTCGAACCCCTTAGGCACATATGTTCTAGTTGATAAAGTTTGTAAGAATTGTCATTTGATGATTTGTGGTTACTATTTTTTGGTAAATCTGATGCTTTTGCAGTTTGATGAGTTCAATGTAATTCTGGGTAAGGATTGGTTGATGCTACATGATGCTGTGGTGAATTGTAGATGAAGGACTATTGAATTGAAATGCCAGAAAAGTGAAATTCTTCAAATTAAATAATATGAGTCGAGTGAATTTCCTGTTGTGATTGCATCTATGTCAACTCAGAAATGTGTGAGAAAAGGTTGCGAAGCTTACCTTGCTTATGTACTGGATACAAAAATGTCTAAATCAAGATTGAATCAGTACCAGTAATATGTGAATATTTGGATGTGTTTCCAGAAGAGTTACAGGGGTTACCACCAATTAGAGAGGTCAAATTCACCTTTGAATGAATGCTGAGAACATCACCAATATATATAGCTCCGTACAGAATGACTTATACAGAATTGAAAGAGTTGACAGCTTAGTTGCAAGAATTAACAGATAGAGATTTTGCACGACCTAGTTTTTCACCTTGAGGTGCACTAGTGTTGTTTGTAAATAAGAAAGACGGATCAAGGAGACTTTGTATTGATTATCGTCAGCTCAACAAGGTCAAGATAAAGAACAAGTATCCCTTGCTGAGAATTGGTGATTTTTTCGATCAGCTGAAAGGAGCAAAAGTGTTTTCGAAGATTGATCTACGGTCTGGTTATTATTAGTTGAGAGTGAAAGATTTAGATGTGCCAAAAACTGCGTTTAGAACAAGGTACGGGCATTATGAATTTCTTATTATGCCTTTTGGATTAACTAATGCTCCTGCCATTTTTATGCATTTGATGAATCAAATTTTTAGACCGTGTTTAGATAAATTTGTAGCTGTATTCATTGACGACATTCTTTTTTATTCACGACATGAATCTAAACATGATGAGCATTTGAGCATTGTGCCTTGAGAGACAAGAAACTGTTTGATAAATTTAGCACATCTGAGTTTTGGCTCTGGGAAGTCAGATTTTTGGGGCATATTGTTTCAACAGACATTATACGAGTTGATCCGAGCAAGATTTCTCAGTTATTAATTGGAAACCACCAAGAAATGTATCCGAAATTATAAGCTTTCTGGGTTTGGCTAGTTATTATAGACATTTTGTTAAAAGATTCTCAATGATTGCTACACCGATGACCAGATTGCTATAGAAAGATGTGAATTTCGAGTGGTCTGAAAAATGTCAGCAGAGTTTTAAACAAATGAAAGCATCATTAACTGAGGCACCAGTGTTGGTTCAACCTGAATTGGGTAAAGAGTTTGTGATTTTTAACGATGCGTCATTGAATGTTTTGGGTTGTGTTTTAATGCAAGAGGGAAAAGTGATAGCTTATGCTTCCATACTGTTGAAGCCACATGAAAAGAACTATCTGACGCATGATTTGGAATTGGCCATTATTACTTTCGCATTGAAAATTTGGGGACATCATTTATACAGTGAAAAGTGTCACATCTTTACCGATCATAAAAGCTTAAAATATATTATAACATAAAAAGATTTGAATTTGTGACAGCAGAGATGGCTCGAGCTGTTGAAAGACTATGAGTTGATGATTGATTATCATCTGAGAAAAGCAAACGTAGTCGCGAATGCTTTGAGTAGAAAATCATTATTTGCTTTGAGAGCGATGAATACTCAGTTAACCTTGTCTGATGATGGTTGAACTTTAGCAGAGTTAAAAGCTAAATCAATATTTCTTCAACAGATTTGTGAAGCTCAAAAGTGTGACAACAAGTTGCAAGCTAAAAGAGTGCAATGTGAGTCGACTAGTGATTCAAACTATCACATTGGATCCGATGATTGTTTAATGTTCTAAGATAGGATTTGCTTACCAAAGAATTTTGAGCTTATTCGAAAGTTTTATATGACACACATAGTGGTTGTTTATCCATTCATCCGGGGAGTACAAAAATGTATAATGGTTTGAAACAATTATATTGGTGGTCTGGCATGGAATAAGACATTTCAGAGTTCGTATCGAGATGTTTAGTTTGTCAACAAGTCAAAGCTAAGCATCAAGTGCCTTCGAGATTATTACAACATGTGATGATACCAGGGTGGAAATGGGATAGAGTTACGATGGATTTCGTATTGAAATTACCTTTGTCTCCGAAGAAAAAAGATGTTATTTGGGTTTTTGTTGATCGATTGACAAAATCTGCACATTTTATTTCGGTACGTACAGGCTATTCACTTAATAAATTGGATAAATTGTACATTTCTGAGATCGTTAGATTGCATGGGGTGTCAGTTTCTATTATTTTGGATAGAGATCAGATGTTTACGTAGCGATTTTGGAAGAAATTGCAAGAAGCTCTGGGTACGAGGTGAATTTTAGTACAGCGTTTCATCCAAAAACTAATGGTCAGTCTGAAAGAATAATACAAATTATCGAAGATATGTTTCATTGTTGTGTTTTAGAGTTCGAAGGCAATTGGGAGAAATTTATACCGTTGGTTGAATTCGCGTATAACAACAGATTTCAATCGAGCATAAAGATGGCATCGTATGAAGCTTT
Source organism: Gossypium arboreum (assembly GCF_025698485.1). NCBI lineage: Eukaryota > Viridiplantae > Streptophyta > Magnoliopsida > Malvales > Malvaceae > Gossypium > Gossypium arboreum. Next base: position 60,956,440 of record NC_069075.1, on the reverse strand, counting down.
GTATTGTTGCAAATGTCGAACTCCATTGTATGGGACCAAGTTTAGTGAGAAAAAGATTGTAGCAGCCCGATTTTAGCTAAACCAGAACAGTCATTTTAGAACCCCAAATCTAGTGTCAAAAAATTATTTTAATATCATTTTTGGTATTTACAACATGTTATTTGATATGTGTGCAAATTTTGTAAGCTAATTTTATCGATTGGTTGCTCAATTTCATAAAAATGATTAAATCACATAAAATGCAAAAGTTGCATTCTACTTGCTAAAGGTGTTAAATTGTTATGATTTAATAAATCAAAGGTCCTTATAATGTTATTAGTCAATGATTAGAGTAAGTGGACAATTATGGTCATCCATTATATGTTTTTATATGTTTATAACAAAGGTTATTATGGTAGATTGGTAATTAAGTTGTAATTTAATAAAACAAAGCAAAAAATTCATTTCAATCATATTTTTAGCAACCGAAAATAGAAAAGAAAGAAAGGGTTTGAAGCTTTCTAAGGTTCGACACACTCCTAACTTGATTAAGGTACGGTTTTAGCTCGATTTTTGATGATTCCTATGTTTTCGTAATCGTTGCAACTCAATCTAGCTAGCCCGTACCTTTAATTTTGAAACTGTTAAAGATTTTGAGAATTGCCATTGTTGAAACTATGTGTTCTTTGATGTTTGATGTTGAAATATGAAAGCTTGATGATAGGTTTACATGTTTTGTTAAGTGATTTGTGATGAAAATGCATAATAGGGATTAAATTGTGAAATGTGCAAATTATGTGGTTCAAATGTGAAAAAAAATGAAAGTTTTAGGCTACTAGGGACCTATAAATAATTTGGCCAAGCATGGGTTTTATTGAATTGTGTGAATTTTTTGTATTTGTGAAATAGGAACTAAATTGATTAAATGCGAAAGTTTAGGGGCTACTGTGTAAAAATGCCCAGATGTGTATTTTTGGACTAATTAAATAAATAGATGAATAAATAAGTTAATTTTGAATTCATATAGATCAAGAAAGAAATAATTTTGATTTAGATCGAGGGAAAAGCAAAGTTATCGAGTAGTCAACCTAATCTGTTAATTTTGAATACGAGGTAAGTTCATATGTGATGATTACATTATAAATGTATGTTAAAATGCTTTAATATTGCATAAATTATTAAAACAATATTATGAATAATGTATGAATTGTAAAAACGATCTACGAATGCATTTGATGATAGAAACAAAAAGTGTGAAAGCCCTGTTGAACCTTAAGAATAGTTTTGGAGACTATTGTCACGTCTGTAAGTGATACGTTAAGTTGGCTTTAGGCCATGATATTAGCACTTCGGGTGCATATTTTATCAATTTGGCTTCGGGCCATGCATATCGTATGATTTGGCTTCTGGCCATAATAATAGTTCTTCGGATAAGTTACCTTGATTTGGTTGTAACACCTCTAACCCGTATCTATTGCTGGAATAGGATTACGAGGCATTACCAGATAATACATATCAATCACATACATTTATATGAGCATAATCAAAATCCACTCAATTTATTCACATTTGTCCCTTATAAGGTCTTACGGGACCATAAAACATGCTTAAAAGTGGTTCGGGACTAAACCGATAACATTTGTAAACTTTGAAAAACTTAGAAAATTTTCCAACATTTGAGGGTCACACGCCCGTGTGAATAGGCCGTGTGCCTCACATGGCTACTAGACACGCCCGTGTCACAGACCATGTGAAAAAAGGGCATACATACTAACTTGTGCCACACGGTCGAAGACACGCCCGTGTGCCTAGGCCGTGGGAAAATTTGGGAGGTTATTGACTTGGGTCACACGGCCAGCCACACGCCCATGTGCCAGCCCATGTGTCACACACAACCAGTAGACACGCTCGTGTTTCTAGGCCGTGTCGAAACTGTAGGGTATACTGCCTTAATTCGAAAGGGAACCCTAGGGGACACACGACCATATAACATGACCGTGTGTTGCACACGATTGAGACACACGCCCGTGTCTCTACCCGTGTGGACAAAAATATGCCATTTGAAAAACCAATTTGCCAACCTTCTAAAAAACACACCTAGAAACCAAAATGATACCATTTCCATTTACTATTAGGCAACCAAAGGATACCAAATCCTACACATATCATACCATCTAGCATCAACCATTTCAACTACTCAATTTCACATTCAAAACCTACCAAATCATTATGCCAAAATCATCACAACTTGCATAAGTTCCTTATACATTCATTATATTATCATCTGTTTGATATCACAAAACACATCATTAAACTTTATCAACAACTAAGACCAACCTACCAAATTAAGCCAGTATACATACAAGGCATTATGCACATCACTTAGGCCAACTTAAATGATCAAATACATACCAACATTTTCATCCAAAAGTAAGCCAAATCTCATGGCTTAAATCATAATTCAAAACATATCATCAACTCACTAGCCTATACATGCCATATACCATATTTACAAGCATCCAAAAATACCAACAAGTAGTAAATAGTGTGACGATGGTTCCGGATGATCCCCGATGTCTGAGCTAGCTTTGATAATCTATAAAAGAAAGAAAAATAACACACAATAAGCTTTATAACCTAGTAAGTTCGTACTTATTATACTCAATAATTCAAATATTCAATTCTTCAATTCATACTAGTTGATATCTAATTCATGGTAGCTAACAAACCTTTCTTATACCTACTCAAGAGTTTATGAACAAATCAATAACTTATTCTATTTGAATTTCATGCTTTAAATGTACATTCTTGTACAAATTCATATCGAAATCATAGCTTTACATGATACTATCGAATACTCAATATCTTGCACACTGAGTGCCAAAGGATAGCCGAAGCTATTATAATGTCGCACAATGAGTGCCAAAGTATAGTCGAAGCTATTATAATCTCGAACACTAAGTGCCTTTCATAGTCAAAGCTATCTCATATTCGTACACTAACTGCCATATATAGCCAACGCTATTCCAAGTCGCACACTAAGTGCTCTATATAGCCGAAGCTATCTCCAATCGCACACTAAGTGCCAAACAAATTTGATATGTCGTCGTACGCAATTGTAGTCACACATATACAATTTATGCAATATTAAAGCATTAAAAACATAATTATAATAATGTTTATCATGTATGAGTACTAAAACGACAAATTGAATTGTTTAGTCGATGACTTTGGATTTCCCCCGATCTAGATATATGTATTAAAAATTAACCCATTTAGTCACCAATTCATTCAATTTATCCACAAACACATATTTGGGCATTTTTGCACTTTAGCCCCTAAAGTTATACATTTATTCAATTTAATCCCTATTTCATAAATACACAAAATTCACAAAATTAAATTCAATTATATGCTAGCCGAATTTCCTAAGGACCCCTAGCAGCCCAAAACTTTCATTTATTTCACAATTTAACCCTTGAATTTACACTTTTCTCAATTTAATCCCTAATATGCATTTTTACTCAAAATCACTTTACAAAACATGTATATCAAGCACCACGCTTTCCTAATTCATCATCAAACATCATGAAACACATGAATTCATCAATGGAAACTTACAAAATCATCAAAACTTTCAAAAATTGAAACATGGGCTAGATAGTACTCAAAGCAACGATCACAAAAACGTAGAAATCATCACAAATCGAGAAAAATACATACCTCAATTAAGCTATGTGTGTGTCGAACCTTAATGAAACAAAATAGCTTCTTTTCTACTTCAATATTCAGCCAACAACAAGAAAGATGGACAAAATTCATGTTTTGTTGTATTTTAATTAACATGATTACAAAATTATTAATTTACCCTTAATGAATAAACATTAAAAACATGTAATAGTTGTCCATAATTGTCCACTATCATTTAAAATAGTTTAATTACCATTTAAGGCCATCATATTTAAAAGCCAAGGCAATTTGACACCTTTAACTAATAGCATACAACTTTTACATTTTACACGATTAAGTTCTTTTTATCAAATTGAGCTATTAAACGATAAAATTAGCTCACAAAATTTTTACACATACATATTCACATACTATAAACACCAAAAATAATATTAAAATAATTTCATGATCGTATATTTGTGGTTCCAAAACCACTATTTCGATTTAGCTAAAATCAGGCTGTTATATTGGCTATGGGCCATGGTATAAGTACTTATCATACGAGACTCCTGAGTATCTAATTTCTATTTCGAATGGTTCAATGGGTAAACAAATGATGTGGTTGAGAAAGAGGTTAGTACAAGGCGATATAGGTATGTGCAGAACCTATTTGAGTATTAAATAGTGAAAGTTCGATGAGTTTGTATTTGATCATGTTTTGAGACATGAGAACGGTTTGTACTTAATGTGTATATGTTTTTTTTATGTGTAATTGGTTGATTTTCATTTATTCAATGAATTAAGTTATTCACATACGAGCTTACTAAGCTATGAAGCTTACTTCGTGTTATTTTTTTATGTTTTATAGTAAATCAAGGCTAGCTCGAATCCGGGAGTCATCAGGAACATCATCGCACTATCAAACATCTAAGTTGGTACTTCTAGATTATACATTTATGGTATATGGCATGTATAGGCTAGATGTGGTATTTTGGTTGTGATTATAGCCATGAGATTTGGCTTGTAAATGATGTTAATATTGACGTGTGTTTGGCTATTAGAAATGGTTGTTAATGACTTTTGTAAGATGTTTATAATTCCTTGTGAGATGGTTTGCTTTAGCATGGTTGTAGCCAAGACATTGTGGAAGTTAAAATGGTTATTTGAATTATGGTGGATGAAAGCTTGAGAAAGGTCTTATTGTGGTATGAATTTATAGGTCAAATTGGTAGTTAAATAGTATGTATTACAGTGAATGAATTGATTGGGTTAAGGATGGTTTTTGGTTGTGAATATTAAGTTGGTATATATATTGTATGAATTAAGGTTAAAGATCATATTGTTTTGGTATATATCTGAATAAGTGAAATGGTTATATTTGTATAGCATGAATAGTGCATGAATTGGGATTGATTTGGCTACTCTTTGTGTATGGAAATTGTACATTTTACCTTGTGTAGGTACATTGAAGTTGGGGTGGCAAATTGGCCTTGCAAATGGCCTATTTTTGTCTACACGGGTAGAGACACGGGTGTATCTCAACCGTGTGTGACACACAGTCATGGTACATGACCGTGTGTCCCCTGAAGATTCTTTAGAAGTCAAGTTAGTGAGTTACATGACCTAGACACACGGGCCTGTGGTCCGCCGTACGGCCAGGTCAGTATACCCTCCAGTTTTCACACGACCTGGCAGACAGGCATGTCTTCAGTCGTGTAATACAAATCAGTATGTATGCCCTGTTTCCACACGGCCTGAGACACGGGTGTGTCTAGAGCTGTATGAGGCATGTAACACCCCAAACCCGGCCTAGACATTATGGCCGGATCGGACATGCCACATCAAAGCGTTCAAAAACATTTTAGGTCGTAGTTCTAGAAAACTTACTTAGTGTTTTAAAAGATAATTTTAATGCAGGTTAAGGTGAATGGAAGCTGAGCACCAGGTAGGAAACCGAAAAGGAGGAGGTGAGTCCATCAGACTGCTTAAGTACCAAGCTCCCTTTGGATCCAATCCTAGACATGCACACCGCCATTGCCACACCTTAACGTCATGTATATTTCCAATAAACCAATTTGATTAAGTCCTTTTTAGGAAAAGTGATTAATTTTGGTAAATATTTTCATTGCAGAAGCTTTAGTTGTTGTCGTATTATTTTGAAATCAATTACTGTTTTTGAAAACACGTCCTAAAGTTATCCAATTCCAATAGTTAAATATAAGTATTACCTACTTTAACAAAACATATTAAAACCATAAAAAATAATTAAGCGGCCTTATTACAAATTTTAAAAAAACCAAAACCTTAAACGTAAAATAAATGTCCAGTTCACTGGAAGAGAGTCAAACTTGCTGAATGCGTGGCCACTCCGAATCCCTCACAGCTCCAAGCCCACTATGGTTGGGGATTACCTACGTGGATGGAAATAAAGGGGTGAGTTTGGGGAAACTCAGTGTGTAAATTAACCCAACCATAGCCTATATCGACCTAACCACGTAAATGAATAAGTTGGCCTTAGCCCGAATGTAAGTCGAAATACGCCCATAGGCCCATAATGAGCGAGCATGATATTACATGTCTATGCAAAACCCAACCCATATCCAACCACATGCACCCCCATACCAACCTTTCACCATGTGGGGAGACAACTCAACCCACCCAACCGCTACACGCCACAGAAATATGCAGCATTGCTGCCAGAACAGATAAGGTGACAGAGTCACCAGAACAGATAATTGTGGCAGAGCCACCAGAACAGATATATATGGCAGAGCCATAAGATCAGATAAATGTGGCATAGCCACCAGGATGCTTCCTCCATAATATAACCCATGTCCCCATGCAGCAGATATACAATCATGGCATACATCATACAGAATTAAATTATCACACTTTTTAGTCAAAAGTAACCCTAGGGGTATAATGGTAATTTTGCACCTAGGGTATATCAATAATTTCCCTACATAGGGGTATTCAAGTAATTTAACTATTCTTAGGGTTTTCATGCATAGCATAGCCATTTACATACGACCAGAAACACTTATCGCTTTTTCTTACCGTATTGGGCCCGTTGGCCCACTATTCCGATTTTGGCCCATTAAGCCCAAAAACATCGAAATGCACAGAATCGTGCACTCTACAGTCTTATCACTTTAATCTACCATATACATCAAACTACTAATGTCACGAGCATTTGCACACTCGCATGCTCTTAGAATGCCGCACTTTTCGGCATTTCGGCTTTTCAGCTTTTGCCAATGTAGTCTATAAGAGGGCGTCAGTTACACACCTGATTGCGATGATATGCTGATGAGATCCACACACGTACTACCTACAGTTGAATTACTAACATGTTAATCTAACTTATCAAAAATAAACTACGTAATAACCCCTTACCATATTTGGCCAAAGGCACCTTAGGCACTAGCGATCCTACCTTTGCCGAAGTTAGCGATTATGTTTAGATCCAGTCGCTCTACTTGTCCCAGCCTTCGATCAGCAGCCTTTAGATCCCACTATTATCAAACTAAAATAGTTATAACACCCCTTAGAGCTACATGCCCAAATCGACAGCCCTCCTAACCTTTTGGGGTTTCGGCTTTTCTAAAACCCGAAATAAGGATTAAGTTAAAAAAACTTACCACTAGTTCCTTCAGTCAATGACTCCAATTAACTCCTAATCGATTCTAATGCAGATCTACCCCTCAAATGATAACAAAAGTCGAGCCTTTAGTGATCTTAAAATTCGCCTATGACCCTATGGCTATGCATTTTCGGCTTTTTGTAACAGTGAAGAAAAGATGAGGTTTTGTAGTGGCTTTGTCGACAGAAACTTGGGGTTCAGAGAACAAGAGAATCGGTCAAGAAAATGAGGGAGAATAAAAGAGTTTTGCCTAGAAGAAAATGGCACAAAAGAAATCAGGCCTTCAGGATTTCGGCTTTTTGAGGCAATCGACTATAGGCTTAGAACAATGGAAAAAAGTAGTGTAGGGTAGAGTGGTGGAAGGATTCGGCTATGGAAAAAAGAAGAGGAGAAAGTAGATGGAGAGAAAAAGAAAAGAAGATAAGAGGAAGAGGGATGGTTAGAAAAATGGCACAACTTACCCCTAATGCCGAACTTATACTGGCACTTAACCTAGCCGAAATTGCCCCCCTAAAGTGCCCCTTGGCCGGCCAATTCTTGCTCCTTAAAAGTCCACCATTCGACCAACACTGTTCTCCCTAATTAGCTCCTAAATCCTCTCCCTTACCAGCTCCTAAATCCTATCCCTTATGATCTCCTAAATCCTATCCCTTATCAACTCCTAAATCCTCTCCTGACAGACTTTCACTTCAGTTCCACTGCTTACCTTTTATGTACATAAAAATTAATATCACTAATTTGCTTACTTGAGACTCGAACCTTAGCTCTCCTTGGTCATCCACACGCCACCTCTAAAGCCCCCCAAGTGGCGTCACATGCCAACTTACCATAGGCTTCCTTATGTTTTATTTTACCTAGTTAATTCTTAAAAGCCCAGTTAACCAGGACCCCTTTTCTTATGGAACTAGAATTAACTAAAATTACTGAGTTTTAACTTACGCTTGGGCCTTCTAGGGGCCCACTAACATAATTAAACCTACACCCATGCAAACAGAACACAAAAATTTTAAATTTGCCAACATACACAGAATTCCCGAAAATTGGGCCGTTACAACTCTACCCTCCTTAAAGAAATTTCGTCCTCGAAATTTACCTAATCCAAACAGATGAGGGTATTACTGTTGCATCGCCTCTTCCGGCTCCCAAGTAGCTTCCTCTCTGCCATGATTTTGCCAAAACACTTTCACTAACGGGACAGATTTCCTTCGAAGAACCTTAACATCTCGAGCCAATATTTACACAGGCTCCTCCTCAAAGGTCAAAGCAGTCTGAACTTCAATATCAGCAACCGGCACGACATGAGCAGGGTCAGAATGATAACGCCTTAACATGGAGATGTGAAAAACATTGTGAATCCTGTCTAACTTTGGAGGCAATTCCAATTGATAAGCTACTGGGCCTACTCGCATCAAAATCCGTTAAGGCCCAATGAACCGCGGACTCAGCTTGCCCTTCTTACCAAAACTTAATATCTTCTTCCAAGGAGAAACCTTCAAGAAAACCATATCACCTACTGAGTACTCAATCTCCTTTCGCTTCAAATCTGCATACGACTTTTGCCTATCAGAAGCTTCTTTTAACAGATCCCTAATTATTCGACCTTATCCTCGATGATCGCCTACCAACTCGGTCCAAGAACTTGTCGCTCTCTAGTTCGGTCCAACAACTAGGGTACGACACCTTCGTCCATCTGATGCTTCATACGGTGCCATTCGAATACTCACCTGGTAACTGTTATTGTACGCAAATTTCGCCAACGGCAAGTAATCCTCCCAACTACCTCGAAAGTCCATTACGCATCCCCTCAACATATCCTCCAGAATCTGAACAACCCTTTCCGACTGACCATCAGTTTGGGGATGGAAAACCGTGCTAAAGTTCAATTGCGTCCCTAATGCCTCATGCAGCTTTTGCCAAAATCGAGATGTGAATCTAGGATCTCGGTCAGAGATAATCGAAACTGGGACTCCATGAAGTCGCACAATATCTGCCACATACAACTTGGCTAACCTTTGAAGTGAGAAGTCAGTATGTATAGGTATGAAATGGGCTGATTTGGTCAACCTATCTACAACCACCTACACCGAGTCTTTCTTCAATGGTGTCAAGGGCAGCTCACTCACAAAGTCCATGGTTACCCTCTCCTACTTCCAAAGTGGTATCTTCATCGGCTACAACAGTCCAGAAGGTAATTGATGCTCAGCTTTCACTTGCTGGCATGTCAGACATTTTCCTACAAACTCCGTTACTTCTCCTTTAAGTCCAGGCCACCAGTACACTTCTCGCAAGTCGTGATACAACTTATTCCCTCCAGGATGCATGGCACACAGTCCCCCATGAGCTTCCTTCAATATTTCCTGCCTCAAGTCAGAGTCCTTCGGAACACAAATTCTTCCTCGGAAACACAGAACTCCTTCACTATTTAACCCAAACTCAGAAGTTTCCCCTTCCTTAACTTGTTGAAAATTAGCGACCAAAGACTCATCATTCAACTGCTTTTCCTTAATCTGTTCCACCCAAGTTGGTCTCACTTGCAACTCAGCCAACAGGCTTCCATCATCATCTGAGACTCGAGACGAGCAAACATTGCTCTCGGATCGAATCTGATTCTACGACTTAGAGTGTTGGCTACCACATTAGCCTTGCCTGGGTGATACTCGATCGAACAGTCATAATCCTTAAGCAACTCAATCCATCTCCTTTGCCTAAGGTCTAGCTCCTTCTGAGTCAACAAATACTTAAGACTCTTGTGGTCTGTGTATATAATACACCTTTCCCCGTAGAAGTAATGTCTCCAAATATTAAGTGCAAATATCACCGCAGCCAACTCCAAATCATGAGTAGGATAGTTCCTCTCGTGAGGCTTAAGATGTCGTGATGCATATGCAACCACCTTACCCTCTTGCATCAACACGCAGCCCAAACCTGCATGTGATGCGTCACTGTACACCGTAAAATCCTTCCCAGACTCCGGTTGAATTAACACAGGTGCTTCAGTCAAAACTTTCTTCAACTTCTTAAAAGCTTACTACTGTTTCTCAGTCCATACAAATGGTACTCCTTTCCTTATGAGTTTTGTCAGGGGTGCTGCCATCCAATCCTAGAAAACTCCGTATTTCCAACACTGACCTAGGCGGCTTCCACTCCAAAATCGCGTCAATCTTTCGAGGGTCCACCTTAATCCCCTCAGCAGAGACCACATGTCTTAAGAAGGTTACTTTCTTCAACCAAAATTCACACTTGCTGAACTTCGCATAAAGTTCCTTCTCCCTTAACACTTGCAGCACTTTACGGAGATGCTCATCATGCTTTACTTCTGTTTCAGAATATACCAAGATGTTGTCAATAAAGATGACTACGAACTGATCCAAAAATGGTTGAAACACACGATTCATCAGATCCATAAACGCTGCAGGAGTGTTTGTCAATCCAAATGGCATAACTAGAAACTCGTAATGACCATACCGAGTCCTAAATGCTGTCTTATGCATATCTGCCTCCTTGACCCTTAACTGATGATATCCAGATCGAAGGTCGATCTTGGAAAATACAAAAGCTCCTATAAGCTGGTCGAACAGATCGTCAATCCTTGGCAGTGGATACTTATTCTTAATCATCAGTTTGTTCAACTGGCGATAATCAATGCGCATCCGCATCGTACCATCCTTCTTTTTCACGAATAGCACCGGTGTTCCCCAAGGAGACACACTTGGCCTAATGAAGCCCCTATCCAACAACTCCTAAATTTGTGCCTTTAACTCCACTAACTCCTTCGGTTCCATCCTATACGGTGCGATGGACACGGGCACCGTTCCAGGCAACAAGTCGATTCCAAACTCAACTTCTCGGTTTGGAGGCAATTCTGGAAGCTCCTCCGAAAAAACATCTTGGAACTCTTTTACGGTCCTGACCTTATCCACCGTCAGTCCCTCCTCTTTCGACTGACTTACAAATGCCAAATAAGCCTCACAACCTTTTCGAATCCACTTTTCGACTCTTAATACTGACACCATATTGGACAAATAATCCCTTCGTTTCACCTATCACCATAACCTCCTCACCTTCCGCAGTCCTTAACACCATTCACTTAGCTGCACAATCCAGAGTCACCTTATGCTTAACAAGCTAGTCCATTCCCAGAATGAGGTCAAATTCCCCGAATGGTAACTCCATCAGATCTCCAGGGAAAGTTCTACCTTGAGTTTCTAAAGGTACATCCCTATACAGTTTGTCTACCCTAACCGAGTGACCCAAAGGACTTAGCACAGATACCCCACTCATAATCTTCTTAGAGTGCACACCCAACGACCCAGATATGGCACATGCGACATAGGAATGAGTAGATTCAATATCCACCAAAGCAGTATACGGCATGCTAGAAACTAAAAACGTACCCGTTATGACGTCAGGTGCGTCGCCCTCCTCTCGATGACGAGCTGCATACACCAACGCTGGCTATCGAGCTTCAGCATTTCTGGCACCCCTGCCAGGTGTCCCTCGACCTCGACCATTTCCATTCCTACCTTGCCCACGTCCTCTCGGTGGTTGTGGTCCACCTTTCATGGGTTGAGCAACCCTCTATACAGCAACCTGAGCCTGACCAGCTCTCTGAGGACAGTCCTTAACTCTATGCTCCATAGATCCACATTGGAAACAAGCACTGGAACATTTCCTACACTCGACCAAATGTACCTTACCACAGTCTCCACAGATTTGTGGTCTAACCACATTCATCGGCACTGCTCGAACTGGTTCCTCCACTCTTGCTTTCTTAACATTCCCATTAGCACCACCTGAAGGCCCTGAATCCCTCCGAAAAAGGTTTCAATCCTTCTCCCGATGCTGCTTTTCAGCCCGCTTAACCTCCTCAGCTATCTTTGCCTTCTCCACCAAGACCGCAAAGTCCCGCTCCCTCTGTGGAGCAATCAACACCCTAAGGTCATCCCTAAGACCATCTTCAAAGCGCACACTATGCTCATATTCCGTAGCGACTATGCCCACGACATACCGGCTCAGCCTCAGAAACTCGACCTCGTACTCAGCAACTATTTTACCTCCTTGCACCAGATTCAAGAGTTCTTTTTTATGAGTGTCCACATAACTTGCCCCAACGCACTTCCCTTTAAAGGCCGTCTTAAACAGTTCCCAAGTTACCCTATCAGCTGGGGTCCCTTCTCTCATAGTAAGCCACCACTGATAGGCCTCGTCCCGCAGCAACGATACGGCTCGCTTCAGCTTCTGCTCCACCGAGTAGTCTAAGTCGTCCATAATCTGTTCCGTGGCCTCCAACCAATATTCTGCCACATTCGGCGCTACACCAGACACACCCTTAAAGATCTCCACTCTGTTAGCCCGAAGTCGTTCAGAAATAGATCCCCAAATTCTGTTGTCCGTACTTGCCCCGGTAACCTTTTCTAGAACCCGAAGCATTTCCTGTGACGGGGCATCATCCCCGGCACCGCGGTCATGAGACTCCACCTTCATTGCCGGTGGTACTGGTGCATCCGCCGCCGGCATATGTCCCAAAGATGAAGATCTCGCTCGAGCACTTCCTAGGCCCCGTCCATAGCCTCTTCCATGAGCGGCTCTTGTACTCATATCGTATTATCTGATTACGAATTTTATTCATTAATTCAATGTTCCAGTGCTTATTACAGATGTTTTATGAATCAGACAGTAATTCAAAGTTTGTTTTCGCAGAATCGAAGTCTAGCTACAGTTTCAGTCTCTTATCAAATTTTCCTAAGGTTTTAGTATCATCCTATCTAGAGCATCCTAGTAGGGTTTCAGTACAGACAGATAATTCAGGAAAATATTCAGAGAAATTCAGAGTAATACTTACAGGCTTGGGCCGGATATTCGGAATGCCAACTTCTAAAGATCTAAAATTTGAAAATCGAGTTTTTTTTATATATTTTCTTTTCAAAAATCTTTGTTTTTGTAAACCCATTCCACAGCCGAGTTGTTGCAACTTGGCTCTGATACCACTAAATGTAACACCCCAAACCCGGCCTAGACGTTATGGCCGAATCCGACATGCCACATCAAAGCGTTCAAAAACATTTCAGGTCATTGTTCTAGAAAACTTACTTAGTGTTTTAGAAGATAATTTTAATGCAGGTTAAGGTGAATGGAAGCTGAGCACCAGGTAGGAAACTGGAAAGGAGGAGGTGAGTCCATCGGACTGCTTAAGTACCAAGCTCCCTTCGGATCCAATCCTAGACATGCACACCGCCATTGCCACACGTTAATGTCATGTATATTTCCAAGAAACCAATTTTATTAAGTCCTTTTTAGGAAAAGTAATTAATTTTGGTAAATATTTTCATTCCAGAAGCTTTACTTGTTATCGTGTTATTTTGAAATCAATTATTGTTTTTGAAAACATGTCCTAAAGTTATCCAATTTCGACAGTTAAATATAAGTATTACCTACTTTAACAAAACATATTAAAAACATCAAAAATAATTAAGCAGCCTTATTACAAATTTAAAAAAAAATCGAAACCTTAAACGTAAAATAAATTTCCAGTTCACCGGAAGAGAGTCAAACTTACTGAACGTGTGGCCACTCTGAATCTCTCACAGCTCCAAGCCTACTATGGTTGGGGATTACCTGCGTGGATGGAAATAAAGGGGCGAGTTTGGGGAAACTCAATGTGTAAATTAACCCAACCATAGCCTATATCAGCTCAACCACAGAAACAGAATAAGTTGGCCTCAGCCCAGAACAGAAGTCAGAATAAAGCCCATAGACCCATAATAGAACAAAACAGATATTACATGTCTATGCAGAACCCAACCCATATCCAACCACATACACCCCCATACTAACCTTTCATAATGTGGGGAGACTACTCGACCCACCCAACCGCTACACGCCACAGAAATATGCAGCATTACTGCCAGAACAGATAATGTGACAGAGTCACCAGAACAGATAATTGTGGCAGAGCCACTAGAACAGATATGTGTGGTAGAGCCACCAAGTTAGATAAATGTGGCATAGCCACCAGGACGCTTCCTCCATAATATAACCCATGTCCCCATGCAGTAGATATACAATCATGGCATACATCATACAAAATTAAATTATCATGCTTTTCAGTCAAAAGTAACCCTAGGGGTATAATGGTAATTTTGCACTTAGGGTATATCAGTAATTTCCATACATAGGGGTATTCAAGTAATTTAACTATTATTAGGGTTTTCATGCATAGCATAGCCATTTACATACGACCAGAAACACTTACCACTTTTTCTTACCGTATTGGGCCCGTTGGCCCACTATCCCGATTTTGGCCCATTAAGTCCAAAAACATCGAAATGCACAGAATCATGCACTCTACAGTCTTATCACTTTAATCTACCATATACATCAAACTACTAATCTCAGAAGCATTCGCACACTCGCATGCTCTTAGAATGCCGGCTTTTTGGCATTTCGGTTTTTCGGCTTTTGCCGATCTAGTCTATAAGAGGGTGTCAGTTACGCACCTAATTGCGATGATATGCTGACGAGATCCACACACGTACTACCTACAGTTGAATTACTAACACGTTAATCTAACTTATCAAAAACGAACTACGTAATAACCCCTTACCTCATTCGGCCAAACGCACCTTAGGCACTGGCGATCCTACCTTTGCCGAAGTTAGCAATTATGTTTAGATCCAGTCGCTCCGCTTGTCCCAGCCTTCGATCAGCAGCCTTTAGATCCCACTATTATCAAAATAAAACAGTTATAACACCCCTTAGAGCTACATGCCCAAATCGACAGCCCCCCTAACCTTTAGGGGTTTTGGCTTTTCTAAAACCCGAAATAAGGGTTAAGTTAAAAAAACTTACCACCGGTTCCTTCAGTCAATGACTCCAATTAACTCCTACTCAATTCTAACACAGATCTACCCCTAAAATGATAACAAAATTCGAGCCTTTAGTGATCTTAAAATTCTGTTATGACCCTATAGCTATGCGTTTTCGGCTTTTTGTAACAGTGAAGAAAAGATGAGGTTTTGTAGTGGCTTTGTCGACAGAAACTTGGGGTTCAGAGGACAAGAGAATCAGTCAAGAAAATGAGGGAGAATAAAAGAGTTTTGCCTAGAAGAAAACAACACAAAAGAAATCAGGCCTTCGGGATTTCGGCTTTTTGAGGCAATCGACTATAGGCTTAGAACAATGGAAAAAAGTAGTGTAGGGTAGAGTGGTGGAAGGATTCGGTCATGGAGAAAAGAAGAGGAGAAAGTAGATGGAGAGAAAAATAAAAGAAGAGCAGAGGAGGAAGGATGCTCAGAAAAACGGCACAACTTACCCCTAATGCCAAACTTATACTGGCATTTAACCTAGCCGAAATTGCCCCCCTAAAGCACCCCTTGGCCGACCAATTCTTACTCCTCAAAAGTCCACCATTCGGCCAACACTATTCTCCCTAATCAACTCCTAAATCCTCTCCCTTATCAGCTCCTAAATCCTATCCCTTATCAACTTCTAAATCCTATCCCTTATCAACTCCTAAATCCTCTCCTGATAGACTTTCACTTCAGTTCCACTGCTTACCTTTTCTGTACATAAAAATTAATATCACTAATTTGCTTACCTTGCGACTCGAACCTTAGCTCTCCTTGGTCATCAACACGCCACCTTTAAAGCCCCCCAAGTGGCGTCACATGCCAACTTACCACAGGCTTCCTTGTGTTTTATTTTACCCAGTTAATTCTTAAAAGCCTAGTTAACTAGGACCCCTTTTCTTATGGAACTAGAATTAACTAAAATTACCGAGTTTTAACTTACGCTTGGGCCTTCTAGAGGCCCACTAACATAATTAAACCTACACCCACGCAAATAGAACACAAAAATTTTAAATTCGCCAACATACACAGAATTCCCAAAAATTGGGGCGTTACAAGGGACACGGCCCGTGTGACCCCTGTATGGTTGAATTTTTTTTTTAAGTTTCCAAAAATTTTCATATGTTATCAGTTTAGTCCTAAACCACTTCTAAAGCATATTTAAGGCCTTGTAGGCCCTTATAAGGGACAATGTGTTTGTGATTAAATTGTATTTGAGTATGAATACATAGATGTTTGAGTTATGTATGTTAAGTGATGTGTATTAATCGGTAATACCTTGCAACCCTACTCCGTGACAGATACGGGTTAGGGGCATTACATTTTATTGGTATCAGAGCTACGATTTAGTCGATTCGAGAACTAACATAGGATGTGTGAGAGTCTAGCTATACATGCCATATATACTTTGTGATAGTGTGATGATTCCTGATAGCATAAATTGTGTTTTCATATAGTAATGGATCCTGAACAACCTGTAGCTGATGATGTAGAGAGTAATGCGCCCGCTCCCGCTGAAGGGCCAATGCAATATGATTCTAGGCCTTTAATGATTAGCCATGAGGGAGAGGCTGAACAAGCCTTCTTCCAAATGATGTACGAGTGGTTCACGGAGTTCGTTGCTCCTTAAGTTATAGATCCAATATGGTTGAACAAACCACTAGTAGATAAGATTCATAAATATGGGTCTAAAAAGTTCTGGGCTACTGCTGATGATGATGCTGAGAAAGCTGAGTTCTGGCTTAAAAATACGATTCGAGTATTCGATGAATTGTCTTGTAGTCCTGATGAATGTATTAAATGTGTTGTCTTAGCTGAGAGACACTGAGTACCAATGGTGGAACACGTTGATATCGTGGTTCTGAAAGAATGGGTTACTTGGGAGTTTTTTCAATCTGAATTCTAAAAGAAATACATCAGTCAAAGATTTCTCGATCAAAAGCACAAAGAGTTTCTATAATTAAAACAAGGTCAAATGACTGTAACCGAGTATGAAAGAGAATTTGTATGATTGAGTAAGTATGCCAGGAAATATGTTTCTACCAAAGAGATTACGTGTAAGCTGTTCGTCGACGGGTTGAACGAAGATATAAAACGACTAGTTTAAATTCTAGAGTTGAAAGTATTTGTTGTTCAGGTTTAAAGGGTTTGTAAAGTTGAGAATCTTAGCAAAGAAAAATAAAAAGAAGAAGAGAAGCGCAAATTTAAAAGCTAGAGACTTGAGAAAAAGATCGATGAGTAAGCCGTATCAATCCTCATCAAAGAAATCCAAAGATTCGTATGCTCGCCCAAATGCTTAAAACGTATATTCCAACAGAGATCGTAGAAAACAATACTCAGGTTCTCAAGCTGAAGCTACATCAGTATCAAGTGTTGGCAGTGTGAGAGACAACAAACTCGAGTGTCAGTAGTGTGGGAGATGACATTTTGGAGAATATTGGAATAAAAGTAATAAAGCTTGTTACAAATGTGGCTCGCTAGATCACTTCATCCGAGATTGCCCTGAGCTGGATGAGAAAGATAAAGTTTAGAATGTGAGACCAAGTAACACGTTGAATAGAGGTAGACCACCTAGAATTGCCGAAAATGTAAGTGGTAGTAGAGGGGCGACAGAGGATTCAGTTGTGTGATCCAAGGTTAGAGCACCTGGTAGAGCCTACACTATTCGCACTCGTGAAGAAGTGTAATCTTCAGATGTTATCACTGATACTTTCACTCTCTATGATACTAATGTGATTGCATTGATAGATCCAAGATCAACTCATTCTTATATATGAATGAATTTAGTATCTAGTAAGACTTTGCCTATAGAGTCTACTGAATTTGTGATTGGAGTATCGAACCCCTTAGGCAAATGTGTTTTTGTTGACAAAGTCTACAAGAGTTGTTCGTTAAAGACTCGGGATTTCTATTTTCCGGCTAATCTAATGTTGTTGCCATTCAATGAATTTGGTGTGATTTTGGGTGTGGATTGGCTAATGATGTATGATGCTATAGTGAATTGTAGATGAAAGACAATTGAACTAAAATGTCAAAATAATGAGACTATTAGAATTGAATATGATGAACTGAATAGTTTACCAGTTGTGATCTCGTCTATGTTAGCTTAGAGATTTGTGAGAAAGGGGTGTGAAGCTTATCTTGCTTATGTACTAGATACGAAAGTGACAGAAATAAAGATTGAATTAGTATCAGTTGTGTGCGAGTATCCAAATGTATTTCCTGAAGAGCTACCGGGTTTACCACCTATCGGAGAGGTTGGGTTTGGTATTGAATTAATATCAGGAATAGCGTCGATATCAATATCTTCGTACAGAGAGGCTCGGATAGAGTTAAAAGAATTGAAGCTCAGTTGCAAGAGTTGACAGATAGAGGTTTTGCCAGACCGAGTTTCTCTCCCTAAGGTGCATAGGTGTTATTTGTGAAAACAAAAGATGGCACAATGAGAATGTGTGTAGACTATTGACAGCTCAACAAAGTGATGATCAAGAATAAATACCCTTTTCCGCGAATAGATGATTTGTTTGATCAGTTAAAAGGAGCAACAGTGTTTTCAAAAATTGATTTGAGATCAAGTTATTACCAATTGCGAGTTAATGACTCAGATGTGCTAAGACTGCATTTAGAACAAGGTACAAATGTAACACCCCTATCCCGTAACCGTCGCCGGAATAGGTAAGGGGCATTACCGGACTTGTAACTCATGTCAGAATAGTAAAATTTTGAACTTTTTCTTGAAATAAAGATCATTCATTTAAATAAGTACTAAGCACGACCAGGATAAAATTTAAACTTCTAAGTAAACATTAAAAGATGCCATTTTCGCATGGCTTATATACATTAACCAAAATATTCTTCCGCCACTAGTCTATTCTATACATGCCATAAAATAATTCTAAACATAACAATAACAAGCAGTGGATAGTGATAGTGTGACTAGTTTGTGACGATCCCCGAGCCTGTAGCTTCGCAATGAGATCTATAAAACAGTGAAAACAAAGTAAACGGAGTAAGCATTACAATGCTTAGTAAGTTTTAAACAGTGTCAACAGATAACAATCAAATTATAACCTAGTTGTTCGTATTTTTATTTCACTCTTCCTTCGAGCATACCATCCCTTTACCGAATATGCACATCTCATCATATACAATAGGCAGATAAACTTTCACATAAAAGTGAGCTCATGTGACATAGATATATTGTATGATTTCACATAACCTCTCACACTGATCCGATGTCACATAATCATAGGAATAGTCTCATAGATTGCTCTCGTATGCATCACATAACTACCTTATGATTTAGTTCAAATCAAGCTCACATATAAACTTGGAGTACATACCTGTTTAACCTTTCGCATTGAGTAAATTTATAAGTAATTCTTATTACAAAGTCTTATAGCTTTAAACTCTCCTCGAATTATCGGCGGGACCTTTAGCTCAGATGAAATCTCCACACGAAGTCAGCGGGTCTTAACCCGGACATAGTCACCACATATAGTCATCGGGCCTTAAATCCGGATTTACATCACAGAGTTTCATGCATATTTATTCACATGTTACAACATTCACATCGACTATCATATTTGTAATTTATTTACCTCATCAAATATCTAATAAAACACACCTTCCGCCGTTTGTCATTTGGCCACAATATATATATATATATACACATCTCATACATATCTCACATTAGCCATTTGGCTTTACCACATATCCATCTCATACACGTTTCGCATTAGCCATTCGGCTTTATCTCATATCTATCTCATACACATTTCGCATTAGCCATTCGGCCTTACCACATATATACATGTTCACATTCATTACATCGGCCATTCGGCCTTATCTCATATATGCATGTTCACATTCATCACATTGGCCATTCGGCCTTATCGCACATACGCATGTTCACATTCATCACATTGGCCATTCGGCCTTATCACACATACGCATGTTCATATTCATCACATTAAAATCCTAAATCAAAATATAAATTTTCATGTATTCACATCACAATTATCCAAATATACTTCACATACCACATATACTTTCACGTATACACTTT
The DNA here is from genome assembly GCF_025698485.1 of Gossypium arboreum. Taxonomy (NCBI): domain Eukaryota; kingdom Viridiplantae; phylum Streptophyta; class Magnoliopsida; order Malvales; family Malvaceae; genus Gossypium; species Gossypium arboreum. Next base: position 60,936,234 of record NC_069075.1, on the reverse strand, counting down.
GTCTTGGCTGAATCTACATCTATCATTTTCCAATGAATAATTCAATTTCATGCCATACTATCATTTCATATTCAAATACTTATGAACTTACAATTTCACAAATTTTAATATCAAAGATCCATCTATCACTCATATATCATTTTACAATATCACAATTTAGAATTCACGTATGGGTTTAATCAATAGCTTATGAGCAACTAAAACAAGTTTTGTCAAGGTTTACAACATAATCTCAAATTCAGCACAAGCTGTTTTTCCTGAGCAATAGTCACTGAATTATTTATAACTGAAGCTACAAAACTCCAAATCAATTTCCGTTAATTTTCTCTATATATAGACTCATATATCCTCCATCCATAAAATTTTCAGAATTTTTGGTTTGGCCATTCAATACCAGATTTTTCTTAAAGTTTCCCCTGTTTCACTGTTTGACTAATCTGACCACTCTTCACTACGAATCAAATTTCTCATTTTACAGAATTCAAAATGTGCTGTATTTGATTTCATTTGAAACTAGACTCATTAAGGAGTCTAAGTATATAAATTTTATCTTATAACCATTTTTGTACAAATTATAATGATTTTCTAAAAACAGAACAGGAGATTTCAGAGTCATTCTGACACCGTCTCACACAACTTTAAATATCTCTTTATAGGAAATTTCTTTGCTCACACGGTCTCTTTTATAAGAAACTAGACTAATTAAGCTTTGATTACATATTTTATTCAGCCTATAATTCCACACCAACAATTTATGGTGATTTTCTAAAATCACGTTACTGCTGCTGCCTAAGCAAATTATTACAATTTGCTCTTAAATTTCCAAGTCCAAACACTTATGAACTTACCATTTAAGTTTTAAAACATATCATGGCCCCATCATATCTTATTAAATCAACTCATTATGTCCTATTATGATTGAATTTACTCAACGTTTAATCACTTAAAACTTACCTCGGAAGTGGTCGACGACTAGATATCCACGGCTATTCGTTTACTTTCTCTTTTCCCTCATCCGACTTTGATCCTCTAAGCTCTTGAGCTAAATCAAACAATTTACTTCCCAATCAAACACAATCACACGGCATCCATATACATAACTTAGCTTATGAAAGCATATGTATTATATCATAAACACACCTTTTACCAATTACCTCACTTAAGCCAAATTTTATAATCAACCACAAAAAAAATATACCACAAATCATACTTCCAAAATGAGCTACTTCCATGGCCGATTATATTTCATCATTAACATATCTCATTTTCGAATCATATAATCAATATCACATACACATCACCCAAACACAAATCATACCAATCATATAACAAGCATAACAAAATAAACCAACCATGTCAAATATAACCATAATTTGATCAAACCTTGAAACCTAACTTAACAAAATAAACAAGCCATTGAATGATTAGAACTTGAACTAACCACCTTCTTTATACATAATTTTCCAAGAATTTCAAGGTACTTACCTCTTCCAAACCTCAAAATTCTAAGTTTAATCTATGGGATAAGTAGAGTTTGAACTAATCATCTCAAACATGCATAGATTTTCAAGAATCATTCAATACATGCCTTATTCTAGCCATCTTCTAAGCCAAAAATCAAGGCAACCCAACTTTCTTCTCCCTCCCTTTAGGCTACGGCAATGGAGGACAAGGATCAACCAACTTTTGATTCAATTTTCTCTATGACCGAATGCACATACCTCTAATTTTTAGCTTGCTATCTTGCCGAAATCCTCAAAACATATTTCTTCTTTGTTTCATTTTTTTTTCAATCAAGAAGAACAAAGAGGATGAAGCCTTTTTTTTTTTTTGTTTTCATCATTTTCCCTTCCATTATTTTATGCTCCTTATTTTATCATTCCTCCCATGAAACACCAACATAACATGTTATGACATGTTTTGCCCATCACACTTTGTCCACCCTATTTGTCATGGCCAACCACTACTAATTAGGGGGGAAATTGACATGCAAGTCCACCAATTTTATTACATGCACTAATAGATCCTTATGTTTTGACCTATCACATTTCAAAAGTGTCACACATAAGTCCTATTGACTAAATTCACATGCAATTTACTAAATCAAAGCTTAAAACTTTCACACATCCATATTCACATATAATAAACATAAAATATGACGGCCAATTATTTTTATGACTCGATTTTTGTGGTCCCGAAACCACTTTTCGACTAGGGTCAAATTAGGGGTGTCACAACTCTCCCCCCTTTAGGGATTTCGTCCCCGAAAATTTCTACCGATGCATAGTTTAGGATAACGTCCTCTTATTGAATTATATTCATATAAACATTAGCTCATCGATAGCAATTGTAATTCATTATTGATTTTGCATCGATCTATAAAATCATTTTCTTATCTTAAAACAAATACATAAACATTTCTACAAGTATGCACATATATCTCATTTTCTTGATTTCATAAGCAATAATCACTTAATTTAATTCACAAATGCATTTCAAACACATATTAAGCACATATTAACATGTATAATTCACATCATCAACCCACATATTTGTAACCCACATTTTCATTCATGTATAAGTCAGTAACTCGACCGTAAGTACACATATACTCAAACATCCCAATAAATATCCTTTATAACTCCATCATATCTCACTATTCAACTTAACCTATTTCCAACAGAAAATCAACTTCCACATACCTGAACATTGAATTCATTTAGCACATTCAATCACTGTTAACGATACCCGTATACAACCGATTTGGCATAAATCCTCATATAGTATACCGGCATGGGATTTATTTTAGCACATAACCCATATATCCAAAATTATCAGCATTCATCAAAAGTTCTTACAGACTTTCAAATGTCGAACTTAATCGAAATAATTTCTTGAATATGATTAACAAAAAATAGGGGTCATTTAGTAATAGCACATATGACTTCATATACCAAGCATTCCATAGACTAAATCCGTAACACATTTATAACATGAATTCACTTCTTAACAACATATCCACCATCTTTTTACGTATTCACTTATTTAGTATACATAACATAATATAATATGAACTCACAAATTTTTACTTTCATTTGATTTTCACATACCTTCTGTACATACCTGTATCACTTATTCTGATCTTACTTTATTTATCATCTTAAATATACCCGTTGAATCATTCAAAATCATTATGGATACTCATTAAGCACATATAGCTCTTACAATGCCATATCCTAGATATGGTCTTACATATTCTCACATATCGAGCCGATGCCATGTCCCAAACATGGTCTTACACACTATCTCAAATCAATGCCTTCGTCCCAGACGAGGTCTTACATGAATTCCACTTCACACACTTAGTGCCCACTGACTGATCTCGCACTCATAGTGCTCGGTTAAAGGAATTCGCACACACACAGTGCCTCTAATCATTCACACACATAGTGCTCTTATTCATTCGTTATTACACATTATTTTATTACCATGATCCTTATTTTATCATTCCTCCCATGAAACACCAACATAACATGTTATGACATGTTTTGCCCATCACACTTTGTCCACCCTATTTGTCATGGCCGACCACTACTAATTAGGGGGGAAATTGACATGCAAGTCCACCCTTTTTATTACATGCACTAATAGATCCGTATGTTTTGACCTATCACATTTCAAAAGTGTCACACATAAGTCTTATTGACTAAATTCACATGCAATTTACTAAATCAAAGCTTAAAACTTTCACACATTCATATTCACATATAATAAACATAAAATATGACGGCTAATTATTTTTATGACTCGATTTTTGTGGTCCCGAAACCACTTTTCGACTAGGGTCAAATTAGGGGTGTCACAACTCTCCCCTACGAATTTCTTGTTATGCGTTTTGGACTAACAAATACACCTGCTATTTTTATAGACTTGATGAACCGGATTCTCAGGCCGTACTTAGACCGATTCGTAGTTGTATTTATTGATGACATTTTGATTTACTCTCGTGATGAATCTGAGCATGCCGAGCATTTGAGAATCATGTTATAAACTTTGAGAGATAAATAGTTTTTTGCAAAGTTTAGAAAATGTGAGTTTTAGTTACGAGAGGTTGGTTTTCTGGGACATATAGTTTCAACAGCGAGTATCCGAATTGACCCGAGAAAAATTTGTAACAGTTGGGTTTTAGCTAAATCGGAACAATGATTTTGGAACCACAAATTTGATGTCGAAAATTTATTTGAATATTATTTTATGTGTTTACAGCATGATTGTATATATGTGAAAGTTTCGTGAAATAATTTAGCGTTTAAATGGTTAATTCAAGAAAAAGGACTTAATCGCGTAAAGTGTAAAACTTGTGTGATATTAGTTAAATGTGTCTAATAGCTATGACTTATTAAAGTGAAGGTCCTTATGATGATATTAGACCATTAGTAGTGTTAATGGACATAAATGGGGTTAATATCATGAAATATGGTGGCTTTTAACTAAGGTTATATTGGTAATTAGCTTAATTAATATATGTTAAATAAAACAAAGTTAAAATAAGCCTAAATATCATCATTGTCAACTGAAATTAAAAGAGGAAAAAGCCATGGGAGAGCATTTAGGTTTCAGCACACACTAAGCTTGATTGGTAAGTGTTTTGAGCTCGGTTTTTGATGATTTCTACGTTTTTGATATCGTTGCTTTGTATTCTAGCTAGCCCATGCCTTAATTTTTGAAGTTGTTAATGACTTTGTGAAGTGCCATTGATAAATGCTTGAGCTTTTGAATGTTTTATGATGAAAAATGAATATTTGTTGATAGTTATACAAGTTTCGTTAAGTGATTCTGAGTAAAAATGCCTATTGGGGATTTAACTGTGAAAAGTATAAATTGAGGGGTTGAAATGTAAAATAAATGAAAGTATTAGGTTGCTAGGGATTTATATGAAATTCGGCTAGGCTTGGGTTTAATGAAATTTCATGAATTTTGTGTATTTGTGAAATAGGGGCTAAATTGTAAAAATGTGGAACTTTAGGGTCTAAAGTGTGTTTGTGGACTGAATTGAATGATTTGATGAATAAATAAGTTAATTTTGAATGTATATAAATCAAGAATGAAAGAAATCAGATTTGGATTGGGGAAAATCAAAGGTTATCAAATAGTCGATCCAATCTGTTAATCCCAAATACAAGGTAAGTTTATATGCAAATAAATGTCTTTAAATTTAATTATATATGTTTTGTGACACCCCTAATGTGACCCTAGTCGGAAAGTGGTTTCGGGACCACAAAACCGAGTCACAAAAATAATTAGATGTTATATTCTGTGCTTATTGTATGTGGAATTTGTATGTGTGAATATTCCGTGCCTTAATTTTATCAATTAGGTGCTAATTTATAAGAAAGGACCCATGTGATAGGACTTGAAAATGTGATAGGTGAAATTTAATGTGACCAAATAATGCGTGAGCTATTGACATGAGGGACTTGCATGTCAAATGGACCACTTTTAATTTAGTGGCCGGCCATGAGGATGGTTGATAGATATTATATGCATTTTATTTTAGCATGATAATAGTTAATGGCTTTATAGTATGGAAGAAAGAATAATTAAAAGAATGGAAGAGTGATAGAAACAAGGTATGTTCATCCTCCTTTTCCCCATTGCTGTACAAAAAGAGAAGAAATTGAAGTTAAGGCCTTGGTCATCTTTAAGGAAATAAAGGTAAGAGTGTTCATCTTCCTTACCTTCTTGCACAGTAAAAAAAAAAAAAAGAAAGAGGAGGAACTTGTCTAGGGCATTCGCTATCTTGGAGGTTAAATAAGGTAGGAGTTCATGTTATTTCTATTGATTTTATGAGAATCTAGCTAGTAGTCAAGCTCTTATTGCAACCCATATGTTGATTTTTCTTTAGTTTTGGTGACAAATTGTGCATACGGTATTATGGGGTAAATGCAAAAAGGATAGTGTTTTGATGTTTTGGATAGAAATATTAGAAAGGGAAAATATGAGCTACCTAAATAGATATATGTGAATTTAAAAGATGGTATGAACAAATGTGGAGTTTTGCTAGTTTAGGATTATTCGGCCAAGTGTTTATGTGGTGGAAATTAAGTGTTAAATGAAATGAAAATGATATTATATGGGGGTATGTATATTTGGCCATATGAGTAAATATGATAGGCATGATTTGTGTTTTGGAGATGTGTTGTGATGTTGATTATATGATTCAAAAAATGAGGTATGTTAATGATGAAATATAATCGGCCATGGAAGTAGCTCATTTTGGAAGTATGATTCGTGGATGTTTTAGATTTGGCCTAAGTGTTTTCGTCATTAACATATATATATATAATGCCGAAGGTATGCCTGAGGAATTGGTTAAGTACATTGTTGTTAAATGCTTGTTGTTTTGTATAATTGTTACCTAGCTACTAAATAAACTTAGGATATTATGGATAAGTTCAAGAGTGACAAAATTGAAATGAAGTAGGCTTGTGCCGAATAAGTTTGTTGGCTAACAAAAATTGTTAAGTGCTTAGTTAATGTGCATATAAGTAAGTGAAGTTATGTTATAGAACTAAGTGTGGCTAGTAAAGCCTATTTAGTTTTCTTGCCATGTTTGACCGTAAATATGATGCATATTTAAATCTATTGTTCTAGATATAGATTAAATGATATGTTATTGCCAAATGTGATTGTTAAGTGAATAATATTAGTTAAGTACCTAAGCAAATCTATTGTTTTACTTAAGCTTAAACGCAAAGAGGACCAAAGTTGGATAAGGAAAGGAAAAAGTGATCAAATAGCCACGAGATCATTCGACCACATCCAAGGTAAGTTTTAAGTGATCAAACGTTGAGTAAATTCAATCAAAATAGGACATAATGAGTTGATTTAATAAGATATGATGTGGTCATGATATGTTTAAAACTCAAATGGTAAGTTCATAAGTGTTTGGACTTGAAATTTAAGAGCAAATTGTAATAATTTGCTTAGGACAGCAACAGTAACGTGATTTTAGAAAATCACCATAAATTGTTGGTGTGGAATTATAGGCTGAATAAAATATGTAATCAAAGCTTAGTTGGTCTAGTTTCTTATAAAAGAGACCGTGGAAGCAAAGAAATTTCCTATAAAGAGATATTTAAAGTTGTGCGGACAGTGTCGGAATGACTCAAATCCCCTGTTCTGTTTTTGGAAAATCATTATAATTTGTAAAAAATGGTTATGAGATAAGATTTATATGCTTAGACTCCTTAATGAGTCTAGTTTCAAATGGAATCAAATAGAACACATTATGAATTCTGTACAATGAAAAATTTGATTCGTAGTGAAGAGTGGTCAGATTAGTCAAACAGTGAAACAGGGGAAACTTTAAGAAAAATCTGGTATTGATTGGCCACACCTAAAATTCTGAAAATTTTATGGATGAAAGATAAATGAGTCTACATTCGGGGAAATTTAACGGCAATTGATTTTGAATTTTGTAGCTCCAGTTATAAACAATTTAGTGACTGTTGCTCAGGAAAACTGCTTGTAGTGAATATGTGATGTTGAAAACTTTGATGAAACTATTTGAGTTGCTTATAAGCTATTGCTGAAATTGATGTACAAGAAAAATATGAAATATGTATGAGATATATATATGTGATAAGGCCTAATGGCCGATGTGATGAATGTGAAAGTGTGTATATATGTGATAAGGCCTAATGGCCGATGTGATGAATGTGAAAGTGTATATATATGTGATAAGGCCTAATGGCGATGTGATGAATGTGAAAGTGTGTATATATGTGATAAGGCCTAATGGCGATGTGATGAATGTGAAAGTGTATATATATGATAAGGCCAAATGGCCGAATTGATGAATGTGAAAGTGTATATATATGTGATAAGGCCTAATGGCCGATGTGATGAATGTGAAAGTGTATATATATGTGATAAGGCCTAATGGCCGATGTGAAGAATGTGAAAGTGCATATATATGTGATAAGGCCGAATGGCCAACGTGATGAATGTGAAAGTGTATATATGTGATAGGGCCGAATGGCCAATGTGATGAATGTGAATGTGTATAAATGTGATAAGTTCCGAAGGGCATTTGTGTTAGTACTATATCCGGGTTAAAACCCCGTAGGCTTTATGCGAGAATATTATCCTGATTAATGTCCGTAGGCTTCGTACTCGTACTATATCCGAGCTTTAAGGACCCGACGGCTAAATGCTAGGATTCAAGTAAGACTTTGATATTGAGTATCTGCATTAAGTTACCATCAAATAAGTATTATGTATTTAAGATGTCCAGGTACGTATCACTTACTCATCGGTGGAGCGATTTCAAGGTGAATTATCAGTATCAAAGAGGTAGGTAAATGTGATTAATATTATAACTCCAAATATGAGAATGATCTAATTGGTAAGGATTATGATTTGTAAGCTTAAGTATGGATGTGATTATGGACAAGTGGAAAGGATTATTGAAAGCTGATAATCGATGAAGAATGTGCTTTGGAAATATTTGACCATCTAGGTCATTATTATTCGAAAGTATATATGTGGCAGCCAAGTGTTGCGTTTAATGACATTATAGATCGAGATGAAGCTCTAGATTAACTTCATCGAACAGTTGAAATGAATGACCAATGATAGTGATTGAGAACACTTTGTTTTGCTTAAAACTTACTAAGCATAAATTGCTTACTCCATTTCTTTGTTCTTTGTTTTATAGATTTTGGCTCGTCAGCTATCGGACTCGGGATTTTAAGAAGTCGAAGTCTCCCACACTATCAAAGCCCCCTTTTTGGTACATTTTGGTTGAACTTTGAAATGGCATGTATAGGACTACTCTTTCGTTTGCTGGTCATAGACCCTCTGATTTTGTATAAATTTGGATAGCCATGCGAAAATGGCTTATATACACTTTGGCATGGTATCATAATCATTTTGTATGTTGTTCATTAAGTGATGAGGAAATGTTTGGAACCGATTAGCACTTAGAATGGTTAATCGTGATCATCTTTTGTGCCATGTATGTTAAAAGGGCTAGTTGAATCAAGGAAGTTATGAAGTTGGTAAAATCTGCCTTAAAGACAGAGGTTGACAGCTGCAGTGATGTGGATGTGAAAAAAAAACACTAAAAATAGTAGGAATGGAATTAAATAGTGAATAAATTATGAAAATGAACCTTGATGAATCTATTTTCATAGGAGAGTAATGAAATGATCATATGAACAGTATTCTAAGAGATATTGAAGTTTTCGTGAGACAGGGCCAGAACGGTTTCTAGATTCCCTGTTCCGACTTTGGAAATTCATTGTAAATTAACCAGAGATAATTAGGAGTCATACCATATATTTATAGATTCCTCTTTGAGTCTAGTTTCTATAGAAACAAACGGCGTCAGTATTGAAGCCCTGTACAGGGCGATATCCAAGTCGTAACGCGCGAAGGTTAGTGTAGTCGATCCCTGTAACATGGGAGACTTTAACTAATAAACTGTACTAATTGGCTAGACCAAAAATTCTAGAAAAAAATCTGTAGATGGGCATATGAGTCTAGTTTCAGGGAAAAATTACGAAACTGATTTTCGAGTTTTGAAACTCAAGATATGATTTTTAAGGCGACAGTGATGCAGTAACCAGCTTGTCTGGAAATTTTTTTTATGGACTGTGAGAACAATTAAGTTAAGTCTGTGTGCACCTTGTGTTCGACTCCGGTAACAGACTCGGGTACGGGGTGTTACATGTTTAATAGTCATTGAACTGCTATGATTGTTGAATGATCAAATAAGAGCAAGATTTGACAGGGTTGCAATATCTAAAAGTCTCGCACAAACCTTAGGAATAGTATAGGATACGAATGTCTTGACATTAATATTAACAAGATGTGATTATGTGTAACACCATGTTTGGGACATTGGCATCATTATGTGATTACGTATAAGACCATGTCTGAGACATTGGCATCGTTATTTAATTTCATGTAAGACCATAGCTGGGCTATTGCCATCGATATGTGATAACATGTAAGACCATATCTGGGATATTGCATTGTACGAACTATATGTGATCTCTGGGTATCCTTAACAATTCCAAAAGGTTCAACGGGCAAAAGTCAAGTCGAAAAAGAATGTGTGAATGAATTGAATGACTCAAGTACATAAGAGATTCATACAAGTATTGAAAATGAAAGTATTTGATGAATTCACTTATGATATTGAATGTGTATACATTGGGAAAGGTTTGTGAGCTTATATGTGCTTACTTATAGTTTGACTATTGATGGAAATGGTGTTGATTCATGTGGTAATTTTATTTGTATATGGGTTACTAAGCTGTTAAAGCTTACTTTGTGTGTTCTTTCCCTATTTTATAGATAATCGAAGCTAGCTCTGTAACACCCCTTACCCATGTCCGACGCCAAAACAAGGTACGAGGCATTATTGGACTTAAACATACACATTAATGCAAAAACCAGGCCATAAAATCTCTTTTAATTCCAAACCTTTCAAACAAGCTTGTCATTCCTTATTTAGGTCTACGAAGCCAAAAACATTCATCAGAATCAATTCGAGACTAAACCGAGAACTTTGAGAAGTTTCAGGAAAACATAGAAAGTTTTCCCATGAAACAGGGTCACACGCTCGTATGGACATAGAGACACGCCCATGTGCCTTTGGCATGCTCGTGTCCTCAGGCCGTGTAACTCTCTGTTTTTAACATCAGCATGCATATCGAACCACATGGCCAGGCCACACACCCATGTCTCCAGGCCGCATGCCCGTGTCTCCAGGCCGTGTCCCTCACATGGTTGAGACACACGGCCGTGTCTCAGCCTGTTGTGGCCAACACTTAGGCTATTTTCCAAGCCTTCATGTTACCCATAATATCTTACAACCTTATGCACATCAAAACTGCAAATCATGACATCATTTTAGTGATTAAAATCTCTTTATTCAGATATATCCTTAACATTAACATGTCCTCTTACAAGTAATGCATCTACTCCTGCAATACCAAGTATAGATTCCTTATTTCACATTCATAAGACTTGTCATTTTTATGACCACTTTTACCATTATACTATGGTTACCAACTTATCCATTAATCACTCATGTTCAATCATTATCAAGTTGTGTTTATGACGTGCAATTACTACATGGCTATGACCTCCTCAATTGGTCATAGAGCATACATCCCATACACATGTCATATTACTAACCATGCATAGCAAACAAACATAGTCACATTATAAACATTAGACATGACATGAATAGCTAGGCTTACAAGTCATAATCAATATGAGCCACATCTCATGGCCATATACATATAGCTCAATATAAGCCAACACATTTGGCCAAAGTAAAATTATACATGTCAATCAACTAGATCGCTATATATGCCACTCACTTGAAATTTCTAATATATGCTTCATTATTCCAAAGATAATGACTTGATAGTGTGATGTTGTCTCCGACGATCTCCATCTCCGAGCTAACCTAAAAACACTAAAGGAAAGGAAAGGAAAGGAAGGGAGTAAGTTTTATAGCTTAGTAAGACCGTATGAAAATAATAAGAAATTTATCAACTTGCTTCTCATGGTAATACAACCCTATTTGCGTTTTTACTCATGTTCCAATCAAGTTGTTTTCTCAGGTCATAGTCACTAAATTGTTAATATCTAGAGATACGACACTCCAAATTAATTTCCACTAATTTTTTCTGAAACCATACCCACATATCTCCTTACCATAAAATTTTAAGAATTTCTGGTTCAGAAAATTAGTATTAAAGTTACCCCTTTTTCGCTGTCTGACAGCTCTGACCCCTCTTCACTAAAAATTAATTATCTCATAATATAGGACTCAGATGATGTTCCCTTCTATTTCTATTGAAAATATACTCATTTAAGAATTCTATAAATATAAATTATAACCCATAAATATTTTTGTACAATTTTAAATGATTTTCTCAAATCAAAACAGGGGATTTCGAAGTCATTCTAACTCTATCTCACAACAATTAAAATATTTCATAATTTGAACCTTTTTTGGTTACACCATTTCTTCTATGTGAAACTAGATTCATTAGTATTTAGTTTAATATTTTATTCAGCCTCTAACTCAATTTTCACAATTTTTGGTGCATTTTTAAAGTCGAACTATGGCTGCTGTCCAAAACTGTTTCAGTGTAAATTCACGATACTACGTTTATCATATTAATTCATTTTCACCACATTGGTAAGGTTACATATTCATACATCATAAGTATAGACCTATAATCACAAGGTCATCACAAAATCATTCTCATAAGCATGAATTACCTATTTACATCTTCACTAAATGTGCATCGTAAACTGAAATCATTTCTCATGAGCTTGGCATACATACCTGTGTTACTCAACATGCTCATATTCATTCTTTACTAATCATATAACATGAATTCAATTCACGTCTCATCAATTTCATGTAAGTACCTGTACCACTCACAATATGGTCATAACCTTTCTCATTTAGCTTAAATCGTAACTCTTACCGTCGAACCATTCAGAAAGCTATCGGATATTCACTAAGCCTCAAACATAGGGTATAATGCTGATGCCATGTCCCAGACAGGGTCTTACACTAGCTCTCACATATCCATGCCGATGCCATGTCCCAGACATGGTCTTACACTGACACATCTCGTAGCTAATGCATGTCCCAGACATGTCTTACACTGGCTTACATCTCGAGGCCGATGCATGTCCCAGACATGTCTAACACTAGCTCTCGTCTCAATGTCGATGCCATATCCCAGACATGGTCTTACACTGGCTCTCATAATGTGGTCGATGCATGTCCCAGACGTGTCTTACACTGGCACACAAATAACTCGAATGTCATGGCATGAATAACCAAATTGTTTCTTAAGGTTCAAACGGGAATTCTACTATCTCAATATTCATCATACATAATCATTTCCACAACCAAGCAATTCAAGCTATATCAATTTAAACACATATAATAACAATGTAGTTGTATTATTTACATACAACTTACTCATTTCAATGGAATATCATATTCCATCAAATCTCCAAGCATTCAATCAACACATAAATGTTATTTACATTTGACATCACTTTCTCATATACAATACCATCAACATAAAATTTTTATCACAATCATGGAAAGATATATTTTCAAGTATAATAACAATGGCTATCATGCTCATTTAATCACACAGACTTACCTCAAATGCAATTTAAGCTAATTATTCTCTTTTTGTCTTTAACCACGCACTTTCTCGATTTAAGCCCAAATCTCAATTTTCTTAATCTAACATGATGTAATTCACTCATGTAATCACTAAATAAATTTGGACAATCAAAATTCACATTTTTAGAAAAATGACCGTTTTGCCCCTAAACTTTCACAAAATGACCATTTTACCCTTAGGCTCGAAAATTGATTTTTATCGAATTTCCTTATTATCCAAGCCTAACTGACCAATTATTACTCTTATGACAACCCCAAATTTTCACTATTTCACACAATTACAACCTATTTTATAACTTTTACAAAATGGCCCTTTTAGGTGTTTTCCATGAAAATCCTTTCACAAAAGTTCTTTATTACACAACCAAGACTCACTTTCTTCCATAAAAATTCAGCAACCAACATAAATCCTTTCATGGAAAATCCCTAGGCTATCAACCATTTCACAAAATAGTCCCTCATTAGCTAGTTCATGCTACAAGGGTTCCAAAAGTACAAAAATTATCAAAAATAGGCATCTAAATCACTTACTTGTAAGGGATATAAGTTGCTGAAATTTTTGAGCTTTCAAAACCCCTCTTTGCTGGTATTTTCGGTGGGGAAGAAGGATGATGAAAAGATGACAAAAATTTTTTTCTTTTTGTTTTATTTTATTACCAAAAAAAGTCACCTAATGCACATCAACTTTGACTTTTCAACCCTTTTTTGTTTCCTTGATCAGCCACTAACATATTTATGGTCGATTTACTCAATAAAGACCCTAGTTTAATGTTCTATACACCTTTAGCTAGCAAAACAAAACTTTTTTCCTTTACGCAATTTAGTCCTTTTTCACAATTAAGCATGAAATCGCTAAAATTATTTCACCAAAATTTTCATGCACTCATATGATCATGCTATAACACATAAAATATCATTAAAAATAATTTCATCGGTCCTAGAATAGTGGTTCTGAAACCACTATTCTGACTAGGCCCAAAATCGAGCTGTTACAAGCTCAGAGTCGGAGATCGTCAATAACATCGTCACACTATCGATCAACTTGTTGGTACTTTTGATGCTTTGTAAATATGATATATGGCATGTATAGGCTAGTGATATGATGATGTGTTTTGAGATATGATACTAGCCATAAGATTTGGCTCATAAATGATGTAAATGTTGGTATGTATTTGGCCATTTGGGTTGGCTTATTTCATGAGTTTGGTAAGTGAAATATGAAGTATATAAATGGCCTTGTGTTTTGGCATGTTTATCATGGATGTTGTGATAATTAATTGGTATGATTTGAGGTTTAAAATAGATGATAAGATGATGAGAAAAATGCATAGAGAAGATAGGTGAAATTGTTGGAAATGGCATATTGTTTTAGTATGTTTTCGATTATGATTTGAGCAGTGAAATGGATAGATTTTAAATGACATTATTTGTATTTGAAAATAGCATGTTTTGGTTGCCTATAAATGTATTGAAATTGTATGAAATTTTGTGGTTTAGGTATGCTTGAAATGGGTGAGAAATGTGGCTTAAACCAAGCCTTTTGCGCCCTACACAGTTAAGCACACAAGCTTGTGACTGGACCGTGTGTTTGCTGTAACTTAGTTAGACAAGTCTGTGAGCTACACGGCTTAGACACACTGGTGTGTCTATGAGCCATGTGTGACACACGGGCTGGTACATGGGAGTGTGGCCAACCGTGTGACCTAAGTCAGTATATCCTCCAGATTTTACACGGCCATGGCACACAGGCGTGTCTCCGGCCGTGTGATGCAAGTCAGTATGTAAGCCCTGTTTCCACACGACTTGTGACACGAGCATGTTTGGTGATCGTTTGAGCCACACGGCCTATTCACACGGGTGTGTGATCCCTGTATGCCTAAAAATTTTATAAGTTTCCCAAATTTTTCAAATGTTATCGGTTTAGTCCCAAACCTCTTCCAAGCATGTTTTAAGGTCTCATAGAGCCTTATAAGAGAAAATATAATTATTTTTTATTGATATTTAATTGATAATGGATTTATATTTGAGAAATGTATGTCGTATGTTGTGATTTTATGGGTAATGCCTCGTAACCCTATTCCGGCGACGGATATAGGCAAGGGGTGTTACATTTTATCGGTATCAGAGATGCAGTTTAATCGATTCTAGGACTAATGTAGCATGTGAGAGAGTGTAGCTATACATGACATATAAATACTCTGCGATAGTGTGATGATTCTTGATAGCTTAAATTATGTTTTCATATAGTAATGGATCCCGAAAGAGCTATAGATGATGATGTAGAGTGTAACAGCCTGATTTTGGGCCTAGTCGGAACCGTGGTTTTGGAACCACTATTCCAAGGTCGGATAAAATTATTTTGATGATATTTTATGTGATATAGCATATTTATAAAGGTGCATGTTAATTTTGGTATATTAATTTTAGCAATTTCTAGTCCAATTTCGAAAAAGGACTAAATTGCGTAAAAGGTAAAAGTTGTGTTTTAATGGCTAAATGTGTTAAATGGCTAGAGCACTAAAATTGGGGGCCTTTAAAAGGAAATTAGACAATTTTAAATGTAATGGCCGGCCATGGGACAAGAAATTTCAAATGGTCAACTTGATAGGTGGGTGATGTCATTTTATGTAATTAAATAACGCCTAGCCTAGCTATTTCTTTTCTTTCTTTTCATTCTTCCTCTTACCACCGATTTTTCCAGCCAAGAAAAGTGTTTAGAAGCTGGAAATTTTAAGCAGAGGAACTCCCATGCTAATGATGAAAAATGAGATTCGGGCTTAGAACGGGGAAAAACAAAAAATTGATGTTTAAGCCTCTTTTACCAATTTGGTGTCGAGGTAAGTTGTATGTAAACAATGCAACGTGTTGTTATTATTATTATATGTCTAATGTTCAGATATTGCATGAAATGTATATGTACATGTATTTTTCTTTATGAAATGGATTCATGATGTCTCGATGACATTCGATAAAGTTTCGATACGTGATACCATGTAAAACCATGTCGGGGACATGGCATGAGCATCGATATGTGTGATCCCATGTTAAACCATGTCCGTGACATGGCATTGGCATCGATATGTGTGAACCCATGTAAGAGCATATCTAGGATATGGCATTGGCATCTCACTATTTGTACGAATTTCCCCGAGTGTCCTTTAGTATTCCAAGTAGTTCAACGGGAAATTCAAAGATTATAACACAGTTGTGATAAGGAATGATTGTGTCATGAAGTGGTACAAGTATGTACGCAAAACTCGTGAGAAATGATTCGGTCTATGATGCACCTTTGGTATTGGCATGTTTATCATGGATGTTGTGATGATTAATTGGTATGATTTGAGGTTTAAAATAGATGATAAGATGATGAGAAAAATGCATAGAGAAGATAGGTGAAATTGTTGGAAATGGCATATTGTTTTAGTATGTTTTCGATTATGATTTGAGTAGTGAAATGGATAGATTTTAAATGACATTATTTGTATTTGAAAATAGCATGTTTTGGTTGCCTATAAATGTATTGAAATTGTATGAAATTTTGTGGTTTAGGTATGCTTGAAATGGGTGAGAAATGTGGCTTAAACCAAGCCTATTTGTACCCTACACAGTTAAGCACACAAGCTTGTGACTGGACCGTGTGTTTGCTGTAACTTAGTTAGACAAGTCTGTGAGCTACACGGCTTAGACACACTGGTGTGTCTATGAGCCGTGTGTGACACACGGGCTGGTACATGGGCGTGTGGCCAACCGTGTGACCTAAGTCAGTATATCCTCCAGATTTCACACGGCCATGGCACACAGGCGTGTCTCCGGCCGTGTGATGCAAGTCAGTATGTATGCCCTGTTTCCACACGACTAGTGACACGAGCATGTTTGGTGATCGTTTGAGCCACACGGCCTATTCACACGGGTGTGTGATCCCTGTATGCCTAAAAATTTTATAAGTTCCCCAAATTTTTCAAATGTTATCGGTTTAGTCCCAAACCTCTTCCAAGCATGTTTTAAGGTCTCATAGAGCCTTATAAGAGAAAATATAATTATTTTTATTGATATTTAATTGATAATGGATTTATATTTTAGAAATGTATGTCGTATGTTGTGATTTTATGGGTAATGGCTCGTAACCCTATTCTGGCGATGGATATAGGCTAGGGGTGTTACATTTTATTGGTATCAGAGATGCAGTTTAATCGATTCTAGGACTAATGTAGCATGTGAGAGAGTCTAGCTATACATGACATATAAATACTCTGCGATAGTGTGATGATTCTTGATAGCTTAAATTATGTTTTCATATAGTAATGGATCCCGAAAGAGCTATAGATGATGATGTAGAGTGTAACAGCCTGATTTTGGGCCTAGTTGGAACCGTGGTTTTGGAACCACTATTCCAAGGTCGGATAAAATTATTTTGATGATATTTTATGTGATATAGCATATTTATAAAGGTGCATGTTAATTTTGGTATATTAATTTTAGCAATTTCTAGCCAATTTCGAAAAAGGACTAAATCGCGTAAAAGGTAAAAGTTGTGTTTTAATGGCTAAATGTGTTAAATGGCTAGGGCACTAAAATTGGGGGCCTTTAAAAGGAAATTAGACAATTTTAAATGTAATGGCCGGCCATGGGACAAGAAATTTCAAATGGTCAACTTGATAGGTGGGTGATGCCATTTTATGTAATTAAATAACGCCTAGCCTAGCTATTTCTTTTCTTTCTTTTCATTCTTCCTCTTACCACCGATTTTTCCAGCCGAGAAAAGTGTTTAGAAGCTGGAAATTTTAAGCTGAGGAACTCCCATGCTAATGATGAAAAACGAGATTCGGGCTTAGAACGAGGAAAAACAAGAAATTGATGTTTAAGCCTCTTTTACCAATTTGGTGTCGAGGTAAGTTGTATGAAAACAATGCAACGTGTTGTTATTATTATTATATGTCTAATGTTCAGATATTGCATGAAATGTATATGTACATGTATTTTTCTTTATGAAATGGATTCATGATGTCTCGATGACATTCGATAAAGTTTCGATACGTGATACCATGTAAAACCATGTCGGGGACATGGCATTAGCATCGATATGTGTGATCCCATGTTAGACCATGTTCGTGACATGGCATTGGCATCGATATGTGTGAACCCATGTAAGAGCATATCTAGGATATGGCATTGGCATCTCACTATTTGTACGAATTTCCCCGAGTGTCCTTTAGTATTCCAAGTAGTTCAACGGGAAATTCAAAGATTATAACACAGTTGTGATAAGGAATGATTGTGTCATGAAGTGGTACAAGTATGTACGCAAAACTCGTGAGAAATGATTCGGTCTATGATGCACCTTTGGTATTGGCATGTTTATCATGGATGTTGTGATGATTAATTGGTATGATTTGAGGTTTAAAATAAATGATAAGATGATGAGAAAAATGCATAGAGAAGATAGGTGAAATTGTTGGAAATGGCATATTGTTTTAGTATGTTTTCGATTATGATTTGAGTAGTGAAATGGATAGATTTTAAATGACATTGTCTGTATTTGAAAATAGCATGTTTTGGTTGCCTATAAATGTATTGAAATTGTATGAAATTTTGTGGTTTAGGTATGCTTGAAATGGGTGAGAAATGTGGCTTAAACCAAGCCTATTTGTACCCTACACAGTTAAGCACACAAGCTTGTGACTGGACCGTGTGTTTGCTGTAACTTAGTTAGACAAGTCTGTGAGCTACACGGCTTAGACACACTGGCGTGTCTATGAGCCGTGTGTGACACACGGGCTGGTACATGGGCGTGTGGCCAACCGTGTGACCTAAGTCAGTATATCCTCCAGATTTCACACGGCCATGGCACACAGGCGTGTCTCCGGCCGTGTGATTCAAGTCAGTATGTATGCCCTGTTTCCACACGACTTGTGACACGAGCATGTTTGGTGATCGTTTGAGCCACACGGCCTATTCACACGGGTGTGTGATCCCTGTATGCCTAAAAATTTTATAAGTTTCCCAAATTTTTCAAATGTTATCGGTTTAGTCCCAAACCTCTTCCAAGCATGTTTTAAGGTCTCATAGAGCCTTATAAGAGAAAATATAATTATTTTTTATTGATATTTAATTGATAATGGATTTATATTTGAGAAATGTATGTCGTATGTTGTGATTTTATGGGTAATGCCTCGTAACCCTATTCCGGCGACGGATATAGGCAAGGGGTGTTACATTTTATCGGTATCAGAGATGCAGTTTAATCGATTCTAGGACTAATGTAGCATGTGAGAGAGTGTAGCTATACATGACATATAAATACTCTGCGATAGTGTGATGATTCTTGATAGCTTAAATTATGTTTTCATATAGTAATGGATCCCGAAAGAGCTATAGATGATGATGTAGAGTGTAACAGCCTGATTTTGGGCCTAGTCGGAACCGTGGTTTTGGAACCACTATTCCAAGGTCGGATAAAATTATTTTGATGATATTTTATGTGATATAGCATATTTATAAAGGTGCATGTTAATTTTGGTATATTAATTTTAGCAATTTCTAGTCCAATTTCGAAAAAGGACTAAATTGCGTAAAAGGTAAAAGTTGTGTTTTAATGGCTAAATGTGTTAAATGGCTAGAGCACTAAAATTGGGGGCCTTTAAAAGGAAATTAGACAATTTTAAATGTAATGGCCGGCCATGGGACAAGAAATTTCAAATGGTCAACTTGATAGGTGGGTGATGTCATTTTATGTAATTAAATAACGCCTAGCCTAGCTATTTCTTTTCTTTCTTTTCATTCTTCCTCTTACCACCGATTTTTCCAGCCAAGAAAAGTGTTTAGAAGCTGGAAATTTTAAGCGGAGGAACTCCCATGCTAATGATGAAAAACGAGATTCGGGCTTAGAACGAGGAAAAACAAGAAATTGATGTTTAAGCCTCTTTTACCAATTTGGTGTCAAGGTAAGTTGTATGAAAACAATGCAACGTGTTGTTATTATTATTATATGTCTAATGTTCAGATATTGCATGAAATGTATATGTACATGTATTTTTCTTTATGAAATGGAATCATGATGTCTCGATGACATTCGATAAAGTTTCGATACGTGATACCATGTAAAACCAAGTCGGGGACATGGCATTAGCATCGATATGTGTGATCCCATGTTAGACCATGTCCGTGACATGGCATTGGCATCGATATGTGTGAACCCATGTAAGAGCATATCTAGGATATGGCATTGGCATCTCACTATGTGTACGAATTTCCCTGAGTGTCCTTTAGTATTCCAAGTAGTTCAACGGGAAATTCAAAGATTATAACACAGTTGTGATAAGGAATGATTGTGTCATGAAGTGGTACAAGTATGTACGCAAAACTCGTGAGAAATGATTCGGTCTATGATGCACCTTTGGTAAGGATGCAAATAAGTAAGTCATGTTTATGAGAATGATTGTGTAATAACCTTATTGTTATGGGTCTATGTTCATGATGTATATAGTAATTGGTGAATACTATTAAAATAACAATGTTTGGAATGAGTCTTTGATACTTATGACATTGAGATTATGGGTCCATTCTTATGATGCATAGCTATGTGTTCTTACCATGATAGATGATATGATGTTGTATTAATTTGGTGAACAGTAATTGTGGATGAGCTAATTAGCCTGGACAATTTTGTGCTACTGTAGTGGTGTAATTTTGAAAATACACTAAACATAGTGGAAAATGATTTAGAGGCTGAATAAAATATGAAATTAAATCTTATTAAGTCTAGTTTTTTATAAAAGAAATCGTCTCAGCAAAAGAATTTCCTATAATGAGATATTTGAAGTTGTGTGAGATAGAGTCAGAATGACTTTGAAATCCCCTATTCTTATTTGAGAAAATCATTATAAATTGTAAAACAATATTTATGAGTTATAATTTATATTTTTAGAATGCTTAATGAGTCTAGTTTCAAGATAAATAGACAATAACATTATTTGGTTTCTGTGCTATGAAATAATTGAACTTTAGTGTAGAAGGGTCAAAACTGCAAGACAGTGAATCAGGGGTAAATTTGAAAAATAAACTATACTATTCGGCTAAACCAAAAATTCTGGAAATTTTATGGTAGATAGGTGCATAAGTCTAATTTGACAAAAAAAATTACTAGAACTTAATTTGGAGTTTTGTAGCTCCAAATATAAATATTTTATTGATTATTGTACAAGAAGACAACTTATCATGAACTTGAGAATATGTTGGGAACATTGATTAAACATGTTAATGAGTTGCTTATTGTTTTCATATGAACTTACTAAGTGTAAAGCTTACCCCCATTCCTTTCCCATGTTCTCTAGTGTTACGAGGTTAGCTCGGGTTGGAGTTCGTCAGAGATATTATCACACTATCAAGCTATCACTATTGGTGTAAGTGATTTCAAGTACTTTGAGTCTATGGCATGTATAGGTGTTTAAATATTTGAGTATGTGATATTTCTTTAGCCAAATGTATTGGCTTATTTTGATTATGGGGTAGGTAAACCTATTTATTTATGAAGAGTCTTTAATGGCTTGGTATGAATGGTATGTGGATGTGATCATGAATGCTTAGTGATGAAAATGATGTTTGATGACATGATGATAGCTATAACATTAATGTGGTAAAGATGAAGGAAAAATCTAAGATATTAATTGCATGTGAAATTTCCATGGTTATGACATGTTAGGAATGTTTAAGTGCCTAATTTGGCCATGTTGTATGCTATTGCATAAGTATGCATGCATGTGTTGTGAGGGTGACAAAATGGCTTGAAAAATCGCCTTGTATTTGTCCACACTGGTAGACACACAGGCGTGTGTCTACGTCGTGTGTCACACACGGTCTGCCCCCATGGCCATGTTGTCCAGCCATGTATCCCCTGCACCTAAGTTTTTCAAGTCAGTAGGCATGGTAGTAAGCACATGGGCAAGAGACATGGCCATATGTCTCAGTCATGTGAAGGACACGGCCATAAGACACGGGCATTTGCCTTGGCCGTGTGGCTTCAATTTGTTCATGACCAAATTGGCAGAATGTCTAGGTTTTTGGACACGGGTTTGGGACACGGGGGTGTCCCTAGCACACGGGCGTGTCCCTAGCATACGGGCATGTGCTCTATACCCACACAGGGGTATGGAGCCTTAAAGCATGAAAATTTTCCAAGTTTTTCTTAAGTTCTCGGTTTAGTCCCGAACCATCTCTAATGTATGTTTTTGGCCTCGTGAGCCCGTTTAAGGGACAAAATGTATGTGAAATAAAAAGTTTTAAATTGATCAAAATTTTAATGCCTGGTTTTATATAGTTGGTTGAGTTTAAGTCTGGTAGCACCACAAACCCTATCTCGACATTGGATACGAGCGAGGGGTGTTACATTTAGTGGTATCAGAGCATGATTTAGTCAGTTGTCAGACTAACATAGCATGAGTTTAGCTATACATGCCATTGTACTACTCGTGATAGTGTGATATCTCCCGGTGCTAACGAAGCTATTTGCTAAGACAGGAAAGACTTCCAGCTGAGCAAATCCTGCTAACGATAAGAGTAATATTGAGATAATTGAATCATGCTTGTGATATGTTGAATTTAAGAAAGGTATGAAAGGAAACTCATGATTTTTACATGAATTTATACTTAATATGTGATAATCATAAGTTAAAGAATGTGGAATCGTGGAATGAAATAAAAGTTAAGTTGTGGTAAGCTCTTTCGTGCATATTAGTATTCATACGATGTTACGTGCCTAACTCATTTGGTCTAGTGATTATGAAAAGAAAACTTTACTCGAAATGACAGAATGTGTGTATAAGTACTTCTATTTAATAATGTGTAATCAGTATGTACATGTGATTAACATTTATGTTTAAATCAATTAAAGATGTCAAAAATGTTATGATAGCATGAAAACTGAAATGAAAGATCAAATTGAGTAGAACGCTGGTATTGAGTACGATCGTTCGATTATGAATTGATGGATAAGACCATGGTTGGACCATGGCAGTACAGGTGATATGTGCGCCAATGTAAGACATGTCTGGGACATGCATCGACCACATAGTGAAAGCCAGTGTAAGACATGTCTGGGACATGCATCGGCTTTGGGACGAGAGCCAGTGTAAGACATTTATTAGACATGCATCGGCCTCGAGTGCTAGTGGAAGACCATGTCTGGGACATAGCATCAGCATTGAGAAGAGTGCTAGTGTAAACCTCGATGATGATAGTCAGTGTAAGACCATGTCTGGGACATGGCATCGACTTGAGATGTGAGCTAGTGTAAGACTATGTCTGGGACATGGCATTGGCTTGACATGTGTTAGTGTAAGACCTGTCTAGGACATGGCATCGACACAGATGGACGAGAGTTGGTATAAGACCATAGTTGGACTATGACATCAATTGAATGATGTACTCAAAACCATAAGACGTTCTCTAATTTGATAAAGGTTAGTAAGTAATATAAGACGCTCTGGCATGTGCTTTAGCATCAGATCTCTCAGCAGTGTCTTGTGTCACACCTCTACCACCACTCACATTTCCAACATTACGGGATGGTTTCCCTCTAACTGTAGTATTACTCGGCCTCATACTCTGAGCGTTATCTTTTTTAGCTAACGCTGGGCAATTTCTAATAAAATGATCTAATGATCCACATTTAAAACAAGCCCGATCCTTCAATCTACAATCACTGAAATTTCATTTTTCCACACTGTCTACATTCAGGTTGATTTGGTTTTGTACTCCTGACACTAGCTATCGAGATAACCAATGCTTTAAAGCTTAAATGTTGCCTTTTACGATCACTATTTGAATGTCCCACTGATGCATTAGAATGATTAAACGAGTCTCGAAATTTCTTCGATCAAGATTGATACGGCTTACTCGTTGATATTTTTCTCGAGTCTTTAGCTTCTGAATCTGCCTTTCTCTTTTCTTTACTAAGATCCTCGGCTTTACAAGACCTCTCAACTAGAACGACAAATTTTTTCAACTCTAGAATTCCGACTAGTAATTTTATATCTTCACTCGATCCATCTAGAAATCGTTTGCACATGATATCTTCTGTGGAAACATATTCTCGGGCATACTTGCTTAATTGTAAGAATTTTCTTTCATACTCAGTGACAATGATTTGACCTTGTTTTAACTCTAGAAACTCTTTATGCTTCTAATCAAGAAATCTTTGACTGATGTACTTCTTTCGTAATTCGGATTGGAAAAACTCCCAAGTAACTCATTCTCTAGGAACCACAGATATCAACGTTTTCCGCCAATGGTACGTATTATTTCTCAGCAAAGATACAACACATTTGATACATTCATCAGGAGTGTAAGACAATTCATCAAATACTCTGATTGTATTTACGAGCCAAAACTCAGCTCTCTCTGCATCATCATCAACAGTAGCTCGAAAACTCTTCAACCCCATGTTTCTGAATCTTATCTACTAGTGGCTTGTTCAATCGTTCCAAATGTATGACTTGAGAAAAAATAGGGATTTGTTGAGGAATAAGTGGGGGAAGAGGTTGTTGAGCAGCCAAATTCATTTGAACAAACTCCGTGACTCACTCATTCATCATCTGGAATAAGGCTTGTTTAGCCTCTCCCTCATGGCTACTCGTCATGGGTCTAGAGTTGGATGGCACTACCCCTTGAGTGGGAGCTGGCGCTTTACTCTCTATGTAACACCTCTCGCCCGTATCCAACGTCAGGATAGGGTTCGAGGTGCTACCAGAGTTAAACTCAACCAACTACATAAAATCAGGCCGTAAAATTTTGATCAATTTAAAACTTTTTATTTTACATACATTTTGTCCCTTAAACAGGCTCACGAGGCCCAAAACATGCATTAGAGACTATTCAGGACTAAACCGAGAACTTAAGAAATACTTGGAAAAATTTCATGCTTTAAGGCTCCACACGCCTGTGTGGGTATAGAGCACACGCCCGTGTCCAAAAACCTGGACATTTTGCCAATTTGGTCAAGAACAAATTGAAGCCACACGGCCAAGGCACATCCCCGTGTCCTATGGCCATGTCCTTCACACGGCTGAGGCACATGGCCGTGTCTCTTGCCCGTGTGCTTACTACCATGCATACTGACTAGAAAAAAATTAGGTGTAAAGGGCACACGGCTGGAAACACACCCATGGGGGTGAACTGTGTGTCACACACGGCCTCGACACACGCCCGTGTGTCTACCTGTGTCGACAAATACATGGCTATTTTCCAAGCCATTTTGTCACCCTCACAACACATGCATGCATACTTATATAATAGCATACAACATAGCAAAATTAGGCACTTAAACATTCCTAACATGTCATGACCATGGCAATTTCACATGCAACCAATATCTTAGATTTTACCTTCATCTTTACCACATTAATGTTATAGCTATCAACATGTCATCAAACCACATTTTCATCACTAAGCATTCATGATCTCATCCACATACCATTCAACCAAGCCATTAAAGACTCTTAAATAAATAGGTTTACCAGCCTCATAATCAAAATAAGCCAATACATTTCGCTAAAGCAATATAACATACTCAAATATTTAAACTCCTATACATGCCATAGACTCAAAGTACTTGAAATCACCTACACCAATAGCGATAGCTTGACAGTGTGATAATATCTCTGACGAACTCCAACCTGAGCTAACCTGACAACACTAGAGAACATGGGAAATGAAGAGGGGTAGGCTTTACCCTTAGTAAGTCCATATGGAGACAATAAGCAACTCATTAACATGTTTTATCAATGTTCCCAACATATTCTCAAGTTCATGACGAGTAATCTTCTTGTACAATAGTTAATAAAATATTTATATCTGGACCTAAGAAACTCCAAATTAAGTTCTGTTCATTTTCCTTCAAACTAGAATCATGCATCTATCTACCATAAAATGTCCAGAATTTTTGGTTTAGCCAAATAGTACAGTTTATTCCTCAAAGTTACCCCTGATTCACTGTCTGAAAATTCCAACCCTTCTGAACTAAAGTTCAATTATCTCATAGCACAGGACTCGAATAATGTTCTTGTCTATTTCTCTTGAAACTAAACTCATTAAGCATTCTAAAAATATAAATTGTACCTCATAAATATTTTTGTACAATTTACAACGATTTTCTCAAATAAGAATAGGGGATTTCGAAGCCATTCTGACTCTATCTCACACAACTTCAGATATCTCATTATAGGAATTTTTTTTCTAACACGGTTTCTTTTATAAGAAACTATACTTAATAAGCTTTAATCTCACATTTTATTCAGCGTCTAAATCATTTTCCACTATTTTTAGTGTATTTTCAAATTTACACCACTGCAGTAGCCCAAAACTGTCCAGGCTAATTTGCTCATCCACAATTACTATTCACCAAATTAATACAACATCATATCATCTATCATGGTAAGAACACATAGCTATACATCATAAGCATGGACCTATAATCTCAATGTCATCAAGTATCAAAGACTTATTCCAAATAATGCCATTTTCATAGTATTCACCAATTACTATATACATCATGAACATAGACCGATAACAATAAAGTCATTACACAATCATTCCCATAAACATGACTTACTTATTTGCATCCTTACCAAAGGTGCATTATAGACTAAATCATTTCTCACAAGTTTTGCGTACATACCTGTACTACTTCATGACACAATCATTCCTTATCACAGCTTTGTTATAATCTTTGAATTTCCCGTTGAACTACTTGGAGTACTAAAGGATACTCGGGGAAATTCGTACACATAGTGAGATGCCAATGCCATATCGCAGATATGGTCTTACATGTGTTCACACATATCAATGCCAATGCCATGTCCCAGACATGGTCTTGCATGGGATCACACATATCGATGCCAATGCCATCTCCCCGACATCGTCTTACACGGGATCACGTATTGAAACTTTATCGAATGTCATCGAGACATCATGAATCCATTTCATAAAGAAAAATACATGTACATATACTTTTCATGCAATATCTGAACATTAGACATATAATAATAATTATAGCATGTTGCATTATTTTCGTACAACTTACCTTGACACCAAATTGGTAAAAGAGGCCTAAACATCAATTTCTCATTTTTCCTCGTTCTACGCCCGAATCTCGTTTTTCAATAGTCAAACTATACGTAAGCACATATAAGCTCACAAACCTTTCCCAATGTATACACATTCAATATCATGAGTAAAAGCATCAAATACTTACCTTTTCAATACTTGAATGAATGTTGTACTTACCTGAGTTCATTTAAATCATTCACACCTTCTTTCTCGACTAGACTTTTCCCCGTTGAACCTTTTGGAATTGTTATGGATACCCGAATATCACATATAGCTCGTACAATGCAATATCCCAGATATAGTCTTACATGTTATCACATATCGATGCCAATAGCCCAGCTATGGTCTTACACAAAATTAATTAACGATGCCAATGTCCTAGATATGGTCTTACATGTAATCACATAATGATGCCAATGTCCCAGACATGGTGTTACACATAATCACATCTCATTAATATTAATGTCATGACATTCGTATCCTATACTATTCTTAAGGTTCGTACGGGACTTTCGGATATTGTAACCCTGCCAAATCTTGCTCTTATTTGATCATTCAACATTCATAGCAGCTCAATTACTATTAAACATGTATAATTAAATTTAAAGACATTTATTTGCATATGAACTTACCTTGTATTCGGGATAAACGGATTGGATCGACTATTTGATAACCTTTGATTTTCCCCATCTACATCCGATTTCTTTCGTTCTTGATCTATATACATTCAAAATTAACTCATTTATTCATCAAATAATTCAATTCAGTCCATAAACACACTTTAGCCCCTAAAGTTCCATAGTTTTACAATTTAGTCCCTATTTCACAAATATACAAAATTCATGAAATTTCATTAAACCCAAGCTTAGCTGAATTTCATATAAATCCCTACAGCCTAATACTTTATTTTATTTCACATTTCAACCCCTCAATTTACACTTTTCACAATTAAATCCCTAATAGGCATTTTTACTCAGAATCACTTAACAAAACTTGTATAACTATCAACAAATATTCATTTTTCATCATAAAACATTCAAAAGATCAAGCATTCGTCAATGACACTTCACAAAATCATTAACAACTTCAAAAATTAAGGCATGAGCTAGTTAGAATATAAAGCAACGATCTCAAAAACGTAGAAATCATCAAAAACTGAGCTCAAAACACTTACCAATCAAGCTTAGTGTGTGCTGAAACCTAAGTGCACTCCCATGGCTTCTTCCTCTTTTAATTTCGGTTGAAGATGATGATATTTAGGCTTACTTTTAACTTTATTTTATTTAACATATATTAATTAAGCCAAATACCAATATAACCTTAGTTAAAAGCCACTATATTTCATGATATTAAGCCCATTTATGTCTGTTAACACTACTAATGGTCTAATATCATCATAAGGACCTTCATTGTAATAATTCATAGGTATTAGACACATTTAACTATTATCACAAAAGTTTTACCCTTTATACGATTAAGTATTTTTTCTCGAATTAACCATTTAAACGTAAAAATTATTTCACGAAACTTTCATATGTATATACAATCATGCTGTAAGTACATAAAATAATATTAAAATAAATTTTCAACATCAGATTAGTTGTTCTGAAGCCACTGTTCCAATTAGCTAAAATTGGGCTGTTACAACTCTCCCCCATAAGGATTTTCGTCCTCAAAAATCTTAACAGTCAATAGGTTCAGGTATTGGTTTCTCATAGTATCCTCGGGTTCCCACGTAGTTTCTTCAACCCCATTTCGATGCCATAACACTTTCACTAATGCAATTCTCTTATTTCTCAGCTCTTTGATCTCACGAGCTAAGATTCGAATCAGTTCTTCATTGTACAATAAATTTGGCTGAATTTCAACTTCGATCAAGGAAACAACATTTGAAGTGTCGGATCGATATCTTCATAGCATCGATACATGAAACACATTATGTATCTTCTCTAACTCAGATGGTAAAAATAGTCGATAAGCAACTGGTCGACTCGCTTGATAACCTCATACGGTTTAATGAATGGCAGACTCAATTTCCCTTTTCGACCAAATTGCAATATCTTTTTCCACGGCAATACTTTCAAAAACACTTTATCCCTGATCTGAAACTTAATATCCTTCCGTTTCAAGTTTACATACGATTTCTGTCGATCCGATGCTGGTTTCAATCTATCGTGAATTACTTTCACTTTTTCTTCTGTTTCCCTGATCAGATCAACTCCATGAACATTTTTCTCGCTTAGCTCAGTCTAGTACAACGGTGTTAGACATTTACGACCATATAGAGCTTCGTATGGTGCCATCTGAATACCTTATTGAAAGCTATTGTTATAAGAAAATTCAATCAATGGTAGATATTTCTCCCATCTACCTTCAAACTCAAGTATGCAACGTTGCAACATGTCCTCAAGTATACGAATAACTCGCTCGGATTGACCATACATTTTAGGGTGAAATGCAGTACTAAAATGTAACTTTTTCCCCAATGCCTCTTGCAGTTTCTTCCAAAATCGTGAAGTGAATCTCGGATCTCTATCTGAAACAATAGAAGTAGGCACTCAGTGTAATTTCACAACTTCAGAAATATACAACTCAGCCAATTTATCGAGTGAATAGTCTGTACACAGTGGAATGAAATGCGCAAATTTCGTTAATCTATCAACAACAACCCAGATTACATCTTTCTTTCTCGGAGTTAAAGGAAAACCCGAAACAAAATCCATAGTTACTCTATCCTATTTCCACTCAGGAATCATAATAGGTTGTAATAAACCAGTCGACACTTGATGCTTAGCTTTGACTTGCTGACAAATCAAACATTTCGAAACAAATTCTGAGATATCCCATGTCATGCCATGCCACTAATAAATTTGTTTCAAATCATTATACATTTTTGTGCTTCCTGGGTGTACTGATAAACAATTACTATGTGCTTCGTTCAAAATTGTAACACCGAACCCGAGACCGCTGCGGTGCGTTTTACACGAGGTTAACAAGCCAAAACCACTTATGGCAATCGACCAATTTGACATTCCTGTGCAAGTTGGAAAAGCTGCGTCATTGTCGCCTTTAAAAGCATATCTCGAGTTTCACAACTCGAAACTGATTTCGTAAATTTTCTCTGAATTTAGACTCATATATCCATCCATGGATTTATTTCTAGAATTTTGGTCGGGCCAATTGGTACAGTTTATTAGTTAAAGTCACCCATGTTACGTGGGTCGACTACACCGACCTTCGCGTTACAACTTGAATATCTCTCTGCATTGTGGTTTCAATACGTTTGTTTCTAATGAAACTAGACTCAAAAAGGAATCTTTACATATAAGGAATTACTTCTAATTCATTCTGGATAATTTATGGTAAATTTTCAAAGTCGGGACAGGGGACCCAGAAACTATTCTGGTCCTGTCTCACGAGAACTTTAATATCTCTCGGTATACTGTTCATATAATCGTTTCGTTACTTTCATATGAAAATAGACTCGTCAAGGCTCGATCGAATAATTTATTCACTATTTAACACCATTCCTACAAATTTTGGTGATTTTTCACATCCACATCACTGCAAATGGCAAAGATCTGCTTTTAAGGTAGGCTTTACCTATATTGTAGTTCCCATGGACCAACTATAGTCTAGTCATACTTAGGTCCACATATGATCATATTTAGCCATTCCAATGGCTGATCATGTGACCAACTCTCTCATTCCAAACCATAATCACATCATGAAACCAAATATAATTACAAACCACATATGGTCAAATTCCATACTCCACTTTTACGAACCATTTTCGCATGGCCGCACACATATACATCACAAAGTACTTAAAAACAACCGAGGGTAGTCCTATACATGCCATATCCAAAACTCAACTAAAGGAGTACCAAAAAGGGCTTTGATAGTGTGGTTGACTTCAACTTCTATGATCCCGAATCCGATTGCTAACGAGCAAAATCTATAAACAGAGAAACAAAGAAACGGAGTAAGCAATTTATGCTTAGTAAGTTTCGAGCCATAATATACACACAACCAAAGCATAGCATTCAAGTAGCTAAACAATAATTCATATGCACAATTTCTCAAAGACATGCTTACTTCACAATCCCAACTCTTATATTCATACAGTAATAACGGCTTAGTCAAGGCCGATAACTCATTTATCATTGGAGCGAATACGCACATACACTTACTCATAGTGTGCAAAGCACACACGAAACGTACCTTGTTGTTGGGAATTTCACAAGCGTATTAACTGAAAATTTTTACAGCAAGTTCAAAGTTCTCGAATCACATACCTTCGGAGTTTATCCGGATATAGCTACTTGTTCAAACACCTTCGGGACATAGCCCGGTTATGATAACCCGCACAAATGCCTTCGGGACTTAACCCGGATATCACAACTCGCACAATTGCCTTCGGGCTTAGCCCGGATATCATAGCTCGCACCATTGCCTTCGGGCTTAGCCCGGATATCACAACTCGCACAATTGCCTTCGGGCTTAGCCCGGATATCACAATTCACACATTCATACACATCTTTGTTTCAATTTCATAACAAACTTTTATACACAATTTACTTAATCAAGAATATCATTTCGGCTCAATGGCCACATATAAGGGCACAATTTCGATTGCTTATTACTTCGTTCAATCGAATCAAAATCTAAGTTTCGATACTCGAAAACTTACCTCGGATGTTGTCGAACGATTCCGATGGCTATTCGACTACTTTTTCCTTCCCTTTATCGGATTTGGTCCCCCTTTGCTCTTGAGCTTAATTTAACAAATAATTTGATTCAATCATTTGAGTATCGAAAAGAGGAACTCAAGGCACTTAGCCCACATATATTCACTAGACATTAAAGTCACATAAGTACGAATTCATGAATCGACTCAACACACAAAGCCTTCAACATGCTTACTCATGGCGAACAACACAACCTCTTAGGCACTCATTCATGGCCGATTATGCATGTTGATGTTGAGGCCAATTACATGTTTAACACCACACATGAATGGCACACATTTTACTAGCTAATGCTTTACATATTGTAGCTCAATACTTATAATATAGCATCAAGCACTCATATGGCCGATTATACTTAGTCATACTTGCACCAAATCAACAATAAATTCCAAGATTTTCACATCATATGTGTACTAGGCCGAATGTACTTGCAATTTCACAAACATTCTTCAACATTTTCTTCTTTAAACAAACATATTTATCACTTACTTCATAACCAAAACATCATGTGCAAACATATATACACATATAGGTGCAAGGCCGAATTCTCAAGGTGTTCACAACCATCCAAAACACAATTTTTAACTATCATGCAAGAAGCATAAACCATGCCCATGAGCATACCATGGCCGAATACCTCACACACCATGCTCCTTTTAATTTTTTTTTTGGTCATGGTTAAACAAAGGACTCAATGTCCTACTCAAGAATACTAAAAAGAAATTTCAAGAGTAGTCAATCCATCATTACATGCATCATTAGCAAGCTTCACATTTAACATGCAATGGCTTCAACACAATACCAACCTTGGCCAAATACCATTTCCATGGCATAACAAGGATTTGAACCATGGCTAACATGAACATCAAGTTAGCAACTAAAACATGCATGAATCTCATGACACAACCTCATACATACCTTAATCTTGATGCAAGTATAGCCAAATCTCCTTCTAGATCTCTTCTAAACCAAAAAAATGGAGCAAAAATCCCTCCTTCTTCCATAGTTTTGGCTCAAAGAAAAGATGAACAAATTTTTTTCTTTTCTTTCTCACAACTCACGGCCAAGGGGGGGATACCACACTCACACACTTTTTTTTTTCATTCTTTTCTTACCCATACACCTTTGTTTATTATTTCTCCCTAATGCACCAACAAAACATGTTTATGACATGTTTTGCCCATCCTCTCTTGCCATGGCCGGCCACCACCTATAAAAAGGGGGGTATTTGACATGCAAGTCCATTATTTTGCATGCATGCTTTAATTAGTCATCACACATTTCCCTATCATACTTTCAAAGTTTACTACTAGGCCCTTTCTAGTGAAATTCACATTTATAACACTAAATCAAATCATCAAAAATGTCACACACAATTTAACACATATCATAGGAATCAAAATAAATTTTAAATTATTTTTATGCCTCGGTTTTGTGGTCCCGAAACCACATCCCGACTAGAGTCAATTTTGGGCTGTCACAAAAATCATCTGAATCAACTCTGAATTTCTCGGAACACATATTTGATCTTCGAATCTCAAACAATCATATGAATCAACTTGAAACTCTGAATAAGAAATTGACTCACATTGAACCATTTTGCTTGCAACTCATTTTAAACTTCTGACCTTCACAAATCTGTTGTAGAAATAATGGTCTTGCTTTCAACTCGGCTACTAACGAACTATTATCAGACAAAGCCAAATGTGTGTTCAAAGCATGTAAAGCAAATAAGGACATTCAGCTCAAAGCATCAGCAACTACGTTCACCTTCCCTAAATGATAATCAATTACCAAGTCATAGTCTTTTAACAATTCTAACCATCTCTGCTGTCACAGATTCAATTCTTTTTGAGTCATCATATATTTCAAACTTTTGTGACCAGTATAAATATGACATTTCTCACCGAACAAATAATGGCGCCAAATTTTCAATGCGAACACAATCGTAGCTAGTTCTAGATCGCGCGTTGGATAGTTCTTTTCATGCGGCTTTAACTTTCTTGAAGCATAAGCTACAACTTTGCCTTATTGCATCAAAACACAACCCAAGCCATTTAGCGATGCATCACTGAAAGTTATGAATTCTTTACCCGACTCAGGCTGAACTAACACTGGAGCTTCAATCAATAAAGCTTTTAACAGCTCGAAATTTTTCTAGCATTTATCTGAAAACTCAAATTTAACATCTTTTTGAAGCAGTCTTGTCATCGGAGTTGCAATCATCAAAAATCCTTTTACAAATAGTCTATACTATCCCACTAGTCGTAGAAAACTGCAGACCTCAGAAACATTTATCGGAGGCTTCCAATATATACTCGCAGATATCTTACTCGGATAAACCTGGATACCATCAGCTGAAACAATATGTCTCAGAAATCCAACCTCTCGTAGCCAAAACTCACATTTGCTAAAACTTTACAAACAACTGTTTATCTCGCAAAGTTTGTAACACAATTATTAAATGCTTGGCATGATCAGATTCATCACGTGAGTAAATCAAGATATCATCAATAAACACAACTACAAATCAATCTAAATACTGCTTGAAAATTTGGTTCATTAAGTCCATAAAAAATAGAAGGTGCATTCGTTAGTCCGAAAGGCATTACAAGAAATTCGTAGTGTCTGTACATCATTCTAAATACAGTCTTTGGCACATCAAAGTCTTTAACTCACAACTGGTAATAACCCAATCTTAAATCGATTTTTGAAAACACTGTTGCCCCTTTTAACTGATCAAACAAATCATCAATCAGTGGTAGAGGGTATTTGATCTTACTTTGTGTGTTCTTTCCTCATTTTATAGATAATCGAAGCTAGCTCGGGTCGGGGATCATCGGGAACATCATCACACTATCAATCAACTTGTTGGTACTGTTGATGCTTTGTAAATATGATATATGGCTTGTATAGGATAGTGATATGATGATGGGTTTTGAGATATGATACTAGCTGTGAGATTTAACTCATAAATGATGTAAATGTTATAATGTATTTAGTCATTTGGTTGGCTTATTTTATGAGTTTGGTAAGTGAAATATGATGTATAGAAATGACATGTTTGTCATGGATGTTTTGATGATTAATTGGTATGATTTGAGGTTTAAAGTAGATGATAAGATGATGAGAAAAATGCATAGAGAAGATCGGTGAAATTGTTGGTAATGGCATATTGGTTTAATATGTTTTGGATTATGATTTGAGTAGTGAAATGGATAGATTTTAAATGGCATGATTTGTATGCAAAAATAGCATGTTTTGGTTGCCTATAAATGTATTAAAATGGTCCGAAATGTTGTGGTTTAGGTATGCTTGAAGTGGATGAGAAATGTGGCTTAAACCAAGCCTATTTGCACCCCATACGGTTGAGCACACAGGTGTGTGGCTCGACCATGTGTCTGCTATAGTTATACAAGTCAATGAGTTACACGGCTTTGACACACGGTCGTGTCTACTAGCAGTGTGTGACACTTAGGCTAGAACATGGGCATGTGGTCGACCGTGTGGCCATGGCACACGGGCATGTATACCCTCTAGATTTCACACGGCCATGGCACACGGGCATGTCTCCGGCCGTGTGATGCAAGTCAGTATGTATGCCCTGTTTCCACACGGCTTGTGACGCGGGCGTGTCTAGTGATCATGAGAGGCACACAACCTGTTCACACGGGCGTGTGATCCTTATATGCATGAAAATTTTATATGTTTCCCAAAGTTTTCAAATGTTATCAGTTTAGTCCCAAACCTCTTTCAAGCATGTTTTAATATCTCATAAAGCCTTATAGGGGACAATATAATTATGTTTGATTGATATTTAATTGAAAATGGCATTATGTTTGATAAATGTATGTCATATGTTGTGATTTTATCGGTAATGCCTCATAACCCTATTCCGGCGTGGACACAGGTTCGGGGTGTTACAAAATTTCTGCAATTATAGATTGGAAGCCTCCAAGAAATGTATCCGAAGGCCATAGTTTTATGGGACTAGCCGGCTATTATAGATGATTTGTGAAAGGCTTCTCGATGATTGTGACTCCGATGACACGATTGCTTCAAAAAGATGTTAAATTTGAGTGGTTAAAAAAGTGTCAGTAGAGCTTCAAGCAATTGAAAGCATTATTGACAGAAGCACCAGTGTTAGTTCAGCCTGAGTTGGGTAAAGAATTCATAGTTTTCAGTGATGTATCATTAAATGGCCTGGGTTGTATTTTGATGCAAGAAGGAAAAGTTGTAGCTTATGCCTCGAGACAGTTGAAGCCGCATGAAAACAATTATCCGACACACGATCTAGAGTCAGCCGTGATACTGTTCACTTTGAAATTTTGGCCTCATTACTTGTTTGGTGAGAAATGCCATATTTATATTGACTACGAAAGCTTGAAATAACTGATGACTCAGAAAGATTTGAATTTGCAACAGTGGAGATAGTTAAAATTGCTAAAGGACTATAAATTAGTGATTGACTATCATCCGAGGAAAGTAAACGTAGTTGCTGATGCTTTGAGTCGAAAGTCCTTATTTGCTTTACGTGCTTTGAGCACATAATTAGCTTTGTCTAACGACGATTCAATAGTAGTCGAGTTGAAAGCGAGACTGTTATTTCTACAGTAGATTTGTGAGGCTTAAAAATTTGATAATGAATTGCAAGCAAAACGAGCTCAGTGTGAGTCGACTTTTGATTCAGAGTTTCGAATAGGGCCTGATGATTGTTTGATGTTTCGTGATAGAATATGTACCAAGAAATTCTGATCTCATTCGAAAGATTCTAAATGAAGCACACAATATTTGTTTATCAGTACATCCAGGAAGCACGAAAATGTATAACGATTTGACATATCTTTATTGGTGGCACGACATGAAACGAGATATCTCAGAATTTGTTTTAAAATGTGAGCATCAAGTGCCATAAGGTTTATTACAACCTATTATGATTCCTGAGTAGAAGTGGGATTGAGTAACAATGAATTTAGTATCGAGTTTGCCCTTATCTCCAAAACAAAAAAATACGATCTGGGTTGTTGTTGATAGATTGACGAAATCATCTCATTTCATTTCAGTACGTACAGATTTCTCACTTGATAAATTAGCTGAGTTGTATATTTTTGAAATTGTGAGATTACATAGTGTTCCCCTATCTATTATTTCGGATAGAGATCCAAGATTTACTTCGTGATTTTGGAAGAAATTACAAGAAGCTTTGGGTTCAAAACTGCATTTTAACACTACATTTCACCCGCAAATGGATGGTCAATCCGAATGAGTTATTCAGATACATGAGGATATGTTGCATTGTTGCATTCTTGAGTTTGAAGGTAGCTGGGAGGAATATTCACTACTAATTGAATTTGCTTACAATAATAGCTTCCAAACAAGTATAAAGATGGCACCGTATGAAGCTCTTTACAATCGTAAATGTCGAACACTGTTGTACTGGAGTGAGCTCAGCGAAAATAAGATTCATGGGGTTGATCTGATCAGAGAGACTTAAGGAAAAGTGAAAGTAAATCGCGATAGTTTGAAAGCATCTTCAGATCGACAGAAATCGTACACAGATTTGAAACAGAAAGATATTGAGTTCCAGATTGGCGATAAAGTGTTTTCGAAAGTGTCACCGTGGAAAAAGATATTGCGATTGGAAATTGAGTCTGCAATTTACTAGACCATATAAGATTACTGAACGAGTTGGGCCAGTGGCATATCGACTATCTTTAACGTCTGAGTTAGAGAAAATACATAACGTGTTTCATGTGTTGGTGCTTCGATGATACTGATCTGATCCTTCACATGTCATTTCCTTGACCAAGGTTGAAATTCATTCTGATATGTCATATGCTGAAGAACTTATTTGAATTTTAG
Organism: Gossypium arboreum; assembly: GCF_025698485.1. Taxonomy (NCBI): domain Eukaryota; kingdom Viridiplantae; phylum Streptophyta; class Magnoliopsida; order Malvales; family Malvaceae; genus Gossypium; species Gossypium arboreum. The sequence continues at coordinate 60,898,272 of NC_069075.1, read as the reverse complement.
CTCGTGAGATCGAAGTGCTGAAAAATAAGAGAATCGCATTAGTGAAAGTATTATGGCATCGACATAGGGTTGAAGAAGCTACATGGGAACCCAATGATGCTATGAGAAAACAATACTCGAACCTATTCACTGGTAAGATTTTCGGGGATGAAAATCCCTAAAGGGGGAGAGTTATAATAGCCTGTTTTTAGCTAAATCAGAACTGTGGTTTTGGAACCCCAAATTCGATGCCAAAAATTTATTTTAATATTATTTTTGGTATTTACACGACGTTATTTGATATGTGTGAAAATTCCATGAGCTAATTTTATCGATTGGTTGGTTAATTTGATAAAAAGGATTAAATTGCGTAAAATGAAAAAGTTGCATTCTACTTGTTAAAGGTGTTTAATTGTTATGATTTAATAAATCAAAGGTCCTTATAATGTTATTAGTCCATGATTAAAGTAAGTGGACAATTATGGCCATCCATTATATGTTTTTATATGTTTATAACAAAGGTTATTATGGTAAATTAGTAATTAAGTTATAATTTAATCAAACAAAGCCAAAAATTAATTTCATTCATCTTTTTAGCAACCGAAAATAGAAAAGAAAGAAAGGGTTTGAAGCTTTCTAAGGTTCGGCACACTCCTCGCTTGATTAAGGTACGATTTTAGCTTGGTTTTGGATGATTTCTATGTTTTTCTAATCGTTGCAGCTCAATCTAGCTAGCCCGTACCTTTAATTTCAAAACTAGTAAAGATTTTGAGAATTTCCATTGTTGACTCTATGTGTGCTTTGATGTTTAATGTTGAAATATGAAAGATTGATGATAGTTTTACATGTTTTGTTAAGTGATTTTTGATTAAAATGCATAATAGGGATTAAATTGTGAAATGTACAAATTGTGCGGTTGAATGTGAAATAAATGAAATTTTTGGGCTACTAGGGACCTATATATAGTTTTTCCAAGCATAGGTTTTGTTGAATTGTGTGAATTTTGTCTATTTGTGAAATAGGGACTAAATTGATTAAATGCGAAAGTTTAGCGGCTAACGTGTAAAAATGCCCAAATGTGTATTTTTGGATTAATTGGATGAGTAGATGAATAAATAAGTTAATTTTGAATTCATATAGATCACGAAAGAAAGAATTCTGATTTAGATCAGGGAAAAGCAAGGTTATCGAGTAGTCAACCCAATCCATCAATTTCGAATATGAGGTAAGTTTGTATGTGATGATTACATTATAAATGTATGTTAGAATGCTTTAATATTGCATAAATTATTACAATGGAATTATGAATGATGTATGAATTATGAAAATAACTTTACGAATGCATTCGATGATAGAAACGGAAAGTGTGAAAGCTCGGTTGAACCTTAATAATAGTTTTGGGTACTATTGACATGTCAGTAAGTGGTATGTTGAGTTGGCTTCGGGCCATGATATTAGCACTTCAGATGCGTATTTTATCAATTTGGCTTCAGGCTATGAATATCAGATGATTTGGCTTTGGGCCATGATAATAGTTCTTCGGATAAGTTACCTTGATTTGGCTACTGGCCATGGTATAGGTACTTATCGTACGAGACTCCTGAGTATCTGATTTCTATTCCGAATAGCTCAACGGGTAAATGAATGATTGGGTTGAGAAAGAGGTCAGTACGAGGTGATACAGGTATGTACAGAACCTATTCGAGTATTTAATAGTGAAAGTTCGATGAGTTTGTATTTGATCATGTTTTGAGACATGAGAATGGTTTGTAGTTAATGTGTATATGGTTTTGTCATGTGTAATTGGTTGATTTGCATTTATTTGATGAATTAAGTTATTCAGATATAAGCTTACTAAGCTATGAAGCTTACTTCGTGTTATTTTTTTTATGTTTTATTGTGAATCAAGGCTTGCTAGGATTCAGGAGTCGTCGGGAACATTATCGCACTATCAAACATCTAAGTTGGTACTTTTGGATTATACATTTATGGTATATGGCATGTATAGGTTAGTTGTGGTATTTTGCTTGTGATTATAGCCATGAGATTTGGCTTGTAACACCCCAAACCCGGCTCAGACGTTATGGCCGAATCTGGAGCGTCACATTGAAGTGTTTTAGCGAAAACCTTGTTTTCGTTGGAAACACTTCCTCAAAACGAAAAACCTTAATTACTTTGTAAAATCTCTTTTCAGTTGCGGAAACTTTATTTAGAGCATATGATTTCATGAAAACTCGTCATTTAAAAATTGAGTTGCAGAAACGTAGTAGTTAAAAATAGTTATGTTTAGGAAACCACGTTCTACTTCTAATAAATATAAAGCATAAAAAATGATAATAATCCTAATTTGAAATATTAGCCAGAGGAAATACCTTATTACAACCCAAATCAAATAGAAAGAATTTAAAATCAATATATTAAAAATTACATAAAGACTAAGTCTAAACTTTTTATGCTAGTTGGCCACCTTCGAGTCCTTCCATCTGTCGAACTGCCTACTACAGATGACCTGAAAAGTTTAGAAAGAGGGGGTGAGTTTTGAAAACTCAGTGCGTACAACCCTCAACGAGTATAAAGCAATCGTTAGTCATTTTGGGCCAGAGCCCAATTCAATAACGGTGGTCTCTAGGCCTTAACCCAAATTAGCCTTGGTTGGGCCAAAGCCCACATCGTAATAATATCACAACAATACCATACATGCAATGCAATGCAGCGCAATCCCATCCCAATAATCCATCCACTACACACCAGCTCCATCCCCCGACACATCATGTGGGGATATAAATATCGACCCACCCAACCGATACACATCTATGGAAGCTCGGTTTCGGAACTACCTTCATATACACATTGGGCTTAAAAATCGTCGGTGGATCCAATATTATCAAACAACCATGCGATCCTCATATACTTCCTCCGTTCCATAATACCCAACCAATATGCAACCTAAGCAGAATATCATATGTATGAAGCAGATATGCATGTCACATCCATAAAACTTACATTCAACACCTAGGAGTATTTCGGTCATTTCCGCCTTAGGAGCATTTTGATAATTTTTCCTTTTATTATGGTTTTCACTTACCTTGGCCCGTTAACAAATCCTGTGAGCTAAGATGAATGAATACTATGCACCAGGTAGGATTCTAGAGAAGAGGAGGTGAGTCATTAAGATCGCTTAAGTACCAAGCTCTCCCCAGATCCAATCCTAAGCATGCATATACCCGTTACCACCCTTAACCTTATGACTTGTCCATGGCCGCAATATATTACTTAAGTTTTATGTAGTCATCATATACTAGGCCCAAAACCACTTACAAAGCCCAGTCAATTTCACATACCTGTATATGGCCCACTAGGCCCAATCATATTTATATGTCCCATTAGGTCCAAATCACATTTATATAGCCCATTAGGCCCAATTCACATTTATAGTCATGCTCACATACGATTTTTCATCACATAGCATCAATTATCAATTTTTGCCTATTATGGGCCAACAACCTATCAGGCCCATTAAGCCTATTTTGGCCCAGTTGGCCAATTCACAGCCCAAGCCCATGGAATCGCTCATGGGGCCTCAGACAACCTATCAGTTTCCATCTCATGAGTGTTCACACACTCGAAAGACTGCCGTAGTCAAACTTTCAGCTTTTTGGCATTTCGATTTTTTGGCATTTCGACTTTTGCCGATCTACTTGTGTATGCAGTATGTGTACACACCTTCGGCTTTATATCCAGTTATCATAGGGTAGAAGTACATACTTTATCACTTGGAGTACTAAGTATTCATAATCGTCCGACCCTATATTCAACGTTATATTCCACTAGTCACATTCCATTAATTCAAAATAAATCCACTACTTACCGAAGAACCACCTATAATTACCTTGACTAGATTAATCGACTGCGATCTGCCTATGTAACTCGAGATCTGAAGTAATCCCCCTTTCGCATCCAGGCGAAAAGTCCCTAACGGCTGACACCTTACGTCTCTTAAACTTAGGAGCCTCTATCCCAACCTCTCTGCTAGAACCCCCTTTTTCCATCAACGATCACACTCTTGAATGAAAGGGAAAAAGAGAAACAAATGGAGAAATCGTAGGTTAAAGAAAGTTTTTGAAAGAATAAAGAAGAATCGGCTTTTAAGAGTGTAGAAACAAAAGAACTTAGAAATATTTAACAAAAGTCGAAGAAGATCTAATTCACTTACCGATTGCGAGATTGCTTGTCAACAAGAAATAAAACCCCCAAAGTGTATGAATCAGCTTTTAAATGAAAAAGAAATAGTATGCTATGTTGAAGAGGGAAGAGATTGATTCGATTAAAATAGGGAAGAAATGATCAAGAATTTTGCTTAAAGAAAAGAGAAGGTGATATGCGACTGAAGCACACAAAAACAACAAATGCCTTTATTCGCCCGTATGACACACATATTTATACTAAAATAAATAAATAAATAAAAATACACCTACACTCCTCAATTGACTTAAACTCATCAAGATAATTTCCCTTCAAATTCTCCAATTTTATCACCATCATATCTACCCTTAATCCTCATCCTAATCCTGTTAATTTTAGCCAAAAATTCCAATTTGAATTGAATTCAAATTGCTTCCACCGTATAGCACTTGAGTAGCAAAATTAAAATCTTCCTTTGCGCGCGGCTCCACTCGAACTCCAGACCTCAAGGTTACTCTACCTCCCCACACACTGCTGGCCACTGCACAACATCCTTTCTTACGCTACCATTCGGTCACAATTAATTATAAGGCATATATGCCTAAGCCTCAGTTTTCTTAAAGAATAAAAATTTAAACTTTGCCAGGCCTGGGATTAAAACCTGCTCCCTTTTATAACCATAGCATGCTTCACGCTACTGCACCACAGACACTTATGTGCCATATTCCATCCCTAACTATTTTTAAGGCCTATTAATCCACAACCTGGTTATTCTAAAAATATTTGCTACCATTTAGATTCAAAACCCTGATCTCTTGGCTACGCTGTTTGTCCCTTGCCACCAAGCCACAAGCTCTTTTGTGTCATTTCTCCTCCCCAATTAATTATAAACTCTTTCTGCTAACCTCCAGGTTGTCTAAAAAAAACCCACAACTTCTGCTTATGCTGCAACTTGAACCCAGCACCTCTCCTTACTCTTAACGCCATCATGCCACTGGGCCAAGCACATCCTTGTGTCAAATTCCAGCCTAACATATTTATAAAGCCTAAATGCTAGATTCCCTACTAATCTTATGCGCAATAAAAACAATTTTTCGAAGGCCAGGACTTGAACCCTGGACCTCCTGCTTACTACCCACACCTTTTGCCATTAGGCCACATGCTTCTTCGTGTCAGATTTTACCAGGCCTTATTAATAAGCCTTCCACCTAATGCTCAAGGTTCTTTAGAAAAAAATGAAAAATTTTGCTAAAGCCTTGGATCGAACCCAGGACTTTTTTCCACACTACCAAACCTTCCTAAATAATTTAACAATTAAACTAAACACACAATTGTAAAATATTTAAACACCTTTCTTTTATTCAAGCGGCCTTCTAACCGATCCCAAACACAAGGCCCATTACTTTTAGGCCCAAAATCAGGGTGTTACATGGCTTGTAAATGATGTTAATATTGATGTGTGTTTGGCTATTAGAAATGGTTGTTAATGACTTCTGTAAGATGTTTATTATGCCTTGTGAGATGGCTTGCTTTGGCATGGTTGTAACCAAGACATTATGGAAGTTAAAATTGTTATTTGGATTATGGTGGATGAAAGCTTGAGAAAGGTCTTATTGGGATATGAATTTTTATGTCAAATTGGTAGTTAAATAGTATATATTACAGTGACTAAATTAATTGAGTTTAGAATGATTTTCAGTTGTGAATATTAAGTTGGTATGTATGTTGTATGAATTAAGGTTAAAGATCACGTTGTTTTGGTATATATTGAATAAGTGAAGTGGTTGTATTTGTATAGCATGAGTAATGCATGAATTGGGATTGATTTGGCTACTCTTTGTGTATGGAAATTGTACATTTTCCTTGTGTAGGTACATTGAAGTTGGGGTGGCAAATTGGCTTTGCGAATGGCCTATTTTTGTCCACACGGGCAGAGACATAGGTGTGTGTCTCAGCCGTGTGCGAACACGGCCGTGTGTCCCTTGATGATGCTTTAGAAATCAAGTTAGTGAATTACACGGCCTAGACACACGGGCGTGTGGTCGGCCATGTGGCCTAGTCAGTGTACCCTCCAATTTTCACACGGCCTGGTAGACGGGCGTGTCTTCAGCCGTGTGATACAAGTCAGTATGTATGCCCCATTTCTACACGGCCTGAGACACGGGCGTGCCTGGAGCCGTGTGAGGCACAAGGCCTATTTACACGGTCGTGTTACCGCTGTATGGTTGAATTTTTTTTAAGTTTCCAAAAATTTTCATATGTTATTTGGTCCCGAACCACTTCTAAAGCATATTTAAGGCCTCGTAGGCCCTTATAAGGGACAATGTGTTTGTGATTAAATGGTATTTGAGTATGAATGCATATATGTATGAGTTATGTACGTTAAATGATGTGTATTGATCGGTAATACCTCGTAACCCTACTCCGGTGACAGATACGGGTTAGGGGTGTTACAAAGATCCACGGGGTAGATTTTATTAGAGAGATTGAAGAGAAAGTAAAAGTAATTTGCAACAGCTTGAAAGCAGCTTCAGATCGACAAAAATCATCCATAGATTTAAAATGTAAAGACATTGAATTTCATATCACGACAATGTATTTCTAAAAGTATCTCCATGGAAGAAAATTCTTCATTTTGGACACAAAGGCAATTTGAGTCCGTGGTTCATCAGGCCATATGAAAATATCAAAAGAATAGGGCCAGTGGCATATCGGCTAGCGTTACCGTCAGAATTAGAAAATATTCACAACGTGTTTCATGTATCGATGTTGCGACGATATTGATCGGATCCATCGCATGTAATTTCTCTAGAAGAGATTGAAATTCAACCTGATATGTCGTATAACAAAGAACTGATCAGAATTCTAGCTCGAGTGGTTAAATAACTAAGAAATAACCGCATAACTTTGGTGAAAGTGTTATGGCAATGTCATGGGGTCGAATAGGCTACGTGGGAATTTGAGAAAGCTAGGAGAAAACAGTACCTTAACCTCTTTACAGGTAAGATTTTCGGGGACAAAAATTCCTAAGGTAGGAGAGTTGTAACAACCCATTTTTACTTAAATCAGATCGATATGAGTAAGTGTTGCAATGAAAGTTACTACAAAGAAAACATGAAAGAGTGAAATTTAGTAATAAAATAGTTTTGGACAGCAGCAGTTGTGTGACTTTGAAAAATCACCAAAAATGGTGGAAATCGAATTATAGGTTGAATAAGATATTAAATTAAAGCTTATTGAGTCTATTTTGATATAAATGAAATGGTGTAAGCTAAATGATTTCATATTATGTGATATTTGAATTTTTGTGAGATAGAGTCAGAATGATTTCTTAATCCCCTGTTCTGATTTGGGAAAATCATTAAAAATTGTAAAAAATAATTATGTGATATAATTTATATGCTTAAAATCCTTAATAAGTCTATTTTTAAAAGAAACAAACATGAACATCAGCTGAATCCCATATGAGTAGATAACTAATTTTTAGTGAAGAGGGTTAGGAATTGTTGGGCAGCAAAATAGGGGTGACTTTAAAGAATAAATTATACTTATTCACTAAACCATAAATTCTGAAAATTTTATGGTAGAAATATATATGAGTTTAGTTTCTAAAGCATTAAGAAGATCTTAATTTTGAATTCTATAGCTCAAGATAAAAATAATTTAGTGACTATGACTCGAATGGATAGCTTGATATGAACATAAGTAAATAGTGGAATTATGTGCATTATGATTGTATTACCTTGAGAACATATTTTGAGAATTGGTGAAAACATTTTAATAAATTGCTTATTATTTTAATACAAGCTAACTAAACTATATAGCTTACCTCCTCCCTTGTCCTCATTTTATAGTGTCACCAAGCTAGCTTGGGGTACGGAGATCGTCGGAGATCCATCCACACTATCATCATTCTTTTGGTATTTTGAAATTCATATTTTGAATTATGGCATGTATAAAGGACTTAGTTATTTTTTGATATGTCATAATTGATTTGGCCTAAAATTTTGGCCTTTAATATTTGATAACTCATTTTGTATAAGGCCATCGATGTTGCCTAAGATTAGTTAAGTTATATGTTATGATGATGCATTTTGTGAGAGGCATGAGTTGGTTGAATGAGTGTGTAATGACTAAGTATGGAAAATGTGGTATGTGAATGGTTTTTTGAAGGACACGACCTTGGACAAGGGCATATGCCCCTATTTTTAAGAAATTTTCCAATGTTTTCCAAAGTTCTCAGTTTAGTCCTGGACCACTTTCATAGTATGTTTTGGGCCTTGTAGATCCATATCAGGGACTTAGTGATGAAAATTGAAATGTTTAATTTGGATGTAAAAATTATGTCTCGATTTGTACGATTGCATGTGTATGTTCTGGAAATGTCTCGTACCATGTTCCAGTGTAGAACACAGGTAAGGGGTGTTACATTTTAGTGGTATCAGAGTTATGGTTTAGTCGGTTCTCAAATGAACGTATCGTGTGTGTGAGTCTAACTATACATGCCATATAACTTGGGATAGTGTGATATCTCCTGATCTTGATAAAATTGTCTTGTTGAGACAAACATGCCTTCCAACCGAGATATTTTGACAATGTTGAAAGTAGTACTAAGATATTTGAAAATGTGTTTATGATGGTTCGAAACTTGACAAGGCATGAATAAAAATTCATGATTTGTATGTTATGATGTGCAAACTGAAATTGGCATAAGCTGAGAAACATGAAAAAAGTGAAATGGAATGAAAGTTTTCATTGTGAGAAGATTGTCTATGTTTGCTTGGTAATCATATGATGTTATGTTCCTAACTTGTTTGATTAAGTGAATGTGATAAGTGATCTTACTCAAAATTGAAGGAATGTATGTTTATGTACACTTGTTTGAATAAATGCAACCGGTAAGTTCGTGTGACATAAATATGTATGTAAATTTTCCTGAAGTGAATTATATGATTGTGATGATATTATGTTAATGATGGCTTCTAAGTTATATGTGTGTAATCATGAAAGTTATGTTAGAGGCTTTACGACCTCACCTCCCTTACCAATAGAGCTATATGCCATAAGAGTTATGAGATTTATATTGAATGAGCTCATAAGTGTGAAACAAAAGAGTTCAATGATGGAATAATTAATAATGCGATCAAAGATGAGAATGGTTTAGCAAGTACAAACAGTTCTAATGAGATATCAAAATGTTCTAAAGATCATTAGGATTGCATGATGTCATAGTTAAAGAAAAAGTTAGTCTTGGTTAATCGACTCAATTAGGTATGATGTCTAAAGTATGTATTTGCTAGAAATTCTCCTAGATCGATTTTCATTAGTGAACGGAATAATACAGGGTTCATGATGACAAAATTAGTCAGAGAAATGATATTTGAGTTGTAAAGATGTCTGTGTGTGACAGTTACAGTTGAGTAATTATGACGATCTCTTCTGGACATTCTATGTGCTCATATATTCTCAGAGGCATATGTAATTGCTCGTTTTCTGATGAAATTCTTATTGTATGAGAATGCTAGTTAACTAAAATGTTAGACGAAAGCCCTGTTTGTCTTGTTGGTTTATGATTAACATTTCTTTATGTATTCAGGATTCTATTTTATACGTTGGAATGAAGTCGATAGTAAAAAAATTATATAAGACTATTCTTCTATTTCTACTGATTATGGTTTTGTTTTATATATTCAAAAAATATATTATCTCTATTATAATGGAATTCCAAAGCCGGTAAGCATTGTTTTCTTCTGGTTTTCTATGAGGAATCATCAAATCTTTATTATTTCTTATGAGTTACGTTCTCAGACTTCTACTGTGGTATCGTATCATAGATTTCTTTATCTCAGTTTTTCCTATTATTCTTATTTTGTGAACTATCAATTATGGTTTATCTTTAAAGTGTGTTCTCTGGCTTGTGATAATTATGTCTATTATGATTATATTTTTGGTTCGATTCTAGGAACGTGGTGATTCTGGTATCTGGATTTCTCTAATTTCCATGTAAGGAATTAACATCGGCAAAGGCATAAATGATGGAAGCTCAAGCCCAAATTGTATGATAGTCCTCTTTTCACAGGTAAGTTTGATTAGAGTCAATGCGTTTTGTGACAGCCCTAAAGTGACCCTAGTCGGAAAGCGGTTTCGGGACCGCTAAACCGAGTCACCAAATTATTTGAATGTGAAATTTATTGTCTAAAATATGTGAATGTGAATGTGCGAAAATTTTTCAGCTTCGATTTAGTTAATTGCATGTGAATGAAGTACATAGGACTTATGTGAGAAAAATTAGAAATGTACTAGGCAAATGTAAAGTGGCCTAATAATGCATGTTATAAAAATGGTGGGTTTGCATGTCAAATTGCCCAATATTTGAGCTAATGGTCGGCCATGCTATGAGTGGAAACATGTCACAAACATGTTATGTAGTGATGTATGTTAGGAACAATAAAATAATGAGTATGGGTAATAAAGAAATGGAAAAAGGAAAAGAATGGAGAGATTGTTTCTCCCCCTCCCCATTGCCGTGAAGGTAAGAAAGAAAAAAAAAAGTGTCCATCTTTCTTCATAGCTCTTGGCCGAATGTTCTAAGGAAGAGAGAAAACAAGTTGTGTTCTTTGGTTTTCTTGGCGAATTGAAAGGAAGAAGAAGGAGTGAAGCAATCGGTCATCTTAGGTCACTATTAAGGTAAGGAAGATTGTACTAGCTCTTGAAATTTTAGTTGATATCAAGTGATTTTTGTAAACCCATGTTGAAATTGTGATTTTGGAATAAGTAAGGTTTTCGGCTATGGAGATTAATAAGGGTGATGGTCGTGTTTCATGCTAAATCTAGATGAACAATGGTAGTTTCCTTACATCTTGATGATTATGAGTTCCTTTCTTGGTTCTACCTTATATCCATGAAGTATATTTTTATTTGGTGTTGTTGGAAGTATCGGCCATGGTATATCCATAAGTATGACTTATGCTTATTGCATGGTAGGTAAGATTTATGTTTTAGATATATGTTTATATTTGGTTATAATCAACTTTGTGATTCGGCTCTTGCACATATATATATATATATATATATGATTGCACACGATGTATTGGTATGACCTATATATTATCTCAAGGTATATATTTACATATGATGGTGTTTCGGTTATGGAGTAAATGATGGATGCGTATTGAGTTATAATATGTAATGCATTAGTTAGTAAAATGTATGCCATTTATGCGTGGTATTAAGTATATAATCGGCCTCAACATAGACATGCATATTCGGCCATAGGAAGAAGATTGGGGTTGCATGTATTCGGTTAGAGGCAAGCATATTGATGCTTTTATCTTGGCTTAGAAAAATTCGGCCAAGGGGGAAATATTAGCTAAAATGTTGAGTTTGATTCGGGATTCCATATATATATGTGACTCTAATGCCTAAAGTATATATGGGCTAAGTACCTTGAGGTTTCCTTTTTGATGTTCGAATGAATTGTATAAAATTGCTTGATGTGATTAAAAATGCATATGACCATTGTGTAGTTGAGCTAGAAGGTGGCCATATGACCTATCAAACTCCTTGTCATATTCGGCCATAAGCTAGCATAACGAGACTTTAATAAGTTAAATTTGTTTGAATTAGCTCAAGAGCTTAGAGGACCACAGTTGGATAAGGAAAGGAAAAAGTTATCGAATAGCCACCAAACGTTCGACCACATCCAAATAAGTTTTGAGTAATGGAACTTAGATTATGATTTGATTAGATCATGTTTTAAGCAAATCAAGATCATGCTCTTTGTATGTGGCTATTAAGCCGAAATTTGTAAGTGTGATAAGTGTCTTGTGTTTGAGCTTTGATAATGAAAATGAAATATGAATGTGTCATGATTTATTGATAAATGTGCATGGTTATTCGAATGATGACCGGGCTAAGTCCCGAAGGCTTTGTGCTAAGTGACTATATCCGGACTAAGATTGGAAGGCATTTGTGCGAGTTACTAATCCCGGGCTAAGCCCGAAGGCATTGGTGCGAGTTACTAATCCCGAGCTAAGCCCGAAGGCATTGGTGCGAGTTACCAAATCCGGGTTAAGTCCCGAAGGCATTTGTGCGAGTTACTATAATCGGGCTATGTCCCGAAGGCATTTGAACGAGTAGCTATATCCGGTTAAATTCCGAAGGTACGTGATTCGGGAATGAATGATCTTGCTGTAAAAATTTCAGTTATTACGCTTGTAAAATCTCAACAATGAGGTATGTTTCGTATGTGCTTTGGAATAGTTGATTCCCTTCGAATAATATTTGCTCAGTTTATAAATGAGCTAACGGCCTTTGGCTAAGTTGATCTTTGTGTATGAATATAAGGGTTGGTAATGTGAAGTAAGTATGATATTGAGAATTTGTGCATATGAAATTATTTGTTTAGCTACATGAATGCTATACTTTGGTTGTGTCTAAATTCATGACTCAAACTTACTAAGCATTAAATGCTTACTCCGTTTCTTGATTCTCTGTTTTATAGATTTTGGTTCTTTAGCTATCGGACTCGGGATTTTGAAGTCAAAGTCGTCCACACTATCAAAGCTCCTTTTTGGTATACTTTTGGTTGAACTTTGAAATGGCATGTATAGGACTACCCTTTTGTTGTGGGTCATGGACCCCTTTGGATTTGTATAATTTTGGATAGCCATGCGAAAATGGCTTATGTATGTTTTGAGCATAATGTTATAATCATATGGTATGGACATGGTTATTGAGAGGTGTGGATATGCTTGGCAAGTATTGGCCATGGGAATGGTTAATCACTATCATAAGTTGTGCTATTTATGCAAAAAGGACTAGTTGAATCATGGAAACTATGAAATAGGTAAAGTCTACCTTAAAGGCAGATGCTGACAGCAGCTGTGATGTAGATTTGAAAAATCACTAAAAATTGTAGGAATGAAATTAAATAGTGAATAAATTATGTAAACGAACCTTGACGAGTCTATTTTCATAGGAAAGTAACGAAACGTTCATATGAACAGTATATTAGGAGATGTTAAAGTTTTCGTGAGACAGGGCCAGAAAGGTTTCTGGATCCCCTGATCTAACTTTGGAAATTCATTATCAATTAACCAGAGACATTTAGAAGTCATGCCATATATGTATAGATCCTTTTTGAGTCTAGTTTCTATAGAAACAAACGGCATCAGTATTGAAGCCCTGTACAGGGAGATATCCAAATTGTAATGCATGAAGGTCAGTGTAGTCGCACCTTGTAACAGGGGAGACTTTAACTAATAAACTGTACTAATTGGCCCAACAAAAAATTCTAGAAAAAAATATGTAGATGGACATATGAGTCTAGTTTCAGGGAAAATTTACGAAACTGATTTTCGAGTTTTGGAACTCAAGATATGATTTTTAAAGTGACAGTGACGCAATTAGCCAACTGCCTGGAATTTTTTTTAATGGACTGTGATTTTAGTCTGCAAACCCCTCGTGTCCGACTCCGGCAACGGTCTCGGATACGGGGTGTTACAATTTTATTGGTATCAGAGCTATGGTTTAGTCGATTCTAGGACTACCGTAGTGCGTTGGGTTTAGCTATACATGCCATTTTATGTGATTATTTGATAGTGTGGTGATTTCTGACATTTGCAAATGTGTTTATTTATAGTAATGGATCCCGATCCCGACCGAGCGATAGCTGATGATCTTGAGAGTGTAGCGCCTGCCCCCGTACAAGGGACAGTGCCAGCAGACTCTCAACCTAATGCTAGTAATCCGAATGATGAAACTAGACAAGCTTTCTATAGCGTGATGAATGATTGGTTCAACCAATACATTCGAACTAATACGGCTGTTCCACAACCTCCATTCCCGACAAATACCACCCCCGCACCTACAATACCTCCGAATCGACCAAATAAGGTCAAATAAGCCCCGATTGATAGAATCCGAAACACGGGCTACTGAATTTAAGGCTACGGATAGCGATGATGCCGAGCAAGCTGAATTTTGGTTGGACAACACTATTCGGGTACTCGATGAGCTATGTTGCACACCTGATGAGTGGCTAAAGTGTACTATCTCCTTGCTACGTGATTCTGCCTACTATTGGTGGAACACGTTGACTTCTGTCGTGCCCAGAGAGCAAGTAACTTGGGAGTTTTTCCAAACCGAGTTTCGGAAAAAGTATATCAGTCAGAGATTTATGGATCAAAAACAGAAGGAATTTCTTGAACTTAAACAAGGTTCCATGTCGGTTACCGACTATGAACAAAAATTTGTGAGGCTTAGCCGATACGCACGAGAATGCATTTCCTCAGAAGCCGTGATGTGTAAACGTTTCGAGGATGGACTGAATGATGATATAAAGTTGTATGTTGGCATCTTGGAAATCCGAGAATTTGTGGTACTTGTCGGGCGAGCTTGCAAAGCCGAGGAGCTCAGTATGGAGAAAAGAAAAGCTGATATGGGAGCAAAGGAGATTCTAAGAGGCCTTCCGGGAGGCCCTTTCAACAATCATCGAAAAAGTTTATAGGTGATTCGGGCCGGTCTAGAGACACTTCGGGTTTTTCTAGACTAGACCGTGATCGACCCCCTGTAAGTGCACGAGTCACTTCGGTCGCTAGTGTTGGAAATGACCGTCAAGACGAGCAGTGTCGACATTTTGGTAAATGGCACTCGGGAGTTGTAGATTCCATGACCGCTCTGTTACAAGTGCGGGTCACCGACCACTTTATCAAAGATTGCCCGAGGTGGTCTGAATAGAATGTAAATCAGAGTGGGAAACCGGGTGCTACCACTGCTCGGGGTAGACCATCTAGGAATACGGGCAATGCTAGCGGCGGTCAGAGAGGATCTAGAGATGCTACCACCAGATCTGAGGCTCGTGCTCAGCTAGGGCTTATGCCATATGCGCACGCGAGGGTGCTTCCTCGCCGGATGTTATTACCGTACTTTTACTCTCTTTGATACTAATGTGATTGCTTTGATTGACCTGGTTCTACTCATTCTTATATATGCGAAACCTTAGCATCCAAAGAAGACTTTACCTATTGAGTCTCTTGAGTTCGTAATTCGGGTGTCAAATCCCTTGGGTCGTTACGTGCTTGTCGACAAAGTGTGTAAGAAATGCCCCCTAGTAACTCGAGGTTCCTATTTTCCAGCGGACTTGATGCTTTTGCCGTTCGATGAATTTGATGTTATTCTTGGTTTGGATTGGTTGACCGTGCATGATGCGGTTGTGAATTGCAAAAGCAAGACTATTAATTTGAGGTGCGCAAATAACGAGATAATCCAAGTTGAGTCTACGGACTTAAAGGGGGTTGCCAGCTATAATATCAGCAATGTTGGCCTAGAAATATGTAAGAAAGGGGTGCGAAGCATACCTTGCGTATGTACTTGATGACAAAGAGTTAGAAAAGAAACTCGAATCTGTGCCAGTGATTTGTGAATACCCGGATGTTTTTCCCGAGGAATTACCAGGTTTACCACCTGTTCGGGAGGTAGAGTTTGGTATTGAGCTTGTACCTAGGACTACGCCGATTTCGATAGCTCTGTATCGTATGGCACCAACTGAGTTAAAAGAGTTGAAAGCTCAGTTGCAAGAATTGGCGGATAGAGTTTCGCTCGACCAAGTTTCTCACCTTGGGGTGCACCAGTATTGTTTGTGAAAAAGAAGGACAGAACCATGAGGTTGTGCATTGACTATCGTCAGTTGAATAAAGTGACAATAAAGAATAAATATCCGTTACTGCGTATTGATGATTTGTTTGATCAACTAAAGGGAGCCTCAGTGTTTTCAAAGATAGATTTGTGATCGGGTTATTACCAGTTGCGAATTCGAGATTCGGATATACCCAAAACTGCTTTCAGAACGAGATACGGCCACCACGAGTTCTTAGTGATGCCGTTGGGCTTACTAATACCCCTGCGGTATTTATGGATTTGATGAATCGGATCTTTAGACCGTATTTGGATTGGTTTGTAGTTGTGTTTATCGATGATATTTTGGTCTATTCGAAAAATGAAACCGATCATGCTGAGCACCTGAGATTAGTGTTGCAAATTTTACGAGATAAGCAGTTATATGCTAAGTTCAGTAAGTGTGAGTTCTGGTTAAGAGAGGTTAGCTTCTTGGGTCACGTGGTATCCGCATCAGGTATTCGAGTTGACCCGAGCAAAATTTCAGCCATACTTAAATGGAAGCCTTCGAGAAATATTACTAAGGTTCGGAGCTTTTTGGGACTTACCGGTTACTACCGACGATTTGTAAAAGGTTTCTCAATGATAGCCACACCCATGACGAAGCTACTTCAAAAGGATGTTAAGTTCGAATGGACGGAAAAATGTCAGAAAACTTTTGATCAACTGAAAACTTATTTGATGAAGCTCAATTTTAGTGCATTAAATCGGGCAAAGAGTTTGTTATCTATAGTGACGCCTCCCTACTTGGGTTAGGTTGCGTATTGATGCAAGAAGGTCGAGTTGTGGCCTATGTGTTGAGATAATTAAAGCCACATGAGAAAAATTATCCGACCCATGATCTCGAATTAGCTGCCATCGTATTCGCTTTGAAAATATGGCGACATTATTTATTTGGTGAGAAGTGCCATGTATTTTCGGATCACAAAAGTCTCAAATATTTGATGACTCAAAGAGACTTAAATCTGGGACAAAGACGTTGGCTCGAGCTGTTAAAGGATTATGAGCTTGTCATTGACTATCACCCGGAAAGGCTAATGTGGTTGCGGATGCCTTAAGTCAGTAAATCACCGTTTAAGCTTCTGAGCGATGAATGTACACCGTCTGTTCTACCCGACAATGTGTTAGTAGCTGAATTAAAAGCCAAACCATTATTGATTCATCAAATTCGTGAGGCTCAGAAAGTCGATGATGAATTGGTTGCAAAACGGGCTGAATGTGTTCCGAATGTGGAATCAGAGTTTCAAGTTGATGATGACGATTGTTTGAGGTTCAGAAATCATTTGTGTATTCCAAGAAATTCAGAACTTATTTCGATAATTCTGAACGAAGCTCATTGTAGCCGAATGTCAGTCCACCCGGGGGGTACGAAAATGTACAACGACCTAAGACGTCAGTTTTAGTGGTACGGTATGAAACGAGACATTTCCGATTTTGTTTCGAAGTGTTTAATATGTCAGCAAGTGAAGGCGGAACATCAAGTGCCTACGGGTTTACTCCAACCGATCATGATACCTGAATGGAAATGGGATCGAGTAACGATGGATTTTGTATCTGGGTTGCCAGTGTCGGCAAGTAAGAAAGATGCGATATGGGTTGTTGTTGATAGATTGACTAAGTTGGCTCACTTTATCCCCGTACGCACGGATTTTTCAATGGATAAACTAGCTGAATTGTATGTTTCTCAGATTGTGAGATTACGCGGGGTACCTATTTCTATCATGTCGGATAGAGATCCGAGATTCACCTCACGATTTTGGAAGAAATTGCAAGAAGCTTTGGGTACCAAGTTGCATTTCAGCACCACCTTTCACCCCCAAACCGATGGTCAATCCGAGCGGATAATTCAGATACTTGAGGATATGTTGAGATGTTGCATCCTCGAGTTCAGTGGTTCATGGGAACGGTATTTACCTTTGATTGAATTCGCTTACAACAATAGTTTTCAATCAAGTATTAAGATGGCACCTTACGAGGCCTTGTACGGGCGTAGATGCCGTACACCATTGTTTTGGACCGAGCTCGGTGAAAGTAAAATTTTCGGAGTGGATTTGATTAAAGATGCTGAATAGAAAGTAAGAATAATTCGTGAAAGTCTGAAGGCAGCATCAGATCGTCAGAAGTCGTATGCGGATTTAAAATGAAGAGATATTGAGTATCAGGTGGGAGACAAAGTGTTTCTTAAGGTCTCACCTTGGAAAAAGATACTCAGATTTGGCCGTAAGGGCAAATTGAGTCCGAGGTTCATCGGGCCATATGAGATATCCGAACGAGTTGGTCCAGTTGCGTATAGATTGATTTTGCCCCCTGAACTTGAAAAGATTCATGACGTCTTTCATGTTTTGATGCTTCGACATTATAGATCCGATCTGTCACGTGTGATTAATCCATTAGAAGTCGAAATTCAATCTGACTTGAGTTATGAAGAGGAACCGATTCGTATCCTAGCTCGTGAAGTGAAAGAGTTGCGAAACAAAAGGGTTCCGCTAGTAAAAGTGTTATGGCTCAAACACGGAATGGAAGAAGCTACTTGGGAACCTGAGAACTCTATGAAAGAGCGATACCCAAACTGTTTCTCGGTAAGATTTTGGGGACGAAAATTTCTTAAGTGGGGAGAGTTGTGACACCCTAAAGTGACCCTAGTCGGAAAGTGGTTTCGGACCGCTAAACCGAGTCACCAAATTATTTGAATGTGATATTTATTGTCTAAAATATGTGAATGTGAATGTGCGAAAATTTTTAAGCTTCGATTTAGTTAATTGCATGTGAATGGAGTACATAGGACTTATGTGAGAAAAATTAGAAATGTGCTAGGCAAATGTAAAGTGGCCTAATAATGCATGTTATAAAAATGGTGGGTTTGCATGTCAAATTGCCCAATATTTGAGCTAATGGTCGGCCATGCTATGAGTGGAAACATGTCACAAACATGTTATGTAGTGATGTATGTTAGGAACAATAAAATAATGAGTATGGGTAATAAAGAAATGGAAAAAGGAAAAGAATGGAGAGATTGTTTCTCCCCCTCCCCATTGCCGTGAAGGTAAGAAAGAAAACAAAAAAAAAGTGTCCATCTTTCTTCATAGCTCTTGGCCGAATGTTCTAAGGAAGAGAGAAAACAAGTTGTGTTCTTTGGTTTTCTTGGCGAATTGAAAGGAAGAAGAAGGGAGTGAAGCAATCGGTCATCTTAGGTCACTATTAAGGTAAGGAAGATTGTACTAGCTATTGAAATTTTAGTTGATATCAAGTGATTTTTGTAAACCCATGTTGAAATTGTGATTTTGGAATAAGTAAGGTTTTCGGCTATGGAGATTAATAAGGGTGATGGTCGTGTTTCATGCTAAATCTAGATGAACAATGGTAGTTTGCTTACATCTTGATGATTATGAGTTCCTTTCTTGGTTCTACCTTAGATCCATGAAGTATATTTTTATTTGGTGTTGTTGGAAGTATCGGCCATGGTATATCCATAAGTATGACTTATGCTTATTGCATGGTAGGTAAGATTTATGTTTTAGATATATGTTTATATTTGGTTATAATCAACTTTGTGATTCGGCTCTTGCACATATATATATATATATGATTGCAAACGATGTATTGGTATGACCTATATATTATCTCAAGGTATATATTTACATATGATGGTGTTTCGGTTATGGAGTAAATGATGGATGCGTATTGAGTTATAATATGTAATGCATTAGTTAGTAAAATTTATGCCATTTATGCGTGGTATTAAGTATATAATCGGCCTCAACATAGACATGCATATTCGGCCATAGGAAGAAGATTGGGGTTGCATGTATTCGGTTAGAGGCAAGCATATTGATGCTTTTATCTTTGCTTAGAAAAATTCGGCCAAGGGGGAAATATTAGCTAAAATGTTGAGTTTGATTCGGGATTCCATATATATATGTGACTCTAATGCCTAAAGTATATATGGGCTAAGTACCTTGAGGTTTCCTTTTTGATGTTCGAATGAATTGTATTAAATTTCTTGATGTGATTAAAAATGCATATGACCATTGTGTAGTTGAGCTAGAAGGTGGCCATATGACCTATCAAACTCCTTGTCATATTCGGCCATAAGCTAGCATAACGAGACTTTAATAAGTTAAATTTGTTTGAATTAGCTCAAGAGCTTAGAGGACCACAGTTGGATAAGGGAAAGGAAAAAGTTATCGAATAGCCGCCGAAAACGTTCGACCACATCCGAAATAAGTTTTCGAGTAATGGAACTTAGATTATGATTTGATTAGATCATGTTTTAAGCAAATCAAGATCATGCTCTTTGTATGTGGCTATTAAGCCGAAATTTGTAAGTGTGATAAGTGTCTTGTGTTTGAGCTTTGATAATGAAAATGAAATATGAATGTGTCATGATTTATTGATAAATGTGCATGGTTATTCGAATGATGACCGGGCTAAGTCCCGAAGGCTTTGTGCTAAGTGACTATATCCGGACTAAGATCCGAAGGCATTTGTGCGAGTTACTAATCCCGGGCTAAGCCCGAAGGCATTGGTGCGAGTTACTAATCCCGGGCTAAGCCCGAAGGCATTGGTGCGAGTTACCAAATCCGGGTTAAGTCCCGAAGGCATTTGTGCGAGTTACTATAACCGGGCTATGTCCCGAAGGCATTTGAACGAGTAGCTATATCCGGTTAAATTCCGAAGGTACGTGATTCGGGAATGAATGATCTTGCTGTAAAAATTTCAGTTATTACGCTTGTAAAATCTCAACAATGAGGTATGTTTCGTATGTGCTTTGGAATAGTTGATTCCCTTCGAATAATATTCGCTCAGTTGATAAATGAGCTAACGGCCTTTGGCTAAGTTGATCTTTGTGTGTGAATATAAGGGTTGGTAATGTGAAGTAAGTATGATATTGAGAATTTGTGCATATGAAATTATCTGTTTAGCTACATGAATGCTATACTTTGGTTGTGTCTAAATTCATGACTCAAACTTACTAAGCATTAAATGCTTACTCCGTTTCTTGATTCTCTGTTTTATAGATTTTGGTTCTTCAGCTATCGGACTCGGGATTTTGAAGTCAAAGTTGTCCATACTATCAAAGCTCCTTTTTGGTATACTTTTGGTTGAACTTTGAAATGGCATGTATAGGACTACCCTTTTGTTGTGGGTCATGGACCCCTTTGGATTTGTATAATTTTGGATAGCCATGCGAAAATGGCTTATGTATGTTTTGAGCATAATGTTATAATCATATGGTATGGACATGGTTATTGAGAGGTGTGGATATGCTTGGTAAGGATTGGCCATGGGAATGGTTAATCACTATCATAAGTTGTGCTATTTATGCAAAAAGGACTAGTTGAATCATGGAAACTATGAAATAGGTAAAGTCTACCTTAAAGGCGATCTTGACAAAGAATGTGATGTAGATTTGAAAATCACTAAAAATAGTAGGAATGGAATTAAATAGTGAATAAATTATGTAAACGAACCTTGATGAGTCTATTTTCATAGGAAAGTAATGAAACGTTCATATGAACAGTATATTAGGAGATGTTAAAGTTTTTAGTGAGACAGGGCGAACGGTTTCGGATCCCCGATCGACTTTGGAAATTCATTATAAATTAACCGAGACATTTAGAAGTCATGCGATATATGTATAGATTACTTTGATAGTTTCGACATCAGATTTGAAGCCTGTGCAGGAGATATTGAAATTGTAATGCATGAAGGTCGGTGTAGTCGCACCACGTAATAGGAGACTTTAACTAATAAACTGTACTAATTGGCCCGACCAAAAATTCTAGAAAAAATCTGTAGATGGACATATGAGTCGAGTTTCAGGAAAAATTACGAAACTGATTTTCGAGTTTTGGAACTCAAGATATGATTTTTAAAGTGACAAAGGACGCAGCTTAGCCAAGTGCACAAAATTTTTTTTAATGGACTGTGATTTAAGTCTGCAAACCCTTCGTGCCTGACTCCGGCAACGGTCTCGGGTACGGGGTGTTACACCTTTGATCAGGATATTTGTTTTCTTGATCTAATACGGTTGCAAGTATCTTTGACTAACTTGTTTGGGAAATTTCTAAAGATTGTGAGTAATAGTCGATTTACCTTTGGAAAGACAAGTACGGTTACAGATGCTTGATTGGAAAATCTTGATTATTTTGTGAATATTTGTCATGTGATTGATCTTATTTGGTGACGATCCGATTCAGATAAATTAAAAACTAAAGCGATGTTTTCTCTGCAAGTTTGAAAAGCTTATAAATGTGTTAATGAATGGTAATCTGAATGAGTTCAGAGTGAATCGACTTCAATTTTAAATTTCAGAAGGGACCTGATTCTTGTCATTATTATCATTGTTCTAAAATAGAAATTGCTTATAGAAGAATTCAGTTATTATGCAAAAAATTTGTACGAGGTTTAATAGTAGCTTGTCTATTCAATCAAAGAGTAACAAAATGTACAGTTATTTGAAGTAAATGTTCTGGTGCATGGGCATGGAAACCAATATTTCTAATCCTGTGTTTAGATGTTGGTTTGTCAACAAGTTAAAGTCGAATAACAAGAGCATTCAGGACCATTACAGTCAATGATAATATTGGTGTGTTATGAGATAGGGTTACTATAGATTTCATATCAGGATTATCTTTATCGTCAAAAAACAAAAATGTTATTTGGATTATGGTAAATCATTTGTTAAAAGTCCGCATCATCATCTCGGCATGTACGGCTTCCTTATTTTAACAGATCGGTTGAGTTTATGTGTTTCTAATAAAGTAATCCAGACCTTTGTTAATATGCTCCGACACTATGTGCTAAAGTTAAAAGATGATTAGAAAGAGATTTATGAAGCTGATTTGATTTGTGATTTTGAGAAAAGTGAAAGTAATTTGTGAAAGTTGAAAATAGCTTCAGACCGACATGACGGACATGCAGATTGGAAAGTTTAGGATTTTAGATATTAGATCCGATGATAGTGTGTTTTTGGAATATACTACCTTGAAGGAGAATCTTCAGTGAGTTAGAAGAAACTATGAGTAAGATGCTCTAATTTCTTGTTTGGTAAGATTTTCGGGGACGAAAATCCCTAAAAGGGGAGAGTTGTAATAGCTTGATTTTAGGCCTAATCGGAACAGTGGTTTCGAGACCACAAATTCGACGTAAGAAAATTTATTTCTTATTTTATTTTTACAGTCTACAATTTGACAAATGATTTTGTGAAAATTTCGTTTGAAAATTTCGACGTTTGGGCACTGAATTTAGTCAAAAGGACTAAATTGTAAAAAATGCAAAAGTTGAGTTCTACATGCTAGAGGTGTCCAATTGTTATGAGATTTTAAATTGGAGGTCCTTATATGGTAATTAGACCATTGGTTAAGTTCGTGGACAAAAATAGACATGGTTAGGCATGTTTCAAAGTTTTTCATTAAGGGCATTTTGGTCATTTAGTTATTAAAATGAATTAAAAACAAAATTAAATGTCAATTTTTGTCCATCTTCAACCCCTTGGCCAAATTTTAGATGAGGATGACATAGCTAGGGTTTGTCAAGCTTTCAAGCTCGATTATCAAGAAAGATGAGGAATTGACCTTGATCGAGGAAAAGAAAAAGTTGTGGACTAAATTGTAAATTCGTCATATTTTGCATCGAATTAAGTTTGTATATAAATAATGCATCGTTTTTACTTACGTTATCACATTTTATTATGTTTTATATGTGGCTGAATATTGAATGAAATTGACAAGTATCGAAAAGTGAGAAATTTCCCTGTTGAACATTAGAAACAGAATAGGATACAGGTGACATGTCACTAGTGACTCAAGTGTTGTACTATGTGAAGGCCACTTTGAGAAGAGATAGCTTGGTCACAAGGGTGGTACTATGTGAAGGCCACTTTGTGAAGAAAGATAGCTTTGGTCACAAGTGTCGTACTATGTGAAGGCCACTTTGTGAAGAAGGTAGCTTTGACTACAAGGGAGGTACTATGTTCTGGCCACCGGGTATCCGTTATTATTCCAATGTGTTCAATGGAAAATGACTAGGTGTAATTGAATATGACTATGTGACAAATAAGTGCAAGTACGTGTGTGTAAACTTATGAGTAATACACTCGATATGTGATCGAACTTTGGTAAGATTGATATGGAGTAAGTGTTACAATGAAAGTTACTACGAAGAAAACATGAAAGAGTGAAATTTAGTAATAAAACATTTTTGGACAGCAGTAGTTGTGTGAATTTGAAAAAACACCAAAAATCGAATTAGAGGTTGAATACAATATGTAATTAAAGCTTATTGAGTCTATTTTGATATAAAGGAAATAATGTAAGCAAAAGAATTTCATATTATGAGATATTTGAATTTTTGTGAGATAGATTTAGAATGATTTGGAATCCCCTGTTCTGATTTGGAAAAATCATTAAAAATTTTTAAAAAATAATTATGGGTTATAATTTAGATGCTTAAAATCCTTAATAAGTCTATTTTTAAAAGAAACAAAAATGAACATCATCTGAATCCTATATGAGCAGATAACTAATTTTTGGTGAAGAGGGTTTAGAATTTTTAGCAGCAAAATAGGGGTGACTTTAAAGAATAAACTGTATTTATTCGATAAACCATAAATTCTGAAAATTTTATGGTAAAAACATATATGAGTCTAGTTTCAAAGACATTAAGCAGATCTTAATTTTGAATTTTGTAGCTTAAGCTATAAATAATTTAGTGACTATGACTCGAATGGACAACTTGATATGAACATATGTAAATAGTGGAATTATGTGCATTATAATTGTATTACCTTGAGAGCATATTGTGAGAATTGGTGAAAACATGTTAATAAATTGTTTATTAGTTCCATATGGGCTTACTAAGCTATATAGCTTACCTCCTCCCGTTTTTTTCATTTTATAGTGTCACCAAGCTAGCTCGGGGTACGGAGATCGTCGGAGATCCATCCACACTATCATCATTCTTTTGGTATTTTGAAATTCATATTTTGAATTATGGCATGTATAGATGACTTGGTTATTTGGTTATATGTCATAATTAATTTGGCCGAAAATGTGGGCCTTTAATATTTGATAACTCATTTTGTATAAGGCCACTAATGTTGGCTAATATTAGTTAAGTTATATGTTACGATGATTCATTTTGTGAGAGGCATGAGTTGGTTGAATGAGTGTGTAATGACTAAGTATGGAAATGTGGCATGGGAATGGTTGTGTGAAGGACATGGCCTTGGACACGGGCGTATGCCCGTATTTTCAAGAAATTTTCCAATGTCTTCCAAAGTTCTCAATTTAGTCCTGGACCGCTTCCATAGTATGTTTTGGGTCTCGTAGATCCATATCAAGGACTTAATGATGAAAATTGAAAAGTTTAATTTGGATGTAAAAATTATGTCTCAATTTTGTACGATGTTCCGGCGTCGAATGCAGGTAAAGGGTGTTACAATTAAATAAAATAAAAACATAAAATTTTATTCATTCATCTTCATTAGCCGAATTTATCACGAAGAAATAGCCATTTTTGAAGCTAGGGTTTGGCGAAGATCATTTGTGCAATTGGTGAGTGATTTTTGTCTCATTTTTAATGATTTCTTCGTTTTTGAGATCGTTGCAACTTAATCTAGTTAGTCCAGGGACTATTTTGAAAAATTGTTAAAGGTTTAGGGTTTTTCCATTGATGAATGTTGAGGTATTTTGATGTTTAATGGTAAAAAATGCATACTTGTTGTTAGATAAACAACATTTGTAAAGTGATTTTTGACAAAATTGTCAATTAGAGGTTAAATTGTGAAATGTGTAAATTTGGCGATTAATTTGTGAAATAAATGAAAAATATGGGCTGTTAGGGACCTAATTGAAATTCGGCTAGCATGGGTTTAGGTTAAATTACATAAAATTGTGATTTTATTAAATAAGGACTAAATTAAAAAAATGTGAAATGTTAGGGGTAAAAATATAAAATGCTTTAATTTGTGTTTTTTGATTAAATTGAATAGGGAGATTATTAGATAAGTTAATTTTGATTATATTTAGATCAAAAAAGGTGAAATACGAATTTAGATTAGGGAAAGAACAAAGTTACGGATTAATCGACTTAATTCGATGTTTTTACATTTGAGGTAAGTTCGTATGTAATAAGCATTGTTATAATTGTATTTTAAATGCGTGATATTGCATAAATTGTAAAAATGACCTTACAGACACATTCGACGGCAGTTTGGCAAAGAGAAATCCTGATTGAACCTTAGGAATAGATTAGGATACGAATGAAATGTCATTAGGGGTTATTATTGTTTGGGTGCTGGTCCATACCTCCTACCAGTGACAGAGTTATCCAGCATGTGTTGCAGATTCTCGTCAGCTTGTGTAAGTAGCACCATGTAGCTACATCATGGCCGTCAGCTTGTGTGAGCAGACTCGTTGATAGCTCGAGAGTGAGCACTATTGAGATATGATATTGAGGTAGCTTTGACTATGTATTGGCACTTCGGTGCTAGATTTATTGAGATAGCTTCAGCTATATATATATTGGCACTTAGGATGCAAGATTCCCAAGTATCCTGTATCATTCCAAATGGTTCAACGAGTATATCAAAGATATGAAATGGTGAGAATAGATACGTATCAGAATAGGTATGTACGGAAACTGTATATGCATCGAACTTATGAAATAAGTGAACTCATGGTTATATAGATGATTGATTACATATTAACATTGTGGTTACTTAATTGTGGTATGTTATATACATGTTTTGAATGATAAATTAAATGGTTAGATTTTCTTATTATCTTCATACGAGCTTACCTTGTTTCTTATCTATGTTTTATAGTGAAATCAATGCTATCTCGGATTCAGGATTGTCGGAGACTTCTTCACACTATCCTACTATCACTTTGGTACTTTTGAACTTAAGTATTTTGAGTTTATGGCATGTATAGAAATTTGGTCATTTTGCTACATATGTGTTAAATATTAATTTAGCCATTTGAGTTGGCTTGTAAATGTTTAATATTTGGTTTTGTATATAGCCATGAGAGTTGGCTTATTCTAGTTGATTTTGTTGTGTAAATGGTTCTTGTTATGTGCTTGATTATGGATATGTTATGCTTGTTGATATTTGGTATTTAGGGGTATTAAATAGTTGAGAATTGGGTTTGGTATGTTTGTGAGATTAGGCTAATTGATGCAAACTTTGAAGTGTTCATATTGATGATTTCAGATTTTAAGTTTTAGGTATGAACTTGAATGACCTATTGTGGTATTGTTGTGGTCTGTATTGTTTGGCTTTGAAATGGTATAATTTATGCTTGGTTGAAAGTAGATGAATGCTAAAATATGCCATGTTTTGATGCCAAATGGATTGTTTTAGGTATATGCAAAGTTGGGTGGCAAATTGGCTTGGTAAATAGCCTATTTTTGTCCACACGGGTAGAGACATGGGTGTGTGTCTCAGCCATGTGTGACACACGGTCAGGTTGCAGGGCCGTGTGTCCCCTGGTTTTGAATTAAAAACCAAGTCAGCATGCTCCACACAACCCAGCACACGGGTGTCTGACTTGGCCATATGGTATAAGTCAGTATACCCTATAGGTTTGGCATGGCCTAGCACACGGCCTGGCACACGGGCCTATGTTGCCATTTTTAGGGCACACGGGCTAGCCACATGGGCGTGTGTTTTGGTCATGTGACCCAAGTCAGAGAGTTACACGGGGTAGGACACGGGCTGGAACATAGCCATGTGCTTCCATTTTGAATGTCCACACGGCCTGTGACACAGGAGTGTCTTTGGCCATGTGAGACACACGGTCGGGCCACACGGGCGTATTCCCCTATATATTGGAAAATTTTCTAAGTGTTTCAAAATTTTCATAAGTTATCAGTTTAGTCCCAAACCACCCTGAATGCAAGTTTTGAGCCTCGTAGGCTCGTATTAGGGATGATTTGATTGATGTTTATTGATGATTATATGATATTTGAATATTTATATGAAATGTATTGTTTAATTGTTTTAAAATGTCCGATAATGTTCTGTAACCCTATTTCGACATTGAATACGGTGAAGGGTGTTACATTAGGTCATCCCTAAACATCCCACCATACATAATCCTTTATAAGCTTCAATTTAATCTGAATGAATAATAATCAATTCAAGCATTCATGTCTCTATGACTATTTATAAGACTTATATCTCATATGCCATCATCAAACATTCTTACTTAGGTACTTTTAATCTATTATGCAATTTAACTAAGTAACCTAATCATTTTCCTTTAAAATAATCAACTTATCTTATATCAATAAAAAATTAATGCTTGACAAAAATCACTACTTTTTTATTATTTTCAATCACTATTCACAGTATTAATATAATCCAAGCACCATACAACAAAAACAAAAACAATTTTTTTGGTAATTAAATAATTAACTAAATCAAAGTAATCAAACAAATAAAAAAACTAATCCTATGTATTTCCCCCACACTTTAGAACATACATTATCCCTAATGTAAAATAATTAAAGTTCAAACAAGAAAACTTCTCTAAGTAAGTCAAATCCTTGTTGTCATGATAATCTCGGGATTTTTGTGTTCCAGGCTGATGAAAACGTACCTAAAAACTTATACAAAAAGAACTGTTGAATATAATGTAAGAGAAATAAAAAGAAAAAAGAAGAAGTGCCAATAATGGAGGATAGAACTTCATGTTGACAATGGAGGACAGAACGTCAAAAGAAGTATTCGGATGAACTTGGCTATTCAATGTCGCAAGGTGGCATTCTGTCTTTGATGTTGCGACATTATGGTGTAATCTTGTGACATCAAGCCCAGTTTCTTACTTTCTAAAAAAAATTTGGTTCTGTCACTCCATATTATATAAACATGTTATCAGACAAAAAATTAAACACAACTAAGATTAAAAATCAAATAAACGAATAAAATAAAAAAATAACAAAATTTAAAGAATGAAATAGAAGTTCTTTAAAACCTGGGACAATCTGTATCGCCACCATAGGAGAACTTCCAGCTGGTTCTCGACACTTTAATCTGATGTTTGTCCCTTTGTTAATGTGTATGAACCAACCTCTTCATTCGATTCCAACGATATTGCCTTATTTTTGACCAACGCAATATCCACATTACAAACAATTTGGTACCAAATCCAAGCCAACCCCAAATCATTTTCTAGGGTATTATTGCCTTAAGCTTCCTCCCCTCCATGTCGCATGAAGTTTTGGTCATTTGAGTTTTGTTGCTCTTGATGGATGAGAGTGAGTCGAACTCCTCAATCTCTTCGACTGGTACCTTCTTTGTTATGCCTACATTGGCTCTTCTACACTTTCATTCAGAATTGGTTTGAGCTCTATGTTAGTGGTTAGTCCTACTGTTATATTTGATTCCACATAAATTGGATCAGAATCCTCTTCAGCCATATTCAATTCATCCCTATGATCTATACTTCCAAACTCTTGTTGACTGCTACTATTTAGTTCAGAGTGGTCAATAAAAATACAGGGATCATCTGGATCAAGGTTGGGAACATCATGCATGACCTCTTCCCTTAGAGGTAGCGTCTTAGATATTTCTTATAGCATTTTCTTCATTTGTTCCATCATGTATGACATGTTTGATAATATTTCTAAATTGGATAGCTCCATAGTTTCGCATCAGGGCATCTTATGAAAATCATAAAGAAGCTCATCTGAGTGTTTAGGCATATAATTTTCAGTGTTGTGTGACTCATAAAGAGGTTCGTATGAGTACTCATTATCCTCACACTCGTTATCATTGCTCCAATGGTTTGTCATGACTCCGTTCGACCAACATTTTATGTAGTTCCATTCTTCATCCTAAGAAGTCCTTCATCATTAAACCACCTATAATCAAAATTTTCCATAATTAAATATTCTAGTAAGGTAAATAAAAAAAATTTGAGAAAAACAATTAATGAATATAAAGATTAGTACACTATCTAGATCGTTCGTCTTTCCATTAATATTATTTACAAGTAATTGATTCAATAACAGTTACCACCATCGCAATCCCCAGCAACGATGGCAACAACTAGACTGCCTCTAAACGTAGTAATGTCCAAAGTGTGTATATTGCTACAAAATATATGCAATGGAGGCGGTGTCCACAAGTATACTAGTCAGGTTTTAATATAACTACAACGAAGTAGGTAAGTACCCTAAGGATCGTACTCCGAGTATAATAATATTAATAAGCTAAATAAATTGAAATAAACCTAAATCTAACATGAATAACTAAACATGTTAAAGTGATGACTAGTGAAATGTGATTCTTCAAGCATATCCTCATGCGTAAGTATTAAAAGCGATTCAAATGTGTTTAAAAGTGAAATTTTCATATCACATGCATGGGTGATATTTTGTGAAAGGTGGAAGCAGTGGCAGTATATATGCAAATCAGTGGTGGCTTGTCCACAAAATTTAATAGTGGCAGTATATTTGCATATCAATGGTGGATCGTCCATAAAAGTGTTATCAGTGGCAATTTATCTGCAAATCAGTGGTGGCTTGTCCACTAATGGTGTTATGGATGAACAAGTTCTAGAGAACTTGATATGTGGTGTGTAGTGGAGATGAGTAGGAGCCTTTTTTTTATAAAATGTGCATTGTTTCTAAATATCCATCATTATGTCCTTGCATAAGTATCAATGCTATAAGTTATGAATATTATGATGTTTGATTCATATATTTTGATATGTATGCAAATATATTTGTGTCATAACGTCTAGGCCCAGTTTGAGAGGTTACACACTTGATGAGTATGATGAGAGACATCAAAAACTAATTGGCACTGACATTCCTATTAATACTGAAAATAATCCTTGAAAGGAACGGAAGGAGCATGTCAAAGCAATCGTACTCCATTCGGGAAAAATCCTGAGTAGCCTAGAAACTCTAACACAAGAGAAGACAAGAGAGAGTGCCAATGATCTTTAGGAGGACCCTTGAGAGGCTAACAAAGAACTAGAGCTGAAATAGGTAATTGAACTAAAACATGATCTGGAGAAAGAATAGACCAAAAAACCTGAGATCATAGAGGTACCATTCCTTCATTATTAGTAGAGATACAAAAATGAGACTAAGATGAGTTCGTAAGTTTTTTTAACTTGTTTAAAACATTAAATGTCAACCTACCTTTATTGAAATAATTGAAAAAGTTCCTAAGTACGCCAAATTCTTAAAAGAGATTATGTGTAGGTGTAGGAAAATTAAGGCAAGTGAACAAGTTAATATCAGTGCTTTCGATAATGCTATTATATCTAAATAGGTTCTCCAAAAGCTGCAACACAAAGGAAGTTTTACAATCCCCATAAACAAAGGGAGCATCCATTTAAATAATGCTCTATGTGATTTAGGAGCCAACATTAATTTAATGCCTCTATCTATATGTGAAAAACTTGGATTAGGGGACCTCAAGAACACACAAATTACACTATAATTGGTTGACAGATCTTCAATGCATCAGAAAGGTGTATTGGAAGATGTGTTATTCAAATCAAGGAAAATTGTCATTAATTGGAACAAGTGAATAAGTTACCTCATTTTGTTCTAGCCTCAACAGATGATCAGCTACTTGATTTTCAACACCTTTTCTGTCTTGGATCTCAACGTCAAATTCTTGGAGTAAAAGTATCCAACCAATTAGCCTTGGTTTAGCATCTTTCTTCGTGAGTAAATACTTAATAGCTGCACGATCGGTAAACACTCTAACTTGGGTACCTATAAGATATAACCAAAACTTTTCAAAAGTAAAAACTATAGCAAAGAGTTCTTTTTTAGTTACCATATAATTGAGCTGGACTCCTGTGAAAGTTCTACTTCTATAGTAGATAGGATGAAAGACTTTGTTTCTTCCTTGACCCATCACAGCTCCAACCTTGCATCACACATCAACTCAAAAGGTGAGTTCTAATCAGGTGTAGCAATTATTGGGGCTAAAACTAACTGGCTTTTTAATTCCTTAAAAGCTTCTAAACATGATTTTTAAACTCAAAAACAATATCTTTTTCTAAAACCATAATTGAAAAATCTTTGATAAACCTACGATAAAAATTGATATGGCCTAAGAAACTTCTAACTCCTTTCACACTAACTGGAGGTGGTAATCTTTCAATTACATCCACCTTTACTTTATCCATTTCAATCTCATTTTTTGAAATTGTATGTCTTGAGACAATTTCCTCTTTAACCATAAAATGACATTTCTCCCCGTTAAGGATAAGATTCGTCTCTTCGTATCTTTTTAGTACCTTCTCCAACTTACTCAAACAAACATCATGAGTGTTACGAAAAAAATAGAAAAATCATTCATGAAAACCTTAACAAAATTTTCAATCATATCATTGAAAATTACCATCATACATTGTTGAAATGTGGCAAATGCATTACATAAGCTAAAAAAAATTTGCCTAACAGCAAATGTACCATATAGCAAGTAAAAGTAGTTTTATATTGGTATTCCGGGGTTACAACTATCTAGTTGTATCCCGAATATCCATATAAAAAGTAGTAAAATTTGTTACCTACCAGTCGATCTAACATCTGGTTTATAAAAGGTTATAGAAAATGATCCTACGAGTGGCTTTGTTCAACTTTCTATTGTCAATACAGATTCTCCAACCTATGACAGTTCTCATTGGGATTATTTTGTTACATTCATTCTCGACAATCGTGATTCCACCTTTTTTTGGTACACATTGTACTAGACTTACCAAAGAACTATCTGAGATGGGGTAGATAATTTCCACATCTAGCCATTTGATTACCCTTTTTCTGTACTACATCTTTCATGATAGGGCTAAGTCTCTTTATCCCATCCATTCTACCTCCTTCACCTCCTCTAAAGTAATCTTATGCATACAAAAGGAGGGCTTATACCACGTATTTCAACTATGCTCCAACTAATTGCCTTTTTAAATTTCTTTAGAACAACAATCAATTGCTCCTCTTGATGTTCTGTCAGTTTTACTGAAATAATCACAGATAAAGTAGAACAGTTACCTAAATAAACGTATTTTAAATGTGATGAAAGTACCTTTATTTCAAGCTTAGACGGTTCCTCGATTGATAACTTGGATTGTACAAATTCCCAAACTTGGGTTCCAAAATCCTACCACTTCATAATGTAACTATCTTGCAATGTTCCTTACCCAAACTCCTTGGATTTTCTGTATTGCTCAACAAGGCTCCTTGTGGTCTATTACATCAAGAAGGAAGGAATACTGATATTCCTTAAATAATAGATGATAGAGATAGACCCATCAGAGAACAAGTATTGCCACTCTTAGATTATTTGAATCCAGGAATTGTTAGGCCACATATTCAGGCTCAACATTTTAAGTTAAAGCTAGTGATGTATCAAATGTTACAAACAGTAGGTCAATTTAGTGGATTGCCTACAGAGGATCCAATGTCACATTTAAGACTCTTTTTGGAAGTCTGCATTTCATTCAAATAGTAAGGTTTTCCTGAAGATGCCTTGAAACTGAACTTATTCCTTAACTCATTACAAGAGCATGCTAGAGCATGGTTAAATGCATTGTTGTCAGGTACTGTGGCATCTTGGAATGAACTTTGTCAGAAGTTTCTGCTGAGATATAATCTCTAAACATGAATGCCAAACTGAGCAACGATATCACGTCCTTTCGACAACCTACGGATGAAACATTATATGAAGCATCAAAGTTTTTCAAGGAGTTAATTAGAAAATGCCCGATGCAAGGTTTTCAACATTAGACACAAATGGAAATGTATTACAATAGATTAAATGCACATACAAGGGTGGTTGTTGACGCATCTACCAATGGTACTTTGTTCGATAAATCATATAATGAAGCAAATGAAATTCTGGAAGGGATAGCAAACACTGATTATCAATCCCCCACTGCCATAGTAGGGACTGGTAGAAGAGTTTCTGGAGCAACAAAACTTGATGCGATCACTTCCCTAATAGCTCAGGTATCATCTTTAACGAATATGATTAAAACACTAAAAAGACCAACTGTAGTCTAGGAAAGAAAAGCAGCCGAGTTAGCATGTCTTTTCTGTGAAGAAGATCATGTTTTTGGTGAATTCCCATTGAATCCAACATCAGTTTATTATATGAGAAATTTTAATCTTAGCAAACAACAGCCTATATTTCAACACATATAATACGGGGTTGAAGTAACATAACAACCTCAGTTGGAGTAATCAAGGGGGAAATTCTAGTAATGTTGTTCGATTATATGTTGTTGGTGCACCATCTGGATACAATCAACTCATGCCACAGCAAAATGTTCAGTAAAATTCAGCTTTGAGTTCTTCATTGATGGAAGATATACTGAAGGAATACATGTCTAAGAATGATGCTATCATCCAAAGTCGAGCAGCATCATTAAGAGCTTTAGAGATTCAAGTGGGGCAAATTGCCAAAGCATTAAGCTCAAGACCATAAGGACAACTGCCAACTGAAACCAAAAATTTGTGATCTCAAGGAAATGAACAGTGTAAAGCTATTACACTTAGAAGTGGTACGCAACTATTAAGAGTTATTAAAGACACTTGTAATATCCCGAATTAGGGTCTAATCGGAATAATGGTTTTAGGACCACAAATTCGAGATAGAAATAATTATTTTATTATCATTTTAAGGTCTATGGCATGATTTCATGATTGTGTGAAAATTTCGTTTATATATTTTATCGATAGAGGGTCCAATTTGATATTTAGGACTAAATTGCAAAAGATGTAAAATGTGTGTTCTAGTTCACAAAGGTACTAAGTACTGGTGAGTAATGGGTTTTTGAAGTGGAGGTCCTTGGATAGTAATTAGACCATTATACTAGTTTGGACAAAAATACCTAAAGGAAGATAAAACACCATAGTTTTTAATTAAGGGCATTTTGGTCATTTAGTTATTAAAATGAACTTAAAACAAAATTAAAAGCCAATTTTTGTCCATCTTCAACCCCTTGGCCAATTTTCACATAAGGAAGACATAGATAGGGTTTTTCAAGCTTCCAAGCTCGATTGTAAGTCCATTTTAGCCCCGTTTTTGATGTTCTTTACGTTTTTGGAGTCCCAGTAACTTGATTAAGCTTATTCTAGCAATAATTTAACCTAGGGTTTATATTTGGAAAAATACCAATAGGTGAAATGTGTTTATTTTGATGTTTTATAATAGAATATGAAGCTTGAAATTGTGTTAAACAACTTTTGCTAAGCGATTTTACGTGAAAACGAGTAAAATGACATAATCAGTAAAAATACCTAATGTTCATAAGTACATGTTAGAGTGAGAATTTGATGTTGCCATAGATGGGAAAAATGATCAGCATGTCATAAAACATAAGAAAATAGGATGAAGTTTAATTTCCTAGCCTTGGGTCAAAAGTGTAAATATGTAAAAGTTTAGGGGCAAAAATGTAATTTTGCCAAAGTTTTAGTCAAGGACTGTTTTAATAAATGTGAGTATTAAATAAGCTAAATTTGTTATTTTAGAACAAGAGAAACAAGATTCGAGTCGTGATCAAGGGAAAAGTAAAGTTCATGAGGAATAGGCTCGATTTCTAACATTTTGTACCGAGGTAAATTCATGTGTAAATGTAGTAACATAATTGTCATTTTAAGTAATTTAATGCTATTTATATGATATGATAATTATTATCATGAAATATTATCCTTTGTGGATTATTATTTAGTAATATGCAAATTATGTGAGCTATTTGATAAATATGAAATACTACCAAGTATCGGTTCCGACATTCCGTGGAAGACAACAAAGATGTGTGATTGAGGAAAATCCCATTTGAACGTTGGGAATAGATTAGGATACAAGTGACATGTCACTAGGATATTTGAGTTCTGAGCTCGCTGAGTTGAGTCCGAGTTCGTGAGATGTAACTAGGCATTCGAACTCGTTGAGTTAAGTACGAGTTCACTTATGGATGCGAACGCCCAAGCTCGTTCAGTTGAGTCCAAGTTCGCTAATGGGCGGGTTACATGGTAGCTTAGCTACATAATTTCTGCATGCTACTAAGTTTGTCTAGCTGCGAGTATGACACTTATGTGCATGCAATCCGTGTATCCAAATTATATTCCGATGTGTTCAACGGGTGAATCTTAAGTGGATAAGGAGAATACTTAAGACGAAGGTGATATGTTGGTAAGTGTGATGAATGAGAAAATTAGGACAGGTATGATCTTAAACCCTCGGGTTGAGAACTTCGTATGATGAAATCGTGGTAAGATAGTAAATGCAAATGTAACATGAATGTCTTTGTGATATTTATACAAATGATGTTTTATGTTGGATTGCATGATTATGTTACTTGCTATTTACATGTGACCTTACTAAGCATTTATGCTTAGTCCCTCATTTCCATTCTCTGTAGTTTTGACAAGCCAGCTCAGAAATTGGGAACGGTTAGAGGCTCGCTCACACTATCCGTGGACCATTTTGGTATAGTGGCTTGCATATTTTGACTATGTCATGTATAGCATTATAATCATTTTGTGTATATGATCTTATGATATGGCTATCAGGTGGTAAAGATATGTTTGGTAATGATTAGCCATTGGAATGGCTAATCAAGATCATATTTGGGGTTATGTATACTTAATGTGCTATCTAATCTATGGAAATTCATAAAATGGTGAAATTTGCTATAAAACAGTCTCATACAACAGTAATGATGTGAGTTTGAAAACTCACTAAAAATAGTAGAGACAGAATTAGATGATGAATAAAATATGAAATTTAAGCTTATTGAGTCTATTTCCATATGGAAGACAAAACAGGTAAATGAGTTGTATTTTATGAGAAACTTGAGTCTTGGTGGAATAGGGTCAGAGCGATTTCTGAATCCCCTATTCTGACTTTAGAAATTCACTAAAAATTGTAAAACAATAATTAGGTGTCATACTTTACACGTATAGATTCCTTATTGAGTCTACTTTTAAGATAAATAAACAACATAGTCATCTAAATTTTGTACAGAGAGAAAATTGATTTGTAGTGGACAGAGGTCAGAGCAGTCAAACATTGAAACAGGGGAAATTTTAACTAATAAACTGTACTAATTGGCCAAACCAAAAATTCTGGAAAACAATTAGTAAATAAATATATGAGTCTAGTTTCAAGTAAAATTTACAGATTTTAATTTTGAGTTTCGTAACTCGAGATATGATTTTTTTAGCGATTGTGATGCATATGGACAGTTTATTACGAAAGGTGAAATAAATTGTTTGAAATTGTTTAAGTGATAATTTAAGTCTGTTAACGCCTCGTGCTCAACTCTGACGATAGTCTCGGGTAAGGGGGTGTTACATTTAATGGTATCAGAGCTATAATTTCATCGGTTCTCGGACTAACGTGGCATATGTACGGGTTTTGCTATACATGCCATATATATATTGTGATAGTGTGATGACTCCTGACATTTAAAATGATTTTTTTATAGTAAATGGATCTCGATCCAACTGTGGCTGACAATGTAGAGAGTAATACGCCAGCTCCTGCTGAAGGGGCAGTGCCAACTGAAAACCGACGTCCTACTATTAGTCAATGAGGAGGAGAAGGGGCTCGAGAAGCCTTTCTCCAGATGATGAATGCAGGGTACACCGAGTTCATTCGTACAAACACGAATGCTGAATAACCTCCCCCACCTCCCCCGATTCCTCAACCTGTACCCCCGATGCCTCAAGGTATGGCTCTGATGAAATTTTATAGAACCCCAGTTGACAGAATTTGCAAGTAAGGGACTGAAGAATTCAGGGCAAATGTTGATGATGATGCCGAGAAAGCAGAATTTTGGCTTGAGAATTCTATTCGGGTATTTGATGAATTGTCTTGTACACCTGAAGAGTTCTTAAAACGTGCTATATCCTTGTTGAGAGATTTAGCCTATTATTGGTGGAAGACATTGATTTCAGTGGTACCAAAAGAGAAAGTGACTTGGGAGTTCTTTCATGAAGAATTTCAGAAGAAATACATCAGTAAAAGATTTGTTGAATAGAAGCGTAAAGAGTTTCTCGAGTTGAAACAAGGCAACATGATAGTTGCTAAGTATGAAAGGGAGTTCGTTCGGTTGAGTAAGTATGCTAGAGAATGTATTCCTTCAGAGGCTAAAATGTGAAGATGATTTGAAGACGGAATCAACGAAGACATCAAAGTATTTGTGGGAATTCTTGAGTTGAAAGAGTTCGTAGTACTTGTTGATCGGGCTAGCAAGGCTGAAGAACTAATTAAAGAAAAGAGAAAGGCAGAGGCTGAGACTAGAAATTTGAAGAAAAGACCGATGAGCAGTGCATTCCCACCGCAATCTAGAAAATCCAGAGATATGTATTCTCGTTCTCATGTTTCGGCCGGACATTCGTATGGGAATCGTAAGAAGAAAAATGTGGTTTTTGAATCTCAAATTAATTCAATGGCTAGTGTGTGAAATTCGATATTTGTTAGACCCAAGTGCCAACAATGTGGTAGAAGTCACCTTGGTCCATGTAGAACTAACGAATGTTACAAGTGTGGTTCTCTAGATCATTTTATTAAAGACTGTCCTGAAAGAATTGAGAAAAAAAAATTTCAGAGTGCAAAATCTAGTGGTGAAGTTTTGATAGGAAGATCTTCGAGAAATGCTCGGAATGAGGCAAGCGGCAAGAATGTAGTCAGAGATTCAGCATTTAAATCTGAAGCTAGAGCTCCGGCTAGAGCTTATGCCATAAGGGCGCATGAAGATGCTTCATCTCCTGATGTGATCACTGGTATTTTCTCTCTTTATGATGTTAACGTTATTGTTTTGATTGACCCCGGTTCTACTCATTCATATGTGTGCATGAAATTGGTGTCTAATATGAGTATACCTGTTGAGTCTACGGAATTTATCATTAATGTGTCAAACCATAGGAAAATGTGTTATAGTTGATAAAGTATGCATGAAATGTCCTTTGATGATTAGAGGTCATTATTTTCTGGCCGACTTGATGTTGTTGCCGTTTGATGAATTTGATGTTATTTTGGGTATGGATTGGTTGACATTGCATGATGCTATAATAAATTGTAAACAAAAGGTTATTGAATTAAAATGTGAAAATAGTAAAATTTTGCGGGTTGAATCAGACGAATCAGAGGCATTGCCTAGTGTGATTTCTTCGATGTCGGCTCAGAGATATTTATGAAAGGGTTATGGAGCTTATTTGGCGTATGTGTTGAATACAAAGGGATTTGAGAAGAAAATTGAATCAATGCCGATTGTATGTGAATTCACAGATGTATTTCCAAAAGAGTTGTCGGGTTTGCCTCCTGTTAGAGAAGTAGAATTTGGTATTGAGTTGATACCAGGAACAACTCCGATCTCGATTGCTCCATATAGAATGGCACCAACAGAGTTGAAAGAATTAAAGTCACAGTTGCAAAAGTTGACTAACAAAGGCTTTGTGTGACCGAGTTTTTCGCCTTGGGGTGGTCCCGTATTATTTGTGAAAAAGAAGGATGGTTCTATGAGATTGTGTGTAGACTATCGGCAGTTAAATAAGGTAACAATCAAGAACAAGTATCCGTTGTCGAGAATTGACGATTTGTTTGATCAGCTGAAAGGAGCAACATGGTTTTCAAAGATTGACTTGATGTCTGGATATTACCAACTGCGAGTAAAAGAGTCAGATGTGCCTAAAACTACTTTTAGAAAAAGGTATGGCCATTATGAATTATTAGTTATGCCATTCGGGTTGACAAATGCTTCTGTTGTGTTTATGGATTTAATTAATTGCATACTTCGGCCATACTTGGACAAGTTTGTTGTGGTATTTATTGATTATATCTTAGTTTATTCAAAAGATGAGATAGAGCATGCTGTGCGCTTAAGGATAGTTTTGCAAACTTTGAGAGATAAGCAGTTGTATGCCAAATTTAGTAAGAGTGAATTTTGGCTTGGAAAAGTTGGGTTTTTGGGTCATATTGTTTCAGGTGATGGTATACGGGTTGATCCCAGTAAAATTTTGGCTATTGTTGATTGGAAGCCGCCGAAGAATGTAACTTAAGTTAGAAGTTTCTTGGGTCTAGTTGGTTATTATCGACGGTTTGTAAATGGATTTTCTATAATTGCTACTCCTATGACCAGACTACTCCAAAAGGATGTTAAATTTGAATGGACGGAAGAATGTCAACAAAGCTTTGAGAAATTGAAAAAGTTACTGACTGAGGCACCAGTGTTAGTACAACCCGAGTCAGGTAAAGAATTTGTGGTGGATAATGATGCTTCTCTACATGGCTTGGGATGTGTACTTATGCTTCGAGGCAGTTGAAACCTCATGAAGGGAATTATTCGACTCATGATTTGGAACTGGCTGCTATAGTGTTTACTTTGAAGATTTGGCGACATTATTTGTATGGTGAAAAGTACCGAGTATATACCGACCACAAAAGTCTCAACTACTTGATGTCACAAAAAGACTTGAATTTGAGACGACGAAGATGGTTAGAATTATTGAAAGATTACGAGCTTGTGATTGATTACCATCCGGGGAAAGTGAATGTGGTTGTCGATGCTTTGAGTAGAAAGCCGTTGTTTGCTTTGAGAGCTATGAATACTCAGTTGACGGTGTCTGACGTGGTTCGATTCTAGCAGAGTTGAGAACAAGACCGATGTTTTTACAAGAGATTTGTAAAGCTTAGAAAAGTGACAAAGATTTGCAAGCCAAGAGGAAGCAATGTGAGGCTGATACAGGATCAGATTTCAGAATCGGTTCTGATGGTTGCTTGATGTTTAAAGATCAGATTTGTGTACCGAAAAATGATGATTTGATTCAAAAGATCTTGCATGAAGCACATAGTGGTTATTTTTCAATTCACCCGGGCAGTACAAAAATGTATAATGACTTGAAGAAAATGTATTGGTGGAACGAAATGAAAAGAGTTATCTCCAAGTTCGTATCAAATTAATTTGTCAACAAGTGAAAGCTGAACACCAAGTGCCTTTGGGACTACTTCGGCCTATCATGGTTCCCGAGTGGAAGTGGGATCGAATTACTATAGATTTTGTATCACGGTTGCCGTTAACTCCGAGAAAGAAAGATGCCATCTGGGTAATAGTATACAGATTGACTAAACCAGCTCATTTTATTCTGGTATGTGCTGATTATTCTCTTAATAAGTTGGTTGAATTGTATATCAGTGAGATTGTTAGACTTCACGGATTACCTTTGTCAATCATTTCGGATAGAGATCCAAGATTTACATCGTGGTTTTGGAAAAAGTTGCAAGAGGCATTAGGTAAGAAGTTAAATTTCAACACTTCCTTCCATCCACAGACTAATGCATAATTAGAGAGAGTAATTCAGATTCTTGAAGACATGCTCAGATGTTATGTATTGGAATTCTAAGGTAGTTGGGAAAGATACTTACCGTTGGTAGAATTTGCCTACAATAATAGTTATCAGATGAGTTTGAAGATGGCATCTTATGAAGCATTGTACGGTCATAAGTGTCAGACGCCATTATATTGGACTGAACTCAAGGAAAATTACATTTACGGAGTTAATCTAATTAAAGAAACCGAAAAAAAAAGTGAAAGTGATTCAAGATTGTTTGAAAGCTACTTCAAATAGATAGAAATCCCACGCAGATTTGAAATGAAAAGAAATCGAGTTTCAAGTCGGTGATAAGGTATTTTTAAAACTATATCGATGGAAGGAAGTTCTTAGATTTGGTCGGAAAGGCAAGTTGAGTCCGCGTTTTATCGGACCGTATGAGATAATTGAAAGAGTTGGACCGGTAGCATATCGGTTAGCATTACCACCTGAATTGGAAAAGATTCATGATATGTTCCACGTATCTATATTACGCTGGTATCATTCGGATCCTTCACATGTAATTTCACCGATAGAAATTGACGTACAA
Source organism: Gossypium arboreum (assembly GCF_025698485.1). Classification (NCBI taxonomy): domain Eukaryota; kingdom Viridiplantae; phylum Streptophyta; class Magnoliopsida; order Malvales; family Malvaceae; genus Gossypium; species Gossypium arboreum. The sequence goes on along the minus strand of NC_069075.1, from coordinate 60,856,532 downwards.
CCAGATATGACTTACAATGAAGAACCGATTAAGATTTTAGCTTGGGAGGTCAAGCAACTAAGAAATAAAAGTATCGATCTCGTGAAAGTATTGTGGGAAAATCACGGGGTAGAAGAGGCTACATAGGAGCCCGAGGAAACTATGAGGAATCAATACCCAAACCTGTTTACCGGTAAGATTTTCGAGGACGAAAATCCCTAAACGGGGAAAGTTGTAATATCCCGAATTAGGGCCTAACTGGAATAGAGGTTTCGGGACCACAAATCTGAGATCAAAATAATTATTTTATTATCATTTTAAGGTCTATGGCATGATTTCATGATTGTTTGAAAATTTTGTTTAGAAATTTTATCGATAGAGGGTCCAATTTAATATTTAGGACTAAATTGCAAAAGTTGTAAAATGTGTGTTCTAGTTCACAAAGGTACTAAGTACTTGTGAGTAATGGGTTTTTAAAGTGGAGATCCTTGGATTATAGTTAGACCATTATACTAGTTTGGAAAAAAATACCTAAAGGAAGATCAAAGACCATAGTTTTTAATTAAGGGCATTCTGGTCATTTAGTTATTAAAATGAATTAAAAACAAAATTAAAAGTCAATTTTTGTCCCTCTTCAACCCCTTGGCCAAATTTCACATGAGGAAGACATATATAGGGTTTTTCAAGCTTCCAAGCTCGATTGTAAGTCCATTTTAGCCCCGTTTTTAATGTTCTTTACGTTTTTGGAGTCTCGGTAACTTGATCAAGCTTATTCTAGAAATAATTTAACCTAGGGTTTATATTTGGAAAAATACCAATAGGTGAAATGTGTTTATTTTGATATTTTATGGTAGAATATGAAGCTTGAAATTGTGTTAAACAACTTTTGCTAAGCGATTTTACGTGAAAACGAGTAAAACGACATAATCGGCAAAAATACCTATTGTTCATAAGTACATGTTAGAGTGAGAATTTGATGTTTCCATACAAGGGAAAAATGATCAGCATGTCATAAAACATAAGAAAATAGGATGAAGTTTAATTTCTGAGCCTTGGGTCAAAAGTATAAATATGTAAAAGTTTAGGGGCAAAAATGTAATTTTGCCAAAGTTTTAGTCAAGGACTGTTTTAATAAATGTGAGTATTAAATAAGCTAAATTTTTTATTTTAGATCAAGAGAAATAAGATTCGAGTCATGATCGAGGGAAAAATAAAGTTTACGAGGAATAGGCTCGATTTCTAACATTTTGTACCGGGGTAAGTTCATGTGTAAATGTAGTAACATCATTCTCATTTTAAGTAATTTAATTTTATTTATATGATATGATAATTATTTTCATGGAATATTATCCTTTGTGGATTATTATTTAGTAATATGCAAATTATGTGAGCTACTTGATAAATATGAAATACTACCAAGTATCGGTTTCGACATTCCGTGGAAGACAACAAAGATGTGTGATTGAGGAAAATCCCGTTTGAACCTTGAGAATAGATTAGGATAAAAGTGACATGTCACTATAATATTTGTGTTCCGAGCTCGCTGAGTTGAGTCCGAGCTCACTTATGGATGCGAACGCCCGAGCTCGTTCAGTTGAGTCTGAGTTCGCTTATGGGCGGGTTACATGGTAGCTTGGCTACATAATTTCCACATGCTATTGAGTTTGTCTAGCTACGGGTATGGCACTTATGTGCATGCAATCCGTATATCCAAATTATATTCCGATGTGTTCAACGGGTGAATCTTAAGTGAATAAGGAGAATACTTAAGATGAAGGCGACATGTTGGTAAGTGTGGTGAATGAGAAAATTTGGATAGGTATGAGCTTAAACCCTCGAGTTGAGAACTTGGTATGATGAAATCGTGGTAAGATAGTAAATGCAAATGTAGCATGAATGTCTTGGTGATATTTATACAAATGATGTTCTATGTTGGATTGAATGATTATGTTACTTGCTATTTACATGTGAACTTACTAAGCATTTAGGCTTACTCCCTCCTTTCCATTCTTTGTAATTTTGACAAGCCAGCTTGGAAATTGGGAACGGTCAGAGGCTCGCTCACACTATCTATGGACCATTTTGGTATAGTGGCTTGTATATTTTGAGTATGGCATGTATAGCATTATAATCATTTTGTGTATATGATCTTATGATATGACTATGGGGTGGTAAGGAAATGTTTGGTAATAATTAGCCATTGGAATGGCTAATCAAGATCATATTTGGTGTTATGTATACTTAATGTGCTATCTAATCCATGGAAATTTATAAAAAGGTGAAATTTGCTATAAAACAGTATCATACAACAACAATGACGTGAGTTTGAAAAATCACTAAAAATAGTAAAGACAGAATTAGATGATTAGTAAAATATTAATTTGAAGCTTATTGAGTCTACTTTCATATGGAAGGAAATAGGAAAATTATTTGTATTTTATGAGAAATTTGAGTTTTGGTGGAACAGGGTCAGAGTAATTTCTGAATCCCTTGTTCTGACTTTAGAAATTCACTAAAAATTGTAAAAACATAATTTGGAGTCATACTTTATATTTATAGATTCCTTATTGAGTCTAATTTTAAGAGAAGCAAATGATATAGTCATCTAAATTCTGTACAAAGAGAGAAGTGACTTGTAGTGAACAGAGGCAGAGCAGCCGAACACTAAAATAGGGGAAACTTTAACTAATAAACTGTACTAATTGGCTGAACCAAAAGTTCTGGAAAAAAATTAGTAAATAAATATATGAGTCTATTTTCAGGGAAAATTTACAAATTTTAATTTTGAGTTTCGTAACTTGAGATATGATTTTATTTAGCGACTGTGACGCAGATGGGTAGTTTATTACGAAAGGTGAAATAAATTGTTTGAAATTGTTTTAAGTGATTATTTAAGTCTGTTAACGCCTCATGCTCGACTCCGGCAATGGTCATGTGTAAGGGGGTGTTCCAACACCACTATTGAAGAAAGTAGATCAAATTTCACAAATAAAAAGAACTTAGAACCAATAGTGGAGCAGGCTACAAAGGAAAAGACCAACCAAAAAAATGTTGAAGCAGATTCACCTTGCAATGCCAATAAAAATGCCATGGCAAAACAACCTCAACAAATGGAAGGAAGGCTGCCGTCATCTTTTCCTTAACGTTTTCGAAAATCTAAGAAAGATTTTTAATTCAAAAACTTCTTGGATGTCCTAAAGCAATTACATATCAACATTGTAACACCCTTAACCCAAATCCGTCACTGGAATTAGGTTATGGAACATTAGTTTACATTTCTTAAATCATATACTTTACATCATCAATCATAACAAAACCAATCAATAACATACACACTGTCCCTTCTACGAGCCCTTGAGGCCCTAGAAACACATTAGAAACAAGTCGGGACTAAATCAGAAACATATAAAAATTTTCAAAAAAATGAAAAATTTCAAACATGCAGGGGTTACAAGGCCGTGTGGCTTACACGGTTGAGAGACATGCCCATGTCTTAGGCTATGTGAACATTCAAAGTAGGGACACATGGCCGTGTCCCAGCCCATGTCCCTGTCCATGTAACTGTCTGACTTGGGTCACACGACCAAGCCACACGCTTGTGTGCCAGGCGGTGTACCTTCGAAATGGCCTCACACGCACGTGTGCCAGGTCGTGGCCTAAAAGTATTAGGCCTTGTGCATGGGAGCAGTTAGGAGACTGCTCATAAATACTTTAGTTAAGCGAAAAAGTGACACAAAGTACATGTTTGCTGTGATGGCTAAGTGATTTGGGTGTGTTTGGGACTGTTGGAGAAGCCTGGGTTCAAGTCAGGGCTTTTGCAAAAATTTTAGTTTTTCCCATTAAGTGAACCTTCGCTTTAGCTGGTAGGCCTTAAAAATATTTGTGGGTAAAATGTGTCACAAAAAGAACTTTTGGTGCAATGGTAGGTGGTGTGTGTAGTTCTCTTGAGGTATAAGGTTCAAGTCGTGGCAAGGTAAGAAGAGTATTTATCTTGCTCTCTTGCCATGTTTGAAGCAGATGAAACTCTGTAAGGTAGAATTTGAATTGGTCTAAGAGAGGAGGGTGGAGTAAATCAAGGAGGAGATAATGGAGGATTTTTAGGGAGAGATTTAAGGGACGAAAAAGTGGGATTTGAAAGAGTGGAAGAGTTGTGCCGAAATTGAACTTTAGGCACTCAGAAATTCGGCTAAAGGCTGGTGATTCCTTTCTACTCACTTTTAGTTACTGACTCTGGCATTTTCATTCTTTTCTTTCATTCATTGGTGCCGAAATACTGCTTCCTTTGGGTTTTTGCTTGTTTTGGTCTATTCCCGAATTGGTTTTTTTTCTTCTCTAAAATTCTTTTGGTTGACCGATTGCTTTCTCCTCTCCTTCTCTCTTTTGGTTTTCCTTTTTGACCGAAAGACCTGGCTTACAACCTCTCAGTTCTTTTGACAACTTCTTACTCTATTACCAATTGCTCTCCTCTTCTCTTCTCTTATTTCCTTCTCTTCTTGTAACACCTCTAACCTGTATCCGTCGCCGGAGTATAGCTATGAGGCATTACCAATTGTATCACAGTTCATATAATCATACATCACAAATTTCAATTCAAAATCTAAAATAACATTATTATTCATAACTTAATCTATTATCAGACTTAAAATCATATCGATCATATTACAACATAATTAAAACATAATCCAATATTTGTCAAAGCAAACTATTTATGTATACGGAATATAAATAACTAACCAACAACTTTATTAATTAAACATCAGACCAATTAGATTCTTTTAATATAAAAAAATTGCATAAGTGCTACTTTACATGTCAGACAATACAAATTTCCAATATATATATCATTTATGCAACATGATTTCATAGTTGGCATGAGTTTACATGTTTCATGCATTAATATAAGTAAATGCACCCATTCGAATATGCATACATATAAATACACTTAATCACCGAACCACAATGTTATATCATTGCATGTGTGTATGTTTCTTCCTTTCCTAGTCAAATATAAATGCACTTTTTATTACTAAATTCAATCCAACTCGCGTGGCAAAAATATACACCTTATAATGTCGATATGGCAATCAAAATTCACATAAGCTTCATATTATTACAGTCATGCATACTTCTAACCAAATTATTTACCCAATGTAATAGCACAGACAACTACCATATCATGGATAAGTTAATCCATCCTATGGACAAATAAATACATAAACTTATACCTATAATCAAGTTGGTTACAACCATCTCATTCACTCTTGTCTTATAACTGACCATGCACATACATTATCCATTATAATTACCTCAAAAACATATAACAAGTACCCAAGACATTTTAAGTATCAAGGCCGAATATAAATCAACCTAGACATTATTTTTAATTCAATTCATATGACAAACAATTTATCAAAATATAAATCATTAATGAGCCATGCCAAGCAACCATACATATCATATAAAACCTGTAACAAAGTCAATCCAATTCATAATAAGACATAGCCGAATATTCCCTGTACCAATGCATATAACAACACCTTAACAAAATATAACTACCACTTCCATATATATGTTTATACTCACGCAAAAACTATAATCGGATTAACCAAAGATACTGCCCAATTCATCAATTATTGTGATGCCCAAAACACACATAATCTTAATTAAACTTAATTCACTCATAGCATGTTAACCCTAATGAGCTCATTCCATGATCACGCATAACCGAATTCATATAGAGAGCAATAACTACAACCAAAACACATTCAAGACTAACTTAAGAATTTAACCATTTTCGCATTGCTTAAATATACATTCATTTCCAAAATAACTAACTCCAAAACTAGCCTATACATGCCATAACTTAAATTTAGTTTGAAGGTACCAAAACAGTAGATAGTGTGATGAAATTGGCTAACTACTCTCGAGCTTTAGCTTGACTTCAAAATCTATAAAACGAAGTAGACAAAACACAAGGAATAAGCTCTCAAAGCTTAGTAAGTCATAAGCAAATCAACTACTCAATGATTTATTCGACTTAACTAATTTAAACTAGGATTATTACATCAATTTACATTCGACTCTAGGCACAAATACATCTATGTTACTTATATATAATCATATGCATTTATACACAGTTAAATCATCACTTTACCCGAATGCTTGTATGATCAAAAGTTACAAATCATTATTAGCTTTCAAGGCCGAATATCCACTAAGTTCTTAGTTCACATACCCATACATACATAAACTCATAGATTATAATATAGTCTCAAGTACTTATATTAGTCACATGACCGAATACTCATAAATACACATATACTAAATTTACACTTATTCAATAATATGCAATAGGCCGAATACACTTACAATATTTTTGTTAGTTATCGAACTAACTCATACCTGGACATTAGCTCATATCATACAATCTGTCCATAATTACCCTTGCCCAATGAAACATTCAAAATTGATAGGACACTCAGATAATCACATAAATTGTACAACGCCAACGTCCAGGACGTGGTCTTACATGTAGCCACAAAATGACGCCCGGACAGGGTTTTACTCGTAAACACATATCGAAAACCAAAAATTGATGCCATGGTCTTACTCGCACACATATATCGGAATCCTATGTCATGACATATGTATCCTAGCTATTCCTAAGGTTCATACGAGGCTTTCGGATGTCGTATTTTAGTCGAATCGCACTCGGAAGTGTGGTAACCATATTCAATCACATTCGACCATACCATAGTTTTAACTTAACATTTCTTAACAGCATGTAAACATAATGTTAAAGTTATCAATAAACACGTCTATTTGCTTATAAACTTACCTCGGACATCGTAAAACGAGACGGGGCTGCTACCCGACAACTTTCGTTTTCCCCTGTCCAAATCTGATTTCTTTGGTTCTTGATCTAAACATATTCAAATTAAGCTCATTCAAACATATTTTCATTCAATTTAGCCCAAAAACAGATAAATAGGCAAATTACCATTTTACCCCTAACATTTATAATTTTTACAATTTAGTCCCTATTGCACAAAACACCAAAATACACAAAATTTCACAACACCCATATTAGGCCAAATAGCCCTCATGTTCAGACAAGTCCACATATTTTATCAATTTCACATTTTAGTCCCTCAATTTATTATCTTTGCAATTAAGTCCTAATTACTCAAAATCATCAAAACCTCCAATAGAAAATATGTTAATCTAAAACATATCTTTCATTTTTCATCATCAAACAAAAAAAATCACAAGCTATCAACAATGGCACAACTCAAAGTATTCGTCAAATTCAAAAATTAAAGCTTGGGTTTTAAAGATTACTAAGCAACAATCTCAAAAATGTAGAAATTATCAAAAACCGACAGGAAAACGAACCTTGATTGAGCTCCAAATAGGCTGAACCCTAGCTTTTATTCTTTCTTCTTTTCTTTTCTTAAGTTTCGGTCAAAGAACAAAATGAATGTAATGAATTTCATAACTTTATTTTAACTATTATATGTTTATTAAATAAATTACTTATAATAACCTTACTGAAATAATAATAAACTATATAATCCATGTCTTTTACCATCCACTTATTATGGCAATGGAAAATTTACAACTTAAAGTCTTCCATTTATCAATTTAGCCCTTTATGCTTTTAACTACCAATATTTTAATTTACGTGATTAAGTCCTTTTATTTAATCGGACACCTAAATGACAAAATTAAATCACGAAAATTTCACAGATATAAATTCAAACAAAATAAACACAGAAAATAATTTTTTAAATATTTTTCTGACTCAGATTCGTGGTCTCAAAACCACCGTTCTGATTAGCGTCTAAATCGGGCTGTTACACTTCTTTTCACTTGACCGATTATGCCATCTCCCCTTTCAATTCTTGAGTTCATCAAAGTTCATTCCTATTCATCTGGCTATAGAGACCGATTACGTAATCCCTTTTTTGTTACGGTTGGTGCTATTTTATTAACAAGACGGTAAGTACTCTGTCACTACTTAAGAGCTGAATATTTATTCTCATCTTGCCAATTCTTACCCTCCTTTCTCCTAGGCGTGGGGTTCTTTTGGGTTTTAGAGTCTCTTGAAGAGTGAAGGTGATGCTTGTGAGAATTGGGCAGTCAAACCTCTTCCACTTTACTCGATCAAGGTAATTCTACTCACTATTGTGGTGTTCAGCAGGTGCATGACTGGTTTGGGGAGGGGTTGGTCGATTGTCTATTTCCTCTTATCCTTTGATTGAGTTTCAATAAGCCATATCTGAGTCTCATGTCATGTATCCTTATTAATGGGTTTTATGGTTAGTACAGCTATCTGGTTAGGAGAGTAAACCCACCTTTCGCCAATGGTTCTAAGCAGGGTTATTCACTCTTACATTTAAGATAAGTATCAAATGTAATCTTTAACTGGGAATTTGAGAAGGTGATTAACCCTAGTTCTTATCTACTAATGGGTTATCGTGATGGAATGTAGGTTTGGGAAACTCTTGGGCTAGGCACACGTTTTGTAGCAGGTGTGTAATCACACCCCTTTTCATTGTAAAAAGACAAAAGCCGACAAGCCGGAAAGCCAAAGTGTTGAAACTTCGGCATTTGGTGCCACATGGGTGTTCGATCACAAGTGTGGTAAATTGAGCGCACAAATCATGGGCGATGGACTGTAAAGGCCACCACGAGCATTTCCGTGGACTTGGGCTATTATAGGCCACGATAGGTCAAAATGGGTCGTGTGGGCCCAATGGGCTCATGGGCCCCACATAGATTAATTCCATGGTAAGTGATAAATATTGGACTAGGCTATGTAGGTTACATAGTCGTAACTAAATTTGGGCTAAATGGGCCACACAAGCGTGTGGGCCCACTTGGACCGAGTAATTGGCCTTGGGCCCATATATACCGTTATGATCATTTAGGCTATCTGTATCGCTCGAAGCGACTGTAGACCTTCGGAGAGGTCGATATCTAAGCTGAAACCCCAAAATAGGTAAAATGACCATTACGCCCCCAAAGGGAAAAATGACTAAAATGCCCCTACATGTTATATGATTGTTAATGTATGCCATTTATGATGTGTTTGCATTCATGTGATATTATCCTGCATGGGGACGGGATCATTGATTTGGAGGAAGTATATGATTTGTTAGGGTCGCATGGTCGCTTGACGACTGTGGTCCACCGACGGCTTAAAGCCATTATGTGATTGGCAGCTCTGCTGCAAAATTGGTTAGTGTCGTAACCGGTGCTACATCAGGAGTGTATGGATAGATGGGTTGATTAAATCCCCACAAGAGTGTAGGGTTGGTTGAATATTTGTGCATTGCAAAATCTGATTCTGATTGTGACATGGGCTCATGCCCAACTGAGTCTACTACGGGTTAAGGCCCAAGTGCCACCGTTAATGTGATGGGCTTAGGCCCAAATTGATGTGACGCATGCTTTATGATCGATGAAGGTTGTGCACACTGAGTTTTTGTAAACTCACCCCCTTTCTTAAAATTTTCAGGTAATCCTCAGTAGGCGGTTAGATGTATGGGAGGACTCGGAGGTGGCCACACTACGAACAACTTTAAATATTCGTATTTTTTTTTACATTACTTAAATTACTTTCTCTTTGGGTTTTTGATGTAATAAGGCCTTTTTTCTAATTTTTTAGCTTTTAATTTGGGGGTTTTTAACTATTATGATTTATTTATGTTAAAAGTAGAGCGCGGTTTTCAAAAATGATATATGTTTTCATAACATCACATTTTTGCAACATTGTTGAAGTGCTTCTGCAACAAACATGTTTTTTAAAGGTAAGGCTGGTTTAAAATGGTTAACAAATAATTAAGTTGACTTTAGAGTTAAACAAAGCGGATTTTCTCTTTCAAGCGAGATTTATTAATAGGACAAATTTTTTTGAAAAAGCATTTTAATGTGACACACTCCAGATGTGGTCATAACGTCTAGGCCGGGTTTGGGCTGTTACAGTGTAACTGTCTGACTTGTAACCCTTTGAAACCTATAGAAAACACACGACCATGTTGGATATCCATGTGTTACACACGGCTGAGATATATGCCCGTGTCTTAGACTGTCTGGACGAAAAATAGGTCATTTTCAAGCCATTTTCTCACCCAAAACTTGGTCACTTATACAAGCCAAATGCGATTATTTCATGCATCCAAATTGTACCTAACACATCATATATAAACTAGATCATCATAGTATTTAATCATACAACAAATATGCCTAAAAGGCACCTCAATCACAACAATCAAAGTTGACTATACATTTCCTAAATTTAGCCATAAATCAACCAGCCATTGGAATTAATTCTATACTAACATTTACCACAATGTTCACATACCAATCATACTCAAAACTCGCTACCTATTTCCATATCAAACCATTCCTCAATGACAACCTTCAAGCATATCAAAACAACATTTCATAGCATGTATATAACTTACCATTCCATCATTCACCATTTAAGTACCAAATTTCCAAAATGTCAACAATTATAACATCACATTTACATGCCAACATATTCATCAATCAAAGTCCCAAATTTACAAGTCATATATATAATGACCATTTCATAAAAAATAGAACACCTATACATGCCACTATAACCATGACTCATGATCATCAAAATCTATCGATATAGCCGATGGATAGTGTGATGGATCTCTGACTAGCTTCCAACCCGATTGAGCTTTCGATAATCTGTAAGGTTAAAGATAAAGTACGTAAGGAATGAATGCTTAGTAAGCTTGTATAAACTTTAAGCATAATATTCCATTTCAATAATAAACTTTATAGAATAAACATAAATCTATGCCAATACTTTAAGATTCATAAATCGATATGATCATCAACTCACAGATGAGTAAGTTTATTAATGTCGCATATTTATTGACCATTCATAACATGATAGGATTTCATGAGAGATAATATATATAACCATCAACCTTTTATAAGATTATATATCTTTCTATTTCCTTACTTTTCATTTTGTCCCCAATGCTTATCATAAGCATAAACAACATTATTAATTCTCAATTCAGTGTATTTCTCCATGACATAGGTGTATTCATTAATGGCATAAGCAATTTGCTCACATATAATACATCCCAATAACATGCTTACCGTTCTATTCCCTTTTCTAACCCATTTCATATGCATAGTACAAGCATAATCATAAACTTCAATCATATCCACAAGCTTGGCATAAGCCCTAGCTCATCAACAACACATGTTAGTTCATTTAAACATGATTCATATGAATTTGACATGGATAAACATTATACTTGAGTTTGATTCAATTAGATTTATCATCCATCACAACATATCATGTTTTTCCATGTATCACCATTTCCATTGAGTTTCAAATAAACATGTCTTAGATCTTGTTGAACACTAACCATTTCATTTTCATACATATAAGACATAAACACAACATTTACCATAGCCACAAGCTAGTTATTAAACACATAACTTAGCAATATCATCACATGGTAAGATATGGTACGTAACATAGCATCACTTATATCTAGAGGTGTGCATGGGCCAGGCTACCCGGCCCGGCCCGAAGGCCCGCCCGAAAAATGGGAGGACTCGGGTAAAAATATAGGCCTAAAATATGGGTTTGGGTAAAAAAAGAGGCCAGTTTAGAAAACGGGCCGAGCTCAAGTAAAACTTTTTTAGCCCGGGCCCGTCCCGAATTATATACTAAATATATATATATTTTTTATTTTTAATCATATTTACATTTTATTTTCAATTTTAATATAATCACTTTTATTATATTTTCAATTTGTGTATTGTTTTAAGAATTGTTTTAGTATCATTTTTTATTTGTTTCTAGTTTTAATATTTGTTTTAAATGTATTTGATTTATTATATTTTAAATTTTTTTATTTAATGAAATAAGCTAAAAAATTTTAATATGGGTCGGGCCGGGCTCGGGCTTAACAATTTTATTTTGGGCCGGCTTGGAAAAATTTTAGGCCCATATTTCAGGCCGGGCTGGGCTCGGGCCTAAAATTTTGTCTGGGCCCGACCGAACCCAGCCTAGCCCAGCCCATGCACACCTCTACTTATATCATACGTTTCATAAACATTAATATTCATACTTTGATCATTGGTACATCATACCTTTCCATATCTGTTGTAGTGCAATAAGAATCCTTACCGAAGCTCACACAAAGCATGCTAAACGATGATTGTAACCGTCCCTTTTCATATTCGATGGTCGAAACCATCCCTTTTCATTAATTAATGGTCGTCACGATCCCTTTTCATAATCGATAGTTGAAGCTATCCTTTTTCATATTCGATACTCCAAGCTATTCTTTTTCATATTCGATGGTTGTCACTATCCCTTTTTATAGTTGATGGTCATCACCATCCCTTTTCACATTCGATAGCCGAATCTATCCCTTTCCATATTCGATGGTCGAAGCTATCCCTTTTCATATTCGATAGCCAAGCTATCCCTTTTCATTGGTCGATGATCACTGACACGTTGTTGGATTTTTCCACCAAGACATAATTTTATGTTATAAAATGGAAGCATTTAAAACATAATTTAAAATGCTATTTAAACGTACAAACTTACCTGGCTAAATTGCAGAAAGGTCAAAGTATAGGGGCATTTTAGTAATTTTCCATTCTCCTAGATTTTCCCCTTGGTCTTGATCTAAATTAATAATTTCATTCAATTTATTACTTTTAACAGTAAATAATGTACTTTATGAAATTTAGTCATTTTTGATATTTTTACAAAATTACCTTTAAAGTTTTATTTTATTTTATTTAGTCCTTGAGCCTAAAACATGCAATTTAACCATTTTAACCTAAAGTTTAGCCTAGTTGAATGCTTATGGCATCCAATACAGCCCATTTATGCAACAATTTCACAACAAATCCTTGTATTTTTATTATTTTTAACAGTTTCAAAATCGAAGGTACGGGCTAGCTGGACCTAGTTGTAACGATCTCAAAAACATAAAAATTATTAAAAACGGGTAAAGTTTGCTTACCAAATCACCAAGCCAAAGTTGGCCAAATGTTAAGCCCTAGCTATGGCTTCCTTCTTCAACAAGTTTCAATGGGATCAAAGTTAAAGAAAATGATGTCATCTTTTATTTGTTTTAATTTTCTTTTAATAAATAAATTACTAACTTAACCTTTGTTATAGTATCAAAATTCACCTATTTAGTGTCCACATTTGTCCATTACTTATAATGATGATCTAATTACCATCTAGGTCCCTTTTCCTTTATTCAATAAGCTTTTTAATCACTCTAATCAAATACTGACCAAAATTTAAACTTTTTACGATTTGGTGTTTAATTTTATTAGTTTAACTTAATTACCATCAACATACATGTTAGTCAACACATATTTGGTGTGTCGTTAACTCTTTAATTTTATTAGTTTAGCTTAATTAGTGTTTAGATTTTTTTTTTTTGGTTTTTCAGTATTTTTGTTGGTGCATGAGTAAAGATATTTTAGCAATTGAAGTGTATTCTTTCGCTCTAAAAATTGAGAGAACCTTGAGAAGGAGGCGAAAAGAATTGCGAGAAATGGAAAGAATTAGAAATGATCAGGTTAGAAAAAAGTCATTATATCAGGAAGGAAGGAATGTTGATATTCCTCGAATAATTGATGATAGAGATAGACACATCAGAGAACATGTAGTGCCAATCTTAGATGATTTGAATCCAGGAATTGTCAGGTCACATATTCAGGATCAACATTTAGAGTTAAAGCCGGTGATGTTTCAAATGTTACAAACAGTAAGGCAATTTGGTGGATTGCTTACTGAGGATCAAAGGTTGCACTTAAGACGCTTTTTAAAAGTCTACGATTCATTCAGATAGCAGGGTGTTCCTGAAGATGCCCTGAAACTGAAGTTATTCCCTAATTCATTACGAAATAGTGCCAGAGCATGGTTAAATGCACTGTCATCATATACTGTGGAATCTTGGAATGAACTTTATCAAAGGTTTCTGTTGAGATATAATCCTCCGAACATGAATGCCAAACTGAGGAATGATATCACGTCATTTTGGTAATCTGAGGACGAAACATTATATGAAGCATCAGAGTTATTCAAGGACATAATTAGAAAATTCTTGATGAATGGTTTCTAACATTGGACACAAATGAAAATGTATTACAATGGATTAATGTAACGCATAGGTTTGTGCAAGTGTACACAGTCGTTATCAAGTAATAAGTATCGAGTTATTGTCTCCACAGGCATTGTATTTATGCTAAGTCACCTAATTTGTAAAATTATATTAACAATTTGGTAAAAAAAAACACAATATAGTTGAGAAGTGATGATTAAAATATATTAAACTAAATGAAATGATCCCTAATGCAAATTATCCTAAGTATGCAAACTATATGAATGAGATAGATTTTAGCAAATTAAACACAATTTGAAACAATTATAACATAAATAAACTAGGACAATTACTTTAATTAAACTCAGCTTATTATCAACATGCTTAATAGCATTCGGAAAAACATTCCATGGCAACTCGATCTTTCATGAGTTTGGAAACCACACTAGGTCCTTTCGAAATCCTTTATTTAGTAAATACGCATTTTACTGATCCTTATTAACTAAGGGTTTCTTAATATTCATGTGAGGTAATAGGGACGTGTTACGTTTGAAACAATTTAATCACACAAATCTAAAAACTATGAAGAAAACAAAGCCTGGTTAGAGTTGTTATGCAACCTGTAATTTAATCAGGTTAGGATCTAAATTGAGCATGCACATTTCAATTATGTGTCAATTAGCCATCGTTTGGTTAGGATCACTCAACTAATCTAGGTCTATTTCAATCATGTATGAACCAAATACAGACTTGATTTTAATTGAAAACATATCGATTGAGGCACAAATTGTAACATCCCGAGTTTGGGCATAGTCGGAATAGTGGTTTCGGGCCCACAAATTCAATGTGGAAAATTTCATTTTTATTATATTTTTATGGTCTACGATTTCGCAGAATGATTTCCTGAAAATTTCATTCAAAAATTTCGTCGTTTGGGCACTCAATTTAGTAAAAAAGGACTAAATTATAAAAAGTGCAAAAGTTGAGTTCTACATGTTAGAGGTGTCCAATTGTCACAAAATTTAAAATTGGGAGTCCTTATGTGGTAATTAGACCATTAATTAAGTTTTGGAAAAAAATGGACATGGTTAGGTATGTTTTAAATTGTTTTTCATTAAGGGTATTTTAGTAATTTGGCTTATAAAGCCAAAATAATATGAAAAAAATGATGTCATCTTCTTCATTTTCATGCCTTGGCCGAAATTTTGAAGACCACCATGGCTAGGGTTCTGTTCAAGCGTTCCAAGCTCATTTGTAAGTGATCTCGAGCCCCGTTTTTAATGTTCTTTACATTTTTAAAGTCCCGGTAACTCGATTTACCTATTTCTACCATTAATTTGAGCTAGGGTTTATGTTTTAAAATTTACCCATGAGTGACATGCTTTTATTTTGATGTCTAATGGTAGAAAATGAGTGTTGGGTGTTAAATAAACAACTTTTACTAATCGGTTTCGAAAGGACCGTTTTGTAAAACTTGTAAAATTAGTCATAAAAGGGTGATTTAGTGGGAATTGGAGGCTTCCATAGCTATGAAAATGATTCATCTAGACTTAAAATGTAAGGAAATTGAATAAAAATCATTTTACGAGCATTGAGGCAAAAGTGCAAATATGTGAAAGTTTAGGGGTCAAAATGTAAATTTGTAAAAATATGATTTTTAGACCCATATGAATAATGTGACTAATTAGTAGGATAAATGTGATATTATAGATCAAGGAAATCAGGATTCGGGCTTAAATCAGGAAAATACAAGGTTATGGACTAAAATGGTAAATTGTCGTTTCTAGATCCGAGGTAAGTTCGCGTGATTTAATAAGCCTATTATTCATGTTATTATTGTTATACATGAAATATATCTTTTTATAATTGTATCGAATTTGATGTTAATAGAAATTTGATGGAATATGATATTTTAAAAGATATGAGTAAATTCGTATAACTTAATTAAGCATGTAAATATGTTAAATTGATTGTTGAACTATGTGAATAATGACTTGTAATTGGTATGTACATGTAACAAGTAAATGTTGATTCAAAATTTAATTGTAATTGATGAAAAGATACACAAATTCATTTGAATATTGATTTTCGATTGGGCAGGTGGCTACCGTGTAAATGAGGTCATGCATATGTTGCAGTAAAGGTTGTCCCGAAAGGGTAATCTTTTGATCACATTATGGAAAGCAATATAACCCGAAAGGGTAATACTAGAAAAGGATTTTTGTACCCAAATGGCACAATTTGAAAAGGTTATGTACACTTTGTGTGTACACCTAAAAAGGTTATGTACACTTTGTGTGTTCACTTGAAAAGGTTATGTACACTTTGTGTATACACTTGGAAAGGCTAGGTGTACTTTGTGTATACCATATGAAAAGGAAAGGTACACTTTGTGTGTACCACTCAGAAAGAAATGTATACCTTGAGTGTACAACTAAAAAAGGAAAGGTCCATCAGAAATTCAATAATTCAGCGGTAATGACATACATAGTGATATAAAGAAAAATGGCATGATAAACTGATCTATGCTTAGTTGATACTAGTATGATGCATATGATTGTCCTGTTTGGATGAGTGGTTGTGCTAAGAGATAGCACAGGCACGTACTCGAAACCCATGAGTATGTGTTTGACATGTGAAATGAAATGGACTTGTGATAAGAGTGCAAATGAATGAGTGATATTTATGAGAATAAATTTCTATGACAAACTTGTGATGGTTATCATTATGTTGCACTAAGACAGATTAGGACAATAGCAGTGGTACAACTTTGAAAATCCACTAAAAATAGTGGAAATCGATTTAGAGGTTGAATAAAATATGGAATTAAATCTTATCGAGACTAGTTTCTGATAAAGGAAACAGCGTAAGTAAAAGAATCTCATATGATGAGATATTGGAATTTTTGTGAAATAGGGTCAGAGTGATCTTGGACTCCCCTATCTCAACTTTGTAAAAATCACTAAAAATTGTAAAAAAATAATTATGAGTTAAAATTAATATTACTTAAAACCTTAATGAGTCTGTTTTAAATAGAAAGAGAAAAAAACATTATCCGAGTCTCGTACTATGAGATATTTGATTTTTAGTAGATAGAGGTCGAAGCTATCAGATTACGAAACAGGGGAGAATTTAAATGATAAACTGTACTTATTTGCTAAACCAAAAATTCTAAACATTTTATGGTGGGAAAGGATATAAGTGTAGTTTCATGAAAAATTAACGGATCTTGATTTGAAGTCTCGTAACAACAGATATAAATAATTTAATTACTTTGACTTGAGAAAATAGGTTAGCTGGAATTTGAATAAATAAAAAAGAATTTGAAAATTAAATGTTATCATATTACCTATTATTTTCATGTGAGCTTACTAAGCATAAAGCTTACTCACTCCTTTCCATTTCATTTAGTCTTGTTAGGTCAGCTCGGGGTTGGAGATAGTCGGAGACAACATCACACTATCGAGCCATTACCCTTGGAGTATTAACATGTGTATGTTAAATGTTTTCAGGTGAGTGGTATGTATAGGGACTTAGTTTTTCTATGATGAATATTGTTGTGATTAGCCAAATGTATTGGCTTATATTGATTTGTTGTTTATAGCCATGAGATGTGGCTTATAATGATTTTGGCTTGTAAGCCTATTTATCCATAATATGTGTTAATGTCTTGTGATTGTGCTAGTTCACTATGTATGAGAAGTATATGGCATATGCACACGATGAATGCTTTAGGACCATTCGAGGCGGTCATGGTCGTGGAATGATTGTGTGATATGGTAATAAGTTATCAGAGCCCTAAACATGGATGCTGATGTATAAGTTAATAACCATGATATAATGGTATAAATGATTAATATGTTGACAAGGTCAAAAGTATGTGTGTGCATGTGAAAATGACAAAAAGACTTGGAAATTAACCTAAGTTTTGACCACACGGGTAGAGACACGACCTCTCACCACGAGCGTGTACCTTGGTTGTGTGCCCTTAAACGGTTGCTGATGTCAGAAACAGAGAGTTACACAGGCTGAGGACACGGGCGTGTCCCAAGCCACACGGACGTGTGTGACCACATGGCCAAACGCACACGGGCGTGTGACTCTCCAAAGCAAGAAAATTTGTTAGGTTGCCCAAAGATTTTCAAAGTTCTCGATTTACTCCCAAACCACCCCGATGCATGTTATAGGCTTTGAAGGCCTATATAAGGGATGATATACATGTGTTTCAGATGTTTTAATTTTGGGCGAAAATTTTGTGGCTCGGTTTTGTATGTTGTGAATGTTTAAGTCCGGTAACGCCTCGAACCTTGTCCCAACGTTGGTTACGAGTAAGGGGTGTTACACAAATATTATAAGCATGAATCAAATAAATATTACTTAATCAAAGCAATCATCCTAGCTTAAATAAAATTAAGCTAACATTATTTCAAACAAGAACAAAGAAAACATAGCAAACATTTTTAGATTAAATTAAAGAAAGGAAAGATTAAACCCAAATCAAAGTGGCTGTCACCCAAGACTCTGACTGACTAGGCTTCTTTGCTTCTTTGCTTTGCTCCTTTGCTAATGGCACTCCAAGGTTGTCGACCAAGGGCTCTTTAGGAGGATTTTTTTGCTAAAATCTCTATGAAGAGATGATGCTAGGCGTGGGGAATGGTAAGAGAATTTGGAAAGAAAGAGAGAATGGTGAATGATGAGGGATGCTTGATGAAGGAATGAGGAGGTCTTATTTATAGGTAAGGAGAGGGGATATTTTGCTAAAAATAGGAGGTTCCATCTCTTCAAACATCTTTAAGGGGTGGCCGGTCATGAATTGAGGAAATTGAGCTTATTTTTGCTTGATTTTTGCTCAATTTAAGTGCCACAACAACTAAGGACTGAGACTCGGTCAAGTGCAAATATTCAGGAAAATATCTAATTTCTTCAACATTCCAAGGACCTTGTGCAATTTAACCAAAAAGTGGTTTATGTGGACAGCCAAGTGTAGTCGAAAATTGGGTTGACTTGGTCTCCAATTTGGACAGTTTTGTAATCAAACAAAGCTATCAGACCTATCCAAAATAAATCAATAAGTAAGAGGACCAAAGAATAAGATTTATCCAATTTAATTAATTAATTAAAACCCAAACTATTAATGAAATATTTTAAAATGAATTATTAAATATAATTTTATATTTTATTTATTTAATTTAATCATGCATGGCCCATTTTATGTCTATGCTCAAATCAATATAAAATGAGCCATTTTATGTATGAAAACTATATAATAAAGCATAAAATCACATTTTAATAATTTCTATGTCCTAATTTCATATTTTCACATATTTCATTAATCTATTAAACAATTACTTAGTTTTAACAATGAATATAAGTAAAAAGATGTTAAATTACGTAGGAAAAATCCTATATATTTTTCAGTTTACAATTAAATGCACATAAAAGGATGGTGGTTGACGCATCTGCCAATAGGACTTTACTCGATAAATCATATAATGAAGCATATCATATTCTCAAGAGGATAGCAACCAATGACTATGAATACCCCACTACTAGAGTAGGGACTGGCAAAAGAGTTTCTAGCGCAATGGAACTTAATGTGATCACTTCCCAAAGAGCTTAGGTATCATATTCAACTAATATGATTAAAACACTGAAAAGACTAGTTATATGTGTAAGAAATAAAAGTAGCTGAGTTAGCACGTGTTTACTAAGAAGAAGATCATATTTTTTATGAATGCCCATCTAATCCAATCTCAGTTTATTATATGGGACATTTTAATCCCAGCAACAATAGCCTATATTCCAACACATATAATCTGGGGTAGAAGCAACATCCCAACTTCAATTGGAGTAATTCAGGGAGAAAATTCTAACAATGATATTCAACAAAATGTTGTTGGTGTACCACATGGAATAATCAACCCATGCCATGGCAAAATGTTAAACAAAATTCAACATCGAGTTCTTCATCAATAAAAGATCTATTGAAGGAATACATGGCCAAGAATGATGCTATCATTCAAAGTCAAGCTGCATCTTTGAAAGCGTTAGTGAATCAAGTAGGGCACATTGTCAAAGTATTAAGCTCAAGACCGCAAGGAGTACTACTGAGTGATACAAAAAAATTGCGATTTCAAGGAAAGGAACAATATAAAGCTATTACATTCAGAAGTGGTATGCAAATATTAAGAGTTATTAATGAGACCACTATTAAAGAAAGTAGTTCAGATTTCACAAATAATAAGAACTTAGAACCAATAGTGGAGTAGGCTACAAAGGAAAAGAGTAACCAGAAAAATGTTAAAGCAGATTCACCTTGCATTTAAATATGCCACAACAAAACAACCTCAACAAACGAAAGAAGGCCACTGCCATATTTTCCTCAGTGTTTCCAAAAATCTAAGCAAGATTTTCAATTCAAGAAATTCTTAGATTTCCTCAAGTAATTACATATCAACATACCGCCGGTGGAAGTATTGGAACAAATGCCTAACTATTTGAAATTCATGAAATATATCTTATCAAAGAAGACAAGGTTGGGAGAATTTAAAACTATTGCCCTCATTGAAAGATGTAGAGCAATGCTGAGAAACAAATTGCCACCAAAACTAAAGGATCTAGGGAGTTTTACTATACATTGCTCTATTAGAATCCATTATGTTGGCAAAGCACTATGTGATTTAGGTGCGAGTATAAATGTAATGCCTATGTCTATTTTCAAGAAGCTAGGAATAAGGAAGGCAAGACCTACAACTATCACTTTGCAACTAGCTGGTCATTCAAATGCACATCCAGAAGGTAAAATAGAAGTCGTGTTGGCAAGAGTTGACAAATTTATTTTTCCAGCAGATTTTATTATTCTGGAGTTTGAGGCTAATAAAGAGGTACCAATCATACTTGGGAGACCTTTTCTAGCAACTGCCAGAACATTAATTGAAGTTCAAAAAGGTGAATTAACTATGAGAGTTAATGATCAGTAGATACATTTTATTGTTTTCGATGCTATGAAGTATGCAGATACAGATATAGAATGTCACGCTGTGGATATTGTTGACACAATAGTTCAGGTAGAAATTGCATATTTTTATCACAATAAATGTAATGATAATGTAGATCTAATTAAGTTAATTGAAGTAGAAATGATTGAAGAGCTTGGTGAATTGGTGGATGTTAAGCAAATTAAGAATGAAGCGAGGAGAAATTTTGAATCATTAAATTTATCAGACTATTCCCTTAAACCTCCTTGGCTATCCAGAGAAGATCCTTTTATGTTCAAATTGAAGCCTTTGCCAATACATCTGAAGTATGCTTACTTGGGAGACAACAACACATTGCCAATAATTATTTTTATGGCATTAACATTAGATCAAGAAGCTCAATTATTGAGAGTTTTGAAGAAATCAAAGAAAGCATTGGGATGGATGATCGTGGATATCAAAAGAATCAGTCTAGCAACCTGCATGCACAAAATATTACTAGGAGATTGCTATGCCAAATACATCAAGCAGTAGAGAAGACTGGATCCCACTATGAAGGAAGTTATCAAAAAGGAGATTATCAAATGGGTGGATGTTGGAATCATATACCCAGATTTGGATAGTTCTTGGGTGAGCCCTATTTAATATGTGCGTAAAAAAAGGGGTGTCATTGTAACACCCCTAACCCGTATCCATCATCGAAATAGGGTTACGAGGCATTATTGAACAATACACATCATTCACATACATAACACATATATTTATGCATTCATAATCAAAATCCATTCAACACATTCACATTGTCCCTTATAAGGCCCTACGAGACCTTAAAACATGCTTAAAAGAGGTTCGAAGCTAAATCGATATCATTTAAAAATTCAGAAAACTTATAAAATTTTCATGCATACAGGGTTCACACGCCAGTGTGAATAGGCCGTGTGCCTCACATAGCCACCAGACAAGCCCGTGTCACAAGCCGTGTGGAAACAGGGCATACATACTAACTTGTATCACACGATCGAAGATAATCCTGTGTACCATGGCCATGTGAAAACTAGAGGGTATACTAACTTGGGTCACACGGCCGACCACATGCCCATGTGCCAGCCCATGTGCCACAGACGGCTAATAGACACGCTCGTGTGTCTAAGCTGGTTACAGTAGGCACACGGTCGAGACACATGCCCATGTACTCAACCGTGTGGGGCGAAATTAGGCTTGGTTTAACCCACATTTCTCATCCTCCTTAAACATATCTATACCACATCATTTCATACCATTTCCATACATTCAGAGGCAACCAAAGCATACTATTTCGTACACATTTCATGCCATTTATAAACTATTCATTCAACCCCTAAAATCATAACCAAAAACATACCACATCAATATGTCATAACCAACATTTTTCACCTAACTTACTTATGCATATTCTCATCATATTATCAACTAATTCATGCCACAAAACATACCATTTCATCATCTCAAAATCAATCCACAACATGCCATCTTCCAAGAAATAATGCACCAATTAACATCTAGCTAGATGAGCAACTCATAACCATCACAAGAACCATATCAAATATGCCAAAATACAAGGCAACCTTACCACATATATCACTTATCAAACTCATAAATCAAGCCAACTTAAATGGTTAAATACACACCAACATTACATCATTTCACAAGCCAATACACATGGCCAATATCATAACTCAAAACTTATTATCAACTTACTAGCCTATACATGCCATATACCATATTTACAAAGCATCCAAAAATACCAACTAGTAGTTAATAGCGTGATGACGATTACTAAAGATCCCCGATGTCCGAGCTAGCTTCGATAATCTATAAAACAGGGAAAGAACACACAAAGTAAGCTTTAAAAGCTTAGTACAAATAAAATTACGACATGAATCAACACCATTTCCATCAAATAGGAAAACTATGAATAAGCACATATAAGTTCACAAACCTTTCTCAATGTATACAAATTCAATGTCATGTGTAAATTCATCAAATACTTCCCTTTCCAATACTCGTATGAATCTCGTACGTACCGAAATCACTTAACTCGTTCACATATTCTTTCTCGACTTGACCTTGCCTGCTGAACCTATCAGAATCGTTAAGGATACTCAAAAATCTCATATAGCTCGTACAATGCCATATCCTAGATATGGTCTTACATGTTATCACATATCGATGCCAATGTCCTAGACATGTTCTTACACGAAATCATATAACGATGCCAATGTCCCAGACATGGTCTTACACGTAATCGTAATATCATGCCAATGTCCCAGACATGGTTTTACACATAATCACATTTCGTTAATCTTAATGTCATGACATTTGTATCCTATACTATTCCTAAGGTTTGTACGGGACTTTTGGATATCACAACTTCGTCGATTCTTGCTTGTATTTGCTCGTTCAACATTCATAGCAATTCAATGACAAATAAACATTTATAAATCAATTTAAAGGTATTTATTTGCATATGAACTTACCTTGTATTTGAGATAAACGGATTGGATCGACTATTCGATAACCTTTTCTTTCTTTCTTGATCTATGCACATTCAAAATTAACTCATTTTTTCATCAAATCATTCGATTTAGTCCACAAACACATATTTGGGCATTTTTACACTCTAGCCCCTAAATTTCACATTTTTACAACTTAGTCCCTATTTAACAAATACACAAAATTCTCACAATTCAATAAGACTCATGCTTGGCTGAATTACCATAGTGCCCCTAGCAGCCCATATTTTTCATTTATTTCACATTTCAACCCCTCAATTTACAATTTTCACAATTTAATCCTATTTAGGCCTTTTCATCAAAAATCACTTTACAAAACATGAAAATCTATGAACAAATATTCATTCTTCACTATCAAACATTCAAAAGCTTAAGCATGCATCAATGGCATTTCACAAAATCATCAACACTTTCAAAAATTAAAGCATGGGCTAGCTAGAACACGAAGCAACGATTACAAAAACATAAAAATCATCAAAAATCGAGCTTGAAACATACCTCAATCAAGAACAACAAGGGTCGAACCTTAAAGTAACATTTTCTTCTTCTTTATCTCTTGGTGTTCGGTTATGGATGATGATAATGAAGTTAATGTTTCACTTTATTTTATTTAATTATCCTTAATAACCAAATTACCATTTTAACCTTAATTAAAACCATTTAAAAACATTCATTTAATGACCATTTATGTCAACATCCACTATCAATGGTCTAATATCAACATAAGGGCCTTTGGTTTAATAAACCACAGCAATTAACACATCTAACATATAGAATGCCACTTTTACATTTTACGCGATTTAGTCCTTTTATCAAATTAAGTAGTCAAACGCTAAAACTATTTCACGAAACTTTCACACACATATAATCACATGATATAAACACCAAAAATAATATTAAAATAATTTTTTGACATCATATTTGTGGTTCTATAACCACTGTTTAGATTTAGCTAAAACCAGGCTGTTACAGTCACTGTGGTAAGCAATGATAATAACAAATCACGGGATGAAGGGTTTGTAACGACTATCGAAAGCTCAACAAAGCAATAAGGAATGACTATTTTCCTCTGCCATTTATTGATCAGATGTTAGATAGATTAGTGGGAAAGCCTTCTATTATTTTCTAGATGGTTATTTAGGGTATAACCAGATTGCCATAGCTCTTATTGATCAAGAAAAGACCACACTCACATGTCCTTATGGAACTTTTGCATTCCGACGAATTTCGTTTGGACTATGCAATACCCCTACAACATTTCAGCATTGTATGGTGGCAATATTTTTAGATATGGTGGAGAAATTTTTAGAAGTTTTTATGGATGACTTCTCGATATTTTGAGATACTTTGAAGATTGTTTAAAAAAATCTAGAGTTAGTTCTTTATGGGTGTGAAGAAACCAACCTTGTCCTGAATTGGGAGAAATGTCACTTCATGGTCTATGAAGGCATTGTTCTAGGACATAAAATTTCACAGTAAGGGATTGCCATTGACAAAGAAAAAATTGAAGTTATTGAGAAATTGCCACCACTCTCCACAGTTAAAGAAATTTGCAATTTTCTTGGCCATGCGGGATTCTATATACGATTCATCAAAGATTTTTCAAAATTATTAAAATCATTATGTACATAGTTAGAACACAACAAATCTTTATTTAATTAAAATCATGTTTCGAAAGCATTTATAATACATGATATAGTATTCGCGTGAAGTAATAGGGGCTAGGTTAGTTTGAAACAATTTAGTCACATAAACGTAAAAGCCAAGCAAGGTAATAAAGCTTGGTCAAGTTATTATGAACTTTATTTTATCCTGGGTCGGCCATAAAATAAGTATGCACATTTTAATTATTGTGTCTATTAGCCGTCGTCTGGTTAGGATCGCTGAGCTAATTTTAATGCATCGAATCACGTGTGAATGAAATACATGCTTCAGTTTAATTGAAAACATGATCGATTGAGGCACAAACACGATAAATATGATTTAAACAAACTTCATTGAATTAACGCAATCATCCTAGCTAAACAGATTTAAGCTACCATTGTTGATGACAAGATAATAAATCACATTTCAAACATGATTAAATTAAAATAATAAAGTAAAGGAAGAATAAAATATGTCGAATCAGCAGTCTCGTGACTCTGATTAAAGATGTTCTCCTCCGATCCTTATGTTGCTCTTTTGCTAATGGATCCTCGAGGTGGCCAACCATCTCAAGGTTTTGCTGGCTAAGGGATAATGGAAATATGGGATGCTATGCATGGGAATGAAGAGAGGAAAGAATGAGAGGAAGAATGCTTAGGAAATGGGAGATGAGGGAAATGAATAAGGGATGTTTGAAATAGGGAATGAGTAGGGCATTTATACTTGATGTAGATGGTGGAGTTTACTAAAACTAGGGATTGGAATCCCTCAATTTTCTCCATTTCTTGGCCATACATATTTTATGGAAGAAGATGGATGATGGTTCCTTTATTTGAGCCTAGAATCATGCTAAATTTAGGCATGGGTTGGACGGTTTCAAGGGCAATCTTTGTGTGCTAATTTCTAATGATTCTCCAAATGTAGGGACCTCAAAATAATTGTATGAAAAGTTGATTCTTGGTTTTCCAATTTCCTTTGCCAAGTTTGGGCCTCTCTTCTACTGGGTAGGACGCTTCATGACGTACTGAACTTGTTAGACTTGTCCATCATGTACCGTCCTTTTTTTTCTGGGTCATAGTAACATCTTGATGACCTATTTAACACGGTTTTTTCATCCAATATAGGAATAAATAGCTCATGTTCATGCAACATTATAATAGGCTCTTTATCAAATCAACGTCATGGTCCCCTTACATAATAAAATATAACACATTAATATATAACATGAAATAATAGAATTTATGCACCAGAATAATACAATTAAGCCTATATTTGCATTTTTTTTCCTAAATTCATGCCCATCATCTGAATACAAATAAAATTCACTTAATTAATTAAAAATACTTGGGATTAGTATTATTTTTAAGTTAAAGGGTGGTAAAAACTTCTATAGAAAATCTATACAGTTTTGAGTTTACACGCCCTTAAACTAAACCCATTGCTTGTCCCGAGTAATGTTTCATGTAAAGCACAACTTTTGCTAAGGAAAATTTTACAATAAGTTTAAGTAGAATTAATCTTTGCACAAAATCATGTATCAACAAAATCATACTCACAAACTCTTTTTTATTGATAAGTTGCTCATATGCAAACATTGTTTCAAAATTTCATTATAACTGCGGAAAAATGCTAGCGTAAGTCATATAGTGCATGTTTTTCAACATCATACATAACATGCACGACCAATGTTTCCTTATCGATCAAACAAAGCAATCACAAGGTCTAATTTAATGGTCCTCATATGTTGTACTTTGCAATTGCTCTCCACTAATGTAATGGCATAATCATCCAAATCAATAGGTCTTTCGTAAGGGTGTAATAGGGCTAGGCTTAAGGTAGGAATGAAAAAAATGAACTTTTAGGTTTAATAATCTTAACCCTAACTTTGCCTTGGATTTTTGAGCTACACTCTTCCTACTAATAGGTTCTTTACCCCCAAAACATAATTCTGAAGCATATGCCCAATATTTCTCAATACTTTGAGTATTTATTTTGCTCTTTTTGCTTGATATTTGAATAAAGCTATTTTTTATTAAAACATACAAAGAACATGTATATCTTTTTGAATTTTTCCTGATCTTTGCTCACCAAGACAAGTATAGTTAAGATAAGTGCAAAAATAAGATAAAATTTAAAAAGATGGTAACATAGCTTATGATGTAGGAAAACAACAACAAAATAGGCTTTAAGGCTCAAATTAAGGTTTCAAGGGTCAAATACATATGGTAGGCTCGAAAGGCTCAAACGATCTAAAAAAAATGTACTTAAATCATGTTTAGATTCTTATGCCTACTAGGATTTCACCTTAAGAAAGTTACTAAGTCATTTCTAAGAATTTAAACCTTTATACATGTCTATTTCTAAGGGATTTTTATTTCCATGGCAAAAGGGTATATAAGATCTAAGAACATACAAGCATTTCAGAACTCAAGATAACATAAAAAAAACTCAAATAAAATTAGAAACCATACTTGAATTTGAGCTAACTTATGAAGAAAATATTTCCCTAAACATCATTTTATTTCATCATACTTATGTGAAAAGATTGAAACATACTTGAAATTTTTAAAAATTTATGCAATAATTGTCTTACCCCATTTTAGAAAGAAGTAATATCCTCATTATAAAAACAAAATAATGAATGAAAACTATGAAAAAATAGAACGTTGGTAATGACAATGTATCGCAAACAAAAAAGAGAAAAAAAATAAAGAACATAGATTTTTACATGGAAACCTTTTGGGAAAAAACCACGGGCAGAGAAGATGATAATTCACTATGTCGAATTCAAATGATTACAAGAAGAGTAGACTATGTCTATTTATAGGCTTGTAAAACCATATTCTAATAGAAGGGGAAGGGGTGTAGTAAGATTGATACAGCTTATTCTAATCAATATCAAATAAGTGGAGTTTAATAAGGTTTAAAAAATCTTATTCTAAAATAAATTAAAAAAAGTGTAGTTCTATATGGGTTTTACTTTTATTTTATTTTACCACTGTATTTTATTTAAATAAGTATTCGAGTCACTCAATTACAACAATCTCCACCTTGACACGAATTCTCAATGAACAAGTTCTTCATCACGAACTCTCAACAAACAAGTTCTCCACCTCTTCCATAAAATCCCTTAAGGGTTTAACTTCAACAATGAACACAAATCAAGTCTAAGGAATACTCAAACTTGGTTATAGGAAGTGACTTAGTCATCATATCTGTAGGATATTCATGAGTACTAATTTTGATCACAACAATATCACCATGAGCAATAATATCATGAACAAAATGATACCAAACATCAATGTGTTTTGTTCTCTCATGAAACATTTGATCTTTTGTAAGGAAGATGACACTCTGACTGTTACAAAATACTGTACTGATTTGAAGGTCTTCATTGAGTTCACTAAACAGTCCCTTCAACCAAATGGCTTCTTTACAAGCCTTAGTAATCGCCATGTATTCAACTTCAGTGGTAAACAAAGCGGCTATAGTTTATAAAGTGGCTTTCCAACTAATTGCACAACCTCCGATTGTAAAGACATAACCTGTGGGAGATCTTCTTTTATCAAGGTCTCTAGAAAAATCAACAACAACAAACCCAATGACTCCATCTCTAGTTCTTCCAAGCTGTAAGCAAACATCAGTAGTACCTCGTAAGTATTTTAAAATCCACTGAACTTCTTTCCAGTATTCTTTACTGGGATTCGCCATATATCTGCTAACTGCACTGCCTGCATATGATAAACCTAGACGTGAACAAACCATAGCATACATAAGAGATCCCACTACACTAGATATGGAACACGTGACATGTTCTCAATCTTATTATCTGGTTATGGAGACAAAACTGATGAAAGTCTGAAATGGGCTACTAACAGAGTACAACAGGTTTAGCACTGTTCATATTGAACTTGCAAAAAACTTTTTCAATGTACCCCTTTTGACTTAGGTACAATTTACTTGATTTTCTATCTCTAATAATTTTCATACCAAGTCTCTTCTTTATTGATCCCAAATATTTCATCTAAAATTCTTCACTTAGTTGGGCTTTAACCTTTCTCATCTTTCATTTATCTTTTGCTGCTATCAACATGTCATCAACATAAAGGAATAGATACACAAAAAAACCATCACTGTTTTTCTTAAAGTAAACACAACTGTCAAGATACTTCTTTGAAATCATGAGAAGTCATAAAGGAATCAAATGTTTTGTACCACTGTCTTAGTGACTGTTTCAAACAGTAAAGGGACTTTTTCCGCAAGCAAACATAGTCCTCTTTTTTAAAGACTATAAAACCCTCTAGTTGTTGCATGTAAATATCCTCCTCAATTTCTACATGCAAAATTGTAGTTTTTACATCTAATTGCTCAAGCTCCAAATCATGCATGGCCACAATACCAAGCAAAGCTCGAATCAAACTATACTTCATAACTGAAGAGAACATCTGTGAAGTCCACTCCTAGAATTTGACCATAACTCTTTGTAACAAGCCTTGCTTTATATTTTGATTCTTCAACTCTTGGAGTCTTTTTTTTCTTTTTAAATAGCCATTTACTACGAACAACTGTTTTATCTTTTAGAAGTTTCATAAGATCTCATGTTCTAATCTTGTGGAGTGATTCCATCTGCTCTTGCATAGTAACTATGCACTTCTCTGAGTCTTCACACCTAACCGCCTCAGAATAATTAGATGGCTGTTGGTTTGTATCTATATCTTCAACCACATTTAAAGTATAAGAAACTAGATCAGCCTCAATATCCTTCTTTAGAGGTTTAATTTCTCTTCTAGTTCTATCTTTGACGATAAAGTATTATGGTGAAGCATCAACTCTATTCTGAATTTCTGTACTGGCTTAAGGAGTCGACTCTGTTGTAGATTCTAGATTAATCTGATGCTCCATCTGCTTTTGATGTTCTTTATTGGAAGAGTTTATAAGAGATAAGTTAGGTAGTATAGCATTTTCATAAAAAACATCTCTACTAATCACAACTTTTCTATTTTTAGGACACCATAACTTATACCCTTTTACGCCAGCTTTTTAACCAAGAAAAACATATTTAATGTATCTCAATTCTAATTTTCCATTATCAACATGAGCATAGACAAGACGCCCAAAAATATTTAAATTAGAATAATCAGCAGCATTACCAGACCATACCTCTTGTGAAGTCTTTTTCTCAATGGTAATGGATGGAGATAGGTTGATAAAAAAAATGCAGTAGAGGCTGCTTTGGCCTAAAACGACTTCGGTAAGTTAGCATTCGACAACATACATCAAACTCTCTCCATGATCATTCTGTTCATTGGTTCTGCAATGTCGTTTCATTGTGGAGTATGACGAACTGTCAAGTCTCTCACGATCTCTTCTGACTTGCATAGTTCATTAAACTCATCAGAACAGAACTTTAAGCCATTGTCTGTGTAGAGGTGTTTTATTTATTTTCCCATCTATTTTTCAATCATAGTTTTCCAAGACTAAAATGTGGAAAGCACATCACTTTTCTACTTCAGGAAGAATGCCTAAACTTTTCTAGAAAAATCATAAATAAAAGTTAGCATACAATTAGCTCCACCTCTTGAAGGCACCCTGGATGGCCCATACAGATCAAAATGAATATACTCCAATGTTCCCTT
Organism: Gossypium arboreum; assembly: GCF_025698485.1. Classification (NCBI taxonomy): domain Eukaryota; kingdom Viridiplantae; phylum Streptophyta; class Magnoliopsida; order Malvales; family Malvaceae; genus Gossypium; species Gossypium arboreum. The sequence continues at coordinate 60,825,603 of NC_069075.1, read as the reverse complement.
TATGTTATGGATTTCTCTGGTGAATCAAACTCTCTTTTGTTTTCAAAAAACGTAGTGCTCACAGAACTTCAGTTTGCAAATTTCTTGCCTATCAAAAAGTCTTCTTTTGCTCAATTTTGTCATGTCATTCTCACTCATATGCCCTAGGCGCATATGCCAAAGTCTAGTAACATCATTATTTAAGAAGGAAGAGGAAATGAAAACTGCATCACCAGTAATAGTAGAAACTTGCAAAACATATAACTTGGTAGTCTTTCTCTACCCGTTCATCACAATGAGGGAACCTTTGGTAATCTTTAAAACCCACTTTCACCTGTGTATTTTTACCCGTTTGAATCAATAGTACTCAACAAAATCAAATTTCTCTTTAATTCTAGAACATGCCTCATGTCACTAAGTGTTCTAACAACTCCATCAAACATCTTAACTTTAATTGTTCCAACACCTATGATTTTACACGAAGCATTATTTCCTATCAAAACAACACTTTCAGACACTGTTTCGCAAGTTGTAAACCAATCCTGATTGGGACTCATGTGGAAGGTGTAGCCCGAATCAAGGATCCACTCCTCGCTCACTTTAGAATTATTGACAGAAGCGACTAGAAGTTCACTATTGCTGTAGACTTCTACAATTTTAGCTTCACTAGATTTTTCTGGTTGTTTTTCCTTTTGATTCGCAGCCTCCCTTTAGATCTTGTTCTGTAACTTATAGCACTCAGATTTAATGTGCCATTTCTTCTTGCAAAAGTTATAAGTTTTACCTCTGTTTGAAGACTTCGACCTACCCTTAGATTTACCACGAGGATTTTGTTCCTGTGTCCTTCCATTATCACCATTAGCATTTCGATCTTGTCTCCCACGAACAATGAGACCCTCTCCCTAAGAGTCAAGTTTAACCACAAGATGCTTCATCTTATCATACGAGGTCAAAAAATCATAAACCTCATCAACTGTGAGAGACTCGCTGCTATATAAAATCGTGTCTCTAAAGGTTGAATAAAATGGAGGCAACGAACAAAGTAGAATCAACCCTAGATCTTCCTTATCATACTGAACCTCCATGGCCTTCAAGTTTGAGAGAATTTCTTTAAACACTGTTAAGTGTTCATGCACTATTAAGTTTGAGCATAAAGACGCTGCTTCATATGCAACTTGCTGGTTAGAGTTTTCAGCAGACATATTTGTTCCAGCCTCTTGCATAATGCAGTGGCGGTGTAACACCCCGTACCCGAGACCGTTGCCGGAGTCGAACACGAGGTGTTAACGGACTTAATTCATTAATTAAACAGCTCAAACAATTCATTTTAAAATTTCCAGACAAGCTAGCTAACTGCATCACAGTCGCTTTAAAAATAATATCTCGAGTTACGAAACTCGAAATCCAATTCTGTAAATTTTTCCTAAAACTAGACTCATATATATATCTACTAATTTTTTTCTAGAATTTTTGGTTGGGCCAATTAGTACAGTTTATTAGTTAAAGTCTCCCCTGTTTCAAGGTTCAACTACTCTGATCTCTGTGTATTACGAATCAGATATCTCCCTGTACAGAGCTTCAATGACTATGCCGTTTATCTCTAATAAAACTAGACTCAATAAGGAATCTGTACATATAAAGCATGACTTCTAATTATCTTTGTAAAATTTATGGTGAATTTCTAAAGTCAGAACAAGGGATCCAGAAATCGCTCTGGCCCTGTTTCACAAAAATTTAAACATCTCATCAAATATAGCTCATATACCTGTTTCGCTTATTCCATATGAAAATAGACTCATCAAGCTTCGATTACATAACTTATTCATTATTTAATTCCATTTCTACTATTTTTAGTGATTTTTCAAACTCACGTCACTGCTGCTGTCTGAATCTATTTTATGGTAAATTTTACCTATTTCATGGTTTCCATGGATTAGCTAGCAATTTGACATACATAATACCAAATATGATCATGATTAGCCATTCCAATGGCTAATCATTACCAAGCATTTCTATTTCCATACCACTCAATAACCATATCATAAGACCATATATACAAAATGATTATAATGCTATACATGCCATACTCAAAATATACAAGCCATTATGCCAAGATGGCATACGGATAGTATAAGCGTGCCTCCGACCGCTTCCGATTTCGAGCTGGCTTGTCAACACTACAAGGAATGAAAAGGAGGAGTAAGCATAAATGCTTAGTAAGCTCACATGCAAATAGCAAGTAACATAACCATATAAGCAAACATAAAACATCATTTGCATAATCATCACCAAGACATTCATATCACCTTTTCATTTATCATCTTACCATATTGTTGTTATATCGAGTTTTCAACCCGAGGGTTAAGTACATACCTGTTCAAAGTATCCATTTCACAACACTTACCAATACGTCCCTTTCATCTTGAGTATTCCTCCATTTGAGTAGAACTTTACCCGTTGAACACATCGAATATAATTCGATACATGGATAACTTGCACATAAGTGCCACATATGTAGCCAAGCTACCATGTAACCCGCCCATAAGTGAACTCGGACTCAACTCAACGAGCTCGGGCGTTCGCATCCATAAGTGAACTCGGACTCAACTCAACGAGTTCGGATGCCTAGTTACATCTCACGAACTCGGACTCAACTCAACGAGTTCGGACATTCGCATCCATAAGTGAACTCGAACTCAACTCAACGAGTTCGGATGCTCAACCATCCTAGTGACATGTCACTTGTATCCTAATCTATTCCTAAGGTTCAAACGGGCTTTTCCTCGAACACTTATCCTTGCCGTCTTCCGTAGAATGCCAAATCAATACTCTGGTAACAATTATATTTAACAAGTAGTTCACATAATTTACATATTATTTGAAATTAACCACAAAGCATACATTTCATAATAAAATTCAGCATAACACATAATTAATATCAATAACTTAAAAATAACAATTATGCTACATTATTTACACATGAACTTACCTCGTATGCTAAAATGGCTATTTTACCATTTCGTCCCACAACTTGGTATTTTCCCCATTTTAGCCCGAATTTCAGTTTTCCTTGCTCTATCATTTAAAATATAGTCTAATTAGGACTCACATTATTCAAATTGACCCAAAATCATATTTTGGAAAAATTACAATTTTGCCCCTAAACTTTTGCATATTTACACTTTTGCCCCAAAGCTCGTAAATTAAAATTCAGCCTATTTTCTTATGTTTTATGACATGCTGATCATTTTCCCCTTCTATGGCAACATCAAATTCTCACTCTAACATGTACTTATGACTATTAGGTATTTTTACCGATTAAGCCCTTTTGCTTGTTTTCACTTAAAACCGAGTAGCACAAGTTGTCTAACATAATTTAAAACCTCATATTCTATCATAAAACACCAAAATACACAAATTTCACCTATGGGTATTTTTCCAAATATAAACCCTAGGTTAAATTATTGCTAGCATAAGCTAAATCGAGCTACTAGGGACTCCAAAACGTAAAAATCATTAAAAACGAGGCTAGAACGAACTTACAATCGAGCTTGGAAGCTTGAAAACCCTAGCCATGGTTTCTCCTTGCTATATTCGGCCATGGGGTTGAAGATGAGCAAAATTGGCTTTTAATTTTGTATTTTAATTCATTTTACCCTAAATGACCAAAATGCCCTTACTACTAAACTTTCCAAAATTCCATCCATGTCCAATTTTGTCCATAGACTTAGAAATTGGTAAAATTACTCTTTAAGGACCTCTAATTAATAATATAATTCAATTTTATGCAAAATACTTCTAGAACACAAGTTTTGCAATTTATTCAATTTAGTCCCAAATTTCAAATTAAGCACTTTATGCATAAAATTTCTTCACGAAATTTTCACACAATCATGCAATCATATCATAGACCTTAAAATAATCATAAAATAATTATTTATATCTCGGATTTTGTGGTCACGAAACCACTATTCGACTAGGCCCAAAATCGAGGATATTACAACTCTCCCCCTTCGTGGATTTTCATCCCAAAATCTTACCGTAAAAGTGGTCTTCACTTTTAATCTCATATTTGGTGTCAAGAACTTGCACTTAGACTGTACCTCCAATACATCTCTTCAATTTCTCATATGATCTAAAAGCTTACAGCCTCAACTCTCAACTGTTCTTAAATTTTCAACCCTTTTCAATTTCCCATGATATCATGACATAAAACCCGGATCTCAACTTGATTTAATGGAGACCGAATTCCAAGAAATCCAACAATCAAAGAGACACGAAATTCCATGAATCGATGAGTAGGAATTCATTCAATACGATGTGATTTATAGATCTCGCCAAACATTTAACAATAGGATACATCACATTTTCCTCTTTCCACCATAGAAATAATTCTGATATGGCCTCAAGAATAATCCTTCTCATTTCCATCCCAATATCAACATTGACAAGGATAATTTTGATAGATCCCAATGCTCGGCTTTAACCCCTTTAACAACTCCGATTTTATGTAACATCGGATGCTCTAAACTATCACATTACCTCACTGTCTTGAAACACATCACAATTCATACAACAATACATTACTTGAAAGTCGAAGTCTTTGCTCAATGTAGACTAGTCTAGTTCGACGCTTTGCTACCAATATTCTCATCTATCCGAACTCACAACATGTAATAAACTTTTAGCTTTCACAAGATGGAAACCTTATCATTCGTAGTGACTTAAACTAATATTCAACTCTTTCTAATAAATATAGACTTCTCGTTCAAACTATTTACTCTTTGATCTGTACAAAATGAAATTCTATTATCAAACTTGGGAAAAATAATCCGACATAATTGTCACATGAAATCTTTCAAATAAATAATTTACCATACCGACTAAAACTCGCGCTTTTATCACCTATGCCTTTATCGATGTCAAATCCTTACGAAATTAGAAAAATCCCAATACTAAAATCACCACATTACCAAGATCAAATTAGAAGTATAGTCATATTTGACATGATTATCACGAAATGAAGAACGATTAACATGAGTCATAATTGACAAATTATGGAACAAAGATAACAAGAAAACCGAATAAAGAAATCCAAGATAGAAAACCCGAATAAAGAAATCCGAATAAAGAGATCCGGATAAAGAAACCCAAGATACGATACTATGCCGAGAATCGAAAACCAAATTCATAGAGAAAATACGAGAATACCACGATAATTCTTTAAAGAAAGAAAGTCCAAAAGAAAACATCATTTAATCCCACTGAAATCAAATATAACAAGATCAATATATCTTCCCATACATATATATCGATGAAGCATCAAGTAGAAGAAAGCAGAATCATAATATCATATGAATTCTCTCATCAATTCTTATCGACGAAATGAAATAGAATACCCGATAAAATAGAGCAATATAAATTATAAACCAATCAGACTACCAATGCTTTCATCCAACACCAAATTAGAAGACATTCCCATATAACAAGAATTTCTTCAAGATCAATAGCCATAGAAATATTTACGAGAACGGGTGAACACATAGAACATCTCAAAAGAGATCGCTAAATCATGTCGGTCATAATCATCACACTCGGATAATTCACATTTGAAATATCATTTCCCAACTAGTTCTCGCCGTCACAAATTTCATATTAAATCATTCACTAAAGAATGTCAGTTGAATAAATTTCGATTTACACTTTTCTCGACCTTGCACTTGAGTAATTCGATTTACCAAAGAGAATTCCTTCTCTAACTGGGACAGTGCATAATTCCAATAATCTTTATATCAATCCGATACTTTCTGGCTCTGACTTTACTTATCAGCTCATTTTCAATCTCGGATCATACTTATAATTATTCTATCGCTGAACTCTTTGGGTTTTCAACAGGAAACTTATTCAATACAAATCTCATGAAATTCCATTATAAGTACCACTTTGGTAAGGGGGAGGGGTTGTAGGACCTCTGACTCGACTTTCTTATACATACACATATGACACAACTTCCATCATCATAGTAACATCATCAAAATCATGTCATTCATTCATGTTGGCTTACACCAATTTTCCTATTGTCCCATTTAGACAATATACTTATACATACATTCTATGTTTTCTAGACACTTTACTTATCCATTCATTTAATTAAATTAATTCATGCTCATGACATTATATAAGGCCAAACAAACATAAATATTTGCATCACAATCACAACTTTCATTTCGTGCATCATCATGTACATATCATTACAATCATACAATTCAGTCCAACAATTTAACATAGATAAGTTCATTTCATTATAATCCTTTATCTCATAAAAAAATTGTATATCATTAACATTCATCAACATTCAACGTCCAATCAAGACAAGGACATTTTCATTCGTATTATGATATTATGACCTTTATTCATACCTCTACTACTTTTTATTTATTCCGTTCATCTTATCAAGTAAGCCACATACACTACATCGTATGAGCATTAAGCAAATATGGATATTTATCACAACATGAACTTTCATCTCACATATTATCACATATGTATCATAAACTTTTATTCATACTTTTCTGAACCGAGACTTATCATAATCATAATTTTACTCAAATAGCTTCACATAACATTGAACAAGGTCGGCACAGCTCGGTTGGAGAGTACCCTGTCTAAATAAGACGGTACTTATACGCGTCGGAAGACATCACACTATCACAGATCAGTGGCATGTATAGCTAAACTTTTACACATGCTAGGTTAGTCCGAGAACCGACTAAACCTGCTCTGATACCACTAAATGTAACACCCCGTACCCGAGACCATTGCCGGAGTCGAACACGAGGTGTTAACGGACTTAATTCATTAATTAAACAGCTCATACAATTTATTTTAAAATTTCCAGACAAGCTAGCTAACTGCATCACAGTCGCTTTAAAAATAATATCTCGAGTTACGAAACTCGAAATCCAATTCCGTAAATTTTTCCTGAAACTAGACTCATATATATATCTACTAATTTTTTTCTAGAATTTTTGGTTGGGCCAATTAGTACAGTTTATTAGTTAAAGTCTCCCCTGTTTCAAGGTTCAACTACTCTGACCTCTGTGTATTACGAATCAGATATCTCCCTGTACAGAGCTTCAAAAACTATGCCGTTTATCTCTAATAAAACTAGACTCAATAAGGAATCTGTACATATAAATCATGACTTCTAATTATCTTTGTAAAATTTATGGTGAATTTCTAAAGTCAGAACAAGGGATCCAGAAATCGCTCTGGCCCTGTTTCACAAAAATTTAAACATCTCATCAAATATAGCTCATATACCTGTTTCGCTTATTCCATATGAAAATAGACTCATCAAGCTTCGATTACATAACTTATTCATTATTTAATTCCATTTCTACTATTTTAGTGATTTTTCAAACTCACATCACTGCTGCTGTCTGAATCTATTTTATGGTAAATTTTACCTATTTCATGGTTTCCATGGATTAGCTAGCAATTTGACATACATAATACCAAATATGATCATGATTAGCCATTCCAATGGCTAATCATTACCAAGCATTTCTATTTCCATACCACTCAATAACCATATCATAAGACCATATATACAAAATGATTATAATGCTATACATGCCATACTCAAAATATACAAGCCATTATGCCAAGATGGTATACGGATAGTGTAAGCGTGCCTCCGACCGCTTCCGATTTCCGAGCTGGCTTGTCAACACTACAAGGAATGAAAAGGAGGAGTAAGCATAAATGCTTAGTAAGCTCACATGCAAATAGCAAGTAACATAACCATATAAGCAAACATAAAACATCATTTGCATAATCATCACCAAGACATTCATATCACCTTTTCATTTATCATCTTACCATATTGTTGTTATATCGAGTTTTCAACCCGAGGGTTAAGTACATACCTGTTCAAAGTATCCATTTCACAACACTTACCAATACGTCCCTTTCATCTTGAGTATTCCTCCATTTGAGTAGAACTTTACCCGTTGAACACATCGAATATAATTGGATACATGGATAACTTGCACATAAGTGCCACATATGTAGCCAAGCTACCATGTAACCCGCCCATAAGTGAACTCGGACTCAACTCAACGAGCTCGGGCGTTCGCATCCATAAGTGAACTCGGACTCAACTCAACGAGTTCGGATGCCTAGTTACATCTCACGAACTCGGACTCAACTCAACGAGTTCGGACATTCGCATCCATAAGTGAACTCGAACTCAACTCAACGAGTTCGGATGCTCAACCATCCTAGTGACATGTCACTTGTATCCTAATCTATTCCTAAGGTGCAAACGGGCTTTTCCTCGAACACTTATCCTTGCCGTCTTCCGTAGAATGCCAAATCAATACTCATTAACAATTATATTTAACAAGTAGTTCACATAATTTACATATTATTTGAAATTAACCACAAAGCATACATTTCATAATAAAATTCAGCATAACACATAATTAATATCAATAACTTAAAATAACAATTATGCTACATTATTTACACATGAACTTACCTCGTATGCGAAAATGGCTATTTTTACCATTTCGTCCACAACTTGGTATTTTCCCCATTTTAGCCCGAATTTCAGTTTTCCTTGCTCTATCATTTAAAATATAGTCTAATTAGGACTCACATTATTCAAATTGACCCAAAATCATATTTTGGAAAAATTACAATTTTGCCCCTAAACTTTTGCATATTTACACTTTTGCCCCAAAGCTCGTAAATTAAAATTCAGCCTATTTTCTTATGTTTTATGACATGCTGATCATTTTCCCTTCTATGGCAACATCAAATTCTCACTCTAACATGTACTTATGACTATTAGGTATTTTTACCGATTAAGCCCTTTTGCTTGTTTTCACTTAAAACCGAGTAGCACAAGTTGTCTAACATAATTTAAAACCTCATATTCTATCATAAAACACCAAAATACACAAATTTCACCTATGGGTATTTTTCCAAATATAAACCCTAGGTTAAATTATTGCTAGCATAAGCTAAATCGAGCTACGGGACTCCAAAACGTAAAATCATTAAAAGCGAGGCTAGAACGAACTTACAATCGAGCTTGGAAGCTTGAAAACCCTAGCCATGGTTTCTCCTTGCTATATTCGGCCATGGGGTTGAAGATGAGCAAAATTGGCTTTTAATTTTGTATTTTAATTCATTTTACCCTAAATGACCAAAATGCCCTTACTACTAAACTTTCCAAAATTCCATCCATGTCCAATTTTGTCCATAGACTTAGAAATTGGTAAAATTACTCTTTAAGGACCTCTAATTAATAATATAATTCAATTTTATGCAAAATACTTCTAGAACACAAGTTTTGCAATTTATTCAATTTAGTCCCAAATTTCAAATTAAGCACTTTATGCATAAAATTTCTTCACGAAATTTTCACACAATCATGCAATCATATCATAGACCTTAAAATAATCATAAAATAATTATTTATATCTCGGATTTTGTGGTCACGAAACCACTATTCCGACTAGGCCCAAAATCAGGATATTACAGGCGGTCTTCTCCTTCATCACATCCTGCAAAATTTCGATAGACAAATGCAGATATAACTGTGTTAACGCCTTTCAATCTTTATGCCTCTTCTCTTCCTCTGTCAATATTGAAGGCATCTTATCTATCCCTAGCAGGACATCTTCTAAGTCCATCTGTGCAAGAACTACTTGCATCTTTATCACGCAAATCTGTTGTTGTGATCCAACAGTGAAATTTCATACTTCAAAGATGCCATTATCGTGATTGGGATGAACAACCCGAAAGCTCTTATACCAATTTGTGAAAAAGTAGAACATAGGTAATGACAATGTATCGCAAAGAAAAAAGAGAAAGAAAAATAAAGAACAGAGATTTTTACATGGAGACCCTTTCAGGAAAAAAACTATGGCAAAGGAGAAGATAATTCACTATGTCAAATTCAAATGCTTACAAGAAGAGTAAACTATATCTATTTATAGGCTTGTAAAACCATATTCTAATAGGAGTGTAGTAAGATTGAAACACTTTATTCTAATTAATATCAAATAGATGGAGTTTAATAAGGTTTCAAAAACCTTATTATAAAATAAAATAAAAGAAGTGTAGTTCTATATGGATTTTACTTTTATTTTATTTTACCATTGTATTTTATTTAAATAAGGATTCGGGTTAATTCTAACAAAAACTAAACACCAAGTAGGCTTGGCATTTAAGTACAATCATGTTCCGGAATCATTGAACTTCAAAGGGATCATTTTCTTCCTCTTAATGGTATATCTCTTACTTTCTTTAGTACCAAGTTCCTTCATTAATTTAAGTATCCGAAACCATCTTAATACAAATTTTGACATTCTCATAATTTACTTATACATCACAAGAAGTCGAAACACATGAATCCGTCTCTAAACTTGATTCATCTCAAAGTGACTGAAACAATTACCAAATATTTTCTCCTTGCAATTGTTCGCCTATTCAGGTGTTTAGAAGGCCCTTATTAGCATATCGGTTCATTTCGAGGATTTCGATCCAGTAAACGTGTTTAACTAAGTAATGAAATATATGCGCATACATAAAAAATATATATTGTGTTTTATGTGCTACTAAAAAAGTTTAGTTCTGATGATTAATGAGAAACCAAAATCTCTACTAACTTTAAAATTCGGCTGGTAAACATAGAAATGATGATAAAAAAAGTGCTTGTCATAACACTGCTCCATTCTTCTAATAAAATTTCAACTCTGACGACGCAGACATTCTTTTCCTGCCGTCATACTTGCATACATTCCTTTCACATTCTTTTTTCGTTTTGGTATTATTATCTACCAAACAATTGCAAAAATACCTAACATTAGATACGGGTTCAAGGCCATGACATGACTTGTTATTCAGAACTATTAGTTTCCTTAAATATATGTTTACCTATTTCTTTTCCGTCCCTTTTCCCTGTTCCATTTACAAAATGTATAATAATAGAATATAATATAATATAAAACGTATAAAAACATGATTTATTAGCCACATACAAGTTAGTTTATGAGACAAGGTGGCCAGTAACCTCCTGGTAGGAATACTGTTTTATATGTGTCATTATCAGTATGTTCAATATTTCTTAAAATATATATTTATAATTCTTTTAGCGTAAATGGTAAACTTCGGAATCCAACTAATTTCGTAATAATATATATTAGATATACGTAAAATCACACCTAGTTACATACATAAAAAATATGTTTATGTGAAAATATAAATTTTAAATTATTATTTAGTTTCAATAACTTATTTTAGCGATTATATTTTACTTTTAAAGTAAAAATAAAAATGTCAAACTACTCAACTTGTGAAATTAATCCATGCACCTTAATTTTAGTAGATGTGTAGTCCTCAATATAAAAATCCTATCAATTAGTGAAAATTTTGAGTTGTTATTATTATAATATATAAAAGTGATGCATTAATTTTTTGAATTATAGGTTTAATGTATTTAATACAGTAATTCATCACTCTTTCTTTTTTCTATTATATTTTATATAAAGATCTTATGAAACATCTTAGATTATTGTTATATTTTATTTGAAAATTTTAACAACCGTCTTTATTTCAATAATAATAAAATGCTTATTATGGTATTGTCATCAATTGTAAGTTGATGTCGAGTTGACATATGATACCAACTCAATTAATAATATTATTAACATATACAATTGATAGATATAATAAATTATATATGTTTAAAAAAAGGTATAAAACACATTAAAATAAAGTTTTAGTTAAGTCATAAATTTAAAGTTTTACTATTCTAATTGATACACGTTCAAATCCTATCATATGCATATTTTTATTGGTTTTAGTTCCAACGAAAAACTAACATACCCTCAAATAATATCATTTATTTTAACTAAAGAAGGACATTTTCTTAATTTTCTTAATTATATTGGTGACCGGTTGATTTGTGACAAAATCTTAGTCAGGAACTTAATAATAGTAAGTACAAATACCAAAATTTGATGAGAGAAAATATTTTATCTTAAAAGTTAATTCTTTTAAGTTCACCTAAGAATTATTATGGTGTAGTGGTAAATAATTTATTTATAAATCTATTAAGCAAGGGTTCAATCTTTAAACATGTTAATTTTAGTTCTTTATATTATTCATTTTCTAACTAACTTGGTAGTCGATAACTCATGATACCAGCTTAGTCAGAGGGTTTAGTAATAGTATAAAAGTATATATATAACGATTGAGGTAATAAAGTGTGCATAATAAAATTATCAAGATAAATGTTTAGTTGAGTGGTAAATCAAATGATTTATTAATGTAATCGGTGTGTATTTGAATCCCAATATACGTATATTTTCAATGGTTTTTGAGTGGAAAGACTACAATACCCTTGAACAATTTTCTTATTTAAATTAGAAAAGAGTATTTCTGTAATTTTCTAAGCAAGATGATGCCTGATTGACTTGTTACACCAATTAAATTAAAATTTTAAATAATAGTATAAATATATTAATATTGAAACAAGTTTATAAATCTCAATCCAACCATTAACCCATTAACTTAGGCTAATAAATAAATAAAATTGGGCAGTAGTCTCACTTGGGCTCCCAATTTTAAAACTAATTTGGAGCTTCATAAAGAGCTTGGTTTAATGAAATTTATTTGGGTTTTGAAAATGTGGGCTTCTAATTTGGTCTTAGCCCATATTCTAATTTCCAATTATACAGTTAAATAGACAACGATTTAATCTTAAAATCAAAATAGTCACATTCAGAAAACAAGAATTAATAGCCCATAAATCCATTTGAGACTCAAAACTGAATCATAGGCCCTGGACAAAATCAAGTGACTGTAGTAGGTAATCTAAATGTCTATAGTCTAATGAATCGAAAATGAGCACATCGATTCAAGGACTATTGTGTCGTTTATCAAGTCCAATTAAAAAGATACATTGTTTTGGGTATCAAAGTAAATGACTCCTAAAAAGATAAAGATATAAGTGTGATTGTATGGATTAGCAATTCATTGGCCAAGACCCAAGTTGAATTTATCATAGATCTATTTATGGATTTATTCACTTGTGACGTTCATAAGATGACATACCTCAATCCTGAGTAAGTGAATGATTATGTGTGCATGACTTGTACACTTTGATGTATTGACAGCCTGAATTCAATTGGTAATAGAATCAAAAGCTGCTACGTTGGGTATATGTGTAACATCCCGATTTTGTGCCTAGTCGAAACAGTGGTTTCGGGACCATAAATTCGATAAGGAAAATTTTTATTTTTATTATATTTTTATGGTCTACAATTTCACGAAATGATTTCCTAAAAATTTCGTTAAAAAATTTTGACGTTTGGGCACTCAATTTAATCAAAAGGATTAAATCATAAAAAGTGCAAAAGTTAAGTTCTACATGCTAAAGGTGTCCAATTGTTATGAAATTTTAAATTGGAGGTCCTTATATGGTAATTATACCATTGGTTAAGTTGGTGGACAAAAATGGAATGGTTAGGCATGTTTCCAAAGTTTTTTCATTAAGGGCATTTTGGTCATTTAATTATACAAAATTAAAAGCCAATTTTTGTCCATCTTCAACCTCTTGGCTGAAACTTGCATGGAGAAACCATGGCTAGGGTTTTTCAAGCTTCTAAGCTCGATTGTAACAAGATCTATCTATTTCTACCATTAATTTGAGCTAGGGTTCATGTTTAAAAATTGACCCATGTGTGACATGCATGCATTTTGATGTATAATGGTAGAAAATGAGTGTTGGGTGTTAAATAAATGACTTTTACTAAGCAATTTTCTATGAAAATGTCCGAAAGGACCATTTTGTAAAAGTTGTAAAAGTGGTATAAAAGGGTGTTTTGATGAGAATTGTAGTTTTCTATAGTTTTGAAAATGGTTCATCTAGGCCTATAGAGTGAGAAAATTGAATAAAAATTACTTTACGAGCCTAGGGGAAAAAGTGTAATTTTGACAAAGTTTAGGGGCAAAAATATAATTTTGCAAAAATATGGTTTTTGGATCATATTAAATAATGTGACTAATAATTAGACTAAATGTGATATTATAGATTAAGGAAAACGAGGATTGGACCTAGATCGGGTGAAAAATGGAAAATCGACGGTTAGGTTCCTTTTTGCTATTTTGTTCTCGAGGTAAGTTCATATAGTAATAATAATGGAATATCATGCTTGAATTGTAATTATCTATTATTATGGCATAAAATTTATGATTTAATATATTAGAAGAATTTATGGATGATAAATATGATGTGGAAAATGTGATGAATGTTAAATTACTATTACATGATTTAATATATTAAATGATTTAATATATTCGATGAAGAACGTTTCCAATACTTTCCTACCCCTAACACGAGCAAAGGATGAGTCCAAGAGATCTAAAGGTGTTCGCCTTTCAACCTCTTAAAGTATGGTGACCTCGGCTTTTCAACAAACAAGGGAGGAAGAAAAATGGAAACTCGATGATGAGAGGAAGCAAATGTTGACAAGGCTAACATAGTTGGGGAATTCGGCTTTAACCGAAAGATGAGTAAAAGTAAAAGAGATCGGCACAAGGGGGAAAACAAAAGTTGTGGTTTCGAATTTTGTGAGTGATCGGCTAAGGTGATTGAATGGAAGAGGTTTTTTCTTTATGATTGGTGAAGCAAAGAAGATGGGAAGGTGATGATAAAAGAAAGGAGAGGAATGGGTTAATGGCCTCGGCTTGAAGAAATAAGAGAGAAAGAGAATGAAAAAAGAGAAAAATGAATCATAAAGGCCAAAAATAAATGGCACTTATTTGCTATGGCTGAATGAGTGCATTTCGGCATAAAAATTCTTCCTAAATTCCAATTCCATGAATTGCTCCTTGATTCTTGGCCAACTCAATGTTTGAATTTCATTCAAACTCCTAACCGATCTGTAACACCCCGTACCCGAGTCCGTTACCGGAATCGAACACAAGGTGCACACAAACTTAGTTTAACTATCTTCACAGTCCATTTAGAAATTTCCAGACAAGCTGGTTACTGCGTCAGTGTCGCCTTAAAAATCATATCTTGAGTTTAAAAGCTCGAAAATTTGTTTCATAATTTTTCCCTGAAACTAGACTCATATTTCCATCTACATATTTTTTTCTAGAATTTTTGGTCAAGCCAATTAGTACATTTTATTAGTTAAAGTCTCCCCTGTTGCAGGGATCGACTACACTGACCTTCATACGTTACGAATTGGATATCTCCCTGTACAGGGCTTCAATACTGATGCTGTTTGTTTCTATAGAAACTAGACTCAGAGAGGAATCTATAAATATCTGGCATGACTCATAATTATCTCTGGTTAATTTACAATGAATTTCTAAAGTCGGAACAGGGGATCCAGAAACTGTTCTGGCCCTGTTTCACGAGAACTTTAATATCTCTTAACATATAATTCATATGACCGTTTCGTTTCTTCCATATGAAAGTAGATTCATCAAGGTTAATTTACATAATTTATTAACTATTTAATTCCATTCCTACAATATTTAGTGATTTTTCAAATTCACACCACTGCTGCTGTCAGCATCTGTTTTTCAGGTAAACCTTACCTATTTCGTGGTTTCTATGGACCAACTAGAGTTTTGTCATACATAGGTCCACATATAATCATTTTTAGCCATTCCAATGGCTGATCATTTGCTCACACTTCCATTCAGTCCGTAGTCACATCATAAAACCATACATATATACATAAGCACAAATGGTCTAATGCCATACTCCACTTTTACGAGCCATTTTCGCATGGTCGTACACACATACATCACAAAAGTACTTAAAACGCAACAAAAGGGTAGTCCTATACATGCCATTTCAAAGCTCAACCAAAATTGTACCAAAAGGGGGCTTTGATAGTGTGGATGACTTCGACTTCGTTGATCCCGAATCCGATAGCTAACGAGCGAAACCTATAAAACAGAGAGCCAAAGCAACGGGGTAAGCATTTTAATGCTTAGTAAGTCTCAAGCAATGGAATCAGCTTTGACTAACGTATTACATTCACATGGCTAAATGAATCACTTTATTAATACACATTCCCATAATCATACTTATTTCACATTACCGACCCTTATGTTCATACACAAAAGAACAACTTAGCCAAAGGCCTAGCTCGTTTATCAACTGGCGCATACGTGCTTGTAAGGACTCAACTAATTCAAGCACATACAAACATACCTCATTGCTGGAATTTTCACAAGTGTATAAACTGAAATTTTTACAGCAAGATTGCTCACTTCGAATCACGTGCCTTGAGATTTAACCGGATATAGCGACTCGCTCGATTGTCTTGGGACCTAGCCCTGTTATAGTGATTCACACGATTGCCTTCGTCTTAACCCGGATTTGGTAACTTGCACAAATGCCTTCGGTCTTAGCCGGATATAACAACTTCATACGAATGCCTTCGGGTCTTAGCCCGGATATAACTACTAGCATAATTGCCTTCGGGACTTAGCCCGGATATCATTCCAATGTTCATTTACACATATATCAATAATCAAGACACATCCATAATTCATTTTCGTTACTAAGGCTCTAACACAAAATATTTATCAAACCTTTACAATTTCGGCTCAATAGCCACACACACAAGGAGCATGATTTCAATATAATTCAAGTAGGGTCATTACTCGAAGACTTACCTTGGATGTTGTCGAGCGATTTTGACGGCTACTCGACTACTTTTTCCTTCCCTTTATCGGATTTAGCTCCCCTTTGCTCTTGAGCTTAATTTGACAAATAAATCGATTTAATCATTTGAGCATCGAAAGAGGAATTCAAGGTACTTAGTCAATATATATACTCATTAGGCATCAAAGTCGCATATGTACGAAATCATGAATCGAACTCAACACATTAGTTAATAATCCTCTTAGCCGAATTTTCTAAGCCAAGAATAGGCATCAATATGCTTGCCTCTAACCGAATGCATGCACACCAATTTCCCCTCATGTGGCCGAATATACATGTCCATGTTGAGGCCAATTATACACTTAATACCACACAAAAACAGCATACATTTTACTACTAACGCATTACATATCGTAGCTCAATACACCTCTCTCATTTACTTCATAACTGAAACATCATCACAAGCAAATATACACTTGAAATAGTATATATGTCATACCAATACATCATGTGCAAACATATATTCATGTAGGTGTAAAGGCTGAATTCTCAAGTGGCTTATATCCAAATATACACACATATCCAAAGCTTAAATCTTACTTACCATGCAACATGCATGAATCATACTTATGGATATACCATGGCCGAATACCACAACACCATAATTTTGGTCATGATTAAACAAAGAACTTAGTATCTCCTTCAAAAATGCTAAAAGAAAATCTAAGAGTCCTCAATCCCCCATCACATGTTTCATTATCAAGCTTGATATTTAGCATGCAATGGCATTAACACCATATTCACTTTGGCGAATTTAATTCCCGTGACATAGCAAAGATTTGAACCATGGGCTAACAAGAACATCAAGCTAGCAACTAAAACATGCATGAATCTCATGGCACAACCTCAAACATACCTTAATCTTGATGCAAGTATAGCCAACCTCTTCCTAATCCTCTTCCAAACCAAACATGAAGCAAAATTCCTTCCTTCCTCTAGTATTTTCGGTCAAGGGAGAAAAATGGATGAACAAATTTTTTTTCTTCTCTTTCCTCAATACACGGCAAGGGGTTTCACTCACACACACACATTTTTTTCTTTCTTTATCACCCATACTTATTTGTTTATTGTTTCTCCCTAATGCACCAACAAAACATGTTTCATGACATGTTTAGCCCATACACCCTTGTCATGGTCGGCCATTAGCTAATAAATGGGGAAGTTGACATGCAAACCCTCATTTTACATGCATGATCAACTAGTCATTACACATTTCCCCCTCATACTTTTAAAGTTTACTACTAGGTCCTTTCTAGTGAAATTCACATTTATAACTCTAAATTAAAGCATCAAAAATGTCACACATGAGTTAACACATATTATAGGCATCAAAATAAATATCAAATTATTTTTATGCCTCGGTTTTGTGGTCCCGAAACCACATTCTGACTAGGGTCGTTTTAAGGCTGTCACAACTCTCCCCCACTTAAGAAATTTTCGTCCCCGAAAATCTTACCGGTAAATAGGTTTGGGTAACGCTCTTTCATAGAGCTCTCGGGTTCCCAAGTAGCTTCTTCCATCCCGTGTTTGAGCCATAACACTTTTACTAACGGAACCCTGTTGTTTCGCAACTCCTTCACTTCACGAGCTAGGATACGAATCGGTTCTTCTTCATAACTCATATTGGATTGAATTTCAACCTCTGATGGACTAATTACGTGCGATGGATCAGATCTATAGCGCCGAAGCATCGAAACATGAAAGACGTCGTGAATCTTTTCAAGTTCAGGGGGCAAAATCAAACGATACGCAACTGGACCGACTCGTTCGGATATCTCATATGGCCCGATGAACCTCGGGCTCAATTTTCCTTTATGGCCAAATCTCAGTATCTTTTTCCAAGGCGAAACTTTAAGAAACACTTTATCTCCCACTTGATACTCAATGTCTTTTCGTTTCAGATCCGCGCACGACTTCTGACGATCAGAGGCTATCTTCAGATTTTCACGGATTACTTTTACTTTCTGTTCAGCATCTTTAATCAAATCCACTCCAAAAATTTTGTTCTCACCGAGCTCGGTCTAAAACAATGGTGTACGGCATCTACGCCCGTACAAGGCCTCGTAAGGCGCCATCTTAATACTTGATTGAAAACTATTGTTGTGTTTAATTCAATCAAAGGTAAGTACTGTTCCCATGAACCACTCGAACTCGAGGATGCAACATCTCAACATATCCTCAAGTATCTCGAATTATCCGCTCGGATTGACCATCGGTTTGGGGGTGAAAGGCGGTGCTGAAATGCAACTTAGTACCCAAAGCTTCTTGCAATTTCTTCCAAAATCGCGAGGTGAATCTCGGATCTCTATCCGACACAACAAGATGTCGGTACCCGTGTAATCTCACAATCGAGAAACGATAATTCAGTTAGTTTATCCAATGAAAATCCGTGCGCACGAGGATAAAGTGAGCCTACTTAGTCGGTCTATCAACAACAACCCAAATCGCATCCTTCTTACTTGCTGACAATGGCAGTCCGGACACAAAGTCCATTGTGACTCGATCCCATTTCCACTCGGGTATCGTAATCGGTGAAGTAATCCGAAAGCACTTGATGTTCCGCTTTCACTTGTTGACATATTAAACATCTCAAACAAAGTCGGAGATGTCTCGTTTCATACCATGCCACCAAAACCGACGTTTCAAATCGTTGTACATCTTCGTACTCCCGGGTGGATTGCCATTCGGCTACAATGGGCTTCATTCGAATTATCGAAATAAGTTCAATTCTTTGGAACACAGACGACTTCGAACCTCAAACAATCGTCATCATCAATTTGAAACTCCAATTCCTTGTTCGGATCACACTCACTGTTTCGCAAGCAACTCATCATCATCTTTACGAGCTTCACGAATTTGATGAGTCAACAATGGTTTGGCCTTTAATTCGCTACTAACACATTGTCGGGTAGGATAGACAAGTGTACATTCATCGTCAGAAAAGCAAACAAAGATTTCGGCTTAAGGCGTCCGCAACCACATTAGCCTTTCCCGGTGATAATCAATGACGAGCTCATAATCTTTTAACAACTCAAGCCAACGTCTTTGTCGCAGATTTAAGTCTCTTTGAGTCATCAAATATTTGAGACTTTTTGATCCGAACACATGGCACTTCTCACCAAATAAGTAATGTCACCATATCTTTAAGGCGAATACGATGGCAGCCAATTCGAGATCATGGGTCGGATAATTTTTCTCATGTGGCTTTAATTGTCTCGACGCGTAGGCCACAACTCGACCTTCTTGATCAATACGCAACCTAACCCAAGTAGGGAGGCGTCACTATAAATGACAAACTCTTTGCCAGATTCGGGCTGCACTAAAACTGGAGCTTCTGTCAAATGAGTTTTCAATTGATCGAAACTTTTCTGACACTTTTCCGTCCATTCAAACTTGACATCCTTCTGAAGTAGTTTCGTCATGGGTGTGGCTATCATCGAGAATCCTTTTACAAACCGTCGGTAATGTAACCAAGTCCCAAAAAGCTCGAACCTCAAGAATATTTCATGGAGGTTTCCGATTAAGTATGGTTGTAATTTTGCTCGGTCGACTCGAATACCCGATCGAGATACCACATGACCCAAAAAGCTAACCTCTCTAACCGTAACCCGCACTTGTCAACTTAGCATATAACCGCTTATCCCGTAAAATTTGCAACACCAATCTCGGTGCTCGCATGTTCGGTCTCATCTCTTGAATCGACCAAGATGTCGTCAATGAACACAACTACGAACCGATCCAAATATGGTCTGAAGATCCGATTCATCAAATCCATAAATACCGCAGGGGCATTAGTGAGCCCAAACGGCATCACTAAGAACTCGTAGTGACCATATCTCGTTCTGAAGGTAGTTTTGGGTATGTCCGAATCTCGGATTCGCAACTGATAATAGCCCGATCTCAAATCTATTTTTGAGAACACTGAGGCTCCCTTCAGTTGATCGAACAAATCATCGATACGCGGTAACGGATACTTGTTCTTTATTGTCACTTTATTAAGCTGACGATAGTCGATGCACAACCTCATGGTTCCGTCCTTCTTTTTCACAAACAACACTGGTGCACCCCAAGGTGAAAAACTCGGGCGAGCAAAGCCTCTATCCACCAACTCTTGCAACTGAGCTTTCAACTCCTTTAATTCCGTTGGTGCCATACGATACGGAGCTATCAAAATCGGTGTGGTCCCAGGTACAAGCTCAATGCCAAACTCTATCTCCGAGCAGTGGCAAACCCGGTAATTCTTCGGAAAAACATCCGGTATTCAC
Organism: Gossypium arboreum; assembly: GCF_025698485.1. NCBI lineage: Eukaryota > Viridiplantae > Streptophyta > Magnoliopsida > Malvales > Malvaceae > Gossypium > Gossypium arboreum. The sequence goes on along the minus strand of NC_069075.1, from coordinate 60,804,585 downwards.
AAACCACCGCACAGATTCGGTTTTATTTCTAACTCCTTATCATCAAGTACATACGCAAGGTATGCTTCGCACCCTTTCTTACATACTTCTGGGCCAACATTGATGACATCACAGCTGGCAACCCCTTCAAGTCTGTAGGTTCAACTCGAATCGTCTCGTTATTTGCGCACCTCAAATCAATAGTCTTGCTTTTGCAATTCACAACCGCATCATGCGCGGTCAACCAATCTAACCCAAGAATAGCATCAAATTCATCGAGCGGCAAAAGCATCAAGTCTGCACGGAAAACAAGAACCTCGAATTACTAGGGACATTTCTTACACACTTTGTCGACCAAAGACGTAACGACCCAAAGGATTTGACACCGAATTACGAACTCGAGAGACTCAATAGGTAAAGTCTTCTTGGATGCTAAGGTTTCGCATATATAAGAATGAGTAGAACCAGGGTCAATCAAAGCAATCACATTAGTATCAAAGAGAGTGAAAGTACCGGTAATAACATCTGGCGAGGAAGCATCCTCACGTGCGCGTATAGCATAAGCCCTAGCAGGAGTGCGAGCCTCGGATCTGGTTGTAACATCTCTAGATCCTCTCTGACCACCACTAGCATTGCCCGTATTTCCAGATGGTCTACCTCGGCGGTGGTAGCACCCGGTTTCCCACTCGATTTGTATTCTGCTCGGACAACCTCGGGCAATCTTTAATAAAGTGGTCGACCGATCCGCACTTGTAACAGAGCGGTCACGGAACCTCAGACTTCGAATGCCATTTGCCACAATGTCGACACTCCGCTCGTCTCGACGTTCATTCCCAACACCGGCATCAAGTGCCTCGTGTACCCATTGTGGGGTCGATCACGATCTCGTCTAAAAAGGCCGGCGCCTCTAGACCGCCCACATCATCTCTAAATTTCTTGATGCATGTTGAAGAGACTTTCTCGAGGATCTTTTTCAAACTCTCCAGTTCCCACATCAACTTTTTGTTTTTCTTTTCTAAGCTCTTCGACTTTACAAGCTCGCTCAACAAGTACTACTGAACTCTCGTATTTCAAGAATGCCAACGAACATTTTATGTCTTCATTCAGCCCATCCTCGAAGCGTTTACACATGACGACCTCGGACGAAACACATTCCCGGCGTATCTACTAAGTCTAACAAATTTTCGCTCGTAAGAATGGCGACATAGAACCTTGCTTAAGCTCAAGAAATTCCTTCCGCTTTTGATCAACAAATCTCGATCGATATACTTTTTCCAAACTCGGTTTGGAAAACTCCCAATTACTTGCTCTCGGGGCAACAGAAGTCGAGTGCTCCACCAATAGTAGGCGAAATCACGTAGCAAGGAGATAGCACACTTTAGGCATTCATCGGGTGCACAAGATAGCTCATCGAGTACCCGGATAGTGTTGTCCAACCAAAATTCAGCTTGCTCGGCATCGTCGCTATCCGTAGCTTTAAATTCAGTAGCCCCATGTTTTCGGATTCTATCAACTGGGGCTTATTCGACCTATTTGGTCGATTCATGGGAGGCATTGTAGGTCTTGGTTGTGTTTGTTGAGAATGGAGGTTGTGGAACAGTAGTATTAGTTCGAATGTATTGGTTGAACCAATCATTCATCACGCTATAAAAGGCTTGCCTAGCCTCATCATTCGGATTGCTAGCAACAGTTGAGAGTCATTGGAGCTGTCCCTTGTCTGAGCAGCGCCACACTCTCCACATCATCAGCTATCGCTCGGTTGGGATCGGGATCCATTACTATAAATAAACACAATTTCAAAAGTCAGAAATCACCACACTATCAAATAATCACAGAAAATGGCATGTATAGCTAGACCCAAACACATTACGGTAATCCTAGAACCGACTAAACCGTAGCTCTGATACCAATAAAATTGTAACACCCCGTACCCGAGTCCGTTACCGGAATCGAACACAAGGTGCACACAAACTTAGTTTAACTATCTTCACAGTCCATTTAGAAATTTCCAGATAAGCTGGTTACTACATCAGTGTCGCCTTAAAAATCATATCTTGAGTTTCAAAGCTCTAAAATTTGTTTCGTAATTTTTCCCTGAAACTAGACTCATATTTCCATCTACAGATTTTTTTGTAGAATTTTTGGTCGAGCCAATTAGTACAGTTTATTAGTTAAAATATCCCCTGTTGCAGGGATTGACTACACTGACCTTCGTGCGTTACGAATTGGATATCTCCCTGTACAGGGCTTCAATACTGATGCCGTTTGTTTCTATAGAAACTAGACTCAGAGAGGAATCTATACATATATGGCATCACTCCTAATTATCTCTGGTTAATTTACAATGAATTTCTAAAGTCGGAACAGGGGATCCAGAAACCGTTCTGGCCCTGTTTCACGAGAACTTTAATATCTCTTAACATATAATTCATATGACCGTTTCGTTTCTTCCATATGAAAGTAGATTCATCAAGGTTCATTTACATAATTTATTCACTATTTAATTCCATTCCAAAAATTTTCAGTGATTTTTCAAATCCACACCACTGCTGCTGTCAGCATCTGTTTTTCAGGTAAACCTTACCTATTTCGTGGTTTCTATGGACCAACTAGAGTTTTGTCATACATAGGTCCACATATAATCATTTTTAGCCATTCCAATGGCTGATCATTTGCTCACACTTCCATTCAGTCCGTAGTCACATCATAAAACCATACATATATACATAAGCACAAATGGTCTAATGCCATACTCCACTTTTACGAGCCATTTTCGCATGGTCGTACACACATACATCACAAAAGTACTTAAAACGCAACAAAAGGGTAGTCCTATACATGCCATTTCAAAGCTCAACCAAAATTGTACCAAAAGGGGGCTTTGATTGTGTGGATGACTTCGACTTTGTTGATCCCGAATCTGATAGCTAACGAGCGAAACCTATAAAACAGAGAGCCAAAGCAACGGGGTAAGCATTTTAATGCTTAGTAAGTCTCAAGCAATGGAATCAGCTTTGACTAACGTATTACATTCACATGGCTAAATGAATCACTTTATTAATACACATTCCCATAATCATACTTATTTCACATTACTGACCCTTATGTTCATACACAAAGAACAACTTAGCCAAAGGTGGTAGCTCGTTATCAACTGAAAGCATACTTACTTGTAAGGACTCAACTAATTCAAGCACATACAAACATACCTCATTGCTGGAATTTTCACAAGTGTATAAACTGAAATTTTTACAGCAAGATTGCTCACTTCGAATCACGTACCTTGAGTTTAACCGGATATAGCGACTCGCTCGATTGTCTTGGGACCTAGCCGGTTATAGTGATTCGCACGATTGCCATCGGTCTTAACCCGGTTTGGTAACTTGCACAAATGCCTTGGTCTTAGCCGGATATAACAACTTCACGAATGCCTTGGTCTTAGCCGGATATAATTACTAGCATAATTGCCTTGGGACTTAGCCCGGATATCATTCCAATGTTCATTTACACATATATCAATAATTAAGACACATCCATAATTCATTTTCGTTACTAAGGCTCTAACACAAAATATTTATCAAACCTTTACAATTTCGGCTCAATAGCCACACACACAAGGAGCATGATTTCAATATAATTCAAGTAGGGTCATTACTCAAAGACTTACCTTGGATGTTGTCAAGCGATTTCGACGGCTACTCGACTACTTTTTCCTTCCCTTTATCGGATTTAGCTCCCCTTTGCTCTTGAGCTTAATTTGACAAATAAATCGATTTAATCATTTGAGCATCGAAGAGGAATTCAAGGTACTTAGTCAATATATATACTCATTAGGCATCAAAGTCGCATATGTACGAAATCATGAATCGAACTCAACACATTAGTTAATATTCCTCTTAGCCGAATTTTCTAAGCCAAGAATAGGCATCAATATGCTTGCCTCTAACCGAATGCATGCACACCAATTTCCCTCATGTGGCCGAATATACATGTCCATGTTGAGGCCAATTATACACTTAATACCACACAAAACAGCATACATTTTACTACTAACGCATTACATATCGTAGCTCAATACACCTCTCTCATTTACTTCATAACCAAACATCATCACAAGCAAATATACACTTGAAATAGTATATATGTCATACCAATACATCATGTGCAAACATATATTCATGTAGGTGCAAGGGCCAAATTCTCAAGTGGCTTATATCCAAATATACACACATATCCAAAGCTTAAATCTTACTTACCATGCAACATGCATGAATCATACTTATGGATATACCATGGCGAATACCACAACACCATAATTTTGGTCATGATTAAACAAAGAACTTAGTATCTCCTTAAAAATGCTAAAAGAAAATCTAAGAGTCCTCAATCCCCATCACATGTTTCATTATCAAGCTTGATATTTAGCATGCAATGGCATTAACACCATATTCACTTTGGTCGAATTTCATTCCCGTGACATAGCAAAGATTTGAACCATGGGCTAACAAGAACATCAAGCTAGCAACTAAAAACATGCATGAATCTCATGGCACAACCTCAAACATACCTTAATCTTGATGCAAGTATAGCCAACCTCTTCCTAATCCTCTTCCAAACCAAACATGAAGCAAAATTCCGTCTTCCTCTAGTATTTTCGGTCAAGGGAGAAAAAATGGATGAACAAAATTTTTTTTTCTTCTCTTTTCCTCAATACACGGCAAGGGGGTTTCACTCACACACACACATTTTTTTTTCTTTCTTTATCACCCATACTTATTTGTTTATTGTTTCTCCCTAATGCACCAACAAAACATGTTTCATGACATGTTTAGCCCATACACCCTTGTCATGGCCGGCCATTAGCTAATAAATGGGGAAGTTGACATGCAAACCCCTCATTTTTGCATGCATGATCAACTAGTCATTACACATTTCCCCCTCATACTTTTAAAGTTTACTACTAGGTCCTTTCTAGTGAAATTCACATTTATACCTCTAAATTAAAGCATCAAAAATGTCACACATGAGTTAACACATATTATAGGCATCAAAATAAATATCAAATTATTTTTATGCCTCGGTTTTGTGGTCCCGAAACCACATTCCGACTAGGGTCGTTTTAAGGCTGTCACACGATCAGCAGCATCCTTATCCATATCCTTGCACCGCTTCAGCATGCTGCCCAGAGTCTTGATCAAACCCCAACTCCTTCCCCACGCGTGCAGCAAAATCCCAAGCCTTCTGTGCGCGAGGTGAGGCTCGAATCCCAGACCTCCATCCGCCCTTGCGCCTTCACCCGTGCTGCTGGCCACTGCACCACGCTTCTTTCTTTACTAATATAGGGCACAGTTAATCTTAATCTATTCCTGCTGAAGCCTCGGTTACTTGTGAAATAAAAAGGAAATTTCTCCTACTATACATCTTGAACCTGCGACCTGCTAACCACACATACGCTGCTTGCCACTGCACCGAAGTTCCTTTCATGACATAATCCCCTCACAATTAATTTATAACCCCTTACTTGCTTTAGTTCTGGCCCGCTTTAAAAATAAAATAGAATTTGCCCACGCAAGGACTCGAACCTGCGCCCTCTCCGCTTGCCCAACACGCTACTGCCACTGCGCCATGGTGCTTCTTGTGCTGGATTATGCTCGTAACTTTTCTTAACACCTATTCCAACCGCAACCTGAATATTAAAAAAAACAACCATTTTGCGCGCACCGTGCCTTGAACCCAAGAACCTCCCATGCCCTCCTAGCGTGCTTAGCCACTTGGCCAGGTGCTTGTTTGTGCTAAAACTCAGTCCAAATTATTAATAAGGCCTACTGCCCAGATTCCCTTAAGAGGCAAAATTTAATAATTTTGCTAAAGCTATGGGCCGAGCCCCAAACTTTCCCCACACCATAAACCCTTCGCAATTTATTTAATTACTAAACTAAACATACGAAATAATAAAATAATAATAATAACATCCAAATTATTCGGGCCGTCTTCTACTCGAACCCAGACTCAAGGCCCAATACTTCTAGGCCCAAAAATCGGGGCGCTACAAAATATCTCTTTTCATAGCTGACTACCAATACAATTTCATCAAATCGTTATACATTTTTGTACTACCTGGATGAACTAATAAACAACCACTGTGTGACTCGTGTAAAATTTTCTAAATAAGTTCATCGTTTTTTGGTACACATACTCTATCTCAAAACATCAAACAATCATCTGAACCGACCCGAAAGTCTGTATCACTACCTAATTCACACTGAGCTCTTTTAGCTTGCAATTCACTATCATTTTTCTAAGCTTCACAAATTTGTTGAATAAATATCAGTCTAGCTCTCAACTCAGCCAAAATTGAACCATCATTAGAGAAGGTAAATCTCGTATTCGTAGCTCTCAAAGCAAACAAGGACTTTCTGCTCAAAGCATCTGCGACTACATTCGCCTTTCCTGGATGATAGTCAATCACTAGTTCAAAATCCTTTAGTAACTAGAGTCATCTCTGTTGTTGCAAGTTCAAATCTTTCTGAATCATTAAGTATTTTAAACTCTTATGGTCAGTAAAGATATGTCATTTCTCACCTTACAAATGATGACGCCAAATTTTGAAAGCAAAAATGATGGCAGCAAATTCCAAATCATGCATCGAATAATTCTTCTCATGCGGCTTCAACTGTCTCAAGACATAAGCTACGACTTTGCCCTCTTGCATCAACACACAACCCAAACCATTCAATGAAGCGTCGCTATAAATTACAAATTCTTTTCTCGATCCAGGTTGTACTAAAATCGGTGCCTCAATCAGTAATGCTTTCAATTTCTCAAAACTTTGCTGACATTTTTCTGACCACTCAAATTTAACATCCTTTTTCAACAATTTGGTAATAGGAGTAGCAGTCATAAAAAATCCTTTGACAAAACGTCGGTAGTAATCAGCTAAACCCAAAAAGCTTCTAACTTCAGATACATTCCTTGGCGGTTTCCACTCAACAATTGTTGAAATCTTACTTGAATCAACACGAATACCATCGCTTGAAATGATATGTCCCAAAAATCTGACTTCTTAGAGCCAAAACTCATTTTTATTAAATTTAGCAAACAATTTCTTATCTCTCAAGGTCTGCAATATAATTCTTAAACGCCCATCATGCTCGGATTTGTCTCGAGAATAAATTAGAATATCATCGATGAACACAACCACAAAGTTATCTAAATGCGGTCGAAAATTTTGATTTAATCAAATCCATAAATACGACAGGAGCATTAGTTAAACCAAAAGGCATAACAAGAAATTCTAATGCCCATACCCTGTCCTGAAAGCAGTCTTCGGCACGTCCGACTCTTTAACTCTCAACTGATAGTAGCTAGATCTCAAATCAATATTTGAGAATACCGTTGCTCCTTACAAATGATCTGTAACACCCCTATAGCCCATGTCCGTCGTCGGGGTGGGTTATGAAGAGTTACTGATCCAAAATTTAATATTTTAAAAACATACACAATAAAAATAAAATAAAAATATACAACGCCAAACTCAGTTAAAGATCGAAATTCAAACTTGTATCGACATTCAAAGGTAGCCATATATACATGGCTTATATATAAATACATCTCAAAATATCATTCGCTTAAGTCTATTCCATACATGCCATACTAGCTCTAAAATATAGTAGTACCCCAAAATGATAGATAGTGTGACAAGTAGCTGACGATTCCCTTTCCGAGCAGGTAACTGGAATCAACAATCTATAAAACAGAGAACGTAACAAACGAAGTAAGCTTTCAAAGCTTAGTAAGTTTTAAGCATCACAAATAATTAAAACTTATCGAAAATCAAAACATTCATTTAAGCAGACTTATTCTCAATTCAAATTGCTTCATGGCCGAATAGACATAAACATAAACATAGATTCTCAGCACATATTTTTCTTTTATTGAAAGTTCATGCGATGCATTTAAATCAAATAATCTCATATAATAACAACATTTGACCGAATAGGTCATTGTTTTACTCGTAGATATAACAATCATTCACACTTAAGTATCATTCTTTGATACTAATAATTCACAAAATCATTAACTGAATGTACTTGAGTACATAAAGAAATTTTAACATATAATTCATATACAAATATACCATGATCGATTAAATCATTCTCACATTCGCAAATATAACCATCAATCATATTTATATATATATTATTCTTTGATGCTAATGATTCACTTCGAAATCAATTCACCGATGAGTAAGTAATACGTACCTGAACATATTAAATGTATAGTACTTACTCGATGATGGTTTACTGCGAACATTCAATATCATAATCTTACTTAACTTACCGGCATTAAGCACATCGGTCTTAGGACTTGAAACCAATTACGGCACAAGCCTGCGGGAATTTAAACCGGGTATAATACCAGCTCGAAGCCTGCGGGACTTTAGCCCGGACATATTTCCAGCACGTAGCGTGCGGACCTTAAGTCCGGATATAATTCCAGCACATAGCCTGCAGACCCTAAGTCGTCCGGATATAATTCCAGCACATAGCCTGCGAACCCTAAGTCCGGATATAATTCCAGCACATAGCCTGCGGACCCTAAGTCCGGATAAACATCAAATATCATGCATATTTAATCATATATTAACACAACTTATTCAACATATCACATTAGTAGTCATTTGCTACGTTTGGATATAAGCTCCATATGAATACCATCATTTACATTTCGATTCGAAAGTCATACATAAATATCACATATCCATTTCACCATTCAAGCTTAACACATAGTGACCATTCGACTATAACTCATATACATAAATTATTTATCACACAACTTAATTCAAGTAGAACTGAAAGGTCACAATTCATCTAATATACACATATTAAGGCATCATCAATTATATACTAAAGGTGACTACTCAAAACTTACCTCGAATATTTTCGAACAGTCTCGGATCGGCTATTCAACTACTTTCTCTTTTCCCTTGTCCAACCTTGGTTCTCTATGCTCTTGAGCTTATATTCACATTTTTAAACTAGTCATTGTTCGACTATTCAAGCATTACTTTCAGAATATAATATATATATATATATATACGACTTTCACACATATAGATCATAGTAAGTTTATAAGAAAACATTAAGCAACTCGTTGACAAATTTTTATTAATAATTACCACATAATCACAAATTCACAATAAGCTGTCTTCCTGAGCAACAGTCACTAAATTATTTATAATTGGAGCTACGAAACTCCAAATCAATTGCCGTAAAATTTCTCTGAAAATAGACTCATATATCTTTTATCCATAGAGTTTTCAGAATTTTTAGCTTGGCCAATCAATACCAGATTTTTCTTAAAGTTTCCCTGTTTGGTGTTTGACTAATCGACCACTCTTCACTACTGAATCAAATTTCTCATTGTACGAAATTCAAAATATGTCCTCATTTTTAATTTCACATACAAATGACAAAATTAGACCATGAAACTTTCACATATGCATGTAGACATATAATAAGCATAGAATATAACAATTAATTATTTTTATGACTCGGTTTTGTGGTCCCGAAACCACTTCCCGACTAGGGTCAAATTAGGGCTGTCACAACTCTCCCCCACTTAAGGAATTTTCGTCCCCAAAAATCTAACCAGTAAATAGATTTGGGTATCGTTCTTTCGTAGAGTTCTCGGGTTCCCAAGTAGCTTCTTCGATCCCGTGCTTGAGCCATAACACCTTTACTAACGGAACCTTTTTGTTTCGCAACTCTTTCACCTCGCGAGCTAGGATACGAATCGGTTCTTCTTCATAACTCAAATCAGATTGTATTTCAACCTTAGATGGATTAATTATGTGTGATGGATCGAATCTATAACGTCGAAGCATCGAGACATAACAAACGTTGTGAATCTTTTCAAGTTCAGGGGGCAAAATTAATCTGTATGCGACTGGCCAAATTCGTTCGGATATTTCATACGGCCCGATGAACCTTGGACTCAATTTGCCCTTACGGTTAAATCTGAGCACCTTTTTTCAAGGTGAAACTTTAAGAAATACTTTGTCTCCAACCTGATACTCAATGTCTTTTCGTTTTAAATCCATATACGACTTCTGACGATCTGAAGATGTGTCCAGACTTTCACGAATCACTTTTACTTTCTGTTCAGTATCTTTAATTAAATCAACCTCGAAAATTTTACTTTCACTGAGCTCGGTCTAAAACAACGGTGTACGGCATTTACGACCGTACAAAGCTTCGTAAGGTGCCATCTTAATGCTTGATTGAAAACTATTGTTGTAAGCGAATTCAGTCAAAGGCAAATACCGTTCTCATTAACCACTAAACTCAAGGATGCAACATCTCAACATATCCTCGAGTATCTAAATTATCCGCTCGGATTGACCATCGGTCTGGGGATGAAAAGCGGTGCTAAAATGTAACTTGGTACCTAGTGCTTCTTGCAATTTCTTCCAAAATTGCGATGTGAATCTCGGATCTCTATCTGATACAATAGAAGTAGGTACCCCGTGTAACCTTACAATCTGAGAAACATACAGTTCGGCTAACTTGTCAAGTGAATAGTTCGTACGTACGGGAATAAAATGAGCCGACTTTATCAATCTATCAATAACAACCAAGATCGCATCTTTCTTGCTTGGTGACAATTTCAACCCAGATACAAAATCCATTGTGACTCGACCCATTTCCATTCGGGTATCATAATCGGCTGAAGTAATCCTAAAGGCACTTGATGTTCCGCTTTCACTTGTTGACATATCAAACACTTCGAGACAAAGTCAGAAATGTCTCGTTTCATACCGTGCCACCAATCTCGACACTTGGATCGTCGACACTTTCGTACTACCCGGTGAACCGACATTCGTTTGCTATGAGCCTTGCTCAAAATCATCGAAATAAGTTCCGAATTTCTTGGAACACACAATCGACTTCTGAACCTCAAACAATCATTGTTGTCAATTTGAAACTCTAAATCCACATTCGAAACACCTTCAGCTGATCAAATAAATCATCAATACGCGGTAACGGATATTTGTTCTTTATTGTCACTTTATTTAATTGACGGTAGTCGATGTACATTCTCATAGTTATGTCTTTTTTTTTTATACAAACAATACTGGTGCACCCCTTTCTCGCATACTTTTGAGCCAACATCGAGGATAATATTGCTGGCAATCCGTCCAAATTAGTAGACTCAACTCAGATTATCTCATCATTTGCACATCTCAAATCAATAGTTTTTCATTTGCAATTCACAACTGCATCATGTATAGTCAACCAATCTATACCGAGAATAACATCAAATTCATCAAATGGTAAAAGCATCAAATCGGCCGAAAAATAGGAACCTCAAATTATCAGGGGACATTTCCTGCACACTTTGTCAACTAGCACATATCGACCCAAGGGATTCGACACTCGAATCACGAACTCAGTATACTCAATAAGTAGAGTCTTACTGGATGCTAAAATCTCACATACATATGAATGAGTAGAGCCAGGGTCAATCAATGCAATAACATCAGTATTAAAAAGAGTGAAAGTACCAATAACAACATCAGGCGAAAAAGCATCCTCGCATGCGCATATAGCACAAGCTCTAGCAGGAGTATGAGCCTCAGATCTGGTCGTAACATCTCTAGACCCTCTCTGACCGCCACTAGCATTTCCCGTATTCCTAGGTGGTCTACCTCGAGCTATAGCAGTACTCGATTTTCCACTCTAATTCACATTTCATTCTGACAACCTCGGGCAGTCTTTGATGAAGTGGTCGAATGATCCGCATCTATAACATGAGTGATCATGAAATCTACAACTCCCTGAATGCCATTTTCCACAAAACTTGCACTTGGTCCTATCCCGACGATCATTTCCAACACTGGCAACTGATGTGGCTCGCATACTCATAGGAGGTCGATCACGGTCTCGTCTGAAAAAGCCCGAAGTGTTCTTAGATCGGCCAAATCATCTCGAAATTTCTTCGATGATTGCTGAAAAGGCTTTCTCGAAGATCTTTTACGAAACTCTCCAGCTCCAACATCAGCTTTCCTTTTTTCCTTACTAAGCTCCTCGGCTTTGCAATCTCGCTCGACAAGTACTACGAACTCTCTGATTTAAAGAATGCCAAGAAACATTTTAATATCTTCATTTAGCCCGTCCTCGAAGCGTTTACACATAATAGCCTCAGACGAAACACATTCCTGAGCATATCTACTAAGTTTGACAAACTTTCATTCATAATCGATAACTGTCATAAAACCCTATTTGAGCTCAAGAAATTCCTTTTGTTTCTGATCAATAAATCTTTGACTGATATATTTCTTTCAAAATTCGGTTTGAAAGAAATCCCAAGTAACCTGTTCTCTCGGCACCACTGAAACTAAAGTATTCCACCAATAGTAGGAAAAATCACGTAACAGTGATATAGTACATTTTAAGCACTCATCGGGTGTGCACGATAATTCATCAAACACACGAATGGTATTATCGAGCCAAAACTCAACCTGCTCAGTAGCTTTGAACTCAGTAGCCCCGTGCTTTCAAATTCTATCAACCGGGGGTTTGCTCAACCTCAACGGGCCAACAATAGGAGTTACCACAGGTGTAGGGGTTGTATTAGTCGGGGGTGGGGGTTCTGTAACAGCTAGATTAGTTCGAATATATTGGGTAAACCAATCGTTCATCATAGCATAGAAGGCTTGTTTAGCCTCATCATTTTGATTGCTAGCATTCGGTTGAAAGCCTATCGGTGCTGTCCCTATCGCGGGAGCAGGTGCTACGCTCTCAACATCATCAGCTACTGCTCGATCGGGATCGGAATCCATTACTATACGAAAAACACGTTTTAATTGTCAGAAATCATCACACTATCATTTTAACACTTTATGGCATGTATAGCTAGACTCACACACGCTACGTTAGTCCTAGAATCGACTAAACTGTAGCTCTGATACCAATAAAATTGTAACACCCCTATAACCCGTGTCCGTCGCCGAGGTGGGTTATGAAGAGCTACTGATCCAAAATTTAATATTTTAAAAACATACACAATAAAAACAAAATAAAAATATACATCGCCAAACTCAGTTAAAGATCGAAATTCAAACTTGTATCGACATTCAAAGGTAGCCATATTCACATGGCTTATATATAAGTACATCTCAAAATATCATTCGCTTAAGTCTATTCCATACATGCCATACTAGCTCCAAAATATAGTAGTACCCCAAAATGATAGATAGTGTGACGAGTAGCTGACGATTCCCTTTCCAAGTAGGTAACTGGAATCAACAATCTATAAAACAGAGAACGTAACAAACGAAGTAAGCTTTCAAAGCTTAGTAAGTTTTAAGCATCACAAATAATTAAAACTTATCGAAAATCAAAACATTCATTTAAACAGACTTATTCTCAATTCAAATTGCTTCATGGTCGAATACACATAAACATAAACATAGATTCTCAGCACATATTTTTCTTTTACTAAAAGTTCATGCGATGCATTTAAATCTTATAATCTCATATAATAACAATATTTGACCGAATAGGTCATTATTTTACTCGTAGATATAACAATCATTCACACTTAAGTATCATTCTTTGATACTAATAATTCACAAAATCATTGACTGAATGTACATGAGTACATAAAGAAATTTTAACATATAATTCATATACAAATATACCATGATCGATTAAATCATTCTCATATTCACAAATATAACAACCAATCATATTTATATATATATTCTTCTTTGATGCTAATGGTTTACATCGAAATCAATTCACCGATGAGTAAGTAATATGTACTGAACATATTAAATGTATAGTACTTACTCGACGATGGTTTACTGCGAAGATTCAATATCGTAATCTTACTTAACTTACTGGCATTACGCCTGTCAGGTCTTAGGACTTGAAACCAATTACCAGTACAAGCCTGCAGGAATTTAAACCAGGTATAATACCATCTCGAAGCCTGCGGGACTTTAGCCTAAACATATTTCCAGCACGTAGCCTGCGGAGCTTAAGTCCGGATATAATTCCAGCACATAGCCTGCGGACCCTAAGTCCGGATATAATTCCAACACATAGCCTGCACCCTAAGTCCGAATATAATTCCAGCACATAGCCTGCGGACCCTAAGTCCAGATACACATCAAATATCATGCATATTTAATCATATATTAACACAACTTATTCAACATATCACATTAGTAGTCATTTGCTATGTTCGGATATAAGCTCCACATGAATACCATCATTTACATTTCAATTCGAAAGTCATACATAAATATCACATATCCATTTCACCATTCAAGCTTAACACATAGTGACCATTCGACTATAACTCATATAAGTAAATTATTTATCACACAACTTAATTCAAGTAGAACCGAAAGGTCACAATTCATCTAATATACACATATCAAGGCATCATTAATTATATACTAAAGGTGACTACTCAAAACTTACCTCAAATATTTTCGAATAGTCTCGGATCGGCTATTCAACTACTTTCTCTTTTCCCTTGTCCAACCTTGGTTCTCTATGCTCTTGAGCTTAAATTCAACAATTTTAAACTAGTCATTGTTCGACTATTCAAGCATTACTTTCAGAATATAATATATATATATATATACGACTTTCACACATATAGATCATAGTAAGTTTATAAGAAAACATTAAGCAACTCGTTGACAAATTTTTATTAATAATTACCACATAATCACAAATTCACAATAAGCTGTCTTCCTGAGCAACAGTCACTAAATTATTTATAATTGGAGCTACGAAACTCCAAATCAATTGCCGTAAAATTTCTCTGAAAATAGACTCATATATCTTTTATCCATAGAGTTTTCAGAATTTTTAGCTTGGCCAATCAATACCAGATTTTTCTTAAAGTTTCCCCTGTTTCAGTGTTTGACTAATCTGACCACTCTTCACTACGAATCAAATTTCTCATTGTACAGAATTCAAAATATGTCCTCATTTTTTAATTTCACATACAAATGACAAAATTAGACCATGAAACTTTCACATATGCATGTAGACATATAATAAGCATAGAATATAACAATTAATTATTTTTATGACTCGGTTTTGTGGTCCCGAAACCACTTCCCGACTAGGGTCAAATTAGGGCTGTCACAACTCTCCCCCACTTAAGGAATTTTCGTCCCCAAAAATCTAACCAGTAAATAGATTTGGGTATCGTTCTTTCGTAGAGTTCTCGGGTTCCCAAGTAGCTTCTTCGATCCCGTGCTTGAGCCATAACACCTTTACTAACGGAACCTTTTGTTTCGCAACTCTTTCACCTCATGAGCTAGGATACGAATCGGTTCTTCTTCATAACTCAAATCAGTTGTATTTCAACCTTAGATGGATTAATTATGTGTGATGGATCGAATCTATAACGTCGAAGCATCGAGACATAACAAACGTTGTGAATCTTTTCAAGTTCGAGGGCAAAATTAATCAGATGCGATCGCCAAATTCGTTCGGATATTTCATACGGCCCGATGAACCTTGGACTCAATTTGCCCTTACGGTTAAATCTGAGCACCTTTTTTCAAGGTGAAACTTTAAGAAATACTTTGTCTCCAACCTGATACTCAATGTCTTTTCGTTTTAAATCCATATCGACTTCGACGATCGAAGATGTGTCCGGACTTTCACGAATCACTTTTACTTTCTGTTCAGTATCTTTAATTAAATCAACCTCGAAAATTTTACTTTCACTGAGCTCGGTCTAAAACAACGGTGTACGGCATTTACGACCGTACAAAGCTTCGTAAGGTGCCATCTTAATGCTTGATTGAAAACTATTGTTGTGTTTAATTGGTCAAAGGCAAATACCGTTCTCATTAACCACTAAACTCAAGGATGCAACATCTCAACATATCCTCGAGTATCTAAATTATCCGCTCGGATTGACCATCGGTCTGGGGATGAAAAGCGGTGCTAAAATGTAACTTGGTACCTAGTGCTTCTTGCAATTTCTTCCAAAATTGCGATGTGAATCTCGGATCTCTATCGATACAATAGAAGTAGGTACCCGTGTAACCTTACAACTGAGAAACATACTGATTCGGCTAACTTGTCAAGTGAATAGTTAAATGCGTGCACGGAATAAAATGAGCCGACTTTATCAATCTATCAATAACAACCAAGATCGCATCTTTCTTGCTTGGTGACAATTTCAACCCAGATACAAAATCCATTGTGACTCGACCCATTTCCATTCGGGTATCATAATCGGCTGAAGTAATCCTAAAGGCACTTGATGTTCCGCTTTCACTTGTTGACATATCAAACACTTCGAGACAAAGTCAGAAATGTCTCGTTTCATACCGTGCCACCAATACTGACACTTCAGATCGTCAGACACTTTCGTACTACCCGGGTGAACTGACATTCGGCTGCTATGAGCCTTGCTCAAAATCATCGAAATAAGTTCCGAATTTCTTGGAACACACAATCGACTTCTGAACCTCAAACAATCATTGTTGTCAATTTGAAACTCTAAATCCACATTCGAAACACCTTCAGCTGATCAAACAAATCATCAATACGCGGTAACGGATATTTGTTCTTTATTGTCACTTTATTTAATTGACGGTAGTCGATGTACATTCTCATAGTTATGTCTTTTTTTTTTATACAAACAATACTGGTGCACCCCTTTCTCGCATACTTTTGAGCCAACATCGAGGATAATATTGCTGGCAATCCGTCCAAATTAGTAGACTCAACTCAGATTATCTCATCATTTGCACATCTCAAATCAATAGTTTTTCATTTGCAATTCACAACTGCATCATGTACAGTCAACCAATCTATACCGAGAATAACATCAAATTCATCAAATGGTAAAAGCATCAAATCGGCCGAAAAATAGGAACCTCAAATTATCAGGGGACATTTCCTGCACACTTTGTCAACTAGCACATATCGACCCAAGGGATTCGACACTCGAATCACGAACTCAGTATACTCAATAAGTAGAGTCTTACTGGATGCTAAAATCTCACATACATATGAATGAGTAGAGCCAGGGTCAATCAATGCAATAACATCAGTATTAAAAAGAGTGAAAGTACCAATAACAACATCAGGCGAAAAAGCATCCTCGCATGCGCATATAGCACAAGCTCTAGCAGGAGTATGAGCCTCAGATCTGGTCGTAACATCTCTAGACCCTCTCTGACCGCCACTAGCATTTCCCGTATTCCTAGGTGGTCTACCTCGAGCTATAGTAGTACTCGATTTTCCACTCTAATTCACATTTCATTCTGACAACCTCGGGCAGTCTTTGATGAAGTGGTCGAATGATCCGCATCTATAACATGAGTGATCATGAAATCTACAACTCCCTGAATGCCATTTTCCACAAAACTTGCACTTGGTCCTATCCCGACGATCATTTCCAACACTGGCAACTGATGTGGCTCGCATACTCATAGGAGGTCGATCACGGTCTCGTCTGAAAAAGCCCGAAGTGTTCTTAGATCGGCCAAATCATCTCGAAATTTCTTCGATGATTGCTGAAAAGGCTTTCTCGAAGATCTTTTACGAAACTCTCCAGCTCCAACATCAGCTTTCCTTTTTTCCTTACTAAGCTCCTCGGCTTTGCAATCTCGCTCGACAAGTACTACGAACTCTCTGATTTAAAGAATGCCAAGAAACATTTTAATATCTTCATTTAGCCCGTCCTCGAAGCGTTTACACATAATAGCCTCAGACGAAACACATTCCTGAGCATATCTACTAAGTTTGACAAACTTTCATTCATAATCGATAACTGTCATAAAACCCTATTTGAGCTCAAGAAATTCCTTTTGTTTCTGATCAATAAATCTTTGACTGATATATTTCTTTCAAAATTCGGTTTGAAAGAAATCCCAAGTAACCTGTTCTCTCGGCACCACTGAAACTAAAGTATTCCACCAATAGTAGGAAAAATCACGTAACAGTGATATAGTACATTTTAAGCACTCATCGGGTGTGCACGATAATTCATCAAACACACGAATGGTATTATCGAGCCAAAACTCAACCTGCTCAGTAGCTTTGAACTCAGTAGCCCCGTGCTTTCAAATTCTATCAACCGGGGGTTTGCTCAACCTCAACGGGCCAACAATAGGAGTTACCACAGGTGTAGGGGTTGTATTAGTCGGGGGTGGGGGTTCTAACAGCTAGATTAGTTCGAATATATTGGGTAAACCAATCGTTCATCATAGCATAGAAGGCTTGTTTAGCCTCATCATTTTGATTGCTAGCATTCGGTTGAAAGCCTATCGGTGCTGTCCCTATCGCGGGAGCAGGTGCTACGCTCTCAACATCATCAGCTACTGCTCGATCGGGATCGGAATCCATTACTATACGAAAAACAGGTTTTAATTGTCAGAAATCATCACACTATCATTTTAACACTTTATGGCATGTATAGCTAGACTCACACACGCTACGTTAGTCCTAGAATCGACTAAACTGTAGCTCTGATACCAATAAAATTGTAACACCCCTATAACCCGTGTCCGTCGCCGAGGTGGGTTATGAAGAGCTACTGATCCAAAATTTAATATTTTAAAAACATACACAATAAAAACAAAATAAAAATATACATCGCCAAACTCAGTTAAAGATCGAAATTCAAACTTGTATCGACATTCAAAGGTAGCCATATTCACATGGCTTATATATAAGTACATCTCAAAATATCATTCGCTTAAGTCTATTCCATACATGCCATACTAGCTCCAAAATATAGTAGTACCCCAAAATGATAGATAGTGTGACGAGTAGCTGACGATTCCCTTTCCAAGTAGGTAACTGGAATCAACAATCTATAAAACAGAGAACGTAACAAACGAAGTAAGCTTTCAAAGCTTAGTAAGTTTTAAGCATCACAAATAATTAAAACTTATCGAAAATCAAAACATTCATTTAAATGACTTATTCTCAATTCAAATTGCTTCATGGTGAATACACATAAACATAAACATAGATTCTCAAAGACATATTTTTCTTTTACTAAAAGTTCATGCGATGCATTTAAATCTTATAATCTCATATAATAACAATATTTGACCGAATAGGTCATTATTTTACTCGTAGATATAACAATCATTCACACTTAAGTATCATTCTTTGATACTAATAATTCACAAAATCATTGACTGAATGTACATGAGTACATAAAGAAATTTTAACATATAATTCATATACAAATATACCATGATCGATTAAATCATTCTCATATTCACAAATATAACAACCAATCATATTTATATATATATTCTTCTTTGATGCTAATGGTTTACATCGAAATCAATTCACCGATGAGTAAGTAATATGTACCTGAACATATTAAATGTATAGTACTTACTCGACGATGGTTTACTGCGAAGATTCAATATCGTAATCTTACTTAACTTACTGGCATTACGCCTGTCAGGTCTTAGGACTTGAAACCAATTACCAGTACAAGCCTGCAGGAATTTAAACCAGGTATAATACCATCTCGAAGCCTGCGGGACTTTAGCCTAAACATATTTCCAGCACGTAGCCTGCGGAGCTTAAGTCCGGATATAATTCCAGCACATAGCCTGCGGACCCTAAGTCCGGATATAATTCCAGCACATAGCCTGCAGACCCTAAGTCCGAATATAATTCCAGCACATAGCCTGCGGACCCTAAGTCCAGATACACATCAAATATCATGCATATTTAATCATATATTAACACAACTTATTCAACATATCACATTAGTAGTCATTTGCTATGTTCGGATATAAGCTCCACATGAATACCATCATTTACATTTCAATTCGAAAGTCATACATAAATATCACATATCCATTTCACCATTCAAGCTTAACACATAGTGACCATTCGACTATAACTCATATAAGTAAATTATTTATCACACAACTTAATTCAAGTAGAACCGAAAGGTCACAATTCATCTAATATACACATATCAAGGCATCATTAATTATATACTAAAGGTGACTACTCAAAACTTACCTCAAATATTTTCGAATAGTCTCGGATCGGCTATTCAACTACTTTCTCTTTTCCCTTGTCCAACCTTGGTTCTCTATGCTCTTGAGCTTAAATTCAACAATTTTAAACTAGTCATTGTTCGACTATTCAAGCATTACTTTCAGAATATAATATATATATATATACGACTTTCACACATATAGATCATAGTAAGTTTATAAGAAAACATTAAGCAACTCGTTAACAAATTTTTATCAATATTCACCACATAATCACAAATTCACAATAAGCTATCTTCCTGAGCAACGGTCACTAATTTATTTATAATTGGAGCTACGAAACTCCAAATCAATTGCCGTAAAAACTCTCTGAGAATAGACTCATATATCTTTTATCCATAGAATTTTTAGAATTTTTAGCTTGGCCAATCAATACTAGATTTTTCTTAAAGTTTCCCCTATTTCACTATTTGACTAATCTGACCACTCTTCACTACGAATCAAATTTCTCATTGTACAGAATTTAAAATATGTCCTCATGTATTAATTTAACATACAAATGACAAAATTAGAGCATGAAACTTTCACATATGTATGCACACATGTAATAAGCATAGAATATAACAATTAATTATTTTTATAACTCGATTTTGTGGTCCCGAAACCACTTCCCGACTAGGTCAAATTAGGGCTGTCATATGATCAAACAAGTCATCAGTTCTCGGCAAAGGATACTTGTTCTTAATAGTCACCTTGTTAAGTAGTCGGTAATCGATACAAAGTCTCATAGATCTGTCTTTCTTCTTTACAAATAACAGTGAAGCACCCAAGGGAGAAAAACTCGGTCTCGCAAAACCTTTATCTATCAACTCTTGCAACTGAGCTTTCAATTCTTTCAATTCTGTCAGAGCTATCCTATACGGAGCAATCGATATCGGTGAAGTCCTAGGTACTAAATCAATAGCAAACTCAACCTCTCTAATCGGAGGTAACCCAAGCAACTCGTCTGGAAACACATCCGGATACTCTCAGACTATCGGCACTGATTCAATTTTCAATTTAGACATTTTAGTATTCAACACATAAGCAAGATAAGTTTCACAACCTTTCCTTACGTCTTCTGAGAAAACATAGACGAAATCACAGTAGGCAATTCACTTGATTCATCAGTTTCAACCCGAATAACCTCTCAATTTTCACACTTCAATTCAATTGTTTTATGTCTATAATTTACTATGGCATCATGCAGTGTCAACCTGTCTATACCCAAAATAACAAGTCATCAATCATTGGAAAAGGATACTTGTTCTTTATAGTCACCTTGTTGAGCTTCCGGTAATCGATACAAAGTCTCATTGATTCGTCTTTATTCTTTACAAATAATACTAGAGCACTCTAAGGAGAAAAACTCAGTCTCGTAAAACCCTTATCTGCCAACTTGTGCAATTGAGCTTTCAATTCTTTCAATTCAGTCGGAGCCATCCTATACAGGGCAATTGATATCGGTGAAGTCCCAGGTACTATATCAATAGCAAACTCAACCTCTCTGATCGGAGGTAACCCAGGCAACTCGTTTGGAAACACATCTAGAAACTCACAGACTACCGGCACTGATTCAATTTTCAATTCAGACATTTTAGTATTCAATACATAAGCAAGATAAGCTTTACAACCATTCCTTACATACCTCTGAGCAAACATAGACGAAATCACTGTAGGCAATTCACTTGATTCATCAGTTTCAACCCGAATAACCTCACCATTTTCACACTTCAATTCAATAGTTTTATGTCTATAATTTACTATGGCATCATACAGTGTCAACCTGTCCATACCCAAAATAACAATTCATCAATCATTGGCAAAGGATACTTGTTCTTTATAGTCACCTTGTTGAGCTGTCAGTAATCGATACAAAGTCTAATTGATTCGTCTTTATTCTTTACAAATAATACTAGAGCACCCTAAGGAGAAAAACTCAGTCTCGCAAAACCCTTATCTACCAACTTGTGCAACTGAGCTTTCAATTCTTTCAATTTAGTCGGAGCCATCCTATACGGAGCAATTGATATCGGTGAAGTCCCAGGTACTATATCAATAGCAAACTCAACCTCTCTGATCGGAGGCAACCCAGGCAACTCGTCTGGAAACACATCCAAAAAATCACAAACTATCGGCACTGATTCAATTTTCAATTCAGACATTTTAGTATTCAATACATAAGCAAGATAAGCTTTACAACCATTCCTTACATACCTCTGAGCAAACATAGACAAAATCACTGTAGGCAATTCACTTGATTCATCAGTTTCAACCCGAATAACCTCACCATTTTTACACTTCAATTCAATAGTTTTATGTCTATAATTTACTATGGCATCATGCAGTGTCAACCTGTCCATACCCAAAATAACAAGTCATCAATCATTAGCAAACCATACCCAAAATAACAAGTCATCAGTCATTGGCAAAGGATACTTGTTCTTTATAGTCACCTTGTTGAATTGCCGGTAATCGATACAAAGTCTTATAGATCCGTCTTTATTCTTTACAAATAATACTAGAGCACCATAAGGAGAAAAACTCAGTCTCACAAAACCCTTATCTGTCAACTTGTGCAACTGAGCTTCCAATTCTTTCAATTCAGTTGGAGCCATCCTATATGGAGTAATCGATATCAGTGAAGTCCAAGGTAACAAACCAATAGCAAACTCCACTTCTCTGACTGGAGGTAACCCAGGCAACTCTTCTGGAAACACATCCAGATATTCACAGACTGCCGACACTGATTCAATTTTCAATTCAGACATTTAAGTAATCAACACATAAGCAAGATAAGCTTTACAATATTTCCTTACATACTTCTAAGCAGATATAGAGGAAATCACAATAGGCAATTATCTTGATTCGTCGGCTTCAACCCAAAGAACCTCACCATTTTCACATTTTAATTTAATATTTTTCTGATTATAATTTACTATGGCATAATGCAATGTTAAGCAGTCCATACCCAAAATAACATCGAATTCATCAAATGGCAACAACATTAAATCAGCCAGAAAATAGTGACCTCGAATCATCAAAGGACAATTCTTGTAAACTTTATCAATTAGCATATACTTGCCTAAGGGGTTTGACACTTTAATCACAAACTAAGTAAACTCAACAAGTAGATTCTCACTAGATACCAAATTCACACAAACATAAGAATGAGTCGATCCAGGATCAATCGATGCAATAGTATTAGTATCATAAAGAGAAAATGTACCAGTAATCACATCGGAGATGACACATCCTCGCGAGCACGAATGGCATAAGCTCTAGAAAGTGCTCTGGCCTCAGATCTCACGACTGTATCTTTCGTCATACCTTTACTGCTAGTTCCATTCCCCATATTTCTCGGTTGCCTACCTCTATTGGTAGTATTACTCGGCCCTGCACTCGAAAAATGTTCTTTTTCAGCCATTTTAGGGCAATTTTGAATAAAATGCTCTTGAGAACCACACTTAAAACAAGCTCGATCATTCATTCTACACTCATCGGGGTGTCTTCTTCTGTAATTCTAACATTTGGGTCTGTTAGACCTAACATTACCCACACTTGCCATTGAAGTAGCTTTAGATTTAAAACTCGAATATTGGTTCCCGTGATCTCTGTGCAAATACCCAGTTTATATATTCGATCGAGAATTCATTTCTCTAGATTTCTTTGTCTGAGGTTGAAATAACTTACTCATAGGCGTCTTTCTTGTATCTCTAGCCACACTCTCATTTTTTTCTCTTTGCTTAGCTCTTCGGCTTTTCAAGCTCGCTCGACCAATACAAAAAATTCTTTTAGTTCCAAGATTCCAACTAACAGTCGGATATCATTATTCAGCCCATCTTCAAACCATTTACACATAATAGCCTCGGAGGAAACACACTCAAGAGCATACTTACTGAGCCTAAAAAATTCTTGCTCATACTTAGTCACTGACATTCGGCCCTATTTCAGCTCAAGAAATTCTTTACGTTTCTGATCGATGAACCACTGGCTAATATATTTCTTTCAGAATTCCTCTTGAAAGAATTCCCATGTAACCTTCTCTCTCGCTACCACAGATACTAGTGTCTTCAACCAATGATATGCTGTATCCCTCAATAATGATATAGCACATTTCAAGCATTCTTAGGGTGTACATGATAACTCATCAAATACCCTGCGAGTATTCTCAAGATGAAACTCGGCTCTCTCGGGGTCATCATCTACATTAGCCCTGAATTCATCAGCCCCTTGCTTTTGAATCTTATCAACCGGAGGATTATTCTGCCTTATCAAATCCACACCTTGGGGAACTACGGGAATCGGTTGGGGATAAGGAGGAGGTAGAGGATGTTGAGCATTCAGATTTGTTTAAACAACCTCCGAATACCACTCATTCATCATTTGGATGAAGGCTTCTCTAGCCCCTCTTCTCTGACTGACCGTGGGAGGTGTATTTTCAGATTATGCTATCCCTTGAGTGGGAGCCGACGCATTACTTTCTACATCATCAGGTACAGCTCGGTCGGGATTAATTTACTATATGAAAACACAGTTTAAAATTGTCAAGAGTCATCACACTATCACAATTCGTATATGGCATGTATAGCTAGACTCTTACATATGGCATGTATAGCTAGACTCTTACACATTCTACGCTAGTCAGAGAATCGACTAAATCATAGCTCTGATACCACTAAATGTAACACTCCTTACCCTTATTTGACGCCGGAATAGGGTACGAGGCATTACCAGACTTAAACAAGAGCAAACATAAATATCCAAGCCATGAATTTCCATCCAAATTAAATTTTTTTATATACTCATAAAGTCTCTAATACGAGGCTACGAGGCCCAAAACATGCATAGGAAGTGGTTCGAGACTAAACTAAAAACTTTAGAAAATCTTGCAACACTTAGAAAAATTTTCACTAAATAGGGGTCACATACCTGTGTCGATATGGGACACGCCCATGTGGGTAGGCCATGTGGTCACACACACCCATGTCCCAACCCCGTGTAACTCTCTGTTTGTCACCCAAGAACAAATTGAAGACACACGGCCAAGTCACAAGCCTGTGTGCTAGGCCGTGTGGTCGATTTAAAATTCATGATTTTTCATTAATTACCTGCAGACTTCACACGCCCGTGCCTGAGGCCGTGTCATCCACACGGCTAAGGCACATGCCTGTGTCTCTGCCCATGTGCTCAATTCTGAGAATTCTTTTTCTCAAATTTAAGGTGCAGGGGACACACGTGTAACAACCCAAATTAGACCCTAGTCAGAACGGTTGTTTCGGGACCATGAATTTGAGTCAGAAAATTTTTTATAAATTATTTACTGTGTTTATTTTGTGTGAATTTATATCTGTGAAATTTTCGTGCTTTAATTTTGTTGTTTGGGTGCCTAATTAAATAAAAGGGCTTAATCACGTAAAATAAAAATTTGGTGGTTAAATGTTAAAATATTTAATTGAACTTGTCTATATAATTTGGAGCATTTATTATCCAATATAACCATTTTTAATATGATGGATGGTAATAACCATTGCTTATAATGGTTTAAAATTTTAATTAAAAGGCTAAATAAGTAAAATAATAAACAAGTTAATATACAATAAAACATATAATAAGCTGTCATGCATTTTTTCTTTCATAAATTCATCACCGAATATCAAAAACAGAAAGAAAAAGGAAAAGCTTGGATGGTTCAGCCATGGTTGATCTTGATTAAGGTACGTAACTTGCCCGGTTTTTGATAATTTCTATGTTTTTGAGATCGTTGCTTAGTAATCTTCAAGAACCAAGCTTTAATTTTTTATTTTGATGAATATTTTGAGTTGTGCCATTGTTGCTAACTTGTGATTTTTGTTATTTGATGATGAAATATGAAAGATATGTTCTAGATTAACATATTTTGTATTGGAGTTTTTGATGATTTTGAGTAATTAGGACTAAATTGCAAAAATAATAATTTGAGGGACTAAAGTGTGAAATAAATGAAATATATGGGCTTGTATGAACACTAGGAATATTCGGCCAAACATGGGTATCTTGAAATTTTGAATGTTTTGTGTTTTGCGCAATAGGGACTAAATTGTAAAAAGTGTAAATGTTAGGGGTAAAATGGTAATTTGCCCATTTATGTGTTTTTGGACAAAATTGAATGAAAATATGTTTGAATGAGCTTAATTTAAATATGTTTAGATCAAGAACCAAAGAACTCGAATTTGGATCCAGGAAAAACAAAAGTTGTCGACTAGTCGTCCCATTCTGTTTACATCGTCCGAGGTAAGTTTATAAGCAAATAGACGTGTTTAATTGTAGATAAATGCTAAACATGTAATGCCCCAAATTTGGGCCTAGAAGTACTGGGCCTTTAGTATGGGTCCGTAAGGAGGTTGCATATAAGCATTTAATTGTACAAGGAAATGACACAATTAAATGTCTGCTTTAGTGGTTAACGGCCGTGAGAAGTGTTGGAGAAATCTTGGGTTCAAACCTGGGCTTTAGCAAAAATTTTGGTAATAAGTGAATAAAACCCTGGGTGTTTGGATGAAGGCCTTTTAAATTATTTTGGTAAATAAATGACACAAGGAAGCTTGTGGTCTAGTGGTTGTGGCGTCATTAAGGTTGTAAGGGAGCTTGGGTTCAAGTCTTGGCTCTTGCAATTTATGTTGGTTTTTCTTTTAAAGGAACCTAGAGTTTGGCCTATAGACCTTATATTTAATTGAGGATAAAATATGACATAGAAAGAGCCTGTGGTGGAGTGGCAAGGTGGCATGTTGTGTAACTGTGAGGTCTAAGGTTCAAGTCTTAGGATGCGCAATGGAGTATTTATTTTGTTGTTTGAGCTGTGTAGGAGGTAGAGTTGGACTGGAACTCTGTGGTTGAGGTGGTCATAACAAAATAAGAAATTTTCCTAATGGTTGAAAGTAATCCCACATCGGGAAGCAAACATGGGAATTGGTGAGAAGATGGCTTTAAATAGAGCGAACCAGATGAGTTGGTGAAAAAGAAAAAGGTGATTAAGACCCAATGCAGGATGTGCCAAGGTTGGTGATTGTGGACTTCAGTGCGTTCTCATAAATAGGTGTGTATTCAAGCCCTTCTTTGTTAGAAATCGGCAAAAGCTGAAAGCCGCCACGATCTTTCTCGTGTGCTGGGGCTGTTCTGGGCCTGATGGGCCTATGGGCCCGCTTGTGTAAATCTAAGTGTTAGGTGAGAAGTAGTTGAGCCTGATGGGACATATGAATGTGATTGGGCCTGATGGGCCATGTGAACGAAATTGGGCCTAAAGGGGCCAAATGAATAAGCGTGGATCTGTTAGTGTTTAGTAAACGGTTATAGACCTAGTTTTTGGTAACTACTCAAGCAGACATAAATAATTAATTAATCGCGATCGTGGACGAGTCATAAGGTTAAGGTGTGGCAATGGGTATATGCATGTCTAGGATGGGATCTAGGGAGAGCTTGGTACTTAAGCGGTCTTAATGACTCACCTCCTCTTCTCTAGAATCCTACCTGGTGCATAGTATCTGTTTACTTTAGCCAACGAGGACTTGTTAACGGGACAAGGTAAGTAATAAACCCATAATAAAGAGAAATTACTGAAATACCCTCAGTTTGTAAAATTACCTAAGCACCCTCGATTTGTAAAATTACCAAAATACTCCCGATTTGTAAAATTACCGAAATACCCTCAATTGTGAAATTATCGAAATACCCTCGATTTGTAAAATTACCAAAATACCCTCGATTTGTAAAATTATCGAAACACCCCTAATTTGTAAAATTATCGAAATACCCCCGATTTGTAAAATTACTAAAACACCCTCAATTTGTAATATTACCGAAACACCCTCAATTTGTAAAATTATCGAAATACCCTCGATTTGTAAAATTACAAAAATACCCTTTATTTGTAAAATTATCGAAACACCCCCGATTTGTAAAATTATTGAAATACCCTTGTAGTCTAAAATTACCAAAAAACCCTCGTTTGTGAAATTACTGAAATACCCTTGATTTGTAAAATTATCGAAATACCCCCGATCTGTGAAATTACTGAAACACCCTCGATTTGTAAAATTATCGAAACACCCACGAGTTGTAAAATTACTAAAACACCCTCAATTTGTAAAATTACTGAAATACCCTCAATTTGTTAAATTACCGAAACACCCCTAATTTGTAAAATTATCGAAATATCCTTGTAGTGTAAAATGATCGACTTAGACTTCAAATTTGACTGAATTGATTATGAATGTATGACTGCGTTTTAATTGACTTGACTGCGGTTGTATGAATGATATGCTCTTAATATATGTTTCAAAGACTGTTACTAAGTATGGCCATTCTGCATTCACGTATGATGATTGAGCATGACATACACAACATATTGCATGGGTTGGGAATTATGGAATGGAGGAAGTATATGAGGATCGCATGGTTGCTTGACTGTCGTGGATCCACCTATGGCTATTAAGCCTAATATTTGATTAGTAGCTTGCTGCAATGAAACTAGTACCGCAATTGGGCTACCATTAATGTTTATCGGATGGGTGGGTCGATATTTATATCCCCACATGATGTGTTTTGGGGGACGGAGTTGGTGTGTAGCGATTGGATTATTATGGTGGGTTGCACAACATTGCATGTATGATATTATTGTGATATTATTGTGATGTGGGCTTCGGCCCAACTGAGGCTAAGATGGGCTAAGACCAATTGATTCCATTATGGTCTGTGACCCAAAAGATATTGTAACGGGCTTTGGCCCACGTATGCTCTGAACTGGATTGTACTGTTATTGTAATGGGCTCCAGCCCAGACTGATTCTGAATTCTTTCTGTTTACTGACTGTTACTCTAGTAAGGGGATTACACACTGAGTTTTCGTAAACTCACCCCATTTATTAACTGTACAGGTAATCCCTAGCGTTAGGTGGATCGATGTCACAGAGGGACTCGGAGATGACCACACAACTGCACATGTTTTTCTATTTCATTTATTTAGTTAAGCACTTTGGTTTTTTATTTGGGTTGTATTAAGGCCTCTTTATTTTCTTAACTTTTTATTTGGGGAATTCATTTAGTATGCTTAATATATGTTATAAGTAGGGCACGGTTTTCCAAAACAACAACTGGTTTTCAAAATACCACGTTTCTGCATGTAATAGCCCAAAATTGGGTCTAGTTGGAATAGAGGTTTCGGGACCACAAAATCCGAGATAGAAATAATTATTTTATGATTATTTTGAGGTCTATGATATGATTTCATGATTGTGTGAAAATTGCGTGAAGAAATTCTATGCATAAAGTGCTCAATTTGAAGTTATGGACTAAATTGAATAAGTTGCAAAACTTGCATTCTAGAAGTTTCTAGTATGAAATTGCTTTGAAATATTAATTAGGAGGTCTTAAATAGAAATTTGACCAATTTCTAAGTGATGGACAAAAATTGGACATAGATGAAACTTTTGAAAGTTTAGTAAGGAAGGGCATTTTGGTCATTTGGTAATTAAAAGAAATAAAAAGGGAAAATAAAGCCAAAATTGTCTCATCTTTCTCATGGAGGCCGAAATTAGCATGGGCGAAGCCATAGCTAGGGTTTTCAAGCTTTCCAAGCTCAATAGTAAGTCCGTTATAACCCCGTTTTTCAAGTTCTTTACGTTTTTAGAATCCCGGTAATTTGATTAAGCTTATTCTAGCAATAATTTAAGCTAGGGTTCATATTTGGAAAAATACCCATAGGTGAAATGTGTTTATTTTTCTGTTTTATAATAGAATATGAGGTTTTAAATTATGTTAGACAGCTTGTGCTACTCGGTTTTGAGTGAAAACGAGTAAAAGGGCTTAATCAGTAAAAATACCTAATAGTCATAAGTATATGTTAGAGTGAGAATTTGATGTTGCCATAGAAGGGAAAAGTGATCAGCATGTCATAAAACATAAGAATAAGGGATGATGTTTAATTCTCGAGCCTAGGGGCAAAAGTGTAAATATGCAAAAGTTTAGGGGCAAAATTGCAATTTTTCCAAAGTTTGAGTTAAGGACTGTTTTGAATATTAAATTAATTAAATAAGTAAAATATGATTTTTTAGATCTCGAAAAACGAGATTTGAACTTAGAATGAGAGAAAAATCAAAAATTGAGAAAGTTGGTAAAATGGTCGTTTTAGTATCGAGGTAAGTTCATATGTATAATAAGCATTAATTTATGCATGTTTCAATTTAAAATTGATATATTCGTTATGATTTCGAGATGTTGAAAGTATGTAAGTTGGTATGATAATAATACAACAATAATTACGTAATTTATATTTGAAAGTTAAATTTAGTGAATTAATTGAATTATATTAAATTAAATGATTATGGTGCCAAGTTTATGAATCGATTTAAAATATGTCTATGGTACATGAAGTGCATTGACTTATCATATATAAATGGGATTTTTATGATTATGAATATTATGGGAAATTGTAAGTTCATATGATTTTAATAAGGTAATGTGTAATTTAATGTTATTGCCTTGATATTAAATGAGGCGTAAGTTTATATGTAAGTAATACATCAATATTACTTGTATTATGATATTTTATAATAATATTGGAAATATTTTTGTGGATAATTACTTGATTGGTGAAATTGTTGGAAAAGAGAGAGAAATCCCGGTTGAACCTTCGGAAATATTGAATGATACAGATAGTATGTAGCTAGGTCACATGTATGGTGCTGAGTGCACATCATGTGTACAAGAGAGCTACAAGACATTAGGATGTAGCTAGGTCACATGGGTGATACTATGTGTACACCATGTAGACAAGAGAGCTACGGGATATATGTAGCTAGGTCGCATGCGTGGTTCCAGGTGAAGGACACCATGTAGACAAGAGAGCTACGAGATAAATTGGCTAGGTCACATGGGTGGTACTGAGTGTTCACCATGTGTATAAGAGAGCCGAACTATATGATGGATGGAGCTATGTGCTCATACCACCAAGTATCGAGGATTGATCCAAAGTGTTCAACGGGAGACTCTCTATGTATTGCTTTGTGAGTTTTGTGATGAATAAGTGCAGGAACTTGATTATGTGAATGATGTGTTCATTAAGTGACCAGGATGTGGTGAGGTTATAAACAAGTAAGTTATACATGAGGATGATTTTATGGTGACCTTGTGATCATGGGCCTATACTTGTGATGTATGAAATGTGGTGAAAATGATTTGTGATATGTATGTTAAAATGAGGTTAATACAAAGAAAGTGTGAAAGAGTGAATTAGCAATAAAACTGTTTTGGACAGTAGGAGTGACGTGATTTTGAAAAATCACCAAATATAGTAGAAAATGAATCAGAGACTGAATGAGATATCAAATTAAATCTTAATAAGTCTATTTTCATATAAAAGAAACAGAGCAAGAAAAGGAGTTCTATATTTTGTGATATTTATGTTTTTGTGATACTGGTCCAGAATAATTACGTGATCCCCTGTTCTGACTTTGGAAAATCACAAAATTTTGGATAAAAAAAATTAGAGGCTTAAACTTATATTTTTAAAATCCCTAATGAGTTTTATTTTCAAGATAAGTCAAAAGAACATTGTCCGAGTTCTGTACTGTGAAATAATTAATTTTTAGTG
This sequence comes from Gossypium arboreum, assembly GCF_025698485.1. Taxonomy (NCBI): domain Eukaryota; kingdom Viridiplantae; phylum Streptophyta; class Magnoliopsida; order Malvales; family Malvaceae; genus Gossypium; species Gossypium arboreum. The sequence goes on along the minus strand of NC_069075.1, from coordinate 60,772,910 downwards.
AAGAAAGGTCAGAACTGTTAGAAAGTGAAACAGGGGAAATTTTAATGAATAAACTGTACTAATTGGCTAAACCAAAAATTATGAAAATTTTATGGTGGAAAGATATGTGAGTTTAGTTTTAGGTGAAATTTACAGATCTTAATTTGGAGCTCTTTAGCTCAAATTATAAGTAAGTAAGTGACTATGACTCGTGTGGACAGTTTGATGTGAGCATTTATTAGTAAATTGTGAAATCGTACTTACAAGAATGCTATATACATTAAGGATGTGGAATGGAGAGGAGGAGGAGGAAAATAAATATATGTGGAATACATGGAAACTATGGTATATGAAATATTGATATAATGAAATAAATGATAAGTGTTTATAAGAAAACAGAAAGAGAATGATATGTATCATGACATGTATATATATATATATATGACTAGTCTCAATGTAATGCTTGTTAGGTATGGAGTTGAATTGAAATGTTTCAGGCAAACATGTTATTTTCCGTATCTGAATTGTGGTATTTTATAAAGATATGATCTAGTTTTAAATATGAATGCTTGATGATTAAGCTGAAGATATTTTGTCAGATGATAATCTTGGTATAAATGTATAAGTGGTACTATAATAAACAAGGTAAAATGAGTATGAGAGACACATGTATGATGACATAAAAATGCTATGTTTGTGGTTTAATTGAGAATATTTAATCATTAAATGAATATCATGTTATATGCTTTTGATTTTGTATAAGTGTGTAAGAGATTAAGGTTGACCAAAGCTTGGAAAATAGCCTAGGTATATTCCACACAAGCAGAGACACGACCATATGTCTCAGCCGTGTATGGAACATGACTTTGGGACTCGGGCGTGTGGAGCCTTAAAGCATGAAATTTCCAAGATTTTTGTAAGTTCTCGGTTTAGTCCCGAACCCTTTTTAAAGTATGTTTTGGGTTTCGTAGACTCAAATAAGGGACTATGTGTAAGTGAATGAACGTTTTGAAATATGAATGAAATTTTATGGCCCGTATTTTAGTTTAATGTTTGTATGTTTGTCCGATAACGCCTCATACCTTATCCCGGCCTCGGGTACGGGTAAGGGGTGTTACACTGCAACTGTTTAAAAGTAAGCTTCCACAGCAAGTAAGGTTTTAAGGGAATTAATGTTTCACAAGTTTTAAAATGGCCAGAGGTTTTGAGCAGTAAAAAGGGTTTTCAATGAGAAATGGTTTTCGAAAAAACTTCAATGTGACACACCAAATTCGGGCCTAACTTCTAGGCAGGGTTTGGGGTGTTACAAAACATATATGCTGGTATGAAAAATATAAATTTATATATGCTTATGTCGAATGTGAATAAGCTTGGTAACCATGTCCAAGCATTCATTTCGACCGAGTTACGGCGTTTGAAAGCCCCGTATGAACCTTAGGAATTGTTAGGATACATATGTCATGACATAGGATTTCGATATTGTAACACCACAAACCCAGGCCGGACATTATGTCTGAATCTGGCGTGTCACATTGAAGTGTTTTACAGAAAACCTTATTTTCCTTGAAAACCTTTCCTCAAAATATGAAACCTTAGTTAACTTATGAAAAATCTCTTCCAGTTGCGAAAGCTTTGTTTAAAACATTTGATTTACGAAAACTTATCATTTAAAAATTTAGTTACGGAAAGGTGGAATAACATGCTATAATTTAGGAAACCATGTTTAACCTCTCATAATTACATCGCATAAAAATAAGAACCCAATAATAGTAAAAAGAAACTCTTATTACAATCCGGACTGAAAAGTACTTAATAAAATATAATCTCGTATACTTATAAAAAAAATGAAACACAAGTCCATGTTGTCTTGCTAGCTGGCCACCCAGAGTCCCTCCAAACATCAAACCTTCTACTGAGCATCACCTGAAAATAAAATAAAAGAGGGGGTGAGTTTTCGCAAACTCAGTGTGTACAACCCTCGACGAGCAACAAGCATTTAATAAACACCATACATCAAACATTCAATGCAATCCCATGCCATCCCAATAATCCATCCGCTAAATACCAGCTCCATCCCCCATCACATCATGTAGGGATATAAATATCGACCCACCCAACCTACCCATCAATGGTAGCCCGGTTGCAGAACTACCTTCACTTACATATTAGGCTGAAAAGCTATCGGTGGATCCACGATTGTCAAGCAACCATGCGATCCTCGTATACTTCCTTCGTTCCATAATTCCCAACCCACATGCAACCTAAGCAGAATATAATATGTATGCAGTAGATATGCGTTTCACATCCAAAACTTACGTTCAGCACCTAGGGGTATTGTGGTCATTTTTTCCCTTAGGGGCATTTCGATAATTTTCTTTTTAATACGGTTTTCACTTACCTCGGCCTGTTAACAAATCCCGTGAGCTAAGATGAACGAATACAATGCACCAGGTAGGATTCCAGAGAAGAGGAGGTGAGTCATTAAGACCACTTAAGTACCAAGCTCTCCCTAGATCCAATCCTAGACATGCATATACCCGTTGCCACACCTTAACCCTATGACTTGTTCATGGTCGCAATATTGTAATGAAGTTTTATGTAGTTATCATATACTAGGCCCAAAACCCCTACATACATGCATATGGCCCACTTGGCCCAATCTCATTTATATGGCCCATCAGCCTAATTCATATTCATATGGCCCATCAGGCCCAATTCATATTCATATGGCCCATTAGGCCCAAATCAACTTTATATGGCCCGTTAGGCCCAAATTACCTTATATTCTTGCTCACAAACAAATTTTCTATCACATAGCATCAATTATCAAATTTTGCCTATTATGGGCCCAATAGCCCATCGGGCCCACTAAGCCTATTCTGGCCCGATTGGACAGTTCACAGCCCAAGTCTATAGAATCGCCCATGGGCCTCAGGCAACCTATCGATTTCCTCTTCACGAGAGTTCACACACTTGCAAGACTACCACAGCCAAACTTTCGACTTTTCGGCATTTTGTCTTTTCGGCATTTCGACTTTTGTCGATCTACTTGTATGTGCAGTGTATGTACACACCTGGTACGCAAGCGTGCTGCGATTCCCTTAGTCGCCAACCTACAAATGATATCACCCTTCAATTAATCGCATGCTTAATACATATCTTTACTAAAACCGAAACCTCACCTTAACCTTACTTTGCGCGATAAGTATAATAGGCCCTTCTTAAATCACTAACCACAATCAACTCCTAGATCTGCACCAATCTTAACTATTAAAACTAGAATAATAGGTGACTCGTATCCAGCACAAGTCCCCTTACCTTAACTATAAACATTCGGCCACCTTAGCCAATGGGAGAGGAATATTTATCAAAACCGCAAACACCTAAAGAGCAATTTTGGTAGAGAGCTAAGATCCAAGATCCGATACTAATTCCCTACCACAGTTGATTAGAAAGAGTGAGGAAAGAATAGCGTAATAGATTCTTAAGAAAACCGATTGGAAGAACAAACATTTACACTAGATTCGGTCGAACAGTATTTGGCCCTTGGAAGATTAGGCTTTTAGGTTTTCAAACTTAGTATGGTGAATAAGGTTTATTTGGTATAGATTAAAGAAGAGGGGTAGAAGAAGGAATCGACTAAGCGAAACAAAGAAAATTGTGTAGAGAAAGAATATAAATCGACACAAAAAAAAAAGAGTAAACAAAAGGGTTTTCGGCTTTTAGAGAAAAAGGTTTCCTGTAACAGGGTGAAGGAAATTCGGCATTAGCCTGGCAACCCTACATTTGGCACTTATTTATAGCCCCTATAGCCGAATTGCGTGGCCCTCAATTCCCCATTCAGTTCCATCTCTTCCCCCCTTCTCATCTCTTCGTTTTTCTCCCTAATAACCCCTTGATCCTTTCCTTAATTTTCTCTTCTGAACACTCCCCTTGGAGTCCATCTTCATGCCACTTCCAACCTTCTAGAAGGCCAGAATTAAACTTTTAAAAACAGTAAGGTAGGATTCGACCCTTGGATCTCCTTGCTAGCTACTAACGCCATCTCCCTACACTCTAAGTGGCGTCACTTAGCCACTCTTCCACAAGGCTTTTTTATGCCATTTTCCCAGATCTTTATTTAAAAGCCCAACTACTTGCCAACAAGGTCGTTTTAATTATTAAACTATAATTTCTTCTACCCCTAGATTCAAACTCAAACCTTGACCAAGACCTACTATCATGTAATTAACACTTAACTGGAATTGCTAAGGACAAAAAGAAAAAAAAATTCAAGATTTCGGGATTTTTGGGGCGTTACAACTCTACCCCCTAAAAGAAATTTCATGCTCGAAATTTTACTTGATTCAAACAGTTGAGGATATTGACGTCGTATTGCCTCCCTAGGTTCCCAATTAGTCTCCTCAGCCTTGTGCTTATGCCAAAGCACTTTGACTAATGGAACAAACTTCCTTCTTAATACCTTGACTTCTCGACCAATTATTTGTATGGGCTCTTCCTCGAAAGTTAGGTTTGGCTTGACCTTGATTTCTTCAACCGCCACGACATGTGAGGGATCCGAGCGATACTTCCTTAGGATGGAAACATGGAACACATCGTGGATCTAGCTCAGTTCAAAAGGTGATTCTAGCTGATAAGTGACTGGCCCAATCCACCTTATAACCCGATATGGCCCAATGAACCTTAGGTTATCTAACCCTTCCGTCCAAACCTTAATACCTTCTTCTAAGGAGAGACCTTAAGGAAAACTAAGTCCCCCACTGCAAACTCTATTTCTCGACGCTTAAGGTCAACATACGACTTCTGCCTATTCGAGGCCTCCTTCAACCGATCTCGGATCAATTTCACCTTATCCTTAGTATCGGCTACTAACTCAGGTCCCAAAACCCTTCATTCGCCCTACTCTGTCCAACATGTTGGAGTTTGACACCTTCGCCCATACAGTGCTTCGTATGGAGCCATCCGAATGCTTGCTTGATAGCTATTATTGTACGCGAATTCGACTAACGGTAAATAGTCCTCCCAGCTACCTTGGAACTCAATCACGCATTCCCTCAACATATCTTCCAATACTTGGATCACCCTTTCCAACTGTCCATCAGTTTGAGGGTGGAAAGCTGTACTGAAGTTCAAGCTAGTACCCAACGCCTCATGCAGCTTCTTCCAAAATCACGAAGTGAAACGTGAGTCCCTATCAGATATTATGGATATTGGCACTCCATGCAATCTTACAATCTCTGCCACATACAGCCTAGCCAGATTTTGCAACGAGTAGTTGGTGCGAACCGGTATAAAATGGTTAGACTTGCTTAATCGATCCACTATAACCCATATCGAGTCTTTCCTAGCAGGCGTAAAGGGTAGCCCGCTAACAAAGTCCATAGTTATCCTTTCCCACTTCCAGAGTGGAATCTTTACTGGCTGAAGCAACCCTGAGGGCAACTGATGTTCCGTCTTCACCTTTTGAGAAACCAAGCATTTACCTACGAACTCAATAACCTCGCACTTAAGTCCAGGCCACCAATAAAGCTTACGCAAATTCTGATGCATCTTGTTTCCGCCAGGATGCATAGCATAGAGACCGCTATGTGCTTCCCGTAGAATGGACTACCTTAGATCATCGTCCTTTGGTATACATATTCTCCCACGGAAACACAACACTCCTTCACTACTTATCCCAAAGTCCGATACCTCCCCACTCTCAACTTGTTTAAAAACGAGCACCCAAAGTCTCATCCACTAACTGCTTACTCCTTATCTGCTCAACCCACACCGGCTTTACTTGAAGCTCACCTAACAAGCTACCATCATCCAACAAGCTTAAACGGGCGAGCACAGCTCTCAAGTCTGACTTAGCCCTACGAATCAACGCGTTGGCTACCACATTTTCTTTGCCATGGTGGTATTCAATCGTACAATCATAATCCTTCAATAATTCCACCCACCTATGCTTCCTAAGGTTGAGGTCCTTTTAGGTAAGGAGGTACTTCAAACTCTTATGGTCCGAATAAATTAAGCACTTCTCCTTGTATAAGTAATGCCTCCATATCTTTAGTGCGAAAACCACCGCAGCTAGCTCCAAATCATGGGTTGGGTAATTCACCTCGTGAGTCTTAAGTTTTCGTGACACATACGCAACCAGCTTTCCTTCTTGCATCAATACACAACCTAATCCCACACGCGACGCGTCACTATAAACCGTAAACTCCTTCCCAGGCACTGGCTGAATCAACGCAGGGGCCTCCGTTAAAACCTTCTTAAGTTTCCCAAAACTCTCTTTCTACTTGTCCGTCCAAACAAACGTTACTCCCTTCCTTAACAACTTAGTTAATGGTGCAGCAATTACTGAAAAGCACTCGACAAATTGCCTATAGTATCCTGCCAAGCCCAGAAAACTTCGGATTTTCGATACTGACTTGGGTGTTTCCTGTCTAACACCACTTCAATTTTCTAGGGATCCACCTTAATCCCCTCAGCTGACACCACATGTCCTAGAAAAGTAACCTCCCTTAGCCAAATTTAACACTTACTGAATTTGGCATGCAGCAGCTTCTCCCTCAAAGTCTGCAACACAATCCTTAAGTGCGCATCATGCTTATCCTCATCCCTTGAGTACACCAAGATGTCATCTATAAAGACTACCACGAACCGATCCAAGTAGGGTTGGAAAACCCGATTCATGAGATCCATGAAAGCGGCAGTGCTTTCATCAGCCCCAATAGCATCACTAAGAACTCGTAGTGCCCATAACAAGTCCTGGAAGCTATCTTATGAACATCTGCCTCCTTAACCCTTAATTGGTGATACCCCGACCGTAGATCAATCTTCGAGAAAACGGGTGCTCCCTTAAACTGATCAAAAAGATCATCGATTCTCGGCAGAAGGTACTTATTTTTAATAGTTAACTTGTTTAACTGTCGATAGTCGATGTACATTCACAAGGTTCCATCCTTCTTTTTCAAGAATAAGACCGGTGCTCCTCATGGAGACACACTTGGTCATTTGAATCCTCGATCCAACAATTCCTGAATCTATGCCTTAAGTTCCACCAACTCCTTTGGTGCCATCCGATAAGGAGCGATAGACACCAGAGTCGTCCCAGGTAACAACTCGATTCCAAATTCCACTTCTTTGCTGGGTGGCAACCCAGGCAACTCCTCGAGAAAAACATCTAAAAATTCCCTAACTATTCTTAACTCCTTAACAGTAGGGCTCTTTGCCTCCATATTACTAATATAAGCCAAAAAGACTTCGCATCCCTTTCGTACTAACTTCTCAGCACATTGAAATCACATTCGAAAGATAGTTCCGGCGTTCACCAATCACCACCACTTCCTTATCCTCCGCTGTTCTTAACACCATTCACTTTGCAGCGCAATCTAAGGTGGCTCTATGCTTCACCAACCAATCCATACCCAGGATTAAGTCAAACTCGCTAAACGACAACTCCATCAAATCCGCTAAAAAGGTAACCCCTTGGACTACTAAGGGTACCTCCCTAAAAACTTATTAACTCCTACTGACTGCCCTAACGGACTTATCACAGTCATCTCATTTGCAGTGATTTCAAACATATCACCCAAAGATTCAGTCATATTGCTGCAACATATGAATGCATCGATCCAATATCAATCAATGCTGTGTAAGGTAACTCACATATAAAGAACATACCCGTTATCAGATCTAGGGCATCCCCGTCTTCTCAACAACGAACAGCATAAACCAAAGTTGGCTGTCTCGCCTCAGAATGGCCTGCATTTCTGCCTGGTGCTCCACATCCTCGTCCATTTCCGTTACCGCCCCTGGCCTGCCCACGACCCCTTGACGGCACCTGACCACCCCTTGGTGGCTAAGCACCACTTTGGCCCACTACTGGCTCTCGACCAAGCATTCGAGGGAAATCCTTAATCCTATGCTCCATAGACCCATAAGCGAAACAAGCTCCTATCCTCTTCCAACACTTACCTCTGTGGCTTCTCCCACAATCAGCACAAGGTGGCACCCCTAGATTAGCAGCAGGGGGCCCTGCTCTAACTGGCCCGCTATTTCCGGCCCTAGCCCTAGGCCTCTATCCAACAACCGGGGTCTCAGTCTCTCTCTTATTCTTACCCCTTTCTTTCTCCAGATTTACGCACTCAGTGCGCTTTACCTGCTTCGTTATCTTTACTTTCTCCACCAATTCTGAGAAAACTCGCTCCCTTTGTAGAGCTATCAATTCCCTAAGGCTATCTCTCAGTCCATTCTCAAACCTAACGCAATGGTCATAGTCCGTTGCCACCATTACTTTTACATACCTACTAAGGCATAGAAACTTTGCCTCATACTCTGCCATCGATTTGTTTCCTTGGGTTAAGTTCAGGAACTCCTTCCTTCTAGCATCTATATAACTTGCACCCATATAACTTGCACCCGTATACTTCCCTTGGAATGCTGCTTTGCAAAACTCCCAAGTGACCCACTCCGGTTGGGTGCCCTCTTTCACCGTCAGCCACCACTGGTAGGCTTCTTCCCTAAGTAGTGACACAGCTCCTTTTAACTTTTATTTCGGTGAACAGTCCAGGTCCTCCATTATCCTTTCAGTGGCCTCCAACAAATATTCTACCACGTTAGGAGCCACGCCAGCCACACCCTTAAAGATCTTAGCCCCGTTCGATTGAAGTCACTCTAGAATGGACCCCCGATTTCCCATGCCACTATTGGGCCCAGCGACCCTCTCAAAAATCCTTAGCATTGCCTACGACAATGCATATTCTCCCGCGGCCCGATCATATGGCCCAGTCCCAGCTACGGGTGAGGCCAGAGCCTCTTCTACTCCAACATCGAGGCCTGATGTCGACGATTCAGCCCTAACACTTCCGCGGCCTCGGTCACGGCCTCTCACACCTCTTCTAGCACTCATCGTCGATTCACGTATTTTCTAGATTAAAAATTTTATGAAGTTTTGGTTAGTTTCAAAAATTAACCCGATGTTTTATGAAAGTATTTAAAGAGAATATTATTTTTGTAAATCCTCTATAGTTTCAAGATCCTACGAGCATCAGTTCTATCCTAACATAATCGTCTAAAGTAGCCCTCTAACTATCTACTATATAACAATTTAAGCAGGTTTAAGAATAGAAGAACTTACTTAGTTCGACGTCGGAGACTCGGTGTGCCACTCAGCAAGACTTCCCCTTTTCCAAAACATTGTAATTCAATAAAAAATATATATATTTATATATATATTTTAAAACACAAAAAGAAATCAAGTAATAAGGCCCACTTCACAGCGTGTTTTGCAATCGGGCTCTAATACCACTAAATGTAACACCCCAAACTTGGCCCGGACGTTATGGCCGAATCTGGCGTGTCACATTGAAGTGTTTTAGCGAAAACCTTGTTTTCATTGAAAACCCTTCCTCAAAATATGAAACCTGAGTTAACTTATGGAAACTCTCTTCTAGTTGCGAAAGTTTTCTTTAAAACATTTGATTTAAGAGAATTTATCATTTAAAAATTTAGTTGCGGAAATGTGGAATAACATGCTATGATTTAAGAAACCATGTTTAACCTCTCATAATAACATTGCATGAAAATAATAACCCAATAATAGCAAAAAGAAAGCCTTAGTACAATCTGGACTGAAAAGTACTTAATAAAATAGAATCTCGTATGCTAATAAAAAAAACAAAACACAAGTCCATGTTGTCCTGTAGCTGGCCACCCAGAGTCCCTCCAAACATCGAACCTTATACTGAGCATCACCTAAAAATAAAATAAAAGAGGGGGTAAGTTTTCGTAAACTCAGTGCGTACAACCATCGACCAGTAACAAGCATTTAATAAACACCATACATCAAACATGCAATGCAATGCAATCCCATCCCAATAATCCATCCGCTACACACCAACTCCATCCCCCGTTACATCATGTTGGGATATAAATATCGACCCACCCAACCGACACATCAATGGTAGCCTGGTTGCGGAACTACCTTCAGTCAAATATTGGGCTTAAAAGCCGTCGGTGGATCCACGATTGTCAAGCAACCATGTGATCCCCATATACTTCCTCCGTTCCATAATTCCCAACCCACATGCAATCTAAGTAGAATACCATATGTATGCAGAGATATGCGTCTCACATCCAAAACTTACATTCAACACCTAGGGGTATTTTGGTCATTTTTACCCTTAGGGGCATTTCGATAATTTTCTCTTTAATACGATTTTCACTTACCTTGGCCCGTTAACAAATCCCGCTAGTTAAGATGAATGAATACTATGCACCAGGTAGGATTCCAGAGAAGAGGAAGTGAGTCATTAAGACCGCTTAAGTACCAAGCTCTCCCTAGATCCAATCCTAGACATGCGTATACCTATTGCCACACCTTAACCCTATGACTTGTTCACGATCGTAATATTTTAATTAATTTTTATGTAGTTATCATATACTAGGCCCAAACCCCTACATACATGCATATGGTCCACTTGGCCCAATCTTATTTATATAGCCCATCAGCCCCAATTCATATTCATATGGCCCATCAGGCCCAATTCATATTCATAAGGCCCATTAGGCCCAAATCACCTTTCTACATCCTGTTAGGCCCAAATCACCTTCTATTCATGCTCACACACAAATTTTCTATCACATAGCATTAATTATCAAATTTTGCCTATTATGGACCCAATAGCCCATTGGGCCCACTAAGCCTATCCTGGCCCGGATGGCCAGTTCACAGCCCAAGTCCATGGAATCGCCCATGGGCCTCAGAAAACCTATCAGTTTCCTCCTCATGAGTGTTCGCGCACTTGCAAGACTACCGCAGCCAAACTTTCGGCTTTTCAGCATTTCAGCTTTTGCCGATCAACTTGTGTGTGTAGTGCATGTACACACCTAGTAAGCAAGCGTGCTACGATTCCCTTAGTCACCAACCTACAAATGATGTCACCCTTCAATTAATCGCATGCTTAATACATATCTTTACTAAAACTGAAACCTTACCTTAACTTTACCTTGCGCGATAAGTATAACAACCCCTTCTTAAATCACTAACCACGATCAACTCCTAGATCTGCACTAATCTTAACTATTAAAACCAGAATAATAGGTGACTCATATCCAACGCAAGTCCTCTTGCCTTAACTATGAACATTCGGCCACCTTAGCCAATGGAAGAGGAATATTTACCAAAACCGCAAACACCTAAAGAGTAATTTTGGAAGAGAGCTAAGATTCGAGATCCAATACTAATTCCCTACCACAGTTGATTAGAAAGAGTGAGGAAAGAACAGCGTGATAGATTTTTAGCAAAATCGATTGGAAGAACAAAAACTTAGACTAGATTCGATCGAAGAGTATTTGGCCCTTGGAAGATTCAACTTTTCAGCTTTCGAACTTATTATGGTGAATAAGGTTTATTCGATACAGATTATTAAAGAAGAGTAGAAGAAGGAATTAGCTAAGCGAAAAAAAAATTGTGTAGAGAAAGAATAGAAATCGACACAAAGAAAAGAGAGGAAACAAAAGGGTTTTCGGCTTTTAGGGAAAAGGGTTTTCGGTAATAGGGTGAAGGAAATTCGGCATTAGCCTGGCAACCCTACATTCGGACCTTATTTATAGCCATTATAGATGAATTTTCTGGCCCTCAATTCCCCATTCGGCTCTATCTCTTCCCGCTTTTCATCTTCTCATTTTTCTCCCTGATAACCCCTTGATCCTTTCCTTAATTTTCTCTTCTAAACACTCCCCTTGGAGTTTATCTTCACGCCACTTCCAACCTTCTAGAAGGCCAAAATTAAACTTCTAAAACCAGTAAGGTAGGATTCGAACCTTGGATCTCCTTGCAAGCTACTAACGCCACCTCCCTACACTCTAAGTGGCATCACTTAGCCACTCTTCCACAAGACTTTTTGATGCCATTTTCCCTTATCTTTATTTAAAAGGACAACTACTCGCCAACAAGGTCCTTTTAATTATTAAACTATAATTTCTTCTACCCCTAGATTTGAACTCAAACCTTGACCAAGAACTACTATCGCGTAATTAACACTTAACCGGAATTGCTAAGCACAAAAAGAAAAAAAATTCAAGATTTCAGGATTTTTGGGCCGTTACAGATGTGTGGTGTACAAGTAAGACCATGGCATCAATATGTGACTCTGATATATGTGTACGAGTAAGACCCTGCCTGGGACAGTGGCATCGATATGTGGTTACATGTAAGACCACGTCTGGGACGTTGGCACTGTACGATATATGTGTGATTATCTGAGTGTCCTATCCAATTTCAAATGGTTCAATGAGCATCGATAAGTTGAAATCAAGTGTGCAAAAGTGTGCTAAAATGGTCAGGTATGAATTGGCTTATTACCTATTTGAAACTAAGTGAGTAAGTTACTTAATATTTGTTGCAAAACATGCTTGAAGTAAAATAAGAACATATGCGAATGTGAAAAAGGTATTCGGCCTTGTAAATAAATAATATGAACATTATTGAAATTATTTTTGAATATATGCAATTGGTGGTATATTCGGCCATTGATATAAATATATATATGATTGTTATACTTTGACTTACGAGTGTATGCATATAAGTGTATGTGTATTTGGTATGATAAAGATGTTTTTGCTTGGTCATTGAATGATAGCTTATTAATGTATCTTTATATATAAAAGTGTTCATTCAGTCATTTCTATGCTTCTGCATAAGAAGCTGTATTTTGATTCATGAGTATAAGTATATGTGCTCACATAATGATATTTATCTTTGAAATTGAAGGATATTTTGCTTATATATATGTATGTGTATTCGCCATATAATATAAATATGTATGCGATTATTATCCTTTGACCTATGAATTTATGCATATAAAAGTATATGTACTAGTTATGATAAAGATATTTTGGCTTGGAAATTGAATGATAGTTTGTTAAAATATCTATATATATGTTCATTCAGCCATGAATAATATACAAGTGAAATTACATATAAAATACATGAATTTTAAGCTTAAATATTTAAAGTAACTATGATAGTAAAATTTGGTTTAGTTTATATGATTTGATTATGTAACTAAGTTGTTTATTTGCTTATGACTTACTAAGCTATGTAAGCTTACTCTGTGTGTGTTTATCTTTACCTTAGTTCTGTAGATTTTGGCATCAAGTTTCGAGCTCAGGAATAGTTACAGAAGCTTATCACACTATCAACTGTCTTCGGTATTTTATAAGCTAAATCTTCGAACCTATGGCATGTATAGGTTAGATTGTAATTTGAAATGTTGGATTTTGGTTTTGTATAATTTAAGCCAAGCGAAAATGGCCTAACTTCAATGCTTTATTACTGTTTTGTTTGATTATGACTTACGTTCATTTGGTTATGATGTTATATGTCCTGAATGAATGGTATTTGTGATATCTATTTTGTGCATTGAAGTTGGTTAGTGATTTTGGATGTGTGCATTTGGTTGATTCGGTTATGACATATGGATCGATAAAAGTATAAGTGAATTTGATGTTGATTTGGTTAAGGTGTTATTCATGGTTTGGTATTAAAGGATGATAGGTTATATTCGAATATAGAAAAAGTTTATTTTGATATGTTTATTACATGGTATATAAGATTTGCGTATGGGATATATGTTTATATTTGGTTATTGATTTATTCTTGTGAAGTATAAATTGTATCATTAATTGATTTGGAAGCTAGTATAATGTACTTCTGTACTCGGTTATTTGGTGAAAATATATGATAGGGTTATGGTCAACTCGGTGATTCGGTACCTATATAAATTTATATATGTATATATATATTTTTTACACAAGATGAATTGGTATGACACATTTATTAACTCAAGGTATATATGTATAAGGATAAAAGGTGGTGTTTCAGTTATGAAGTAAATGATGTTTGTGTTTGAGTTATAATATGTAATGCATTAATTAGTAAAATGTATATCAAGAATATGTGGTACATTGGAGTATGCTTAAGTTATAAAATAATGATAGGTATGACTATATGGATGTGATAATTATTTAAAAATCATTTAACATGCACTAGTAGATCTTGGTTGTTTAATAAACATGAAATGAATATGTTTATATATCATTTTCGAATGGCACATTATTTGAACATTTTGGATAATTTATTTGAGTGGTTTAATTGGTTAAGTTGATGATATATTTTGGCATATGCTAAGTGGATTATATAATTATTTATTCATGTTATGCAAATGTAGTAATAAGGCAAATGAATGTTATTATGGAATATTTCATTTATATGAAAGGAAATAATGTATGTTTGATTGTATAAAGTATGCACATAACATTTGTTTGATAATTAAAATATTTTATATTTGAATTATTCAAATTTCATCAAAGTTAAAGTATACATATTTGATAAGTATGTGAAATGAAATGCATTTATAAAAAAAAAATTACTAGATGATTAACCTTGTAAAGAAAGTCTGTTCTGAATTGTTTTATGATCAGTAATGCCTCGTAACCCCATTTCAATGATGGATATGGGTTAGGGGTGTTACGTTTTGTTGGTATCAGATCTATGGTTTAGTCGGTTATAGGACTACCATAGTGTATGTGAGTCTATTTATACATGCCATATTTAACCTGCGATAGTGTAATATCTCTTGACTCTGATGAAAATTGTTTTGATGAGACAGATAAGTTTTCAACCTAGCTAATTTTGATAGTACAAAATGTTTTCTCGAATGTTTGAATGGAAATGTGTTGATGATGAGTTGAAACTCATAAAGATATCGATCAAAGAGTACGATATATTGATGTTGACAAATGTTATAATTATATGAGCATATAGATTATGATTGTGACAGCCCTAAATTGACCCTAGTCAGAAAGTGGTTTCGGGACCGCTAAACCGAGTCATAAAAATAATTAACCGTCATAGTTGATGCTCATTATATGTACATATGCATGTGTGAAAATTTCATGTTTGGATCTTGTTAATTGTAAGTGAATTTTATCAAATAGGACTTGTGTGAGAAAATTTAGAAATGTGCTAGGCAAATGTAAAGTGGTCTATTAATGCATGTTGTGAAAATGATGGGTTTGCATGTCAATTTACCCAAAATTTAAGCATGGTGGCCGGCCATGCTATGAGTGGAAACATGTTGCAAACATGTTGGGTTAGTGGTTATGTTAGAAAGAATAAAATAATGAAAAAAAAAGGAATATGATGAAAACAAAGGAAAAAAATCCTTTCACATTTTTCTTCCTTGGCCGAATGTTCTAAGAAGAAGGGGGGGGAGAGCTTGAGAAAATCAGCTATGGTAGTTTTCTAGACTAAGCTCAAGATCCTAAAGGAGAGGCGTCGAACAAGGGGAAATCGAAGGCCATCGAGTAGCCGACTTGGAATTATTTTACCCAACACAAGGTAAGTCATTAAGCATATAGTTGGTATTGATTTAAATGATCGTAATACCTATTCAATTGTGGTTAATAAGATGAAATGTATACAAATGTATATGTATGTAGAGATGAAATTGTCGAATGTAAAAAGGAAGTGAAGCGTATAGAGTAGCTGGTTTTCGGCACTAAGTGTGCGGGCAATAAGTGTTCACGGTTGTGAGATTGGCACTAAGTGTGCGGGCTTGAAATGCATGGCACTAAGTGTGCGAGTTTAAAGTACATGGCACTAAGTGTGCGTGGTTGATTATTAAGCACTATGTGTGCGAACCCACTATATATATATATTTTCTATCAATTATTTATATTAAGGGTGCGACCTTACCGAGTCGATTTCGGATAGCGGAAAGGGTAAGTACCTTGAGTTCATGGCTAATAGGTGCTATGTTTATATTTGGAGTTGAGCGTGGTAAGTTTTGAACCTATGTGATGATTATAATTGAAGTCACGTACATAAGGTTCATCATGGAATAGGTGAAAGTTCGCTTAGTTGTATGATTGTAACGAAAATAAAATGATGTATGGAAATGCCTCAATTATTCTATTGAATAGCGTATGAAATGTCAATGTAGGACTTGGAATGAGATTGAATCGTAAGGTCTAAGAAACTATGGCATAGTTCAAGATGGATGGAGTACTTAGCCTCATTTCGTTGTTTCCTCTTGTGAAAATTTTATTAATGGATGGTAGTGTAATGCTTATGACTTACTGAGTTATATACTCATTCGGTGTTTGCTTGTCACCTATTTTAGGTTTCTTGGACTCGACTTTTTGCGTATTCGGGACCGTCATCGAAGTCATCACACCGACTAGCAACTTTTGGTATTTTCTTCTTAGTTGGTCTAAGAGAACATTTCGCATGTATAGGCTATTATGTTTTGTTGAAATTTGGTATGTAAAACTTTGGATAGCCATGCGAAAATGGCTTATATACGTTTTGAGCATAATGTTATAGTCATCTTGAATGTATATGTTCATTAAGAGGCATGGAAACTATGTAATAGGTAAAGTCTACCTTAAAAATGGATACTAATAGCAGCAGTGACGTGGATGTGAAAAATCACTAAAAATAGTAGGAATGGAATTAAATAGTGAATAAATTATGTAATCGAACCTTGACGAATCTATTTTCATAGGAAAGTAACGAAATGATCATATGAACAATATATTAGGAGATATTTAAGTTTTCGCGAAACAGGGCCAGGACGGTTTCTGGATTCCCTGTTCCGACTTTGGAAATTTATTATAAATTAACCAGAGATAATTAGAAGTTTTTCCATATATGTACAGATTCCTTTTCGAGTCTAGTTTCTATAGAAACAAACGACATCAGTATTGAGGACCTGTACAGGGAGATATCCAAGTCGTAATGCCTGAAGGTCAGTGTGGTCAAACCCTGAAATAGGGGAGAATTTAACTAATAAACTGTACTAATTAGCTCAACAAAAAATTCTAGAAAAACATTTTTAGATGGATATAGGAGTCTAGTTTCAGGCAAAATTTACGGAACTGGTTTTCGACTTTTGGAACTCGAGATATGATTTTTAAGGAAACAGTGACGCAGTTAGCCAGCTCGTTTGGAAATTTAAAATTGACTGTGCAATAAGTGATTTAAGTCTGCGAACCCCTCGTGTCTGACTCCGGCAACAGTCTCGGGTATGTGGTGTTACAATAAAGTTGGTATCAGAGCTATGGTTTAGTCGGTTCTAGGGCTACCATAGCGTGTATGAGTCTAGCTATACATGCCTTAATGTTAGTGCTTAATAATGTGATGACTTCTGACGGTTAAAATTTTTGTTTTGATTAGCAAATGGAACCCGGGGTAGAGAGACCCTTAGCGGATGACGTTGAAAGTGTAGCGGCTGCTCCTGCACAAGGGACACCGCCTGTTGAACCTCAGTCATCTGCAAATAATCAGGATGAGGGGGCAAAACAAGCCTTCTTCACCATGATGAATGAGTAGGTCGCGCAATATGCTCGAACCATTCCTATGTCCAACCATTCCCGAATTTGAATAATCCACCCCAAGAGCCCGTAATGCCATCCATCGATCCTATGAGGCTGAGTAAACCACCAGTAGACTTGATTAGGAAGCGCTTGCCGAGGAGTTCAAGGCCATAGTTACTTGATGATGCCGAAAGGCCGAAGTTCGCTTGATAACACCATTCGGGTGTTCGATGAACTGTCATACACACCCGATGAATGTCTAAAGTGTGCTATATCCTTGTTGCGAGACTCAGCCTACTATTGATGGAGGACCTTGATTTCCATAGTCCCGAACGAACGAGTTACTTGGGATTTCTTCCAAGCGGAATTTCGAAAAAAATATATTTGTCAACGGTTCATCGATCAAAAGCGTAAGGAATTCTTGGAACTCAAGCAAGGTCGTATGACAGTATCTGAATATGAACATGAGTTCGTAAGACTCAGTCGGTATGCTCGGGAGTGTGTGGCTGATGAGGTTGCTATGTGCAAGAGATTTGAAGAAGGATTGAATGAAGATTAAAAGCTACTAGTGGGTATTTTGGAGATAAAAGAATTCGTAACACTAGTTGAACGAGCCTGCAAGGCGGAAGAACTTGGAAAGGAGAAGAAGAAGGCTGAATTTGAAGCTAGAGACTATCGTAAAAGATCGATGGGTAAAGCTCCGTTCTCGGCTGTAAAGAAGTTCAGGGAGGACACTAATAAATCAAGGACGACTGCGGGAACTTCCATTAGAGCACGACCATCGACGGACTCCCGAGCTACTTCGGTAGCTAGTGTGGGCAATAATCACCAAGAGAAACCTGAATGCCCCCAATGTGGAAGACGACACATAGGTGAATGTTGGGGTAAGTCTACTAACAGGGCCTGTTACGGATGCGGTTCGAAGGACCACTTTATTAGAGATTGCACGGAGCTTGATGAGAAGAATAGGATGCAAGGTGCAAGACCTAGTGGAATGACAGTTAGAGGTAGACCACCGAGAATTTTAGGAGGTAGGGGTGGTAGTCAGAGAGGGGCCTCTGATACGGCTGTTCGAGCCGAGACCCGTACTCCTGCTAGAGCATATGCCATTCGCGTACGAGAGGAGGCATCCTCCCCTGATGTTATCACTGGTACTTTCACTCTCTTTGATACTAGTGTGATTGTATTGATTGACCCTGGCTCTACTCATTCATACGTATGTGAAACCTTAGCATCCAAGAAGACTCTATCTGTCGAGTCTCATCGAGTTCGTAATTCGATTGTCAAACCCTTTGGGTCAATACGCACTTGTTGAAAAAGTGTGTAAGAAATGCCCTCTAATAATCCGAGAATCTGTTTTCCTACCGATTTGATGCTTTTACCGTTTGACGAATTTGATGTTATTCTGGGTATGGATTGGTTGATCTGTACATGATGCAATGGTGAACTGTAAAAGGAAAACCATTGATTTGAGGAGTACAAATAATGAAGTAGTCCAAGTTGAGTCTACTGATTTAAAGGGGGTGCCAGCGATAATATCTTCAATGACCGCTCAGAGATATGTGAAAAAGGGGTGTGAAACATACCTTGCGTATGTACTTGATGACAAAGAGTTAGAAAGGAAACCCGAATCTGTGCCGGTGGTTTGTGAATACTCGGACGTTTTTCCCGAAGAATTACCGGGTTTACCACCTGTTCGGGAGGTAGAGTTTGGCATTGAGCTTGTACCTGGGACTACGCCGATTTCGATAGCTCCGTATGGTATGGCACCAACCGAGTTGAAAGAGTTGAAAGCTTAGTTGCAAGAATTGACGGATAGAGGTTTTGCTCGACCAAGTTTCTCACCTTGGGGTGCACCAGTATTGTTTGTGAAAAAGAAGGACGGAACCATGAGGTTGTGCATCGACTATCGTCAGCTGAATAAAGTGACAATAAAGAATAAATATTCGTTACCGCGTATTGATGATTTGTTTGATCAACTAAAGGGAGCCTCAGTGTTTTCAAAGATAGATTTGAGATCGGGTTATTATCAGTTGCGGATTCGAGATTCGGATATACCCAAAACTGCTTTCAGAACGAGATACGGTCACTACGAATTCTTAGTGATGCCGTTTGGGCTCACTAATGCCCCTGCGGTATTTATAGATTTAATGAATCGAGTGTTCAGACCATACTTGGATCAGTTTGTGGTTGTGTTTATTGATGATATTTTAGTTTATTCACAAGGTAAAGCTGAACATGCCGAGCATTTGAGATTAGTATTACAAATTTTACGAGACAAGCAGTTATACGCAAAATTCAGTAAATGTGAATTTTGGTTGAGAGAGGTTAGCTTTTTGGGGCACGTGGTGTCCGTGACGGTGTCGTGGTGGATCCGAACAAAATTTCGGCCATACTCGATTGGAAACCTCCAAGGAATATTACTGAAGTTAGGAGCTTTTTGGGACTTGCCGGATACTACCGACGTTTTGTAAAGGGCTTTTCGATGATAGCTGCACCGTTGACAAAACTACTTCAAAAAGATGTTGAGTTCGAATGGTCGTAATAATGGTCGGAAAGTTTCGATCGACTAAAAACCTATTTAACCGAGGCCCCAAAGCTTAGTACAAATGAGTCCAAGAAGGAGTTTGTCATTTACAAGTGATGCATCCTTGCTTGGGCTAGGTTGTGTGTTGATGCAAGAAGGTCGAGTTGTGGCTTACGCTGTCGAGACAATTAAAGCCGCATGAGAGAAACTATCCGACCCATGACCTTGAATTAGCAGCCATAGTGTTCGCCTTGAAAATATGGCGACATTACTTGTTTGGAGAGAGGTGTCATATTTATTCAGACCACAAGAGTCTTAAATATTTGATGACACAAAGAGATCTAAATCTGCGACAAAGGCGTTGGCTTGAGTTGTTGAAAGACTATGAACTTGTCATTGATTATCACCCGGGGAAGGCTAACGTGGTGGCCGATGCTTTGAGTCATAAAGCACTGTTTACTTTGAGAGCGATGGATGCTCACCTATCCGTTTCGCCCGATGAGGTGCTAGTAGTTGAATTAAAGGCCAAACCATTATTGATTCATCAAATACTTGAATCCCAGAAAGTCGACGCTGAATTGGTCGCTAAACGAGCTGAATGTGCCTCGATTGAGGAATCAGAGTTTCGGATTGACAACAATGATTGCTTGACGTTCAAGAGTCGATTATGTGTTCCAAGAAATTGAACTTATTTCGATAATTTTGAATAAGGCTCACAGAGTCGAATGTCGATCCACCCGGTAGTACTAAAATGTACAACGATCTAAACGTCAATTTTGGTGGCGGGTATGAAACGAGACATTTCAATTTGTTTCAAGGTGTTTGATATGTCAACAAGTAAAAGCGGAACATCAAGTGCCGTCGGGATTACTTCACCAATCATGATACCCGAATGGAAATGGGATCGAGTGACAATGGACTTTGTATCCGGGTTACCTTTGACTCGAGTAAGAAAGACTCGATGCGGGTTATTGTTGATAGATTGACCAAGTCCGCTCATTTTATCCTCGTCTGCACGGATTTTTCGCCGATAAATTGGCGAATTATACATCTCCCAAATTGTTCGATTGCATGGGGTACCTATTTCTATCGTGTCGGATAGAGACCCAAGATTTACATCACGATTTTGGAAGAAGTTACAAGAAGCGTTGGGTACTAAGATGCATTTAGCACCGCATTTCATCCCCTGCATCGATGGCCAATCGAATCGAATAATTCGGATACTCGAGGATATGTTGAGATGTTGCATCCTCGAGTTTAGTGGTTCATGGGAACGATATTTACCTTTGATTGAATTCGCTTACAACAATAGTTTTCAGTCAAGCATTAAGATGGCGCCTTACGAGGCTTTGTACGGTCGAAAATGCCGTACACCATTGTTTTGGACCGAGCTTGGTGAAAGTAAAATTTTCGGAGTGGATTTGATTAAAGATGCTGAACAGAAAGCAAAAATAATTCGTGAAAGTCTGAAGGCAGCCACAGACCGTCAGAAATCGTATGCGGATTTAAAACGAAAGGATATCGAGTATCAGGTGGGAGAAAAAGTGTTTCTTAAGGTCTCACCTTGGAAAAAGATACTCAGATTTGGCCGTAAGGGCAAACTAAGTCCGAGGTTCATTGGGCCGCATTTAAATCTCCGAACGAATTGGTCCATTTATGATAGATTGATCTTGCCCCGAACTTGAAAGGATTCATAATGTTTTTCATGTTTCGATGCTTCGACGTTACCGATCCGATCCTTCGCATGTAGTAAACCCCTCCAAGATTGAAATTCAAGCCGATATGAGTTATGAAGAAGAACCGATCTGTATCCTAGCTCGTGAATTGAAAGAGTTGCGAAACAAAAGGGTTCCGTTAGTGAAAGTGTTATGGCTCAAACACGGAATGGAAGAAGCTACTTGGGAACCTGAGAACTCTATGAAAGAACGATACCCAAACCTATTTACCGGTAAGATTTTTGGGGACGAAAATTTCTTAAGTGGGGGAGAGTTATGACAGCCCTAAATTGACCCTAGTCGGAAAGTGGTTTCGGGACCGCTAAACCGAGTCATAAAAATAATTAACCGTCATAGTTGATGCTCATTATATGTACATATGCATGTGTGAGAATTTCATGTTTGGATTTTGTTAATTGTAAGTGAATTTTATCAAATAGGACTTGTGTGAGAAAATTTAGAAATGTGCTAGGCAAATGTAAAGTGGTCTATTAATGCATGTTGTGAAAATGATGGGTTTGCATGCCAATTTACCCAAAATTTAAGCATGGTGGCCGGCCATGCTATGAGTGGAAACATGTTGCAAACATGTTGGGTTAGTGGTTATGTTAGAAAGAATAAAATAATGAAAAAAAAAGGAATATGATGAAAACAAAGGAAAAAAATCCTTTCACATTTTTCTTCCTTGGCCGAATGTTCTAAGAAGAAGGGGGGGGAGAGCTTGAGAAAATCAGCTATGGTAATTTGCTAGACTAAGCTCAAGATCCTAAAGGAGAGGCGTCCAACAAGGGGAAATCGAAGGTCATCGAGTAGCCGACTTGGAATTATTTTACCCAACACAAGGTAAGTCATTAAGCATATAGTTGGTATTGATTTAAATGATCGTAATACCTATGCAATTGTGGTTAATGAGATGAAATGTATACAAATGTATATGTATGTAGAGATGAAATTGTCGAATGTAAAAAGGAAGTGAAGCGTATAGAGTGGCTGGTTTTCGGCACTAAGTGTGCGGGTAATAAGTGTTCACGGTTGTGAGATTGGCACTAAGTGTGCGGGCTTGAAATGCATGGCACTAAGTGTGCGAGTTTAAAGTACATGGCACTAAGTGTGCGTGGTTGATTATTAAGCACTATGTGTGCGAACCCACTATATATATATATTTTCTATCAATTATTTATATTAAGGTGCGACCTTACCGAGTCGATTTCGGACAGCGGAAAGGGTAAGTACCTTGAGTTCATGGCTAATAGGTGCTATGTTTATATTTGGAGTTGAGCGTGGTAAGTTTTGAACCTATGTGATGATTATAATTGAAGTCACGTACATAAGGTTCATCGTGGAATAGGTGAAAGTTCGCTTAGTTGTATGATAGTAACGAAAATAAAATGATGTATGGAAATGCCTCAATTATTCTATTGAATAGCGTATGAAATGTCAATGTAGGACTTGGAATGAGATTGAATCGTAAGGTCTAAGAAACTATGGCATAGTTTGGTATGGATGGAGTACTTAGCCTCATTTCGTTGTTTCCTCTTGTGAAAATTTTATTAATGGATGGTAGTGTAATGCTTATGACTTACTGAGTTATATACTCATTCGGTGTTTGCTTGTCACCTATTTTAGGTTTCTTGGACTCGACTTTTTGCGTATTCGGGACCGTCATCGAAGTCATCACACCGACTAGCAACTTTTGGTATTTTCTTCTTAGTTGGTCTAGGAGAACATTTCGGCATGTATAGGTTATTATGTTTTGTTGAAATTTGGTATGTAAAACTTTGGATAGCCATGCGAAAATGGCTTATATACGTTTTGAGCATAATGTTATAGTCATCTTGAATGTATATGTTCATTAAGAGGCATGGAAACTATGTAATAGGTAAAGTCTACCTTAAAAATGGATGCTGATAGCAGCAGTGACGTGGATGTGAAAAATCACTAAAAATAGTAGGAATGGAATTAAATAGTGAATAAATTATGTAATCGAACCTTGACGAATCTATTTTCATAGGAAAGTAAAGAAATGATCATATGAACAATATATTAGGAGATATTTAAGTTTTTACGAAACAGGGCCAGGACAGTTTCTGGATTCCCTGTTCCGACTTTGGAAATTCATTATAAATTAACCAGAGATAATTAGAAGTTGTTCCATATATGTACAGATTCCTTTTCGAGTCTAGTTTCTATAGAAACAAATGGCATCAGTATTGAGGCCCTGTACAGGGAGATATCCAAGTCGTAATGCCTGAAGGTCAGTGTGGTCGAACCCTAAAACAGGGGAGAATTTAACTAATAAACTGTACTAATTGACTCAACCAAAAATTCTAGAAAAACATTTTTAGATGGATATGGGAGTCTAGCTTCAGGAAAAATTTACAGAACTGGTTTTCGACTTTTGGAACTCGAGATATGATTTTTAAGGAAACAGTGACGCAGTTAGCCAGCTCGTCTAGAAATTTAAAATTGACTGTGCAATAAGTGATTTAAGTCTGCGAACCCCTCGTGTCTGACTCTGGCAACGGTCTCGGGTACGGGGTGTTACAATGATATGTGAGTTGTGATTGCTATCTGAAATGTTTTGATTGTGAATTAATGATTTGAGTTGGTATATGAATTAAGTGTGAAGAACAAAGGTGATTAAAAGCAAATGTTTATTAAATGTTTGGACAATGTGAAATTATTAATGAATTGACTATTTGTGAAAGTGTGTGTTATGTGTATTTATGTGTAAGTTAAATTTGAGGCTTTATAATCCTCACCCCCTTATTAGTGAAATGTTACTGTGAAATCTGTAAGATTTAGGTTGAATAAGCTCAAGAGTGTGGAGTTATAGGTGTTCAGAAGATTAATAATGTGGCCAGAAAAGAGATTGAATCAACAAATGAAGACAGTATTAAAAGAGACATTGGATAGTTCTACAGGTTATTCTGATAATGTGACGTCACTGTTAAAGAAGAAGTTATCTCCGATCAAATGACCTATTCAGGTATGTTAACTAAGAAAAATATTTGCTAAAAGATTTTCTGAATTGATTCCTGTTAGTGAAGGGATAATGTGAAAATTTCTGATGGCAGAATTAAATAGTTGAAATAATATTTGAATTGTATTGAGGGCTGAGTGTAGTGGTTATAGTTGGCTAGTTATTATTATTCCTTTTGGGCATTCTGTGTGTATATTTATTCTTAGAAGTATATGTGACTCTTTAATTTCAGAAGGAATTCTTATCATAAAAGAACATAGGCTAAACATATTAATAGATGAAAGTATCGTTGGTTTGTTTGGGTTTGTATTCGACATTGCTATGTCTTTCTTTGGTATTTATTCCTTTGTGTGGATATGAAAGATGATGGTGAAATCTGTATATTGCTAATACTCTGTTTCTACTGGCTATTGTTTTGTTGAAAATATGTGAAGATTATATTGTTTCTATTACTATGGATTTCAGTATTTAAGAGTAATATTGTTCTTTCTGGACATTTTTGGAATATCATCGGGATTGATATCATTCTATATGGGTTGTAATTTTCTGATATTCAATGTAGCTTCAGATGTTGAAAATTTAGTTATTCTGGTTTTCTCATGATTCTATGTGATTATCTATAAGAGATGTCCATTTGAAGGAAATGGTTATACAAGTTGTGCTTCTGCATTGGTTGTTGTCCAAATCATATTTGATTTTCTTTCGAGTTCAGATGCTTCGTTAATAGCCGGGATATTATTTATTGTCACGGGTAAGACAGTAATCCTATTATGACAATATGATTTCTGTTTGATGATTGTAGTATATATATATATATATAAAGATATGTCTGGATTATTCTTTCTAACGAGAAGAAAAGATTTCTTCGAAAAGATCGATTCTGTGGTTTAATCTGATCTGAAATTATTTGATTGAAAATGAAACTGGGTTATATGAGTTCGAATATATCCACTAGATCGGAAATAAACTTTAAGTGTACATTTGTGATCTGAATGATAGTATGGTAGTAGAACTTGTATTTTTGAGGATTCGATACAGAATTATGTCTATCGGAACAATTCTATCTGAGAAATGTTGTGGTAATTAAAGTTAGTTCAATTGTTGAAGCTTTCTTTTGTACGAAGACATTATCCACTAAAACATTAGTTCTAATTTAGCCTAAATTCAACGAAGAGTTTACGAACCTCAGTCATGTGTCAATGGACGGGTTGAAGTATGTTCTAATAATGGAGTCTCAGAG
Source organism: Gossypium arboreum (assembly GCF_025698485.1). Lineage (NCBI taxonomy): Eukaryota > Viridiplantae > Streptophyta > Magnoliopsida > Malvales > Malvaceae > Gossypium > Gossypium arboreum. Next base: position 60,747,093 of record NC_069075.1, on the reverse strand, counting down.
ATATACTGTGATTCCTTATGGTTAGAATTGTTAAAAGACTATGAGCTTGTGATTGACTACCATTCGGGAAAGGCTAATGTTGTTACTTATGTTTTAAGATGAAAATCACTGTTTGCTTTGTGTGCAATGAATGCGCATATGGCTATGTCTGATGATGGTTCAATAATAGTTAAATTAAAAGTAAGACCATTATTTATTCAACAAAATTTGTGATACTCAAAAAGTTGATAATAATTTGTTAGCAAAGCAGGTCCAAGGTGATTTGAAGGTTGATTTAGAGTTTCGAGTTCATGCTAAAGGTTGTCTGAGGTTCAGAAACCAAATATGTGTTCCAAGGAATTCAGATGTTGATTCAAATGATTTTGAATGAAGCCCACAGCAGTTGATTGTCTGTTCACCCAGGTAGTACAAAGATGTATAATAATCTTAAACAACTTTACTGGCGGTATGGTATGAAACAAGATATTTTTGACTTTGTTTCGAAATGCTTAATCTGTCAACAAGCATCAGGTACCTTCTAGATTGCTTCAGCCGATGATGATACCTGAATGGAAATGGGATAGAGTCATGATGGATTTTGTATCGGTTTTCCGTTGACACCGAGCAAGAAGGATGCAATTTGGGTTATTGTTGATTGATTTACTAAATCAGCTTATTTTGTTTCGATACGTACAGACTACTCACTTGATAAGTTGGCTAAATTGTATGTTTCTCAAATTGTAAGATTACATGGTGATCCTATATCTACTAATTTGAATAAAGATTCTAGGTTTAGATCGCGGTTTTGGAAGAAACTACATGATGCTTTAGGTACGAAATTACATTTTAGCACAGCTTTCCATCCACAAACAGGTGGTTAGTCTAAACGAGTCATTCAGATACTTGAGGATATGTTGAAAAGTTGCATTCTTGAGTTCGAAGGTATGTGGGAACGACATCTACCTCTGATTGGATTTGCGTACAATAAAATGGCACCTTACAAGGCTTTATACAGTCATAAATGTCATATATCATTGTATTGGATTGAGCTCAATAAAAATAAGATATACAGGGTCGAATTGATCAGAGAGACTGAACAGAAAGTAAAACTGATCCGTGAAAGTCTAAAAACTGCGTCAGATCATCAGAAATCATTTGTGGACTTGAAACGAAAAGATATAGAGTTTCAGATCAGGGACAAGGTTATTTTGAAAGTTTTATCGTGAAAGAAAATACTCTGATTCAGTTGTAAAGGCAAATTGAGTCCGAGATTTGTTGGGTAGTATAAGATTATAGAGCGTATCGGGTCGGTTGCTTATAGACTGTTATTGTCACCTGAGCTAGAAAAGATTCACAATGTATTCCATGTTCCAATGCTTCAAAGATATCGATCTGATCCCTCACATGTGACTAATTCATCTGAGATTGAGATTAAGTCCGATATGACATATGAGGAAGAACTGATTCGTATTCTGGCTTACAAAATTAAAGAATTGCAAAATAAGAAAAATCCATTACTTAAAGTGTTGTGGCATAAACACGGAGTTGAAGAAGCAACGTGGGAGCCAAAAGATGCAACAAAAGAACATTATCAGAACCTATTCATTGGTAAGATTTTCGAGGACGAAAATCCCTAAGAGGGGGAGAGTTGTAACAGCCCGAATTAGACCCTAGTCAGAACGGTAGTTTCGGGACGACAAATCCGAGTCAAAAAATATTTAAAAATTATTTAATGTGTTTATTTTGTGTGAATTTATATATGTGTAATGCCCCCACACCCGAAACCGTCGCCGGAGTCGAGCTTGAGGGGTTACCGAACATAATTTATCAAATTAAGGACTTCAACTTATTTGTTTCTACATTCACAGCTTTCTAGCTACCCGCGTCACAGTTACAAGAAAAATCATATATCGAATTACGAAACTAAAAATCAAGATCCATAAATTTTACCTAAATCTAGACTCATATATATATTTACTAATTTTTTTCTAGAATTTTTGGTTGGGCCAATTAGTACAGTTTATTAGTTAAAATCTCCCTGTTTGTGGTTCATTTGCTCGACCTCTGTGTATTACAAATCAGATATCTCTCTACAGAATTTCAATGACTATGATGTTTATTTATATTAAAATTAGACTCAACAAGGAATCTGTACATATAAATAATTACTTCTAATTATTTTTTTACAATTTATTATGAATTTCTAAAGTCAGAATAGAGGATCTAGAAATCACTCTGGCCCTGCTTCACAAGGTTTCAAATATCTCATAAAGTATAATTTATATGCCTGTTTTTTTTAATCCATATGAAAATAGACTCATTAAGCTTCAATTTCATAACTTTCTCATCATTTAATTCCATTTATACTATTTTTAGTGATTTTTCAAATTCATGTCATTGCTGCAGCAATATTCTGTTTTAAGGCAAATTTCATCTTTTCATGAGTTGTTATGAACTAGATAACCTATTAAACTTCCATGATATCAAACATGATCTAAATTTAACCATCACCATAACTTATCAATATCAAACATTTTCTCAACCAATCATGGCCATATCATAAAATTATTTACACAAAATAAGTATATTGCTATACATGCCATACTTAAGTTTTACAAGCCATTTACCCGGATGAAAGTCTTTTGGATAGTGTGATCGAACCTTCGACCCGTCCGATTCCCGAAATGGCTTGTTCAAAACTACAGTAAATAAAGAGGAGGAGTAAGCATAAATGCTTAGTAAGTTCATATGTAAATAACAAGTAACATAACAATACAAATATACCAAACAGCTTTAGTATGGTATCACCAAAACATATATCACATTTCTAAACATCATTCATCATCTTACCACCTTATCGTTGTTGTATCTATTTTCAACCCGAGGGTTAAGAACATACTTGTCCAAAGTGTCCATTTCACAACACTTACCAAAACGTCGCTTGCATCTTAAGTGTTCTTCCATTTCACTAGAAATTTCACCAGTTGAACACATCGGAATACAACTCGGATACACGGATAATTTGCACATAAGTGCCTCATATGTAATCAAGAAATCATGTAGCCCGCCCCTAAGTGAACTCGGACTCAACTCAACGAGCTCGGGCGTTCGCATCCATAAGTGAACTCAGACTCAACTCAACGAGTTCGGACATTCGCATCCATAAGTGAACTCGGACTCAACTCAACGAGTTCGGATGCTCAACCATCCTAGTGACATGTCACTTGTATCCTAATCTATTCCTAAGGTTCAAACGGGCTTTTTCCCTCGATCTGACATTTGCCGTCTTCCATGGAATATCGGAACCGATACTCGGTAGCAATTCATATTTATCAAGTAGTAAACATAATTTGCATATTACTCAATATTAACCACAAAGCATAATATTTCACGATTAAAAATTAGCATATCATATAATTAACATTAATAACTTAAAAATAACATTTATGCTACATTATTTACACATGAACTTACCTTGGTACCAAAATATAAAGATTTTGCAATTTAGCCCACCATCTTTTGTTTTCCTCGATCGCAACTTGAATCTCTTTTCTCTTGATCTATAATGCCAAATTAATCTTATTCAATACATACATTCATCAAAACAGCATTTAATACGAACTTTGGAAAACTTACACTTTTGCCCCTAAACTTTTGCATAATTACACTTTTGCCCCTAGGCTCGGGAATTAAACTTTATTCCTTATTCTTATGTTTTATAACATGCTGATCATTTTTCCCTTCTATGGCAACATCAAATTCTTACTCTAACATATACTTGTGACTATTTGGTATTTTTGCCGATTAAGCCCTTTTACTCGTTTTCACTCAAAACCGAGTAGCACAAGTTGTCTAACATAATTTAAAACCCCATATTCTATCATAAAACATCAAAATACACAAATTTCACCTATGGGTATTTTTCCAAATATAAACCCTAGGTTGAATTATTGCTAACATAAGCTTAATCGAGCTACCGGGATTCCAAAAACGTAAAGAACATTAAAAACGGTGCTTGGAATCACTTACTATGGAGCTTGGAAGCTTGAAACAAACCCTAACTATGGAGAACCCTTGAAATTTCGGCCTAATGAATAAGATGGACAAAAATTGGCTTTTAATTTTGTTTTTAATTCATTTTAATAACTAAATGACCAAAATGCCCTTACTACTAAACTTTCCAAAGATTCCATCCATGTCCAATTTTTGTCCATAGACTTAGAAATTGGTCAAATTGCTATTTAAGACCTCCTAATTAATATTTCAATGCAATTTCATACTAAAAACTTCTAGAATGCAAATTTTGCAACTTATTCGATTTAGTCCCTACTTTCAATTTAAACACTTTAGGCATAGAATTTCATCACGAAATTTTCACACAATCATGCAATCATATGATATTCATCAAAATAATTATAAAATAATTATTTCTATCTCGAATTTGTGGTTATGAAACCACTATTCCGATTAAGCCCTAATTTAGGATATTACAACTCTCTCCCCCTTTTAAGGATTTTCGTCCTCGAAAATCTTACCTAAACAAACAGTGTGGGTATTGGTTTTCATAGTTTCTTCAGTTCCCATGTAGTCTCTTCTACCCCATGCTTTTGCCACAACACTTTCACAAGTGCAACACTTTTATTTCTTAGTTGTTTGACTTCTCGAGCTAAAATCTTAATCGGTTCTTCTTCATAAGTCATATCCGGTCGTAGTTCAACTTCTGTCGGTGAAATTATATGTGAAGGATCCGAACGATACCGACGTAACAAAGATACGTGAAACACATCATGAATCTTCTCTAATTCGTGGTAGCGCTAGCCGATATGCTATCTTGGTCCAACTTTTTCAATTATTTCATACGGTCCAATAAAACGCGGACTTAACTTGCCCTTTCGTCCAAATCTAAGGACTTTCTTCCATGGAGACACTTTCAAAATACCTTATCACCAACTTGAAACTCCATTTCTTTTCGCTTCAAATCCGCATAAGATTTCTGTCTATCTGGCGCGACTTTCAAACAATCTCGAATCACTTTCACCTTTTCTTCGATTTCTTTTATTAAATCAACTCCATAAATCGATTTTCCTTGAGTTCACCCAATACAATGGCGTCCAAATTTACGACCATATAATGCTTCATAAGGTGCCATCCTCAAACTCGTCTGATAACTATTATTATAAGCAAATTCTACCAATGGTAAGTACCTTTCCCAACTATCTTGAAATTCCAATACGCAACATCTGAGCTTGTCTTCAAGAATCTAAATTACTCTCTCGATTGTCCATCAGTTTGTGGATGAAAGGCAGTGCTGAAATTTAACTTTGTACCTAATGCCTCTTGCAACTTTTGCCAAAACCGTGAGGTAAACCTCGGATCTCTATCCGAAATGATTGACAAAGGTATCCCATAAAGTCTAACAATCTCTGATATACAATTCAGCCAACTTATTAAGAGAATAATCATGACGCATCGAATAAAATGAGCCGATTTAGTCATCATCAACTATTGCCCGGATGGCATTTTTCTTCCCGAGTTAACGGCAACCCGATATAAAATCCATAGTAATCCGATCCCATTTCCATTCAGGAACCATAATAGGCTGAAGTAATCCCGAAGGTACTTAGTGTTCAGCTTTCACTTGTTGACAAACTAAGCACTTTGATACAAACTCGAAATATCTCTTTTCATTCCACTCCACCAAGACATTTTCTTTAAGTCATTATACATCTTCAGATCGCCTTGATGAACCACCAAACAACCATTATGTGCTTCATGCAAAATCTTTTGAATCAACTCATCATTTTTTGGTACACAAATTCGATTTTTAAACATCAAACAACCATCAAAACCGATTTTGAAATCTAATCCCGTATCAGCTTCACACTGTTTTCTCTTGGCTAGCAAATCTTGATCATTTTTCTGAGCTTTAAAAATCTCTTGTAAAAACATCGGTCTTGCTCTTAACTCTGCTAGAATCGAACCGTCATCTGACATTTTCAACTGAGTGTTCATAACTCTCAAAGCAAACAATAACTTTCTGCTTAAAGCATCGGCAACCACATTTGCTTTTCCCGGATGATAATCAATAACAAGCTCGTAATCTTTCAATAACTCTAACCATCTTCATTGCCTCAAATTCAAGTCTTTTGTGACATCAAGTATTTAAGACTTTTGTGATCGGTATATACTCGACACTTTTCACCATACAAATAATGTCGCCAAATCTTCAAAGCAAACACCACTACAGCCAATTCCAAATTGTGAGTAGGATAATTCCTCTCATGAGGTTTTAACTGCCTCGAAGCATAAGCCACCACTTTTCCTTCATGCATGAGTACACACCCCAAACCATTTAGAGAAGCATCACTATATACCACAAATTCTTTACCTGATTCGGGTTGTATCAACACTGGTGCTTCAGTTAATAACTTTTTCAATTCTTAGAAACTCTGTTGACATTCTTCTGTCCATTCAAATTTAACATCCTTTCGGAGTAGTCTAGTCATAGAAGCAGCAATTATAGAAAATCCATTTACAAACCGCTGATAATACCCAGCTAGCCCCAAGAAACTCCTAACTTCAGTTACATTTTTCGGTGGTTTCCAATCAACAATGGCTGAAATTTTACTAGGATCAACCCGATACCATCACATGAAACAATATGACCCAAAATCCAACTTCCGGAGCCAAAATTCACTTTTACTAAACTTAGCATACAAATGCTTATCTCTCAAAGTTTGCAAAACTATCCTCAAATGCTCAAATGCTCTGTCTCATCTTTTGAATAAATTAAAATATCATCTATAAACACCACAACAAATCTGTCCGTGTATGGCCGAAATATGCGATTCATTAAGTCCATAAACACAGCAAGAGCATTTGTCAACCCGAATGGCATAACTAAAAATTCATAATGACCGTACCTTGTTCTAAAAGTAGTTTTAGGCACATCTGACTCTTTCACTCGCAGCTGATAATACCCAGATCTCAAGTCAATCTTTGAAAACCATGTCGCTCCTCTTAGCTGATCAAACAAATAATCAATTCTCGGCAATGGATACTTGTTTTTGATTGTCACCTTGTTTAATTGCCGATAATCAACACATAATCTCATAGAACCATCCTTCTTTTTCACAAATAACACGGGAGCACCCCAAGGTGAAAAACTTGGTCTCACAAAGCCTTTATCAGTCAACTCTTGCAACTGTGACTTTAATTCTTTCAACTCTGTTGGTGCCATTCTATATGGAGCAATCAAGATCGGAGCTGTTCCCAGTATCAAATCTATACCAAATTCTACTTCCCTGACTGGAGGCAAACCCGGCAATTCTTTTAGAAATACATCCGCAAATTCACACACAACCGGCACTGATTCAACTTTCTTTTCAACTTATTTTGTATTAATTACATACGCCAAATAAGCTTCATAACCCTTTCTCAAATATCTCTGAGCCGACATCGAAGAAATCATACTAAATATTGCCTCTGATTTGTCTGGTTCAACCCGTAAGATTTCACCACTTTCACATTTTAATTCTATAACCTTTTCTTTGCAATTTACTATAGCATCATGCAATGTCAACCAATCCATACCCAAAATAACATCAAATTCATCAAACGGCAACAACATCAAGTCGGCCGGAAAGTAATGACCCCGAATCATTAAAGGGCATTTCTTGCATACTTTATCAACTATCACACATTTGCCTAGTGGATTCGACACTCTAATCATAAATTTTGTGTTCTCAACAGTATATTCATATTAGACACCGCCATGCATACATATGAATGAGTAGAACGGGATCAATCAAAGCAATAACATTAGTATCATAAAGAGAAAATGTACCGGTAATCACATCGGGTGAGGAAGCATCTTCACGCTTTAATAGCATAAGTTCTAGCCGAGCTCTTCCTTCGAGATCTAACTCACGCATCTCTCGCTACATTCTTATTGCTTGTTTCACTTCCACTTTTCTCGGATACCTTCCCTCGAGTCTGCACCACTAGCTTTTACATTCTAAAATTTTTCTTTCTCACTCTCTCAAGGCAGCCTCTAATAAAATGATCCGGAGAACCACGTCGAAAACATTCATTTGCTCTGCACGGACCAAAATGATTTCTACCACACCGCTGGCACTCAGGTTTAACAAATCTCGTATTTCCCACACTAGTCGCAGAAGTAGTCTGAGATTTAGGACCCATATTTCGCTTCTTAAAATTTCCATATGATTGTCCAGCTGAAACTTGGGAACGAGGATTCATATTTCTTGACTTTTCGATTTGTTGTGAGGGTGCATTACTTATTGGTCTTTTCTTCCAATTTCGTGTTTCAGATTCTACCTTTTTCTTTTCCTTCAGTAATTCTTCAGCCTTGCAAGCTCGATCGACAAGTACCACCATTTCTTTTAGTTCAAGGATCCCAACAAATACCTTAATGTCTTCATTAAGCCCGTCTTCAAATCGTCAGCACATCTTGGCTTCTATAGAAACATATTCCCTGGCATACTTACTCAATCGAACAAACTCTCTTTCATATTCTCGAGATCGTCATATTACCTTGCTTCACTCAAGAAACTCTTTACATTTCGATCAATAAATCTTTCACTAATATATTTCTTCCAAACTCTTCTTGAAAGAATTCTGAGTTACCTCTCTTTCGGTACCACCGAAATCAAAGTCTTCCACCAATTATAGGCTGAATCTCTCAACAAAGATATAGCACATTTCAAACATTCTTCAAGTGTACAAGATAATTCATCAAATACCCGGATAGAATTTTCAAGCCAGAACTCTGCTTTCTTTGCATCATCATTAATATTTGCTCTAAATTCTTCAGCCCCTTGTTTACTTAATTCATCAATGGGGTTTTGTGAAATTTTATCATATCCACTCCCTGAGGCATCGGAGGCATAGGTTGAGGAATTGGGGGAGGTGAGGGAGGTCGTACATTTGGGTTCATACGAATGAACTCAGTGTACCATGCACTCATCATTTGGAGAAAGGCTTCCCAATCCCTTTCTCCTCCTCCCCGACCAATGAAGGGGTGGGTTTTCACGGCGCGCCTTCAGCCAGAGTGGCGACATTACTCTCTTCTTCATCTGCCACAACTGGATCGGGATCCATTTACTATATAAAAATCATTTAAAAGGTCAAGTCGTCACACTATCACAATTCATACATATGGCATGTATAGCAAAATCCGTACATACAACACGTAGTCCGAGAACCGACTAAACCTGCTCGATACCACCAATGTAACGCCCCACGCCAAAACCGTCCGAGTCGAGCTTGAGGGGTTACCAACATAATTTATCAAATTAAGAACTTCAAATTATTAGTTTCTACATTCACAGCTTTCTAGCTACCCGCGTCACAGTTACAAGAAAAATCATATCTTGAGTTACGAAACTCAAAATCAAGATCCGTAAATTTTTCCTAAGTCTAGACTCATATATATATTTACTAATTTTTTTCTAGAATTTTTGGTTGGGCCAATTAGTACAGTTTATTAGTTAAAGTCTCCCCTGTTTCAGGGTTTGACTGCTCTGACCTCTGTGTATTACAAATCAGATATCTCTCTATACAGAATTTCAATGACTACAAGGTTCATTTTTATTAAAACTATACTAAACAATAAATCTGTACATATAAATAATGACTTCTAATTATTTTTGTACAATTTATTATGAATTTTTAAAGTCAAAACAGAGGATCCAGAAATCACTCTGGCCCTGCTTCACAAGGTCTCAAATATCTCATAAAGTATAATTTATATGCCTGTTTTTTTAATCCATATGAAAATAGACTCATTAAGATTAAATTTTATAACTTTCTCATCATTTAATTCCATTTATACTATTTTTAGTGATTTTTCAAATTCATGTCATTGCTGCAGCAATATTCTGTTTTAAGGCAAATTTCATCTTTTCATGAGTTGTTTTGAACTAGATAACCTATTAAACTTCCATGATATCAAACATGATCTAAATTTAACCATCACCATAACTTATCAATATCAAACATTTTCTCAACCAATCATGGCCATATCATAAAATTATTTACACAAAATAAGTATATTGCTATACATGCCATACTTAAGTTTTACAAGTCATTTACCCAGATGAAAGTCCTTTGGATAGTGTGATCGAACCTTCGACCGTCCCGATTCCCGAGCTGGCTTGTTCAAAACTACAGTAAATAAAGAGGAGGAGTAAGCATAAATGCTTAGTAAGTTCATATGTAAATAACAAGTAACATAACAATACAAATATACCAAACAACTTTAGCATGGTATCACCAAAACATATATCACATTTCTAAACATCATTCATCATCTTACCACCTTATCGTTGTTGTATCTATTTTCAACCCGAGGGTTAAGAACATACCTGTCCAAAGTGTCCATTTCACAACACTTGCTTATAATAAACCATTGCTTATAATGGTTTAAAATTTTAATTAAAAGATTAAATAAGTAAAATAATAAACATGTTAATATATAATAAAACATATAATAAGTTGTCATGCATTTTTTCTTTCATAAATTCATCACTAAATATTAAAACAAGAAAGAAAAAGAAAAAGCTTGAATTGTTCGGCCATGGTTGATCTTAATTAAGGTATGTAACTAGCCCCATTTTTGATAATTTATACGTATTTGAGATCGTTGCTTACTAATCTTCAAGACCCAAGCTTTAATTTTTGATTTTGATGAATATTTTGAGTTGTACCATTGTTGATAGCTTGTGATTTTTGTTGTTTAATGATGAAATATGAAAGATATGTTTTAGATTAACATATTTTGTATTGGAGTTTTAGATGATTTTGAGTAATTAGGACTAAATTGCAAAAATAATAATTTGAGGGACTAAAGTGTGAAATAATGAAATATATGGGCTCGTATGAACACTAGGAATATTCGGCCAAATATGGGTATCTAGAAATTTTGAATGTTTTGTGTTTTGAGCAATAGGGACTAAATTGTAAAAAGTGTAAATGTCAGGGGTAAAATGGTAATTTGTCCATTTATGTGTTTTTGGACTAAATTGAATGAAAATATGTTTGAATGAGCTCAATTTGAATATGTTTAGATCAAGAACCAAAGAAATCGGATTTGGATTGGCGAAAAATCAAAAGTTGTCGACTAGTTGTCCTGTTCTGTTTTACATCGTTCGAGGTAAGTTTATAGGCAAATATACGTGTTTAATTGTAGATAAATGCTAAACATATATGATGGTATGAAAAATATGAATTTATATATGCTTATGCCGAATGTGAATAAGCTTGGTAACCATGTTCAAGCATTCGTTTCGACCGAGTTACGACGTTCGAAAGCCCCGTATGAACCTTAGGAATAGTTAGGATACATATGTCATGTGTAACACCCCTATCCCGTAACCATCGCCGAAATAGGTAAGGGGCATTACCGGACTTGTAACTCATGCCAGATCAGTAAAATTTTGAACATTTTCATGAAATAAAGTGTGACACCCCTAATGTGACCCTAGTCGGAAAGTGGTTTCGGGACCACAAAACTGAGTCACAAAAATAATTAGATGTTGTATTCTGTGCTTATTATATGTGGGATTTGTATGTGTGAATATTTCGTGCCTTGATTTTATCAATTAGGTGCTAATTTATAAGAAAGGACCCATGTGATAGGACTTGAAAATGTGATAGGTGAAATTTAAAGTGGCCAAATAATGCATGAATTATTGACATGAGGGACTTGCATGTCAAATTAGCCAAGAATCTAAATGGTGGCCGGCCATGCTATGGGGTAAGGCATATTATAGACATATTATGCTAAAGTGTGTGGAAGAATACTAAAAAGAAGGAGTGGAGGAGAAACCAAAGTTGTCTCCCCTCCATTGCCATGAATGGAAGAAAGAAAGACTTCAACATTTTTTTTCTTTCTATCTTGCTCCCTTGTCTCTTGCAAAGGAAGCTAGAGAGGAGAAGCCGGCTGCATGTAGTGGAAAACCATGAAATTTGTTTGCTTCTAAGTTGAAATTTTCAAGTAAAAGGCTAAAAAGGGGGATTAAGGTATGTTAATGCTCTTTCATTGAAAATCTTTGTATATTTGGAGTGGTCATCAAGTATAGAAGCTAGCTCATGGCAAATGTTTTGTAAATTGGTTATGGACATTCGGTTAAGGGGGAGTATTTGTGTTAGAAATCAAGATTGGATAGTGAGTTAGACATGTGATCTTTGTGTTCGATTATTAAATGGAAAACTAAAGGGATGAGGTTGCATGTTGAGCTTGTATTCGAATAATACAAATGAATTGCTAATGTGAGATGTTATGTGTTAATATGTGAATTAAGTGATAATTGATAATCAACTAAGTAGCTACATGGCATTTAGATATATATTATAGTAACTGATTTTGGATTTGATTCTTATTGTGAATTAGTAGTTGATATGGAGATTAGACCGAATGAAATTTAAAATGTTAAAGAAATTATTTCGGCTAAGTGCTAACCTTGTTTATATTAGCCGAATGTGTATATGTATACCATGAAGTGGTTTAGCTTAAAGTACATCAAGGTTCTTGGAAGGTGATTTGCCGGGGATGGTTTAACAAATGAATCTAATTTTGTTATGTATGTGATGACATTGCCGAATGTAAATTGAGTTGTTAAATTGGTTGATTTAGTTCACGAGCTCAAGGAATCAATCTTGTATAGCGGGAAGGCGAATGTAATTGAATAGCCGTTTTGAAATTGTTCAACAGTATCCGAGGTAAGTTCTCAAGTGTTCGAACTTTACTTTAGTATACTTAAAGATCGTATAAACTTAGTAGCGAGAAGAATGAATTTATATAGTTTAAGTGCCGAACTAGTCTTGACAGATTTGAGTTACTGCAGTATTGTAACTTTGAAATTTCACCAAAAATTGTAGAAGGCGAGTTCAAGTTGAATAAAATATGAAAATGAAGCTTATTGAGTCTAGTGTCTTATAAAAGAAACTATGTAAGCAAAGGAATTTCCTATAAAGGTATATTTAAAGTTTTGTGAGACAGTGTCGGATTGACTCCGAAATTCCCTGTTTTGTTTTTGGAAAATCATTATAATTTGTACAAAAATGGTTATAAGATAAGATTTATATGCTGAGACTCCTTAATGAGTCTAGTTCCAAATGAAATCAAATAGAACACATTAAGAATTCTGTACAATGAAAAATTTGATTCAGAGCGAAGAGTGGTCAGATTAGTCAAACAGTGAAACAGGGGAAACTTTAAGAAAAATCTGGTATTGATTGGCCAAACCAAAAATTCTGAAAATTTCATGGATGGAAGATATATGAGTCTGTATTCTGAGAAAATTGACGGCAAGTGATTTGGAGTCTTGTAGCTCCGGGTATAAATAATTTAGTGACCATTGCTCAGGAAAACAGCTCAGAGCGAATATGTGATTTTGTTGTAAACATGCATAAAAACTTGTTTTAGTTGCTCATAAGCTATTGATTGATCCCATACTTGAATTCTAAATTGTGATATTGTAAAATGATACATGAGTGCTAGATGGATCTCTGATATCAAAATTTGTGAAATTGTAAGTTTATGAGTATTCGAATATGAAATGATAGTATGGCGTGAAATTGAATTATTCGTTGGAAAATGATTGATGAAGATTCGGCCAAGACCAAGTCTGTACATAATAATATATGAGATAAGGCCTAATGGCCGATGTGATGAATGTGAAAATGTATATATATGTGATGAGGCCTAATGGCCGATGTGATGAATGTGAAAATGTATATATATGTGATGAGGCCTAATGGCCGATGTGATGAATGTGAAAATATATATATATATATGTGATGAGGCCTAATGGCCGACGTGATGAATGTGAAAGTGTATATATATATGTGGTAAAGCCGAATGGCTAATGTGAATGTTGTAACATGTGATTAAGTATACATGAAACTTGGAAATATGTTCCGGGTGAGACCCGATGACTACGTGTGGAGATTATGTCCGGGAACGACCCGATGACTACGTGTGGAGATTATGTCCAGGTAAGACTTCGTAATAAGAAATGCTTATAAATATACGCAATGCGAAAGGCTAAACAGGTATGTACTCCAAGTTTATATATGATGCATACGGGAGCAATCTATGGGACTATTCCTATGATTATGTGACATCGGATTAGTGTGAGAGGTTATGTGAAATCATACGATATATCTATGTCACATGAGCTCACTTTTATGTGAGAGTTTATCTGCCTATTGTATATGATGAGATGTGCATATTCGGTAAAGGGATGGTATGCCCGAAGGAAGAGTGAAATAAAATACGAGTAACTATGTTATAATTTGATTGCTATCTGTTGACACCGCTTAAAACTTACTAAGCATTGTAATGCTTACTCTGCTTACTCTGCTTCCTCCGCCTTATAGGTCTCATTGCGGCTACTGTGCTCGGGGATCGTCAAGAACTAGTCACACTATCACTACCCACTGCTTTGGTACTGCTATGTTTTGGAATATCTTATGGCATGTATAGAATAGACTAGTAGTGAGAGGATATTTTGGTTAATGTATAGGACTACCCCTTTTGTTGTGGGTCATGGACCCTTTGGATTTGTATAATTTTGGGTAGCCATGCGAAAATGGCTTATAAATGTTTTGAGCATAATGTTATAATTGTGACAGCCCTAAAGTGACCCTAGTCAGAAAGCGGTTTCAGGACCGCTAAATCGAGTCACCAAATTATTTGGATGTGATATTTATGGTCTAAAATATGTGAATATGAATGTGCAAAAAAATTTTTAAGCTTCGATTTAGTTAATTGCATGTGAATGGAGTACATAGGACTTATGTGAGAAAATTTAGAAATGTGCTAGGCAAATGTAAAATGGCCTATCAATACATGTGGGAAAGTGTTTGTCCTTGCATGTCAAATTAGCCAAATTGAAGCATAGTGGCCAGCCATGCTATGGGTGGAAACATGTCACAAACATGTTGGGTTAGTGATGTATGTAAGGAAGAATTAAATAATGAAAGGGAGGAGTGATGAAAAAAAATGGTCTCATCCATGCCCCCCTTTTGCCGTGAATGGAAGAAAGAAAACAAAGAAAAAATGTTTTGTTCATCCTTGAACATCCTTGGCCAAATAGAGGAAAGAAAGGAAGGGAGGAGCTTGAGAAAATCGGCTATGGTGATTTGCTAGACAAAGGTATGTGTGATGTTGTCCATGAGATGCATGCATGTTTTAGTTGGTAGCTTGAGTTCTACCTAGCCCATGGTCTAAATCTTGCTAGGTCATGGAAATGACACTCGCCATGGATGCATCATTCTTGCTTGGTGTTGATGTCATTTACATGCTAAAAATGAAGCTTTGTAATGATGCATGTGATGGTGGATTGATGTTTTAAGGTTTAATAGAGTTTAAGCTAGTAAATACTTAATTTTGGTATTTATATGAGAAAGAGATGAACTTGAAATTTTGAATTTACATGAATAAATCTTTTGGTTTGTCTTAGTATTAAATTGAAGGGAATGCCATAGGTGCTTGAATGTACTAACTAGATATTGTTGTATATACATCTCTCAATGGGTTCGGCTTTGTGCATGAATTTGGGGATTAAACCTTGAATGATGTTATGTATAAGTTTCGACTATGAATCTTTGTGTTTAATTTCTTTATGTGTTGATGCTCAAATTGAAAAGGGATGTTAGTTATGTTATAACATTTGTTTAATAAGGAAAGGACATGAGCTTAAAGCTTGAGTAGCATTCGGTATTAGAGTAAGTTAAAATTTGTTAGAAAATAACTCCCAAGTTAGTGAATCACGAGTTAAGAAAGGGATTTGGGTTGAATATATATATATGTATTCGCAATGGGATAAAATGTGTATTAAGGTAAGTTTCAAGGTGATTAATCGGCTATGAAATTAGCTAAATTGAATAGGTATGTTTAATGATATGCTTAGTATAATGTATGATCTTATAACTCGGTTTGGTACTTGAGATAAAGGTTAGATGTATGATTGGATTTTGGTATGTGTTAAACTGGTCAATCAAAGATTAAATGATATGTGAGTGCCAAATGTGATTGTTAAGTGACTAATATTAGTTAAGTACTTAAGCAAATCTATTGTTTTACTTAAGCTTAAGAGCAAAGAGGATCAAGTCGGATGGGGAAAAGAGAAAGTAAACGAATAGCCGTGGACATCTAATCGTCGACCACATCCGAGGTAAGTTTTAAGCGATTAATCGTTGAGTAAATTCACTCATAATAGGACATAATGAGTTGATTTGATAAGATATGATGTGGCTATGATATGTCTTAAGCCCAAATGGTAAGTTCATAAGTGTTTGGACTTGGAAAGTTAAGAGCAAATTGTAATAAATTGCTTGGACAGCAGCAGTAATGTGATTTTAGAAAATCACTATAAATTGTTGGTGTGGAATTATAGGCTGAATAAAACATGTAATCAAAGCTTAGTTGGTCTAGTTTCTTATAAAAGAGACCGTGGAAGCAAAGAAAATTCCTATGAAGAGATATCTAAAGTTGTGCGGGACAGTGTAGGAATGACTCGAAATCCCTGTTCTGTTTTTGGAAAATCATTATAATTTGTAGAAAAATGGTTATGAGATAAGATTTATATGCTTAGACTCCTTAATGAGTCTAGTTTCAAATGAAATCAAGTAGAACATACTTTGAATTCTGTACAATGAGAATTTTGATTTGTAGTGAAGACTGGTCAGGTTCGTCAAACAGTGAAACAGGGAAACTTTAAGAAAAATCTGGTATTGATTGGCCAAACCAAAATTCTGAAAATTTCATGGATGGAATATATGTGAGCCTATATTCTGAGAAAATTAACGGCAAGTGATTTGGAGTCTTGTAGCTCCAGGTATAAATAATTTAGTGACCATTGCTCAGGAAAACAGCTCAGAGCTAATATGTGATTTTGTTGTGATTTTGTTTTAGTTGCTCATAAGCTATTGATTGATCCCATATTGAATTCTAAAGTGTGATAGTGTAAAATGATACATGAGTGTTAGATGGATCTCTGATATCAAGATTCGTGAAAATGTATATATATGTGATGAGGCCTAATGGTCGATGTGATGAATGTGAAAATGTATGTATATGTGATAAGGCCTAATGGCGATGTGATGAATGTGAAAATGTATATATATGTGATGAGGCCTAATGGTCGATGCGATGAATGCTAAAATGTATGTATATGTGATAAGGCCTAATGGCGATGTGATGAATGCTAAAATGTATATATATGTGATGAGGCCTAATGGCCGATGCGATGAATGCTAAAATGTATGTATATGTGATAAGGCCTAATGGTCATGTGGTGAATGCGAAAGTATATGTATATGTGATAAGGCCTAATGGCCATGTGGTGAATGCGAAAGTATATGTATATGTGATGAGGCCTAATGGCCGATGTGGTGAATGCAAAAGTATATGTATATGTGATGAGGCCTAATGGCCGATGTGGTGAATGCGAAAGTATATGTATATGTGATGAGGCCTAATGGCCGATGTGGTGAATGCGAAAGTATATGTATATGTGATGAGGCCTAATGGCCGATGTGGTGAATGCGAAAGTGTATGTATATGTGATAAGGCCTAATGGCCGATGTGATGAATGTGAAAGTGTATATATATATGTGGTAAAGCCGAATGGCTAATGTGAATGTTGTAACATGTGATTAAGTGTACATGAAACTTGGAAATATGTTCCGGTGAGACCCGATGACTACGTGTGGAGATTATGTCCTGCACGACCCGATGACTACGTGTGGAGATTATGTCCGGTAAGACTTCGTAATAAGAATTGCTTGTAAATATACGCAATGCGAAAGGTTAAACAGGTATGTACTCCAAGTTTACATGTGAGCTTAATTTAAACTAAACCATAAGGTAGTTATGTGATGTATACGAGAGAAATCTATGAGGCTACTCCCATGATTATGATGAGATGTGCATATTCGGAAAAAGGGATGGTATGCCCGAAGGAAGAGTGAAATAAAATACGAACAACTATGTGATAATTTGATTGTTATCTGTTGACACCGCTTAAAACTTACTAAGCATTGTAATGCTTATCTCCGCTTACTCTGCTTCTCCGCCTTATAGGTCTCATTGCGGCTACTGTGCTCGGGATCGTCAAAGAACTAGTCACACTATCGCTATCCACTGTTTGGTACTGCTACGTTTTGGAATATCTTATGGCATGTATAGAATAGACTAGTAGTGAGAGGATATCATGGTTAATGTATAGGACTACCCTTTGCTGTTTTTCAAGCACGCTTTGTGATGTATGTATGTACAGCCATGCGAAAATGGCTCGTAAAAGTGGAGTATGGCATTAGACCATTTGTGTTTATGTATATATGTATGGTTTCATGATGTGACTACGGACTGAATGGAAGTGTTGGGCAAATGATTAGCCATTGAATGGCTAAATATGATTATATGTGGACCTATGTATGACAAAACTCTAGTTGGTCCATGGAAACTAAGAGATAGGTAAAGTTTACCTTGAAAACAGATGCTGGCAGCAGCAGTGGTGTGGATTTGAAAATCATTAAAATTTGTAGGAATGGAATTAAATAGTGAATAAATTATGTAAATAAACCTTGATGAATCTACTTTCATATGGAAGAAACTAAACGGTCATATGAGTTGTATGTTAAGAGATATTAAAGTTCTCGTGAAACAGGGCCAGAACGGTTTCTGGATCCCCTGTTCCAACTTTGGAAATTCATTGTAAATTAACCAGAGATAATTAGGAGTCATGCCATACATGTATAGATTCCTCTCTGAGTCTAGTTTCTATAGAAACAAACGGCATCAGTATTGAAGCCCTTTACAGGAGATATCCAATTCGTAACACACGAAGGTCAGTGTAGTCGATCCCTGCAACAGGGAGACTTTAACTAATAAACTGTACTAATTGACTTGACCAAAATTCTATAAAAAATCTGTAGATGGACATATGAGTCTAGTTTCAGGAAAAATTACGAATCTGATTTTCGAGTTGTGGAACTCAAGTTATGATTTTAAGGTGACAGTGACGCAGTTAGCCAGTCGTCTGAAAAATTTTTAATTGGACTCATGAGAGTAAATGAATTAGTCGGTTAGCACCTCGTGTTCGACTCGTAACGGTCTCGGGTTCGGGTGTTACAAATTTATTGGTATCAGAGCTACGGTTTAGTCGATTCTAGGACTAACGTAGCACGTGTGAGTCTATTTATACATGCCATAAAGTGATAAAATGATAGTGTGATGATTTTTGACTAGTAAAAGGTGGTTGTTTGCATTGTAATGAATCTTGATCCCGATCGAAATGTAGCAAGCTTCGACTATGAGAATTTGCGATATAACTTCACTTAGATATGCCTAAACTATTAAGTTGATCAGGTACGTATCATGTACTCGTATTTGAATTTCGATTCGGATTGAATTAAGGGTATATGTGATTTTTGTATGTGGCTATGGAGCTGGAAGTTGAATGGTCGATAAGCATGTTGTGTTTGTAATCAAGTAATGTAAATGATATACTAATGTGTATTGCTATATGTGTATATGTACATGAGAATTGAGAATGAAATATGGATGTGACGTGATTATTGATATATGTGTACGTGAGCATTTGAATGATACCCGGGCTAAGTCCCGAATGCATTTATGCTAGTGAATATATCCGGGCTAAGACCCGAAGGTATTTGTGTGAGTTGTTATACCCGGGTTAAGACCCGAAGGCAATTGTGCTTGTGGTTTTATCCGGCTAAGTTCCGAAGAGCATCCGTGCTAGTGATGTATCCGGACTAAGTTCCGAAGAGCATTCTGCTAGTGATGTATCCGGACTAAGTTCCGAGGAGCATTCGTGCTAGTGATGTATCCGGACTAAGTTCCGAAGAGCATTCGTGCTAGTGATGCATCCGGGCTAGGTCCCGAAGAGCAATCATGCTGGTGACGTGTATTCGGGCCTTCGTGCCTAGTAGGCTTCGTGCCGGTAAATTGAGCAAAGTTTAAGTGTTCATTACTATACGAATTCAAATTTATATGAGACGATATGTTTAAAAGTGTACATACGTGATGTTTATAGACTTGGGTAAGTCATTTCAATGTGTAATAACGAATGAATAAGAGCACTATGTGTGTGAATGATTAGAGGCACTGTGTGTGTGTAAATCCCTTTAACCGAGCACTATGAGTGCGAGATCGGTCATGGGCACTAAGTGTGTGAAGTGGAATTATGTAAGACCTCGTCTGGGACGAAGGCATTGATTTGAGATAATGTGTAAGACCATGCCCGGACATGGCAATGCTCGATATATGAGAATATGTAAGACCATATCTAGGATATGGCATTGTAAGAGCTATATGTGCTTGAATTAGTTGAGCCCTTACAAGTAAGTAGTCGCCGCTTGATAAACGAGCTACCGCCCTTGGCTAAGTTGATCTTTTGTGTATGAACATAAGGGTTGGTAATGTGAAGTAAGTTTTTGAGTAAATAGAGCTTAAATTATGATTTGATTAGATCATGTTTTAAGCAAATCAAATCATGTTTGGTGTGTGGCTATTCAAATTAAATTGTAAATATGATAAGTGTCTTGTGTTTGAGCTTTGGTAATGAGAATGTAATAAGAATGTGTATTGATTTGTTGATATATGTGCTTGGTTATTCAATGGTATCCTGCTAAGTCCCAAGGCTTTTGTGCTAAGTGACTAAATCCGGCTAATTCTCAAGGCAATTGTGCGAATCACTATAACCGGACTATGTCCCAAGACAATCGAGCGAGTCGCTATATCCGGTTAAACTCAAGGTACGTGATTCGAGATGAGCAATCTTGCTGTAAAAATTTCAGTTAATACGCTTGCAAAAATTCCAGCAATGAGGTATGTTCGTATGTGCTTAATGAATTAAATGTTCGTGTGTGGAAGTTGAATATTGAGATACGATGGAGTTATAAAGGATATTTATTGGGATGTTTGAGTATATGTGTAATTTCGCCAAAGTTACAACTTATACATGGATGAAAATATGGGTTACAAATATGTGGGTTGATGATGTGAATTATACATGTTAGTATGTGCTTGATATGTGTTTGAAATGCATTTGTGAATTAAATTAAGTGATTATTGCTTATGAAATCAAGAGAATGAGATATATGTTCATACTTGTAGAAATGTTTATGTATTTGTTTTGAGATAAGAAAATGATTTTATAGATCGATGTGAAATCAATAATGAATTACAATTGCTATCAATGAGCTAATGTTTATATGAATATAATTCAATAAGAGGACGTTATTCTAAACTATGATCGGTAGAAATTTTCGGGACGAAAATTTCTTAAGTGGGGAGAGTTGTGACAGCCCTAAAGTGACCCTAGTCGGAAAGCGGTTTCGGGACCGCTAAACCGAGTCACCAAATTATTTGGATGTGATATTTATGGTCTAAAATATGTGAATATGAATGTGCAAAAAATTTTTAAGCTTCGATTTAGTTAATTGCATGTGAATGGAGTACATAGGACTTATGTGAGAAAATTTAGAAATGTGCTAGGCAAATGTAAAATGGCCTATCAATACATGTGGGAAACTGTTTGTCCTTGCATGTCAAATTAGCCAAATTGAAGCATAGTGGCCAGCCATGCTATGGGTGGAAACATGTCACAAACATGTTGGGTTAGTGATGTATGTAAGGAAGAATTAAATAATGAAAGGGAGGAGTGATGAAAAAAAAATGGTCTCATCCATGCCCCCCCCCTTTTTGCCGTGAATGGAAGAAAGAAAACAAAGAAAAAAATGTTTTGTTCATCCTTGAACATCCTTGGCCAAATAGAGGAAAGAAAGGAAGGGGAGGAGCTTGAGAAAATCGGCTATGGTGATTTGCTAGACAAAGGTATGTGTGATGTTGTCCATGAGATGCATGCATGTTTTAGTTGGTAGCTTGAGTTCTACCTAGCCCATGGTCTAAATCTTGCTAGGTCATGGAAATGACACTCGCCATGGATGCATCATTCTTGCTTGGTGTTGATGTCATTTACATGCTAAAATGAAGCTTTGTAATGATGCATGTGATGGTGGATTGATGTTTTAAGGTTTAATAGAGTTTAAGCTAGTAAATACTTAATTTTTGGTATTTATATGAGAAAGAGATGAACTTGAAATTTTTGAATTTACATGAATAAATCTTTTGGTTTGTCTTAGTATTAAATTGAAGGGAATGCCATAGGTGCTTGAATGTACTAACTAGATATTGTTGTATATACATCTCTCAATGGGTTCGGCTTTGTGCATGAATTTGGGGATTAAACCTTGAATGATGTTATGTATAAGTTTCACTATGAATCTTTGTGTTTAATTTCTTTATGTGTTGATGCTCAAATTGAAAAGGGATGTTAGTTATGTTATAAAATTTGTTTAATAAGGAAAGGACATGAGCTTAAAGCTTGAGTAGCATTCGGTATTAGAGTAAGTTAAAATTTGTTAGAAAATAACTCCCAAGTTAGTGAATCACGAGTTAAGAAAGGATTTGGGTTGAATATATATATATGTATTCGCAATGGGATAAAATGTGTATTAAGGTAAGTTTCAAGGTGATTAATCGGCTATGAAATTAGCTAAATTGAATAGGTATGTTTAATGATATGCTTAGTATAATGTATGATCTTATAACTCGGTTTGGTACTTGAGATAAAGGTTAGATGTATGATTGGATTTTGGTATGTGTTAAACTGGTCAATCAAAGATTAAATGATATGTGAGTGCCAAATGTGATTGTTAAGTGACTAATATTAGTTAAGTACTTAAGCAAATCTATTGTTTTACTTAAGCTTAAGAGCAAAGAGGATCAAGTCGGATGGGGGAAAAGAGAAAGTAAACAAATAGCCGTGGACATCTAATCGTCGACCACATCCGAGGTAAGTTTTAAGCGATTAATCGTTGAGTAAATTCACTCATAATAGGACATAATGAGTTGATTTGATAAGATATGATGTGGCTATGATATGTCTTAAGCCCAAATGGTAAGTTCATAAGTGTTTGGACTTGGAAAGTTAAGAGCAAATTGTAATAAATTGCTTGGACAGCAGCAGTAATGTGATTTTAGAAAATCACTATAAATTGTTGGTGTGGAATTATAGGCTGAATAAAACATGTAATCAAAGCTTAGTTGGTCTAGTTTCTTATAAAAGAGACTGTGGAAGCAAAGAAAATTCCTATGAAGAGATATCTAAAGTTGTGGGACAGTGTAGGAATGACTCAAAATCCCTGTTCTGTTTTTGGAAAATCATTATAATTTGTAGAAAATGGTTATGAGATAAGATTTATATGCTTAGACTCCTTAATGAGTCTAGTTTCAAATGAAATCAAGTAGAACATACTTTGAATTCTGTACAATGAGAATTTTGATTTGTAGTGAAGACTGGTCAGGTTCGTCAAACAGTGAAACAGGGAAACTTTAAGAAAAATCTGGTATTGATTGGCCAAACCAAAATTCTGAAAATTTCACGGATGGAAGATATGTGAGCCTATATTCTGAGAAAATTAACGGCAAGTGATTTGGAGTCTTGTAGCTCCAGGTATAAATAATTTAGTGACCATTGCTCAGGAAAACAGCTCGTAGCGAATATGTGATTTTGTTGTGATTTTGTTTTAGTTGCTCATAAGCTATTGATTGATCCCATATTGAATTCTAAAGTGTGATAGTGTAAAATGATACATGAGTGTTAGATGGATCTCTGATATCAAGATTCGTGAAAATGTATATATATGTGATGAGGCCTAATGGTCGATGTGATGAATGTGAAAATGTATGTATATGTGATAAGGCCTAATGGCCGATGTGATGAATGTGAAAATGTATATATATGTGATGAGGCCTAATGGTCGATGCGATGAATGCGAAAATGTATGTATATGTGATAAGGCCTAATGGCCGATGTGATGAATGCGAAAATGTATATATATGTGATGAGGCCTAATGGCCGATGCGATGAATGCGAAAATGTATGTATATGTGATAAGGCCTAATGGCCGATGTGGTGAATGCGAAAGTATATGTATATGTGATAAGGCCTAATGGCCGATGTGGTGAATGCAAAAGTATATGTATATGTGATGAGGCCTAATGGCCGATGTGGTGAATGCGAAAGTATATGTATATGTGATGAGGCCTAATGGCCGATGTGGTGAATGCGAAAGTATATGTATATGTGATGAGGCCTAATGGCCGATGTGGTGAATGCGAAAGTGTATGTATATGTGATAAGGCCTAATGGCCGATGTGATGAATGTGAAAGTGTATATATATATGTGGTAAAGCCAATGGCTAATGTGAATGTTGTAACATGTGATTAAGTGTACATGAAACTTGAAATATGTTCCGGTGAGACCCGATGACTACGTGTGGAGATTATGTCCTGCACGCACCCGATGACTACGTGTGGAGATTATGTCCGGGTAAGACTTCGTAATAAGAATTGCTTGTAAATATACGCAATGCGAAAGGTTAAACAGGTATGTACTCCAAGTTTACATGTGAGCTTAATTTAAACTAAACCATAAGGTAGTTATGTGATGTATACCGAGAGAAATCTATGAGGCTACTCCCATGATTATGATGAGATGTGCATATTCGGAAAAAGGGATGGTATGCCCGAAGGAAGAGTGAAATAAAAATACGAACAACTATGTGATAATTTGATTGTTATCTGTTGACACTGCTTAAAACTTACTAAGCATTGTAATGCTTACTCTGCTTACTCTGCTTCCTCGCTTTATAGGTCTCATTGCGGCTTACTGTGCTCGGGATCGTCAAGAACTAGTCACACTATCGCTATCCACCGCTTGGTACTGCTACGTTTTGGAATATCTTATGGCATGTATAGAATAGACTAGTAGTGAGAGGATATCATGGTTAATGTATAGGACTACCCTTTGCTGTTTTTCAAGCACGCTTTTGTGATGTATGTATGTACAACCATGCGAAAATGGCTCGTAAAAGTGGAGTATGGCATTAGACCATTTGTGTTTATGTATATATGTATGGTTTCATGATGTGACTACGGACTGAATGGAAGTGTTATAAATGATTAGCCATTGGAATGGCTAAATATGATTATATGTGGACCTATGTATGACAAAACTCTAGTTGGTCCATGGAAACTAAGAGATAGGTAAAGTTTACCTTGAAAACAGATGCTGGCAGCAGCAGTGGTGTGGATTTGAAAAATCATTAAAATTTGTAGGAATGGAATTAAATAGTGAATAAATTATGTAAATGAACCTTGATGAATCTACTTTCATATGGAAGAAACTAAACGGTCATATGAGTTGTATGTTAAGAGATATTAAAGTTCTCGTGAAACAGGGCCAGAACGGTTTCTGGATCCCCTGTTCCAACTTTGGAAATTCATTGTAAATTAACCAGAGATAATTAGGAGTCATGCCATACATGTATAGATTCTTCTCTGAGTCTATTTTCTATAGAAACAAACGGAATCAGTATTGAAGCCCTTTACAGGGAGATATCCAATTCGTAACGCACGAAGGTCAGTGTAGTCGATCCCTGCAACAAGGGAGACTTTAACTAATAAAATGTACTAATTGACTTGACCAAAAATTCTAGAAAAAAATCTGTAGATGGACATATGAGTCTAGTTTCAGGGAAAAATTACGAATCTGATTTTCGAGTTGTGGAACTCAAGTTATGATTTTTAAGGTGACAGTGACGCAGTTAGCCAGTCGTCTGAAAAAATTTTTAATTGGACTGCGAGAGTAAATGAATTAGTCGGTTAGCACCTCGTGTTCGACTCCGGTAACGGTCTCGGGTTCGGGGTGTTACAATAATCATTCGGTATGTATATGCTCATTAAGAGGCATGGAAATGTTTGGCAACGATCAGCCATTAGAATGGTTCATCATGATTATATTTTGGACTATATATGCAAGAGGGTTAGTTGAATCATAGAAACTATGTGTTAGATAAAGTCCACTCAAAAAAAATAGATGCTGGCAGCAGCAGTGATGTGGATGTGAAAAATCACTAAAAATAGTATAGATAGAATTAAATAGTGAATAAATTATGTAAATGAACCTTGATGAATATATGTTCATATGGAAGAAACGAAACGGTCATATGAGCGGTATGTTAAGAGATATAAAAGTTCTCGTGAAACAGGACCAGAACGGTTTCTGGATCCCCTGTTCCGACTTTGGAAATTCATTGTAAATTAACCAGAGATAATTAGGAGTCATTCCATATATTTATAGATTCCTCTCTGAGTCTAGTTTCTGTAGAAACAAACGGTATCAGTATTTAAGCCCTGTACAGGGAGATATCCAGGTCGTAATGCATGAAGGTCAGTGTAGTCGCACCCTGTAACAGTGGAGAATTTAAATAATAAACTGTACTAATTGGCCCGACCAAGAATTCTAGAAAAAAATCTGTAGATGCATATATGAGTCTAGTTTCAGGGAAAAATTACGAAACTTGTTTTCAAGTTTTGGAACTCAAGATATGATTTTTAAAGTGACAGTGACGCAGTTAGCCAACTGCCTGGAAAATTTTTAAAATGGACTGCGATAGTGAATGGTTTAAGCCGTTAACCCCTCGTGTCCGACTCCGGCAGCGGACTCGGGTACGGGGTGTTACATAAAGATCATTCAATTGGATAATTGCTAGACACAACTAGGGATAAAATTTAAAAACTTATAAAAGTAAACATTCAAAAGATGTCATATTCGCATGGCTTATATACATTAACCAAAATATCCTCCCACTACTAGTCTATTCTATACATGCCATAAGATAATCCAAAACATAGCAGTACCAAACAGTGGATAGTGATAGTGTGACAAGTTGCTGACGATCCCCGAGCAAAAAGGCCAGAATCAACAATCTATAAAACAGAGAAACATAACAACAGAGTAAGCTTTTGTAAGCTTAGTAAGTCTTAAGCAATTTAAAACCAGTGAACTCAAATATAACCAATTTGTTTATTTGATTCACATATAACATTTCATTTCATATCTATAGTTATCCTAATCGGACAAATCAAAATGTATATCTCCCAATATCCTATAGTATTTCTCCATAACCGAATACTCACATATTCATATGGCATTTTCATATTTGCTTTTCACTTTACAATCATGATTTAATTCTGATGGGTCTAACATGTACAAGTATTTATCACATACCTGACCAACCAAATTAAAAGTCGATCTTACTTAATTCTCATATAACCTCTTTCTAGGTATACTACCCTTTTGGCGAATATACACAATTACGTAATACACAATAAGCGATAAATTCTCACTTGATAGTGATCTCTTATAAACATAGGTACATTACATATTTTCACCTAACTTTTCACATTGACCAAATGCACAATAATCATAGAACAGCCTTATTGCTTTACTCATATATGCATCACATAACAACCTTGTGATTTAATCCAAATCAAGCTTAAATATAATCTCAAAATACATACCGACCAACTTAACGCATTGAACGATTTATTACCAATTGTTACCGTGAAGTCGTATAATCTTATGCTTTACTCGAATCTTCACGAGACCTTTAGCTCGAATAATCCCCACACGTAGTCATCGGGTCTTACCCGAACAAAATCTCCACACGTAGTCATCGGGTCTTACTCGGACATAATCTCCACACGTAGTCATCGGGTCTTACCCTAATATATTTCAAGTTTCATGTACATTTAATCACATGTTACAACATTCACATCGATCGTCATATTTGTAATTCATTTGCCTCATCAAATATCTAATAATACACACCTTTCACATTTGGTCATTCGGCCACAATATATACACATCTCATACATATTTCACATTAGCCATTCGGCTTTACCACATATACATATCTCATACATATTTCACATTAGCCATTCGGATTTACCACATATATATATATATCTCATACATATTTCATGTTAGCCATTCGGCTTTACCACATATACATATCTCATACATATTTCACACTAGCCATTCGGCTTTACCACACATATATATATTTATCTTGTACATCAATTTCAGCAATAGCTTATAAGCAACTCAAATAGTTTCATCAATGTTTACAACAAAATCACATATTCACTACAAGCTGTTTTCCTGAGCAACAGTCATTAAATTATTTATAACAGGAGCTACAAAACTCCAAATCAATTTCCGTTAATTTTCCCTGAAAATAGACTCATATATCTTCCATCCATAAATTTTCAGAATTTTAGGTTTGGCCAATCAATACCAGATTTTTCTTAAAGTTTCCCCTGTTTCACTATTTGACTAATCTGACCACTCTTCAATACGAATCAAATTACTCATTGTACAGAATTCAAAATATGTTCTATTTGATTTAATTTGAAACGATACTCATTAAGGAGTCTAAGCATATAAATTTTATCTTATAACCATTTTTGTACAAATTATAATGATTTTCTAAAAACAGTAATCAGGATTTTGAGTCATTCTAACACTGCCTCACACAACTTTAAATATCTCTTTATAGGAAATTCCTTTGCTTACACGGTTTCTTTTATAAGAAACTAGACTAATTAAGCTTTTATTACATATTTTATTCAGCCTATAATTCCACACCAACAATTTATGGTGATTTTCTAAAATCACTTTACTGTTGTTGTCCTAAGCAAATTATTACAATTTGCTCTTAAATTTCCAAGTCCAAACACTTATGAACTTACCATTTGAGTTTAAAACATATCATGGCCACATCATATCTTATTAAATCAACTCATTATGTCCTATTATGATTGAATTTACTCAATGTTTAATCACTTAAAACTTACCTCGAAGTGGTCGACGACTAGATATCCACGGCTATTCGCTTACTTTCTCTTTTCCCTATCCGACTTTGATCCTCTTTGCTCTTAAGCTTAAGTAAAACAATAGATTTGCTTAAGTACTTAACTAATATTATTCACTTAACAATCACATTTGGCAATCACGTATCATTTAATCTATATCTAAAACAATAGATGTCAATATGTATCATATTTAATAAAACATGCCATGACTCGATTTCATGCTTATTTAATTTATATCTAATTCACATTCACAAGCAAAGAGTCACTTAATTTATCATGCTTTCTTATACATGAATTTAATCATATTGCCGAATGTCCTTATGTGTACATGGTACATAAATACGGCATAAATATATATATATATATACCTATATATGACCACTACAATTTAAACATTTAATCATAATCGGCAAGCTTTATTTCAACTATTTAAGGTGCAAACCAATTATGTTATTCATTAACATTTCGTCATATTAAATCTTTGATTAACCAATTTAACACATACCAAAATCCAATCATACATCTAACCTTTATCTCAATACCAAACCGAGTTATAAGATTATACATTACACTAAGCATATCATTAAACATACCTATTCAATTTAGCTAATTTCATAGCCGATTAATCACCTTACCCCACATTACTCAATGCCGAATATTAACCCAACATCTCAAGCATAATCACCATGAAACTTACCTTAATACACATTTTATCCCATTGCCGAATACATATATATATCATCAAATAAATATTTATTCACATAACAACAGTTCATTCACATCTCTATAAATGATCATAATCGGACATTATAAACAAATCAACTAGTTTAGCATTCAAATTCTTCTAATCATTCCTCAATCACTTACTCAATGAACAACAATCCAAGCACATCAAAGCATAGTCGAATGTATCATTCTTCTTAAATTCAAAAATAAATGCATGGGCTAACTTCAAAATCTATTTAACAACTCAACTTTACCAAAATTATCAAGAAATTAAGCCAAACATACCTCCAATTGCTAATATAATTGCCATATGTCTAAGGGCCCCCTTTTGTTATTTGATCCTAAGAATCAGCTATTGAGAGAAAGAATGGATAAAACTTTGTTTTCATCCCCTTTTTTTTTTTCCATTATAAAAACTTTATTTCATATTTTATAAGTCTTTATTTAATTCTTTAACAAAATGTATATAATATCATTTATTAGCCATCATTACAACAAATAAAATACATATTTTCTCACCTAAAACCATCATGGTCGGCCATTATCATGAAAAATGGGGACTTTGACATGCAAGTCCCCATATTTAATCCATGCAACAATTTGGCCATTTTAAAAATTAACCAACACATTTTCAATGTTTCTCACATAAGCCCTTTTGATTAAATTCGCATTCAATTGACAAAATCAAAGCATCAAAATTTCACACATAAATTGTAACATAAAATAGACATGAAATTTAACAATCAATTATTTGTGTGACTCGATTTTGTGGTCTCAAACCACTTCCGACTAGGGTCAAATTAGGGATGTCACAACTCTCCCTCTTTAGGGATTTTCGTCCCTGAAAATCCTACTAGCGACTAGGTTAGGATAACATCCTCTTATTGAATTATGTCCATATAAACATTAACTCATCGATAACAATTGTAATTCATCACCGATTCCACATCGATCCATAAAATCATCCTCTTATCTTAAAACAAATACATAACATCAACTCACATATTCATAACCCACATGCTCATTCATATATATATATATAAGCCGTAACATGGCCGAAAGTATACATGTTCTTAAACATCCCAATGAATATCTTTTATAACTTTATCACATCTCAATATTCAACTTAACTCATTTCCAAAAGAAAAGTCAACTTCCACATACCGAACATTTAGCTCATTTAGCACATTCAATCATAGTTAACGCACCGTGATACAATCGATTAGGCATAAAGCTTAATATAATACATCGGCATGAGATTTATTCTAGCGATAACTCAGATATCCAAAATTTATCAAGATTCACCAAAAATTCTTACAAACTTTTGAATGTCTAAACTTAATCAAAGTAATTTCTTGAACAAGATTAACAAAATAGTGTCCATTCAAGAATAGCACAAATAATTTCATATACCGAGAATCTCATAGACTAAATCCATAACACATTTTCAACTAAGCACTTAAGTGTAC
This sequence comes from Gossypium arboreum, assembly GCF_025698485.1. Lineage (NCBI taxonomy): Eukaryota > Viridiplantae > Streptophyta > Magnoliopsida > Malvales > Malvaceae > Gossypium > Gossypium arboreum. Next base: position 60,716,075 of record NC_069075.1, on the reverse strand, counting down.
ATATAACGTAAATCCATTCCTTAACAACATATCCACATTTTTTTTATATATCCACTTATAACAAAATTACAGTAAAACAATAATCAATCGTCAATTTATATCTATTAATCCCCAATTCAAACTCAAATACCGAATATCGATATCTAATTAAAATTCAACATCTAACTTCAATTCTACTTCCTAACATTTGTCAATTTAAAGAGCGTCGATTTGTCTCGAGTAAGTCGCTTACTTAAAGCCATAGTCCAACCATGTTCTTACATGTTATCACATATCGAGTCGATGCCATGTCCTAGACATGGTCTTACACAACATCTCAAATCAATGCCTTCGTCCCAGATGAGGTATTACATGAATCTCATTTCACACACTTAGTGCCCACTGACCGATCTCGCACACATAGTGCTCGGTTGAAGAACTCGCACACACAGTGCCTCAATTACCAATCTCGCACACATAATGCTCGGTTAAAGGAATTCGCACATACAGTGCCTCAATTATTGATCTCGCACACATAGGCTCGGTTAACGGAATTTGCACACACAGTGCCTCTAATCATTCGCACACATAATGCCCATATTCATTCGTTATTACACATTGAAATGACTTAACCAAGTATATAAAACATCATATATGTACACTTTAAACGTATTCTTTCATTTAACTTTGAATTCATATAGTAATGAACACTTAAACCTTGCTCGAATCACCGGCATTAAGCCTGCTAGGCACAAAGACCCGAATACATATCACCAAAGACGAAGCCCGGTAGGCACGGCGTCTAATACATATCACCAAGACAAAGCTCGCTAGGCACGGCGTCTTAATACATATCATCGAGACGAAGCTCAAGCTAGGCACGAAGGTCGAATACATATCACCGGCTCAAAGCCTACTAGCCACGAAGGCTGATTACATATCACCAAGACGAAGCTCAAGCTAGGCACGAACGCCCGAATACATATCACCGGCACGAAGCCTGCTAGGCACGAAGACCCGAATACATATCCTCGAGTTTCATGCATATTTATTCACATTTTAATACATTTCATATAGCATATCATATTTGTAATTCCTTTACTTGCTTCAATATATACATATCATATACACCTTGACATTATATCATAGATATCATTTACATGTAGGCTCATTCCAAATACATTATTTTCTCTTCAAAGTTCTCATTCACATATTTAAAACATAACATCATATATAACATTAACAAAGCATAAACTACACAAAGAATTCCATCTCTAATAGATGACATATATATGTATATATTTCACCCATTTACATAAAGTCCCGAACCAAAATATAACTTCTCATGCATACAATATACATCACTATTATCCTAATATACTTTTTCCTATTTATTTCATAACACATTCAAAGAAAATTACTTTGCATTTCAATACTTCAAATTTATATCATACTTCTATTCATACTTTTCTCAATTTTGACACATCATAAGCATGTTTCAATCCTCTCAATACCATCTGCCATGACTTGATCTCGATTGGAATTCATTATATTACAAAAACACATTTTAACCGCCGAAATCATCACACTATCATTTTATCACTTTATGGCATGTACAACTAGATTCACACGTGCTACGTTAGTCCTAGAATCGACTAAACCGTAGCTCGATACCACTAAATGTAACACCCTATCCCGTAATCGTCATTTAATAGGTAAGGGCATTACCGGACTTGTAACTCATGCCGATCAAGAAAATTTTGAACATTTTCTTGAAGTAAAGATCATTCAATTGGATAATTGCTAGACACAACCGTGGATAAAATTTAAAAACTTATAAAAGTAAACATTCAAAAGATGTCATATTCGCATGGCTTATATACATTAACCAAAATATCCTTCCACTACTTGTTTATTCTATACATGCCATAAGATAATCCAAAACATAGCAAGTACCAAACAAAGGATAGTGATAGTGTGACAAGTTGTCGACGATCCCCGAGCAAAAAGGCCGTAATCAACAATCTATAAAACAGAGAAACATAACAACAGAGTAAGCTTTTGTAAGCTTAGTAAGTCTTAAGCAATTTAAAACCAAAGGAACTCAAATATAACCAATTTGTTTATTTGATTCACATATAACATTTCATTTCATATCTATAGTTATCCTCATCGGACAAATCAAAATGTATATCTCCCAATATCCTATAGTATTTCTCCATAACCGAATACTCACATATTCATATGGCATTTTCATATTTGCTTTTCACTTTACAATCATGATTTAATTCTGATGGGTCTAACATGTACAAGTATTTATCACATACCTGACCAACCAAATTAAAAGTCGATCTTACGAATTCTCATATAACCTCTTTCTAGGTATACTACCCTTTTGGTGAATATACACAATTACGTAATACACAATAAGCGATAAATTCTCACTTGATAGTGATCTCTTATAAACATAGGTACATTACATATTTTCACCTAACTTTTCACATTGACCAAATGCACAATAATCACGTAATGCCTTATTGCTTTACTCATATATGCATCACATAACAACCTTGTGATTTAATCCAAATCAAGCTTAAATATAATCTCAAAATACATACCTGACCAACTTAACGCATTGAACGTATTTATTACCAATTGTTACTGTGAAGTCGTATAATCTTATGCTTCACTTGAATCTTCAGCGAGACCTTTAGCTCGAATAATCCCTACACGTAGTCATCGGGTCTTCCCTGGAATATATTTCCAAGTTTCATGTACATTTAATCACATGTTACAACATTCACATCAACTGTCATATTTGTAATTCATTTGCCTCATCAAATATCTAATAATACACACCTTTCACATTTGGTCATTCGGCCACAATATATACACATCTCATACATATTTCACATTAGCCATTCGGCTTTACCACATATACATATCTCATACATATTTCACATTAGCCATTCATATTTACCACATATATATATATCTCATACATATTTCATGTTAGCCATTCTGCTTTACCACATATACATATCTCATACATATTTCACACTAGCCATTCGGCTTTACCACACACATATATATTTATCTTGTACATCAATTTCAGCAATAGCTTATAAGCAACTCAAATAGTTTCATCAATGTTTACAACAAAATCACATATTCACTACAAGCTATTTTCCGAGCAATACATTAAATTATTTATAATCGAGCTACAAAACTCCAAATCAATTTCCGTTAATTTTCCTGAAAATAGACTCATATATCTTCCATCCATAAATTTTCAGAATTTTAGGTTTGGCCAATCAATACCATATTTTTCTTAAAGTTTCCCCTGTTTCACTGTTTGACTAATCTGACCACTCTTCAATACGAATCAAATTACTCATTGTGTTCTATTTGATTTAATTTGAAACGATACTCATTAAGGAGTCTAAGCATATAAATTTTATCTTATAACCATTTTTGTACAAATTATAATGATTTTCTAAAAATGTAATCAGGGATTTCAGAGTCATTCTAACACTGCCTCACACAACTTTAAATATCTCTTTATAGGAAATTCCTTTGCTTACACGGTTTCTTTTATAAGAAACTAGACTAATTAAGCTTTTATTACATATTTTATTCAGCCTATAATTCCACACCAACAATTTATGGTGATTTTCTAAAATCACTTTATCTGTCATTGTCCTAAGCAAATTATTACAATTTGCTCTTAAATTTCCAAGTCCAAACACTTATGAACTTACCATTTGAGTTTAAAACATATCATGGCCACATCATATCTTATTAAATCAACTCATTATGTCCTATTATGATTGAAGTTACTCAACGCTTAATCACTTAAAACTTACCTCGAAGTGGTCGACGACTAGATATCCACGGCTATTCGCTTACTTTCTTTTCCCTATCCGACTTTGATCCTCTTTGCTCTTAAGCTTAAGTAAAACAATAGATTTGCTTAAGTACTTAACTAATATTATTCACTTAACAATCACATTTGGCAATCACGTATCATTTAATCTATATCTAAAACAATAGATGTCAATATGTATCATATTTAATAAAACATGCCATGACTCGATTTCATGCTTATTTAATTTATATCTAATTCACATTCACAAGCAAAGAGTCACTTAATTTATCATGCTTTCTTATACATGAATTTAATCATATTGCCGAATGTCCTTATGTGTACATGGTACATACATAAGGCATATATATATATATATACCTGTATATGACCATTACAATTTAAACATTTAATCATAATCGGCAAGCTTTATTTCAACTATTTAAGGTGCAAACCAATTATGTTATTCATTAACATTTCGTCATATTAAATCTTTGATTAACCAATTTAACGCATACCAAAATCCAATCATACATCTAACCTTTATCTCAATACCAAACCGAGTTATAAGATTATACATTACACTAAGCATATCATTAAACATACCTATTCAATTTAGCTAATTTCATAGCCGATTAATCACCTTACCCCACATTACTCAATGTCGAATATTAACCCAACATCTCAAGCATAATCACCATGAAACTTACCTTAATACACATTTTATCCCATTGCGAATACATATATATATCATCAAATAAATATTTATTCACATAACAACAATTCATTCACATCTCTATAAATGATCATAATCGGACATTATAAACAAATCAACTAGTTTAGCATTCAAATTCTTCTAATCTGTAACACCCCTTACCCGTTACCGTCGCCGGAACAGGATACAAGGTATTACCAGAACATAACATATACCAAGATAGAAATATGTCATCCCATTTGATAATGCATCGTATAACATATATCTTGAACAATATTAGCCAACTTTTATGGCTTGTACAAAGTAACTGGTCGAGTATCAGAACTAATATTTTAAAACTAGACAAATATGACACATAACAAAATAATTTTTGCCTACTATACATGCCATAATTCAAAACATTTAGTTCAAATACCCCAAAGTATGATAGTGCGGTAGATCTTCACGATCCTTGACTCTGAGCAAGTGGAGAACACTATAAGACAAAAGAGAGAAAACGAAGTAAGCTTATAGCTTAGTAAGTAGTATGTAAATACTAATTTAAGAATCTAACATGTTTACACAACAATTCAAGTATGTCTACTTTAACTTCACTACTTATTCCACTTTGATTAAGCTGTCTCTGCTGTGTCATATTCACTAAATAAATCATAACTCGAGTTACAAAACTCGAAATTCATATCCGTAAAATTTCCTGAATCTAGACTCATAAAGCTTCTTGCTAAATTTTTTTATAATTTTGGTTCAGCAGATTAGTACAGTTTATTAGTTAAATTTTCCCCTGTTACACAGCTCGACTGGCCTGACCTCAGTCCACTACGAAATGAATTTCTCTCAGTACATAACTCAAACAGCCCTGAAGTCTGTTGTATTTAAAACTAGTCTCAATAAGGAATTTAGGCATGTAAACTATATTTCTTAGTTTGCTTTGTACAATTTTTAATGATTTTTCAAAGTGGAAACAGGGATCACGTATTCATCCTGAGCAAGTCAGTTACAATTGTAAATATCTCAAAATATAGAATTCCTTTGCTTGCCCTGCTTCTTTTATATGAAAGTAGACTCATTAAGCTTTAATTTCACATCTCATTCAACCTCTAATTATATTCCTCCTATTTTGGTGATTTTCAAAATCACGTCACTGCTGCCATCTAAAAACAGTTTTAATACTAATTTCACTCTTTCACACATTCTTTATGCTAACCTCATTTTATCGTATATATGTATATGCCACAATTCATTTTCACCACATTTCATTCACTATAAGTGTAGGTCCAAACCACAATGTCACCACAAAACCATCCCGTTGAACAATTCGGATCAATCCTCGATATTTAACGGTTCAAAGACACACCCCACCATCATACTTCATTTAGTTCGGCTCTCTTGTACACATGGGGAACACTTAGTACCACTCATGCGACCTAGCCGATTTGTCTCGTAGCTCTCTTGTCTACATGGTGTCCTTCACTTGGAATCACGCATGCGACCTAGCTACATTTATCTTTCACGTAGCTCTCTTGTCTACATGGGATACATCTCGTATCACGCATGTGACCTAGCTACTACAGGTGTCTCGTAGCTTTCTTGTACACATGATGTGCACTCAGATCATACATGTGACCTAGCTACGCCCTCTATTTCATTCGATCTCTCCAATGTTCAACCGGATCTCTCTCTCGTATTTATTTCCATTCTTCCAATAGTCAATTTATATTTTAACATCAGCTAGTATATTTATATAATAGGCTGAAATAAAAGAATGTACATGAAATTATTGTAATATTTACATACAACTTACCTTGGTGCAAAATATGGAAATTTTGCAATTTAGTCCAAAACTTTTTCTTTCCCCGCTCGAGGTCGGGCCTGCGCCTTTCTTGATCTATAATAACACATTTAGCTCATTTAATACTCATACTATTTATTTCAATCCAAAAATCACATTGTAGAAAAATTACATTTTGCCCCTAACTTTTACAAAATTACAATTTTGCCCCTAGGCTCGGAATTTAATTTCAGCCCTTATTCTTATGTTTTATGATATGCTGAACATTTTCTCTTCTACAACAACATCAAATTCCCACTCTATCATATAGTTATGAACATTAGGTATTTTTACCGATTATGCTGCTTTTACTCGCTTTCACTTAAAACCGAGTAGCACAAATTATTTAACACAATTTAAAACCTCATATTCTATCATAAAACATCAAAATACACAAATTTCACCTATGGGTATTTTTCCAAATATGAACCCTAGGTTAAATTATTACTAGCATAAGCTTAATCGAGCTTCCGGATTCCAAAACGTAAAGAACATTAAAAACGGGCTTAGAATCACTTACTATGGAGCTTGAAAGTTGAAGAATCCTAGCTATGGAGAGAGTGAAGTTTCGCAGCAACTAAATGGGAAGATGACTATTTTGTGTTATTTTTCCCATTTTATTTCATTTAATATCAAAATGACCAAAATACCCTTACTACTAAACTTTCCAAAAATTCCTTCCATGTCCTAAATTTGTCCATGAACTTAAAATTGGTAGAATTGCTATTTAAGACCTCCTAATAAATATTTCAAAACAATTTCATACTAAAATTTCTGGTATGCAAATTTTGCAACTTATTCGATTTAGTCCCTACTTTCAATTTAAACACTTTAGGCATAGAATTTCATCACAATTTTCACACAATCATGCAATCATATCATAAACCCCAAAATATTTATAAAACAATTATTTCTATCTCGGATTTGTGGTCACGAAACCACTATTCCGATTAGGCCCTAATTCGGGTTGTCACAATTCTCCCCCCTTTAGAGATTTTCGTCCCGAAAATCTTACCAGAAAGAGGTTTGGGTACTGCTTCCTCATAGCTTCCTCAGTTCCCACGTAGCCTCTTCTATCCCATGTCCGTGCTACAATACTTTCACTAAGGCTATACTTTTGTTTCTTAACTGCTTAACTTCTCGAGCCAAAATCTTTATTGGTTCCTCCTCATAGGTCATATCCGATCGAATCTCAATTTCGTTGGGAAATCACATGTGAAGGATCGAACGATAACGTCATAACATTGATACATGAAACACGTTATGAATCTTTTCTAACCTCGCCAGAAGGCCAACCGATATGCCATCGGTCCAATTCTCTCAAGAATCTCAGACGCCCAATAAAACGCGGACTCAACTTGCCTTTTCGACTAAATCTCGTAATCTTTTTCCATGGTGACACCTTCAAGAACACTTTATCACCCACTTGAAATTCAATCTCTTTTCTTTTTAAATCAGATATGACTTTTGTCGATCTGAAGCGACTTTCAAGCAATCTGAATTACTTTTATTTTCTCTTCGGTTTCTTTAACTAGATCAACTCCGTGAATCTGCTTTCTCACTAAGCTCGGTCCAATATAAAGGAGTCCGACACTTACGACCATATAAGGCTTCAGACGCGGTGCCATTTGTATACTTGATTGATAACTCGTTATTGTAGGCAAACTCAATCAAAGATAGATATTTCTCCCAACTACCTCCAAATTCTAAAACACAAAGATCTAAGCATATCTTCGAGTACCGGATTACTCTTTCTGCTTGACCATCTGTTTGTGGATGAAATGCGGTACTAAAGTTCAATTTTGTACCCAAAGCTTCTTGTAACTTTTTCCAAAATCTTGAGGTAAATCTTGGATCTCTATCTGATATTATAGACATAGGTACTCCATGCAACTTCACAATTTCAGCAATATATAATTCGCTAATTTATCAAGTGAGTAATCGGTGCGTCTCGGGTATAAAGTGGGCTGACTTTGTTAATCTATCAACCACTACCCAAACAAAGATCCTTCTTTTTAGGAGTTAAAGGCAAACCAGTTACAAAATCCATGGTAATCTTGTCCCATTTCCACTCGTGCACCATTACCGGTTGAAGTAATCTTGAAGGTACTTGATGTTCACTTTTACTTGTTGATGATCAAACACTTAGTTACAAATTCGAAATGTCCCTTTTCATACCGCCACCAATACTGACTTCTTTAAATCATTATACATTTTGTGCTACCGTGGTGAACGATAAACACCATTGTGCGCCTCATGTAATATTTTCTCGAATCAATTTATCATTTTTCGACACATATTCTGCTCGAAACATCAAACATACCATCCGTCCAACTCAAAATCGAGTCATAACTCGATTCGCATTGAGTTCTCTTGATTCGCAACTCACTATCATTCTTTTGAGCATCACAAATCAACTGGAGAAATAACGGTTTAGCTCTCATCTCTGCTAAAATTGACCCGTCATCAGACAATGCTAACCCCGTGTTCATGGCTCTCAAAGTGAAAAGAAATTTTCTGCTCAAGGCGTCAAGAACTACATTTGCTTTTCCGGATGATAATCAATCACTAGATCATAATCCTTTAATAATTCAAGCCATCTTCGCTGTCGCAAATTTAGGTCCTTTTGATTCATCAAGTACTTCAAACTTTTGTGATCAGTAAAAATTCGGCATTTTTCACCGTATAAATAATGTCGCCAAATCTTCAAGGCAAAAACAACAATGCCGGTTCCAAATCATGTGTAGGATAGTTCTTCTCATGCGGTTTTAATCGCCTCAAGCATAAGCTACTACTTTGCCCTCTTGCATCAACACACATCCAAGGCCCGTCGATGATGCATCACTATAAATTACGAACTCCTTTCTCGACTTTCGGTGTACTAAAATTGGTGCTTCACCAATCGTGCTTTCAACTTTTCAAAACTCGTTGACATTTATCACCCATTCAAACTTAACATTCTTCTCGCAACAATTTAGTCATAGGAGAGGCAATTATCGAAAATCCTTCAACAAAACGCCTATAATACCCGGCCAAGCCTAAAAGCTTCTAACCTCAGATACATTCTTGGCGGTTTCCAATCAACGATCGCAGAAATCTTGCTTGGATCCACCAATACCATCACCGAGACTATATGCCCCAAAAATCCGACTTCACGGCCGTAACTCACTTTTACTAAACTTGGCAAACAGCTTTTTTCTCTCAAGATCTGCAATATAGTTCTCAAGTGTTCGGCATGTTCAAACTCATCTCGAGAATAAATTAAAATGTCATCTATAAACACTACTACAAACTTATCCAAATATGGCCGAAAATCCGATTCATTAAGTCCATAAATATGGCTGGAGGATTTGTTAAGCCAAAAGGCATCACCGAAACTCATAATGTCCATACCTTGTCCTAAAGGCGGTTTTCGACATCCGACTCCTTAACTCTCAATGGTAGTAACCAGACCTCAAATCAATCTTTGAAAACACTGTGGCCCCTTTAACCGATCGAATAAATCATCAATCCTCGGCAATGGGTACTTGTTCTTTATAGTCACCTTATTGTCGACGGTAATCAATGCAAAGTCTCATTGAACCATCCTTCTTCTTCTGAATAATACAGAGCACCCGTGGAGAGAAACTCGGTCTCACAAATCCCTTGTCTGTTAACTCCTGCAATCGAGCCTTCAATTCTTTTAATTTAGTCTGAGCCATTCTATATGGAGCAATCGAGATCGGTGCAATGACCCGCAACAAATCAATGGCAAAATCTATCTCTCTGCTTGGAGGCAACCTGCAATTCCTCCGAAATACATCCGAAACTCACAGACTATAGGTACTGATTCAAATTTCATTTGAGACATCTCAACATTCATTACATAAGCGGATAAGCTTCACACCCTTTTCTCATGTATTTACGTGCGGACATGTGCGAAATCACCATAGGCAATTTATTTGATTCGTCTGTTTCAACCCACGAATTTCTCCATTTTCACATTTTAACTCTAGTGTCTTTTGTTTACAATCTACCTTAGCATCATACAATGTTAACCACCCATTCCCAAGATAACGCCAAACTCACCAAATGGTAACAAAGATCAAGTTGGCCGAAAAAAAGGACCTTGAATCATTAATGGGCAATTCTTGCAAACCTTGTCAACTAGCACATATTGGCCTAAGGGTTCGACACTTTAATCGTAAACTCAAGAATTCAACAGCAACTTTTTATTGGATACTAAATTCATGCAAATATAGGAATGGGTGGACCCGGATCAATCAATGCAATAACAATAGTATCATAAAGAGAAAATGTACTAGTAATGACATCGGAGATGATGCATCTTCTCGAGCACGATAGCATAAGCTCTAGCAGTGCTCTAGCTTCGATCTTGCCGTTAAATCTTTCATCACAGCTTCTACTACTAGTCCCACCTCCAGATTTCTCGGTGGTCTACCTCTACTAGCGGTGGTATTCTGCTAACACTCAAATCTTTCTTCTTTAACCTTCTCCTGACAGTCTCTAATAAAATGCTCGCGAGAACCACTTTGAAACAAGCTCGCTTGGTCCCCCAACACTCACCATAATGTTGCTCGCCACATTGTCGACACTCGGGCTTTCTAGGTCGCACATTACCCACACTTGCCACCAAGTAGCTTGAGCTTTAGACCCGAATATGCTCTACCACGATCTCTGTAAATCCCCAATTGAAACTGCTATTCGAGGGTTTGTCTCTTTGGACCTCTTTGGTTGAGATTGAAATGGCTTACTTATCTGTCTTTTTCTCGACATCTCGAGCCTCAATAGCGACTTTTCTTCTTTCTTTGTTCAATTCTTCTTTTAAGAGCTCGATCAACCAATACTACAAATTCTTTCAACTCCAAAATCCCTACAAACACTTTAATGTCCTCATTCAGCCCATCTTCAAATCTTCTACACATAATGGCCTCGGTGGACACACATTCCTGGGCATACTTGTTGAGTCTTACAAATTCGCGTCATACTCATGATGACATTTTCCTTGCTTCAATTCAAGGAACTCCTTCCGCTTTTGATCAATAAATCGCTGACTTATGTATTTCTTTCTAAATTCTTCCCGAAGAAATCCCAAGTAACTTTTTCTTTTGGCACCATGCAACCAAAGTCTTCCACCAAAGGTAGGTCAATCTCTCAAAAGTGATACAAGACACTTTAAGCATTCCTCGGTGTACATGAGAGCTCATCAAATACACGGTAGAATTTTCAAGCCGAATTCCGCTTTCTCAGATCATCATCAACCTTTGCTCTAAACTCTTGCCCCTTGTTTTCGAATCTTGTCAACCGGAGGCTTGTTCATTCTTACCAAATTTATACCTTGAGCATTCTGACAGAATCGTCCGAGGTATAGGAGGGGTGGAGGAGGTTGAGCATTTGGATTTGCTCGAATAAATTCAAGATACCAATTGTTCATCATTTGGAGAAAGGCGCCCGAGCCTCATCTCCTTGTCCCAATGTCTCGTGTCTACTTTCCACAAAGCGCGGTCCTTGTGCGGGGAGCCGGCGATTACATTAGCAAAGATCATCACCGCAGCCCTTCAGGATCCATTACTATATTAAAACAAAACACAGCTTTAGAATAATCAGAGTCACCACACTATCACAATATTTTTATGGCATGTATAGCTAGACTTTTACACACACTTTATTAGTCCGAGAACCGACTAAACCATAGCTCGATACCACTAAATGTAACACCCTTACCTGCTATCGTCGCCGGAACAGATACAAGGTATTACCGAACATAACATATACCAAGATAGAAATATGTCATCCCATTTGATAATGCATCGTATAACATATATCTTGAACAATATTAGCCAACTTTTATGGCTTGTACAAAGTAACTCGGTCGAGCATCAGAACTAATATTTTAAAACTAGACAAATATGACACATAACAAAATAATTTTTGCCTACTATACATGCCATAATTCAAAACATTTAGTTCAAATACCCCAAAGTATGATAGTGCGGTAGATCTTCACGATCCTTGACTCTGAGCAAGTCGGAGAACACTATAAGACAAAAGAGAGAAAACGAAGTAAGCTTATAGCTTAGTAAGTAGTATGTAAATACTAATTTAAGAATCTAACATGTTTACACAACAATTCAAGTATGTCTACTTTAACTTCACTACTTATTCCACTTCGATTAAGCTGTCTCTGCTGTGTCATATTCACTAAATAAATCATAACTCGAGTTACAAAACTCAAAATTCATATCCGTAAAATTTCCTGAATCTAGACTCATAAAGCTTCTTGCTAAATTTTTTATAATTTTGGTTCAGCAGATTAGTACAGTTTATTAGTTAAAGTTTCCCCTGTTACACAGCTCGACTGGCCTGACCTCTGTCCACTACGAAATGAATTTCTCTCAGTACATAACTCAAACAGCCCTGAAGTCTGTTGTATTTAAAACTAGTCTCAATAAGGAATTTAGGCATGTAAACTATATTTCTTAGTTTGCTTTGTACAATTTTAATGATTTTTCAAAGTGGAAACAGGGGATCACGTATTCATCCTGAGCAAGTCAGTTACAATTGTAAATATCTCAAAATATAGAATTCCTTTGCTTGCCCTGCTTCTTTTATATGAAAGTAGACTCATTAAGCTTTAATTTCACATCTCATTCAACCTCTAATTATATTCCTCCTATTTTGGTGATTTTTCAAAATCACGTCACTGCTGCCATCTAAAAACAGTTTTAATACTAATTTCACTCTTTCACACATTCTTTATGCTAACCTCATTTTATCGTATATATGTCTATGCCACAATTCATTTTCACCACATTTCATTCACTATAAGTGTAGGTCCAAACCACAATGTCACCACAAAACCATCCCGTTGAACAATTCGGATCAATCCTCGATATTTAACGGTTTCAAAGACACAACCCCACCATCATACTTCATTTAGTTCGCTCTCTTGTACACATGGGGAACACTTAGTACCACTCATGCGACCTAGCCGATTTGTCTCAGAGCTCTCTTGTCTACATGGTGTCCTTCACTTGGAATCACGCATGCGACCTAGCTACATTTATCTTTCACGTAGCTCTCTTGTCTACATGGGATACATCTCGTATCACGCATGTGACCTAGCTACTACAGGTGTCTCGTAGCTTTCTTGTACACATGATGTGCACTCAAGATCATACATGTGACCTAGCTACGCCCTCTATTTCATTCGATCTCTCCAATGTTCAACCGGATCTCTCTCTCTGTATTTATTTCCATTCTTCCAATAGTCAATTTATATTTTAACATCAGCTAGTATATTTATATAATAGGCTGAAATATAAGAATGTACATGAAATTATTGTAATATTTACATACAACTTACCTTGGTGCAAAATATGGAAATTTTGCAATTTAGTCCAAAACTTTTTCTTTCCCCGCTCGAGGTCGGGCCGCGCCTTTCTTGATCTATAATAACACATTTAGCTCATTTAATACTCATACTATTTATTTCAATCCAAAAATCACATTGTAGAAAAATTACATTTTGCCCCTAACTTTTACAAAATTACAATTTTGCCCCTAGGCTCGGAATTTAATTTCAGCCCTTATTCTTATGTTTTATGATATGCTGAACATTTTCTCTTCTACAACAACATCAAATTCCACTCTATCATATAGTTATGAACATTAGGTATTTTTACCGATTATGCTGCTTTTACTCGCTTTCACTTAAAACCGAGTAGCACAAATTATTTAACACAATTTAAAACCTCATATTCTATCATAAAACATCAAAATACACAAATTTCACCTATGGGTATTTTTCCAAATATGAACCCTAGGTTAAATTATTACTAGCATAAGCTTAATCGAGCTTCCGGATTCCAAAAGCGTAAAGAACATTAAAACGGGCTTAGAATCACTTACTATGGAGCTTGAAAGTTGAAGAATCCTAGCTATGGAGAGAGTGAAGTTTCGGCAGCAACTAAATGGGGAAGATGACTATTTTGTGTTATTTTTCCCATTTTATTTCATTTAATATCAAAATGACCAAAATACCCTTACTACTAAACTTTCCAAAAATTCCTTCCATGTCCTAAATTTGTCCATGAACTTAAAATTGGTAGAATTGCTATTTAAGACCTCCTAATAAATATTTCAAAACAATTTCATACTAAAAATTTCTGGTATGCAAATTTTGCAACTTATTCGATTTAGTCCCTACTTTCAATTTAAACACTTTAGGCATAGAATTTCATCACGAATTTTCACACAATCATGCAATCATATCATAAACCCCAAAATATTTATAAAACAATTATTTCTATCTCGGATTTGTGGTCACGAAACCACTATTCCGATTAGGCCCTAATTCGGGTTGTCACATAATCATTCCTCAATCACTTACTCAATGAACAACAATCCAAGCACATCAAAGCATAGTCGAATGTATCATTCTTCTTAAATTCAAAAATAAATGCATGGGCTAACTTCAAAATCTTTTTAACAACTCAACTTTACCAAAATTATCAAGAAATTAAGCCAAACATACCTCCAATTGCTAATATAATTGCCATATGTCTAAGGGCCCCCTTTTGTTCTTTGATCCTAAGAATCGACTATTGAGAGAAAGAATGGATAAAACTTTGTTTTCATCCCCTTTTTTTTTTTTCCATTATAAAAACTTTATTTCATATTTTATAAGTCTTTATTTAATTCTTTAACAAAATGTATATAATATCATTTATTAGCCATCATTACAACAAATAAAATACATATTTTCTCACCTAAAACCATCATGGTCGGCCATTATCATGAAAAATGGGGACATGGACATGCAAGTCCCCATATTTAATCCATGCAACAATTTGGCCATTTTAAAAATTAACCAACACATTTTCAATGTTTCTCACATAAGCCCTTTTGATTCAATTCGTATTCAATTGACAAAATCAAAGCATCAAAATTTCACACATAAATTGTAACATAAAATAGACATGAAATTTAACAATCAATTATTTGTGTGACTCGGTTTTGTGGTCTCGAAACCACTTCCCGACTAGGGTCAAATTAGGGATGTCACATCATGACATAGGATTTCGATATGTGGTGTATGAGTAAGACCATGGCATCGATATGTGACTCCAATATATGTGTGCGAGTAAGACCCTGTCTGGGACAGTGGCATCGATATGTGGTTACATGTAAGACCATGTCTAGGACGTTAGCATTGTACGATATATGTGTGATTATCTGAGTGTCCTATCCAATTTCGGATGGTTCAACGGGCATCGATAAGTTGAGTTCAAATGTGCAAAAGTGAGCTATAATGGTCAAGTATGAATTGGTTTAGTACCTATTTGAAACTAAATAAGTTATTTAATATTTGTTGCAAAACATGCTTGAAGTAAAGTTAGAACATTTGTGAATGTGAAAAAGGTATTCAGCCTTGTAAATAAATAATATGAACATTATTGAAATTATTTTGAATATATGCAATTGGTGGTATATTCACCATTGATATAAATATATATATGATTGTTATACTTTGACTTATGAGTGTATGCATATAAGTGTATGTGTATTTGGTATGATAAGATGTTTTGGCTTCGTCATTGAATGATAATTTGTTAATGTATCTTTATATATAAAAGTGTTCATTCGGTCATTACTATGCTTATGCATAAGAATCAGATTTTGTTTCATGAGTATAAGTATATGTGTTTACATAATGATATTTAGCTTTGAAATTGAAGGATATTTTGCTTATATATATGTATTTGTATTCGCCATATAATATAAATATGTATGTGATTATTATCCTTTGACCTATGAATTTATGCATATAAAAGTATATGTACTAGTTATGATAAAGATATTTTGGCTTGGAAATTGAATGATAGTTTGTTAAAATATATATATATGTTCATTCGGCCATGAATAATATACAAGTAAAAGTACATATAAAATACATGAATTTGTAAGCGTAAAGATTTAAAGTAACTATGATAGTAAAATTTGGTTTAGTTTATATGATATGCTTATGTAACTAAGTTGTTTATTTGTTTATGACTTACTAAGCTATGTAAGCTTACTCTGTGTGTGTTCATGTTTACCTCAGTTTTATAGATTTTGGATTCAAGTTTCGAGCTCAGGAATAGTTAGAGAAGCTTATCACACTATCGACTATCTTTGGTATTTTATAAGCTGAATTTTCAAACCTATGGCATGTATAGGCTAGATTGTAATTTGAAATGTTAGATTTTGGTTTTGTATAATTTAAGCCATGCGAAAATGGCCTAACTTCAATGCTTTATTATAGTTTTGTTTGATTATGGCTTACGTTAATTTGGTTATTATGCTATATGTCCTGAATGAATGGTATTTGTGATATCTATTTTGTGCATTGAAGTTGGTTAGTGATTTTGGATGTGTGAATTTGGTTGATTCGGTTATGACATATGGATAGATAAAAGTATAAGTGAATTTGGTTGTTAATTTGGTTAAGGTGTTATTCATGATTTGGTATTAAAGGATGATAGGTTATATTCAAATATAGAAAAAGTTTATTTTGATATGTTTATTACATGGTAGATAAGATTTGTGCATGAGATATATGTTTATATTTGGTTATTGATTTATTCTTGTGAAGTATAAATTGTAACATCCTGATTTTCGGGTTTATTCGCAATTTTCAATATTTTGTAAAGATTTTTAAAATTTTGTATTTGGATGTGGAATTAGTATTTTGAGTAGGTAAATGGGCTTATAGAAGGCCCATGAGTTGGCCAAAACCCAGTTGAATTTTTGGAATTTTAGACTTAGGAGTTAGGGGTTCTGGCTAAGTGGCCTTAAGTGGAGTGATGGGTAAATTGCATCACAAATGAGCCTTTGGTAAAGTGGCTAAGTGACGCCACTAGGGAGCTATGAAGGTGGCGTGTAAGTGTTGGGGGAAGACCTGGGTTCGATTCCCTTTGTTGGCAAATAGGTGCATTTATTTTTTTAGTGTAGGAGGGGTAAGTGTTGGAGTTCAGGTGGATTCTGCTAGAGGAGAGTTGGATCAGTTTAACTGCTTGGGTTAAGGAGTGATAAGGGGAGAGATTTAAGGGATTGGGATGAGGCTAGGAGTTAGCCGAATGGGGGAATTGAAGAGGAAAATCGGCGGGGGATTATGAGGGTAGTATTTCGCACTTAGGGTATTGTTGGTGCCGTTTTCTTCTTTTACACCTTAGGATTGTTCTTTTCTCTTTTTCCTCTCTAGTCAAAACTACCACCTCCCTACTCTTCTTCTTCTATTTTTCTTCTTCAAACTATTCATCATACCTACTATTCATCAACACTTTTGCGAATCCATAAAAGCCAAAATCCTGTGATCACCGCTTGTGCGATTTCTTCAAAGCCGTGTTCTCCTATATTCTTTTGCTTTTATTAATTTACAAATTATCTTTTCTTAATCCGGATTCTCGACCACAATTCTACTTCAAGGTTGTAGCCCGCATTATCATCTCCTTCATCACACAAAAGCGAAAAACCATAGAATTGGGGGCTTATAGCCGGAACTTCAATACTCCGGGAGTCGAGTTTTTACCATCGTTTGAAAGATAAATCTGCACCAGATTGCGTGGAGATCAAAAAGGAGTAAGGGGTAAGTGTTCATCATCTCAGATCTGGTTATATTTTACAAAGTTAGGAAAAGCCGAAGTCCCTAAAATATAGAGAGGCTGTCGAATTGGGCATGTGGCTCTAAAGGTTTTTAATCGACGTTTTCACCAATGATTAGTGTCTTCTTAAGTGTTGGATTGAAAGCGTGAATCATTGGAGCAATCGGATTCGGAGCTAGCTATCGATTTTGGCAAAAGGTAAGATTTCAAAGGCTTGTAGGGACATGGTTCGATCATGGGTGAGTTAAGTTTTGGAGTTTAGTGATTATGGTTTGTAAATAAGCACTGTGCTAATAAATTGTAGGATATCGGAAGAGATCTCAAGAGGCGATCGTCGCAAATCGGTGTGTACCAACACCCTTCTTTAGTTCAATTCGGCAAAGCGAAATGCCAAATTCGGCATTTCATAGTCATGTGGGTATGCGAATGCTCTCAAGTCATAGAATAATTGTTAGATCCGCACGCAAGTTGGTAAGCACGTTCACGTGACGTTTTAGCGTATTTCGAAAAAGGGCTCGATGGGCCAAAACGGGCCCAATGGGCTTACGGACCAATATGGGTAAGAGATGGGCGAATTAGCTCATTAGGTAGATGGTGGAATCAAATTGCATAAAACCGATAAAATTACTGAATTAGCTTGTGCAAGAGCGTAGATCACGAAATTACCCTAAAGAGCAAAATTACCAAATTACCCTTAAAGAGCAAAATTATCGATATACCCTAGGGTTTTAAATTGGCTGAACTGCTTGATTGATTACTATTGTATTTTGCATGATATGCATTTATTAATATCTGTTGCATGAGATTGGGGTATTAATGGAGGAAGTATCGAAAGTGGTTCATCCACGTCTCGGAGGCTTTGCCTCAATCGATGAAATTGAGTGCGTTCTTTGCAACTGTGGTGTGTGAAATTTGGGTGGGTTGAGATATTCCCACATGGTGTGTAGGGTTGGTACGGGTAGTGTAGCGGTTGGTGGGTCGATGGGCTTGCATTCATTATTACTGTTGTTACTCATGCTCTTGAACGGGCCTATGGGCCACATTGTTATGTAAAAAGGGCTAAGGCCTTGCTATCAGATTCGAAAAGGGCTTGACCTCTTACTGTATCGTTATCTGAATAGGGCTTAGGCCCAATGGGCTCGAGTGAATTGGGCTTTGGATGGGTTTCAGATACACCGAGTTTTCCCAAACTCACCCCTTCCTCTTCCATCCTTGCGGTGAGCCCTAGAATTGGTGGACTTGGAGTCAAGGGATTCAGAGTGGCCATGAAGATTCATTGCCGATTTTAAATAAGTTTAATATTTATTTTGGATTATTTTATTATGCTTAAAGTTGTAATAAGGTCGCTCTTTTTAATTACTTATATTTTGGGGATTATTAAACTGCTAGCACTAGGGTTCGTTTTATAAAATCTACTTGTTTTTAAAAGATCACGATGACGCACAAAGTTTCCATAAAGTAAATGTTTTAAGCAAACGATTTGCAACCTTAATCATTTTCTTAAGCTAGTCATAATCAAACGGTTTTCTCAAAATTATACGAGATGATAGAGTGTGGCAATGGCGGTGTGCATGTCTAGGATTGGATCCAAGAGAGCTTGGTACTTAAGCGGTCAAGCGGACTCACCTCCTCGTCTTCTGGTTTCCTACACGTGCACGCACTTCCATTCACTTTAACTTACTTTTAAAAGTGTCTTTACAACACCAACTCAGCTTTTCCAAACTAAGTGTTTTGAACGCATCAATGTGGCGATCGATCCGGTCATAACATCCAGCCGGTTTGGGGTGTTACATTTAGTGGTATCAGAGCCTAGGTTGCAACAACTCGGCTGTGGATCGGGTCCGAAAATCTTTTCAAAAACTTGGGCCTAAGAAGGGTATTTTTGGAAATAGTAAGTTTCTCGAAGATATTCAAGTTTTTCCTATTTGTTAAACAGGGTTAAATCAATAGTTTTAAAATAAAAGTGTTTCCAAATGAAATCTTTTTATTTTCGGTAAACAAAAACATGGTTTTTAATTTTTACATGGACTGATAAGGAAGTGGCACACTGAATCCCCGGCACCAAGTCTGTAAGTGATCTTTTTCTGCTTTAAGTATTTATATGGAACTGCATCAAATAATCTGCAGATAGTATTGAGCCTTAGAGATAGAGCTATTGATGATGTAGTATTAGGACTACAAGATCAAAAACCGTAGCTAAATTATGATTGCACGAAATAACTCAAACTCTATCTGCTCATAAGATATTCAGTAATAAGCAAAGAAACCAAGAAACTAATGTCATAAAATTCGTGTCGATAAATCGTTATGAGTACAAGGGCTACTCGAGGAAGAGGCCGTGGTTAAGGCCGAGGTAGCACTCAAGCCGGATCTGCGTCATCTCAACACATGCCACCAAGGCGGGTACGCCCACCACCGATTAATGAAAATGGGCCGTATGACCGGCTGCAGGGGATGACGCTTTGTCTCGTGCCATGTTGAGGGCTTTGGAAAGGGTGGCGGAGCTAACGTCGGGCCCATGAATAGGGGTCCATTTCGAACGACTTGAACAACGGAGAATGAGATTTTAGGCGATGTCGAGTGGCCCCAAATGTGGTGAATCTTGGTTGGAAGCCACAGAGCGGATCATGGACGACTGGACCGCTTCGGGAGAGCGAAGTTGAAAGGGCGATGTCATTCTTTGCGGGATGAAGCGATTTTGGAATGGAAGCCACCTAGGTCAGTATCGAAAATTCGGAGTTTCCTAGGGTTGGCAGGTTACTACAGAAGGTTTGTGGAGGGTTTCTCGGTGATGGCGCGCTTTGACAAAGCTCATAAAGAAAGGAGTACCATTTTTCTGGACCGAGAAACAGCAAAAAGCTTTTGATCGGTTGAAAAAGTATTGATCAAGCGCCGGTGTTGATTCAACCGGTGTCGGGAAGGACTTCACCGTATATAGCGATCGTCGCATGTGGGGTTAGGTTGCGTATTGATGCAAGAGGGCAAGGTGGTCGCTATGCATCACGACGACTTAAGGCTCATGAGGTGAATTACCCTACGCATGATTTGGAGCTAGCAATGTGATTTTTATGTTAAAATTTGGAGACATTATTTATATGAGGAGAAGTGCATCATATACACCGATCATAAGAGCTTAAAGTATTTGTTGACTCAGAAGGAGTTGAACCTTAGGCAACGAAGGTGGGTGGAGTTGCTTAAAGACTATGACTGTTCGATAGAGTACCACCCAGGAAAGGCTAATGTGGTGGCGGATGCATTGAGTCGAAGGGTTGTTACGGATTTGAGAGCCTTGTTCGCACGATTAAGTCTATACGATGATGGAAGCTTGTTGGCACAACTGCAAATAAGGCCTACTTGGACTGAGCAGATTAAGGAAAAACAGTTGAAGGACGATTCATTAGCTCTTGGTTCCAAAGAAATTAAGAGTGGTGAGAACAAGGATTTTGGGTTGAACAAAGGAAGGAGTTACGTGTTTTCGTGGAAGGGTTTGTATTCCAAAGGACCTGAATTGAGGCGATTAATTCTAAAAGAGGCTCATGGTGGACTCTGTGCCATGCATCCTGGAGGGAATAAGTTATACCGAGACTTGCGAGAGGTGTCTTGGTGGCCCAAGGTTAAGCGAGAGGTGACCGAATTTGTTGGGAAATGTCGGCGTGCGCTGAAGGTTAAGGTGAGCACCAACTGCCGTCGGGATTACTACAACCAGTGAAAATTCCACTATGGAAGTGGGAAAGAGTAACAATGGACTTTGTGAGTGGGTTACCTTTGACACCAACCAAGAAAGATGCGGTGTGGGTAGTTGTGGATAGGTTAACAAAATCTGCTCATTTCATACCTGTTTGTACCGACTACTCACTGCAAAAGTTGGCCAACTTATACGTGGCGGAGGTAGTGCGACTGCATGGTGTGCCAGTGTCAATAATTTCTGATCGGGACCCTAGGTTTACGTCTCGGTTTTGGCGGAAGTTGCAAGAAGCGTTAGGAACACGATTGGATTTTAGCATCTTTTCACCCACGCATGATGGACGATCGAAAAGGGTTATTCAGGTTCTGGAGGATATGTTGAGAGGTTGTGTCATCGATTTTCGTGGAAGTTGGGAGGACTATTTACCATTGGCGGAGTTTGCGTACAATAACAGCTATCAAGCAAGCATTCAGATGGCACCATATGAAGCGCTTTATGGGCGAAGATGTCATACACCGACGTGTTGGACAGAGTTGGGTGAACGACGAGTGCTTGGACCGGAATTGGTGGCAGACACTGAAAGCAAGGTTAAGTTGATAAGGGGTCGGTTAAAGGAGGCATCCGATAGACAGAAGTCGTATGCGGATTTGAAGCGCGAAGAGATTGAGTTCACTGTGGGGGATATGGTTTTCTTGAAGGTTTCCCCTTGGAAGAAAATTTTGAGATTTGGTAAGAAGGGTAAGTTGAGCCCACGGTTTATTGGGCCTTACCGGATTGTTAAGCGGGTTGGACCAATGGCTTATCACTAGAGTTACCACGAATCGCATCGTATCCACGATGTTTTCCATGTATCCATGTTGAGGCGGTATCGATCGACCCAACTCATATCATACCGATTCTTGAAATCGAGGTACGATCGATTTAACTTTCGAGGAGGAACTCATGCAAATACTTGATCCCGACGTCAAGATGTTGAGAAGGAAATCAGTTCCACTAGTGAAAGTACTTTGGAGAAACCATGGCAAGGAAGAAGCTACTTGGGAGGCGAGGAGGCGATCGTCAACAAACCCTCAAGCTGTTTCGATAAGGTAAAATTTCAAGGTCGAAATTTCTTTAAGGAGGGTAGAGTTGTAACATCCTGATTTTCGGGTTTATTCGCAATTTTCAATATTTTGTAAAGATTTTTAAAATTTTGTATTTGGATGTGGAATTAGTATTTTGAGTAGGTAAATGGGCTTATAGAAGGCCCATGAGTTGGTCAAAACCCAGTTGAATTTTTGGAATTTTAGACTTAGGAGTTAGGGGTTCTGGCTAAGTGGCCTTAAGTGGAGTGATGGGTAAATTGCATCACAAATAATCCTTTGGTAAAGTGGCTAAGTGACGCCACTAGGGAGCTATGAAGGTGGCGTGTAAGTGTTGGGGAAGACACAGGTTCGATTCCTTTGTTGGCAAATAGGTGCATTTATTTTTTAGTGCGGGAGGGGTAAGTGTTGGAGTTCGTGGATTACGCTAGGAGAGTTGGATCGGTTTAATCGCTTGGATTAAGGAGTGATAAGGGAGAGATTTAAGGGATTGGGATGAGGCTAGGAGTTAGCCGAATGGGGAATTGAAGAGGAAAATTGGCGGGGGATTATGAGGGTAGTATTTGGCACTTAGGGTATTGTTGGTGCCGTTTTCTTCGCTTACACCTTAGGATTGTTCTTTTCTCTCTTTTCCTCTCTAGCAAAACTACCACCTCCCTACTCTTCTTCTTCTATTTTTCTTCTTCAAACTATTCATCATACCTACTATTTATCAACACTTTTGCCGAATCCATAAAAGCCAAAATCCTGTGATCACTGCTTGTGCCGATTTCTTCAAAGCCGTGTTCTCCTATATTCTTTTGCTTTTATTAATTTACAAATTATCTTTTCTTAATCTCGGATTCGACCTCAATTCTACTTCAAGGTTGTAGCCCGCATTATCATCTCCTTCATCACACAAAAGCGAAAAACCATAGAATTGGGGCTTATAGCGGAACTTGAACTCCGGAGTCGAGTTTTTACCATCGTTTGAAAGATAAATCTACACCAGATAACGTGGAGATCAAAAAGGAGTAAGGGTAAGTGTTCATCATCTCGGATCTGGTTATATTTTACAAAGTTAGGAAAAGTCAAGTCCCTAAAATATAGAGAGGTCATCGAATTGGGCATGTGGCTCTAAAGGTTTTTAATCGACGTTTTACATCAATGATTAGTGTCTTCTTAAGTGTTGGATTGAAAGCGTGAATCATTGGAGCAATCGGATTCGGAGCTAGCTATCGATTTTGGCAAAAGGTAAGATTTCAAAGGCTTGTAGGGACATGGTTCGATCATGGGTGTGTTATGTTTTGGAGTTTAGTGATTATGGTTTGTAAATAAGCACTGTGCTAATCAATTGTAGGATATCGGAAGAGATCTCAGTAGCAGTCGTCGCAAATCAGGTGTGTACCGAACACCCTTCTTTAGTTCAATTCGGCAAAAGCCGAAATGCTCTCAAGTCATAGAATAATTGTTAGATCTGGCACCGCAAGGTGGTAAGCATGTTCGTGTGACGTTTTAGCGTATTTCGAAAAAAGGGGCTCGATGGGCCAAAACTGGGCCCAATGGGCTTACGGACCAATATGGGTAAGAGATGGGCGAATTAGCTCATTAGGTAGATGGTGGAATCAAATTGCATAAAACCGATAAAAATTACTGAATTAGCTTGTGCAAGAGCGTAGATCACGAAATTACCCTAAAGAGCAAAATTACCAAATTACCCCTAAAGAGCAAAATTACCGATATACCCCTAGGGTTTTAAATTGGTGAATCGCTTGATTGATTACTACTGTATTTTGCATGATATGCATTTATTAATATCTGCTGCATGGGATTGGGGTATTAATGGAGGAAGTCTTGAAAGTGGTTCATCCACGTCTTGGAGGCTTTGCCTCAATCGACTGAAATTTGAGCGTGCTTTCTTTGCAACTGTGTGTGTGTGTGGGTGGGTTGAGATATTCCCCACATGGTGTGTAGGGTTGGTACGGGGCAGTGTAGCGGTTGGTGGGTTGAGTAGTCTCCCCAGATGGGCTTGCATTCATTATTACTGTTGTTACTCATGCTCTCGAATCGGGCCTATGGGCCACACTGTTATGTAAAAGGGGCTAAGGCCTTGCTACTGTATTCTGAAAAGGGCTTCGGCCTACTGTGTACTGTTATCTGAATAGGGCTTAGGCCCAATGGGCTCGAGCTGAATTGGGCTTTGGATGGGTTTCTGTATACACTGAGTTTTCCCAAACTCACCCCCCTTCCTCTTCCATCCTTGCAGGTGAGCCCTAGAATTGGTGGACTTGGAGCTGGGCGGGATTCAGAGTGGCCATGAAGATTGATTGCCGATTTTAAATAAGTTTAATATTTATTTTGGATTATTTTTATTATGCTTAAAGTTGTAATAAGGTCGCTCTTTTTAATTACTTATATTTTGGGGATTATTAAACTGGCTAGCACTAGGGTTCGTTTTATAAAATCTACTTGTTTTTAAAAAGATCACGATGACGCACAAAGTTTCCGCAAAGTAAATGTTTTAAGCAAACGATTTGCAACCTTAATCATTTTCTTAAGCTGGTCATAATCAAACGGTTTTCTCAAAATTATACGAGATGATAGAGTGTGGCAATGGCGGTGTGCATGTCTAGGATTGGATCCGAAGAGAGCTTGGTACTTAAGCAGTCCGACGGACTCACCTCCTCGTCTTCCTGGTTTCCTACCTGGTGCGCAGCTTCCATTCACTTTAACTTACTTTTAAAAGTGTCTTTTACAACACCAACTCAGCTTTTCCAAACTAAGTGTTTTGAACGCATCAATGTGGCGCATCAGATCCGGTCATAACATCCAGGCCGGGTTTGGGGTGTTACATAAATTGTATCATGAATTGATTTGGAAGCTACTATAATGTACTTGTGTACTTGGTTATTTGGTGAAAATATATGAAAGGGTTATGGTCAACTTGGTGATTCGGTACCTATATAAATTTATATATGTATATATATTTACACAAGATTAAAAGGTATGATACATTTATTAACTCAAGGTATATATGTATAAGGATAAAAGGTGGTGTTTCAGTTATAAAGTAAATGATGTTTGTGTTTGAGTTATAATATGTAATGCATTAATTAGTAAAATGTATGTCAAGAATATGTGGTACATTGGAGTATGCTTAAGTTATAAAATAATGATAGGTATGACTATATGGATTTGATAATTATTTTAAAATCAATTAATATGCACTAGTAGATGTTGGTTGCGAATAGACATTAAATGAATATGTTTATGTATCGTTTTGAATGGCACATTATTTAAACATTTTGGATAATTTATTTGAGTGGTTTAATTTGTTAAGTTGATGATATATTTTGGCATATGCTAAGTGGATTATATAATTATTTATTCATGTTATGCAAATGTAATAATAAGGTAAATGAATGTTATTATGGAATATTTCATTTATATGAAAGGAAATAATGTATGTTTGATTGCATAAAGTATCGCATAACATTTGTTTGATAATTAAAATATTTTATATTTGAATTATTCAAATGTCATCAAAGTTAAAGTATACATATTTGATAAGTATGTGAAATGAAATGCATTTATAAAAAAAAAATTCTAGATGATTAACCTTGTAAAGAAAGCCTATTTTGAATTGTTTTATGATCAGTAATGCCTCGTAACCCCATTCCAGCAACGAATACGGGTTAGGGATGTTACAACACGGCCTAAACACATGCCCGTGGGGAAAATCGTGTGTCACACATGGCCTAGACACACGCCCGTGTGACTACCCGTGTGGACAAAAATAAGGTTTTTTACCAAGCCATATTGCCACCCTTTAATGCACACACCTACACAACATAACATAGCACCAATTCAAGCATACACATACAACCAAATCAGCCACAACCAAGACATCAACACATCATTCACATGCTACCCTTTATCATACACAAACATCACATCCTCATCAACTCAAATCATGTAAATTCCCATATCCATGAAATGCATCATCATATAAATTACTTATACCAATAGTAGCCAATTTCAAATGGCTTTATACAAAATGAACTTTCAACCAATATAATCTAACACATTTGGCCAAATCAATTATGGCACATAACAAAATAACCAAGTCCCCTATACATGCCATAACTCAAAAGGTTGAAATCATTGGTACAAAAATATTTATTGATAGTGTGAGTGGATCTCCGACTGTCTCCGATCCCCGAGCTAGCTTGGTGACACTATAAGACAAGGGAAAGGAAGAGGAGTAAGCTATAAAGGTCAGTAAGTTACTATGCAAATAATAAACATCATAACCACAGATTTAACATATAATTAACATAATGAAAATTTGCATGAATGTTATTAAAATCTCAAAATCTTAACTTACTCAATCATAACCCTACCAAGAGTTCATTACATATCGAGCTCATTACTTATGAGTCTTACGTACATACTTGTATCAACTCACAACATAACCATATCCTTTCACAACTTTGTCATTCCCGTTGAACACTCGAAATATTAACGGATACTCGGAAACTTTGCACATAAGTGCTTGACATGTAGCCAAAGCTATGTCATATCTCATAATACATATAAACTCGTTTTCGAGCTATTCTCGAGCCTGCTCACACAAGCTGTCAGTCAGGACGTAGCTACACAGTGCTACTCATACAAGCTGTCAGGTATCTACAACTCATGCCAGACTGCCCAACCACTGGTAAGATGCACGAGACCAGCACCCAGATCACATAATCACATGGGTTCCTAGTGAAATGTCACTTGTGTCCTATTCTATTCCTAAGGCTCAATCGGGAATTTTCTCCTGTCGAAACTTTGTCAAATACGTCCAAAAAGTCGATCACAATTCATATAATATTAAAAACATTTAAAACTTAAATATAACAATGCATTATTTACATACGAACTTACCTCGGTACAAAAATAGTAGAATTTGACCTAATCGTCAAACACTATGTTTTTCCTCCGATCTATGTCCGAACTTCATTTTTATTGTTCTATAATAACAAAATTAGCTTATTTAATACTCACATTGTTCAATTCAGTCCAAAAATCATATTATGGTAAAATTACATTTTTGCCCCTAATGTTTCACATCTTTACAATTTAGTCCTTAGGCTCGCAAAAAGAAATGTATTCAATTTCTTCAAAACCCAAGCCTAGCCAAACCATTTTCATACTCATACCAGCCCACATTTTTCATTTAATCACACTTGTACCACTCATTCTTGTAACTTTTACAAATAGGTCCTTTTTGACAATTTCATCAAAAATCACCTAGTAAATGTTGTTTATCTAACACCCAACATGCATTTTCTAGTATTAGACATCAAAATACCCAAATATCTAACATGGGTAAAATTTTAAACTTCATCTTTCTTTCAAATTAGTTCTTGAATAAGCTAGATTAGGTTGCAAGGATCTCAAAAACACGGAAATCATTAAAAACAAGGCTAGAATGGAGTTACAGTCGAGCTTGGAAGATGAACAAACCCTAACTATGTCTTCCTTAGGGATATTCAGCCATGGGAGAAAAAGATGGACACGATTTTGGTTTGATTTTTTCTTTTTAATTCATTTAATTACCAAATGACCAAAATGCCCTTTTCTTAAAACACTAAAATTTCTCTTACTCCATGTCCATTTTTGTCCACCAACTTAAGTAATGGTCTAATTCCATATAAGGACCTCTAATTTAAATTTTTATAGCAATTAGACACCTTTAGCTTCTAGAACTCAAGCTTTGCACTTTTTGTAATTTAGTTCTTTTTGCTAAATTAAGTGATCAAATGTCAACATTTTCAAACGAAATTTTCACAGTATCATTCCATATATGTAACACCCCGAACCCGAGACCATCGCCGGTGTCAGACACGAGGGGTTAACAAGCCAAATCCACATATTTCGCCCACCAATTGACATTTCCAGTCAGGCTGGAAAACTGCGTCACCGTCGCCTTAAAAATCATATCTCGAGTTTCAAAACTCGGAAACTGGTTTCGTAAATTTTCCCTGAATTTAGACTTATATATCCATCCATGGATTTATTTCTAGAATTTTTGGTCGGGCCAATTGGTACAGTTTATTAGTTAAAGTCACCCATGTTACAGGGATCGACTGCTCTGACCTCCGTGCGTTACAGCTTGAATATCTCTCTGTAAAGGGCTTTAATACTGGTGCCGTTTGTTTCTAATGAAACTAGACTCAAAATGGAATCTGTACATATAAGGCATGACTCCTAATTCTTTCTGGATAATTTATAGTAAATTTTTAAAGTTGCGACAGGGGACCCAGAAACCGTTCTGGCCCTGTCTCACGAAAGCTTTAATATCTCTTAACATGTGACTCCTATGACCGTTTCGTTTCTTCCATATGAAAGTAGACTCATCAAGGTTCATTTACATAGCTTATTCACTATTTAATACCATTCCTAAAAATTTTGGTGATTTTCCACATTCACGTCACTGCAGCTGGCAGCATCTGTTTTTAAGGTAGGTCTTACCTATTTTGTAGTCTCCATGAACCAACTAGTCTTGCCATACATAGGTTCACATATGATCATTTTAACCATACCAATGGCTGATCATGTGACCAACACTCCCATTTCCAATCCATAATCACATCATGACACCATATATATATATACAAACCACAAATAGTCTAAGTTCGTACTTCACTTTTACGAGCCATTTTCGCATGGCCGTACACATATACATCACAACATATTTAAACCAACAAGGGGTAGTCCTATACATGCCATTTCAAAGCTCAACCAAAAATTATACCAAAATGGAGGCTTTGATAGTGTAGATGACTTCGACTTTAATGATCCCGAATCCGATTGCTATCGAGCAAAATCTATAAAACAGAGAGCCAAAGCAGCGGGTAAGCATTTTATGCTTAGTAAGTCTCAAGGAATAAAATCAGCTTTAATTAAAGCAATACATTCACATGGCCAAATGCATCATTTCATTAATACACATTAACATAATCATTCTTACTTCACACTTCATCATTATATACTTTCACAAGGTATCAACCAATTCAATAGCTGAAATTGTTAGTCGATCGGCGAATGTTGCTCAAACATGTCGACTTTCCAATGCACGTATAAACATACCTTATTCTTTGGGCTTTTCGAGCGTCGATTGAATTCATTACAGCAACCAACACTCACCTCCAGCCCAAGCTTCTTCAGAATACAACCGGATATAACCACGTGCACGAATGCCTTGGTCTTAGCCGGATAGAACGACTCGCATCGAATGCCTTCGGTCTTAGCCGGATGTAGCCGCTAGCACAATGGCCTTCGGTCTTAACCGGATATAATTTCCAGCAATAATGTCTTGGTCTTAGCCGGATATCATTCAATTGCTCATGCACACATACATCAATAATCATTAGACATTCATATTTCATTTTCTTTACTAAGGCTCAAACGCAAATATAATCACTAGCATAATCGCCTTGGGACTTAGCCCGGTATCATTCAAATACTCATACACACATAAATCGATAATCATTACACATCCATATTTCATTTCACATAATTCAAGTAGGGTCACTTCTTGAGGACTTACCTCGGATGTTGTCGAACGGCTTTTACGGCTATTCGATCACTTTTTCCTTCCCCTTGTCCAATTGTGGCCCTCTAAGCTCTTGAGCTAATTCAAACAAATTTAATTTATTAATACCTCATTATGCTAGCTTATGGCGAATATGACAAGGAGTTTAAATGGTCATATGGCCACCCTTTAGCTTGAGTACACAATGGTCATGCACATTTTATACTACATCAAGCAATTCAATACAATTCATTCAAGCATCAAGGAAAAGCTAAGGCCATCAATCGGCTACCTAAGGCCGAACATACATGTCCAATTTGAGGCCAATTATAC
This sequence comes from Gossypium arboreum, assembly GCF_025698485.1. NCBI lineage: Eukaryota > Viridiplantae > Streptophyta > Magnoliopsida > Malvales > Malvaceae > Gossypium > Gossypium arboreum. The sequence continues at coordinate 60,685,379 of NC_069075.1, read as the reverse complement.
ACTTAACACCACACAAAAACAGCATGCATTTTACTAGTTAATGCTTTGCATATTGTAGCTCAAAACTTATAATATAGCATCAAGCACTCATATGTGTACTAGGCCGAATGTACTTGCAATTTCACAAACATTCTTCAACATCTTCTTCTTTAAACAAACATATTCATCACTTACTTCATAACCAAAACATCATGTGCAAACATATATATACATATATGTGCATGGCCGAATTTCAAGGTGTCCCTAGCCATCCAAAACACAAATTTTAACTAACATGCAAGAAGCATGAACCATGCTCATGAATGCATCATGGTCGAATACATCACAATCATGCCCCTTTCAACTTCAATCATGGTTAAACAAAAAGAAAACTCAATGTCTTACTCAAGATGGCTACAAAGAAATTTCAAGAGTAGACAATCCATCATTGCATGCATCATCATCAAGCTTCACACTTAGCATGCAATGGCTTTATCACAATATCAACTTTGACCAAATACCACTTCCATGGCATAACAAGGATTTGAACCATGGCTAACATGAACATCAAGTTGGCAACTAAAACATGCATGAATCTCATGACACAACCTCATACATACCTTAATCTTGGTGCAAGTTTAGCCAAATCTCCTTCTAGATCTCTTCTAAACAAATAAAATGAAGCAAAAATCTCTTCTTCCCCCTTAGTTTTGGCTCAAAGAAAGGATGAACAAATTTTTTTCTTTCTTCCTTTACAACTCACGGCAATGGGGGAGATACCACACTCACACACGCAATTTTTTTTTCATTCTTTTCTTACCCATGCTTATTTGTTTATTATTTCTCCGTAATGCCCAACAAAATATGTTTCATGACATGTTTAGCCCATATTTCTTGGTCATGGCCGGCCACCACCTATAAAAAGGGGAATTTGACATGCAAGTCCATTGTTTTGCATGCATGCTTTAATTAGTCATCACACATTTCCTATCGTACTTTCAAAGTTCACTACTAAGTCCTTTCTAGTGAAATTCACCTTTATAACACTAAATCAATCATCAAAAATGTCATACATGAGCATACACATATTATAGGCATCAAAATAAATTTTAAATTATTTTTATGCCTCGGTTTTGTGGTCCCGAAACCACATTCCGACTAGGGTCAATTTTGGGCTGTCACAACTCTCCCCACTTAAGAAATTTTCGTCCCGAAAATCTTACCGTAAATAGGGTTGGGTATCGCTCTTTCATAGAGTTCTCGGTTTCCCAAGTAGCTTCTTCTATCCGTGCTTGAGCCATAACACCTTCACTAGCGGAACCCGCTTGTTTCGCAACTCTTTCACTTCCGTGATAGGATACGAATCGGTTCTTCCTCATAACTCATATTGGCTTGAATTTCAACCGATGGACTAATCACGTGCGATGGATCGGATCTATAGCGTCAAGCATCGAAACATGAAAGACATCGTGAACCTTTTCGAGTTCGGGGGCAAAATCAAATGATATGCCATTGGACCGACTCGCTCGGATATCTCATATGGCCCAATGAACCTCGGGCTCAACTTGCCCTTACGGCCAAATCGAGTATCTTTTTCCAAGGCGATACCTTGAGAAACACTTTATCTCCCACCGATACTCGATGTCCTTACGCTTCAGATCCGCGTCACGACTTCGACGATCGAGGCTATCTTCGACTTTCACGGATTACTTTCACTTTACGTTCAGATCTCTAATCAAATCCACCGAAAATCTTACCTTCACCGAGCTCGGTCCAAAACAATGGTGTACGGCATTTACGACCGTACAAAGCCTCGTAGGGTGCCATCTTAATACTTGATTGAAAGTTGTTGTTGTGGCGAATTCAATCAACGGCAAATACCGCTCCCATGAACCACTAAACTCGAGGACGCAACATCTCAACATATCCTCAAGTATCCGAATTATCCGCTCGGATTGACCATCGGTTTGGGGTCAAAGGCGGTCTTGAAATGCAACTTGGTACCCAAAGCTTCTTGCAACTTTTTCCAAAATCGCGAGGTAAATCTCGGATCTCTATCCGACACGATGGAAATAGGCACCCGTGCAATCTCACAATCGAGAACGTACAATTCGGCTAATTTGTCCATTGAAAAATCCGTGCGTCACGGGGACAAAGTGAGCCGACTTAGTCAATCTATCTACCACGACCCAAACCGCATCCTTCTTACTCACGACAATGGCAATCCGGATACAAAGTCCATTGTGACTCGATCCCATTTCCACTCGGGTATCGTGATTGGTGAAGTAATCTCAAGGCACTTGATGTTCCGCTTTCACTTGTTGACATATTAAACATCTCAAACAAAGTCGGAGATGTCTCGTTTCATACCATGCCACCAAAACCGATGTTTCAAATCGTTGTACATCTTCGTACTCCGGGTGGATTGCCATTCGGCTACAATGGGCTTCATTCAGAATTATCGAAATGAGTTCAATTCTTTGGAACACACAGACGACTTTTGAACCTCAAACAATCGTCATCATCGATTTGAAACTCGAGTCCTTGTTCGGAACACACTCGGCCGTTTTGCGTACCAACTCGTCGTCGACTTTACGAGCTTCTCGAATTTGATGCATCAATAGTGGTTTGGCTTTCAATTCAGCTACTAACACACTTTGTCGGATCGAGCATACAAGTGCACATTCATCGCTCGTAAAGTGAATAATGGTTTACGACTCAAGGCATCCGCAACCACATCCGCCTTTCCGGGTGATAGTCAATGACCACTCATAATCCTTTAACAACTCGAGCCAACGTCTTTGTCGCAGATTTAAGTCTCTTTGGGTCATCAAATATTTGAGACTTTTGTGATCCGAGTACACATGGCACTTCTCACCAAATAAGTAATGTCGCCAAATCTTTAAGGCAAATCGATGACAACTAATTCGAGATCATGGGTCGGATAATTTTTCTCGTGTGGCTTTAATTGCCTCGACGCATAGGCCACAACTCGACCTTCTTGCATCAATACGCAACCTAACCCAAGGAGGAGGCGTCACTATAGATGACAAACTCTTTGCGATTCGGGTTGCACTAGAATTGGGGCTCCCGTCAAATAAGTTTTCAGTTGATCGAAACTTTTCGACATTTCTCCGTCCATTCGAACTTAACATCCTTTTGGAGTAGCCGTCATCGGCGTGGCTATCGTTGAGAAACCTTTACAAATCGTCGGTAATAACCAAGCAAGCCCCAAAAAGCTCGAACCTCAGTAATATTTCTGGAGGCTTCCAATTAAGTATGGCTAAAATTTTATTCGGTCGACTCAAATACCGTCACGATACCATATGACCCAAGAAGCTAACCTCTCTTAACGAACTCACACTTGCTTAATCGAGCATATAATTGCTTATCCCGTAAAATTTGTAGCACTAACCTCGGTGTTCAGCATGTTCGGTCTCATTTCTTGAATAGACCAAGATGTCATCAATGAACACGACTACGAATCGATCCAAATATGGTGCGAAGATCCGATTCATTAAATCCATAAATACCGCAGGGCATTAGTAAGCCCAAACGGCATCACTAGGAACTCATAGTGACCATATCTCGCTCAAGGCGGTCTTGGGCACGTCCGAATCTCGAATTCGCAATTGATAATAGCCCGATCTCAAATCTATTTTCGAGAACACTGAGGCTCCCTTCAGTTGATCGAACAAGTCATCGATACGTGGTAACGAATATTTGTTCTTTATCGTCGCTTTATTAAGCTGACGATAGTCGATGCACAGCCGCATGGTTCCATCCTTCTTTTTCACAAACAACACTGATGCACCCCAAGGCGAAAAACCCGGGCGAGCAAAACCTCTATCCACCACTTCTTGCAACTGAGCTTTCAACTCCTTTAATTCCGTTGGCGCCATACGATACAAAGCTATCGAAATTGGAGTGGTACCAGGTACCAATTCGATGCCAAATTCTATTTCCCGAACAGGTGGTAAACCCGGCAATTCTTCAGGAAAACATCCGGGTATTCACAAACCACGGGCATAGATTCGGGTTTCTTTTCGATTCCTTGTCATCGAAAGCACGTCGCAAGGTACGCCGCACCCTTTTCTTACATATTTTCGGGCCAACATTGCGATATTACGGTGGCAACCCTTTAAGTCCGTAGACTCAACCCGAATTATCTCGTTATTCGCGCACCTCAAATCGATAGTCTTGCTTTTGCAATTTACAACCGCATCGTGCATGGTCAACCAATCCAAACCAAGAATAACGTCGAATTCATCGGACGGCAAAAGCATCAAGTCCGCCGGAAAACAAGAACCTCGGAACACTAGGGGACTTTTCTTGGACACTTTGTTGACAAGCACGTAATGACCCAAGGGGTTTGACACTCGAATTACAAACTTAGTAGACTCAATAGGCAAAGTCTTACTGGATGCTAAGGTTTCACATATATAAGAATGAGTAGAACTAGGGTCAATCAAAGCAATCACATTAGTATTGAAAAGAGTGAAAGTACCGGTAATGACATCTGGAGAGGCGGATCCTCGGCGTCTTGGCGTATGGCATAAGTCCTAGCAGAGCCCGAGCCTCGGATCGATGGTAGCATCTCTAGATCCTCTCGACCGCCACTAACATTGCCCACATTTCTAGGTGGCCTACCTCGGCGATGGTAGCACCGGGTTTCCACTCGACTTACATTTTGTTCAAGCATCCTCGGGCAATCCTTCATAAAGTGGTCGGCCGATCCACACTTATAGCGAGAGCGATCGAGGAACCAACAGCTCCACGAATGCCATTTGCCACAATGCGAGACACTCGCCCTCTCGGCGATCATTTCCACCATGGCGATCGAAGTGACTCGTGTGGTCACAGGGGTCGATCGCGTCCTCGTCTAGAAAGCCCGGCGCCTCTAGACCGGCTCACATCATCTCGAAATCTCTTGATGCCTATTGAAGAGACTTTCTTGAGGACCTCTTTCGAATTCTCCGGTTCCCACATCACTTTTTGTTTCTCCTTTCTAAGCTCTTGACTTTACAAGCTCGCTCAACAAGTACTACTGAACTCTCGTATTTCGAGAATGCCAACGAACATCCTTATATCATCATTCAGCCCATCCTCGAGCGTTTACACATAATAGCTTGGACGAAATCGTTCTCGCGCATACACGGCTAAGCCTCACAAATTTTCGTTCATAGTCGATGGCGACATAGAACCTTGCTTAAGATCAAGAAATTCCCTTCGCTTTTGGTCGATGAATCTCTAATCGATATACTTTTTTGAACTCGGTTTGAAAGAATTCCCAAGTCACTTGCTCTCTAGGCACCACAGTCGAGTACTCCACCAATAGTAGGCGGAATCGCGTAGCAAGGAGATGGTACACTTTAGGCACTCATCGGGTGTACAAGATAGCTCATCGAGCACCGGATAGTGTTGTCCAACCAAAATTCAGCTCGCTTCGGCATCATCATCAACCGTAGCTTTGAATTCGGTGGCCCCATGTTTTCGAATCCTATCGATGGGGCTTACTTGACCTTATTTGGTCGATTCATCGGAGGTATTGTAGGTCTGGGGTTGCATTTGTCGGGAATGGAGGTTCTGGAACAGTAGTGTTAGTTCGAATGTATTGGTTAAACCATTCATTCATCACACTATAAAAGGCTTGCCTAGCCTCATCATTCGGATTGTTGGCCATAGGTTGAGAGTCCGCCGTATTGTCCCTTGCGCGAGCAGCAGCGCCACACTCTCCACATCATCGCTATCGCTTCGGTTGGGATCGGGATCCATTACTATAAACAACACAAAGTCAAATTGTCGAAATCACCACACTATCGATTCATCATTTAATGGCATGTATAGCTAGACCCCAAACACATCACGGTAGTCCTAGAATCGACTAAACCGTGGCTCGATACCAATAAAATTGTAATACCCGAACCCGAGACCATCGCCGGTTTTCGGACACGAGGGTTAACAAGCCAAATCCACATATTTCGCCCACCAATTGACATTTCCAATCGGTTGGAAAAGCTGCGTCACCGTCGCCTTAAAAATCATATCTCGAGTTTCAAAACTCGGAACCGGTTTCGTAAATTTTCCTGAATTTAGACTCATATATCCATCCATGGATTTATTTCTAGAATTTTTGTTCGGGCCAATTGGTACAGTTTATTAGTTAAAGTCACCCGCGTTACAACTTGAATATCTCTCTGTACAGGGCTTTAATACTGGTGCCGTTTGTTTCTAATGAAACTAGACTCAAAATGGAATCTGTACATATAAGGAATGACTCCTAATTCTTTCTGGATAATTTATAGTAAATTTTAAAGTTGCGACAGGGACCCGAAACCGTTCTGCCTGTCTCACAAAGCTTTAATATCTCTTAACATGTGACTCCTATGACCGTTTCGTTTCTTCCATATGAAAGTAGACTCATCAAGGTTCATTTACATAGCTTATTCACTATTTAATACCATTCCTAAAAATTTTGTGATTTTCCACATTCACGTCACTGCAATGGCAAAGATCTGCTTTTAAGGTAGGTCTTACCTATTTTGTAGTCTCCATGAACCAACTAGTCTTGCCATACATAGGTTCACATATGATCATTTTAACCATACCAATGGCTGATCATGTGACCAACACTCCCATTTCCAATCCATAATCACATCATGACACCATATATATATATATACAAACCGCAAATAGTCTAAGTTCGTACTTCACTTTTACGAGCCATTTTCGCATGGCCGTACACATATACATCACAACATATTTAAACCAACAAGGGGTAGTCCTATACATGCCATTTCAAAGCTCAACCAAAAATTATACCAAAATGGAGGCTTTGATAGTCTAGATGACTTCGACTTTAATGATCCCGAATCTGATTGCTATCGAGCAAAATCTATAAAACAGAGAGTCAAAGCAACGGGGTAAGCATTTTTATGCTTAGTAAGTCTCAAGGAATAAAATCAGCTTTAATTAAAGCAATACATTCACATGGCCAAATGCATCATTTCATTAATACACATTCACATAATCATTCTTACTTCACACTTCATCATTATATACTTTCACAAGGTATCAACCAATTCAATAGCTGAAATTCGTTAGTCGATCGAGCGAATGTTGCTCAAACATGTCGACTTTCCAATGCACGTATAAACATACCTTATTCTTTGGGCTTTTCGAGCGTACCGATTGAATTCATTACAGCAACCAACACTCACCTCCAGCCCAAGCTTCTTGAATACAACCGGATATAACTACGTGCATGAATGCCTTGGTCTTAGCCCGGATAGAACGACTTCATACGAATGCCTTGGTCTTAGCCGGATGTAGCCGCTAGCACAATGGCCTTCGGTCTTAACCGGATATAATTTCCAGCAATAACGTCTTGGTCTTAGCCGGATATCATTCAATTGCTCATGCACACATACATCAATAATCATTAGACATTCATATTTCATTTTCGTTACTAAGGCTCAAACGCAAATATAATCACTAGCATAATCGCCTTCGGGACTTAGCCCGGGTATCATTCAAATACTCATACACACATAAATCGATAATCATTACACATCCATATTTCATTTCACATAATTCAAGTAGGGTCACTTCTTGAGGACTTACCTCGGATGTTTTCGAACGGCTTTTACGGCTATTCGATCACTTTTCCTTCCCTTGTCCAATTGTGGCCCTCTAAGCTCTTGAGCTAATTCAAACAAATTTAATTTATTAATACCTCATTATGCTAGCTTATGGCGAATATGACAAGGAGTTTAAATGGTCATATGGCCACCCTTTAGCTTGAGTACACAATGGTCATGCACATTTTATACTACATCAAGCAATTCAATACAATTCATTCAAGCATCAAGGAAAAGCTAAGGCCATCAATCGGTTACCTAAGGCCGAACATACATGTCCAATTTGAGGCCAATTATACACTTAACACCACACAAAAACAGCATGCATTTTACTAGTTAATGCTTTGCATATTGTAGCTCAAAACTTATAATATAGCATCAAGCACTCATATGTGTACTAGGCCGAATGTACTTGCAATTTCACAAACATTCTTCAACATCTTCTTCTTTAAACAAACATATTCATCACTTACTTCATAACCAAAACATCATGTGCAAACATATATATACATATATGTGCATGGTCAATTTCAAGGTGTCCCTAGCCATCCAAAACACAAATTTTAACTAACATGCAAGAAGCATGAACCATGCTCATGAATGCATCATGGCCGATACATCACAATCATGCCCTTTCAACTTCAATCATGGTTAAACAAAAGAAAACTCAATGTCTTACTCAAGATGGCTACAAAGAAATTTCAAGAGTAGACAATCCATCATTGCATGCATCATCATCAAGCTTCACACTTAGCATGCAATGGCTTTATCACAATATCAACTTTGACCAAATACCACTTCCATGGAATAACAAGGATTTGAACCATGGCTAACATGAACATCAAGTTGGCAACTAAAACATGCATGAATCTCATGACACAACCTCATACATACCTTAATCTTGGTGCAAGTTTAGCCAAATCTCCTTCTAGATCTCTTCTAAACAAATAAAATGAAGCAAAAATCTCTTCTTCCCCTTAGTTTTGGCTCAAAGAAAGGATGAACAAATTTTTTCTTTCTTCCTTTACAACTCACGGCAATGGGGAGATACCACACTCACACACACATTTTTTTTTCATTCTTTTCTTACCCATGCTTATTTGTTTATTATTTCTCCCTAATGCCCAACAAAACATGTTTCATGACATGTTTAGCCCATATTCTTGGTCATGGCCGCCACCACCTATAAAAGGGGAATTTGACATGCAAGTCCATTGTTTTGCATGCATGCTTTAATTAGTCATCACACATTTCCCTATCGTACTTTCAAAGTTCACTACTAAGTCCTTTCTAGTGAAATTCACCTTTATAACACTAAATCAATCATCAAAAAATGTCATACATGAGCATACACATATTATAGGCATCAAAATAAATTTTAAATTATTTTTATGCCTCGGTTTTGTGGTCCCGAAACCACATTCCGACTAGGGTCAATTTTGGGCTGTTACAATATAACCATAGACCACAAAAATATAAGAAAAATAAATGTTTCTACGTCAAATTTGTGGTCCCGAACCACTTTTCAACTAGACCCAAAAATTGGGTTGTTACAAATTTAATACTCCATAGCTATTAGATACATTTAGCTATTAGAACACCACTTTTGTACTTTTCGCGATTTAGTCCTTTTTATCAAATTGAACACTCAAACAATAAAATTTTTTAACGAAATTTTCACACAATCATACTATCATGCTATAAACATTAAAATAATAATAAAATAAATATTTTAACCTCAGATTTGTGGTCCCGAAACCACTGTTCTAATTTGACTAAAAATAGGCTATTACAAACGAGCAAATTTTCAGCTTTTATTCAAAACATGCGATTTAATGGCTGGTAATTTAGTTTTAAAGACTAATTAACATTTAAAAATATTTAGGACTTGGATCGTTACCTTATACAACGAAAAACCAAGTGTTTGATCAAAAACCCAAAAAACCTGAAAGCTTGACAATGGAGAAAACTATGGTGTTTTTAGGTGTTTTTCTTTGTATTTAATGGATATTTATGATTAGGAGGATGATAGAAATCAAAGGAATAGAGTTTGGGAATCAGAACTTGAATGAGAATAGCTTGGAAAAAAAGGACAACAAGCACAAATGATGGGAGAAATCTAACGTGGGTTCTATAAAAATGAAGTGGGAAAATAGGTTAATTCTTAAACTTTGGAAAAAAGCTGTAATCTAAATGCTTCCAATTTTATCTCTATTACAAATCAGTCCTTTTTTCAAAATTAAAGGTATTTAAAACTCATTTTCGAAAATTAAGTTAATTTTCTAAAAACTATATTAAAAAAATTACCAGTGTACCATGTTGCAAAATTCTAAATACTCTAAGGCTAAATTCCTAAATTACCCCTAACACTCCTAGGCCCTATTTTGGAGTGTTACAATTCTGTCCTAGAAATTACCTGCTAACACGTCACTTAATCATAAAATATGCTATTTATATTTTTAAACTGACCATCACACTTTTGTTGTACACTCTGATTCCCACTCTCTCTAACTTCTTATTGCTTTTCTTAATGATTCTATTCACTACCACAAACTATTCTACAATAAATTTGATGACTATTTTCTCTATTCACTATGACATTCTTGTCTAAAGAACTCATAACTGTTATTCCTAATATAATAGTCTCTTGATAGCACTAGAAGAACGTAAGTTTTCCCCCCTACTTATTGGTTAAACTGTTCCCATTTAGTTAATTTTAACATTTTCAATTTAGTAAATTTCATTTTATAACTTCATGAATCCTAGCCTATTATTTTATTCTTAATTTTGCCATTTTTTTGCATTAATATCGCTGCATGAGTTAATTTCAGATTGCGTCCAAAATTGTCGTCGCACCTGACAGCTATCCGGATAAGAACTAAAAATGCATGAGCTGTCCAGTCTGATATGACCAACCTGTATGCACAATGAGAGAATAATTCTGAGGAAAGGACATAAAAGGTTGACGTGAAAAGAAAAGAGAGAGCTTTTTCATACTAGCTTTTGAATAGGAGATCTAAGTGCGAGGCAAAAGGGAATAGAGAGATTCAGCTGAGTTGCCTATGAATAGTACTCTCCACTCGATTCATTCTTATTTCTTTCTAAATGCTAGTGATTATTCTATGATTTTTGTTTGTATGGAAGTACACATGAATTCTTGGTTAAATGTTATATTTTCAATCTTGCTTTTATTGTTTAATCTTAGGGTTTGAACATTTCTTAACTCAAAAGTGTTATTGCAGTCACTAACACTGGAAAGTGCAGTGGCAATTCTAGCCAACAAGCACTACAATGGAAGTTGAGTGACAATTAGAGGAATTAGTCCACTTGTTCTTACTAGTGCCATGTTGCCATCACTGGAAGGTGGGGTTAATGTGCATGTTTAATTCTCAGATTAAATAGAGGAGTGACGCTGGGTAAGATATACATTGAGTTTTGTTGCCTCGACAATCACCTATACTTTTATACCTTGTGAGCACTTAGTATTCTATTGAAGATTCATGTTGGGGATCCCAGTTTATCATTATCATACTTTATTTTATTGTTTTCAAGTTATTGCTTCGACAACAATCCTCACAATTTATCTTGTTTATATCTAGTGATTGCACTAAAATTAATAGACAAAAGACTACCATCCCTGTGGGATCGATATCCGACAGACTCACATTTGTCTACTATACTTGCATCAATAGTGTACGTTTACAGATTATTGCTGTGACGTTAAACAACTGACCAAGTTTTTGCCGTCATTGCTGGGGATGGCGTTTATTTGATGTTTATTTTTGTCTTTGTGTGTTTTTACACTTTATTTCCCTTATATAATATTTAGTATTCACTAATTGGTTTTTCTTTGTTACTATTTATTAAACTTCATTTTAGGTGTTTTATGACCCAAAGCAACTCAGATTTTCTTGTCGATTTTGATCCAAAAATTGACATGGCTATTCAGAGTAGACTTTGAGAACAAAGAAATATGGCTCTACCAGGAAACAATGCAGCCATGCCCCCGATGCAACAGCAAAATGTTAATAACCCATTGCTATCGCAAGATGCTCACATAGAAAATAGGACTATACAAGATTTTGTAGTGCTTATCTTGGATGATTTACAATTGGGAGTTGTTAGGCCAGCAATCCAAGCTGGGAATTTTGAACTTAAGCCAGTAATGTTTCGAATGTTGAATCCTAACGGAAAATTTGTTTGACTGTCACATAAAGATGATAGAGAACATCTTAAATCCTTTTTTATTGATTTTTTCTTCATTTAGTCAACAAGGCATTCTTGATGATGCCTTGAAGATGCAATTATTTCCTTATTCCCTATAAGGAAGAGCCCGTACTTGGTTTTTTGGGCTACCTTCTGGATCAATTACTTCTTGGGATGAACTAGCAACACAATTTATTTTGCGATTAACCTACTGACAATGAATGCTCGTCTTTGAAATGATATTACTACATATCATCAGTTGGATGATAATAATCTTCATACCACATGGGGACATTATAAATCTTTACTTCAATGTTGTCCCATGCACAACATTCGACCATAAACACAACTTGAGATTTTTTTATAATAGGTTAAATTCACATACAAGGAATCTTGTCGACGCATCAGCCAATGAACCTCCACTGGATTGTACTTATAATGATGTTGTGAGAATTCTTGAGAGGATTGCTCAGAATAATTATCAATACGCTATCTCCAGAGCTGCACAAGAAAAAACTACTCCTGGAGTTATTGAATTGCATACAATAACCGCACTAAATGGTTAAGTTTCTTCTCTCACAAACATGATTAAAAATATGCAAGGGACTACTGGTGTTGCATCTATACAAGTGGCTCAGCAAGTTGATGTTCCTACCTTTTTTTTGTGAGATTTGTAGTGACAACCATACCTATGAAGATTTTCACAACATGCAGAGTATGCCTGTTATATTAGTAACATTTGCAATAATTCTTATGGTAACTCTTACAATAACTCTGCACGTAACCAACTGTTTTGGGGAGCTTAAAATGCTGGACAAAATGCTGTGACATTCAAATATGGGAATACATCTACTCAGGGAAATTATAATCCTAGACAAGGTAATTACAATCAACAATAGCAGAACTACTATCAGCACACTCAGATGCATCCACAACAAGGTCAGACACATCCACACCAAAATTTGATGCAGCCACAACACTCTTCAATACCGAATCAACATGTTCAAGGACATCGGCAACAACCGTACACTCAAGCTTCTACTTCTAACTCATTAGCAACTCTTAAGGTGTTAATGCGGTAGCATATTACTTGCACGAAAGCTATCATACAAGGGAATTCATCTTCCATTCAAGCATTGGAAGAACAATTAGGATAACTTATTTCAAATCTGAATACTCGACCACCAGGTTCATTACCTAGTGACACGAAAAATCCTAATCCGATGGGGAAAGAACATTGTAAGGCTATCACTCTTAGGAGTGGTAAACAAACTGCCGAACCATTTCTAGGCTCTACTGTATCACCTTAAGAAAATGATGGCATGATCACTTGTTAGAAGGTTGAATCAGATGAATTTGTCGATGAATTAGACAAAGAAGTTCCACGAATTGTCACTCATATGCCTAATGTCCGACTTTCAAAACTGCCAATGCAATCAAAGGTGTCGGTGCAAGCTGATATATCTCTACCTTTACCTTTCCCACAAAGATTCAAGACACGCCAAATAGTATCAATAGTTCCTGGACACACTGAACCAACTGCAGATTAACATTCCTTAAGTAGATGCTCTAGTACATATTCCGAGTTATGGGAAATTTATGAAAGACCTTTTGTCCAAGAAATAAAAGCTCACTGATATTGAAACTATTGCACTCACAGAAGGTTTTAGTGTAATTTTGACAAACAAGTTGCCCTTAAATTGAAAGATCCTAGGAGCTTTACCATCCTATGTTCAATTGGCAATCATTATTTGGGAAAGGCTTTAGGCGACTTGGGAGCTGGCATTAACCTAATGCCACTATCTACTTTTAGAAAGTTGGGAATTGGTCATATAAAATCTACAACAGTGACATTACAATTAGCATATTAGTCCTTGGCTCAACTTGAAGGGAAAATTAAAGATGTCTTAGTTCGTGTGGATAAATTCATTTTTCTAGCTAATTTTATCATACTTGACTGCGAGGTAGACAAGGAGGTTCCCATAATATTGGGATGACCATTATTAGCCACCGGCTAAACTCTTAGTAATGTTTATAAAGGTGAACTAACCATGCGGCTTAATGATAAGCAAGTCACCTTTAGTTTTTTTGAATATGATCAATGCAAGGAAAAATAAGAATGCCATATTGTCGATGTGCTAGATGATCTAATTGAGGAAGAATTTAATGACCAAAGCATAGTACTTTCTGAAGAATTTGTAGTGACATCTGATGTCGAATCCTTAGACGATTGTGACAGCATGGTTGAAGCTAATAATCTTGAACTCAAGCATGGATAGTAGATTGAATCCTTATACCTAGCGAACAGGACAACACCAATTTTCAAACCATCTACTGAAGAAGCTCCTACTCTGTAATTGAAACCACTACCTCCTCATCTTAAATATGTCTTTCTAGGTGATCACACTACTCGCCCAGTTATTTTCTCTACAACACTGGATGTAACTCAAGATGAGAAATTGGTCTATATTCTCAAGCAACATAAAGCTATCGCTTAGAGAATTGCCGATATTCAAGGTATTAATCCTTCTTTCTGCATGCAAAATCAAGTTGGAAGATGAAGGCAAGCAATCGATTGAACATCAAATAAGATTAAAGGAAAAGATGAAGGAAGTTGTCAAGAAAGAAATCATAAAATGGCTTGATCTTGGAATTATTTATCCCATTTCTGATAGCAATTGGGTAAGTCCAGTGCAATGCGTGCCTAAAAGGAGTGGCATCACTGTGGTTCACAACAATAAGGATGAATTAATTCCTACACGCATTCCCACGAGATGGCGAGTTTGTATGGATTATTGCAAATTGAATGTGGCCACAAAGAATGATCACTTGCCATTTTCTTTCATTGACCAAATGCTGGATCGACTTGCTGGAAAGGCCTATTATTGCAACGTACCAGCCACTTTTCAAAGGTGCATGATGGCAAAATTCTCAGATATAATCAAAGACTCTTTAGAGGTGTTTATGGATGATTTCTCAATATATGGGAATGATTTTGATCATTGCACTGACTGTAATGCCCCGAACCCGAGACCGTCGCCAGAGTCAAGCACGAGGTGTTAACGGACTTAATTCATTAATTAAACAGCTCAAACAATTTATTTTAGAACTTCCAGACAAGCTGGCTCACTGTGTCACAGTCGCTTAAACATTCATATCTCGAGTTACGAAACTCAAAATCCAATTCCGTAAATTTTCCATAAAACTAGACTCACATATCTATCAACTAAATGTTTTCTAGAAATTTTGGTTGGGCCAACTAGTACAGTTTATTAGTTAAAATCTCCCCTGTTTCAGGGTTCAACTACTCTGACCCCTGTGTATTACGAATTAAATATCTCCCTATACAGAGTTTCAATTATTATGAAGTTTGTTTATCATAAAACTAGACTCAATAAGGAATCTGTACATGTAAAGCATGACTTCTAATTATCTTTGTACAATGTTTGCTGAATTTCCAAAGTCAGAACAGGGGATACAGAAATTGGTCTGTCCCTATTTCACAAAAATTTAAATATCTCATAAAATATAACTTATATACCTGTTTTGTTTCATCCATATAAAAATAGACTCATCAAGCTTTAATTCTATATCTCATTCACTATCTAAATCCATTTCTACTATTTTTAGTGATTTTCCAAATTCACATAATTATTGCTGTCCAATACTGTTTTAAAGCTAATTTCACCTTTTTCATGATTTCCATGGAATAACTAGCATTTAGGCATACATAAACATTATGTACTTACCTTTGCTCTTCTAGCATGAACTTGTCTTACCTTTTTAGTATAACTCATCTTACCTTACCTTACCTTGATATTCTCTTTAAATTTTCCCGTTGAACCACTTGGAATACTAAGGATACGTGGGTACCTTACCATTTCCATGACTTGTCATGGTCTTACGTGGTATCCTTTTGAAACTTACCATTGCCATGTCTTGACATGGTCTTACATGGTATCCTTGCCTTATGAACTAGCATGGTCTTACATGGGACCTTTGCCTTATAGTAACTTATCAATGCCATGTCTTGACATGGTCTTACATGATTTCCTTGCCTTAAAAACCTTACCAATTGTCATGCCTT
Source organism: Gossypium arboreum (assembly GCF_025698485.1). Lineage (NCBI taxonomy): Eukaryota > Viridiplantae > Streptophyta > Magnoliopsida > Malvales > Malvaceae > Gossypium > Gossypium arboreum. The sequence goes on along the minus strand of NC_069075.1, from coordinate 60,669,467 downwards.
GGCATGGTCTTACATGGTATCCTTAAACCCTAATGTCATGACATTTGTATCCTACACATTCCTAAGGTTCAATCGGGACTTTCTGAAATTACTTCTTCGTCAATTCATGCTTGAGTCTTCTTTGAATAATTTCATAAAATAAATATACACATGCTGGAAATTAACAAAATTAACATAAAATAATAGAATATTGCATTTATTTACAGCAAACTTACCTCGAAACAAAATACGATCAACTATATCGATTTAGTCCACTATCTTTTTCTTTCCCCGGTCTAACTCTGGATTTTGTTCTTCTTGATCTATAATAAAAAAAAATTAGCTTATTTAATACTCACATTTATTAAAACAGTCCTTGACCCAAACTTTGGCAAAATTATATTTTTGCCCCTAAACTTTTACATATTTACACTTTTTCCCCAAGGCTCAGAAATTAAAATTCATCCTATTTTCTTATGTTTTATGACATGCTGATCATTTTTCCCTTCTATGACAACATCAAATTCTCACTCTAACATGTACTTATGACTATTAGGTATTTTTACCGATTAAGCCCTTTTACTCGTTTTCACATAAAACCGAGTAGCACAAGTTGTCTAACATAATTTAAAACCTCATATTCTATCATAAAACACCAAAATACACAAATTTCACCTATGGGTATTTTTCAAAATATGAACCCTAGGTTGAATTATTGCTAGAATAAGCTTAATCAAGTTACCGGGACTCCAAAAACGTAAAGAACATTAAAAACAGGGCTTGGAATCACTTACTATGGAGCTTGGAAGCTTGGAACAAACCCTAGCTATGGAGAAACCTTGAAATTTCGGCCTAATGAAGAAGATGGACAAAAATTGGCTTTTAATTTTGTTTTTAATTCATTTTAATAACTAAATGACCAAAATGCCCTTAATTAAAAACTATGGTGTTTTATTTTCCTTTAGGTATTTTTGTCCAAACTAGTATAATGGTCTAATTACTATCCAAGGACCTCCACTTTAAAAACCCATTACTTACAAGTACTTAATACCTTTGTGAACTAGAACACACATTTTACAACTTTTGCAATATAGTCCTAAATATCAAATTGGACCCTCTATCAATAAAATTTCTAAACGAAATTTTCACACAATCATGCAATCATGCCATAGACCTTAAAATGATAATAAAATAATTTTTTCTACCTCGAATTTGTGGTTTCGCAACCACTGTTCCGTTTAGGCCCTATTTCGGGATGTTACACTGACAATTTGGATAAAGTACTGAAGCGATGTGAGGACAGACATTTGTCCCGAATTGGGAAAAATGCCATGAAATGCCATTTCATGGAAACTGAAGGCATTGTGTTAGGACATCGCATCTCTAGTCAAGGGATTCAAGTAGACAAAGCTAAGTTGGAAATCATTGAGAAATTACCTCCACCAACAAACGTGAAAGGTATTCGTAGTTTTCTTGGACATGCAGAGTTTTACCGAAGGTTCATTAGAGATTTTTCAAAACTTGCAAAGCCCTTATGCTTATTTCTAAAATAGAATCAATTTTTTTGTTTTGACAATGCATGTTTAAATGCCTTTATTCAGTTAAAAAATCAACTAGTGAATGCACCCATTGTCATTACACCAGATTGGTCTCAACCTTTTGAACTTCTGTGCGATGCAAGTGACTTTGCTGTGAGTGCGATCTTAGGACAAAGAAAGGGAAAATTATTTCACGCCATCTATTATTGTGACATCCCTAATTTGACCCTAGTCGAGTGTGGTTTTGGGACAACAAAATCGAGTTATAAAATTTATTAAATATTAAAATTCATATCTACTATGTGTGATAGTGCATCTGTGAAATTTTGATGCTTAAATTCTGTTAGTTGAATGTGAATTTTAGTCAAAGGGCTTATGTGAGACATTTGTGAAATAGGTTAGGTAAATATAAAGTGATCTATTAATGCATGTATTCAAAAATGTGGACTTGCATGTCAAAATACCCATTTTTGGGATAGTGGCCGGTCATGATATTGTTTTATATATAATATGTATTTTTGATTTAACATTTTATATTACAAATGAATTAATAAATAAAAAGGAGATATTAGATAATAGTTAGTGGGAGGAGAAACCAAAGTTGGTTCATCCTTCTCCTCCATTGCCGTAGCCTTAAGTGAGGGAGAAGAAAGTTTTGTTGTTTGATTTTTGGCTTAGATGATGGCTAGAATGAGGTATGTATTGAATAATTCTTGAAAATTTATGCATAATTGAGATGATTAGTTCAAATTTTACTTATCCCATAGATTAAACTTAGGTTTTTAAGGTTGGAAATTCGGTCAATAAGCTTGAAACTCATAGTAGATATTTTTTTTTGTGACATTAAGATGGTTGGTTATATATTGACTTATTAGCTTTGAAAGTTGAATGACATTGGTTAATTTGTTCATGTGGGTATTCGGCCTTGTGAATGTTATGGAATAAGTTTCAATTATGTACATATGTGATTTTTGAATAATCGGTCATTTATCTAGTATATGTATAAATGGTAAATTGTTTTTAACTTGAAAGTTGAGATTAGTGTATTTAAAGAGAGTTGCCGAATGTGGTCCTTGAAGATGTTTTAATGAATAAAATGTGTAGTTGAGTTATAACATTCGGTTAAGGATTAAGGGTTCTAGCAAGTTTGGTATAATGTATAGTTGTAAATCGCCTTGTATTTGACGTTTTTTTTAGGATAGGAAACGGCTAATGAAGATGTTGTTGGATAAAATTCTAGTTAGGTTATGTTAAAGCATTCGGCATTTCTTATAGTATTGTATACGAGAGTGGGAAAAGATTAGTAATTATTCTAAGTGAGTTATGACCTTAATAGGAGCAAAATAGAATCGGCTATAATTATGATGGAGTGATTCGGTCATTGTTTGGCATAGGTGAAACCATTATGAAATTGATACTTTGATCTTGGAATGAAAATTTTAAATGGAGGTTAAATTTGTTTGGTTAGGGTCGAATAGGGTTTATAAGTTAATGGTATGCTATATATATATAGTTAAATTTGTGTATATGAAAGCGTGGTAAGTAATGTGAATTTTTTGTTTGTGCATGCGAATTAGGTATTGGTATAATAAGCATAAAAGTTAGTCATGGCATATTTTATAAACATATTATGCATTGAAGTTATATGATTGTCAAATGTGACTATTAAAGAAGTAATGTTGAATAAGTAATTAGATAAATTCATTTGTTTTAATTAAGCTCATGAGCAAAGAGGATCTAAATCAGATAAGGGAAAGGAGAAAGCATTCGAGTAGCCTATCCGCAGTTGTTCAAATAAATCCGAGGTAAGTCTTTGAGTAATGGAACTTAGCTTAAGATTTGATAAACGATGATATATATTTATATGAACATAATAAATAAAATGTGACCTAATGGTTCTACTTGAATTACATATTGAAATAAATAAGTTTCTAGCATATAAGTTTAGTTATAATGAAGAATGAAATGGAATACGGGTAAAGATGGGACTATGAATTGGTGTAATTACCTATAGTAAAATGATAAGGAATAAGTTACTTCTATGATCCTTAGCCGATTGGTTATTAGAAAAGTGATATTTAAATTATGATTTGTATGTGATAATAAGAAGTACTTATATATGATGATATGTTTTAAACTCAAATGGTAAGTTCTTAAGTGTTTGGACTTGGAAATTTAAGAGCAAATTGTAATAATCACTTAGGACAAGAAGAGATGGCGTGATTTTGAAAATCACCATAAATTGTTGGAGTAGAATTAGAGACTGAATAAAATATGTAATCAAAGACCAATGAGTCTAGTTTCTTATAAAATAAACAGTGCAAGCAAAGGAATTTCCTATAGAGAGATATTTAAAGTTGTGTGTGACAGAGTCGGACACATTACATTTTAGAAAATCATTATAAATAGTACAAAAATTTTTATAAGATAAAATTTATATTCTTAGACTCCTTAATGAGTATAGTTTCAAATGAAATAAACAAGAACATATTTTGAAATCTGTACAATGAGAAATTTGATTCAGTAGTGAAGAGTGGTCGAGATAGTCAAACAGTGAAAAGGGAAACTTTAAGAAAATTCTGGTTTTGATTGGCCAAACCAAAAATCCTGAAAATTTTATGGATAGAAGATATATGAGTCTATTCTCAGCAAAAATTTACGGCACTACATTTGGAGTTTCGTAGCTCCAGTTACAAATAATTTAATGATTGTTGCTCAAGAAAACAGCTTGTAGTGAATCTGTGATTTTGTTGTAAACATTGATGAAACTAATTGAGTTGCTTATAAGCTATTGCTGAATTGACGTACAAGATAAATATATAGGTGGTGAGGCCAAAATGGCTAAAATATAATGTGTGCAAGTTATCCAAATGGCTATTTTATAAACGTAAGCAATGTATATGTAATATGTGTTGATAGTTTTATAAATTGAAGGTGTGGTGACTTATATGTTGTTTAGCCGAATAGTTGTTGAGAAGAATGTAAGTCATGTGTGTATTTTCTTATTTAGTTGGAAGTTTATTGAAAGGGATTTATATATATATATGTATATGTATATATAAATATGTGTTGAAGTCGAATGCTATTATGAAATGAAGTTAAGGTACATGCTATACGCTTATATTCGAATGAGGTTAATGAATTACAATGGTGATAGTTTGTGTGAAATGTGGTAACATGTGATTAAATATACATGGAATTTGGAAAGTATCCGGTTAAGACTCACGATGATGCGTGATGTGGCCTAATGGCTCTTGTGAAATGAGACTAGCTATATTGAGATACGAATAAGTTCGAATGAAGTGATACCTTATTAATGTGTTTCCGTGTTGGAAAAATCGAAGCTATGTGAATTGATGTGTATACAACTTTGTGAATTAACTATGATGATATATCAGGGCTTAAAGTCCCGCAGGCTTGGTACTAGTAACTGGATTCGGATTTTTTTTTTAAACCTAGCAGGCTATGGCTAAGTGCCTTGAATTATTTTAAATCGAAGAACATTTGTATATCTTTAAGTACGGATTTAATTAGTTTCATAAAAATTTACTAATTTGAGTTGTATTCGGCAGGATGTGCAAATACAAGGTATGGATTGCATTTGATCATTTATGTATATGTGATAAGGAATATGTTTGGTCCTTTATATACGTATACGAAACTTTAATACTTGTCATGATTTGATTATTTGAAATATTAATGTGAATATGAACTAAAGAACTAAGCTCCTAAATACATATATACAATTATGTATGTGCACAAAATGAGTGCATATGATTAAGTGGTTGAGGTATTGAAAGATTGAATTGGTAATTGGTAACTATGGAAACGGTAAGTGTACAAAGGTTAAGTATATGGTAAGTGATACTTACTTGCTATGTGAACTCGATTTCGTTTGTATTACAAATGTACTTGGGGAATCACTTATGAGATGGTTATAAGTTATATTCAACAAGTATTGACTCTATCAAATTGTTTATGTAAGATGAAAACATGAATATGTGCTTCCAAATATGGAAACCGAATGTGATTATAGTGTTATGTTTTAGTTCGACTGGTTAAACTAAAAGTAGCATTGATGTTTTTAAATGCGAAGGGGTATATACTCTTAAATTTGGATGAAATAGATGAATTACATGTGCATACATAGGGTTTAATCTATTTGACCGAATGGTGATATATCTTGACATTTCAAAACGTGATTTGTGTAAGGCCTAATCTTAAGCGACTTAGTAATAAATCAACAATTACGGATGATCAGCACATTAAGTTGGACAGGTATGTATTATGTACTTGTGTAGGCTTATTAAGCCCATCGAGACTTCACTTGGATTTTGTGTAAGTTATAAATGTATTTAATCCAGCAAAGTTAATTGTTTTACTTAAGACTTACTAAGCCTTGAAAGCTTACTCTGTTGTTACGTTTCTCCGTTTTATAGATTATCAAATTTGGCCTTTGCTCGGGGATCGTCAACAACTCGTCACACTATCACTATCCACTGTTTGGTACTGCTATGTTTTGGATTATTTTATGGCATGTATAGAATAAACTAGTAGCGGAATAATATTCTGGTTAATGTATATAAACCATGCGAAAATGACATCTTTTGAATGTGTACTTATGGAAGTTTAATTTTATCCCTAGCTGCATTTAGCATTTATCTAAATGGATGATCTTTATTTCAAGAAAAAAAGTTAAAAAATTTGACTGTTCTGACATGAGTTACAAGTCTGGTAATACCCCTTTCCTATTCCGACAACGGTTACGGGATAGGGGTGTTACAATTATGGTAGCAAAACTCTTACAGAGGCTCAATTCAATTATACCACCATAGAGAAAGAATTAGTGGTTGTAATGTAACATCCCTAACCCGTATCAGTCGCTGAAATAGGGTTACGAGGCATTACCGATCATAAGACAATACAGAACAGACTTTCATTACCAAGTGAATCATCTAATAAAATTTTTAAAACCAAACTAACATGTTACGATTATATCTTTTATCTAATTATTCAAATTACTGTTAACTCAACATAAACAAATAATCATAGAAATTAAATGCTTAACTTATAACCTAATATACTTCATTTCATACTCAAAACATATATGCAATCTTAATATCTAAAGCATTCAAATGGTTATTATAAGAAATAATCTATCAACTTCAATTTATATGCACCAACTTTAACTAATAAAATCATACATCATTATGCTTCATATAAATAACATATATCACGATGTCCATTTCATTCCTCAAATATCACCCAACCTTATATTATATTACTTAACCACAAATATCCAATACCACAATTATAACATGAGCATACAAGTAAACATATAATGACCTATTTTAATAACAATTGCTGAACCACAAATGTAGTATATTATTATTAAATCTAAATAACATAACCAACTTGTCTCTACTTGGCCAATTCATTACATTAAAAACCATGGCTTTTGCACACATATATATACTCATACATTGCTATTACAATCGAATTAAAACAACTAATACCCATTCAATTATATATATTATAATTATTTCACTTCAATACTAAACCGAATTTAGCAAACCATTCTCTAATACAAAACATAGCATAAAATACATATACCGAAATATATCCCAATCACATTAGAATATAGTCGAATACTCTTTAGTGACAATTTATGATATAAAATTTACCTTTCAGAGATAAATTATTAACCGAATATAGATAAATATATCCAAGACACAAATCTTACAAATCATATGAAAAACATAACAAAGTAGCTCCAACCATGTTCGAACATTACAAAATATCCTTAACTAAACGTAATAACAAAATTCACATATATGTACTTTATCTTAGCATGAAACACATTCGAATCGACCAAACATATCTATGTATATATTATGACCAATTCATTCATATCACGTCCAAAATCATTATCCAACTTCAATGCACGAAACACATATCATAAATACCTCTCATCAATAGCATATAGCATTATAACAAAAAATGAGCTCAAACCATAATAAAACAATAACTGATTTTCAGCAAAGTAGTCAAGCCATTTTCTCATGGCTTATATACATACACTTTCAAAACAAACTATATATACATGCACTTTCAAAATAAATTATATACATACACTTTCAAAATAAACTAACTCCAAGGCTAGCCTATATATGCCATAATTCGAGATCAACTATTTAAGTACCGAAACAATAGATAGTGTGATGAACTTTGCTGATGATCCCTGAGCTCATAACTTGATCCAAAATCTATAAAATAGAAACAAACACACACACACACAGAGTAAGCTTTTATAGCTTAGTAAGTCATAAGCAAATAAATAACTCAATGATATAGTCAACACGAATAAACTAAACCAAACAATAATATCATTATCACATATAATCTCAAACTTAGCATTTCAATAATAATATATATACTTTCATTCACAATTGTTACCTTGGCCGAATACTCAAATAACTATATTAACAAAACATCATTCGAATTTCAAAGCCAAAATCTCATATTATAACCAAGTAAACTTACACTCATATACACAAGCTCATGAATCAAAATATAACATCTTAAATATACACTTATTATATGGCCGAATATATATAATCTATTATACTCATATTCAAGAATCATTTCAAAAATATTCATAGTATTTGTTCACAAGGACAAATACACATTCCATATTCACATTCATTCTCTACTTACATCATACATGATTTGCAACAAATATTAAATAACTTACTTACCCTACTTCAAGTAGGTAATAAGGTGATTCATACCTGAACATTTTAGCTCATTTTACATATTCGATCACAACTTATCGCTACCCGATGAACCATTCAGAATTGGATAGGACACTTGGATAATCACATATATCATACAATGCCAACGTCCCAGATGTGGTCTTACATGTAATCACATATCGATGCCACTATCCCAGACAGGATCTCACTCGCACACATATATCGAAGTCACATATTGTAACAACACGATTTAGGGCCTAGTCGGAACAATGATCTCGGGACCACATGTTCGATGATAGAAAAATTATTTTTATTATTTTTATGAGGTTATAGCACGATTATATTAGTGCATGAAAAAATTGGTGAGTTAATTTTAATATTTTCAAGCCAGATTGTGAAAAAGGACTAAATCGCAAAAAGGGAAAAAGTTACATTTTAGTACCCAAATGTGTTAAATAGCTAGAAAATCAAAATTGAGGGCTTTTAAAGGGAAATACACCCTTTTTAATAGTGTTGGCCGACCATGTGACGGATTTTAAAGAAATAGTCAAAGTATTAGGTAGATGATGTCATGATTTGGTGATAAAATAATGCCTAAAAGCCTAGCTATCATTTTCTTCTTCTCCATCTTCTTTCTTCACCGAAATTATCATCAAATATTGAGGTTTGAAAGCTCAAAAATCTGCAGCAACTTAAAGCACTCATAAGTAAGTGATTTTAATTAGTTTTCTTCAAGATTTTACACTTTTGAGACCCTTGAAGCATGAGCTTTCAAATGAGGGTGATATCTTACAAAATGGTATAGATTTTAGGATTTTTCCATAGATGTATTTGTTGTATATTCTGAGTTTTTATGGAGGAATTGAGTCCTAGTTGTGTTATAAACAACTTTTATGAAGGGTGTTAACATGAAAACACCTAAAGGGACTATTTTGCATAAGTTGCAAATTAAGAAATAAGTATGTGAAATAGTGAGAGTTTGGGGTTGTTCTAGTAGTAAAAAGAGTTTAGCTACGCTTGAAAGTAAAATGGTCATTTTGCTAAAGTCTAGGGGCAAAATGGTCACTTTACCAAAGATGTAAATTTTAGATAGCCTACTTGTATTTAATGACGGAATGAGTTCATTTTGTTATTATAGATCAAGACTTGCCAAAATCAAGCCTAGACCGGGGCAAAGCTAAGCAATCCGATTAAGCCGACTAATCAAATACTTTTTGTAAACTGAGGTAAGTTGTATGTAAATAATACAACTATATTATTAATGCATGTATTCGATTGTTATTGATTTGATATAGCATAAATTTCTAGAATTGGAACTAAGTATATGTATTTATGATTGAGAAAGTAGAAAGATCCAGTAAGAACCCCAGGAAACAAACCAGATATTCATGCCATGACATGGGGTTATGTGAGAGCCAGTATAAGACCATATCTGAGACATGGCATCGGCATTGAGACGAGGGCTAGTGTAAGACATGTCTGGGACATGCATCTGCTGCATCATGATAGCCCATGTAAGACCACGTCTGGGACATGACTTCGGCATAGAGGTGAGTGCCAGTGTAAGACATGTTTGGGACATGCATCGGCCTTGATAATGTTAGCCAGTGTAAGACGTGTCTGGGGCATGCATCGGCCTTGATAATGTTAGCCAGTGTAAGACGTGTCTGGGGCATGCATCGGCTAAGTTTCGTGCTAGTGTAAGACATGTCTGGGGCATGCATCAGCACGTATACACGAAAGCTAGTGTAAGACCATGTCTGGGACATGGCATCAGCCTCGATGGAGATAGCCAGCGTAAGACCATGTTTGGGACACGTCAGCGGAAACTTAACCCATGTTTGAGGCTTATAGAATATTCGGTAGTATTCCAAAAGGTTCAATTTTAAGATTTAAGAAAGAGATTTAATAAGGAAAGTATGATAATGTTGTAAGTGTTACAGGTACCTATTTGGTAGGGATGAGTAATGAGCTCGATTAGAAAATATGATTTGAGTTGATGGTAATGAGTAAGTCCAGTTTATACTTACCTTTGAGCTATGAACATAATTGATAAATGGTGAAGTTGTTGTTGTATATATATTTATATGCAACTTACTAAGCTTTATGCTTACTCTCTTTCCTTTCCTTTTCTTTCAGTATTGCCATTTTGCTCGAGGATCCCTTGAAGTCAGAGATATCAATCACACTATCAGCCGTAATACTCGGTATAGTTGGATTTATATTTTTGATTATGGCATGTATAGGGCTAGACTAGGGAGTTGTATTAGTGAGAATTGTTTATGTATATTGGCTTAAGATAAAAGCCCTTCATTTTGTATTAAGCCTAGATAATGACTATTATTCATTTTGGAAAATGTATATGATGTTCCTTCTATGGATGAATTGATGTCTTTTGGGATGGAATTAGCATATTGAAATGATCTTGTGTAGGTTGTGCAAATTGGGTAACAAAATGGCTTGGAAGATAGCTTAGTTTGTCCACACGGGCAAGACACACGGGCATGTGTTTAGACCATGTGTGACATACGGCTCATCCCCATGGGTGTCTGTTATGGCCGTGTGTCCCCCTGTACTTAAACTTTTAAATTAGTATTGTCCACAGTTAGGCCACACGGGCGTGTGCCATAGCCGTGTCTATAAGTCAGTGTTGACCACGGGTAGGCCACACGGGCGTGTGTCATGCCTGTGCCCTAAAGTCAGTGTCACACACGGGCTGAGGACGTGGGCGTGTTCCAAGTCATACGGGCGTGTGGAACCCTAAAGCATGAATTTCACCAAGTTTTTCTTAAATTCTCAGTTAAGTCTAAATCGTCTCGAATGTATGTTTTGGGCCTCGTAAGCCCATTCAAGGAACTAATTGCTTATGAAAGTAAAAGTTTTAAAATTTATCAAAATTTTACCGCCTGGTTTTGTATAGTTGATTGAGTTAAGTCAGGTAACACCTCGAACCATGTCTCCGCGTCAGATATGGGCGAGGGGTGTTACACATATCAATGCCAACGTATAAACGTGGTCTTACTCGCACACATATCTCAATGCCATGGTCTTACTCGCACATCACAGATCGGAATCCTATGTCATGACATATGTATCCTAGCTATTCCTAAGGTTCATACAGGGCTTTCAAACGTCGTATCTCGGTCGAGTCGAACTCACAAACATAGTTGCCAAGCATGTATACATTTGTCTATTGTAAATATATGTTCACACATTTCATTCCAGCATATATAGTTCACATTTAACTAAATTTAACAATGTCTATTTGCTTATAAACTTACCTCGGAAGATGAAAAACAGAACGGAACGACTAGCCAACAACTTTAGTTTTCCCCCGATCCAAGTCGATTTTCTCTTTTCTTGATCTAAATTAATATAAATTGAACTTATTTAATAAAATATTCAATCAAATTCATCCAAAAACACATAAATGGGAAAATTACACTTTTGCTCCTAACGTTTCACATTTTTCACAATTTAGTCCCTATTTCACAAAATACAAAATATTCAAAACTTGAATATACCCATGTTAGGCCAAATTTTACCCATGTTCATACAAGTCCATATATTTCATTTATTTCACATTTTAGTCCCTCAAATTATTATTTTTGCAATTCAGTCCTAATTACTCAAAATCATCAAAAACTCCAATACAAAATATGTTAATCCAAAACATATCTTTCATATTTCATCATCAAACAACAAAAATCACAAACTTTCAACAATGGCATAACTCAAAATATTCACCAAATTCAAAAATTCAAGCACGGGTCTTGTAGATAACTTAGCAACAATATCAAAAACGTAAAAATTATCAAAAATCGAGCTGGTTACATACATTGATTGAACTTCCAAAGTGCCGAATACCCTAGCTTCTTTTGCTTTTATTTATTTATGAATTTCGGTCAGGAAATAATAATATGAACATTGATTTTTAATTATATGTTTTATTATATACACATTATTACATAATTTACATATTTAACCTTTGACATATAATAATAAAATCATGTTAATTAAGGTTACTACCGTCCTTAGCTTATAAATATGGTTTATTTACAACATAAGCACTTCCTCTTATAAAGACACATTCATCTTGGCCCTTTTATAATTAATCATCAAATTTTTATTTTACACGATTAAGTCTTTTTATTTAATCGGACACTCAAATAATAAAATTAAAACACGAAAATTTCACAAATATAAATTCACACATAATAAACACAGTAAATAATTTTTAAATATTTTTTGGACTCGGAATCGTGGTTCCAAAACCACTGTTCTGACTAGGGTCTAAATCGGGCTATTACATGTAGTCTTTGCTTTCAACAAATTTTGTTCCTATCTTGTCGATGTAAAGGTTATTGTATTCACTGATCACTTGGTATTGAGATATCTCTTTGCGAAAAAGGATGCCAAACCAAGATTAATACGCTGGATATTACTACTGCAAGAATTTGACGCCAAGATAAAAGACTGTAAGGGTTCAGAGAATCAAGTTGCAGACCATCTATATTGGAACTTGGCAGCGAAGATGGAAACATAATTCAAATTGTCGACACATTCCCAAATGAGAAGTTATTTGCTGTAGACGAAACTCCTTGGTATGCAAGTTTTGTTGATTGTCTAGTGTGTGGAAACTCCCATTGGGTGTCACGGGTCATAAAAAGAAAGATTTCTTTTTGGAACGAGTCTTATTTATTCAAGGTATGCACTAACAACATCATTCGACATTGTGTTCCGGAAGAGGACATGCGTTCAATCCTAAAGCATTGTCATGATGCTCCTTATGGAGGTCATTTCGTTGGTATGAGAATTTCTACTCAAGTTCTCCAATCAGGATTCTACTGGCCAACATTATTCAAAGAAACCCACAATTTTGTGACTCAATGCAATAGGTTTCAGCGCACTGGTTCTATATCCCGACGCAATAAAATGTTGCAGCAACCAATTATGGAAGTTGAATTATTCAATGTTTGGGGTATGGATTTTTTAGGATCGTTTTGAGTTTATTGGAAATCTTTATATATTAGTAGTCGTTGACTACATCTTCAAGCATATACTCACCCACTTCGGCACACCAAAGGCATTGATTAGTGATCAGGGTACTCACTTTCATTGCAACCAAGTGGCAACCGCACTGAAGAGATATGGATTTAATCATAGAATGACTTCTACCTATCATCTGTAAACCAATGGACAAGCCAAAGTTTCGAATCGACAAATTAAGAACATTCTTGAGAAGGTTGTAAACCTTTCAAGGAAAGATTGGTCTTTCTGTTTGGATGACGCTTTATGGGCATTTCGAAAAACATACAAAGCTCCATTAGGAATGTCACCATATCAATTGGCTTTTGGAAAAGCATGTTGGAATGATAGAAATGTACAAGTGTATACAATTGCAACAAGTAATAAAGTGACAAGTAAATGTTGAGTTATCGTACCCATAGGGACTGTGAAAAGAATTATTTATCAATGCAATTTTAAAAACACTTTGGTGAAAAAAAATATTTTGATTTGAAGAGGTGATTAAAAACTAGGATTTTAATAAAGTAAATAAAGTAAATAAAATAAAATAAAATAAAATAAAAGTTCCAATGCACTATTTCAAAAGATGATTTTAATCAAGATAACATAATTTTGTTAGATTAATTACATTTCTTAACTTCGAATTATTAAACTCATCTTCATGTTGCTACGAGTAAATTCACGACAACTCGGTAATTTGCTAACTTATGAACATGCTTACCTACTAAAATCCATTTATCTCTTGACTATATCTCTAGTCAATTCAACCAATTAAACAAATTTTAATAATAAAATGTGTTAATGCACATACATACTTATGAAATTAAAATAATCTCTTGGATATATCTCTATCCCAATTGAAACAATTAATTCAATGTCATAAGCACATAAAAGATTAAGTGAGGTAATATTGTATTTCTAACTTTAAATAGTTTAATCACAATAATCTTGCAAGTTATTCAAGGCTAATGTATCGATAGATCTCGTTCCTAATTTAACCCTCAGCTACCTTAGATGATTAAACATGCACTGATTAAGTATCGTGTCAATTAATTATAATTTCAATCCGTTTAAATAATTAATTCATTAGTTACCTAACAATAGTAATGCAATAATAACTTAATCATGTTTTTACTTAATCAAACATCTTACTGAGGCCTATAACAACACAAACACAATTCTAATAAATTAAGTAGACGAAATGCAATCAACCTAACACGAATTTAATTTAAGCCATATTAATTAAACTAAACGTATCAACATCATATATATTCATAGACATGTTCATCATAACAACAACAAAATTAAAAGGATAGGGAACAAGAATCAAATTCGGTGTTGTCTCCGTGGCTTGACTAGTTTGCTCCACTCCTCCTTCTCTACTTGTTCTTGTCAAATCGATACTTCTATGAACACTTGAATGCTGCTCCAAATGGTGGTTGAATGAATCTTTTTCAAGAGGTGCATTCGGCAAGGGAATGGGGAAGAAAATGAAGGGCAATGAAAAGAGAAATGTGAAAGAGAAGTAAAGATTGAATGGGTTTGAGATGTGTTTGAAGTGAGCAGCCAAGGGGTTATTTACAGGTTGATAAGACTTCAAAAAATAGCTAGAATCAGCAAACAAAGACTCCCCCTATGGCCTACCACACATGTGGCATTGGAAACACGAAAATATACACACTTTTTCATGCCCTTTTTAACTCAAATTCATGGAGTTTCGGTAAAATTATTGTTGAAAAATAAATAATTATTAGAAAATAATTATTCTGGACTTAAATTATTAACATAATTAGTTTTAATTAATTTTATAATAAATTTTGATTAATTTTGATTATTTTCAATAGATTTGCACAAATGGCGAAAAACGACTAGGCAAACACTACTAAAAGCGCAAAACTGAGAAACAATTTTGAAGCATTAAGGAGAATTAATTTTTCAGCCTAAGATGGTCCAAATTATGTGTATTAATTCATAATATAATTAATTTTAATTTATATCCAATTTAATCTGGGTTAAATAAATTATTATTAATTAATTATGAAAAGTGGCCCAATTGTGCTGAACCGAGAAAAACCGAACTGACTGAGTACTGGGCAGCCCAAAACCGTCCCACATGCTGACCCAATAAGCTTACTTGGCTGATTAATTATCTTTCAAAATGACCCTTGAAGACTTGTTCAAATTGCAAACAAACCCCTTCACTATTTGTGCCTTTCTAGATTTGCCCTAGCCTTAATATAGCAAGTTTGAAAACTTCAAACTTGCCACATGTGTGGCTGGCCATGTGAGGGCTCTTTGGCTGCTGATTTTGGTTATTTTTATCAGCCCTCTCACCCTATAAAAACCCCCTTGGCTGCTCATTTCACCACACCACAACTTTCTCATCTCTTCTCTTCTCTCTCAACTTTCTCTCTTTATTTTTCCATCTATTTTCCTTTGTCCTCTTGCCGATTTCACCTCTTGAAAAGAGTTGTTCATCCATCATTTTGAGCAGCATTCAAGTGTTCATAGAAGCCTTGTTTTTACAAGAACAAGTGAAGAAGGAAGAGTGGAGCAACACAGCCAAGCCAGAGGGAAACACCAGATTTGCTTCTTATTCCCTATCTTTTTAAATTTTGTTGTTGTTATGATGAACATGTCTATGAATTTTTATGTTTATATGATTTATGTAATTAATATGTATTAAATTTAATTCATATTAGGTTGATTTCATTTCATCTTCTTAATTTATTAAAATTGTGTTTGTGTTGTTATAGGCCTCGATAAGATGTTTGATTAAGTAAAACCATGACTAAGTTGTTATTGCATTACAATTGTAAGGTAACTAATGAATTAATAATTCAAATGGATTGAAATTGTAATTAATTAACACGATACTTAATCAGTGCATGTTTGATCATCTAAAGTAACTAAGGGTTAAATTAGAAAAGTGTTGAGCCATACAATTGCCTTGCATAACTTGCAAGATTATTGTGATTAAATTGTTTCAATATAGAAATACATTGTTGCCTCACGTAATCTTTTATGTGCTTATGTATTTAAATTAAATTTTTGAGTTGCCATAGAGATATGTACAAGATATTATTTTAATTTCATAAGTATGTATGTGCATTAACACATTTACCTATTAAATTTTGTTTAATCGGTTGAATTGACATAGAGATATAGTCAAGAGATGAATGAATTTTTGTAGGTAAGTATGTTCATAAGTTAGCAAATTACCGAGTTGCCGTGAATTTATTCGTAACAACATAACATGAGTTTAATAATTCTAAGTTAAGAAATATAATTAATCTAACACAATTATGTCACCTTGATTAAACTCATCTTTTGAAATCGTGCATTAGAAATTTATTTTATTTTATTTATTTTACTTTGTTTTCTAGTTTTTAATCATTTCTCAAATCAAAATATTTTCTTCACCAAAGTGTTTTAAATTGCATTTATAAATAATTCTTTTTATAGTCCCTGTGGGTATGATAACTTGACATTTACTTGTCACTTTATTACTTGTTGTGATTGGGTACACTTGCACATTTTCATCATTCTAGGCATGTTTGAATTTGGGCTGCCCACTGCTCGGTTGGATTGATTTTCTCGGTTCAGCTCAATTAGGCCACTTTGAATAATTAACTAATAATAATTTATTTAATCCAAATTAAATTGGATTAAAAATAAAATTAATTATATTATGAATTAATACACATAATTTTGACCGTCTACGGCTGAAAAATTAATCCGCCTTGATGCTTCAAAATTACTTCTCGGTTTTGCGCTTCTAGTAGTGTCTGCCGAACCGTTTTTCGCCCTTTGTGCAAATCTATCAAAAATAATCAAAATTTGATGTAAAAGTATCTATACCTTTTGAAGTTGTTACCTTATTTTCTCATGGTGCAGTCAGAATTTGAGATTTACATGATGGACACCAGTTCGAAGTAAATGGACAGAGGCTGAAACCCTATTTTGGCAATAGTGATCAAAAGCAGGCAGAGACCATTAAATTGGTAAAAAAGCTTTAATTTTTAATTATTAATCCATAATTTTAGTTTATTTTATTTATGCTTTGTTAAATTTTGCTTTCTGTCATTTTTGTAGAATAATTAGGTACCATTGTCGACGCATTGAAATCTTACTATCAACGCATTTTGAAATTTTGTGCTACCATTTATAACTCATCAAAATTTAGGGAAATTCAGATTCCATTGTTGGATCAAAAATCACTCTGAGCAGGTACAATTTCTATTGGACATAACTATTCATGCCAGCCTTATATCTCTCCATAAAACAACACGCCACTCCATTTTCCTCTTTCACTCACTATAAATCCTCTCCCACTGTACCAATTGTAACGCATTCAAGCAACCATTTTGATTTCTTTTCTTTAGTCAAGATCATATAATTTTACCTTTAAATCTTTTTCCCTCAAAAAAAGATGGAAAAAACAAAAGGCTCGGTCAAAAAAGCCACCAATCTGCTGGCGAACATGCATCCTTTGCTGCCGCATTTCGTGTGTCGGAATCCCCCAGGCCAGTACAGACAAAGGAGCCAATAATCTTTTTGAATAAAGCAGCAAAGGAATGATTTTAATACAACATATTGAAGCAAACTTCTATCCCGAATAGGGCATTTCCCTTTTGACACAACAAGACTTTGGTAAACAAGTCTACAAAACCATCTCGAAGTTAAAGTGGGAAACTTTTTGCACCTATCCTAGACCACTACCAGAGATCCCAGTGTTTCCATCAATCATTTAGAATTATGACACCTCTTCCATGGATGATGACTTTAAAGATCGAGATAGATCGGTGGCATCCCACCCATTGTGCAAGTCTCTGATAACGAGAAAGGAGAGGAATCCAGGGACATTGAAGAATGCCTGTGAAAGATTGATAGCTTGTTCAAGAATGGTATTTTTGCTGATAAAGAGACATTATTATTGAGAAGGAAATACCTGCTGTAGAAGAGAAAGCTGTTGCTGAATAAGAAGATGTTGCTGAAAATGAAAAAGAAAAGAAGAGGAAGATTCTGTTGTGAACATTATCACCGCACACGAGTCTGTGGGTACAACTATTGATACTTTGCAGCCAGATGGAGCAAGACCAATGAAAGTTGCTAAGGTAACTAGTGAGGAGCAATGCATGTAACACCCCGTATCCGAGACCGTTGCCGGAGTCGAACACGAGGTGCTAACAGACTTAATTCATTGATTTTCACAGTTCATTTAAAATTTCCAGACAAGCTGGCTAACTGCGTCACTGTCACCTTAAAAACCATATCTTGAGTTCAAAAACTCGAAAACCAGTTTCGTAAATTTTACCTGAAACTAGACTCACATATCCTTCTACAAAGTTTTTTCTAGAATTTTTGATCGAGCCAATTAGTACAGTTTATTAGTTAAAGTCTCCCCTGTTACAGGGTTCAACTACTCTGACCTTCATGCAATACGACTTAGCTATCTTCCTGTACAGGGCTTCAATACTTATGCCGTTTGTTTCTAACAAAACTAGACTCAAAAAAAATCTATACATATATGGCATGACTTCTAATTTTCTCTGGTTAATTTATAGTGAATTTCCAAATTCAGATCAGGGGATCCAGAAATCGCTCTGGTCCTGTTCCACAAAAACTTAAATATCTCTTAAAATACGACTCATATGATAGTTTCGTTTCTTCCATATGAAAGTAGATTCATCAACATTCGATTACATAATTTATTCACTATTTAATTCCATTCCTACTATTTTTAGTGATTTTTCAAATCCGCACCACTGCTGCTGTCAGCATCTGTTTTTAAGGTAAACTTTACCTATTTCATGGTTTTCCATGAATCAACTAGAATTTGTCATACAAAGCACCAAAATGATCATGATTAACCATTCCAATGGCTAATCGTTACCAAACATTTCCATACCTCTCAATGAACAACATACAAAACGATTATAATGCTATGCTCAAAGTGTATATAAGCCATTTTTGCATGGCTATCCAAATTTATACAAAACCAAAGGGTACATGACCAACAACAAAAAGGGTAGTCCTATACATGCCATTAGCAGAGTTCAACTAAAAGAGTACCAAAAGGGATTTGATAGTGTAGACGACTTCGACTTCAACAATCCCGAGTCCGATAGCTGACGAACCAAAATCTATAAAACAGAGATTCAAAGAACGGAGTAAGCATTTAATGCTTAGTAAGTTTTGAGCAATGAAATCATGCACAACTGAAGTATAGCATTCATACGACTAAACGAATAATTTCATATACACATATTCTCACAATCATACCTACTTCACATTTCCAACCTTTATATTCATACGTAAGGAATCAACTTGTCTAAAACCGGAAGCTTGTTAGTAGATTGAGCAAATACTATTTAGAGGGAATCAATTATCTCAATGCACATACGAAACATACCTCATCGTTGGGATTTTACGAGCGTATTAATTGAAATTATTACAGCAAGATTGCTCATTCCCAAACCCAAGTATCTTGAGATTTAGTCGGATATAACCACTCGACAAGGCCTTGGTCTTAGCCGGATATGGTCACTAGCATAAATGCCTTGGGACTTAGCCGGATATAATCGCTAGCACAAATGCCTTGGTCTTAGCCCGGATATAGCAACTTCGCACAAATGCCTTCGGATCTCGGTCGGATATAGTCACTAGCATAAAAGCCTTCGGGACTTAGCCGGATATCATTCAATAACCATGCACATATATCAATAATCATGACACATCCATATTTCATTTTCATTACCAAAGCTCAAACACAAGACACTTATCACACTTACTAATTTCGGCTCAATAGCCACATACAAAGAGCACGATTTTGATTTGCTTTATGACATGATCTCTATGCACATACGGCTACCCATCATACGTATAGACTAATTAATTCAACATATAATTCAAGTAGAATCATTATATCACCGTATTTTTGTTATGACTATATGTCATGACTTAATCAAATCGTAAAGTAAGTTTCATTACTCAAAAACTTACCTCGGATGTTGTCGAACGATTTCGGCGGCTATTCGATCACTTTTTCCTTTCCCTTGTCCAACTTTGGTCCTCTAAGCTCTTGAGCTAATTCAAGCAAATTTAACTTATTAAGGTCTCATTATGCTAGCTTATGGCCGAATATGACAAGGAGTTGATAGGTCATATGGCCACCTTTAGCTCAAATACAAAGCGGTCATACGCATTTTTAATCACATTGAGCAATTTAATACAATTAATCTAACATTTCCTCATGTTCACCTTCATGACCGAATACACACATCATTAACCTAATATCAATTAACTAAGCACTTTAACAAATTCTCCTTGAGCCGATTATCTAAGTCAAGATAAAAGCATCAATATGCTTGCCCCTAACCGAATACATGCAGCACCAATCTATCTCATGTGGCGAATATGCATGTCTATGTTGAGGCCAATTATATGCTTAATACTTCCTACAAATATGGTTACTTGTATTAACTACATACCATTTTGTTTCAAGTTCAAAACTCGGCTAATACACATATGTACACTAGTAATCAAATACTAATATTTGCACTTCACCCTACTACCATTTCTCATGCAAATAACATGAACAACAACCATATTTCCTACTATGGCTGAATGCATCAAGACACCATACCATTTCAATTTTGGCCATGGGTTAAACAAAGAACCTAATGTCTATCTAAAAAAAAAATGCTAAAAAGAAAATCCAAGAGGCATCAATCCACCATCACATGTATCATTATAAAGCTTCACATTTAGCATGCAAATGACATCAACACAAATCCACCTTAGCCGAAACTTAACTCATCTTCATGCATCATCACCAACATCAAACACCACCCAAGAAGACAACACCCATGGCCGAATATCATCTCCATCACATAGCAAAGATTTAAACCATGGGCTAGGTAGAACTCAAGCTAACAACTAAAACATGCATGCATCTCATGGAACATCATCAAACATACCTTAATCTAGATACAAGTATGGCCGAACCTCCTCAACCTTTTCTTCCCCTTCTTCCTTTTGATTTTTCAGTCATGAAGAAACAAATGAGAACCTTTTCTTTCTTTTTTTTTCATCATCCTACTAACCATTATTATTTTATCATTTCTAACATAAACCATTAACACAACATGTTTATGACATGTTTTACCCATCACACTTTGTCCACCCTTATTGTCATGGCGGCCACTACTAATTAAATGGGGAAATTGACATGCAAGTCCACCCCTTTGATTACATGCACTAATAGATCCTTATAGATTAACCTATCACATTTCAAAAGTGTCACACATAAGTCCTATTAACTAAATTCACATGCAATTAACTAAATCAAAGCTTAAAACTTTCACACATTCATATTCACACATTTTAGACAATAATTATCATATTCAAATAATTTGGTGACTCGGTTTAGCGGTCCCGAAACCGCTTTCTGAATAGGGTCACTTTAGGGCTGTCACAATGCAATTCATTGGCAATAGTGGTCTACACTGGACCCTACAAAGCCCAAAGAAAAGAAAGAGGACGCGCTCCAAGGATAAAAAAACGAAAAAAGGTAGAAAAGCAAATGAGGAGGAAGAAACATCGCACAACCACATCGATGGCTGACGATAACTGAGTTAGTTTATTTTAAGCTTTAGTTGTAGTATTCATGCATCGCATGTAGCTATAAGTTTTATTTTGATAAGTATATATTTTCATTGCAATTTTTATTATCATTACATTTTCATGTTAGTGCATTGGGAACAATGCAAACTTTAAGTTTGGGGGAATGCACATCGGGCTTGGAAATGCACCCACATTTCAAATTGTTCTTTTAGTAAAGAAGCATGCAAGGTTTAACTATATTTAATGAAAATTGTTTGAAATTTTGTGTTTGTAACACCCCTAACTTGTAGCTGTCACCAGAATAGGGTTGCAGAGTATTACCGGAGTTTACAGAACAATTACTGGTAATTCATGTTAATTACTATTCATTTTCAAAAACTTGCCTTATTGTCCCTTAAATGGACCGTCGGGGCCCAATATAAATATTGGAATCGAGTCAGGACTAAATCGGGAACTTAGAGAATTTTTCACGAAATTTCAAAAATTTTCCTAGATGCAGGGCACTCATGCACTTGTGACCATAGGACACGCCCGTGCTGTAGGTCGTGTCCAATCTTGTGTAACTCTATGACTTGTGCCATAGGGCCAGCCACACACCCGTCTGAGTAGTCTGTGTGATCAATTTAATTTTCAAAATTAGGTGCAGGGTTCACATGGCCAAGATACACGCCCGTGTTTTAGACTGTATAGCATACACAACTGAGACACACGCCCGTGTGTCCAATTCCGAGCATTCTGTTTCTCAAATTTAAGATGCAGGGGACACATTTTGACTATCAGAGGCTATTTTCAAACTATCCTGAATTACCTTTACTTTTTCTTCTGTTTCACAGATCAAGTCAGCTCCGTGTATCTTTTTCTCGCTAAGTTTTGTCTAATACAATAGAGTTCTACATTTTTGGCCATACAAAGCCTCGTACGGTGCCATTTTAATGCTAGACTGATAATTGTTATTGTAGGAAAATTCAACTAAAGGTAGATACTTTTCCTAATTACCTTCGAATTCAAGTGCACAACATCGAAACATTCTTCTAAAACCTGTATAACATGTATACAGGTTTGGATTGCCCACCAGGCTGAGGATGGAATGCAATTCTAAAATATAATTGTGTACCCAAGGCTTCTTGCAATTTATTCTAGAATCGAGATGTAAATCAAGGATATCTGTCTGGAATAATGGAGACTGGCACTCCATACAATCTAACAACCCTAGAAAAATATAATTCAGCCAATATATCCAAGGAAAAGTCCATACGTACCAGAATAAAGTGTGCAAATTTTGTCAATCGATTGACGATTACCCAAATAGCAATTTTATTGTTTGGAGACAGAGGTAACCCCGATACAAAGTCCATGGTAATTCTTTCCCATTTCCGTTCTAGTATTGTAACAGGCTATAATAGTCCCGAAGGTACTTGATGTTTAGCTTTTACTTGCTGACATATTAAACATTTAGTTACATATTCATAAATAACTCATTTCATTCTCGGCCACCAATACATCTTTTTTAGATCATTGTACATTTTATTACTACCAGGATGAATAGACATATTACTATTATGAGCTTCATATAGAATCTTCTGTATCAGTTTTGAATTCTTCGGTACACATATTCTACCACTGAATAACAAAAAATCATCAGACCCAATCTGAAATTCTGAATCAGAATTCAACTCACTCTGTACCTGTTTAGCTCGTAATTCATCATCGTTTTTCTAAGCTTTAGAAATCTATTGCAAAAACATTAGTTTAGCTTTTAACTCAACTATGATTGAACCATCATCAGATAACGACAATCGAGTATTCATTGCTCTCAAAGCAAATAGGGATTTTCTGCTTAGAGCATCAGCAACCACATTGGCTTTTCCCGGATAATAGTCAATAATCAAATCATAATCTTTTAACAGTTCAAGCCACCTGCGCTGTCTCAAATTCAGGACTTTCTAGGACATCAAATACTTCAAACTTTTATGATCAGTGAATATATGCCATTTTTCACCAAATAAGTAATGCCGCTAGCTTTTCAATGCAAACACAATTGCTACCAATTCAAGATCATGTATCAGGTGATTTCTTTCATGTGGTTTTAGTTGTCTTGAAGCATAGGCTCTTACTTTACCTTCTTGCATCAATACACAACCTAAACCATTTAATAATGCATCACTGTAAATTATAAATTATTTACCCAATTCAGGCTAAACTAACACTGGTGCTTCTGTCAATAAGGCTTTTAACTTGTCAAAACTCTACTAACATTTATCAGACCACTAAAATTTCACATCTTTCTGCAACAATCAAGTCATTGGAGAAGGTATCATCGAGAACCCTTTAACAAACCTTCAATAATACCCTGCTAGTCCTAGAAAACTTTTGACTTCAGACACATTCTTTGGTAGCTTCTAATTAACAATGGCTGAAATTTTGTTTAGATCCATTCGGACACCTTCTGTAGATTCTATATGTCTGAGAAAACCAAATTCCCATAGCCAAAATTCGCATTTTCCAAAATTGGCATATAATTGTTTCTCACGCAGAGTTTGCAACACAATTCTCAAATGATCTATATGTTCATTTTCATCTCAAGAGTAAACCAAAATATCATCAATAAATACTACTACAAACTTGTCTAGATAAGGTCTGAAGCTTCTGTTCATTAGATCATAAATACAACAGGTGCATTTGTCAACCCAAATAGCGTCACAAGAAAATCATTGTAACACCCCTCACCTGTATTCAATGTTGGAATAGGGTTACGGAGCATTACCAAAATAAACACATATAATTGAACTATTTTCATACATTCAATTTGATCATACAATCAACATTCAATTCCAATCAATATGTCCTTTATAATAGCCTACGAGGCCTACAATATGCTTTAAAAGTGGCTCAGGACTAAACCGATAACATATGAAAATTTTGGAATCTTAGGAAAATTTCAAACATACAGGGACCACATGCCTGTGTGAATAGGCCGTGTGCCTCACACGGCTAGTAGACACGCTCGTGTTTTAAACCATATGGAAACAGGGCATACATACTGACTTGCATTACACGGCCAAAGACACGCCCGTGTGCCGGGCAGTGTGAAAACTGGAGAGTATACTGACTTATGCAACATGGCCAAGTCATCACTCGTGTGTTAGGCTGTGTACCAAATAGGGGGTATACTGGCTTGTACCACACGGCCAATCACACGCCCGTGTATGAGACCGTGTGGAGCATACTGACTTCATTTTAATTCAACACCAGGGGATACACTACTGTGTAACATAACCATGTGTCTCACAGGGCCGAGACACACGCCCGTGTGGACAAAAATAGGCTATTTACAAAGCCATTTTGCCATCCTATTTTTACATACATGCACAAGCATAAAATTTCATCAATTCATAACATAATAGGCAACCATTTCAATACATTTTATACATATATGATACCAATTCAACATAGTATTCAAATACTCAATTAGCATCATGCATTTTCCAATCATATGCCAACCACATATCAAGATAACATTTGCATAATTCCATTCCATCTACTACTTATCAAACATACCATAATTGAACACTTATATACAACCAAAACATTATACCAAATTTAGCCAAATCACATGGCTTAGACTTATACCACAAAATGTACTAAAAATTCATTATCTCAAATAACCATACTTTTCATCTTTAATACTAGCCTATACATGCCATATTTAAATATATCCACAAATTCAAAAGTACCAATTGGTAACTGGATAGTGTGATGCGTAACTCCGACTTGTCCAAAACGAACGAGCTATCGAATCTCTATAAAACATGGAAAAAGAAACTGAGTAAGCTTTATAGCTTAGTAAGTCTGTAAAATTCAGAATTAAACTTACCATTTATACAATTAAGGCAATAAATAAAGTATACTCAACTCAATTTCCAAATACCTAAACACAAACATTCATCAACAAGTTAGCCATATAAGTACATGTAACCATCCATTATTTCAATTCAATACTCAATACATTGCATTACAACAAATTCATATATTATTTACAACATTAGTAACATTTCATTCTCAATCATGTAAGCAATAATGCATTTGCAAACAATAGCTCATCCATATAAATAGCGTTTATGCCCGTTGAACCAATTAGAATATCGAGGGATACTTGGGTGATATACATTACGTATAAATCAGTAAGCTTATATGTGCTTACTCATATTCTACATATTAATGGAAATGATGTTTACTCATGTGGTAATTTTATTTGTATATGGCTTACTAAGCTTTTAAAGCTTACTTTGTGTGTTCTTTCCCTATTTTATAGATTATCGAAGCTAGCTCAGACATCAGGGATCATCAGGAACAGTCATCACACTATCGACTACTTGTTGGTATATTTAGAAGCTTTGTAAATATGGTATAAGGCATGTATTGGCTAGTGATATGATGATACGTTTTGAGTTATGATATAGCCATGAGATTTGGCTTGTATATGATGTAAATGTTGGTGTTATTTGGCTATTTGAGTTGGCTTAATTTATGAATTTTGTAAGTTACATGTGATGTATATAATGCCTTATGTTTTTGCAAGTTTATTATGAGTTGCTGAACTAGCTAGAGGTTAATTGGTGTATTATTACTTGGAAGATGGCATGTTGTAGATTGATTTTAAGATGATGAAATGTTATGTTTTGTGGCATGAATTAGTTGATAATATGATAAGAATATGCATAAGTAAGTTAGGTAAAAATGTTAGTTTTGACATATTGATGTGGTATGTTTTTGGTTATGATTTTAAGGGTTGAATGAATGGTTTATAAATGGCATGAAATGTGTATGAAATAGCATGCTTTGGTTGCCTTTGAATGTATTGAAATGGAATGTACTGATATGGTATAGGTATACTTGAAGGGGATGAGAAATGTGGCTTAAACCAAGCCTAATTTTGCCCCACACGGTTGAGCCCATGGGCGTGTATCTCGACCGTGTGCTTGTTGTAACTTAGTTAAACAAGTTAGTGAGTTACAGGGCTTAGACACACAGGTGTGTCTACTAGCTGTGTGTGACACGGGCTGGTACATGGGCGTGTGGCCGACCTTGTAACCCGAGTCAATATACCCTCAGATTTCACACAGCCATGGCACACAAGTGTGTCTCCGGTCGTGTGATGCAGGTCAGTATGTATGCCCTGTTTCCACACGGCTTGTGACACGGGCGTGTCTGGAGACTTTCTAAGGCACATGGCCTGTTCACACGAGTGTGTGATCCCTGTAGGCATGAAAATTTTATGAGTTCCCCAAAGTTTTCAAATGTTATCGGCTTAGTCCCGAATCTCTTTTAAGCATGCTTTAAGGTCTCTTAGAGCCTTATAAGGGACAATATGATTATGTTTGATTAATATTTATGTGATAATAAATTCATGTATGAGTAATGTATGTTGTATGCTGTAATTGATCGGTAATGCCTCATAGCCCTATTCCGGTGACGGATACGGGTTAGGGGTATTACAATTATGGTATTAGAGCTATGGTTTAGTCGATTCTAGGACTAACGTAGTGTGTGAGAATCGAGATATACATGCCATATATATAAATTGCAATAGTGTGATGATTCCTGACAGCTTAAAGTGTGTTTTCATATAGTAAATAAATCCCGAACGAGCTTTAGCTGAAGATGTAGAAAGTAATGCGCCTACTTCCGCTCAAGGGGCAGCGCCGGCTGATTCTAGGCCAATTTCGAGTAGTCACGAGGGAGAGGCTAAACAAGCTTTTTTCCATATGATGAGTTAGTGGTTTACAGAGTTCATTCGAATGAATCTGGCTACTCAACAACCTCCACCCCCACCTGTTCCTCAAAAAATCCTCGTTGTTCCTTAAGCTATAGATCAAATGCGATTTAACAAGATTCAAAAACATGGGGCTGAAGAGTTTTGGGCTATTGTTAATGATGATGCAGGTAGAGTTGAGATCTGGCTTGAAAACACGATCTGAGTATTCGACGAATTATCTTGTATTCTTGATGAATGTATCAAATGTGTTGTATCTTTGTTGAGAGATAATGCGTACCATTGATGGAAAACATTGATATCTGTAGTTCCTAGAGAACGAGTTACCTGGGAATTCTTTCAATCCAAGTTCTGAAAGAAGTACATAAGTCAGTGATTTCTCGATCAGAAGCATAAGGAGTTTTTGGAGTTGAAACAAGGCCAGATGACTATCACTGAGTACGAAAGAGAATTCGTACGTTTAAGCAAGTATGCTCGGGAATATGTTTCCACTGAAGAAATCATGTGCAAACGATTTGTAAATGGATTGAATGTAGATATAAAACTACTAGTCAAAATTCTAGAGTTGAACCCTGAATTTGGGGCCTAGTAGAGTTGGGCTTTGAGTCTGGGATTCGGATAGAAGAAAACCTGAATAATTAAGAAGTTTTAAATATTATTGCTTAAGAAAAAAAATTTTGAATTAAATTACTGCTAGAAAATTTTCTTGTATTTATTATTGCTTGATATTTTAAATTTTTATGAAATTTTAATTAGTATTATGAGATAAAATTATTATTATAAGAAAAATATTACTGTATGTATGTTTGAAAAATTTTAATGAAAATTATTATTATTACTTATTGTATTATTGATATTTGAAATTTTTATTATTAGATATATTTATAAAAGTATTGTTGTTTTGGTGTTCTGAATATTGGAACTGTGTTTAAATGTGTTAGTGGGCCTTTAGAAGGCCCAAGCCTAAGTTAAACACGGTAAAATATCAGGGTTGGATTTTAAGTGAATAGGAGACTTGGTTAAGTGGGCTTTTAAGAAAAACTTCGTAAATTACGACACAAATAAGGCCTTGGTAAATTGGCAAGGTGGCACCACTAAGTTCCTAAAAAAAATGGTGTCTGGGAAGGAATTAAAGGTCCAGGGTTCAAGTTGCAAGATAGGCATATTGTTACTTTTTAATTTTAGGCATGTGCCGGGCATGTGATCACTTAAGTGAATTTCGGCAAGGGCCTTAGGGAGGTTGGGCTGATTATTTTAGTTGATATTAGGGTTAGGTTCTTTTCTTTTTCTGTCTTGGAGAATTAGGGTTAGCCATCTGAAAGCTTTCACTGCCATTCATCCTTTCTGAGTTCTCACAAAAGCCGAAAATGCAAATTCCATCTCCTTGGTGCTGATTTCTTCTTCCTCTCTTTTTCCTCCATTTTCTGTAACACCCCGAACCCGAGACCATCGCCGGTGTCGGACACGAGGGGTTAACAAGCCAAATCCACATATTTCGCCCACCAATTGACATTTCCAGTCAGGCTGGAAAACTGCGTCACCGTCGCCTTAAAAATCATATCTTGAGTTTCAAAACTCAGAAACTGGTTTCGTAAATTTTCCCTGAATTTAGACTCATATATCCATCCATGGATTTATTTCTAGAATTTTTGGTCAGGCCAATTGGTACTGTTTATTAGTTAAAGTCACCCATGTTACAGGGATCGACTGCTCTGACCTCCGCGCGTTACAACTTGAATATCTCTCTGTACAGGGCTTTAATACTGGTACCGTTTGTTTCTAATGAAACTAGACTCAAAATGGAATCTGTACATATAAGGCATGACTCCTAATTATTTCTGGATAAGTTATAGTAAATTTTTAAAGTTGCGACAGGGGACCCAGAAACCGTTCTGGCCCTGTCTCACAATAGCTTTAATATCTCTTAACATGTAACTCCTATGACCGTTTCGTTTCTTCCATATGAAAGTAGACTCATCAAGGTTCATTTACATAGCTTATTCACTATTTAATACCATTCCTAAAAATTTTGGTGATTTTTCACATTCACGTCACTGCAGCTGGCAGCATCTGCTTTTAAGGTAGGTCTTACCTATTTTGTAGTCTCCATGAACCAACTAGTCTTGCCATACATAGGTTCACATATGATCATTTTAACCATACCAATGGCTGATCATGTGACCAACACTCCCATTTCCAATCCATAATCACATCATGACACCATATATTTATACAAACCGCAAATGGTCTAAGTTCGTACTTCACTTTTACGAGTCATTTTCGCATGGCCGTACACATATACATCACAACATATTTGAACCAACAAGGGGTAGTCCTATACATGCCATTTCAAAGTTCAACCAAAAATTATACCAAAATGGAGGCTTTGATAGTGTAGATGACTTCGACTTTAATGATCCCGAATCCGATTGCTATCGAGCAAATCTATAAAACAGAGAGCCAAAGCAACGGGGTAAGCATTTTTATGCTTAGTAAGTCTCAAGGAATAAAATCAGCTTTAATTAAAGCAATACATTCACATAGCCAAATGCATCATTTCATTAATACACATTCACATAATCATTCTTACTTCACACTTCAACATTATATACTTTCACAAGGTATCAACCAATTCAATAGCTGAAATTCGTTAGTCGATTGAGCGAATGTTGCTCAAGCATGTCGACTTTTCCAATGCACATATAATCATACCTTATTCTTTGGGCTTTTCGAGCGTACTAATGGAATTTATTACAGCAGCCAACACTCACCTCCAGCCCAAGCTTCTTGAATACAACCGGATATAACCACGTGCACGAATGCCTTGGTCTTAGCCCGGATAGAACAACTTCGCACGAATGCCTTGGTCTTAGCCGGATGTAGCCACTAGCACAATTGCCTTGGTCTTAACCGGATATAATTTCCAGCATAAATGTCGTCGGGACTTAGCCGGATATCATTCAATTGCTCATGCACACATACATCAATAATCATTAGACATTCATGTTTCATTTTCGTTACTAAGGCTCAAACACAAATGTAATCACTAGCATAATCGCCTTGGGACTTAGCCCGGTATCATTCAAATACTCATACACACATAAATCAATAATCATTACACATCCATATTTCATTTCACATAATTCAAGTAGGGTCACTACTTGAGGACTTACCTCGGATGTTGTCGAGCGGCTTTTACGGCTATTCGATCACTTTTCCTTCCCTTGTCCAATTGTGGCCCTCTAAGCTCTTGAGCTAATTCAAACAAATTCAATTTATTAAAACCTCATTATGCTAGCTTATGGCGAATATGACAAGGAGTTTAAATGGTCATATGGCCACCCTTTAGCTTGAATACACAATGGTCATGCACATTTTATACTACATCAAGCAATTCAATACAATTCATTCAAGCATCAAGGAAAAGCTAAGGCCATCAATAGGCTACCTAAGGCCGAATATACTTAGTCATACTTGCACCAATTCAACAACAAATTCCAAGATTTCCACATCATATGTGTACTAGGCGAATGTACTTGCAATTTCACAAGCATTCTTCAACATTTTCTTCTTTAAACAAACATATTCATCACTTACTTCATAACCAAAACATCATGTGCAAACATATATATACATATATGTGCATGGCAATTTCAAGGTGTCCCTAGCCATCCAAAACACAAATTTTAACTAACATGCAAGAAGCATGAACCATGCTCATGAATGCATCATGGCGAATACATCACAATCATGCCCTTTCAACTTCAATCATGGTTAAACAAAAGAAAACTCAATGTCTTACTCAAGATGGCTACAAAGAAATTTCAAGAGTAGACAATCCATCATTGCATGCATCATCATCAAGCTTCACACTTAGCATGCAATGGCTTTATCACAATATCAACTTTGACCAAATACCACTTCCATGGCATAACAAGGATTTGAACCATGGCTAACATGAACATCAATCTAGCAACCAAAAACATGCATGAATCTCATGGCACAACCTCAAACATACCTTACTCTTGATGCAAGTATAGCCAACCTCTTCCTAATCCTCTTCCAAACCAAGTATGAAGCAAAACTCCTTCCTTATTCTTAGTATTTTCGGCCAAAAGGAGAGTGAAAATAGATGAACAAAAATTTTTTTTTCTTTGTTTTTGTTTCTCTCATGTACGGCACAAGGGGGGGGAAAGCATCCACACTCGTTTTTTTTTCATTTCTTTACCCATGCTCTTATTTTATTATTTCTAACATCCACCACTAGCAAAACATGTTTAAGACATGTTTTCTTTTGCCCATCTTCATCACCATGGCGGCCACTTCCTTCTCTTTGGGTAAATTGACATGCAAAACCATTCTTTTGCATGCATATACTATTAGACCATTGAAGATTGGCCTATCACCTTTCAACAATGTTTCATATAAGTCCATCTTAATAAATTCACATAGAAATGATCAAATTAATGCATGCAACTTTCACACATGCATTTGTTAACATCATAAACA
The DNA here is from genome assembly GCF_025698485.1 of Gossypium arboreum. Lineage (NCBI taxonomy): Eukaryota > Viridiplantae > Streptophyta > Magnoliopsida > Malvales > Malvaceae > Gossypium > Gossypium arboreum. The sequence continues at coordinate 60,637,257 of NC_069075.1, read as the reverse complement.
TAGAATATAACTTTTAATTACTTATAAGACTCGGTTTAATGGTCCCGACACCACTTCCCGACTAGGGTCAAATTAGGGATGTCACATTTTCTTTCTTCCTTTTTGCTTTTTCTTCTAGACGAAACCTTCTGATCACCTTACTCACCCCCTCTGTCAATCCTATCCTCCAGAAAACCTCCATAGCCGATTGCCATAAAAGCTGAAATCCTGAAAACTCACTTCTTGTGCCGATTTCTCCAAGCCAAAATCCTTCAGTTATTTTTGTTCTTTTGGATCAACTTTCATCTTCTCTAAACCCTTAGTATCTTTCGGCAACATTATTTCAAAGTTATAGCCTCAAATCGTCATCTTCTTCATCACTTAAAAAGTCGAAATACCATAGATTTAGGGACTTATAGCTGAAACTTCAGATCTCCTAGAGTCGAGTTCTACTATTGTTTAGAGGATAGATCTGCATCAGATCTGCATAGAAGTGAAAGAGGAACAAGTGGTAAGTGCTCATCACCTCAGATCTAGTTTTATTTTACAATTTAGAAAAACTGAAGTCCCTAAAATCTAGGGAGGCTGTCAATTTGGGCATAGGGCTTTAAAGGTATTTAACCAATGATTTCTTTTTTTGATTAGTGTCTTCCAGAGGTTTGATCGAAGATTTGGATCTTTGGAACAACGAGACTTAGATCTAGTCATCGGTTTTCGGCAAAAAGGTAAGATTCTAAAGGCTTTAGGGGATGGTTCGAATATGGGTTGCTGAATATTGGGATTGGTTGTTGTGGGTTACAATCTAAGAATTGTGGTAATCAATTATAGGACATCGTAAGGGATCTCAGTAACAGTCGTTGCGAAATAGGTGTGTATCGAACACCCTCTCATAGTTCTATTCGGCAAAAGTCGAAATACCGAAATTCTGGTATTTTGTGGGCTTGTGAGTGTGCGAGTGCTCACAAGACATTTAGGAATCATTAGATCTGAAATCGCAAAGTGGTAAGTTAGTCATGTGTGAAGTTTCGTGCACTTCGGTAATTGGTCCTTGATAGGCTAAAACTATGTAATATCCTAAATTAGGGCTTAATCGGAATAGTGGTTTCGTGACCACAAATCCGAGATAGAAATAATTATTTTACAATGATTTTGATGTTTATGATATGATTGCATGATTGTGTGAAAATTTCGTGATGAAATTCTATGCCTAAAGTGCTTAAATTGAAAGTAGGGACTAAATCGAATAAGTTGCAAAACTTGCATTCTAGAAGTTTTAGTATGAAATTGTTTTGGAATATTAATGAGGAGGTCTTAAATAGAAATTTGACCAATTTTAAGTTCATGGACAAAATTAGGACATGGAAGGAATTTTGGAAAGTTTAGTAGTAAGGGTATTTTGGTCATTTAGTTATTAAAATGAATTAAAATAAAATTAAAAGCCAATTTTGTCCATCTTCTTCATTAGGCCGAAATTTCAAGGGTTCTCCATAGCTAGGGTTTGTTTCAAGCTTCCAAGCTCCATAGTAAGTGATTCCAAGCCCGTTTTTAATGATTTTTACGTTTTTGAGATCCGTAACTCGATAAAGCTTATGTTAGCAATAATTTAACCTAGGGTTTATATTTGGAAAAATACCCATAGGTGAAATTTGTGAATTTTGATGTTTTATGATAGAATATGAAGTTTTAAATTATGTTAGACAACTTGTACTACTCGATTTTAAGCAAAAGCAGTAAAAGGGCTTAATCGGTAAAAATACCTAATAGTCACAAGTACATGTTAGAGTGAGAATTTGATGTTGCCATAGAAGAGAAAAGTGATCAGCATGTTGTAAAACATAAGAATAAGGAATAAATTTTAATCCGAGCCTAGGGGCAAAAATGTAAATATGCAAAAGTTTAGGGGTAAAATTGTAATTTTGCCAAAATTTGAGTTAAGGATTAATTTGATAATGTGAGTATTAAATAAGCTAAATGTGTTATTTTAGATCAAGAAAGACGTGGAATCGACCTCAATCGAGGAAAAGAAAAGATTGTGGACTAAATTGCAAAATCTTTGTATTTTGGTACCAAGGTAAGTTCATGTGTAAATAATGTAGCATAATTGTTATTTTTAAGTTATTGATATTAATTATGTGTTATGCTGAATTTTATTATGAAATGTATGCTTTGTGGTTAATTTCAAATAATATGTAAATTATGTGAACTACTTATTAAATATAATTGTTACTGAGTATTGATTTGGCATTCTACGGAAGGCGGCAAGGATAAGTGTTAGAGGAAAAGCCCGTTTGAACCATAGGAATAGATTAGGATACAAGTGACATGGCACTAGGATGGTTGAGCATCCGAACTCGTTGAGTTGAGTCCGAGTTCACTTATGGATGCGAATGTCCGAACTCGTTGAATTGAGTCCGAGTTCGTGAGATGTAACTAGGCATCCGAACTCGTTGAGTTGAGTCCGAGTTCACTTATGGATGCGAACGCCCGAGCTCTTTGAGTTGAGTCCGAGTTCGCTTATGGGCGGGTTACATGATTGCTTGATTGAATATGTGGCACTTATGTGCAAGTTATCCATGTATCCAATTATATTCCGATGTGTTCAACGGGTAAAGTTCTACTCAAATGGAGGAAAATTTGAGATGTAAAGAGGCGTATTGGTAAGTGATATGAAATGGATATTTTGGACAGGTATGTATTTAACCCTCGGGTTGAGTATTGATACAACCACGATAAGGTAATAAGATGATGAAGAATGATTAAAAATGTGATATGTGTTTTAGTGATGTATGCTAATGTTGGTGGTATAACTGTTTGTTATGTTACTTATTATTTGCATATGAACTTACTAAGCATTTATGCTTACTCCTCCTTCTTACTCATTGTAGTTTTGGACAAGCTAGCTCAGAGTCGGGATAGGTCGAAGGCTCACCACACTATCCGAAGATTTTTGGTAAATGGCTTGTAAATTTAAGTATGGCATGTATAGCAATATACCCATTTTGTGTAAATGATCTTATGGTATGGTTGTGAAATGGTTGAGGAAATGCTTGATAATGATAAATTATGAAAATGGTTACTTTAGATTATGTTTGATGTTAAGGAAAACTATTAAGATACTTAGTGCATAAAAACTCATAAAAAGGATAAAATTTACCATAAACAGAATACCGCAGCAACACTAACGCGAGTTTGAAAATTTACTAAAAATCATAGAAATTGAATTTGGTGGTGAAAAACATATCAAATTGAAGCTTATTATGTCTAGTTTCACATGAAACAAATTAAACAAGTAAAGAAAGTATATGTTAGAAGATATTTTAATTTTAGTGAAACAGAGTCATAGCAGTTTCTGAATCCCCTGTTCCTACTTTAGAAATTCACCATAAATTGTAAAGATATAATTAGGTGGTTTATTTTATATCCTCAGAATCCTTATTGAGTCTAGTTTTAGTATAAAGAAACCTCATAGTCATATGAATTTTGTACAGATAGAAATGTGGTTCGTAGTAAACAGAGGTCAGACCAGTCGAGTTTTGAAATAGGGGTAACTTTAACTAATAAACTGTACTAATTGGCCCAACCAAAAATTCTAGAAAAAAATTAGTAGATAGTTTTATGAGTCTAGATTCAGGGAAAATTTACGGATCTTAATTTCGAGTTTCGTAACTCGAGATATGATTTTTCTTGTGACTGTGATGCAAGTAGCTTAAAAGCTGTGAATGTAGAAACAAATAATTCAAAGTTCTAAAAATGTTAAACTAAGCTTAGTAACACCTCATACTCGACTCGTGACGGTCTCGGTGTGGGGCGTTACATTTAGTGGTATCAGAGCAGGTTTAGTCGGTTCTCGGACTACGTGTTGTATGTACGGATTTTGCTATACATGCCATATGTATGAATTGTGATAGTGTGACGACTTCTGACCTTTTTAAATGAAATTTTTTTATATAGTAAATGGATCCCGATCCAGCTGTGGCAGATGAAGTCTGAGTCATGCGCCACTCCGGCTGATGGAGCAATACGATGAAAACCCACCCCTCATGTTGGTCGGGGAGGAGGGAAAGGGATCGGAAGCCTTTCTCCAAATGATGAGTGCATGGTACACTGAGTTCGTTCGTACGAACCCAAATGTACGACCTCCCCCACCTCCCCCAATTCCTCAACCTATGCCTCCAATGCCTCAAGGAGTGGATATGATAAAATTTCACAGAACCCCCGTTGATAGAATTCGTAAACAAGGGGCTGAAGAATTTAGAGCAAATATTGATGATGATGCAGAGAAAGCAGAGTTCTGGCTTGAAAATTCTATCCGAGTATTTGATGAATTATCTTGTACACCTAAAGAATGTTTGAAATGTGCTACATCTTTGTTGAGAGATTCAACCTATAATTGGTGGAAGACTTTGATTTGGTGGTACCGAAAGAGAGGTAACACAGGAATTCTTTCAAGAAGAGTTTGGAAGAAATATATTAGTGAAAGATTTATTGATCGAAATGTAAAGAGTTTCTTGAGTGAAGCAAGGTAATATGACAGATCTCGAGAATATGAAAGAGAGTTTGTTCGATTAAGTAAGTATGCGGGGAATATGTTCCTCTGAAGCCAAGATGTGCCGACGATTTGAAGACGGGCTTAACGAAGATATTAAGGTATTTGTTGGGATCCTTGAACTAAAAGAAATGGTGGTACTTGTCGATCAAGCTTGCAAGGTGAAGAATTCTTGAAGGAAAAGAAAAAGGTAGAATCAAACACGAAATTGGAAGAAAAGACCAATGAGTAATGCACCCTCACACAAAGAAACCGAAAGTCAAGAAATATGAATCCTCGTTCCCAAGTTTCAATTGGGCAATCATATGGAAATTTTAAGAAGCGAAATGTGGGTCCTAAATCTCGGACTACTACTGCGACTAGTGTGGGAAATACGAGATTTGTTAAACCCGAGTGCCGGTGTGGTAGAAATCATTTTGGTCCGTCTGAGCAAATGAATGTTTTCGATGTGGTTCTCCTGATCATTTTATTAGAGACGCCGAGAGAGCCGAGAAAGAAAAATTTCGAATGTAAAAGCTAGTGGTGCGGACTCGAGGGAAGGTATCCGAGAAAAGTAGGAAGTGAAACAAGCGATAAGAATGTAGCGAGGATGCAGGTTAGACTGAAGGAAGGGCTCGGCTAGAACTTATGCTATTAAAGCGTAAAGATGCTTCCTCACGATGTGATTACTGGTACATTTTCTCTCTATAATGTTAATGTTATTGCTTTGATTGATCCGGTTCTACTCATTCATATGTGTGCATGAAATTGGTGTCTAGTATGAATATACCGTTGAGAATCTGAAATTTATGATTAGAGTGTCGAATCCGTTAGGCAAATGTGTGATTGTTGATAAAGTATGTAAGAAATGTCCTTTAATGATTCGGGATCATTACTTTCCTACCGACTTGATGTTGTTGCCGTTTGATGAATTTGATGTTATTTTGGGTATGGATTGGTTGACATTGCATGATGCTATAGTAAATTGCAAAGAAAAGGTTATAGAATTAAAGTGTGGAAATGGTGAAACTCTGCGGGTTGAATCGGATAAATCGAGGCATTGCCTAGTGTGATTTCTTCAATGTTGGCTCAAAGATATCGAGAAAGGGTTATGAAGCTTATTTGGCGTATGTAATTAATACAAAAGAAGTTGAAAAGAAAGTTGAATCGGTCTTGGGTTGTGTGTGAATTTGCGACGTATTTCGGAAGAATTGCGGGTTTGCCTCCAGTCGGGAAGTAGAATTTGGTATTGATTTGATCTGAAACGACTCGATCTCGATTGCTCCATATAGAATGGCACCAACAGAGTTGAAAGAATTAAAGTCGCGATTGCAAGAGTTGGTGATAAAGGCTTTATGAGACCGAGTTTTTCACCTTGGGGTGCTCCGTGTTATTTGTGAAAAGAAGGATGGTTCTATGAGATTATGTGTTGATTATCGGCGGTTAAATAAGGTGACAATCAAAAACAAGTATCCGTTGCGAGAATTGATGATTTGTTTGATCGGCTAAAAGGAGCGACATGGTTTTCAAAGATTGACTTGAGATCCGGGTATTACCAAGCTGCGGGTAAAGGAGTCGGATGTACCTAAAGCGCTTTTAGAACAAGGTATGGTCATTATGAATTTTAGTTATGCCATTCGGATTGACAAATGCTCTTCTTTGTGTTTATGGATTTAATGAATCGCATATTTCAGCCATACTTGGACAAATTTGTTGTGGTGTTTATAGATGATATTTTAATTTATTCAAAAGATGAGACGAACATCTTGACCATTTGAGGATAGTTTTGCAAACTTTGAGAGATAAGCATTTGTATGCTAAGTTTAGTAAAAGTGAATTTTGGCTCAGGAAGTTGGATTTTTGGGTCATATTTTTTGGTGATAGTATCTGGGTTGATCCTAGTAAAATTTCAGCCATTGTTGATTGGAAACCACCAAAACGTGAATCGAAGTTAGAAGTTTCTTGGGGCTAGTTGGGTATTATCGGCGGTTTGTAAATGGATTTTCTATAATTGCTGCTCCTATAACTAGATTACTCCAAAAGATGTTAAATTTGAATGGACGGAAGAATGTCAACTGAGTTTTGAAGAATTGAAAAAGTTATTAACAGAGGCACCGGTGTTAGTACAGCCGAATCGGGTAAAGAATTTGTGGTGTATAGTGATGCTTCTCTAAATGGTTTGGGGTGTGTGCTCATGCAAGAAGGAAAAGTGGTGGCATATGTTTCGAGGCAGTTAAAACCTCATGAGAGGAATTATCCTACTCACGATTTGGAATTGGCTACGGTGGTGTTTGCTTTGAAAATTTGGCGACATTATTTGTATGGTGAAAATGTCGGTATATACCGACCACAAAAGTCTTAAGTACTTGATGTCACAAAAGACTTGAATTTGAGACAACGAAGATGGTTGGAGTTGTTGAAAGATTACGAGCTTGTTATTGATTATCATCCGGAAAAGCGAATGTGGTTCTTGATGCTTTGAGCGAAAGTTGTTGTTTGCTTTGAGAGTTATGAACACTCGGTTGAAAGTGTCGGATGATGGTTCGATTCTAGCGAGTTAAGAGCAAAACCAATGTTTTACAAGAGATTTCGAAACTCGGAAAAATGATCAAGATTTGCTAGCCAAAAGAAAGCGATTAATGAAGTCGACACGGGATCGATTTGAATTGGTTCGATGGGTGCTTAATGTTTAAAGATCGGTTGTGTGTATCAAGAATGAGGAATTGATTCAAAAGATCCTCTGAGGAAGCACATAGTGGTTATTTCTCGATTCATCCGGGTAGTACGAAAATGTATAATGACTTGAAGAAAATGTATTGGTGGAATGGAATGAAAAGAGATATATCGAGTTTGTATCCAAATGCTTAATTTGTCAATAGGTGAAAGTGAACACCAAGTACCTTGAGATTACTCCACCTATTATGGTTCTGAATGGAAATGGGATCGGATTACTATGGATTTTGTTTGAGATTGCCATTGACTCGGGAAAGAAAGATGCCATCTGGGTAATAGTTGATGATTAACTAAGTCGGCTCATTTTATCCCGATGCGTATGAATTATTCTCTTAACAAGTTGGCTGAATCGTATATTAAAGAAATTGTTAGATTACGGAATACCATTATCGATTATTTGAGATAGAGATCCAAGGTTTACCTCGCGGTTTTGGCAAAAGTTGCAAGGCGCGTTAGGTACGAGTTAAATTTCGATCTTGCTTTTCATCCACAAACCGATGGACAATCGAGAGAGTAATTGATTCTTGAAGACATGCTTAGATGTTGTGTATTGGAATTTCAAGGAAGTTGGGAAAGATATTTGCCGTTAGTAGAATTTGCTTACAACAATAGCTATCAGACGAGCTTGAAAATGGCACCTTATGAAGCATTGTATGGTCGCAAGTGTCGAACGCCTTTGTATTGGACTGAACTCAAGGAAAATCAGATTTATGGAGTTGATTTAATAAAAGAAATGAAGAAAAGTGAAGATAATTCGAGATTGTTTGAAAGTCGCTTGGATAGACGAAATCTTATGCGGACCTAAAGGAAAGGACATTGAGTTTCAAGTTGGTGATAAGGTATTTTTGAAAGTGTCTCCATGGAAGAAAGTCCTTAGATTTGGACGAAAGGGCAAGTTAAGTCCGCGTTTTATTGGACCGTATGAAATAATTGAAAAAGTTGGACGGTAGCATATCGGCTAGCGTTACCACCGAATTAGAAAAGATTCATGATGTGTTTCACGTATCTATGTTACGTCGGTATCGTTCGGATCCTTCACATATAATTTCACCGATGAAATTGAGCTGCGACCGGATATGACTTATGAAGAAGAACCGATTAAGATTTTAGCTCGAGAAGTCAAACAACTAAGAAATAGAAGTGTTGCACTTGTGAAAGTGTTGTGGCAAAAGCATGGGGTAGAAGAGACTACATGGGAAACTGAAGAAACTATGAGAAACCAATACCCACACCTGTTTACCGGTAAGATTTTCGAGGACGAAAATCTTTAAAAGGGGGGGAGAGTTGTAATATCCTAAATTAGGGCTTAATCGGAATAGTGGTTTCGTGACCACAAATCCGAGATAGAAATAATTATTTTACAATGATTTTGATGTTTATGATATGATTGCATGATTGTGTGAAAATTTCGTGATGAAATTCTATGCCTAAAGTGCTTAAATTGAAAGTAGGGACTAAATCGAATAAGTTGCAAAACTTGCATTCTAGAAGTTTTAGTATGAAATTGTTTTGGAATATTAATGAGGAGGTCTTAAATAGCAATTTGACCAATTTTAAGTTCATGGACAAAATTAGGACATGGAAGGAATTTTGGAAAGTTTAGTAGTAAGGGTATTTTGGTCATTTAGTTATTAAAATGAATTAAAAACAAAATTAAAAGCCAATTTTGTCCATCTTCTTCATTAGGCCGAAATTTCAAGGGTTCTCCATAGCTAGGGTTTGTTTCAAGCTTCCAAGCTCCATAGTAAGTGATTCCAAGCCCGCTTTTAATGATTTTTACGTTTTGAGATCCGGTAACTCGATAAAGCTTATGTTAGCAATAATTTAACCTAGGGTTTATATTTGGAAAAATACCCATAGGTGAAATTTGTGAATTTTGATGTTTTATGATAGAATATGAAGTTTTAAATTATGTTAGACAACTTGTACTACTCGATTTTAAGCAAAAAGCGAGTAAAAGGGCTTAATCGGTAAAAATACCTAATAGTCACAAGTACATGTTAGAGTGAGAATTTGATGTTGCCATAGAAGAGAAAAGTGATCAGCATGTTGTAAAACATAAGAATAAGGAATAAAGTTTAATCCAGAGCCTAGGGGCAAAAATGTAAATATGCAAAAGTTTAGGGGTAAAATTGTAATTTTGCCAAAATTTGAGTTAAGGATTAATTTGATAATGTGAGTATTAAATAAGCTAAATGTGTTATTTTAGATCAAGAAAGGCGTGGAATCGACCTCAATCGAGGAAAAGAAAAGATTGTGGACTAAATTGCAAAATCTTTGTATTTTGGTACCAAGGTAAGTTCATGTGTAAATAATGTAGCATAATTGTTATTTTTAAGTTATTGATATTAATTATATGTTATGCTGAATTTTATTATGAAATGTATGCTTTGTGGTTAATTTCAAATAATATGTAAATTATGTGAACTACTTATTAAATATAATTGTTACCGAGTATTGATTTGGCATTCTACGGAAGACGGCAAGGATAAGTGTTAGGAAAAGCCCGTTTGAACCTTAGGAATAGATTAGGATACAAGTGACATGGCACTAGGATGGTTGAGCATCCGAACTCGTTGAGTTGAGTCCGAGTTCACTTATAGATGCGAATGTCCGAACTCGTTGAGTTGAGTCAGAGTTCGTGAGATGTAACTAGGCATCCGAACTCGTTGAGTTGAGTCCGAGTTCACTTATGGATCTGAACGCCGAGCTCTTTGAGTTGAGTCCGAGTTAAACTTATGGGCGGGTTACATGATTGCTTGATTGAATATGTGGCACTTATGTGCAAGTTATCCATGTATCCAATTATATTCCGATGTGTTCAGCGGGTAAAGTTCTACTCAAATGGAGGAAAATTTGAGATGTAAAGAGACGTATTGGTAAGTGATATGAAATGGATATTTTGGACAGGTATGTATTTAACCCTCGGGTTGAGTATTGATACAACCACGATAAGGTAATAAGATGATGAAGAATGATTAAAATGTGATATGTGTTTTAGTGATGTATGCTAATGTTGGTGGTATAACTGTTTGTTATGTTACTTATTATTTGCATATGAACTTACTAAGCATTTATGCTTACTCCTCCTTCTTACTCATTGTAGTTTTGGACAAGCTAGCTCAGAGTCGGGATAGGTCGAAGGCTCGGTCACACTATCCGAAGATTTTTGGTAAATGGCTTGTAAATTTAAGTATGGCATGTATAGCAATATACCCATTTTGTGTAAATGATCTTATGGTATGGTTGTGAAATGGTTGAGGAAATGCTTGATAATGATAAATTATGAAAATGGTTACTTTAGATTATGTTTGATGTTAAGGAAAACTATTAAGATACTTAGTGCATAAAAACTCATAAAAAGGATGAAATTTACCATAAACAGAATACTGCAGCAACACTAACGCGAGTTTGAAAATTTACTAAAAATCATAGAAATTGAATTTGGTGGTGAAATACATATCAAATTGAAGCTTATTATGTCTAGTTTCACATGAAACAAATGAAACAAGTAAAGGAAGTATATGTTAGAAGATATTTTAATTTTAGTGAAACAGAGTCATAGCAGTTTCTGAATCCCCTGTTCCTACTTTAGAAATTCACCATAAATTGTAAAGATATAATTAGGTGGTTTATTTTATATCCTCAGAATCCTTATTGAGTCTAGTTTTAGTATAAAGAAACCTCATAGTCATATGAATTTTGTACAGATAGAAATGTGGTTCGTAGTAAACAGAGGTCAGACCAGTCGAGTTTTGAAATAGGGTAACTTTAACTAATAAACTGTACTAATTGGCCCAACCAAAATTCTAGAAAAAATTAGTAGATAGTTTTATGAGTCTAGATTCAGGAAAATTTACGGATCTTAATTTCGAGTTTCGTAACTCGAGATATGATTTTCTTGTGACTGTGATGCAAGTAGCTTAAAAGCTGTGAATGTAGAAACAAATAATTCAAAGTTCTAAAAATGTTAAACTAAGCTTAGTAACACCTCATACTCGACTCCGGCGACGGTCTCTGGTGTGGGGGCGTTACAAACTAGGCCCAATGGGCTTACGGGCCCATACGGGTAATAATAAAAAAATTTAATAAAAATATATAATATAAAAAATAGGTAATAAGTATGTTTTGTTAGACTATAGAATCGAAACTGCTTAAACTGGTAAACTGGTCATAAAACTTGAGTTAAATGGGCTTAAATGGCTAATGGACACTGTAGGGCCATTAGGGGTTTTAGGGCCCAATGACTAAAATTGTGAAATTTAGATAAATAAATTACTGCGATGAAAAATGAGCTAGTAAGGACCGTAACATTCATGAGAACCCTTAAAACTGATAAAATTACTGAAATACCTTTATAGGTGGAAAGTTTATAGTTTTACTCAAAGGAGCAAAATTACTGATGTACCCCTAGGGTTAAGGTTGACCTGAATGCATGTTTGACTGTTACTATTTACTGTATGTCAAGTTATTATTATCTGATGCAAGGGACTAGGTTATTAATGGAGGAAGTACTGAAAGTGGCTTGTCCACGTACTGGAGATTTTGTTTCAACTTACTGATATCTGAGCAGCAATGCTGCAACTATGGAGTGTAGGGCTGGGTGGGTTGAGCTATTCCCTACATGGAGTGTAGGGCTGGTATGGGTGGAGTGTAACGGTTGGTTATAGGCTGGGTTGGGCTTGCATACACGAATATGTCTGCTTTGTTCTGGAATTGGCCTATGGGCCATACTGTTATCTGAAAAGGGGCTAAGGCCCAGTTTACTGTATTCTAAAAAGGGTTTCGACCCTATACCCATTTTTATCTGAATAGGGCTTAGGCCCAATGGGCTTGAGCTGACTTGGGCTTTTGATGGGTTTTCCATACACACTGAGTTTTCCAAACTCATCCCCTTTCTCTTCCATCCTTGCAGGTGAGCCCTAGTTGGTGGAATTGGAGTTGGGCGGGATTCAGAGTGGCCACGAAGATTAAATTTCTGGTTTTTAAATAAGTTTCAATTAGCTTCCTTTTAAATTTTGCATTTACTTTTTATTATTTCTATTTTGCTTAAAGTTGTAATAAGGCTGCTCTATCATTTTGGGTTTTTAAATTACTTAAATCATTTTCAACTTGAGATTCACATAACTTAAATTGATTCCTTAAAATTGGTTAGCCCTAGGGCGCGTTTTATAAAAGTTACTTATTTTCAAAATATCACGATAACTGAGCAAAGTTTCCGCAACGTAAATATTTTCAAAGGAAATAAATATTTTAAATAGACTTAAACTTAATTTGTTGTTCGTGGACAAGTAATAAGTTTAAAGTGTGGCAATGAATGTGTGCATGTCTAGGATTGGATCATGGAAGAGCTAGGTACTTAAGTAGTCTAATTGACTCACCTCCTCTTTTCTTGAATCCTACCTGGTGCGTAGTATCCATTCACTTTAAGCCATAACAAAGAAGGTTTGATTTTTCGATACTTAACTGTTTTTAAAATAACATGTTTCTGCCACTACAAAGGTTTACAAGTTTAAACGGTAAAATTTTCTAAACATCAAAAAGGTTTTTCAATGAAAACATGGTTTTCAAAAAACACTTCAATGTGACACACCAGATTCGGCCGTAACGTTTGGGCCAGGTTTAGGGTGTTATAGTTTGTAAAGCTGAGGATCTCAGCAAAGAAAAGAGAAAAGCTGATTTTGAAGCAAGAGACTCGAGAAAGAGATCAACTAGTAAATCTTATCAGTCTGCATCGAAGAAATTTCAAGACTCGTTTAATCATTCTAATGCATCAGTGGGATATTCAAACAGAGATCGTGAAAGGCAACATTCTAGCTTTAAAGCTCCGGCTATCTCTATAGCTAGTGTTGGGAATGTGAAACCAAATCGATCTAAATGTAGAAAGTGTGGAAAAAAGCATTTTAGTGATTGTAAATTGAATGATCAGGCCAGTTTTAAATGTGGGTCATTAGATCATTTTATTCGTAACTGTCTTGAGTTGGCTGAGCAAGATACAGTACAAAACACGAGGCCAAGTAACACTACAGTTAGAGGTAGACCACCCAGAAACACAGGAAATGTGAGTGGTAGCCAGAGAGTGACTAAAGATTCTACTGTGAGGTCAGAGGCCAGAGCACCTACACGAGCCTACGCTATTCGCGCTCGCGAAGAAGCGTCATCTCCAGACATTATCACTGGTACTTTTACTCTCTATGATACTAATGTGATTGCATTAATAGATCCAGGATCAACTTATTCATATATATGTGTGAATTTAGTATTCAGTAAGACTTTACCTGTAGAGTCTACTGAATTTGTGATTAGAGTATCGAACCCCTTAGGCAAGTGTGTTTTGGTTGATAAAGTGTGCAAGAATTGTCCATCGATGATTTAGGATTTCTATTTTCCGGCTAATCTGATGTTGTTGTCATTTGATGAATTTGATATAATTCTGGGTATGGATTGGCTAACGCTACATGATGCTATAGTAAACTGTAAACAAAAGACGATTGATCTAAGATGTCAGAATAATAAGATTATCTGGATTGAGTCATATGATTTGAATGGTTTACCAGTAGTGATTTCATCGATGTTAGTGTAGAATTATGTGAGAAAGGGTTTTGAAGCTTATTTTGCTTATGTGCTTGATACATAAGTGACTGAAAAGAAGATCGAATCAGTGCCAGTTGTGTGTGAGTATTTGGATGTGTTTGCTGAAGAGTTACTGGGTTTACCACCGATCTGAGAGGTTGAGTTTGGCATTGAGTTAGTGCCGGGAACTACGCCGATATCAATGGCTCTAATAGAGTTAAAAGAATTGAAATCTCTGTTGCAAGAGTTGATCGGTAGAGGATTTGCAGGACCAAGTTTTTCACCTTGGGGTGCTCCTGTGTTGTTTGTGAAAAAGAAAAAAGGCACGATGAGAATGTGTATAGACTACAGACAGCTTAACAAAGTAATAATCAAGAGTAAATACCATTTACCGCGGATTGATGATTTGTTTGATCAACTAAAAGGGGCAACAGTGTTTCGAAAATCGATTTGAGATCGGGTTATTACCAGTTGCGAGTTAAAGACTCCGATGTACCAAAGATTACTTTTAGAACGAGGTACGGACACTACGAAGTTTTGGTTATGCCTTTCGGACTAATGAATGCACCTACTATTTTTATGGACTTGATGAACCGAATTTTTAGGCATTATTTAGACAGATTTGTAGTTGTGTTTATTGATGATATCTTCATTTTTCTCGTAATGAATTTAAACATGAAGAACATTTGAGAATCGTGCTACAAACTTTGAGAGATAAGTAGTTGTATGCAAAATTCAGCAAATGTGAGTTTTGGCTACGAGAGGTTAGTTTTCTGGGACATAATGTTTCAGCTGAAGGTATTCGGGTTGATCCGAGAAAAATTTTCGCAATAATAGATTAGAAGTCTCCGAGATATGTATCTGAGGTTCGCAGTTTTCTATGACTAGCGGGATATTATAGACGGTTTGTAAAAGGCTTTTCGATGATTGCAACTCTGATGACAAGATTGCTTTAAAAAGATGTTAAGTTTGAGTGGTCAGATAAATGCCATAAAAGTTTCGAGTAGTTAAAAGCTTTATTAACTGAAGAACCAATGTTAGTTTAGCCTAAGTCGGGTAAAGAATGCATAATTTTTAGTGATGCATTGTTAAATGGCCTAGGTTGTGTTCTGATGTAGGAAGTCAAAGTTTTAGCTTATTCCTCGAGACAATTAAAGTCGCATGAAAAGAATTATCCGACGCACAATCTTGAATTGGCCGCAATAGTGTTTGAGTTGAAAATTTGGTGTCATTACTTGTATGGTGAGAAATGCCATATTTATTCCGATCACAAAAGCTTTAAATATCTGATGACTCAGAGAGATTTGAATTTGCGACAGCAGAGATGGTTAGAATTGCTAAAAGATTATGACCTGGTAATTGACTATCATCCGAGAAAAGTGAATGTAGTTGCTGATGCTTTAAGTCGAAAGTCCTTATTTGCTTTACGTGCTTTGAATAGACAATTGGCTTTGTCTGACGATGGTTCATTGGTAGTAGAGTTGAAAGCAAGTCTGTTGTTTATACAACAGATTTGTAAGGCTTAAAAGTTTGATAAAGAACTGCAAGCAAAACGGGTTCAATGTGAGTCAATTTCTGATTCAGAGTTTCAAGTTTATTTTGATAATTGTTTGAGATTCAAAGATCGAATATGTGTTCCGATAAATTCAGAGTTGATTCAAATGATTTTGAACAAAGCACAAAGTAGTTGTTTATCAGTACATCCAGGAAGTATGAAAATGTATAACGATTTGAAACAGTTTTATTGGTGGCATGGTATGAAATGAGATATCCTAGAATTTGTTTCGAAATATTTGATTTGTCAACGAGTCAAAGCTGAGAATCAAGTGCCGTCAAGTTTATTACTACCTATCATGATTCCTGAATGGAAGTGGAATAGAGTAGCTATGGATTTTGTATTGGGTTTACCCCTATCTTCGAGAAAGAAAGATGCAATCTGGGTTGTTGTTGACTAATTGACGAAATTAGCTCATTTCATTCCTGTACGTACGGATTTCTCGCTTGAGAAGTTAGCTGAGTTATATATCTCCGAGGTTGTGAGATTGCAAGGGGTACCTATTTTATATTGTTTCGGATAGAGATCCAAGGTTCACATCGCGAGTTTGGAAGAAACTACAAGACGCACTGGGTACAAAGCTACATTTTAGTACTACGTTTCACCCGCAGATGGATTGTAACAGCCCGATTTTAGCTAAACCGGAACAATGGTTTTGGAACCATAAATCCAAGGTCGTAAAATTATTTTAATATTATTTTTGGCATTTACAGCATGTGATTGTATATGTGTGAAAATTTCGTGAGTTAATTTTATCATTTAATAGCTCAATTTGAGAAAAATGACTAAATCGCGTAAAATGCAAAAGTTGCATTCTAATTGTTTAAGTGCTTATTTGCTATGAATAATTCAATGTGAAGTCCTTATGTTGTAATTAGACCATGGATAGTGGAAATTGACATGAATAGCCATCTATTATGTGTTTTTAAATGATATTAAATAAGGTTATTTTGGTAATTAGCTAAATAAATCATAATTTAATAAAACCAAAGCTAAAATTATGTTCATCTTTTCCATTCTCAACTGAAAATAAAGAAGAAAAGAGAGCTTTAAAGCATTGTAGGGTTCGGCATCTTTAATCCTTGACTAAGGTATGATTTTCGATCCCTTTCTGATAATTTCTACGTTTTTGTGATCGTTGCTTCGAATACTAGCTAGCCCATGCTTGAACTTTTAAATTGGTTTTGGATTTTGTGATTTACCATTTTTGGTAGCTTGAGATTTTGAATGTTTGATGGTGAAAAATGAATATTTATTGATAGTTATACAAGTTTTGGTAAGCGATTTTGAGTAAAAATGCCTATAAGGGATTAAATTGAGAAATATGAAAATTGAGAGGTCAAAATGTAAAATAAATGAAATATATGGGCTTATAAGAACTAGGGAATATTCGGCCAAGCATGTGTAAAATGAAATTATGTATATTTTATGTTTTGTGAAATAAGGACTAAAATGTTAAAGTGTTAAAATATAAGGGCCAAAGTATAAAAAGGCCTAATTATGTATTTATGGATTGAATTGATTAAATGTGTGATTAAATTACTAAATCTGAATTTATTTAGATCAAGAACGAAAGAAAATGGAATTAGACCGGGGGAAATCAAAAGTGGTTGAATTGTCATTCTAGTTCATTCGTGTCCGTACAAGGTAAGTTAATATACAGTGCCTTTAATTTAAATTGTATTTGTATATTTATCATTGAAATGTTATAAATGTTGAATGAACAATTATGAGCAAGAATTGACAGAACTACGATATTCAAAAGTCCCATAGAACCTTAGGAATAGTATAGGATATGAATGTCATGACATTAGGTTATCGAGTTGTGATTATATGTAAGACCATGTTTAGGACACTGCCATTGCATTGACATTGCGTGTAAGACCATGTCTGGGACATTGGCATCGTATATTGATTCGTGTAAGACCCTATCTGGGACAGTGGCATCTATATGTGATAACATGTAAGACCATATCTGGGATATGGCATTGTAAAAGCTTTTATGATTTCTGAGTATCCTTAACGATTCCGAACGGTTCAATGGTCAGAGACAAGTTGAGAAAGAGTGAGTTAATGAGTTAAATGACTCACGTACGTATGAAATTCATACGAGAATTTGAAAAAGAAGTGATTGATGAAATTACAAGTGTATTTGAATATACATTCATTAAGAAAGGTTTGTGTATCTATATGTGTTTATTTGTATATGGCTTCTTAAGCTTTTGAAGCTTATTTTGTTGTTCTTTCCATGTTTTATAGATCATCGAAGATAGCTCAGACACAGGGATCATCGGGAACCATCATCACACTATCGACTACTTTGTGGTACTTTTGAAGGTTTGTTTATATGGTATATGGCATGTATAGGCTAGTGTCATTTTATATGTTTTGAACTATGATATTAGCCATGAGATTTGGCTTATTTTTGGTTGAAAATGTTCTTATGTATTTGGTCATATAATTTGGCCTAAGTGTTATGTTTGTAAGGTGATATATGTGATGTATATAATGCCTTGTATGTTGGCTTCTTTGATGTGGTTATGTGTTGGTTATTTTTGTTAGTTTTTAATTGTTGTGCTAATGCTTGGAAGTTGACATGTTGTGGTTTGATTTGAGATGATGATATGGTCTATTAAGTGACTTTAAATAGAGGATAAGTTGTTCAGTTAATGCATTTGGTAATTAGGTAAATTGTGATAGTTTTGGCATAATGATTTGGTATATATTGAATATGGAATTGAGTGGTTGCTATGGTTGTGAATAGATGGTTTAATATGAGTATGAATTGGGATGTTTTTGGTTGCTTAAAGATATACTGAAATGGTGTTATTTTGGTTGCTAGGTGTGCTTGTGGAAAGGGTGGCAAATTGGCTTTTCAGCCGTGTGTGACACAGATCATGTTACACTGCCATGTGTCCACTAGAGAATAATTAAAAATTCAAGTCAGTCTCGAGCACGGCTAAGACACTCAGGTGTGTCTGGTGGCCATGTGAGGCACACAGCCTTGGTACATGGACGTGTGTGGCAATTTTGAAGGGTACATGGGTTAGACACGCGAGCGTGTAGTTAACCATGTGATCTAAGTCATTATGTATGCCCTATTTTTACACGGCCTAAGATACGGACGTGTCTAGTAATTGTGTGAGGTACACAGCCTATTCACACGAGCGTATGACCCATGAATGTATGAAAATTTTATAAGTTTTCAGAAATTTTATATGTGATCGGTTTAGTCTTGAACCTTTAGTAAGCATGTTTATAGGTCCTGTAGACCTATTTAAGGGACATTGTGTATGTGAATGCATGTTATTCGATAATGAATGTTTATTGAGTTCTGAAATGTTAGTTAAATGTCATGTTTAATTGGTAATACCTCTAAACCCTAATCTGGTGACGAACACGGGTTAGCAGTGTTAATTTTATTGGTATCAGAGTAGGGTTTAGTCGATTCTAGGACTAACATAGGGAGTGAGAGTCTAGCTATACATTCCATATCTATAAACTGAGATAGTGTGATGATTCTTAATAGTTAAAATGTGTTTTCGTATAGTAAATGGATCCCAGTCGAGCCGTAGCTGATGATGTGGAAAGTAATGGGCTCGCTCCTGCGCAAGAGGTAGCGCTGGCTGATTTTAGGTTGATTACAAGTAGCTACGAGGGAGAGGCTAAGCAAGCCTTCTTCCAGATGATGAATAAGTGGTTCACTCAGTATATTAGAACTAATCTGGCTGCTCCACAACCTTCACCCCTATCTAATCCTCCACAAGTCCCTGTTATGCCACAAGCTGTGAATCCGATACAATTGAGTAAGCCTCCAATTGATAAAATTAGAAAATATGAGGCTGAAGAGTTTCATGCTACTGCTAATGATGATGCTGAAAGAATTGAGTTTTTGCTCGAGAATACGATACGAGTGTTTGATGAAATGTCATGTACTCCTGATGAATGTCTTAAATGTGTTGTTTCACTTCTGAGAGATACGGCGTATCATTGGTGGAAAACGTTCATATCTATGGTTCCAAAACAATGAGTCACTAGGGAGTTCTTTCAGATCGAATTTAGAAAGAAATACATCAATCAGAGATTCATAGATCAAAAATGTAAAGACTTTCTTGAGTTGAAACAGGGTTGTATGTCTATTACGGAATACGAACTAGAATTTGTGAGATTAAGTCAATATGCACTAGAATGTGTTTTGACTAAAGCAATTATGTGCAAGAGATTTGAAGATGGTTTGAATGAAGATATCCGCTTGTTAGTCGGGATTCTGGAAATAAAAGAGTTTGTTGTGCTTGTCGAAAGAGCGTGTAAAGCTGAAGAACTCGGGAAAGAGAAAGGAAAAGCTGACTTGAAAGCTAGAGAGGTACGAAAAAGATCATCAAGTAAGTCATTTCAGTCGGCATCAAAGAAGTTCTGAGATGATTGTAGCCATTCAAAGGCTACTGGGGGTTATTCTAGAAGAGACCGAGAGAGGCCACCTGTGAATTCAAAAGCTACTTCAATGGCTAGTGTTGGAAATGTCAGACCAAATCAACCTGAGTGCAGATATTGTGGTAAATGACATCCCAGAAATTGTAGATTGAATGATCGAGCTTGTTTCAAATGTGGATCATTAGATCATTTTTTTCGTGAATGTCTTGAGTTGGCCGAGCAAGATATAGTGCAGAATACGAACCCGAATAACACTACAGCTAGGGGTAGGCCACCATGAAACACGACTAATGTGAGCGGTAGCCAGAGAATGATTAAAGACACTGTTGTGAGATCTGAAGCTCGAGCTCCTACCAGAGCTTATGCTATTCGCACTCGCGAAGAAGCTTCTTCTCCAGATGTTATTACTGGTACTTTCACTCTCTATGATACTAGTGTTGTTGCATTAATTGATCCTAGATCTACTCATTCATATATATGTATGAACTTAGTATCCAGTAAGACTTTGCCTATAGAGTCTACTGAATTTGTGATTAGAGTATCGAACCCTTTAGGCAAGTGTGTTCTAGTTGATAAAATATGCAAGAACTATCCGTTGATGATTCGAGATTCCTGTTTTCCAGTTAATCTGATGTTGTTACCATTCAAAAAATTTGATATAATTATGGGTATGGATTGGTTAGAATTGCATGATGCGATAGTGAACTGCAAACGAAAGACGATTGATTTGAGATGTCAGAATAATGAGATAATTTGTATTGAGTCTAATGATTTGAATGGTTTACAGGCAGTGATTTCTTCGATGTTAGCTCGGAAATATGTGAGAAAGGGGTGTGAAGCTTACTTTGCTTATATGCTCGACAATAAAGTGGCCAAAAAGAAGATTGAATTAGTACTAGTTGTATATGAATATCCGAATGTGTTTCCTGAAGAGTTACCAGGTTTACCACCGATCAGGGAAGTTGAATTTGGCATTGAGTTAGTGCTGGAAAAAACTCTGATATTGATAGCTCCATATAGAATGGCACCGTCCAAATTAAAAGGGTTAAAAGCTCAGTTGCAAGAATTGACAAATAAAGGTTTCGCACGACCGAGTTATTCTCCCTAGGGTGCACCGGTTTTTTTTGTGATAAAGAAAGACGAAACTATGAGAATGTACATCGACTATCGACAGCTCAATAAAGTGACTATCAAGAACAAATACCCTTTTTCCACGAATAGATAATTTTTTTGATCAATTGAAAGGGGCTACAATATTTTCAAAGATAGATTTGAGATCGTGTAATGTGATATGTGATGTATATAATGCCTTATGTTTTGGCAAGTTTATTATGAGTTGCTCAACTAGCTAGAGGTTAATTGGTGTATTATTGCTTGGAAGATGGCATGTTGTAGATTGATTTTGAGATGATGAAATGGTATGTTTTGTGGCATGAATTAGTTGATAATATGATGAGAATATGCATAAGTAAGTTAGGTGAAAAATGTTGGTTATGACATATTGATATGGTATGTTTTTGGTTATGATTTTAAGGGTTGAATGAATGGTTTATAAAAGCATGAAATGTGTATGAAATAGCATGCTTTGGTTTCCCTTGAATGTATTGAAATGGTATGAACTGATGTGGTATAGGTATGCTTGAAGGGGATGAGAAATGTGGCTTAAACCAAGCCTAATTTCGCCCCACATGATTGAGCACATAGGCGTTTATCTCGACCGTGTGCCTGCTGTAACTTAGTTAAACAAGTCAGTGAGTTACACGACTTAGACACACGAGCATGTCATCTGGCCATGTGTGACGCACGGGCTGGCACATTGGCGTGTGGCTGGTCGTGTAACCCAAGTCAGTATACTCTCTAGATTTCACACGGGTGTGGCACACGGGCGTGTCTCCGGCCGTGTGATGCAAGTCAATATGTATGCCTTGTTTCCACACGGCTTGTGACACGGGTGTGTCTAGTGACCATGTGAGGCACACGGCCTATTCACACGGGCGTGTGATCCTTGTATGAATGAAATTTTTATGAGTTTCCCAAAGTTTTCAAATGTTATTGGTTTAGTCCCAAATCTCTTTTAATCATGTTTTAAGGTCTCATAGAGCCTTATAAGGGACAATATGATTATGTTTGATTAATATTTATGTGATAATAAATTCATGTATGAGTAATGTATGCTGTATGTTGTAATTGATCGGTAATGCCTCGTAGCCTTATTCTGGCGACAGATACGAGTTAGGGGTGTTACATACATAATTCAGTTACACGAACTTACCTTAATAATCGTTCGTACAAGAAATTCTACTAATCCGAAACTTTTTCTTTTCCTCAATCTAGCTTAGAATTTAAGTTTTTCGGATCTATATAAATGAATTTAATCATCAATTTAATCTATTTCATATTCAATTGACTTCAATTTACAACTTAGGCAAAATTACCATTTAGCCCTTAAACTTTTCATAATTTCAATTTCATCCCTAGGCTTAGAAAATGAAATTCAGGCAATTTAATCCTTATTCCAAGCCTAATTGAATTTTCATATAACATTTACAACAGTTATCTTTCACAAAATTTAGAATTTTTCTGTTATTTTACCACTTTTCAATTTAGTCCCTAAGTCATGATTTTATAAAAATTCTTTGTAAAAGTTGTTTATCTATCAAAACTACCATAAATTTCAAATTTTCAACATATTCATCCATGGAAAAATTTTGTTACTTTGATAACTTTTTAAATTAATCCCCAAAATAGATAGATTAAACTATCCCGATCTCAAAAATATAAAAATTACTAAAAACGGAACAAGAATACTTACCTAATTAAGCTGGATTAGTTTATTCTCTCTCTCCTAGGGTTTCGATGAAATTTGGGGATGAAGATGATAATAAAATAAGATATTTCTATTTAATTATTTATCATCTTTCGTTATTTTGATTTCCAATTTAGTCATTAGCCTTTTCTAATTTGTCCATGGATGAATCACCAAAAATATCTACTAACTTTTCTTTAATGGTCTAATTACCATATAAGGACCTCAAGTTTTGAATTCCATAACTATTTAATCCTTCTAGCTACTAGAGCTCAACTTTTGCATTCTATGCAATTTGGTCCTTTTGTTAATGAAACACATAATCGGTGAAATTTTCTTATTAGAATTTTTATATGACATTTATATAATAATGCAGACCATGCAATAATATTAAAATAAATTTTCTTTCTGGCTCGAATTTGTGATCCGGAAACCATTGTACCGATTTCACTGAAAATGGGCTATTACAGTGTTACATTCGATGCTTAATTCTTGAATCATGTGAATTATCAATGAATGAGTTGGATAAATTTGATAGGAGGTTGTAGCTCCAATTCTTTTATGAATGGATTAGGTTGCATTAGTAAAGGATGACTGCTATCATTCCTGAAATCTTGATTGAATCTGCTTTTTACAGTTGCTTATATATGTATATATAATTACAAATTAGAGACACTCTGAAATAGGAATAGTATGGAATGTTAAAGAAGGAACACTCCAATACAAGCGTTAGAAAAATCAATCTAGCCAAAGGCTGTCGCTGCATGCATGTGTGTCGGTACAATTACATACTCCGTGGGGTTTGCTGCACTCTATCGTTACTTCTCAAGAACAAGGGTACAGTAATGCAATGATATCCTTTATTCTAGAATAAATAAATAAATGTATATAAATATGTAATATATAAATACTTAGAATTTTACAATAAATGCAGTAATGGTAGATAGAACTTAGGGTTTGAAACATGATGTAACAGCCCATTTTTAGTGAAATTAGAATAGCGATTTCGGGACCACAAATCCAAGCCGAAAAGAAAATTTATTTTAATATTATTGTATGGTCTGCTTTATGATAGGAATGTTATATGAAAATTCTGATAACAAGAATTTCTTCGATTATGTGTTAAATTAGGGAAAAGACCAAATTGCATAAAATGAAAAAGTTGAATTCTAGTAGCTAGAAGGATTAAATAGCTATGAAATTAAAAAATTTAGGTCCTTATATGGTAATTAAAAGTTAGCAGATATTTTTGGTGATTTGATAAACCATAATTTATACATATTTTTACCTCATGCTTAACGCATTTTATGGATGATTTTTCCTTAGAATTGGTGAATTCGATACTCCTAATGCCTTAATTTCATGTTTTATACTTAGGTGAGCATAGGAGAGCGAAAGGAACGAGAAACGAGCCAAAAATTGAGAAAATGGGCCAAAGTACGAAATCAACACGGCCTAGACTTTCTCACACGGGCAGACCACACGGTCGTGTCAATTTGGCAGAATCAAAGCACGACTCACACGGGTAACCACAGGCCCGTGCCTATTTAACAGGCTTGACCACAGCCTGAAGTAATCGTACACGGGCGTGTCACACGAGCATGTCCCTACTGAGCTCAAGTTGAGTCCAATTTGGAAAAGGCTAATTTTGAGGGCTTTCAGGCATTCTAAAGCCTATAATAAATACGCCCTAAAGGAAGAGGAAAAGGGGCACAGAGAGAAGGAGGTAGGGAACTGCTCAAGGGAAGCCGATTGATCCATCTCAGAAGCCGAAGTCACCATCAAGACTGAAGATCTCCCCTCAATTTCCTTCAGGAGTTTTGGGTTTTCTTTATGTTTTGTATTCATTATTCTTCTGAGATGTTTTCCTCTTTAGTTATGAACTAAATCCCCAAAATACCTAAGGGGAATGAAACCTAAGACGAATTATTATTTTCTGAATTATATGATAAATATTTAACTTTTTCTTAATTATGTGTTCTTAATTCTTGTTTTGATATCCCAGGAAACTGATTCAAGATAAGCTCTTATTCAGAGGAGGAATAAACCCTGTCTAAGAGTATATTTTTCATAATTAAGCGAAGTTGATTGTGCGCCTAGACATAGGGTGACAAGATTTTGCCGGATTAGGGTGAAACCTAATAAGGGGATCTATAGATTGAGTTAATGCAACCCTAGGGTGTTAATTAGAGAAAAGTTTCAATTATTCAATCTAGGGATTATACGTTATTAGTCCTGAATAGGGATAATAACATAACTTAAGGATCTCTACGGCACAAGTTAAATGAATAAATCATCCGATTCGGAGCCAAAATAACAAGTAAAGTCTAGGTGGATTTTTCCTTAGGTATTGTCTTAATTCAATCGTTTTCCAAAAGTAATCCCCTAATTCTACTTTCTGCGAATTCTTAGTGTAAATAATTAGTTAGTTAAAACAAAACCCCCTTATTTTAGGCTAGATAATAAAAAGACAGTCATTACTAGTACTTTTAGTTCCTTTGGGTTTGACAATCCGGTCTTGCTAAAACTATACTACTATTTGATAGGTACACTTGCCTACATCGTGATAATAGTTAGTTTCAAGAACGATTCTTTATAAATATTTAAAAACTGTCACACGAAAATCGCAATCAAGTTTTTGGTCCGTTTCCGGGGAACTAAGATATTAGGAACACTCAATTTTTATTACTTTAGCCATTTATTTTTCTTGCAAGTTAATTTTATTATTATTTATTAATTTACTTTTTCTTTCTCTTAGTAGGTTTTTATAGTTTATGATTAGAAGAAACCCGTCAGGACCACTACTTTTTGACGAAGAAATCTATCTCACAGTTCGCAGAAACCAAAGAGAAATAAGGTGAAGCTTAAGATACACAGAGAAAAAGCAAGAGGACGATACTCAAATCCCAACCGAAGAGATGGCTGAAAACCAAGACAATCAGCTACTTCCTGTGATACACGTTGAAATAGCAAATCAGAATCCTGCTCCTCGTACTATGTATGATTATGCTCAACCTACTTTGACAGGAACTGAGTCAAGTATAGTTAGGCCTGCTATTGCTGCAAATAATTTTGAACTAAAACCTAACACTATTCAAATGATACAGCAATTTGTTCAGTTTGATGGTTTGCACACTCACTTGGCAAATTTCCTGGAATTCTGCTATACATTTAAAATTAACGGCGTTTTTGACGATGCCATTCATATTCAATTATTCCCATTTTCATTAAGGAATAAAGCTAAACAGTGGTTGAACTCGTTACCGCGAGGGCCAATTTTTACTTGGGAACAAATGACCAAAAAATTTCTATTAAAATATTTTTCATCGGCTAAAACGGCCAAATTACGTAATGATATATCTTCGTTTGTGCAGATGGACTTAAAAACTCTTTACGATGCATGGGAGAGGTACAAGGACTTACTTAGAAGGTGCCCTCACCATAGGTTACCACTTTGGCTACAGGTTCAAACATTCCATAATGGTCTGAATCCTTCGACTCGACAAATGGTTGACGTAGCTGCTGGCGGAACCATCAATAATAAAACACCTAAAAATGCTTATGATTTTATTGAAGAGATTTCACTGAATAACTATCAGCGGCAAGTCACGAGGAGTAAGCAAACTAAAATAGCAGGCGTTTATAACATCGATTTGGTTACTATGCTATCAAACCAGGTAGAACTTCTAAATAAAAAGATTGATGGTTTATTTGGTTCTACTCAGTACATCCAGTAATGAGTTGCGAGACGAATGGAGGAGGAGCATGCACAGAGTATCAACCCTTCAACCCTAGCATCAAGGAGGAACAAGTTCAATATATGGGTAACAATAACTCTAGATCCCAAAATAACCTATATAGTAACACTTATAATGCAGGTTGGAGGAACCATCCCAATTTCTTGTGGGGCGGTCAAGCAAATCAAAGACCACAACTTCCTTCGGGTTTTCAACAACCACCCTATCAACAGGAAAAGAAACTAAATCTTGAAGGGATGCTGTCTAAATTTATCTCAGTGTCAGAAACCGATTTTAAGAACATCGAGACAGCACTTAAAAATCAATAAGTGTCGATCCAAGGGCTCGAAACTTAGATCGGCCAGCTTTCTAAACTAATCTCCGAATGACCACAAGGTAGCTTGCCAAGTAATACTAAACCCAACCCAAGGGAACAGCTCAACATGATTAATGTTCAAGATGAAGAAGGATTCGTTGAGCCTGAGCCAAAATCAAGGCAAGAAATTGTGGTAAGCAGAGGTCAAGGTGAGGTAGGTCATAATAAAAACAAATAAGTGAATGTCGAATATAAACCTCGTGTGCCATACCTCAACACGACAAGGAAATACCGCTCAGATGAAAAATTTGGTAAATTCCTTAAACTCTTAAAAAAATTACATATTAACTTACTGTTTATTGAATATTTATCGCAGATGCCAAACGCAATAAAATTTTTAAAGAAGCTTTTAGCAAATAAACGAAAGTTGGACGGGGCATCGCATGTGGAGCTAAACACAGTTTGCTCAGCTATTAAATAGAATAAACTACCCAACACACTAAAAGATCAAGGGAGTTTTACGATTCCTTGCTTAATTGGAAGTTTAGATGTTAATAATGCATTAGCTGATTTAGGGGCTAGTATTAACGTCATGCCCTACAAAATGTTCAAACAATTAGGTCTTGGAAAAGCCAAACAGACTAGGATGAACATTCAATTAGCAAATAAAACTATAAGATTCCCTAGGGGTATTATTGAAGATGTGCTACTTAAAGTCGATAAATTTATATTTCCCGTTGACTTCATTGTTCTAGACATAGATGAGGATAGCAACACTCCTTTGATTTTGGGATGACCCTTTTTAGCAATTGCTAAAACAATTGTTGATGTTGGCACAGGGGAGCTCACACTCCGTGTGGGAGATGAAACAATCACCCTTCAAGCTCGCAATTCTGGCGCCACATCGGAAGTTGAAGGTGATCGTCTAAACCATTCTACTGAAACTGACAATATGGTACAACCTACTTTGTAGGAAATGAGTCTGAAGGAAGCACATGAGTCATTCTCAAGTAGTAGCAGAGGACCTATTCATAAAGATCGAAGGCTACAAATCGAGGAGCTAGATGAATGGCAAACGCATAAACTGAGAACACATGATAAACAAAAACTATGCCAGAATGAGCTCAACACCTTCCCACGTCAACTTAAGGTTGGAGATAAAGTCTTATTAGATGCTGCAGATCCTCACATTGTCACTACCACACCGAACGAAGAAATCCCTCTTACGGTACTTAGCATTTTCCCATTCGGTACATTCGAGGTAAGTCATCCCAAGTTCGACACTTTTAAGGTAAACAACACCTATCTAAAACCTTATTTTGATGAGAATGATAGCAAGAATGAAGAGTATAAACTCCTTGAACCACCATGACCATTCAATGGAGAGGTAAGTCGAGCTTAGACTATAAATAAGAACTTCTTGGGAGGCAACCCAAGCACTAACAATATTAATTTCTTTAAATTTTAGTATTTAACACCTAACTTACAAACAAAGATCTTGAATACAGGTTTTTCCACACAGACACGGCCAAGCACATGGGATTGCTTAGGGTCGTGTGAAAATAGGGGAAAGATTTCCCCAACACGGGCTACGATAAATCAACACAACTGTGCAACATGGCCATGGGCAAACCTACAAAAATAACACGGGCGTGCGACACTCCCGTGTCTAGAACCCTGGTCGAACCTGTTAAACGAACACGGGCGTGGGCCTACATACACGGGCATGGGAAAAGCCAACAAAGATAGGCACGATCGTGCAACACGACCGTGTGCGCCCACAAGCCCAAGGAACACGGGCGTGGACTAAAAGTCAGACGCACCCAAATTCAAAATTCTCGAGTCACACGGGCAAAAATTGGGGAACACAGGCGTGTTCCCTGGCCGTGTGCCCTAAAATCTATAAATAGGATGCACTATTCATTATCTTCTTCACCCAAAAAAACCCTAACCCTAGCCACTGCAAGTCCATACGCTCTCCCCACCACGCCCGTGTGCCACTTCCAATTGTATTTTTGACACCCAACCTCTCTCCTTTAGCGTTTGTTTACTCCTTTCTCTTTTATTTCACTAATTTATAATGCTATTTATCATAGTAATCTATATTTTTCATATTATTTTCATCTTTCTATCACTCAAATGTCATTTATAGAACAAGTTATCATCTTTTTCTTGTTCAAATTCTTATTCATTACATGATTTCTCTACTCCACTTGATCAGTTAGAAATGCATATTCATGGTTAGGATAGTTGAAATATTCATGCCTCTTGTGTTGACATTTATGTTCATTCGTATAGTACGATAGATTCCATTCTTTTCCATTTTTACTTATATCACCATGCTAATGCCACAAAAGTAGGTCATTGAACTTATTGTTTTTGCTAAACTTAGTAATTATGGCTGAACATATTTATGCATTTTCCTCTTCGAATTTAGTAACATTTTCCCTTGTCTACTCATCAAGACGAATTAATGTTTCCAATTGCAGGCATACAATGTCGTCTTTACATGGTAAAAAGGCTGTTGTCCCTACTTCAAAGAAAAGGAATGGAGTGTCATCTTTTTCGAGTCCTATCGCGAAAGTTTGTCACCCTTTCCTGAGGTTCCCCATCTGCCCCAAGAAGAACTTTTCCAAATACTCTGGGCCCGACCATTAATTGCGGGCTGCTGCATCCACTGGGCTGCAGTAGAACAAGTTCAGTTGGCTACTGCGGTTTGGGCCCTCCTAACCACCGACCCTTTTCTCGAGCTCACGATGGAATTATGCTCCACATTTCATCTTTAGACCATGATGACGAACTATGATGATCCTGACACGGTGCAATTTCACCTAGGTAGATTATTCCGCCAGCTCAGCTTCCCAAAATTCGGTACTGCACTGGGTTTATATACGGAGGAATTCAAGGAAGAGAATAACTTACATGCTCTCAACTGCCACATCCATTGTTCTCCTTCACATTGCTGGGACGCACTAGTACCAGGCGTGGCCACATATAATCCTAGCCGCTCCAAGGCATCGGCTCTCCCTCTATCTCTGATGTATCTACAAGCCATTTTGGCTCACACGATAACAGGAAGGCGAGAGAGTACTGGAGTCGTCAATACTCACGACGCCTACTTTCTATGATGTAAGTCACACGGGCATGTCATCGACCTTGCCTATTTCATTGCCCTCGCCATTCAACACCAGACGAAACGACATAGGAGGGGGGTCATCTCCATTGGCCCCTATGTGACGCGATTGGCTTGACACTTCGGGCTCTTCAGCACCGTGGCCCAAGAATATCTTGACCCTTATTGGCCAGATGTCTCCACAAGGCATCTCGAGCATGTTGAGCATGAGGACGATCGAAAAGCGCAGAGGAACCTACCCTCCTCAATATCGTCTCGTCCAATCTACCGAGGAGGAGGCCCCCAAGGACATTACTGATGATGTCCCCCTATAGCACGAGGACCTACCGTCTCAGCCACCACCACCCTCTCGTCCAGTTCATGCGATGGCTTCATATGCTGACATATATGAACGCCTCATTGGATTCGAGCAGCAGTGTTTTCAACGATTTGACAACATTGATGCTACTCTACAGCAGATTTGTCAACACCTCCACATCTCATCGCCACCCCCACCTTATGAACCATTAAGCGATGAAGATGTTTAAAAACATTTATTTATTATTTTATGTTTTTACTTTTATTTTATTTGAAAACTACTTTTTTATTTTTCTTTCACCTTATTTTTATTAGGACTTATAATTATTATTTTACAAATTTTAATTTTGGCCAATTCCTATTGAGTACTTACCCTTCCTTATATATTTCCTAAAAGAGTTCCTGATTCTATCACAGTTATAAAAAGCTCCACAACTCACTATTACTCAGGAACTCAAAACTCCACTGGCTGCCATGTCCTGCTCGACCACGATCATAACCAACTTCAGATATAATATTCTTTTGGCACAGGACTTCAGATATAATATTCTTTTGGCGCAGGACTTATGGACTAATGAACCTCTACCACCGCCGGAGTATCCTCCTCTACCCTCACGTCGATTATTCTCCAAAACTCCAGTTCAAGGAAATTCACTCATCACTCAGGAAGTTTCACTCCTCTCCCTATCTTATTTCTATATTCTTATATCTATCTTTGTACATTGAGGACAATATACATCTTAAGTGTGGGACTATTCATTTCATTATCAGAAAAATCCCTGAATGACTGCCTTATTCTCTTGGAAAGCTCTCATATCATATTTAGGATAAATTTTGATTGATTTATGATTTTTATTGATATATCTTGAACTAAAAAATAGGCATTTATGCATTGATTGTTTAAACTTTAAGACATTAGAGAATCAAGCATGATAAGTTGATTTTTAAGAATTTAAAATTTTAGGTTGTTTCCCCAAAGTTTAGGTATTACTTTGAGTTGGAATTCACAAGTTTTAAACATCACAAAGCCATAATTTTTGTGAGATTTTTGAGCCTTGTGAGCATCTATTAATTCTTTCATGTTCACTTTTATTATTGCTTTGAGTGCGTTAGTATTGAACTGTTATTCTAGAACTTGCTTGATTATGCATGTTAAGACCACACTATTTGATTTGATATGTCAAAATGATTAAGGCACTTAGGATTAACCCACTCATGCCATGAAAAGCCAACCTCCAAAATTAACCCCTAGTGAACCCTTTTGAGCCTAACAACCCATTTTTTTTGTATTACCTGTAATATTAACCCTTAACCCATTATTTTTGAAATCCCCTAAATTAAATTTGATCCCTATTTTTGTCAAGATTTGAATTGAAATAGTTACTCAGCTATGTCTTGTTCTTAATAGTTAGTCTATGTTATTTAACTTGTTCTTAAAAAAAACTGTGTATACACATTAGTAGTAATCTTTTGTTTTTGAGCTTAAGTATTTAAATTCCATATTCTAAGAAGAAGCTCTGTTGTATGCAACTAATGATTAAATATTTTTCTAGTTAAGTGATTTTTCAATTCAATCTCAATTCTAACCATTTATTTCAGCTTGTGACCATACCCCCTAACCAAAACCATGTTACAACCCTCTAAAGACCTTTTGATTGATGGATCATATTAATTTATAGCGGGGGAGATGTGATTTTCATGCAAGCCTATGGTAATAACTTTTCATATTGACTAATGAGTGCTACTTACATTGTCCTTAAACACTTTGAGTGATTTGAGTGAATCTTTAGTGAGGATGTTAAACTCCGTGAGATTTCGAATCGAGGTAACCACTTACATAAGCGGAGATGCCTAATGTTTTGCATGATTAAATACTCAACTTGGAATGTTTGAAACTTGGATGTTTTTTCAGTTGAATTTTATATGTATGATTACTTATGGAATATTTTGAGATATTATCGATAGAAATTATAGGTTGAGAAGAATTTATTTTGAATATGAGTTGAGAATTTTGATTGAGGACAAGCAAATGCTTAAGAGTGGGGGTATTTGATAAACCGTAATTTATACATATTTTTACCCCATGCTTAATGCATTTTATGGATGATTTTTCCTTAGAATTGGTGAATTCGATGCTCCTAATGCCTTAATTTCATGTTTTATACTTAGGTGAGCATAAGAGAGCGAAAGAAACGAGAAACGACCAAAAACTGAGAAAATGGGCCAAAGTACAAAATCAACACGGCCTGGACTTCCTCACATGGGCAGACCACACGGCCGTGTCAATTTGGCAGAATTGAAGCACGACTCACACGGGTAGACCACACGCCCGTGCCTATTTAATAGGCTTGACCATTCCCTGAAGTAATCGCACACGAGCGTGTCCCTACCGAGCCCAAGTTGAGTTCAATTCAGAAAAGGATAATTTTGAGGGCCTTCAGGCATTCTAAAGCCTATAAATACGCCCTAAAGGAAGAGGAAAAGGGGCATAGAGAGAAGGAGGCAGGGAAATGCTCAAGGGAAGCCGATTGATCCATCTCAGAAGCCGGAGTTACCATCAAGACTGAAGATCTCCCCTCAATTTCCCTTCAGGAGTTTTGGGTTTTCTTTATGTTTTGTATTCATTATTCTTCTGAGAGGTTTTCCTTTCGATTATGAACTAAATCCCTAAATACCTAAGGGAATGAAACCTAAGACAAATCTGTTATTATTTTACGAATTGTATGATAAATATTTAACTTGTTCTTAATTATGTGTTCTTAATTATTATTTTGATATCCCGGATCTTGATTCAAGATAAGCTCTTATTCAGAGGAGGAATAGACCCTGTCTAAGAGTACATTTGTCATAATGAAGCGGAGTTGATTGCGCGCCTAGATATACGGTGACAAGATTTTACCGGATTAGGGTGAAACCTAATAATGGGATCCATAGATTGAGTTAATGTAACCCTAGGGTGTTAATTAGAGAAAAGTCTCAATTATTCAATCTAGGGATTAGACATTATTAGTCTTGAATAGGGATAATAACATAACTTAGGGATCTCTACAGGACAAGTTAAATGAATAAATCGTCCGATTCGGAGCCAAAATAACAAGTAAAGTCTAGGTGGATTTTTCCTTAGGTATTGTCTTAATTCAATCGCTTTCCAAAAGTAATCCCCAATTCTACTTTCTGCGAATTCTTAGTTTATATAATTAGTTAGTTAAAACAAAACCCCATTATTCTTAGGCTAGATAATAAAAAGACAGTCATTACTAGTACTTTTAGTTTCTTTGGGTTCGACAATCCGATCTTGCTAAAACTATACTACTGTTCGATAGGTACACGTGCCTACATCGTGATAATAGTTAGTTTCAAGAACGATTCTTTATAAATATTTAAAACCTGTCACACGAAAATTGCGATCATGATTCATCCATGGAAATTTTGAAAAGGCTAAGAACTAAAATGGGAATGAGAAAAATTAAAAGATGATAACTAATTAAATAGAAAATATCATCTTATTTTCATCATCTTCATCCCCAAATTTTATGGAAACCTTAGGAGAGATAAAGGAAGCTAATCAAGCTTAATTAGGTATGTTTTCTTGTCTAGTTTTTAGTAATATTTATATTTTTGAGATCTGGATAGTTTAATCTATTTATTTTGGGGATTAATTTGTAAAGATATCAAAGTATAGAAAATTTTCCATGAATGAATATACTGAAATTTTGAAATTTATGGTAGAAAATAAAAGGTTGTTGATAGATAAACAACTTTTACAAAGAGAATTTTGATAAAATTTTGATCTATGAACTAAATTGAGAAGTGGTAAAACCCACGAAAAAATTTTGATTTTTATGAAATTCATGGGTTGTTATTGTAACATGTAAAATTTTGTTAGGCTTGGAATAAGGATTAAATTGCATGAATTTCATTTTTCGAGTTTAGGGATGAATTTGTAATTTATAGAAAGTTTAAGGGCAAAATGGTAATTTTCCTAGGGTGTAAATTTAATTCAATTGAGTATGAAATGGATTAAATTTATGGTTAAATTCATTTATATAGATCCAGACAACTCAAAATTGAAGCTAGATCAAGGAAAAGAAAAAAGTTTCGGATTGGTAGATTTTTATACACAAATGAGTGTCGATATAAGTTCGTGAAACCAAATTGTGTTTATTTTCATGTTTGAAATGAATGTGGTATGTGATTTGTAACACCCCAAATCTTTAGTAATTTAATTGTGTGTTATGTTGCATGTCGGCTTGCTTGCTGTGATGGTTAAGGGTCCTGAGTAGTGTGAGAAGACCTGGGTTCAAACCTAGGCTTTAGTAAAAAATTTTGGTTTCTACTGAACTAAACCTTTACTACTAAATGTTGAGTTTTTAATTAATTGTGGGGAAATCAGGTCTCAAAAAGCTTTTTGGTCCAAGGGCTAGTGGCGTGTTACTGTTGTTAGAGGGCTTGAGTTCAAACCTTGTCGTTTACAAGGAGGAATGTTTATTTTTGCTGCTCTTTCCATGTAGGAGGTTGTTATTGACCGAAACTCTGCTTATTTGAGTAGAGTTTGAATTGGTTGGATGAGGAGATGATGGGGAGTGATTTTAGGAGGGATTAGGGGAGAAAAAGCTGGGATTTGATGTTAGGGGGAGAGTCATTGCCGAATTGGCAAGTGAACTGCTGAGAATTTTGTTTATGGTAAAGGACCCCTCTAGTGTTCAGTTTTGACTGTGGCTTTTTGCTCTATTCTTCCTTTGAAGCCGATTGTATTAGGAAGTGAGAGTAGCATCCTCCATTTTGTTGGTTTTGAGTGCCATTCGTGTTCATTTTGGTTCTTGACCTTATTTTCTTTTCATCCTCTTGTTTTGCCGATTTTCTTTTCTTCTTTCCCTCAAAAACCTTGGCCGAACACCCTTCATTCTTCCATCATTCAAATTGCTTTAGTCGAACCCTTTCTTTTTCCCCTCACTTGAATCTTTTGTTTTATCTGAATCCTACTCTCTTTCCTCATTGTTGCTTAGACCAATTGCTTCTTGATCTTGTCCTCTCTTCATCTTAAGAGGGTAGCCGAATACCTTATTCTCTTCTCTCGGT
Source organism: Gossypium arboreum (assembly GCF_025698485.1). Classification (NCBI taxonomy): domain Eukaryota; kingdom Viridiplantae; phylum Streptophyta; class Magnoliopsida; order Malvales; family Malvaceae; genus Gossypium; species Gossypium arboreum. The sequence goes on along the minus strand of NC_069075.1, from coordinate 60,602,093 downwards.
TCTAAACGACTGATACTTGATCGATCCCGTGTATAGGTGCGTCGTTATTCCTTCTATCTTTCTTTCGTTTTCTATCGCGCTAAGGGTTTCAACTAATATCTTCCTTTGCGGCTATTTTTGCTATTAGGTACAAGGCCCCTATCTTTTGGGTACTTTCGGCTTTTGTGTAGTGTGAGCTGAATATACTTCCCTTCCAAATTGGATCCTATGTTTTGGTAAGAGATTATTATGCTAATTCACTGTTTTCTTATGTGGTGGTTGATAAGGTTATCACTGAAGTGCAAGCAATCATTAATGTCTAGGGATTTGGGTTCTTGCAGTAATGTGGTATACAAACTTTAATTGACTACTCTAGCAAGTGAAAGGCAATCTTTTGGTGAAGAGAGTTTGATTAAGGCATGCTCAACTCAATTGTTAATCATCTAAACTTAGCTTTTGTGAAATAGGTTGGAGTGCTCTTAGTTTCGTTGCATCCTTACGAACAGGTATGCAATCACACTAATTTAATTTTGAAACTGCAAAAGCCGAAAAATTGGTACCATCAATGCCACACGGGTGTGCGCTCGCTCGTGTGGTCATCTAAACGCATAAGCACAAGCATGAGATTGTAGAGACCCCCCACGAGCGATTTCGTGGGCATAGGCCGTTATGGGCCACGTTGGACCAAAGTGGGTTGTGTAGGTCCCACGGGCTTGTGAGTCCCACAGGGGTAAACCGCATGGATGTGTGGAATTTTCTAGGCCAAGCTATGTAGATCACACGGCCAAGGCCATTATTTGGGCTTATTGGGCCACACGGGCGTGTGGGTCTGCATGGGCCTTATTATGGGCTTAGGCCGTAATGCCACAAAAATCCTGAAACCCAAAAATCCCATAATCTAAATTTTTTCTTGTGTGCTTAGTATTTCTGGTTAAGTGTTAGTTATGTGATGGTAGGTCTTGGTCAAGGTTTGAGTTCAAACCTAGGGGTAAAAGAAATTATGGTTTAATTATTAAAAGAACCCTGATGGCATGTAGGTGGGCTTTTTAATTAATGAAGGGAAAATTGGACAGAAAAGAGCCTGCTGGCCCAGGGGATAAGTGACGTGTTGCTAGTGTCAAAGGTCTGGGGTTCGAATCCCACTTTGCTCAAAAGAGGGATTTATTTTTTCTTAAAAGATGGACAGAGGTGACGTTCGAGTTGAACTCTGTAGGGAGTTATAAGAGGAGAAATTTGAGGAGAGGATCATGGGGTTGTCAGGGAGAAAAATGAGGAGATGAGGAGCAAGGATGAGGTGGAGTCGAATTGGGAACTTCGGCTTGAGAAATTTGGCTATAGGGGGCTATAAATAGGTGCATAATGGGAGGTGGCCAGGCTAATGCCAAATTCCCTTCACCTTGTTGCCAGAAACCCTTTTCCCTAAAAGCCGAAAACCCTTTGTTTTACTCTCTTTTCTCTGTGCCGATTTCCCCTCCTTCCTCTACACAATATTCTTTGTTTCACTTTTGGTTTAGCAGACTTCTTCTTCCTTTTTCCCTTGGTTCCGAATAATCATTTTTCTGCCATTCAGATCTCAAGGGCCGAACACCTCTTTGGCCGAATACCATTGGTGCCGCAACTACCCATTCCATTCAGTCTATTCTAGTGTAAGTGTTTGCTCTTCCATTCAGTTTGTTTTGCTAAATATCAATTATTTTCCCTTACTTCTTCTAATCGGCCTTGGGTAGGAGTAGGTATCGAATCTCAATCTTTGGATCTCTACCGATTTACTCCTCAGGGGAGAGACTTTAGTAAGTACTCTGGATCTTAGTTGGCCGAATGGTCATAGTTAAGGTAAGGGGACTAGTGTTGGATACAAGTCACCTATTATTTTGGTTTTAATAGTTAAGATTGGTGCAGATCTAGGAGTTGATCGTGGTTAGTGCTTAAAGAAGAGGCTGTTACAACTTGTCGCGCAAGGTAAGGTGAAAGGTGAGGTTTCGATTTTGGTAAAGATATGTATTAAGCATGTGATTAATTGAAGGGTGATATCGATTGTAGGTCCAGGGCTAAGGAAATAACAGCACGTTTTATTACCAGATGTGTACATATACAGCACACATAAGTAGATCAACAGATCCCGAAAAGTCGAAATGCCGAAAAGCCGAAAGTTTGGCTACGGTAGTCCTGCGAGTGCGTGAACACTTGTAAAGGGGAAACCGATAGGTTTCCTGAGGCCTATGGGAAATTCCATGGACTTGGGTTGTGAATTGGCCAAACAGGCCAGAATGGGCTAAATGGGCCCGATGGGCTTTGGGCCTATAATAGGCAAAAATTGATAAGTGATGTTATGTGACGAAAAACTGTATGTGAGCATAACTTTAAATGTGATTTGGCATAATTTCCATATGAATGTGATTTGGGCCTAATGGGCCACATAAATGTGATTGGGCCTAATGGGCCATATGAAAGAGATTGGGCCTAATAGGCTATATACAGGTATGTGGATTTTTCTAGACTTTGTAAGAGGTTTTAGGCCTAGTATATGATGACTGCATAAAACTTAATTAATTTATTAAGGACAGTGGACAAATCATAGGGTTAAGGTGTGGCAACGGGTATGTGCATGTCAGGATTGGATCTAGGGAGAGCTTGGTACTTAAACGGTCTAAATGACCCACCTCCTCTTCTCTAGAATCATACCTGGTGCATTGTATTCGTTCATCTTAGCTCATGGGATTTGTTAACATGCCAATGTGAGTAAAAACCCGTAATAAAAGGAAAATTATCGAAATACCCTTATGCGTTGAGTGTAAGATTTATGATTGCTACATGTATATCTACTGCATTCATATGATATTCTATTTAGGATGCATATGGGTTGGGAATTATGGAACGGAGTAAATATATGAGGGTCGCATGGTTGCTTGACAACCGTGGATCCACCGAATGCTTTTTAAGCCCATTATATGATTGGCAGCTTGCTGTAATAAAGGTAGTTCCACAACCGGGCTACCATTGATATGTATCAGTTGGGTGGGTAGATATTTATATCCCCACATGATGTGTAAAGGGGGACGGAGCTGATGTGTATCGGTTGGATTATTGGGGTGGGTTGCACTGTATTGCATTGCATGTATGTTGTATGGTGAATGATGGATGATTGTTACTTGTCGAGGGTTGTACACACTGAGTTTGCAAAAACTCACCCCCTCCTTTATTTTTCTCAGGTTATGCTCAGAAGGAGGTTCGATGTCTGGAGGGACTCTGGGTGGCCAGCTAGCAAGACTGTAACACCCGTGCAGAGGCCGTCACGGAGTCGGACACGGGGTTAACGGGCTTAATCCCTTTACTTTCACATCAATTTAAAATTTCCAGCGGTTGGCTAAGCTGCGTCACTTCACCTGTAAAAATCATATCTTGAGTTCCAAAACTCGAAAATTAGTTTCGTAATTTTTCCCTGAAACTAGACTCATATGTACATCTACAGAGTTTTTTGTAGAATTTTTGGTCAGGCCAATTAGTACAGTTTATTAGTTAAAGTCTCCCATGTTACAGGGATGGACTACACTGACCTTCGCGCATTACGACTTGGATATCTCCCTGTACAGGGATTCAATTGTGACATCCCTAATTTGACCTTAGTCGGAAAGTGGTGTCGGGACCACTAAATCGAGTCTTATAAGTAATTAAAAGTTATATTCTATGTTTATGATGTTAGTAAATGCATGTGTGAAAGTTGCATGCATTAATTTGATCATTTCTATGTGAATTTATTAAAATGGACTTATATGAAACATTGTTGAAAGGTGATAAGCTAATCTTTCAATGTTCTAATAGTATATGCATGCAAAAGAATGGTTTTGCATGTCAATTTACCCAAAGAAAAGGAAGTGGCCGGCCATGGTAATGAAGATGGGCAAAAGAAAACATGTCTTAAACATGTTTTGCTAGTGGTGGATGTTAGAAATAATAAAATAAGAGCATGGGTAAAGGAATGAAAAAAAAAATGAGTGTGGATGCTTCCCCCCCCCCTTTGCCGTACATGAGAGAAACAAAAACAAAGAAAGAAAAAAAAAAAAAAGAAAAGTGTTCATCCTCCTTAGCTTGGCCGAACCTCAAAGGAAGAAGGGGAGATAGCCAATCGGTCACCCTTAAGCTTGGAACAAGGTAAGTGATTTCATGTTAGTTCTTGAAATATTAGCATACATCAAGCTAGTTACTAAGTTTTCTACTTAGCCTTGTCAAGGTCTTGATTGTGTGGTGATAGTGGGTAATCGGCCATGGAGGAAATGGAGGAAAATGATTGTTGTCTTGTGTTTTAAGGAGAAATGGTGGATGGGTGAAAGAAACAAGTTTTTGTTTCTTGTTTCTTCTTAGCGATTCTAAGGGAGCAACCATTCGGTTTCTAAGCTATAAATAAAGTGAGAAATTCATGTGAATTCTTGAAACGTTAGATGAAATTGAGCTAGTTACCAAGTTCTCTAGGTAACCCATGCTAGAAATTGTGATTTTGGGTTGACTAGGATTTTCGGCCATAGTGGTCATTGACGATTAAGGTTTGTGTTTCATGCTAAACTTGATGAATCTTGGTGTATGGGTGTTTGAACTAAACTAATGATCAAATAGATGCACAAATACAAAGTAAGAAGAATCGGCTATTGTATGTAATACTATTGCCGAATGTGAAATTACTATACTTGAGTAATGAATGTGATTAACAAGTAAACATTATTGAGAAAAATATTGAATACTTCTACTTGCATTCGTTAAGCTCAAGAGCAAAGGGGAGCTAAATCCGATAAAGGGAAGGAAAAAGTGATCGAATAGCCGTTGAAGCCGTTCGACAGCATCCGAGGTAAGTCCTCAAGAAATGACCCTACTTGAATTATGTGAAATGAAATATGGATGTGTAATGATTATTGATTTATGTGTGTATGAGTATTTGAATGATACCCGGGCTAAGTCCCGAAGGCGATTTTGCTAGTGATATGTTTGTGTTTGAGCCTTAGTAACGAAAATGAAATATGAATTTTAAATGATTATTGATATATATGTGTGCATGAGCAATTGAATGATATCCGCGCTAAGTCCCGAAGACATTTATGCTGGAAATTATATCCGGGTTAAGACCCGAAGGCAATTGTGCTAGTGACTACATCCGGGCTAAGACCCGAAGGCATTCGTGCAAGTCGTTCTATCCGGGCTAAGACCCGAGGGCATTCGTGCATGTGGTTATATCTGGTTGTATTCGAAGAAGCTTGGGCTGAAGGTGGCGTTGGTTGCTGTAATAAATTTAATTAAATGCGCTCGAAAAGCCCAAAGGAAAAGGTATGTTTATATGTGCATTGGAAAAGTTGATATGTTTGAGTAACATTCGTTCAATCGACAAACGAATTTTCAGCTATTGAATTGGTTGATATCTTGTGAAAGTATACAATGATGAAGTGTGAAGCAAGTATGATTATGTGAATGTGTATTAATGAAATGATTCATTTGGCTATGTGAATGTAATGCCTTAGTTAAAGCTGATTTTATTGCTTGAGACTTACTAAGCATAAAATGCTTACCCGTTGCTTTGGCTCTCTGTTTATAGATTTTGCTCGTTAGCGATCGGATTCGGGATCATTAAAGTCGAAGTCATCTACACTATCAAAGCCTTCATTTTGGTATAATTTTGGTTGAACTTTGAAATGGCATGTATAGGACTACCCTAATGTTGAAGGTCATGTACCTTTCGGTTTGTGTAAGCTTGGATAGCCATGCGAAAATGGCTTATATCGTTTTAGTATGATTCTATAATAGTTTGTATGATAATCATTATGGGGTATGAAATTGTCTGAAAGGATTAGCCATTGGAATGGTTAATCATAATCACACTTTGTGCTATGGTGCAAAAGGGCCATTTGAATCGTGGAAATCATGAAATAGGTAATGGTTACTTTGAAAACAGATGCTGGCAGCAGCAGTGGTATGGTTTTGAAAAATCACCAAAATTTGTAGGAATGGTATTAAATAATGGATAAATTATGTAAGTGAACCTTAATGAGTCTACTTTCATGTGGAATAAACGAAACGGTCATAGGAGTTACATGTTAAGAGATATTAAAGCTATTGTGAGATAGGGCCAGAACGGTTTTTGGGTCCCTGTCGCAACTTTAAAAATTTATTATAAATTATCCAGAAAGAATTAGGAGTCATGCCTTATATGTACAGATTCCATTTTGAGTCTAGTTTCATTAGAAACAAACGGCACCAGTATTAAAGCCCTGTACAGAGAGATATTCAAGTTGTAAGGCGAGAAGGTCAGAGCAGTCGATCCCTGTAACATGGGTGACTTTAACTAATAAACTGTACCAATTAACCCGACCAAAAATTCTAGAATTAAATCCATGGATGGATATATGAGTATAAATTCAGGGAAAATTTACGGAATCAGTTTCCGAGTTTTGAAACTCGAGATATGATTTTTAAGGTGACAGTGACGCAGATTTCCAGCCTGTCTGGAAATGTCAAATTGGTGGGTGAAATATGTGGATTTGGCTTGTTAACCCCTCGTGTCCGACACCGGCGATGGTCTCGGGTTCGGGGTGTTACAATTTAATTGGTATCAGAGCCACGGTTTAGTCAATTCTAGGACTACCGTGATATGTTTGGGGTCTAGCTATACATGCCATTAAATGATGAATTGATAGTGTGGTGATTTCTAACAATTTGACTTTGTGTTTGTTTATAGCAATGGATCCCGATCCCAACCGAGCAATAGCTGATGATGTGGAGAGTGTGGCGCCTGCTCCCGCGCAAGGGACAGCGCCGGCGGACTCTCAACCTATGGCTAGCAATCCGAATGATGAGGCTAGGCAAGCCTTTTATAGTGTGATGAATGATTGGTTCAACCAATACATTTGAACTAACACAGTACTGCTCCACAACCTCCATTCCCGACTAATGCAACCCCGCACCTACAATACCTTGATGGCCCGACCAAATAAGGTCAAGTAAGCCCCTAGTCGACAGAATTAAGTAAACATGGGGCCCTTTGAATTCAAGGCTACGGATAGCGACGATGCCGAGCAAGCTGAATTTTGGTTGGATAACACTATCCGGTGCTCGATGAGCTATCTTGTCCACCGATGAGTGCTTAAAGTGTACCATCTCCTTGCTACGCGATTCCGCCTATTATTGGTGGAGTACTCGACTTCGTGGTGCCTAGAGAGCAAGTGACTTGGGAATTCTTTCAAACCGAGTTCAAAAAAGTATATCGATCGAGATTCATCGACCAAAAGCGAAGGAATTTCTTGATCTTAAGCAAGGTTCTATGTCGATTCTGACTCGAACGAAAATTTGTGAGGCTTAGCGGTACACGCGAGAATGCATTTCGTCCGAAGCTATTATGTATAAGCGCGAGGATGGGCTGAATGATGATATAAGGATGTTCGTTGGCATTCTCGAAATACGAGAGTTCGTAGTACTTGTTGAGCGAGCTTGTAAAGTGAAGAGCTTAGAAAGGAGAAACAAAAGTTGATGTGGGAACCGGAGAATTCGAAAAGGTCCTCGGAAAGTCTCTTCAACAGCATCGAAGAGATTTGAGATGATGTGAGCCGGTCTAGAGGTGCTTGGGCTTTTACGGGCGAGGACGCGATCGACCCTGTGACCACACGAGTCACTTGATCGCCGATGGTGGAAATGATCGCCGAGAGAGGCGAAATGTCTACATTGTGGCAAATGGCATTGGGGAGCTGTTGGTTCCGTGATCGCTCTGCTATAAGTGTGGATCGGCCGACCACCTTATGAAGGATTGCCCGAGGTTGCTTGAACAAAATGTAAGTCGAGTGGAAACCCGGGTGCTACCACTGCTCGAGGTAGGCCACCTAGAAATATGGGCAATGTTAGTGGCGGTCAGAGAGGATCTAGAGATGCTACCATCGGATCCGAGGCTCGGCCTCTGCTAGGACTTATGCCATCTGCCGCCTTGCGGATCTTGCCTCTCCGGATGTCATTACCGGTACTTTCACTCTTTTCAATACTAATGTGATTGCTTTGATTGACCCTGGTTCTACTCATTCTTATATATGTGAAACCTTAGCATCCAAAGAAGACTTTGCCTATTGAGTCTCTTGAGTTTGTAATTCGGTGTCAAACCCTTGGGCCATTACGTGCTTGTCAACAAAGTGTGCAAGAAAAGTCCCCTAGTGTTCCGAGGTTCTTGTTTTCCGTGGACTTGATGCTTTTGCCCTTCGATGAATTCGACGTTATTCTTGGTTTGGATTGGTTGACCATGCACGATCGGTTGTAAATTGCAAAAGCAAGGCTATCGATTTGAGGTCTTGAATAACGAGATAATTCGGGTTGAGTCTACGGACTTAAAGGTTGCCACCGTAATATCAGCAATGTTGGCCCGAAATATGTAAGAAAAGGGTGTGAAGCGTACCTTGCGTATGTGCTCGAGGACAAGGAATCGAAAAGAAACCGAATCGAGTCTTGGTGGTTTGTGAATACCGGATGTTTTCCTCAAGAGTTGCGGGTTTACCACATTCGGAAATAGAATTTGGCATCGAATTGGTACTGGTACCACTCCTATTTCGATAGCTCCGTATCGTATGGCACCAACGAAATTAAAGGAGTTGAAAGCTCGATTGCAAGAATTGGTGGATAGAGGTTTTGCTCGCCGAGTTTTTCGCCTTAGGGTGCGCCGGTGTTGTTTGTGAAAAGAAGGATGGAACCATGAGGTCGTGCATCGACTATCGTCGACAATAAGCGACGATAAAGAACAAATATCCGTTACCACGTATCGATGACTTGTTCGATCAACTGAAGAACCTCGGTGTTCTCGAAAATAGATTTGAGATAGGGCTATTATCAATTCTGAATTGAGATTGGACGTACCCAAGACGCCTTCAAAACGAGATATGGTCACTATGAGTTCCTAGTGATGCCGTTTGGGCTTACTAATGCCCTGCGGTATTTATGGATTTAATGAATCGGATCTTGAGACCATATTTGGATCGGTTCATATTCGTGTTCATTGATGACATCTTGGTCTATTCAAGAAATGAGACCGAACATCTTTGAACACACGAGGTTAATCTTGCAAATTTTACGGGATAAGCAATTATATGCTAAGTTCACAAGTGTGAGTTACGGTTAAGAGGTTAGCTTCTTGGGTCATGTGGTATCTGCATCGGTATTCGAGTCGACCGAATAAAATTTCAGCCATACTTAATTGGAAGCCTCAGAAATATTCTTGAGGTTCGAGCTTTTTGGGGCTTGCGGTTATTACCGACGATTTGTAAAGGTTTCTCAACGATAGCCACGCCGATGACGAAGCTACTCCAAAAGGATGTTAAGTTCGAATGGACGGAGAAATGTCAGAAAAGTTTCGATCAACTGAAAACTTATTTTGTAACATCCTGATTTTCGGGTTTATTCGCGATTTTCAATATTTTGTAAAGATTTTTAAAATTTTGCATTTGGATGTGGAATTAGTATTTTGAGTAGGTAAATGGGCTTATAGAAGGCCCATGAGTTGGCCAAAACCAGTTGAATTTTTGGAATTTTAGACTTAGGAGTTAGGGGTTTTGGCTAAGTGGCCTTAAGTGGAGTGATGGGTAAATTGCATCACAAAAGAGCCTTGGTTAAGTGGCAAGGGTGATGCCACTAGGCTCCTAGAAAAGTGGCGTGTGGAGCTTTGGGAAGGCAAGGATCGATTCCTGTGTTGGCAAATAGATGCATTTATTTTTTAGTGCGGGAGGGGTAAGTGTTGGAGTTCGGTGGATTACGCTAAGGAGAGTTGGATCGGTTTAAATGCTTGGATTAAGGAGGATAAGGGAGAGATTTAAGGGATTTGGATGAGGCTAGGAGTTGGTAGAATTATGGGAATTGAATAGGGAAAAATCGGTGGGGGCTATGTTGTTAGTATTTGGCACTTAGGGTATTGAGTGGTGCCGTTTTTCTTCCGCTTTAACACCTTAGGGTTGTTTTTCCTCTCTTTTTCCTCTCTAGCAAAACTACCACCTCCCTATTCCTCTTCTTCTATTTTTCTTTCTTCTTCTTCAAAACTATTCATCATACCTGCTATTCATCAATACTTTTGCGAATCCATAAAAGCCAAATCCTGTGATTATTGCTTGTGCCGATTTCTTCAAAGCCGAGGTTCTCCTATGTTCTTTTGTTTTATTAATTTGCAATTATCTTTTCTTAATCCTAGATCTCGACCGCAATTCTACTTCAAGGTTGTAGCCCCACATTATAATCTTCTTCATCACACAAAAGCCGAAAAACCATAGATTTGGGGGCTTATAGCCGAAACTTCAAGACTTTGGGGAATCGAGTTCTACCATCATTTGATAGATAAATCTACACTAGATTGCGTGGAAATCAAGTGGGAGTAAGGGGTAAGTACGTATCATCTCAGATCTGTTCTTATTTTGCAAAGTTAAGAAAAGCAAGTCCCTAAAATTAGGGAGGTCATCGATTTGGGCATATGGCTTTAAGAGTCTTTAATCGATGTTTTCTTTGGGTGACTAGAGTCTTCTTAAGCGTTGAATCTAAGGCGTGGTTCATTGGAGCAATCGGATTGAGAGCTAACTATCGATTTTGGCAAAAGGTAAGGTTTCAAAGGTTTTAGGGATATGGTTCGATCATGGATAAGTAAGTTTTGGGGTTTAGTAATTATGGTTTGTAAATAAGAACGTGCTAATAAATTGTAGGACATCGAAGGGATCTCGAGAAGCGGTCGTCATGAATCAAGTGTGTACCAAACACCCTTTCTTAGTTCAATTTGGCAAAAGCCGAAATGCCGAAATTAGGCATTTCATGGTCATGTAAGTATGTGAATGCTCTCAAGTCATAGAGGAATTGTTAGATCGGCACATAAGGTGGTAAGCACGTTCAGCGTGATGCTTTAGCGTATTTCGAAAAAGGGCTTGATGGGCCAAAAGCGGGCCCAATGGGCTTACTGGACCAATATGGGTAAGAGATGGGCAAATTAGCTCATTAGGTAGATGGTGGAATCAAATTGCATAAAACCGATAAAAATTACTGAATTAGCTTGTGCGATGGCGTAGATCACGAAATTACCCTAAAGAGCAAAATTACCAAATTACCCTAAAGAGCAAAATTACCGATATACCCTAGGGTTTTAAATTGGTGAAATCGCATGATTGATCAATGTTGTATTTTACATGATATGCTTTTATTAATATCATTGCATGGGGTTGGGGTATTAATGGAGGAAATCTTGAAAGTGGTTCATCCACGTCTTGGAGGCTTTGCCTCAATGATTGAAATTTGAGTGCGTTCTTTGCAAGCTGTGGTGTGTAGAAATTTGGGTGGGTTGAGATATTCCCACATGGTGTGTAGGGCTGATGCAGGCGGTGTAGCGGTTGGTGGGTTGAGTAGTCTCCCGGATGGGCTTGCATTCATTATTTCATTGATACTCATATTCTTGAATCGGGCCTATGGGCCACATTGTTATGTAAAAGGGCTAAGGCCTTGCTCTTGTGATTCGAAAAGGGCTTGACCTCTTGTGTCTTATTACTGAATAGGGCTTAGGCCCAATGGGCTCGAGCTGATTTGGGCTTTGGATGGTTTCTGTATACACTGAGTTTTCCCAAACTCACCCCCTTCCTCTTCCATCCTTGTAGGTGAGCCCTAGAATTGGTGGACTTGGAGCTGGGCGGGATTCAGAGTGGCCATGAAGATGGATTGCCAATTTTAAATAAGTTTAGCATTTAATTCGGATTATTTTATTTTTATTATGTTTAAAGTTGTAATAAGGCCGCTCTTTTTAATTATTTTTATTTTGGGGATTATTAAACTGGTTAGCACTAGGGTTCGTTTTATAAAAACTACTTGATTTTTAAAAGATCACGATGACGCATAAAGTTTCCATAAAGTAAATGTTTTTCCAAGGAAATAAATATTTTAAACAAACGTTTTCAACTTAAACATTTTCTTAAGACGGACATAATCAAACGATTTTCTCAAAATTATACGAGATGTTAGAGTGTGGCAATGGTGGTGTGCATGTCTAGGATTGGATCCGGAAGAGCTTGGTACTTAGCGGTCCAACGGACTCACCTCCTCTTTTTCTGGTTTCCTACGGTGCATGACTTCTATTCACTTTAACCTACCTTTAAAAGTGTCTTTTACAACACCAACTCAGCTTTTCCAAACTAAGTGTCTGGAATATTTTGAGCGCATCAATGTGGCGATCGATCCGGTCATAACGTCCAGTGGGTTTGGGGTGTTACATTTAGTGGTATCGAGCACTGGTTGCAACAACTCGGTACATGGATCGGTCCAAAATCTTTTCAAAAACTTGGGCCTAAGAAGGGTATTTTTAGAAATGGTAAGTTTTTCAAGATGTTCAAGTTTTTTTCTATTTGTTAAGCGGGGTTAAATCAATAGTTTTAAAATAAAATCTTTTCAAATAAAATCTTTTATTTTCGGTAAACAAAAACATGGTATTTGAAATTTTAAATAGACCGATAAATGAGTGGCACACTGAATCCCGACACCAAGTCAGTAAGTATCTTTACGCTCTATATATATCTTGTCTTGTCTTGTAAATAATCGTAGATAATCTTGAGCATTAGAGATAGAGCTATTGATGATGTAGTATTAGGACTACAAGATGGAACCATAGCTAAATTATGATTCTGCGAAATAACTTTAAAACTTTATCTGCTCATAAGACATTCGGTATTAAACAGTGAAACCAAAAACTAATGTCATAAAATTTGTAATCGATAAATCGTTATGAGTACAAGGGCTACTCGAGGAAGAGGCCGTGGTCGGTAGAGGTAGCACTCAAGCTGGATCGGCGTCATCTGAACACGTGCCGGTGGCGAGGTACGCCCACCACCGATTAATGAAAATGGGCCGTATGACCGGGCTGTAGGGCATGACGCTTTGTCTCAGGCCATGTTGAGGGTTTTGGAAAGGGTGGCCGGAGCTAACGTCGGGCCCATGAATAGTGTGACAACCCGAATTAGGGCCTAATCGGAATAGTGGTTTTGTGACCACAAATCCGAGATAGAAATAATTGTTTTATAAATATTTTGGGGTTTATGATATGATTGCATGATTGTGTGAAAATTTTGTGATGAAATTCTATGCCTAAAGTGTTTAAATTGAAAGTAGGGACTAAATCGAATAAGTTGCAAAATTTGCATACTAGAAATTTTAGTATGAAATTGTTTTGAAATATTTATTAGGAGGTCTTAAATAGAAATTCTACCAATTTTAAGTTCATGGACAAATTTAGGACATGGAAGGAATTTTGGAAAGTTTAGTAGTAAGGGTATTTTAGTCATTTTGATATTAAATGAAATAAAATGGGAAAAATAACACAAAATAGTCATCTTCCTATTTAGTTGCTGCGAAACTTCACTCTCTCCATAGCTAGGGATTCTTCAACTTTCAAGCTCCATAGTAAGTGATTCTAAGCCCGTTTTAATGTTCTTTACGTTTTGGAATCCGGAAGCTCGATTAAGCTTATGCTAGTAATAATTTAACCTAGGGTTCATATTTGGAAAAATACCCATAGGTGAAATTTGTGTATTTTGATGTTTTATGATAGAATATGAGGTTTTAAATTGTGTTAAATAATTTGTGCTACTCGGTTTTAAGTGAAAGCGAGTAAAAGCAAGATAATCGGTAAAAATACCTAATGTTCATAACTATATGATAGAGTGGGAATTTGATGTTGTTGTAGAAGAGAAAATGTTCAGCATATCATAAAACATAAGAATAAGGGCTGAAATTAAATTCCGAGCCTAGGGCAAAATTGAAATTTTGTAAAAGTTAGGGGCAAAAAAGTAATTTTTCTACAATGTGATTTTTGGATTGAAATAAATAGTATGAGTATTAAATGAGCTAAATGTGTTATTATAGATCAAGAAAGGCGGAACCGACCTCGAGCAGGGAAAGAAAAAGTTTTGGACTAAATTGCAAAATTTCCATATTTTGCACCAAGGTAAGTTGTATGTAAATATTACAATAATTTCATGTACATTCTTATATTTCAGCCTATTATATAGATATACTAGCTGATGTTAAAATATAAATTGACTATGGGAAGAATGGAAATAAATACAGAGAGAGAGATCCGGTTGAACATTGGAGAGATCGAATGAAATAGAGGGCGTAGCTAGGTCACATGTATGATGCTGAGTGCACATCATGTGTACAAGAAAGCTACGAGACACCCAGTAGTAGCTAGGTCACATGCGTGATACGAGATGTATCCCATGTAGACAAGAGAGCTACGTGAAAGATAAATGTAGCTAGGTCGCATGCGTGATTCCAAGTGAAGGACACCATGTAGACAAGAGAGCTACGTGAAAGATAAATGTAGCTAGGTGCATGCGTGATTCCAAGTGAAGGACACCATGTAGACAAGAGAGCTACGAGACAAATCGGCTAGGTCGCATGAGTGGTACTAAGTGTTCCCCATGTGTACAAGAGAGCCGAACTAAATGAAGTATGATGGTGGGGGTGTGTCTTTGAAACCATTAAATATCGAGGATTGATCCGAATTGTTCAACAGGATGGTTTTGTGGTGACATTGTGGTTTGGACCTACACTTATAGTGAATGAAATGTGGTGAAAATGAATTGTGGCATATACATATATACGATAAAATGAGGTTAGCATAAAGAATGTGTGAAAGAGTGAAATTAGTATTAAAACTGTTTTTAGATGGCAGCAGTGACGTGATTTTGAAAAATCACCAAAATAGGAGGAATATAATTAGAGGTTGAATGAGATGTGAAATTAAAGCTTAATGAGTCTACTTTCATATAAAAGAATCAGGGCAAGCAAAGGAATTCTATATTTTGAGATATTTACAATTGTAACTGACTTGCTCAGGATGAATACGTGATCCCCTGTTTCCACTTTGAAAAATCATTAAAAATTGTACAAAGCAAACTAAGAAATATAGTTTACATGCCTAAATTCCTTATTGAGACTAGTTTTAAATACAACAGACTTCAGGGTTGTTTGAGTTATGTACTGAGAGAAATTCAATTCGTAGTGGATAGAGGTCAGGCCAGTCGAGCTGTGTAACAGGGGAAACTTTAACTAATAAACTGTACTAATATGCTGAACCAAAAATTATAAAAAAAATTTAGCAAGAAGCTTTATGAGTCTAGATTCAGGGAAATTTTACGGATATGAATTTCGAGTTTTGTAACTCGAGTTATGATTTATTTAGTGAATATGACACAGCAGAGACAGCTTAATCGAAGTGGAATAAGTAGTGAAGTTAAAGTAGACATACTTGAATTGTTGTGTAAACATGTTAGATTCTTAAATTAGTATTTACATACTACTTACTAGGCTATAAGCTTACTTCGTTTTCTCTCTTTTGTCTTATAGTGTTCTCCACTTGCTCGAGAGTCAAGGATCGTGAAGATCTACCCGCACTATCATACTTTGGGGTATTTGAACTAAATGTTTTGAATTATGGCATGTATAGTAGGCAAAAATTATTTTGTTATGTGTCATATTTGTCTAGGTTTAAAATATTAGTTACTGATTACTCGACCGATTACTTTGTACAAGCCATAAAAGTTGGCTAATATTGTTCAAGATATATGTTATCGATGCATTATCAAATGGGATGACATATTTCTATCTTGGTATATGTTATGTTACGGTAATACCTTGTATCTGTTCCTACGACGATGAATGGGTAAGGGTGTTACATTTAGTGGTATCGAGCTATGGTTTAGTCGGTTCTCGGACTAATAAAGTGTGTGTAAAAGTCTAGCTATACATGCCATAAAAATATTGTGATAGTGTGGTGACTCTGATTATTCTAAAGCTGTGTTTTGTTTTAATATAGTAATGGATCCCAAGGAACTGCGGTGATGATCTTTGCTAGTAATGCGCCGCTCTCTGCACAAGGGACCGCGCTTTGTGGAAAGTAGACACGAGACATTGGGACAAGGAGATGAGGCTCGGGCGCCTTTCTCCAAATGATGAACAATTGGTATCTTGAATTTATTCGAGCAAATCCAAATGCTCAACCTCCTCCACCCCTCCTATACCTCGGGCGATTCTGTGGCTGCTCAAGGTATAAATTTGGTAAGAATGAACAAGCCTCCGGTTGACAAGATTCGAAAACAAGGGGCAAGAGTTTAGAGCAAAGGTTGATGATGATCTGAGAAAGCGGAATTACGGCTTGAAAATTCTACCGTGTATTTGATGAGCTCTCATGTACACGAGGAATGCTTAAAGTGTCTTTGTATCACTTTTGAGAGATTGACCTACCACCGGTGGAAGACTTTGGTTGCGATGGTGCCAAAAGAAAAAGTTACTTGGGATTTCTTCCAGAAGAATTTAGAAAGAAATACATAAGTCGGCGATTTATTGATAAAAAGCGGAAGGAGTTCCTTGAATTGAAGCAAGGAAAAATGTCATCATGAGTATGAGCGCGAATTTGTAAGACTCAGCAAGTATGCCCGTGAATGTGTGTCCACCGAGGCCATTATGTGTAGAAGATTTGAAGATGGGCTGAATGAGGACATTAAAGTGTTTGTAGGGATTTTGGAGTTGAAAGAATTTGTAGTATTGGTTGATCGAGCTCTTAAAGCGAAGAATTGAACAAAGAAAGAAGAAAAGCTGCTATTGAGGCTCGAGATGTCGAAAAAAACAGATAAGTAAGCCATTTCAGGTCTCAACCAAAGAGGTCCAAAGAGACAAACCCTCGAATGACAGTTTCAATTGGGGATTTACAGAGAGATCGTGGTAGAGCATATTCGGGTCTAAAGCTCAAGCTACTTGATGGCAAGTGTGGGTAATGTCGACCTAGAAAGCCCGAGTGTCGACAATGTGGCGAGCAACATTATGGTGAGTGTTGGGGGACGAGCGAGCTTGTTTCAGTCTTGGTTCTCATGAGCATTTTATTAGAGACTGTCCGGAGAAGGTTAAAGAAGAAAGATTTCAGAGTGTTAGATGAATACCACCGCTAGTAGAGATAGACCACCGAGAAATCTGGAGGTGGGACTAGTAGTAGAACTGTGATGAAAGATTTAACGGCAAGATCGAAGCTAGAGCACTGCTAGAGCTTATGCTATACGTGCTCGAGAAGATGCATCATCTCCGATGTCATTCTTGGTACATTTTCTCTTTATGATACTATTGTTATTGCATTGATTGATCCGGGTCCACCCATTCCTATATTTGCATGAATTTAGTATCCAATAAAAGTTGCTGTTGAATTTACTAAGTTTACGATTAAAGTGTCGAACCCTTAGGCCAATATGTGCTAGTTGACAAGGTTTGCAAGAATTGCCCATTAATGATTCAAGGTCACTTTTTTCCGGCCAACTTAATCTTTGTTACCATTTGGTGAGTTTGACGTTATCTTGGGAATGGACCGGTTAACATTGTATGATGCTAAGGTAGATTGTAAACAAAAGACACTAGAGTTAAAATGTGAAAATGGAGAAATTACGTGGGTTGAAACAGACGAATCAAATAAATTGCCTATGGTGATTTCGCACATGTCTGCAAAATACATGAGAAAAGGGTGTGAAGCTTATCCGCTTATGTAATGAATGTTGAGATGTCTCAACTGAAATTTGAATCGATACCTATAGTCTGTGAGTTTCGGATGTATTTCGGAGGAATTGCAGGTTACCTCCAAGCAGAGAGATAGATTTTGCCATTGATTTGTTGCGGCATCTGCACCGATCTCGATTGCTCCATATAGAATGGCTCATTGAATTAAAAGAATTGAAGGCTCGATTCAGGGAGTTAACGACAAAGGATTTGTGAGACCGAGTTTCTCTCCTGGGTGCTCTGTATTATTCGTAGAAGAAGAAGGATGGTTCAATGAGACTTTGCATTGATTACCGTCGACAATAAGGTGACTATAAAGAACAAGTACCCATTGCCGAGGATTGATGATTTATTCGATCGGTTAAAGGGGCCACAGTGTTTTCAAAGATTGATTTGAGGTCCGGTTACTATCACCGAGAGTTAAGGAGTCGGATGTGCGAAAACCGCCTTTAGGACAAGGTATGGACATTATGAGTTTCGGTGATGCCTTTTGGCTTAACAAATGCTCCACCATATTTATGGACTTAATGAATCGGATTTTCCGGCCATATTTGGATAAGTTTGTAGTAGTGTTTATAGATGACATTTTAATTTATTCTCGAGATGAGTTTGAACATGCGAACACTTGAGAACTATATTGCAGATCTTGAGAGAAAAGAAACTGTTTGCCAAGTTTAGTAAAAGTGAGTTACGCTTCGTGAAGTCGGATTTTGGGGCATATAGTCTCGGTGATGGTATTGGGTGGATCCAAGCAAGATTTCTGCGATCGTTGATTGGAAACCGCCCAAGAATGTATCTGAGGTTAGAAGCTTTTAGGCTTGGCCGGGTATTATAGGCGTTTTGTTGAAGGATTTTCGATAATTGCCTCTCCTATGACTAAATTGTTGCGAAAGAATGTTAAGTTTGAATGGATGATAAATGTCAACGAGTTTTGAAAAGTTGAAAGCACGATTGATGAAGCACCAATTTTAGTACTGACCCTGAGTCGGGAAAGGAGTTCAGTAATTTATAGTGATGCATCATTGATGGGCCTTGGATGTGTGTTGATGCAAGAGGGCAAAGTAGTAGCTTATGCTTGAGGCGATTAAAACCGCATGAGAAGAACTATCCTACACATGATTTGGGCCGGCATTGTTGTTTTTGCCTTGAAGATTTGGCGACATTATTTATACGGTGAAAAATGCGAATTTTTACTTGATCACAAAAGTTTGAAGTACTTGATGAATCAAAAGGACCTAAATTTGCGACAGCGAAGATGGCTTGAATTATTAAAGGATTATGATCTAGTGATTGATTATCATCAGGAAAAGCAAATGTAGTTCTTGGCCTTGAGTAGAAAATTTCTTTTCACTTTGAGAGCCATGAACACGGGTTAGCATTGTCGATGACGGGTCAATTTTAGCGAGATGAGAGCTAAACCGTTATTTCTCCAGTTGATTTGTGATGCTCAAAAGAATGATAGTGAGTTGCGGATCAAGAGAACTCAATGCGAATCGAGTTATGACTCATTTTCGAGTTGGACGGATGACTGCTTGATGTTTGAGACGTAATATGTGTGCGAAAAATGATAAATTGATTGAAAATATTACATGAGGCGCACAATGGTCATTTATCAGTTCACCACAGTAGCACAAAAATGTATAATGATTTAAAGAAGTCATATTGGTGGCGGTATGAAAAGGACATTTCAATTTGTAACTAAGTGTTTGATCATCAACAAGTAAAAGTTTGAACATCAAGTACCTTGAGGATTACTTCAACCGTAATGGTGCACGAGTGGAAATGGGACAAGATTACCATGGATTTTGTAACCGGTTTGCCTTTAACTCCTAAAAAGAAGGATCTTTGTTTGGGTAGTGGTTGATAGATTAACAAAGTCAGCCCACTTTATACCGATGCGTCTGATTACTCACTTGATAAATTAGCGAATTATATATTGCTGAAATTGTGAAGTTGCACGGAGTACCTATGTCTATAATATCGATAGAGATCCAAGATTTACCTCGAGATTTTGGAAAAAGTTACAAGAAGCTTTGGGTACAAAATTGAACTTTAGTACCGCATTTCATCCACAAACAGATGGTCAAGCGGAAAGAGTAATCCGGTACTCGAAGATATGCTTAGATCTTGTGTTTTAGAATTTGGAGGTAGTTGGGAGAAATATCTATCTTTGATTGAGTTTGCCTACAATAACAGCTTATCAATCAAGTATACAAATGGCACCGTCTGAAGCCTTATATGGTCGTAAGTGTCGGACTCCTTTATATTGGACCGAGCTTAGTGAGAAACAGATTCACGGAGTTGATCTAGTTAAAGAAACCGAAGAGAAAATAAAAGTAATTCGGGATTGCTTGAAAGTCGCTTCGGATCGACAAAAGTCATATCTGATTTAAAAAGAAAAGAGATTGAATTTCAAGTGGGTGATAAAGTGTTCTTGAAGGTGTCACCATGGAAAAGATTACGAGATTTAGTCGAAAAGGCAAGTTGAGTCCGCGTTTTATTGGGCGTCGAGATTCTTGAGAGAATTGGACCATGGCATATCGGTTGGCCTTACCGGCAGAGTTAGAAAAGATTCATAACGTGTTTCATGTATCAATGTTGCGACGTTATCGTTCGATCCTTCACATGTGATTTCCCAATGAAATTGAGATTCGATCGGATATGACCTATGAGGAGGAACCAATAAAGATTTTGGCTCGAGAAGTTAAGCAGTTAAGAAACAAAAGTATAGCCTTAGTGAAAGTATTGTGGCACGGACATGGGATAGAAGAGGCTACGTGGGAACTGAGGAAGCTATGAGGAAACAGTACCCAAACCTCTTTCTGGGTAAGATTTTCTGGGACGAAAATCTCTAAAGGGGGGAGAATTGTGACAACCCTAATTAGGGCCTAATCGAATAGTGGTTTTGTGACCACAAATCCGAGATAGAAATAATTGTTTTATAAATATTTTGGGGTTTATGATATGATTGCATGATTGTGTGAAAATTTTGTGATGAAATTCTATGCCTAAAGTGTTTAAATTGAAAGTAGGGACTAAATCGAATAAGTTGCAAAATTTGCATACTAGAAATTTTAGTATGAAATTGTTTTGAAATATTTATTAGGAGGTCTTAAATAGAAATTCTACCAATTTTAAGTTCATGGACAAATTTAGGACATGGAAGGAATTTTGGAAAGTTTAGTAGTAAGGGTATTTTAGTCATTTTGATATTAAATGAAATAAAATGGGAAAAATAACACAAAATAGTCATCTTCCTATTTAGTTGCTGCGAAACTTCACTCTCTCCATAGCTAGGATTCTTCAACTTTCAAGCTCCATAGTAAGTGATTCTAAGCCCGTTTTTAATGTTCTTTACGTTTTTGGAATCCGGAAGCTCGATTAAGCTTATGCTAGTAATAATTTAACCTAGGGTTCATATTTGGAAAAATACCCATAGGTGAAATTTGTGTATTTTGATGTTTTATGATAGAATATGAGGTTTTAAATTGTGTTAAATAATTTGTGCTACTCGGTTTTAAGTGAAAACGAGTAAAAGCAGCATAATCGGTAAAAATACCTAATGTTCATAACTATATGATAGAGTGGGAATTTGATGTTGTTGTAGAAGAGAAAATGTTCAGCATATCATAAAACATAAGAATAAGGGCTGAAATTAAATTCCGAGCCTAGGGGCAAAATTGAAATTTTGTAAAAGTTAGGGGCAAAAAGTAATTTTTCTACAATGTGATTTTTGGATTGAAATAAATAGTATGAGTATTAAATGAGCTAAATGTGTTATTATAGATCAAGAAAGGCGGAACCCGACCTCGAGCAGGGAAAGAAAAGTTTTGGACTAAATTGCAAAATTTCCATATTTTGCACCAAGGTAAGTTAATATGTAAATATTACAATAATTTCATGTACATTCTTATATTTCAGCCTATTATATAGATATACTAGCTGATGTTAAAATATAAATTGACTATGGGAAGAATGGAAATAAATACTGAGAGAGAGATCCGGTTGAACATTGGAGAGATCGAATGAAATAGAGGGCGTAGCTAGGTCACATGTATGATGCTGAGTGCACATCATGTGTACAAGAAAGCTACGAGACACCACTGTAGTAGCTAGGTCACATGCGTGATACGAGATGTATCCCATGTAGACAAGAGAGCTACGTGAAAGATAAATGTAGCTAGGTCGCATGCGTGATTCCAAGTGAAGGACACCATGTAGACAAGAGAGCTACGTGAAAGATAAATGTAGCTAGGTGCATGCGTGATTCCAAGTGAAGGACACCATGTAGACAAGAGAGCTACGAGACAAATCGGCTAGGTCGCATGAGTGGTACTAAGTGTTCCCCATGTGTACAAGAGAGCCGAACTAAATGAAGTATGATGGTGGGGCGTGTCTTTGAAACCATTAAATATCGAGGATTGATCCGAATTGTTCAACAGGATGGTTTTGTGGTGACATTGTGGTTTGGACCTACACTTATAGTGAATGAAATGTGGTGAAAATGAATTGTGGCATATACATATATACGATAAAATGAGGTTAGCATAAAGAATGTGTGAAAGAGTGAAATTAGTATTAAAACTGTTTTTAGATGGCAGCAGTGACGTGATTTTGAAAAATCACCAAAAATAGGAGGAATATAATTAGAGGTTGAATGAGATGTGAAATTAAAGCTTAATGAGTCTACTTTCATATAAAAGAATCAGGGCAAGCAAAGGAATTCTATATTTTGAGATATTTACAATTGTAACTGACTTGCTCAGGATGAATACGTGATCCCTGTTTCCACTTTGAAAAATCATTAAAAATTGTACAAAGCAAACTAAGAAATATAGTTTACATGCCTAAATTCCTTATTGAGACTAGTTTTAAATACAACAGACTTCAGGGTTGTTTGAGTTATGTACTGAGAGAAATTCAATTCGTAGTGGATAGAGGTCAGGCCAGTCGAGCTGTGTAACAGGGAAACTTTAACTAATAAACTGTACTAATATGCTGAACCAAAATTATAAAAAATTTAGCAAGAAGCTTTATGAGTCTAGATTCAGGAAATTTTACGGATATGAATTTCGAGTTTTGTAACTCGAGTTATGATTTATTTAGTGAATATGACACAGCGAGACAGCTTAATCGAAGTGGAATAAGTAGTGAAGTTAAAGTAGACATACTTGAATTGTTGTGTAAACATGTTAGATTCTTAAATTAGTATTTACATACTACTTACTAGGCTATAAGCTTACTTCGTTTTCTCTCTTTTGTCTTATAGTGTTCTCCACTTGCTCAGAGTCAAGGATCGTGAAGATCTACCCGCACTATCATACTTTGGGGTATTTGAACTAAATGTTTTGAATTATGGCATGTATAGTAGGCAAAAATTATTTTGTTATGTGTCATATTTGTCTAGGTTTAAAATATTAGTTCTGATTACTCGACCGATTACTTTGTACAAGCCATAAAAGTTGGCTAATATTGTTCAAGATATATGTTATACGATGCATTATCAAATGGGATGACATATTTCTATCTTGGTATATGTTATGTTACGGTAATACCTTGTATCTGTTCCTGACGAAGAATTGGTAAGGGTGTTACATTTAGTGGTATCGAGCTATGGTTTAGTCGGTTCTCGGACTAATAAAGTGTGTGT
Source organism: Gossypium arboreum (assembly GCF_025698485.1). NCBI lineage: Eukaryota > Viridiplantae > Streptophyta > Magnoliopsida > Malvales > Malvaceae > Gossypium > Gossypium arboreum. The sequence goes on along the minus strand of NC_069075.1, from coordinate 60,578,908 downwards.
AAAAGTCTAGCTATACATGCCATAAAAATATTGTGATAGTGTGGTGACTCTGATTATTCTAAAGCGTGTTTTGTTTTAATATAGTAATGGATCCAGAAGGAACTGCGGTGATGATCTTTGCTAATGTCATGTAGCTCTGCACAAGGGACCGCTACTGGGAAAGTAGACTGAGACATTGGGACAAGGAGATGAGGCTCGGGCGCCTTTCTCCAAATGATGAACAATTGGTATCTTGAATTTATTCGAGCAAATCCAAATGCTCAACCTCCTCCACCCCTCCTATACCTCGGGCGATTCTGTAGTATGCTCAAGGTATAAATTTGGTAAGAATGAACAAGCCTCCGGTTGACAAGATTCGAAAACAAGGGGCGAAGAGTTTAGAGCAAAGGTTGATGATGATCTGAGAAAGCGGAATTCGGCTTGAAAATTCTACCCGTATTTGATGAGCTCTCATGTACACCGAGGAATGCTTAAAGTGTCTTTGTATCACTTTTGAGAGATTGACCTACCACTGGTGGAAGACTTTGGTTGCAGTGGTGCCAAAAGAAAAAGTTACTTGGGATTTCTTCCAGGGAAGAATTTAGAAAGAAATACATAAGTCGGCGATTTATTGATCAAAAGCGGAAGGAGTTCCTTGAATTGAAGCAAGGAAAAATGTCTCATCAGAGTATGAGCGCGAATTTGTAAGACTCGACAAGTATGCCCGAGAATGTGTGTCCACCGAGGCCATTATGTGTAGAAGATTTGAAGATGGGCTGAATGAGGACATTAAAGTGTTTGTAGGGATTTTGGAGTTGAAAGAATTTGTAGTATTGGTTGATCGAGCTCTTAAAGTCAAGAATTGAACAAAGAAAGAAGAAAAGTCGCTATTGAGGCTCGAGATGTCGAGAAAAAGACAGATAAGTAAGCCATTTCAATCTCAACCAAAGAGGTCCAAAGAGACAAACCCTCGAATGCGGTTTCAATTGGGGATTTACAGAGATCGTGGTAGAGCATATTCGGGTCTAAAGCTCAAGCTACTTGATGGCAAGTGTGGGTAATGTGCGACCTAGAAAGCCCGAGTGTCGACAATGTGGCGAGCAACATTATGGTGAGTGTTGGGGGACCGAAGCGAGCTTGTTTCAAAGTGTTCTCATGAGCATTTTATTAGAGACTGTCAGGAGAAGGTTAAAGAAGAAAGATTTGAGTGTTAGATGAAATACCACCGCTAGTAGAGATAGACCACCGAGAAATCTGGAGGTGGGACTAGTAGTAGAAGCTGTGATGAAAGATTTAACAAAGATCGAAGCTAGAGCACTGCTAGAGCTTATGCTATCGTGCTCGAGAAGATGCATCATCTCCGATGTCATTCTTGGTACATTTTCTCTTTATGATACTATTGTTATTGCATTGATTGATCCGGGTCCACCCATTCCTATATTTGCATGAATTTAGTATCCAATAAAAAGTTGCTGTTGAATTTACTAAGTTTACGATTAAAGTGTCGAACCCTTAGGCCAATATGTGCTAGTTGACAAGGTTTGCAAGAATTGCCCATTAATGATTCAAGGTCACTTTTTTTCGCCAACTTAATCTTGTTACCATTTGGTGAGTTTGACGTTATCTTGGGAATGGACCGGTTAACATTGTATGATGCTAAGGTAGATTGTAAACAAAAGACACTAGAGTTAAAATGTGAAAATGGAGAAATTACGTGGGTTGAAACAGACGAATCAAATAAATTGCCTATGGTGATTTCGCACATGTCCGCATGTAAATACATGAGAAAAGGGTGTGAAGCTTATCCGCTTATGTAATGAATGTTGAGATGTCTCAACTGAAATTTGAATCGATACCTATAGTCTGTGAGTTTCGGATGTATTTCGGAGGAATTGCAGGTTACCTCAAAGCAGAGAGATAGATTTTGCCATTGATTTGTTGCTTGCATCTTGCACCGATCTCGATTGCTCCATATAGAATGGCTCATCAATTAAAAGAATTGAAGGCTCGGTTGCAAGAGTTAACGGACAAGGGATTTGTGAGACCGAGTTTCTCTCCTGGGTGCTCTGTATTATTCGTAAAGAAGAAGGATGGTTCAATGAGACTTTGCATTGATTACCGCTCGACAATAAGGTGACTATAAAGAACAAGTACCCATTGCCGAGGATTGATGATTTATTCGATCGGTTAAAGGGGCCACAGTGTTTTCAAAGATTGATTTGAGGTCCGGTTACTATCAATTTGAGAGTTAAGGAGTCGGATGTCTTAAAACCGCCTTTAGGACAAGGTATGGACATTATGAGTTTCGGTGATGCCTTTTGGCTTAACAAATGCTCCACCATATTTATGGACTTAATGAATCGGATTTTCCGGCCATATTTGGATAAGTTTGTAGTAGTGTTTATAGATGACATTTTAATTTATTCTCGAGATGAGTTTGAACATGCCGAACACTTGAGAACTATATTGCGAGATCTTGAGAGAAAAGAAACTGTTTGCCAAGTTTAGTAAAAGTGAGTTACGCTTCGTGAAGTCGGATTTTGGGGCATATAGTCTCGGTGATGGTATTCGGTGGATCCAAGCAAGATTTCTGCGATCGTTGATTGGAAACCGCCAAGAATGTATCTGAGGTTAGAAGCTTTTAGGCTTGGCCGGGTATTATAGGCGTTTTGTTGAAGGATTTTCGATAATTGCCTCTCCTATGACTAAATTGTTGCGGAAGAATGTTAAGTTTGAATGGACTGATAAATGTCAACGAGTTTTGAAAAGTTGAAAGCACGATTATTTGAAGCACCAATTTTAGTACAAATGAGTCGAGAAAGGAGTTCGTAATTTATAGTGATGCATCATTGATGTGCCTTGGATGTGTGTTGATGCAAGAGGGCAAAGTAGTAGCTTATGCTTGAGGCGATTAAAACCGCATGAGAAGAACTATCCTACACATGATTTGGGCGGCATTGTTGTTTTTGCCTTGAAGATTTGGCGACATTATTTATACGGTGAAAAATGCGAATTTTTACCGATCACAAAAGTTTGAAGTACTTGATGAATCAAAAGGACCTAAATTTGCGACAATGAAGATGGCTTGAATTATTAAAGGATTATGATCTAGTGATTGATTATCATCCGGAAAAGCAAATGTAGTTCTTGGCGCCTTGAGTAGAAAATTTCTTTTCACTTTGAGAGCCATGAACACGGGTTAGCATTGTCGATGACGGGTCAATTTTAGCGAGATGAGAGCTAAACCGTTATTTCTCCAGTTGATTTGTGATGCTCAAAAGAATGATAGTGAGTTGCGGATCAAGAGAACTCAATGCGAATCGAGTTATGACTCGATTTTCGAGTTGGACCGATGACTGCTTGATGTTTCGAGACGAATATGTGTGCCGAAAAATGATAAATTGATTCGAGAAAATATTACATGAGGCGCACAATGGCTGTTTATCGATTCACCACGGTAGCACAAAAATGTATAATGATTTAAAGAAGTCAGATTGGTGGCGGTATGAAAAGGGACATTTCGAATTTGTAACTAAGTGTTTGATCATCAACAAGTAAAAGTTTGAACATCAAGTACCTTGAGGATTACTTCAACCGGTAATGGTGCACGAGTGGAAATGGGACAAGATTACCATGGATTTTGTAACCGGTTTGCCTTTAACTCCTAAAAAGAAGGATCTTTTTTGGGTAGTGGTTGATAGATTAACAAAGTCAGCCACTTTATACCAATGACGTCTGATTACTCACTTGATAAATTAGCGAATTATATATTCTGAAATTGTGAAGTTGCACGGAGTACCTATGTCTATAATATCGAGATAGAGATCCAAGATTTACCTCGAGATTTTGGAAAAAGTTACAAGAAGCTTTGGGTACAAAATTGAACTTTAGTACCGCATTTCATCCACAAACAGATGGTCAAGCGGAAAGAGTAATCCGGTACTCAAGATATGCTTAGATCTTTGTGTTTTAGAATTTGGAGGTAGTTGGGAGAAATATCTATCTTTGATTGAGTTTGCCTACAATAACAGTTATCAATCAAGTATACAAATGGCACCGTCTGAAGCCTTATATGGTCGTAAGTGTCGGACTCCTTTATATTGGACCGAGCTTAGTGAGAAATGAGATTCACGAGTTGATCTAGTTAAAGAAACCGAAGAGAAAATAAAAGTAATTCGGGATTGCTTGAAAGTCGCTTCAGATCGACAAAAGTCATATGCGATTTAAAAAGAAAAGAGATTGAATTTCAAGTGGGTGATAAAGTGTTCTTGAAGGTGTCACCATGGAAAAAGATTCGAGATTTAGTCGAAAAGGCAAGTTGAGTCCGCGTTTTATTGGGCGTCTGAGATTCTTGAGAGAATTGGACCAATGGCATATCGGTTGGCCTTACCGGCAGAGTTAGAAAAGATTCATAACGTGTTTCATGTATCAATGTTGCGACGTTATCGTTCGATCCTTCACATGTGATTTCCCAACGAAATTGAGATTCGATCGGATATGACCTATGAGGAGGAACCAATAAAGATTTTGGCTCGAGAAGTTAAGCAGTTAAGAAACAAAAGTATAGCCTTAGTGAAAGTATTGTGGCACGGACATGGGATAGAAGAGGCTACGTGGGAACCCGAGGAAGCTATGAGGAAGCAAGACCCAAACCTCTTCTGGGTAAGATTTTCTGGGACGAAAATCTCTAAAGGGGGGAGAATTGTGACAACCCGAATTAGGGCCTAATCGAATAGTGGTTTTGTGACCACAAATCCGAGATAGAAATAATTGTTTTATAAATATTTTGGGGTTTATGATATGATTGCATGATTGTGTGAAAATTTTGTGATGAAATTCTATGCCTAAAGTGTTTAAATTGAAAGTAGGGACTAAATCGAATAAGTTGCAAAATTTGCATACTAGAAATTTTAGTATGAAATTGTTTTGAAATATTTATTAGGAGGTCTTAAATAGAAATTCTACCAATTTTAAGTTCATGGACAAATTTAGGACATGGAAGGAATTTTGGAAAGTTTAGTAGTAAGGGTATTTTAGTCATTTTGATATTAAATGAAATAAAATGGGAAAAATAACACAAAATAGTCATCTTCCCTATTTAGTTGCTGCGAAACTTCACTCTCTCCATAGCTAGGATTCTTCAACTTTCAAGCTCCATAGTAAGTGATTCTAAGCCCGTTTTAATGTTCTTTACGTTTTGGAATCCGGAAGCTCGATTAAGCTTATGCTAGTAATAATTTAACCTAGGGTTCATATTTGGAAAAATACCCATAGGTGAAATTTGTGTATTTTGATGTTTTATGATAGAATATGAGGTTTTAAATTGTGTTAAATAATTTGTGCTACTCGGTTTTAAGTGAAAACGAGTAAAAGCAGCATAATCGGTAAAAATACCTAATGTTCATAACTATATGATAGAGTGGAATTTGATGTTGTTGTAGAAGAGAAAATGTTCAGCATATCATAAAACATAAGAATAAGGGCTGAAATTAAATTCCGAGCCTAGGGGCAAAATTGAAATTTTGTAAAAGTTAGGGGCAAAAAGTAATTTTTCTACAATGTGATTTTTGGATTGAAATAAATAGTATGAGTATTAAATGAGCTAAATGTGTTATTATAGATCAAGAAAGGCGCGAACCGACCTCGAGCAGGGAAAGAAAAAGTTTTGGACTAAATTGCAAAATTTCCATATTTTGCACCAAGGTAAGTTGTATGTAAATATTACAATAATTTCATGTACATTCTTATATTTCAGCCTATTATATAGATATACTAGCTGATGTTAAAATATAAATTGACTATGGGAAGAATGGAAATAAATCTGAGAGAGAGATCCGGTTGAACATTCTGAGAGATCGAATGAAATAGAGGGCGTAGCTAGGTCACATGTATGATGCTGAGTGCACATCATGTGTACAAGAAAGCTACGAGACACCCTGTAGTAGCTAGGTCACATGCGTGATACGAGATGTATCCCATGTAGACAAGAGAGCTACGTGAAAGATAAATGTAGCTAGGTGCATGCGTGATTCCAAGTGAAGGACACCATGTAGACAAGAGAGCTACGTGAAAGATAAATGTAGCTAGGTCGCATGCGTGATTCCAAGTGAAGGACACCATGTAGACAAGAGAGCTACGAGACAAATCGGCTAGGTCGCATGAGTGGTACTAAGTGTTCCCCATGTGTACAAGAGAGCCGAACTAAATGAAGTATGATGGTGGGGTGTGTCTTTGAAACCATTAAATATCGAGGATTGATCCGAATTGTTCAGCAGGATGGTTTTGTGGTGACATTGTGGTTTGGACCTACACTTATAGTGAATGAAATGTGGTGAAAATGAATTGTGGCATATACATATATACGATAAAATGAGGTTAGCATAAAGAATGTGTGAAAGAGTGAAATTAGTATTAAAACTGTTTTTAGATGGCAGCAGTGACGTGATTTTGAAAATCACCAAAAATAGGAGGAATATAATTAGAGGTTGAATGAGATGTGAAATTAAAGCTTAATGAGTCTACTTTCATATAAAAGAATCAGGGCAAGCAAAGGAATTCTATATTTTGAGATATTTACAATTGTAACTGACTTGCTCAGGATGAATACGTGATCCCCTGTTTCCACTTTGAAAAATCATTAAAAATTGTACAAAGCAAACTAAGAAATATAGTTTACATGCCTAAATTCCTTATTGAGACTAGTTTTAAATACAACAGACTTCAGGGTTGTTTGAGTTATGTACTGAGAGAAATTCAATTCGTAGTGGATAGAGGTCAGGCCAGTCGAGCTGTGTAACAGGGAAACTTTAACTAATAAACTGTACTAATATGCTGAACCAAAAATTATAAAAAAATTTAGCAAGAAGCTTTATGAGTCTAGATTCAGGAAATTTTACGGATATGAATTTCGAGTTTTGTAACTCGAGTTATGATTTATTTAGTGAATATGACACAGCAGAGACAGCTTAATCGAAGTGGAATAAGTAGTGAAGTTAAAGTAGACATACTTGAATTGTTGTGTAAACATGTTAGATTCTTAAATTAGTATTTACATACTACTTACTAGGCTATAAGCTTACTTCGTTTTCTCTCTTTTGTCTTATAGTGTTCTCCACTTGCTCAGAGTCAAGGATCGTGAAGATCTACCCGCACTATCATACTTTGGGGTATTTGAACTAAATGTTTTGAATTATGGCATGTATAGTAGGCAAAAATTATTTTGTTATGTGTCATATTTGTCTAGGTTTAAAATATTAGTTCTGATTACTCGACCGATTACTTTGTACAAGCCATAAAAGTTGGCTAATATTGTTCAAGATATATGTTATACGATGCATTATCAAATGGGATGACATATTTCTATCTTGGTATATGTTATGTTCGGTAATACCTTGTATCTGTTAAATGATGACGAATTGGTAAGGGGTGTTACATTTAGTGGTATCGAGCTATGGTTTAGTCGGTTCTCGGACTAATAAAGTGTGTGTAAAAGTCTAGCTATACATGCCATAAAAATATTGTGATAGTGTGGTGACTCTGATTATTCTAAAGCGTGTTTTGTTTTAATATAGTAATGGATCCCGAAGGAACTGCGGTGATGATCTTTGCTAGTAATGCGCCTGGCTCTGCACAAGGGACCGCTTTGTGGAAAAATAGACTGAGACATTGGGACAAGGAGATGAGGCTCGGGGCGCCTTTCTCCAAATGATGAACAATTGGTATCTTGAATTTATTCGAGCAAATCCAAATGCTCAACCTCCTCCACCCCTCCTATACCTCGAGGCGATTCACCTGTAGCTGCTCAAGGTATAAATTTGGTAAGAATGAACAAGCCTCCGGTTGACAAGATTCAAAACAAGGGGCGAAGAGTTTAGAGCAAAGGTTGATGATGATCTGAGAAAGCGGAATTCGGCTTGAAAATTCTACCGTGTATTTGATGAGCTCTCATGTACACCGAGGAATGCTTAAAGTGTCTTTGTATCACTTTTGAGAGATTGACCTACCACCGGTGGAAGACTTTGGTTGCAGTGGTGCCAAAAGAAAAGTTACTTGGGATTTCTTCCAGAAGAATTTAGAAAGAAATACATAAGTCGGCGATTTATTGATCAAAAACGGAAGGAGTTCCTTGAATTGAAGCAAGGAAAAATGTCTGTCGCAGAGTATGAACGCGAATTTGTAAGACTCGACAAGTATGCCTGTGAATGTGTGTCCACCGAGGCCATTATGTGTAGAAGATTTGAAGATGGGCTGAATGAGGACATTAAAGTGTTTGTAGGATTTTGGAGTTGAAAGAATTTGTAGTATTGGTTGATCGAGCTCTTAAAGTAGAAGAATTGAACAAAGAAAGAAGAAAAGTCGCTATTGAGGCTCGAGATGTCGAAAAAAGACAGATAAGTAAGCCATTTCAATCTCAACCAAAGAGGTCCAAAGAGACAAACCCTCGAATAGCAGTTTCAATTGGGGATTTACACAGAGATCGTGGTAGAGCATATTCGGGTCTAAAGCTCAAGCTACTTGATGGCAAGTGTGGGTAATGTGCGACCTAGAAAGCCCGAGTGTCGACAATGTGGCGAGCAACATTATGGTGAGTGTTGGGGACCGAGCGAGCTTGTTTCAGTCTGCAGTTCTCATGAGCATTTTATTAGAGACCGTCCGGAGAAGGTTAAAGAAGAAAGATTTGAGTGTTAGATGTAATACCACCGCTAGTAGAGATAGACCACCGAGAAATCTTGGAGGTGGGACTAGTAGTAGAAGCTGTGATGAAAGATTTAACGGCAAGATCGAAAGCTAGAGCACTGCTAGAGCTTATGCTATACGTGCTCGAGAAGATGCATCATCTCCGATGTCATTCTTGGTACATTTTCTCTTTATGATACTATTGTTATTGCATTGATTGATCCGGGTCCACCCATTCCTATATTTGCATGAATTTAGTATCCAATAAAAGTTGCTGTTGAATTTACTAAGTTTACGATTAAAGTGTCGAACCCTTAGGCCAATATGTGCTAGTTGACAAGGTTTGCAAGAATTGCCCATTAATGATTCAAGGTCACTGTTTTCCTAGCCAACTTAATCTTTGTTACCATTTGGTGAGTTTGACGTTATCTTGGGAATGGACCGTTAACATTGTATGATGCTAAGGTAGATTGTAAACAAAAGACACTAGAGTTAAAATGTGAAAATGGAGAAATTACGTGGGTTGAAACAGATTTAATCAAATAAATTGCCTATGGTGATTTCGCACATGTCTGCACGTAAATACATGAGAAAAGGGTGTGAAGCTTATCCGGCTTATGTAATGAATGTTGAGATGTCTCAACTGAAATTTGAATCGATACCTATAGTCTGTGAGTTTCGGATGTATTTCGGAGGAATTGCAGGTTACCTCCAAACAGAGAGATAGATTTTGCCATTGATTTGTTGCTTGCATCTTGCCGATCTCGATTGCTCCATATAGAATGGCTCAATCAATTAAAAGAATTGAAGGCTCGATTCAGGGAGTTAACGGACAAGGGATTTGTGAGACCGAGTTTCTCTCCACAGGGTGCTCTGTATTATTCAGTAAGAAGAAGGATGGTTCAATGAGACTTTGCATTGATTACCGTCGACAATAAGGTGACTATAAAGAACAAGTACCCATTGCCGAGGATTGATGATTTATTCGATCGGTTAAAGGGGGCCACAGTGTTTTCAAAGATTGATTTGAGGTCCAGTTACTATCACCGAGAGTTAAGGAGTCGGATGTCGAAAACCGCCTTTAGGACAAGGTATGGACATTATGAGTTTCGGTGATGCCTTTTGGCTTAACAAATGCTCCACCATATTTATGGACTTAATGAATCGGATTTTCCGGCCATATTTGGATAAGTTTGTAGTAGTGTTTATAGATGACATTTTAATTTATTCTCGAGATGAGTTTGAACATGCGAACACTTGAGAACTATATTGCAGATCTTGAGAGAAAAGAAACTGTTTGCCAAGTTTAGTAAAAGTGAGTTCGGCTTCGTGAAGTCGGATTTTTGGGGCATATAGTCTCGGTGATGGTATTGGTGGATCCAAGCAAGATTTCTGCGATCGTTGATTGGAAACCGCCAAGAATGTATCTGAGGTTAGAAGCTTTTAGGCTTGGCCGGGTATTATAGGCGTTTTGTTGAAGGATTTTCGATAATTGCCTCTCCTATGACTAAATTGTTGCGTAAGAATGTTAAGTTTGAATGGACTGATAAATGTCAACGAGTTTTGAAAAGTTGAAAGCACGATTATTGAAGCACCAATTTTAGTACAGCCCGAGTCGAGGAAAGGAGTTCGTAATTTATAGTGATGCATCATTGATGGGCCTTGGATGTGTGTTGATGCAAGAGGGCAAAGTAGTAGCTTATGCTTGAGGCGATTAAAACCGCATGAGAAGAACTATCCTACACATGATTTGGGCGGCATTGTTGTTTTTGCCTTGAAGATTTGGCGACATTATTTATACGGTGAAAAATGCGAATTTTCTTGATCACAAAAGTTTGAAGTACTTGATGAATCAAAAGGACCTAAATTTGCGGCGGCGAAGATGGCTTGAATTATTAAAGGATTATGATCTAGTGATTGATTATCATCCGGGAAAAGCAAATGTAATTCTTGGCGCCTTGAGTAGAAAATTTCTTTTCACTTTGAGAGCCATGAACACGGGTTAGCATTGTCGATGTGGGGTCAATTTTAGCGAGATGAGAGCTAAACCGTTATTTCTCCAGTTGATTTGTGATGCTCAAAAGAATGATAGTGAGTTGCGGATCAAGAGAACTCAATGCGAATCGAGGTTATGACTCAGATTTTCGAGTTGGACCAGATGATTGCTTGATGTTTGAGACGAAATATGTGTGCGAAAAATGATAAATTGATTGAAAATATTACATGAGGCGCACAATGGTCATTTATCGTTCACCTGGTAGCACAAAAATGTATAATGATTTAAAGAAGTCAGTATTGGTGGCGGTATGAAAAGGGACATTTCAATTTGTAACTAAGTGTTTGATCATCAACAAGTAAAAGTGAACATCAAGTACCTTCAGGATTACTTCAACCGGTAATGGTGCACGAGTGGAAATGGGACAAGATTACCATGGATTTTGTAACGGTTTGCCTTTAACTCCTAAAAAGAAGGATCTTTGTTTGGGTAGTGGTTGATAGATTAACAAAGTCAGCCCACTTTATACCAAGACGTCTGATTACTCACTTGATAAATTAGCGAATTATATATTCTTTGAAATTGTGAAGTTGCACGAGTACCTATGTCTATAATATCGATAGAGATCCAAGATTTACCTCGAGATTTTGGAAAAAGTTACAAGAAGCTTTGGGTACAAAATTGAACTTTAGTACCGCATTTCATCCACAAGCAGATGGTCAAGCGGAAAGAGTAATCCGGTACTCGAAGATATGCTTAGATCTTGTGTTTTAGAATTTGGAGGTAGTTGGGAGAAATATCTATCTTTGATTGAGTTTGCCTACAATAACAGTTATCAATCAAGTATACAAATGGCACCGTCTGAAGCCTTATATGGTCGTAAGTGTCGGACTCCTTTATATTGGACCGAGCTTAGTGAGAAACAGATTCACGGAGTTGATCTAGTTAAAGAAACCAAGAGAAAATAAAAGTAATTCGGGATTGCTTGAAAGTCGCTTCAGATCGACAAAAGTCATATGCTGATTTAAAAAGAAAAGAGATTGAATTTCAAGTGGGTGATAAAGTGTTCTTGAAGGTGTCACCATGGAAAAGATTCGAGATTTAGTCGAAAAGGCAAGTTGAGTCCGCGTTTTATTGGGCGTCTGAGATTCTTGAGAGAATTGGACCAATGGCATATCGGTTGGCCTTACCGGCAGTTAGAAAAGATTCATAACGTGTTTCATGTATCAATGTTGCGACGTTATCGTTCGATCCTTCACATGTGATTTCCCAACGAAATTGAGATTCGATCGGATATGACCTATGAGGAGGAACCAATAAAGATTTTGGCTCGAGAAGTTAAGCAGTTAAGAAACAAAAGTATAGCCTTAGTGAAAGTATTGTGGCACGACATGGGATAGAAGAGGCTACGTGGGAACTGAGGAAGCTATGAGGAAACAATACCCAAACCTCTTTCTGGGTAAGATTTTCGGGGACGAAAATCTCTAAAGGGGGAGAATTGTGACAACCCTAATTAGGGCCTAATCGAATAGTGGTTTTGTGACCACAAATCCGAGATAGAAATAATTGTTTTATAAATATTTTGGGGTTTATGATATGATTGCATGATTGTGTGAAAATTTTGTGATGAAATTCTATGCCTAAAGTGTTTAAATTGAAAGTAGGGACTAAATCGAATAAGTTGCAAAATTTGCATACTAGAAATTTTAGTATGAAATTGTTTTGAAATATTTATTAGGAGGTCTTAAATAGAAATTCTACCAATTTTAAGTTCATGGACAAATTTAGGACATGGAAGGAATTTTGGAAAGTTTAGTAGTAAGGGTATTTTAGTCATTTTGATATTAAATGAAATAAAATGGGAAAAATAACACAAAATAGTCATCTTCCTATTTAGTTGCTGCGAAACTTCACTCTCTCCATAGCTAGGGATTCTTCAACTTTCAAGCTCCATAGTAAGTGATTCTAAGCCCGCTTTTAATGTTCTTTACGTTTTTGGAATCCGGGAAGCTCGATTAAGCTTATGCTAGTAATAATTTAACCTAGGGTTCATATTTGGAAAAATACCCATAGGTGAAATTTGTGTATTTTGATGTTTTATGATAGAATATGAGGTTTTAAATTGTGTTAAATAATTTGTGCTACTCGGTTTTAAGTGAAAACGAGTAAAAGCAAGATAATCGGTAAAAATACCTAATGTTCATAACTATATGATAGAGTGGGAATTTGATGTTGTTGTAGAAGAGAAAATGTTCAGCATATCATAAAACATAAGAATAAGGGCTGAAATTAAATTCCGAGCCTAGGGGCAAAATTGTAATTTTGTAAAAGTTAGGGGCAAAAAGTAATTTTTCTACAATGTGATTTTGGATTGAAATAAATAGTATGAGTATTAAATGAGCTAAATGTGTTATTATAGATCAAGAAAGGCGCAGGCCGACCTCGAGCAGGGGGAAAGAAAAGTTTTGGACTAAATTGCAAAATTTCCATATTTTGCACCAAGGTAAGTTGTATGTAAATATTACAATAATTTCATGTACATTCTTATATTTCAGCCTATTATATAGATATACTAGCTGATGTTAAAATATAAATTGACTATGGGAAGAATGGAAATAAATAGAGAGAGAGATCCGGTTGAACATTGGAGAGATCGAATGAAATAGAGGGCGTAGCTAGGTCACATGTATGATGCTGAGTGCACATCATGTGTACAAGAAAGCTACGAGACACCTGTAGTAGCTAGGTCACATGCGTGATCGAGATGTATCCCATGTAGACAAGAGAGCTACGTGAAAGATAAATGTAGCTAGGTCGCATGCGTGATTCCAAGTGAAGGACACCATGTAGACAAGAGAGCTACGTGAAAGATAAATGTAGCTAGGTCGCATGCGTGATTCCAAGTGAAGGACACCATGTAGACAAGAGAGCTACTGAGACAAATCGGCTAGGTCGCATGAGTGGTACTAAGTGTTCCCCATGTGTACAAGAGAGCCGAACTAAATGAAGTATGATGGTGAAATTTGTGTCTTTGAAACCATTAAATATCGAGGATTGATCCGAATTGTTCAACGGGATGGTTTTGTGGTGACATTGTGGTTTGGACCTACACTTATAGTGAATGAAATGTGGTGAAAATGAATTGTGGCATATACATATATACGATAAAATGAGGTTAGCATAAAGAATGTGTGAAAGAGTGAAATTAGTATTAAAACTGTTTTAGATGGCAGCAGTGACGTGATTTTGAAAAATCACCAAAAATAGGAGGAATATAATTAGAGGTTGAATGAGATGTGAAATTAAAGCTTAATGAGTCTACTTTCATATAAAAGAATCAGGGCAAGCAAAGGAATTCTATATTTTGAGATATTTACAATTGTAACTGACTTGCTCAGGATGAATACGTGATCCCCTGTTTCCACTTTGAAAAATCATTAAAAATTGTACAAAGCAAACTAAGAAATATAGTTTACATGCCTAAATTCCTTATTGAGACTAGTTTTAAATACAACAGACTTCAGGGTTGTTTGAGTTATGTACTGAGAGAAATTCAATTCGTAGTGGACAGAGGTCAGGCCAGTCGAGCTGTGTAACAGGGAAACTTTAACTAATAAACTGTACTAATCTGCTGAACCAAAATTATAAAAAAATTTAGCAAGAAGCTTTATGAGTCTAGATTCAGGAAATTTTACGGATATGAATTTCGAGTTTTGTAACTCGAGTTATGATTTATTTAGTGAATATGACACAGCAGACACAGCTTAATCGAAGTGGAATAAGTAGTGAAGTTAAAGTAGACATACTTGAATTGTTGTGTAAACATGTTAGATTCTTAAATTAGTATTTACATACTACTTACTAGGCTATAAGCTTACTTCGTTTTCTCTCTTTTGTCTTATAGTGTTCTCCAGCTTGCTCGAGAGTCAAGGATCGTGAAGATCTACCCGCACTATCATACTTTGGGGTATTTGAACTAAATGTTTTGAATTATGGCATGTATAGTAGGCAAAAATTATTTTGTTATGTGTCATATTTGTCTAGGTTTAAAATATTAGTTCTGATTTCGACCAGTTACTTTGTACAAGCCATAAAAGTTGGCTAATATTGTTCAAGATATATGTTATACGATGCATTATCAAATGGGATGACATATTTCTATCTTGGTATATGTTATGTTCGGTAATACCTTGTATCTGCTCCTGACGATGTGAATTGTAAGGGTGTTACAAATAGGGGTCCATTTACGAACGACTTGAAATCTGAGCTGAGATTTTTAGGCGATCTCTGGAGTGGCCCCAAATGTGGCCGAATCTTGGTTGGAAGCCACAGAGCGGATCATGGACGACTGGGCCGCTTCAGAGAGCGAAGTTGAAAGGGCGATGTCGTTCTTTGCGGGATGAAGCGTATCGATGGTGGATTCTTGTGAGAGAAGGTACCCCACCGAGAGGGTAACATGGGAGCTGTTCAAAGCAGACCTTTAAGGCAAAATATGTTGGAGCTAGCTATGTAGATGCACGCAGAAAGGAGTTCTGAATCGACTCGGGAAATAAGACCATTCTTGAATATGAGGCGGAGTTTCTACGATTGAGTCGGTATGCTAATGGCATCGTTTCCACTTGAATATGAGTGCAGCGACGCTTTGAGGATGGCCTTAGAGATGAGTTGAGGGTGCTCATAGCTCCAGAGAGGGAGCGAGATTTTGCTGACTGTAGAGAAGGCTAAGATAGCCGAGGAAGTGAAGCAAACCGAACGGAGGAATCGTGATAAGGACCTAATCGGTTCAGGAGGATCTTTGGACCAAAGCAAAGTCTTTAATCGAAATGTTAAGAGAGCTAGGATGGGGAACCGGTTCGGCGATTCCGGTGAACAGGTAGACCGCAAGCTTGTGGAGATTGCGGCAAGAATGCATCAAGGAGAGTCTGGGGAAGCGTTCGGGGCTTGTTTTCGTTGTGGGTCTAAGGAGCATAGGATTAAGGATTGTCCTAGGAGGGCCACTCCGGCTCAGGTGGCCGAACAAGGGGCTGAGCGACAAGCTCAACTCAGTGAGGATGGACCACCGCCGCCAAGAGGTCGTGGACAAGGTCGCGGAGGTAATGGCCGTGGACGTGGGGCACCCGGCAGGGGTATTGGTAACGCGGATGCTCGTCAGCCAGCTTTGGTGTATGCTGCTCGTCGCCGCGAGGAGGGTGACGCACCTGATGTCATAATTGGTACGTTTTTTATCTATGGTGTACCTTATACCGCTTCTCGATTGATGTGGGATCAACCCATTCATATGTGGCATATAACATTTACGGGACCTTTGGCGTGCACTTCGAGGAGATCAGATGTGGGGTGTCTGCGATAAGTCCTTTAGGTCATTCGGTTAAGGTAGAAAACTCTTCAAGGAGGTGCCTCTGGAGATTCAAGGCAAGGTTTTCTGTGGGGATTTGATGGAGTTATCGTTTGAAGAATTCGATCTGATCCTAGGGATGGATTGGTTGACCAAGCATAAGGCAACTTTGGATTGTGCAGCTAAGAGGATGGTGTTAAGAACTGTCAATGATGAAGAGGTTATGATCATTGGAGAACGAAGGGATTACTTATCCAATGTAGTATCGGCGTTGAGGGCTGAGAAACTGATGCGCAAGGGAT
Organism: Gossypium arboreum; assembly: GCF_025698485.1. Classification (NCBI taxonomy): domain Eukaryota; kingdom Viridiplantae; phylum Streptophyta; class Magnoliopsida; order Malvales; family Malvaceae; genus Gossypium; species Gossypium arboreum. The sequence continues at coordinate 60,562,620 of NC_069075.1, read as the reverse complement.
GCGAGGCATATCTGGCTTTGGTAAGTCAAGCTGAAACTGAGGATCTGACTGTGGAGACCATCAGAACTGTTAGGGAATTCCGAGATGTTTTCCGGAAGAGCTTCCTGGATTACCTCCCAATCAGGAAGTTGAGTTTGGAATCGATTTGTTACCGAGAACAGCTCCAGTATCTATTGCACCCTATAGGATGGCACCAAGGAGTTGGTGGAATCAAGGCTCAAATGCAAGAGCTATTAGATAGAGGCTTCATTAGGCCTAGTGTGTCTCCTTAGGGAGCACCGGTCTGTTGTAAAGAAGAAGGACGAACGATGCGCATGTGCATCGATTATCGCCATTGAACAAACCGGCGATTAAGAATAAGTATCCACTACCAAGGATTGATGACTGTTCGATCAATTTAGGGAGCTTCGGTATTCTCCAAAATCGATCTTAGATCGGATACCATCGCTAAGGGTAAAGAAGGGATATTCATAAGACAAACATTTGAACTCGATATGGACATTATGAGTTTGTGGTCATGCCGTTTGGGCTAACGAACGCACTGCGGCTTTTATGGATCGATGAATCGAGTATTCCAACCTTACTTGGATCGGTTTGTAGTCGTCTTTATCGACGATATCTTGGTATACTCAAAAGCGGGCGAAGCATGATGAGCATCTCCGTACAGTCTGCAAGTGTTAAGGAGAAGGAACTCTATGTGAAATTTAGCAAGTGTGAATTCGGTTGAAAGAGGTAACCTTCCTAGGGCATGTGGTCTCTGCCGAGGGATTAAGGTGGATCCTCGTAAAATTGAAGCTATTCGGAATGGAAGCCACCTAGGTCATGATCGTAAATTGGAGTTTCCTAGGGTTGGCGGGTTTACTCTGAAGGTTTGTGGAGGGTTTCTCGGTGATGGCGGCGCCTTGACAAAACTCATAAGGAAAGGAGTACCATTTATGCGGACCGAGAAACAAACAAAAGCTTTTGATCGGTTGAAAAAGGTATTGACCAAGCGCCAAGTGTTGATTCAACCGGTGTCTAGGAAGGACTTCACCGTATATAGCGATGTGTCGCATGTGGGGTTAGGTTGCGTACTGATGCAAGAGGGCAAGGTGGTCGCTTATGCATCACGACAGCTTAAGGCTCATGAGGTGAATTACCCTACGCATGATTTGGAGCTAGCAGCGGTGATTTTTGCGTTAAAAATTTGGAGACATTACTTATATGGGGAGAAGTGCATCATATACACAGATCATAAGAGCTTAAAGTATTTGTTGACTCAGAAGGAGTTGAACCTTAGGCAACGAAGGTGGGTGGAGTTGCTTAAAGACTACGACTATTCGATAGAGTACCACCCAGGAAAGGCTAATGTGGTGGCGGATGCATTGAGTCGAAGGGTTGTTACGGATTTGAGAGCCTTGTTCGCACGATTAAGTCTATTCGATGATGGAAGCTTGTTGGCAGAACTACAAGTAAGGCCTACTTGGACCTAAGCAGTTAAGGAAAAAGCAGTTGAAGGACGATTCATTAGCTCTACAGTTCCAAAGAAGTTAAGAGTGGTGAGAACGAGGATTTTGGGTTGAGCAGTGAAGGAGTTACGTGTTTTCGTGGAAGGGTTTGTATTCCAAAGGATCCTGAATTGAGGTAGTTAATTCTAAAAGAGGCTCATGGTGGACTCTGCCATGCATCTGGAGGGAATAAGTTATACCGAGACTTGCGAGAGGTGTATTGGTGGCGGATTAAAACAAGAGGTGGTGAATTTGTTGGGAAATGTCGGCGTGCAAGGTTAGTTAAGGCCGAGCACCAACTGCCGTCTGGATTACTACAACCAAAGTGAAAATTCCACTATGGAAGTGGGAAAGAGTAACAATGGACTTTGTGAGTGGGTTACCTTTGACACCCACCAAGAAAGATTCGTGTGGGTAGTTGCGGATAGGTTAACAAAATCGCTCATTTCATACTGTTCGCACCGACTACTCACTACAAAAGTTGGCTAAGCTATATGTGGCGGAGGTAGTCGACCGCATGGGGTGCCAGTGTCAATAATCTCGATCGAGACCTTAGGTTTACGTCTCGGTTTTGGTGAAAGTTGCAAGCGTTGGGAACACGATTGGATTTTAGCACCGCTTTTCACCTGACGCAGATGGACAGTCAGAAAGGGTTATTCAGGTTCTGGAAGATATGTTGAGAGGTTGTATCATCGATTTTTGTGGAAGTTGGGAGGACTACTTACCATTGGCGGAGTTTGCGTACAATAACAGCTATCAAGCAAGTATTCAGATGGCACCATATGAAGCGCTTTATGGGCGAAGATGTCGTACGCCGACGTGTTGGACAGAGTTCGGTGAACGACGAGTGCTTGGACCGGAAGTGGTGGCAGACACTGAAAGCAAGGTTAAGCTGATAAGGGGTCGGTTAAAGGAGGCGTCCGATGATGCGAAGTCGTATCGCGGATTTGAAGCGCAAAGAGATTGAGTTATTTGTGGGGATATGGTTTTCTTGAAGGTATCCTTGGAAGAAAATTTTGAGATTTGGTAAGAAGGGTAAGTGAGCCCACGGTTTATTGGGCCTTACCGAGTTGTTAAGCGGGTCGGACCAAAGGCTTATCACCTAGAGTTGCCACGAAGCGCATCGTATCCACGACGTTTTCATGTATCCATGTTGAGGTGGTATCGATCTGACCCAACTCATATCATACCAGTTGCTGAAATTGAAGTACAGCCAGATTTAACCTTCGAAGAGGAACCTGTGCAAACACTTGATCGTGACGTCAAGATGTTGAGAAGGAAATCAATTCCACTAGTGAAAGTACTTTGGAGAAACCATGGCAAGGAGGAAGCTACCTGGGAGACTGAGGAGGCTATGCAAACAACAATACCCTCAACTGTTTCGATAAGGTAAAATTTCGAGGTCGAAATTTCTTTAAGGAGGATAGAGTTGTAACATCCTGATTTTCGGGTTTATTCGCGATTTTCAATATTTTGTAAAGATTTTTAAAATTTTGCATTTGGATGTGGAATTAGTATTTTGAGTAGGTAAATGGGCTTATAGAAGGCCCATGAGTTGGCCAAAACCAGTTGAATTTTTGGAATTTTAGACTTAGGAGTTAGGGGTTACGGCTAAGTGGCCTTAAGTGGAGTGATGGGTAAATTGCATCACAAAAGAGCCTTGGTTAAGTGGCAAGAGTGGCGCCACTAGGCTCCTAGAAAAGTGGCGTGTGGAGCTTTGGGAAGGCAAGGGATCGATTCCTGTGTTGGCAAATAGATGCATTTATTTTTCTAGTGCGGGGAGGGTAAGTGTTGGAGTTCGGTGGATTACGCTAAAGGAGAGTTGGATCGGTTTAAATGCTTGGATTAAGGAGGGATAAGGGAGAGATTTAAGGATTTGGATGAGGCTAGGAGTTGGCGAATTATGGGAATTGAAGAGGGAAAAATCGGTGAGGGCTATGTTGTTAGTATTTCGGCACTTAGGGTATTGAGTGGTGCCGTTTTCTTCTCGCTTTAACACCTTAGGGTTGTTTTTCCTCTCTTTTTCCTCTCTAGCAAAACTACCACCTCCCTATTCCTCTTCTTCTATTTTTCTTTCTTCTTCTTCAAAACTATTCATCATACTGCTATTCATCAATACTTTTGCGAATCCATAAAAGCCAAAATCTGTGATCATTGCTTGTGCCGATTTCTTCAAAGCTAGGTTCTCCTATGTTCTTTTGTTTTTATTAATTTGCAATTATCTTTTCTTAATCCTAGATCTCTGACCGCAGTTCTACTTCAAGGTTGTAGCCCCACATTATCATCTTCTTCATAACACAAAAGCCGAAAAACCATAGATTTGGGGGCTTATAGCCGAAACTTCAAGACTTTGGGGAATCGAGTTCTCCGTCGTTTGATAGATAAATCTACACTAGATTGCGTAGAAATCAAGTGGGAGTAAGGGTAAGTCGTATCATCTCGGATCTGTTCTTATTTTGCAAAGTTAAGAAAAGTCAAGTCCCTAAAATTAGGGAGGCATCGATTTGGGCATATGGCTCTAAGAGTCTTTAACTGATGTTTTCTTTCGGTGACTAGAGTCTTCTTAAGCGTTGAATCTAAGGCGTGGTTCATTGGAGCAATCGGATTCGGAGCTAACTATCGATTTTGGCAAAAAGGTAAGGTTTCAAAGGTTTTTAGGGATATGGTTCGATCATGGATAAGTAAGTTTTGGGGGTTTAGTGATTATGGTTTGTAAATAAGAACTGTGCTAATAAATTGTAGGACATCGAAAGGGATCTCAGAAGCAGTCGTCGCGAATCAGGTGTGTACCGAACACCCTTTCTTAGTTCAATTCGGCAAAAGCCGAAATGCCGAAATTCCGGCATTTCATGGTCATGTAAGTATGTGAATGCTCTCAAGTCATAGAGGAATTGTTAGATCTGGCACCGCAAGGTGGTAAGCACGTTCAGCGTGAAGCTTTAGCGTATTTCGGAAAAAGGGCTTGATTGGCCAAAACGGGCCCAATGGGCTTACGGACCAATATGGGTAAGAGATGGGCAAATTAGCTCATTAGGTAGATGGTGGAATCAAATTGCATAAAAGCGATAAAATTACTGAATTAGCTTGTGCGATGGCGTAGATCATGAAATTACCCTAAAGAGCAAAATTACCAAATTACCCCAAAGAGCAAAATTACCGATATACCCTAGGGTTTTAAATTGGTGAATCGCATGATTGATCAATGTTGTATTTTACATGATATGCTTTTATTAATATCTCATTGCATGGGGTTGGGGTATTAATGGAGGAAGTACTAAAAGTGGTTCATCCACGTCTTGGAGGCTTTGCCTCAACTAATCGAAATTTGAGTGCTCTTTAACCTGTGTGTGTGAAATTTGGGTGGGTTGAGATATTCCCACATGGTGTGTAGGGCTGGTATGCAGGCGGTGTAGCGGTTGGTGGGTTGAGTAGTCTCCCGGATGGGCTTGCATTCATTATTTCATTGATACTCATGTTCTTGAAGCGGGCCTATGGGCCACACTATTATGTAAAAGGGCTAAGGCCTTGCTCTTGTATTCGAAAAGGGCTTGACCTCTTGTGTCTTGTTATCTGAATAGGGCTTAGGCCCAATGGGCTCGAGCTGATTTGGGCTTTGGATGGTTTCAGTATACCGAGTTTTCCCAAACTCACCCCTTCCTCTTCCATCCTTGCGGTGATCCCTAGAATTGGTGGACTTGGAGTCAAGGGATTCAGAGTGGCCATGAAGATGGATTGCCAATTTTAAATAAGTTTAGCATTTAATTGATTATTTTATTTTTATTATGTTTAAAGTTGTAATAAGGCCGCTCTTTTTAATTATTTTTATTTTGGGGATTATTAAACTGGTTAGCACTAGGGTTCGTTTTATAAAAACTACTTGATTTTTAAAAGATCACGATGACGCATAAAGTTTCCATAAAGTAAATGTTTTTCAAGGAAATAAATATTTTAAACAAACGTTTTCAACTTAAACATTTTCTTAAGACGGACATAATCAAACATTTTCTCAAAATTATACGAGATGTTAGAGTGTGGCAATGGTGGTGTGCATGTCTAGGATTGGATCCGGAAGAGCTTGGTACTTAAGCGGTCCGACGGACTCACCTCCTCTTTTCCTGGTTTCCTACGGTGCACGACTTCTATTCACTTTAACCTACCTTTAAAAGTGTCTTTACAACACCAACTCAGCTTTTTCCAAACTAAGTAATCTGGAATGTTTTGAACGCATCAATGTGGCGCATCGATCCGGTCATAACGTCCGGCCGGGTTTGGGGTGTTACATATTTGTCTGAAGCCCCAATTCTAGTGCAACCCGAATCCGCAAAGAGTTTGTCATCTATAGTGGCGCCTCCCTACTTGGGTTAGGTTGTGTATTGATGCAAGAAGGTCGAGTTGTGGCCTATCGTCGAGGCAATTAAAGCCACATGAGAAAAATTATCCGACCCATGATCTCAAATTGGCTGCCATTGTATTCGCCTTAAAGATTTGGCGACATTACTTATTTGGTGAGAGGTGCCATGTGTACTCGGATCACAAAAGTCTCAAATATTTGATGACCCAAAGAGACTTAAATCTGCGACAAAGACGTTGGCTCGAGTTGTTAAAAGATTATGAGCTGGTCATTGACTATCACCCGGAAAGGCGAATGTGGTTGCGGATGCCTTAAGTCGTAAATCATTATTAAACTTACGAGCAATGAATGTGCACTTATGCATTCGATCCGACGGTGAGTTAGTAGCTGAATTGAAAGCCAAACCATTATTGATACATCAAATTCGTGAAGCTCGAAAAGTCGACGACGAGTTGGTCGCAAAACGAAATGAGTGTGTTCGAACAAGGACTCGGAGTTTCAAATCGGCGATGACGATTGTTTGAGGTTCAAAATCGTCTGTGTGTTCCAAAGAATTGAACTTATCTCGATAATTCTGAACGAAGCCCATTGTAGCGAATGGCAATCCACCCGGAGTACGAAGATGTACAACGATTTGAAACGTCGGTTTTGGTGGCGTGGTATGAAGCGAGACATCTCGACTTTGTTTGAGATGTTTAATATGTCAACAAGTGAAAGCGGAACATCAAGTTCCTTGAGTTGCTTCACCGATCACGATACCCGAGTGGAAATGGGAGCGAGTCACAATGGACTTTGTATCCGGACCGCCATTGTCGATGAGTAAGAAGGACGCGATTTGGGTCGTTGTAGATAGATTGACTAAGTCGGCTCACTTTGTCCCCGTGACGTCACGGACTTTCCAATGGACAAACTAGCCGAATCAGCGTTTCTCATATTGTGAGATTGCACGGGTGCCTATTTCCATCGTGTCGGATAGAGATCCGAGATTTACCTCGCGATTTTGGAAAAAGTTGCAAGAAGCTTTGGGTACCAAGTTGCATTTCAGACCGCCTTTCACCCCCAAACCGATGGTCAATCCGAGCGGATAATCTGAGATACTTGAGGATATGTTGAGATGTTGCATCCTCGAGTTCAATGGTTCATGGGAACGGTATTTGCCGTTGATTGAATTCGCTTACAACAACAGCTTTCAATCAAGTATTAAGATGGCACCCTACGAGGCTTTATACGGTCGTAAATGCCGTACCCCATTATTCTGGACTAAACTTAGTGAAGGAAAAATCTTCGGGGTTGATTTGGTTAAGGATGCCGAGCAAAAAGTTCGAGTAATTCGTGATAGTTTGAAAGCTGCTTCGGATCGCCAAAAGTCGTATGCGGATTTTAAAAGAAAAGATATCGAATATCAGGTTGGAGACAAGGTCTTTCTCAAAGTTTCACCTTGGAAGAAGGTGCTTAGATTTGGTCGTAAAGGCAAATTGAGTCCGAGGTTCATCGGACCATATGAAGTATCCGAACGAGTTGGGCGATCGCATGTCGATTAATTTTACCCCTAAGCTTGAAAGGATCCTAGCGTTTTCATGTCTCGATGCTTGACGATATAGGTCGATCCATCGCACGTGATCGCTCCGTCCGAGATTGAGATTCACCTAATTTGAGCTATGAAGAGGAACCAGTTCGCATTATGATGCGTGAAGTGAAAGAGTTGCGCAATAAGAAAATCTCGTTAGTGAAGGTGTTGTGGCATAAACACGAATTGAAGAAGCCACTTGGGAGCTTGAGGACTCTATGAAAGAGCGATACCGAGCCTATTTACGGTAAGATTTTCGGGGCGAAAATTTCTTAAGTGGGGAGAGTTGTGACATCCCTAATTTGACCTTAGTCGAGAAAGTGGTGTCGGGACCACTAAACCGAGTCTTATAAGTAATTAAAAGTTATATTCTATGTTTATGATGTTAGTAAATGCATGTGTGAAAGTTGCATGCATTAATTTGATCATTTCTATGTGAATTTATTAAAATGGACTTATATGAAACATTGTTGAAAGGTGATAGGCTAATCTTTCAATGGTCTAATAGTATATGCATGCAAAAGAATGGTTTTGCATGTCAATTTACCCAAAGAAAAGGAAGTGGCCGGCCATGGTAATGAAGATGGGCAAAAGAAAACATGTCTTAAACATGTTTTGCTAGTGGTGGATGTTAGAAATAATAAAATAAGAGCATGGGTAAAGGAATGAAAAAAAATGAGTGTGGATGCTTTCCCCCCTTTGCCGTACATGAGAGAAACAAAAACAAAGAAAGAAAAAAAAAAAAAAGAAAGGAAGAAAAGTGTTCATCCTCCTTAGCTTGGCCGAACCTCAAAGGAAGAAGGGGAGATAGCCAATCGGTCACCCTTAAGCTTGGAACAAGGTAAGTGATTTCATGTTAGTTCTTGAAATATTAGCATACATCAAGCTAGTTACTAAGTTTTCTACTTAGCCTTGTCAAGGTCTTGATTGTGTGGTGATAGTGGGTAATCGGCCATGGAAGAAATGGAGGAAAATGATTGTTGTCTTGTGTTTCTGGAGAAATGGTGGATGGGTGAAAGAAACAAGTTTTGTTTCTTGTTTCTTCTTGGCCGATTCTAAGGGAGCAACCATTCGGTTTCTAAGCTATAAATAAAGTGAGAAATTCATGTGAATTCTTGAAACGTTAGATGAAATGGAGCTAGTTACCAAGTTCTCTAGGTAACCCATGCTAGAAATTGTGATTTTGGGTTGACTAGGATTTTCGGCCATAGTGGTCATTGAGGATTAAGGTTTGTGTTTCATGCTAAACTTGATGAATCTTGGTGTATGGGTGTTTGAACTAAACTAATGATCAAATAGATGCACAAATACAAAGTAAGAAGAATCGGCTATTGTATGTAATACTATTGCCGAATGTGAAATTACTATACTTGAGTAATGAATGTGATTAACAAGTAAACATTATTGAGAAAAATATTGAATACTTCTACTTGCATTTGTTAAGCTCAAGAGCAAAAGGGAGCTAAATCCGATAAAGGGAAGGAAAAAGTGATCGAATAGCCATTGAAGCCGTTCGACAGCATCCGAGGTAAGTCCTCAAGAAATGACCCTACTTGAATTATGTGAAATGAAATATGGATGTGTAATGATTATTGATTTATGTGTATGAGTATTTGAATGATACCCGGGCTAAGTCCCGGCGATTATGCTAGTGATATGTTTGTGTTTGAGCCTTAGTAACGAAAATGAAATATGAATGTGAAATGATTATTGATGTATATGTGTGCATGAGCAATTGAATGATATCCGGGCTAAGTCCCGAAGACATTTATGCTGGAAATTATATCCGGGTTAAGACCCGAAGGCAATTGTGCTAGTGACTACATCCGGGCTAAGACCCGAAGGCATTCGTGCAAGTCGTTCTATCCGGGCTAAGACCCGAGGGCATTCGTGCATGTGGTTATATCCGGTTGTATTCCGAAGAAGCTTGGGCTGAAGGTGAGCGTTGGTTGCTGTAATAAATTTAATTAGTACGCTCGAAAAGCCCAAAGGAAAAGGTATGTTTATATGTGCATTGGAAAAGTTGATATGTTTGAGTAACATTCGTTCAATCGACAAACGAATTTTCAGCTATTGAATTGGTTGATATCTTGTGAAAGTATACAATGATGAAGTGTGAAGCAAGTATGATTATGTGAATGTGTATTAATGAAATGATTCATTTGGCTATGTGAATGTAATGCCTTAGTTAAAGCTGATTTTATTGCTTGAGACTTACTAAGCATAAAAATGCTTACCCCGTTGCTTTGGCTCTTTGTTTTATAGATTTTGCTCGTTAGCAATCGGATTCGGGATCATTAAAGTCGAAGTCATCTACACTATCAAAGCCTCCATTTTGGTATAATTTTGGTTGAACTTTGAAATGGCATGTATAGGACTACCCTAATGTTGAAGGTCATGTACCTTTCGGTTTTGTGTAAGCTTGGATAGCCATGCGAAAATGGCTTATATCGTTTTAGTATGATTCTATAATAGTTTGTATGATAATCATTATGGGGTATGAAATTGTCTGAAAGGATTAGCCATTGGAATGGTTAATCATAATCACACTTTGTGCTATGGTGCAAAAAGGGCCATTTGAATCGTGGAAATCATGAAATAGGTAATGGTTACTTTGAAAACAGATGCTGGCAGCAGCAGTGGTATGGTTTTGAAAAATCATCAAAATTTGTAGGAATGGTATTAAATAATGAATAAATTATGTAAATGAACCTTAATGAGTCTACTTTCATTTGGAATAAACGAAAAGGTCATAGGAGTTACATGTTAAGAGATATTAAAGCTATTGTGAGATAGGGCCAGAACGGTTTCTGGGTCCCCTGTCGTAACTTTAAAAATTTATTATAAATTATACAGAAAGAATTAGGAGTCATTACTTGTATGTACAGATTACATTTTGAGTCTAGTTTCATTAGAAACAAACGGCACCAGTATTAAAGCTCTGTACAGAGATATATTCAAGTTGTAATGCGCGAAGGTCAGAGCAGTCGATCCCTGTAACATGGGTGACTTTAACTAATAAACTGTACCAATTGGCCAGACCAAAAATTCTAGAATTAAATCCATGGATGGATATATGAGTCTAAATTCAGGGGAAATTTACGGAATCAGTTTCTGAGTTTTGAAACTCGAGATATGATTTTTAAGGTGACAGTGACGCAGATTTCCAGCCTGTCTGGAAATGTCAAATTGGTGGGTGAAATATGTGGATTTGGCTTGTTAACCCCTCGTGTCCGACACCGGCGATGGTCTCGGGTTCGGGGTGTTACATCAATACTGATGCCGTTTGTTTCCATAGAAACTATACTCAAAGAGGAATCTATACATATATGGAATGACTCATAATTATCTCTGGTTAATTTATAATTAATTTCCAAAGTAGGAACAGGAATCCGAAACCGTTCGCCCCGCTTCACTAAAACCTAAATATCTCTTAACATACAACTCATATGACCGCTTGTTTCTTCCATATGAAAGTAGATTCATCAAAGTTCATTTAAATAATTATTCACTATTTAATTCCATTCCTACTATTTTAGTGATTTTTCACATCCACATCGCTGCTGCTGTCAAGATCCGCCTTTTAAGGTAGACTTTACCTATTTCTTAGTTTCCATGATTCAATTAGCCCTTTTTGCATACATAGCACAAAGTATAATCATGATTAACCACTCGAATGGCTAATCATTTCCAAACATTTCCATACCTCTTAGTGATCAACATACAAAATGATTAGAGTACTATGCTAAAAACGTATATAAGCCATTTTCGCATGGCTATCCAAATTTACACAAAATCCATGGGTACATGACCAACAACAAAAAGGGTAGTCCTATACATGCCATTTCAAAGTTCAACCAAAATTGTACCAAAAGGGGGCTTTGATAGTGTGGGAGACTTCGACTTCCAAAAATCCCGAGTCCGATAACTGACGAGCCAAAATCTATAAAACAGAGAAGCAAAGAAACGGAGTAAGCAATTTATGCTTAGTAAGTTTTGAGCAAGGGATTCCAAGACAACAAAAGCATAGCATTCATATAGCTAAGCGGATAATTTCATATGCACAAATTCTCAATATCATACTTACTTTACATTACCAACCCTTATGTTCATACACAAAGATCAACTTAGCCAAAGGCCGGTAGCTCATTTATCGATCGAAATAATCTGATTTGTGAGGATCAACTAATTCAAGCACACACGAAACATACCTCATCGCTGGGATTTTACGAAATATTAATTTAAATTTTACAGCAAGATCTCTCATTCCCAAATCAAGCATCTTGAGGTTTAGCGGATATAACCACTCGCACAAGGCCTTGGTCTTAGCCCGGATATGGTCACTAGCATAAATGCCTTGGGACTTAGCCCTGATATAGTCACTAGCACAAATGCCTTTGGGTTTTGGCCCGGATATAGTAACTCGCATAAATGCCTTGAATCTTAGTCCGGATATAGTCACTTAACACAAAAGCCTTCGGACTTAGCCGGATATCATTCAATAACCATGCACATACATCAATAAATCATGACACATCCATGTTTCATTTTCATTACCAAAGCTCAAACACAAGACACTTATCACACTTACAAGTTTGACAATAGCCAAATTCAAAGAGCATGATTTTGATTTGTTTGTGACATAATCTAATCGAATCATAATCTAGGTTCCATTGCTCAAAACTTACCTCGGATGTTGTCGAACGGCTTCAACGGCTATTCAATCACTTTTCCTTTCCTTATCCAACTGTGGTCCCCTAAGCTCTTGAGCTAATTCAAACAAATTTAACTTATCAATGTCTCATTTTTGCTAGCTTATGGCCGAATATGACAAGGAGTTTGATAGGTCATATGACCACCTTTTAGCTCAAATACACAATGATCATACGCATTTTTAATCACATCAACAATTTAATACAATTCACTCGAACATCAAAAGAGAAGCTCAAGGTACTTAGCCCATATATACATTAGACATTAGAGTCACATATGTATGAAATCACGAATCGAATTCAACATACTAGCTAATATTTCCCCTTAGCCGAATTTTCTAAGTCAAGCTAAAGCCATCAATAGGCTACCAATGGCCGAACATACACATCTATGCTAAGGCCGATTGCAACACTTAATACATTCTACTAGTATGGTCACTTGTGTTGACTAAACACCATTTGTTTCAAGTTCAAAACTTGGCTAATACACATATATACTCTATTAAAGCATCCTCTCCCTTTACACTAATTCAACACATGCATTACCCATAATATACCAAATTACATTCGGCCTTAGCACACAACTTGCTAGCCGATTCTTCTCCATCTAGCAACTAATGCACATACGAGCTCTTTTGTTAGACTCTACTTCATCTAACAACAACCTTATTTCTCTTCTATATCCTACCATGGCCGAATGCATCACAACACCTTACCATTTCAATTTTGGTCATGGTTGAACAAGGAACTTAATGTCTCACTCAAGGATGCTAAAAAGGAGATTCAAGAGTTATCAATCCACCATCACATGCATCATTAACAAGCTTCACATTTAGCATGCAATGATATCAACACAAAATCCACCTTGGCCGAATACCATCCCCATGACATAGCAAAGATTTGAACCATGGGCTAATAAGAACATCAAGCTAGCAACTAAAAACATGCATGAATCTCATGGCACAACATCAAACATACCTTAATCTTGATACAAGTATGGCCGAACCTCCGCCTAATCCTCTTCTAAACCAAACATGGAGCAAGATCTCCTTCTTTCTTCCTTAGAATTTTCGGCCAAAAGAAATGAAAAGGATGAACACAATTTTTTTTTTGTTTCCTTTCCCTCAACTCACGGCAATAGGGGGGATCACACACCTTCTTTCCTTTTTCCATTTCTTTATTACCCATACTCCTTATTTTATTTATTCCAACATAAACCATCTACACAACATGTTTTATGACATGTTTTGCCCATCACCCTTTGTCATGGCCGGCCACTAGGCTTTAATTTAGGGAAATTTGACATGCAAGCCCATCATTTTCACAACATGCATTAATAGGCCACTTTACATTTGCCTAGCACATTTCTAAATTTTCTCACATAAGTCCTATTTGATAAAATTCACTTACAATTAACAAAATTCAAACATGAAATTTTCACACATGCATATGTACATATAATGAGCATCCACTATGACGGCTAATTATTTTTATGACTCGATTTAGTGGTCCCGAAACCACTTTTCGACTAGGGTCAATTTAGGGCTGTCACAACTCTCCCCCACTTAAGAAATTTTCGTCCCAAAAAATCTTACCGGTAAATAGGTTTGGGTATCGCTCTTTCATAGAGTTCTCGGGTTCCCAAGTAGCTTCTTCTATCCCGTGTTTGAGCCATAACACTTTCACTAGCGGAACCCTTTTGTTTCGCAACTCTTTCACTTCACGTGCTAGGATACGAATCGGTTCTTCTTCATAACTCATATTGCCTTGAATTTCAACCTCTGATGGACTAATTACGTGCAACGGATCAGATCTATAACGTCGAAGCATCGAAACATTAAAGACGTCGTGAATCTTTTCAAGTTCAGGGGGCAAAATCAAACGATACGCAACTGGACCGACTCGTTCGGATATCTCATATGGCCCGATGAATCTCGGACTCAGTTTTCCCTTACAGCCAAATCGGAGTATCTTTCTCCGAGGTGAAACTTTAAGCAACACTTTATCTCCCACCTGATATTCAATGTCTTTTCGTTTCAAATCCGCGTATGATTTCTAACGATCTGCGGTTGCCTTTAGACTTTCACGGATTACTTTTACTTTCTGTTCAGCATCTTTAATCAAATCAACTCCGAAAATTTTACCTTCATCGAGTTCGGTCCAAAACAATGGTGTACGGCATTTACGCCCGTACAAGGCCTCGTAAGGTGCCATCTTAATGCTTGATTGAAAACTATTATTGTAGGCGAATTCAATCAAAGGTAAATACCGTTCGCATGAACCACTAAACTCAAGGATGCAGCATCTCAACATATCCTCGAGTATTTGAATTATCCGCTCGGATTGACCATCGGTTTGGGGGTGAAAAGCGGTGCTAAAATACAACTTGGTACCCAAAGCTTCTTGCAATTTCTTCCAAAATCGTGAGGTAAATCTCAGATCTCTATCCGACACAATAGAAATCGGTACCCCGTGTAATCTCACAATCTGAGAAACATAAATTCAGCTAGTTTATCTAATGAAAAATCCGTACGTATGGGAATAAAGTGAGCCGACTTAGTCAGTCTATCAACAACGACCCAAATCGCATCTTTCTTACTTGCCGACACTGGTAACTCAGATACAAAATCCATCGTGACTCGATCCTATTTCCATTCAGGTATCATGATCAGTTGAAGTAAACCCGTAGGCACTTGATGTTCCGCCTTCACTTGCTGACATACTAAGCACTTCGAGACAAAATCGGAAATGTCTCGTTTCATACCATGCCACCAAACCGACGTCTCGGATCGTTGTACATTTTCGTACTCCCGGGTGAATTGACATTCGGCTACAATGAGCTTCGTTCGAGAATCATCGAAATGAGTTCGAATTTCTTGGAACACACAACCGATTTACGTACCTCAAACAATCGTCATCATCAATTTGAAACTCCGATTCCACATTCGGAACACATTCAGCCCGTTTTGCAACCAACTCATCGTCGACTTTCTGAGCTTCACGAATTTGATGAATCAATAATGGTTTGGCCTTTAATTCAACTATTAACACATTGTCGGGTAGAAACGCACAAGTGTACATTCATCGCTCAGTAAAGCAAACAGTGACTTCCAGCTTAAGGCGTCCGCAACCACATTAGCCTTTCCCGGGTGATAATCAATGACCAGCTCATAATCTTTCAACAACTCAAGCCAACACCTTTGTCGCAGATTCAAGTCTCTTTGAGTCATCAAATATTTGAGACTTTTGTGATCCGAAAATACATGGCACTTCTCACCAAATAAGTAATGTCGCCATATTTTCAAGGTGAATACGATGGCAGCTAATTCGAGATCATGGGTCGGATAATTTTTCTCATGTGGCTTTAATTGTCTCGACGCATAGGCCACAACTCGACCTTCTTGCATCAATATGCAACCTAACCCAAGTAGGGAGGCGTCACTATAGATGACAAACTCTTTGCCTGATTCGGGCTGCAGTAAAATTGGATCTTCCGTCAAATAAGTTTTCACTTGATCAAAACTTTTCTGACATTTTTCCGTCCATTTGAACTTAACATCTTTTTGAAGTAGCTTCGTCATGGGTGTGGCTATCATCGAGAATCCTTTTACAAACCGTCGGTAGTAACCAAAGTCCCAAAAACTCGAACCTCAAGAATGTTTCTCGGAGGCTTCCAGTTAAGTATGGTCGAAATTTTGCTCGGGTCAACTCGAATACCGTCACAGATACCACATGACCCAAGAAGCTAACCTTTCTTAACCGAACTCACACTTCTTGAACTTAGCATATAGCTGCTTATCCCGTAAAATTTGTAACACTAACCTCAGGTGCTCAGCATGTTTGGTCTCATCTCTTGAATAGACCAAGATGTCGTCAATAAACACAACTACGAACCGGTCCAAATACTGTTTGAAGATCCGATTCATCAAATCCATAAATACCGCAGGGGCATTAGTGAGCCCAAACGGCATCACTAAGAACTCGTAGTGGCCGTATCTCGCTTAAAGCGTTTTGGGTATATCTGAATGGAATTATGGCTAATAATACCCGATCTCAAATCTATCTTTAGAAACACCGAGGCTCCCTTTAGTTGATCAAACAAATCATCAATTCAGCGATAACGGATATTTATTCTTTATCGTCACTTTATTCAGCTGACGATAGTCAATGCACAACCTCATGGTTCCGTCCTTCTTTTTCGCAAACAATACTGGTGCACCCTAAGGTGAGAAACTTGGTCGAGCGAAACCTCTATCCGTCAAATCTTGCAACTGAGCTTTCAATTCTTTTAACTCGGTTGGTGCCATACGATCTGAGAGCTATCGAAATTGGCGTAGTCCTGTACAAGCTCAATACCAAACTCTACTTCCCGAACAGGTGGTAAACCCAGTAATTCTTCGGGAAAAACATCCGGGTATTCACAAACCACCGGTACAGATTTAGGTTTCTCTTCCAATTCCTTGTCATTAAGTGCATACGCAAGGTATGCTTCGCACCCCTTTCTTACATATTTCTGGGCCAACATTGCTGATATTACAGCTGGCAACCCCTTTAAGTCCGTAGACTCAACTCAGATTATCTCGTTATTTGCGCACCTCAAATCAATAGTCTTGCTTTTGCAATTCACAACCGCATCATGCACGGTCAACCAATCCAAACCAAGAATAACATCAAATTCATCGAACGACAAAAGCATCAAGTCCGCCGAAAAACAGAAACCTCGAATTACTAGGGGACATTTCTTACACACTTTGTCGACAAGCACGTAACGACCCAAGGGATTTGACACCCGAATTACGAACTCGGTAGACTCAATAGGCAAAGTCTTACTGGATGCTAAGGTTTCACATATATAAGAATGAGTAGAACCAGGGTCAATCAAAGCAATCACATTAGTATCAAAGAGAGTAAAAGTACTAGTAATAACATCTGGCGATGAAGCATCCTCGCGTACGCGTATAGCATAAGTCCTAGCTGGAGCACGAGCCTCAGATCTGGTCGTAGCATCCCTAGATCCTCTCTGACCACCACTAGCATTGCTCGTATTTCTAGATGGTCTACCTCGAGCAGTGGTAGCACTCGGTTTCCCACTCTGATTTGCATTACATTCGGATAACCTCGGGCAATCTTTGATAAAGTGGTCAATCGACCGCACTTGTAACAGAGCGATCATGGAACCTCTGACTCCACGAATGCCGAGAACCACAATCACGGCATTCCGCTCTGTCTCGACGGTCATTTCCAACACTGGCGATCGAAGTGACTCGTGCACTCACATGGGGTCGATCGCGATCTCGTCTAGATAAGACCGAAGTGTCCCTAGACCGCCCAAGCCATCTCTAAATTTCTTCGATGATGTGGGAAGGGCTTCCCGAAGATCTCTTCTGAAACTCCTTGCTCCCACCTCACTTTTCTTTTCTCCATCTTGAGCTCTTGACCTTGCAAGCTCGCTCAACAAGTACCACAAATTCTCGGTTTCCAAGATGCCAACATACGACTTTATATCATCATTTAGTCCATCCTCGAAACATTTACACATTATGGCTTCGAGGAAATGCATTCTCGTCGCGTCTGGCTAAGCCTCACAAATTTTCGTTCATAGTCGGTAACCGACATGGAACCTTGTTTGAGTTCAAGAAATTCCTTCCGTTTTTGGTCAATGCATCTCTGACTGATATACTTCTTTTGAAACTCGGTTTGGAAGAACTCCCAAGTTACTTGCTCTCTAGGCACAACAGAAGTCAACGTATTCCACCAATAGTAGGCAGAATCACGTAGTAAGGAGATAGTACACTTTAGGCACTCATCGGGTGTGCAAGATAGCTCATCGAGTACCCGAATAGTGTTGTCCAACCAAAATTCAGCTTGCTCAGCATCATCGCTATCCGTAGCCTTAAATTCAGTAGCCCCGTTTTTCAGATTCTATCAACTGGGGGCTTATTTGACCTTATTTGGTCAATTACCGGAGGCATTGTAGGTGCGGGGGTGGTATTTGTCGGGAATGGAGGTTGTGGAACAGCCGTATTAGTTCGAATGTATTGGTTGAACCAATCATTCATCACGCTATAGAAAGCTTGTCTAGCTTCATCATTTGGATTACTAGCATTAGGTTGAGAGTCCGTCGGCGCTGTCCCTTGTGCAGGAGCAGGCGCTACACTCTCAAGATCATCAGCTACCGCTCGGTCAGGATCGGGATCCATTACTATAAATAAACACAATTGCAAATGTCAGAATCACCACACTATCAAATAATCACATAAAATGACATGTATAGCTAGACCCAAACACATTACGGTAGTCCTAGAATCGACTAAACCGTAGCTCTGATACCAATAAAATTGTAACACCCCGTACCCGAGACCGTCGCCGGAGTCAGACACGGGGGTTAACGGGCTTAATCCCCTTTACTTTCACAGTCCAATTTTAAAATTTCCAGGCAGTTGGCTAACTGCGTCACTTTCACCTTAAAAATCATATCTTGAGTTCCAAAACTCGAAAATCAGTTTCGTAATTTTTCCCTGAAACTAAACTCATATGTCCATCTATATATTTTTTTATAGAATTTTTGGCCGGGCCAATTAGTACAGTTTATTAGTTAAAGTCTCCCATGTTACAGGGATCGACAACACTGACCTTCGCGCATTACGACTTGGATATCTCCCTGTACAGGGCTTCAATACTGATGCCGTTTGTTTCTATAGAAACTATACTCAAAGAGGAATCTATAAATATATGGCATGACTCCTAATTATCTCTGGTTAATTTATAATGAATTTCCAAAGTCGGAACAGGGAATCCAGAAACCGTTCTGGCCCTGTTTCATGAAAACCTAAATATCTCTTAACATACAACACATATGACCGTTTCGTTTCTTCCATATAAAAGTATATTCATCAAGGTTCATTTACATAATTTATTCACTATTTAATTCCATTTATACTATTTTTAGTGATTTTTCACATCCACATCGCTGCTGCTGTCAGCATCTGCCTTTAAGGTAGACTTTACCTATTTCTTAGTTTCCATGATTCAATTAGCCCTTTTTGCATACATAGCACAAAGTATAATCATGATTAACCATTCCAATGGCTAATCGTTTCCAAACATTTCCATACCTCTTAGTGATCAACATACAAAACGATTAGAGTACTATGCTAAAAACGTATATAAGCCATTTTCGTATGGCTATCCAAATTTACACAAAATCCATGGGTACATGACCAACAACAAAAAGGGTAGTCCTATACATGCCATTTCAAAGTTTAACCAAAATTGTACCAAAAGGGGGCTTTGATAGTGTGGGAGACTTCGACTTCCAAAAATCCCGAGTCCGATAACTGACGAGCCAAAATCTATAAAATAGAGAAACAAAGAAACCGAGTAAGCAATTTATGCTTAGTAAGTTTTGAGCAAGGGATTCCAGCACAACAAAAGCATAGCATTCATATAGCTAAACGGATAATTTCATATGCACAAATTCTCAATATCATACTTACTTCACATTACCAACCCTTATGTTCATACACAAAAGATCAACTTAGCCAAAGGCCGGTAGCTCATTTATCGACTGAGCGAATACAGATTTGTGAGGGATCAACTAATTCAAGCACACACGAAACATACCTCATCGCTGGGATTTTACGAGCGTACTAATTTAAATTTTTACAGCAAGATCGCTCATTCCCAAATCAAGCATCTTCGGGGTTTAGCCGGATATAACCACTCGCACAAGGCCTTCGAGTCTTAGCCCGGATATGGTCACTAGCATAAATGCCTTCGGGACTTAGCCCGGATATAGTCACTAGCACAAATGCCTTCGGGTTTTGGCCCGGATATAGTAACTCGCATAAATGCCTTGGATCTTAGTCCGGATATAGTCACTTAACACAAAAGCCTTGGGACTTAGCCGGATATCATTCGAATAACCATGCACATACATCAATAAATCATGACACATCCATGTTTCATTTTCATTACCAAAGCTCAAACACAAGACACTTATCACACTTACAAGTTTGACTTAATAGCCACATTCAAAGAGCATGATTTTGATTTGTTTGTGACATAATCTAATCGAATCATAATCTAGGTTCCATTGCTCAAAACTTACCTCGAATGTTGTCGAGCGGCTTCAACACTATTCGATCACTTTTTCCTTTCCCTTATCCAACTGTGGTCCCCTAAGCTCTTGAGCTAATTCAAACAAATTTAACTTATCAAAGTCTCATTTTTGCTAGCTTATGGCGAATATGACAAGGAGTTTGATAGGTCATATGACCACCTTTTAGCTCAAATACACAATGATCATACGCATTTTAATCACATCAACAATTTAATACAATTCATTCGAACATCAAAGAGAAGCTCAAGGTACTTAGCCCATATATACATTAGACATTAGAGTCACATATGTACGAAATCACGAATCGAATTCAACATACTAGCTAATATTTCCCTTAGCGAATTTTCTAAGTCAAGCTAAAGCCATCAATAGGCTACCAATGGCCGAACATACACATCTATGCTAAGGCCGATTGCAACACTTAATACATTCTACTAGTATGGTCACTTGTGTTGACTAAACACCATTTGTTTCAAGTTCAAAACTTGGCTAATACACATATATACTCTATTAAAGCATCCTCTCCTTTACACTAATTCAACACATGCATTACCCATAATATACCAAATTACATTCGGCCTTAGCACACAACTTGCTAGCCGATTCTTCTCCATCTAGCAACTAATGCACATACGAGCTCTTTTGTTAGACTCTACTTCATCTAACAACAACCTTATTTCTCTTCTATATCCTACCATGGCGAATGCATCACAACACCTTACCATTTCAATTTTGGTCATGGTTGAACAAGGAACTTAATGTCTCACTCAAGGATGCTAAAAGGAGATTCAAGAGTTATCAATCCACCATCACATGCATCATTAACAAGCTTCACATTTAGCATGCAATGATATCAACATAAAATCCACCTTGGCCGAATACCATCCCCATGACATAGCAAAGATTTGAACCATGGGCTAATAAGAACATCAAGCTAGCAACTAAAAACATGCATGAATCTCATGGCATAACATCAAACATACCTTAATCTTGATACAAGTATGGCCGAACCTCCTCCAAATCCTCTTCTAAACCAAACATGGAGCAAGAACTCTTCTTTCTTCCTTAGAATTTTCGGCCAATAGAAATGAAAAGGATGAACACAATTTTTTTTTTGTTTCCTTTCCCTCAACTCACGGCAATGGGGGGGGATCACACACCTTCTTTCCTTTTTCCCTTTCTTTATTACCCATACTCCTTATTTTATTTATTCCAACATAAACCATTTACACAACATGTTTTATGACATGTTTTGCCCATCACCCTTTGTCATGGCCGGCCACTAGGCTTTAATTTAGGGAAATTTGACATGCAAGCCCATCATTTTCACAACATGCATTAATAGGCCACTTTACATTTGCCTAGCACATTTCTAAATTTTCTCACATAAGTCCTATTTGATAAAATTCACTTACAATTAACAAAATTCAAACATGAAATTTTCACACATGCATATGTACATATAATGAGCATCCACTATGACAGCTAATTATTTTTATGACTCAGTTTAGTGGTCCCGAAACCACTTTCCGACTAGGGTCAATTTAGGGTTGTCACAAAGACAATTTGGATTCGTTCTAAAAGTATATAAGTTACTTGTTTATTAAGTAATTTTCATTTAGTATGGATTGTAATAAGGCCTCCCCCTTTTATTATTGTTTGGATTATTAAATCCATGCGTTGTAATTATAAGAAGTGGAACATGGATTTTCTAAGCTATAGTTTTCTTTTAATGCTACGTTTCCGCAACTCAAGTTTTAAAGGATAAGTTTTCTTAAGTCAAATGTTTTAAGCAAAGCTTCGCAATAGAAAAGAGATTTTACTAAGTAATTGAGTTGTAACTTTTTAAGGAAGGGGAAAAACGAGGTTTTCGCTAAAACACTTCAATTGGACACGCCAGATTCGCCCATAATGTCTGGGTCGGGTTTGGGGTGTTATATGGGCCCAATTTCACTATTTAATTGTTAAGGTCGCACGGGTCACCCGAGACGACTGTAGACCTATTGTTAGGTCGGTAAGTACACCTAGACTCGAATCTTGGAAATGACTATTATACCCCTATGAGGTAAATGACTAATATACCCTTATATGATGTATGATTATGTGAGCATGCCATTCTATTTGTATGTACATTTATATTATGTTGCATTGCATGTGGTGGGATATATGATATTGGAGGAAGTGTACTGAAAGGCTATAAGACTATTACTGGCAGCTCTACTGCAAATACTATTAGTGCCGCAACCGGTACTATATTCTGGAGTGCAGGGATGGGTGGGTCTATTTTATCCCCACATGGAGTGTAGGGCTGGACGGAGTGGAGTGTATAGGATGGATTTTTGATACTATATTGATTTGGGCTAAGGCCCACACAATTACTGCTACTATAATGGGCTAAGGCCCACACTGATATTGCTACTGATATGGGCTTAGGCCCAGACTGTACGGCACTGTATGTTTGACTATTTGAAAAATAGGGTGGAGATGGCCACACCACCGTTTATGCTTTCGTTTTGATATTTATTAAAAGTAGTTTTATTTGGGTAAAATTTTATGTAATAAGGCCGCTTTAAGTTTTATTTGGGGATTTATTTAAATTGGTTTATAATTGCTAGCAGTAGGTCCCAGTTTTCAAAAGATAAATGATTTTCAACTACCACGTTACGCAACTCATTTTTAAAAGCTTCCGCAAAGAACATGCAGGATTTTTATTTCCGGCTTCAATCATGAATGATTAAAATGTAAATAACAATTAGGTATGTCACATATTTTGCTAAAAACCTATAAATTAACAAGAAACAAGATAAATAGCTTTTTGTAAAGACCACAACAAGGTTAAATTCAAGACAGACTTTTTCCAATGAAACTGCATTTTTCAAAACACACTCCATTGTGACACCGCAGGTTCGACCATAACGTCCAGGCCTGGTTTGGGGTGTTACATGATTGTATAAAATATATAAATGTTATAAATAAATGAAATAATCACATATTCAATTAAGTCTGGAAAATGTTAAGTTCTGTTTGATTAATGAAATTCGATGGATATATGTGATTTCCTGTAACACCCCTTACCCGTGTCCAATGCCGGGACGAGGTACGAGGCATTACCAGAATTAAACATACACTTACATGCAAAAACTAGGCCATAAAATTTTCTTTTAATTCAAAACTTTTCAAACACATGCAATTCGTCCCTTATTTGGGTCTACGAAGCCCAAAACATACATCGGGATTGATATGCCCGTGTGGACCTAGGGACACGCTCGTGTGTCTTTGACACGCCTGTATTCTCAGACCGTGTAACTCTCTATTTATGATGTTAGCATGCAAATCGAACCACACGGCCAAGTCACATGCCTGTGTCTCCAGGCCGTGTCCCTCACCCAGTTGAGACACACGACCGTGTCTCAGCCATGTAGTCAACATTTAGGCTATTTTCCAAGCCTTCATGTTAGCCATAAATCCTTACAACCTTATACATATTAAAACCACAAATCAGGGGATCATGTTAGTGATTAAACAACCTTTATTAAGACATAATCATAACATTAACATGTCCTCTTACAAGTAATGCATCTACTCATGCAATACCAAGTCTAGATTCCTTAATTCACATTCGTAAGACTTGTCATTTTAATGATCACTTTTACTATTGTACTATGGTTACCAACTTATCTATCAAGCACTCATGTTCAACCATTATCACGTTGTTTTTATAACGCGCAATTACTACATGGCTATGACCACCTCAATTGCTCATAGAGCATACATCCAACGCACATGTCATTTTACCAACCATGCATGGCAAACAAACATAATCAAATCATAAACATTAGACATGACATGAATAGCTAGGTTTACAAGCCATAATTAATATGAGCCATATCCCATGGCCATATATACACAGCTCAATATAATCCAATACATTTGGCTAAAGCGTAATAACACATGTCATAAAACTAGATCCCTATACATGCCCCTTACTTGAAATTTCTAATATATGCTTCATCATTCCAAAGGTAGTGACTTGATAGTGTGATGCTGCCTCTGACGATCTCCAACCCCGAGTTAACCTAACAAGCTAAAAGAAATGAAAAAAATGGAGTAAGCTTCACGCTTAGTAAGTCCATGTGAAAATAATAAGAAATTTATCAATATGCTTCCCCTAATTCTTACAACATGATCTCAAGGTAATACTATCATAAATGCATTTTAACTATGTTCAGGTCAAGTTGTTTTCTCGAGTCATAGTCACTAAATTATTTATATCTGGAGTTATGGAACTCCAAATTAAGATCTGCTAATTTTCCCTGAAACTAGACTCAAATATATTCTTACCACAAAATTTTCAGAATTTTTGGTTTAGCCAATTAGTACAGTTTATTCTTCAAATTCACCCTTGTTCTACTGTTTAACCGCTTCAACCTTTCTTTACTAAAAATTAATTATCTCCTTACACGGGATTCGAATAATGTTTCTGTTTGTTTCTTTTGAAAATAGACTCATTAAGGATTCTAACCATATACATTATAACCCATTATTATTTTTTTATAATATTTAATGATTTTCTCAAATTAGGATAGGGGATTTCGAAATCATTCTGACTCTGTCCCACAACAATTTAAATATTTCGTAATATGAAACTGCTTTGCTTGTACTGTTTCTTCTATGTAAAACTAGACTCATTAAAAGTTAATTTCATATTTTATTTAACCTCTAAATCAATTTCCATAATTTTTTGTGGATTTTCAAATTCGGACTACTGTTGTTGTCCAAAACTGCTTTAGTGTAAATTAATGATACTAAGATTATCACACCTTATTAATTCATTTTTAGCACATTGGTAAAAATACATGTTTATACATCATAAGTATAGAACTAAAATCACAAGGTCATCATAAAATCATTCTCATAGGCATGAATTACCTATTTACATCCTCGCCAAATGTACATTATACACCGAAATCATTTCTCATGAGTTTGACATACATATTGTGTTACTCAACATGCTCATATACTTACTTATATTCATTACTTATTAATATAACATGAATTGAATTCACATCTCGTCAATTTCATGTAAGTACCTATACCACTCACAACATAGCCATAAGCTCTATCATTTCGACTTAAACCTTAAATTTCCTGCTGAACCATTTGGAATACTATAGGATATTCATAGCCCCAAACATGGGATAAGATGTCGATGCCATGTCCTAGACATAGTCTTACACAGGCTAGCACATCAAAGTTGATGCCATGTCCCAAACAGATCTTACACTGACTTTCATATATCAAGGCTGATGCCGTGTCCCAAACAGGTCTTACACTGGCTCTCATTTATCGGTGTTGATGCCATGTCCCAGACAGGTCTTATACTGACACACAACAAACTGATGCCATGTCCCAAACAGGTCTTGCACTAGCTTGTATATTTTGAGTCTGATGCATGTCCCAGACATGTCTTACACTGGCTTGTATATCTCGAGGCCGATGCATGTCCCAGACATGTCTTACACTGGCACACATATCACCCAATGTTATGGCATGAATATCCAAATCTATTCCTAAGGTTCAACCAGAAGTCTTTATTACATTAATTCTCATAATTTACATTCCCAACACAACTCAACAATTCATGCCAAACAAATTGTATAATACATGATAACATTTAATTTGCATTATTTACGTACAACTTACTTGTTTCAATGGACTGTCATATTCCATCAAATTTCCAATGTTATTAACATTTGGCATCACTTTCTCATACATAACTCCATCAACATATAATTAAATACAATCATAGAAAAATTGCTTTCAAGTATATTAACAATAACATAGATAACATATTTATTTAGTCACATGGACTTACCTCGAATGCAATTTCGACTAATTACTCCATTTTAGTTCATAACCTCGTACTTTCCGATTTAAGCCCAAATCTTGATTTTCTTGATCTAACATGATGAAATTCACTCATTTAATTATTACATTAATTAAAACATTCTATAATTCACAATTTGGCAAAATGGTCGTTTTGCCCTTAGACTTTACAAAAATTATGATTTTACCCTTAGGCTCGTAAATCGATTTTTATCAAATTTCCTCCTTTACCAAGCCTAGATGAATTCTTTTTATAACTATAGCAACTCACAATTTTAATTATTTCACACATTTACAACTTATTTTACAACTTTACAAAATAACCCTTTTTAGGTGTTTTCATGCAAACTTCTTTCACAAAAGTTGTTTATTACACAAACAAGACTCAGTTTCTTTCATAAAAATTCAGCAAACAACATATATGCTCTCATGGAAAAACCCTAGACTTTCAACTATTTTGTAAAATAGTCCCCCCATTAGCTACCTTAAGCTACAAGGGTCTCAAAAATGTAAAAATCATTAAGAAAAGTCATCAAAATCAGTTACTTGCAAGAGAACTAAGTGGATGAAAGTTTAGGCTCTTAAAACCCCCTTGTTTGCTACCATTTTCGGTGGAAGAAGAAGAAGGATGAAAAAAATGACAACTTTTTTCCTTATTTTATTTTATGATCAAATAAGTCACTTATTACCACCTAACTTTGACTATTCTCATTTCTTGTCCGCTATGGCCGACCATCCCATTATTAAGGGTCTAATTGCTCTTTAAAGACCCCTAATTATGGTTCTCTAGCTATTTAACACATTTGGGTAGTAAAACAAAACTTTAACCCTTTATGCGATTTAGTCCTTTTTCATAATTAAGCTCACAATCACTAAAATTAATTCACCAAAATTTTCACGCACCATATAATCATGATATAACACCCAAAATATTATCAAAATAATTTATAACCTCGGATTTGTGGTTTTGAAACCACTATTCTGACTAAGCCCTATTTCGGGATGTTACATTTCCCATATTGAATGTGGTCCTGCACATGTTGCGGACAAAATATAGCTTGAATGAGCATCCCTGTATAGCCCTCTCAAGCATCCTGTTATAAAGTTCCTGTGAGCATCTTGATCTGTAGTGATTTTACATGTGTTGTGCACTACTGTAGCTCTGTGTGAGCATCCTATTACACGACTCGATCGATTGTGATCCAGCATATAATACGAACAAAAATGCAGCTCTACGTGAGTGTCCTGATATAAGCTCTTATGGGATTTTTGACATGGCTCACTTGAACTCGTTGTTACCTTATTCAGTGCTCCCAGATATTAACTCTTCGGAGCTATCTGTTAAAGCTCTATGAGCTCCCCAATTATAACTCTTATGAGTTTCCTGTTTAGCCCGGATAAGTGTCCTGATATATGGCTCATCTAAGCATCCTGATATGTGGCTCGAGAGTGTGCTCCCTGATTAAGTGCCTTAATGGGTACCCTTGAACATGAATTGATGGATCACTAATTTGTACATCTTGTGTTTATTATTTGAGTATCCATCGAAATTTCAATAATTCAACGGATAAGTTCTTAGAAATGAGAAATTATGAGATTAAAAGGGTTATTTACCGGATATTTCTAAAATACCTGAAAAGTGTAGCATGATGAGCTCATCCATGATTATTTGATGTACATGTGAATTAAGTGACTAACTTGCTTATTTGAGTGTATGTGATTAGGCAAAATGCCAATTTGTTGGAAAGCATGTTATTGTATGCCTATTGTAGTAAATGTGATTGGTAATTTTAATTCTTGTTATACGAACTTACTAAGCATTAATTGCTTACTAGGTTTTATTTTCTCTATTTTATAGTGCTCGAGATTTCGTAAAGGTTAGAGATTGGTCGAAGCATTATCACACTATCCACTAGCATCGTTTTGGTATAAAATAGTAAATTCATTTTGGTATAATGGCATGTATAGGTTAACTTGACCAAATGATGGTTTCCAAATGGATACTTGTAATTTAGCCATTGGCATGGCTAACGATGTTTGATTTGGTATATTACTACAATGTTATATCATGTTAATATATATGTGTATGGTATGGTTAGATTAACTTAAGCTAAACTATATGTTTTAGCAAAAAGGTAAGTTGGCTATATAAATGTAGTTGATGTTATGTCATACATATTAGTGTTGTTTGCTTGATTTAATGACTTTAATTGGTTGGAAAATGTATGCAAATATTATTATAGGTTGAAGGTTAAATTTGGGTGAGAGATAAGGTTAAGAAATGACCTTATTTTGTCCACACAAGTAGACATACGGGCATGTGTCTTGACCGTGTGTGACACACGGTCTGGCACATGGGGATTTGGTTTGGCCATGTGTCCTCTGCATCTTAAAATTTAGAAACAGAATTCTCAGAATTGGGCACATAGGTAGAGACACAGGCGTGTGTCTTAGCCATGTGTGATACACGACCTAGAACACAGGCATGTATCTTGACTGTGTGAACCCTGCACTTAATTTTTGAAAATTAAATTGACTACATGGCCTAACACACGGGCGTGTGGCACAAGTCAGGGAGTTACACAAGTAAGGACACGGGCTAGGACACAGTCGTGTACCTCACATCGAATGCCCACACAGCCTGAGACATGAGCCTGTCCCTTGGCCGTGTGAGCCACACAGCCTACTCACACGGGCATTAGACCTTTGTATTATATAAAAATTTTGAAATTTTGCAAAAAATTTTCTAAGTTCCTGATTCAGTCCCAACTCAATCCAAATGTTTAAATTGGGCCTCGAGGGTCTATTCAAGGGACAACATGATTAATTCAGATATGAACAGTAAATGATATGAATTACATCAAATTATTCTGTAAACTCTGGTAATGCTCTATAACCCTGTTCCAATGACTGATACAGGTTAGGGATGTTACACATGATACTTTCATTGATGATGTTGCAACCTTATTCATTCATGCTTATGAATTGTAAATGCAACTTTTGCATAATTACACTTTTGCCCTAGGCTTAGGAATTAAACTTCATCCCTTATTCTTATGTTTTATGACATGCTGATCATTTTTCCCTTCTGTGGCAACATCAAATTCACACTCTAACATGTAATAATGACTATTAGGTATTTTTACCGATTACGCCTTTTACTCGTTTTCGCTTAAAACCGAGTAGTACAAGTTGTCTAACATAATTTAAAACCTCATATTCTATCATAAAACACCAAAATACACAAATTTCACCTATGGGTATTTTTCCAAATATGAACCCTAGGTTGAATTATTTCTAGCATAAGCTTAATCGAGCTACCGGGATTCCAAAAACGTAAAGGACATTAAAAACGGGGCTTAGAATCACTTACTATGGAGCTTGGAAGCTTGAAACAAACCCTAACTATGGAGAACCCTTGAAATTTTGGCCTAATGAAGAAGATGGATAAAAATTGGCTTTTAATTTTGTTTTTAATTCATTTTAATAACTAAATGACCAAAATCCCCTTACTACTAAACTTTCTAAAAATTCCATCCATGTCCAATTTTTGTCCATAGATTTAGAAATTGGTCAAATTTCTATTTAAGACCTCCTCATTAATATTCCAAAACAATTTCATACTAAAAACTCCTAGAATGCAAGTTTTGCAAATTATTCGATTTAGTCCCTAATTTCAATTTAAGCACTTTAGGCATAGGATTTCATCACGAAATTTTAACACAATCATGCAATCATATCATAAACATCAAAATAATTATAAAATAATTATTTCTATATCAAATTTGTGGTCACGAAACCACTATTCCGATTAGGCCCTAATTCAGGATATTACAAATTCACTGTTTTTAGTGATGCATCACACGTTGGTTTGGGCTGTGTGTTGATGCAAGAGGGTAAGGTGCTTGCTTACGCGTCTCGTCAGCTTAAAGCCCATGAAGCAAATTACCCTACACATAACTTGGAGTTAGCCACGATGGTTTTTGCTCTAAAAATCTGGTGGCATTACTTGTACGGTGAGAAGTGTATTATTTACACTGATCATAAAAGCCTTAAGGAACCTCCTCACTCAGAAATAGCTGAATCTTATGTAGCTAAGGTGGATAGAGTTGCTCAATGATTATTACTGCTCAATTGAATACCATCCTGGTAAGGCTAACGTGGTAACTGATGCACTGAGCCGTAGGGCTGTAACTGATTTAAAAGTGATGTTTGCTCCTCTCAGCTTGCTTGATGATGACATCTTGTTGACTGAGCTGTAAGTTAAACTGACGTGGACTAAATAGATTAGGGGTAAGCAGTTACTGGATGGGTCACTAGTTCCTCATTTTCGACAAGTTGAAAATGGGGAGATTTTAGATTTTGGACTGAATAGTGATGGGGTACTGTGTTTTCGTGGGAGAGTCTGTGTATCGAGAGATTTGGATCTGAGGCAGTTTATACTGGAACAGGGACATAATAGTCCATATGATATGCATCCTGGCAGAAACAAGTTATATCAAGATCTTCGTGAGTTGTACTGGTGGCTAGGACTTAAGCGCGAAGTTACCGATTTTGTAAGTAAGTGTCTGATATGCTAGAAAGTTAAGGCTGAGCATCAACTACCTTCAGGCTTACTGCAGCCAGTTAAGATTCCACTCTGGAAGTGGGAGAGGGAAACCATGGATTTTGTGAATGGGTTGCCCTTAACGCCTACTAAGAAGGACTCGATATGGGTTACCATAGACCGATTAACTAAATCTGCCCATTTTATATCGATCCGTACTGATTATTCGCTGTAGAGGTTGGCTAAGTTATATGTGGCTGAGATTGTGAGACTGCATGGGGTACCGATTTCCATTATATCTGACAGGGATCCTCGATTAACATCTCAATTTTGGAATAAGTTACACGAGGCACTAGGTACAAGGTTGGGCTTCAGTACCACATTCCATCCTCAAACAGACGGTCAGTCAAAGAGGGTGATTCAGATACTGGAGGACAAGCTAGGAAGTTGAATAATTGATTTTCGGGGCAGTTGGGAAGACTACTTGCCATTAGCGGAGTTCGCATATAATAACAGCTACCAGTCCAGCATTCAGATGGCACCGTACAAAGCATTATATGGTCATAGGTGTCGTACTCCTACGTGTTGGACTGAATTGGGTGAGTAGCAAACTCTGGGGCCAAAAATAGTTTCTGTAACACCCCGTACCCGAGACCATCGCCGGAGTCGGACACGAGGGGTTAACGGGCTTAATCCATTTACTTACACAATCCACTTTTTTATTTTAAATTTCCAGGCAGTTGGCTAACTGCGTCCCTGTCACCTTAAAAATCATATCTTGAGTTCCACAACTCGAAAATCAGTTTCATGATTTTTCCCTGAAACTAGACTCATATATGCATCTACAAAATTTTTTTCTAGAATTTTCGGTCCGGCCAATTAGTACAGTTTATTAGTTAAAGCCTCCCCTGTTACAGGGTTCGACTACACTGACCTTCCTGCAATGCGACTTAGATAACTCCTTGTACAGGGCTTCAATGCTTATGCCGCTTGCTTCTAAGGAAACTAGACTCAAAAATGATTCTGTACATATGTGGCATGACTTCTAATTATCTCTGGTTAATTTATAATGAATTTCCAAATTCGGAACAGGGAATCCAGAAACCGTTCTGGCCTTGTCTCACGAAAACTAAAATATCTCTTGACATACTGTTCATATGATCGTTTCGTTACTTTCCTATGAAAATAGATTCGTCAAGGTTCGGTTACATAATTTATTGGCTATTTAATTCTATTCCTACTATTTTTAGAGATTTTTCACATCCACATCATTGCTGCTGCCAGCATCTATTTTTAAGGTAAACTTTACCTCTTTCATGATCCTCCATGGATCAACTAGAGTTTGTCATACATATACCAAAGGTGATCATGAATAACCATTCCCATGACTAACCGTTACCAACTTTTCCATACCTCTCGACGGACGACATACAAAACGATTATAATGCTATGATCAAGTATACTTAAGCCCTTTTCGCATGGCTATCCAAATTTACACAAAACCGAAAGGTACATGACCTACAACAAAAGGGTAGTCCTATACATTGACCAAAATATCCTCTCACTACTAGTCTATTCTATACATGCCATAAGATATTCCAAAAGCGTAGCAGTACCAAACAAAGGGTAGTGATAGTGTGACTAGTTCTTGACGATCCCGAGCCCTGTAGCTTCCAAATGAGATCTATAAAACAGAGGAAACAAAGTAAACGGAGTAAGCATTACAATGCTTAGTAAGTTTTAAGCAAGTGTCAACAGATAACAACCAAATTATAACATAGTTGTTCAGTATTTTATTTCACTCTTCCTTCGGGCATACCATCCCCTTTTCCGAATATGCACGTCTCATCATATGTAATAGGCAAATAAATTCTCACTTGATGGTGACCTCTTATGATCATAGGTACATTACATATTTTTACCTGACTTCCCACATTGACCAAATGCACAATAATCATAGAACAGTCTTATTGCTTTACTCACATGTGCATCACATAACGACCTTGTGATTTAGTCTAAATCAAACTTAAATATAATCTCAAATACATACCTGACCAACTTAATGCATTGAACGTATTTATTACTAATTGTCACTGTGAAGTCGCATAATCTTATGCTTTACTTGAATCTTCAGCAAAACCTTTAGTTCGGGGCTTACCCGGACAAAATCTCCACACGTAGTCATCGGGTCATTAGAGCTCGGATATAGTACGAGCATGAAGCCTACGGTCATTAATCGATAATAATATTCTCGCATAAAGCTGCGGGGTTTTAACCGGATATAATCTCGACACAAATGCCCTTCGGGACTTATCACATTTATACACTTTCACATCCATCACGTTGGCCACTCGGCCCTATCACATATATACACTTTCACATTCATCACATTGGCCATTAGGCCTTATCACATATATACACTTTCACATTCATCACATCGGCCATTAGGCCTTATCACATATGTATACGCTTTCACATTCATCACATCGGCCATTATGCCTTATCACATATGTATACGCTTTCACATTCATCACATCGGCCATTAGGCCTTATCACATATGTATACGCTTTCACATTCATCACATCGGCCATTAGGCCTTATCACATATGTATACGCTTTCACATTCATCACATCGGCCATTAGGCCTTATCACATATGTATACGCTTTCACATTCATCACATCGGCCATTAGGCCTTATCACATATATATACACTTTCACATTCATCGCGTAGAATCTTAAATCAAAATATAAATTTTCATGTATTCACATCACAATTATTCAAATATACTTCACATACCACATATACTATCATGTACAGACTTGGTCTTGGCCGAATCTACATCAATCATTTTCCAATGAATAATTCAATTTCACGCCATACTATCATTCCATATTCGAATACTCATAAACTTACAATCTCACAAATTTTAATATCAAAGATCCATCCAACACTCATATATCATTTTACAATATCACGAACTAGAATTCAAGTATGGGTTTAATCAATAGCTTATGAGCAGCTAAAACAAGTTTTATCCATGTTTACAACAAAATCACATATTTGGTACGAGCTGTTTTCCTGATCAATGGTCACTAAATTATTTATAACCGGAGCTACAAGGCTCCAAATCACTTGCCATTAATTTTCCCTGAATATAGACTCGTATATCTTCCATCCATAAATGTTTCAGAATTTTAGGTTTGGCCAATCAATACCAGATTTTTCTTAAAGTTTCCCCTGTTTCACTGTTTGACTAACCTGACCAGTCTTCACTACGAATCAAAATTCTCATCGTACAGAATTCGAAGTATGTTCTATTTGATTTCATTTGAAACTAGACTCATTATGGAGTCTAAGCATATAAATTTTATCTTGTAACCATTTTTGTACAAATTATAGTGATTTTCTTAAAACCGAACAGGGGATTTCGGAGTCATTCTGACACCGTCTCACACAACTTTAAATATCTCTTTATAGGAAATTTATTTGCTTACACGGTCTCTTTTATAAGAAACTAGACTAATTAAGCTTTGATTTCATATTTTATTCAGCCTATAATTCCACACCAAACATTTATAGTGATTTTCTAAAATCACGTTACTGCTGCTGTCTTGAGCAAATTATTACAATTTGCTCTTAAATTTCCAAGTCCAAACACTTAGGAACTTACCATTTGAGTTTAAGACATATCATGGCCACATCATATCTTATTAAATCAACTCATTCTATCCTATTATAGTTGAATTTACTCAACATTTAATCACTTAAAACTTACCTCGGAAGTTGCCGAACGATTACGACGGCTCTTCGATCACTTTTTTCCTTTCCCTTATCCAACTTTGATCCTCTAGGCGCTAAATCAAACAAATTTACTTCTCAATCAAACACATACATACGGCAACCATATACATTTCAAAAACCAATTCATTCGTATCATTTGTCCATATATTAGCTTTTAGCATATTTGGTCATTAGAGCGACCTATTTAACTTTCAGGCATTCATTTCTAATTTTAATTAAACAATGCCGAATGCCATTAGCTACTAATGCCACACACACACATGTGCATAAAATTCATCCATACATAACCTCTAGCTCATTCGGTCATTCATCTCTCAAACCTATCAAAGTTTCATGTCAAACTTCCTGGCGAATACACATATAAGCACATAATGCACATTTAGCATTTTTTTATTTACTTCATGATACATTCGCCTTGGAAAAATTTCATTAGAAATCCTATTAACCACTTCATCAATCAATTATATCATCTACTTAATATTTCATAACTTATCATGCTAGCTGAATATTATTTATTCAAGTTCATCATCTTCATATTCGGCATTAGCATCAAATATAATAGCCCATTTCTTCCCACTTTGAATCTATGCATCCATTTAATCATAGTTTGTTCAAGCACTCATACAACAAGATTCATCCAATTTAACAAGAAACAAAAACTTTAGTATTGAGTTGATACCGGGAACAACTCCGATCTCGATTTCTCCATATAGAATGGCACCAATAGAGTTGAAAGAATTAAAGTCGCAGTTGCAAGAGTTGACTGACAAAGGTTTGTGAGACCGAGTTTTTGGCCTTGGGGTGCTTCCTATTATTTGTGAAAAAAGAAGAATGGTTCAATGAGATTGTGTGTAGACTATCGGCAGTTAAATAAGGTGACAGTCAAGAACAAGTATCCGTTGCCGAGAATTGATGATTTATTTGATCAGTTGAAAGGAGTGACATGGTTCTCAAATATTGACTTCAGGTTTGGGTACTACCAGTTGGGAGTAAAAGAGTCAGATGTGCCTAAAACTGCTTTTAAAACAAGGTATGGCCATTATGAATTTTTAGTTATGCCATTCGGTTTGACAAATGCTCCTGCCGTGTTTATGGATTTAATGAATCGCATATTTTGGCCATACTTGGACAAGTTTGTTGTAGTGTTTATTGATGATATCTTAATTTATTCAAAAGATGAGACAGAGCATGCTGAGCACTTGAGGATAGTTTTGCAAACTTTGAAAGATAAGTAGTTGTATGCTAAGTTCAGTAAAAGTGAGTTTTGGCTTCGAGAAGTCGGATTCTTGGGTCATATAGTTTCGGGTGATGGTATACGGGTTGATCCCAGTAAAATTTCAGCTATTATTGATTGGAAACCGCCGAAGAATGTAACTGAGGTTAGAAGTTTCTTGGGTCTAGCTGGTTATTATCGACAGTTTGTAAATGGATTGTAACGCCCCTTACCCGTGTTCCACATCGAAATAGGGTACGAGGTATTACCAGCTCATAATATATATCATTAAACGAAACCGAAATAGAAATATGTCATCCAAATAGATAATGTATCATTATAACATATGTCTTGAACAATATTAGCCAACTTCAATGGCTTATACAAAATAATTTTGTTACATAATGTAACCAATATTTTAAACCTAGGCAATTATGACACGTAACAAAATAACGAGGCCTACTATACATGCCATAATTCAAAAGAAATGTTTAGTTCAAATACCCAAAAGTATTGATAGTGTGGCAGATCTTCAACGATCCTTAACTCCCGAGCAATGCCGGACGACACTATAAGACAAAATAGAGAAAAGAAAGTAAGCTTATATAGCTTAGTAAGTAAGTATATAAATAATAATTAAAGAATCTAATATGTTTACACATTAACTCAAGTGTATGTACTTTTAATTTCAATATTTACTCCACTTTGATTGAGCTGTCTCTCCTGCGTCATGTTCACTAAATAAATCATAACTTGAGTTACAAAACTTAAAATTCAAATCTATAAAATTTTCCTGAAACTAGACTCATATAACTTATTACTAATTTTTTTCTAGAATTTTTGGTTCGGCCAATTAGTACATTTTATTCGTTAAAGTTTCCCCTGTTATACAGCTCGACTGATCTGACCTCTGTTCACTACGAGTTGAATTTATCCCAGTACACAATTCAAATAGCCATGAAACATGTTTCATTTAAAACTAAACTCAATAAGGAATCTAGAAATATAAACTATATTTCTTAATTATTTTTGTACAATTTTTAATAATTTATCAAAGTCAGAACAGGGGATCACATAGTCAATCTGAACAAGTCACACACAAATATAAATATCTCAAAATATAGAGTTCCTTTGCTTGCTCTGTTTCTTTTATATGAAAATAGACTCACGAGATTTAATTTCATATCTCATTCAGCCTCTAATTAAATTTATACTATTTTTGGTGATTTTTCAAAGTCATGTCACTGCTACTATCCAAAACAGTATTATTTCAAATTCACTCTTTCACACTTTCTTTGTATTAACCTCACTTAGCATACATATCACAATTCATTTTCACCACATTTCATACATCACAAGTATAAGTCCATGATTTCAATGCCACCGTAAAATTATCCCGTTGAACAATTCGGATCAATCCTCGATACTTGATGGTTTCAACACACTGCCCCACTATCATATTTCATATAATTCGGCTCTCTTGTACACATGGTGAACACTTAGTACCACCCATGTGACCTAGCCAATTTATCTCGTAGCTCTCTTGTCTACATAGTGTCCTTCACTTGGAATCACACATGCGACCTAGCTACATTTATCTCTCCCGTAGCTCTCTTGTCTACATGGGATACATCCCGTATCACACATGTGACCTAGCTACTACTTAGTATCTCGTAGCTCTCTTGTACACACAATGTGCACTCAGCACCATACATGTGATGTAATGCCCCGTACCCGAGTCCGCTGCCGAAATCGGACACGAGGGGCTAACGGCTTAAACCATTCACTTTTACAGTCCATTTTAAAATTTTTCCAGCGATTGGCTAATCTGCGTCCTTTGTCACTTTAAAAATCATAACTTGAGTTCTACAACTCGAAAATCAGTTTCGTAATTTTTCCCTGAAACTAGACTCATATATGCATCATTGTTCCAAACTAGACCCAAAGAGGAATCTATACATATATAGCATGACTCCTAATTATCTCTGGTTAATTCACAATGAATTTCCAAAGTCGAGCAGGAATCCGAAACCGTTCTGCCCTGTTTCACGAAAACCTAATTATCTCGTAACATACAACTCACATGACCGTTTCGTTTCTTCCATATGAAAGTAGATTCATTAAGGTTCATTTACATAATTTATTCACTATTTAATTCCATTCCTACTGTTTTTAGTGATTTTTCACATCCACCTCACTGCAGCTGTCAACCTCTGTCATTAAGGTAGATTTTACCTACTTCATAATTTCCTTGATTCAACTAGCCCTTTTAACATGCATGGCACAAAAGATAATCACGATTAACCATTCCAAGGGCTAATCGATTCCAAACATTACCACATCTCTTAATGAACAACATACAAAATGATCATGATACCATGCCAAGGTGCATACAAGCCATTTTCGCATGGCTAAAAGTTTACATACCAAATTTTCAACAAAACATATTAGCCTATACATGCCAAAATGCTCTCCTAGACCCACTAAGAAGAAAGTACCAAAGTTGCTAGCGGTGTGATGACTTTGACGACGGTCTCGAGCACACCAAAATGGATCAAGAACCTAGGTAAGCAACAAACAAGCACACCAAATGAGTACATAACTCAAGAAGTCATAAGCACTACTCTACCATCCAACATTAATAATCATTTTTTGTTTCTTTCAAATCATAACAACTATGCTACAGACTTCTTAAATTCTTGGTTCGATCTCATGCCAAGTCCTTCAATTAATTCAATGCCAAGTCAGCCCAATCAATGTAGACCCATTTCCTCAAGTTTGGAACAATGATGCACTAGATAAATCTATGCATACACCGCACAACCTCAAATTCGATATTTAGTTAATAGCTCAATCACTTACCTCATTCATCACAATTTATACCAACAACCAAACGTTGCACACATAGTGCTTATTATGTTCGCACACATAGTGCCATAGTAAATCGCACACATAGTGCTATAGTAAATCGCACACATAGTGCCATAGTAAATCGCACACATAGTGCATTTGAGATTCCCTCATGCTTCAACCTCCCAATCGGCACATATAGTGCCACTTAATTTTTGCACACATTGTGCCCTATGTCAATTCATCATGGTAAAGCAATTTGCTAAATTCAAATTGTACATATGGTCATATTAACAAGTAGGAGAATCACTCCAAAAATATCTATCCAAGGAGTTCTCACAACAAGTGCTTAAGGACTTACCTTGCGTTGAGTATAACGGTTCCGACCCGGCTACTCGATGTCCTTGGCTTTGCCCTTGCTTGTTTCTCCTTCTTTAACTTCTCGGGCTTAATAGATAAATAAACTAGTTTAATCATCTTGCTGTACATTTATAATTCAATTACACATGCACATGTATATTTGCATATTCGCAACCCTCTTACTAATTACCCATTTAGTCGATTATATACATGATTAAAGGTAACATCATGAATGGGCATACTTATATATATATACATACCCGATTTTGCACCAAAATTTGACTCAACATCACCTACATACTCACTTTGATGGCGAATATATATATACATGTATAGTGTTATCTACAACATCATCTAAACACCTAAATTTTTCTCATGCACACTTGATCAACCTTTTTCCCAATCTAGCATAGCTTCACCTCCATTTGTGATATCATATAAATTTGCATGTTGCTACATTTCTTAAGTTCAACATCTCTATGCCCATTATAGCCACTCCCATAATCAAATTTTAAAATCGGCAACATCCCCTTTCAACTATGTTAGCGAATACTCCTCCACTTCTTAGTCCCAACTTCGCACCTCCAACAAAAAGGACTTAACATCTCCCTTTCATGCTAACATAACAAGCAACTTAGTTCATCCATACAACTAACATGTTAATAGCATCAAGGTATCAACTAAAATTTTAAGCTTCTTATCAACTTCCAACTCTCCAACAACCCCAAATCCAACCTTGGGATAGATAGTATTTAGACCCATCACCCAAAGGTTGTGTAAACTTCAAAAAAATATCATTGAACATACCTTGATCTAAAGGACCACCTTGGCGAATCTTGCTTCCTCTTCTTCCTCTAGTTACGACAATTGCAAAAGAAAGAAAACATGAGCACTCCTTCTTCCCTCCTTATTAAGCATTCAAACTATCTCATTTTCATGCCACAAGAAGTGAAAGAAAATGATGAACATTTTTTTTCTTTCTTCCCTCCCTCAACTCACGGCAATGGAGGGTACACCCACACCATTCTCTTTTTTTTTTTTTCTTTATTACCCATGTTTCTTATTTTATTTTTTTCTACATACCCACTAACTAAACATGTTTGCAACATGTTTCCACCCATAGCATGGCCGGCCATCATGCTTAAATTTGGGTAAATTGACATGCAAACTCACCTTTTTTCACAACATGCACTTATAGGCCACCCTACATTTGCCTAGCACATTTCTAAATTTTCTCACATAAGTCCTATTTGACAAAATTCACTTATAATTAACAAAATTCAAACATGAAATTTTCACACATGCATATGTACATATAATGAGCATCAACTATGACAGTTAATTATTTTTATGACTCGGTTTAGTGGTCCCGAACCCACTTTCCGACTAGGGTGAATTTAGGGCTGTTACATGTGACCTAGCTACGCTCCATCAATATTATTCAATCTTTCTGAATGTTCAACCGGGATTTCTCTCTCTATTGCTTATTTCCATTCCTGCAATAGTCAATTTATGTTTCAAAATTAGCTAAAATACATATAATAGGCTGAAATATAAAAATGTAAATGAAGTTAATGTATTATTTACATACAAACTTACCTCGGTGCAAAATATAGAAATTTTGCAATTTAGTCCAAAACCTTTTTCTTCCCCCGTTCGAGATCGATTCCATGCCTTTCTTGATCTATAACAACACATTTAGCTCATTTAACACTCATACTATTTATTTCAATCCAAAAATCACACTATGGAAAAATTACATTTTTGCCCCTAACTTTTATAAAATTATGATTTTGCCCCTAGGCTCGAGAATTTAATTTCAGCCCTTATTATTATTTTTATGACATCCTGATCATTTTTCTCTTCTATGACAACATCAAATTCTCACTCTAACACATAGTTATGAACAATAGGTATTTTTACCGATTATGCTGTTTTGCTCGTTTTCTCTAAAAATTGCTTAGAAAAGATCGTTCTCCTAACTTCAAACATTCATATTCTATCATTAAACATCAAAATACATGCATATCATTCATGGGTAAAATTTTAAACATAAACCCTAGCTCGAAATAATGGTAGAAATAGGTAGACCGAGCTAGAGGATTTCAAAA
The DNA here is from genome assembly GCF_025698485.1 of Gossypium arboreum. Classification (NCBI taxonomy): domain Eukaryota; kingdom Viridiplantae; phylum Streptophyta; class Magnoliopsida; order Malvales; family Malvaceae; genus Gossypium; species Gossypium arboreum. Next base: position 60,521,610 of record NC_069075.1, on the reverse strand, counting down.
ATGTAAAGAACATTAAAAACGGGGCTTGGATGCACTTACTATTGAGCTTGAAAGCTTGGGAAAAACCCTAGCTATGGAGAACATGTAAGTTTCAGCCAAGCTTGAATGAAGATGAACACATTTTTGTGTTATTTTTCCCATTTTATTTCATTTAATATACAAATGACCAAAATGCCCTTACTACTAAACTTTCTTAAAATTCCATCCATGTCCTAATTTTTGTCCATATAAAGTATAATGGTCTAATTTCCATTTAAGGACCTCTACTTAAAAACCCCATTTCAATCAAGTACTTTATGAACTAGAACACACATTTTTTTACCTATTTCAATTTAGTCCTAAATATCAAACTAAACACCCAATCGATAAAATTTAGCAACGAAATTTTCACACAATTATGAAATCATAATATAAACACTAAAACTTAATCAAAATAATTTCTTTCAACCTCGGATTCATGGTTTCGAAACCACTATTCCATTTTGGCCCTAAATCGGGCTGTTACATGGATTTTCTATAATTGCTACTCCTATGACCAGACTACTCCATAAGGATGTTAAATTTGAGTGGACGGAAGAATGTCAACAGAGCTTTGAGAAATTGAAAAAGTTAATGACTGAGGCACCAGTGTTGGTACAACCCGATTCAGGTAAAGAATTTGTAGTGTATAGTGATGCTTCTCTAAATGGCTTGGGATGTGTACTTATGCAAGAAGGAAATTTGTGGCTTATGCTTCGAGGCAATTGAAACCTCACGAAAGGAATTATCCGACTCATGATTTGGAACTAGCTGCTATAGTGTTTGCTTTGAAGATTTGGCGACATTATCTGTATGGTGAAAAGTGCCGAGTATATACCACCATAAAAGTATCAAGTACTTGATGTCACAAAAAAGACTTGAATTTGAGACAGCGGAGATGGTTAGAATTATTGAAAGACTATGATCTTGTGATTGACTACCATCTGAGGAAAGCGAATGTGGTTGCTGATGCTTTGAGTAGAAAGTCGTTGTTTGCTTTGAGAGCTATGAATACTCAATTGACGGTGTCTGACGATGGTTTGATTTTAGCAGAGTTGAGAGCAAGACCGATGTTTTTACAAGAGCTTTGTGAAGCTCAGAAAAGTGACCAAGATTTGCAAGCGAAGTGAAAGCAATGTGAGGCTGATACGGGATCAGCTTTCAGAATCGGTTCTGATGGTTGCTTGATGTTTAAAGATTGAATTTGTGTACTGAAGAATGATAAGTTGATTCGAAAGATCTTGCACGAAGCACACAGTGGTTGTTTGTCAATGCATCTGGGCAGTACAAAAATGTATAATGATTTGAAAAAATGTATTGGTGGAACGGAATGAAAAGAGATATTTCCGAGTTTGTATCGCGATGCTTGATTTGTCAGCAAGTAAAAGCTGAACACTAGGTGCCTTCGGGTCTACTTCAGCCTATCATGATTCCCGAGTGGAAGTGGGATTGAGTTACCATGGACTTTGTTTCAGGGTTGCCGTTAACTCTAAAGAAGAAAGATGCCATCTGGGTAATAGTTGATAGATTGACTAAATCAGCTCATTTTATTCCGGTACGTACTGATTATTCTCTTGATAAGTTGGCTGAATTATATATCAGTGAGATTGTTAGACTTCACGGAGTACCTTTTTCGATCATTTCGGATAGAGATACAAGGTTTACCTCACTATTTTGGCAAAAGTTGCAAGTGGCATTAGGTACGAAGTAAAATTTCAGTACTGCGTTCCATCCGCAGACTGATGGATAATAGAAAGAGTAATTCAGATTCTTGAAGACATACTTAGATGTTGTGTACTGGAATTCCAAGGTAGTTGGGAAAGATACTTACCGTTGGTAGAATTTGCCTACAATAATAGTTATCAGACGAGTTTGAAAATGGCACCTTATGAAGCATTGTACGGTCGTAAGTGTCGGACGCCATTGTATTCGACTGAACTCAAAGAAAATCAGATTTACGGAGTTGATCTAATTAAAGAAACCGAAGAAAAAATGAAAGTGATTCGATATTGTTTGAAAGCTACTTCAGATAGACAGAAATCCTATGCGAATTTGAAAAGAAAAGAAATCGAGTTTCAAGTCGTTGATAAGGTATTTTTAAAAGTGTCTCCATGGAAGAAAGTTCTTAGATTTGGTCGGAAAGGCAAATTAAGTCCACATTTTATAGGACCGTATGAGATAATTGAAAGAGTTGGACTAGTAGCATATTGGTTAGCATTACCACCTGAATTAGAGAAGATTCATGATGTGTTCCACGTATCTATGTTACGTCAGTATCGTTCGAATCCTTCACATGTAATTTTACCGACAGAAATTGAGCTACAATCGGATATGACTTACAATGAAGAACCGATTAATATTTTAGCTCGAGAAGTCAAGCAACTAAGAAATAAAAGTATCGCTCTCGTGAAAGTATTATGGTAAAAGCATGGAGTAGAAGAGGCTACATGGGAGCCCGAGGAAACTATGAGAAATCAATACCCACACATGTTTACCTGTAAGATTTTCGGGGACGAAAATCCCTAAAGGGGGGAGAGTTGTGATATCCCGAATTAGGACCTAAATGGAATAGTGGTTTCGAAACCACAATTTTGAAGTAGAAAAATTTATTCCGATTAATTTTTATAATTTATTGAGTGATTAGATGCATGTGTTAGAATATCGATAGAAAATTTCATGAATTGCATGTCTAATTTGCCTATAAGGACTTAATTGCAAAAGTTTATAAATATGAGTTTTAGATGTTAAAGGATTTAATTGAAGAGCATAATTGAAGTAGAGGTCCTTAAATGGTAATTATACCATTAGGTTTTCATCGACAAAAGTGGACATATATAGGTAGAAATAACCAAAGTTTTTAATGAACGGTATTTTAGTCATTTGGTAATTAAAAGATTAAGAAATGGAAAAAGATGGTAAAATATGTCCATATTCTTCATTAGGACAATATTTCAAGGGTTCTCCATAGCTAGGTTTTGTTTCAAGCTTCCAAGCTCCATAGTAAGTGATTCCAAGCCCCGTTTTTAATGTTCTTTACGTTTCTAGAGTCCGGGTAACTTGATTTAGCTTATTCTAGCAATAATTTAACCTAGGGTTTATATTTGGAAAAATACCCATTGGTGAAATGTGTTTATTTTGATGTTTTATGGTAGAATATGAAGCTTTAAATTGTGTTAAACAACTTTTGCTAAACGATTTTACGTGAAAACGAGTAAAATGTCATAATCGGTAAAAATACCTAATGTTTATAACTACATGTTAGAGTGAGAATTTTTTGTTGCCATAAAAGGAAAAAATGATTAGCATGTCATAAAAGATAATAATTTTGGAAAAAAAATTTAATTTTTGAGCTTTGGGGAAAAAGTGTAAATATGCAAAAGTTTAGGGGCAAAATCATAATTTCGCTAAAGTTATAGTTAAGGACTATTTTGATAAATGTGAGTATTAAATCAACTAAATGTGTTATTTTAGACCAAGAAAGACGTGGAATCGACCTTGATCGGGGAAAGGAAAATATTGTGGACTAAATTGCAAAATTTCTTATTTTGTACCGAGGTAAGTTCGAGTGTAAACGTAGTAACATAATTGTCATTTTAAGTAATTTAATGTTATTTATATGATATGATGATTATTATCATGAAATATTATGCTTTTCGGTTATTATTGAGTAATATACAAATTATGTGTGCTACTTGTTAAATATGAATTGCTACCGAGTATTGGTTTCGATATTCCGTGGAAGACGGCAAAGATGTGTAATCGAGGAAAATCCCGTTTGAACCTTGGGAATAGATTAGGATACAAGTGACATGTCACTAGGATAGTTGAGTTCCAAACTCGTTGAGTTGAGTCTAAGTTCGTGAGATGTAACTAGGCATCCGAACTCGTTGAGTTGAGTCCGAGTTCACTTATGGGTGGGTTACATGGTAGCTTGGCTACATAATTTCCGTAGACTATTGAGTTTGTCTAGCTGCAGGTATGGCACTTATGTGCATGAAATCCGTGTATTCGAATCATATTCCAATGTGTTCAACGGGTAAATCTTAAGTGGATAAGGTGAGTACCTAAAACGAAGGTGACATGTTGGTAAGTGTGGTGAATGAGAAAATTTGTATAGGTATGTACTTAACCCTCGGGTTGAGACTTCAATATAACAATAAAATGGTAGAATCATGAATGAGAAATATGATATGAATGCTTTGGTGATATTATGCAAATATGGATTTTGTATTATTGCATGGTTATGTTACTTGCTATTTACATGTGAACTTACTAAGCAATTATGCTTACTCCCTCCTCCCTGTTCTTTGTAGTTTTGTCAAGTCAGCTAGGAGATTGGGAACGGTAGGAGGCGCGCTCACACTATCAACAAACTATTTCAGTATAATGACTTGTATATTTTGGGAATATGGCATGTATAGCATTATAATCATTTTGTGTATATAATCTAATGATATGGCTCATGAATGGCATGGAAATGTTTGAGAATGATTAGCTATTGGAGTGGCTAATCAAGATTATATTTGATAACACGTATGCTTTATGTGGAAACTAATCTATGGAAATCCATAAAATGGTGAAATTGGCTATAAAGCAGAATCACACAGTAGCGGTGATATGAGTTTGAAAAATCACTAAAAATAGTAGAGATAGAATTAGATGATCAATAAAATATGGAATTGAATCTTAATGAATTTATTTTCATGTGGAAGAAACAAAATAGGTAAAAGAAATATATTTTATGAGATATTTACGTTTTGGTGAAACAAGGTCAGACCGATTTCTGGATTCCCTATTCTGATTTTAGAAATTCATCATAAATTGTGTAAAAATAATTATGACTCACAATTTATATGCACAGATTCCTTATTGAGTATGTTTTTAAGAGAAACAAGCTAAATTGTCATTGGATCTCTGTACAGGAAGAAATTTGATTCATAGTGTACAGGGGTCAGAGTAGCCGAACCCTGAAATAGGGGAGACTTTAACTAATAAACTGTACAAATTGGACCTACCAAAAATTCTATAAAAAAATTATTAAGTAGATATATGAGTCTAGTTTTATGGAAAATTACGGAATTAGATTTTAAGTTTCGTAACTCAAGATATGATTTTTTTAGCGATTGTGACGCAGATGGACAGTTTACTACAATAATTGTTTGAACTTGTTTAAATGCTAAAATAAGTTTAGTAATGTCTCATGCTCGACTCCGGTGAAGGTCTCGGGTATGGGGGCATTATACCTTGTTGTTAAATAAACAAGTTTTGTAAAGTTGTTTTAGATGAAATTATCATTTAAGGACTTATTTGTAAAAGTAGTAAAATACCATGGTTAAATTGTGAAATAATGATTTTTTTGGGTAGATATAAGTCCCTAGGTAATTTAGCTAGCATTAAATGTGGATGAGATGAATTTCAATTTACGAGTTTAAGGACTAAATGGTAAAAAAGTTAAAATATTAGGGAAAAGGTGTAATTTTTCAAAAGTAAGAATTTTGAACTAAATTGAATAGCATGAGTATTAAATGGATTGAATTTGCTTATCTAGATCAAGATAAATGTAACACCCCCAAACTCAGCTTAGAAGTTAGGCTCGAATCTGGCATGTCACATTGAAGTGTTTTTCGAAAACCATGTTCTCATTGAAAACCCTTCTTACAATTTAAAACTTCTGGCCATTTTAAAACTTGTGAAAACCTTAGTCTACGTTGGTTTATTAAAAGTCATTCTCTTGTAAAACATTATTACCTTTAAAACTTTATTTGCTGCGGAAGCTCAATTTAAACAGTTGTGGAAATGTGATATTTTGAAAAACGTTATTGGTTTGGAAAAAAATAGAGCTCTACTCTAGCAGTTTATAAAACAATATATAAAATTCCAAGTTTAGAACCAGAAATTAAAAAAGGCCTTATTACAACCCAGACCAAGTATAAGTACTTGTAAGTAGATAACTTAAAAGAAAATCAGAAACAATAGCAGTTGTGTGGCCACCTCTGAGTCCCTTGCAACACCGATCCTTTTAATGCTGGGGATTACCTGCACAGTTAATAAATGGGGTGAGTTTATGGAAACTCAGTGTGTAATCCCCTTACTAGAGTAACAGTCAGTATACTAAAATAGAAATAGTCTAGGCTAGAGCCCGTTAACAGTAACAGTATAGACCAATTCAGAGCATACGTGGGCCAAAGCCCATTACAATATCAATTGGGTCGCAGCCCATAACAGAATCAATTGGTCTCAACCCAAACCAATAATAGAACACAATGTGTGAATGCATGGATGCATGCTATCCCATCCAACCCTGCACTTGCCTCCGTCCAGCCCTGTACTACCTGTAACAGTCCAGTTTTGACCCTAGTCGGAACAGTGGTTTCGGGACCACAAATCCGAGTCTAAAAATATTTTAATATTATTTTCTGTGTCTGTGATATGTGAATTTACATCTGTGAAATTTCTGTGATTTAATTTGTCTGTTTCTGTGCTTCATTATGAAAAAGGATTAAATCGCGTAAAGTGTAAAAGTTGAGTGATAGATGCTAAAGCACCTATTTGGCTTGGCTTTTAAAATAAAGGTCCTTGCATGTCAATTGGACCATTTTACTAATGCATGGACAAGTATGGACACTAGTGGATTGAAGTTTTATATGTTAATTAAAGGGCAAAATTGGAAAATGAATATTAATGTATATTATAATAAAATGAAAACATGAAATTGGCCATATTATCATGCATATAGCTGAAAATCAAAGAAAAAGAAAAAGGAGAAATCCATTTAAGGTTTTGACACTTTGATTTATTGATTAAGGTACGATTTTAACTCGATTTTTGATAATTTCTACGTTTCTGTGATCGTTGCTTCGTGTTATTCAAAACCCATGATTGAATTTCTGATTTTGTTGAAGATTATGAAATGTGCCATTGATGATTATATGAGCTTTGAAATGTCTTTATATGGATTATGAAAGATATAGTTGAGATTATCATGTTTTATCTTTGGATTTTTGATGAAATTGAGCTATTTGGGTTAAATTGTGAAAATAATGTTTTGGGGGACTAAATTGTGAATTGAACATGTTGTATGGGCTTATATAGAAGCCATGAAAATTCAGCTAGCCCTTGTTGCAAAGAAATTTTGCATATTGGTGATTTTGTGAAAAAAATGGACTAAATTGTCAAAGTGTGAAAATGTAAGGGCCAAAATGTAAAGTACCCTAAATATATGTATATGAATTAAATTGAATGAAATGAATGATTGAATGGTTGAATTTGTACTGTATTAGATCAAGAACAAAGAAAATCGGACTTAGATCGGGGGAAGTCCAAAATAGTAGAATAGTCGACTCGTTCCGTATGAAATCCGTCTGAGGTAAGTCAAATTACAATTACATGTTAATTGAAATAAATTATTCACATATAAACTGTAATCTGTATTGGATGGCCTTGAGTGCTTGATGAATATCTTTAGAGTAGAGTATGATAATATGATAATATTTGAAAAGCTCTGTATGTTCCTAAGCAAAGTTGACATCTGTCTGAGACATCGTGTAAGACCGTGTCTGGGACACAGGCCTCGATTGAGATTTACATATAAGACCATGTCTGAGACATCAGCATCGTATTTGATTTCGTGTAAGACCCTGTCTGAGATAGAAGGATCGATATTGAATTACATGTAAGACCACGTCCGGGACGTCGACATTGTACTTGTTTATAAGCATCTGTATCGTTTCTAACCCGTCTGATGATAGCGTACGAAATCTGAAATTGAGTATATGAAATGTATAACCTATGCAGGTACGTTTGTATCGTACTAACTTCTGAATATGAAAAATTCTGTCTCTGTGAAATATGTATGGAAATGAAGAATGACATATATGCCAACAAAAGAGCATGGTTAAGTTTATGAATTATTTTATGAAATGATTATGATTCTATATGGTTGAATAGTACTTATATGCTTTAGTAGTTAGACCAATTGTAGTTTGGCTTACTAAGCTCCTTGTAGCTTACTCTGTGTGTTTACTGTCTGTTTTACATTATCGTAGCTACTGAAGGCTCGAGGGTAGTCGAGGACCGTCACCACACTATCGATCTCATTTTGGTACTTTTGAAAGTGTGCATATTTTGGTGTATGACATGTATAGGCTAGAAGGTCTATGTATATAAGTTTTGTTGTGTATATATTATGCCATGGGAGTTAGCTAACAAATGATAAGTTTGTGTATAGTTTTTGTGTGTGCTTGTAATGTGCTAAGTTCTAATGTGTTTCGGTTATTCTTAAGCATGGAACTGATTGGAAATTTTGGTATGAATGTTGTATATTATTGCTTGTAGGATTGGACCCAAAAAGAGGGGCAAATTGGCTTAAATCAAGCCTGCATGGCGCTACACGGTCAGGGGACACGGGCGTGTCATGTGGCTGTGGGCTAAAGTCAGTAGCTAGCCAAGTATCACACGGCTATAGGACACAGGCGTGCCTATTGGCCGTGGATGAAAGTCAGTATGGTTACCTATTTTGGCACGGCTGGTTCACATGGGTGTGTCTGATGCCCGTGTGAGGCATACGGCCTGGTTACACGGGCGTGTGACCTCAATAGAATTGAAAAATTTTCTATGTTCTGAACTTTATGAATGTGTTTGGTTTAGTCTCGAATGTCTCCTAAAAGTACATTTTAGGTCTTGTAGACCATCTTAGGAGATAATTGCTTATGAAATGATGTTATATGATATCTGTGATTCTGAATTAGTTTAAAATGTTCTGTCTGTCTGGTAATGCCATGTAACCCTAATCCGATGTTGGTTACGGGTTAGGGGTGCTACATTTTATTAGTATCAGAGCTATGATTTAGTCGGTTCTAGGACTACCATAGCATTTATGAGTCTAGCTATACTTGCCATATATCTAAATCTGTGTTAGTGTGATGACTCCTGAATTTGAAATGTGCTTTGATATAGCAAATGGATCCCGATAGAGCTATAGCTGACGATGTAGAAAGTAATGCGCCTGCTCCTGCACAAGGGACGGTGCAAGCTGATTCTAGACCGGCTACGAGTAGCTGTGATAGCGAGGCTAAGCAAGCCTTCTGTCAGATGATGAAGGAATGGTTCACCCAATATATTAGAACCAATCTGACTATACAACAACCTCTACCACCGATTAATCCTTCTCAAACTCTTGATATGCCACGAGTGAATCTGGTACAGTTGAGTAGACCACCGGTTGATAAGATTAGAAAGTATAGGGCTGAAGAGTTACGAGCTACAACGAATGATGATGCTGAAAGAGCTGAATTCTGGTTGGAAAATACAATACGAGTGTTTGATGAAATGTCTCTGGGTCCTGAGGAATGTGTTAAATGTGTTGTTTCACTTCTGAGAGATACGACGTATCATTGGTGGAAAACTTTATTATCTGTGTTCCGAGTGAACGAGTTACTTGGGATTTCTTTCAATTTAAATTCTGGAAGAAATATATCAGTCAGAAATTCATTGATCAAAAACGGAAAGAGTTTCTCGAGCTTAAACAGGGACGTATGTCTGTTACTGAATACAAACGTGAATTTGTAAGATTGAGCCAGTATGCTAGGGAATGTGTATCGAATGAAGCAATAATGTGTAGAAGGTTTGAATATGGACTAAAAGAAGATATCCGTCTGTTAGTTGGGATTTTGGAAATTAAAGAAATGGTAGTGCTCGTTGAGCGAGCATATAAAGCTGAAGAATTAAGTAAAGAGAAAAGAAAAGCTGATTCTGAGGTGAGACATGCTAAAAAGAGATCTTCGAGTAGATCATTTCAATCTATGTCAAAGAAATTCTGAGATGATCAAAGTCGTCCAAGTGTTAATGTGGGACATTCAAACCGAGATCGAGCTAGATCGCATTCAAACTTCAGAGTCCCTGCTATTTCTATTGCAAGTGTTGGGAATGTTCGATCTGAGAGACCTAAATGTAAACACTGTGGTAAAAGACATCCGGGAAATTGCAGATTGAATGACCAAACCTGTTTCTGATGTGGATTTCTTGACCATTTTGTAAAAGATTGTTCTGAACCTGCTGAGCAAGAGAATATACAGAATATGAGACTGAGCAACACCTTAGCTAGAGATAGACCTTCCAGAAATGCAAGAAATGCAAGTAGTGGTCAAAGAGCTACTGGGGATACTACTGTTAGATCTGAGGCCAGAGCACCTGCCAGAGTGTATGCTACCTGAGCTTGTGCGGAAGCCTCATCTCGAGACGTGATTACTGGTACTTTTACTCTTTAGGATACTTTTTTGATTGCATTGATAGACCTTGGATCGACGTATTCTTATATCTGTATGAATTTAGTGCACAGTAAGACTTTGCCTGTAGAGTCTACTGAATTCGTAATTAGAGTATCGAATCCCTTAGGCAAAAGTGTCTTGGTTGATGAAGTCTTCAAGAATTGCTCGTTAATATTCTATTTTCCTACTGATCTGATGCTTTTACCTTTTGATGAATTTGACATAATTCTGGGAATGGATTGGTGTGACAGCCCAAAATAGACCCTAGCCGGAATGTGGTTTCGGGACCACAAAACCGAGGCATAACAATAATTTAAAATTTATTTCGATGCCTATAATATGTGTGTACTCATGTATGACATTTTTTGATGATTGATTTAGTGTTATAAAGGTGAATTCCACTAGAAAGGACTTAGTAGTGAACTTTGAAAATACGATAGGGAAAGGGTGATGACTAATTAAAGCATGCATGCAAAATAATGGACTTGCATGTCAAATTCCCCTTTTACAAGTAATGGCCGCCATGACAAAGAGATATGGGTTAAACATGTCATGAAACATGTTTTGTTGGGCATTAGGGAGAAATAGTAAACAAATAAGCATGGGTAAGAAAAGAATGAAAAAAAATGTGTGTGAGAGTAGCATACCCCATTGCCGTGCAACCAAGAAGAGAAAAACAAAAAATTTGTTCATGCTTGCTCTCTCCTTTTGGCCGAAAATACTAAGAGGAAGAAGGATTTTTGCTTCATTTCCTTTGTTTAGAAGAGATCTAGAAGGTGATTTGGCTAAATTTGCATCAAGATTAAGGTATGTATGAGGTTGTGTTGGGAGTTTCATGCATGTTTTGGTTGCTAACTTGATGTGCATGTTAGCCATGGCTCAAATCTTTGTTATGCCATGGAAATGGTATTTGGCCAAAGTTGTTATAGTGATAAAGCCATTGCATGCTAAGTGTGAAGCTTGATGATGATGCATGCAAAGATGGATTGCCTACTCTTGAGTAAGACTTTGAGTTTTCTCTTTGTTTTATCATGATTGAAGTTGAAAAGGAGCATGATTGTCATATTCGCCATGATGCATTCTTGAGCATGATTCATGCTTCTTGCATGTTAGTTAAAATTTGTGTTTTGGATGGCTATGGACACCTTGAAAATTCGCCATGCTCATATATGCATGTATATGATTGCACATTATGTTTGGTTATGAACTAAGTGATGAATATATTGGTTTAAAGAAGAAAATGTGGAAGAATGCTTGTGAAATTGCAAGCACAATTCGCCTAGCACACATATAAGTGCTTGATGCTATATTATAAGTTTTAATACAATGTGCAAAGCATTAATTAGTAAATTGCATGCTGTTTTTGTGAGGTATTAAGTGCAAAATTGACCTCAACATGTACATGAATATTCGGCCTTGGGTAGCCTATTGAAGGCCTTAGCATTTCCTTGATGCTCAAATAAATTGTATTGAATTGCTTGATGTAGTATAAAATGTGCATGACCATTGTGTATTCAAGCTAAAGAGTGGCCATATGACCATTTAAAATCCTTGTCATATTCGGCCATAAGCAAGCACAATGAGGTTTTAATAAATTGAATTTGTTTGAATTAAGCTCAAGAGCTAAGAGGGCCACAATTGGACAAGGGGAAGGAAAAGGTGATCGAATAGCCGAAAAGCCGTTCGACAACATCCGAGGTAAGTCCTCAAGAAGTGACCGTACTTGAATTATGTGAGATAAAATATGGATGTGTATGATTATTGATTATGTGTGTATGAGTATTTGAATTCCACCCGGCTAAGTCCCGGGCTAATATGCTAATGATTATAATTGTGTTTGAGCCTTAGTAACGAAAATGAAATATGTATGTCCAATGATTATTGATGTATGTGTGCATGAGAAATTGAATGATATCCGGGCTAAGCCCCGAAGACAATTATGCTGGAATTTATATCCGGTTAAGACCGAAGGCAATTGTGCTAGTGGCTATATCCGGGCTAAGACCAAGGCATTCGTATGCGAGTTATTCTATCCGGCTAAGACCAAGGCATTTGTGCATGTGATTATATCCGGTTATATTCAAGAATCTTGGGCTGGAAGTGAGTGTTGGTTGCTGTAATGAATTCAACTAGTACACTCGAAAAGCCCAAAGGATAAGGTACGTTATATGTGCATTGGAAAGTCGACATGTTTGAGCAACATTCGCTCAATCGACTAATGAATTTCAGTTATTGAATTGATTGATACTTTGTGAAATTATATAATGATGAAGTGTGAAGTAAGAATGGGTATTAATGAAATGATGTATTTGGCTATGTGAATGTATTGCTGTAATTAGAGTTGATTATATTCCTTGAGACTTACTAAGCATAAAATGCTTACCCCGCTGCTTTGGCTCTCGCTTTTCTAGATTTCGCTCAAGCAATCGGATTTGGGATCGTTGAAGTCAAGTCATCCACACTATCAAGCCTCCATTTTGGTATAAATTTTGGTTGAACTTGAGATGGCATGTATAGGACTACCTCTTGTTTGTTAAATATGTTGTAATGTAAGTATGTACGGCCATGCGAAAATGGCTCGAAAAGGAAGCATGAACTTAGACTAATTGTGGTTTGTATATATATATTTGGTGTCATGATGTGGCTATGGCTTGGGAATGGGAATGTTGGTCATATGATCAGCCATTGGCATGGTTAAAATGATCATATATGAACCTATGTATGGCAAGACTAGTTGATTCATGGAGACTACCAAATAGGTAAGCCCTACCTTAAAAACAGATGCTGCCAGCTGCAGTGGCGTGAATGTGAAAAATCACCAAAATTCATAGGAATGGAATTAAATAGTGAATAAGCTATGTAAATGAACCTTGATGAGTCTATTTTCTTATGGAAGAAACGAAATGGTCATAGGAGTTACAGGTTAAGAGATATTAAAGCTATTGTGAGACAGGGCCAGAATGGTTTCTGGGTTCCCTGTCGCAACTTTAAAAATTCACTATAAATTATCCAAAAATAATTAGGAGACATACCTTATATTTACAGATTCCATTTTGAGTCTAGTTTCATTAGAAACAAACGGAACCAGCATTAAAGCCCTGCACAGAGAGATATTTAAGTTATACCGCGTGAAGGTCAGAGCAGTCGATCCCTGTAACATGGGTGACTTTAACTAATAAACTGTACCAATTGGCCCGGCCAAAAATTCCAGAAATAAATCCATGGATGGATATATGAGTCTAAATTCAGGGAAAATTTACGAAACCAGTTTCCGAGTTTTGAAACTCGAGATATGATTTTTAAGGCGACAGTGACGCAGTTTTTCCAGCCTGACTGGAAATGTCCAATGGATGGGCAAAACAAGTGAACTTGGCTTGCTAACCCCTCGTGTCCGACACCGGCGATGGTCTCGGGTTCGGGGTGTTACAATTGGTTAACTTTGCATGATGCTATTGTGAATTGCAAATGAAATGTCATTGATTTAAGGTGTAAGAATGATGAAATAATCTGAATTGAGTTTAGTGATCTGAATGGACTACTAGCTGTGATATCTGCAATGAAAATACAGAAATATGTGAAGAAAGGTTGTGATGTCTACTGTAACACCCCTATCCCGTATTCGTCGCCAAAATAGGTGAAGGGGCATTACCAGACTTGAAACTCATATTAGGACAGTAATTTTTTTTTTTAAGAACATTCCTTTAGATAAATACTAAAGATAGTCAGGGATACAATTTAAACTTCTATAAGTACACATTCAAAAGATGCCATTTTCGCAAGGCTTATATACATTAACCAAAATATTCTTCGGCCACTGGTTTATTCTATACATGCCATAAAATAATTCAAACATAACAGTAACAAGCAGTGGATAGTGATAGTGTGACCAGTTGCTGACGATCCCCGAGCCTGTAGCTTCCAAATGAGATCTATAAAACAGAGGAAACAAAGTAAACGGAGTAAGCATTACAATGCTTAGTAAGTTTTAAGCAGTGTCAACAGATAACAATCAAATTATAACATAGTTGTTCGTATTTTTATTTCACTCTTCCTTCGGGCATACCATCGCTTTACTGAATATGCACATCTCATCATATATAATAGGCAGATAAACTTTCACATAAAAGTGAGCTCATGTGACAGATATATTGTATAATTTCACATAACCCCTCACACTGATCCGATGTCACATAATCATAGGAATAGTCTCATAGATTGCTCACGTATGCATCACATAACTACCTTATGATTTAGTTCAAATCGAGCTCACATATAAACTTGGAGTACATACCTATTTAACCTTTCACATTGAATATATTTATAAGCAATTCTTATTGCGAAGTCTTATAGCTTTAAACTCTACTCGGATTATCGGTGAGACCTTTAGTTCAGATGAAATCTCCACACGAAGTCAGCGGGTCTTAACCCAAACATAGTCACCACATATGGTCGTCTGGTCTTTAATCCCGGGTTTACATCATAGAGTTTCATGCATATTTATTTACATGTTACAACATTCACATCGACTATCACTTTTGTAATTCATTTACCTCATCAAATATCTAATAAAACACACCTTCCGCCGTTTGTCATTTGGCCACAATATATATATATACATCCCCTACATCTCTCACATTAGCCATTTGGCTTTACCACATATGCATCTCATACACGTTTCGCATTAGCCATTCGGCTTTACCACATATATACACTTCCACGTTCATCACATTGGCCATTTTGCCTTATCACATATATGCATGTTCTCATTCATCACATTGGCCATTCGGCCTTATCACATATATGCATGTTCACATTCATCACATTGGCGATTCGGCCTTATAACACATATGCATGTTCACATTCATCATATTGGCCATTCGGCCTTATCACACATATGCATGTTCACATTCATCACATTGGCCATTCGGCCTTATCCCGTATATGCATGTTCACATTCATCACATTGGCCATTCGGCCTTACCGCACATATGCATGTTCACATTCATCACATTGGCCATTCAGCCTTATCCCATATATGCATGTTCACGTTCATCACATTGGCCATTCGGTCACATATATGCATGTTCACATTCATCACATTGGCCATTCGGCCTTATCGCACATATGCATGTTCACATTCATCACATTGGCCATTCGGCCTTATCTCATATATGCATGTTCACATTCATCGCATTTGCCATTCGGCCTTATCTCATATATACACATTCACATTCATCACATAAAATCCTAAATCAAAATATAAATTTTCATGTATTCACATCACAATTGTCCAAATATACTTCACATACCACATATACTTTCATGTATAGACTTTGTCTTGGTTGAATCTACATCTATCATTTTCCAATGAATAATTCAATTTCATGCCATACTATCATTGCATATTCGAATACTTATAAACTTACAATTTCACAAATTTTAATATCAAAGATCCATCTAACACTCATATATCATTTTACAATATCACGAATTAGAATTCACGTATGGGTTTAATCAATAGCTTATGAGCAACTAAAACAAGTTTTATCCATGTTTACAACATAACCACAAATTCTCTACAAGCTATTTTCCCGAGCAACAGTCGTTAAATTATTTGTAACTGGGGCTACGAAATTCCAAATTATGTGCCGTTAATTTTCCATGAAAATAGACTCGTATATCCTCTATCCACAAAATTTTTCTTAAAGTTTCCCCTATTTTACTGCTTGACTACTCTGACTACTCTTCACTAAGAATTTAATTTCTCATTGTACAGAATACAAAATATGTTTTCGTTTATTTTGTTTGAAACTAGACTCATTAAGGAGTCTAAGTGTATAATTTTATCTTATAATCATTTTTGTACTATTTATAATGATTTTCCAAATACTGAACAGGGGATTTCAGAGCCATTCTGACTCTGTCTCACACAACTTTGAAAATCTCATTATCGGCAACCCCTTTACTTACACGATTTCTTTTATACGAAACTAGACGCATCAAGCTTTAATTACATAATTTATTCAACCTTTAACTCAACTCCCACAATTTATGGTAATTTTTCCAAAACACGCTATTGCTGTTGTCCCTAGCAGATTTATACAATTTACTCTGTAAAGTTCTCATTCACATATTTAAAACATAATATCATATATGCCGTCATTTAGAAAAGTCATTGACCTTAACGTATATACATAATTCATATTCATCCTGTTTTAAAACTTAAACTTACAAAGGAATCAAACTCAATTACTTAAGAACTTACCTCGGAAGTTGTCGAACGATTACAGATCGACTATTCGGTTAGGTAGCTTTTTCTCTTATCCAAATTAGACTCCCTCAGCTCTTAAGCTTGAATAAACAAATTTAATCTATTACAAACCAATTATACAAACTCATGGCCGAATACAACAAGAAGACTAACTAGATTTTACTAGCCACTCATTGCTCTATTATTAACCTTACTTAATTATAAACACATTCGGCAACTACCTCAACCTTATTTAATGCAATTAACACCGAATTCCTCATGTAAAAAGTACCATTGCTGAATATCATTTAGTTCACAAGGTCCTAATTTCAAAAATTTGACAAGCTCATACCTATTTCCTACTAATTCCATCATTTTAACACAGGTACGGCAAAGCTAAATTCCATTAGTTTGCATTTAAATTATTTAAAACATTCAACACAACTCAACCTTATAAACACATATTCGGCTAGGAAGAAAGATTGATAATTTAACAACCCTACCTTAACATAAAATTTGTTGTAACACATCTTTAAGCATTCTTTTATTCCATCAACTCAAAACACATTCATCACTCACAATAACTAAACTCATATTCGGCAATGGCCTCCAATATAGTGACTGATTCT
Organism: Gossypium arboreum; assembly: GCF_025698485.1. Lineage (NCBI taxonomy): Eukaryota > Viridiplantae > Streptophyta > Magnoliopsida > Malvales > Malvaceae > Gossypium > Gossypium arboreum. The sequence goes on along the minus strand of NC_069075.1, from coordinate 60,504,448 downwards.
TCTCAACTAGCACCTAGTGTACACACATGATCATTTGTTTGGTTCAAACACCTATCCACCAAAAATTCATCCAAATTAACAAGAACAACAACCACAATCCTTGTTATTTACCATGACCGAAACCCATATTCATTCACCAAATATCAAAAATTTAACATGGGTTACTAAAATAACTTGATACCTCATTCAAGATTAACCAAAATTTCAAGAATTAACATAACTTCTTACCTTAATGCTAACTTAAGATGACCGAATGCCTTTCTCCCATCTTCCTCTTTACATTCGGCCAAGAAGAAAGAAACTCAAGCTTTGTTTTCATCACCCTTCATTTCCTTCTTTCAATTACTTTTTCCTTTTTTATTTATTTATGTTATAAAATATAAAGCTACTAACTAATAATTAATACATATTTCATGTATATAACCCATCATGGCCGGCCACTACTTGTCATAGGTGGAAATTTGACATGCAAACCCATTATTTTCATAACATGCACTAATAGATCCTTATAGATTAACCTAACCTATTTTACCAATGTTTCACATAAGTCCCGTTTCAAATTTCACATACAAATGGCAAAATTAATGCTTGAAATTTTTACACATGCATTTACTCACCTCATGAACATAGAATATAACTTTCAATTATTTATAAAACTCGGTTTCGTGGTCCCAAAACCACTTTTCGACTAGGGTCAGATTAGGGGTGTCACATATACTTAGCTTATGTGTTAGATTCAAAAGTGAATGATAAGAAAGTTGAATCAGTGCCTGTTGTATGTGAATTCTCTGATGTGTTTCCTGAAGAACTACCTAGTTTGCATTTGATTCGAGAAGTTGAGTTTGGCATTGAATTAGTACCTGGAACTACTCCGATATCGATAGCTCCGTATAGAATGGCTTCAACCGAATTAAAGGAATTGAAATCTCAGTTGCAAGAATTGACTGATCGAGGATTTGCTAGACCAGGTTTTCACCATGGAGTGCTCCTGTTCTATTTGTGAAAAAGAAAGATGGCACAATGAGAATGTGTATTAATTACCATCAACTTAATAAAGTGACTGTAAAGAACAAATACCCTCTGTCTAGAATTGATGACTTATTCGATCAGTTGAAAGGTGCTACTGTGTTTTCTACGGTAGATCTGAGATCGGGGTACTACCAGTTGCGAGTAAAAGATTTTGATATTCTAAAAACTGCTTTTAGAACTAGGTACGGGCATTATGAATTTTTAGTTATGCCTTTTGGATTAACGAATGCACCTACTATCTTTATGGATTTGATGAATAGAATATTCAGACCGTATTTAGATAAATTTGTTGTTGTATTCATTGATGACATATTGATTTATTCATGTGATGAATTTGAACATGCCAAGCATTTGAAGATAGTGCTATAAACTCTGCGAGATAAACAGTTATATGCAAAGTTTAGTAAATATGAATTCTGGTTGCGAGAAGTTGGTTTTCTGGGTCATATTGTATGAGCTTCCGGTATCAGAGTTGATCCGAGCAAGATTTCAGCTATTCTGGATTGGAAGCCTCCGAGGAATGTATCTGAAGTCCGCAGTTTTTTGGGACTTTCCGGTTACTACAGATGATTTGTAAAAGATTTCTCTATGATAGCAACTCCGTTGACAAAATTACTTTAGAAAGATGTGAAATTTGAATGGTCTAAGGAATGTCAAAGAAGTTTTGATCGGTTAAAAGCTCTGTTAAATGAAGCTCCGGTATTGGTACAATCTTAGTCAGGTAAAGAATTAGTTGTTTACAGCGATGCTTCGTTGAATGGACTCGGTTGTGTTTTAATGCAAGAAGGAAAAGTTGTTGCTTATGCTTCGAGACAATTGAATCCGCATGAGAAGAACTATCTGACACACGACCTTGAGTTAGCTGCCATCGTGTTTGCTTTGAAGATCTGGCATCACTATCTGTTTGGTGAAAAATGTCACGTGTTTTTTGATCATAAAAGTCTAAAATATTTAATGACGCAAAAAGACTTGAATATGCGATAGAGAAGATAGTTAGAACTGTTAAAAGATTAGGAACTTGTGATTGATTATCATCCGGGAAAAGCAAATGTTGCTGCTGATGCTTTGAGTTGAAAATCGTTATTTGCAATGAATGCTCATTTAGTTCTGTCTGATGATGGTTCAGTTTTAGCTGAATTAAAAGTGAGACCTTTATTTTTACAACAGATTATCGAAGCTCAGAAAATTGATAATGAGATTATGGCCAAACGAACTTAGTGTAATTCTAATTTTGATTCTGAATTCCGAATAGATGATGATGACTGTCTGAGGTTCAAAAATAGACTTTGTGTTCCAAGAAATCTGGAGTTGATTCAAATGATTTTGAGTGAAGCTCACAGTAGTAGATTTTCTGTACATCAGGGGAGTATGAAAATGTATAATGATCTAAAGAAGCATTATTGGTGGTCTGGAATTGAAAGAGATATCTCTGATTTTGTTTCTAAATGTTTAATCTGTCAGCAAGTTAAAGCTGAGCATCAGGTGCCATCTGGGTTATTACAACTGATAATGATTCCGAATGGAAATGGGATCGAGTGACCATGGATTTTGTTTCGGGTTTGTCTCTGTCTCCGAAAAAGAAAGACGCAATTTGGGTTGTAGTTGACCGTTTGACGAAATTAGCTCATTTTATTCTGATTTAGTTTGATTATTTTCTTGATAAGCTAGCTGAGTTGTATATTTTTGATATTCTGAGATTGCATGGTGTGCCATTATCGATTGCATGGTGTGCCATTGTCGAAAGTGTAAAAGTTGAGTGATAAATGCTGAAGCACCTATTTGGCTTGGCTTTTAAAATAAAGGTCTTTGCATTTCAATTGGACCATTGTACTAATGCATGGACAAGTATGGACACTAGTTGATGGAATTTTTATTTGTTAATTAAAGGGAAAAATTGGAAAGTGCATATTAATGTATATTATAATAATATAGAAACATGAAATTGGCCATATTATCACGCATATAGCCGAAAATTAGAGAAAAAGAAAAACGAGAAAGCCATTTTAGGTTTCGGCACTTTGATTTCTTGATTAAGGTATGGTTTTAACTTGGTTTTTGATAATTTCTAAGTTTCTGTGATCGTTGCTTTGTTGAAGATTATGAAATGTGTCATTGATGATTATATGAGCTTTGAAATGTCTTTATATCGATTATGAAAGATATAATTGAGATTATCATGTTTTATCTTTGGATTTTTGATGAAATTGAGCTATTTGGGTTAATTGTGAAAATACTGTTTTGGGGGACTAAATTTTGAATTGAAGATGTTGTATGGGCTTATATAGAAGCCATGGAAATTCCGCTAGCCCTTGTTACAAAGAAATTTTGCATATTGGTGATTTTGTGAAAAAAATGGACTAAATTGTCAAAGTGTGAAAATGTAAGGGCTAAAATGTAAAGTACCCTAAATATGTGTATATGGATTAAATTGAATGAAATGAATGATTGAATGGTTGAATTTGTATTGCAGTAGATCAAGAACAAAGAAAATCAGACTTAGATAAGGGGAAGTCCAAAATAGTCGAATAGTCGACTCGTTCCGTACGAAATCCGTCTAAGGTAAGTCAAATTACAATTACGTGTTAATTGAAATAAATTCTGCACATATAAACTGTACTCTGTATTGGATGGCCTTGAGTGCCTGATGAATATCTTTGGAGTAGAGTATGATAATATGATAATATTTGAAAAGCTCTGTATGTTCTGAAGCAAAGTTGACATCTGTCTGAGACATCGTGTAAGACCATGTCTGGGGCACAGGCCTCGATTGAGATTTACGTATAAGACTATGTCTGGGACATCAGCATTGTATCTGATTTCATGTAAGACCTTGTCTAGGACAGAGGCATCGATAGTGAATTACATGTAAGACCACATCTGTAACGTCAGCATTGTACTTGTTTATGAGCATCTGTATCGTTTCTGACCCGTCTGATGATAGCGTACGAAATCTGAAATTGAGTATATGAAATGTATAACCTATGCAGATACGTTTGTATCATACTAAATTTCTGAATATGAAAAATTTTGTCTCTGTTAAATATGTATGGAAATGAAGCAATACATATATACCAACAAAGGAGCATGGTTAAGTTTATGAATTATTTTATGAAATGGTTATGATTCTATATGGTTGAATTGTACTTATATGCTTTAGTAGTTAGACCAATTGTATTTGGCTTACTAAGCTATTTGTAGCTTGCTCTGTGTGTTACTGTCTATTTTACAGTTATCGTAGCTACTGAAGGCTCGGGGATAGTTGAGGATCGTCACCAAACTATCGATCTCATTTTGGTACTTTTGAAAGTGTACATATTTTAAAGTATGGCATGTATAGGCTAGAAGGTCTATGTATATAATTTTTGTTGTGTATATATTATGCCATGGGAGTTGGCTAACAAATGATAAGTTTGTGTATAGTTTTGGTGTATGCTTGTAATATGCTAAGTTCTAATGTGTTTCGATCATTCTTAAGCATGGAACTGATTAGAAATTTTGGTATGAATGTTGTACATTATTGCTTGTAGGATTGGACCTAAAAATGGGTGGCAAATTGGCTTAAATCAAGCCTGCATGGTGCCACATGGTCAGGGGACATGGGCGTGTCATGTGGCCGTGGGCTAAAGTCTATAGCTAGCCAAGTATCACACAGCCATAGCACACGGGTGTGCCTAGTGGCCATGGGTGAAAGTCAGTATGGTTACCTGTTTTGGCACGGCTGGTTCACATGGGTGTGTCTAATGCCCATGTGAGGCACACGGCCTGGTTACACGGACGTGTGACCTTAATAGAATTGAAAAATTTTCTATGTTCTGAACTTTATGAATGTGTTCGGTTTAGTCCCGAATGTCACCTAAAAGTACATTTTAGGTCTCGCAGACCATCTTAGGAGGTAATTGCTTATGAAATGATGTTATATGATATCTGTGATTCTGAATTGGTTTGAAATGTTTTGTATGTTTGGTAATGCCTTGTAACCCTAATCCGATGTTGGTTATGGGTTAGGGGTGTTACACTACCTGTGGGGAATAACTTACCCATGCCATCCCTACACTCCAGAATTAGCACTTGTTGCGGCACTATACTGTATTTGCAGCAGAGCTGCAAATATATATACGGCTTTAAGCCTTCAGTAACGGTCTTATTATTGGCACAAAGGCATCGGTAACTGTATTATGTTAGGCACATAGCCATCATCTAGAGTAACTAACCTGCATATAGCCCTAGGTAAATGTGATCGACACAGAGTCGTCAATAATCATATATTGGCACATAGCCTTAGGCAAATACGTTTGGCTCACAGCCATAATCAGGTTGGCACAGAGCCATATGTAGGTTGGCGCAAAGCCATAATCAGATTAATTGGCTTTAAGCCTTCGGTAGCTGTATCATGTTTGGCACATAGCTATTAGCGACGGTAATATAGTCAGCACACAGCCTCAGGTAAATATGATTGACACAGAGTCGTCAATAATCATATATTAGGCTTAAAAGCCACCAGTGGATCCATGGTCATCAAGCAACCATGCAATCCTTAATCGGTGGATCCACTGTCGTCAAGCAACCATGTGATCCTCAATTTCTTCCTACGTTTCATAATCCCCACCAATGTGCAACATAATATTATATGAATGCAGCAAATAAACACACGGCATACAAAATCATACAAATCACAGTCACAACAGTCCAATCACAATCATACATTCTCAGTCAAAACATAGTCAAATCAATCAAATTGTATTATCAGTGAGTCATATACCTTAGAGGGGCAGAACGGTCTTTTTACCTATTAGAGGTATTTTAGTCATTTCACCCTACAAGGGTGTTTTGGTAAATCTACAAACCAAGGGTATTTTGGTTATTTTTCAAACCAATGGTATTTCTGTAATTTTAGAAAGTCAAGGGTATTTTTGTAATTTTGTAAATCAGTGGTATTTTTGTAATTTTCCAAATCAAGGGTATTTCGATAATTTTCCAAATCAGGGGTATTTTGGTAATTTTAAAAATCAAGGGTATTTCAGTAATTTTACAAGTCGTGGGTATTTCGGTTATTTTACAGGTAGGTGGTATTTCGATAATTTCACAAATCAGTGCTATTTTGGTAATTTTACAAACTAGGGGTATTTTGGTAATTTTACAAACGAGGGGTATTCAGTAATATTGTAAACCAAGGGCATTTCAGTAATTCTACCCTACATGGGCATTTCAGTAATTCTACCCTACAGGGGCATTTCAGTAATTCTACCCTACAGGGGTATTTCAGTAATACTAGCCTATAGATATGAGATTCACATAGTCCAATCCAATATTAACTACACAATCATACAATTTATCCACTTGGGCCTATGGGCTCATTGGGCCCACATGGCCTATCCCGGCCCAAAGCAACCTAAGCCCACGAGAGCACTCATGATGGCTTCAACCGTCACGTCAAAGCTCCCACACGTGCGCTTGCACGCTCGTGTAGTTGCCATCGTCTTCTGACTGACATTTCGGCGTCCCGGCATTTGCCGTTCTACAGCTAGAGTAGTACGAAATACACACTTGTTTATGAGAACGCGCCAAAGTCCACGATCATCAACTTTGGCACATCCTGCATTTAGTCGTAATCACTTTCCCCCCTCCATCGCATCTTGTTCGCTCTATTTAAAGCCAGCTTCTTGCCAATTCCCATGTTAGGTTCCCGATGTGGGATTAATTTCAACCATTAGGAAAATTCTTTTTTTTTTATGACCATTTCAACCACAGAGTTCTAGTCCAACTCCACCTCCAACACAGCTCAAACAGTAAAATAAATACCCCATTGCGCATCCCAAGACTTGAACCTTAGACCTCACAGTTACACAACACCCCCACCTTGCCACTACACAACAAGGCTCTTTTTATGTCATATTTTATTTTCAATTAATTATAAGGTATATGTGCTAACGTCCAGATTCCTTTAAAAGAAAAACCAAAATAAATTGCAAGAGCCAAGACTTAAACCCAGGCTCCCTTGCAACCTTAATGACGCCACAACCATTAGACCACATGCTTCCTTGTATCATTTATTTACCACAATAATTTAAAAGGCCTTTATCCAAGCACCCAGGGTTTTATTCACTTAAAACCAAAATATTTGCTAAATCATAGGTTTGAACCCAAGATTTCTCCAACACTTCTTATGGCCATTAACCACTAAAGCAGACATTTAATTGTGTCATTTCCTTGTACAATTAAATGCTTATATACAACCTCTTTACGGACCTATACACAAGGGTCAATACTTTTAGGCCCAAATTCGAGGCGCTACAATTCTACCCCTTAAAGAAATTTCATCCTCAAAATTTCCACTTATCTGAACAAGCGCTTAGCTCAATCTACACCACTACGCTCCCGCTGCGCATTCTAGTTCCAAACTACACTAATACACTTTTAACTTAATCTCAAAACCTCACACTCCCAACTAAACATCTTACCACAGAAGCAAACAGTTATTTACCACGCATGCATATAATTTCTATATTCAAACATCACATCCAAACAAAACACACCTGACTTAAAAAGGAATGTACAATCCTGAACCCGATGCTCCTTAGACCCGCATCTAAGACACTCTCCAGACTTCCTCTAGCATTCGCCCGATTGCAACACTCGCAAACTGAAAAGTTCAGACGCGTCTTAACGAGTTTCACAGAACAAGGCTCCTGCTTCAGAGGACTGTGATCCCTCTTCCTACTGCACTCCAAACGCCTAGCCTGAACTGTTTCACCAGACGCCTTAAATTTTACCTCAAACACTTCTTCCAGTACTTCCCTTACCAATTGGGTCACTGCCTCTGAACTAAGCTCCAGGTTATTGTTACCCAAAGTTCGCGGACTTACCTCAACTACCGTTTCCTAAACCGTCTCATGTTCCAGGGAGACGGGCAACTCCTCTCGACCTTGCTTGCCTTCGAAATCCATCACAGTACTATTGGTAACTTTAAAAAAATCTGATTTTCAGAACATACACTAAATAAAAACAAAATCTACCTTTAAGTACAGTCTAATATCTAAAGAAACTTACGGATTCGCCGCCAGAGACTCGATAACCCACACTTTCAGGAAAATATTCAGAAAAACATTTCAAATACTTAAAATCTTTTTAAACATTTTTGAAACAATTCTTTCAGAAATCTAATTTTAAAACCCATTCCACAATCGAGTTTTGTAACTTGGCTTTGATACCACTAAATGTAACACCCCAAACCCGACCTAGAAGTTAGGCCCTAATCTGGCATGTCACATTGAAGTGTTTTTCGAAAACCATGTTCTCATTAAAAACCCTTCTTACAATTTAAAACTTCTTGCCATTTTAAAACTTGTGAAAACCTCAGTTTATGTTGGTTTATTAAAAGTCATTCTCTTGTAAAACAATATTACCTTTAAAACTTTATTTGTAATATCCTTATTTTGGGCCTAGTCGGAATAGTGTTTCGTGACCACAAAATCCGAGTTAGAAATAATTATTTTATGATTATTTTAAGGTCTATGATATGATTGCATGATTGTGTGAAAATTTCGTGAAGAAATTTTATGCATAAAGTGCTTAAATTGAAATTAGGGACTAAATCGAATAATTTGCAAAACTTGTATTCTAGAAGTTTCTACTATGAAATTGTTTTGAAATATTAATTAGGAGGTCTTAAATAGCTATTTTACCAATTTCTAAGTCTATGGACAAAATTGGACATGGATGGAATTTTGGAAAGTTTAGTAGTAAGGGCATTTTGGTCATTTAGGGTAAAATGAATTAAAATACAAAATTAAAGCCAATTTTGCTCATCTTCAACCCCATGGCCGAATATAGCAAGGAGAAACCATGGCTAGGGTTTTCAAGGTTCCAATCTCGATTGTAAGTCCGTTCTAGCCTCGCTTTTAATGATTTTACGTTTTTGGAGTCCCAAGAGCTCGATTTAGCTTATGCTAGCAATAATTTAACCTAGGGTTTATATTTGGAAAAATACCCATAGGTGAAATTTGTGTATTTTGGTGTTTTATGATATAATATGAGGTTTTAAATTATGTTAGACAACTTGTGCTACTCGGTTTTAAGTGAAAACGAGCAAAAGGGCTTAATCGGTAAAAATACCTAATAGTCATAAGTACATGTTAGAGTGAGAATTTGATGTTGCCATAGAAGGAAAAATGATCAGCATGTCATAAAACATAAGAAAATAGGCTGAAGTTTAATTTACGAGCTTTGGGGAAAAAGTGTAAATATGCAAAAGTTTAGGGGCAAAATTGTAATTTTTCAAAAATATGATTTTGGGTCAATTTGAATAATGTGAGTCCTAATTAGACTATATTTTAAATGTTAGAGCAAGGAAAACTGAAATTCGGGCTAAAATGGGGAAAATACCAAGTTGTGGACGAAATGGTAAAAGTAGCCATTTTCGCATACGAGATAAGTTCATGTGTAAATGTTGGTAACATAATTGTCATTTTAAGCAATTTAATGTTGTTTGTATGATATGATGCTGATTATTATCATGAAATATTATGGTTTGTGGTTATTGTTGAATAATATGTAATTATGTGAATTACTTGATGAGTATGAACTATCACCGAAGTATCAGTTCCGATATTCCATGGAAGACGGCATATGTGAGATCGAGGGAAAAAAAGCCCGTTTGAACCTTAGGAATAGATTAGGATACAAGTGACATGTCACTAGGATGGTTGAGCATCCGAACTCGTTGAGTTGAGTCCGAGTTCACTTATGGATGCAAATGTCCGAACTCGTTGAGTTGAGTCCGAGTTCGAGAGATGTAACTAGGCATCCGAGCTCGTTGAGTTGAGTCCAAGTTCACTTATGGATGCGAACGCCAAAGCTCGTTGAGTTGAGTCTGAGTTCACTTATGGGCGGGTTACATGGTAGCTTGGCTACATATGTGGCATTTATGTGCAAACTTTCTATGTATCCGAATTATATTCCGATGTGTTCAACGGGTAAAGTTCTACTGAAATGGAGGAATACTCAAGATGAAAGGGACGTATTGGTAAGTGTTGTGAAATGGTTACTTTGAACAGGTATGTACTTAACCCTCGGGTTGAAAAATCGATATAACAACAATATGGTAAGATGATAAATGAAAATGTGATATGAATGTCTTGGTGATGATTATGCAAATGATGTTTTATGTTTGCTTATATGGTTATGTTACTTGCTATTTGCATGTGAACTTATTAAGCATTTATGCTTACTCCCTCCTTTTCATTCCTTGTAGTTTTGACAAGACAGCTAGGAAATCGGGAACGGTCGGAGGCTCGCTCACACTATCCGTATACCATCTTGGAATAATGGCTTGTATATTTTGAGTCTGGCATGTATAGCATTATAATCATTTTGTATATATGGTCTTATTGTAACACCCCGATCCCGAGACCATCACCGGTGTCGGACACGAGTGGTTAACAAGCCAAGTCCACATATTTTGCCCACCAATTTGACATTTCCAGTCGGGCTGGAAAATTGCGTCACTGTCGCCTTAAAAATCATATCTCGAGTTTCAAAACTCGGAAACTGGTTTCGTAAATTTTCCCTGAATTTAGACTCAAATATCCATCCATGGATTTATTTCTAAAATTTTTTGTCAGGCCAATTGGTACAGTTTATTAGTTAAAGTCACCCATGTTACAGGGATCGACTGCTCTGACCTTCGCGCGTTATAACTTGAATATCTCTCTGTACAGGGCTTTAACACTGGTGCCGTTTGTTTCTAATGAAACTAGACTCAAAATGGAATCTGTACATATAAGGCATGACTCCTAATTCTTTCTGGATAATTTATAGTAAATTTTAAAGTTGCGACAGGGGACCCAGAAACCGTTCTGGCCCTGTCTCACAATAGCCTTAATATCTCTTAACATGTAACTCCTATGACCATTTCGTTTCTTCCATATGAAAATAGACTCATCAAGGTTCATTTACATAGCTTATTCACTATTTAATACCATTCCTACAAATTTTGGTGATTTTTCACATTCACGTCACTGCAGCTGGCAGCATCTGTTTTAAGGTAGGTCTTACCTATTTGGTAGTCTCCATGAACCAACTAGTCTTGCCATACATAGGTTCATATATGATCATTTTAACCATGCCAATGGCTGATCATGTGACCAACATTCCCATTTCCAATCCATAGCCACATCATGACACCAAATATATACATACAAACCACAAATAGTCTAAGTTCATGCTTCCTTTTTCGAGCCATTTTCGCATGGCCGTACATATATACATCACAACATATTTAACCAACAAGGGTAGTCCTATACATGCCATCTCAAGTTCAACCAAAATTTATACCAAAATGGAGGCTTGATAGTGTGGATGACTTCGACTTCAACGATCCCAAATCCGATTGCTTGAGCGAAATCTAGAAAACGAGAGCCAAAGCAACGGGTAAGCATTTTATGCTTAGTAAGTCTCAAGGAATATAATCAACTCTAATTACAGCAATACATCCACATAGCCAAATGCATCATTTCATTAATACACATTCTTACTTCACACTTCATCATTATATAATTTCACAAAGTATCAATCAATTCAATAACTGAAATTCATTAGTCGATTGAGCGAATGTTGCTCAAACATGTCGACTTTCCAATGCACATATAAACGTACCTCATTCTTTGGGCTTTTGAGTGTACTCATTGAATTTATTACAGCAACCAACACTCACCTCCAGCCCAAGATTCTTCGAATATAACCGGATATAACCATGTGCACAAATGCCTTGGTCTTAGCCCGGATAGAATGTCTTGCACGAATGCCTTCGGTCTTAGCCCGGATGTAGCCACTAGCACAATTGCCTTGGTCTTAACCGGATATAATTTCAGCATAATTGTCTTGGATTTAGCCGGATATCATTCAATTTCCCATGAACACATACATCAATTATCATTGGACATACATATTTCATTTTCGTTACTAAGGCTCAAACGCAATTATAGTCACAAGCATATTCGCCTTGGGACTTAGCCCGGTAGAATTCAAATACTCATGCACACATAATCAATAATCAATACACATCCATACTTTATTTCACATAATTCAAGTAGGGTCACTTCTTGAGGACTTACCTCGGATGTTGTCGAACGGCTTTTTCGGCTATTCGATCACTTTCTCCTTCCCCTTGTCCAATTGTGGCCCTCTAAGCTCTTGAGCTAATTCAAACAAATTCAATTTATTAAAACCTCATTGTGCTAGCTTATGGCCGAATATGACAAGGAGTTTAAATGGTCATATGGCCACCCTTTAGCTTGAATACACAATGGTCATGCACATTTTATACTACATCAAGCAATTCAATACAATTTATTCGAGCATCAAGGAAATGCTAAGGCCTTCAATAGGCTAACCAAGGCCGAATATTCATGTACATGTTGAGGCCAATTATGCACTTAATACCTCACAAAAACAGCATGCATTTTACTAGTTAATGCTTTGCATATTGTGGCTCAAAACTTATAATATAGCATCAAGCACTTATATGTGTGCTAGGCGAATTGTGCTTGCAAATTTCACAATTATTCTTCAACATCTTCTTCTTTAAACAAACTTATTCATCACTTCCTTCATAACCAAAACATCATGTGCAAACATATATATACATATATGAGCATGGCGAATTTCAAGGTGTCCATAGCCATCCAAAACACAAATTTTAACTAACATGCAAGAAGCATGAACCATGCTCATGAATGCATCATGGCGAATATGACAATCATGCTCCTTTCCAACTTCAATCATGATAAAACAAAAGAAAGCTCAAAATCTTACTCAAGAGTAGACAATCCATCATTGCATGCATCATCATCAAGCTTCACACTTAGCATGCAATGGCTTTATCACCATAACAACTTTGGCCAAATACCATTTCCATGGCATAACAAAGATTTGAGCCATGGCTAACATGCACATCAAGTTAGCAACCAAAACATGCATGAAACTCCTAACACAACCTCATACATACCTTAATCTTGATGCAAACTTAGCCAAATCTCCTTCTAGATCTCTTCCAAACCAAGCATGAAGCAAAAATCCTCCTTCTTCCTTAGTTTTGGCTCAAAGGAAGGATGAACAAAATTTTTTTCTTTCCTTCTCTACAACTCACGGCAATGGGGGGAATACCTCACTCACACACATTTTTTTTCATTCTTTTCTTACCCATACACCTTTGTTTATTATTTCTCCCTAATGCACCAACAAAACATGTTTCATGACATGTTTTGCCCATCCTCTCTGCCATGGCCGGCCACTTCATGTTGGGGGGAAATTTGACATGCAAATCCTTATTTTTGCATGCATGAGCAACTAGTCATCACACATTTCCCCATCATACTTTCAAAGTTCACTACTAGGTCCTTTCTAGTGAAATTCGCATTTATAACACTAAATCGAAACATCAAAATGTCACACACAAATTAACACATATCATAGGCATCAAAATAAATTTTAAATTATTTTTATGCCTCGGTTTTGTGGTCCCGAAACCACATCCCGACTAGGGTCAATTTTGGGCTGTCACAACTCTCCCCACTTAAGAAATTTTCGTCCCGAAAATCTTACCGTAAATAGGTTTGGATATCGCTCTTTCATAGAGTTCTCGGTCTCCCAAGTAGCTTCTTCTATCCCGTGCTTGAGCCATAACACTTTCACCAATGGAACCCGCTTGTTTCGCAACTCTTTCACTTCTCGTGATAGGATACGAATCGGTTCTTCCTCATAACTCATATTAGCTTGAATCTCAATTTCTGATGGACAAATCACGTGCGATGGATCGGATTTATAGCGTCGAAGCATCGAAACGTGAAAGACATCGTGAACCTTTTTAAGTTCAGGGGGCAAAATCAAACGATATGCCATCGACCGACTCGCTCGGATATCTCATATGGCCCAATGAACCTCGGCTCAACTTGCCCTTACGGTAGAATCTGAGTATCTTTTTCCAAGGCGATACCTTGAGAAACACTTTATCACCCACGATACTCGATATCCTTACGCTCAGATTCGCGTCGACTTCTGACGATCGGAGGCTATCTTTAGACTTTCACGGATTACTTTCACTTTCTGCTCAGCATCTCTAATCAAATCCACCCGAAAATCTTGTTTTCACCAAGCTCATCCAAAACAATGGTGTACGGCATTTACGACCGTACAAAGCCTCGTAGGTGCCATCTTAATACTTGATTGAAAGTTTGTTGTTATAAGCGAATTCAATCAACGGCAAATACCATTCCATGAACCACTAAACTCGAGGACACAACATCTTAACATATCCTCAAGTATCTCGAATTATCCGCTCGGATTGACCATCGGTTTGGGGTGAAAGGCGGTCTTGAAATGCAACTTGGTACCCAAAGCTTCTTGCAACTTTTTCCAAAATCGTGAGGTAAATCTCGGATCTCTATCCGACACGATGGAAATAGGCACCCGTGTAATCTCACAATCGAGAACGCACAATTCGCTAATTTGTCCATTGAAAAATCCGTGCGTCGGGGACAAAGTGAGCCGACTTAGTCAATCTATCAACCACGACCCAAACCGCATCCTTCTTACTTGCGACAATGGCGATGCGGATACAAAGTCCATTGTGACTCGATCCCATTTCCACTCGGGTATCGTGATTGGTCAAGTAATCTCAAGGCACCGATGTTCCGCTTTCACTTGTTGACATGTTAAACATCTCAAACAAAGTCGGAGATGTCTCGCTTCATACCATGCCACCAAAACCGACGTTTCAAATCATTGTACATCTTCGACTCCCGGGTGGATTGCCATTCGGCTACAATGGGCTTCATTCGAATTATCGAAATGAGTTCAATTCTTTGGAACACACAGACGACTTTTGAACCTCAAACAATCGTCATCGTCGATTTGAAATTCGAGTCCTTGTTCGAACACACTCACCCGCTTTTGCAGCCAACTCGTCGTCGACTTTTTGAGCTTCTCGAATTTGATGTATCAATAGTGGTTTGGCTTTCAATTCAGCTACTAACACACTATCGGATTGATGACAAGTGCACGCTCATCGCTCGTAAGCGAATAATGATTTACGACTCAAGGCATCCGCAACCACATTCGCCTTTCCGGGTGATAGTCAATGATCAGCTCATAATCCTTTAACAGCTCGAGCCAACGTCTTTGTCGCAGATTTAAGTCTCTTTGGGTCATCAGATATTTGAGACTCTTGTGATCCGAGTACACATGGCACCTTTCACCAAATAAGTAATGTCGCCATATCTTTAAGGCGAACACGATGGCGGCCAATTCGAGATCATGGGTCGGATAATTTTTTTCTCGTGTGGCTTCAATTGCCTCGACGTATAGGCCACAACTCGACCTTCTTGCATCAATACGCAACCTAACCCAAGGAGGGAGGCGTCACTATAGATGACAAACTCTTTGCCAGATTCGGGTTGCACTAGAATTGGGGCTTCAGTCAAACAAGTCTTCAGTTGATCGAAACTTTTTTGGCATTTCTCCGTCCATTCGAACTTAACATCCTTTTGGAGTAGCCGTCATCGGCGTGGCTATCGTTGAGAATCCTTTTACAAATCGTCGGTAATAACCTAAGCCCCAAAAAGCTCCGAACCTCAAGAATATTTCTGAGGCTTCCAATTAAGTATGGCTGAAATTTTATTCGGTCGACTCGAATACCCGTGCTGATACCACATGACCCAAGAAGCTAACCTCTTAATCGAACTCACCCTTGCTGAACTTAGCATATAATTGCTTATCCCGTAAAATTTGCAAAGACTAACCGCAGTTTTCAAAGATGTTCGATCTCATTTCTTGAATAGACCAAGATGTCATCAATGAACACGACTACTTAATCGATCCAAATATGGTCTAAAGATCCGATTCATCAAATCCATAAATACCGCAGGGCATTAGTGAGCCCAAACGGCATCTCTAGGAACTCATAGTGACCATATCTCGCTCAAGGCGGTCTTGGGCACGTCCGAATCTCGGATTCGCAATTGATAATAGCCCGATCTCAAATCTATTTTGAGAACACCGAGGTTCCTTCAGTTGATCGAACAAGTCATCAATACGTGGCAACGGATACTTGTTCTTTATCGTCGCTTTATTAAGTCGACGATAGTCGATGCACAATCGCATGGTTCCATCCTTCTTCTTCACGAACAACATCGCGCACGCCAAGGCGAAAAACTTCGGCGAGCAAAACCTATATCCACCAATTCTTGCAACTGAGCTTTCAACTCCTTTAATTCCGTTGGTGCCATACGATACGGAGCTATCGAAATTGGAGTGGTACCAGGTACCAATTCGATGCCAAATTCTATTTCTCGAACAGGTGGTAAACCCGGCAATTCTTCGGGGAAAACATCCGGGTATTCACAAACCACGGGCACATATTCGGGCTTCTTTTCTGATTCCTTGTCATCGAGCACGTACGCAAGGTACGCTTCGCACCCTTTTCTTACATATTTCTGGGCCAACATCGCTGATATTATAGCTGGCAACCCCTTTAAGTCCGTAGACTCAACCCGAATTATTTCATTATTCACGCACCTCAAATCGATAGTCTTGCTCTTGCAATTTACAACCGCATCGTGCATGGTCAACCAATCCAAACCAAGAATAACGTCGAACTCATCGAACGGCAAAAGCATCAAGTCCGCCGGAAAACAAGAACCTCGGAACACTAGGGGACTTTTCTTGCACACTTTGTTGACAAGCACGTAATGACCCAAGGGTTTGACACCGAATTACAAACTCAAGAGACTCAATAGGCAAAGTCTTCTTTGGATGCTAAGGTTTCACATATATATGAATGAGTAGAACCAGGATCAATCAAAGCAATCACATTTGTATTGAAAAGAGTGAAAGTACCAGAATGACATCCGGAGAGGCAAGATCCTCACGCGCGCAGACGACGGCATAAGTCCTTGCAGAGCACGAGCCTCGGATCCGATGGTAGCATCTCTAGATCCTCTCGACCGCCAACGACATTGCCCATATTTCTAGGTGGCCTACCTCGGCGAAGGTAGCACCCGGGTTTCCACTCGACTCATATTCATTCAAGCATCCTCGGGCAATCCTTCATAAAGTGGTCGGCCGATCCACACTTATAACAGAGCAATCACGAAACCAACAGCTCCCGAATGCCATTTGCCACAATGTGGACACTCCGCCCTCTCTCGGCGATCATTTCCACCATCGGCGATCGAAGTGACTCGTGTGGTCACAGGGGTCGATCGCGTCCTCGTCTAGAAAAGCCCAAACACCTCTAGACCGGCTCGCATCATCTCGAAATCTCTTTGATGCTTGTTGAAGAGACTTTCCGAGGACCTCTTCGAATTCTCCGGTTCCCACATCAGCTTTTTGTTTCTCCTTTCTAAGCTCTTCGGCTTTACAAGCTCGCTCAACAAGTACTACGAACTCTCGTATCTCGAGAATGCCAACAAACATCCTTATATCATCATTCAGCCCATCCTCAAGCGTTTACACATAATAGCTTGGACGAAATGCATTCTCGCGTCATCGCTAAGCCTCACAAACTTTCGTTCATAGTCGGCAACGGACATAGAACCTTGCTTAAGATCAAGAAATTCCTCCGCTTTTGGTCGATGAATCTCGATCGATATACTTTTTTCGAACTCGGTTTGAAAGAATTCCCAAGTCACTTGCTCTCTAGGCACCACAAGTCGAGTACTCCACCAATAGTAGGCGGACTCACGTAGCAAGGAGATGGTACACTTTAAGCACTCATCGGTGTACAAGATAGCTCATCGAGCACCCGGATAGTGTTGTCCAACCAAAATTCAGCTCGTTCGGCATCATCATCATCCGTAGCTTTAAATTCAGTGGCCCCATGTTTTCGAATCCTATCGATCGGGGCTTACTTGACCTTATTTGGTCATTCACGGAGGTATTGTAGGTCCAGGGGTTGCATTTGTCGGGAATGGAGGTTGTGGAACAGTAGTGTTAGTTCGAATGTATTGGTTAAACCATTCGTTCATCACACTATAAAAGGCTTGCCTAGCCTCATCATTCGGATTGTTGGCCATAGGTTGAGAGTCCGCCGGCGCGTCCCTTGTCGGGAGCAGGCCCACACTCTCCACATCATCAGCTATTGCTCGGTTGGGATCGGGATCCATTGCTATAAACAAACTCAAAGTCAAATTGTCGAAATCACCACACTATCGATTCATCATTTAATGGCATGTATAGCTAGACCCCAAACACCTCACGGTAGTCCTAGAATCGACTAAACCGTGGCTCTGATACAAATAAAATTGTAACACCCCGATCCCGAGACCATCACCGGTGTCGGACACGAGGGGTTAACAAGCCAAGTCCACATATTTTGCCCACCAATTTGACATTTCCAGTCGGGCTGGAAAACTGCGTCACTGTCGCCTTAAAAATCATATCTCGAGTTTCAAAACTCAGAAACTGGTTTCGTAAATTTTCCCTGAATTTAGACTCATATATCCATCCATGGATTTATTTCTAAAATTTTTTGTCGGGCAAATTGGTACAGTTTATTAGTTAAAGTCACCCATGTTACAGGGATCGACTGCTCTGACCTTCGCGCGTTATAACTTGAATATATCTCTGTACAGGGCTTTAACACTGGTGCCGTTTGTTTCTAATGAAACTAGACTCAAAATGGAATCTGTACATATAAGGCATGACTCCTAATTCTTTCTGGATAATTTATAGTAAATTTTAAAGTTGCGACAGGGGACCCAGAAACCGTTCTGGCCCTGTCTCACAATAGCCTTAATATCTCTTAACATGTAACTCCTATGACCATTTCGTTTCTTCCATATGAAAATAGACTCATCAAGGTTCATTTACATAGCTTATTCACTATTTAATACCATTCCTACAAATTTTGGTGATTTTTCACATTCACGTCACTGCAGCTGGCAGCATCTGTTTTAAGGTAGGTCTTACCTATTTGGTAGTCTCCATGAACCAACTAGTCTTGCCATACATAGGTTCATATATGATCATTTTAACCATGCCAATGGCTGATCATGTGACCAACATTCCCATTTCCAATCCATAGCCACATCATGACACCAAATATATACATACAAACCACAAATAGTCTAAGTTCATGCTTCCTTTTTCGAGCCATTTTCGCATGGCCGTACATATATACATCACAACATATTTAACCAACAAGGGTAGTCCTATACATGCCATCTCAAGTTCAACCAAAATTTATACCAAAATGGAGGCTTGATAGTGTGGATGACTTGACTTCAACGATCCCAAATCCGATTGCTTGAGCGAAATCTAGAAAACCGAGAGCCAAAGCAACGGGTAAGCATTTTATGCTTAGTAAGTCTCAAGGAATATAATCAACTCTAATTACAGCAATACATCCACATAGCCAAATGCATCATTTCATTAATACACATTCTTACTTCACACTTCATCATTATATAATTTCACAAAGTATCAATCAATTCAATAACTGAAATTCATTAGTCGATTGAGCGAATGTTGCTCAAACATGTCGACTTTCCAATGCACATATAAACGTACCTCATTCTTTGGGCTTTTTGAGTGTACTCATTGAATTTATTACAGCAACCAACACTCACCTCCAGCCCAAGATTCTTGAATATAACCGGATATAACCATGTGCACAAATGCCTTCGGTCTTAGCCCGGATAGAATGTCTTGCACGAATGCCTTCGGTCTTAGCCGGATGTAGCCACTAGCACAATTGCCTTCGGTCTTAACCGGATATAATTTCCAGCATAATTGTCTTGATTTAGCCGGATATCATTCAATTTCCCATGAACACATACATCAATTATCATTGGACATACATATTTCATTTTCGTTACTAAGGCTCAAACGCAATTATAGTCACAAGCATATTCGCCTTCGGGACTTAGCCCGGTAGAATTCAAATACTCATGCACACATAATCAATAATCAATACACATCCATACTTTATTTCACATAATTCAAGTAGGGTCACTTCTTGAGGACTTACCTCGGATGTTGTCGAACGGCTTTTTCGGCTATTCGATCACTTTCTCCTTCCCTTGTCCAATTGTGGCCCTCTAAGCTCTTGAGCTAATTCAAACAAATTCAATTTATTAAAACCTCATTGTGCTAGCTTATGGCGAATATGACAAGGAGTTTAAATGGTCATATGGCCACCCTTTAGCTTGAATACACAATGGTCACGCACATTTTATACTACATCAAGCAATTCAATACAATTTATTCGAGCATCAAGGAAATGCTAAGGCCTTCAATAGGCTAACCAAGGCCGAATATTCATGTACATGTTGAGGCCAATTATGCACTTAATACCTCACAAAAACAGCATGCATTTTACTAGTTAATGCTTTGCATATTGTGGCTCAAAACTTATAATATAGCATCAAGCACTTATATGTGTGCTAGGCGAATTGTGCTTGCAAATTTCACAATTATTCTTCAACATCTTCTTCTTTAAACAAACTTATTCATCACTTCCTTCATAACCAAAACATCATGTGCAAACATATATATACATATATGAGCATGGCCAATTTCAAGGTGTCCATAGCCATCCAAAACACAAATTTTAACTAACATGCAAGAAGCATGAACCATGCTCATGAATGCATCATGGCGAATATGACAATCATGCTCCTTTTCAACTTCAATCATGATAAAACAAAAGAAAGCTCAAAATCTTACTCAAGAGTAGACAATCCATCATTGCATGCATCATCATCAAGCTTCACACTTAGCATGCAATGGCTTTATCACCATAACAACTTTGGCCAAATACCATTTCCATGGCATAACAAAGATTTGAGCCATGGCTAACATGCACATCAAGTTAGCAACCAAAACATGCATGAAACTCCTAACACAACCTCATACATACCTTAATCTTGATGCAAACTTAGCCAAATCTCCTTCTAGATCTCTTCCAAACCAAGCATGAAGCAAAAATCCTCCTTCTTCCTTAGTTTTGGCTCAAAGAAAGGATGAACAAAATTTTTTCTTTCCTTCTCTACAACTCACGGCAATGGGGGGAATACCTCACTCACACACATTTTTTTCATTCTTTTCTTACCCATACACCTTTGTTTATTATTTCTCCCTAATGCACCAACAAAACATGTTTCATGACATGTTTTGCCCATCCTCTCTTGCCATGGCCGGCCACTTCATGTTGGGGAAATTTGACATGCAAATCCCTTATTTTTGCATGCATGAGCAACTAGTCATCACACATTTCCCCATCATACTTTCAAAGTTCACTACTAGGTCCTTTCTAGTGAAATTCGCATTTATAACACTAAATCGAAACATCAAAAATGTCACACACAAATTAACACATATCATAGGCATCAAAATAAATTTTAAATTATTTTTATGCCTCGGTTTTGTGGTCCCGAAACCACATCCCGACTAGGGTCAATTTTGGGCTGTCACACTTATGATATGGTTATTGAGTGGTATGAAAATTCTTGGTAATGATTAGCCATTGGAATGGCTAATCATGATCATATTTGGTGTTATGTATGTCAAATTGCTAGCTAATCCATGGAAACCATGAAATAGGTAAAATTTACCATAAAATAGATTCAGATAGCAGTAGTGACGTGAATTTGAAAAATCACTAAAAATAGTAGAAATGGAATTAAATAATGAATATGTTATGGAATTTAAGCTTGATGAGTCTATTTTGATATGGAAGAAGCGAAACAGGTATATGAGCTATATTTTATGAGATGTTTAAATTTTTGTGAAACAAGGCCAGAGCGATTTCTATAAAAAATCACTAATAAACTGTACTAATTGGCCTGACCAAAAATTCTATAAAAAAATTAGTAGATATATATATAAGTCTAGTTTCAGTAAAAATTTACGGAATTGGATTTCAAGTTTTGGAACTCGAGATATGATTTTTAAAGCGACTGTGATGCAGTTAGCCAGCTTGTCTGGAAATTTTAAAATGAATTGTATGAGCTGTTTAAGTAATGAATTAAGTCCGTTAACACCTCGTGTTCGACTCAAAACGGTCTCGCACGCAGGCGTTACATTATTTGCTGTGAGAGCTTAATTTAAACAGTTGCGGAAATGTGATATTTTGAAAAACAGTTATTGGTTTGGAAAAAAATAGAGCTTTACTCCAGTAGTTTATAAAATAAAATATAAAATTCCAAGTTTAGAACCAGAAATTAAAAGAGGCCTTATTACAACCCAGACCAAGTATAGGTACTTGTAAGTAGATAACTTAAAAGAAAATCAGAAACAATAGCAGTTGTGTGGCCACCTCCGAGTCCTTCGCAGCACTGATCCTCCTAATGCTGGGGATTACCTGCAGAATTAATAAACGGGGTGAGTTTACGAAAACTCAGTGTGTAATCCCCTTACTAGAGTAACAGTCAGTATACTGAAATAGAAACGGACACAGTCTGGGCTAGAGCCTTTTAACAGTAACAGTACAAACCAGTTCAAAGCATACGTGGGCCAAAGCCTATTACAATATCATTTGGATTGCAGCCCAAAATAGAATCAATTGGGCTTAGCACAAACCAATAACAGAATAGAATGTGTGAATGCATGGATGCATGCTATGTAATATCCTGAATTAGGGCTTAATCGGAATAGTGGTTTTGTGACCACAAATTCGAGATAGAAATAATTATTTTATAATTATTTTGATGTTTATGATATGATTGCATGATTGTGTGAAAATTTCGTGATGAAATACTATGCCTAAAGTGCTTAAATTGAAATTAGGGACTAAATCGAATAATTTGCAAAACTTGCATTCTAGGAGATTTTAGTATGAAATTGTTTTGGAATATTAATGAGGAGGTCTTAAATAGAAATTTGACCAATTTCTAAGTCTATGGAAAAAAATTGGACATGGATGGAATTTTTGGAATGTTTAGTAGTAAGGGCATTTTGGTCATTTAGTTATTAAAATGAATTAAAAACAAAATTAAAAGCCAATTCTTGTCCATTTTCTTCATTAGGTCAAAATTTCAAGGGTTCTCCATGGTTAGGGTTTTTTTCAACCTTTCAAGCTCCATAGTAAGTGATTCCAAGCCCCGTTTTTAATATTCTTTACGTTTTTGGAATCCCGGTAGCTCGATTAAGCTTATGCTAGCAATAATTCAAGATAGGGTTCATATTTGGAAAAATACCCATAGGTGAAATTTGTGTATTTTGGTGTTTTATGATAGAACATGAGGTTTTAAATTATGTTAGACAACTTGTACTACTCGGTTTTAAGCGAAAACGAGTAAAAGGGCTTAATCGGTAAAAATACCTAATAGTCATAAGTACATGTTAGAGTGTGAATTTGATGTTGCCATAGAAGGGAAAAATGATCAGCATGTCATAAAACATAAGAATAAGGGATGAAGTTTAATTCCTAAGCCTAGGGGCAAAAGTGTAATTATGCAAAAGTTTAGGGGCAAAAATGTAATTTTACCAAAGTTCGTATTAAATGCTGCTTTGATGAATGTATGTATTAAATAAGATTAATTTGGCATTATAGATCAAGAAAAATGAGATTCAAGTCGCGATCGAGGGAAAAACAAAGTTTACGAAGAATAGGCTCGATTGCTAATAATTTTGTACCGAGGTAAGTTCATCTGTAAATGTAGTAACATAATTGTCATTTTAAGAAATTTAATGTTGTTTATATGATATGATGCTGATTATTATCATGAAATATTATGCTTTGTGGTTATTGTTGAATAATATGTAATTATGTGAATTACTTAATGATTATAAACTATCACCGAAGTATCAATTTCGATATTCCGTGGAAGACGGAAAAGATGTGTGATCGAGGAAAACGCCCGTTTGAACCTTAGGAATAGATTAGAATACAGGTGACATGTCACTAGGATGGTTGAGTTTCGAACTCGTTGAGTTGAGTCCGAGTTCGTGAGATGTAACTAGGCATCCGAGCTCGTTGAGTTGAGTCCGAGTTCACTTATGGATGCGAATGCCCAAGCTCGTTGAGTTGAGCCCGAGTTCACTTATGGGCTGGTTACATGGTAGCTTGGCTACATAAGTTCCGCAGGCTATTGAGTTTGTCTAGCTGCGGGTATGACACTTACGTTCATGACATCCGCGTATTCGAATTATATTCCGATGTGTTCAACGGGTGAATCTTACGTGAATAAGAAGAAGACCTAAAACGAAGGTGACATGTTGGTAAGTGTGGTAAATGAGAAAATTTGACAGGGATGTGCTTAAACCCTCGGGTTGAAAACTTGGTATGATGAAATCGTAGAAAGATATTAAATGTAAATGAAACATGAATGTCTTGGTGTTGTTTATGCAAATGATGTTTTATGTGAGATTGTGTGATTATGTTACTTGTTATTTGCATGTGAACTTACTAAGCATTTGTGCTTACTCCCTCCTTTTCTTTCATTGTAGTTTTGACAAGCCGGCTTGAGAATCGGGATAGGTCAAAGACTCGTTCACACTATCCGAAGCCTTAAATTGGTAAAATGGCTTGTGTATTTTAAATGTGGCATGTATAGCAAAATACTCACTTTGTGTAATTGATCTTATGATATGGCTATAGTTTGGTAAGAAAAGGGTTTGTAAATGATTAGCCATTGGAATGACCAATCTCAGTCATATTTGATGTTATGTATGTTTAAAATGCTATTTAGTCCATGAAAATCCTTAGTAAAGTGAAATTTGCCATAAAACAGAATCTGATAGCAACAGTGATGTAAATTTGAAAAATCACTAAAAATATTAGAAATGGAATTAAATGATGAGTAAGTTATGAAATTGAAGCTTAATTAGTCTATTTTCATATGGATTGAACAAAACAGGTATATAAATTATATTTTATGAGATATTTGAATTTTTATGAAACAGGGCCAGAGTGATTTCTAGATCCCCTGTTCTAACTTTAAAAATTCATCATAAATTGTAAACAAATAATTAGAAGTCATTCTTTATATTTACAGATTCCTTATTGAGTCTAGTTTTAAGAAAAACAAACCTCATAGTCATTGAAATTCTTTATAGAGAGATATCTGATTCGTAATACACAGAGGTCAGAGCAGTCAAACCCTGAAACAGGGGAGACTTTAACTAATAAACTGTACTAATTGGCCCAACCAAAAATTCTAGAAAAAAATTAGTAAATATATATATGAGTCTAGATTTAGGGAAAATTTATGGATTTTGATTTTGAGTTTCGTAACTCGAGATATGATTTTTCTTGTAACTGTAACGTGGGTAGCTAGAAAGCTGTGAATGTAGAAACAAATGATTTGAAGTTCTTAATTTGATAAATTATGTTCAGTAACTCCTCAAGCTCGACTCTGGCGACGGTTTCGGGCGTGGGGGCGTTACATGCTATCCCATCCAACCCTACACTTGCCTCCGTCTAGCTCTGCACTACCTGAGGGGAATAACTCACCCACACCATCCCTACACTCTATAATTAGCACCTATGGCGGCACTATATAGTATTTGCAACAGAGCTGCCAATATATATACGACTTTAAGCCTTGAGTAACGATCTTATTATTGGCACAAATCCATCGGTAACTATATTATGTTAGGCACTTAGCCATCAGCTAGAGTAACATAACTTGCACACAGCCCTAGGTAAATGTGATCGACATAGAGTCGTCAATAATCATATATTGGCACATAGCTTTAGGCAAATACGTTTGGCAGACAACCATAATCAGGTTGGCACAGAGCCATATGTAGGTTGGCACAAAGCCATAATCAAAATAATTGGCTTTAAGCCATCGGTAGCTGTATCATGTTAGGCACATAGCCATCAGCAATGGTAATATAGTCGGCACACAGCCTCGGGTAAATATGATCGACACAGAGTCATCAATAATCATATATTGGGCTTAAAAGCCACTGGTGTAACACCCCTCGCCCGTATCCCTCGCCGGAACAGGGTTCGAGGTGTTGCCCGACTTAAACTCAGTCAATCACACAAAAACCGTGCCGAAAAATTTCAATCAATTTAAAACTTTTCTTTTCACATGCAATCTGTCCCATATATGGGCTTACGAGGCCCAAAACATCACTATCCAACATAGGCCAATTTACATGGCCAAAACACTTTATCAATACAAGCCGCCACCTTTGGCTAAATTATAATATCACATACTCAACATTAAAACCCTATACATGCCATAGACTCGAAATACTAGGATTTACTTACACTATTAGCGTGAGCTCGACAGTGTGATAATATCTCCGGCGAACTCCAATCCGAGCAAGTAACTAGAGCCAACAATCTATAAAACAGAGGAATGTAACAACGGAGTAAGCATTCATAAGCTTAGTAAGTTTTAAGCAATGCAAACAAATAAACGCAATTATATTTCGATTATTCAATTTCTCAAGCGGCCATATTCTAGGTATATTGCCATCTGGCCGAATATACACTTGCACATAATGCACATTCAGCATTCTTATAACACTTAATCTGAATTCGTATAACATAAATAAATCAAATACCTTCACATACTTTCACAACTTGACCAGATGTATCATGATCATAGATATAGTTATAACATTTGTTCACATATGTATTACATCACACACTTATGATTCACTTCAAATCAAACTCACATATGAATACATAATGCATACCTGACCCACTTAAAGTATTGAGTATATTCATTTGTCAATCTAACACAAGGTGCCTTAGTCTTAGACTTTTCTCTAATCACCGACATTTCGCCTGCTAGGCTTGAGGCCCGATATCATTTCACCGGCATTATAGCCTGCTAGGCTCGAAAGCCTAAATAGTATCTCACCGGCATCATAGCCTACTAGGCTCAAAGTCCTGAATAATATCTCACTGGCATCATAGCCTCCTAGGCTCAAAGTCCCGAGTAATATCTCACCGGCATCATAGCCTGCTAGGCTCAAAGGCCCGAATAGTATTTCACCGGCATCATAACCTACTAGGCCCGGAGCCCGATATCATTTTTCGATAAACAATTCACCTGTTCTTTCCCACTTTCATAACTTATACTTCAATCATGTATAACTTATATCATCAATCACTAACAGTTACCTCATCGAAGTTCACATTTAATCACTTTAGTACCAAGCCACATTCGGCTACCACAAATGACTAATAATAATAATTTTATACACATCATGGTTTCCTTTAGATATTTAATCATCAGAAATAGTGATATCTCTACCAGCACATATACGGCATAGTTTATTCATTGTAACACTAATTTAGTGCATCAAATTTCCAAATCCAATTCAACTTAAGCATAATAGCCATAATCGACTTATAGCCTTAAATCATTACAAATTCGACACATTAACTAAATAAAATTCACATTCTCTTTGCCATATTAATTTAACTCTTAGGAATATAAAAAGGAATCAAGCTTAAACACTTAAGAACTTACCTCGAATGTTGCCGAACGATTACAACGGCTATTCGATTACTTTCTCTTTTCCCTAATCCGAATTTGCCCCTCTATGCTCTTGACCTTAAATTCAACAATTTTAAACTAGTCATTATTCGACTATTCAAGCATCACTTTCAAAATATAATATATATATATATATATATATATTCGACTTCCACACCTACAGATCATAGTAAGCTTATAAGAAATCAATAAGCAACTCATTAACAAATTTTTGTCAATGTTTACCACATAATCAAAATTTCACTGTAAGCTATCTTCCTGAGCAATAGTCACTAAATCATTTATAACTAGAGCTACGATACTCCAAATCAATTGCTGTTAATTTTCCTTGAAAATAGACTCATATATCTTCTATCCATAAAATTTTAAGAATTTTTGGTTTGGCCAAACAATACCAGCTTTTTCTTAAAATTTCCCCTGTTTCACTGTTTGGCTAATCTGACCACTCTTCACTACGAATCAAATTTCTCATTGTACAGAATTCAAAATATGTTCTCATTTATTTAATTTGAAACTAGACTTATTAAGGAGTCTAAGAATATAAATTTCGTCTTATTACCATTTTTGTACAATTTATAATAATTTTATAAAAACAGAACAGAGGATCTAGAAGTCATTTTGATCCAGTCCCACATCACTTCAAATATCTCATTATCGGCAATTCTTTTGCTTACACGGTTTCTTTTATAAGAAACTAGACTCATTAAGATTTAATTACATAATTTATTCAACTTCTAACTCATCTCCCACAATTTATGGTGATTTTCCAAAATCACGTTATTGCTGCTGTCCCAAGCAGATTTATTACCAATTCACTCTTTCACACATACCTTGCATGCATGTTATTTAAACATGCATATAACAAATCAATCATCACATACCTATAATTTCACTTAAGCATAAACTTCATTTCATCATTTTAAAGCACAAACATTACTCAATATTATCCAAATTCACATTCGGCCATAATACACACAACATGTTAACTGATTTTGCCACTTAGCATCTAATGCACATGCATGCTCACAAATACACATCATCGAGTTCTCACTAAAGACATTTCATTTCTATACACATAAATCATGCATCATAATTTAAATATTTACATAATTTCATATATCCAGTACTCACCTATATTTTGTATTAAAATTTGATATCAATGTCGTCGATTTTCATTTAATTTACTATACAAGATCATGCAACATGATAGCTCAATTTTAAGTACAAGAGTTCTTGTCCGGTTTGAAACGGTACAACGACTCTAGTGTATAGACGGTTTGAATATCAGACACATTTAACCTACCTAAACAAAACACTCCGGCGTGCATTTGAACATGTTGAATTCTGGCATGCATTCGGACACTTAAAAATTCAGCATACATTCGAACATTAAAATTTCACTAGCTGACAGCAAATAATTTTCAGACAATTCAATTCCCTACGTCCTTTCAACAAATGCTTATTTCCTTAGCTTCAACCAATAATAATGGGACATTACTAAAACTGAAATTTGAAAATGTAAACCCAAATTAAACTATTTTAAGCTCCAAAGTTAATAACTCTTCAAACATAAACCAAACAGTAATGCATGTTAATTTCAACCATCTTTATATTTTGCTTATTACCACAAAACAGGACATTTATTAACCAACATTTTACCTTAATTAGAGTAGCAGCAGATCAATTACACCAGGATTTATTGCATGATAAACTACAGCAATTACATGCTGAAACTATCAGCATTCAACAGCAGGTTTCAACACCAACTTATACATTTATTTATCAACTCTTCTTCACTTCTAACACCAGTATTTTGGTAACAACTAACATGTATTTTAACTATTAACTTTGCTTAATAGCCCTTGAATCTGCGTTTTACCTACATGTATTAAACACAGTATAAACATGGAAATTTTTCAAAGTTTCATTGCAAGGACTTCTTGAAAAGAAATTAACCTACTCTTGAGCGCTTTCTTTCCCTTCTTGCGCCACCTTCAATGAGTTTCTTAAGGAACCAGCTCTAAATGAGCTCAAAATTAAACATGCAGCAGCCCTCTTCTTCCCTCTCCATTCGAACATCCCAGAAATGGGCAGAACTCAACAATTTATTTATTTATTTTCCTTTACTATTTTTCTTACCGTGAAAACACTCTCCCCCTAGTGACCAATACTCAAGGGTTTTCTCCCCTATTTGCTCTCTCAATTTCGGCTATGAAGAACAAAAAAGATGGAAAACCTTTGTCCCTTCTATCCTTTTGTTATTTTTTTCCCCCAACATTTCATGACACAAAATGACATATAATATTTGTGCCATACTCATGCCATAACTTATCAAATAAAAAAAAATTCCCATAATGCTTATCATACCCATCATGGCCGACCACTATACCTTAAGGTGGGAAATTTGACATGCAAACCAACCTATTTCATACTATAAGTTATTTGGCCACTACAAATTACCCTATAGCATTTTCAAAAATTTTCACATAGGTCCTATTTCAAAATTTCACTCACAAATGGCAAAATCAAAGCATGAAATTTTCACACATGCACTTTCACATGTAATAATCATAGAATATGACATTTAATTGTTTTTTTGTGACTCGGTTTCGTGGTCCCGAAATCGCTTTCCGACTAGGGCCAAATTAGGGCTGTCACAATTGGTGGATCCACGGTCGTCAAGCAACCATGCGACCTTAATCGGTGGATCCACAGTCGTCAAGAAACCATGCGATCCTCAATTTCTTCCTCCATTTCATAATCCCCACCTATGTGCAACATAATATTATATGAATGCAGCAAATATACACACGGCATACAAAATCATACAAATCACAGTCACAACAGTCCAGTCACAGTCATACATTCTCAGTCAAAACATAGTCAAATCAATCAAATTATATTATCAGTGAGTCAGATACCCTAGAGGGGCAGAACGGTCTTTTTACTTCTTAGGGGTATTTTAGTTATTTCACCCTACAAGGGTGTTTTGGTAAATCTACTAACCAAGGGTACTTCGGTAATTTTGAAAACCAATGGTATTTCTGTAATTTTTGAAAGCAAAGGGTATTTCTGTAATTTTTGAAAGTAAAGGGTATTTCGATAATTTTCCAAATCAAGGGTATTTTGGTAATTTTACAAATCAGGGATATTTTGGTAATTTTAAAAATTGAGGGTATTATTTATTTTATAGGTTGAGGATATTTTGGTAATTTCACAAATCAAGGGTATTTTGGTAATTTTACAAACCAGGGGTATTATGGTAATCTTACAAACTAGGGGTATTCAGTAATTTTGTAAACTAAGGATATTTCAGTAATTCTACCCTATAGGGGCATTTAGTAATTCTACCCTATAGGGGCATTTTAGTAATACTAGCCTATAGATATGAGATTCACATAGTCCAATCCAATATTTACTACACAATCATACAATTTATCCACTGGGGCCCATGGGCCCATTGGGCCTACATGGCCCATCTCGACCCAAAGCAACCTAAGCCCACGAGAGCACTCATGATGGCCTCAACCATCATGTCAAAGCTAAAGTAGTACGAAATACACACCTGTTTATGGGAACGCGCCGAAGTCCATGATCATCAACTTTGGCACATCTTGCATTCAGTCTTAATCACTTTCCCCCCTCCAACTCATCTGGTTCGCTCTATTTAAACCCAGCTTCTTGCCAATTCCCATGTTAGCTTTCCCATGTGGGATTACTTTCAACCATTAGGAAAATTCCTTATTTTTTTATGACCATTTCAACCAAAGAGTTCCAGTCCAACTCCACCTCCTACACTGCTCAAACAGCAAAATAAATACCCCATTGCGCATCCCAAGACTTGAACCTTAGACCTCACAGTTACACAACATGCCACATTGCCACTACATCACAAGGCTCTTTTTATGTCATATTTTATCCTCAATTAATTATAAGGTATATGTGCTAACGTCCAAATTCCTTTAAAAGAAAAACCAAAATAAATTGTAAAAGCCAAGACTTGAACTCAGGCTCCCTTGCAACCTTAATGATGCCACAACCACTAGAAGACATGCTTCCTTGTGTCATTTATTTACCACAATAATTTAAAAGGCCTTTATCCAAGCACCTACGGTTTTATTCACTTAAAACCAAAATATTTGCTAAAGCCCAGGTTTGAACCCAAGATTTCTCCAACACTTCTCATGGCCATTAACCACCAAAGCAGACATTTAATTGTGTCATTTCCTTGTACAATTAAATGCTTATATACAACCTCCTTACGGACCCATACACAAGGCCCAATACTTTTAGGCTCTAATTCGGGGCGCTACAATAAACCTCGTACAAATCTAGATCGAGGAAAAGCTAAAGCCTTAGATTAGTCGATCTTGTTTCGACATTTTTGTTATCAAGGTAACTTCGTATGTTTAAATAACAATTTAATATTATTTTGATTCATATGTCATTATGCTATTTATCATGTGAATAATTGTGGAAATCCAACGATGTTACAACGATGTCATTAGGGTTACGATGTTTCAGGTGCTGGTCTTGAATGTCCTATCGATGGCTGAGCTCCTGCATTTGTTGCGGATGCTCGTTAGCATGTGTGAATGACATCGGGTAGCTTACAATTCGACCGTCAGCTGGAGTGAGTAGATCCATTTATTGGCTTGAGTGAGCGATGATGGAATGGGAAAGAAAAATAAATGGTTTCAACCATATGTTTAGCACACTGTTTGTGAGCTTTCCCACGTATTCGATATTATTCTAAGTAGTTCAACCGGCATGTAAAGGGAAGGAATGGTAAGTGTTCCAATCAACTATGTTATGAACCTATGGAAAGGTATGAAATGGCAATGTTCAATGTATGCATATGTAACACCCCTAACCCGTATCCATTGCCGAAATAGGGTTACAGAGCATTACCGTAAAAACACAACTCAAATAATTCATTTCCAACATTTCGTAATCATTGTAAAATCTAATCAAACACATGTATAACGTCCCTTTTTCGAGCCCACGAGGCTTTAGAATCAATTCAGGACTGAATAAAAAACATTTAGAATTTCATGGCAAAAGATAGAAAAATTCATATTATAGGGGTCACACTGTTGAGACACACGCCTGTGTCTTAGGCCGTGTGGACATTCGAAGTAGGGACACACGACTGTGTCTCAGCCTGTGTGCATAACCGTGTAACTCTTTGACTTAGTTCACAAGGCCAAGCCACATGCCCGTGTGCCAGGCTGTGTAACTCTCAAAATGCAACCTTTAAAAACCTACAGGAGACACACGACCGTGTCGCATGGTCATATGGCTCACACAGCTGAGACACACTCCTGTGTCTCAGGCTGTGTGGACAAGAAATAGAACATTTTCAAGCCATTTCTCTCACCCAAAACATGTTCATACATACAAGCCAGTTGCACCTATTTCAAACATTCAAAAATCTACCTAAAACATGCATAATAAAACTAGATCAATATAGCATTTTTGCATACAACCAATATCCCCAAAAGACACCTCAAACATAAATCTTAAATCAACCTAAACACATACATGTTTTGGGATAAATCAATATACACAACCACAAATCATCATGCCAAGATGGAGCACAATTGACCATATGTCAAACCTCAACAAAATATACCAAACTGATCATTAAAAACATACATCTACTTGACCATTTCAACATTAACCATTTAAGTACCAAAATGTCAAAATGCATCACTCATAAAACCAAATATATATACATGCCAACACATGCCAATTTGGCCATAAAAATATGCATCAATTTGATTATATTATCCACAGCCAGCAAGACACTCAAATCTAAGGCCACATTTCGTACCATAATCATCAACCAAAATGACATATACATGCCAAACTTATCAATTAAACATTAGACATAGTCCACCTATACATGCCATTATAACTACGACTAAAATATCAAAATCTACCGATGAATGCGATGGATAGTGTGATGGATCTCCAACTAGTTTCCAACCCGATTGAGCTTTTGATAATCTATAAAGTAAGGAAAATAACTACGTAAGCAATCAATGCTTAGTAAGCTCGTATAAAATTTAAGCATAATATTCCATTTCAATAATAAACGTTATAGAATAAACATAAATCTATGCCAATGCCATAAGATTCATAAATCAATATGATCATCAACTCACAAATGAGTAAGTTCATTAATGTCGCATATTTATTGACCATTCATAACATGATAGGATTTTATGAGACATAATATATAATCATAAACCTTTTTATAAGATTATATATTTCTATTTACTTACTTTCCATTCTGTCCCTAATACTTATCATAAGCCTAAACAACATTATTAATTCCCGATTTAGTGTATATATCCATGACATAGGTAGATTCATCCATAGCATAAACAATTTTCTCACATACAATTACATCATTTATCACAATAAACCTTTTAGAACATCATAACACATCCCAATTACGTACATACCATTTCTTTCCCTTTTCTTACATGTTACATATGCATAGTACAAGCATAATCATAAACATCAATCATATTCTCAAGCTTGGTAAAACATGATTCATATGAATTTGATATGGATAACCATTATACTTGAGCATGATTCAATTGGATTTATCATCCATCTCAACATAACATACTTTTCATATAGCTCACCATTTCAAAGTCTTTCATACATACATCTCTTGGTTCATATTGAACACTTACCATTTCATTTGCATAACACATAACATTAACCATAGCCACAAGCTAGTGATTAAACACATAACTTAGCAATATCATCATATGATAAGATATGGTATATAAATATAACATCACTTAAATCATACTTTTCATAATCATGAATGTTCATACTTTGATCATTGATACATCATACATTTCGACAATTGTTGTAGTGAAATAAATCAGAACCCTTACGATTCATCACTTTTTCATACCCGTTGAACCACTTAAAATAACATTGGATACGCGGGAAAGCTCACACAAAGTGTGCTAAACAATGGTTGAAACGATTCCTTTTCCTTTTCCATTTCTTTTTCCTTTTTATAGATGCTCATATGAGCCATAAATGGGTTTTCTCACACAAGCTGTTGGTTGGAACGTAGCTACACGGTGTTGCTCACACAAGCTGTCGAGTATCTGCAACAAATGTCGAAACCTAGCCACTGGTAGGACATTCAGGACTAGCACCTGAAACATGGTAACCCTAGTGACATGTCATTTCTATCCTATATATTCCTGAGGTTCAAGCGGGGTTTGATAATCGTCGTACGTCGTTAGATTTTCGTCATTTCATGAAATGAGAAATTGCATAATAACATATATAAATTTATTCAACCATACTAGGATCAGGTATTAACATTCAATTTAATCAACATTATATAGAATTCATCTGCTACGAACTTACTTAGCTAAATTGTAGAAATGACAAAGTACAGGGGCATTCTAGTAATTTTCCATTCTCCTAAATTTTCCACTCGATCTTGATTTAAATTAGTAATTTTATTCAATCCATTAATTTAGACAGGAAAACAATGTATTTTTTTGTAATTTAGTCATTTTTACATTTTTACAAAATTACCCCTAAAGTTTTACTTTTATTTAATTTAGTCCCTACGCCTAAAACATGCAAATTAACCATTTTAATGCCAATTCATATCAGCCAAATATTCATGGCACACAAAACAGCCCATATTTGTAATAATTTCATATCAAATTCTTCTATTTATACTATTTTAACAATTTAGTCCTTAATCGGAAAATTCATCAAAATCACTTAATAAAATACTTTTAAATATCAACTAACACTTAAAATTCATCGTTTAACATCTAAAATCACAAGGTTCATCAATGGAAACATTCAAAATCTTTAACAGTTTCAAAATCAAAAGTACGGGCTAGCTGGACCTAGTTGCAACAATATCAAAAACATAAAAATTATTAGAAACGGGGCTAAAATGACATACCAATTTGGCTTTGAACATGCCGAAATGTCTAGGTCTAAAATGGCTCCCTTTTCTTCTTTTACAATCGATGAAGAAGACAAAAATAAAGATGAACAAACTTTTGGTTTTACTTAATTTAATTTAATTTATCAAATTACCATTTTAAGCTTGGTTAATAAATAAATAAAACGCCAATTTCATAACCACAATTGTCCACTAAATCCTTGAATGGTCTAATTACCATTTAAGCCCCCTTTCCTTTATTCAAAAAGCCATTTAATCACTCAAATAAAAAAGTGATAAAATTTTACATATTTTATGATTTAGTCCTTTTTAATTAATTAACTATCGAAATGTTAAACTTTTTCAAAGAAACTTTAATACCACTTTAATTATAGCTTGTAAATATTTATAAAAATATTTACAGCTTGGTTTATAGAATTGAGGTCCCGATACCTCATTTTTAAAACCACTTGTCCTTAGGCTCTTACCACTTGAACTTAATTAATCATTTGAATAACATAAATTATCGAATCAAAAACCATTTTTTAACCCATATTTAACTCGTAGATATTAAATAATAATATTTATGAACTTACTCGTCAGATTTGGTGGCCATGAAACCACTGTTTCTGACACCACTGAAAAATGGGTTGTTACAACATACTTATGCTTATGGAAAGTATGAATTTTTACATTCTCAAGCTTTGTAATATTCGACCATTCTCAAGCTTGATTCAAGGTTAGTTTGGTTTCGATTTTTGATAATTTTTACATTTTTGAGATCATTGCTTCGAATACTATCCGACCCATGCTAGAATTTCTGATTTTATGAATATTTTGAGTTATGCCATTGATGAATATTTGTGTTTTGTGATGTTTGATGATAAATTATGAAAGATATGTTTTGTATTGGAATTTTTGGTAAATTTGAGTAATTAGGACTAAATTGCAAAAATAATAAATTGAAGAACTAAAATGAAAAATAAATGAAATGTGTGTATTTGTATGTACTAGAGGAACATTCAGCCTAAGCATGTTGCATGGAGATTTTGTGTATTTTGTGTTTTATGCAATTAGGACTAATTTGTAAAAGTATGAAATATTAGGGGTAAAATGGTAAGTTTCCCATTTATGTGTTGTTGGATTAAATTGAATGAAATTGTATTTGAATGAGATTAATATGAAATTATATAGATCAAGAACAAAAGAAATCGGACTTGGATCGGGGAAAAGCAAAAATAGTTGAATAGCCGATTTACATTGTTCGTCGATATCCAAGGTAAGTCTTTAAGCAATTAAACATCGTTAATTCTAAATTTAATTTAATTTAATATGCTAATTTGGAATTTATAGATTTATAGTAGGGTTAGTCGAATATGATTAAGCATGAAAATAATGTATTTGAGTTTAATTCGACTGAGTTATAACATTTGAAAGTCCGTATGAACTATATGGAATATCTGGAATTTGCGTTATATGAATTATGCATGAAAAAACTTTATAATAGTGATATTCGGGCTTTGAGCCTAGCAAGCCTTGTGCTGGTGAATTTGATCGGGTTTTATGCCTAGCAGGCTTATTGCCAGTGTATAAAATCAGAATTTGAGTCTAGCAGGCCTTATGCCGGTGTGTGATACAGGCTTAAGCCTAGCACGCTTTATGCCGGTGAATTATTATAAGTTTATGCATAAAAGACTTTATGCTGATGTGGTAATTGAATACATTAAATGAGCTAAAACAATTAGGTACGTGATAGTTGGTTACTTATTTGAAAATAAGGTGAAATGATTTCTTGATATGTGATGAAAATGGATATATGAAGTTGTTGTAGTATATGTGTTAATATGAGAAATATATTTGGCCTTATATTTGTATATGATGTAATGTTAAAGTTTGAGTGATGAATATATGTCTATAAATATATATGTATATTCAATTATATAAGACAACATGGTTTGAAATTTGGAGATATATTGATGATGTATATATGTATATTAGGCCAAGGAGAAATTGTCTTATGAAAGAATATATTAAATATTAATGGAATTAAAAGCTTGAAATTAAATGTGATTACAAATGCATAAATTGATTTATTTAACTGAAATGA
This sequence comes from Gossypium arboreum, assembly GCF_025698485.1. Classification (NCBI taxonomy): domain Eukaryota; kingdom Viridiplantae; phylum Streptophyta; class Magnoliopsida; order Malvales; family Malvaceae; genus Gossypium; species Gossypium arboreum. The sequence continues at coordinate 60,466,896 of NC_069075.1, read as the reverse complement.
TTAGTAATTGAGATGTTATTTTGCATTAATAGTTTAATTTGATTAAAGCTTACTAAGCTAAGTTAGCTTACTTTGTGTGTATATATTTGTCTTTATTTTATAGATTTTGGAGATCATTACATGCTCAGGAATTGTCAGTAAAGTTAATCGCACTATCGTTTATTCTCGGTACTTTTGAAAGTTTTAAATTCAAACTTATGGCATGTATAGGCTGGAACATACTTTTGAAGTGTTGATTTTGAACTTGTATAAGGGCCATGCAAAAATGGCTTAATTTTCTATGCTTGATTTCGGTTATGTTTGGTTATGACTTGAAACTGTTTTGGTTATATTATTATGTGATATAAAATGATGTTGTTCATGATAGGTATTTTATGTTTTGGAAATGGTTAATGATCTTGAATGAATATATGAGTGATTCGGCTAAGGTATTTATAGAATATATTATAAGTGATTGAGGTGGTTGTTTTAAGTTAATGAATTATAATTGTTTCAATGCTTACAGGTTTATTATTATGTTTGAACATGTTAGAATTAAGTGACCCAAATTCTTATTTAAATAAAATACGATGGAAAATAAAATAAAAGTAAAATCCATATAGAACTAGACTTCTTTTATTTTATTTTAGAATAAGGTTTTAAACCTTATTAAACTCCATCTATTTTATATTGATTAGGATAAGGTGTTTCAATCCTACTAGAATATGGCTTTGCAAGCCTATAAATAGACATAGTCTATTCCTCTTGTATTTGAGTAAAAATTTTTGACATAGTGAATTTTCTTCTCCTTTGCCCGTGGTTTTTTTCCGAAAGGGTTTCCACGTAAAATTTATGTGTTCTTTATTTTTATTTATTTTATTCTATTTATTTTTCACAAATTGGTATCGAGCTTCCGGTTATTCATCTCGATCACGGTAATGGCGTCTTTGAAGTATGAAATTCATTGTTGGATCGCAACACCGATTTGCGTTGTGGCAAATTAAGATGCAAGCGCTTCTTGCAGATGGATCTAGAGGATGCCCCGCTGAGATAGATAAGATGCCTTGACATTAACAGATGAAGAGAAGAAGCGTAAGGATCGAAGGCATTAACACAATTACATCTGCATTTGTCCAACGAAATTTTGCGAGGATGTGATGAAAGAGAAAACTTCCATTGCATTATGGAAGAGGCTAGAACAAATATGTATGTCGAAAACTCTAACAAGCAAGTTGCATATGAAGCGGCGTCTTTATGCTCATCGTTTGGAGGAAGGTGCATCATACACGAACACTTAACAGGTGTTTAAAGAAATTCTCTCAAACTTGGAGGCCATGGAGGTTCAAGATGATAAGGAAGATCTAGGGTTGATTCTACTTTGTTCGTTGCCCCGTCTTATTCAACCTTTAGAGACACGATTTTATATAGCCATGAGTCTCTCACAGGTTGATGAGGTTTATGATTCTTTAACCTCGTATGATAAGATGAAGCATCTTGTGGTTAAACCCAACTCTCGGGGAGAGGGTCTCATTGTTCGTGGGAGACAAGACCGAATGTTGATGATGATCGTGGTAGAACACGAGCGGAATCCTCGTGGTAAATCTAAGGGTAGATCAAAATCTTCAAACAGAGGTAAAACTTGCAAATTCGCAAGAAGAAAGGGCACATTAAATCGAGTGCTATAAGCTACAAAATAAGATTAAAAGGGAGGTGCGAATCAAAAGGAAAACAACGAAAATTCGGTGAAGGCGATGTTGTAGAAGACTACAGCGATGGTGAACTTCTAGTTGCTTCATCAATGATTCTAAAGTAAGCGAGTGGATACTTGATTCAGTTTGCACCTTCCACATGAGTCCCAATCGGGATTGGTTTACAACTTATGAAACGATGTCTGAAGGTGTTGTTTTGATGGGAAATAATGCTTCATGTAAAATCACGGTGTTGGAACAATTAAAGTTAAGATGTTTGATGGGTTGTCGAACACTTAGTGACGTGCGGCATGTTCGAATTGAAAAGAAATTTAATTTCGTTGAGTACTCTTGATTCAAAAGGGTACAAATACACAATGAAAGTTGGGTTTTAAAGATTTCAAAGGGTCCTGTTGTGATGAAAGGGCAAAGAAAGATTGCCAAGTTATATGTTTCTGAGGTTCTCTCATTCTTGGTGATGCAATTGTCGCTTCCTCTTCCTTGTCGATGATGATATTACTAAACTTTGGCATATCGCCTAGGGCATATGAGTGAGAATGGCATGGCGTAATTAAGCAAAGAGGACTTCTTAATGGGCAAGGAATTTGCAAACCGAATTTCGTGAGCACTTGTGTTTTTGGGAAGCAAAGAGAGTTTGATTCACTAGAGGAATCCATAACACGAAGGAAGCGTTGGAGTATATCCATTACGATCTGTGGGGCCGTCGAGTGCCTTCGAGAGGTGGAGCTAATTATATGCTAACCTTTATTGATGATTTTTCCGAAAAGTTTGGGCGTTCTTCACGAAGCGAAAAGCGATGTGTTTTCCACATTTAAGTCTTGGAAAATTATGATTGAAAAAGCAGACGGAAAAGCAGATAAAATACCTCCGTCATGCACAATGGCTTAGAGTTACATTACGATGAGTTTAATAGATTGTGCAAGTCGAGAAGGATCATGAGACACTTGACGTTCGTCATACTCCACAACAAAACGGCGTTGCGAGCGAATGAACGAGCGATCATGGAGAAGGTTCGATGTATGTTGTCAAATGCCAACTTACAAGTCATTTTGGGCGAAGCGACCTCTCTCGCATGTTTTTGATCAACCGATCTCTATCCGTTGCCATTGAGAAAAAGATTCCACAAGAGGTATGGTCCAGTAATCCCGCTAATTATTACGATTTAAAGATTTTTGGGTGTCTGCGTATGCTCATGTTGATAATGGAAAATTGGAACCGAGATCCATTAAATGCGTTTTCTTGGTTATAAAGTGGTGTAAAGGCTATAAGTTATGGTGTCTGAAAATAGAAAAGTTGTGATTAGCAGAGATGTTGTTTTGATGAAGCGCTATGCTACCTAACTTATCTCTTAAAGACTCTTCCAATAAAGAAAACCAAAAGCGGTGGAGCATCAGTTAATCTGAGAATCAACTCCTCAAGCCGATACAAAATTGAGAATAGAGTTGCTTCTTCACTGCAATACTCTATCGCCAAAAACAGGACAAGAAGAGAAATTAAACCTCCAAAGAAGTATGCCGAGGTTGATCTAGTTGTTATGCTTTAAATGTGGCTGAAGATATAGATGCGAATCAAGAGCCATTTAATTATTCGAGTTGATTAGTGTGAAGACTCGAGAAAAGTGGATGTTTGCTATGCAAGAGGAGATGGAATCACTCCACAAAAAGCAGAACATGGGATCTTGTAAAACTTCCTAAAGGTAAAAAGGTTGTTCGTTGTAAATGGGTGTTTAAAAAGAAAGAAGGGACTCAGGAGTTGAAGAACCCGGATATAAAGCAAGGCTTGTTGCAAAGGGTTACTGATCAAATTCGAGTGGACTTCATGATGTGTTCTCTCCAGGTTGTTAAGCATAGTTCGATTCGAGCTTTGCTTGGTATTGTGGCCATGCATGATTTGGAGCTTGAGCGGTTAGATGTAAAACGCATTTTGCATGGAGAACTTGAGGAAGATATTTACATGCAACAACGGAGGGTTTTATAGTCTCGAAAAAGAGGACTATGTTTGCTTGCTGAAAAAGTCCCTTTACGGTTTGAAACAGATCACCAAGACAATGGTACAAGAGGTTTGATTCCTTTATGACTTCTCATGATTTCAAAAGAAGTAGTTTTGACAGTTGTGTCTACTTTAAGAAAAAGCGTGATGGTTCTTTTGTGTATCTACTTCTTTATGTTGATGACATGTTGATAGCGACAAAAGATAAAGAGAGATAAGAAAGGTTAAAGCCCAACTAAGTGAAGAATTTGATATGAAAGATTTAGGACCAGCAAAGAAGATACTTGGTATGGAGATTCTCGGAGATAGAAAAGCAAGTAAATTGTACCTAAGTCGGAAGGGTACATTGAGAAAGTTCTTTGCGAGTTCAATATGCAGAGTGCTAAGCTGTTAGTACTCCTTTAGCGACCATTTCGGACTTTCATCGGCCTTATCTCCTCAATCGATAATGAGATTGAGTACATGTCACATGTTCCATACTCTAGTGCGATGGGATCTCTCATGTATGCTATGGTTTGTTCACGTCCGGATTTATCATATGCGATCGGTCGATTAGCGAGATACATGGCGAATCTGGTAAAGAACACCGGAAAGCGATTCGATGGATTTTAAGATACTTACGAGGCACTACTAATGTTTGCTTACAGTTTGGAAGAACTAAAGATGGAGTTATAGGGTATGTTGATGCTGATTTTGCTGGAGACCTTGATAGAAGAAGATCTCTCACGAGTTACGTCTTTACAATCGGAGGTTGTGCAATTAGTTGGAAAGCCACTTTGCAAACTACGATCGCTTTGTCTACCACTGAAGTGAGTACATGGCGATTCTTGAGGCTTGTAAAGAAGCTATTTGGTTGAAGGGACTATTTAGTGAACTCAATGAAGACCTTCAAATCAGACACGATATTTTGTGACGATCAGTGCCATCTTTCTTACAAAAGATCAAATGTTTCATGAGAGAACAAAACACATTGATATTCGGTATCATTTTGTTCGTGATATTATTGCTCGTGGTGATATTGTTGTGAGCAAAATTAGCACTCATGAAAATCCTGCAGATATGATGACTAAGTCACTTCCTATAACCAAGTTTGAGCATTGCTTAGACTTGGTTGGTGTTTATTGTTGAAGTTAAACCCTTAAGGGTTTTTGGAAGAGGTGAAGAACTTGTTTATTGAAAGTTCGCGATGAAGAACTTGTTCATTGAGAATTTGTGTCAAGGTGGAGATTGTTAGAATTAAGTGACCCAAATTCTTATTTAAATAAAATACGATGGAAAATAAAATAAAAGTAAAATCCATATAGAACTAGACTTCTTTTATTTTATTTTAGAATAAGGTTTTAAACCTTATTAAACTCCATCTATTTTATATTGATTAGGATAAGGTGTTTCAATCCTACTAGAATATGGCTTTGCAAGCCTATAAATAGACATAGTCTATTCCTCTTGTATTTGAGTAAAAATTTTTCGACATAGTGAATTTTCTTCTCCTCTACCCGTGGTTTTTTTCCCGAAAGGGTTTCCACGTAAAATTTATGTGTTCTTTATTTTTATTTATTTTATTCTATTTATTTTTTCACAGAACATGAAATAATTCTATCATGATATGGCTTTTAATTGATGTGGCAATATATATACTATTAATATGAAAGTATATATGTTAGTTAAATATGTGTAAATGAAATAAGGTCATTCGATTATCTGTTAAGAGATATGAATAATTCTGTTTGAGTTGTCTATGACTTGTTCATTTGTTAAATATGGGTTTATGTTTTGATTAAATGATGTGGTCTAAATATTTGGATGTGTTTGGCATATTCGGTTATGAAATATGTATGCGTATAATTAGATGTGATTATTGCTTGTTGTAATTAGTGAAAGGTGTATTACTTATTGTAGTTAAAACTTGTATATATAGATTGGTGATTCAGTTTGTTTATTGAAATGGTAAAATTTTTGATAAATATTTGGGTTAACTTGTATATATATTGTAACACCCCAAACCCGGCCCAGACATTACGGCCGAATTCAGCGTGTCACATGGGGAATGTTACTAAAGAAGTCATGTTTTATCCAAAAATATTTCTTAGGGTTTGAAGAATGTTTTGTTTTAAGTTAAAGTGAACGGAAGCTGTGCACCAGGTAGGAAGCCAGAAAAGAGGAGGTGAGTCTGTTGAACTTCTTGAGTACCAAGCTCTTCACAGATCCAATCCTAGACATGCACACATCCATTGTGACACCCCTAATGTGACCCTAGTCGGAAAGTGGTTTCGGGACCACAAAACCGAGTCACAAAAATAATTAGATGTTATATTCTGTGCTTATTATATGTGGGATTTGTATGTGTGAATATTTTGTGCCTTGATTTTATCAATTAGGTGCTAATTTATAAGAAAGGACCCATGTGATAGGACTTGAAAATGTGATAGGTGAAATTTAAAGTGGCCAAATAATGCATGAATTATTGACATGAGGGACTTGCATGTCAAATTAGCCAAAATCTAAATGGTGGCCGGCCATGCTATGGGGTAAGGCATATTATAGACATATTATGTTAAAATGTGTGGGAAGAATAATAAATAAAGAAGGGAGTGGGAGGAGAAACCAAAGTTGTCCCCCCCCCCATTGCCGTGAATGCAAGAAAGAAAGACTTCAACTTTCATTTTCATCTTGCTTCCTTGTCTCTTGCAAAGGAAGCTAGAGAAGATAGGCCGGCTGCATGTAGTGGAAAACCATGGAATTTGTTTGCTTCTAAGTTGAAATTTTCAAGTAGAAGGCTAAAAGGGGATTAAGGTATGTTAATGCTTTTAATTGAAAATCTTTGTATATTTGGAGTGGTCATCAAGTATAGAAGCTAGCTCATGGCAAATGTTTTTTTAAATGTGTGAAGATGACAATCGGCTATGTTGAAGTGCTAAATGAGTGCTAAATTGAGCTTAAGATAGCAATTAGAATTTGGGAAATTCATTCATTTTGTGGTCCAAGGGTGATAAGAACCATACGGTTATGGCATGTAAGCATGAAGATTGTGGAAGTCTTAGAATTGACTCAAGTGTTCATCATTAACATATATATATATTGCCGAATGTATGCTTGAAGGGTTGCTTAAGTACATTGTTGTTAAATGCTTGTTGATTTGTATAATTGTTGCTAGCTACTAAATGAACTTAGGATATTATGGATAAGTTCAAGAATGGCAAAATTGAAATGAAGTTGCTTGTGCCGAATGTACATATAAGTAAGGGAGTTATGTTATAATAGAACTAAGTGTGGCTAGTAAAGCCTATTTAATTTTCTTGCTATGTTGGACCATAAATATGATACATATTTAAATCTATTGTTCTAGATATAGATTAAATGATATGTGATTGCCAAATGTGATTGTTAAGTGAATAATATTAGTTAAGTACCTAAGCAAATCTATTGTTGTACTTAAGCTTAAGCATAAAGAGGACCACAGTTGGATAAGGAAAGGAAAAGTGATCAAATAGTCACGAGATCGTTCGACCACATCCGAGGCAAGTTTTAAGTGATCAAACGTTGAGTAAATTCAATCAAAATAGGACATAATGAGTTGATTTAATAAGATATGATGTGGTCATAATATGTTTAAAGCTCAAATGGTAAGTTCATAAGTGTTTGGACTTGGAAATTTAAGAGCAAATTGTAATAGTTTGCTTAGGACAGCTGCAGTAACGTGATTTTAGAAAATCACCATAAATTGTTGGTGTGGAATTATAGGCTGAATAAAATATGTAATCAAAGCTTAATTAGTCTAGTTCCTTATAAAAGAGGCCGTGTGAGCAAAGAAATTTCCTATAAAGAGATATTTAAAGTTGTACGGGACAGTGTCGGAATGACTCAAAATCCCTATTCTGTTTTTGGAAAATCACTATAATTTGTACAAAAATGGTTATGAGATAAGATTTATATGCTTAGACTCCTTAATGAGTGTAGTTTCAAATGGAATCAAATAGAACACATTATGAATTCTGTACAATGAAAAATTTGATTCGTAGTGAAGAGTCGTCAGATTAGTCAAACAGTGCAACAGGGGAAACTTTAAGAAAAATCTGGTATTGATTGGCCACACCTAAAATTCTGAAAATTTTATGGATGAAAGATACATGAGCTACATTCGGGGAAATTTAACGGTAATTGATTTTGAATTTCATAGCTCCAGTTATAAACAATTTAGTGACTGTTGTTCAGGAAAACTGCTTGTAGTGAATATGTGATGTTGTTGTAAACTTTGATGAAACTATTTGAGTTGCTTATAAGCTATTGCTGAAATTGATGTACAAGAAAAATATGAAATTTTTATGAGGTATATATATGTGATAAGGCCTAATGGCCGATGTGATGAATGTGAAAGTGTGTATATATGTGATAAGGCCTAATGGCGATGTGATGAATGTGAAAGTGTATATATATGTGATAAGGCCTAATGGCGATGTGATGAATGTGAAAGTGTATATATATGTGATAAGGCCTAATGGCCGATGTGATGAATGTGAAGGTGTATATATGTGATAGGGCGAATGGCCAATGTGATGAATGTGAAAGTGTATAAATGTGATAAGTCCCGAAGGGCATTTGTGTCGATATTATATCCGGTTAAAACCCGCAGGCTTTATGCGAGAATATTATCTGATTAATGTCCGTGAGGCTTCGTGCTCGTACTATATCCGAGTTTTAAAGACCCGACGGCTAAATGCTAGGATTCAAGTAAGACTTTGATATTGAGTATCGCATTAAGTTACCATCAAATAAGTATTATGTACTTAAGATGTTCAGAACGTATCACTTACTCATCGGTGGAGTGATTTCGAGGTGAATTATCAGTATCAAAGAGGTAAGGATTATGAGTTGTAAGCTTAAGTATGGACGTGATTATAAACAAGTGGAAAGGATTATTGAAACCTGATAATCGATGAAGCATGTGCTTTGGAAATATTTGACCATCTAGGTCATTATTATTCGAAAGTATATATGTGGCAGCCAAGTGTTGCGTTTAATGACATTATAGATCGAGATGAAGCTCTAGATTAACTTCATCGAACAGTTGAAATGAATGACCAATGATAGTGATTGAGAACACTTTGTTTTGCTTAAAACTTACTAAGCATAAATTGCTTACTCCGTTTCTTTGTTCTTTGTTTTATAGATTTTGCTCGTTAACTATCGGATTCGGGATCATCGAAGTAGAAGTCATCCACACTATCAAAGCCCCCTATTTTGGTACAATTTTGGTTGAACTTTGAAATGGCATGTATAGGACTACCCTTTTGTTGTAGTTCAGGTACCTTTTGGTTTGTGTAAACTTGGATAGCCATGCGAAAATGGCTCATATACGTTTTTAGCATAGTACTATAATCGTTTGTATGTTGATCATTATGAGGTATGATATTGTTTTGAAACGGTTAGCCATTGGAATGGTTAATCATGATCACTCTTTGTGCTATGTATGCAAAAAGGGCCAATTGAATCATGAAATCATGAAATAGGTAAAGCCTACCTTAAAGGCAGATGCTGACAGCAGCAGTGATGTGGATGTGAAAAATCACTAAAAATAGTATAAATGGTATTAAATAGTGAATAAATTATGTAAATGAACTTGGACGAATCTACTTTCATATGGAAGAAACGAAATGGTCATATGAGTTATATGCTAAGAGATATTAAAGTTCTCGTGAAACAGGGCTAGAACGGTTTCTGGATCCCCTGTTCCGACTTTGGAAATTCATTGTAAATCAACCAGAGATAATTAGGAGTGATTTCATATATGTATAGATTCTTCTCTGAGTCTAGTTTCTAAAGAAACAAACGGCATTAGTATTGAAGCCCTGTACAGGGAGATATCCAATTCGTAACGCATGAAGGTCAGTGTAGTCGATCCCTGCAACAGAGGAGACTTTAACTAATAAACTGTACTAATTGGCTCGACCAAAAATTCTAGAAAAACATCTGTAGATGGACATATGAGTCTAGTTTCAGGAAAAAATTACGAAACTAATTTTCGAGCTTTGAAACTCAAGATATGATTTTTAAGGTGACAGTGATGCAGTAACCAGATTGTCTGGAAATTTCTAAATGGACCGTGAAAATAGTTAAGTCTGTGCACCTTCATTCGATTCGAATTAACGGACTCGCAGGGTGTTACAATTTTATTGGTATCGAGCTACGGTTTAGTCGATTCTAGGACTACCGTAATACGTTTGGGTCTAGCTATACATGCCATTATGTGATTATTTGATAGTGTGGTGACTTCGATAATTGAAAATGTGTTTATTTATTGTAATGAATTCGATCCCGATCGAGTAGTAGCAGATGGTATTGAGAGGATGGGACATGCTTATGGTGTGTCAATATTGAGAAGGGTATAACATAAGTAAGTTTTGAGTAATTGAAGTTGGTATTTAATTTAAAATGCCATGAAATACATGTATGATAGATGAATGATGTCCCATTGTCCTTATCATAATAAGGTTATTAGAGAAATGAACAAAGGAAGAGATTAGGGATATATGCTTTTGTGTGATTGCTTATTGAGCTGAAAGTTTAGTAAAAGAAGCATACATGTATTTGATTTGAATGATCTTTACGACTTAAAGTCAAGAATCATGTTATATGTTTACATGTGAATGAATTGATTAAATTATAAATGTGATTTGTGCCATGTGAAACATGATAACATGTGAATCAATATGTATGAGACTCAGTGATGTGAATCCGAGTTTAAAACCCGCTGACTATATGAAGAAATTATGTCCGGTAAAGACCCGATGGCTATGTACAGAGATTATGTCCGGATTAAAATTACTGGCTTTGTGTGGAGATCTCATCCGAGCTAAAGTCTCGACGATGATCCGGGCTAAGTCCCAAGAGCATTCATGCTAGTGATGTATCCGGCTAAGTCCCAAAGAGCATTCTGCTAGTGATGTATCCGGCTAAGTCCCAAGAGCATTCATGCTAGTGATGTATCCGGCTAAGTCCCAAGAGCATTCATGCTAGTGATGTATCCGCCTAAGTCCCAAGAGCATTCATGCTAGTGATGTATCCGGCTAGGTCCCAAGAGCAATCATCTTGGTGACGTGTATTCGGACTTCGTGCCTAGTAGGCTTCGTGCGGTAATTTGAGCAAAGTTTAAGTGTTCATTACTATCTGAATTCAAATTTAAATGAGATGATATGTTTAAAAGTGTACATACATGATGTTTATCGACTTGGTTAAGTCATTTCAATGTGTAATAACGAATGAATAAGAGCACTATGTGTGTGAATGATTGGAGGCACTGTGTGTGTAAATCCTTTAACCGAGCACTATGAGTGCGAGATCGGTCGATGGGCACTAAGTGTGTGAAATTGAATTCAAGTAAGACCTCCTCTGGGACGAAGGCATTGATTTGAGATAGTGAGTAAGACCATGTCTGGGACATGGCATCGGCTCGATATGTGAGAATATGTAAGACCATATCTAGGATATGGCATTGTAAGAGCTATATGTGCTTGAATTAGTTGAGCCCTTACAAGTAAGTATTCGCCGATTAATAAACGAGCTACCGGCCTTTGGCTAAGTTGATCTTTTGTGTATGAACATAAGGGTTGGTAATGTGAAGTAAGTTCTTGAGTAAATAAAGCTTAAATTATGATTTGATTAGATCATGTTTTAAGAAAATCGAAATCATGCTCTTGGTGTGTGGCTATTGAGCGAAATTGCAAATATGATAAGTGTCTTGTGTTTGAGCTTTGGTAATGAGAATGTAATAAGAATGTGTATTGATTTGTTGATATATGTGCCTGGTTATTGAATGGTATCCGGCTAATTCCGAAGGCTTTTGTGCTAAGTGACTAAATCCGGGCTAATTCTCAAGGCAATTGTGTGAATCACTATAACCGGACTATGTCCCGAAGACAATCGAGCGAGTCGCTATATCCGGTTAAATCCAGAAGGCACGTGATTCGGAGATGAGCAATCTTGCTGCAAAAGTTTCAGTTAATACGCTTGCAAAAATTCCAGCAATGAGGTATGTTCGTATGTCTTGAATGAATTAAATGTTCAGTGTGTGGAAGTTGAATATTGAGATACGATGGAGTTATAAAGGATATTTATGGGGATGTTTGAGTATATGTGTATTTTCGGCCAGGTTACAGCTTATACATGGATGAAAATGTGGGTTACAAATTTGTGGGTTGATGATGTGAATTATACATGTTAGTATGTGCTTGATATGTGTTTGAAATGCAATTGTGAATTAAATTAAGTGATTATTGCTTATGAAATCAAGGAAATGAGATATATGTGCATACTTGTAGAAATGTTTATGTATTTGTTTTGAGATAAGAAAATGATTTTATAGATCGATGTGAAATCAATAATGAATTACAATTGCTATCGATGAGCTAATGTTTATATGAATATAATTCAATAAGAGGACGCTATTCTAAACTATGCATCGGTAGAAATTTTCGGGACGAAAATTTCTTAAGTGGGGAGAGTTGTGACACCCTAATGTGACCCTAGTCGGAAAGTGGTTTCGGGACCACAAAACCGAGTCACAAAAATAATTAGATGTTATATTACGTGCTTATTATATGTGGGATTTGTATGTGTGAATATTTTGTGCCTTGATTTTATCAATTAGGTGCTAATTTATAAGAAAGGACCCATGTGATAGGACTTGAAAATGTGATAGGTGAAATTTAAAGTGGCCAAATAATGCATGAATTATTGACATGAGGGACTTGCATGTCAAATTAGCCAAAATCTAAATGGTGGCCGGCCATGCTATGGGGTAAGGCATATTATAGACATATTATGTTAAAATGTGTGGGAAGAATAATAAATAAAGAAGGGAGTGGGAGGAGAAACCAAAGTTGTCTCCCCCATTGCCGTGAATGGAAGAAAGAAAGACTTCAACTTTCATTTTCATCTTGCTTCCTTGTCTCTTGCAAAGGAAGCTAGAGAAGATAGGCCGGCTGCATGTAGTGGAAAACCATGGAATTTGTTTGCTTCTAAGTTGAAATTTTCAAGTAGAAGGCTAAAAAGGGGGATTAAGGTATGTTAATGCTTTTTAATTGAAAATCTTTGTATATTTGGAGTGGTCATCAAGTATAGAAGCTAGCTCATGGCAAATGTTTTTTGTTAAATGTGTGAAGATGACAATCGGCTATGTTGAAGTGCTAAATGAGTGCTAAATTGAGCTTAAGATAGCAATTAGAATTTGGGAAATTCATTCATTTTGTGGTCCAAGGGTGATAAGAACCATACGGTTATGGCATGTAAGCATGAAGATTGTGGAAGTCTTAGAATTGACTCAAGTGTTCTGTCATTAACATATATATATATTGCCGAATGTATGCTTGAAGGGTTGCTTAAGTACATTGTTGTTAAATGCTTGTTGATTTGTATAATTGTTGCTTAGCTACTAAATGAACTTAGGATATTATGGATAAGTTCAAGAATGGCAAAATTGAAATGAAGTTGCTTGTGCCGAATGTACATATAAGTAAGGGGAGTTATGTTATAATAGAACTAAGTGTGGCTAGTAAAGCCTATTTAATTTTCTTGCTATGTTGGACCATAAATATGATACATATTTAAATCTATTGTTCTAGATATAGATTAAATGATATGTGATTGCCAAATGTGATTGTTAAGTGAATAATATTAGTTAAGTACCTAAGCAAATCTATTGTTGTACTTAAGCTTAAACGCAAAGAGGACCAAAGTTGGATAAGGAAAGGGAAAAAGTGATCAAATAGCCGCCGAGATCGTTCGACCACATCCGAGGCAAGTTTTAAGTGATCAAACGTTGAGTAAATTCAATCAAAATAGGACATAATGAGTTGATTTAATAAGATATGATGTGGTCATAATATGTTTAAAGCTCAAATGGTAAGTTCATAAGTGTTTGGACTTGGAAATTTAAGAGCAAATTGTAATAGTTTGCTTAGGACAGCTGCAGTAACGTGATTTTAGAAAATCACCATAAATTGTTGGTGTGGAATTATAGGCTGAATAAAATATGTAATCAAAGCTTAATGAGTCTAGTTCCTTATAAAAGAGGCCGTGTGAGCAAAGAAATTTCCTATAAAGAGATATTTAAAGTTGTACGGGACAGTGTCGGAATGACTCCGAAATCCCCTATTCTGTTTTTGGAAAATCACTATAATTTGTACAAAAATGGTTATGAGATAATATTTATATGCTTAGACTCCTTAATGAGTGTAGTTTCAAATGGAATCAAATAGAACACATTATGAATTCTGTACAATGAAAAATTTGATTCGTAGTGAAGAGTCGTCAGATTAGTCAAACAGTGCAACAGGGGAAACTTTAAGAAAAATCTGGTATTGATTGGCCACACCTAAAATTCTGAAAATTTTATGGATGAAAGATACATGAGTCTACATTAGGGGAAATTTAACGGTAATTGATTTTGAATTGCGTAGCTCCAGTTATAAACAATTTAGTGACTGTTGCTCAGGAAAACTGCTTGTAGTGAATATGTGATGTTGTTGTAAACTTTGATGAAACTATTTGAGTTGCTTATAAGCTATTGCTGAAATTGATGTACAAGAAAATATGAAATTTGTATGAGGTATATATATGTGATAAGGCCTAATGGCGATGTGATGAATGTGAAAGTGTGTATATATGTGATAAGGCCTAATGGTAGATGTGATGAATGTGAAAGTGTGTATATATGTGATAAGGCCTAATGGCCGATGTGATGAATGTGAAAGTGTATATATATGTGATATGGCCTAATGGCCGATGTGATGAATGTGAAAGTGTGTATATATGTGATAAGGCCTAATGGCGATGTGATGAATGTGAAAGTGTATATATATGTGATAAGGCCTAATGGTAGATGTGATGAATGTGAAGGTGTATATATGTGATAGGGCCGAATGGCCAATGTGATGAATGTGAAAGTGTATAAATGTGATAAGTCCCGAAGGGCATTTGTGTCAGTATTATATCCAGGTTAAAACCCCGCAGGCTTTATGCGAGAATATTATCCTGATTAATGTCCGTAGGCTTCGTGCTCGTACTATATCCGAGTTTTAAAGACCCGACGGCTAAATGCTAGGATTCAAGTAAGACTTTGATATTGAGTATCTGCATTAAGTTACCATCAAATAAGTATTATGTACTTAAGATGTTCAGGTACGTATCACTTACTCATCGGTGGAGTTTTTGAGGTGAATTATCAGTATCAAAGAGGTAAGGATTATGATTTGTAAGCTTAAGTATGGACGTGATTATAAACAAGTGGAAAGGATTATTGAAAGCTGATAATCGATGAAGCATGTGCTTTGGAAATATTTGACCATCTAGGTCATTATTATTCGAAAGTATATATGTGGCAGCCAAGTGTTGCGTTTAATGACATTATAGATCGAGATGAAGCTCTAGATTAACTTCATCGAATAGTTGAAATGAATGACCAATGATAGTGATTGAGAACACTTTGTTTTGCTTAAAACTTACTAAGCATAAATTGCTTACTCCGTTTCTTTGTTCTTTATTTTATAGATTTTGCTCGTTAGCTATCGGATTCGGGATCATCGAAGTCAAAGTCATCCACACTATCAAAGCCCCCTATTTTGGTACAATTTTGGTTGAACTTTGAAATGGCATGTATAGGACTACCCTTTTGTTGTAGGTCATGTACCTTTTGGTTTGTGTAAACTTGGATAGCCATGCGAAAATGGCTCATATATGTTTTTAGCATAGTACTATAATCGTTTGTATGTTGATCATTATGAGGTATGATATTGTTTTGAAACGGTTAGCCATTGGAATGGTTAATCATGATCACTCTTTGTGCTATGTATGCAAAAAGGGCCAATTGAATCATGAAATCATGAAATAGGTAAAGCCTACCTTAAAGGCAGATGCTGACAGCAGCAGTGATGTGGATGTGAAAAATCACTAAAAATAGTAGGAATGGTATTAAATAGTGAATAAATTATGTAAATGAACTTAGATGAATCTACTTTCATATGGAAGAAACGAAATGGTCATATGAGTTATGTGTTAAGAGATATTAAAGTTCTCGTGAAACAGGGCCAGAACGGTTTCTGGATCCCCTGTTCCGAATTTGGAAATTCATTGTAAATCAACCGGAGATAATTAGGAGTCATTCCATATATTTATAGATTCCTCTCTGAGTCTAGTTTCTATAGAAACAAACAGAATTAGTATTGAAGCCCTGTACAGGGAGATATCCAATTCGTAAACCACGAAGGTCAGTGTAGTCAATCCCTGCAACAGGGGAGACTTTAACTAATAAACTGTACTAATTGGCTTGACCAAAAATTCTAGAAAAAAATCTGTAGATGGACATATGAGTCTAGTTTCAGGAAAAAATTATGAAACTAATTTTCGAGCTTTGAAACTCAAGATATGATTTTTAAGGCGACAGTGATGCAGTAACCAGCTTGTCTGGAAATTTCTAAATGGACTGTGAAAATAGTTAAGTCTGTGTGCACCTTGTGTTCGATTCAGGTAACGGACTCGGGTACGGGGTGTTACATCCATTGCCACACTTTAAGCCTGTTACTAGTCCATGAATAATTAATTAAGTTTAAGTCTATTTAAAATATTCATTTCCTTTGAAAATGTGTACATTGCAGAAGCTTTGCTTGGTTATCGTGATATTTTGAAAATAGGAAACTTTTATAAAACTCGCCTTAAAGCTAACCAATTTAAATACCCAAAATAAATAAAATAATAAGAAGAGCGGCCTTATTACAACTTAAACCAGAAACAAAATAATCAAAATAATAATTGCAAAACTTAAAAAAAATAGAAATTAATCTTTGTGGCCACTCTGAACCCCGCTCAGCTCCAAGTGCACCAACTAGGGCTCACCTGCAAGGATGGAAGGGCAAGGGGTGAGTTTGGAAACTCAGTGTGTAAGGAAAGCCCATTCAAAGCCCAAGTCAGTTCAAGCCCATTGGGCCTAAGCCCATTCAGATAACAGTGTGTATTGGGCTGAAGCCCTTTTCAGAATAAACTGGACTTTTCGTTCACCCAACTCTGTCCAACACGTAGGCGTACGACATCTCCGCCCATAAAGTGCCTTATATGGAGCCATCTGAATACTTGTTTGGTAGCTGTTGTTGTATGCGAACTCCGCCAATGGCAAGTAGTCCTCCTAACTACCACGAAAATCGATGATACAACCTCTTAACATATCCTCCAAAATTTGAATAACCCTTTCCGACTGTCCATCCGTCTGAGGATGAAAAGTAGTACTGAAATCCAATCGTGTACCCAATGCCTCCTACAACTTCTGCCAGAACCAAGATGTAAACCTAGGGTCTCGATCAGAAATAATAGACACTGGCACTCCATGCAGTCGCACTATCTCTGCCACATACAACCTGGCCAGTTTTTGCAGTGAGTAATCAGTACGAGTTGGTATGAAATGTGCATATTTTGTTAACCTGTCCATAACTACCCACACATAATCTTTCTTGGTGGGTGTCAAAGGTAGCCTCTCCCACTTCCATAGTGGAATTTTCACCGGTTGCAGTAATCCAGAAGGCAATTGGTGTTCGGCCTTAATTTGCTGGCACGTCAGACATTTCCCAACAAGTTTAGTCACCTCCCGTTTCAGTCCAGGCCACCAGTACACCTCTCGCAGATCTCGATATAACTTATTCCCTCCAGGATGCATGGCACAGGGTCCACCATGAGCCTCATTTAAAATTAACCGCCTCAATTTAGGGTCTTTTGGAATACAAACTCTTCTATGAAAGCACAGAACTCCGTCAGTGTTCAGTCCAAAATCCTCATTCCCACCATTCTCAACTTGCCGAAATCGAAGAACTAACGAATCATCCTTCAACTGTTTTTCTTTAATTTGCTCAGTCCAAGTAGGCCTCACTTGTAATTCTGCCAATAGACTTCCATCGTCGAACAGACTCAAATGTGCAAACAAGGCTCTCAAATCAGTAACAACCCTTCGACTCAATGCATCAGCCACCACGTTAGCCTTACCTGGGTGGTGCTCAATCGAACAGTCGTAATCCTTAAGCAACTGTACCCATCTTCGTTGCCTAAGGTTTAACTCCTTCTGAGTTAACAGAAACTTTAGGCTCTTATGGTCTGTGTATATGATACACTTTTATCCATATAAGTAATGTCTCCAGATTTTCAACTCGAAGATCACTGCTGCTAGCTCTAAATCTTGCGTAGGGTAGTTCGCTTCATGAGGCTTAATCTGTCGCGAAGCATAAGCGACCACCTTACCCTCTTGCATCAGTACACATCCTAACCTCACATGCGACGCATCACTGTACACGGTGAAGTCCTTCTCAAACTCCGGTTGGATCAACACTGGCGCTTCAGTCAATACCTTTTTCAAATGGTCAAAAGCTTTTTGCTGTTTCTCAATCCAGACAAATTCTACCCCTTTCCTTAACAGTTTCGTTAATGGTGCGGCAATCAGAGAAAATCCCTCTACAAACCTTCGGTAATAGCCTGCCAAACCCAGAAAACTCCAAATTTTCGATACTGACTTTGGTAGTTTCCATCCCAGAACTGCCTCAATTTTTCGAGGATCCACTCTAATTCCTTCAGCAGAAACCACATGACCTAGAAAAGCCACTTCTCGCAACCAGAATTCGCACTTACTAAACTTCGCGCACAGTTGCTTCTCTC
Source organism: Gossypium arboreum (assembly GCF_025698485.1). NCBI lineage: Eukaryota > Viridiplantae > Streptophyta > Magnoliopsida > Malvales > Malvaceae > Gossypium > Gossypium arboreum. Next base: position 60,448,537 of record NC_069075.1, on the reverse strand, counting down.
TCAGCACTTGCAGTACAATACGTAGATGCTCCTCATGTTTCTCCTCGGTTTCCGAATATACCAAAATATCATCGATGAAAACTACCACGAATCGGTCCAAGTAAGGTTGGAATATCTGATTCATCAAATCCATGAAAGCGGTAGGTGCGTTCGTCAACCCAAACGGTATAACCAGGAACTCGTAATGACCATATCAAGTTCTGAATGTTGTCTTATGAATATCCACTTCCTTTACCCTTAGCTGATGGTATCCAGATCGAAGGTCAATCTTGGAAAATACTGAAGCTCCTCTAAGTTGGTCAAATAAGTCATCAATTCTTGGCAGTAGGTATTTGTTCTTTATCGTCGGTTTGTTCAATGGCGATAATCGATCTTTATCTTGCATCGTCCATCCTTTTCTTCACAAATAGGACCGGTGCTCCCCATGGAGACACACTAGGTCTAATGAAGCCTCTATCCAACAACTCTTGGATTTGAGCTTTCAGTTCCACTAACTCCTTCGGTGCCATCCTATAGGGTGCAATGGATACTGGAGCTGTTCCAGGCACCAAATCGATTCCAAACTCGACCTCCCAATTTAGAGGTAATCCAGGAAGCTTTTCTGGGAAAACATCCCGGAATTCCCTAACAGTTCTGACGGTCTCCACAGTCAGATCCTCAGTTTCAACTTGGCTTACAAAAGCCAAATATGCCTCGCATCCCTTACGCATTAGTTTCTCAGCCCTCAAAGCCGATACTACATTGGACAAGTAATCTGTTCGTTCTCCAATAATCATTACCTCTTCATCCTCAACAGTCCTTAACACCATCATCTTAGCTGCACAATCCAGCGTTGCCCTATGCTTGGTCAACCAATCCATCCCTAGGATCAAATCAAATTCTTCGAACGGTAACTCCATCAAGTCTCCACAGAAAATCCTACCTTAATTCTCTAAAGGCACCTCCCTAAAGAGTTTCTCTACTTTAACCGAGTGACCAAAAGGATTTATCACAGTTACCCCACACACAGTCTCCTCAAAGTGAACACCCAATGCCCCAGAAATGTCACATGCAACATACGAATGAGTTGACCCCACATCTATCAGAGCAGTATAAGGTACACCAGAGATAAAAAATGTACCAGTTATGACATCAGGTGCGTCACCCTCCTTGCAGAGACGAACAACATATACCAAAGCTGGTTGACGAGTATCAGCATTAACAGTACCCCTGCCAGGTGCCCCACGTCCACGGCCATTGCCACCGTGACCTTGGCCCCGACCTCTCGGCGGCGGCAGTCCACCTCGCGCTAGTTGGACAGGTTGCACAGCTCCTTGTTCGGCCCCTTGAGTCTGAACTGGCCTCCTAGGACAGTCCCTGATCCTATGTTCCTTTGATCCACAACGAAGACAAGCCCCAGAACGCTTCTAGCATTCCCCCAGATGCATTCTACCACAATCTCCACAAGCTTGTGGTCTAACCGTGTTCACCGAAACTGCTCGAGCTGGTTCCTCAGTCCTAGCTCTCTTAACATTTCGATTTGCAGCACCAGTTGGTCCAGCATCCCTCCTGAACCGGTTTCAATCCTTGTCGCGGTTCTTTCGTTCGGCTTGCTTCACCTCTTCGGCTATCTTAGCCTTCTCTACCAGTGCAGCAAAATTGCGCTCTCTCTGTGGAGCTATGAGCACCCTTAGCTCATCCCTGGGGCCATCCTCAAAACGAACACTGCGCTCATATTCGGTGGAGACAATGCCACTAGCGTACCGGCTCAATCGCAGAAACTCTGCCTCATATTCAGCAACGGTCTTACTACCCTGGGTCAGGTTCACGAATTCCTTTCTTCGTGCATCCACATATCTAGCTCTGACATATTTCACCTTGAAGGATTGCTTGAAGAACTCCCAAGTTACCCTCTCAGCTGGGGTACCCTCTCTCACAGTGATCCACCACTGATACGCCTCGTCCATGATAATGACACCGCCTTTTAACTTCGCTCCTTTGGCGGTCCCAGTCATCCATAATTCGCTCCGTGGCTTCCAGCCAATACTCAGCCACATTTGGGGCTACTCTAGATATACCGCTAAAAACCTCAACTCTGTTGGCCCGGAGTCGCTCAGAAATGGACCTCCTATTCATGGGCCCGACATTAGCTCCGGTCACCCTTTCCAAAACTCTCAACATGGCCTGGGACAGAGTGTCGTCCCCCGCGGCCCGATCATACGGCCCATTTTCATCCATTGGTGGTGGTCGTGCCTCACCAGCTGGTATGTGTTCAAATGACGAAGATCCAGCTTGAGTACTAACTCGGCCTCAACCACGGCCTCTTCCCCGAGTAGCTCTCGTACTCATATTGATTTATCTGTTTACAAATTTTATGTCGTTAGTTTACTGTTTCCACTATTTATTACAGAATATCTTATGAACAGATAAAGTTTCAGAGTTGTTCTCGCGCGACTACAGTTTAGCTATTATCTCAGTTCCCTAGGGCTTAGTTTGCCCTATAGCCTCAGTTTTGTAGCCTTAATGCTACATTATCTATAGTACTAACTCTAAGGCTCAGTACTATCAACAGTACAGTTCAGTATATAAAATAGAAAGATACTTACAGACTTGGTGCCGGGGATTCAGTGTGCCACCTCATCAGTTTTCTGACAAACTCAAAAGATTTAGGCCCTTTTGAAATCCATTTCTCACACTTTTGGTTTAAAGAAAACAGGTTTGGAAATTATCTCCTTTCAATAAAAATTTGGTTTCAACAATCAAATTTTTTCAAAAATACCCTTTTTGGGCTCAAAGTTTTCAAAACCTTTTTGGACCCGATCCACAGCCGAGTTGTTGCAACAGGGCTTTGATACCACTAAATGTAACACCCCAAACTCGGCCCAGACGTTACGGCCGAATTCAGCGTGTCACATGGGGAATGTTACTAAAAAAGTCATGTTTTATCCAAAAATCTTTCTTAGGGTTTGAAGAATGTTTTGTTTTAAGTTAAAGTGAAAGGAAGCTATGCACCAGGTAGGAAGCCAGAAAAAAGGAGGTGAATCTGTTAGACTGCTTCAGTACCAAGCTCTTCATGGATCCAATCCTAGACATGCACACATCCATTGCCACACTTTAAGCCTGTTACTAGTCCACGAATAATTAATTAATTTTAAGTCTATTTAAAATATTCATTTCCTTTGAAAACGTTTATATTGCGGAAGCTTTGCTCGGTTATTGTGATATTTTAAAAATAGGAAACTTTTATAAAACACGCCCTAAAGCTAACCAATTTAAATACCAAAAATAAATAAAATAATAAGAAGAGCGGCCTTATTACAGCTTAAACCAGAAACAAAATAATCAAAATAATAATTGCGAAACTTAAAAAAATAGAAATTAATCTTCATGGCCACTCTGAATCCCGCTCAGCTCTAAGTCCACCAACTAGGGCTCACCTACTAGGATGGAAGAGAAAGAGGCGAGTTTGGAAACTCAGTGTGTAAAGGAAATCCCATTCAAAGCCCAAGTCAGCTCAAGCCCATTGGGCCTAAGCCCATTCAGATAACAGTGTGTATTAGGTCGAAGCCCTTTTCAGAATAAACTAGACCTTAGCCCCATTTTCAGATAACAGTATGGCCTAGAGGCCCATTCCAGAATATATCAGATATATTCGTGTATTCAAGCCCAACCCAGCCTATAACCAACCACTACACTCCAGCCGTACCAGGCCTACACTCCATGTGGGGAATAGCTTAACCCACCCAGCCCTACACTCTACAGTTGTAGCATTGCTGCTCAGTTATCAGTAAGTTAAGGCAAAGCCTCCAGTACGTGGGCAAGCCACTTTCAGTACTTCCTCCATCAGTATCCTAGTCCTATGCATCAAATAATAATAACATGGCATGCAGTAAATAATAACAGTCAAACATGCATTCAGGTCAACCTTAACCCTAGGGGTATATCAGTAATTTTACTCCTAGGGGTAAATCTGTAAATTTTCCACATTTTATCAGTTTTAAGGGTTTTCATGCATATTTCCACCTTTCGCGTACTAACAGAAACACTTACCGAGGGTTCTTACTGAATTGGGCCCGTTGGCCCACTATCCCAATTTTGGCCCATAAAGCCCAAAAATACCGAAGGCACAGAAATCATGCACTCTGTAGTCTAAACATTGTATTTTATAGAAAAATTTACTCGATTTACCTCACGAGCATTCGCACACTCGCAAGTCCACAAAATACCAGTTTTTCGGCATTTTGGCTTTTCGGCTTTTGCCGATCTAGACTATGAAAGGGTGTCAGTTACACACCTATTTGGACGATATGCTAACGAGATTCACACAAACGAACTACCTCCAATTGGATTACTAACACATTAATCTAACTATCAAAAACGAACTACGTATTAACCCCCTTACCATATTCGGCCAAAAGCACCTTAGGCGCTAGCGATCCTACCTTTGCCGAAATTAGCGACTAGGTTTAGATCCAGTCGTTCCACTTTTCCAAGCCTTCGATCAGCAGCCTCTAGATCACACTATTATCAAAATTAAACAATTATAACATACCTTAGAGCTACAAGCCCAAATCGACAGCCTCCCTAACCTTTAGGGACTTCGGCTTTTTCTAACTTGAAAGAAATAAGACTAGATCTGAAGTAATAAGCACTTACCACTTATTCCTCCTTGATTTATATGCAGATCTGATGTAGATCTATCCTCTAAATGATGGCAGAACCCGAATCCAAGAGATCTGAAGTTTCGGCTATAAGCCCCTAAGTCTTATGGTATTTCGGCTTTTTAAGTGGTGAAGAAGATGATAGTTCGAGGCTATAACCTTGGAATAATGCTGCCGACCAGTACCAAGGGTTTAGAGAAGATGAATGTTGATCAAGAGGAACAAAAATACTGAAGGATTTTGGCTTTGGAAAAATCGGCACAAGTAGTGAGTTTCGGGATTCGGCTGTTATGGCAAACGGCTATGGAGGTTTTGTGGAGGATGGGATCGACAGAGAAGGTGAGTAGGGTGATCAGAAGGTTTCGGCTAACAGAAGAAGCATAAAGGAAGAAAGAAAATGGAGAAAAAGAGAGGGAGAAAATTTGGCATCAAGAAGAGGAACTTGCGTTTTCGGCTTTTGTGAGAACTCAGAATGAATGAATGAAAACTTTCAGGTGGCTAACCCTAATCCTCCAAGACAGAAAAAGAAAAGAACCTAACCCTAATATCAACTAAAGCAATCGGCCGAACCTCCTTAAGGCCCTTGCCGAAATTCTCTTGAGTGATCATGTGCCCAGCACATGTCCAAAATTAAAAAGTAACTACATGCCTACCTTGTGAGTCGAAGCTTGGACCTTCAATTCCTTCCCATGAGCTATTTTTTTAGGAATCTAGTGGTGACACATTGCCACTTTACCAAAGCCTTATTTGTGTCATAACTTACGAAGTTCTTCTTAAAGCCCACTTCACCCAGTCTCCTATTCACTTAAAATCCAACCTTGATATTTTACCATGTTTAACCTAGGCTTGGGCCTTCTAAAGACCTATTAACACATTTAAACACCATTCCAATATTTAGAACACCAAAATTTCAAAATTTACCAAAAATCACAGAAACCCGAAAAAATCTCAAAAATCAAGGCGTTACATATATGATAAATATATATTTAATTTGAAATGGAATTACAATGTGAGTTTGTTCTAAAAGCTATGTCTCCTCTGGTAATATCTCGTAACCCATTTCGACGACGGATACGGGTTAGGGGTGTTAAATTTTACTGGTATCAGAGCTATGACTTAGTCAATTCTAGGACTAACGTAGCATGTGCGACTCTAGCTATACATGCCATAAAATATACTGCAATAGTGTGATAACTTCTGACATTTAAAAATGTGTTTTCGTTTAGTATATGGATCCCGACAGAGCTGTAGCTGACGATGTCGAGAGCATAGTGCCTGCTCCTGCACAAGGAACAGCGCTAGTAGATTCTCGGCCGATCTCGAGTAGCCATGAAGGGGAGGCTAAACAAGCCTTCTTTCAAATGATGAAAGATTGGTTTACTCATTATATCCGAACTAACCCAGCTACAGAACAACCTCCACCCCCGATTAATCCATCTTCGATACCTATTATACCTCAAGTAAGTGATTTCTTGAGATTTCTTAAGTCACCTATTGATAAAATTAGAAAACATAGGGATGAAGAATTCAGAGCTACTGATGATGATGATGCTGAGCGAGCTAAATTTTGGTCTGATAATACTATTCACGTGTTTGATGAGTAATCTTGTACCCCGAATGAGTGCTTAAAATATGTCATATCTTTACTACGAGACACTGTATATCATTGGTGGACTACACTAGTATCAGTAGTTCTGAGAGAACGGGTGACCTAGGACTTCTTTCAGATTGACTTTCGTAAGAAATATATTAGCCAGAGATTCATTGATCAGAAGCGCAAGGAATTTCTTGAATTAAAATAGGGCCGTATGACTGTGACAGAATATGAGCAAAAATTTGTGAGACTCAATCGATATGCCCGTGAGTGTGTTTCAACTGAAGCTATCATGTGTAAAAGACTCGAAGACAGTTTGAACGAAGACATTTCCAAACAATCATTTTAATCCATTTGAACAAATTTTGTCAAAATTTCCATGTTTCTAAAAAACCCAAATCCATAATCGAATTTTACAACCTGGCTCTGATACCACTAAATGTAACACCTCAAACTCGGCCTAGACGTTACGGCCAAGTCTGTGATGTCACATTGGAGTGTTTTTCCAAAACACAAATTTTATGTGAAACCATTCTTCATTAAAAGTCCTTTGGGTTGATTAAAGCTTAGAATGACCTTTCATAAGGAAAACTCAAATTATTTTAGAAAATCACATTAGGTTGCCACTGAGCTTCTTTAAACAATAGTTGTTTCAGAAAACTCTCATTTTGCATTGCGTAAACGAGGTGTTTGTAGTAAATCATTGGTTTATAACTTTTTAATTTTAAAACCTGAAACCTACTACTAACAAGAAAAAAGTGAAGTAAATAAAACCCCAAATTAAATAAAAATTAAATCGACCTTGTTACATATTAAAAACCTAAAATAAAACCTTAATTTTAGTATAAAAAGAAATAACTACGTTGAGTGGCCACCATTAAGTCCTCCGTCGCCTCGATCCGTCTAAGCTTAGGGATTTCCTACACAAATAATCGATGGGTGAGTTTACGAAAACTCAGTGTGTGAAATCCCATAAAAGCAAACAATCAGAGTAAGCGCAATCCGGGCCTAAGCCCTATCAGTTTTAGTTAGGAGTCTTAGCGACTTTTTTAGTAATAGTAGTAGTCCGGGCCTTAGCCCATTTCAGTAATAGTGACAGTCTAGGCCTTAGCCCATTTCAGTAATGTGCCATATCTTTACTACGAGACACTACATATCATTGGTGGACTATACTAGTATTTGTAGTTCCGAGAGAACGGGTGACCTAGGACTTCTTTCAAATTGAGTTTCATAAGAAATATATCAGACAGAGATTCATTGATCAAAAGCGCAAGGAATTTTTCGAATTAAAACAGGGTCGTATGACTGTGACAGAATATGAGCGAAAAGTTTTGAGACTCAGTCGATATGCCCGTGAGTGTGTTTCAACTGAAGCTATCATGTGTAAAATACTCGAAGATGGTTTGAATGAAGACATTAAATTGCTGGTTGGTATACTTGAAATTAAAGAGTTTGTGGTACTTGTTGAGCGAGCTTGCAAAGCCGAAGAGCTCGGGAAAGAGAAAAGAAAAGTTGATTTTGAAGCCAGAGATTCCCGTAAAAGATCATCGGGTAAGACTTTTCACTCAGCATCGAAGAAGTTAAGAGATGATTCTAGTCGATCTAAGCATGCTGTAGGCTTTACTAGACGCGATCGAGACCGACCCCCTGTGAGTTCACGAGCCACTTCGATAGCTAGTGTTGGCAATGTTCAACAGAACAGAGTTGAGTGCAAGCATTATGGTAAATGGCATTCTAGAGATTGCAAATTGCATGGTCGGTCTTATTTTAAATGTGGATTAATGGATCATTTTGTCTGAGTTTTCTCGATGTTAGCCGAGCAAAACAGTGTTTAGAACATGAGACCAAGTAATATGTTAGTGCGAGGCAGACAACCAAGGCATTCGGGTAATGTAAGTGGCAGCCAGAGTGGGACGAAAGGTTCAATAGTTAGATCTGAGGCTCGTGCACCTACCAGAGCATATGCTATATGCGCTCGCGAGGATGCTTCTTCCCCAGATGTTATTACCGGTACTTTCACTCTTTATGATACTAGTGTTATTGCATTTATTGATCCTGGTTCAACTCATTCTTATGTGTGCGAAACATTAGTATCCAGTAAGACTTTACCTTTTGAGTCTACTGAGTTTGTGATTTGAGTATCGAACCCCCTAGGCCGGTGTGTTTTGGTTGATAAAGTATGTAAAAATTTATCGTTGATGATTCGAGGCACATGCTTTCCGGCTGATTTGATGTTCTTACCATTTGATGAACTCGATATAATTTTGGGTATGGATTGGCTGACTTTGCATGATGTTCTTGTTAATTGTAAACGAAAGACTATTGATTTGAGGTGCTAGAACGATGAGATTATTCGGATCGAATCTAATGATCTGAATGGTTTACCGATAGTGATTTCCTCGATGTTATCTCAGAAGTATGTAAGAAAAGGTTGTAAAGCTTACTTTGTATATGTGCTTGACAGTAAAGTATCTGAAAGAAAGCTTGAATGTGAGTATCCAGATGTGTTTCTTGAAGAATTACCGGGTTTGCCACCTATTCAAGAGGTTGAGTTCGGTATTGAATTAGTGACAGGGACTACTCCAATATCGATAGCTCCATACCGAATGACACCTACTGAATTAAAAGAATTGAAAGCTCAGTTGCAAGAGTTGACAATAGAGGTTTCGCACGACCGAGTTTTTTTCCCTAGGGTGCACCTGTGTTATTTGTAAAAAAGAAAGACAGAACTATGAGAATGTGTATTGATTATCGCTAGCTCAATAAGGTGACTATAAAGAATAAATATCTGTTGCCACAGATTGATGACCTGTTTGATTTCGAAGATAGATTTGAGATCTGGCTACTATCAGTTGCGAGTTAAAGACTCTGATGTGCCAAAAACTGCCTTCTGAACGAGGTACGGACATTATGAATTTCTGGTTATGCCTTTTGGACTTACTAATGCACCTGCTATTTTTATGGATTTGATGAATTGGATCTTTAGAAAGTATTTAGATCAGTTTGTGGTTGTGTGCATTGATGATATATTGATCTACTCCCATGATGAAACCGAACATGCCGAGCATTTGAGACTTGTGTTACAGACTCTACGAGAAAAATAGTTGTATGCGAAGTTTAGTAAATGTGAGTTCTGGTTACATGAAGTTAGCTTTCTGGGACATGTTGTTTCAGCATCAGGTATTTGGGTTGATCCTAGAAAGATTTCAGAAATACTTGACTAGAAACCTCCGAGAAACGTTTCTGAAGTTTGAAGTTTTCTGGGACTTGCTGGTTACTATAGACAATTTGTGAAAAGGTTCTCGATGATTGCAACCTCGATGACCAAGCTACTATAAAAATATGTTAAGTTTGAGTGATCAAAAAAGTGCCAAAAAAGTTTTGATCAGTTGAAAGCCCTTTTAACCGAAGCTCCAATGTTAGTTCAGCCAAAATTGGTTTAAGAATTTGTTAATTATAATGATGCATCTTTAAACGATTTGGGATGTGTTTTAATGCAAGAAGGAAGAGTTATAGCTTATGCCTCAGGACAGTTAAAGTCGCATGAAAAGAACTATTCGACGTACAATATAGAGATTCCATGTAACACCCCGTGCCCGAGATCGTTGCCAGAGTCAGACACGAGGGGTTCGCAGACTTAAATCGCTTATTTGCACGGTCCATTTTAAATTTCCAAACGAGCTGGCTAACTGCATCACTGTCACCTTAAAGCTCATATCTCGAGTTCCAAAACTTGAAAACCAATTCCGTAAATTTTTCTGAAACTAGACTCATATGTCCATCTAAAAATTTTTTACTAGAATTTTTGGTCGAGCCAATTAGTACAGTTTATTAGTTAAAGTCTCCCTGTTTGTGGTTTGACTACACCGACCTTTGTGCATTACTGAATTGGATATCTCCTGCATGCAGGGCTTCAATCTCGATGCCGTTTGTTGAAAAGGAATCTGTACATATATGGCACGACTTATAATTATCTCGGTTAATTTATAATGAATTTCCAAAGTCGAACAGGGAATCCGAAACCGTTCGCCCTGTTTCACGAAAACTTTAACATCTCATAATATACTGTTCATATGACCGTTCGTTACTTTCCTATGAAAATAGATTCATCAAGGTTCAATTACATAATTTATTCACTGTTTAATTCCATTCCTACTATTTTTAGTGATTTTTCACATTCACGTCATTGCTACTATCAACATCAAATTTTAAGGTAGACTTTACCTATTAAGTAGTTTCCATGCTTCAACTAGCCCTTTTGCATATATAGCACAAAATATGATCATGATTAACCATTCCAATGGCTAATCGTTCCCAAACATTTGCATACCTCATTGAACATCATACAAGACGATTATAATATTAAGCTCAAAGTGTATATAAGCCATTTTCGCATGGCTATCCAAATTTATACAAAACCAAAGGGTCCATGACCAACAACAAAAGGGGTAGTCCTATACATGCCATTTTCGAGTTCAACCAAAAGTATACCAAAAGGGCTTTGATAGTGTGGCGACTTCGACTTCAATAATCCCGAGTCCGATGGTGACGAACCAAAATCTATAAAAGAGAGATTCAAAGAACGGAGTAAGCAATTAATGCTTAGTAAGTTTTAAGCAAAACAAGGTGTTCTCAATCACTATCATTGGTCATTCATTTCAACTGTTCGATAGAGTTAATCTAGAGCTTCATCTCGAACTATAATATCATTAAACGCAACACTTGGCTATCACATATATACTTTCGAATAATAATGACCTAGATGGTCAAATATTTCCAAAGCACATTCTTCATCAATTTTCAGCTTTCAATAATCCTTTCCACTTGTTCATAATCACATTCATATTTTTAAGTATTTCAACCTGACAAGTACTAAATTACCATAGGCACATAAAGAACCAAACATATTCCTTATCACATATACGTAAGCTTACAAATCATAATCCTTACCTTGTACTGGCACATCTAGCTCAATCCAACCCATACTCAAATCATAAGGCTTTTGGGCAGAATATGCACTAATACATAAGAATATTTCATCACATACTTTATTATACAAACATACCATTACCAATTAGATCATTCTCATATTTGGAGTTATAATATTAATCACATTTACCTACCTCCTTGATACTGATAATTCACCTCGAAATCACTCCACCGATGAGTAAGTAATACGTACCTGAACATCTTAAATACATAATACTTATTTGATGGTAACTTAATGCAGATACTCAATATCAAAGACTTACTTGAATCCTAGCATTTAGCCGTCGGGTCTTTAAAGCTCGGATATCGTACGAGCACGAAGCCTACGGACATTAATTAGGATAATATTCTCGCATAAAGCCTGCGGGGTTTTAACCCGGATATAGTACTGACACAAATGCCCTTCGGGACTTATCACATTTATACACTTTCACATCCATCACATTGGCCATTCGGCCTTATCACATATATAGACTTTCACATTCATCACCTTGGCCACTCGGCCTTATCACATATATACACTTTCACATTCATCACATTGGCCACTCGGCCTTATCACATATATACACTTTCACATTCATCACGTTGGCCACTCGGCCTTATCACATATATATACTTTCACATTCATCACGTTGGCCACTCGGCCTTATCACATATATACACTTTCACATTCATCACGTTGGCCACTCGGCCTTATCACATATATATATCTTGTACATCAATTTCATCATAACAAAATTGACTAGGTATACTAGTCCTTCATGGCTTATAGCTTCACTTTAATACGGATTTGGTACTTTGATTACCAATGTTTAATCGATAGCTTATAAGCAACTCAAATAGTTTTATTAAGGTTTAGAACAAAATCCCAAATTCAGCACAAGCTGTTTTTCCTGAGCAACAGTCATTAAATTATTCGTAAATGGAGCTACGAAACTCCAAATGAAGTACCGTTAATTTTCCCTGAATATAGACTCGTATATCTTCCATCCATAAAATTTCCAAAATTTTAGGTTTGGCCAATCAATACCAGATTTTTCTTAAAGTTTCCCCTGTTTCACTGTTTGACTAATCTGACCACTCTTCACTACGAATGAAATTTCTCATTGTACAGAATTCAAAAGGTGTTCTATTTGATTTCATTTAAAACTAGACTCATTAAGGAGTCTAAGCATATAAATTGTATCTTATAACCATTTTTGTACAAATTATAATGATTTTCTAAAAACAGAATAGGGGATTTCGGAGTCATTCTAACACAGTCCCACACGACTTTAAATATCTCTTTATAGGCAATTTCTTTGCTTACACGGTCTCTTTTATAAGAAACTAGACTAACTAAGATTTGATTACATATTATATTCAGCCTATAATTCCACACCAACAATTTATAGTGATTTTCTAAAATCACGTTACTGCTGCTGTCCAAAGCAAATTATTACAATTTGCTCTTAAATTTCAAGTCCAAACACTTATAAACTTACCATTTGAGTTTAAGACATATAATGGCCACATCATATCTTATTAAATCAACTCATTATGTCCTATTATGATTGAATTTACTCAACGTTTAATCACTTAAAACTTACCTCGGAAGTGGTCGACGATTAGATATCCACGGCTATTCGTTTACTTTCTCTTTTCCCTATCGACTTTGATCCTCTAAGCTCTTGAGCTAAATCAAACAATTTACTTCCCAATCAAACACAATCACACGGCATCCATATACATTTTAGAACCATTCTTAACATATTTACTACTCATTTACAAACAAAATACTCATATCACATTTATAAAACTACCTTTCATAAACACTATGTATAAATATGCATTTCTTCACTATTTACTAAGTCAAGCCAAACCACATGATTTATTAATCGTTAATATATATATATACAGCATTAACAACTTCACTTAAGCTTAAGTATAAAATTTGGTCTTACCAAATTTTGCACATTTTACCAAAATAATAACTACCAATTTTACACATAAGTGCGAATCAAATAATACCATACTTACAATATCACTTGACTAAAGAAATATCCAAAATATCAATCTATCATTTACCAAATTCATAAACCACATATAAGGCACATTTTAAACTCAAGCATGTAACTTAACAACTTAACCATTAGTTGCCGAACCACAAACAAAACATATTCATACGTCAATATCTCAAACCTTACCATAACAACCAATATGCAAGATATCACATATACATAACTTAGCTTATGAGAACATATGTATTACATCATAAACACATCTTTTACCAATTACCTCACTTAAGCCAAATTTTTATAATCAACCACAAAGAAAAATATACCACAAATCACACTTCCAAAATGAGCTACCTCTATGGCCGATTATACTTCATCATTAACATATCTCATTTTCGAATTATATAATCAACATTTGTTCAAGACATCAAACCTCTTTAATTTCGGCTATTACTAATATAAACATTCACAAATCATATTCTTAGGAAGACCGATTTCTTTCCATAACACATTCATCATCAATACTTAGATGAAACAATCAAAATCCCTTCCTTTATACCCTAGCCGAATGCTCCAATCATCCATCAAAATTACAAATTTTAGCATGGGCTAAGTAAGAACCATGATTATTTACCTAAAACAAGTTAAAATTTCACCATTTGACATAATATACTAACCTTTTTAATGACTCAAGTGACCAAAAAATCTTCCCCTCCTTTGTTTCTTCTATTCGGCCATGTTGAACAACCAAGAAAGAATTTTGTTTTTCCTCCCCTTTCTCTAGTCACGGCAATGGGGAGTAAGGGGGAGACAACTTTGGTTTCTCCTCCCACTCCCTCATATTTTATTATTCTTCCCACACATATTAGCATAAAATGTCTATAATATGTTTTTCCCATAGCATGGCCGGTCACCATCTAGATTTTTTGGCTAATTTGACATGCAAACCCTTCTTTTATACAACATGCATTAATAGGTCCTTATAGATTAACCCATCGCATTTCAAAAGTGTCACACATAAGTCCTATTATGATAAAATTCACTTGCAATTAACAAAATTTCAAACATGAAATTTTCACACATGCATATGTACATATAATGAGCATCAACTATGACGGCTAATTATTTTTATGACTCGGTTTAGTGGAAACCACTTTCCGACTAGGGTTAATTTAGGGGTGTCACAACTCTCCCCCACTTAAGAAATTTTCGTCCCCGAAAATCTTACCGGTAAATAGGTTTGGGTAACGTCCTCTTATTGAATTATAATCATATAAACATTAGCTCATCGATAGCAATTGTAATTCATTATTGATTTCGCATCGATCTATAGAATCGTTTTCTTATCTTAAAACAAATACATAAACATTTCTACAAGTATGCACATATATCTCATTTTCTTGATTTCATAAGCAATAATCACTTAATTTAATTCACAAATGCATTTCAAACACATATTAAGCACATATTAAAACGTATAATTCACATCGTCAACCCACATATTTGTAACCCATATTTTCATTCATGTATAAGCTGTAACCTGACCGAAAGTACACATATACTCAAACATCCCAATAAATATCCTTTATAACTCCATCATATCTCACTTATTTAGTATACATAACATAATATAATATGAACTCACAAAATTTTACTTTCATTTGATTTTCACATACCTTCCGTACATACCTGTATCACTTATTCTGATCTTACTTTATTTATCATTTTAAATATACCCGTTGAATCATTCGAAATCATTACGGATACTCATTAAGCACATATAGCTCTTACAATGCCATATTCTAGATATGGTCTTACATATTCTCACATATCGAGCCGATGCCATGTCCCAGACATGGTCTTACACACTATCTCAAATCAATGCCTTCGTCCCAGACGAGGTCTCACATGAATTCCACTTCACACACTTAGTGCCCACTGACCAATCTCGCACTCATAGTGCTCGGTTAAAGGAATTCGTGCACACACAGTGCCTCTAATCATTCACACACATAGTGCTCTTATTCATTCGTTATTACACATTGAATTGACTTAACCAAGTCTATAAACATCATGTATGTACACTTTTAGACATATCATCTCATTTAAATTTGAATTCGTATAGTAATGAACACTTAAACTTTGCTCAAATTACCGGCACGAAGCCTACTAGGCACAAAGGCCCGAATACACGTCACCAGCATGATTGCTCTTCGGGACCTAGCCCGGATATAACACCAGCACGAATGCTCTTCGGGGCTTAGCCCGGATATATCACTAGCACGAATGCTCTTCGGGACTTAGCCGGATACATCACTAGCACGAATGCTCTTGGGACTTAGCCGGATATAACCACTTGCACAAGGCCTTGGTCTTAGCCGGACATGGTCACTAGCATAAATGCCTTCGGGACTTAGCCGGATATAGCAACTTCGCATACGAATGCCTTCGGATCTTAGTCGGTTATAGTCACCTAGCACAAAAGCCTTCGGGACTTAGCCCGGATATCATTCGAATAACCATGCACATATATCAATAAATCATGACACATCCATATTTCATTTTCATTACCAAAGCTCAAACACAAAACACTTATCACACTTACAAATTTTCGGCTCAATAGCCACATACAAAGAGCATGATTTTGATTTACTTAAGACATAATCTAATCGAATCATATTCTAAATTCCATTACTCGAAAACTTACTTATATTATACCCTTCTCAATATTGACACATCATGAGCATGTCTCAGTCCTCTCAATACCATCTGCTATAGCTTGATCGGGATCGAAATTCATTACAATAAATAAACACATTTTCAATTGTCAGAAATCACCACACTATCAAATAATCACATAATGGCATGTATAGCTAGACCCAAACGTACTACGGTAGTCCTAGAATCGACTAAACCGTAGCTCTGATACCAATAAAATTGTAACACCCGTGCAGAGACCGCTGTTGAGTCGAGACACGAGGGGTTCGCAGACTTAAATCACTTATTTGCACTGTCCATTTTAAATTTCCAGACGAGCTGGCTAACTGCGTCACTATCATCTTAAAGCTCATATCTCGAGTTCCAAAACTCGAAAACCAATTCCGTAAATTTTTCCTTAAACTAGACTCCTATGTTCATCTAAAAATTTTTTTTCTAGAATTTTTGGTCAAGCCAATTAGTACAGTTTATTAGTTAAAGTCTCCCCTGTTTCAGGGTTCGACTACACTGACCTTTGTGCATTACGAATTGGATATCTCCCTGTACAGGGATTCAATACTGATGCCGTTTGTTTCTATAGAAACTAGACTTGAAAAGGAATCTTTACATATATGGCACGAATTATAATTATCTCTGGTTAATTTATAATGAATTTCCAAAGTCGAAACAGAGAATCCAGAAACCGTTCTGGCCCTATTTCACAAAAACTTTAACATCTCATAATATACTGTTCATATGACCTTTCCGTTACTTTCCTATGAAAATAGATTCATCAAGGTTCGATTACATAATTTATTCACTATTTAATTTCATTCCTACTATTTTTAGTGATTTTTCACATTCACGTCACTGCTACTATCAGCATCAAATTTTAAGGTAGACTTTACCTATTAAGTAGTTTCCATGCTTCAACTAGCCCTTTTGCATATATAGCACAAAATATGATCACGATTAACCATTCCAATGGCTAATCGTTCCCAAACATTTGCATACCTCTGACTGAACATCATACAAGACGATTATAATATTAAGCTAAAAGTGTATATAAGCCATTTTCGCATGGCTATCCAAATTTATACAAAACCAAAGGGTCCATGACCAACAACAAAAAGGGGTAGTCCTATACATGCCATTTTCAGAGTTCAACCAAAAGTATACCAAAAGGGCTTTGATAGTGTGGGCGACTTGACTTCAATAATCCCGAGTCCGATGGTGACGAACCAAAATCTATAAAACAGAGATTCAAAGAACGGAGTAAGCAATTAATGCTTAGTAAGTTTTAAGCAAAACAAGGTGTTCTCAATCACTATCATTGGTCATTCATTTCAACTGTTCGATAGAGTTAATCTAGAGCTTCATCTCGAACTATAATATCATTAAACGCAACACTTGGCTGTCACATATATACTTTCGAATAATAATGACCTAGATGGTCAAATATTTCCAAAGCACATTCTTCATCAATTTTCAGCTTTCAATAATCCTTTCCACTTGTTCATAATCACATTCATATTTTAAGTATTTCAACCCGACAAGTACTAAATTACCATAGGCACATAAAGAACCAAACATATTCCTTATCACATATACGTAAGCTTACAAATCATAATCCTTACCTTGTACTGCCACATCTAGCCTCAATCCAACCCATACTCAAATCATAAGGCTTTTGGGCAGAATATGCACTAATACATAAGAATATTTCATCACATACTTTATTATACAAACATACCATTACCAATTAGATCATTCTCATATTTGGAGTTATAATATTAATCACATTTACCTACCTCCTTGATACTAATAATTCACCTCGAAATCACTCCACCGATGAGTAAGTAATACGTACCTGAACATCTTAAATTCATAGTACTTATTTGATGGTAACTTAATGCAGATACTCAATATCAAAGTCTTACTTGAATCCTAGCATTTAGCCGTCGGGTCTTTAAAGCTCGGATATCGTGCGAGCACGGCCTCGGACATTAATCGAGATAATATTCTCGCATAAAGCCTGCGGGGTTTTAACCCGGATATAGTACTGACACAAATGCCCTTCGGGACTTATCACATTTATACACTTTCACATCCATCACATTGGCCATTCGGCCTTATCACATATATAGACTTTCACATTCATCATCTTGGCCACTCGGCCTTATCACATATATACACTTTCACATTCTCATGTAAAATACCTTGGAATAAGGTTTGATCCTATTCATGGGGATTCCGTAAATATTCCCATTCCAAAACTAGAAAGTTCGAAACAATTGGGATTTTTTTTGGAGATTGGATGCAGTTACTAATTCATGATCTGGCATGTACAAAATGAAAACTTCATTCTCGATTCTATGAGAATTTTTATGAAAGCCTTTCATTTGCTTCTCTTCGATGGAAGTTTTATTTTCCCAGAATGTATCCTAATTTTTGGCCTAATTCTTCTTCTTTCACATTCATCACGTTGGCCACTCGGCCTTATCACATATATACACTTTCACATTCATCACGTTGGCCACTCGGCCTTATCACATATATATACTTTCACATTCATCACGTTGGCCACTCGGCCTTATCACATATATACACTTTCACATTCATCACGTTGGCCACTCGGCCTTATCACATATATATATCTTGTACATCAATTTCATCATAACAAAATTGACTAGGTATACTAGTCCTTTATGGCTTATAGCTTCACTTTAATACGGATTTGGTACTTTGATTACCAATGTTTAATCGATAGCTTATAAGCAACTCAAATAGTTTTATTAAGGTTTACAACAAAATCCCAAATTCAGCACAAGCTGTTTTTCCTGAGCAACAGTCATTAAATTATTCGTAAATGGAGCTACAAAACTCCAAATGAAGTGCCGTTAATTTTCCCTGAATATAGACTCGTATATCTTCCATCCATAAAATTTCCAAAATTTTAGGTTTGGCCAATCAATACCAGATTTTTCTTAAAGTTTCCCCTGTTTCACTGTTTGACTAATCTGACCACTCTTCACTATGAATCAAATTTCTCATTGTACAGAATTCAAAAGGTGTTCTATTTGATTTCATTTGAAACTAGACTCATTAAGGAGTCTAAGAATATAAATTTTATCTTATAACCATTTTTGTACAAATTATAATGATTTTCTAAAAACAGAATAGGGGATTTCAGAGTCATTCTGACACAGTCCCACACGACTTTAAATATCTCTTTATAGGAAATTTCTTTGCTTACACGGTCTCTTTTATAAGAAACTAGACTAACTAAGATTTGATTACATATTTTATTCAGCCTATAATTCCACACCAACAATTTATAGTGATTTTCTAAAATCACGTTACTGCTGCTGTCCAAAGCAAATTATTACAATTTGCTCTTAAATTTCCAAGTCCAAACACTTATAAACTTACCATTTGAGTTTAAGACATATAATGGCCACATCATATCTTATTAAATCAACTCATTATGTCCTATTATGATTGAATTTACTCAACGTTTAATCACTTAAAACTTACCTCGGAAGTGGTCGACGATTAGATATCCACGGCTATTCGTTTACTTTCTCTTTTCCCCTATCCGACTTTGATCCTCTAAGCTCTTGAGCTAAATCAAACAATTTACTTCCCAATCAAACACAATCACACGGCATCCATATACATTTTAGAACCATTCTTAACATATTTACTACTCATTTACAAACAAAATACTCATATCACATTTATAAAACTACCTTTCATAAACACTATGTATAAATATGCATTTCTTCACTATTTACTAAGTCAAGCCAAACCACATGATTTATTAATCGTTAATATATATATATACAGCATTAACAACTTCACTTAAGCTTAAGTATAAAATTTGGTCTTACCAAATTTTGCACATTTTACCAAAATAATAACTACCAATTTTACACATAAGTGCCGAATCAAATAATACCATACTTACAATATCACTTGACTAATGAAATATTCAAAATATCAATCTATCATTTATCAAATTCATAAACCACATATAAGGCACATTTTAAACTCAAGCATGTAACTTAACAACTTAACCATTAGTTGCCGAACCACAAACAAAACATATTCATACGTCAATATCTCAAACCTTACCATAACAACCAATATGCAAGATATCACATATACATAACTTAGCTTATGAGAACATATGTATTACATCATAAACACATCTTTTACCAATTACCTCACTTAAGCCAAATTTTTATAATCAACCACAAAGAAAAATATACCACAAATCACACTTCCAAAATGAGCTACCTCTATGGCCGATTATACTTCATCATTAACATATCTCATTTTCGAATCATATAATCAACATTTGTTCAAGACATCAAACCTCTTTAATTTCGGTTATTACTAATATAAACATTCACAAATCATATTCTTAGGAAGACCGATTTCTTTCCATAACACATTCATCATCAATACTTAGATGAAACAATCAAAATCCTTCCTTTATACCCTAGCCGAATGCTCCAATCATCCATCAAAATTACAAATTTTAGCATGGGCTAAGTAAGAACCATGATTATTTACCTAAAACAAGTTAAAATTTCACCATTTGACATAATATACTAACCTTTTAATGACTCAAGTGACCAAAAATCTTCCCTCCTTTGTTTCTTCTATTCGCCATGTTGAACAACCAAGAAAGAATTTTGTTTTTCCTCCCTTTCTCTAGTCACGGCAATGGGGAGTAAGGGGAGACAACTTTGGTTTCTCCTCCCACTCCCTCATATTTTATTATTCTTCCCACACATATTAGCATAAAATGTCTATAATATGTTTTTCCCATAGCATGGCGGTCACCATCTAGATTTTTGGCTAATTTGACATGCAAACCCTTCTTTTATACAACATGCATTAATAGGTCCTTATAGATTAACCCATCGCATTTCAAAAGTGTCACACATAAGTCCTATTATGATAAAATTCACTTGCAATTAACAAAATTTCAAACATGAAATTTTCACACATGCATATGTACATATAATGAGCATCAACTATGACGGCTAATTATTTTTATGACTCGGTTTAGTGGAAACCACTTTCCGACTAGGGTCAATTTAGGGGTGTCACATGCCAGCTATTGTGTTTGCAATGAAAATATGGTGCCACTATCTGTTCAGAGAAAAATGTCATGTTTATTCCGATCATAAATGTCTGAAGTACTTGATAACTCAGAAGGATCTAAATTTGAGACAGCATCGATGGTTAGAGTTGCTAAAAGATTAGAGCTAGTGATTGACTATCATCTGGGAAAGGCTAAGGTTGTTGTTTTTGGATTTTGAGACCCTGTCTCAACCATAGGTAAAGCTGGTGCCTCTCTAACTTCCTCATTGGGCTGGTGTCTGAAGGATGAAGACCCAACTCAAGCACCACCACGGCCTTTGCCACGTCCTCTACCACGAGTACCTCTAGTGCTCATTATCCACTCGTGCTTTTATCTGTATTAAAAGTTTTATGCTAGTCAGTTATTATTCCAGTGACTATTATAGATGTTTTACGAACAGTATTATTTCAGAGTTCATTTTTCCAATTCGCAGTCCTATTATGATTCGTAGTTTACTCTAACTAAAGTGTTTCAATATAATTTTACTACCTAAGTAGTTCAGAAATAACATTTCTATATTCTTATTTCAGTATAAACAATCAGAAGACTTATCGGATCGGCGCGGAGACTAGGTGTACCACTCATTCAGTAAAACATTTCCAAACAATCATTTTAATCCATTTGAACAAATTTTGTCAAAATTTCCATGCTTCTGAAAAACCCAGATCCACAATCGAGTTTTACAACCTGGCTCTGATACCACTAAATGTAACACCCCAAACCCGGCCTAGACGTTACGATCGAGTCTGTGATGTCACATTGGAGTGTTTTTCCAAAACACAAATTTTATGTGAAACCATTCTTCTTTAAAAGTTCCTTTGGGTTGATTAAAGCTTAGAATGACCTTTCATAAGGAAAACTCAAATTATTTTAGAAAATCATATTAGGTTGTCACTGAACTTCTTTAAACAATAGTTGTTTCAGAAAACACTCTTTTTGCATTGCGTAAACATGGTGTTTGTAGTAAATCATTGGTTTATAACTTTTTGATTTTAAAACCCAAAACCTAGTAGTAATAAGAAAAAGTGAAGTAAATAAAACCCCAAATTAAATAAAAAATTAAACCGGCCTTGTTACATATTAAAAACCTAAAATAAAACCTTAATTATAGTATAAAAAGAAATAACTACGTTGAGTGGCCACCATTAAATCCTCCGTCGCCTCGATCCGTCTAAGCTTGAGGATTTCCTGCACATATAATCGATGGGTGAGTTTACGAAAACTCAGTGTGTGAAATCCCATAAAAGCAAACAATCAGAGTAAGCGCAATCTAGGCCTAAGCCCTATCGGTTTTAGGTAGGAGTCTTAGCCCCTTTTTCAATAACAGTAGCAGTTTGGTCCTTAGCCCATTTCAGTAATAGTGATAGTCTGGCCCTTAGCCCATTTGAGAACAGTATGCGAGCAAAGAGTCCTACCCAATCCATCCGCTACACACCAACTTCATACCAGCCCTACACACCATCTAGGGATTAATTCGACCCACCTAACCCTAAACACCAAATCGTACCGAATTCAGTACTAAAATAGTATTTCCAGTAGAGCTACCAATAATAGGCTTATAGCCTTTCAATACACTTCCTCCAAAATCATATATCCCACCCCATGTAATGCAACATAATAACATACGTGTATGTAGAAATATTGCGCTCAAAAACAGACAGACATAATACAAGGGTATTTCAGTCAATTTACCTTATGGGGGTAAAATGGTCATTTCATCAGTATAGGAACTAAGTATACTTACCGACCCAACAATAGGTCCACAGTCATGTTAGGCGACTCGTGCAACCTTAACAGTCAATCAGTGATTATGGGCATATAGCCCATATTACGGGCCCAGGTGGGCCCATACTCCCGTATGGCCCACATAGCCCAGAAATGGTCTTAGCCATGTGTTTACACAGCCTGGCTCACAGTCAACCAAACTTTGTGCAATTTGTCCACGTGGGCCTCAGTTCGGACCAAAATGGCCCAAGACTATTTTGGCCCATGAAATCACTCATGGCCATCTCATCGACAGTACGGCCTCGTTTACTACTCAGCCTGCCACACAGGTGGCCACATGCCCATGTGGAGCCGACGATGCACTCTTCGATTTTTTCCCTTTTGCCATTTAGCAGTTTTTGCAGTGTGATTACACACCTATTTGCGAAAAGAGCGCAATCCTCACGAACACCAACCTACATTCAACACGATCCGATGTTAGTCTTTAAACCATTAGGGTTAGACACTCTTTTACAAGCATCTAGTCCTCAATATAGGACGTTACCTATCTTGTTTGAGCAAGTATGGTTTACTCCCCCTTTAAACTAGTGATCGCAATTGGCTTCCAAAACCTTGACAAGAATTTGCATTACATCCTAGTTTTATTAACTTCCTCCATGAGCGAAATAAATATACTGTAACCTAAAATATCAAACTTACCACCACGCAACCCTAAGAACGATTGTTAGAAGTAATCAGCCTACCCACACAAGAACCGATTACACAAGATAGTAGTGGCAAATGGGATGATTGTACCTTAATTGGGAAATAGCAATATCATCAGATGTTAAATGATAATAGCAGTGTACCAAAAGAGAAGAAGAATTACCCCTTACCCACACTGATCAAAACAATTGGCCAAAATTGCAAGGGAAGAAGAAAAAGAAGAAGATGTAGTATTCGCCTTGTCCCTTAGTTACAAAGAAGAAGAGTTATGGGTCAAAAAGAAAACAAGATATTCAGCCAAAAAGCAATAATCAGTTGGGAGAGAAAAAGGAAAAGAGAACGACCTAAACCAACTGCTAGCAATCAAGAGAATAGAAAGGAAAATAGGGTATTCGACTATAAAAATTAAGATAAAGAGAAAGAGAAAGGTGAAAAGTACTTGACTTCCAGAAGTATAGTTCAGGAGGAGGGAAAAATGAGTGTTCAACCAGAAGGAGATAGAAGCAATAGCAGAAACCTTCACCCCAAAAACAAAGTAGGCAAAACCACATTACACCCTAAAGAAAACCAAGCAATTGTCTACCCAATCAAAGAATGCCCTAAAACCAAAACTTGAGAGCCAACTCAGCCGAAACTATGTGTGCCCACACTTCTCAACTTCGGCACAACTCCTTCTCTCCCTCAATTGGCTCCTACTTTTCCTCCAACTAAACAATAGCCAAATCCAATTAAAATCTCCCCACTTGTCTCCCCCCAAACACTCCTAAAATCACTCCACAACAACTCATTCAAACCTTAACAATTTCAGTCAACTAGGGCACTCCCATGGTGCACCAAGAAAAATAAAAATTCTCCTATGCATTGCTAAGCCTCAAACTCAGACCCCAAGAAAACCCCACACGCCCCTTGCCACTACACTAGCCAGCTCTTTTTTTCTTGAAACCCTCACATTAATTTAAGTAGCCTACCATCATCTGACAAGGGCTTGTTCAATTAGGAGTAAAATTTATGCTCAAGCCAAGTCTTGAACCGATGACCTCTCCAACACTCCCGGAACCAACAACCACTAGGCCAAGCACACTTTTACTTCACAGGCATGCAAAATTAATTTTAATAGGGATTTCAAGATTTTGAAAAATTGGGGCGTTATAGCATGTGCCCTGGCCGTGTGAAGTCTGCACTTAATTTTGATAATTTAATTCGCCACACTGCCTAAGCACACGGGCATGTGTTGTGGTCGTGTGACCTCATTTTGCTGATGACATCATAAATATAGAGTTACACGAGCTGAGGACACGGGCATGTCCCAAACCACATGGGCATGTGCACACGGCCTACCCACACAGGCGTGTGACTCTCCAAAACATGAAAATTTTCTAAGTGTGGTAAAAGTTCCTAAAGTTCTTGGTTTAGTCCCAAATCACTTTTGATGTATGTTCTGGGCCTTGTAGGTCCATAATAGGGACGACATGAATGAAAATGAAAAGTTTTAAATTTGGATAAAAATTTATTTCTTGGTTTTGTATGAATGCATCTGTTTAAGTCCGGTAATGCCTCGTACACTATTTCAACGTCGAATACTGGTAAGTTGTGTTACATTTAGTGGTACCAGAGCTACATTTTAGTCAGCTCGAACTACGTAGAATGAGTTTAAGTCTAGCTATACATGCCATACATATATTATGATGGTGTGACGACTCTTGATGATTTTAAATTGTGTTTTCATATAGTAAATGGATCCTGATCTAGCTATGTGATTGCATGATTTCGTGATAGGTTTTAAATATTTATAATTACTCATTCTTGAACTAACTATTATCGCAATGTAGGCAAGTGTACCTATTGAACAGTAGTTAGTTTTAGCAAAACTAGATTGTCAAACCCAAAGGAACTAAAAGTACTAGTAATGACTATCTTTTTATTATCTAGCCTAAGAATAAAGAGGTTTTTGTTTTAACTAACTAATTATCTAAACTAAGAACCCACAGGGAATGGAATTGGGGAATTGCTTTTGGAAAAACCGATTGAATAAAGACAATACCTAAGGAAAAATCCACCGAGACTGTACTTGTTATTCTGGCTCTGAATCGGATGATTTATTCATTTAACTTTTTCCGTAGAGATCCCTAAGTTATGTTATTAACCCTATTCAAGACTAATAACGTCTAATCCCCAGATTGAATAACTGAGACTTTTCTCTATTTAACACTCTAGGGTTGCATTAACTAGATCTATGGATCCCCTTATTAGGTTTCACCCTAATCTGGCAAAATCTTGTCACCCTATGTCTAGGCGCACAATCAACTCCGCTTAATTATGACAAATGTACTCTTAGTCAGGGTCTATTCCTCCTCTGAATAAGAGCTTATCTTGAATCGGTATCCTGGGATATCAAAACAAGAATTAAGAACACATAATTAAGAACAAGGCAAATATTTATAATACAATTCAGAAAATAATAACAAGATTCATCTTAGGTTTCATTCCCCTTAGGTATTTAGGGGATTTAGTTCATAACTAAATAAGAAAACATCTCAGAATAATAAAGAAAACAAAACATAAAGAAAACCCAAAACTCCTGAAGGGGAATTGAGGAGAGATCTTCAGTCTTGATGATGAATCCAGCTTCTGAGATGAATCAATCGGCTTTCTTGGAGTAATTCCTTACCCCCTACACTCTCCTCCCCTTTATTCCTTCTCTAGGGTGTATTTATAGGCTTTCGAATGCCTAAAAGCCCTCAAAATTAGCCTTTTCTGAATTGGACTCAACTTGGGCTCGGTACGGACACGTCCATGTGCAATTACTTCAGGCCATGCTTGAGCCTGGCAAATTGACACAACCGTGTAGTCTGCCCGTGTGAGGAGGTCTAGGCCGTGTTGATTTCGTACTTTATTCCATTTTCTCCATTTTTGGCCCGTTTCTCATTCCTTTCACTCTCCTATGCTCTCTTAAGTGTAAAACATGAAATTAAAGAATTAGGAGCATCAAATTCACCAATTCTAACGAAAAATCATCCATAAAATGTATTAAACATGGGGTAAAAATATGTATAAATTACGGTGTATCAAATACCCCCACACTTAAGCAATTGCTTGTCCTCAAGAAAAGTTCTCAACTCATAATCAAAATAAATTCTTCTCAACTTATAATTTCTATCGATAATATCTCAGAATAATCCATAGGTAATCATACATTGAGAATTCAACTAGAAGAACATAAAAGTTTCAAACATT
Source organism: Gossypium arboreum (assembly GCF_025698485.1). Lineage (NCBI taxonomy): Eukaryota > Viridiplantae > Streptophyta > Magnoliopsida > Malvales > Malvaceae > Gossypium > Gossypium arboreum. Next base: position 60,421,798 of record NC_069075.1, on the reverse strand, counting down.
CCAAGTTGAGTATTTAATCATGCAAACATAAGTGTCTCTCCTCATTTAAGTAATTACCTTTGATTCAAAATACCACAAAGTTTCACATCCTCACTACAGATTCACTCAAATCACTCGAGGTGTTTAAGGACAATAAATGAAGCACTCAATAGTAAATAATGAAAAGTCATTACCATAGGCTTGCATGAAAATAAAATCTCCACCACTATAATTTAAGATGGTACATCAATCAAAAGGTCTTTAGAGGGTTGTAATGAGGTTTGGTTAGGGGGTGTGGTCACAAGCTGAAAGAAAGTGTTAGAATCGAGATTGAATTGAAAAATTACCTAACTAGAAAAGAGTTAATCATCACTTGCGTACAACAGAGCTTCTTCACAGACTAAGGAATTTAACTTTTGAAGCTTACAAACAGAAGATCACTACTAATATGTATACATTTTTTTAAGAACACATTAAATTACAGAGTAGAATAAAACATAGCTAAGCAACTATTTCAATTCAAATCTAAACAAAAATGGGGCTTAAATTAATTTAGGGGATTTCAAGAATAATGGGTTAAAGGTTAATATTAAGGGTAATAGAAGAAATGGCTTGTTAGGCTCAAGGGGGTCCACTAGGGGTTAATTGTGGAGGTAGGCTTTTCATGGCATGAGTGGGTTAATCCTAGGTGCCTTGATCATTTTGACATATCAAATCAAATAGTGTGGTCTCAACATGAGTAATCAAGCAAGTTTTAGAATAACAGTTCACTACTGACGCACTCAAAGCAATAATAAAAGTGAGCATGAAAGAATTAATAGATGCTCAAAAGGCTCAAAAATCTCACAAAAATTATGGCTTTTTGATATTTAAAACTTCTGAATCCCAACTCAAAGTAATACCTAAACATTGGGGAAACAACCTAAGATTTAAATTCTTAAAAATCAACTTATCATGCTTGATTCTCTAATGTCTGAACGGTTAAACAATCAATGCATAAATGCCTATGTTTTAATTCAAGATATATCAATCAATCATAAATCAATCAAAATTTATCCTAAATATGATATGAGAGCTTTTTAAGAGAACAATGCAGTCATTCAGGGATTTTTCTGATAATGAAATAAATACCACCCCCACACTTAAGATGTACATTGCCCTCAATGTACAAAGATAGATATTAGAATATAAAAATAATATAGGGAGATGAGAGAAACTTCCTGAGTTGAAAATGGATGAAATTCCTGGATTAGTGAGAGCGAGTTGCTGGGAATACAGCTGGAAGACAAACATGATTCTGAAGGACAAAAGGATAATTAGGGGAATAATTTGATAGTAATCATAAAGATAAGCCGTTTTAAAAAACAAATGAATCTTCAAAAATAAATAAATAAAATCGATAATCTAATTTCTAAGTTTTTTTAATGACACAGCCGGTTCATACACCCGTGTGGATCGTGTCCTGCCCGTGTTTGTCGTGAAGTGAGATGTCGTCACACGACCTTCGGGCACGTTCGTGTGTAATGTGGTTCTCTTTTACCACTGTCGTGTAGATCTGCGCACGCCCTTGTTAGTTTGATAGTTTTGTCCACGGGTGATAGACCAGGGTGTGTCATACGCCCGTGTGCAGTTGGCAGATTTGACCAAGGCCAGGTCGCACGCATATGGCCACTTATTGCATCCCGTGTCGGGGAAGATAACTTTTACCCTGTTTTTGCACGACCGTGTTTTCGTCCGCGTTGGTCACATGGCCTAAAGCACGGCCGTGTGATCGACCGTGTGGTGTTGGGAACTTGTGCTTCAAATACTCTGCTAGTGACCTAAATGTTTAAAACTTGAAATTTAAATAATTTAAATCCGTTAGTACTCGGGTTGCCTCTCAAGAAGCGGTTGTTTATAGTCAAAGCTCGACTGTTACCTTGTTGGTTTATTAAGGGTGATTTTTGGAGTCGTAACTCCTCTCTATTGTCTTTAAAATTCTCACCATTATAAAGTTTGAGACGATGTCCATTTACTTTGAAAGTACCGTATGATGGGTGACTTACCTCTATTGTGCCATATGGGAAAACAGTTTGAATTACGAAAGGTCCTGACCATCGTGATTTAAGTTTCCCAGGAAACAATTTGAGTCTTGAGTTGTATAGAAGACAAGATCTCCAACTTCAAATTGTTTTCGTTGCTTTAAACGAGTGTCATGGTGCTGCTTTGTTGCTTCCTTATATAGGCGTGAATTTTCTGATGCATTGGCTCACCACTCATCAAGCTCGTTCAACTGCATCAACCTGTTTTTTCTTGCAATTTCGGGATGAAGGTTTAGAAATTTAATAGCCCAAAAAGCTTTATGCTCTAGTTTGAATGGTAGATGATAACTTTTTCCATAAACAAGTCTATAAGGTGATGTTCCTATGGGGTTCTTAAAAGTAGTTCTATAAGCCCATAAGGTGTTGTATACTTTTATTGCCCAATCTTTTCTGTTTGATTCTACTATTTTTCAAGGATCCGTTTGATTTCTCGATTTGCTACTTCAATTTGTCCATTAGTTTGAGGATGGTATAGGGTGCCTGTTCTATGATGAACTCCGTACTTCTTAAGGGTTTTTTCAAATTGGGTATTACAAAAATGAGTGCCCCTGACAATGATAATTGCTCTAGGTGTTCTGAATCTCGAGAAGAGTTTCTTAAGGAAACGTACTACCACTCTAGCATCATTAGTAGGTAGAGCTTAGGCTTCCACCCATTTGGACATGTAATCAACTACTACTAGGATGTATTTATTCCCAAATGAACTGGGGAATGGGCCTATGAAATCGATACCCCAAACAAAAATCACCCATATAGTTTTGAGGCATTTCATCACGTCTAGATATGTTACCTGTCCGTTGGCATTTTTCACAAGAGGTAATGTACCTATTAGCCTCATTGAATAATGAAGGCCAACAAAAATCTGATTCAAGTATTTTGTGTGCGGTCTTAGTTCCACTATAGTGTCCACTGATCGGCCCTGAGTGGCAATGTTCTAATATTTTTGATGTTTCTGATCTTGTAACGTATCTTCTAATGACGTGATCTACACATCTGCAAAATAGAAAGGGGTCGTCCCAAAAGTAGTTTTTCACATCATTAAAGAATCGCTTCTTTTGCTGGTGTGCTAACCCTTTTGGGATAATGTTAGCAGCTAAAAAATTTGCCATGTCTGCAAACCAAGGTACCTCGGAGTCAGATATAGTGAAAAATTGTTCTTTAGGGAACGAATCATTTAATTCAACTTTATCTAGTTCTTTGGTATTGAAGTTCTCAAGCCTGGACAGATGATCAGCCGTGAGATTTTTAACTCCTATCTTATCCTGAATTTCCAGGTCGAATTCTTGTAATAGGAGAATCCATCGAATAAGTCGAAGTTTTACATCAATTTTAGTTAAAAGGTAGCGAAGGGCGGAATGGTCAGTGTAAACAACAACTTTATATAATATGAGATATGATCGAAATTTATCAAATGCAAAAACCACAGCTAGCAACTCTTTTTCCGTAGTAGTATAATTCTCTTGTGCAGATGTCAAAGTGTTGCTAGCATAATAGATAGGTTGAAAATGCTTGTCTCTCTGCTATCCCAGTACTTCACCTACTGCAAAGTCACTCGCATCACACATTAATTCAAATGGTAAATTCCAATTAGGTGCAATTATAATTGGAGCATTAATTAATTTATCCTTTAGAGTATTGAATGTTTCTAAGCACTCTTGATTTAAATTAAAAGGTATATCTTTTTCTAGCAATTTAGTCAAAGGCTTAGCTATTTTAGAAAAATCCTTAATAAATCTTCTATAAAAACCAGCATGTCCTAAAAAGCTTTTAATAGCCTTAACTAAACTAGGAGGGGGTAATTTTTTGATTATTTCTATTTTAGATTTGTCCACCTCAATCCCTTTACTAGAAATTTTATACCCTAATACAATACCTTCTTGAACCATGAAGTGACATTTCTCCCAGTTAAGTACGAGGTTCGTTTCCTCACATCTTATTAAAACTCGTTTTAAAATTTTAAGACAGAGATGGAAAGAGTTACCGAATATCGAGAAATCATCCATAAATACTTCCATGATATCTTCCACGAGTTCGTCGAAGATGGCCATCATACAGCGCTGAAAAGTGGCAGAGTATTACATAATCCAAAAGGCATTCTACGATAAGCGAACGTACCATATGGGCATGTGAATGTCATCTTTTCTTGATCTTCAAGAGCTATTGGGATTTGGAAGTAACCAAAGAGTCCGTCTAGAAACCAGTAATAATTGTGTCAGGATAATCTTTCCAACATTTGGTCAATGAATGGCAAGGGGAAATGATTTTTTCTTGTGGCATCATTTAGTTTCCTATATTCTATGCAAACTCTTCATCCTGAGACTGTCCTTGTTGGGATAAATTCATTCTTCTCGTTGGTCACAACTGTCATTCCTCCTTTCTTAGGGAAAACCTACACTGGACTTACCCAAGAACTGTCAGAAATAGTATAAATAATTCCAACAATTAGATGTTTAATTACCTCTACTTTTACATCTTCCTTCATGTTGGGGTTCAGTCATCTTTGAGCTTGCACAAACGGTTTGTATTCATCTTCCATCAAAATTTTGTGGGTGCAAAAAGAAGGGCTGATTCATTTAATGTTAGAAATTTTCCAAGCTATGGCCTTCTTATGTTCTTTTAATACTTGGATTAATTCATCTTTCTCTTTGGGTTGCAAGTTAGAGGCAATGATAACTGGTAAAGTAGAATTATTTCCAAGGAATGCGTATTCCAAGTGGTTTGGTAATTGTTTAAGTTCCAGTTTAGGAGGCCATTCAATAGAGGGTTTTTGCTTAAGTTCATTGTTTATCTTAATCCCCTCATATTCTACTCGACTTGAAAAATGCTCATTAGGTTCATCATCTGTCTCCTCTTATTGAGCTAAATATAGTTCTGTCGTGTCCTTTTGTAAAGTTTCCTGAAAAACATCTTTAGTAGTATGATCAATAGAGTCAATAAAATAACATGAGTAATCCTGTTCCCTAAAAAACTTCATAGCATCATAAATTTTAAAGATAATCTCCTTGTCACCTACTCTAAGTATCAATTTACCGTCACTCACATTGATTACAGCCCTAGCCGTGGCTAAAAATGGGCGCCCCAAAATTAAAGGCACTTCCACCTCTTCATCCATGTCAAGCACAACAATGTCAACAGGAAATATGAATTTATCTACTTTCACAAGTACGTCTTCTATAATGCCTCTAGAATATTTAACAGATCTATTGGCTAATTGAATACTCATCCTAGTAGGTTTATGTTCCCCAATACCAAGTTGTTTGAACATTTTATAAGGCATCAAATTAATGCTAGCGCCTAAATCAGCTAGAGGTTTCTCAACATTCAGACTAGCAATTAAGCAAGGGATAGTAAAACTCCCTGGATCTTTTAGTTTGGTTGGCACCTTGTTTTGGAGTATGGCTGAGGACTCCTCTTTGAATTCTACTGTAGACAAGTCCTCAAATTTCCTTTTATTTGTTAGAAGCTCCTTCAAAAATTTTGCGTATGTAGGCATCTGCGAGATGGCGTCAACAAAAGGTAAGTTGATATGTAATTGCTTAAAAAGTTCAAGAAACTTACCGAATTGTGCATCAATGCGGTCTTTTTTTATTTTTGCTTGGTATGGAACTAGAGGTTTATATTCCTTCGGCACTAGTTTGTCACTATTTTCGAGTTTTTCTTCCCCTCTTTCGCTTACCACAACTTCTTGTGTTAGCTTCATTTCAGTTTCCGTTAACACTTTCCCACTCCTTAGCGTAACTACTTTCACATGCTCTTTTGATTTGGTGTTACTAGGTAAACTTCCTAGTGGTCTTTCTGAAATCAGTTTGGATAGCTGGCCTATCTGAGTTTCGAGCCCTTAGATCGACGCTTGTTGATTTTTAAGTGCTGTCTCGGTGTTCTAGAAATGAGTTTCTGACACCGAAATAAACTTTGAGAGCATCTCTTTAAGGTTCAGCTTCTTTTCCTGTTGGTAGGGTGATTGTTGGTAGCCTGGAGGTGGTTGTGGTCTTTGATTTCCTTGACCGCTCCACGAGAAATTGGGGTGGTTCCTCCAACCTGCATTGTAAGTGTTACTATATGGATTGTTTTGAGGTCGAGGATTATTACCCATGTTGTTTAATTGCTAGTTATCCATGTTGTGGCCATAAGGTTGGTATTCCGAATGGCTTGTTCCACCTCCACTTACTTCGCACTGCATTACTGGGTGAACCTGTGAAGAACTAAGAAAACCATCCATCTTTTTATTTAAGAGTTCTACCTGATTAGAGAGTATGGTGACCGAATCGACGTTATAAATGCCAGCTGTTTTTGTTGGCTTTGTCCTCATAACTTGCCACTGATAGTTATTCATTGACATCTCCTCTATAGACTCATAGACATCTTTAGGTGTTTTATTATTGATGGTTTCGCCAGCAGCTGCGTCAACCATTTTTCGAGTCGAAGGATTCAGGCTATTATGGAAGGTTTGAACCTGTAGCCAAAGCGGTAACCCATGGTGAGGGCATTTTCTCAAAGGGTCCTTGTGTCTCTCTCATGAATCGTAGAGTGTTTTTAAATCCATCTACACAAAAGAAGAGATATCATTACGTAATTTAGCCGTTTTAAGTGGCGGAAAATATTTTAGTAAAAATTTTTCGGTCATTTGTTCCCAAGTAGTAAAGTTCAATCGCTATTTAGCTTTGTTCCTCAATGAAAAAGGGAATAACCAAAGGCGAATGGCATCATCAGAGACGCCGTTAATTTTAAATGTATCGCATAGTTCTAAAAAGTTGGCTAAATGAGTGTTAGGATCCTCATCCTGCAAACCATCAAACTAAACAAATTATTGTATCATTTGCATAGTGTTAGGTTTTAATTCAAAAGTATTTGCAGCTACAGCAAGTCTAACTATGCTCGATTCAGTTCCTGTTAAAGAAGGTTTAGCATAATCATACATAGTGCGTGGAGCAGGATTTTGATTAACCGCAATTGCAGGAGGTAGCTGATTGCCTTGGTTTTTAGCTATCTCTTCGGTTGGGGCTTGAGTATCATCTTCTTGCTCGTTCTTTGTGTATCTTAAGCTTTGACTTATTTCTCTTTGATTTCTGCGAACTGTACGATTGATTTCTTTGTCAAAAAGTAATGGTCTTGACGGATTTCTTCTAGTCATAAACTATTAAAACCTACCAAGAGAAGGAAAAAGTAAATTAATAAATAATAATAAAAAATTAAAGTGCACGAAAAATAAATGGCTAAAGTAATAAAAATTGAGTGTTCCTAATATTTCAGTTTCACGGAAACAATGCCAAAAGCTTGATCGCGTGATTTCGTGATAGGTTTTAAATATTTATAATTAATCGTTCTTGAACTAACATTATCACGATGTAGGCAAGTGTACCTATCGAACAGTAGTATAGTTTTAGCAAGACTATATTGTCGAACCCAAAGGAACGAAAAGTACTAGTAATGACTGTCTTTTTATTATCTAGCCTAAGAATAAAGAGGTTTTTGTTTTAACTAACTAATTATCTAAACTAAGAACGCACAGAGAATGGAATTGGGGAATTACTTTTGGAAAAATCGATTGAATGAAGACAATACCTAAGGAAGAATCCACCTAGACTGTACTTGTTATTCTGGCTCCGAATTAGACGATTTTTTCATTTAACTTGTTCCGTAGAGATCCCTAAGTTATGTTATTATCCCTATTCAAGACTAATAACGTCTAATACCTAGATTGAATAACCGAGACATTTCTTTCATTAACACTCTAGGGTTGCATTAACTCGATCTATGGATCCCCTTATTAGGTTTCATCCTAATCCGAAAAAATCTTGTCACCCTATGTCTAGGCGTGCAATCAACTCCGCTGAAATAAGATGTACTCTTAAACAGGGTCCATTCCTCCTCTGAGTAAAAGCTTATCTTGAATCGGTATCCTAGGGTATCAAAACAAGAATTAAGAACACATAATTAAGAACAAGTCAAATATTTATCATACAATTCAGAAAATAATAACAAGATTCGTCTTAGGTTTCATTCCCCTTAGGTATTTAGGGGATTTAGTTCATAACTAAATAAGAAAACATCTCAGAATAATAAAGAATACAAAACATAAAGAAAACCCAAAACTCCTAAAGGGGGATTGAGGAGAGATCTTCAATCTTGATGATGAATCCGGCTTCTGAGATGAATCAATTGGCTTTCCTCGAGTAATTCCTTACCCCCTACTCTCTCCTCCACTTTATTCCTTCCCTAGGGTGTATTTATAGGCTTTGGAATGCTTAAAAGCCCTCAAAATTAGCCTTTTCCGAATTGGACTCAACTTGAGCTCGGTAGGGACACGCCCGTGTGCGATTACTTCAGGCCATGCTCGAGCCTGCCAATTTGACACGGGCGTGTGGTCTACCCGTGTGAGAAGGTCCAGGCCGTGTTTATTTCATACTTTGGCCCATTTTCTCTGTTTTTGGCCCGTTTCTCGTTCCTTTCGCTCTTTTATGCTCTCCTAAGTGTAAAACATGAAATTAAAGTATAAGAAGCATCGAATTCACCAATTCTAATGGAAATTCATCAATAAAATGTGTTAAACATGGGTAAAAATATGTATAAATTACGATTTATCACTATTGCATATGACGTAGAAAGTGACGTGCTGGCTCTCGCTGAAGGGGTGGTGCCAACTGATAACCGACCTCCCACAGTTAGCCAGGGAGGAGGAGAAGGGGTTAGGGAAGCCTTTGTCAATATGATGGATGCTTGGTACATAGAGTTCGTTCGAGCGAACTTGAATGCTCAACCCCCTCCACCCCCACGTATTCCCTAGCCTATCCTAGTGGCACCCCGTGGTATGGATTTTATGACATTGAATAGACCTCCCGTGGATAAAATTCGAAAGTAAGAAGTTGAAGAGTTCCGAGCTAGCACTAATGATGATCCAGAATGAGCAGAGGTTTGGCTTGAAAACACCATTCGGGTGTTTAAGGAATTGTCATATACACAGGAAGAATGCATAAAATGTGTTGTATCACTGCTTAGAGATTCGACTTACCACTGGTGGAAGACACTTGTCTCGGTAGTACCGAGGGAGAGGGTAACATGGGAATTTTTCCAAGAGGAGTTTCAGAAAAAGTATATCAGTTAGAGATTTATGGATCAGAAAAGAAAAGAGTTTCTTGAGTTGAAGCAAGGTAGAATGACCGTAACTGAATACGAGCATGAGTTTGTGAGACTCAGAAAATACGCTCGGGAATATGTGTCGACCGAAGCCATTATGTGCAAGAGGTTTGAGGACAGATTAAATGAAGACATTCGAATGTTTTTTGGTATGCTTGAGCTGAAAGAGTTCGTTATACTCGTTGAAAGAGCTTGTAAGGTTGAGGAATTGGCCAAAGAGAAGAGGAAAGGTCGAGTTTGAGGCTAAAGACTCAAAGAAAAGGTCTATGAGCATGTCATTTCAATCCACATCAAAGAATTCGAGGGATTTCTATTCTCGCTCCCCTACTTCTGTTGGGTTTCTGAATAGAATTAGAGATAAGTACTAAGGCCCAGACCACCTCGATTGCTAGTGTTGGTAATGCTCGAACAAGAAGACCGAATTGTCCACAATGCGATAAACGTCACCCAGGTGAGTGTCAAGGGAGTGACAGGACCTATTTCAAGTGTGGTACCCCAGACCACTTTATTAGAGAGTGCCCCAAGATGATAGAAAAAGAGAGATATCAAAGTGCGAGATCGGGTAACATTGCTAGTTTAGGTAGACCGCAGAAGAACTTGGGTAATGGAGCGAGCAGTAAGAGTGCCCCTAAAGAGTCTGCTATAAGACCCAAGGGCAGAGCTCCTGCAAGGACATACGCCATTCGCACTCGCAAAGAAGCTTCATTCCCGAATGTGATTACATGTACATTTTCTATCTATGATACTACTATTATTACCTTGATTGACCCTGGTTCTACTCATTCTTATGTGTGCATGAAATTGGTATCTAGCGTGAATATACCTGTTGAGTTTACGAAATTTATGACTAAAGTGTCAAACCCGTTAGGCAAGCATGTTTTAGTTGATAAGGTATGCAAGAAATGTCCCTTAATGATTAGAGGACACTATTTTCCAGCTAATCTTATGCTTTTGCCGTTTGATGAGTTTGACATAATTCTTGGTATGGATTGGTTAACTGCTCATGATGTAATAGTAAATTGTGGAAGGAAATTTATTGAACTGAAATGTGAAAATGGTGATATTCTTTAGGTTGAATCAGATGAGTCGAATAGCTTGCCTGTAGTGATTTCTTCTATGACAGCTCAGAAGTGTGTAAGGAAGGGTTACGAAGCTTATCTTGCTTTTGTGTTGAATACAAAAGAGTTGGAGTTAAAGATTGAGTTAGTACCGGTAGTATGTGAGTATTCGGAAGTGTTTTTGGAAGAGTTTCTAGATTGCCTCTGATTAGAGAACTGAAATTCAGCATTGATCTAGTTCCGGGTTTGACAACCATTTCTATTGCTCCGTATAGGATGGCTCTGACTGAGTTAAAGGAATTGAAAACCCAATTGCAAGAATTGACAGATAAAGGTTTTGCGAGACCTAGTTATTCACTGTGGGGTGCACCAGTTTTATTTGTGAAAAAGAAAGATGGTTCGATGAGACTATGTATTGATTACCAACAACTCAAGAAGGTGACTATAAAGAATAAACACCTTTTATCGAGGATAGATGATTTATTTGATCAACTGAAGGGATCCACGGCATTTTTCGAGATAGATTTGAGGTTTGATTATTATCAGTTAAGAGTTAAGGACTCGGACGTGCCAAAAATCGCATTTCAGATGGGGTAAGGTCACTATGAATTTTTTGTATTGCCTTTTGGTCTAACAAATGCTCCTGTGGTTTTCATGGATTTAATGAATCAAATTTTCCAGCCTTATTTGGATAAATTTCTTGTGGTGTTTATTGATGATATCCTGATTTATTTTCGTGACGAATCTGAACATGCCGATCATTTAAGGACTGTTTTGCAAACTTTGAGAGATAAGCAGTTGTATTCTAAGTTTAACAAAAGTGAGTTTCGGCTTAGAGAAGTCAGATTTTTGGGGTATCTTGTGTCGGGTGATGGGATCCAAGTTTATCCGATTAAGATTTTTGCCATTGTTGATTAGAAATCACTAAGGAACGTATCGAGGTTAGAAGCTTTTCGGGCTTAGCCGGCTATTACCGAAGGTTCGTTAAAGGATTTTTTATGATTGCCTCTCCGACGACAAAATTGAAAAATGTGATTATTAATTAAAGGTCCTTAAATAGCAATTTGCCCAATTTCTATTTTTATGGACAAAAATGGGCATGCCTGGATAAAATCTGAAAGAAAGGCTTTAAGGGCATTTTTATCATTTGGTTAATAAAAGAATTAAAAGGGAAAATGATGTGAAAATCTTGTCCATCTTCTTCAAGGGTGTGCCGAAATTTCTAAGGACCATAGCTAGGGTTTTTCTTCAACTTTCAAGTTTGATTGTAAGTACATCCTAACCCCGTTTTTTATGTTCTTTATGTTTTTGAGATCCTTGAAGCATGATTTAGCTATTTCTACCATTATTTTGAGCTAGGGTTCATGTTCAAAAACTTACCCATGTGTGACATGCATGTGTTTTGATGTTCAAAAACTTACCCATGTGTGACACGCATGTGATCTCATGTAAGATCATGTCTGGGACATGGCGTTGGCATCGAAATGTGATCTCATCTAATACCATGTATGGGACATGGCATTGGCATCAATATGAGACATCGTGTAAGGCCATAGCTTGGCTATTGGCTTCGATATGCATGATCCCATGGAAGACCATGTCTTGGACATGTCATTGGCATTGATATGTGATCCCATTTAAGAACATATCTGGGATATGGCATTGGCATCCTATTATGTGATTTCCCGAGTATCCTTTAGTATTCCAAGTGGTTCAACGGGTAATCCCAAGATTAAGTCAACGAGATGACAAGGTATGATCATGTTGAAAGGGTACAGGTATGTACACCAAGCTTATAAACATTGAGATTATAAAACGATGAGACCTTGGTAAGAAGTGGATGAATGAATTATGATAATGGGCTTTTTTTACACTATGTAAATAACATGTTTTAAAATGTATTTATGATACTTGATGACATTGTGATAAGTTATATTATGTTTATGTGTATAATAATGCTTGGTTAATGTTGTTAAGTATTTACATGTTACTAAGCTTTATGCTTACTCCCCTTTCTTTTCCATTTTTCTTATAGTATCGCCAAGCTAGCTCAGGGATCGAATGAAGTCGGAACTTAAGTCACACTATCAAACTAATCTTTGGGTATAGTGAATTTAAGTATTTTGAGTGTGGCATGTATAGGGACTTGTTCTTTTTGTTATATATCATATTGATTTACCCAAATGTGTTGGCTTATGATGATATTTGATTTATTTTGTATAAGGCCGCGTGATGTGGCTCAAAATGATGGTTAGTTATTGATGGTTGAATGATGATGGTCGTTTGGTGTGTGAATAAGTTAATATGATAATGCATACATGCAATCTAGGAAATATTGTTTATTTGTATACGTGTGTGTTGGTAAAATTGGTTTTTCCATGATATGGAGTCTTAATCAATTACAATGTGATGACAAGTTGTCATGCATGACCTATGTTTATGAAGGTTTAAGTACATGAAATTATGTCATGTAAGGTGCCATTGAAGTCATGTTTGTGTATGTGCAATTAAGGGTGGCAATTGGCTTGGAAAATAGGCTCAAAAATTGTCCACACAGGTAGACACACGAGCATGAGTCTAGGCCGTGTCTGACACACGGTCTGCCCTATGGGCGTTTGGTCCGGCCATGTGCCCCTGCTCCTGCAATAATAGGAGTGTTTTAGCTGATTGCTGGTATTAACCCTGCTCCTGCACCTACCAATCCTAAACCTGTTAGTCATGGGTTACCGTTTGAACGTCTTCGGGCATTGGGTGGTAAAGAGTTTTTGGAGTAAAAGGTATTGACCCAGCAATAGTTGAGTACTGATTGGAGGGAGTTGAAAGGATCCTTGAGTAGATGTCATGTTCTGATGAGGAGAAGTTAGGTTGTGTTGTGTCCTTACTCGTTGGTGAGGCTCATCATTGGTGGAATATGGTTAAGAGAGGTACTGTTTTAGATAGATTGACTTGGAATTACTTTCTCGAGGGTTTTAAGAGGAAGTTTATAGGAGAGCAGTATATGGAGGCTCGTAAGCATGAATTTTTGGATTTGGTTTAGGGAGATTTGTCAATGGTGGATTATGAGGCTGATTTTGTGTGACTTAGTCAGTATGCTCTGGAGATGATACTTTCAGAGAGGGATCGATGTAAGAGGTCCTGATTCTGGTTTAGTTGTAAGATTCAGGTTTATTTGGTAGCACAGAATATATATATGTTTGCAGAGACTTTAGAGGTGCTGTCTCGTTCTGTGGTTATTAATTGGGTAAGAAGACTTTTGATGTTGCATCTCAATGGCCATCTAAGAGAAGACATGAAATTCAAGATTCTGATGGGAGTGCATGACATGAGATACGACCAAGTCAGTCTGGGCAACAAGATAGTGTTGTAGTTAGTATTGGTCGTTCGACAGGTGGTTTTGGATGGTAGCTTTGTGCGTGGGCATAGGCATTCAGGTGAGTTTCGTAAGTTGATAGGTGTTTTTTTTAGTGTGGTTTGAATGAACATTTTTTTAGGGATTGCCTCACTAGAGTTGAGGTTTCACAGGCTTAGAGTTCTACACCATTATCTACGCCCCCTAAAGGTCGTGGTTGCAGTAGAAGTAATGCGAGATCGGTTGGGTAGTGAGTTGTTGCTCATACTGTTGCTACACAAGTTGAGTCTAGAGGTCTAGCTCGGGTTTATGCAATTAAGGAAATGAAGGATCAAGATTCAAACGTCGAGATTGAGGGTATTTTTTCCTTCTAATCACTTCTTTTGTTCTAGTTTATAAATTTAGGTTCAATGCCTTCGTAAATTTTAAGTGAATTAAATAATAACTAAAGAATCCCGATAGAGATTATTAAATTAAGAGAGATGGTTACAAGTTCTTTAGACGAGAGTGTCACAGTGAGTAGTCAAAATTGTTAGCAAATTTACTATAGAATAAGTTTGAGGTAGTGAATAGGATCATTAAGAAAAGCAATAGAAAGTTAGAGAGAATAAGAATGAGAGTGCATAACAAAAGTATGATAGTTAGATTAAAATTAGAAATAGCATATTTTGTGATTAAGTAAGTAACATGTTAGCAGGGAATTTTGAGGACAAAATTATTTTTATTGGGGACAAGTGTAATACCCTAAAATACAGCCTAGGAGTTTTAGGAGATTTTAGCTTTAGAGTGTTTGGAATTTTGCGACATGGTTTATTGAAAAGATTTTGTCTATGGTTTTTAGAAAATCAAGTCAAATTTTTAAAAAGGTGTTTAAAAGATCATTAACCTTGAAATAAGGACTAATCTAAGAGGCAATTAACCCAAAATTTAAAATTCAACCTAATAAACCCCAGCCTACAATTTTATTCATGTAAAAGCTTCCATTTTGTTTTGTGTTTGTCGTCCCTTAGCTATCCCAACTCTCCCAAATGATTTTCAATTCCAACTCCTAAACCCTTTTGATCTCTATCATCTCTTAAGTTATAAATCTCTATAGAAGTTAAGAAAAACAACAAAAAACACCATAATCTTCTCAATTGTCAAGCTTTCAGGTTTTTTAGGGTTTCGATCAAACGCTCAGTTTTTAATCATCTAAGGTAATGATTCAACTCTTATATATTTTTAAATGTTATTTAGTCTTTAAAACTATGTTTATGTTTTGAATAAAAGCCGAAAATTAGCTCGTTAATGGTGGATTTCAAGATTTTGAATGAAAACATGGTTTCAAAGTATTTTTCACATTGTTTTAACATGATTTGAAGGTTTCTAAACTTAATTTAAAGTTTCGTTAAAGATTTCTTCAGTTTTAATGAATTTTTATAAAAATAGCCATAAAACATGTCAAAAAAGTCGATACCATGAATTGAGTATTTTATTATAGTTTAAAGGTTATGAATTAGTCGTAGGTGTATTATAAGAAGAACGAAATTTGTTTTAGGCAAAAGGATATAGCATAGACTGAGATATTTGAATTTAAAGTTTTCTATGTTATAAGTTTTGGTTAGATGGGAACATTGTTTAGGCTTATGTTTTTTATTGCTTGTGGTGAGCCCTAAGCTGATTTTTGAATGTATTATTGTGTGAATTTATTGTGTTGAAGTTCAGGATTCACTAGGACCATCTACAATCTAGGAAAGGCTAGTTTGAGCGCTTGGCTTTTTGGAGGAAGCGTATTGGTGAGTGTTTGGAATAACTACTTATGGACATGATTGAATGTGTTATTTAGGAATTTAGTAGTAGCCTTAAACCCTACTCTAAATTCCAAGTGTAAGCTTTCTCATATCTATGTTATATTGTGAACAGTTTGCTTATGTGTATGTGAATATGTGAATTGAGATTAGATGTTATAACATGTGAGATGTGTTTATGATAATGTAACACGTAGGTCGGTGCAAGTGTACATAGTCGTTATCAAGTAATAAGTAAGTATCGAGTTATCATCTCCACAGGGATTGTATTTGTGCTAAGTCACCTAATTTGTAAAATTATATTAACAATTTGGTAAATAAAAACACAATATAGTTGAGAAGTGATGATTAAAATATATTAAACTAAATGCAATGTTCCCTAATGCAAATTATCCTAAGTATGCAAACTATATGAATAAGATAGATTTTAGCAAAATTAAACACAATTTACAACAATTATAACATAAATAAACTAGGACAATTACTTTAATTAAACTCAACTTATTATCAACATGCTTAATAACATTTGGAAAAACATTCCATGGCAACTCGATCTTTCAGAGTTTGGAAACCATATTAGGTCCTTTTAGAATCCTTTACTTAGTAAATACGCATTTCAATGATCCTTATTTACTAAGGGTTTCTTAGTATTCATGTGAGGTAACAGGGACGTGTTAGGTTTGAATAGTTTAATCACACAAATCTAAAAACTATGTAGATAACTGAGCTTGGTTAGTAGGATGATCGGTACATCCTTATCTGCTTCAAAATCTAAGATGATAAAATCAGTAGGAAAAATAAATTTATTGGCTCTTACCAAAACATCCTTGATCTTTCCTTCGAGAATGGTAAAGATCGATCCGCTAGCTGATGTGTCACAGTTGTAGGTCTTACTTCTCCTATCCTTAGCATCTTGAAAATAGACTTAGGCATCAAGTTGATAATCGCTCCTAAATCACACAAAGCTTTACCACAATAAGATTCACCAACATTACAAGGTATAATAAAGCTTCTTGGGCTTTTCAATTTCGGTGGCAGTTTGTTCTGCAGGAATGCACTGCACTCCTTTTTCAAGGCCACAGTCTCATACTCACTCAGTCATTTCTTCTTGGATAGTATATCCTTCATAAACTTCACATAATTCGTCATTTGTTCTAAAGCCTCCACCAATGGAATATTGATGTGTAACTGCTTCAGAATATTGATGTCCTCAAAATATGCTATCATGATACCTGAATGGAAATGGGATCGAGTCACGATGGATTTTGTATCTGGGTTGCCATTGTCGGCAAGTAAGAAAGATGCGATTTGGGTTGTTGTTGATAGACTAACTAAGTCGACTCATTTTATTCCGTCGCGTCGGATTATTCAATTGGATAAACTAGCTGAATTGTATGTTTCTCAGTTGTAAGATTACACGGGGTACCTATTTCTATTGTGTCGGATAGAGATCCGAGTTTCACCTCGCGATTTTGGAAGAAATTGCAAGAAGCTTTGGGTACCAAGTTGCATTTTAGCACCGCTTTCCATCCCCAGACTGATGGTCAATTCGAGCGAATAATTCAGATACTCGAGGATATGTTGAGATGTTGCATCCTTGAGTTTAGTGGTTCATGGGAGCGGTATTTACCTGTGATTGAATTCGCTTACAACAATAGTTTTCAATCAAGCATTAAGATGGCACCTTACGAGGCTTTGTACGGTCGTAAATGCCGCATAATCGTTGTTTTGGACCGAGCTTAGTGAAAGTAAAATCTTTGGGGTTGATTTGATTAAAGATGCTGAGCAGAAAGTAAAAGTAATCCGTGAAAGTCTGAAAGCAGCTTCAGATCGTCAGAAGTCGTATGTGGATTCAAAACGAAAAGACATTGAATATCAGGTCGGAGACAAAGTGTTTCTTAAAGTTTCACCTTGGAAAAAGGTGCTTAGATTTGGCCGTAAAGGCAAATTGAGTCCGAGGTTCATCGGGCCATATGAAATATCCGAACGAATTGGGCCAGTCGCATACAGATTGATATTACCCCCTGAACTTGAAAAGATTCACAATGTTTTTCATGTTTCAATGCTTCGACGTTATAGATCCGATCCATCGCACATAATTAATTCATCAGAGGTTGAGATTCAATCTGATTTGAGTTATGAAGAAGAACCGGTCCGTATTTTGGCACGTGAAGTAAAAGAACTACGAAATAAGAAAATATCTTTAGTGAAGGTGTTGTGGTTTAAGCACGAGGTTGAGGAAGCTACTTGGGAACTTGAAGACACTTTGAAGGATCTATATCTTAACTTATTCACTGGTAAGATTTTCGGGGACGAAAATTCCTTATGTGGGGCAGAGTTGTGACAGCCCTAAATTGACCCTAGTCGGAAAGTGGTTTTGGGACCACGAAACCGAGTCATAAAAAAATAATTAACAGTCATATTTGATGCTTATTATATATGAATATGCATGTGTGAAAATTTCATGCTTAAATTTTGTATATAGTATGTGAAATTTATTAAATAGGATTGTATGAGAAAATTTAGAAATGTGGTAGGCAAATGTTAAAGTGGTCTATTAATGCATGTTAGAAAATGCTTGTACTTGCATGTCAAATTAGCCAAATTTTAGATAGTGGCCGGCCATGTTATGGATTAAAACATATTATAAATATTTTATGTTAATATTTTGTGTTAAAAATAAAATAAAATAAAATAAAATAAAGAATATGGATAATAAAATAATAGTGGTTAGTGGGAGGAGAAACCAAAGTTAGCTTATGTTGCTCCTCCATTGCCGTAACTAGAGGAAGAAGAAGAAGAAAAATTCGGCCAAGGTGGTTCTCTAGATTAAGGTATGTTCAATGTTACTTTTGGAAGTTTATACATCCTTTGGATGATTAGTCTAAATTCTATCTATCTCATGGTTGGATTTGGGGTTGTTGGAGGGTTAGGATTCGCTAAGAAGCTTAAAATTTTAGTTGATGCCTTGATGCTATTAGCATGTTAGTTATGTGGATGTGTTAAGTTGCTGGTTATGTTAGCATAAAAGATGAAATTTTTAACTTATTTTGTTTGGAGGTGCCGAATTTAGATTTAAGAAGAGAATGGGTAATCGGTTGTGCTTGGTAGAATGGTGGATGAAAGTTGCCGAATGTGGTCTTTGGTTTGGGCATAAGAAATAATATTATGCATAGGTTTCGGTTTTGGTAGTACTTATATATAATTAGTTCATTTTGATAGTTTGGTATGAGGTGATAAGTAAAAGTTTAAAGGTAGCTTAAGTCAATTGATATTCGGCTAATGATTTCGAATTGAAGTTTTGTTAGGTTGTGGAATGAGTGGCCGAGAGAACTATAGGCTATGTAAGGATGAAATTTGCTTATAAGTCGTGTGTGTATGGCTTTATTTATTGATGACATTTAACATTAATTTTATCATTTGTATAATTGTGCATTCGGTCTTTGGGAGTTAATAGACGAAGCTAAAATGATGAAAAATGTTTCTAATTAGACTTGTAAAGTTGTTGTGGCTATTCTTGGATGTATGTTTGGTTAATAGAGTCTCCAAATTGGTTATATATGTATGCTATTAGAAATTCAAAGAATTTTCGCAAAATGTGGTTAAGGGTTAAGTCATGAGAACTTTGGGGTATTCATATTTGGACCTTAAGATTATATATATACTTTGGCTATGCGAGTTAGGTGTTAAATAACTTAATTATGTGATAGGCATATTCGGTCTTTGGTTGGTAATAATATAACCCAACAAAAAAAAATTAAAATTAATTATAATATTAAAAGCATGCATTATGTATATGTATTGAAGTTTATATGATTGTCTATTGTGACTACTAAAAAGTAAAGTCGAGTAAGTAATTTAAATAAATTTATTTGTTCTAAATTAAGCTCAAGAGCAAAAGGGGTCTCAATCAGATAAGGGAAAGGAGAAAGCAGCCAAGTAGATTATCCACAACTGTTCAAAACACCGAGGTAAGTTTTGAGTAATCACATTTAGTAAATGATTGATGATACTTGGATAAGTGTAAAGCTGGATCTTTTAGTCTTATTTGAATAAAGTGTATGATTAATAACTTATTTATATGATTCATAGATGATTGATCATTATAGGATAAGTTGAATGATAGAAGGAGTATGTGAGAATTTTCTATGATGTTTGAACTGTAATATTAACAATGGTACTCGTATGAAGCTTATTTTGAATATGGAAATGACTACTGTTGTGATATGTAGAATGAGATGTGGTAAAATATGAATATATATACATGATATATGGTGATTATATCTGGACTTAAGGTCCGTAGGCTATATGCGGGAATCATATTCGAACTTTGGGTTCGCGGCTATATCTTTGGAATTATATCCGACTAAGAGTCCCGAAGGCTTTGTGCTAGTGATCGGACTCGGGTTTTAAACCTAGCGAGCTTAACGCCGGTGATTTGAGTAAAATCGTGAATTTGAATATTCGAGAAAACCACTATTGATTTGGTATGATACACTAAGATAGCCAGGTACGTACTACGTACTCATATGTCGATTGATGTTTTTGAAACAAACCATTAATATAAAGAATGATAATTAGATATATATATACATATGTATTTATCAGTTTGTATATATATATATGTATGTGTGTGGATGAGTACTGTATCTACGAATAAGAGAATGGTCTATTTGGCTGATGTTCATTGTTATAAGGAAGTATATGTCTAAATTTAACTGTATGAGCTAAATAGTACGGTAAAGTATGTGCTAAAAGCCTTGTGAGTATACATGTATGTATTAGGCCAATCAGCCTTATAACTAGTACGCTTGTGTTCAACCGGTCAAATGATTTACAGTTTAAGTATGAACTTAGCAATACTTAATGTTTGATTTTAAATGAAATGCTTAAAACTTACAAAGCATGTTAATGCTTACTTTGTTGTCTTAATTCTATGTTTTGTAGATTTTGTTCGTCAGATATGGTTTTCAGGGATCTCAAAGTCGAAGTCATCCACACTATCTAATCCCCTTTTTGGTACTCTTTTAGTTGAACTTTGATAATGGCATGTATAGGACTGACCTTTGTTGTTAATTAAGTATCTTTTGGTAATGTATATTCGTATAGCCATGCGAAAATGGCTTGTATATTTTGAGTATAGCATTATAATCATTTTGTATATATGGTCTTATGATATGGTTATTGAGTGGTATGGAAATGCTTGGTAATGATTAGCCATTGGAATGGCTAATCATGATCATATTTGGTGCTATGTATGTTAAATTGCTAGCTAATCCGTGGAAACCATGAAATAGGTAAAATTTACCACAAAATAGATTCATACAGCAGTAGTGATGTGAATTTGAAAAATCACTAAAGATAGTAGAAATGGAATTAAATAATGAATAAGTTATGGAATCGAAGCCTGATGAGTCTATTTTCATATGGAAGAAGCAAAACAGGTATATAAACTATATTTTATGAGGTGTTTAATTTTTTGTGAAACAGGGCTAGAGTGATTTTTGGATCCCCTGTTATGACTTTGGAAATTCACCATAAATTTTACAAAGATAATTATAAGTCATAATTTTTATGTACAGATTCAGTATTGAGTCTAGTTTTATTAGAGACAAACGGCATAGTCATTGAAGCTCTGTACAGGGAGATATCTGATTCGTAATACACAGAGGTCAAGGTAGTCGAACCCTGAAATAGGGGAGACTTTAACTAATAAACTATACTAATTGGCTTGACCAAAAATTCTGAAAAAACAATTAGTAGATAGATGTATGAGTCTAGTTTCAGGAAAAATTTACGGAACTGGATTTCAAGTTTTGGAACTCGAGATATGATTTTTAAAGCGACTGTGATGCAGTTAGCCAGCTTGTCTGGAAATTTTAAAATGAATTGTATGAGCTGTTTAAGAAATGAATTAAGTCCGTTAACACCTCGTGTTCGACTCCGGCAACGGTCTCGGGTACGGGGCGTTACATGCAAACTATATGAATGAGATAGATTTTAGCAAAATTAAACACAATTTGCAACAATTATAACATAAATAAACTAGGACAATTTAATGCGTTATCTGCATAGTTTTTAGACAGTGATAATATTGTGTTATAATGTGATATTTGCATTGAATAAGTGCAGTGAACAATAAGTAATATGTTTCTGTTAATAACTGATATTTCGGCCTTGTGATCTTTGAGACCATTGGATATAGTTGGCATGCCATAGGATTGTGAGTACTCACCTATATGTACAATTATTTGGGTGTTGAGGCCCTGGGACATGTTTGGAGAGATAAGAGAATGGGAGCTAAGCTCCATTCAACAGGACATGTGAGGGGAAATAATGAGGGTGCTAGCTTTATGCTTCACTTTAGGGACATGTTTGACATAATAAGTCTATGTGGTGTGTTAGAGATTCGTGCATCCGATGAGTGATGATAAAGCTCACTTTATGTTTCATAGATCAAGTGCCAAATTATCTTAAATCATGAATATGTGTGAACTGTGATATGTGTTTCTATGACATGTGACCATTATGTAATTTATCAATAAAGATGCTTTTGAGTATTGTGATATATGCTTGAATGTTATGAGATTATACGAGTATTTTGATATATGCTTAAATGTTATGTGATTATTTAAGTATTGTGATATATGCTTGTATGTTAAGTGATTATATGTGTAATGTGATATATGCTTAAAAGTGAATATGTTTACCATGTAAAAGAACTAGAAAATAATGCACGAGTAAATATATTATGCACTAAAGTTGGAATTGTTGAGGTTGTGCTATTTGGTTATTTTATTAATTGATAACTCTTGGAAAGAGTTTTATTGCAGGCATCTAAACTTGATAAATTGTCAGTACTTAAGTGGGTATATATTCATTTTCAGGATATTTTTAAAACATCGCATCATGAAGCTTGGACTGTGCTTTCAATATTACTATATGTTACTTTTATTGGTGGAAGGAAAGGAATTGTTTGTGTTTGTAGCAAGTGTAGAAAGGAAAAAGAGAAATGAATGAGTGAAGTATTGCCATGGCAAAAGGTTGGACAAATTGCCAGCATAAATGGCATGGAAATTCCAAGAAGATGATGACATAGCACTCAGTCCTCATCACTCTTAGCCATCTAGACATGTATCAGATAAATCCACCTGAAAAAATAAAGGGAGAAAATTGTGTACTGAAAGAGGGGACCTACCCTATAAAAGGAGAAAGAGAGAAGAAAAAGAAAAGGAGGGGAATTTACATGAGAATTGAGGAGTGGTTCTTCTTATTTAACAAACTCTCGTGAAAAATCTGGAGAAAAGAATAGAGGGTAGCAGCTAAAGCACAGAGCAAAGACGCAAGGAAGGGGATGAAGCATTAACCCTAGGTCTTGCACAATATTACACCACTGGAGTTGGGAGTTGATGTGGCGAAAGCTTTCTAAAGTTCTTCCCTCATTATCTTGCTTAATTTCTTGGATTTTTAACTGTAAAATGATGTTATTGAATGATACCTTGATTTTGGATGTTAATGTCCAACCCATGAGCTAATCTTATCGGATTGGAATTACTTGATGAATCTTTATTTCCATTAATGATCAAGCATTATCGTGATTAAATCTATTGTTCAATTTGATTTGTATTATTTTGAATGCATGCCTGCAATCTCTAGACATAGATGGATGTATGGTATGTTCACAAAATTGATTTAATTCTAAAAGGTTAGACTAGTTGGATTATGATTGAATGATATAAGTGAGCACTCGAAAGAATATTCATACCATCCTTGAAGCTTGTAGACAAACAAAGCCTTGGGAATGGTAGCTTGAAGTCTGCCTCTCGTAAGAAGTAGACTACTACAGGTAGAATCTAAACAATAGATTGGTTACAACTTTGCCATGGCATTATTGTGTTTTAAGGATGTAATCTTAGTAATTCCAATCTTCCCATTCAATTGTGTTTTTCCTCTCAACTTTGTCTCGTTACATTGCCACATCATTTTAAGTTAGTTATCTAATTTTAATATTAGATACATGATTAGCCATTACAAATTTTTTATTTTGTTTCTTTTTCCATAGCCTGAATCATATATTTCATAATGATAATTTAACCAAATTAATCCTAACCGATCCTTGTGGAGACAATCTTACTTACTACTTTATTACTTGATTCGACGTGTACACCTACACATTTGCATATCATTTCACACGCATATCATTTCATCATAGTTAGCGATGACAACAATGAATTCATCCTAACTCGTACTATCACAAGATGGAGAGCACGCATGGACTATTGTAAGCTTAACAAAGAAGCTCAGAAGGACCATTTCCTTTTGTCGTTCATTGATCAAATGTTAGATAAACTAGTGGGGAAAGCCTTCTATTGCTTCTTGGATGCTTATTCAGGGTGTAACCAGATTTCTATAGCTCCAACTGATCAAGAAAAAACCACATTCACATGTTTATATGGAACCTTTGCTTTCAAACGAATGCCATTTGGGTAGTGCAATGCCCCATCAACATTTTATAGTTGTGTGATGGCAATATTTTTGAATATGGTGGAGAAATTCTTAGAACTTTTCATGGAAGACTTCTATGTGTTTGGCGATACTTTTGAAGGTTTTTTGAAGAACTTGGAGCTAATTCTTTATCGATATGAAGAAACTAACCTTGTTTTGAATTGGGAGAAATGCCATTTCATGGTATGTGAAGGCATTGTTCTGGGTAATAAAATTTCACATCAAAGGATTGATATAGACAAAGCAAAAATTAAGGTTATTGAGAAATTACCGCCACGTACTACGGTTAAAGGGATTGTTGTGGTATTTGCATTTGACAAATTTAGATCTTATTTAGTTGGTACCAAAGTTACAATTTATACGAACCATTTTACAATTAAGTATTGGTGACCAAGAAAGATGCCAAGCAAAGATTAATTCGGTGGATCTTATTGCTGCAAGGCTTTGATCTGAAATTCGAGATAAAAAGGGAACCGAGAATCAAGTGGCTGATCACTTGTCGAGACTTGAAGCAGGAAATGAAGATGGCACTGTTCAACTCATTAAGGAGCATTTCCCTGCTGTGCAACTACTGGTTGCCATGACATTACCTTGGTATTGTTAATTTCTTAGAAAGTGTGTTACTACCACCTGAGCTCAACGGTCAGAGACGAAGGAAATTTGTCCATGATGCCAGAAAATATTATTGAGACGAGCCATTTTTATTCAAACATTATGTACATCAAATAGTTAGGAGGTGTGTTTTGGATGATGAGATTCAAAGTATTTTACACCATTGTCATTCTGCACCGTATGGAAGTCACTTTGGGGGAATGCGAACTACTGAAAAGGTTCTCCAATCTGGCTTTTATTGGCCAAGCATTTTTAAAGATGCACATGAATTTTTTCAAGCTTGCGATCATTGTCAACGAACTGAGAACCTTTCATTGAGGCATGAAATGCCGCTGTGAAATATTTTAGAAGTAGAAGCTGTTGCTCTCCCTACCAATGATGAAAGATTGGTACTAAAGTTTTTGCATAAGAATATGTTCACTAGGTTTGGTACACCTCGGGCACTTTTTAGTGACGAAGGCCCCAACTTTGATTGCAAATTAGTTGCTACTGCCTAAATGACTAACAAACTATTGGAGCTGAATGAGCTGGAGCTTAGGCTTATGAGAATGTTAAACTATATAAAGAAAGGACAAAGTGATGGCATGATAAGAAGATTTTTCCATAGCAATTTGAACCTAGAGAACAGGTGCTATTGTTCAATTCTAGGCTGTAATTGTTTCTGGGAAAATTGAAGTCTCGTTGGTCTGCCTATTTGAGATAGTGCATGTCTACCCTCATGGAGCTGTAAAAGTCAAAGATGGCAAGACTAGCCTTAAGTTTAAAGTCACATTTCAAGCATTTTTAAGGTGTCCTTATACTCGAGATAAGCATTCCATTGCTCTTCGAAATACTTAAGTTCCCACATTTGCATGAGTTTCTTTTTTCTATTTGTTTTTTTCTTTATTTGTTTCTTTTTCTTGATTTGATTAGGATAATTAATTTTTTATTTATTTTTCCTTTGCAGGTATACTAAGAACTAGGCTTGGTAGATTAGTAGTTCACCCATTAGCAATACTTTCCAATTTTACTTTATTTACCCTTAATAAAATTTTTATCTTCCTGCCTAAACTTTCTTTTACCATGTCAGGCCATAATTTTAGCCTTCTTATCACCCACATCACGGGGTGATTTTTCTCTTTCTTTTACCCTAATCATTTCATCTTCTTTCACAACTATTATCAATTTTCTTTTTCTTCAACATTTTCTTTTTTTTCCATAGCTACAAAGTTGTTACCTTTTTCTTTTTACAGTTACTCCAACTTGTTTTGAATGGCTCACCGTGTTCCTCCTCTACAAGCTACTGCTGTCCCAAGAACCTTTTTCAACTAAGCAACATAAGAAAGATACACCCATAATATCCCCAAGCGATCATTCTGTCTTTAAAAAGGATTCATTTTTAAAGATTAACCTTTCAAGGGGTATGATAAGTCTATAACATCCATCATTGAAAAACATGGATGGCAGGTTTTTTGTGTCCATCTTGATGATGTTTTAACAAAGGTTGTCAAGGAGTTCTAGGCACACTTGACATCTCCCAGCAACACTTTTATCTATGTAAGGGGAGCTTTAGTGCTTTTTGACGAATACTCCATTAATACCCAGTATGCATTGCCTGACAAATAAGATGAACACACCTAGTTTGTTGCTACAATCACCACAGTTGGTCTAATACAAGTTTTAAAGAAACCAAATGGAAGGTGTCATGCCAAGAGTACTACACCATGGAAAAAACCTCTTTGAAACTGAACTATCGAGTATGGTACCATTTCTTTAAATCCCGCCTCAACCCTTCGAAGGAAAGTAAATGAAGGAAAAATTATATTCAAAGAAATCCACCACTACGCCCAGAAGAACACTGGAAGCCTCAACTTTCTGTCTCTTATCACTGTAATGTGCCAACGTGTTAATGTTCCTCTCCAAGCCAATGAAGATACTATTCTAACAAAGGGGCCATCACAAAACAAATTGATATGAGATTTACAGGGGAAGAAATGGCATGTTATCCACCCCCTGGTTCTGCATCCACATCCTCCACTCCCACTTGTGCCCCAAAAACTCTTTCAACTTCATACAATGCTTTTGGGCAACTTGTACTAAATTCCTTTGAGAAGTTGCACAAGTAGTTCAGTATGTTTGAAAAGTAGCAATTGTGGATTGCCACAAACTTAGGCAGAGTAGAAGATAAGATGTCTCTTTTTTGGGGCTATGTAAAGAAGAGGGACGCTACTATAAAGAAGTCTCGTCAAAAGAATTCTACAAAACTTATGCATGCGGTTCCCAACTTCCCTAAGGAACTGCTGCTATCTGATACAGAGAAAGTTGAAGAGGATAAAGCCGAAGCTGATGCAACTGAACCTACCACCACACGCACTGCCACTAAAGAGAAGGACCAAATAGGACTAGAGGGAGAGGAAGTGAAAACAAAATCTATGAACATTGAGTTTGACCAGAAAGCAGAAGAAAGAAACCTAATTTCTGCACCAACTGAACTAGCTACTATACTTATCCCACCTCCATCGACTGCACCAATATCAAAATAAGATAGTGAGATTAATAACTTGATTGATGATCTCACCAAATCAGATGATGAGGAGGACAAGGTGCCAATAATTCTTTGAAACAAAAGTAGCGTTACAAGCATGTTGCTTGCAAAACCACTCGCCCAAACTGAGGCAACAACTCTTTCTTTCCAAGCTTTCATTTTCAATTTCATTTCATCATGCATTCATAACTATTATCTTTACATTTTCTTTCTATATGTCTTTGCATTAATTTTTTTTTGTCTGTTCATGCATTGAGGACAATACATTCCTTAGGTTTAGGCGTGTCTTATTAAATTGTTGTTTTAATATTTGTTCATTTTTCCATGACACATAAATGCCAGAAAACTATTAGACTGTGATGAGTATATTTTTGCCAATGATGTTCGATGCGCAATTTAATTCTTTGGCATACCTAGAAATTTGTGACGATAAATTAGGTGAGTTTAGCTTATAACAATTGCTTAAAAATTTACCTCTAAAAAATAGAATGCCCTATTTTCAATTGCAATTAGTCTATAGTAGGTTTCTTTTAATAAACTAGAAATTCTTGAGGCTAAGTTCAAGATATTGGTAATTCTCAATAAAAATATATATAAGTAAATGCCATAATTTACTCCAATGCTTGAAATTGGCAAGTAGGTCACCAACATTTTGTTTGCTCCATTATATTGTTGATTAGAAAAGTAAGTTTAAGTAAGAGTATTTCAATATAAATAGTTTACAAACAATGTAATGTAGTCCTAGGTTGAGTACCTAAGAAGGTGGTTGTCTGCTCCATCCATCTTCGAAGTTGAAAGCCTTAACTTCATGAGTGCATTTCGTTCAAATTGTGACATGATGGAATACTTGGTAATTTAGTGCATGCTCCATTGAAATTGTCAAGTAAAAACTATGTGACAAGATGAATTCCCTAGTAAAAATATCTGTAATTGAGTATGAAGAGCTATCTTGACTAAAAAAAGAAAAAAGAAACTGAGTTTAGATGAAAGATAAACTAAGTACATTAGGAGGTACTTGCTGTAATCGAAATTGTTTGAGCAATTAGGAAGTTTTATTTTTAGGGAAATATGTTTTGCACTTACTTTGCTAAATAAGCTTATGAAACTAGAACCAATTCTCGAAAACTGAAGATAGCTAAGAATAGAGGTAAAACAAGTATGCTTCATATAGTCTAACAGTGCAAGAGGTAATTATGTGTTATGGAAATTCTTGCATTCATGTATACATGCATTCATACATATTTTGCTTGAAGACAAATAATAACTCGGGTTTGGAGGTATGATAACTCTTAAAAAGAGTTATATTGCAGGCCTCTAAACTTGACTAATTGTCTGTACTTAAATGGGTATATTTGCATTTTTAGGATATTTTTATAACATTGCATCATTAAGCTAGGACTGTGCTTTCAATATTACTATATGTTACTTTTGTTGGTGGAAGGAAAGGAATTGTGTGTGTTTGTATCAAGTGTAGGAAGGAAGAAGAGAAATGAATGTGACACCCTAAACCTGATCGGGACGAACATGCCCCAATTCGAAGAGTTATATTGGCCACCTAAGTGACTCTTCGGCTAACAACCACCCAAGATACACCCTAACCATATAACACTCAATCTTATCTTAATATCAGTTATCTATTAATGCGTAAGCAAATTATAAGCCAATTTTAAACTTTTCCTAGGTAATTTAACCTAGGGGCCTTTTCGTCATTATACCACCTATCGTAAAACTAACTCGATTTTAGATCTAAATGTTTATCGACCTTCTTTTAGTCAAAATTATGCAAGCCTAAAAATTTCAGCTTAAATTAAGTTCTTTTGCTATGTCTAATTCAAGTTTTACTATTATAGACTAAATTATAATAAGTAAAAACTATCAGGAATTTCAAGTTATAAATTAAGTGCGTTTCTAACAAATTTTACCCATTATTTATTACCAAGTTACCTTATCATTTAGGGCTCTGATTAGACTAATAAATTTTTAAGACTAAATCGTAACTTAAACAAATTAGAATACCAATTTAAAAAAAAAACAAAAATTCAAACCCCATAAACCCACACGGTCATGTCCCCCTAATCGTGTGTCATTAAATGCCCGTGTTTGTGTCGTGAAAAACTTTTTGGTAGATCGCACACGCCCATGTAGAAACTCCACAAACCCATGTATGATAGTTCCAGTTTCCACACGCCCGTGTCATCTACCTACACACCCGTGTGCAACCACTCACACGCCCGCGTGGACAGGCACACGCCTTTGTGAAAAACCTATTTTAAAACTCGATTATGCATATTTTAATAACTAGTTAAACCCAATTTAACTACGATTAATTAACATATATATACATACACCTTTAATTGAATATATAGACATCAATTAAGCCTTAATTAAATAGAATTAGGCAATCAATTTCATGCATAACAAACACCAAATAAATCAAGCAAATGACGTACATTAGTCGCTAATAAACCACTCCATGGAAGCTTCATTTTAACCATAGTTAGTATAAATTTCATGCTTCAATCATCGTGTTATCAAGAAATAATACACCATAATTCAATCAATAATTAAACTCAAAATGCTTCAAAATTATTATAAAACCCTCCAAAATAAATGTCCAAAGTCCAAAGTCCAATTACAACCAAAACCAACTAGTTCCTAGGAGTTCTACAATGCCCGAGTACAGTCTCTAATATTTATAATAGTCTCTACCAAGCCTAAATCTCATGGAACTCTCTTGCTCAGCTCCTCAGCTCCTGAATCCCTACAATTATCTACATGAATGTGTGGGTGTGAGCTTTAAAAAGCTCAGTGAATGTTAGTAAAAACAACAAGTAAATTAACATCCAATTCATGCTTAATTCATAACCAATCATTCACCAATTGTCAGCCAAAAATAATTAAACATATAAATTTAATTTCCATAAGCATTTTCAATACCAAAAATCAATCATTCATGGCTTTCAATCATCAATTGATATAGCAACAATCACACATGAATACATTGGCATAGACTTTTCATGAATTAATCGGATGATCATACATCCAATAAATAGATCTTTGAACTCTCACAAATATCAAATATAGTCCACCAAGTTGAGCAGGCCAAAGCACATGCTCCCGTATAGTGCCTCAAATAACCCATTGAATGGAGACTCATGCTCAACACTCCCTTATCTACTCCAAAAAATCAGTCCACCTAAAGCTATATGCTCAAAATGTCACAAACAATGGTGAGTACCCACAAATCCTATGGCATGCCAACTATATCCAATGGATCGACCATGCCTATTGCCAATATATTCAATCAAACATAGCATACAAATTAATCATTAGTGTGTTCAATTTAATGTGACAAGATGCTTATGTGTAACTTATAACATAACATCTAATATCCAATTAAATCAGGCAATTCATTTGCCAATTTTCCATAATCAATTACCAATTGAAATATCAACATATCATGATAAAAAATTTTAGTACACATGCTTAAAATTATCCTTAAAATTACCCAAAAACTCACTTACCCTTTTTTTTTTCAATACAAATTCAATTTTTTGCACATTTAATACCAATCTTGCAAAATCAACCATTCATCCATAATTAATTAAATTTAATCATTAATTAAGGTACTAAATAAACATAATTGAGGGTCAATTTACCAAATCACCCTTGGAAACACTCACCACACATTTTTATTCTATCACAACTAGTGATCAACTAGGCAATTTTAAGCTTCAATTCTGGTTATCTCGGCCCTCTTCAAGATTTGGAGTTTCATCAGAGGTAAAGTAGACATTACCACATTTCCAATGCTATAATAAACACAAATTTTAATTTACTATACTAATCAAAATTCTCTCACAAAGATACCTTACTGGATTTGTAACATCAAGTCAAAAATTTGATTTCGTACAAAATCGATCTCTTCGACCCTCATAATCACTTCCAAACATCAATACTAAACCAATTACACATAAGCTAAGCATCAATTTTGTAACGTCCCAAAAATCCCGAAATCCTGAACTTTCTTTTTTTTCAGTTTTGAAAAAAATTGTGTTTTATGTTCTTAGCCATGTGATAATTATAGTAGGTCTTAATTAAGGTTTGAGTTCGAACCTAAGAATAAATGAAATTATAGTTTAATTATTAAAAGAATCAAGGTTTGCAAGTAGTTGGGCTTTAAAATAAAAATAGGGGAAAAATAGATTCAAAAAGCCTTGTGGAGGAGTGGCTAAGTGACGCCACTTAGGGAATAAGGAGGTGGCGTTAGTAGCTAGCAAGGAGATCCAAGGGTTGAATCCTAGCTTAGTATTTTTAGAAGTTTAATTTTGGCCTTCTAGAAGGATGGAAGTGGCGTGAAGATGGACTCTAAGGGGAGTGTTCAGAAGAGAAAATTAAGGAAAAGATCAAGGGGTTATCAAGGAGAAAAATGTGGAGATGAGAAGGGAGAAGTGATGGAGCTGAATTGGGAATTGGGCATTGAAAATTCAGCTATAAGGGCTATAAATAGGGGCCGAATATAGGGTTTCTAGGCTATTGCCGAAATTCTTCTTCACCTTGTTGCCAGAAACCCCTTTCTCCAAAAGCCAAAAACCCTTTCCTTTTCAAGATCCAAAAAGCCGAAAGCCCTTTTTTTTTCTTTCTTTTCTTCCTGCTGATTTCTACTCTTCTCTACACAATTTTCTTTGTTTCACTAAGCCGATTTCATCTTCTACTCTTCTTCTTTAATCTGTACCAAATAAACGTTATTTACCATACTAAGTTTGAAAAGTCAAAAAGGCGAATCTCCCAAGGGCTAAATACTCTTTGACCGAATCTAGTGGAATTAGCATCGGATCTTAGCTCTCTACCGAATTACTCTTTAGGTGTTTGCGGTTTTGATCTAGGAGTTGATTGTGGTTAGTGATTTAAGAAAGGGCTGATCGCGCAAGGTAAGGTTAAGGTGAGGTTTCAGTTTTAGTAAGAATATGTATTAAGCATAAGATTAAGGGAAGGGTGATATCGTTTGTAGGTTGGTGACTAAAAGAATCACAGCACGCTTGCTTACCAGGTGTGTGCATACACTGCACACACATTATGTATCGGCAAAAGCCGAAATGCCGAAAAGTCGAAAGTTTGGCTACGGTAGTCTTGTGAGTGCACGAACACTCATAAGGGGGAGACTAATAGATTGCCTAAAGCCCATGGGCGATTCTGTGAACTTGGGTTGTGATTTGGCCATATGGGTCAGAATGGGCTAAATGGGCCCGATGGGCTATTGGGCCCATAATAGGAAAAAACTGAATGTTGATGCTATGTAATAGGAACTTGTATGTGAGCATGACTATGAATGTGACTGGGCCTAACAGGCCATATAAATGTGATTTGGGCCTAATGGGCCATATATAGGTGATTTGGGCCTAATGGGCCATATGAATATGATTGGGCTTAATGGGCCACATACAGGTATGTGAAATTGTTTGGGCTTTGTAAAGGGTTTTGGGCCTAGTATATGATATCCACATAAGACTTAATTAATAAATTGCGACCATGGACAAGTCAAAGGGTTAAGGTGTGGCAATGGGTATATGCATGTCTAGGATTGGATCTAGGGAGAGCTTGGTACTTAAGTGGTCTTAATGACTCACATCCTCTTCTTTGGAATCCTACCTGGTGCATAGTGTTCATTCATTTTAGCTCACGAGACTCGTTAATGGGCCAAGGTAAGTGAAAATCGTAATTAAGGGAAAATTATTGAAATGCCCCAAAGGGCGAAATGACCAAAATACCCCTAGGTGTAGAATGTAAGTTTTATGGATGTGACATGCATACATATGATATTCTGCTTAGGTTGCATATGGGTTGGAATTATGGAACGGAGGAAGTATATGAGGATCGCATGGTTGCTTAACAATCGTGGATTCACCGACGGCTTTTAAAGCCCAATATGTAAATGAAAGTAGTTCCACAACCGGGCTACCATAGTCAGTGGGCTAGGTAGGTCGATATTTATATCTCCGCATGGTGTGACAGGGGATGGAGCTGGTGTGTAGCGGATGGATAATTTGGATGGGATTGCATTGCATGATTGATGAATGATTTTTTTTTTTTGAATGCCTGTTTTCCGTCGAGGGTTGTACACACTGAGTTTGTGAAAATTCACCCCCTCTTTTATTTTATTTTTAGGTGATGCTCAGTAGAAGGTTCGATGTTTGGAGGGACTCCGGGTGGCTAGCTAGCAAGACAACTTGGACTTGTTTCTTTTTTAAAAGCATATAAGTTCTTTATTTTATTAAGTATTTTTCAGACTGGAATGTAATAAGGCTTCCTTCTTATTATTATTTGGATTATTACTATTTTCATTGTAATTACGAGAAGTTGAACATGGCATTCTTAAATTATAGTATGTTTTCTACGTTTCCGTAACTTAATTTTTAAATGATAAAGTTTTCTTATATCAAATGTTTTAAACAAGGCTTTCACAACTGAAAGGTGTGTTTTTTTTTAAAAGTTAATTAAGGTTTCTTTTGTTTAAGAAGAGTTTTCAATGAAAACACGGTTTTTGCTAAAACACTTCAATGTAACATATCAGATTCGGCCATAGCGTCTGGGCCGGGTTTGGGGTGTTACAAATTTCACATTTAAATTAATTTCACAAAAATCTGGAAAATTAATTCAAGAAGATGATGAAATTTGGATTTCTTCAAATTACCAACAAATCATGTTTAATCTTGATAAATAAAACAAAGACCATTCTAATAGATCCATTTTGAGTTGGAACATCCATTGATTTGTGAATTTCTTCTCAAAATTCAAGATCTACCATTAAAGAACCTTAAGCTTTTGAAGAAGATGACATTGATAAAAAAAAATCCTCTAGTTGACTCTCAAATCATGTAAAAATATTTCTAATATTCATAAAAACAAGTTTAGGAATAATAATTACCTTTGGTTCGTTCTAAATCCTTTGATTGAAAATATTGATTAAAGAATCTTGGGAAATTTCAAAATATTTTTTGCTACTTTTGAGAATAATTTTGGGTGAATTAAGAGAGTATTTTGAGAAGGAAAATGGTTGGATCTATTCTCTGATGATAGATCTTTAAAATCATGCAAAGAAAAAAAAATTATAGCTCTCTAATATGATGTAAATGGTGTGAAAAATAGGTTGGATGCATTTTTTTTAAAGTTGAAAAACCCACCAAAATTTTAAAATTAGGGAATTTGCCCAATGGTCACCCCCACATTTCCCTTGTGTTTCCATTTAATCCTTTTACTCCAAAATTCTGAATCTCAAGGTTTATTTGTCAAATAAATATTCCAAATTTTCCTTATTTTACAATTAAATGCAATTTAATTAATAATTAAATTTAGCTCAATTTAACTCCCAATAAAATTATGTTAAAATTCTTTTTTAGACCCAAATTAATTATTTTCAATAATAATTATTTAATTACTTTAAAATTAATTTTAAAAATATTTTTATTTTTTGGATTATTGTTTAATCGGTTTTAGATCAAATTAACCTCCTAAATTTAATTAAAATTACTAGGAACACCGTAAATTCCTAGTTTCACACTCGGAACATGAAAAATATACCCGAAACTACTAGACCCAGTTTAGGGATAATACAATGAATGAGTGAAGTATTTTCATGACAAAAGGTTGGGAAAATTTCGAGTATAAATGCCATGGCAATTCCAGGAAAATATTGATCCAGCACTTAGTTCTCGTCACTCTTAGCTAGCTAGATGTGTACCAGATAAATCCACCTAAAAAAGATGGAGAAATGTGTGTTCTGAGAGAGGGGACTTACCCTATAAAAGAGGAAAGAGAGAAGAAAAAGAAAAGGGGGGATTTAAACAAGAATTAAGGAGTGATTCTTCTTCTCCAACAAACTCTCATAAAAAATCTAGAGAAAAGAAGAGAAGATAGTAGCTAAAGCACAAAGTAGGGATGCAAGGAAAGGGACGAAGCATTCAACCCTAAGTATTGCACAATATTCTAGCACTGGAGTTGAGAGCTGATTTGGCAAAATTTTTTTGAAGTTCTTCCTTCATTACCTTGATTAGTTTTTGCAGATTTTTAAATGTTAAATGATGTTGTTGAATGATACCTTCATTTTGGATTTTAATCTCCAACCTATGAGCTAATCTCATCGGGTTGGAATTACTTGATGAATCTTTTTTTCCATTAATGATCAAGCATTATCGTTATTAGATCTATTGTTTCATTTGATTTGCATTATTTTCAATTCATGCCTGCAATCTCTAGACATAGATTGATGTATGGTATGTTCACAAACTTGATTTAATTCTAAAAAGGTTAGACTAGATGGATTGTGATCAAACGATACAGGTGAGTACTTGAAAGAATATTCGTAGCACTCTAGACATAGAGTTGCGCTCTGTAGAGAGTAAGAAAATATATTGGGTACCATCCTTGAAGCTTGTAAACAGTCAAAGCCTTAGGAATGGTAGCTTGAAGTCTGAATCTTGAAAGAACAAAACTATTGTAGCTAGAATCTGAGCAGTAAATTGGTTATAACCTTGGCATGACATTATTGTGTTTTAAGGATGTATCAAGTAATTCTAACCTTTTCATTCAATAGTGTTTTTTCTCTTAACTTTGTCTCATTACATTGCCACAACATTGTAAGTTAGTTATCTGATTTTAATATTGTATACATGACTATCCTTTACAAATTTGTTATTCTGTTTCTTTTTTCGTAGCCTGATTCATATAGTTCATAGTGAGAACTTAACCAAATTAATCCTAATCGATCCTTGTGGAGACGATCTTACTTACTACTTTGTTACTTAATTTGACGTGTACACTTGCACATTTGCATATCATTTACACGCAACATTAATGCTTGATAAATTGTTTGCATGCTATTTGTTCTAGGCATTCACTAAGCTTGTTAAGCTCTCTCAGTCCTTTTAAACCCTTGCAGAGTAGTTGTGTGTCGGTGTGAGCAGTATGGTTCCAAGAGGTGATCCAAGCAAGTCCTTTTCCATGATTTCATAGGTGTTATTGTTAATTTTTTTTTCTGTTTTGGGGATAAGGCAATGTGGTAGAGCTTTATTGGTATATACCATGATGTTTTGGATGCTTTCATACATTATTTGTTCCTAAGTTTATGAAATTCATTTCATATTACATTGAATATAGCTTATACTTATTTTCGATATTTCAGACTACTATTACGACCGTTTTGATGTTTATTTGATGATGTTATGTTAGCATGATGGATTCGTACATGTTGGAATGATTTATATGCTCAAGTATGTTTTATTTTTCTGGTCTAGAGCAGAGGTATCAATATTCAATACCTCTGAGATTTTGAAATGTGTAAGGACTTAGTGACATAATTTACTATCGATACCCTACCACAAGTATCGATACTCGGGGTAGAAATATCGATACTTTGACAGAGCTACAAATAGTTTTCGAGGTTGGGGTTTTTAAGCAAGAAACAAAATGTAAGCTTGGTACGTATTTTCCGAGCGATATCAATACCGCTTGTGAGAATTATTAATACCTCGCCTTTAGTATCAATACATACGTAGTAAGTTTTGAGATTTTTCTAAATGGACCTTATACATGTTTAACTATGATTATAAGACTTTTAAATGTATGTCTAGCATGTGATAATGATAAATAAAGAGTATGTTGACTTAAAGCCTTTATAAATGATATTATGGAAGGCGTTTCGTTCAGAATGAGTTTTTACTTGTTGCATATGACATGAGACGGTGGTGTGGCATCCTAATATTTGGGCTTGACGACTAGGCAGGGTATAGGGTGTTACACTTTGAAATTGAATAAAATTCTTTTCTTTCTTTTCTTTCACATGTTAGTGCTAAAGTGCATGCATTTTGCCATTTTTTTTCCATTTCACCATTTTGTCTAAATTGCTTCCTAAGTCCCTTTCCCTTTCCACTTTCCACCATTTTCATTTAAAATCATTTCATAAACCAACTAGCATGATTAATCTCATGCTTAACTAATTTTCTTTTAGCTTTAGCCCCATTATCGCTCTGGCAAAATAATCATGAGATATGAACTCGAACTAATAACTTTTCAACACAAAATTTGCTATCACTCCAAAATATAGGATAGTACAAATTCATCCCTTAAATTTAATTCAATTTCAATTCAAAAAGGCACATTAGGTTGGAGTTGTTTGGCATACAATTGGGAGGTTGAGTCGATCGTGTTGTATTCAAATTCCCACTAACAAATTGGTATGTCTAGATAGGAAAAGGCCAGTTGGATTCTGTCAAGGGAGATAATGATTAGATTTAAACAACCCATGTGGTTGAGGCCATTGATTTTATTTGGGTTCTTCAGAACGCAGGGCTGTTGTGGTCTTGAATTACAAACATGTGTATCGCGGTTAGACAATCAGTAAGGGTTGGTTTGTAGGTCGCACCGAAATCAACTATGAAAGAAAGAATTGGCAATTGGGATGTTCTTAATCGCTATAACCAACTTATTGCTTGGAAGGGAAAATCCATTTTTCAAGGATTAGTTCATGTTCAGAGTGTATTGAGGCTGAGGCTACGCTTTAATATATTTAACTTACCGATTTAATTTAATTCATTTTATTTTGCAAACATAATTTTGTTTTTATTTTATTTTATATTTGTTTGTTTTATTTTCTTTACCAACTAAATTCCCCCTTTGTTTATTTAATTTATAGCTTCACATATTCAAGTCATGGGCACGAGAGCTGCCTAGACTTAGAAATCTAGTCATAAAAAAATAAAAAAATTAGGAGTCCCAATCCTGGTGGGATTGATCCTACTACTCTATATTACTATTTAGTATTATTTTCTATTAGGAATTTATATTTAGTGGTTTCAACACCCATCAAATTTTTGCATTGTTTCCAAGGATTGGAAATATTTTTTCTAATTGTCGTTTGTTTTCCTAATGACTAGGTTAGAACCGGAGACTTTATGACTAGGTTACAACCCATTTTTCGATGGTGTCAGAAATAGTGGTTTTAGGGCTATAAATTCGACAAGCAAGTCTGTAAATATTATTTAATATTTATGAGTCAAATATAGTGTTATAATAAATTTTAATTTAATAATTTATATTATTTGAACAAAAAAGTAGGTTCAAATGGTATATCCCTAAAATCAAGTAGTATTAGAAAAGGAGGTACCAAGGCCTCATTTCTATAAACCAAGCCCGTAAATATTTTATTAAATATTTACGGAGTATTATTAAGGTTATACTAAAATTTGATTAAGAATTTTAACAGTTAAATAGTTATTTAATTTAAAATGACTAATTTATAAAAGATGTAAAAGTTAGTATTTATTAGCTAAATGTGTTTATTGTGTTTAACAACAAATTGGAACAGGTTTATCATGTAATTTGACCATAAATCATTATGGTGGACGGTTGGTACATTGAAATGAATAAAATATATGTTAATTTTATAACTTAAAGTGTTTAAATAATAAAAGTAACATTAATGGAATTAAAAGAAAAACAACATCATTTTCTTGCTTGTTTTTTTTTTTCCTATCATAGTTGCAACCATTAAAGCTTTGGGGATGTTCGACCAACTTGATTTCAATTGTATGGTATATTTTTCTATTCTATTTTTAGTATTTTTTATATTTTTTTTATCATATTAGCTTAATTTAGTCGACCTAGGGATTAATTTATAGAGTTGTTAAAATTTTAGGGCTTTCTATCGTTGATTTTGATGTGTTTTCAATTTAGTTGATAAATTATTAAAGTTAATAGCTAGATATAAGTATTTTGTTAAGTGATTTTTATGATTTTAATGTTTATGGATTAAATTGTTGAAATAGTAAATTTTAATGTAAATTGTGTGAAATGAGAAAAATATGGGATGTTATAAGACTAAAGGAAAATTGGCTAGTATGAATTTTAATTAGAAGTGGTTAAATTGCAAGTTTCAGGTTTATGGACTAAATTGCATAAAAGGTAAAATATTGGAGGTAATTTTGTGAATTTTTCATTGATAAGGGTTATAAGTTGAATTAATTATATCAAGTTATTTGAATGATTTAGTTGAATGAATATTATTATTTAGATCTAAATTGAGGAAAAGCTAATTTGTGGAATTAGTCGTCGGCTTCGTTTTTGCAATTGTTATTGTCGAGGTAAGTTCGTAACTTGATTAAATCAATTAGTTGTTGTTCGGTTGTTTAATATCTAATTTTCTATATATGAATCGAGTTCATTGGCTTGAAGGAAATGATTATGACCATAGTTGACAGACACTATGGTACTATACAAAAAATAAATAAGACCAGAGTTGAAAGACACTATGGCACCATACCAAAAACGAGTGAGACCATGGCTAAAAGACATTATGACATAACAATCCTATCGAGTAAGACCATAGCTGAAAGACGCTATGGCATCATGAATCAAACAAATAAGACCATAGTTGAAAGACACTATGGCACATGACAAAAAATGAATAGGACCATAGTTGAAAGACACTATGACAACATGATAGTAAATTAATAGGACCATAGTTGAAAGACACTATGGCAACATGATGGAAAATGAATAAGACCATATTTGAAAGACATAATTGAAACATGACAGAAAATGAATAAGATCATGGTTGAAAGACACTATGGCATCAAGCCGAGAATAAATAAAAACATGGTTGAAAGACACCATGGCATCCTTCGATTATTTGCTATTTAGGTAACATGTTTCAGGTGAGGTATGTATCGTAACTATGAACACGAGTTGAATGTTTGACTAGTATAGTTTGATAATGAACATTAATGCCTTGGTGTGATTATATGTTTTATATGTCTATAAATATGTTAACTCATGATGTTGTGATGTGTTTAGGGAATTAAATGGTTATATGAATATTTTCCCAATATTTGATGTTACTTCATTTAATTTAATGGACGATTTAAGTTTTAATGAATGGATGTGTATAGGAAAAGAAATGTGTTATGGAAACATGAAATAGAAAATGTTGGTATATAAATATGAAATGAAAAGAGAACAAATTGAGTAATAGATTGAGGAATTATGTATTGACCTTCCTATTGATATGTTTCATGTTCAATTGATTGGATATGCTCTTTAATACACCTACCAACCTTGTAGTTTGTTGTAAATTAGAAGGAAAAGTATGAATAATTTTAAATAATCAATGTTTTAATAGTTTAATCATTTACGTTCAGTAAGTTAAGTATCCTTTATACGAGCTTACTGAGCACTAATTCCTTATGTAGTTGTTTTTCCTTGTCTTGTAGATTGTCGGAAAGCTCGATCAATATCTTAGTAGAAGACTTGGATACACTAATGTCAGGTTATAAATGGACGAACTACGAGCCCTTAATTTATTTTGCTTATGATGATGTTGTTTATAAGTTAGTTTGAGTAAGCTTTGTGGTTATAAATGTTTAGTATCTGGAAACAAAATATATATATATAGACTTTCTCAGCACCTTTTGAGCTCTAATTCATGCAATTCCGTAGTAATTTTTGTCGAAATTCATACTTTATTTTAAAATAATTAATCTGGACTTAAATTATTTATATATTGAATTTTAATTATTTTTATAATAAATTTTCACAAATTTCGTTTATAGTTTTACACAAAATGTAAAAATTGGCTCAGCAGACACCTCAAAAGGCTTAAACCTTTGTCGTAATTTTTGCATCATGTGAATCAAGAGCATGGCTAAATTATTTTCTAGCCAAGGACGGTTGAATAATGATTGTTATACATACTTTATATTTAACGTTATCCAACATTAATTGGGTCAAAAATTAATATAAAGTCTGAAGAAGAAAGTGGCCCAGTTTGCTAACTATAGAGGGCTGAACCACTACCTATAGATGATCCAATCAAGTGATTTTAGCTAATTTTCATACTGGAAAAATAAAGCTTGAGCTTCCCCTAAATGCTATTCAAACCCCTCCACTTTTTTCCTCAAGCTAAATATAGCACAGTTTGAAACATTCAAACTTGCTCAATTGATAGTACTAGAAAGAACATATGTTTCCTCCCTACTGATTGGTTAATTTGTAACCATTTAGTTATCTTTAACACATATTTTAGCATTTTCAGTTCAGTAAATTGCATTTTATAACTCAATGGATCTTAGCCTATTTATCCATAATTTTGTCATGTTTTGGTACCAATGTCGCTGCATGAGTATTTTTAGATTGCGCCTAGAATTGTCACCGCACCTGATAGCAACCTGGATAAGAACAAAAATGTGTGTGCTACCCAGTCTTGTATAGACAACTTGTAAGCACAGAGGCAGCATGATTCTGATGAAAGGACGCCTGTGCTATTTGGGAAGAATATAAATATTCAAGTGAAAAGAAAAAAAAGAGGCTTTTTTGGAGAATATCTTCTTTAACCTATCTTTTGAAGCCTTTCAGCTATGGTGGCTTAAGCTTCCTATGTGACAGCCCAAAATTGACCCTAGTCAGAATGTGGTTTCGGGACCACAAAACCGAGGCATAAAAATAATTTAAAATTTATTTTGATGCCTATAATATGTGTATGCTCATGTATGACATTTTTTGATGATTGATTTAGTGTTATAAAGGTGAATTTCACTAGAAAGGACTTAGTAGTGAACTTTGAAAGTACGATAGGGAAATGTGTGATGACTAATTAAAGCATGCATGCAAAACAATGGACTTGCATGTCAAATTCCCCTTTTTATAGGTGGTGGCCGGCCATGACCAAGAAATATGGGCTAAACATGTCATGAAACATGTTTTGTTGGGCATTAGGGAGAAATAATAAACAAATAAGCATTGGTAAGAAAAGAATGAAAAAAAAATGTGTGTGTGAGTGTGGTATCTCCCCCATTGCCGTGAGTTGTAAAGGAAGAAAGAAAAAAATTTGTTCATCCTTTCTTTGAGCCAAAACTAAGGGGAAGAAGAGATTTTTGCTTCATTTTATTTGTTTAGAAGAGATCTAGAAGGAGATTTGGCAAAACTTGCACCAAGATTAAGGTATGTATGAGGTTGTGTCATGAGATTCATGCATGTTTTAGTTGCCAACTTGATGTTCATGTTAGCCATGGTTCAAATCCTTGTTATGCCATGGAAGTGGTATTTGGTCAAAGTTGATATTGTGATAAAGCCATTGCATGCTAAGTGTGAAGCTTGATGATGATGCATGCAATGATGGATTGTCTACTCTTGAAATTTCTTTGTAGCCATCTTGAGTAAGACATTGAGTTTTCTTTTGTTTAACCATGATTGAAGTTGAAAGGGCATGATTGTGATGTATTCGGCCATGATGCATTCATGAGCATGGTTCATGCTTCTTGCATGTTAGTTAAAATTTGTGTTTTGGATGGCTAGGGACACCTTGAAATTCGGCCATGCACATATATGTATATATATGTTTGCACATGATGTTTTGGTTATGAAGTAAGTGATGAATATGTTTGTTTAAAGAAGAAGATGTTGAAGAATGTTTGTGAAATTGCAAGTACATTCGGCCTAGTACACATATGAGTGCTTGATGCTATATTATAAGTTTTGAGCTACAATATGCAAAGCATTAACTAGTAAAATGCATGCTGTTTTTGTGTGGTGTTAAGTGTATAATTGGCCTCAAATTGGACATGTATGTTCGGCCTTAGGTAGCCGATTGATGGCCTTAGCTTTTCCTTGATGCTTGAATGAATTGTATTGAATTGCTTGATGTAGTATAAAATGTGCATGACCATTGTGTACTCAAGCTAAAGGGTGGCCATATGACCATTTAAACTCCTTGTCATATTCGCCATAAGCTAGCATAATGAGGTATTAATAAATTAAATTTGTTTGAAATAGCTCAAGAGCTTAGAGGGCCACAATTGGACAAGGGGAAGGAAAAAGTGATCGAATAGCCGTAAAAGCCGTTCGACAACATCCGAGGTAAGTCCTCAAGAAGTGACCCTACTTGAATTATGTGAAATGAAATATGGATGTGTAATGATTATCGATTTATGTGTGTATGAGTATTTGAATGATACCCGGGCTAAGTCCCAAAGGCGATTATGCTAGTGATTATATTTGCGTTTGAGCCTTAGTAACGAAAATGAAATATGAATGTCTAATGATTATTGATGTATGTGTGCATGAGCAATTGAATGATATCCGGGCTAAGACCAAGATGTTATTGCTGGAAATTATATCCGGTTAAGACCAAGGCCATTGTGCTAGCGGCTACATCCGGCTAAGACCAAGGCATTCGTGCGAGTCGTTCTATCCGCTAAGACCAAGGCATTCGTGCACGTGGTTATATCCGGTTGTATTCAAGAAGCTTGGGCTGGAGGTGAGTGTTGGTTGCTGTAATGAATTCAATCGATGCGCTCGAAAAGCCCAAAGAATAAGGTATGTTTATACGTGCATTGGAAAGTCGACATGTTTGAGCAACATTCGCTCGATCGACTAACGAATTTCAGCTATTGAATTGGTTGATACCTTGTGAAAGTATATAATGATGAAGTGTGAAGTAAGAATGATTATGTGAATGTGTATTAATGAAATGATGCATTTGGCCATGTGAATGTATTGCTTTAATTAAAGCTGAT
The DNA here is from genome assembly GCF_025698485.1 of Gossypium arboreum. Classification (NCBI taxonomy): domain Eukaryota; kingdom Viridiplantae; phylum Streptophyta; class Magnoliopsida; order Malvales; family Malvaceae; genus Gossypium; species Gossypium arboreum. The sequence continues at coordinate 60,378,207 of NC_069075.1, read as the reverse complement.
TTTATTCCTTGAGACTTACTAAGCATAAAAATGCTTACCCGTTGCTTTGGCTCTTTGTTTTATAGATTTTGCTCGATAGCAATCGGATTCGGGATCATTAAAGTCGAAGTCATCTACACTATCAAAGCCTCCATTTTGGTATAATTTTGGTTGAGCTTTGAAATGGCATGTATAGGACTACCCTTGTTGGTTTAAATATGTTGTGATGTATATGTGTACGGCCATGCGAAAATGGCTCGTAAAAGTGAAGTACGAACTTAGACTATTTGCGGTTTGTATATATATATATGGTGTCATGATGTGATTATGGATTGGAAATGGGAGTGTTGGTCACATGATCAGCCATTGGTATGGTTAAAATGATCATATGTGAACCTATGTATGGCAAGACTAGTTGGTTCATGGAGACTACAAAATAGGTAAGACCTACCTTAAAAACAGATGCTGCCAGCTGCAGTGACGTGAATGTGAAAAATCACCAAAATTTGTAGGAATGGTATTAAATAGTGAATAAGCTATGTAAATGAACCTTGATGAGTCTACTTTCATATGGAAGAAACGAAACGGTCATAGGAGTCACATGTTAAGAGATATTAAAGCTTTCGTGAGACAGGGACACAACGGTTTCTGGGTCCCCTGTCGCAACTTTAAAAATTTACTATAAATTATCCAGAAAGAATTAGAGTCATTCCTTATATTTACAGATTCCATTTTGAGTCTAGTTTCATTAGAAACAAACGGCACCAGTATTAAAGCCCTGTACAGAGAGATATTCAAGTTGTAATGCGCGGAGGTCAGAGCAGTCGATCCCTGTAACATGGGTGACTTTAACTAATAAATTGTACCAATTGGCCTGACCAAAAATTCTAGAAATAAATCCATGGATGGATATATGAGTCTAAATTCAGGGAAAATTTACGAAACCAGTTTCCGAGTTTTGAAACTCGAGATATGATTTTTAAGGCGACGGTGATGCAGTTTTCCAGCCTGACTGGAAATGTCAATTGGTGGGCGAAATATGTGGATTTGGCTTGTTAACCCCTCGTGTCCGACACCGGCGATGGTCTCGGGTTCGGGGTGTTACATCCTATAGGTGAACCGACGTGAAAGGGACGTAGATTAGGTCTTGACGAGGACCTTGAGTGTGACACAAGAGGGAGTTAAGAGATCAAGTCGAGATTTTATAGGAATAGTACTCTCCACTTGTTTCTTTTATGTTTCTTTTCTAACTGCTGGTGATTACTTTCTATTTCATGTTTGTATGGAAGTATACATGATTTATGGGTTAATGTTATTTTATTCAATCTTGCTTCTACTATTTAATCTTTGGGTTTGAATGTTTTAGCATGGAAGTTTTATTACGGTTACTGATACTGGAAAGTATAGCAACAATTCAAGCTAACAAGAAAAACAACGGAAGTTGCTTGAAGATTAGAGGAATTTAATCCACTTGTTCTTAATAGTGTTCCATTGCCATCATCAGAAGGTGTGGTTAATGTGCATGTTTAAGTCTTTGATTAAATATAGAAGTTAAGCTTGGTAAGGTATTCATTGCAATTTAATGCATCAACAATGACCTATCCTTTTATATCCTGTGAGCACTTAGTATTCTGTTCAATATTCGCGTTGGGGATCCAAGTTTATCATTATCATATTTTATCTTATTGTTTTCAAGTTATTGCTTCGACAACTGCTCTCACAATTTATCTCGTTTCTATTTATTTATTGCACTGACATTAATAGACAAAAGACAACCATCCTTGTGACAGCCCTAAATTGACCCTAGTCGAAAAGCGGTTTCGGGACCCCTAAACCGAATCACCGAAGTATTTGAATATGATATTTATTGTCTAAAATGTGTGAATATGACTGTGTGAAAGTTTTAAGCTCCGATTTAGTCGATTGCATGTGAATTCAGCTAATAGGACTTATGTGTGACACTTTTAAAATGTGACAGGTTAATCTATAAGGATCAATTAATGCATGTTATAAGAATGATGGGTTTGCATGTCAAATTTCCAATTATAATGAGTAGTGGCCGGCCATGGATGGGTCATTGATGATAATATGAATTTTCTATTAGCATTATTTGTGACAGCCTTAAAACGACCCTAGTCGGAATGTGGTTTCGGGACCACAAAACCGAGGCATAAAAATAATTTAAAATTTATTTTGATACCTATAATGTGTGTTAACTTATGTGTGACATTTTTGATGTTTTGATTTAGAGTTATAAATGTGAATTTCACTAGAAAGGACCTAGTAGTAAACTTTGAAAGTATGATTGGGAAATGTGTGATGACTAGTTGATCATGCATGCAAAAAATAAGGGGTTTGCATGTCAAATTTCCCCATTTAAGCACTAGTGGCCGGCCATGACAAAGGGGGATGGGCAAAACATGTCATGAAACATGTTTTGTAAGTGGTTTATGTTGGAATAAATAAAATAAGTTATATGGTAATAAAAAATGAAAAAAAAATGTGTGTGAAGGCTTCTCCCCTCCCTTGCCGTGAGTTGAAGAAAAGCAAAGAAAAAAATTGTTCATCCTTTTCACTCCTTTTGGCCGAAAATACTAAGGAAGAAGGAAGGAGTTTTGCTTCATGCTTGGTTTGGAAGAGGATTAGGAGGAGGTTTGGCCATACTTGTATCTAGATTAAGGTATGTTTGAGGTTGTGCCATGAGATTCATGCGTGTTTTTAGTTGATAGCTTGATGCTCTTATTAGCCCATGGTTCAAATCTTTGTTATATCATGGGGATGGTATTTGGCCAAGGTGGATTTTGTGTTAATGCCATTGCATGTTAAATATGAAGCTTGCTAATGATACATGTGATGGTGGATTGATGGCTCTTGGACTTTCTTTTTAGTATTTTGAGTAAGACATTAAGTTCTTTGTTTAATCATGACCAAAAATTATGATGTTGTGATGTATTCGCCATGGTACATCCATAAGTATGATTTATGCTCATTGCATGGAAAGTAAGATTTGTGTTTTGGATTTATGTTCATGTTTAGTTACAATCAACTTGAGATTCGGCTCTAGCATATATATATGTATATATGTTTGCACATGATGTATTGGTATGACATATATACTATCTCAAGGTATATATTTACTTATGATGATGTTTCGTTATGAAGGAAATGATAGATGTGTATTGAGTTACAATATGGAATCGTTAGTTAGTAAAATGTATGCTGTTTTTGTGTGGTATTAAGTGTATAATTGGCCTCAACATGGACATGCATATTCGGCCACATGAGGGGAATTGGTGTGCATGCATTCGGTTAGAGGCAAGCATATTGATGCCTATTCTTGGCTTAGAAAATTCGGTTAAGGAGAGTACTAACTAATGTGTTGAGTTGATTCATGATTTCCGTACATATGTGACTTTAATGTCTAATGAAAATATGTGGGCTAAGTACCTTGAATTCCTCTTTCGATTCTCAAATGATTAAATCAATTTATTTGTTAAATTAAGCTCAAGAGCAAAGGGGAGCTAAATCCGATAAAGGGAAGGAAAAAGTAGTCGAATAGCCAACGAAATTGTTCGACCACGTCCGAGGTAAGTCTTCGAGTAATGACCCTACTTGAATTATATTGAAATGATTTGTCATATTATGGCGGACAGCCGAATGTGCATAGGGACTAAGTTATAAAGTCAATTGAAATCATGCTCTTTGTGTGTGGCTATTGAGCCAAAATTGGAAAGGTTTGATAAATGTTTTGTGTTTGAGCCTTAGTAACGAGAATGAAATATGGATGTGTCGTGATTATTGATATATGTGTACATGAGCATTTGAATGATACCGGGCTAAGTCCCGAAGGCATTTATGCTAGTGATTATATCCGGCTAAGACCAAGGCATTCGTATGCGAGTTGTTATATCCGGCTAAGACCAAGGCATTTGTGCAAGTTACCAAATCCGGGTTAAGACCCGAAGGCAATTGTGCTTGTGGTTATATCCGGCTAAATTCTGAAGAAGCTCGGTTGAAGGTGAGCGTTTTGGTGCTGTAATAAATTCAAGTAATACGCTCGAAAAACCCATACGATAAGGTATGTTTACATGTGCATCGGAAAAGTCAATTCGTTTGAAATAGTGTTCGTTCGATCGACTAACGAACTTTCGGCTCTTAGATAGGTTGATACCTTGTGTGTGTATATGTTGATGAAGTGTGAAGTAAGTATGATTAAGAGAATGTGTATTACTAAAGTGATTCATTTAGCTATGTGAATGTAATACTTTAGTCAAAGCTGATTTCATTACTTGAGACTTACTAAGCATTAAAATGCTTACCCCGTTGCTTTGGCTCTCTATTTTATAGATTTTGCTCGTTAGTTATCGGATTCGAGATCATCGAAGTTGAAGTCATCCACACTATCAAAGCCCTTTGGTACTCTTTTAGTTGAACTCTGGATATGGCATGTATAGGACTACCCTTTGCTGTTTTTTTTCAAGTACGTTTTGTGATGTATGTGTGTACAACCATGCGAAAATGGCTCTTAAAAGTGGAGTATGGCATTAGACCATTTGTGTTTATGTATATATATATGGTTTCATGATGTGACTATGGGCTGGAATGGAAGTGTTGGGCAATGATCAGCCCTTGGAATGGCTAAATATGATCATATATGGACCTATGTTTGACAAAACTCTAGTTGGTCCATGGAAACCACGAAATAGGTAAGGTTTACCTTGAAAACAGATGCTGACAGCAGCAGTGGTGTGGATTTGAAAAATCACTAAAAATTGTAGGAATGGAATTAAATAGTGAATGAATTATGTAAATGAACCTTGATGAATCGACTTTCATATGGAAGAAACGAAACAGTCATATAAGTTATATGTTAAGAGATATTAAGGTTCTCGTGAAACAGGGCCAGAACGGTTTCTGGATCCCCTGTTCCGACTTTGGAAATTCATTATAAATTACCCAGAGATAATTAGGAGTCATGCCATATATGTATAGATTCCTCTCTGAGTCTAGTTTCTATAGAAACAAACGGCATCAGTATTGAAGCCCTGTACAGGGAGATATCCAATTCGTAATGCGTGAAGGTCAGTGTAGTCGAACCCTGGATTAGGGGAGACTTTAACTAATAAAATGTACTAATTGGCCCTACCAAAAATTCTAGAAAAACATATGTTGATGGAATTATGAGTCTAGTTTCAGGGAAAAATTACGAAACTGATTTTTGAGCTTTAAAACTCAAGATATGATTTTTAAGGCGACAGTGATGCAGTAACCAGCTAGTCTGGAAAATTTTTTTTATGGACTGTGAAAACAATTAAGTTAAGTCTGTGTGCACCTTGTGTTCGACTCCGGTAACGGACTCGGGTACGGGGTGTTACATTATTAGTTTAGAAAATAAAATAGTGAATTAAGAATGATAAAACATGAGGTGAGTGGTAGGAGAAACCAAAGTTGTCTCACCCTTACTCCCCCATTGCCGTGACTAGAGAAAGAGGAGGAAGAAAAATCTTTATGGAAGAAATTCGGCCAAGGTGGATAGCAAGAGGAAGGTAAGTTCAATGCCATTCTTGAAAAAAAAAAACTTATGCACCATTTGAATGATTAGTTAAATTCTACCTATTTTATGGTTTGAAGATAGGTTTTGTATGAGTTAAGTTTCGGCTAAGGTGGATTTGTGTTGATGTCATTAGCATGCTATGTGTGAAGCTTTGTAATGATACATGTGATGGTGGATTTATGATTCTTGGATTTTCTTTTTAGCATTTTTGAGTTAGTCATTAAGTTCTTTGCTTAACCCATGGCAAAATTTGAAACGGTGTGGTAGCTAGAGCATTCGGCCATGGTAGAAAATGGAAGAGATATATGGTTGTTGTTTCATATTAAATTTAGATGAACGATGGTAGATGAGTGTTTGAACTATACAAAAAATCATATGTGAGCATTGGGTGCTAAGGGTAAAGAATCGGCTACCTTATTATCTACTAAGACCGAATGTGAATTTGATTATATTTGAGTAATTTATGTGCTTAAAATTGATGTAGTATAAATTATCATGTCCTTGCTGAATATATATTTGATCAAAGAGGAGTTTGTTATTGAATATTGGTTCGGCTACTAAGCTAGGAAATAATTGTTGGAAACATGGTATCTAAGCACTTATGTAGATATATATATATGGCACTTTAAGTAAATTTGTTCATTTGATAAAGTTGGCTAATAGTTCAAGTAAGGATTACTCTATTTGAGAATGTACATGAATTGAGGGTCAATGTTTAAGTGAGGTAAGTATAGGTATATTCGGCTTGTAGTTTTATAATTGTGATATGAGTGTTTTGTTTTGTAAATGAGTAGTATGTTAAGAATGGTTCTAAAATATATATGGATGCCATGTGATTGTGTTTGATTGGGAAGCAAATTGTTTGATTTAGCTCAAGAGCTTAGAGGATCAAAGTTGGATAAGGGAAAGGAAAAAGTGATCGAATAGCCGTTGAAACCGCTCGACAACATCCGAGGTAAGTTTTCGAGTAATGGAACTTAGATTATGATTCGATTAGATCATGTTATATAGCGAATCAAAACCATGCTCTTTGTATGTGGCTATTGAGCCGAAAATGGTAATGGTAGATAAGTGCCTTGTGTCTGAGTCCTAGTAATGAAAACGAAATAAAATGTGTTATGATTTGTGGACATATGCATGATTATTCGGATGATAACCGGACTAAGATCCGAAGGCATTCGTGAAGTTGCTATATCCGGCTATGTCCCAAGGCATTTATGCTAGTGATTATATCCGGCTAAGACACAAGGCATTTGTGCGAGTTGCTATATCCGGGCTAAGACCCGAAGGCATTTGTGCAAGTTGTTATATCCGGCTAAATCCCGAGGATACTTGGGTTTGGAAGTGAGCGATCTTGCAGTAATAATTTCAATTAATACGATCATAAAATTCCAAACAATAAGGTATGTTTCGTATATGCATCGGAAAGTTCGATTCATTTTAAATAGTATTCGTTCAATTGATTAACGAATTTTGGGCCTTTAGTTAGGTTTGATACCTTGTGTATGAATATATTGATTGAAGCGTGAAGTAATTATAATTATGAGACTGTGCATATATGAAGTTATTCATTTAGCCATATGAATGTTATACCTTAGCCGAAACTAATTTCATTATTCAAAACTTACTAAGCATTAAATGCTTATTCCGTTTCTTTGATTCTCTGTTCTATAGATTTTGGTTCGTCAGCTATCAACTCGGGAGTGTCAAAGTCGAAGTCGCCCACACTATCAAAGCCTTTTTTGGTACTCTTTTAGTTGAACTCTGTTAATGGCATGTATAGGACTGCCCTTTGTTGTTAGACAAGTACCTTCGGTAATGTATATATTTGGATAGCCATGCGAAAATGGCTTATATATATTTTGAGCATAGCGTTATAATCATTTTGTATGCTGTTAATTGAGTGGTATGGAAATGTTGGTAACGATTAGCCATTGGAATGGTTAATCACGATCATTTTGGTGCTATGTATGACAAAATTCTAGTTGATCCATGGAAAACCATAAAATAGGTAAAGTTTACCTTAAAAATAGATGCTGAAAGCAGCAGTGATGTGGATTTGAAAAATCACTAAAAATAGTAGGAATGGAATTAAATAGTGAACAAATTATGTAATCGAACCTTGATGAATCTATTTCCATATGAAAGTAATGAAATGATCATATGAGCCGTATTTTATGAGATGTATAAGTTTTCGTGAAACAGGGCTAGAGCAATTTCTGGATCCCATGTTCCGACTTTGGAAATTCACTATAAATTAACCAGAGACAATTAGAAGTCATTCTCCATATGTACAGATTCCTTTTTGAGTCTAGTTTCTTTATAAGCAAACATTATAAGTATTGAATCCCTGTATAGGGAGATATCTAAGTCGCAATGCATGAAGGTCAGAGTAGTCGAACCCTGTAACAGGGGAGACTCTAACTAATAAACTGTACTAATTGGCCGACCAAAAATTCTAGAAAAACATTTGTAGATGGATACATGAGTCTAGTTTTAGGGAAAATTTATGGAATCAGTTTTCGAGTTTTGTAACTCGAGATATGATTTTTAAAGTGACTGTGATGCAGTTAACCAGCTTGTCTGGAAATTTTAGAATGAACTGTGTTTTACAATGAAATAAGTCTGTTAACACCTCGTGTTCGACTCTGGCAATGGTCTCAGGCACGGGGCGTTACAATCCTTGTGGGATCGATATCCGATAGACTCATATTTATCTACTATACTTGCATCGACAATGTACGCTTGCACATTATTACTGTGATGTTAAACAAGCAATCAAGTTTTGGTGCAATTGCCAGGGACGACTTTTGTTTGATGTTTATTTTTGTTTGTTTTTATTTCATAATACTTAGTTGTTACTAACTTGTTTTCTTTTTGTCACTATTTTTACATTCTATTTTAGGTGTTGTATAACTCGAAGAAATTTAGAGTTTATTGCCAATTTTTATCAAAAAATTGAAAGAATCATTGGAAGAGATTTTGAGAACAAAGGAATATGGCTTTACCAAGAAATTATGAAGTTATACCCTCGATGCATCACAAAAATGCTAATAACCCACCGTTGTCGCAAGACGCTCAAATACAAAATAGGACTATATGAGATTTTGTAGTACCTATCTTGGATGACTTACAACTGGGAGCTGTTAGGCTAGCAATCCAAGCTGGAAATTTTGATCTCAAGCCAGTAATGTTTCAAATGCTGAATTCTAATGGGCAATATGCTAGACTGCCACATGAAGTTGCACGAGAACATCTTAAATTATTTTTAATGATTTTTTCTTCCTTTAGTCAAAAAGGCGTTCCTGATGACGCTTTGAAGATGTAATTATTTCCTTATTCCTTGTCCCTAATAGCTCGTACTTGGTTCCTTGGGCTACCTGCCAGATCAATTACTTATTGGAATGCACTAGCAACATAGCTTGTTTTGCAATTTAACCCACTGATAATGAATGCTCATCTCGAAAATGATATTACAACTTCTCATCAGCGGGATGATGAGAATCTTCACAGCACATAGGAATGTTATAAATCTTTTCTTCGATGTTGTCCCATGCACAATATTCGACAGGAAACACAAATTGAAAATTTCTATAATGGGCTAAATTCACACATGAGGAATCTTGTTGACGCATCAGCCAATGGTCCTTTGCTAGATTGTACTTATAATGATGTTGTTAGAATTCTTGAGAGAATTGCTTAGAATGATTATCAATATCCTATCTTAATAGTTGCACAAGCAAAAGCTACTCCGGGAGTTATTGAATTGGACATAATATCTGCACTTAGTAATCAAGTTTCTTCTCTTGAAAATATGATAAAAAATATGCAAGGGACTAGTGACATTGCACCTATACAAATCGCTCAACAAGTTGATGTTCCTATCTTTTGTTGAGAGATTTGTAGTGACAACCACAACTATGAAGATTATGCATAACATGCATAGAATGTCTTTTATGTCAGTAACATCCGCAACAATTCTTCTGGAAACTCTTATAATAATTTTGTATGCAATCCACAGTCTTGGGGAACTGAGAATGCTGGACAAAATGCTGCGACATTTTGATATGGAAATATATCTACCCACGGCAATTATAATCCAAGACAAGGGAATTACAATCAACAACAATAGAACTACAATCAGCATACTCAAATGCATCCACAACAAAGCCAGATGCATCCACACTAGAATCAAATGCAGCCACAACACTCTTCATTGCCAAATCAGCATGTTCAAGGACATCGACAACAACAGTACACGTAAGCTTCTCCTTTTGACTCATTAACAAGTCTTGAGGCTTTAATGCGGGAGCATATGACTCGCATAGAAGTTATTGTACAAGGGAATTCATCTTCTATACGGGCATTGGAGACACAATTAGGACAACTTGCTTCGAATCTGAATGCTCGACCATTGGCCACACTACCTAATGACACGTAAAATCCCAGTTGAGGGGGAAAGAACACCACAAGGATATCACGCTCAGGAGTGGTAAACAAACTGTTGAGTCGACTACAGACTCTACTATAGCACCTCAAGATACTGGTGAAGTGATCCCTGGTGAGAATGTTGAATCTAAAGAGCTGTTCGATGTGCCAAACAACGAAGTTCCACAAATTGTCACTTATATGCCAAATGTCTGACCTTTGAAACTATTGATACAATCAAAGGTGTCGGTGCAATCAGATGTGTCTCCACCTTTACCTTTTCCATAAAGATTCAGGGAGAAAGAGTAGGATAAGCAATACCAATAGTTCCTAAACACACTGAAGCAACTTCAGGTCAATATTCCTTTAGTAGACGCTCTTGTGCAAATTCTGAATTATGGGAAATCTATAAAGGAGCTTTTGTTCAAGAAGGAAAAGCTTAATGATATGGAAACTATTGCACTCACAAAAGGCTGTAATGTTGTTTTGACAAATAAGTTGCCCCATAAAATGAAAGATCTTGGGAGCTTTACTATCCCTTGTTCAACTGGAAACCATTATTTGGACAAGGCTTTATGTGACTTGCGAGCTAGCATCAACTTAATGCCAATATCTACTTTCCAAAAGTTGGGAATTGATAACATGAAACCTACTGCTATGACATTGCAACTAGTTGATTGATCCTTGACTCAACCTGAAAGGCAAATCAAAGATATCTTAGTTCGTGTGGATACATTCATTTTTCTGGTTGATTTTATCATACTTGACTGCGAGGTAGACAAGGAGGTTCCCATAATCTTGGGACAACCATTTTTACCACTGAAGGAACTCTTATTGATGTTTACAAAGGTGAGCTGACCATGCGACTTAATGATGAGCACATTACCTTCAATCTTTACGAATCTATTCAATACAAGGATAAAGAATAATGTCATACCATCGATGTGCTAGATGATCTAATTGAGGAAGAATTCAATGACCAAAGAACAATACTTTCTGACGAGTTTGCAGTAACATCTAATGATAAATTCTTAGATAATTGTGACAGCATGGTTAAAGCTAATAATATTGAACTCAAGCATGGATGGTAGATTGAATCCTTAGACTTGGCCAATAGAACAGGACCAATTCTCAAGCCATCTATCGATGAAAATTTGCCTCTGGAATTGAAACCACTGCCTACTCATCTTAAATACGTCTTTCTGGGTGATAACAATACTCTTGTAGTTATTGTCTCTGCAACACTAGATGTAACTCAAGAAGAGAAATTGGTCCATATTCTTAAGCAACATAAATAAGCTATTGCTTGGAGTATTGCTAATAAAAGGCATTAGTCTATCTTTTTGCATGCACAAGATCAAGTTGGAAGATGAAGGTAAGCAATCGATTGAGAAACAAAGGGGATTAAATGAGAAGATGAAAGAAGTTGTTAAGAAAGAAATTATAAAATGGCTTGATGCTGGAATTATTTACCCTATTTCTAATAGTAATTGGGTAAGTCCAGTGTAATGCGTTTCTAAAAAGAGTGGCATCAATGTGGTTAGCAATGACATTGACCGATTAATTCCTACACGTATTCTTACGGGATGGCGAGTCTGTATGGATTATTTAATGCTGGCACAAGGAAAGACCACTTCCCACTTCCTTTCATTGACCAAATGTTGGACAGGCTTGCTAGAAGAGCCTATTCCTGCTTCTTAGATGGCTATTCTGGGTACAATCAATTTTCTATTGCACCGAAGGATTAAGATAAAACAACGTTCACCTGTCCCTTTAGTACTTTTTCTTTTCGTCGTATGCCTTTTGATCTTTGCAATGTACCAACCACATTTCAAAAGTGCATGATGGAAATATTCTCGAATATGATTGAAGAATGTTTAGAGGTTTTTATGGATGATTTCTCAGTCCATGGGAATAATTTTGATCCCTGCACTGACAATTTGGATAAAGTATTGAAGTTATGTGAAGACACATATCTTTTTCTAAATTTGGAAAAATACCATTTCATGGCAATTGAAGGCATTGTGTTAGGCCACCGCATCTCTAGTCAAGGCATTGAAGTAGACAAAGCTAAAGTGGAAATCATTGATAAATTACCTCCACCGACAAATGTGAAAGGCATTCGCAGTTTTCTTGGGCATTCGGGGTTTTATTAAGGATTTATTAGAGATTTCTTGAAAATTGTAAAACCCTTATGCTCATTGTTGGAACAGAATCGAAAACTCTTCTTTGACGATGCATGTCTGGATGCACTTATTCAATTAAAGAAACAGCTAGTAAATGCACTCACTGTCGCTGCACTAGATTGGTCTCAATATTTTGAAGTTATGTGCGATGCAAGCAACTTTGTTGTGGGTGTTGTTCTAAGACAACAGAAGGGAAAAATATTTCAGGCCATCTATTATGCTAGCTAAACTCTTACAGAGGCTCAATAAAATTATACCACTACAGAGAAAGAATTTGTGGCTGTAATCTTTTCTTTCAACAAGTTTCATTCTTATCTTGTCAACATAAAGATTACTGTATTTATTGATCACTCATCATTGAGATATCTTTTTGCAAAGAAGGATGTAAAACCAAGACTGATACGCTGGATCTTATTGTTGCAAGAATTCGACATCAAGATAAAAGACCGAAAGGTTTAAAGAATCAAGTTACAAACCATCTGTCTCGATGGGAAGTTGGCAGCGAATATGGAAACATACTTCAAATTATCGATGCATTAATAGATGAAAAGTTATTTGTTGTAGATGCAACCCCTTGGTATGCAGATTTGGTTAATTATGTAGTGTGTGGAAAACTCCCATTGGGTGTAAAAGGCCATAAAAAAGAAAGATTTCTTTATGAAGTAGTGAAGTATGATTGGAACGAGTCATATTTATTAAAGGTATGCAATGACAACATCATTCGGAGTTGTGTTCCGGAAGAGGAGATGCTTTCAATCCTGAAGCACTGTCATGATGCTCCTTATGGAGGTCATTTTGGAGGCATGCGAACTACTTCTAAGGCTCTCCAATCAAGATTCTACTGACCTTCATTATTAAAAGATGTCCACAATTTTGTGAATCAATGTGATAGGTGTCAGCGTACTGGTTATATACCCTGACTCAATGAAATGTTCGTGCAGCCAATTATGGAGGTTGAATTGTTCGATGTTTTGGTTATGGATTTTATGGGACCATTTCTGAATTCATTTGGAAATATTTATATATTAGTAGCTTTTGACTACGTCTCGAAGTGGGTTAAAATTGTTGCAGTCTCAAAGGATGATGCAAAGACAGTGCTTAAAGTTTTTCACAAGCATATACTCACCTGCTTTGGCTCACCAAAGGCATTGATTAGTGATCAGGGTACACTCTTTCATTGCAACCAAGTGCTAGTTGCGCTAAAGAGATACGGAGTTAATCATAGAGTGGCTACTATTTATCATCCATAAACTAATGGACAAGTCGAAGTACCGAATCGAAAAATTAAAAACATTCTTGAGAAGGTTGTAAACCCTTCAAGGAAAGATTGGTCTTCCAGGCTGGATGATGTTTTATAGGCATTGTAGACAACATAAAAAACTCCAATAGGGATGTCGTCGTATCAATTGGTTTTTGGAAAAACATGTCGCTTGCCAATTGAACTGGAGCACAAAGCAGTGTGGGCTATTAAGCAAGTGAACATGGACTATAAAGCTGCTAGAAAGAAAAGGTTGTTGGATATCACTGGACTAGAGGAGATTAGGAAAAATGCCTATGAAAATGTTGCAATTTAAAAGGAAAAGACCAAACGATGGCATGACAAAATTATTTTTTAGCGACAATGTATCGCGGTCAACAATTTTTATTATTCAATTCTAGACTAAAATGGCACCCGGGTAAATTACGCTCACGTTGGTCTGGACCTTTTGAAGTTGTCGAAGTATTCCTCATGGTACAGTCACAATCAGAGATTTACATGATGGACACCAGTTCAAAGTGAATGGACAGCGGTTGAAACACTATTTTGGGAATATTAATCAAAAGTAGGCAGAGACCATTAAATTGGTCGAAAAATTTTAATTTTATTGAATTTATCATTATGTGATTTTATTTTAATTTTTTTGTTTTTTGTTCAAGTTTGTTTTACTTCTTTTTTTTTTGCATAATAATTAGGTACCATTGTCGATGCACTTTGTCTTTATTGTCAACGTAGTTCATACTATTGTACTGTCACTTATGACTGATCAAGAATGAGGCATATCAGACATTTCAGATCCTACCGTTTGGTCAAAAAAAACCTAGTCATCTGATCTGTCTAAGCGGGCATAATTCTCACTGGATATATTATTCCCGCCAACTTTATATCCCTTCACAAAAGTCATGCCTTTCTATCTTCTTATTTCACTTGCTATAAACCCCCTCTCCACTGTGTCGACTATAACACATAAAACTTTAAACTGTCTTCACTCAAAAAAATATTTCATGAACGAGAGGATTAGTCAATAAAGGCACAAGTCTGTTGAAGAACACTCATCCTTTGCAACTGTAGTTCGTGAATCGGGATCCTCTATGCCAACGGAGAAAAAGGAGCCGGTGATCTTTTTAACGAAAGCGGCCAAGGGCTAGTTTGAAAAAAACATTTTGAAGCAAAATTTCCACCTAGAATAGGGTATTCTCCTTTCGCGACAGCAATATTTGGGCAAGCAAGTCTACAAAACCATCTCTAAGCTGAAGTGGGAGACTTTCTACACTCATCCTAGAAGCTATTCTTCTTCATTGGTACGTGAGTTTTATGCTAACCTTTATGACCATGAGTTAGAGTTTATCTTTGGTCGAGAAGGCTTAATCCCATAGGATGCTAGAAAAATCAATGAGCTGTATAATACTAAAGTGGATGTAGATGAACATTCCAAGTTTATTCAGGATATCACAGACGAGAAAAGGGACCTGTTGGTGAAGGATTTATGTGTTGAAGGAGCATTTTGGACGGGTTAACATCAAAAGAATTATACGATGCACCGTCGCTTTCTGACACTACAAATCAAAATCTAGTTTCATTTTTTCAACTGCAGGCTACTGCCCTCTACTCACAGCACCACAATCAACCTCGATAGAATGTGCCTAATATATTCAATTGTCAAGGGAAAAAGGATTGACGTCGGCACAATACTCCACCAGGAAATTGCTGACTGTGCCTAAAGCCAAACTGGAATTTTGGTTTTTCCATCGTTAGTGATGCTACTGTGTAAGAAGAAAGGGATCGAGCCACGTGATGATAAAGAGATCCTGAAGAATAAGGGCCCGATAAATGAAGCCTCTATTGAAAGAATGACTCGTGGCAAAGACACACTGACAATGAAGAGGGCAGAGACCAGCAAGACAAGGAAGGGCAAAACCAAGGTAGAAAACAAGGGAACAGACCTAACTACAGAGACATCATTGTTGCACAAAATGCAAGATATAGAGAATTTGGCCATTTAAACCCCTTACCCAAGACAGTCACCGGAGCCGAGCATGAGGCGTTACCTGACTTAACTTACTAATTCGGGGCAAAAAATTTGCTTTTAAAATTAATTTATTTACATTCATTCAATATGTCCCTAAAAAGGGCCCTTGAAACCCTAAAACATGCAATTGAAATGGTTCGGGACCAAACCGGGAACATTAAAAGTTTTCTGAATACTTAGACAAATCAAAACAATTTATTTCATTATTCCTTATAAAACTGCCCACCTGTGTCATAGTCACTAAATAAATCATAACTCGAGTCACAAAACTTAAAATTTAAATTCGTGAATTTTCCCTAAAACTAGACTCATATATCTTATTACTAATTTTTTTCATAATTTTTAGTGTAGAAAATTAGTACAGTTTATTAGTTAAAGTTGCCCCTATTGCACTGTTCGATTACTCTGACCTCTCCTCACTACAAATCAATTTTATCCCTGTACAGAATTCAAATAACCATGCCATTTGTTTCTATTGAAATTAGATTCACTAGGGAATCTAGATATATAAACTATAACTCATAATTATTTTTGTACAATTTTTAGTGAATTTATAAATTCAGAATAGGGGATTCAGAAATTGCTCTGACCCTATCTCACTAAAATTCAAATATCTCTTAATATATACTTATTTTGCTTACTCTGTTTCCTTCATATGAAAATAGACTCAATAAGCTTTAATTATATATCTCATTCATCACCTAATTTCATTTCTACTATTCATGGTGATTTTTCAAGATCACATCACTGCTGCTGCTCAATACTATTTTAATGCTAATTTCACTTTTTCATGATTTCTTTGTATTAACTACCATTTAGGCATACATAACACTGAAACATGTTCTTCATTAGCCATTTCAATAGCTAATCATTATCAAATATTTACATACCATTCTTTAGCCATATCATAAGGACATACACACAAAATGGCTAAGTCTCTATACATGCCTTAAACTAGAACGTTTGTAAACGAAGATACCCATTCGGTAACTTGATAGTCGATAGTGTGAAGTGATCTCCGACGACCTCCAACCTGAGCTAACTTTTAAGTACTTTGAAACATGTAAAAGTAAAAGAAGTAAGCTTATAAAACTTAGTAAGTTCACATGTAAAATAATAAGCATTAGCAATCAATTTAGCTTACTACTATGATGTCATAATTTGCTTAAATAATGTTTAGCTCTTACTTTCCCATCTTACTCATCGGTAACCTTACCAAAGGCTCAGAATACAAGAGGAACCTTACTTAATAGCTTGCTTATATACCTGTAACATCTCACTTAACACATGAGAACTCTTTCATAATATAGGCATATTGCCAATCATGTCATAAAGTGTCACAAGCATAACTGAAAACTCATCACTTACTCAATACTTGATAATCTCAATTACTTACAATCTCAATATGAATTAAGCCTTAAATGCATATCTGTACTCTTTCTTCATGTTCTCACCTTGTCGTTTCTTTGACTTACTCTTTAGATTACTTAGGAACCTTTTCCTTTTTGAACTTACGATTGCCATGTCTTGACATGGTCTTACGTGGTATCCTTGCCTTATGAACTCACCAATGCCATGCCTTATCATGGTCTTACATGGGACCTTTGCCTTATAGTAACTCATCAATGCCATGTCTTGACATGGTCTTACATGATTTCCTTGCCTTATAGAACTTATCAATGCTATGCCTTGGCATGGTCTTACATGATATCCTTATCTTACCAAATGCCATGTTCCAAACATGGTCTTACATGGTATCTTTGTCTTAGTGCCAATGCTACATCTTGATCTGGTCTTACATGGAGTCCTTAATCAATGGCGATGCCATGTCTTGACATGGTTTTACATGGGATCCTTGCCTTACTAATGCCATGTCTTAACATGGACTTACATGGTATCCTTAACCGTCAATTCCTCCTTAAATGCATTGTTATGAACATGGATTTTTCAGTCAATTCTTCTTTAATTGCCATGGTACAACCATGGACTTTGAAATATCAATGCCTTGTCAAGTCATTGCTGAAACATACTTGCTCAAATTCTCAAGGTTAGTCGCATAACTCAATAATAGCAATACTAATAACAATAATTGCATAATAATAAAATGCTACTCAACTTACATACTTACATTCTCAATCTCATCATATCATCAACTTAACTTATTCTCATCAAACTATGCTTGTCAATACTTTCTTGTTATCATACAAAGCCATAATACAAAATATGGTCTTACATATAAATTATACAAGTTCTCTTTCCAATATCGAATTATTATCAAACATTAATCATTATATCTGAAACTCAATACTAAAGTATTTATGGCCAAAATATCAATTTATCATTCAACTATGCATAATTAAATGCTTATTAAACATATGAACTTACCTCGATACCAAAACGATCATTTTACCAACTTTCTGATTTTTTATTTTTCTCCCGTTCTATGTCCAAATCTCACTTCCCGGGATCTGAAACATCATATTTCACTTATTTGATTAATGTACTATTCAAAACATTCCCTAACTCAAACCTTGGAAAAATTACAATTTTGCCGCTAAACCTTTGCCGAATTACGATTTTTCCCCTAGGCTCGAAAATTAAAATTTATCCATTTTTCTTATGTCTTATGACACGCTGAACATTTTCCCTTCTATGGCAACATCAAATTCCCACTCTATCATGTACTTATGAACATTAGGTATTTTTACTGATTATGTCGTTTTACTCGTTTTCACTAAAAATCGCTTAGCAAAAGTTGTTTAACATAATTTCAAGCTTCATATTCTACCATAAAATATAAAAAAAACACATTTAACCTATGTACCTTGAATCAAGTTGAGAAAGATGGCCGAACCTAGCTTCTTTTATTTCTTTTCTTTTGTTTCTTATTTCGGTGATGAACATAATAATATGATAGCTTATTTTAATCTTATGTTTTATTATAAACATTTTATTACATAATTTACGTTCTTAACCTTGTTTAATATCATTCATACTTCACCTTCCTATGGGCGTGTGACAGCCCAAAATTGACCCTAGTCGGGAAGTGGTTTCGGGACCGCTAAACCGAGTCACCAAAATGTTTGAACGTAGTATTTATTGTCTAAAATATGTGATTATGAATATGTGAAAGTTTTAAGTTCGATTTAGTAAATTTCATGTGAATTTAGTCAATAGGACTTGTGTGACACTTTGAAATGTGATAGGCTAATCTATAAGGATCTAATAGTGCATGTAATCAAAAGGAGGGCTTGCATGTCAAATTTCCCTAAATCCAAGTCTAGTGGCCGCCATGACAAAGAATATGGGCAAAACATGTCATAGACATGTTTTGTTGGTGCATCATGGGTGAAAAAATAAATTAATGAGCATGGGTAATAAAGAAATGGAAAAAGAAAAAATGGTCTCATGCATGCCCCCATTGCCGTGTATTGAAGAAAAGAAAAGAAAAAAATTTGTTCATCCATTTCATTCTCTCTTGACCAAATACTAAAGAGGAAGGAAGGAATTTTTGCTTCATGTTTGGTTTGGAAGAGGATTAGGAAGAGGTTTGGCTATACTTGCATCAAGATTAAGGTATGTTTGAGGTTGTGCCATGAGATTCATGCATGTTTTTAGTTGCTAGCTTGATGTTCTTATTAGCCCATGGTTCAAATCTTTGCTATGTCATGGGAATGATATTCGGCCAAAGTGGATGTGGTGTTAATGCCATTGCATGCTAAATATCAAGCTTGATAATGATACATGTGATGGGGGATTGAGGACTCTTAGATTTTCTTTTAGCATTTTTGAATGAGATACTAAGTTCTTTGTTTAACCATGACCAAATTGAAACGGTATGGTGTTGTGGTGTATTCGGCCATGGTATATCCATAAGTATGATTCATGCATGTTGCATGGTAGGTAAGATTTGGGCTTTGGATATGTGTTTATATTTGGGTATAAGCAACTTGAGATTCGGCCGTTGCACCTACATGAATATATGTTTGCACATGATGTATTGGTATGACATATATACTATTTCAAGGTGTATATTTGCTTATGATGATGTTTCGGTTATGAAGTAAATGAGAGATGTGTATTGAGCTACAATATGTAATGCGTTAGTTAGTAAAATGTATGCGGTTTTTGTGTGGTATTAAGTGTATAATTGGCCTCAACATGGACATGCATATTCGGCCACATGAGGGGAGTTGGTGTGCATGCATTCGGTTAGAGGCAAGCATATTGATGCCTATTCTTGGCTTGGAAAATTGGCTAAGGAGAGTACTAACTAATGTGTTGAATTGATTCGTGATTTCATACACATGTGACTCTAATGTCTAATGTATATAAGGGCTAAGTACCTTGAGCTTCACTTTGATGATTGAATGAATTGTATTGAATTGCTTGTTGTGGTTAAAATTGTGCATGACCATTGTGTATTTGAGCTAAAGGATGGCCATATGACCATTTAAATTCCTTGTCATATTCGGCCATAAGCTATCATAATAAGATTTTAATAAGTTAAATTTGTGTGAATTAGCTCAAAAGCTTAGAGGACCACAGTTGGATAAGGAAAGGAAAAGTGATCGAATAGCCGTCGAAATCGCTTCGACAACATCCGAGGTAAGTCTTGAGTAATGACCCTACTTGAATTATATTGAAATCATGCTCCTTGTGTGTGGCTATTGAGCCGAAATTGTAAAGGTTTGATAAATATTTTGTGTTTGAGCCTTAGTAACGAAAATGAAATATGGATGTGTCGTGATTATTGATATATGTGTACATGAGCATTTGAATGATACCCGGCTAAGTCCCAAGGCATTTATGCTAGTGATTATATCCGGCTATGACCAAGGCATTCGTATGAAGTTGTTATATCCGGCTAAGACCAAGGCAATTGTGCAAGTTACCAAATCCGGGTTAAGACCAAGGCAATTGTGCTTGTGGTTAAATCCGGTTAAATCCCGAAGGTACGTGATTCGGAAATGAGCAATCTTGCTGTAAAAAAATTCAGTTTATACACTTGTGAAAATTCCAGCAGTGAGGTATGTTCATATGTGCTTGAATTAGTTGATTCCTTACAAGTAAGTATTCGCTCAGTTGATAAACGAGCTACCGGCCTTTGGCTAAGTTGTTCTTTTGTGTATAAACATAAGGGTCGGTAGTGTGAAGTAAGTATGATTATGAGAATGCATATTAATAAAGTGATTCATTTGGTTATGTAAATGTAATACTTTAGTCAAAGCTGATTTCATTACTTGAGACTTACTAAGCATTAAAATGCTTACCCCGTTGCTTTGGCTCTCTGTTTTATAGATTTTGCTCGTTAGCTATCGGATTCGGGATCATCGAAGTCGAAGTCATCCACACTATCAAAGCCCCCATTTTGGTACAATTTTGGTTGAACTTTGAAATGGCATGTATAGGACTACCCTTTTGTTGTAGGTCATGTACCTTTCGGTTTTGTGTAAACTTGGATAGCCATGCGAAAATGGCTTATATACGTTTTTAGCATAGTACTATAATCGTTTGTATGTTGATCATTATGAGGTATGGAATTGTTTTGAAACGATTAGCCATTGGAATGGTTAATCATGATCACACTTTGTGCTATGTATGCAAAAGGGGCCAATTGAATCATGGAAATCATGAAATAGGTAAAGCCTACCTTAAAGGCAGATGCTGACAGCAGCAGTGATGTGGATGTGAAAAATCACTAAAAATAGTAGGAATTGTATTAAATAGTGAATAAATTATGTAAATTAACCTTGATGAATCTACTTTCATAAGGAAGAAACGAAACGGTCATATGAGTTATATGTTAAGAGATAATAAAGTTCTCGTGAAACAGTGCCAGAACGGTTTCTGGATCCCCTGTTCCGACTTTGGAAATTCATTGTAAATTAACCAGAGATAATTAGGAGTCATGCCATATATTTATAGATTCCTCTCTGAGTCTAGTTTCTATAGAAACAAACGGAATCAGTATTGAAGCCCTGTACAAGGAGATATTCAATTCGTAACGCACGAAGTTCAGTGTAGTCGAACCCTGGAATAGGGGAGATTTTAACTAATAAACTGTACTAATTGGCTTGACCAAAAATTCTATAAAAAAATATGTAGATGTACATATGAGTCTAGTTTCAGGGAAAAATTACGAAACTAATTTTCAAGCTTTGAAACTTAAGATATGATTTTTAAGGCGACAGTGATGCAGTAACCAGCTTGTCTGGAAATTTCTAAATCGACTGTGAAAATAGTTAAGTCTGTGTGCACCTTGTGTCCGATTCCGGTAACGGACTCGGGTACGGGGTGTTACAATTTTATTGGTATCAGAGCTACGGTTTAGTCGATTCTAGGACTACTGTAATACGTTTGGGTCTAGCTATACATGCCATTATGTGATTAATTGATAGTGTGGTGATTTCTGACATTTGAATTTGTGTTTATTTATAGTAATGGATCCCGATCCCAACCGAAGCGATAGTGATGATGTGGAGAGTGTGGCGCTGCTCCCGCACAAGGGACAAGTGTTGGCGGACTCTCAACCTATTGCTAGCAATCCGAATGATGAGGCTAGGCAAGCCTTTTATAGCGTGATGAATGATTGGTTCAACCAATACATTCGAACTAATACGGCCGTTCCACAACCTCGATTCCCAACTAATACAACCCCCGCACCTACAATGCCTCCGGTAACTGACCAAATAAGGTCCAATAAGCCCCCAGTTGATGAAATTCAAAACATGGGGCTACTGAATTTAAAGCTACGGATAGCGACGATGCCGAGCAAGCTGAATTTTGGTTGGACAACACTATCCGGTACTCGATGAGCTATCTTGTACACCGATGAATGCCTAAAGTGTACTATCTCCTTGCTACGTGATTACGCCTACTATTGGTGGTGTACTCGACTTACATTTGTGCCCGAGAGCAAGTAACTTGGGAGTTTTTCCAAACCGAGTTTGGAAAAAGTATATCGATCGAGATTTATGGATCAAAACGGAAGGAATTACTTGAACTTAAACAAGGTTCCATGTCGGTTCACGACTATGAACGAAAATTTGTGAGGCTTAGCCGACGCAGCGAGAATGCATTTCTTCAGAAGCTGTGATGTGTAAACACTTCGAAGATGGACTGAATGATGATATAAAGCTGTATGTTGGCATTTTGGAAATCCGAGAGTTTGTGGCTCTTGTCGAGCGAGCGTGTAAAGCCGAGGAGCTTAGTATGGAGAAAAGAAAAGCTGAAGTGGGAGCAAGGGAGTTTCGTAAGAGGTCTTCGGGGAAGCCCTTCCCACAGTCATCAAAGAAATTTAGAGATGGCTTAGGCCTGTCTAGAGACACTTCGGGCTTTTCTAGACGAGACCCCGATCGACCCCCTATGGGCACGCAAGTCACTTCGATCGCCAGTGTTGGCAATGATCGTCGAGACAGAACGGAGTGCCAATATTGTGGCAAATGGCATTCTGGGAGTTGTAGATTCCGTGACCGCTCCTGTTACAAGTGCGGATCGATCGACCACTTCATTAAAGATTGCCCGAGGTTGTCGAGCATGAATGTAGATCGAGTGGGAAGCCGGGTGCTACTACATTTCGAGGTAGACCATCCGGAAATATGGGCAATGCTAGTGGTGGTCGAGAGGATCTAGAGATGCTACGACCAGATCCGAGGCTCGCGCTCTGCTAGGGCTTATGCCATACGCAGCGTGAGGATGCTTCCTCGCCGGATGTTATTACCGTACTTTCACTCTCTTTGATACTAATGTGATTGCTTTGATTGACCCCGGTTCTACTCATTCTTATGTATGTGAAACCTTAGCATCCAAAGAAGACTTTACCTATTGAGTCTCTCGAGTTCGTAATTCGGGTGTCAAATCCCTTGGGTCGTTACGTGCTTGTCGACAAAGTGTGTAGGAAATGCCCCCTAGTAATTCGAGGTTCCTGTTTTCTGGCGGACTTGATGCTTTTGCCGTTCAATGAATTTGATGTTATTCTTGGTTTGGATTGGTTGACCGTGCATGATGCGGTTGTGAATTGCAAAAGCAAGACTATTGATTTGAGGTGCGCAAATAACAAGATGATCCGAGTTGAGTCTACGGACTTGAAGGGGGTGCCAGCTGTAATATCATCAATGTTGGCCCAGAAATATGTAAGAAAAGGGTGCGAAGCATACCTTGCGTATGTACTTGATGATAAGGAGTTAGAAACAAAACCCGAATCTGTGCCGGTGGTTTGTGAATACCCAGATGTTTTTCCCGAAGAATTACCAGGTTTGCCCCCTATTCGGGAGGTAGAGTTTGGTATTGAGCTTATACTTGGGACCACACCGATTTCAATAGCTCCGTATCGTATGGTACCAACGGAATTGAAGGAGTTGAAAGCTCAGTTGCAAGAGTTGGTGGATAGAGGTTTTGCTCGCCCGAGTTTTTCACCTTGGGGTGCACCAGTGTTGTTTGTGAAAAAGAAGGACGGAACCATGAGGTTGTGCATCGACTATCGTCGACTTAATAAAGTGACGATAAAGAACAAATATCCGTTATCAGCGTATCGATGATTTGTTCGATCAACTGAAGGAGCCTCGGTGTTCTCAAAAATAGATTTGAGATCGGGCTATTATCGATTCTAATCGAGATTCGGATATACCCAAAACGCCTTGAGCGAGATATGGTCACTCGAGTTCTTAGTGATGCCGTTTGGGCTCACTAATGCCCTACGCGGTATTTATGGATTTGATGAATCGGATCTTCGACCGTATTTGGATCGGTTCGTAGTTGTGTTCATTGACGACATCTTGGTCTATTCAAGAGATGAGTCCGAACATGCGAGCACCGAGATTAGTGTTGCAAATTTTACGGGATAAGCGACTATATGCTAAGTTCAGCAAGTGTGAGTTACGGTTAGCGAGGTTAGCTTCTTGGGTCATGTGGTATCTCGCATCGGGTATTCGAGTCGACGAGCAAAATTTCAGCCATACTTAACTGGAAGCCTCAGAAATATTCTTGAGGTTCGGAGGTTTTGGGACTTGCGGTTACTACCGACGGTTTGTAAAAGGATTCTCGAAGATAGCCACACCCATGACGAACCGCTTGAGAAAGATGTCAAGTTCGAATGGACGGAAAAGTGTCGAAAAAGTTTTGATCAATTGAAAACTCATTTGACGGAAGCTCCAAGATTAGTGCAGCCCAAATCGGCAAAGAGTTTGTCATCTATAGTGACGCCTCCCTACTTGGGTTAGGTTGCGTATTGATGCAAGAAGGTCGAGTTGTGGCCTATCGTCGAGACAATTAAAGCCACATGAGAAAAATTATCCGACCCATGATCTCGAATTGGTCGCCATCGTATTCGCCTTTAAAGATATGGCGACATTACTTATTTGGTGAGAAGTGCCATGTGTATTCGGATCACAAAAGTCTCAAATATTTGATGACTCAAAGAGACTTAAATCTGCGACAAAGGCGTTGGCTCGAGTTGTTAAAAGATTATGAGCTTGTCATTGATTATCACCCGGGAAAGGCTAATGTGGTTGCGGACGCCTTAAGCCGAAAATCACTGTTTGCTTTACGAGCTATGAATGTACACTTGTCTGTTCTACCCGACAATGAGTTAATAGCCGAATTAAAGGCCAAACCATTATTGACTCATCAAATTCGTGAAGCTCAGAAAGATGACGATGAGTTGGTTGCAAAACGGGCTGAGTGTGTTCCGAACAAGGAATCGGAGTTTCAAATTGATGATGACGATGTCTGAGGTTCAGAAGTCGTCTGTGTGTTCCAAATAATTCGGAACTTATTTCGATAATTCTGAACGAAGCCCATTGTAGCCGAATGGCAATCCACCCGGGGAGTACGAAGATGTACAACGATTTGAAACGCCGGTTTTGGTGGCATGGTATGAAACGAGACATCTCCGACTTTGTTTTGAGATGTTTAATATGTCAACAAGTGAAAGCGGAACATCAAGTGCCTTCAGGATTACTTCAGCCGATTACGATACCCGAGTGGAAATGGGATCGAGTCACAATGGACTTTGTGTCCAAACTGCCATTGTCAGCAAGTAAGAAGGATGCGATTTGGGTTGTTGTTGATAGACTGACTAAGTCGGCTCACTTTATCCCTGTGCGTACGGATTTTTCATTAGATAAACTAGCAGAATTGACTGTTTCTCAGATTGTGAGATTACACGGGGTACCGATTTCTGTTGTGTCGGATAGAGATCCGAGATTCACCTCACGATTTTGGAAGAAATTGCAAGAAGCCTTGGGTACCAAGTTGCATTTCAGCACCGCCTTTCACCCCCAAACCGATGGTCAATCCGAACGGATAATTCAGATACTTGAGGATATGTTGAGATGTTGCATCCTCGAGTTCAGTGGTTCATGGGAACGGTACTTACCTTTGATTGAATTCGCTTACAACAATAGTTTTCAATCAAGTATTAAGATGGCACCTTACGAGGCTTTGTACGGTCGTAAATGCCGTGCACCATTGTTTTGGACCGAGCTCGGTGAAAGTAAAATTTTCGGAGTAGATTTGATTAAAGATGCTGAACAGAAAGTAAAGGTAATCCGTGAAAGTCTGAAGGCGGCCACAGATCGTTAGAAATCGTACGCGGATTTGAAGCGAAAACACATTGAGTATCAGGTGGGAGATAAAGTGTTTCTTAAAGTTTCGCCTTGGAAAAAGATACTCAGATTTGGCCGTAAAGGCAAATTGAGTCCGAGGTTCATCAGGCCATATGAGATATCCGAACGAGTCGGTCCAGTTGCGTATCGTTTGATTTTGCCCACTGAACTTGAAAAGATTCACGACGTCTTTCATGTTTCGATGCTTCGACGCTATAGATCTGATCCGTCGCACGTAATTAGTCCATCAGAGGTTGAAATTCAAGCCGATATGAGTTATGAAGAAGAACCGATTCGTATCCTAGCTCGTGAAGTGAAGGAGTTGCGAAACAGAAGGGTTCCGTTAGTAAAAGTGTTATGGCTCAAACACGGGATGGAAGAAGTTACTTGGGAACCCGAGAACTCTATGAAAGAGCGTTACCCAAACCTATTTACCGGTAAGATTTTCGGGGACAAAAATTTCTTAAGTGGGGGAGAGTTGTGACAGCCCAAAATTGACCCTAGTCGGGAAGTGGTTTCGGGACCGCTAAACCGAGTCACTAAAATGTTTGAACGTAGTATTTATTGTCTAAAATATGTGATTATGAATATGTGAAAGTTTTAAGTTCGATTTAGTAAATTTCATGTGAATTTAGTCAATAGGACTTGTGTGACACTTTTGAAATGTGATAGGCTAATCTATAAGGATCTAATAGTGCATGTAATCAAAAAGGAGGGCTTGCATGTCAAATTTCCCTAAATCCAAGTCTAGTGGCCGGCCATGACAAAGAAATATGGGCAAAACATGTCATAGACATGTTTTGTTGGTGCATCATGGGTGAAAAAAATAAATTAATGAGCATGGGTAATAAAGAAATGGAAAAAGAAAAAAATGGTCTCATGCATGCCCCCATTGCCGTGTATTGAAGAAAAGAAAAGAAAAAAATTTGTTCATCCATTTCATTCTCTCTTGACCAAATACTAAAGAGGAAGGAAGGAATTTTTGCTTCATGTTTGGTTTGGAAGAGGATTAGGAAGAGGTTTGGCTATACTTGCATCAAGATTAAGGTATGTTTGAGGTTGTGCCATGAGATTCATGCATGTTTTTAGTTGCTAACTTGATGTTCTTATTAGCCCATGGTTCAAATCTTTGCTATGTCATGGGAATGATATTAGGCCAAAGTGGATGTGGTGTTAATGCCATTGCATGCTAAATATCAAGCTTGATAATGATACATGTGATGGGGGATTGAGGACTCTTAGATTTTCTTTTAGCATTTTTGAATGAGATACTAAGTTCTTTGTTTAACCATGACCAAATTGAAACGGTATGGTGTTGTGGTGTATTCGGCCATGGTATATCCATAAGTATGATTCATGCATGTTGCATGGTAGGTAAGATTTGGGCTTTGGATATGTGTTTATATTTGGATATAAGCAACTTGAGATTCGGCCCTTGCACCTACATGAATATATGTTTGCACATGATGTATTGGTATGACATATATACTATTTCAAGGTGTATATTTGCTTATGATGATGTTTCGGTTATGAAGTAAATGAGAGATGTGTATTGAGCTACAATATGTAATGCGTTAGTTAGTAAAATGTATGCTGTTTTTGTGTGGTATTAAGTGTATAATTGGCCTCAACATGGACATGCATATTCGGCCACATGAGGGGAGTTGGTGTGCATGCATTCGGTTAGAGGCAAGCATATTGATGCCTATTCTTGGCTTGGAAAATTGACTAAGGAGAGTACTAACTAATGTGTTGAATTCGATTCGTGATTTCATACACATGTGACTCTAATGTCTAATGTATATAAGGGCTAAGTACCTTGAGCTTCACTTTGATGATTGAATGAATTGTATTGAATTGCTTGTTGTGATTAAAAATTGTGCATGACCATTGTGTATTTGAGCTAAAGGATGGCCATATGACCATTTAAATTCCTTGTCATATTCGGCCATAAGCTATCATAATAAGATTTTAATAAGTTAAATTTGTGTGAATTAGCTCAAGAGCTTAGAGGACCACAGTTGGATAAGGGAAAGGAAAAAGTGATCGAATAGCCGTCGAAATCGTTCGACAACATCCGAGGTAAGTCTTCGAGTAATGACCCTACTTGAATTATATTGAAATCATGCTCCTTGTGTGTGGCTATTGAGCCGAAATTGTAAAGGTTTGATAAATATTTTGTGTTTGAGCCTTAGTAACGAAAATGAAATATGGATGTGTCGTGATTATTGATATATGTGTACATGAGCATTTGAATGATACCCGGCTAAGTCCCAAGGCATTTATGCTAGTGATTATATCCGGCTATGACCAAGGCATTCGTATGAAGTTGTTATATCCGGCTAAGACCAAGGCAATTGTGCAAGTTACCAAATCCGGGTTAAGACCAAGGCAATTGTGCTTGTGGTTAAATCCGGTTAAATCCAAGGTACGTGATTCGAAATGAGCAATCTTGCTGTAAAAAAATTCAGTTTATACACTTGTGAAAATTCCAGCAATGAGGTATGTTCGTATGTGCTTGAATTAGTTGATTCCTTACAAGTAAGTATTCGCTCAGTTGATAAACGAGCTACCGGCCTTTGGCTAAGTTGTTCTTTTGTGTATAAACATAAGGGTCGGTAATGTGAAGTAAGTATGATTATGAGAATGCGTATTAATAAAGTGATTCATTTGGTTATGTAAATGTAATACTTTAGTCAAAGCTGATTTCATTACTTGAGACTTACTAAGCATTAAAATGCTTACCCTGTTTCTTTGGCTCTCTGTTTTATAGATTTTGCTCGTTAGCTATCGGATTCGGGATCATCGAAGTCGAAGTCATCCACACTATCAAAGCCCCCATTTTGGTACAATTTTGGTTGAACTTTGAAATGGCATGTATAGGACTACCCTTTTGTTGTAGGTCATGTACCTTTCGGTTTTGTGTAAACTTGGATAGTCATGCGAAAATGGCTTATATACGTTTTTAGCATAGTACTATAATTGTTTGTATGTTGATCATTATGAGGTATGGAATTGTTTTGAAACGATTAGCCATTGGAATGGTTAATCATGATCACACTTTGTGCTATGTATGCAAAAGGGGCCAATTGAATCATGGAAATCATGAAATAGGTAAAGCCTACCTTAAAGGCAGATGCTGACAGCAGCAGTGATGTGGATGTGAAAAATCACTAAAAATAGTAGGAATGGTATTAAATAATGAATAAATTATGTAAATGAACCTTGATGAATCTACTTTCATATGGAAGAAACGAAACGGTCATATGAGTTATATGTTAAGAGATAATAAAGTTCTCGTGAAACAGGGCCAGAACGGTTTCTGGATCCCCTGTTCCGACTTTGGAAATTCATTTTAAATTAACCAGAGATAATTAGGAGTCATGCCATATATGTATAGATTCCTCTAT
Source organism: Gossypium arboreum (assembly GCF_025698485.1). Taxonomy (NCBI): domain Eukaryota; kingdom Viridiplantae; phylum Streptophyta; class Magnoliopsida; order Malvales; family Malvaceae; genus Gossypium; species Gossypium arboreum. The sequence goes on along the minus strand of NC_069075.1, from coordinate 60,348,756 downwards.
GAGTCTAGTTTCTATAGAAATAAACGACATCAGTATTGAAGCCCTGTACAAGGATATATCCAATTCTTAACGCACGAAGGTCAGTGTAGTTGAACCCTGGAATAGGGGAGACTTTAACTAATAAACTGTACTAATTGGCTCTACCAAAAATTCTAGAAACAAATCTGTAGATGGACATGTGAGTCTAGTTTCAGGGAAAAATTACGAAACTAATTTTCGAGCTTTGAAACTCAAGATATGATTTTTAAGGCGACAGTGATGCAGTAACCAGCTTGTCTGGAAATTTCTAAATGGACTGTGAAAATAGTTAAGTCTGTGTGCACCTTGTGTCCGATTCCGGTAACGGACTCGGGTTGTAACACCCCTTACCCGTTACCGTCGCCGGAACAGGATATAAGGTATTACCAGAACATAACACATACCATTAAACATAATCGAGATATAAATATGTCATCCAATTTGATAGTGCATCGTATAACATATGTCTTGAACAATATTAGCCAACTTTAATGGCTTGTACAAAGTAGCTAGTCGAGTACTGTAACTAATATTTTAAACCTAGACAAATATGACACGTAACAAAATAATTAAGCCTACTATACATGCCATAATTCAAAATGTTTAGTTCAAATACCCTAAAGTATGATAGTGCGGGTAAATCTTCACGATCCTTAACTCCTGAACAAGCCGAAGGACACTATAAGACAAAAGAGAGAAACAAAGTAAGCTTATAGCTTAGTAAGTAAGCATGTAAATACTAATTAAAGAATCTAACATGTTTACACAACAATTCAAGTATATCTACTTTAACTTCACTATTCATTCCACTTTGATTAAGCTGTCTCTGCTGCGTCATATTCACTAAATAAATCATAACTCGAGTTACAAAACTCGAAATTAAAATCCGTAAAATTTCCTGAATCTAGACTCATAAATCTTTTTGCTAATTTTTTCTATAATTTTGGTTCAGCCGATTAGTACAGTTTATTAGTTAAAGTTTCCCTGTTACACAGCTCGACTGATCTGACCTCTGTTCACTACGAATTGAATATCTCTCAGTACACAATTCAAACAACCCTGAAGTCTATTTCATTTAAAACTAGTCTCAATAAGGAATTTAGGCATGTAAACTATATTTCTTAATTTTCTTTGTACAATTTTAATGATTTTTCAAAGTTGGAACAGGGGATCACGTATTCATCCTGAGCAAGTCACATACAATTGTAAATATCTCAAAATACAGAATTCCTTTGCTTGCTCTGTTTCTTTTATATGAAAGTAGACTCATTAAGCTTTAATTTTACATCTCATTCAACCTCTAATTATATTCCTCCTATTTTTGGTGATTTTTCAAAATCACGTCACTGATACCATTTAAAAACAGTTTTAATGCTAGTTTCACTCTTTCACACATTCTTTATGCTAACCTCATTTTATCTTATATATGTATATACCACAAATCATTTTCACCACATTTCATTCACCATAAGTGTAGGTCCAAACCACAATATCACCACAAAACCATCCCGTTGAACAATTCGGATCAATCCTCGATATTTAATGGTTTCACTGACAGCTCCACCATCATACTTCGTTTAGTTCGGCTCTCTTGTACACATGGTGAACACTTAGTACCACTCATGCGACCTAACCGATTTGTCTCGTAGCTCCCTTGTCTACATGGTGTCCTTCACTTGGAATCACGCATGTGACCTAGCTACATTTATCTTTCACGTAGCTCTCTTGTCTACATGGTGTCCTTCACTTGGAATCACGCATGCGACCTAGCTACATTTATCTTTCACGTAGCTCTCTTGTCTACATGGGATACATCTCGTATCACACATGTGACCTAGCTACTACAGGGTGTCTCGTAGCTTTCTTGTACACATGATGTGCACTCAGCATCATACATGTGACCTAGCTACGCTCCCTCTATTTCATTCGATCTCTCCGATTGTTCAACCGGATCTCTCTCTATATTTATTTCCATTCTTCCAATAGTCGATTTACATTTTAACTTCAGCTAGTATGTTTATATAATAGGCTGAAATATAAGAATGTACATGAAATTATTGTAATATTTACATACAAACTTACCTTGGTGCAAAATATGGAAATTTTGCAATTTAGTCCAAAACTTTTTCCTTCCCCCGTTCGAGATCAATTCCGCGTCTTTCTTGATCTATAATAACACATTTAGCTCATTTAATACTCATACTATTTATTTCAATCCAAAAATCACATTATGGAAAAATTACATTTTGCCCCTAACTTTACAAAATTACATTTTGCCCCTAGGCTCGGAATTTAATTTCAGCCCTTATTCTTATGTTTTATGATATGCTGAACATTTTCTCTTCTACAACAACATCAAATTCTCACTCTATCATATAGTTATGAACAATAGGTATTTTTACCGATTATCTTGCTTTTACTCGTTTTCACTTAAAACCGAGTAGCACAAGTTATTTAACATAATTTAAAACCTCATATTCTATCATAAAACATCAAAATACACAAATTTCACCTATGGGTATTTTTCCAAATGTGAACCCTAGGTTAAATTATTACTAGCATAAGCTTAATCGAGCTTCCGGATTCCAAAAACGTAAAGAACATTAAAAGCGGGGCTTGGAATCACTTACTATGGAGCTTGAAAATTGAAGAAACCCTAGCTATGGAGAGAGGAGAATTCGGCAGCAACTAAGGAGGATGATGATCAATTTTGTGTTATTTTTCCCATTTTATTTCATTTAATATCCAAATGACCAAAATGCCCTCCTTACTAAACTTTCAAAATTCCTTCCATGTCCTAATTTTGTCCATGAATTTAAAATTGGTCAAATTGCTATTTAATACCTCCTAATTAATATTCCAAAACAATTTCATACTAAAAACTTCCGGGATGTAAATTTTGCAACTTATTCGATTTAGTCCCTATTTTCAATTTAAGCACTTTAGCCATAGAATTTCATCACGAAATTTTCACACAATCATGCAATCATATCATAAACCCCAAAATAATTAAAAACAATTATTTCTATCTGGGATTTATGGTCACGAAACCACTATTCCGATTAGGCCCTAATTCGGGTTGTCACACGGGTACGGGGTGTTACAGGGCGAATGTGTCCATGCAAACATCCAAGGGTATAATTGCATTATAAACACCCCACATTACAAAGACAACCACTATTTGGCCCTCTTACTAGTAACCTTCAAATTTTCATTTTACGCGATTAAGTCCCTTTATTTAATCGGACACCCAAACGATAAAATTAAATTACGAAAATTTCACAAATATAAATTCACACAAAATAAACACAGAAAATAATTTTAAATTTTTTTTTGACTCGAATTCGTGGTCTCGAAACCACCATTCCGATTAGGGTTTAAATCGGACTGTTACAACTCTCCTTCCCTTAGGGATTTTCGTCCCCGAAAATCTTACCGGTTAATGGGTTTGGATAGTATTCTCTCATTGCATCTTCTGGCTTCCTCAACCCCGTGTTTACACCATAGTACTTTAACTAATGGAATCTTCTTATTTCGTAACTTTATAATCTCGTGAGCTAGAATACGAATTGGTTCCTCCTCTTATGTCATATTGGGATTAATCTCAATCTCAGATGGACTAATCAAATGTGAAGGGTCAGATCGATATCTACGAAGCATTGAAACATGGAATACAATATGGATCTTTTCTAACTTAGGTGGCAACAATAGTATGTAAGCAACCGGCCTGATACGCTCTATAATCTCATACGGCCCAATGAATCTCGGACTCAATTTGCCTTTACAACCAAATCTGAGTATTTTCTTCCATGGTGAGACTTTCAAGAAAACTTTATCTCCGATATGAAACTCTATATCCTTTTGTTTCAAGTCCGCATAGGATTTCTGACGATCCGACGCTGCTTCTAGACTTTCGCGGATCACTTTCACTTTCTGTTCAGTTTCTTTGATCAAATCAACCCCGTGTATCTTATTATCACTGAGATCAGTCTAATACAATGGCGCATGACGTTTACGACCATACAAAGCCTCATAAGTTGCCATTTTGATACTCAATTGGAAGTTGTTATTATACAAAAATTCAATCAGAGATAAGTATCGTTCCCACGTGCCTTTAAACTCGAGAATGCAACATCTCAACATATCCTCAAGTATCTGAATAATTCGCTGAAATGCAACTTTGTACCTAATGCATCTTGCAGTTTCTTCCAAAATCGCTATGTAAACCTCGGATCTCTATCTGAAACAATAGATATAGGCACACCATGTAATCTCACAATTTGAGAAATGTATAATCCAGCCAGCTTATCAAGCGAGTAGTCTGTACGTATTGGGACAAAATGAGCCGACTTAGTTAATCTATCCATAATAACCCAGATTGCATCTTTCTTGCTTGGTGTCAATAGTAAACCAGATACAAAATCCATAATAACTCTGTCCCATTTCCACTCAGGTATCATAATCGGCTGAAGTAATCCAGAAGGTACCTAATCTTGGCTTTTACTTGTTGATAGACTAAACATCTTGCAACAAAGTCAGAAATGTCTCGTTTCATACCATGCCACCAATAAAGCTGTTTTAGATCATTATACATCTTTGTACTACCTAGGTGAACAGATAACCGACTGTTGTGAGCTTCATTCATAATCATTTGAATCAACACTATATTTCTCGAGACACATATCCGGTTTCTGACTCTCAAAAAACCATCAGCATCAAATTTGAATTCTGAATCAGCATCTGTATCACACTGAGCTTGTTTTGTTAATAATTAATTATGAACCTTTTGGGCATCAATTTTTCTATTATCAAACCATCATCAGATATAGCCATATGTGCATTCATCGCACGCAAAGTAAACAGTGATTTTCGGCTTAAAGCATCAGCAATAACATTAGCTTTTCCCAGATGATAGTCAATCACAAGCTCGTAGTCTTTTAACAATTCTAACCATCGACGTTGTCTTAAATTCAGATCTTTCTAAGTCATCAAGTATTTCAGGCTTTTATGATCAGAATAAACATGACATTTCTCACCGAATAGATAGTAGCACCATATTTTCAAGGAGAATACAATAGCTACTAATACTAAGTCATGTGTCGGGTAGTTCCTTTCATGTGGCTTTAACTATCTTGAGGCATAAGCTTTAACTTTTCCCTCCTCTATCAATACACAACCCAAACCATTTAAAGATGCATCACTATAAATAAAAAATTCTTTATCCGATTCTGGCTGAACTAGTACTGGAGCTTCAGTCAAAAGGGCTTTCAACTAATCAAAACTTTTCTGGCACTTCTCTGACCATTCGAACTTAACATCTTTCTGTAACAACTTCGTTATCGGAGCTGCAATCATAGAGAAACCTTTTACGAACCATCTATAATAACTGGGAAGTCCTAGAAAACTTCAGACTTCAAAAACATTTCTTAGAGGTTTCTAATCGAGTATAGCTGAAATTTAGCTTGGATCAACCCGAATACCCGATGCTGATACCACATGACCCAGAAAACTGACTTCACTTAACTTGAACTCACGTTTACTAAATTTCGCATACAACTGCTTATCTCGTAAAGTCTGTATCACAAGTCTCAAATGTTCAGCATGTTCAGCTTTATCACGAAAGTAGATCAAAATGTCATCTATAAACACAATGACAAACCGGTCCAGATACAGTCTAAAGACCTAATTCATCAAATCCATGAAGACAGCAGGTGTGTTAGTGAGTCCAAATGGCATAATTAAAAACTCATAGTGTCCATACCTCGTTTCAAAAGCAGTCTTTAGCATGTCTGAGTCTTTAACTCGCAACTGATAGTAGCCTGATCTCAAATCTATCTTCGAAAACATTGTAGCCCCTTTCAGTTGATCAAACAGATCATCAATCCGTGGCAATGGATACTTATTCTTTATAGTCACCTTATTGAGCTGTCTATAATCAATGCACATTCTCATAGTTCCATCCTTCTTTTTCACAAACAGTACTGGTGCACCCCGAGAGGAGAAACTTAGTCGCGTGAAACCTCTATCTTTTAACTCTTGCAACTGAGCTTTCAATCCTTTTAATTCTATAAGTGCCATTCTATACGGAGCTATGGATATTAAAGTCATCCCAGGCACTAACTCAATTCCAAACTCTACCACCCGAATAGGTGGCAAACCCGGTAATTCTTCAAGAAACACATCCGGATACTCGTACACAACAGGTACTAATTCGATGTTTCTCTCGGCCATTTTGCTATCAAGCACATATGCAAAGTAAGCTTCGCAGCCCTTTCTTACATATTTCTGAGCTAACATCGAAGAAATCACTGCCAGTAACCCTTTCAAATCACTAGATTCAATCTGAACAATCTTATCATCATGACTCCATAAATCAATAGTCTTTCTCTTGCAGTTTACAATAGCATCATGCAAAGTTAACCAATCCATACTCTAAATTATGTCGAACTCGTCAAAGGAAACAACATCAAATCAGCCAAAATGCACGAATCTCTAACCATCATGGGGCAATTCTTACATACTTTGTCAACCATAACACACCAGCCCAAAGGGTTTGACACTCTAATCACAAACTCAGTAGACTCAACAGGCAGAGTCTTGCTGAATACTAAAGTCTCACAAACATAAGAATGAGTTGAACCAGGATCAATCAATGCAATTACATTAGTATCATAGAGAGTGAATGTACCAGTAATGACATCTGGGGATGAAGCCTCCTCGCGTGCGCGTATAGCATAGGTTCTGGCAGGTACACGAGCCTCAGATCTATTTCCTGTATCTTTAATTCCTCTCTGACTGCCACTCGCATTACCTGCATTTCTAGGTGGTCTCCCTCGAGCTGCAGTATTACCCGATCTCGTGTTCTACACTGGATTCTCTTCAGCTAACCCTGGGTAATCTCAAATATAGTGATCCATCGATCTGTATTTAAAATAGGCCCAATCGTACAATTTGCAACTGCTGGGATGTCGTTTACCACAATGCTTACACTCAGGTTGATTAGATCTGACATTACCCACACTGGCTACCGAGGTAGCTCTCGAACTCACAGGTGGTTTGTTCTGATCTCGTCAAGAATAACCTGAAATGGATTTTGAATGGCTGATATGAACTCAAAACTTCTTTGGTGTTGACTGAATTGACTTATTGAATGATCTCCTACGCGAGTCTCTAGCTTCAAAATCAGGTTTTCTCTTCTCTTTCCCGAGCTCTTTAGCTCTACAGGCTCGCTCAACACGTACCACCAACTCTTTTATCTCAAGTATGCCAACTAACAGTTTAATATCTTCATTCAACCCATCTTCAAATCTTTTACACATTATAGCTTCGGTCAAAACACACTCTCGGGCATACCGACTGAGTCTCACAAATTTTCGCTCATACTCTGTCACGGTCATCCGACCCTGTTTCAGCTCTAGAAATTCTTTTTGCTTCTAATCAATAAATCTTTGGCTGATATAATTCTTACGAAACTCAGTCTGGAAGAATTCCCAGGTCACCCACTCTCTCGAAACCACTGATACAAGGGTATTCCACCAGTGATATGCTGTGTCTAGAAGCAAAGATATGGCACACTTCAAACATTCATCTGGGGTACAGGACAGCTCATCAAACACACGGATAGTATTATCAAGCTAGAACTCAGCCCTCTCAGCATCATCATCATCATCATCAGTAACTTTAAACTCTGTAGCCCCATATTTTTTGATTTTATCAATAGGTGGCTTATATAATCCTAGTGGATCACTTACTTGAGGTACAGCAGGCATCGAAGATTGATTAATCAGGGGTGGAGGTTGTTGTGTAGCCGGGTTAGTCTGGATATACTAAGTAAACCAGACATTCATCATTTGTAAAAAGGCTTGTCTAGCCTCTCCTTCCTGGTTACTCGAAATCAGTCGAGAATCAACCGGAGCTGTCCCTTACGCGGGAGTAGGCACTACATGTGACAGCCCTAAAACGACCCTAGATGGAAAGTGGTTTCGGGACCACAAACCCGAGTTATAAAAATAATTAATTGTTATATTTTATGCTTACTATGTGTGTGCATGCATATGTGGAATTTTCATTCTCTAATTTTACCAATTGTATGAGAAATTATTAAATAGGGATCAAGGTGAAACATGGTGAAAAATGATAGGCTAAATTGTAATGGCTTATTTGTGCATGTAGACACAAAGGTGGACTTGCATGTCAATATTGCCCAAATTATTCTATAGTGGCCGGCCAAGATGGGTGTGATGGGCAAGGAAAACATGTCCTAGACATGTTGGCCTAGTGCATGATGTAAGGGAGAATAAAGAAATGAAATTGGAAAAAAAAAGGGAATATGATGAAAACAAAAGAAAAAAAAAAGTGTCAATTCTCTCATTTTTCTTTGCATGGCCGAATGTACTAAGAAGAAAGGGGGGGAAAGCTTGAGAAAATCAGCCATGGGAGCTTACTAGACTAAGGTGTTTTGATACAAGAAGGTATGTTTTATGCCACTCTTGAAAATGCATGCATAGTTTGGAGGATTGGTTCAAATTTTTCCTTGAATCTTGGATCGAAACTAAGTTGTTAGGTGAGTTAAATTTCGGCCAAGAATGTTGTATTTCCTAATTAGTGTTTTGATGTTGTTGTGATGAAAGCATGGAGATGAGTGGGTTCGAATGTTTAACAAAAAGGAGATTTTTGTGTCATTGAGTTCTTGTTGTTATGTATGTATGTGCATGAGTATTCGGCCATGCTATAAAATTGATGTTGCAAAATGATTTAATGCTTAATGTGATATATAATAGTACTTGTGAATGAGCTTGAGAGCACCTAAATTATTAGTTGGAAGTGCCGAATGTAGTCTTGGATGAATTTTAAAGAACAAAGAAATTTTTGGGTGACTAGAGGTCAAGGACATTCGGCCAAAGGCTTGTGTGCTAGCAAAATTTGGCCTAGATGGGATAAATGTTAAGTGTTAAATGCAATGGAAATGCTAGATTAATGTTGCACATTCGGCTATAGTTAGGCATGTTTATGATCTCATTTAGACGATTAGACATAAAAAGGGTGGTAATGAGGTTGAAAATTGTTGAATGGCTAGTTGGGTAATGAATGTAGCATTCGGCCATATGAGGTAAAAATGGGTCAAATGTTCGTGAAATAAAACTTTGTGAATTGATGAATTAATGATGATAGTATTGTTGATGTCATGTATATATGTATAAATATTTGGCAAGACGGTTAAACTAGTTAATTTATTGATTAGCTCAAGAAGCTAGAGGGGGAGAATCAAGCAAAAGCAAAGGAAAGAACATCGAATAGCCGAGTTGGAACCATTTTACCCAACACAAGGTAAGTCATTAAGCATATATTTGGTGTTGATTTAAATGATCATAATATATATGCAAATGTGTTTAAATGAGTTGATGTGTAAATGGAAATGTATGTGTATGGAATGATGTCATTGTTGAATGTATAAAGGTAGCAAAATGCATAAGGTATTGGTCTCGACACTAAGTGTGCGGGTATAAATGGACACGGTGACAAGATTGGCACAAAGTGTGCGGGTTTAAAATTGTACAGCACTAAGTGTGCGAGTTTGATTATATAGCACTAAGTGTGCGAGCTGAATGTATATAGCACTAAGTGTGCGGATTCACTATATGCTCTTGCATTACAATTGGCACTGAGTGTGCGACATTATCGAGTTAATCCCGGACAGCGGATCGGGTAAGTACCTTGAGCTCATGACGAATAGGCAATATGTTCATGCTCGGGGTTGAGCTTGGTAAGCTTTAAATCTATGTGATGATTGCAATTGTATGATTGTGGTGAAAATGAGTTGGTGTGTGAAAATGCCTCAAATATCTTATTGTATAGAATTTGAAATGTGGATGTATGACTTGGTATGAGATTGAACCGAAAGGTCCGAGGAATTATGGTATAGTTTCGATATGGATGGAGTACCTAGCTTCGTTTATTGTTTCATGTTGTGATAACTTTATTAATGGGTGGTTGTCGAATGCTTATGACTTCTTGAGTTATAAACTCACTCGGTGTTTTCTTGTCACCCATTTTAGGTCTCTTGGACTCGTATCGTTTATGCGTGCTCGGAACCATCGTTGAAGTCATCACACCGGCTGGAAATCTTTGGTATTGTCGTCGTAGTTGAACTAGGAGAACGTTTGGCATGTATAGGCTATTTTGTTTTGTTGAATTGTGGGTTGTAAACTTTAAGCCATGCGAAAATGGCCTATGTGGTCGGTTGAGTGTGGTTCTAAAACCTATAGTCACGAGCCTTAGAAACCTTAATTTTGATAAGGTGGCCATAGTTTGTATTATGTATGATGTAATAGTTGGCCATGGAAGAATTATGAAATAGTTATTGTTTGCTTTAGTAACGGATGCTGCCAGCAGCAGTGAGGTGAGATGGAAAAATCACTAAAAATAGTAGAAGTATAATTAAATAGTGAATAAACTATGAAATTGAACCTTGATGAATCTATATTCATATGGACGAAACGAAATGACCATATGAGCAGTATACTGAGAGATATTAAAGTTCTCGTGAGACAGGGCCAGAATGGTTTCTAGATCCCCTGTCTCAAATTTGAAAATTTACCATAAATTATCCAAAAGGAATTAGAAGTCGTGCCTTATATGTGAAGATTCCCTTTTGAGTCTAGTTTCATTAGAAACAAACGGTATGAGCATTGAAGCTCTGTACAAGAAGATATCCTGGTCGTAATGCGCGAAGATCAGTGTAGTCGACCCCTGTAACATGGGTGACTTTAACTAATAAACAGTACTAATTGGCTCAACCAAAAATTCTAGAAAAAAATTTTGAGATGGAACTATGAGTCTAGTTTCAAGGAAAATTTACAGAATTGGTTTTCGAGTTCTGGAACTCGAGATATGATTTTTAAGGTGACAGGGATGCAGTTTTCTAGCCTGCCTGGAAATGCCAAATTGGTTGGTACTTTGAGAGGATTTGGCCCGTTAACCCCTCGTGTCCGACACCGGCGACGGTCACGGGTTAGGGGTGTTACACTACACTCTCGACATTATTAGCTACAGCTCTATCAGGATCCATTTACTATATGAAAACACATTTTCAAATGTCAGAAGTCATCACACTCTCGCAGTATATAATATGGCATGTATAGCTAGGCTCACTCACGCTACGTTAGTCCTAGGACCAAGTAAACCGTAGCTCTGATGCCAATAAAATGTAACACCCTAAGCCCATATCCGTCACCGGATAAGGGTTAAGAGGCATTACTGAACATTTTACAGTTCATATAATCATGCACTATATATATATTACAAATCAGAATTTTAATTACATCATAGCTTACAATTGAATCAAATATTAAGTCTAAATAAATTATGTCGTTCACAACTCAGCTCAGATAAAATGTAATCCAAAATGTATCACATCCAAAATACATAACATGAAAATCAAAATGAGCTCAACTTATAATTTAATCAAGACCAAACTCAAGCATAATAATTAAGCCATTTTCAATGCGTGAAACACCTACCACACATATCATCTATTCATAATACTTACTACTTTAACTAAAATGAATTTAACTTACAAACGAGCATAATTGAATTATCAAAACCCAGCTCACTAAACATTTTAATTAAACACACATAAGACCAAGTCTAAGCATAAATAACGAATTCACTTATGTATACCTTATCTTAATACGAACACATGCCAATTTAACATGCTTATGATCGATTCTACCATGCCACATTTAAGGTCAAAAACCAATATTAATATACAATCACATAGCACAATTTATAATTATTCATAGCATACGACATCTTGACCAAAATAGACTTTAACCATAACTAAACTGAAACCAAGATCAAGCAAGGTAGTTAAGTCATTTTCGCATGGCTAATATATAAACATTTTCAAAAAAATTAACCCCAAAACCAGTCTATACATGCCATAATTTAAGTTTAGCTTATAAAGTACCAAAATACTAGATAGTGTGATGAACTTGGCTGACAGTCCCTGAGCTTGTAGCTTGACTCCAACATCTATAAAACAAAGTAACATAACACACAGAGTAAACTACCACAACTTAGTAAGTCATAAGCAAATAAATAACCAATGATGGTATCGAATTAACAAAACTAAACCAGTTTATTTTATCTTTTCACATTTATATCCAATAATTTATATATATATTAAGTATATATAAACATATATAATTATTTTGATTTATTATCACCTTGACCGAATGTTTATAAAGCCAAAATTAACATATTATCATTTAACCTTCACGGTCGAATACTCATTATATACCTAGTTCACATACACAAATACAAAACTCACATGTCTTAATATAATACCATACACATATGTTAACCATATAATCGAATATATACATCTCATCATTTATACACATGTACAGAAGAACTATTCATAACATGCTTATTACTCATTCACCAAACCAAATACACATATCATATACACATATTTTCCTAATTTGTACTTTACAAGATTCGTAACAAATAACCAAGGTTTTTACTTACCTTTACTCAAGTAGATAACAAGTTAATTCATACCTGACATATAGCCCGTTTTACAAATTTGAATTCATTATATCTTTGCCTGATGAACCATTCGAAATTGGATAGGAAACTCGGATAATCACATAAGTCGTACAATGCCAACGTCCCAGATGTGGTCTTACATGTGGGCACATATCGGAATCCTATGTCATGACATATGTACCCTATTATTCCTAAGGTTCATACGGGGCTTTCGGACATCGTAACTCGGTCGAAACAAATTCAGAAATGTAGTAACCAACCCTTTTCACATTCAGCCATAGCAAATATAGATTCATACATTTCATTATAAAATGTATCTCTAGCATTTAACTACAATTAAACACGTCTATTTTCTTATAAACTTACCTCGGACGTTATAAAATAGGATAGGGCAGCTAGTCAACAACTTTCGTTTTCCCCCGATCCATATCCAATTTCTTTGGTTCTTGATCTAAACATATTCAAATTAAGCTCAATCAAACATATTTTCATTCAATTTAGTCCAAAAACACATAAATGGGTAAATTACCATTTTTGTAACACCCCGAACCCGAGACCGTCGCCGGAGTCGAACGCGAGGTGTTAACAGACTTCAACCCACTTATTGACAATTTTCAGACAAGCTGCCAATCTGAGTACTAGTCGCTCCAAAATTCATAACTTGAGTTTTACAACTCGAAAATCAGTTCCGTAAATTTTTCCTGAAACTAGACTCATATGTCCATCTACATATTTTTTTCTAGAATTTTTGGTCGAGCCAATTAGTACAGTTTATTAGTTAAAGTCTCGCCTGTTGTAGGGATCGACTACACTGACCTTTGTGCGTTACGAATTGGATATCTCCCTGTACAGGGCTTCAATACTAATGCCGTTTGTTTCTATAGAAACTAGACTCAGAGAGGAATCTACACATATATGGAATGACTCCTAATTATCTCTGGTTAATTTACAATGATTTTCCAAAGTTGGAACAGGGGATCCAGAAACCGTTCTGGCCCTATTTCACAAGAACTTTAAAATCTGTTAACTTATAACTCATATGACCATTTCGTTTCTTCCATATGAAAGTAGATTCATCAAGGTACACTTACATAATTTATTTGCTATTTAATACCATTCCTACTATTTTTAGTGATTTTTCACATCCACGTCACTGCTGCTGTCAGCATCTGCCTTTAGTAGGCTTTACCTATTTCATACTTTCCATGATTCAATTGGCCCTTTTTACATACATAGCACAAAGCGTGATCATGATTAACCATTCCAATGGCTAATCGTTTCAAAATAATTCCATACCTCATAAGGGTCAGCATACAAACGATTATAGTTCTATGCTAAAAACGTATATAAGCCATTTTCGCATGGCTATCCAAGTTTACACAAACCGGAAGGTACATGACCTTCAACAAAGGATGGTCCTATACATGCCATTTCAAAGTTCAACCAAAATTTGTACCAAAATGGGGCTTCGATAGTGTGGATGACTTCGACTTCTTTGATCCCGAATCCGATAGCTAACGAGCGAAACCTATAAAACAGAGAGCCAAAGCAACGGGGTAAGCATTTTAATGCTTAGTAAGTCTCAAGCAATGCAATCAGCTTTGACTAAGGTATTTTATTCACATGGCTAATTAAACCACTTTACTAATTCACATTCCCATACTCATACTTATTTCACATCACCGACCCTTATGTTCATACACAAAAGAACAACTTAGCCCAAGGCCGGTAGCTCGTTTATCAACTTAGCGCATACTTGTAAGAATTCAATTAGTACAAGCACATACAAACATACCTCATTGCTGGAATTTTCACAAGTGTATAAGCTGAAATTTTCACAGCAAGATTGCTCACTTCGAATCACATACTTTCGGATTTAACCGGATATAGCGACTCATACGATTGCCTTCGGTCATAACCCGGATTTGGTGACTTGCACAAAGGCCTTCGGGTCTTAGCCCGGATATATCAACTCGCACGAATGCCTTCGGGTCTTAGCCCGGATATATCAACTCGCACGAATGCCTTCGGGTCTTAGCCCGGATATATCAACTCGCACGAATGCCTTCGGGTCTTAGCCCGGATATATTTCCAATGTTCACTTACATATATATCAATATTCAAGACACGTCCATAGTTCATTTTCGTTACTAAAGCTCCAACACAAAATATCTATCAACCTTTACTATTTCGGCTCAATGGCCACACAAACAAGGAGCATAATTTTGATATAATTCAAGTAGGGTCATCACTCGAAGACTTACCTTGGATGTTGTCGAGCGATTTAACGGCTATTCAACTACTTTTTCCTTCCCTTTATCGGATTTAGCTCCCTTTGCTCTTGAGCTAATTTACACAAATTTAACTTATTAAAATCTCATCATGATAGCTTATGGCGAATATGACAAGGAGTGTAAATGGTCATATGGCCATCCTTTAGCTCAAATACACAATGGTCATGCACATTTTACATCACAACAAGCAATTCAATACATTCAAACATCAACGTGAAGTTCAAAGTACTTGGCCCTCATATACATTAGGCATCAAAGTTGCATATGTACGAAATCATAAATCGAACTCAACACATTAGTTAATATTCCTCTTAGCGAATTTTCTAAGCCAAGAATAGGCATCAATATGCTTGCCTCAAACCGAATGCATGCACACTAATTACCCCTCATGTGGCGAATATACACTTAATACCACACAAAAAAAACAGCATACATTTCACTACTAACACATTACATATCGTAATTCATTGCACATCTCTTATTTACTTCATAATCAACACATCATCACAAGCAAATATACACTTTGAATTAGTATATATGTCATACCAATCCATCATGTGCAAACATATATTCATGTAGGTGCAAGGGCGAATTCTCAAGTGGCTTATATCCAAATATATACACATTTCCAAAGCTTAAATCTTACTTACCATGCAACATGCATGAATTATACTTATGGATATATCATGGCGAATACCACAACACCACACCACTTCAATTTGGTCATGGTGAAACAAAGAACTTAGTATCTCATTCAAAAAAAAATGCTAAAAGAAAATCTAAGAATCTTCAATCCTCCATCACATGTATCACTTTCAAGCTTGTTATTTAACATGCAATGGCATTAACACCACATTCACTTTGGCCGAATTTCATTCCCATGACATAACAAGGATTTGAACCATGGGCTAACAAGAACATTAAGCTAGCAACTAAAAACATGCATGAACCTCAAACATACCTTAATCTTGATGCAAGTTTAGCCAACCTCTTCCTAATCCTCTTCCAAACCAAGTATGAAGCAAAACTCCTTCCTTATCCTTAGTATTTTCGGCCAACAAGAGAGTGAAAAGAGATGAACAAAATTTTTTCTTTCTTTCTTTAGGACATTCGCCAAGCTATGGAGGAAGATGGACACTTTTTTTTTTTTTGTTTCTCATCTACTAACATTAATTGTTTATTCCATACCCTTATTTTATTCTTTCCATCATAACCCATTTACCAAACATGTTTCATGACATGATTTTTGCCCATAAATCCTTGTCATGGCCGGCCACTTGCTATGGGGGAATTTGACATGCAAGTCCATTGTTTTGCATGCATCCTTTAATTAGTCATCACACATTTCCCTCATACTTTCAAAGTTTATTACTAGGTCCTTTCTAGTGAAATTCACATCTATAATTCTAAATCAAAGCATAAAAATATCACACATGAGTTAACACACATTATAGGCAATAAAATAAATATTAAATTATTTTATGCCTTGGTTTTGTGGTCCCGAAACCACATTTCGACTAGGGTCGTTTTAAGGCTGTCACAACTCTCCCCACTTTAGAAATTTTCGTCCCGAAAATCTTACCGTAAATAGGTTTGGATATTGCTCTTTCATAGAGTTCTCGGGTTCCCAAGTAGCTTCTTCTATCCCGTGTTTGAGCCATAACACTTTCACTAGCGGAACCCTTTTGTTTCGCAACTCTTTCATTTCACGAGCTAGGATACGAATCGGTTCTTCTTCATAACTCATATCGGCTTGAATTTCAACCTCGATGGACTAATTACGTGCGACGGATCAGATCTATAGCGTCGAAGCATTGAAACATGGAAGACGTTGTGAATCTTTTCAAGTTCGGGGCAAGATCAAACGATACATAACCGGGCCAACTCGTTCGGAGATTTCAGACGGCCCAATGAATCTCGGCTCAACTTGCCCTTACGGCCGAATCTGAGTATCTTTTTCCACGGCGAAACTTTAAGAAACACTTTATCTCCCACGATACTCAATGTCCTTTCGTTTCAGATCCGCATACGATTTACGACGATCGGAGGCTATCTTGATTTTCACGGATTACTTTTACTTTCTGCTCAGCATCTTTAATCAAATCCACTCCAAAATTTTGTTCTCACCGAGCTCGGTCCAAAACAATGGTGTACGGCATTTACGCCCGTACAAAGCCTCGTAAGCGCCATCTTAATACTTGATTGAAAACTATTGTTGTAGCGAATTCAATCAAAGGTAGGTACCGCTCCCACGAACCACTGAACTCGAGGATGCAACATCTCAACATATCCTCAAGTATCTGAATTATACGCTCGGATTGACCATCGGTTTGGGGGTGAAAGGCGGTCTTTGAAATGCAACTTGGTGCCCAATGCTTCTTGTAATTTCTTCCAAAATCGCGAGGTGAACCTCGGATCTCTATCCGACACCACGTAAATCGGTACCCGTGTAATCTCACAATCTGAAAGCGTACAATTCAGCTAGTTTATCCAATGAAAAATCCATACGCACAGGGATAAAGTGAGCCGACTTAGTCAGTCTATCAATAATAACCCAAATTGCATCCTTCTTACTTGCTGACAACGGCAGTCCGGACACAAAGTCCATTGTGACTCGATCCCATTTCCACTCGGGTATCGTGATCGGCTGAAGTAACCACGAAGGCACTTGATGCTCCGCTTTCACTTGTTGACATATTAAACATCTTGCAACAAAGTCGAGATGTCTCGTTTCATACCATGCCACCAAAACCGACGTTTCAACTCATTGTACATCTTCGTACTCCCCGGGTGGATTGCCATTCGGCTACAATGAGCTTCGTTCAGAATTATCGAAATAAGTTCCGAATTCTTTGGAACACACAAACGACTTCTGAACCTCAAACAATCGTCATCATCAATTTGAAACTCCGATTCCTTGTTCAGAACACACTCAGCCCGTTTTGCACGCAACTCCTCATCAACTTTCTGAGCTTCATGAATTTGATGAGTCAACAATGGTTTGGCTGTTAATTCGGCTACTAACACATTGTCGGGTAGGATAGACAAGTGTACATTCATCGCTCGTAAAGCAAACAGTGATTTCCGGCTTAAGGCATCCGCAACCACATTAGCCTTTCCCGGGTGATAGTCAATGACCAGCTCATAATCCTTTAACAGCTCGAGCCAACGTCTTTGTCGCAGATTTAAGTCTCTTTGAGTCATCAAATATTTGAGACTTTTGTGATCCGAATACACATGGCACTTCTCACCAAATAAGTAATGTCGCCATATCTTTAAGGCGAATACGATGGCAGCCAATTCGAGATCATGGGTCGGATAATTTTTCTCATGTGGCTTTAATTGTCTCGACGCATAGGCCACAACTCGACCTTCTTGCATCAATACGCAACCTAACCCAAGTAGGGAGGCGTCACTATAGATGACAAACTCTTTGCCGATTCGGGTTTGACTAATCTTGGAGCTTCCGTCAAATGAGTTTTCAATTGGTCAAAACTTTTCGACACTTTTCCGTCCATTCAAACTTGACATCTTTACAAGCGGTTTAGTCATGGGTGTGGCTATCATCGAGAATCCTTTTACAAACCGTCGGTAGTAACCGCAAGTCCCAAAAAGCTCGAACCTCGAGAATATTTCTTGGAGGTTTCCGATTAAGTATGGCTGAAATTTTGCTTGGGTCGACTCGAATACCGATCAGATACCACGTGACCCAAGAAGCTAACCTCTCTTAACCGAACTCACACTTGCTAAACTTAGCATATAACCGCTTATCCCGTAAAATTTGCAACACTAATCTCGGTGCTCGCATGTTCGGTCTCATCTCTTGAATAGACCAAGATGTCGTCGATGAACACAACTACGAACCGATCCAAATATGATCTCAAGATCCGATTCATCAAATCCATAAATACCGCGAGGGCATTAGTGAGCCCAAACGGCATCACTAAGAACTCGTAGTGACCATATCTCGCTCAAGGCGGTTTTGGGTATGTCCGAATCTCGGATTACATGGCGATAATAGCCCGATCTCAAATCTATTTTTGAGAACACCGAGGCTCCTTCAGTTGATCGAACAAATCATCGATACGTGGTAACGGATACTTGTTCTTTATTGTCACTTTATTAAGTCGACGATAGTCGATGCACAACCTCATGGTTCCGTCCTTCTTTTCACAAACAACACCGTGCACCCCAAGGTGAAAAACTCAGGCGAGCAAAACCTCTATCCATCAACTCTTGCAACCGAGCTTTCAACTCCTTTAATTCCGTTGGTGCCATACGATATGGAGCTATCGAAATCGGTGTGGTCCTGGTACAAGCTCAATGCCAAACTCTATCTCCGAACAGTGGCAAACCCGGCAATTCTTGGAAAAACGTCCGGTATTCACAAACCACCGCGCAGATTTGGGTTCTATTCCTAACTCCTTATCATCAAGTACATACGCAAGGTATGCTTCACACCCTTTTCTTACATATTTACGGGCCAACATTGATGATATTACGGTGGCAACCCCTTCAAGTTCGTAGACTCAACTCGGATCATCTCGTTGTTTGCGCATCTCAAATCAATAGTCTTGCTTTTGCAATTCACAACCGCATCATGCACGGTCAACCAATCCAACCCAAGAATAACATCAAATTCATCGAGCGGCAAAAGCATCAAGTCCGCCGAAAACAGTACCTCGAATTACTAGGGGCATTTCTTACACACTTTGTCGACCAGCACATAACGACCCAAAGGATTTGACACCGAATTACGAACTCGAGAGACTCAATAGGCAAAGTCTTCTTGGATGCTAAGGTTTCGCATATATAAGAATGAGTAGAACCGGGGTCAATCAAAGCAATCACATTAGTATCAAAGAGAGTGAAAGTACCAGTAATAACATCTGGCGAGGAGGCATCCTCGCGTCTTGCGTATAGCATAAGTCCTAGCTGGGCGCGAGCCTCGGATCTGGTCGCAACATCTCTAGATCCTCTCGACCACCACTAGCCTTGCCCGTATTTCCAGATGGTCTACCTCGGCGGTGGTAGTACCCGGTTTCCCACTCCGATCTACATTCTGTTCGCACAACCTCGGGCAATCTTTAATGAAGTGGTCAACTGATCCACACTTGTAACAGAGCGGTCACGGAATCTCTGACTTCAAAATGCCATTTGCCACAATCTCGCACTCCGTCCTCTCTCGTCGATCATTCCCACTCTCGCGATCAAGTGATTCGTGTGGTCACAGGGGTCGATCGCGATCTCGTCTAGAAAAGCCCGAAGTGTCTCTAGATCGGCCTAAGCCATCTCTAAGTTTCTTTGATGATTGTTGGAAGGGCTTCCCGAATACCTCTTCTGAAACTCCCTTGCTCCCGCTTCGCTTTCCTTTTCTCCATACTAAACTCCTCGGCTTTGCATCGCTCGCTCGACGAGAGTCACAAACTCTCGGATTTCCAAAATGCCAACATACGACTTTATCTCATCATTCAGTCCATCTTGAGCGTTTACATCACGACTTCGAAGAAATGCATTCTCGCGTCTGGCTAAGCCTCACGAATTTTCGTTCATAGTCGGTAACCGACATGGAACCTTGTTTAAGTTCGAAAATTCCTTTCGTTTTTGGTCCATAAATCTCGATGATATACTTTTCCCAAACTCGGTTTGGAAGAACTCCCAAGTTACTTGTTCATGGGGCACAACAGTCGAGTACTCCACCAATAGTAGGCGAAATCACGTAGCAAGGAGATGGTACACTTTAGGCATTCATCGGTGTACAAGATAGCTCATCGAGTACCGGATCGTGTTGTCCAACCAAAATTGACTTGCTCGGCATCATCACTATCCGTAGCTTTAAATTCAGTAGCCCCATGTTTTCGGATTCTATCAACTGGGGCTTATTCGACCTATATTTGGTCAATTACGGACGCATTGTAGGTGCGGGTCGTGTTTGTTGGGAATGGAGGTTGTGGAACAGTAGTATTAGTTCGAATGTATTGGTTGAACCAATCATTCATCACGCTATAAAAGGCTTGTCTAGCCTCGTCATTCGGATTGTTAGCAACAGGTTGAGAGTCCGCGGCGCTGTCCCTTGTGCGGGAGCAGCGCCACACTCTCCACATCATCACTATCGCTTCGGTTGGGATCGGGATCCATTACTATAAATAAACACAAGTTCAAACGTCGAAATCACCACACTATCATATAATCACATGAAATGGCATGTATAGCTAGACCCCAAACGCATTACGGTAGTCCTAGAATCGACTAAACCGTAGCTCTGATACCAATAAAATTGTAACACCCGAACCCGAGACCGTCACGAGTCGAACGCGAGGTGTTAACGACTTCAACCCACTTATTGACAATTTTCAGACAAGCTGCCAATCTGAGTACTAGTCGCTCCAAAATTCATAACTTGAGTTTTACAACTCGAAAATCAGTTCCGTAAATTTTTCCTGAAACTAGACTCATATGTCCATCTACATATTTTTTTCTAGAATTTTGGTCGAGCCAATTAGTACAGTTTATTAGTTAAAGTCTCGCCTGTTGTAGGGATCGACTACACTGACCTTTGTGCGTTACGAATTGGATATCTCCTGTACAGGGCTTCAATACTAATGCCGTTTGTTTCTATAGAAACTAGACTCAGAGAGGAATCTACACATATATGGAATGACTCCTAATTATCTCTGGTTAATTTACAATGATTTTCCAAAGTTGGAACAGGGATCCAGAAACCGTTCTGGCCCTATTTCACAAGAACTTTAAAATCTGTTAACTTATAACTCATATGACCATTTCGTTTCTTCCATATGAAAGTAGATTCATCAAGGTACACTTACATAATTTATTTGCTATTTAATACCATTCCTACTATTTTTAGTGATTTTTCACATCCACGTCACTGCTGCTGTCAGCATCTGCCTTTAGTAGGCTTTACCTATTTCATACTTTCCATGATTCAATTGGCCCTTTTACATACATAGCACAAAGCGTGATCATGATTAACCATTCCAATGGCTAATCGTTTCAAAATAATTCCATACCTCATAAGGGTCAGCATACAAACGATTATAGTTCTATGCTAAAACGTATATAAGCCATTTTCGCATGGCTATCCAAGTTTACACAAACCGGAAGGTACATGACCTTCAACAAAGGATGGTCCTATACATGCCATTTCAAAGTTCAACCAAAATTTGTACCAAAATGGGGCTTCGATAGTGTGGATGACTTGACTTCTTTGATCCCGAATCCGATAGCTAACGAAATAAACCTATAAAACAGAGAGCCAAAGCAACGGGGTAAGCATTTTAATGCTTAGTAAGTCTCAAGCAATGCAATCAGCTTTGACTAAGGTATTTTATTCACATGGCTAATTAAACCACTTTACTAATTCACATTCCCATACTCATACTTATTTCACATCACCGACCCTTATGTTCATACACAAAAGAACAACTTAGCCCAAGGCGGTAGCTCGTTTATCAACTTAGCGCATACTTGTAAGAATTCAATTAGTACAAGCACATACAAACATACCTCATTGCTGGAATTTTCACAAGTGTATAAGCTGAAATTTTCACAGCAAGATTGCTCACTTCGAATCACATACTTTCGGATTTAACCGGATATAGCGACTCAAGACGATTGCCTTGGTCATAACCCGGTTTGGTGACTTGCACAAAGGCCTTGGTCTTAGCCGGATATATCAACTCGCACGAATGCCTTGGGTCTTAGCCGGATATATCAACTCGCACGAATGCCTTGGTCTTAGCCCGATATATCAACTCATACGAATGCCTTGGTCTTAGCCGGATATATTTCCAATGTTCACTTACATATATATCAATATTCAAGACACGTCCATAGTTCATTTTCGTTACTAAAGCTCCAACACAAAATATCTATCAACCTTTACTATTTCGGCTCAATGGCCACACAAACAAGGAGCATAATTTTGATATAATTCAAGTAGGGTCATCACTCGAAGACTTACCTTGGATGTTGTCGAGCGATTTCGACGGCTATTCAACTACTTTTTCCTTCCCTTTATCGGATTTAGCTCCCCTTTGCTCTTGAGCTAATTTACACAAATTTAACTTATTAAAATCTCATCATGATAGCTTATGGCCGAATATGACAAGGAGTGTAAATGGTCATATGGCCATCCTTTAGCTCAAATACACAATGGTCATGCACATTTTTACATCACAACAAGCAATTCAATACATTCAAACATCAACGTGAAGTTCAAAGTACTTGGCCCTCATATACATTAGGCATCAAAGTTGCATATGTACGAAATCATAAATCGAACTCAACACATTAGTTAATATTCCTCTTAGCCGAATTTTCTAAGCCAAGAATAGGCATCAATATGCTTGCCTCAAACCGAATGCATGCACACTAATTACCCTCATGTGGCGAATATACACTTAATACCACACAAAAAAAACAGCATACATTTCACTACTAACACATTACATATCGTAATTCATTGCACATCTCTTATTTACTTCATAATCAACACATCATCACAAGCAAATATACACTTTGAATTAGTATATATGTCATACCAATCCATCATGTGCAAACATATATTCATGTAGGTGCAAGGCCGAATTCTCAAGTGGCTTATATCCAAATATATACACATTTCCAAAGCTTAAATCTTACTTACCATGCAACATGCATGAATTATACTTATGGATATATCATGGCGAATACCACAACACCACACCACTTCAATTTGGTCATGGTGAAACAAAGAACTTAGTATCTCATTCAAAAAAAATGCTAAAAGAAAATCTAAGAATCTTCAATCCTCCATCACATGTATCACTTTCAAGCTTGTTATTTAACATGCAATGGCATTAACACCACATTCACTTTGGCGAATTTCATTCCCATGACATAACAAGGATTTGAACCATGGGCTAACAAGAACATTAAGCTAGCAACTAAAACATGCATGAACCTCAAACATACCTTAATCTTGATGCAAGTTTAGCCAACCTCTTCCTAATCCTCTTCCAAACCAAGTATGAAGCAAAACTCCTTCCTTATCCTTAGTATTTTCGGCCAACAAGAGAGTGAAAAGAGATGAACAAAATTTTTTTCTTTCTTTCTTTAGGACATTCGGCCAAGCTATGGAGGAAGATGGACACTTTTTTTTTTTTGTTTCTCATCTACTAACATTAATTGTTTATTCCATACCCTTATTTTATTCTTTCCATCATAACCCATTTACCAAACATGTTTCATGACATGATTTTTGCCCATAAATCCTTGTCATGGCCGGCCACTTGCTATGGGGGGGGGAATTTGACATGCAAGTCCATTGTTTTGCATGCATCCTTTAATTAGTCATCACACATTTCCCCTCATACTTTCAAAGTTTATTACTAGGTCCTTTCTAGTGAAATTCACATCTATAATTCTAAATCAAAGCATAAAAATATCACACATGAGTTAACACACATTATAGGCAATAAAATAAATATTAAATTATTTTTATGCCTTGGTTTTGTGGTCCCGAAACCACATTTCGACTAGGGTCGTTTTAAGGCTGTCACAATTTTACCCCTAACATTTACACTTTTTACAATTTAGTCCCTATTGCACAAATCACAAAATATACAAAATTTCAAGATACCCATGTTGGGCTGAATTTTACCCACTCTCATACAAATCCATATATTTCATTTATTTCACATTTTAGTCCCTCAAATTATTATTTTTGAAATTTAGTTCTAATTACTCAAAATCATCAAAAACTCCAACACAAAACATGTTAATCTAAAACATATCCTTCATATTTCATCATCAAACAACAAAAATCACAAGCTCTTAACAATGGCACAACTCAAAATATTCACCAAAATAAAAAAATTAAGCACGGGTTTTGCAGTACTCGAAGCAATGATATCAAAAACATAAAAATTATCAAAAACCGAGCTAGAACTTACCTTGAATCAAGTTAAGAAAGATGGCTGAACCTAGCTTCTCTTATTCCTTTTATTTTGTTTCTTATTTCGGTGGATGAACATAATAATATGATAGCTTATTTTAATCTTATGTTTTATTATAAACATTTTATTACATAATTTACCTTCTTAACCTTGTTTAATATCATTCGTACTTCACCTTCCTATGGCCGAATGTGTCCATGCAAACATCCAAGGGTATAATTCCATCATAAACACCCCACATTACAAAGACAACCACTATTTGGCCCTCTTACTAGTAACCTTCAAATTTTCTTTTTATGCGATTAAGTCCTTTTATTTAATCGGACACCCAAACGATAAAATTAAATTACGAAAATTTCACAGATATAAATTCACACAAAATAAACACAGAAAATAATTTTTTAAATTATTTCTGACTCAGATTCGTGGTCCCGAAACCACTATTTTGATTAGGGTCTAAATCGGGCTGTTACAATAATGCCTATGATTTGCATAGGAACTTACTAAGCTTTAAAGCTTACTCCCCTTTTCTTTTTCCCTTTTCTTATAGTGTCACAAAGCCATCTGAGGGATAAAAAATGGTCGGAGATCCATTCACACTATCAAGTTACCATTTTGGGTACTTATGATTTCATTATTTTGAGTATGGCATGTATAGGGACTTGGTCATTTTATTATGTGACATATTTGATTTGGCCAAATGTGTTGGCTTATAATGATTGATAATTCATTTTGTAAATGATCATTGAAATTGGCTAATATTGGCTTAAGAATATATATGCATATGATGATGTTTTCATAGATGTGAGAATTTGCATGAATTAACTTGATAAATATGTAATGTTTGTATGTGTATATGGTTGCATGTAAATGATATATTAATATCTTGCTTGTGGCCTAATTGGTTGTATTGATATACTTGTATTGGTGTAGCTTGTTGTTGTGCAGGCTGGTGCAAGTAAGGGTGGAAAAATGGCTTGGTAAATAACTATATTTTTGTCCACACGGGTAGACACACCGGCATGTGTCTAGGCCATGTGTGACACATGGCTTGTCCCATGTGAATGCCCCAATTTCGAGATTTTCGGGATTTCTGTGATTTTTGATGAATTTTAGAATTTCTGTATTTTGACTGTATAATGTAGGCCTGAGTATGTTAGTGGGCCTTTAGAAGGCCCAAGAGTAAATTTAACCCGAGACAATTTTAGAATTTTTAATTTTAGGGAGAGAGGGTTCGGCGTTATGGGCTTTTAAAATAAAGGTGGTAGAATAAGGCACAAGAATATCTGTGGTAAAGTTGCATGTGACGCCACATAGGTGCTTGGGGAGTGGCGTGTGGATGTTTAGGGGGAGCCAAGGTTCAAGTCACAAGGTAAGTTAATTAGGGTATTTATTTTGTGAACAGGAAAGGTAGGTATTGGAACATAGGTGGAACTCTGTTAAGAAGAGTTTGAGCTGTTCAGGAGATTGGGTAAGGGAGAGATAAGGGAGGAGATTTAGGAGTTGATCAATGAGCTTGGTGCTGGCCGAATGTTGGACTCTTGAGGAGCAAGAGTTGGCTGGCCAAGGGTCGCTAGTATAGGCAATTCGGGTAGGTCTCTAAAGTAGCAATTTCAGCATTAGGGAAGTTTTGTGCCGTTTCTTTGTAGCTTTTCCTTTGGGTTTCGGTTTAGTCTTCTTTTGGGTTTGCTGAAATAAGGTATTGTGCTTAGGGTTTTTCTCTTTTTCCTTCTATTTTGCTAGTATCCAAAACTTGGAACACCTCATAACTCCCTATGCTGTTTTCCCTTACCATAACCGAATAGTACTTTCGCTTCTCACCTTTCTTTCTTTCATCTTTTCCTTTTCCCCATAGCTGAACCTATACTCTCCTCTCTTTTGTCTCTTTCATCATTTTCTTTTCTCCATTGTTCCTCCGTTGGCTGAATCTACCATCCCTTTCCTTCTCTTCTTCTCTTCATTTATTCCCCTCACATCTAGGAGGTCGAATCTTATAATAGCCGAACCTCTTTCCCTTTTTCTTTAAAAAGCCGAAACCCCTTAAGGGTGGCTAATGTTTGGACTAAGGGCATATTGGCCTCTTTCTTTTGGTTTTGTGTGCACTAGTGTGGACAAGGGGACGTACAACAAAGGGGTTTGAAGGCTAACACAGGTGGATATCTAAATCTAGTCCATATTTTGGCAGAAAGGTAAGAACTTTAGGGACTAAGGCAATGTTGGTTAAATATGGTAAGGAGATTAGTACGTATTCTGTTTTGATGTGTAGCCTGACGTATTAGTTACTCGATTGTAGGCAACTCGTGTATGGATCTCGACAACGTATTGTTACAGATCAGGTGTGTAAACGACACCCACTCATAGACTAGATCGGCAAAAGCCGAAAAGCTGAAATGTTAAAGAGCATGCATTTTGTGAACTTGGGAGCGTGCGAGCACTCGTGAGATAGTTTTTTGTTAATCCTGGTAATCTCAAGCAGTAAGATTGTAGAGTGCACAATTTCGTGCACTTTGGTATATTTGGGCTTAACGGGCCGAAATCGGGTTAATGGGCCAACGGGCCCAATTCGATAAAAACACTCAGTAAGCTTTTCTGTTAATACGTTAATGGCTGTAATATGCATGAAAACCCTAAAATAGTAAATTTATTAAAATACCCCTAAGTATGAAAATTACCATTATACCCCTAGGTGTAAAGTGACCGTTATACCCCTAGGTTTAATTTTGACTGAAATGCATCATATTCTGATTCTGTATATTGTATGCCATGACATGTATATCTGTTGCATGGGATATGGGTTATATTGATGGAGGAAGCGTTCTGGTGGCTATGCCACAAATATCTGTTTCTGGTGGCTATGCCACAAATATCTATTCTACTGGCTCTGCCACAATATCTGTATCTGGTGACTTTGTCACAATATCTGTTCTGGCAGCCATGCTGCAAATTCTATGGTGTGTAGCTGATGGGTGGGTCAAGTTGTCTCCCCACATGGTGTAAGGTTGGTACGGGGGTGTACACGGATGGATATGGGTTAGGTTTTCTGCATACATGATATATCTGTTCTGTAGCTGTTAGGGGCCTATAGGCTTTATTTTGAATTCTATATAGGGCTAAGGCCCAACTTAATCTGTTTCTGTGGTTTGATCTAATTTGGACTATGGTTGGGTTGCTTTACACACTGAGTTTTCCAAACTCACCCCTTAATTTCATCCATGCAGGAAATCCCCAACCATAGTGGACTTGGAGCTGTGAGGGATTCGGAGTGGCCACATGTTCTGCAAATTTGATTTTCTTCATGTGTTTTGATTAGCATTTACTTACTTTAATTGTTTTGGGTTTTAAGTTGTAATAAGGCTGCTCGTAAGTTTTATGGTTTTATTAATTGTTTTATTTATACTCAATTTCAAGTGTGGGTTTTTGTTCAAAAATTAATAAACGATTTCAAAACACAACGAGCATAACAAATGGATAACCTAAAGACTTAATTAATCGGTGTTTTTTCCTTAGTCAACAATTAACCATTGTTTTACAAAATCACCCTGATTACCATAAACAAAGAACACAATCAACCGTAAGTCAATGTGACACGTTAGACTTGGCCGTAACATCTGGGCTGAGTTTGGGGTGTTACACCATGGGTATGTGATCCGGCCATGTGGCCTCTGCATTTTCAATTGTAGCCTCGAATTGGCCACACGGGTAGAGACATAGCCGTATGTCTCAGCCGTATGAAGGACACGGCCGAGGGTGTGTGCCCAGGGCGTATGAAGTCTGCACCTATTTTATGAAAAATTATGAAAATTAAATCGCCCACACGGCCTAAGAACACAGGCGTGTGACTTTTAAATGTTGATTACATTATAAACAGAGAGTTACACGAGTTATGGACATGGGCGTGTATGACCACGTGGCCTGCCAACACGGGCGTGTCCCAAAGCCACATGGGTGTGTGACCCCTGTTTTGATGAAAATTTCCTAACTATTTTAAAAGGTTTTGAAAGTTCTCGATTTAGTCCTGAACCATTTCCAATGTATGTTTTGGGCCTCGTAGACCCACATTAAGGACGATATGAATGTATGCGAAAGGTTATAAATTTGAGTGGAAATTCATGTCTCAATTTTGAATGTTTGTTTGTGTTTAAATACAGTAATGCCTCGTACCCTATTCTGGCTTCGAATACGGGTAAGTGGGTTACAACATCCCACCTAGCAAGAATGCTAAGTTGTAGAACAAGATCTCTGCCATCTAGATGGATGATGAGTCATTGTATGAGGCGTGGGAGAGATTTAAATAATTGTTACGAAAGTGCCCTCATCATAGAATCCCACATTGCATCCAACTAGAGACATTCTACAATGGTCTTAATGCTCACACAAGTATGGTAGTAGACGCTTCTACTAACGATGCTCTCCTTTCTAAGTCTTATAACGAGGCTTATGAAATCATTGGGCAGGTTGCCAGAGACAATTATCAGTGGTCAAGTAATTGAGTAGCGTTAGGAAGATGAGTTGTAAGAGTACATGAAGTGGACGCTCTCACTTCACTTGCATCTCAGGTATTCTCAATATCCTCAATGCTTAAAAACTTTACTACTAATAGGTTTAATAATTTTGCAACTTAGTCACCGAATAAATTTGAAAATGTACCCTGTGTTTATTGTAGGGAAGGGCACTTCTTCAAAGAATGTCCATCAAACCTAGAATTTGTTTATTAAAGGATAACTAGAACCAAAATCAAGGAAGGCAAGGGCTGCAATCTAATTTTTATAACCCATCTTAGTGAAACCACCCTAATTTTTCTTGGAGTAACCAAGGGGTTTGACCCAATAACACTTATGCACAACCTAGATTGACCCAACCGCCTATATTTACCCAACAAGTTCAAAAACAACCTCAAGTTGAACCTTCCAATGGTTTGGAAAACCTATTGAAGGAATACATACAAAAAAATGATGCTTTTATCTAAAGCCAAACAGCCACATTGAAAAACCTGGAAAGCCAAAAGGATCAGCTCGCAACTGAACATAGGAATTGACCACAAGGTGCTTTGCCTAGTGTTATGGAGAACCTAAGGAATTCGAGGAAAGAGCATTATAAAACATTGACACTAAGGAGCGGAAAAATGATAAAGCCCAACATTGTTGAAGTTGAAGAAGAGTAAGTTGATGCTCGAGATAAAGTGGAATTTCAACCAAGTGTTGAAATTCCAGCTTCAGTAGAACTAGAATCTGGAAAATCCGATAAGGCAATTTCTAAACCAGTTAATTCTGACACACTAAAAACTTTGTTAGATGTAGAAGTGCCAGAGAAGATGAATCAGTCAGTTTCAGTAAAGATTCCTCCACCACCTTACCCTTGAAGGCTCCAAAAGCAGTAGTAGGATGTCCAGTTTAAGAAATTCCGAGACATACTCAAGCAAATTCATATCAACATTCCATTGGTAGAAGCACTTGAGCAGATGCCAAATTATGTCAAATTCATGAAGGATATCCTATCCAAAAAACACAAACTTGGAGCATTTGAGATAGTAGCTCTAATGAAGGAATGCAATACATATCTACAAGATAAACATTCCCCAAAGATAAAGGACCCCAGATGTTTTACCGTACCCTGCAACATTAGAGCAACTTATTGTGGTAAGGCACTATGTGATTTGGGTGCAAGCATCAACTTGAAGCCCATGTCCATATTTAGAAAGTTGGGGATATGTAAAGTTAGACCTACTACAGTAACACTTCAGTTAGCAGATCGATCTTTAGCATATCCAAAAGGAAAAATTGAGGATGTATTACTAAATGTAGACAAATTTATTTTTCCTACTAGCTTTGTTATCTTAGACTTTGAAGAAGATAAAGAGGTCTCAATAGTCCTAAGAAGACTTTTCCTAGCAACTGGAAGGACCCTTATTGATGTGTAGAAGGGCAAGCTTACTGTGTGTGTTCAAGACAATCAGGTAACGTTTTAATGTTTTTAAATCCATGATATTTCCTGATGCAATTGATGAGTGTTCTGCAGTATCTGAGTTAAAGGATTTAGCTATAGAATGAGAACTCCACTCTGTTGAGGACCTATTGCAACAAGTTTTGATGTTAGGCCCTCCAAGTGATTAAGAGGGGAGGAATACTTAGCTTTGCTAGAAGCTAATCAGAAGCTATTTAATCCGCAATCTCATTTTGAATCTTTGGAATCAAAAAGTAGAGATTATGTTCAACCAAAAGTGTCAGTCAAGGAGCCACCTAAATTTTAACTAAAGGTACTTCCCTCGCACTTAAAATATGTTTATTTAGGTAACACATCGAATTTGCTTGTGATTGTTTTAGCAGAGTTAATTGAATAGCAGGAAAAGAAACTTATTTTAGTGTTTGAAACAATTTCAAAAGGTTATCCGATAGACTATAGCCGATATCTGTGGTATTAGTCTATCCGTGTGCATGCACAAAATCATCCTAGAAGATGGTGAGAAAGGGACGATTGATGGAAAATAGAGACTGAACCCAATTATGAAGGATGTGGTAAAGAAAGAAATCATTAAGTGGTTAGATGTGGGTATAATTTACCCCATCTTAGACAGTTCATGGGTAATTCTGGTCCAATGTGTGCCAAAAAAATGAGGTAATACGGTCATAGAGAATGCAAATAACTAGTTAATACCAACCAGAACAGTTAATCCATGGAGAATTTGAATAGATTACCTAAAGTTGAACAAGGAATTTAGGAAAGATCACTTTCCTTTACCATTTTTGGATCAAATGTTGGATAGTCTGGCAGAATGAGACTATTACTATTTTCTAGATAGACACTTAGGGTACAATTAGATTACAGTAGCACCAGAGGATCAACACAAAACAACATTCACATGCTTGTATGGTACATTGACATTTAAATGCATGCTATTTGGTTTATGTAATGCACCTGCTACATTTCAAAGATGTATAATGGCTATTTTCACTGACATGGTTGAGAAGTATTTGGAAGTTTTTATGGATGATTTTTCAGTGTTTGTGTAACACCCCAAACCCAGCCTAGACGTCATGGCTGAATCTGATGTGTCACATTGGAGTGCTTTTCGAAAACTTGCTCTAGCTGATGAAAACCCGTTTGGAAATGTAAAGCCTCTTTGTTAGAACTCAAATCATTCTAGCTATTCATTATTTACTTTAAATCGTCAATACTTGTAAAACCCTGTTTGTAGCTGAAGCATTTTAAAAGTGTTGCGAAAACGTAGTGTTTAGAAAACAATTATCATTTTGGAAAACCGCGTTCTACTTTTAAAGTATATAATTCATGATAAGCAAAAATCCTAAATTAAAAGAAGGAAATTTAAAGAGGCCTTATTACATAATTCAAAACCCAAAACAAAATCTAATAGCAAATAAATGCCAAATAAAAGAAAACAGGAGCAGTAGTGTGGCCATCTCCGAGTCCCTCGTAGCACTAATCCACCTAAGGATTACCTATTCAGTAAAAACAGTTGGGTGAGTTTACGAAAACTCGGTGTGTAATCTCAATAATAAACAAACAGTGAGCAACACAGTCTGGGCCTAAGCCCTATTCAAAAATAATACAGGGTGGGCCTTAGGCCAATACAGTATCAATTCAGTACAATGATGCAACCCAACCCAAACCAGCCAACGCACCACACCGTACCAACCAACATACCATGTGGGGACAAAGTTGGTCCACCCAGCCAACACACCAATATCACAACAAAGCTACCAGTAACAGTATCGCATTAAAGCTGCCAGTATCAGTATATGTGGCAAAGCCACCAGTACAGTACACTTCCTCCATAACAGTATCCCAACCCTATGCATAATGTCATGTCATAAATCATACAAGTATGCAGGATGTCATGCTCAGTACAGTCAAATCGTAACACAAGGCCCATTATGCGGTCCAAGTAAGCCCACACACCTGTATGGCCCATCAGAAGGTTTACGTCGCCTCGAGCGACTCGCGTAACCTTAGCGGTCCTTACCGTGTAAATAGGCCCAAGGCCTATTATGCGGCCCAAGTAGGCCCACACGCCTGTATGGCCCATTGAGCCCGAAAATTACCACATCCATGCGAACTACACAGCCTGATCCAATAATTACCAAAAATTGCAAAATTTATTCGTGTGGAGCGCACAAGCCCATTGGGCCCACATGGCCCATCTCGGCCTATCGTGGCCTAGAACGGCCCAAACCCATGAGAATGCTCATGACAACCTTTACAATCGAACACCCATGTTTCGTGGGCTTGGCTTACCACATGTGCGTTCGCACACCCAGGTGGCCAAAAGGCCATTCTTTTGGCTTTTTGGCTTTTGTCATTCTACAGTCTATACAAAGTGTGAATACACACCTGTTTACGAGAACGCGATGAAGTCTACGACCACCAACCTATATTCAAACAAGATTCTCGATTAGTCCTATAATCAACAAGATTAAACACCTACTTAAATACTTATCACAAAAACACATCGATATTCACCTTAGTTGAATGAGTGTAGTTTTAGCCCACCCAAAATGCTGCTAAAGATTGCTAACAATCCCCTTGGTGGTTATTAGCACATAAAGCAGATTCATTACCCATGCTGCCAAAACTTATGAGTTAAATCCACATATAATAGCCTATAAACATAAGTCCAAGGCAAAAAACAGGACCATTCAGCTAAAAACCCATGCCAGCAAAACCTAGTTCGAATTAATCACAATGACAAGTATTACCTTCAATCGAGAATGAGCAAAAAGGTTCCTATTGAAACTGCAACGCTAAAGGACTCCTTCACACCTGAGGGCTACTTAAACCTAAATGAACACCATAATTAAAAAAAATAAGAATCGGCCTTAGAGACAAAGAGGAGATAAGCCGAATAAAGCAAAGTCAAACTGAGACTTACCAGTCGGTGTTCGGCCCCCAAAGACAAAGACATGACATAGAAGAACGAAAGAAGAGGAGAGAAGAAGAGATCAAGAAATTGCCTTAGGAGAACAATAGACTAAGGAAGAGACGGGAAAAAGGGACAACAATAATCAGTCAAGAAGGAAAAAAGAACCGAATGAGAAGAAGGGGAAATAGAAAATCACTCGTTCAGAAGAAACACATAAATCGCAAGGCACAAAAGAGAGGAACTCGAAAGTAAACACTAATCAGCCTAAAAAGTCAAAAATGTCGCACACCAAAACTAACCAATATCGACAACCAACACAAAAGGAGAAGCTAAAGCTGACTTTTGCCAAAAGAACTCCCAATTCGGCAACTTCTCCACCTTTATCTACCTCAGGCGAAACACTCCTAAACAAGAGTTCAAATTCGGCACAACCTTACCCCTTTTCAAATCCCACAATCACCTCCTAAAATCTCTCCATAATCCTCTCCTTGATTTTCTCCACAAAACACCCCCTAACCAAGTCAAACTCCACTCAACAGAGTTTCAAACAACCACTGTTTCTTACACGGCAAGAGTAGCAAAATAAATACTTTTTTACATTTCCATGACTTGAACCTCAGACCTCCTGCAATTACCACACGCCACTTATCACGGGACCACAAGCTCATATGTGTCACATTCCAACTACAATTATTTATAAGGTCTACATGCTATTGTCCAGATTCATTCAAGGGAAAACCAAAAATTTTGCTAAAGTTTAGATTTGAACTCAAGACTTCTCAGACACTTCCTAAAGCACTTAACCACTAAAACAAACATGCATTTTTGTCTCTTCCTTGCACAAGTAAATATTTATGAGTAGCTTCCGAACTGCTCCTATGCTCAAGACCTAATACTTCTAGGCCCAAATTTGGGGCGTTACAGTTTGGAGACACTTATGATAATTTTTTAGCCAATTTAGCCAAGGTACTAAGGAGTTGGCAACAAACAAACCTTGTACTCAATTGGGAAAAGTGTCATTGAATGGTTACAAAAAAGTATTATTTTCCGGCATTGAATAATGAGACATGGAATCGAGGTAAATAAAGTAAAGGTAGATATTATAGAGAAACTCTCACCTTCAACATATTAAAGGATGTTAGGAGCTTTTTAGGACATGCTAGTTATTATCGAAGATTCATCAAGGACTTGTCCAAAACTACTAAACCCTTATGCAAATTATTGGAGAATAACACAACATTCAACTCTGATGAAGAATGTTTGAAAGCTTTTAATGATCTGAAGAATCGGTTAGTTTCGGAACCAATTATTGTCACATACAATTGGTATTTGCCATTTGAGTTAATGTGTGACGCAAGTGACTTCACGGTAGGAGCCATGATGGGCTAGCGAAGGAACAAAGTTTTTCACCCCATCTAGTATGCAAGTTAAACTCTGACAAACTAAATTACACAATAACAGAGAAAGAGTTACTTGCTATTATTTTTGCTTTTGGCAAGTTTCGATCTTATCTAGTAGGTGCCAAAGTGACTGTCTACACAAATCATTCAAAAATTAAATACTTACTTGCCAAGAAAAATGCTAAGCCAAGATTAATTCGATGGGTACTTCTAGTTCAAGAGTCTGATCTAAAAATTCAAGATCGAAAAGGGGTAGAAAACCAAGTAGTAGATCCCTTATCAAGATTGAAGCCATAAGAAGGAACTTCTGCACTTACACCCATCCATGAGACATTTTTGGATGAGCATAGACTTAAGGTAAATCATGTCCATAACACCTCTTGGTTTGCTGATTTTGCTAACTATCTAGGTTGTGGTTTGTAACAACCCCTTTTTGAGTCAAATTAGAATAGTGGTTTTGGGACCACAAATCCAAAGTAAAAATATTTATTTTGTTATTATTTTAAGGTCTACAGCATGATAGATTATTTGTGTGAAAATTTCGTTAAAAAATTTTATCAATTGAGTGTCCAATTTAACTAAAAGGACTAAATTGCAATAGGTGCAAAACTTGAGTTCTTGATGTTAAAAATGTCTAATTGTTATGAAATTATAAATTAGAAGTCCTTAAATGGTAATTAGACTATTATATCTTAGATTATATCTTCGTTTGGACAAAAATGGACATGGTTAGGTAAAATTTTAAAGTTTTTCATTAAGGGCATTTTAGTCATTTTGTAAATAAAGACAAAATTAACAAATAAAAGTGTCCATCTTCTTCAATTTAATCCCCCTATCCGAATTCTACAAGGAGAAGCCATAGCTAACGTTTGTCCAACTTCCAAGCACGATTGTAAGTCCGTTCTTATCTCGTTTTTAACGATTTTTAAAGAAATATGAAGTTTAAAATGTTACCCATGTTGAACATGTGTGTTTGATGTTTGATGGTAGAAAATGCATGGTTTTTGTTTATTAAACAACTTTTGTAAAGTGATTTTTGGTAAAAATGGCAAATAGGGACTTATTTGTAAAAGTCTATAAAATGAGTAGAAAAATGTGAATAAATGAAAAATGTGGGTTTTCATGAGCATGAAAAAGGCTTGGCTAGGCTTGGGTTGTGATGAAATTAAATGAAACTCATTTTACGAGCATAGGGACTAAATGGTAAAAATGTCAAAATGTTAGGGGCAAAACTGTAATTTTTTCCATAATATATTTTTCGGCCAGATTGAACAATGTGATGATTAAATAAGTTAAATTTGATATTATAGATCAAGAAAAATTAAGTTCGACTTTAGACTAGGGAAAGAACGAGGTTGTGGACTAAATCAAACTAATAGTCATTTTTGTAACCGAGGTAAGCTCGTATGTAAAATAAGCTTTAATATAATTGTATTTAAATGCTTTACTATTGCATGAACTATATGATTGATTGTGTGGATGGGTTTAACTCTACGGACGAGTTCGACGACGGTTCGATAAGTAAAAAATCCCGTTTGAACCTAAGTGACATGTCACTAGAGTTACCATGTGTTATGTGATTATGTGATCGGGGTGCTGGTCTCGTACATCCTACTGTCGCTCAGCATACCGGATATGTTGAGGTTACTTGATAGCTTGTGTGAGCAGCACCGAATAGCTACGTCTTGACTGACAACTAATGTGAGTAGGCCCGTTGATTAGCTCGAGAGCGAGCAATTATGCGATATGAGATCGAGGTAGCATTGGTAACATATGTGGCACTTAGTGTGCAAGATTCTGAAGTATCCGACATTAATATTTCGAGTCCTTCAAGGGCATGTCAAAGATGAGAATAAGTGTTAATTCGTTACAAGATGGTACAGGTATGTACTCGAAACTTATGATCATATATATCGTGTGAAATGACAATTTCAAGGTAAGTTATGATAGAAGTGAATTATGTTCATGATATTATGGTAAATTATGTTATCTTATGTTATATTACTTGCATGATTAATGTATGGTAAGGTTGCTTATTACTTCATACGAGCTTACTAAGCTATATAGCTTACTCCATTTTATTTTCAATGTTTTATAGTGTCACTAAGCTAGCTCAGGATTGGAGATCGTCGGAAGTCGCATCACACTATCAAACTGTTATTTCGGGTGTCGGTGATTATAAACATTTTGAGAATACCGATGAATTTAAACATTTTGAGAATATGGCATGTATAGGGACTTGGTCATTTTGTTATAGGTGTCATTTGATTTGGACAAATGTAATGGCTTATATTTGTTTAAGGTGATTTGGTGGTTGGCCATGTAATTGGCTTATTTTGGCTAAAATGGTTGTAAGCCCATTTATATAAGTATATGTGCTAATGCCTTTTTTTTATGTGTTTTGTAATGGGTTGCTATATGTTTATTAAGGTTAAATGACTTGTTGTGAAATGGATGAGATTGGTCTTTTGGTGTGCTAGGAAATCTAAGTAGAATTCTGCATGATGGAAGTATTCATGTTGATACTTGTAAATGTGTGTTTGGCATGAATTGATTTGGTAAAATATGCTATAGTAAATATGCTAAGTGTTGGTAATGAATGATATGATTTAGCCTTGATTGCGGATGTTTTGGTTGCTTAAACCTACCATGGATTATGCCTTTGAACTTGTGTGAGTGTAGGTGTAAATGAGGGTGACAAATGGCTTGGGAAATAGCCTTTATTTTGTTCATACGGGTAGACACATAAGCATGTGTCTAGGCTATGTGTGACACACAGTCTACCCCATGGGCATGTGTTCTGGCCGTGTGTCCCCTGACCTTAATTTTGAGAAATAGAATGCTCAGAATTGAGCACACGGGCAGAGACACGGGTGTGTGTCTCAGCCGTGAGAGGGACATGGCCTCAGGCACGAGCATGTGTCTCGACCGTGTGAAATCTGCACCTATTTTATGAAAATATAATTTACCACATGCCTAGCACACGGGTCTGCCACTTGGCTGTGTGACATCAATTTGTTCATGCATTGTAAAATAGAGAGTTACATAGGTTAGGGACATAGGCTTGTGTGACCACACGACTTGCCCACACGAGCATGTCCCAAGCCACACGGGCATGTGACCCCTGTTCACAGTAAAAATTTTCTAGGTTTTGTAAAAATTTCCTAAGTGCTCGGTTTAGTCCCGAACCACTTCCAAAGCATGTTTTGGGCCTCGTTGGCTCGTATTAGGGACTTGATGATTGAATGCAAATGATTTTAATTTGGATGCAAATTTATGACTCGAAAATGTTTGCTTGTGATATAAGTCCGATAATGCCTCGTATCATGTTTCAACGTTGAATACGGATAAAGGGTGTTACATGGTTTGATGCCAATTGATTAGATGTCTCAAAAAAAGAAAAAGTTTCTTCACGATATGAAGTACTATTTCTGGGAAGAGCCATATTTGTTCAAAAAGTGTACAGATCAAATGATCACGATATCCATGGAAAAAAATGAGGTTCATGAATTTTTATATCATTGTCACACAGTTTC
Organism: Gossypium arboreum; assembly: GCF_025698485.1. Taxonomy (NCBI): domain Eukaryota; kingdom Viridiplantae; phylum Streptophyta; class Magnoliopsida; order Malvales; family Malvaceae; genus Gossypium; species Gossypium arboreum. The sequence continues at coordinate 60,310,122 of NC_069075.1, read as the reverse complement.
CAGTGGGGGACACTTCAAAGGTTCACATACTACAGCTAAAGTATTGCAAGTTGGATTCTTTTGGCCAATGTTATTGAAATATGTGTATGCCTAAATAAAAAAGTTGTGATCAATGCCAGAGGTTTGGAAATGTCACCAATAGAAATGAGATGCCCCGAACAAAAATTATTAAGGTAGAATTATTCGATGTTTGGGGTATTGACTTTCTAGGTCCGTTCCCCCCTTTTGGCCACAAGTATATATTGGTAGTAGTAGACTACATATCTAAGTGGGTTGAGGCTGAGGCTGATCTGACGAATGATGCCAAGCTTGTAATGAAGTTTTTGCAGAAACATGTGCTCACAAGGTTCAGAACTTCAAAGGCGACCATCAGTGATGAAGGGTCCCACTTTGTGAACAAATGGATGAAATGGTTGCTCGATAGACATGGAGTGAAACACTAGGCTGCCACATCTTACCATCTGCAAACAAATAGGCAAGCTGAACTAGCAAATAAAGAGATAAAAAGTATACTCAATAAGGTAGTTTGTGCAAACCGATGAGACTGGTCCAAAAGACTGGATGATGCTTTATGGGCCTATAAGACATCATACAAAACACCTTTAAGGATGTCTCCCAATAGGTTTTTTTTTGGGAAAGCCTGTCAGTTACCTTTAGAGTTAGAACATAAAGCTTACTGGGCTCTCCAACAGCTCAACTTGGATCTCAATCTTGCTAAAGAGAATCGGATGCTTCAACTTAATGAGTCAGAAGAGTTCTGTATGTTCTCATATAAAAATGACAAATTATTCAATGAGAGATTAAAAAGATGGCATGACAATCACATTCAATCAACAAAAAAAGATTCAAAAAATACAAAGTCTTTAAAAGAAAAAATAGACGATCGAAAGAAATTTGAAAGGGGAGATCAAATTAACATCGAAACACACTATGAATAAATAATAATAATCAAATAGCCCTTACCAATATCAATGAAACTCAGGTCAAGGAAACTTAAAAACACTCAATCCATACCGAAGCTAGCAAACAAATCTTTAGTTTCAATCGAAAGGGGTGCTTGAAGTTGTGTTGGTTAAAGTGCGTAAAGTTACCATCCCAGTTGACTTTGTAATCATAGGCTTTGAGATAGACTGTGAGACCCTTATTTCGCTATGGAATCCTTTCTTAGCCTCCTCTAAGTCAATTATTTATTTAGAGAATAATGATGTAACAATAAAAATCAATTGTGAGATTGAAACATTTACTTGAGGTGCCCTACAAAATAAAGGATATATGAAACATTTAGGAAAAACAAGGTATAAAATATCTATAAATTTCTCTAACAACTCTGATCTGGAAAGGTTTTTTTTGTGATAAATGAAGGATGGAAGAGTAAATACTGAGAGCAGGATAAATAGAGCAGGTGGAATGGTATGACATCCATTGGAAAAATTCGGATAGACAACCAAAAAACAAAATGTCCAAACATAGATTAACAAAGCTGACAAATGAATTTGGTAGCAACACCAAATCCTCTTTAAACTATTTTAAATTTTTATAAATTATTATATTCTAATAGACTTACATAGTAGTACAGGTAGATTAGGACTTAATTTTATTTTAAACTATTTACAAATAGGTTATGTATGTACCAAACACCTTGAAGTTCTAGAGAAAGGGCCAAAATAGGTTGGTGTCACAACACGACACCTCTGTATCACAACACCTAGGCTAACTTGAAAGATTTTAAAAATCTAGTCAATGTTGACACTGATACCCCTATGTCACAACATTGAATACAATAGTCTCCAAATCTAAAGATTTCAAGGTGTGTCATGACATCGAACCCTAATGTCGCGATATCGAGACATTGCCAACTAGGGGTGTCACAACATCACTATTATTTTCTATAGGGTTGAACTAACTCATTGCGCAACCTGTTGACCTAAACCCTATCTTACCTAATTTTCTAACCTGAAAACACCACTTTTAGTAAAAAAAAAAAAACACCCTAACTTTATTTCTAAAAAATCTTTAACTTCAAACTCTCTCAAAAACCCTTAAAATCCTTTTATCTTTAAAAAATCTCTATCTTCTTTTATTTTCTCAATATTCTTGTTGAAATTTCTATTCATGCTTCTCTTTTCTTTTCCAAGTATAAGTTTGACATCAACAAAGAATTTAAAATACATTTTAACAAGGAATCATGGGTACTCAAATGAGGTTAAGGGTTCGTTTCCAATTTTTATTGTTACATTGTATTCTTTGTTTTTGAAACATATTGCTTGGTTATTAGTTACTCTGATTGAATATATTTTTGAAATGCCTCCTAAGAAGCCTAGAAGAAGTAATAGAAGAACTAATGAATGAGAAGCACCAATAGTTGCAAACCCCTCTATATTCCAAAAACCCTAATGTCAAAAAAATACTTTTTAAGACTTCAGGGGAAGACATTCATCTAAGAAAAGTTTTGAACCATCAATGATTCTCTATAAAGAAATTTTGCCACTAGTTCGATATCATCGGTGGGAGTGTTTTTATGTGGCCCTCAAAGAACCCACTGTTATCCCATTAGTCCAAGAATTTTATGCATGTAACACCCCATTTTTCAGTGAAATCGTAACAGTGGTTTCGGGACAACAAATCTGACCCAAAAATATGATTTATTTTTATTTCATTATATGGTCTGTAATATAATAGGCATGTCATGTGAAAATTTTGAAACAAAAATTTTATCGATTAAATGCTTAATTACGAGGACTAAATTGCATAAAATGTGAAAGTTGAATTCTAGTAGCTATAAGGATCAAATAGCTATGGAACTCAAAACATAAGGTTCTTATATGGTAATTAGACCATTAAGAAAAGGGTGTAGATTTTTCTTGGTGACTCATCCATGAAATTATAGAAAAAGGGCAATGACTAAAGTAGAAATACTAAAATACTTAATCAATTAAAAGATGAAAAGAAATATATTTTCATTATCTTCAACCTAAAATTTTATAGAAACCTTAGGAGAGAGAGGGAAACTTTCAAGGCTTAATTGGGTAAGTTCTCTTATCTCGTTTTTAGTAATTTTGGTATTTTTGAAATCGGGATAGCTTAATCTCTCTATTTGAGGGATTAATTTGAAAAGATATCAAGGTATGAAAATGGGTCATGGATTTATTATGCTGGAAATTAGAAATTCATGGTAAAAAATTAAAGATTATTGATAGATAAACAATTTTTACAAAGCAAATTTTGATGAAAACATGATTTGGGGACTAAAATGAAAAGTTGTAAAATTTGATGAAAAATTTTCAAATTTTATGAATACATGTGCCAAACAATTGGTAATAGGGCTTTCGTTAGGCTTGGAATAGGGAGTAATTTGCAAAAGTTTCATTTTCTATGCCTAGGGATAAAATTAGAATTTACAGAAAAGTTAAGGGCAAAATGGTAATTTTGCCTAGAACATAAATTGAATCCATTTAAATATGAAATGCATGAAATTGATGGTTAAACTCATTTATATAGATCAAGAAAACACTAATTCGAGGTTAGATCGAGGAAAAGAAAAGATTTTGGATTAGTAGACTTTTACGCGAACAAGTGTCGAGGTAAGTTTGTGTAACTTAATTCGACATGGAAATATGTTTAATTGAATGTTGTGTTGTATGGAATGCGATTTATATTGATGTTGCCATGAGAAACTTTATACATGCTTGAAATGGTGATAAAGAGGTTAAGTCCCGATTGAATGTTGGATTCCGATGATTGTATGCGCTTTCCTGAAACAAATAGGGTCCTACATTTGTTGTAGACATGATTTAGCTCGAACGAGTAATCCCAATGACCTTGTTATAGAAAGGATTTAACTCAAACAGGTAATTCCGATATAACATCTCTCGAGTATACGTTATGGTTAGGGTTTAGCCTGGATTGGTAATCCTAATCGAGCTCCTCTGAGCATATGTTATAAAAAGGATTTAGCCTGGACTGGTAATCCTATTATACAATATGTGGCTCGAAAGAGTGTTTCTTGGTTAAGTGCCCTAAGGGGTGAGCTCAATAAGAATTGACGGAATAATGAATCCTACTCCTCGAGTGTACTACTTGATCCTTTATCGGAATTTCAATGATTCAACGGACATAGAACTCTTTACATGGTATGAGAATCTTGAGATGAAATGAAACTGACTTGAAAGAATATTGCTTGATGAGCTCATCTATGATACTTGATTGATATGGATATTTTGGTGTCTAACATGTTTGATTGAATGTATGTAATTAGGCAATTTAGCCAAATGGATGGAAACATAATATTGTATGCCTAGATTTTAATAAACAAGATTGGTAAGTTTAGTTTCCGTTATACGAACTTACTAAGATGTAATGCTTACCTCATTATTTTCCCCTATTTTATAGTGCTCGGGAGCTCGTGGAGGTTGGAAGATCATCGACTCATCGTCACACTATCAACTAGCATTTCGGGTATATTAGTGAAATATTTTGGTTATAAAGGCATGTATAGGACAACTTGGCCAATAATGGCTTGAAAATGTTATTTTGTAACCTAGCCATTGAAATGGCTAGTAATAGTTCATTTTGGTATGATTAAGTAGATTATTATGATATACATATACACGTGTGTTATGTCATGAATATGTGATCAATGTTGTGGATGCCTAAGTTAATCCAAGGTAAGTTTATAAACACTTGTGCTTGCAATGATATGTCATGTTAAATGATGAAATTGCCTATTTTGAATGCTTGGAATGGTTGGTATTGGTTGTGTGTTTCAACATGTTACACGGCCTGTGACACGGCCGTGTGTCACAAGTCAGAAAGTTGCATGGCCTGCGACACGATCGTGTGACCCAACTCAGTGAGTTACACAATTTGAGGCACCGGCTAGGACATGACCATGTGTCCCTTTGTTCGATTGTTGCATGGCCTAGCCACACTACCGTGTGACCCCTGTTTTCAAATTTTACAAAATTTTCTCAAATCTTCTGACTTGTTTCAAATTAGTCCCGAACTGTTTCTAAACTATTTTTAGGGCCTCAAAAACTCGAGTTAAGGCCCAAATGCATATGTTTGATAGGTTTTTAATGAGATTTATTTATTTCATGTTAAATTATTTTGTTTAGATGTTTTGATGTAAATGTTATTTCGATTGTTTGGTAATGCTTCGTAACCCTAATTCAATGAGGGAGAAGGGTTAGGGGTGTTACAGAAACCCACGTGTCTAAATGTCTTTGTTTTTTTGGAATTGCTAATATAACTCTGTTTGAATTGCATGAGATTTATTGAAATGTGTCTGATTGAATTGTATGTGGGGTAGGAATGGGAACATATTGCCTTAAACCCTAAAGTTTGCTTGCAGGAACGATACTTGGATCATCCCCTCACCAATCATGTTATTTATTTATTTATTTGTGTGTATGCTAGATTATTAGATATGCCTCCTGGCGTGTTAATGTTAGAGCTAGTGCTCAAGAGGGTTGTACATCTTCTACACCTCCTATACTGGCGCATAGAGTGAAAATACCTAATGAGGATGTAGGCCCTCTTATGAAAGCAATAATAGGAGTCTTTTAGCTGATTGCTGGTATTAATCCTGCTCCTGCACCTACCAATCCTAAACCTGTCAGTCATGGGTTACCGTTTGAACGTCTTCGGGCATTGGGTGGTAAAGAGTTTTTGGAGTAAAAGGTATTGACCCAACAATAGCTAAGTACTGATTGGAGGGAGTTGAAAAGATCATTGAGTAGATGTCATGTTCTGATGAGGAGAAGTTAGGTTGTGTTGTGTCCTTACTCGTTGGTGAGGCTCATCATTGGTGGAATATGGTTAAGAGAGGTATTGTTTTAGATAGATTGACTTGGAATTACTTTCTCGAGGGTTTTAAGAGGAAGTTTATAGGAGAGCAGTATATGGAGGCTCGTAAGCATGAGTTTTTGGATTTGGTTTAGGGAGATTTGTCAATGGCGGATTATGAGGCTGATTTTGTGTGACTTAGTCAGTATGCTCTGGCGATGATACTTTCAGAGAGGGATCGATGTAAGAGGTTCTGATTCTGGTTTAGTTGTAAGATTTAGGTTTATTTGGTAGCACAGAATATATATATGTTTGAAGAGACTTTGGAGGAGCTGTCTCGTTCTGTGGTTATTAATTGGGTAAGAAGACTTTTGATGTTGCATCTCAATGGCCATCTAAGAGAAGACATGAAATTCAGGATTCTGATGGGAGTGCATGACATGAGATACGACCAAGTCAGTCTGGGCAACAAGATAGTGTTGTAGTTAGTATTGGTCGTTTGACAGGTGGTTTTGGATGGTAGCTTTGTGCGTGGGCATAGGCATTCAGGTGAGTTTCGTAAGTTGATAGGTGTTTTTTTTAGTGTGGTTTGAATGAACATTTTTTGAGGGATTGCCTCACTAGAGTTGAGGTTTCACAGGCTTAGAGTTCTACACCATTATCTACGCCCCTAAAAGTCGTGGTTGCAGTAGAAGTAATGCGAGATCGGTTGGGTAGTGAGTTGTTGCTCATACTGTTGCTACACAAGTTGAGTCTAGAGGTCTAGCTCGGGTTTATGCAATTAAGGAAATGAAGGATCAAGATTCAAACGTCGAGCTTGAGGGTATTTTTTCCTTCTAATCACTTCTTTTGTTCTAGTTTATAAATTTAGGTTCAATGCCTTCGTAAATTTTAAGTGAATTAAATAATAACTAAAGAATCCCGATAGAGATTATTAAATTAAGAGAAACGGTTACAAGTTCTTTAGACGAGAGTGTCATAGTGAGTAGTTGAAATTGTTAGCAAATTTACTGTAGAATAAGTTTGAGGTAGTGAATAGGATCATTAAGAAAAGCAGTAGAAAGTTAGAGAGAATAAGAATCAGAGTGCATAACGAAAGTATGATAGTTAGATTAAAAGTAGAAATAGCATATTTTGTGATTAAGCAAGTAACATGTTAGCAGGGAATTTTGAGGACAAAATTATTTTTATTGGGGACAAGTGTAATACCCTAAAATATAGCCTAGGAGTTTTAGGAGATTTTAGCTTTAGAGTGTTTGGAATTTTGCGACATAGTTTATTGAAAAGTTTTTGTCTATGGTTTTTAGAAAATCAAGTCAATTTTTGAAAAAGGTGTTTAAAAGATCATTAACCTTGAAATAAGGACTAATATAAGAGGCAATTAAACCAAATTTTAAAATTCATCCTAATAAACCCCAGCCTACAATTTTATTCACGTAAAAGCTTCCATTTTGTTTTGTGTTTGTCGTCCCTTAGCTATCCCAACTCTCCCAAATGATTTTCAATTCCAACTCCTATTCCCTTTTGATCTCTATCATCCCTTAAGTTATAAATCTCTATAGAAGTTAAGAAAAACAACAGAAAACACCAAGTCTTCTCAATTGTCAAGCTTTCAGGTTTTTTAGGTTTTCGATCAAACGTTCGGTTTTTAATCATCTAAGATAATGATTCAACTCTTATATATTTTTAAATGTTATTTAGTCTTTAAAACTATGTTTATGTTTTGAATAAAACCCGAAAATTAGCTTGTTAATGGTGGATATCAGGATCTTGAATGAAAACGTGGTTTCAAAGTGTTCTTCACATTGTTTTAACATGATTTGAAGGTTTCTAAACTTAATTTAAAGTTTCATTAAAGATTTCTTCAGTTTTAATGAATTTTTATAAAAATAGCCATAAAACATGTCAAAAAAGTCGATACCATGAATTGAGTATTTTATTGTAGTTTAAAGGTTATGAATTAGTCGTAGGTGTATTATAAGATGAACGAAATTTGTTTTAGGCAAAAGGATATAGCATAGACTGAGATATTTGAATTTAAAGTTTTCTATGTTATAAGTTTTGGGTAGATGGGAACATTGTTTAGGCTTATGTTTTTTATTGCTTGTGGTGAGCCCTAAGCTGATTTTTGAATGTATTGTTGTGTGAATTTATTGTGTTGAAGTTCAGGATTCACTAGGTCCATCTACAATCTAGGAAAGGCTAGTTTGAGCGCTTGGCTTTTTGGAGGAAGCGTATTGGTGAGTGTTTGGAATAACTACTTGTGGACATGATTGAATGTGTTATTTAGGAATTTAGCAGTAGCCTTAAACCCTACTCTAAATTCCAAGTGTAAGCTTTCTCATATCTATGTTATATTGTGAACAGTTTGCTTATGTGTTTGTGAATATGTAAATTGAGATTAGATGTTATAACATGTGAGATGTGCTTATGATAATGTAACACGTAGGTCGGTGCAAGTGTACATAGTCGTTATCAAGTAATAAGTAAGTATTGAGTTATCATCTCCACAAGGATTGTATTTGTGCTAAGTCACCTAATTTGTAAAATTATATTAACAATTTGGTAAATAAAAACACTATAGTTGAAAAGTGATGATTAAAATATATTAAACTAAATGCAATGATCCTTAATGCAAATTATCCTAAGTATGCAAACTATATGAATGAGATATATTTTAGCAAAATTAAACACAATTTGGAACAATTATAACATAAATAAACTAGGACAATTACTTTAATTAAACTCAACTTATTATCAACATGCTTAATAACATTTGGAAAAACATTCCATGGCAACTCGATCTTTCAGAGTTTGGAAACCATATTAGGTCCTTTCAGAATCCTTTACTTAGTAAATACGCATTTCAATGATCCTTATTTACTAAGGGTTTTTTAGTATTCATGTGAGGTAACAGGGACGTGTAAGGTTTGAAATAGTTTAATCACACAAATCTAAAAACTATGTAGATAACAGAGCTTGGTTAGTAGGATGATCGACACTTCCTTATTTGCTTCAAAATCTAAGACAATAAAATCAGTAGGAAAAATAAATTTATTGACTCTTACCAAAACATCCTTGATCTTTCCTTCGAGATATGCTAAAGATCGATCCGCTAGCTGATGCGTCACAGTTGTATGTCTTACTTCTCCTATCCTTAGCATCTTGAAAATAGACTTAGGCATTAAGTTGATACTCGCTCCTAAATCACACAAAGCTTTACCACAGTAAGATTCACCAACATTACAAGGTATAATAAAGCTTCCTGGGTTTTTCAATTTCGGTGGCAGTTTGTTTTACAGGAATGCACTGCACTCCATTTTCAATGCCACAGTCTCATAGTCACTCAGTCGTTTCTTCTTGGATAGTATACCCTTCATAAACTTCACATAATTCGTCATTTGCTCTGAAACCTCCACCAACAGAATATTGATGTGTAACTGCTTCAGAACATCCAACAACTTTTTGTATTGCACCTCCTATTTCTGCTTGTGTTGCTACAATCATTATGGATATGGAGGTGATTGGACTTTCAATTGTTCTGAGTAGGTAAGTCTGCATCCAAAGAAGATGTTAAAGTATCTGAATTCACTAAGTTAGGATTTACCTTGTCAGTCATTGTAGATTCTGTTTCATTTGGTGTAGGAATTTCAATAGCTGTTTGATTCTTCTCAGTGGGCTTATCTTCGACATCAATCAATCAGGGTTCTAGAATTTTACCACTTTGCAATGCCACTGCCTTGATATGTTCTTTACCCAAATTTCTTAGATTCTCAGTATCGCTCGGCAAGGTTCCTTGTGATTTATTATGAAGCTCCGTAGCTAACTGACACATTTGGTTTTCCAATTTTTTCAATGTTGTTGCTTGGCTTTGGATCAAAACATCATTCATTGCACACTTTTAACAAGTTCTCTAAATTGTTTGATGCCTCAGCTTGAGCTGGTTTTGGAGCTCACTGATTAAACCCTTGAGATTGGTTGAGTCTATGTTGCAATAAGTTGTTATTCGGTCCATTTCCTTGGTTGCTCCAATACTTACACCATGAAGAACTGTAGAAGTTGGACTGTGGTCCTTGGCCACTCTTATTTTGATATCGGTTCCCCACATAGTACACTGACTCGAAATTTGAGGGATAATTTTCAAAAAAATGACCTTCCCTATAGTACACACAGAAAACTACTTCAAACGGACTTGGTGGCTGAGCTGCAAAATGATTAGCTCTATTAGCTATAAACTATTTTAACATAGAGGAAATAGACGATACCTGAGCTGATAATGAAGTGAGGGTGTCTACTTCAAGAACTCCTACTACACATCTTCTTGAAGCTAGTCGATTTTTTGGCCATTGATAGTTATTACTCGTGATCCTCTCGATGATCTCATAAGCATCATTCTAAGACTCAGACAAAATTGCACCATTCCCAGAAGCATCTACTAACAATCTTGTTTGTGCATTGAGACCATTATAGAATCCCAACTGGATACAATAAGTAATCCCATGATGAGGACACTTACGATGTAACTCGTTGAATTGCTCCCAAGCCTCATACAAAGGCTCAACATCCAATTGTTAGAAAGTTGTGATCTCGTTCCTCAACTTAGCATTTTTGCTAGGTGGGAAATACTTAACCAAAAATCTCTCTGTTAATGCTTTCCATGTAGATATTGATCTTGGTGGCAATGAATTGAGCCATGCTCGTGCTCAATCTCGTAACGAGTATGGAAACAACTTCAACCTTAGTTAGACTTCAGTCACACCGGTTATCTTGAATGAATCACTCACCTCCATAAACAATTGAAGGTGAAGATGTGGATCTTTCGTGGGCATACCACTAAATTGGCCCACCATTTGGAGCATTTGAAACATCACTGGTTTCAATTCAAATTGGGTTGCCTCAATATATGGCCTTCTAATTCCTGAATTTAACTCACCGAAAAGTGGCACAGCATATCGATCCCTATCATTGGTAACGAGGATGGGATTTCGTACATGATCGGCTTCATTACCTTGGTCTTAATTCTAATTCTGATCGGCTTCAAGTTTTCTTTGTCTGAAAGTTTGCTCAATTTCAGGGTCTACAGGGAGGAAATCAATAATCTGATCTATGCTCATAAACACCTGAGAAGAAAATCACAAAATTAAAAAGAATAAGTTAGTAATGTTATAAATAAGCCACATTGGAAGTAAATAATTTCACAAAAAAAATGACTATGGCAACAGTTATCAATCCTTGGTAATTGTAGCACCACAAACCTGACCCAGACGTTATGGCCGAATCCAACATGCCACATTGAAATAAAAAAACCCATGTTCCCTTTTTAGTGTTTTAAAAGCCAACTTTTGTTAAGCTAACCAAGTGAATGGAAGCTAGGCACCAGGTAGGTATCCATAACAAAGGAGGTGAGCCATGAAGGCTGCTTAAGTACCAAGCTCTTCAATTGGATCCAATCCTAGACATGCCCACATCCATTGCCACACTTGGTTATAACGGATTGAAACTTCTGAGTGGTTATCTTTGATAAATCGAATATTCATGACGTCGTGTTATTTTAAAAACAAGTATAGTTTTGAAATTGTGCCCTAAGTCTAGCCCATTTGAATTATTATCCACCAGAATAAAGTTATTAAAAATAATATAATCCTAGAAAATAAAAGAAGAAAATAAAGTTAAAATGGCCTTATTACAACCCAAAAATTAAATAGTAATTAAAAATAGCTTAAGAAAACCAGTCTCTTTTTCAAACCCAAAAGCATTCACCATGGCCATTCTGAATCCCCTCCGGCTCCAAGACACTCACATCAAGGCCCACCTGCAAGGTTAAAGAAGGGGTAAGTTTGGAAACTCAGTGTGTAAGGAAAACCCATTCAAAGTCCAAGTCAACTCAAGCCATTGGGCCTAAGCCCATTCAGTTAACAGTGAAACTGGGCCAGAGCCCTTTTCAGATCACAATAAACTGGGCCTTAGCCCCTTATTCAGATAATAGTACGACCCATAGGCCCATTTCAAAATACATGCAACATCAATAAACATATGCAAGGCCATTTGGGGAGACTACTCAACCCACCAACCGCTACACTCCACCCGTACTAGCCCTACACTCCATGTGGGGAATAACTCAACCCACCTAGCCTTACACTCCACAGTTGCAGCCTTGCTGCTCAGTTAACAGTAAATTGAGGCAAAGCCTCTAGTACATGGACAAGCCACTTTCAGTAGTTCCTCGATCAATATCCCAATCCAATGCATCAGATAATAACAACATGACATGCAGTAAAAAACAACAGCCAAACATGCATTTAGGTCAATCTACTCCTAGGGGTATTTCGGTACTTTATCTCTTAGGGGTAAAACTGTAAATTTTCCACTTTTTAAAGGTATTTCAGTAATTTATCTATTCTAGGGTTTTTCATGCACATTCCTACCTTTCACGTACTAACAGAATCACTTACTGAGGGTTCTTACCGAATTGGACCTGTTGGCCCATTATTCCAATTTTGGCCCATTAAGCCCAAAAATATCGAGGGCACAAAAATCATGCACTTTGCAGTCCAAACATTACAGCTTACCAAAAACATTAATGATTTACCACACGAGCATTCGCACACTCGGAAATCTACAAAATACCGATTTTTGGCATTTCAGCTTTTCAGCTTTTCCCGATCTAGACTAAGAAAGGATGTCAGTTACACACCTATTTTATGACGATTCGTTGACGAGATCCATGCTCGAACTACCTACAATTATATTACTACCACGTTAATCTACTACCGAAACGAACTACATAATATCTCCTTACCTTATTCGGCCATAACACCTTAGGCACTAGCAATCCTACCTTTGCCGAAGTTTGCGACTAGACTTAGATCCCGTTGCTTCACTTGTCCAAGCCCTTGATCAGTAGCCTCTAGATCACATTATTATCAAGACAAAATAGTTATCATAACCCCTTAGGGCTACAAGTCCAAGTCGACAGCCTCCCTAACCTTTAGGGGTTTCGACTTTTCTAAAATATGAAATAAAGACTAGATTGAAAAGACTTACCACCGGTTCCTTCGGTCAATGATCCCAATTAATTTTTACTCAATTCTGATGCCGATCTAAGCCCTCAAATGATAACAAAAGTTGAGCCTTTAGTGATCTCACTATTCGGCCAAGCCCCTAATAGAGTGGGGTTTTCGGCTTTTGTTGAAGCTGTGTAATGAAAGATGAAATAGGAGGGTTTTGCTATGGTCCTGTAGATAGAACCTTGAGGTTTAGAGAACTAGAGAATCGGTCAAGAATGATGGAAAAGATAATAAAATTGGCTAGGAGAAATCGGCATAGAAAAAAGAATAGTTTTCGGGATTTCGGCTTTTTATGGCAATGGCTATGAAGGTTTTAGAAACGTCTGAAGAAAAAGATGGAGATACAGAGGTGGCTAGAAAGATTCGGCTATGGAGGAAAAGAAGAAAAATAAAAAGTTGAAGAGAAAAGGAGAAAAGAAAGAAGAGGAGAATGGTCAACAAACGGCACAACTTTCCCCCTTATGCCGAATTTATACTGCACTTAACCTAGCCAAATTTTCCCATGCTAGAGGCCCTTGGTCGGCCAACTCCTGCTCCTTGATCAGCTCCTAAATCTTCTCCTTTGTCAGCTCCTAAATCCTCTCCCTTATCACTCCTAAATCCTCTCCCTTATCAGCTCCTAAATCTTCTCCTGACAGTCTTTCACTTTAGTTCCACTGCTTACCTTTTCTGTACATAAAAATTAATATTAGCAATTTGCTTACCTTGCGACTCGAACCTTTGCTCTTCTTGGTCATCAACACGCCACCTCTCAAGCCCCCAACTGACGCCACAAGCCAACTTACCACTGGCTTCCTTGTGTTTTATTTTACCCAGTTAATACCTTAAAGCCCAGCTAACTAGAACCCCTTATTCTATAGAATTAAAATTAACTAAAATTATCGGATTTTAACTTAAACTTGGGCCTTCTAGAGACCCACTAACCTGATCAAATCTACGCTAAGCAGACAGAACACCAAAATTTAAAATTTTCCAACACTCACAGAATTCTTGAAAATTGGGGCGTTACAACTCTACCCCCTAAAAGAAATTTCGGCCTCGAAATTTACCTGATCCAAATAGTTGAGGGTATTGTTGACGCATAGTCTCTTCTGACTCCCAAGTAGCTTCTTCCCTTCCATGATTACGCCAAAGCACTTTCACTAACGGAATAGATTTCCTTTTAAGAACCTTAACATCTTGTGCCAATATCTCCACAGGCTCCTCCTCAAAGGTCAAATCAGTCCTTACTTCAATCTCCTCTACTGGCACAACATGTGAAGGATCCGATCGATATCGTCTTAACATAGACACATGAAAGACGTCATGGATTCTGTCCAAATCTGGTGGTAACTCTAACTGATACGCTACTGGCCCTACCCGCTTAAGAACTCGATAAGGCCCTATAAACCGCGGACTCAATTTGCCCTTCTTGCCGAATCTTAAGATCTTCCTCCAAGGTGAAACCTTCAAGAAAACCATATCCCCAACAGTGAACTCTATCTTTTTGCGCTTTAGATCCGCATACGACTTCTGTCTATCAGATGCCTCCTTTAATCGATCTCTTATCAACTTAACCTTACTCTCGGTATCTACACCAACTTCGGTCCAAGCACTTGTCGTTCACCCAACTCTGTCCAACACGTAGGCGTACGACACCTCCGCCCATAAAGTGCCTCATATGGAGCCATCTGAATACTTGCTTGGTAGCTGTTATTGTATGCAAACTCTGCCAATGGCAAATAGTCCTCCCAACTCCCACAAAAATCGATGATACAACCCCTTAACATATCCTTCAAAATCTAAATAACCCTCATTCTCACCCTTCTCAACTTGCTGAAATCGAAGAACCAACGAATCATCCTTCAACTGTTTTTCTTTAATCTGCTCAGTCCAAGTAGGCCTCACTTGCAATTCTGCTAATAGACTTCCATCGTCAAACAGACTCAAACGTGCAAACAACGCTCTCAAATCAGAAACAACCCTTCGACTCAACGCATCAACCACCATGTTAGCCTTACCTAGGTAGTACTCAATCGAACAGTCGTAATCCTTAAGCAACTCTACACATCTTCGTTGCCTAAGGTTTAACTTCTTCTGAGTTAACAAATACTTTAGGCTCTTATGGTCTGTGTATATGATACACTTTTCTCCATATAAGTAATATCTCTAGATTTTCAATACGAAGATCACTGCTGCTAGCTCTAAATCGTACGTAAGGTAGTTCGCTTCATAAGGCTTAAGCTATCACGAAGCATAAGCGACCACCTTACCCTCTTGCATCAATACACATCCTAACCCCACATGCGACGCATCGCTGTACACAGTGAAGTCCTTTCCTTAACAGTTTCGTCAATGGTGCAGCAATCAGAGAAAATCCTTCTACGAACCTTCAGTAATAGCCTGCCAAACCCAGAAAACTCTAAATTTTTTATACTGATTTTGGTGGCTTCCATCCCAGAACTGCCTCAACTCTTCGAGGATCCACTCTAATTCCTTTAGCAGAAACCACATGACCTAGAAAAGCCACTTCTCGCAACCAAAATTCACACTTACTAAACTTTGCATACAATTGCTTCTCTCTTAGCACTTGCAGCACAATACGTAGATGCTCCTCATGTTTCTCCTTGATTTCCGAGTATACCAGAATATCATTGATGAAAACTACCACGAATCGGTCTCAATAAGGTTAGAACACTCAATTCATCAGATCCATGAAAGCGGCAGGTGCGTTCGTTAACCCAAACGGCATAACCAAGAACTCGTAATGACCATATCAAGTCCTGAATGCTGTCTTATGAATATCCACTTCCTTTACCCTTAACTGATGGTATCCAAATCAAAGGTCAATCTTGGAAAATACTGAAGCTCCTCTAAGTTGGTCAAATAAATCTTTAATCCTTGGCAGTGGGTATTTGTTCTTTATCGTCAATTTGTTCAACTGGCGGTAATCGATGTACATGCGCATTGTCCCGTCCTTTTTCTTCACAAACAGGACCGGTGCTCCCCATGGAGACACACTAGGTCTGATGAAGCCCCTATCTAACAACTCTTGGATTTGAGCTTTCAGTTCCACTAACTCATTCGGTGCCATTCTATAAGGTGCAATGGATACTGGAGCTGTTCCAGGCAACAATTTGATTCCAAACTCCACTTCCCGATTCGGAGGCAATCCAGGAAGCTCCTCCGGAAAAACATCTCGAAATTCCCTAACAGTCCTGACATTATCCACAGCCAAATCCCCAGTTTCAACTTGATTTATAAAAGCCAAGTACGTCTCGCATCCCTTATGCATCAGTTTCTCAGCCCTTAAAGCTGATACCACATTAGACAAATAATCTCTTCGTTCCCCAATAATCATTACCTCCTTATCCTCAATAGTCCTTAACACCATCCTCTTAGCTGCACAATCTAGTGTTGCCCTATCCTGGTCAGCCAATCCATCCCTAAGATCAAATCGAATTCTCCAAACGGTAACTCCATTAAGTATCCACAGAAAATCCTACCTTGAGTCTCCAAAGGCACCTCCCTAAAGAGTTTCTCTACTTTAACTGAGTGGCCTAACGGACTTATCACAGTTACCCTACAAACAATCTCCTCAAAGTGAACACCCAATGCCCCTGAAATATCACATGCTACATATGAATGAGTTGACCCCACATCTATCAGAGCAGTATAGGGTACGTCAGAGAGAAAAAACGTACCAGTTATGACATCAGGTGCGTTATCCTCCTCGCGGCGACGAGCAGCATATACAAAGCTGGCTGACGAGCCCCAGTGTTAGCAGTACCCCTGTCAGGTGCCCCACATCGATGGCCATTACCACCGCGACCTTGGCCACGACATCTCGGCGGCGGTGGTCCACCTCGCGCTGGTTGGACGGGTTGCACTGCCCTTTGTTCAACCACTTGAGCCTGAGCTGGCCTCCTAGGACAATCCCTGATCTTATGTTCCTTTGATCAACAACAAAGACAAGCCCTAGAAAGTTTCCAACATTCCCTCAGATGCATTCTACCATAATCTCCACAAACTTGTGATCTAACAGTGTTCACCGGAACCGCTCAAACTAGTTCCTCTATCCTAGCTCTCTTAACATTTCGGTTTGCAGCACCAGCCGGTCCAACATCTCTCCTGAACTGATTTCGATCCCTGTCGCGGTTTCATCGTTTGGATTACTTCACCTCTTCGGAAATCTTAGCCTTTTCTACCAGTGCAGCAAAATCACGCTCTCTCTGCGGAGCTATGAGCACCCTCAGCTCATCCCTGAGGCCATCCTCAAAGCGATCACTGCGCTCATATTCGGTAGAGACAATACCACTAGCATACCGGCTTAATCGCAGAAACTCTGCCTCATATTCAGCAACGGTCTTACAACCCTGGGTTAGGTTCAGGAATTCCTTCCTTCGCGCATCCACATAGCTAGCTCCGACATACTTCGCCTTGAAGGACTGCTTAAACAACTCCCAAGTTACCCTCTCAGCTGGGGTACCCTCTCTCACAGTGATCCACCACTGATATGCCTCGTCCGACAGTAAGGACACCGCCCGTTTTAACTTTTGCTCCACTGAGCAGTCCAGGTCATCCATAATCCGCTCCTTCACTTCCAGCCAGTACTCATCAACATTTGGGGCAACTATAGATACACCCTTAAAAACTTCCGCTCCGTTGGCCCAGAGTCGCTCAGAAATGGATCCCCTATTCATGGGCCCGATATTAGCTTCGACCACCCTTTCCAAAACTCTTAGCATGGCCTGGGACAGAGCGTCATCCCCCGCGTCCCGATCATACAGCCCATTCTCATCCACCGGTGGTGGTCATGCTACCCCAGAGGGTATGTGCTCAGAAGACGAAGATCCAGCTTGAGTATCACCTCGGCCTCGACCACGGCCTCTTCCCCGAGTAGCTCTCGTACTCATATCGATTTATCGACACGAATTTTATGCGTTAGTTTATCGTTTCCAATGTTTATTACGAATATCTTATGAATGATAAGGTTTCAGAGTTGTTCTCGCAGAACCACGCTTTAGCTACTGCCTCGATTTCCTAGGGCTTAGTTTACCCTACGCCTCAGCTTTATAGCCTTTATGCTACATTATCTATAGTACTATCGCTAAGGCTTAGTACTAACTACAGTACAGTTCAGTATGTAGAACAGAAAGGTACTTACAGCCTTGGTGCCGGGAATTCAGTGTGCCACCTCATCATGTTTCAGATAAACTCAAAAGATTTAGGCTTTTCGAAATCCATTTTTCAAACATTTGAAAAAAACAAGTTCAGAGATTATCCCATTTTAAACAAAAAATTTATTTTCAAAAGTCAAGTTTTTCCAAAAATACCCTTTTTGGCATAAAGTTTTGAAAACCCTTTTTGGACCCAATCCACAGCCGAGTTGTTGCAACTGGGCTCTGATACAACTAAATATAGCACCCCAAACCTGGCCCAGACATTATGGCCAAATCCGACATGCCACATTGAAATAAAAAAACCCATGTTCCCATTTTAGTGATTTAAAAGCCGACTTTTGTTAAGCTAACCAAGTGAATGGAAGCTGGGTACCAGGTAGGTATCCATAATAGAGGAGGTGCGCCATGAAGGCTGCTTAAGTACCAAGTTCTTCGATTGGATCCAATCCTAGACATGCCCACATCCATTGCCACACTTAGTTATAACGGATTGAAACTTCTTTGAGTGGTTATCTTTGATAAATCGAATATTCGTGACGTCGTCTTATTTTAAAAACAAGTATCGTTTTGAAATCGCGCCCTAAGTCTAGCCCATTTGAATTATTATCCACCAGAATAAAGTTACTAAAATTAATATAATCCCAGAAAATCAAAGACGAAAATAAAGTTAAAATGGCCTTATTACAACCCAAAAATTAAATAGTAATTAAAAATAGCTTAAGAAAACCAGTCTCTTTTTCAAACCCAAAAGCGTTCACTATGGCCACTATTAATCCCCTCCGGCTCTAAGACACTCACATCAAGGCCCACCTGCAAGGTTAAAGAAGGGGTGAGTTTGGAAACTTAGTGTATAAGGAAAACCCATTCAAAGCCCAAGTCAGCTCATGCCTATTGGGCCTAACCCCATTCAGTTAACAGTGAAACTGGGCCAGAGCCTTTTTCAGATCACAATAAACTGGGCCTTAGCCCCTTATTCAAATAACAGTACGGCCCATAGGCCCATTTCAAAATACATGCAACATCAATAAACATATACAAGCCCATTTGGGGAGACTACTCAACCCACCAACTGTTACACTCCACCCGTACCAGCCTTACACTCCATGTGGGGAATAACTCAACCCACCCAGCCTTACACTCCACAGTTGCAGCCTTGCTCCTCAGTTAATAGTAAATTGAGGCAAAGCCACCAGTACGTGGACAAGCCACTTTCATTACTTCCTCCATCAATATCCCAGTCCCATGCATCAGATAATAACAACATGGCATGCAGTAAATAACAACAGCCAAACATGCATTTAGGTCAATTTACTCCTAGGGGTATTTCGATACTTTATCTCCTAGGGGTAAAACTGTAAATTTTCCACTTTTTAAAGGTATTTCAGTAATTTATCTATTCTAGGGTTTTTCATGCATATTCCTACCTTTCACGTACTAACAGAATCACTTACCGAAGGTTCTTACCGAATTGGGCCCGTTGGCCCATTATTCCAATTTTGGCCCATTAAGCCCAAAAATATCGAGGGCACAAAAATCATGCACTTTGCAGTCCAAACATTATAGCTTACCAAAAACATTAATCGATTTACCACACGAGCATTCGCACACTCGTAAATCTACAAAATACTGGTTTTTGGCATTTCGGCTTTTCAGCTTTTGCCGATCTAGACTAAGAAAGGGTGTCAGTTACACACCTATTTTATGACGATTCATTGACGAGATCCACGCTCGAACTACCTACAATTATATTACTACCACGTTAATCTACTACCGAAACGAACTACATAATATCTCCTTACCTTATTCGGCCATAACACCTTAGGCACTAGCAATCCTACCTTTGCCGAAGTTTGCGACTAGACTTAGATCCCATTGCTTCACTTGTCTAAGCCCTTGATCAGTAGCCTCTAGATCACATTATTATCAAGACAAAATAGTTATCATAACCCCTTAGGGCTACAAGTCCAAGTCGACAGCCTCCCTAACCTTTAGGGGTTTCGGCTTTTCTAAAATATGAAATAAAGACTAGATTGAAAAGACTTACCACCGGTTCCTTCGGTCAATGATCCCAATTAATTTTTACTCAATTCTGATGCCAATCTAAGCCCTCAAATGATAACAAAAGTTGAGCCTTTAGTGATTTCACTATTCGGCCAAGTCCCTAATAGAGTGGGGTTTTAGGCTTTTGTTGAAGCTGTGTAATGAAAGATGAAATAGGAGGGTTTTGCTATGGTCCTGTCGATAGAACCTTGAGGTTTAGAGAACTAGAGAATCGGTCAAGAATGATGGAAAAGATAATAAAATTGGCTTGGAGAAATCGGCACAGAGAAAAGTATAGTTTTCGGGATTTCGGCTTTTTATGGCAATGGCTATGAAGGTTTTAGAAACGTCTGAAGAAAAAGATGGAGATGCAGAGGTGGTTAGAGAGATTCGACTATGGAGGAAAAGAAGAAAAAGAAAAAGTTGAAGAGAAAAGGAGAAAAGAAAGAAGAGGAGAATGGTCAGCAAACGGCACAACTTTCCCCCTTATGCCGAATTTATACTGGCACTTAACCTAGCCAAATTTTCCCATGCTAGAGGCCCTTGGCCGGCCAACTCCTACTCCTTGATCAGCTCCTAAATATTCTCCTTTATCAGCTCCTAAATCCTCTCCCTTGTCAGCTCCTAAATCCTTTCCCTTATCAGCTCCTAAATCTTCTCCTGACAGTCTTTCACTTTAGTTCCACTGCTTACCTTTTCTGTACATAAAAATTAATATCACCAATTTGCTTACCGTGCGACTCGAACCTTTGCTCTCCTTGGTAATCCACATTCCACCTCTCAAGCCCCCAAGTGACGCCACAAGCCAACTTACCACTGGCTTCCTTGTGTTTTATTTTACCCAGTTAATACATTCAATCCCAGCTAACCAGAACCCCTTCTTCTATAGAATTAAAATTAACTAAAATTATTGGATTTTAACTTAAACTTGGGCCTTCTAGAGACCCACTAACCTGATTAAATCTACGCCAAGCAGACAGAACACCAAAATTTAAAATTTGCCAACACTCACAGAATTCTCGAAAATTGGGGCGTTACAGTAATGGAGCCAAAAACTTGTAACGCGTAGGTTTGTGCAAGTGTACACAGCCGTTATGTAACACCCCTAACCCAAATCCGATCGCCAGATTAAGGCTAAGAGGTATTACTGAACTAAACATTTAATTATCTCATTCACAGTGTCAATAAACATAAACAGAGATCGAGCTGAAATACATACTGATGTTTAAGTTATACGCCATTTCCGTATGACCAAAATATTTACAATTTCAAAACATAGTTATCATCAGCCTAACCTATACATGCCATATCGAGTCCAAATATAACTGTACCAAAAAGATCGATAGTGTGGTGAACTACTGACGATCCCCGAGTCGGTGGCCAAAATCAACAATCTATAAAACAGAGAAATAAAGAACAGAGTAAGCTTTCAAAGCTTAGTAAGTTTTAAGCATCACAAACAATTAAAAACTTATTGAAAATCGAAACATTCATTTAAATAGACTTATTCTCAATTAAAATTGCTTCATGGCGAATACACATAAACATATATATAGATTTCTCAGACATATTTTTCTTCTACTTAAAATTCATAAGATGCATTTAAATCAAATAATCTCATATATTAACAACATTTGACCGAATAGGTCATTGTTTTACTCAGAGATATAACAATCATTCACACTTAAGTATCATTCTTTAATACTAATAATTCACAAAATCATTGACTGAATGTACATGAGTACATAAAGAAATTTTAACATATAATTCATATACAAATATACCATGTCCGATTAAATCATTCTCATATTCGCAAATATAACCATCAATCATATTTATATATATATTCTTCTTTGATGCTAATGATTCACCCCGAAATCAATTCACTGATGAGTAAGTAATACGTACATGAACATTTTAAATGTATAGTACTTACTCGACGATGATTTACTGCGAACATTCAATATCGTAATCTTACTCAACTTACTGGCATTAAGCCTGTCAGGTCTTAGGACTTGAAACCAATTACCAGCACAAGCCTGCAGGAGTTTAAACTCGGTATAATACCAGCTCGAAGCCTGCGGGACTTTAGCCCGAACATATTTCCAAAGACGTAGCTCATGGACCTTAAGTCCGGATATAATTCCAAACATAGCTCGTGGACCTTAAGTCTGGATATAATTCCAGCACATAGCCTACGGACCCTAAGTCCGGATATACATCACTGAATGCCATGCATACTTATTCGTAAGAAAATTCAATTCACATAACATCTCACAATCATAGTTCATTTATTCCATTCGAATAATAGCATAACATGGGCACCATTCATATAACTTTTGGCTCAATAACATACATAAGAATATATGTCCATTTTACTTTCCAAGCTTAACTTCTAATGTCTATTCGGCTTTAAGCCTTAAACCCAAATTATTTGTCACTAAACTATATTCAAATAGAATCAATAGATCGCAGTACAGTTATCATACACATATCAAGACATTATCAATTACGTACTAAATGTGACTACTCAAAACTTACCTCGGATATACTTGAATGGTTGTGAAAAGGCTACTCAATTACTTTTTCTTTTCCCCTATCCAACTTCGACCCTCTTTGTTCTTGAGCTTACATTCAAAAATTTTAAACTAGTCATTATTCGACTATTCAAGCATTTCTTCAGAAATATAATATATATATTCGACTTTCACACACATAGATCATAGTAAGTTTATAAGAAAACATTAAGCAACTCCTTAACAAATTTTTATCAATGATTACCACACAATCACAAATTCACAATAAGCTGTCTTCCTAAGCAACAATCACTAAATTATTTATAATTGGAGCTACGAAAATCCAAATCAGTTGCCGTAAAATTTCCTGAAAATAGACTCATATATATTTTATCTGTAAAATTTTCAAAATTTTTAGTTTGGCCAATCAATACCATATTTTTCTTAAAGTTTCCCCTGTTTCACTGTTTGACTAGTCTGACCACCCTTTACTATGAATCAAATTTCTAATTGTACAGAAGTCAAAATATGTTCTTGTTGATTGCATTAGAAACTAGACTCATTAAGCTTTAATTACATAATTTATTCAGCTTCTAACTCCACTCCCACAATTTATGGTGATTTTCCAAATTCATGTTACAGCTGTTGTCCCAAGCAGATTTACTACAATTTACTCTTTCACAACTCTTTGCATTCATATTATTTAAACATGTATATCACCAATCAATTTCATCACAATTCTATAATTTCACTTAAGCATAATCTCAATACAATACATCATGTTCAAATCATTATTCAAGTTCAAATTCGGCTAGCACACATATACATACTAGCAACTAAGTATTAACATTGCATTTCATACTATAACCGAATGTATAGCTCATCAAAATATATTTATTCATGTTGCCTTAACACATATTGGTCAACTAGATCATGCATTATTCTTTGGCACATTTGGTCATTAAAGCAGTCACCTATTTAACTTTCAAGCATTTTTATACTAACATATCTCCCAAGGTTGAATTCATATATAATCTTTAGTACTCATTTAAAGTTAATATTTTAAGTAATTTATATACACAACATTAGCCAAATATCCATTTACTAAGCATTTTAACAAATTTTCTATTACCAAATAAATCACATATATATAACACTACTCATTACACATATACATCAACTAAAAAAAAATTCCCACTCCTTAGCTATTGTCGTATGCTTATATAAGTCTTGAGTCATCTTTAACACATTTATCAATCTTCCAATTCAACTTAATACAAAAATAATATCATTTAAATAGCCAACACCAAAACATTTGTTCAAATGGACCTAGCCGAATACCTCACTTAGCTAAATGATTCAAACAAATCACTAATAGCCAACTCAAATTCATCCTTAATTTAACTTATAATTGTTCATATTCGGCATATTAAACTCTAGCATGCCTTTAGATATTAATTTCCAGCACGCATTCGAATACTTTTCGAGCTAACAACAATTAAATTTTCAGACAATTTAGCCACCTACATCCTTTCATCAAATACTTGTTGCTTAGTTTCAACTATTAATAATGGGACATTACTAAAATTGAAACTTTTGGACAGCAATATAAATAGCAATTTAAACAGTTTTAAGCTCCCAAAATTTTAAACTCCTCAAGCATAAACCGAACAGTAATGCATGTTAGTTCTAACCATATTTATTTTGTGCATTTTACCCACAAGACAAGATATGCAAAATTTAACAAAGAACTTAATCGGTGACATCCTTAATCTTTTTCTCTTCAAAAATCTTCCATAGCCGATTACTCATATCACTACTAAAAAAATCAAAATTTTGACATGGCTAAGTTAGGGACTTAGTAACTAACTTAATATATGCTACAATTTCAAAATGAACATAAATTTCATACCTTAATTCTAGCTCAAAAGTGATCGAATGGCTATCTCCCTTTCTTCTTTAAGGTTCTACTAAGCAAGGAAGAAGATGAACCAAACCTTTTGTTCTTCTTTTCTTATTTCAATTAATATTTTTTATTTCAAAATAATGCAAATTCCTATTATAATATTTAATTAAACATATATATTGCCCATCAACAATCATTATGGCCGGCCACCATAATCAAAAATTGGATATTTGACATGCAAGTCCAAACTTTTTGTGACATGCATTAATAGACCCCTTTTTAAAATTACCTATCACCTTCCACAATTATTTCACATACAAATGACAAAATTAGAACATGAAACTTTCACATATGCATGTACACATATAATAAGCGTAGAATATAACAATTAATTATTTTTATGACTCGGTTTTGTGGTCCCAAAACCACTTCCCGACTAGGGTCAAATTAGGGCTGTCACATGTTATCAAGTAATAAGTAAGTATCAAGTTATCGTCTCCATAAGGATTGTATTTGTGCTCAGTCACCTAATTTGTAAAATTATATTAACAATTTGGTAAATAAAAACACAATATAGTTGAGAAGTGATAATTAAAATATATTAAACTAAATGCAATGATCCCTAATGCAAATTATCCTAAGTATGCAAACTATATGAATGAGATAGATTTTAGCAAAATTAAACACAATTTGCAACAATTATAATTAAATAAACTAAGACAATTACTTTAATTAAAACAACTTATTATCAACGTGCTTAATAACATTCGAAAACACATTCCATGGCAACTCGATCTTTCATGAGTTTGGAAACCACATAGGTCCTTTTGGAATCCTTTACTTAGTAAATACGCATTTTACTAATCCTTATTTACTAAGGGTTTCTTAGTATTCGTGTGAGGTAACAGGGACGTGTTAGGTTCGAAACAGTTTAATCACACAAATCTAAAAACTATACAGATAGCAGAGCTTGGTTAGAGTTGTTATGCAAATTTAATTGGGTTAGGATCTAAATTGAGCATGCACATTTCAATTATGCGTCCATTAGCCATCGTTTGGTTAGGATTGCTCAGCTAATTTAGGTGCATTTCAATCACGTATGAACGAATTACATACTTGATATTAATTGAAAACATGATCGATTGAGGCACAAACTTTATAAGCATGAATCAAATAAATATTATTTAATCAAAGAAATCATCCTAGCTTAAATAAAATTAAGCTAACATTGTTGTAAACAAGAACAAAGAACACATAGCAAACATTTTTAGATTAAATTAAAGAAAGGAAATATTAAACCCCAGTCAAAGTGGCTGTCACCTAACTCTGACTGACTAGGCTCATTTGCTTCTTTGCTTGCTCCTTTGCTGATGGCTCTCCAAGGTGGCCGACCAAGGGCTCTTTAAGTGGATTTAATTACTAAAATCTCTATGAAGAGATGATGCTAGGTGTGGGGAATGGAAAAGGCTAAGAGAATTTGGAGAGAAGAGAGAATGATGAATGATGAGGGATGATTGATGAAGGAACAAGGGGGTCTTATTTATAGGTGAGGAGAGGGGGATACTTTGCTAAATATTGGAGGTTCCATCTCTTCAAGCATCTTAAAGGGGTGGCCAGCCATGAATTGAGGAAATTGAGCTGATTTTTTCTTGATTTTTGCTCAATTTAAGTGCCACAACAACTCAGGACTGAGACTCGGTCAAGTGGAAATCTTCAGGCAAATCTCTAATTTCTTCAACATTGCAAGGACCTTGTGCAATTTAACCAAAAAGTGGTTTATGTGGACAGCCAAGTGTAGCCAAAAATTGGATTGACTTGGTCTCCAATTTGGAGGGTTTTGTAATCCAACAAAGTTATCAGACCTGCCCAAAATAAATTAATAAGTTAAAGGACCAAAGAATAAAATTTAACCAATTTAAATAATTAATTAAAACCTAAATTATTAATGAAATATTTTAAAATGAATTATTAAATACAATTTTATATTTTATTATTTAATTTAATCATGAATGGCCCATTTTATGTCTTAAAAATATAATATGCTTAAATTAATATAAAATAAGCCATTTTATGCATGAAAACTATATAATAAAGCATAAAATCACATTTTAATAATTTCTATATCCTAATTTCATATTTTCACATATTTCATTAATTTATTAAACAATTACTTAGTATTAACAATAAATTTAAGTAAAAGGTGATAAATTACATAGGAAAATCCTATATATTTTTCAGTTTATAGATAACCATTGAAAAAGTGCAAATGTTAGCATGTTATACATGCTAGATGACAGTGATAATATTGTGTTATAATGTGATATTTGCATTGAATAAGTGCAGTGAACAATAAGTAATATGTTTCTGTTAATAACTGATATTTCGGCCTTGTGATCTCTGAGACCATTGGATATAGTTGGCATGCCATAGGATTGTGAGTACTCACCTATATGTACAATTATTTGGGTGTTGAGGCCTTGGGACATGTTCGGAGAGATAAGACAATGTGAGCTAAGCTCTATTCAACAGGACATGTGAGGGGAAATAATGAGGGTGCTAGCTTTATGCTTCACTTTAGGGACATGTTTGACATAATAAGTCTATGTGGTGTCTTGGAGATTCGTGCATCCGATGAGTGATAATAAAGCTCACTTTATGTTTCATAGATCAAGTGCCAAATTATCTTAAATCATGAATATGTGTGAACTGTGATATGTGTTTCTATGTCACGTGACCATTATGTAATTTATCAATAAAGATGCTTTTGAGTATTGTGATATATGCTTGAATGTTATGAGATTATATGAGTATTTTGATATATGCTTAAATGTTATGTGATTATTTAAGTATTGTGATATATGCTTGTATGTTAGGTGATTATATGTGTAATGTGATATATGCTTAAAAGTGAATATGTTTACCATGTAAAAGAACTAGAAAATAATGCACGAGTAAATATATTATGCACTAAAGTTGGAATTGTTGAGGTTGTGCTATTTGGTTGTTTTGTTAATTGATAACTCTTGGAAAGAGTTATATTGCAGGCATCTAAACTTGATAAATTGTCAGTACTTAAGTGGGTATATATTCATTTTCAGGATATTTTTAAAACATCGCATCATGAAGCTTGGACTGTGCTTTCAATATTACTATATGTTACTTTTATTGGTGGAAGGAAAGGAATTGTTTGTGTTTGTAGCAAGTGTAGAAAGGAAAAAGAGAAATGAATGAGTGAAGTATTGCCATGGCAAAAGGTTGGATAGATTGCCAGCATAAATGGCATGGAAATTCTAGGAAGATGATGACATAGCACTCAGTCCTCATCACTCTTAGCCATCTAGACATGTATCAGATAAATCCACCTGAAAAAAAAAGGGGAGAAAATTGTGTACTAAAAGAGGGGACCTACCCTATAAAAGAAGAAAGAGAGAAGAAAAATAAAAAGAGGGGAATTTACATGAGAATTGAGGAGTGGTTCTTCTTATTTAACAAACTCTCGTAAAAAATCTGGAGAAAAGAATAGAGGGTAGCAGCTAAAGTACAGAGCAAAGACATAAGGAAGGGGATGAAGTATTAACCCTGGATCTTGCACAATATTACACCACTGGAGTTGGGAGTTGATGTGGCGAAAGCTTTCTGAAGTTCTTCCCCCATTATCTTGATTAATTTCTATGGATTTTTAACTGTAAAATGATGTTATTGAATGATACCTTGATTTTGGATGTTAATGTCCAACCCATGAGCTAATCTCATCGGATTGGAATTACATGATGAATCTTTATTTCCATTAATGATCAAGCATTATCGTGATTAAATCTATTGTTTCATTTGATTTGTATTATTTTGAATGCATGCCTGCAATCTCTAGACATAGATGGATGTATGGTATGTTCACAAAATTGATTTAATTCTAAAAGGTTAGACTAGTTGGATTATGATCGAATGATATAGGCAAGCACTCGAAAGAATATTCGTACCATCCTTGAAGCTTGTAGACATACAAAGCCTTGGGAATGGTAGCTTGAAGTCTGCCTTGTGACAGCCTTAAAACGACCCTAGTCGGAATGTGGTTTCGGGACCACAAAAACCGAGGCATAAAAATAATTTGATATTTATTTTGATGCCTATAATATGTGTTAACTCATGTGTGACATTTTTGATGCTTTAATTTAGAGTTATAAATGTGAATTTCACTAGAAATGACCTAGTAGAAAACTTTGAAAGTATGATGGGGAATGTGTGATGACTAATTAAAGCATGCATGCAAAACAATGGCCTTGCATGTCAAATACCCTCTTTTTACAAGTGATGGCGGCCATGACAAAGAATATGGGCAAAACATGTCATAGACATGTTTTGTTGGTGAATCATGGGTGAAAAAATAAATTAATGAGCATGGGTAATAAAGAAATGGAAAAAGAAAAAATGGTCTCATGCATGCCCCATTGCCGTGTATTGAGGAAGAGAAAAGAAAAAATTTGTTCATCCATTTTCATTCTCTCTTGACCAAAAATACTAGAGGGAAGGAGGAATTTTGCTTCATGCTTGGTTTGGAAGAGGATTAGGAAGAGGTTTGGCTATACTTGCATCAAGATTAAGGTATGTTTGAGGTTGTGCCATGAGATTCATGCATGTTTTTAGTTGATAGCTTGATGCTCTTGTTAGCCCATGGTTCAAACCTTTGTTATATCATGGGGATGGTATTTGGCCAAGGTGGATTTTGTGTTAATGCCATTGCATGTTAAATATGAAGCTTGCTAATGATATATGCGATGGTGGATTGATGGCTCTTGGACTTTCTTTTTAGTATTTTTGAGTAAGACATTAAGTTCTTTGTTTAATCATGACCAAAATTATGGTGTTGTGATGTATTCGCCATAGTACATCCAAAAGTGTGATTTATGCTCATTGCATGGAAAGTAAGATTTGTGTTTTGAAATTATGTTCATGTTTAGTTACAATCAACTTGAGATTCGGCTCTAGCATATATATATGTATATATGTTTTACATGATGTATTGGTATGACATATATACTATTTCAAGGTGTATATTTGCTTGTGATGATGTTTCGTTATGAAGTAAATGAGAGATGTGTATTGAGCTACGATATGTAATGCGTTAGTTAGTAAAATGTATGCTGTTTTGTGTGGTATTAAGTGTATAATTGGCCTCAACATGGACATGCATATTCGCCACATGAGGGGAAATTGGTGTGCATGCATTCGGTTAGAGGCAAGCATATTGATGCCTATTCTTGGCTTAGAAAATTCGCTAAGAGGAATATTAACTAATGTGTTGAGTTCGATTCATGATTTCGTATACATGCGACTTTGATGCCTAATGAGTATATATATTGGCTAAGTACCTTGTATTCCTCTTCGATGCTCAAATGATTAAATCGATTTATTTGTTAAATTAAGCTCAAGAGCAAAGGGAACTAGATCGACAAAGGGAAGGAAAAAGTGGTCGAATAGCCATTGAAATCGCTCGACGACATCCTAGGTAAGTTCTTGAGTAATAGAGCTTAAATTCGAATTGATTAGATCATGTTTAAAGCAAATTAAAATCATGCTCTTTGTGTGTGGCTATTGAGCCGAAATTGCAAGTGTGAAAAGTGCCTTGTGTTTGAGTTTTGCTAATGAAAATGAAATACTGAATGTGTCATAATTTATTGATAATTGTGCTCGGTTTTTGAATGATGTCCGGCTAAGTCCCAAGGCTTTGTGCTAAGTGACTATATCCGGACTAGGATCCAAGGCATTCGTATGAAGTTAATAAATCCGGGCTAAGCCCAAGGCATTTGTGCAAGTTACTAAACCCGGGTTAAGTCCCGAAGGCATTTGTGTGAGTCACTATAACCGGGCTTCGTCCCGAAGGCATTTGAGCGAGTCGTTATATCCTGTTAAATTCCGAAGGTACGTGATTCGAGAATGAGCGATCTTGCTGTAAAATTTTCAGTTAATACGCTTGAAAAATTCCAGCAATGAGGTATGTTCGAATGTGCTTGAATTAGTTGATTCCCTTCGAGTAATATTCGCTCAGTCGAGTAATGAGTTTCCGGTATTTGGCTAAGATGATCCCTTATGTATGAACATAGGGGTTGGAATGTGAAATGAGTAGGATATTGAGAATTTATGCATATGAAATTATCCGTTAGCTTTATGAATGCTATGCTTTTGTTGTGTTGAATTTCTTGCTCAAACTTACTAAGCATAAATTGCTTATTCCGCTTTCGCTATTTCTTTGTTTATAGATTTTGGCTCGTCACCATCGGACTCGGGATTTTTGGAAGTCGAAGTCTCCCACACTATCAAAGCCCCCATTTTGGTACAATTTTGGTTGAACTTTGAAATGGCATGTATAGGACTACCCTTTTGTTGAAGGTCATGTACCTTTCGGTTTGTGTAAACTTGGATAGCCATGCGAAAATGGCTTATATACGTTTTTAGCATAGTACCATAATCGTTTGTATGTTGATCATTATGAGGTATGGAATTGTTTTGAAACGATTAGCCATTGGAATGGTTAATCATGATCACACTTTGTGCTATGTATGCAAAAGGGCCAATTGAATCATGGAAATCATGAAATAGGTAAAGCCTACCTTAAAGGCAGATGCTGACAGCAGCAGTGATGTGGATGTGAAAAATCACTAAAAATAGTAGGAATGGTATTAAATAGTGAATAAATTATGTAAATGAACTTTGATGAATCTACTTTCATATGGAAGAAACGAAATGGTCATATGAGTTATATGTTAAGAGATATTAAAGTTCTCGTGAAACAGGGCCAGAACGGTTTCTGGATCCCCTGTTCCGACTTTGGAAATTCATTGTAAATTAACCAGAGATAATTAGGAGTCATGTCATATATTTATAGATTTCTCTCTGAGTCTAGTTTCTATAGAAGCAAACGGCATCAGTATTAAAGCCCTGTACAAGGAGATATTCAATTCGTAACGGACGAAGGTCAGTGTAGTCGAACCCTGGAATAGGGGAGACTTTAACTAATAAACTGTACTAATTGGCTTGACCAAAAATTCTAGAAAAAAACCTGTAGATGGACATATGAGTCTAGTTTCAGGGAAAAATTACGAAACAAATTTTCGAGCTTTGAAACTCAAGATATGATTTTTAAGCCGACAGTGATGCAGTGACCAGCTAGTCTGGAAATTTCTAAATGGACTGTGAAAATCGTTAAGTCTGTGTGCACCTTGTGTCCGATTCCGGTAATGGACTCGGGTACGGGGTGTTACATGCCTCTCATAAGAAGTAGACTACTACAGGTAGAATCTAAACAATAGATTGGTTACAACTTTTCCATGGCATTATTGTGTTTTAAGGATGTAATCTTAGTAATTCCAATCTTCCCATTCAACTGTGTTTTTCCTCTCAACTTTGTCTCGTTACATTGCCACATCATTTTAAGTTAGTTATCTAATTTTAATATTAGATACATGATTATCCGTTACAAATTTTTTATTTTGTTTCTTTTTCCATAGCCTGAATCATGTATTTCATAATGATAATTTAACCAAATTAATCCTAACCGATCCTTGTGGAGACAATCTTACTTACTACTTTATTACTTGATTCGACGAGTACACCTACACATTTGCATATCATTTCACACGCATATCATTTCATCATAGTTACCGATGACAACAACGAATTCATCTTAACTCGTACTATCACAAGATGGATAGCATGCATGGACTATTGTAAGCTTAACAAAGAAGCTCAGAAGGACCATTTCCTTTTGTCGTTCATCGATAAAATGTTAGATAAACTAGAAGGGAAAGCCTTTTATTGCTTCTTGGATGCTTATTCAGGGTGTAACCAGATTTCCATAGCTCCAACTGATCAAGAAAAGACCACTTTCACATGTCTATATGGAACCTTTGCTTTCAAACGAATGCCATTTGGGTAGTGCAATGCCCCATCAACATTTTATAGCTATGTGATGGCAATATTTTTGAATATGGTGGAGAAATTCTTAGAACTTTTCATGGATGACTTTTATGTGTTTAGCGATACTTTTGAAGGTTTTTTGAAGAACTTGGAGCTAATTTTTTATCGATATGAAGAAACTAACCTTGTTCTGAATTGGGAGAAATGCCATTTCATGGTATGTGAAGGCATTGTTTTGGGTAATAAAATTTCACATCAAAGGATTGCTATAGACAAAGAAAAAATTAAGGTTATTGAGAAATTACCTCCACGTACTACGGTTAAAGGGATTGTTGTGGTATTTGCATTTGACAAATTCAGATCTTATTTAGTTGGTACCAAAGTTACAATTTATACGAACCATTTTACAATTAAGTATTGGTGACCAAGAAAGATGCCAAGCAAAGGTTAATTTAGTGGATCTTATTGCTGCAAGGATTTGATCTGAAATTCGAGATAAAAAGGGAACCGAGAATCAAGTGGCTGATCACTTGTCGAGACTTGAAGCAGGAAATGAAGATGGCACTGTTCAACTCATTAAGGAGCATTTCCCAACTGTGCAACTACTGGTTGCCATGACATTACCTTGGTATGTCGATATTGTTAATTTCTTAGTAAGTGTTTTACTACCACCCGAGCTCAACGGTTAAAGACGAAGGAAATTTGTCCATGATGCCAGAAAATATTATTGAGATGAGCCATTTTTATTCAAACATTATGTACATCAAATAGTTAGGAGGTGTGTTCTGGATGATGAGATTCAAAGTATTTTACACCATTGTCATTCTACACCGTATAGAAGACACTTTGGGGGAATGCAAACTACTGCAAAGGTTCTGCAATCTGGCTTTTATTGGCCAAGCATTTTTAAAGATGCACATGAATTTTTTCAAGCTTTTGATCATTGTCAACGAACTGAGAACCTTTCATTGAAGCATGAAATGCCGCTGTAAAATATTTTAGAAGTAGAAGCTATTGCACTCCCTACGAATGATGAAAGATTGGTACTAAAGTTTTTGCATAAGAATATTTTCACTAGGTTTGGTACACCTAGGGCACTTTTTAGTGATGAAGGCCCCAACTTTGATTACAAATTAGTTGCTACTGCCTAAATGACAATAACAAACTATTGGAGCTGAATGAGCTAAAGCTTAAGCTTATGAGAATGTTAAACTATATAAAGAAAGGACAAAGTGATGGCATGATAAGAAGATTTTGCCATAGCAATTTGAACCTAGAGAACAGGTGCTATTGTTCAATTCTAGGCTTTAATTGTTTCTGGGAAAGTTGAAGTCTCGTTGGTTTGGCCCATTTGAGATAGTGCATGTCTACCCTCATGGAGCTGTAAAAGTCAAAGATGGCAAGACTGGCCTTAAGTTTAAAGTCACATTTCAAGCATTTTTAAGGTGTCCCTATAACTCGAATAAACATTCCATTGCTCTTCGAAATACTTAAGTTCCCACATTTGCATGAGTTTCTTTTTTCTATTTGTTTTTTTCTTTATTTGTTTCTTTTTCTTGGTTTGATTAGGATAATTAATTTTTTATTTTTTTTCCTTTGCAGGTATACTAAGAATTGGGCTTGGTAGATTAGTAGTTCGCCCATTAGCAATACTTTCCAATTTTACTTTATTTACCACTAATAAAATTTTTATCTTCCTGCATAAACTTTCTTTTACCATGTCAGGCCATAATTTTAGCCTTTTTATCACCCACATCACGGCCTGATTTTTATCTTTCTTTTACCCTAATCATTTCATCTTCT
The DNA here is from genome assembly GCF_025698485.1 of Gossypium arboreum. Lineage (NCBI taxonomy): Eukaryota > Viridiplantae > Streptophyta > Magnoliopsida > Malvales > Malvaceae > Gossypium > Gossypium arboreum. The sequence goes on along the minus strand of NC_069075.1, from coordinate 60,275,933 downwards.
TTCACAACTACTATAATTTTTCTTCTTCTTCAACATTTTCTTTTTTTTTCCATAGCTACAAAGTTGTTACCTTTTTCTTTTTACAATTACTCCAACTTGTTTTGAATGGCTCACCATGTTCCTCCTCTACAGGCTACTCTTGCCCCAAGAACCTTTTTCAACTAAGCAGCAGAAGAAAGATACACCCATAATATCTCCAAGCGATCATTCTGTCTTGAAAAAGGATTCATTTTTAAAGATTAACCTTTCACGAGGTATGGTGAGTCTATAACATCCATCATTGAAAAACATGGATGGCAGGTTTTTTTTGTCCATCTTGATGATGTTTTAACAAAGGTTGTCAAGGAGTTTTAGGCACACTTGACATCTCCCAGCAACGCTTTTATCTATGTAAGGGGAGATTCAGTGCTTTTTGACGCATACTCCATTAATACCCAGTATGCCTTGCCTGACAAATAAGATGAACACACCTAGTTTGTTGCTATAATCACCACAGTTGGTCTAATTCAAGTTTTAAAGGAACCAAATGGAAGGTGTCATGCCAAGACTGCTACACCATGGAAAGAACCTCTTTGAAACTGAACTATCGAGTATGGTACCATTTCCTTAAATCCCGCCTCAACCCTTCGAAGGAAAGTAAATGAAGGAAAAATTATATTCAAAGAAATCCACCACTATGCCCAGAAGAACACTGGAAGCCTCAACTTTCTGTCTCTTATCACTCTAATGTGCCAACGTGTTAATGTTCCTCTCCAAGCCAATGAAGATACTATTCTAACAAAGGGGCCATCACAAAGCAAATTGATATGAGATTTACAGGGGAAGAAATGGCATGTTATCCATCCCCTGATTCTGCATCCACATCCTCCACTCCCAGTTGTGCCCCAAAAACTCCTTCAACTTCATACAATGCCTTTGGGAAACTTGTACTAAATTCCTTCGAGAAGTTGCACTAGTAGTTCAGTATGTTTGAAAAGTAGCAATTGTGGATTGCCATAAACTTAAGCAGAGTAGAAGATGAGATGTCTCTTTTTTGGGGCTATGTAAAGAAGAGGGACGCTACTATAAAGAAGTCTCGTCAAAAGAATTCTACAAAGCTTATGCTTGCGGTTCCCAACTTCCCTAAGGAACTGCTGCTATTTGATGCAGAAAAAGTTGAAGAGGATAAAGCCGAAGCTGATGCAACTGAACCTACCACCATACGCACTGCCACTAAGGAGAAGGACCAAATAGGACTAGAGGGAGAGGAAGAGAAAACAAAATCTATGAACATTGAGTTTGACCAGAAAGCAAAAGAAAGAAACCTAATTTCTGCACCAACTGAACCAGGTACTATACTTATCCCACCTCCATCGACTACACCAATATCAAAACAAGATAGTGAGAGTAATAAGTTGATTGATAATCTCACCAAATCAGATGATGAGGAGGACAAGGTGCCAATCAATTCTTTGAAACAAAAGTAGCGTTACAAGCTTGTTGCTTGCAAAACCACTCACCCAAACTGAGGTAACAACTCTTTCTTTCCAAGCTTTCATTTTCAATTTCATTTCATCATGCATTCATAACTATTGTCTTTACATTTTCTTTCTATATGTCTTTGCATTTTTTTTTTGTCTGTTCATGCATTGAGGACAATGCATTCCTTAGGTTTAGAGATGTCTTATGCATTAGATTGTTGTATTAATATTTGTTCATTTTTCCATGACACATAAATGCCAGAAAACTATTAGACTGTGATGAGTATATTTTTTCCAATGATGTTCAATGTCCAACTTAATTCTTTGGCATACCTAGAAATTTGCGATGATAAATTAGGTGAGTTTAGCTTATAACAATTGTTTAAAAATTTACCTCTAAAAAATAGAATGCCCTATTTTCAATTGCAATTAGTCTATAGTATGTTTCTTTTAATAAATTAGAAATTTTTGAGGCTAATTTCAAGATATTGGTAATTCTCAATAAAAATATTGTTGATTAGAAAAGTAAGTTTAAGTAAGAGTATTTCAATATAAATAGTTTACAGACAATCTAATGTAGTGCTAGGCTGAGTACCTAAGAAGGTGGTTGTCTGCTCCATCCATCTTCGATGTTGAAAGCCTTAACTTCATGAGTGCATTTCATTCAAATTGTGACATGATGGAATACCTGGTAATTTAGTGCATGCTCCATTGAAATTGTCAAGTAAAAACTATGTGACAAGATGAATTCCCTAGTAAAAATATTTGTAACTGAATATGAAGAGCTATCTTGACTAAAAAAAAAAAGAAACTAAGTTTAGATGAAAGTACATTAGGAGGTACTTGCTATAATCGAAATTGTTTGAGCAATTAGGAAGTTTTATTTTTAGGGAAATATTTTTTGCACATACTTTACTAAATAAGCTTATGAAACTAGAACCAATTCTCGAAAACTGAAGATAGCTAAGAATAGAGGTAAAACAAGTATGCTTCATATAGTCTAACAGTGCAAGAGGTAATTATGTGTTATGGAAATTCTTGCATTCATGTATACATGCATTCATACATATTTTGCTTGAAGACAAATAATAACTCGGGTTTGGAGGTGTGATAACTCTTAAAAAGAGTTATATTGCAGGCCTCTAAACTTGACTAATTGTCTGTACTTAAATGGGTATATTTGCATTTTTAGGATATTTTTATAACATTGCATCATTAAGCTAGGACTGTGCTTTCAATATTACTATATGTTACTTTTGTTGGTGGAAGGAAAGGAATAGTGTGTGTTTGTATTAGGTGTAGGAAGGAAGAAGAGAAATGAATGTGACACCCCAAACCTGACAGGGACGAACATGCCCCAATTCGAAGAGTTATATTAGCCACCTAATTGACTCTTCGGCTAACAACCACCCAAGATACACCCTAACCATATAACACTCAATCTTATCTTAATATTAGTTATCTATTAATGCGTAAGTAAATTATAAGCCAATTTTAAACTTTTCCTAGGTAATTTAACCTAGGGGCCTTTTCATCATTGTACCACCTATCGTAAAACTAACTTGATTTTAGATCTAAATATTTACCGACCCTCTTTTAGTCAAAATTATGCAAGCCTAAAAATTTCAGCTTAAATTAAGTTCTTTTGCGATGTCTAATTCAAGTTTTACTATTATAGACTAAATTATAATAAGTAAAAAACTATCACGACCTATTTCAAGTTATAAATTAAGTGCGTTTCTAACAAATTTTACCCATTATTTATTACCAAGTTTCCTTATCATTTAGGGCTCTAATTAGACTAATAAATTTTTAAGACTAAATCGTAACTTAAACAAATTAGAATACCAATTTAAAAAAAACAAAAATTCAAACCCCATAAACCCACACGGTCATGTCCCCCTAATCGTGTGTCATTAAATGCCCGTGTTTGTGTCGTGAAAAACTTTTTGGCAGATTGCACACGCCCATGTAGAAACCCCACAAACCCGTGTATGATAGTTCCAGTTTCCACACGCCCGTGTCATCTACCTACACACCCGTGTGCAACCACTCACACGCCCGTGTGGACAGGCACACGCCTTTGTGAAAACCACTACACCTATTGTTGTGAAAAACCCATTTTAAAACCCAATTTTCCATATTTTAATAACCAGTTAAACCCAATTTAACTATGATTAATTAACATATATATACATACACCTTTAATTGAACTTATGGACATCAATTAAGCCTTAATTAAATAGAATTAGGCAATCAATTTCATGTATAACAAACACCAAATAAATCAAACAAATGGCGTACATTAGTCGCTAATAAACCACTCCATGGAAGCTTCATTTTAACCATAGTTAGTATAAATTTCATGCTTTAATCACCGTGTTATCAAGAAATAATACACCATAATTCAATCAATAATTAAACTCAAAATGCTTCAAAATTATTATAAAACCCTCCAAAATAAATGGCCAAAGTCCAAAGTCCAATTACAACCAAAACCAACTAGTTCCTGGGAATTCTACAATGCCCGAGTACAGTCTCTAATATTTATAATAGTCTCTACCAAGCCTAAATCTCATGGAACTCTCTTGCTCAGCTCTTTAGCTCCTCAATCCCTACAATTATCTGCATGAATGTTTGGGTGTGAGCTTTAAAAAGCTCAGTGAATGTTAATAAAAACAACAAGTAAATTAACATCCAATTCATGCTTAATTTATAACCAATCATTCACCAATTGTCAGCCAAAAATAATTAAACATAAAAATTTAATTTCCATAAGCATTTTCAATACCAAAAATCAATCATTCATGGCTTTCAGTCATCAATTGATATAGCAACAATCACACATGAATACATTGGTATACACTTTTCATGAATTAATCAGATGATCATACATCCGATAAATAGATCTTTGAACACTCACAAATATCAAATATAGTCCACTAGGTTGAGCAGGCCAAAGCACACGCTCCCTTATAGTGCCTCAAATAACCCATTGAATGGAGACTCATGCTTAACACTCCCTTATCTACTCCAAAAAATCAGTCCACCTAAAGCCATATGCTCAAAATGTCACAAACAATAGTGAGTACCCACAAATCCTATGGCATGCCAACTATATCCAATGGATCGACCATGCATGTTACCAATATATTCAATCAAACATAGCATACAAATCAATCATTAGTGTGCTCAATTTAATGTGACAAGATGCTTATGTGTAACTTATAACATAACATTTAATATACAATTAAATCAGGCAATTCATTTGCCAATTTTCCATAATCAGTTTCCAATTGAAATATCAATATATCATGATAAAAAATTTTAGTACACATGTTTAAAATTATCCTTAAAATTACCTAAAAACTCACTTACCTTTTTTTTTTTCAATACAAATTCAATTTTTTGCACATTTAATACCAATCTTGCAAAATCAACCATTCATCCATAATTAATTAAATTTAATCATTAGTTAAGGTACTAAATAAACATAATTGAGGGTCAATTTACCAAATCACCCTTGGAAACACTCACCACACATTTTTATTATATCACAACTAGTGATCAACTAGGCAATTTTAAGCTTCAATTCTTGTTATCTCGGTCCTCTTCAAGATTTGGAGTTTCAACAGAGGTAAAGTAGACATTACCACATTTCCAATGCTATAATAAACACAAATTTTAATTTACTATACTAATCAAAATTCTCTCACAAAGATACCTTACTGGATTTGTAACATCAAGTCAAAAATTTGATTTTGTACAAAATCGACCTCTCCGACCCTCATAATCACTTCCAAACATCAATACTAAACTAGTTACACATAAACTAAGCATTAATTTTGTAACGTCCCAAAAATCCCGAAATCCCGAACTTTCTTTGTTTTCAGTTTTGATAAAAATTGTGTTTTATGTTCCTAGCCATGTGATAATTATAGTAGGTCTTAATTAAGGTTTGAGTTCGAGCCAAAGAATAAATGAAATTATAGTTTAATTATTAAAAGAATCAGGGTTGGCAAGTAGTGGGGCTTTTAAATAAAAATAGGGGAAAAATAGCATCAAAAAGCCTTGTGGAGGAGTGGCTAAGTGACGCCACTTATGGAATAGGGAGGTGGCGTTTGTAGCTAGCAAGGAGATCCAAGGTTTGAATCCTAGCTTAGTATTTTTAGAAGTTTAATTTTGGCCTTCTAGAAGGATGGAAGTGGCGTGAAGATGGACTCCAAGGGGAGTGTTCAGAAGAGAAAATTAAGGAAAAGATCAAGGGGTTATCAAAGAGAAAAACGAGGAGATGAGAAGGGAGAAGTGATGGAGCTGAATTGGGAATTGGGCATGGAAAATTCAGCTATAAGGGCTATAAATAAGGGCCAGATATAGGGTTTCCAGGCTACTGTCGAAATTCTTCTTCACCTTGTTACCAGAAACCCCTTTCTCCAAAAGCCAAAAACCCTTTTCTTTTCAAGATCCAAAAAGCTGAAAACCCTTTTGTTTATCTTTCTTTCCTTCCTGCCGATTTCTATTCTTCTCTACACAATTTTCTTTGTTTCACTAAGTCGATTTCATCTACTACTCTTCTTCTTTAATCTGTACCAAATAAACCTTATTCACCATACTAAGTTTGAAAAGCTGAAAAGCCGAATCTCCCAAGGGATGAATACTCCTTGACTGAATCTAGTGGAATTAGTATCGAATCTTAGCTCTCTAAATTACTCTTTAGGTGTTTGCGGTTTTGATCTAGGAGTTGATGTGGTTAGTGATTTAAGAAAGGGCTGATCGCGCAAGGTAAGGTTAAGGTGAGGTTTCGGTTTTAGTAAGGATATGTATTAAGTATGTGATTAATGGAAGGGTGATATCGTTTGTAGGTTTGTGACTAAAGGAATCGTAGCACGCTTGTTTACCAGGTGTGTACATACACTGCACATACATTATGTATCGGCAAAAGCTGAAATGCCGAAAAGCTGAAAGTTTGGCTACGGTAGTCTTGTGAGTGCATGAACACTCGTAAGGGGGAGACCAATAGGTTGCCTAAAGCCCATGGGCGATTCCGTGGACTTGGGTTGTGATTTGGCCATATGGGTCGAAATGGGCTAAATGGGCCCAATGGGCTGTTGGGCCCATAATAGGCAAAAACTGAATGTTGATGCTATGTGATAGGAACTTGTATGTGAGCATGAATATGAATGTGACTGGGCCTAACGGGCCATATAAATGTGATTTGGGCCTAATGGGCCATATACAGGTGATTTGGGCCTATTGGGCCATATGAATATGATTGGGCTTAATGGGTCACATACAGTTATGTGAAATTGTTTGGGCTTTGTAAGGGGTTTTGGGCCTAGTATATGATATCCACATAAGACTTAATTATTAAATTGCGACCATGGACAAGTCAAAGGGTTAAAGTGTGGCAATGGGTATATGCATGTCTAGGATTGGATCTAGGGAGAGCTTGGTACTTAAGCGGTCCTAATAACTCACATCCTCTTCTTTGGAATCCTACCTGGTGCATAGTGTTCATTCATATTAGCTCATGAGACACGTTAATCGGCCAAGGTAAGTGAAAACCGTAATTAAGGGAAAATTACTGAAATACCCCAAAGGGCGAAAATGACCAAAATACCCCTAGGTGTAGAATGTAAGTTTTATGGATGTGACATGCATACATATGATATTCTGCTTAGGTTGCATATGGGTGGGAATTATGGAACGGAGGAAGTATATGAGAATCGCATGGTTGCTTGACAATCGTGGATTCACTGATGGCTTTTAAAGCCCAATATGTAAATGAAGGTAGTTCCACAACCGGGCTACCATGGTGTGTGGGCTGGGTAGGTCGATATTTATATCCCCACATGGTGTGACGGGGGATGGAGCTAGTGTGTAGCAGATGGATAATTTGGATGGGATTGCATTGCATGATTGATTAATGATGTTTTTTTTGAATGCTTGTTTTCCGTCGAGGGTTATACACACTGAGTTTGTGAAAACTCACCCCCCTCTTTTATTTTATTTTCAGGTGATGATCAGTAGAAGGTTCGATGTTTGGAGGGACTCTGGGTGGCCAGCTAGCAAGACAACTTGGACTTGTTTCTTTTTTAAAAGCATATAAGTTCTTTATTTTATTAAGAATTTTTCAAACTGGAATGTAATAAGGCTTCCTTCTTATTATTATTTGGATTATTACTATTTTCATTATAATTACGAGAAGCTGAACATGGGACTCCTAAATTATAGTATGTTTTCTACGTTTCCGTAACTTAATTTTTAAATGAATAAGTTTTCTTAAATCAAATGTTTTAAACAAGGCTTTCACAACTGAAAGGTGTGTTTATTTTTAAGTTAATTAAGGTTTTTTTTTGTTTAAGAAGGGTTTTCAATGAAAACACGGTTTTCGCTAAAACACTTCAATGTAACACATCAGATTCAGCCATAGCGTCTGGGCCGGGTTTGGGGTGTTACAAATTTCACATTTAAATTAATTTCATAAAAATCTGGAAAATTAATTCAAGAAGATGATGAAATTTGGATTTCTTCAAATTACCAACAAATCATGTTTAATCTTGATAAATAAAACAAAAAACATTCTAATAGATCCATTTTGAGTTGGAACATCCATTGATTTGTAAATTTCTTCTCAAAATTCAAGATCCACCATTAAAGCACTTTAAGCTTTTGAAGAAGATGACATTGATAAAAAAAATCCTCTAATTGACTCTCAAATCATGTAAAAATATTTCTAATATTCATAAAAACAAGTTTAGGAATAATAATTACCTTTGGTTCGTTCCAAATCCTTTGATTGAAAATATTGATTCAAGAATCTTGGGAAATTTCAAAATATTTTTTTGCTACTTTTGAGAATAATTTTGGGTGAATTAAAAGAGTATTTTGAGAAGGAAAATGGTTGGATCTATTCTCTGATGATAGATTTTTAAAATCATGCAAGGAAAAAAATTGTATAGCTCTCTAATATGATGTAAATGGTGTGAAAAGTAGGTTGGATGCAATTTTTTTTTAAAGTTGAAAAACCCACCAAAATTTTAGAATTAGGGAATTTGCCCAATGGTCACTCCCACATTTCCCTTGTGTTACCATTTAATCCTTTTACTCCAAAATTCTGAATTTCAAGGTTTATTTGTCAAATAAATATTCTAAATTTTCCTTATTTTACAATTAAATGCAATTTAATTAATAATTAAATTTAGCTCAATTTAACTCCCAATAAAAATTATGTTAAAATTCTTTTTCGAACCCAAATTAATTATTTTCAATAATAATTATTTAATTGCTTTAAAATTAATTTTCAAAAATATTTTTATTTTTCGGATTATTGTTTAATCAGTTTTAGATCAAATTAACCTCCTAAATTAAATTAAAAATTACTAGGAACACCGTAAATTCCTAGTTTCACACTCGGAACATGAAAAATATACCCGAAACTACTAGACCAAGTTTAGGGATAATATAATGAATGAGTGAAGTATTGTCATGACAAAAGGTTAGGAAAATTTCGAGCATAAATGCCATGGAAATTCCAGGAAAATATTGATCCAGTACTCAGTTCTCGTCACTCTTAGCTAGCTGGATGTGTACCAGATAAATCCACCTAAAAAAGATGGAGAAATGTGTTTTCTAAGAGAGGGGACCTACCCTATAAAAGAGGAAAGAGAGAAGAAAAAGAAAAGGGGGGGATTTAAACAATAATTAAGGAGTGATTCTTCTTCTCCAACAAACTCACATAAAAAATCCATAGAAAAGAAGAGAAGATAGTAGCTAAAGCACAAAGTAGAGATGCAAGGAAAGGGACGAAGCATTCAACCCTAAGTCTTGCACAATATTCTAGCACTAGAGTTGAGAGCTGATTTGTCGAAATTTTTTTTAAGTTCTTCCTTCATTACCTTGATTAGTTTTTGTAGATTTTTAAATGTTAAATGATGTTGTTGAATGATACCTTCATTTTGGATGTTAATCTCCAGCCTATGAGCTACTTTCATCGGGTTGGAATTACTTGATGAATCTTTATTTCCATGAATGATCAAGCATTATCGTGATTAGATCTATCGTTTCATTTGATTTGCATTATTTTCAATTCATGCCTGCAATCTCTAGACATAGATTGATGTATGGTATGTTCACAAACTTGATTTAATTCTAAAAAGGTTAGACTAGATGGATTGTGATCAAACGATACAGGTGAGTACTTGAAAGAATATTCGTAGCACTCTAGACATAGAGTTGCGCTCTGTAGAGATAAGAAAATATACTGGGTAGCATCCTTGAAGCTTGTAAACATTCAAAGCCTTAGGAATGGTAGCTTGAAGTCTGAATCTTGAAAGAAGAAAACTATTGTAGCTAGAATCTGAGCAGTAAATTGGTTACAACTTTGGCATGACATTATTGTGTTTTAAGGATGTATCTAAGTAATTCCAACCTTCTCATTCAATAGTGTTTTTTCTCTTAACTTTGTCTCATTACATTGACAAAATATTTTAAGTTAGTTATCTGATTTTAATATTGTATACATGACTATCCTTTACAAATTTGTTATTCTGTTTCTTTTGTCGTAGCCTGATTCATATAGTTCATAGTGAAAACTTAACCAAATAAATCCTAATCGATCCTTGTGGAGATGATCTTACTTACTACTTTGTTACTTAATTCGACGTGTACACTTGCACATTTGTATATCATTTACACGCAACATTAATGCTTGATAAATTGTTTGCATGCTATTTGTTCTAGGCATTCACTAAGCTTGTTAAGCTCTCTCACTCCTTTTAAACCCTTGCAGAGTAGTTGTGTGTCAGTGTGAGCAGTATGGTTCCAAGAGGTGATCCAAGCAAGTCCTTTTTCGTGATTTCATAGGTGTTATTGTTATTTTTTTATGTTTTGGGGATAAGGCAATGTGGTAGGGTTTTATTGGTATATACCATGATGTTTTGGATGCTTTCATACATTATTTGTTCCTAAGTTTATGAAATTCATTTCATATTACATTGATTATAGCTTAGACTTTTTTTCAATATTTGAGACTACTATTACGACTGTTTTGATGTTTATTTGATGATGTTATGTTAGCATGATGGATTCGTACATGTTGGAATCATTTATATGCTCAAGTATGTTTTATTTTTCTGGTCTAGAGCAGAGGTGTCAATATTCAGGGTGTAAAATCAATACCTCTGAGATTTTGAAATGTGTAAGGACATAGTGACATAATTTGCTATCGATACCCTACCACAAGTATCGATACTCGGGGTAGAAATATCGATACTTTGACAGAGCTACCAATAGTTTTCGAGGTTTGGGTTTTTAAGAAAGAAACAAAATGTAAGTTTGGTACGTATTTTCCAAGCGATATCAATACCACTTGTGAGAATTATCAATACCTCGCCTTCAGTATCAATACCTACGTAGTAAGTTTTGAGATTTTGCTAAATGGACCTTATACATGTTTAACTATGATTATAAGACTTTTAAATGTATGTCTAGCATGTGATGATGATAAATAAAGAGTATGTTGACTTAAAACCTTTATAAATGATATTATGGAAGACGTTTCGTTCAGAATGAGTTTTTACTTGTTGCATATGACATGAGACGGTGGTGTGGCATCCTAATATTCGGGCTTGACGACTAGGCTGGGTATAGGGTGTTACACTTGGAAATTGAATAAAATTCTTTTCTTTCTTTTCTTTCACATGTCAGTGCTAAAGTGCATGCATTTTGCCATTTTTTTCCATTTTATTTACATACAAACTTACCTCGAAAGCAAAATCAGTGAAAAGGGCTTATTCGTAAATTACTTATTGTTCCCCGATCTAGATCCGAACCTAGTTTTTCTTGATCTAAAATATCTCATTTAACTTACTTAATCATTATACTAATCAACTCAGCCAAAAAATCATTTTTTTTCAAAAATTACATTTTTGCCCTTAAACTTTATCATATTTACACTTTTGCCCCTAAGCTCGTAAAATGATTTTCATTCAATTTATTTGTACTTTAAGCCTAGAAAAACCATCTTGATAACTATAACAGTCCACAATTTCCATTAAAACACACTTTTATGACATTTTATAAATTTTACAAATTAGTCCTTTTAGGAATTTTCACTAAAAATCACTTAGTAAAAGTCGTTTCTATAACCATAAACATGAATTTTCTACCATTAAACATAAAAATAAACACATATTCATCATGTTTCAAAACCTTAGACTTTAACCATATCTCAAATTAGTGGTAGAAATAGATAGATCTTGTTACGGGGATTTCAAAAACGTAAAAATCATTAAAAACAGGGCTAGAACGGACTTATAATCGAGCTTGGAATCTTGAAAACCCTAGCCATGGTTTCTCCATGCAAGTTTCGGCCAAGGGGTTGAAGATGGACAAAAATTGGCTTTTAATTTTGTTTTTAATTCATTTTAATAACTAAATACCAAAATCCCCTTAATGAAAAACTTTGGAAACATGCCTAACCATGTCCATTTTTGTCCACCAACTTAACCAATGGTCTAATTACCATATAAGGACCTCCAATATAAAATTTCATAACAATTGGACACCTCTAGCATTTAGAACTCAACTTTTTCACTTTTTACAATTTAGTCCTTCTAACTAAATTGAGTGCCCAAACATCAAAATTTTCGAACGAAATTTTCACAAAAAAATCCATAAAATTTTAGACCATAAAAATATAGTAAAAATAAAATTTACTATATCGGATTTGTGGTATTGAAACCACTGTTCTAACTAGACCCAAAATTGGGCTGTTACACAAGTGGTTATGAAATAGAATTAACAAGAGATTTTATAGTTTCTAGTTTAATGAATTCACTTTAATTTGTTAGGTTTATGTTTTCTATGTTATGTTAATATCTAATATCGTTATATATTCAAATTACATTTTAAAAGAAAATAATACAAATGTGTTAAAATCATTAATTAAAAATAAAAAATATTATTAAAATAATAAAATTGTGTCAATATCTAATTACAAATATTTAATGATTATATTTGAATATTTAAATATAGTTTATATATTCTAATTAAATTTAGTAAATAATTAATATTAATTACTTAGAAATATTTAAAATTAATATTATATATTAAAATATTAACAATAAGTTATAATAAATTAGTTTTTATATTCTTGCTAAAATATCATAATATTAACTAATTTGAACATTATTTAAATGTATATTTGTAACATCCCTAAATAGGGCCTAAACGGAACAGTGGTTGCAAAACCACAAATCTGAGGTAGAAAAATTTATTTTATTATTATTTTGAGGTTCATGACATGATTGCATGATTGTGTGAAAATTTCATGATGAAATTCTATGCATAAAGTGCTTAAGTTGAGATTAGGGACTAAATCGAATAATTTGCAAAACTTGCATTCTAGAAGTTTTTAGTATGAAATTGCTTTGGAATTATAATTAGGAGGGTTTAAATAACAATTTGACCAATTTCTAAGTTCATGGACAAAATAGGACATGGATGGAATTTTGAAAGTTTAATAAGGAAGGGCATTTTGGTCATTTGGATATTAAATGAAATAAAAAGGAAAAAATAACACAAAATCCATCATCTTCTTCATTAGCACGAAATTTCAAGGGTTCTCCATAGCTAGGTTTTGTTTCAAGCTTTCAAGCTCCATAGTAAGTGATTCCAAGACCCGTTTTTAATGTTCTTTACGTTTTCGGAGTCCCAGTAGCTCGATAAAGCTTATGCTAGCAATAATTTAAGTTAGGGTTCATATTTGGAAAAATACCCATAGGTGAAAAGTGTTTATTTTGATGTTTTATGATAGAATATGAGGTTTTAAATTATGTTAGACAACTTGTGCTACTCGGTTTTAAGTGAAAACGAGTAAAAGGGCTTAATCGATAAAAATACCTAATAGTCATAAGTACATGTTAGAGTGTGAATTTGATGTTTTCATAGAAGGGAAAAATGATCAGCATGCCATAAAACATAAGAAAATAGGATGAAGTTTAAATTACGAGCCTTGGGAAAAAAGTGCAAATATGTGAAAGTTTAGGGGAAAAAATGTAATTTTTCCAAAGTTTGGGTCAAGGACTGTTTTGATAAATGTGAATATTAAATAATTTAAATTTGCTATTATAGATCAAGAAGAGCAAAATTCGAGAGTAGATTGGGGAAAAGAAAAAGTAAAGGACTAAATTGTAAAGTTTAGTCACATTTTGTATCGAGGTAAGTAATGCAATATTCTTTTATTTTACATTATTATTTTCAATTTCCATCATTTATATACTTACTTTTTTTAAGAATATTTAAAGTCGAATTAAAGGCGAAGTGATAGAGAAAAAGCATTAGGAAGCCCCGTTTGAACCTTAGGAATGTTAGGATATTGGTGTTGACAGGACAGGACAGGACAAAAATGAGCCAAGTAAGTCCATATCAGATATATGGATTTGGAGACAGGAATGAGCCATGTAAGCCCATATTAGATATATATATATATGGCATTGGAGACAGGAATAATTCATGTAAGTCCATGTTGAAGACATGGCATTGGCAGGATATTGATAGACAGGAACGACCTTAGTATCCTTAGTATTCCGAGTGGTTCAACGGGTCATTGTACACCTTAAATTACAGTGAATTATCAGCAAAAGGGAAGGTAGATTATATTTATGAATAGTGAAAGGTCAGGTAAGAAAGAAGGTAAGTGAGTAAAGAAGAAGGTAGAAAATGAGAAGTAAAGAAAGTTTATGAGGCTAGGTGACATTATGTATAATTATTCATTATGTTGAATGTTGTAATTTATTTGCTTGTAAGCTTAATAAGCCTAGTTCTTACTCTCTTTATTTTCTTTTTCTTATAGTTTTTATCATGCCACTCGGGGATCGAAGGAAATGTCGGAGACCCGATCACACTATCGAAGAAATCACATTGGTATAGTTAGACGTTTCGTTTTGTGTATGGCATGTATAGGAACTTGGTTTCTTTTGATATGATATGATCAATGAATGATGTGTAAATACTTGCTAGTGATTAGCTAATAGAGTGGCTGATGATATACATGTTTAATAGTATGTATGATTAAGTAGTAACTATCACATGAAAACTAAGAAAAATGTGAAAGTAACTTAAAAACAAATTCAAGTATCAGAAATAACGGGATTTTGAAAAATCACAAGAAATTGTAGAGACATGGGTTGATGGTGAATAATATTAGAAATTAAATCTTGTTGTGTCTATTTTCATATGGAATAAGCAAAACAGGTAAAGGTTTTGTATTTTATAGGGTATCTGAGTTTTGGTGAAATAGGGCCAGAGCGATTTTTGGATCCCCTGTTCCAAATTTAGAAATTCACCATAAATTTTACAATAATAATTAGGTGGTGTACTTTATATGGTTAGAATCCTTATTTAATTTAGTTTTAATAGAAACAAACGGTATAGTCATATGATTTTTTTATAGAGAGAAAAGTGGTTCGTAGTAAGTAGAGGCCAGTGTAGTCGAATTCTAAAACAGGGGTAACTTTAACTAATAAACTATACTAATTGGCTACGTCAAAAATTATAGAAAAAAATTAGTAGATATATATATGAGTCTAGTTTCAGGAAAAATTTACGGATCTTAATTTTGAGTTTTGAAACTCGAGAAATGAATTTTTAAGCAACCATGATGCAGAGAAATAGTTTATTTCGAAAATTAAAATAAGTGGTATAGAGTTGTTTAAAAGGTAAGATAAGTTTAGTAACACCTCAAGCTTGACTCTAGTGACGGTTTCGGGCATGGGGGTGTTACAATATTTGTTACTTTATAATATCATGTCTAAAATGGACGTTTTATTTCTCAAAAGCACTTTTTGACAGCAATACCAAATGCTTAAATTTTAAACAAAACTTGTCAAAAACACTTCTCAAAAGCACTTTTCAAAAACACTTTTCAAAAGCAATTGTAAACTAGCCCTTAGTATTGTACAATAAATGATGTAATGGTAAATAGAACTTAGGATTTGAAGCATGATGCTAGCATTGATGAAGTTGCAACCTTATTCATTCATGCTTATGAATTGTCGATGCAATATTCTTTCATTTGAATGTGATTCATCCATTAGGAATTTAGAGGGTTCAAGTTGCTAGGATGATCATTTGCCTTAGTAAATTTTTTTTAGCCTTGCTAGTTTCTATTTTACTTGAGGACAAGTAAAAATTCAAGTTTGGGGGTGTGATAGCACTAGAAAGAACACAGGTTTCCCCCTTACTTATTGGTTAAATTGTTCCCATTTAGTTATCCTTAGCATAAATTTTAACATTTTCAGTTTAGTAAATTGCATTTTATAACTCAGTGAATCCTAGCCTATTTTATCCTTAATTTTGCTATCTTATTGCATTAATGTTGCTGCATGAGTTAATTTCATATTGCGTCTAGAATTATTGCCGCACCTGACAGCTGTTTGGATAAGAACCAAAACTGCATGAGCTGTCCAGTCTGGTATAGCCAACCTATACGTACAAGGACAGAATAATTTTAGGGAAAGGACACATGTACTGTGGAGGACGACATAAAAGGTGGACGTGAAAAGAAAAGCTAGCTGCTTCTAACTTTTTTTTCTGGATCATCCTCTTCATCATCCAACCTTGAAGCTTGCAGCCATGGCAGCTTAAGCCTCTCACGAGTGACCAATGTGAAAACCAAGTGCAGACTAGCTTCTAATAAGGAGACCTAAGTGTAAGACAAAAAGGAATAGGGAGATTTAGTCTAGTTGTTTAGGGACAGTATTCTCCACTCGATTCTTTTTTATTTCTTTCTAATGCTAGTGATTACTTTCTATTTTCTGTTTGTATGGAAGTACACATGAATTCTTGATTAAATGTTATCTTATTCAGACTTGCTTTTATTATTTAATCTTGGGGTTTGAATTTTTTTAACATGGAAGTGTTATTGTAGCCAATGACACTAGAAAGTGCAGTGAAAGTTTGAGCTAACAAGCATTACAACGGAAGTTGAGTGAGGATTAGAGGAATTTAGTTCACTTGTTCTTATGAGTGTTGTATTGCCATCATTGGATGGTGAGATTAGTATGCATGTTTAATTCTCAAATTAAATAGAGCAGTGATAATGAGTAAGATATACACTGAACTTTATTGCTTCAACAATCACCTATCTTTTTATACCTTGTGAGCACTTAGTATTTTGCTGAAGATTCATGTTGGGGATCCTAGTTTGTCACTATCATATTTTATTTCATTTTTTTCAAGTTATTGCATCGACAACTATTCTCACAATTTATCTCATTTCTATCTAGTTGTTGCACTGACATTAATAAACAAAAGACTATACCATCCCTGTGGGATTGATATTCGATAGACTCACATTTGTCTACTATACTTGCATCGACAGTGTACACTTGCACATTATTATTGTGATGTTAAAAAGCCAATCAGCCGCCAATCAGATAGGTTAAGTTTGCTATTGAGTTAGAGCCAGGAACATCTCTAATATCAATAGCTCTTTACAGAATGGCACCTATAGAGTTAAATGAGTTGAAAGCACAGTTGCAAGAGTTGTCAGATAAAGGTTTTGATCGACCCAATTTTTCTCCTTGGGGTGCACCTATTCTATTTGTTATGAAAAAGGATGGATCCATCTAGTTATTTATTGACTATCGACAACTTAACAAAGTCATGATCAAGAATAAGTATCTATTACCGTGTATTGACTATTTGTTTGATCAATTGAAAGGTGCGACAATGTTCTCAAAGATTGATCTTCATTTTGGTTATTATCAATTGCTTCTCAAAGACTCAAATGTGCTAAATTCGCATTCAAGACTAGGTACAGACATTATGAATTTCTTGTGATGCCGTTTGGTTTGACTAATGCACCTGCAGTATTTATGGATTTGATGAACATAATATTCAAACCGTATTTAGACAGATTCGTTGTGGTATTCATTGATGATATTTTGATTTTTCCACGGGATGAGATAGAGCATGCCAAGCATTTCAGAATTGTTTTGCAAACTTTGCACGAAAAGCCATTATTCGCTAAGTTTAGCATATGTGAATTCTAGCTTCAGGAAGTTAGATTTCTGGAACATGTTGTATCAACCGATGGGATTAGAGTGGATCTGAGTAAAATTTCAGTTGTTTTTGATTGGAAGCCTCCAAGAAATGTATATGAGGTTAGAAGCTTTCTGGGTTTAACCGAATATTACAGAAGATTCATCAAGGGATTTTCAATGATTACTACACCATTAACGAGATTGTTACAAAAAGATGTGAAGTTTGAGTGGTCTAAGAAATGTAAAAAAGCTCTAATCAATTGAAAGCATCGTTAACCAAGGCACCGGTGTTAACTCAGCCAGAGTCGGGTAAAGAATTTGAGATTTATAGTGATGCATCATTAAATGATTTGGGTTGTGTTTTGATGTAGGAAGGAAAAGTGATAGCATATGTATACAGTTGAAATCGCACAAAAAGAACTACCTGATGCACGATTTAGAGCTTGCGGAGATTGTATTTGATTTGAAGGTTTGGCGACATCATTTATACGGAGAAAAATGTCACATCTTCAAAGATCATAAAAGTCTAAAATACTTGATGTCACAGAAAGACTTGAATTTGAGACAGCGCAGATGGCTCGAGTTATTAAAAGATTATCATTTGATCATTAATTATCATCCAGTAAAGGCTAATGTTGTTATTGATGCTTTGATTGGAAAATATCTATTTTCTTTGCGAGCTTTGAACATGCGGTTGACATTGGTTGACGATGGTTCGATTTTAACTGAGTTAAAAGCTAGACCGATGTTTTTACAACATATTTGCGAAGCTCATAAATATGATGATATGTTGTTAGCTAAATTGAAATGGATTGAGACGACTCCTGATTTAAACTTTCAGATTGGGTCTGATGATAGTTTGTATGTTAAAGGTAGAATTTGTGTTTCAAAAAATTTATATCTCGTTCAAAAGATTTCACAAGAAGCTCGTAATAGTAGCTTGTCTATTTATCCTGGTAGCAATAAAATGTACGATGATTTGAAACAAATGTACTGGTGGCTAGGTATGAAACGTGAGATCTCAAATTTTGTATCGATATGTTTAATTTGTCAGCAAGTTAAAGCTGAACATCAGGTACCTTCTGGTTTGTTACAATAGTGATGATTCCGGAATGGAAATGGGAACGCATCACGATGGATTTTGTATCAAGATTGCCTTTATCTCCAAGAAAGAAAGATGCAGTTTGGGTCATTATTGATCATTTGATGAAATCTGCACATTTTATTCCATTACGTACAGATTATTCACTCGAGAGATTCGCAGAGTTATATGGTGCTGAGATTGTCAGATTGCACAAGGTACCAGTTTCAATTATTTCTAATAGGGATATGTGGTTTATGTCTCGATTTTGGAGCAAGTTACATAAGGCTCTAGGCACTAGTTTGTATTTTAGTACTACGTTTCATCCTCAAACCGATGGTCAATCTGAGCGAGTGATTCAGATACTCGAAGACATGTTTCGATGTTGTGTGTTAGAGTTCAAAGGTAATTGGGAGAAATTTTTATCGTTAGTTGAATTTGTATACAAAAAAAGTTATCAATCGAGTATAAAGATGGCACTGTACGAAGCTTTGTGTGGTTGGAAATGTCGAACTCCATTATATTGGACTGAGCTCAATGAGAAAAAGTTTCACAGGGTTGATTTGATACAAGAAATTGATGAAAAAGTTAAAGTGATTTGAGACAGTTTGAAAGTAGCTTTAGATTGACAGAAATCTTCTGCGGATTTAAAAAGAAAAGACATTGAATTTCAAGTCGACGATAAAGTGTTCTTGAAAGTATCACCCTGGAAGAAATTTCTTTGATTCACTCGTAAAGGAAAGCTAAGTCTGTGATTTATCAGGCTATATAAGATCACTAAAAGAATTTGGCCAATAGCTTACAGATTAGCTTTGCCGTTATAGTTAAAAAAGATCCATAATGTTTTTCATGTATATATGTTACGACGATATCAGTCAGATCCTTCACATTTGATTTCACCTGTTGATGTTGAGAATCAGTCAGATACGACTACAGTGAAGAACTTGTAACACCCCGAACCCGAGACCATCGCCGGTGTCGGACACGAGGGGTTAACAAGCCAAGTTCACTTGTTTTGCCCATCCATTTGACATTTCCAGTCAGGCTGGAAAACTGCGTCACTGTCGCCTTAAAAATCATATCTCGAGTTTCAAAACTCGGAAACTGGTTTCGTAAATTTTCCCTGAATTTAGACTCATATATCCATCCATGGATTTATTTCTAGAATTTTTGGTCGGGCCAATTGGTACAGTTTATTAGTTAAAGTCACCCATGTTACAGGGATCGACTGCTCTGACCTTCGCGCGGTATAACTTGAATATATCTCTGTACAGGGCTTTAATGCTGGTGGAATTTGTTTCTAATGAAACTAGACTCAAAATGGAATCTGTACATATAAGGTATGTCTCCTAATTCTTTTTGGATAATTTATAGTAAATTTTTAAAGTTGCGACAGGGGACCCAGAAACCGTTCTGGCCCTGTCTCACAATAGCTTTAATATCTCTTAACAT
Source organism: Gossypium arboreum (assembly GCF_025698485.1). Classification (NCBI taxonomy): domain Eukaryota; kingdom Viridiplantae; phylum Streptophyta; class Magnoliopsida; order Malvales; family Malvaceae; genus Gossypium; species Gossypium arboreum. The sequence continues at coordinate 60,255,891 of NC_069075.1, read as the reverse complement.
GTAACTCCTATGACCATTTCGTTTCTTCCATATGAAAATAGACTCATCAAGGTTCATTTACATAGCTTATTCACTATTTAATTCCATTCCTACGAATTTTGGTGATTTTTCACATTCACGTCACTGCAGCTGGCAGCATCTGTTTTTAAGGTAGGTCTTACCTATTTGGTAGTCTCCATGAACCAACTAGTCTTGCCATACATAGGTTCATATATGATCATTTTAACCATGCCAATGGCTGATCATATGACCAACATTCCCATTTCCAAGCCATAGCCACATCATGACACCAAATATATACATACAAACCACAATTAGTCTAAGTCGATACTTCACTTTTACGAGCCATTTTCGCATGGCCGTATATATATACATCACAACATATTCAACCAACAAGGGTAGTCCTATACATGCCATTTCAAAGTTCAACCAAAATTTATACCAAAACAGAGGCGTGGATAGTGTGGATGACTTCGACTTTATTGATCCCGAATCCGATTGCTATCGAGCGAAATCTATAACACAGAGAGCCAAAGTAACGGGTAAGCATTTTTTATGCTTAGTAAGTCTCAAGGAATATAATCAACTCTAATTACAGCAATACATTCACATAGCCAAATGCATCATTTCATTAATACACATTCTTACTTCACACTTCATCATTATATACTTTCACAAAGTATCAATCAATTCAATAACTGAAATTCATTAGTCGATTGAGCGAATGTTGCTCAAACATGTCGACTTTCCAATGCACATATAACGTACCTTATCCTTTGGGCTTTTCGAGTGTACTAATTGAATTCATTACAGCAACCAACACTCACCTCCAGCCCAAGATTCTTCGAATATAACCGGATATAATCACGTGCACAAATGCCTTCCGGTCTTAGCCGGATAGAATAACTCGCATTTAATGCCTTCGGTCTTAGCCCGGATATAGCCACTAGCACAATTGCCTTGGTCTTAACCGGATATAATTTCAGCATAATTGTCTTCGGGCTTAGCCGGATGTCATTCAATTTCTCATGTACACATACATCAATAATCATTGGACATACATATTTCATTTTCGTTACTAAGGCTCAAACGCACATATATTCACAAGCATATTCGCCTTCGGGACTTAGCCCGGTATCATTCAATTTCTCATACACACATAAATCAATAATCATACACATCCATACTTCATCTCACATAATTCAAGTAAGGTCACTTCTTGAGGACTTACCTCGGATGTTGTCGAACGGCTTTTTCGGCTATTCGATCACCTTTTCCTTCCCTTGTCCAATTGTGGCCCTCTTAGCTCTTGAGCTAATTCAAACAAATTCAATTTATTAAAACCTCATTGTGCTTGCTTATGGCGAATATGACAAGGAGTTTAAATGGTCATATGGCCACTCTTTAGCTTGAATACACAATGGTCATGCACATTTTATACTACATCAAGCAATTCAATACAATTTATTTGAGCATCAAGGAAAAGCTAAGGCCTTCAATAGGCTACCCAAGGCCGAATATTCATGTACATGTTGAGGTCAATTTTGCACTTAATACCTCACAAAAAAAACAGCATGCATTTTACTAGTTAATGCTTTGCACATTGTGGCCCAAAACTTATAATATAGCATCAAGCACTTATATGTGTGCTAGGCCGAATTGTGCTTGCAATTTCACAAGCATTCTTCCACATCTTCTTCTTTAAACCAATTTATTCATCACTTACTTCATAGCCAAAACATCATGTGCAAACATATATATACAATATGAGCATGGCCGAATTTCAAGGTGTCCATAGCCATGTAACACCCCAAACCCGAGACCATCGCCGGTGTCGGACCCGAGGGGTTAACAAACCAAGTTCACATGTTTTTGCCCACCAATTTGACATTTCCAGTCAGGCTGGAAATGCTGCGTCACTGTCGCCTTAAAAATCATATCTCGAGTTTCAAAACTCGGAAACTGGTTTCGTAAATTTTCCCTGAATTTAGACTCATATATCCATCCATGGATTTATTTCTAGGATTTTTGGTCGGGCCAATTGGTACAGTTTATTAGTTAAAGTTACCCCTGTTACAGGGATCGACTGCTCTGACCTTCGCGCGGTATAACTTGAATATCTCTCTGTACAGGGCTTTGATGCTGGTGTCGTTTGTTTCTAATGAAACTAGACTCAAAATGGAATCTGTACATATAAGGTCTATCTCCTAATTCTTTTGGATAATTTATAGTGAATTTTAAAGTTGCGACAGGGAACCCAGAAACCATTCTGGCCCTGTCTTAGAATAGCTTTAATATCTCTTAACCTGTAACTCCTATGACCATTTCGTTTCTTCCATATGAAAATAGACTCATCAAGGTTCATTTACATAGCTTATTCACTATTTAATTCCATTCCTATGAATTTTGGTGATTTTTCACATTCATGCCACTGCAGCTGGCAGCATCTGTTTTAAGATAGGACTTACCTATTTGGTGGTCTCCATGATTCAACTAGTCTTACCATACATAGGTTCATATATGATCATTTTAACCATGCCAATGGCTGATCATATGACCAACATTCCCATTTCCAAGCCATAGCCACATCATGACACAAAATATATACATACAACCCACAATTAGTCTAAGTTCATGCTTCCTTTTCGAGCCATTTTCGCATGGCCGTACATACTTACAATACAACATATTTAACAAACAAAGGGTAGTCCTATACATGCCATCTCAAGTTCAACCAAAAATTTATACCAAAATGGAGGCTTGATAGTGTGGATGACTTCGACTTCAACGATCCCAAATCCGATTGCTTGACGAAATCTAGAAAACTAAGAGCCAAAGCAACGGGTAAGCATTTTTATGCTTAGTAAGCCTCAAGGAATATAATTAACTCTAATTACAGCAATACATTCACATAGCCAAATGCATCATTTCATTAATACACATTCTTACTTCATACTTCATCATTATATAAGTTCGCAAAGCATCAATCAATTCAATAACTGAAATTCATTAGTCGATTGAGCGAATGTTGCTCAAACACGTCGACTTTCCAATGCACATATAACGTACCTTATCCTTTGGGCTTTCCGAGTGTACTAATTGAATTCATTTCAGCAACCAACACTCACATCCAGCCCAAGATTCTTCGGAATATATCCGGATATAATCACGTGCACAAATGCCTTGGTCTTAGCCCGGATAGAATAACTTCGCACGAATGCCTTCGGCCTTAGCCTGATATAGCCACTAGCACAATTGCCTTCGGTCTTAACCGGATATAATTTCCAGCATAATTGTCTTCGGCTTAGCCCGATATCATTCAATTTCTCATGCACACATACATCAATAATCATTGGACATACATATTTCATTTTCGTTACTAAGGCTCAAACACAATTATAATCATTAGCATATTCGCCTTGGGACTTAGCCCGGGTGGAATTCAAATACTCATACACACATAATCAATAATCATACACATCCATATTTCATCTCACATAATTCAAGTAAGGTCACTTCTTGAGGACTTACCTCGGATGTTGTCGAACGGCTTTTTCGCTATTCGATCACCTTTTCCTTCCCTTGTCCAATTGTGGCCCTCTTAGCTCTTGAGCTAATTCAAACAATTCAATTTATTAAAACCTCATTGTGCTTGCTTATGGCGAATATGACAAGGATTTTAAATGGTCATGTGGCCACTCTTTAGCTTGAATACACAATGGTCATGCACATTTTAAACTACATCAAGCAATTCATTACAATTTATTTGAGCATCAAGGAAATGCTAAGGCCTTCAATAGGCTATCCAAGGCGAATATTCATGTACATGTTGAGGTCAATTTTGCACTTAATACCTCACAAAAACAGCATGCAATTTACTAATTAATGCTTTGCACATTGTGGCCCAAAACTTATAATATAGCATCAAGCACTTATATGTGTGCTAGGCAATTGTGCTTGCAATTTCACAAGCATTCTTCCACATTTTCTTCTTTAAACCAATATATTCATCACTTAGTTCATAACCAAACATAATGTGCAATCATTATATGCATATATGAGCATGGCGAATTTTCAAGGTGTCCATAGCCATCCAAAACACAAATTTTAACTAACATGCAAGAAGCATGAATCATGCTCAAGAATGCATCATGGCGAATATGACAATCATGCTCCTTTTCAACTTCAATCATGATAAAACAAAGAGAAAACTCAAAATCTTACTCATGAGTAGAAAATCCATCATTGCATGCATCATCATCAAGCTTCACACTTAGCATGCAATGGCTTTATCACCATAACAACTTTGCCCAAATACCATTTCCATGGCATAACAAAGATTTGAGCCATGGCTAACATGCACATCAAGTTAGTAACCAAGTCATGCATGAAACTCCTAACACAACCTCATACATACCTTAATCTTGATGTAAACTTAGCCAAATCTCCTTCTAGGTCTCTTCCAACCCAAGCATGAAGCAAAAATCCTCCCCCTTTTCCCTTAGTAATTTCGGCCAAGAAGATGAGAAAGGATGAACAAATTTTTTTCTTTTCTTTCCTTAGTACATTCGGCCAAGCCTATGGAGAAGGATGAACATTTTTTCTTTTTTTTCTTTTCCATACTCTTATTTTATTATTTCAAACATGCACCACTAGCAAAACATGTTTAAGACATGTTTTCTTTTGCCCATATTCATCACCATGGTCGGCCACTATAGTCAAATTTGGGAATTTGACATGCAACTCCATTTATTTCACTTTATGCATTATTAGGCCACTTAAAAATACACCTATCACATTTTCAAGTCCTAGCACATGGGTCCTTTCTTATAAATTAGCACCTAATTAATAAAAATCGAGACACGAAATATTTACGCATACCAATTCCACATACAATAAGCACGGAATATAACACTTAATTATTCTTGTGACTCGGTTTCGTGGTCCCGAAACCACTCTCCGACTAGGGTCACATTAGGGGTGTCACAAGCCATCCAAAAATACAAATTTTAACTAACATGCAAGAAGCATGAACCATGCTCATGAATGCATCATGGCCGAATATGACAATCATGCTCCATTCAACTTCAATCATGGTTAAACACAAAAAGAAAACTCAAAATCTTACTCAAGAGTAGACAATCCATCATTGCATGCATCATCATCAAGCTTCACACTTAGCATGCAATGGCTTTATCACCATAACAACTTTGGCCAAATACCATTTCCATGGCATAACAAGGATTTGAGCCATGGCTAACATGCACATCAAATTAGCAACCAAACCATGCATGAAACTCCCAACACAACCTCATACATACCTTAATCTTGATGCAAACTTAGCCAAATCTCCTTCTAGGTCTCTTCCAACCCAAGCATGAAGCAAAAATCCTCCCCTTTTCCCTTAGTATTTTCGCCAAGAAGATGAGAAAGGATGAACAAATTTTCTTTTCTTTCTTTAGGACATTCGCCAAAGTGTTTAGAATGGATGAACAATTTTTTTTCTTTAATGCTAGTCTTTATTTTATGACTTCCTACATACACCACTAGCAAAACATGTTGGAAACATGTTCCTTGCCCATAACCTTGTCATGGCCGCCACTCCTCCTTAGGAAGGGATTATTTGACATGCAACTCCACCTTTTGTTAACATGTACTAACAAGCCATTTAAAATTAGCCTATCATATTTCACCATGTTTCACTTTGATCCCTATTTAATACTTTCTCATACAAATGGGTAAAATTAGAGAATGAAATTTCCACATATGCATGCACACACATAGTAAGCATAGAATATAACAATTAATTATTTTTATGACTCGGTTTAGTGGTCCCGAAACCACATTCCGGCTAGGGTCTATTTTGGGCTGTCACAAAACTGATCAAAATTCTAGCTCAAGAGGTTAAAGAACTGATAAATAAAAGCATAGCTTTAGTAAAAGTTCTTTGGCAACGACACAGTATAGAAGAAGCTATGAAAGTGCAATATTCGAACCTCTTTTCTAGTAAGATTTTCGGAGACGAAAGTTTCTTTAGGGCGAGAGCTGTACCAACCTATTTTCAGTAAAATTGGAACAGTGATTTCGAGACCACAAATTTAACGAGTAAAAATTTATTTTATTATTATTTTAATGTCTATGATATATTAGTAAGGTCGTAAAAAAATTTCTTTAAGAAATTTTGATGTTTGCATGCTTAATTAAGTAAAAAGACTAAATTGAAAAATGTGCAAAAGTATAGTTCTATTAGCTAAACGTGTTAAATTGCTATGGAAGTTTAACGTGAGTGACTTAAATGGTAATTAAACCATTGAATTAGTTGGTGTAACATCCCTAGCCCGAGTTCGATCGTCGGTTTTAGGCTAAGAGTTATTATTGAGCTAAACATTAAATTTTTCATTCACATTATCAATTAACATAAACAGAGATCGAGCTGGATACATATTGATTTTTAAGTTATAAATGTCATTTTCATATGGCCAAAACATTTACAAAACAAAATATAGCTATCATCGACCTAACCTATACATGCCATATCGAGGCCAAAATATAACAGTACCAAAAAAAAAAGATCGATAGTATGACAAAATGCCGACGATCCCCGAGTCGGTGGCCAAAATCAACAATCTATAAAACAGAGAAATAAGGAACAGAGTAAGTTTTCAAGGCTTAGTAAGTTTTAAGCAATTCAAACAAATAAGACTTGTCATTTAAATCGACATTATGAATCACCAAACTCGTAATCTAATTATATATTGTGACAGCCCTAATGTGACCCTAGTTGGGAAGTGGTTTTAGGGCCACAAAACCGAGGCATAAAAATAATTAGCTGTCATATTTGATGCTTATTATATGTATATATGCATGTGTGAAAATTTTATATTTGAATTTTGTTTAATTGTAGGTGAATTTTAGTAAATAGGACTTATGTGAGAAAATTTAGAAATGTGCTAGGCAAATGTAAAGTGGCCTATTAATGCATGTTATAGAAATGGTGGGTTTGCATGTCAAATTGCCCAATATTTGAGCTAGTGGCCGGCCATGCTATGGGGCATAGCATATTTTAAGCATGGTGTGCTAATGTGGTATGTAGGAAACAATAAAATAAAAAGCTAGTAATAAAGAAATGGAAAAAGGAAAATGATGAAAACAAAGGAAAAAATGTCCATCCTTTTCATTCTTCTTGACCAAAATTCAAAAGAAAAGAAAGGAGGAAATGTTGAAGAGATTCGGCCATGCTTGTAGCTAGGTTAAGGTAAGTTTGATGTTGTTCCATGAGATTCATGCATATTTTTTATGTTAGTTTGAGTTCTACCTAGCCCATGGTTTAAATCTTGCTATGTGATGGAGATGATACTCGGCCATGGCTGTTGTTTTCTTGGTTGGTGTTTGTTTCATGCTAAATCTAGATGAACAATGGGGGTTGTCATTTAGGTTAAGATCAAAGAAATTAATATTGTTAAAACTTTGAACTAATAATGCCCATATGAGTGATAGCCGAACATAGACTTTGTTTAAAGTCTTGGTCAAAGGCTGGTTAAGTGTTTTGGAAATGATTAAGCTAGGTGTTTGATCTTTTTGGTTCGGCATAGTACATAAAATGTTGCTAGATGGAGAAAAAAATTCGGCCAGCAAGAGGTGTGCTAAGGCCGAATATAATTTTGTATATTAATGAGTAATGCATGTGTTGAATTGATGGAATGGAGAGGATGTTTGAATAGTGCATATATGTGTATTAGCCAAGTTTTGAACTTGAAACAAAATGGTATTTGGTCAATACAAGTGACCATACTTGTAGAATGTATTAAGTATGCAATCGGCCTCAACATAGACATGCATGTTCGGCCACACGAATGAATGCATAGATTGATGTTGTTCATTCGGCTATAGGTAAGCATAATGATGATCCTATCTTGACTTAGACAATCGGCTCAAGGAGAATTTGTTAAGTGCTTAGTTAATTGATATTAGGTTAATGATGTGTGTATTTGGTCATAAAGGTGCACATGAGGAAATGTTTGATTAATTGTACTAAGTTGCTCAATGTGATTAAAAATGCCTATGACCATTTTGTATTTGAGCTAAAGGTGGCCATATGACCTATCAAACTCCTTGTCATATTCGCCATAAGCAAGCATAATGAGACTTTAATAAGTTAAATTTGTTTGGATTAGCTCAAGAGCTTAGAGGACCACAGTTGGATGAGGAAAGGAAAAGTGATCGAATAGTCACGAAATTGTTCGACCACCTCCGAGGTAAGTTTTGAGCAATGAGACTTAGTTTATGATTTGATTAAGTCATGATGTATGAGCATAACAAATATACGGTGATATGATGATTCTACTTGAATTATATGATGAGTTAATTAGTCTATACGTATGACGGGTAGCCGTATGTGCATAGAGATCGTGTCATAAAGCAAACTAAACCATGCTGTTTGTATGTGGCTAGTGAGCCGAAAATGGGAGTGCTTAATACGTGACTTGTGTTTGAACTCTAATTATGAAAATGAGATATAAATGTGTCATGATTTATTGATATGTGCATGAATATTCGGATGATAACAGGGCTAAGTCCCGAAGGAATTTGCGCTAGTGACTAGTTCCGGGCTAAGTCCCGAAGGCATTTGTGCGAGTTATTACATCCGGGCTAAGTCTCGAAGGCATTTGTGCGAGTTATTACATCCGGGCTAAGTCCCGAAGGCATTTGTGCTAGCTACTATATCCGAGCTAAGTCCCAAAGGCATTGGTGCGAGTTATTATATCCGGGCTATGTCCCGAAGGCATTGAGCGAGTAGCTATATCCGGTTAAATCCCGAAGGTACTTGGGTTGGGAATGAGCGATCTTTCTGTAATAATTTCAATTAATACGCTCGTAAAATCCCAACAATGAGGTATGTTTTGTACATGCATTGGATTAATTGATTCCTTTTAAGTAGTATTCGCTCAGTCGATTAATGAACTTCCGGCCTTTGGCTAAGTTGATCTTTTGTGTGTGAATATAAGGGTTGGTAATGTGAAGTAAGTATGATATTGAGAATTTGTGCATATGAAATTATCCGTTTAGCCATACGAATGCTACATTTTAGTTGTGTCTAATTTTATGGCTCAAAACTTACTAAGCATTAAATGCTTACTCCGCTTTTTTGAATCTCTGTTTTATAGATTTTGGTTCGTCAGCTATTGGCCTCGGGATTATTGAAGTCGAATTCGCCCACACTATCAAAGCCCCTTTTGGTACACTTTTGGTTGAACTTTGAAATGGCATGTATAGGACTACCCTTTTTGTTGTGGGTCATGTACCCTTTGGTTTTGTATAAATTTGGATAGCCATGCGAAAATGGCTTATATACACTTTGAGCGTAGTATTATAATCGTTTTGTATGTTGTTCATTAAGAGGTATGGAAATGTTTGGAAATGATTAGCCATTGGAATGGTTAATCATAATCATATTTTGTGCTATATATGCTAAAAGGGCTAGTTGAATCATGGAAACTATGAAATAGGTAAAGTCTACCTTAAGGGCAGATGCTGACAGCAGCAGTGATGTAAATTTGAAAATCACTAAAATTAGTAGGAATGGAATTAAATAGTGAATAAATTATGTAATCGAACCTTGATGAATCTACTTTCATATGGAAGAAACATAACGGTCATATGAGTCGGATTTTAAGAGATATTTAAGTTTTGTGGAATAGGGCCAGAGCGATTTCTGGATCCCCTGATCTGAATTTGGAAATTCATTATAAATTAACCAGAGATAATTAGAAGTCATGCCATATATTTATAGATTCCTTTTCGAGTCTAGTTTCTATAGAAACAAACGGCATCAGTATTGAAGCCCTGTACAGGGAGATATCCAAGTCGTAGTGCGTGAAGGTCATAGTAGTCGAACCCTGAAACAGGGGAGACTTTAACTAATAAACTGTACTAATTGGCTCGACCAAAAATTCTAGAAACAAATTTGCATATGGATATATGAGTCTAGTTTCAGGAAAAATTTACGAAACTGGTTTTTGAGTTTTGAAACTCAAGATATGATTTTTAAGCAAACAGTGATGCAGTAACCAGCTTGTCTGGAAATTTTTAAATGGACTGTGAAAATAAGTGAATTTAGTCTGTGAACCCCTCGTGCCTGACTCCGGTAACGGTCTCGGGTACGGGGTGTTACATATATCACCTGGACGAATGTACATATATATAAAAACACAAAGAAATTTTCAATCACCAATATAGCTCATACAATTAATTTAAGTCATATTTTTTTTTCATATAATGATGGACATCGTCCGAATAGGCCATTCTCTTATTCGTAGATACGGTAATCATCCACACATATATCTATATATATATCGTTCTTTATTAATACTAATCCACTTAATAATCGATTCACATATGAGTACATAATATGTACCTGGCCATCATACTGTATCATACATAATCAGTAGTAGTTACCTCGAACATTCTAATTCATAATCTTCCTCGAATCACCGACGTTAAGCTTGCTAGGTTTAAAACCCGAGTCCAGTCACTAGCACTAAGCCTTCGGGACTTTAAGCCCGGATATATTTCCAGCACGTAGCCTGCGGGCCTAAAGTCCGGATATATTTCCCGCATATAGCCTGTAGACTTTAAGTCCGGATATATTTCCCGCATATAGCCTGCGGACTTTAAGTCCGGATATAATTTTCAAATATCATGCATATCTAATCGTATATTAATACACCTCATTCAACATATCACATTAGTAGTCATTGCCACATTCGAAATTAAGCTCTATATGAGCACCATCATTTACATTACGTTTCAAGCATCATAGATAATTCTCACATATCCCTTTCACCATTCAAACTTACCCTATTGTGACCATTCGTCTATAATTCATATAAATAATTTATTTATCATACAACTTAATTCAAGTAAGACCAAAAGATCCCAATTCATCCAATTTACACATATCAAGGCATCATCAAGTATATATTAAAGGTGACTACTCAAAACTTACCTCGGGTATATTTGAATAGTTGTGGATAGGCTATTCAATTGCTTTCTCTTTTCCCCTATCTGATTTCGACCCTCTTTGCTCTTGAGCTTAATTTAAACAAATAGATTTATTTAATTACTTACTCAACTTTACTTCTTAGTAATCACATTTGACAATCATATATAGCTCCAATACATATTATATTTTATAAATTATGCCATGACTCAATTTCATGCTTATTTAATCTCTATCTAATTCGCATGTACAAAGAACGATTTACATAACTTATTATGCTACCTTATACATGAATTCAACCATATATATACGAATATCAACTTATTATGAATCATTTCAAACTAATTAATAGGAAACCATTCATATATTTCCCAAAGTAATATTCAAACATTATATCCAATGAATCACAACTATCTAATGCTTAACTTATAACCGGGCATATATCATTACACGTATTTCATAAGCTGATTACTGATTTTATTACTTCAATTTATGCACATATCGAATAGAATAATCCATACGTGAACCATTAGCTAACCTTACCAAATGGACAAATATTCTTAAGATACCATATATATATATATATAAGTGCATAGTTACCATGTTAACAATAATTATTTTCTAGCTCAGCTGCCGAACCAATATACAAAACTTATGTGCTAAGTAGCTTGTCAATATTACCTATATATATATCCAATTCATTTCTCATCAATTCGACTAGCTAAGTTAATGTCACGACACATTATAAAATATCCTTACACCCACAAAGCATGCTCATTATTTACCACTTCCAAACCAATTCACAAGATAATTCGTACAACCAAAACAAGTCAATAATAAACCACAACCTAATCACATCCATCAGTCATATTTACTTCACTTAAACCGAATTAGCAAGCACATATAGTCCTTGGCCGAATGTCATAAAACACAAGTCATTAATAATCTTATTATTTATCACCTTATATATTATTAGCAAAATGGATTAATTATACATATATACTACCAAAGCCGAACATAATAATTTTACCTATGCATAACATTACTCACATTCCAATACTCATATTATTCAAAATCATACTCTTAAAAATCATGCACAATGCCGAACCCTTAGATGATCAAACATTTAATTTATTCATTTCAAAACACCCAAACGGCATTTGTTCAAGTCATTAAGCAAATCCATGTTCGGCTATTATATATATGAGTATTAGAAATTTATAACCTTAACTAACTCAAACTTTTCTCTTCAACAATTCTTCATCAATACATAAAGACAATAATCCAATCCCCTCCCTTATCAACCAAAACCGAATGCTCAAATCATCACCCAAATTTCAAAGTTTTGACATGGGCTAAGTATGAAACTAACTAATTAACTTAAAACAAGCTTAAAATTTCAAAAACTAACATAATTTACTAACCTTCCTCAAGCTTAAAATGACCGAAAGTCTTGCCCCATTTTCTTTCTTTCAATTTGGCCAAGAAGAACAAAGATGAAACTTTGTTTTCATCACCCCTTTTTCTCTTATTTTTTTTATTAATATTATAAAATATAAAGCCATTTAACTAATAAATAATACATATATTCTATATAAAACATCATCATGGCCGGCCACTACATAAAAAAATGAATTTTTGACATGCAAGTCCATCCTTTTTATAACATGCATTGATAGACTACTTTAAAATTAACCTATCACATTTCACAATTGTCTCACATAAGTCCTATTTAGTAAATTTCACATACAAATGACAAAATTAAAGCATGAAACTTTCACACATGCATTTACACATACAATAAGCATAGAATATAACGGTTAATTATTTTTATGACTTAGTTTTGTGGTCCCGAAACCACTTTCCGACTAGGGTCAAATTAGGGTTGTCACAGTTGGTGGACAATTATGGACATAGTATTAAGTAATTTTAAAGTTTATAATCAATTTTAATTTTGTAAATTAATAATTTAACCTAAAACAAACTAAAAAAATTAAGGCATTAATTTGGTGTTCATTTTCTCTATCGAAATTAGGAAGAAGAAAACCCTCCATTTTTGCACCTTGAGCATTCGGTTATATCTGTCTTCCATGTAACTGTGTTTTCATCCCATTTTTAATGATTTTTATGTTTTTGAATTCGTTGTAGTTTAATCTAACTAGCCCATGAACTAATTTGTAAAATTGTTAAAGGTTTATGGTTTTTCCATGAATTTTCTTGCATGATTTATGAAGTTTGATGAAAGATTATGAGACCTTGTTGTTAAATAAGTAACTTTTGTAAAGTGATTTTTGATGAAATTATCATTTAGGGACTTATTTGTATAAGTAGTAAAATACCATGATAAATTTGTGAAATGATGGTTTGTGTGGGTTGGTATGAGTCCCTAGGAAAATTGACTAGCATGATATGTGGATGAAATTTTATGAATTTCAATTTAGGAGCTTAAGGACTAAATTGTAAATAATTAAAATAATAGGGGAAAAATTGTAATTTTGCAAAGTATGAATTTTGGACTAAATTGAATAGTATGTATATTAAATAGATTGAATTTTCTTATTTAGATCAAGTTAAGCCTCGCATAGATCTAGTTCGAGGAAAAGATAAAGTCTCGGATTAGTGATCCTATTTCAACGTCTTCATAATCGAGGTAAGTTCGTATGAACTGTAAACACTTAAATGTTGATTAAATTGAATGTTTAATGTGCTATTCTAATGTAAATGAATAAATGTATATATGTTATTATTTAATTTATCATGTCATGAAACGATGGAAATCCAATGATGTACGACGATTATCGAGCCCCTTTTGAACCTTTGAAATATATAGGATACAAATGACATGTCATTAGGGTTTTCATGTTTCGGGTGCTGGTCCTAAATGTTCTACCGATGGCTGAGATCTGGAATTTGTTAAGGATACCTATCAGCTTGTATGAGCAGCATCGTGTAGCTTACATTTCGACCGTCAGCTTGTGTGAACAGACCCAGGTTACCATGTTTCGGGTGTTGGTCGTCTTGTGGTTGAGTTCTGAGATTTGTGGCGGATACTCGTCAGCTTGTGTGAGTGGCACTATGTAGTTTACATTCAGACTGTCAGCTTGTGTCACCAGACCTATTTTATGGCTCGAGTGAGAAATGATGTAAAGGAAAAGGAAAAGGGAAAGGAATGGTTTCGACCATATGTTTAGCACATGTTGTGTGAGCTTCCCGCGTATCCAATATTATTCTAAGTGGTTTAACGAGCATGTAAAGGGAAGGAATGGTAAGTATAACCATGTTTATGGAAAGTATGAATTCAAATGAGCTAAGTTCATGAAACCAATCTTACCTTGTAAGGATTTTCTTAGGTCATGTGTATAAGCACTAACTTGTGTTGCTGATGATGCTTAGGCTTGTGCCAAGCTTATGTTGGATTGATTCATGTTTAATTTATAAGGTTTTGCATTAAAATGGCAACCTTTGTTCATTTATTACGAACTTGCTAAGCATTATATCTTACATTATTTTCTTTCACATGTTTTATAGATTATCGAAAGCTCGATCGGTTTGGAAGCTTGTCAGAGACCTATCACACTATCCATCGACTATATCGGTGGATTTTGATGTTTTCCACAATTTTATAATAGCATGTATTGGTGGAATTATGTTTAATGTTTAGTTGATGTTTATGGAATGTAATATTGCTTTGAATTTGTAGTACTTATGGTATTTCGATGCCTTGATGGTTGATGTTAATTTGGCTAGGTTGATGAATGTTTTGAATAACCATTTTGGTATGTGTTGGTGCACTTCAATGTGGTCAATTGTGGTAAGTTTGGTATAGAAATAAGTTAGGTGAGAATGATTGATGAATGGCCAAATATGCACATGTTTAGATAGGTTTGATGAAATGTAATTGATGTGTCTATTTGGCATATTGGTTGTATGAATACTTGGTGTAGAGATTTGGTTATTATATGCATGATTTGGGCATGATTTAAGATCTTGGTTATAAGTGCAAATGGCTTGTAGACACATGCTTGAATTGGGTGAAAGAAATGGCTTGATATTGGCCTATTTCTTGTCCACACGGCCTAAGACACAGGCATGTGTCTCAGCTGTGTGTCCTGTGTAGGTTTTAAAGGTTGCTTTTTGAAAGTTACACGACCTAGCACATGGCCTGGCACATGGGCGTGTGGCTTGGCCATGTGACCCAAGTCAAAGAACTACATAGGCACAGAAACACGTTGGGACATGGTCGTGTGTCCCCTGTAGGTTTTAAAGTTTGCTTTTTGAAAGTTACACGACCTAGTACATGGCCTGGCACACAGGTGTGTGGCTTGGCCATGTGACATAAGTCAAAGAGTTACAAGGGCACAAACACGGGCTGGGACATAGCCATGTGTCCCTATTTTGAGTGTTACACGGCCTGAGACACGGGCGTGTGTTTGAGCCATGTGAGTCACACAACCTGGCCACATGGTCGTGTGACCTCTGTAGTGTGAACTTTTCTAACTTTTTCCTCAAATTTTCAAATGTTTTTTATTTAGTCCCGAATTGTTTCTAAAGTGTTTCTAAGGCCTCGAGGGATCGAATAAGGGATGATACACATGTGTTTGAATAGATTATGATATGATTTATGAAATGTTTGAAAATGAATGTTTTTAAGTTCCTTTTTTACGGTAATGCTCTGTGACCTTATTTCAGTGACATATATGAGTTAGGGGTGTTACATTGTTAGACTTAGAGTTTAAGAGCACGTACTAGGGAAACCCTAAATCCTCTATTAATCACATCCCATCCACTTATTAGTCTCCCCTAAGGGATTTAGCCATTCATGTTATTCATAATCTCAATCTGAATTGAGCAAAACATGTGAAGAACATAATTGATTTGGAAGAGAAAAAAGAATTGAAAAATCATGGATTTTATCTCAAATAGGGAATAGAGTAGCATATCGATTGATTGGAATAAAGAATTGGATAATATAAATAAATTCTTGGATCAAAACTGATTCTAAGTGCAAAAATAACTAGTTATTGAAAAGTCAAAGAAAACTAATCTACTTCTAATCCTAAACTACTAGGGTTTTTGATTGCATCTGGATGACTTAGTTACATCAAATCCTAATTTCTTATTTATAGAAATGTTGGCATCCAAAATTAGGTCTTCAGCACATCCTAGTGTTACAAACTTAAATTTTTCCCATGGAATCTGTACGGTCTTAGGAGTTTCTTCGCTCCAAAAATGCCTAAGTCAGCCAAACTTCCAACAATTGAGGATTCAACAGAATTCCTCTAAGGCACCCATGAAGAACAAGTGGAAGAATGAAAAGTGAAAGAACATGAAAGATGAACAAAGCCACAGAAAAGCAAGAACACTAGAGAGAAAATTTTGAGTGAATGCTCTTAAAATTCTATGACTCACTGAATGAATTACAAAGAGGTGGAAAGGCCTCTTTTTATAGTTGAGCCTCCCCAAAATCAATGGTATAGATCAAAGTACACCAATGGCTAAGATTAAAAGCTATCTACAAATCAAATCTCTAAGATTACAGAATCGTATCTTCTAAAGATTACATATCATATCTAGGATTACATATATTTGAAGATCACATTCCAGATTTGTCAAACTTTGTAGATAGGCCTTCAATCTCTCCAAGCAACGGGTTAGTTTGGTTGGCCAAATGACCTCCTTTGAACATGATGGATCACAGAAGTGTGCCATGGTTGCAAGCTCCCATGTGCAACCCATGGCACTAGGTCTTCGTATAGAGTTGATTGCGTGGATGAAAATAACCCCAAAATACTTGGCCAGGAAGTTGATTTATGTCACGCCGCACTATTTCTACGGCACGACACATAATTTATGCCTTGTCTCATTTATTTTGTGCTTTAACATTCTGGGAAGCTTATGCCTCATTTGTTCTTTTCTTCATTGTCAATGGGCCTTTAATTATTCATCCTACACACTCAATTAAACATATTAGTACTACCTAAAGCTCATGTCTACCTATTTGAAATTATTGTTGCAGCGACTTAAAAATGCTTTTCAAGGTTTAATGTAAGACGTATGCATCATCTTAGTGCATATTGTAATATTGCAAAATTTTTCAAACATTTTCTTATACAAAGATACTAATAAATGAATATTTTATTTTTATTTCGAAAATGGAACATACTCCTTTATTGACATGCTCACTGAAATCAAACTAAACGAAAACAACTATAAGGAATTAAAGAAGAACATGATAACTGTCCTGAGCTGTTAGAAACTTAAAAAAAAATTTGATACTAAGTGCCTTCTGACCACTCAAGCTGAGTCTAGAAAATGCTTCGAAGAGTCTGATGAGATAGCTCATTGCCATATGCTAGCAAGCATGAACAATAGCTCATTGCAATATGCTAGCAAACGTGAACAACACTCTGTATAAGCTATTGAAGAACTGTTAGACTATTAAAGTGACTCTAGATAAGCTAGAAAAAATGTTTGGATGCCAGGCTATCTTGGCTCAACACTCTTTCATAACTAGCTTGATGAATGCCCAAAAAAAGCCCGACATTGCAGTCAAAGACCATATGATCACTCTTATAGGATACTTTGCCGAGGCTACAGACAAGAAGGCTAATTTGAACTAGAACAACCAAATAGAGATGGTGTTCAAAAGCCTGTGTAACACCCTAATTCTGGCGGATCAAAAGTTTTGGGCGAATAGAAGTAAACAGTCTATCTGGCTTGGTGTTATTTTCCCAAATGATCATTTTGATGTATACGTGTAGGCGTATTGTAGCTGCCACAAAATGAGCAAGAGTTTGATTTTATGATATTCTACCATGTATTAAGGAGAAGTTCGTGTTAATAGGTTAAGAGTAAGTGTAGAAAGAGTATTCGCCAAAAGTATAGTACGCTTGTGTAACACCCTTAACTCGTCTCCATCGCCAGATTAGGGTTACAGAGCATTACCATACAATTGAAAGCATTTAAATATTTTATCATTAAACAATTTAAAGCATATAATAGATCATTCATCCATATACATACTATCCTTAAATCGAGCCCTTGAGGCCTTAAAAATTGCTTAGAAGCAAATCAAGGCCAATTTGAAACAATTTGGAAAGTTTAGGAAAAAGTTCAAAAATTTACAAAACAGGGGTCGTATGGACCCAAATTTACCTAAAATCAAGCCATTTCAAAACCATTCCATGCATGAACATTTAGGCCAATTATGAAAAATTTCAAAAAAACTAATACTTCATCTAAACACACATATATTTGTCACATCCAAAACCTTAATTGAATTAACCAATGTGCCAATGAATGCACCACCATTAGTGTCCAATTATTGCATACATAATCAAGTTCATATGACAAATTTGATGCATATAAATGTAGTTTATTTGGGTACTAAAACATACAACATTTAAACATTTCCAAACCATTCAAAACATACCATAATTGCCTCATACTATTATGTACCTAAAACACATCACAATCGACCATTTTTGAGACAAAAAATTGTATCAACAAACCATACACTTTTCAAAAAGTGACCAAAAGGACTTACCTAAACAAACATTATAAGTCCATAAACCATACATAAACATCAAGCACAAACCTAAATAGATTCTTACTTACCGTATCCAATACCATGAATTTATTATAAGCCTATTCAAGCATCATCAAGCTTACTTGTTAGTCGTATAAACT
Organism: Gossypium arboreum; assembly: GCF_025698485.1. Lineage (NCBI taxonomy): Eukaryota > Viridiplantae > Streptophyta > Magnoliopsida > Malvales > Malvaceae > Gossypium > Gossypium arboreum. The sequence continues at coordinate 60,237,203 of NC_069075.1, read as the reverse complement.
CATTTATAACATAAATAGATTTTATGAGATACATTACATAAGCATCAACCTTTTCATATGGTTATAAACCTTTCCATTAAGTCATTTACCATTCCATTCATTTTTCTTAACTGTTGAACCATTTAGAATTACATCTGATACTCGGGAAAGCTCACAAGAAGTGTGCCTTTACATATAACCGTAACCTTTCCTTTACATCATTGCTCACAGGAGCTATGGGTCAAAATGTAGGCTACACGATGCTGCTCACATAAGCTGTGGACAATCTGCAATAAATGCAGGACCTTAGCCATCGGTAGGACATTCAAGACTAGCACCCGAAACATGAAATCCTTAATCACATGTCATTCGTATCTTAGGAATTCAAAAGGTTCAACTGGGATGCGATATCCGTCAATTCGTCATAATGTTGATACGTGTATATTTTGATTCATTTGCATCAAACAACATAATAAATATTCAATTTAAACAAAATTTAAATGATTATAATTCATACGTTGACAGCCCTAATTTGACCTTAGTCGAAAAGTGGTTTCAGGACCACAAAACCGAGTCATAAAAATAATTAACCGTTATATTCTATGCTTATTGTATGTGTACATGCATGTGTGAAAATTTCATGCTTTAATTTTGTCGTTTGTATGTGAAATTTATTAAATAGGGCTCATGGAAGACAATTGTGAAATGTGATAGGTAAATTTAAAAGTGGTCTATTAATGCATGTTATAAAAAGATTGGACTTGCATGTCAAATATCCCTTTTTGTTAATAGTGGCCGGCCATGATGATGCTTTAATATTAAATATATGTATTAATTATTAGTCAAATGGCTTTATACTTTATAATATAGATGAATAAAATAAAAAGAATAGAAAAATGGGTGATGAAAACAAAGCTTTATCTTTGTTCTTCTTGGTCGATTAGAAAGAAAGAAATGGGGGAAGACTTTCGATCATTTTGAAGCATAAGGAAGGTTAGTGAATTGTGTTAGATTTTTGAAATTTTAGCTTGTTTTAGGTTAATCATCTTGTTTCTTACATAGCCCATGCCAAAACTTTGAATTTTGATGGATGAATTGCACATTCGGTTATGGTTAATAAGGAAATAATTTTATCATAGCCTTTAAGTTTTGAAGAAGAATTTGTTGATGAAAGAAGTTAATCTTGTTAAAAGTATGAATTGTTATTGCTCATATGTGTAATAGCCGAACATGCAGTTGCTTAATGTCTTGAACAAATGTCGTTTAGGTGTTTTGAATTGAGTAAATTAGATGTTTGATCATCTAAGGGTTCGGCATTGTGCATTATTTTTGAGAGTTTGATTTTTTTTTTATAATAAGATTTTGATGACTTGTGTTTAATGGCATTCGGCCAAGGTCTATAGGTGTTTGCTAATTCGGTTTAAGTGTATAGATGTTAAATACTTTGTATTTGAAATTTTGATGAATAAGTAGAAATTAATTAAGATGATGTTGGATAAATTTTTTTTCTATCTTAATTATGTTTAAGCATTCGGCAATACTTATAATAATGGATACGAGAGTGTGAAAGATTAGAAGTTACTTTAAGTGAGTTATGACCTTAATATGAACAAGATAGAATCGGCTATAAATGTGATTGAGTGATTCGGTCATTGTTTGGCATAGGTGATACTAATACGAAATTGATACATTGTTCATGAAATGGAATTTTAAATGGAGGCAAAGTTTGTTTAGTTAGGGCCGAAGTTTATATGATATCAAGGCATGCACTACATATATATAAATATATATGTATATTTATGCCTTATGTATACACCTTAAATCATAGAGACATTTGAATATATATATAAATATACTATATATATAGTTAAATTCATGTATAAGGTAGCATAATAAGTTATGTAAATCTTTGTTGTGCATGCGAATTAGATAGAGAATAAATAAGCATGAAATTGAGTCATGGCATATTTTATAAAATATAAATATGTATTGGAGTTATGTATGATTGTTATATGTGACTACTAAAAAGTATAGTTGAATAAGTAATTAAATAAATTCATTTGTTTAAATTAAGCTCAAGAGCAAAAAGGAGCTAGATCAGATAAGGGAAAGGGGAAAGCAATAGAATAGCCTATCCGCAACTGTTCAAAAATATCCGAGGTAAGTATTTGAGTAATGGAACTTAGTTTATGACTTGATAAAATCATGATATATAAGCATAATATATAAATTGTAACCTAATGGTTCTACTTGAATTAAGTAGTGAGATAAATAATTTGTGCATATGACTTGTAGCCGAATGGTTATAGAAATCATGTTGGATAGCGAAACGAAATCGTGATCTTGTATATGGCTATTGAGCCGAAAGTAGAATGGTTGATAAGCATGTTGTGCTTGTGTTCTAGTAATGTAAATGAAATGCTAATGTACTATGATATATATATGTGTACACGATAATTGAGGATTTTCAATGGGCTAAGACCCGCAGGCCTTGTGTGAGATTTATATTCGGGCTAAGTCCCGAAGGCATTCGTGCTGGTGTTATATCCGGGCTAAGTCCCGAAGGCATTCATGCTGGTGTTATATCCGGGCTAAATCCCGAAGGCATTCGTGCTGGTGTTATAGCCGGGCTAAGTCCTGAAGGCAATTATGTTGGAAATGTGTGATCTTGCTGTAATAATTCAAATTAATGGGCTCACAACCCTAAGATGGTCAAGTATGTACCGTACATACGTTGTAAAATTTGATTTGGTTTAAATTGTGATTATTCATTTCGATAGTGCTCTGTCAGCCATTGCTTATGGTTGTATGAAATCTATAATTTATTCAGGATACATGAATTTTGATTCAAGTGAAAATATGTTAAGATTGGCTCTGAGCATGTGAGTATATTGGTTGAAGTGTGAAGTAACATGAATATGTGAATATGCATATATGTATTTATTTAGCCTTGAAATTGAATTAGATGTATTCGGCCAAATAATGAAGTTGGTTGAATAAAAAAAAGAAGTTATCTACTTGATATGAAATGGTGTTTAAGGAATAATTTTAAAATGACTTGCATGAACAATAGTAGTATATTTAGTCATGATATATTCGGTCAAAGAAAAGATGATAAGCATTATGAATGCTATGCTTTAATTTTAAATGATTTCATTACTTAAAACTTAGTAAGCATAGAAATGCTTACTTTGTTGCCCTTAATCCTCTGTTTTATAGATCACGTTCGTTAGCTACGGTCTCAGGGATCTTAAAGTCGAAGTCGTCCACACTATCTAAGCATATTCGGTACTTTAGTAGTTAAACTTTGATAATGGCATGTATAGGCTTGACTTTTTGTTGTTAAATAAGTATCTTTTTGATGATGTATATATGTATAGCCATGCGAAAATGGATTGTTAAGTTACTATATGTGTTCCACATAATTAATGTGAATGTGTGGTTGATATTCGATTAAATTTTTCAATGTTTTGATGTGAATTGAACATAAGAATTAATCAATATACCCATTATCTTAAGATGACTCTTTTGTATATTGTAAGTGTGTCAACGAGAGTTATTCTAATAAAGTTAACTGAAATTTTGTGCTTGTATGGTAATACTCTTTAACCATCCAGCGACGAGTACGGGTTAGGGGTGTTACATTTTATTGGTATCAGAGCTACGGTTTAGTCGATTCTAGGACTAATGTAGCGTATATGAGTCTAGCTATACATGCCATTTAGTGTTAATACGATAGTGTGTTGATTTTTGATAGTTAAAAACATGTTTTTGTATAGTAATGGATCCCCATCCCGATCGAGCGGTAGCTGATGATGTAGAGAGTGTAGCGCCTGCTCCCGCACAAGGGACAGCGCCGATGGACTCTCAACCTATTGCGAGCAATCAAAATGACGAGGCTAGACAAGCCTTTTATAATGTGATGAATGATTGGTTTAACCAATACATTCGAACCAATGCGGCTGCTCCACAACCCCCACGTCAGACAAATACGCCCCCTGCACCCATGATACCTCCGATAATTGATCAAATGAGGTTGAATAAGCCCCCGGTTGACAGAATTCGAAAGCACGAGGTTACTGAATTTAAAGTTACAGACAGTGATGATGCAGAGCAAGCTAAATTTTGGTTGGAAAACACTATTCGAGTACTTGATGAACTATCTTGCACACCCGATGAATGCTTGAAATGTGCTATATCTTTGCTACGTGATTCTGCCTATTATTGGTGGAATACATTGGTTTCTGTTGTACCCAGAGAGCAGATGACGTGGGAGTTCTTCCAAACTGAATTCCAGAACAAGTATATCAGTCAGTTCATCGATCAGAAATGGAAAGAATTTCTTGAACTTAAACAAGGTTCCATGTCAGTTACTGATTATGAACGGAAGTTTGTCAGACTTAGTAGATATGCTCGGGAATATGTATCGTCTGAGGCTATTATGTGTAAACTCTTCGAGGACGGGCTAACTGAAGATATTAAAATGTTTGTTGGCATTCTTGAAATCAGAGAGTTCGTAGTACTTGTTGAGCAAGCTTGCAAAGCCGAGGAGCTTAGTAAAGAAAAAAGGAAAGCTGATGTTGGAGCTGGAGAGTTTCGTAAAAGATCTTTGGGAAAGCCTTTTCAGCAATCATCGAAGAAATTTTGAGATGATTCAGGCTGATCTAAGAACACTTCGGGCTTTTCCAGACGAGACCGTGATCGACCTCCTATGAGTCTGCGAGCCACTTGATTGCGGTGTTGGAAATGATCGTCGGGATAGGACCGAGTGCAAGTTTTATGGAAAATGGCATTCGGGGAGTTGTAGATTTCATGATCGCTCCTGTTATAGATGCGGATCATCCAACCACTTCATCAAAGACTGCCCGAGATTGTCAGAGCAAAATATGAATCAGAGTGGGAAACCGAGTACTGCTACAACTCGAGGTAGACCACCTAGGAATACGGGGAATGCTAGTGGCGATCAGAGAGGGTCTAGAGATGCTACGACCAGATCCGAGGCTCGTGCTCTGCTAGAGCTTATCTTTGTCTGCGCTGCGAGGATGCTTCTTCGCTTTGATGTTATTATCGGTACTTTCACTCTTTTGATCTTGATGTGATTGTATTGATTGACCACGGTTCTACTCATTCATATGTATGTGAGACTTTAGCATCCAGTAAGACTCTACATTGAGTCTCTCGAGTTCGTGATTCGAGTGTCGAATCCCTTGGGTCGATTTGTGCTAGTCGACAAAGTGTGTAGGAAATGTCCCTTGATAATCCGAGGTTCCTGTTTTCCAGTCGATTTGATGCTTTTACCATTTGATGAATTTGATGTTATTCTCGGTATGGATTGGTTGACCGTACATGATGCAGTTGTGAATTGCAAAAGAAAGACTATTCATTTGAGATGTGCAAATGATGAGATAATTCGAGTTGAGTCTACTAATTTGAACGGGTTACCAGCAGTAATATCCTCGATGTTGGCTCAGAAATATGTAAAAAGGGGGTGTGAAGCATATCTTGCGTACGTACTTGATAGTAAAGAGTCCAAAAAGAAACTTGAATTAGTGCCAGTTGTTTGTGAATATTCGGATGTTTTTCCTGAGGAGATACAGAGATTACCACCTGTTCGAGAGGTAGAGTTTGGCATTGAACTTGTACCTGGAACTACACCAATTTCGATAGCTCCGTATCGTATGGCACCAACTGAATTGAAGGAATTGAAAGCTCAGTTGCAAGAGTCGACGGATAGAGGTTTCGCTCGACCGAGTTTCTTACCTTGGGGTGCACCAGTATTATTTGTGAAAAAGAAAGACGGAACCATGAAAATGTACATCGACTATCGTTAATTAAATAAAGTGACAATAAAGAACAAATATCCGTTACCGCGTATTGATGATTTGTTTGATCAGCTGAAGGGAGCCTCAGTGTTTTCAAAGATAGATTTGAGATCGGGTTATTATCAATTGCGAGTTCGAGACTCAGATATGCCTAAAACTGCTTTGAGAACGAGATACGATCACTACGAGTTCTTAGTGATGCCGTTTGGGCTCACTAATGCCCCTGCGGTATTTATGGACTTGATGAATTGGATCTTCAGACAGTATTTGGACCGGTTTGTAGTTGTGTTTATAGACGACATTTTGATCTATTCGCGAGATGAAACCGAACATGCCGAGCACCTGAGATTAGTGTTGTAGATTTTACGGGACAAGCAGTTATATGCTAAGTTCAGTAAATGTGACTTCTGGTTGAGAGAAGTTAGCTTTTTGGGGCATGTGGTATCCACATTGGGTATTCGTGTTGATCTGAGTAAAATATCAGCCATACTTGATTGGAAGACTCCTAGAAATGTTATGGAAGTTCAGAGCCTTTTGGGACTTGCCGATTACTACAGATGGTTTGTAAAGGGTTTCTCGATGATAGCCACACCAATGACGAAACTACTTCAGAAAGATGTTAAGTTCGAATGGTCAGAAAAGTGCCAGAAAATTTTTGACCAACTGAAAACCTATTTGACTGAAGCTCTAGTGTTAGTGCAGCCTGAATCCGGTAAAGAGTTTTTCATTTATAGTGATGCGTCCTTAAATGGGATGGGTTGTGTATTGATGCAAGAAGGTCGAGTTGTAACTTACGCTTCGAGGCAATTGAAGCCACATGAGAAAAACTATCCAACCTATGATCTCGAATTAGCTGCCATCGTATTTGCTTTGAAAATATGGCGACACTACTTGTTTGGAGAGAGGTGTCATGTATATTCAGATCACAAAAGCCTTAAATATTTGATGACTCAAAGAGATTTAAATCTGAGACAAAGACGTTGGCTTGAATTGTTGAAAGATTATGAGCTTGTCATTGACTATCACCAGGGAAAGGCTAACGTTGTTACCGATGCTTTAAGTCGCAAGTCACTGTTTGCTTTGCGAGCGATGAATATACACTTGTCTGTTTCATCTGATAATGTGTTAGTAGTAGAAGTAAAAGCCAAACCGTTATTGATTCATCAAATATGTGAAACTCAGAAAATTGATGATGAATTGGTTACTAAACGAGCTGAATGTGTTTCGAATGTGAATTCAGAGTTTCAAATTGATGATAATGATTGTTTGAGGTTCAGAAGTCGATTGTGTATTCCAAGAAATTCAAAACTTATTTCGATGATTTTGAGCGAGGCTCATAGTAGTCGAATGTCAGTTCACCCAGGTAGTACGAAAAATGTACAACGATCTGAAACGTCAGTATTGGTGGCATGGTATGAAACGAGACATTTTTGACTTTGTCTCGAAATGTTTGATATGTCAACAAGTGAAAGCGGAACATCAAGTGCCTTCGGGTTTACTTGAGCCGATCATGATACCTGAGTGGAAATAGGGTCGAGTCACGATAGATTTTGTATCTGGGTTGCCATTATCGTCGAAAAAGAAGGATGCGATCTGGGTTGTTATTGATAGACTGACAAAATTGACTCATTTTATTCCCTGCGTACGGATTATTCACTTGACAAGCTAGCTAAATTGTATGTTTCTCAGATTGTAAGGTTACACGGGGTACCTATTTCTGTTGTGTCGGATAGAGATCCGAGGTTCACATCGCGATTCTGGAAGAAATTGCAAGAAGCACTGGGTACCAAGTTGCATTTTAGCACTACTTTTCATACCCAGACTGATGGTCAATCCGAGCGGAACATTCAGATACTCGAGGATATGTTGAGATGTTGCACCCTTGAGTTTAGCGGTTCATGGGAATGGTATTTGCCTTTGATTGAATTTGTTTACAACAATAGTTGTCAATCAAGCATTAAGATGGCACCTTACGAGGCTTTGTACGGTCGTAAATGCCATACACCATTGTTTTGGATCGAGCTTAGTGAAAGTAAAATCTTCGGGGTTGATTTGATTAAAGATGCTGAGCAGAAAGTAAAAGTAATCCGTGAAAGTCTGAAAGTAGCTTTAGATCGTCAGAAGTCGTATGCAGATTTAAAACGAAAAGACATTGAATATCAGGTCGGAGACAAAGTGTTCCTTCAAGTTTCACCTTGGAAAAAAGTGCTCAGATTTGGTCGTAATGGCAAATTGAGTCCGAGGTTCATTGGGCCGTATGAAATATCCGAACGAGTTAGGCCGGTCGCATACAGATTGATTTTACCCCCTGAGCTTGAAAGGATTCACAACATTTTTCATGTTTCGATGCTTCGATGTTATAGATCCGATATCACGCATAATTAATCCATCAGAGGTCGAGATTCAATCTGATTTGAGTTACGAAGAAGAATCGGTTCTTATTTTGGCTCGTGAGGTAAAAGAACTACGAAATAAGAAAATCTCATTAGTGAAGGTACTATGGCTTAATCTTGTTAAAAGTATGAATTGTTATTGCTCATATGTGTAATAGCCGAACATGTAGTTGCTTAATGTCTTGAACAAATGTCATTTAGGTGTTTTGAATTGAGTACATTAGATGTTTGATCATCTAAGGGTTCGGCATTGTGCATTATTTTTGAGAGTTTGATTTTTTTTATAATAAGATTTTGATGACTTGTGTTTAATGGAATTCGGCCAAGGTCTATAGGCGTTTGCTAATTCAGTTTAAGTGTATAGGTATTAAATACTTTGTATTTGAAATTTTGATGAATAAGTAGAAATTAATTAAGATGATGTTGGATAAATTTTTTTTCTAGCTTAATTATGTTTAAGCATTCGGCAATACTTATAATAATGGATATGAGAGTGTGAAAGATTAGAAGTTACTTTAAGTGAGTTATGACCTTAATATGAACAAGATAGAATCGGCTATAAATGTGATTGAGTGATTCGGTCATTGTTTGGCATAGGTGATACTAATATGAAATTGCTACATTGGTCATGAAATGGAATTTTAAATGGAGGCAAAGTTTGTTTAGTTAGGGCCGAATGGGGTTTATATGATATCAAGGCATGCACTACATATATATAAATATATATGTATATTTATGCCTTATGTATACACCTTGCGTCATAGAGACATTTGAATATATATATATATATATATAAATATACAATATATATATATATGTAAATCTTTGTTGTGCATGCGAATTAGATAGAGAATAAATAAGCATGAAATTGAGTCATGGCATATTTTATAAAATATAAATATGTATTGGAGTTATGTATGATTGTTATATGTGACTACTAAGAAGTATAGTTGAATAAGTAATTAAATAAATTCATTTGTTTAAATTAAGCTCAAGAGCAAAAAGGAGCTAGATCAGATAAGGGAAAGGGGAAAGCAATCGAATAGCCTATCCGCAACTGTTCAAAAATATCTGAGGTAAGTCTTTGAGTAATGGAACTTAGTTTATGACTTGATAAAATCATGATATATAAGCATAATATATAAATTGTAACCTAATGGTTCTGCTTGAATTAAGTAGTGAGATAAATAATTTGTGCATATGACTTGTAGCCGAATGGTTATAGAAATCATGTTGGATAGCGAAACGAAGTCGTGTTCTTGTATATGGCTTTTGAGCCGAAAGTGGAATGGTTGATAAGCATGTTGTGCTTGTGTTCTAGTAATGTAAATGAAATGCTAATGTACTATGATATATATATGTGTACACGATAATTGAGGATTTTCAACGGGCTAAGACCCGCAGGCCTTGTGTGAGATTTATATCCGGGCTAAGTCCCGAAGGCAATTATGTTGGAAATGTGTGATCTTGCTGTAATAATTCAAATTAATGGGCTCACAACCCTAAGATGGTCAGGTATGTACCGTACATACGTTGTAAAATTTGATTTGGTTTAAATTGTGATTATTCATTTCGATAGTGCTCCGTCAGCCATTGCTTATGGTTGTATGAAATCTATAATTTATTCAGGATACATGAATTTTGATTCAAGTGAAAATATGTTAAGATTGGCTCTGAGCATGTGAGTATACTGGTTGAAGTGTGAAGTAACATGAATATGTGAATATGCGTATATGTATTTATTTAGCCTTGAAATTGAATTAGATGTATTCGGCCAAATAATGAAGTTGGTTGAATAAAAAAAAAAGTTGTGACAGCCCAAAATTGACCCTAGTCGGGATGTGGTTTCGGGACCACAAAATCGAGGCATAAAAATAATTTAAAATTTATTTTGATGCCTATGATATGTGTTAAATTGTGTGTGACATTTTTGATGATTTGATTTAGTGTTATAAATGTGAATTTCACTAGAAAGGGCCTAGTAGTAAACTTTGAAAGTATGATGGGAAGATGTGGGATGACTAGTTGATCATGCATGCAAAAATAAGGGATTTGCATGTCAAATTTCCCCAAAAGAAGCATAGTGGCCGGCCAAGGTAGGTGTTGATGGGCAAGGAAACATGTTTCCAACATGTTTGGTTAGTGAGTTATGTATGAAGAAATAAAATAAAATTAGCATTAAAGAAATGAACAAAAAAAAAAAGATGAGCATGGATGCCCCCTTGCCGTGAGTTGTAGAGAAAGAAAGAAAAAATTTTGTTCATCCATTTTCACTTCTTTGGCCGAAAATACTAAGGAAAAGGGAGGATTTTTGCTCCATTTTTGGTTTAGAAGAGATCTAGAAGGAGATTTGGCTATACTTGCATCAAGATTAAGGTATGTATGAGGTTGTGTCATGAGATTCATGCATGTTTTAGTTGCTAACTTGATGTTCATGCTAGCCATGGTTCAAATCCTTGTTATGCCATAGAAATGGTATTTGGCCAAGGTTGATATTGTGTTGAAGCCATTGCATGCTAAATGTGAAGCTTGCTAATGATGCATGTAATGATGGATTGACTACTCTTGAAATTTCTTTTAGTATTCTTGAGTAGGGCATTGAGTCCTTTGTTTAACCATGACCAAAAATTTAAAAGGAGTATGGTGTGTGAGGTATTCGGCCATGGCATGCTTATGAGCATGGTTTATGTTTCTTGCATGTTAGTTAAAATTTGTGTTTTGGATGGTTATGAACACCTTGAAATTCGACCTTGCACCTATATGTGTATATGTGTTTGTACATGATGATTTGGTTATGAAGTAAATGATAAATATGTTTGTTTAAAGAAGAAATGGTTGAAGAATGTTTGTGAAACTTGCATGTATATTCGGCCTAGTACTTATATGGTGTGAAAATCTCGAAATTTATTGTTGATTTGTGCAAGTATGACTAAGTATAATCGACCATATGAGTGCTTGATGCTATGTTATAATTATTGAGCTTAAGTATGTGGATGTAAGTGTGTGCGGCCTTATAAGGGCTAAGTACCTTGGATTCCCCTTTTGATATTCAAAACGATTAAATCAATTTATTTGTTAACATTAAGCTCAAGAGCAAAGGGGAACTAGCTCCAATAAAGGAAAAGAAAAGGTGATTGAATAGCCGTTGGAAGCGCTCGATAATCTCAAGGTAAGTTTTCGAGTATCGAAACTTAGATTTTAATTCGATTGAGCAAGTAATAAGCAATCGAAATTGTGCCCTTGTATGTGGCCATTGAGCGAAATGATATTCTTGATTAAGTAAATTGTGCATAAAAGTTTGTTATGAAATTGAAACAAAGATGTGTATGAATGTGCGAATTGTGATATCCGGGCTAAGCCCGAAGGCAATTGTGCGAGTTGTGATATCTGGGCTAAGCCCGAAGGCAATGGTGCGAGCTATGATATCGGGCTAAGCCGAAGGCAATGTGCGAGTTGTGATATCGGGTTAAGTCCGAAGGCATTTGTGCGGGTTACCATAACGGGCTATGTCCCGAAGCGTTTGAGCAGTAGCTATATCCGGTTAAACTCGAAGGTATGTGATTTGAAAATTATAAGCTTGCTGGAAAATTTTCAGTTAATGCACTTGTGAAATTCCCAACAACAAGGTATGTGTTGTGTGTGCTTTGCACACTAGGAGTAAGTCTTATGAATATTTGCTCCAATGATAAGCGAGTTATCGGCCTTAACTAAGCCGTTATTTGTGTATGAATATAAGAGTTGGGATTGTGAAGTAAGCATGTAATTGAGAAATTGTGCATATGAATTATTGTTTAGCTACTTGAATGCTATGCTTTGGTTGTGTGTAAATTATGGCTCGAAACTTACTAAGCATAAATTGCTTACTCCGTTCCTTTGTTTCTCTGTTTTATAGATTTTGCTCATTAGCGATCGGATTCGGGATCATTGAAGTGAAGTCATCCACACTATCAAACCCCCTTTTTGGTACTCTTTTGGTTGAACTTTGGATATGGCATGTATAGGACTACCCTCGATTGTTTTATGTTCTTTGTGATGTATATGTATGCGGCCATGCGAAAATGGTTCGTAAAAGTGGAGGATGGAATTTGACCATTTGTGCTTTGTAATTATATTTGGTTTCATGATGTGATTATGGTTTGGAATGAGAGAGTTGGTCACATGATCAGCCATTGGAATGGCTAAATATGATCATATGTGGACCTGAGTATGACTAGACTATAGTTGGTTCATGGGAACTACAATATAGGTAAAGCCTACCTTAAAAACAGATGCTGCCAGCTGCAGTGATGTGGATGTGGAAAATCACAAAAATTTGTAGGAATGGTGTTAAATAGTGAATAAATTATGTGATCGAACCTTGACGAGTCTATTTTCATATGAAAGTAACGAAACGATTATATGAACAGTATACCGAGAGATATTAAAGTTCTCGTGAGACAGGGCCAGGACGGTTTCTGGGTCCCCTGTCGTGACTTTGAAAATTTACTATAAATTATCCAGAAATAATTAGAAGTCATGCCTTATATGTGAAGATTCCATTTTGAGTCTAGTTTCATTAGAAATAAACGGGACCAGTATTAAAGCCATGTACAGAGAGATATTCAAGTTGTAACGCGTGAAGGTCAGTGTAGTCGACCCCAGTAACATGGGTGACTTTAACTAATAAACTGTACCAATTGGCCCGACCAAAAATTCTATAAATAAATCCATAGATGGATATATGAGTCTAAATTCAGGGAAAATTTACGGAATCAGTTTCCGAGTTTTGAAACTCGAGATATGATTTTTAAGGCGACAGTGACGCAGTTTTCCAGCCTGTCTGGAAAGGCCAAATTGGTCGGCACTTTAAGAGGATTTGTCTCGTTAACCCCTCATGTCCGACACCGGCGATGGTCTCGGGTTCGGGGTGTTACAATTTTATTGGTATCAGAGCTACGGTTTAGTCGATTCTAGGACTACGGTGATATGTTTGGGGTCTAGCTATACATGCCATTAAGTGATAATTGATAGTGTGGTGATTTCTGACATTCTGAATTTGTGTTTGTTTATAGCAATGGATCCCGATTCCAACCGAGCAATAGCTGATGATGTGGAGAGTGTGGCGCTTTGCTCCAGCGCAAGGGACAGCCGGCGGACTCTCAACCTATGGCCAGCAATCCGAATGATGAGGCTAGGCAAGCCTTTTATAGCGTGTTCAATGATTGGTTCAACCAATACATTCGAACTAACACGGCTGTTCCTCAACCTCCATTCCCGACTAACGCAACCCCCGCACCTACAATACCTCCAGTAACTGACCAAATAAGGTCAAGTAAGCCCCCAGTCGACAGGATTCGAAAACATGGGGCCATTGAATTTAAAGCTACGGATGACGACGATGCCGAGCAAGCGGAATTTTGGTTGGACAACACTATCCGGGTGCTCGATGAGCTATCTTGTACACCCGATGAGTGCTTAATGTAACACCCCGAACCCGAGACCGTTGCCGGTGTCGGACACGAGGGGTTAACAAGCCAAAACCACTTATGGCACCAACCAATTTGACATTCCCAGGCAAGCTGGAAAACTGCATCTCTGTCGCCTTAAAAAGCATATCTCGAGTTTCACAACTCAGAAACTGATTCCGTAAATTTTCTCTGAATTTAGACTCATATATCCATCCATGGATTTATTTCTAGAATTTTTGGTCGGGCCAATTAGTACAGTTTATTAGTTAAAGTCACCCATGTTACAGGGGTCGACTACACTGACCTTCACGCGTTACAACTTGAATATCTCTCTGTACAGGGTTTCAATACTGATACCGTTTGTTTCTAATGAAACTAGACTCAAAAAGGAATCTGCACATATAAGGCATGACTTCTAATTCATTCTGGATAATTTATGGTAAAATTTCAAAGTCGCGACAGGGGACCCAGAAACCGTTCTGCCCCTGTCTCACGAGAACTTTAATATCTCTCGGTATACTATTCATATGATCGTTTCGTTACTTTCATATGAAAATAGACTCGTCAAGGTTCGATCACATAATTTATTCACTATTTAAAACCGTTCCTACAAATATTTGTGATTTTCCACATCCACATCACTGCAGCTGGCAGCATCTGTTTTTAAGGTAGGCTTTACCTATATTGTAGTTCCCATGAACCAACTATAGTCTAGTCATACTTAGGTCCACATATGATCATATTTAGCCATTCCAATGGCTGATCATGTGACCAACTCTCTCATTCCAAACCATAATCACATCATGAAACCAAATATAATTACAAACCACAAATGGTCTAATTCCATACTCCACTATTACGAACCATTTTCGCATGGCCGCATACATATACATCACAAGTACTTAAAACAACCGAGGGTAGTCCTATACATGCCATATCCAAAACTCAACTAAAGGAGTACCAAAAGGGCTTTGATAGTGTGGTTGACTTCAACTTCTATGATCCCGAATCCGATCGCTAACGAGCAAAATCTATAAACAGAGAAACAAAGAAACGGAGTAAGCAATTTATGCTTAGTAAGTTTCGAGCCATAATATACACACAACCAAAGCATAGCATTCAAGTAGCTAAACAATAATTCATATGCACAATTTCTCAAAGACATGCTTACTTCACAATCCCAACTCTTATATTCATACACAAATAACGGCCTAGTTAATGCCGATAGCTCATTTATCATTAGAGCGAATATTCAGACGCATTTACTCATAGTGTGCAAAGCACACAAAACATACCTTGTTGTTGGGAATTTCACAAGTGCAATAACTGAAAATTTTCCAGCAGCTTATAAATTTCAATTCACATACCTTCGAGTTTATCCGGATATAGCTACTGCTCAAAACACCTTCGACATAGCCCGGTTATGGTAACCCGCACAAATGCCTTCGGGACTTAACCCGGATATCACAACTCGCACAATTGCCTTCGGGCTTAGCCCGGGTATCATAGCTTGCACAATTGCCTTCGGTGCGATTGCCTTCGGGCTTAGCCCGGATATCACAACTCGCACAATTGCCTTCGGGCTTAGCCCGGATATCATAGCTCGCACAATTGCCTTCGGGCTTAGCCCGGATATCACAACTCGCACAATTGCCTTCGGCCTTAGCCCGGATATCACTCGAACATTCATACACATCTTTGTTTCAATTTCATAACACAACTTTTATGCACAATTCACTTAGCAAAAATATCATTTCGGCTCAATGGCCACATACAAAGGCACAAATTCGATTGCTTATTACTTCATCCAATCGAATCAAAATCTAAGTTTCGATACTCGAAAACTTACCTCGGATGTTGTCGAACGATTCCGATGGCTATTCGACTACTTTTTCCTTCCCTTTATCGGATTTGGTCCCCCTTTGCTCTTGAGCTTAATTTAACAAATAAATTGGTTTTATCATTTGAGCATCGAAAGAGGAATTCAAGATACCTAGCCAATATATATGCTCATTAGGCATCAAAGTCGCATATGTACGAAATCACGAATCGAACTCAACACATTAGTTAATATTCCTCTTAGCCGAATTTTCTAAGCCAAGAATAGGCATCAATATGCTTGCCTCTAACCGAATGCATGCACACCAATTTCCCTCATGTGGCGAATATGCATGTCCATGTTGAGGCCAATTATGCATAATACCACACAAAACAGCATGCATTTTACTAACTAACGCATTACATATTGTAGATCAATACACATCTCTCATGTACTTCATAACGAAACATCATCACAAGAAAATATATACCTTGAAATAGTATATATGTCATGCCAATACATCATGTGCAAACATGTATACACATATAGGTGCAAGGCCGAATCTCAAGGGGTTCATACCCATCCAAACACAAATTTTTACCAATCAAGTAACAAGCATAAATCATGCTCATGAATGCACCATGGCCGAATACATCACAACCATACTCTTTCAACTTCGGTCATGGTTAAACAAAGAATTCAATGTCCTACTCAAGAATACTAAAAAGAAATTTCAAGAGTAGTCAATCCTTCATTACATGCATCATCAACAAGCTTCACAATTACCATGCAATGGCTTTAACACAATATCAACCTTGGCCAAACACCATTTTCATGGCATAACAAGGATTTGAACCATGGCTAACATGCACATCAAGTTAGCAACCAAAACAAGCATGAATCTCGTGACACAACCTCAAACATACCTTAATCTTGATGCAAGTATAGCCAAATCTCCTTCTAGATCTCTTCTAAACTAAAAATGGAGCAAAATTTCCTTCCTTCTTAGAATTTTCAGCCCAAAGAAAATGAGAATGGATGAACCAAATTTTTTTCTTTTCCTTTCTCTCAACTCACGGCCAAGGGGGGGAAGCATGGATGAGACCATTTTTTTTTTCTTTCTTTGCCCATGCTCTTTATTTTATTATTTCACCCTAATGCACCAACAAAACATGTTTCATGACATGTTTTGCCCATCCACTCTTGCCATGGCGGCCACTTCATGTTGGGGGAAATTTGACATGCAAATCCTTATTTTTGCATGCATGATCAACTAGTCATCACACATTTCCCCATCATACTTTCAAAGTTCACTACTAGGTCCTTTCTAGTGAAATTCACATTTATAACACTAAATCGAAACATCAAAAATGTCACACACAAATTAACACATATCATAGGCATCAAAAGAAATTTTAAATTATTTTTATGCCTCGATTTTGAGGTCCCGAAACCACATCCCGACTAGGGTCAATTTTGTGCTGTCACAACTCTCCCCCACTTAAGAAATTTTCGTCCCCGAAAATCTTACGGGTAAATAGGGTTGGGTATCGCTCTTTCATAGAGTTCTCGGTTTCCCAAGCAGCTTCTTCTATCCCGTGTTTGAGCCATAACACTTTCACTAGCGGAACCCGCTTGTTTCGCAACTCTTTCACTTCACGTGATAGGATACGAATCGCTTCTTCCTCATAACTCATATTGGCTTGAATTTCAACCTCTGATGGACTAATCACGTGCGATGGATCAGATCTATAGCGTCGAAGCATCGAAACATGAAAGACATCGTGAATCCTTTTGAGTTCAGGGGGCAAAATCAAACGATATGCAACTGGACCGACTCGCTCGGATATCTCATATGGCCCAATGAACCTCGGGCTCAACTTGCCCTTACGGTAGAATCGAGTATCTTTTCCAAGGCGAAACCTTGAGAAACACTTTATCTCCCACGATACTCGATGTCTTTACGCTTCAGATCCGCGTCACGACTTCGACGATCGGAGGCTATCTTGATTTTCACGGATCACTATCACTTTACAAAGCATCTTTAATCAAGTCCACCCGAAAATTTTGCTTTCACCGAGCTCGAGTCCAACACAATGGTGTACGGCATTTACGCCCGTCAAGGCCTCGTAAGGTGCCATCTTAATACTTGATTGAAAACTATTGTTGTGGCGAATTCAATCAAAGGCAAATACCGTTCCATGAACCACTTGAACTCGAGGATGCAACATCTTAACACATCCTCAAGTATCTGAATCATCCGCTCGGATTGACCATCGGTTTGGGGGTGAAAGGCGGTGCTGAAATGCAACTTCATACCCAGAGCCTCTCGCAACTTCTTCCAAAATCGTGAGGTAAATCTCGGATCTCTATCCGACCACGATGGAAATAGGCACCCGTGTAATCTCACAATCCGAAAACGCATACAATTGGCTAGTTTGTCCATTGAAAAATCCATACGTCACGGGGACAAAGTGAGTCGACTTAGTCAATCTATCTACAACGACCCAAATCGCATCTTTCTTACTCGCTGACAATGGCAGTTCGGATACAAAGTCCATTGTGACTCGATCCCATTTCCACTCGGGTATCGTGATCGGTGAAGTAATCTGAAGGCACTTGATGTTACTGCTTTCACTTGTTGACATATTAAACACCTCGAAACGGCGTCGGATATGTCTCGTTTCATACCATGCCACCAAAACCGATGTTTCAAATCATTGTACATTTCGTACTCCCGGGTGGATTGCCATTCGGCTACAATGGGCTTCTTCGAATTATCGAAATATGTTCGAATTCTTTGGAACACACAGACGATTCTCAACCTCAAACAATCGTCATCATCGATTTGAAACTCGATTCCTTGTTGAACACACTCAAATTGTTTTGCAACCAGCTCATCATCGACTTTACGAGCTTCACGAATTTCACGTATCAATAATGGTTTGGCTTTCAATTCAGCTACTAACACATTGTCGGATCGAGCGGACAAGTGCACGTTCATCGCTCGTAAAGCTAATAATGATTTACGACTCAAGGCATCCATAACCACATTCGCCTTTCCGGGTGATAGTCAAAGACCAGACTCATAATCCTTTAACAGCTCGAGCCAACGTCTTTATCGCAGATTTAAGTCTCTTTGAGTCATCAAATATTTGAGACTTTTATGATCCGAATACACATGGCACTTCTCACCAAATAAGTAATGTCGCCATATCTTTAAAGCGAATACGATGGCGACCAATTCGAGACCATGGGTGGGATAATTTTTCTCATGTGGCTTTAATTGCCTCGGCGCATAAGCCACAACTCGACCTTCTTGCATCAATCGCAACCCTAACCCAAGTAGGGAGGCATCACTATAGATGACAAACTCTTTGCCACATTCGGGTTGCACTAGAATTGGGGCTTCATCAAATAAGTTTTCAGTTGATCGAAACTTTTCGACATTTCTCCGTCCATTCGAACTTAACATCCTTTTAGAGTAACCGTCATTGGCGTGGCTATCATTGAGAAACCTTTTACAAATCGTCGGTAATAACCGGCAAGCCCCAAAAAGCTCAGAACCTCGGTAATATTTCTGGGAGGCTTCCTATTAAGTATGGCTGAAATTTTGTTGAATCGACTCGAATACCGATCTGAGATACCACATGTCCCAAGCTAACCTCTCTTAACGAACTCACACTTGCTGAACTTAGCATATAATTGCTTATCCCATAAGATTCGCACACTAACCTCGGTGTTCAAAGATGTTCGGCCTCATTTCTTGAATAGACCAAGATGTCATCAATGAACACGACTACGAACCGATCCAAATATGGTCCAAGATCCGATTCATCAAATTCATTTTCGAGAACACCGAGGCTCCCTTGAGTTGATCGAACAAATCATCGCTTCTGTGATAGCGGATATTTGTTCTTTATCGTCGCTTTATTAAGTCGGCGATAGTCGATCACGACCTTATGGTTCCACCCTTCTTTTCACAAACAACACCGGTGCACCCCAAGGTGAAAAACTTCGGGCGAGCAAAACCTCTATTCACCAATTCTTGCAAGCGAGCTTTCAACTCCTTTAATTCCGTTGGTGCCATACGATCACGGAGCTATCGAAATTGGAGTGGTACCGGTACCAATTCAATGCCAAACTCTATTTCCGAACAGTGGTAAACCCGCAATTCTTGGGAAAACATCCGGGTATTCACAAACCAACGACACAGATTCGGGTTTCTTTTCTAACTCCTTGTCATCTAGAACATACGCAAGGTATGCTTCGCACCCTTTCTTACGTATTTCTAGGCCAACATTACTGATATTACAGCTGGCAACCCCTTTAAGTCCGTAGACTCATCCCGAATTATCTCGTTATTTGCGCACCTCAGATCAATAGTCTTGCTTTTGCAATTTACAACCGCATCGTGCATGGTCAACCAATCCAAACCAAGAATAACGTCGAATTCATCGAATGGCAAAAGCATCAAGTCCACCGGAAAACAAGAACCTCAAAATACTAGGGGACTTTTCTTACACACTGTGTTGACAAGCACGTAATGAACCAAGGGGTTTAACTCCCAAATTACAAACTCAGTAGACTCAATGGGCAAAGTCTTACTGGATGCTAAGGTTTCGTATATATAAGAATGAGTAGGACCAGGGTCAATCAAAGCAATCACATTAGTGTAAAGGAGAGTAAGAGTACCGGTAATAACATCGGTCGGGAAGCATCCTCACGTGCGCGTATGGCATAAGTCTTAGCGAGAGCACGAGCCTCGGATCGATGGTAGCATCTCTAGATCCTCTCGACCGCCACTATCATTGCCCATATTTCTAGGTGGCCTACCTCGAGTTGTGGTAGCACCGGGTTCCCACTTTGATTTACGTTTTGTTCGGATAAACTCGGGCAATCCTTAATGAAATGATCGGTGATCCGCACTTATAACGAGGCGGTCACGGAATCTACAACTCCTAGAATGCCACTTGCCACAATATTGGCACTCCGTTACATCTCGACGATCATTGCCAACATCGGCGATCGAAGTGACTCGCGTGCCCATAGGGAGGTCGATCGCGGTCTCGTCTAGAAAAGGCGAAATGTCTCTAGACCGGCCTAAGCCATCTCTAAATTTCTTTGATGGCGTGGGAAGGGCTTCCCGAAGACCTCTTAGGAAACTCCTTGCTCCCACTTCAGCTTTTCTTTTCTCCATCTTGAGCTCCTCGGCTTTGCACTTCGCTCAACAAGAGCCACAAACTCTCGGTTCCAAAATGCCAACATACGACTTATATCATCGTTCAGTCCATCTTGAGCGTTTACACATCACGACTTCGAAGAAATGCATTCTTGTGCGTCTGGCTAAGCCTCACAAATTTTCGTTCGTGATCGATAACCGACATGGAACCTTGCTTAAGATAAGGAATTCCTTCCGTTTTGGTCCATAAATCTCGGTGATATACTTCTTTGAATTCAGTTTGGAAGAACTCCCAAGTTACTTGCTCTCTAGACACCACAGTCGAGTACTCCACCAATAGTAGGCGGAATCGCGTAGCAAGGAGATAGTACACTTTAACCATTCATCGGTGTACATGATAACTCATCGAGCACCGGATAGTGTTGTCAACCAAAATTCAGCTTGCTCGGCATCGTCATTATCCGTAGCTTTAAATTCAGTGGCCCCATGTTTTGAATCACATCATTGAGGGCTTACTTGACCTATTTGGTCGATTCTGGGAGGTATTGTAGGTCTTGGGGTTGCATTAGTTGGGAATGGAGGTTGTGGAACAGTAGTGTTAGTTCGAATGTATTGGTTGAACCAATCATTCATCACACTATAAAAGGCTTGCCTAGCCTCATCATTCGGATTGCTAGCCATAAGTTGAGAGTCCGCCGGCGCTGTCCCTTGCGTGGGAGTAGGCGCCGCACTCTCTACATCATCAGCTATTGCTCGGTTGGGATCGGGATCCATTGCTATAAACAAACACAAATTCAGATTGTCAGAAATCACCACACTATCAATTTATCACTTAATGGCATGTATAGCTACACCCCAAACATATCACGGTAGTCCTAGGATCGACTAAACCGTAGCTCGATACCAATAAAATTGTAACACCCGAACCGAGACCGTTGCGGTATCCGGACACGAGGTTAACAAGCCAAAACCACTTATGGCACCAACCAATTTGACATTCCCAGGCAAGCTGGAAAACTGCATCGCTGTCGCCTTAAAAAGCATATCTCGAGTTTCACAAGTCGGAAACTGATTCCGTAAATTTTCCCTGAATTTAGACTCATATATCCATCCATGGATTTATTTCTAGAATTTTTGGTATGGCCAATTGGTACAGTTTATTAGTTAAAGTCACCCATGTTACAGGGGTCGACTACACTGACCTTCACGCATTACAACTTGAATATCTCTCTGTAAAGGGTTTCAATACTGATGCCGTTTGTTTCTAATGAAACTATACTCAAAAAGGAATCTGCACATATAAGGAATGACTTATAATTCATTCTGGATAATTTATGGTAAATTTTCAAAGTCGCGACAGGGGACCCAGAAACTGTTCTGGCCCTGTCTCACGAGAACTTTAATATCTCTCGGTATACTGTTCATATGATCGTTTCGTTACTTTCATATGAAAATAGACTCGTCAAAGTTCGATCACATAATTTATTCACTATTTAAAACCATTCCTACAAATTTTGGTGATTTTCCACACCCACGTCACTGCAGCTGGCAGCATCTGTTTTTAAGGTAGGCTTTACCTATATTGTAGTTCCCATGAACCAACTATAGTCTAGTCATACTTAGGTCCACATATGATCATATTTAGCCATTCCAATGGCTGATCATGTGACCAACTCTCTCATTCCAAACCATAATCACATCATGAAACCAAATATAATTACAAACCACAAATGGTCTAATTCCATACTCCACTATTACGAACCATTTTAGCATGGCCGTACACATATACATCACAAGTACTTAAAACAACCGAGGGTAGTCCTATACATGCCATATCCAAAACTCAACTAAAGGAGTACCAAAAGGGCTTTAATAGTGTGGTTGACTTCAACTTCTATGATCCCGAATCCGATCGCTAACGAGCAAAATCTATAAGCAGAGAAACAAAAAAGCGGAGTAAGCAATTTATGCTTAGTAAGTTTGAGCCATAATATACACACAACCAAAGCATAGCATTCAAGTAGCTAAACAATAATTCATATGCACAATTTCTCAAAGACATGCTTACTTCACAATCCCAACTCTTATATTCATACACAAATAACGGCCTAGTTAATGGCGATAGCTCATTTATCATTAGGCGAATATTCATACGCACTTACTCATAGTGTGCAAAGCACACACAAAACATACCTTGTTGTTGGGAATTTCACAAGTGCATTAACTGAAAATTTTCCAGCAGCTTATAAATTTCAAATCACATACCTTGGAGTTTATCCGGATATAGCTACTCGTTCAAAACACCTTGGGACATAGCCGGTTATGGTAACCCACACAAGCGCCTTGGGACTTAACCCGGATATCACAACTTCGCACAATTGCCTTGGCCTCATTTCTTGAATAGACCAAGATGTCATCAATGAACACGACTACGAACCGATCCAAATATGGTCCGAAGATCCGATTCATCAAATCCATTTTCGAGAACACCGAGGCTCCCTTGATTGATCGAACAAATCATCGCTTCTGTGATAACGAATATTTGTTCTTTATCGTCGCTTTATTAAGTGGCGATAGTCGATCTACGACCTTATGGTTCCACCCTTCTTTTCACAAACAACACTTTGGTGCACCCCAAGGTGAAAAACTTCGAGGCGAGCAAAACCTCTATTCACCAATTCTTGCAATGAGCTTTCAACTCCTTTAATTCCGTTGGTGCCATACGATCACGGAGCTATCGAAATTGGAGTGGTACCGGTACCAATTCAATGCCAAACTCTATTTCCGAACAGGTGGTAAACCGAATTCTTCAAGGAAAACATCCGGTATTCACAAACCAGCGCACAGATTCGGGTTTCTTTTCTAACTCCTTGTCATCTAGAACATACACAAGGTATGCTTCGCACCCTTTCTTCGTATTTACGGGACAACATTGCGATATTACGATTGGCAACCCTTTTAAGTCCGTAGACTTAACCCGAATTATCTCGTTGTTCGTACACCTCGGATCAATGGTCTTGCTTTTCAATTTACAACCACATCGTGCATGGTCAACCAATCCAAACCAAGAATAACGTCGAATTAGGTGAATGGCAAAAGCATCAAGTCCACCGGAAAACAAGAACCTCTAAATACTAGGGGACTTTTCTTACACACTTTGTTGATAAGCACGTAATGACCCAAGGGGTTTGACACCCGAATTACAAACTCAGTAGACTCAATGGGCAAAGTCTTACTGGAAGCTAAGGTTTCGTATATATAAGAATGAGTAGGACCAAGGTCAATCAAAGCAATCACATTAGTGTAAAGGAGAGTAAGAGTACCGGTAATAACATCTGGCGAGGAAGCATCCTCACGTGCGCGTATGGCATAAGTCTTAGCAGGAGCACGAGCCTCAGATCTGATGGTAGCATCTCTAGATCCTCTCTGACCGCCACTAGAATTGCCCATATTTCTAGGTGGCCTACCTCGAGTTGTGGTAGCACCCGGGTTCCCACTTTGATTTACGTTTTGTTCGGATAAACTCGGGCAATCCTTAATGAAATGATCGACTGATCCGCACTTATAACAGAGGCGGTCACGGAATCTACAACTCCTAGAATGCCACTTGCCACAATATTGGCACTCCGTTACATCTCGGCGATCATTGCCAACAGCGGCGATCGAAGTGACTCAGCGTGCCCATAGGGGTCGATCGCGGTCTCGTCTAAAAAGGCGAAATGTCTCTAGACCGGCCTAAGCCATCTCTAAATTTCTTTGATGACTGTGGGAAGGGCTTCCCAAAGACCTCTTCTGAAACTCCTTGCTCCCACTTCACTTTTCTTTTCTCCATCTTGAGCTCCTCGGCTTTGCACGCTTCGCTCGACAAGAGCCACAAACTCTCGGTTTCCAAAATGCCAACATACGACTTATATCATCGTTCAGTCCATTTTGAGCGTTTACATCACGACTTACGAAGAAATGCATTCAGCAGCGTCTGGCTAAGCCTCACAAATTTTCGTTCGTGATCGATGGCCGACATGGAACCTTGCTTAAGATCAAGGAATTCCTTCCGTTTTGGTCCATAAATCTCGGTGATATACTTCTTTGAATTCAGTTTGGAAGAACTCCCAAGTTACTTGCTCTCTGAACCTGCAGAAGTCGAGTACTCCACCAATAGTAGGCGAATCGCGTAGCAAGGAGATAGTACACTTTAACCATTCATCGGTGTACATGATAGCTCATCGAGCACCGGATAGTGTTGTCCAACCAAAATTCAGCTTGCTCGGCATCGTCATTATCCGTAGCTTTAAATTCAGTGGCCTCATGTTTTGAATCCTGTCATTGGGGCTTACTTGACCTTATTTAGTCGATTCTGGGAGGTATTGTAGGTCTTGAGGGTTGCATTAGTCGGGAATGGAGGTTGTGGAGCAGTAGTGTTAGTTCGAATGTATTGGTTGAACCAATCATTCATCACACTATAAAAGGCTTGCCGAGCCTCATCATTCGGATTGCTGGCAATAGGTTGAGAGTCCGCCGGTGCTGTCCCTTGTGCGGGAGCAGGCGCCACACTCTCCACATCATCAGCTATTGCTCGGTTGGGATCGGGATCCATTGCTATAAACAAACACAAATTCAGATTGTCAAAAATCACCACACTATCAATTTGTCACTTAATGGCATGTATAGCTAGACCCCAAACATATCACGGTAGTCCTAGGATCGACTAAACCGTGGCTCGATACCAATAAAATTGTAACACCCGAACCGAGACCGTTGCGGTTGTGGGACACGAGGTTAACAAGCCAAAACCACTTATGGCACCAACCAATTTGACATTCCCAGGCAAGCTGGAAAACTGCATCGCTGTCGCCTTAAAAAGCATATCTTGAGTTTCACAACTCGGAAACTGATTCTGTAAATTTTCCCTGAATTTAGACTCATATATCCATCCATGAATTTATTTCTAGAATTTTTGGTCGGGCCAATTGGTACAGTTTATTAGTTAAATTCACCCATGTTACAGGGGTCGACTACACTGACCTTCGCGCGTTACAACTTGAATATCTCTCGGTACAGGGTTTCAATACTGATGCCGTTTGTTTCTAATGAAACTACACTCAAAAAGGAATCTGCAAATATAAGGCATGACTTCTAATTCATTCTGGATAATTTATGGTAAATTTTCAAAGTCGCGACAGGGGACCCAGAAACCGTTCTGGCCCTGTCTCACGAGAACTTTAATATCTCTCAGTATACTGTTCATATGATCGTTTCGTTACTTTCATATGAAAATAGACTCGTCAAGGTTAGATCACATAATTTATTCACTATTTAACACCGTTCCTACAAATTTTTGTGATTTTCCACATCCACATCACTGCAGCTGGCAGCATCTGTTTTTAAGGTAGGCTTTACCTATATTGTAGTTCCCATGAACCAACTATAGTCTAGTCATACTTAGGTCCACATATGATCATATTTAGCCATTCCAATGGCTGATCATGTGACCAACTCTCTCATTCAAACCATAATCACATCATGAAACCAAATATAATTACAAACCACAAATGGTCTAATTCCATACTCCACTATTACGAACCATTTTAGCATGGCGTACACATATACATCACAAGTACTTAAAAACAACCGAGGGTAGTCCTATACATGCCATATCCAAAACTCAACTAAAGGAGTACCAAAAGGGCTTTGATAGTGTGGTTGACTTCAACTTCTATGATCCCGAATCCGATCGCTAACGAGCAAAATCTATAAATAGAGAAACAAAGAAACGGAGTAAGCAATTTATGCTTAGTAAGTTTGAGCCATAATATACACACAACCAAAGCATAGCATTCAAGTAGCTAAACAATAATTCATATGCACAATTTCTCAAAGACATGCTTACTTCACAATCCCAACTCTTATATTCATACACAAATAACGGCCTAGTTAATGCCGATAGCTCATTTATCATTAGGCGAATATTAAATGCGCATTTACTCATAGTGTGCAAAGCACACACAAACATACCTTGTTGTTGGGAATTTCACAAGTGTAATAACTGAAAATTTTCCAGCAGCTTATAAATTTCAATTCACATACCTTGAGTTTATCCGGATATAGCTACTCGTTCAAAACACCTTGGGACATAGCCCGATTATGGTAACCCTTTAAATGCCTTGGGACTTAACCGGATATCACAACTTCGCACAATTGCCTTGGGCTTAGCCGGTATCATAGCTTCGCACAATTGCCTTGATGCGATTGCCTTGAGCTTAGCCGGATATCACAACTCGCACAATTGCCTTGGGCTTAGCCGGATATCATAGCTTCGCACAATTGCCTTGGGCTTAGCCGATATCACAACTCGCACAATTGCCTTGACCTTAGCAGGATATCACTCGAACATTCATACACATCTTTGTTTCAATTTCATAACACAACTTTTATGCACAATTCACTTAGCAAAATATCATTTCGGCTCAATGGCCACATACAAAGGCACAAATTCGATTGCTTATTACTTCATCCAATCGAATCAAAATCTAAGTTCGATACTCGAAAACTTACCTCGGATGTTGTCGAGCGATTCCGATGGCTATTCGACTACTTTTCCTTCCCTTTATCGGTTTGGTCCCCTTTGCTCTTGAGCTTAATTTAACAAATAAATTGGTTTTATCATTTGAGCATCGAAGAGAATTCAAGATACCTAGCCAATATATATGCTCATTAGGCATCAAAGTCGCATATGTACGAAATCACGAATCGAACTCAACACATTAGTTAATATTCCTCTTAGCGAATTTTCTAAGCCAAGAATAGGCATCAATATGCTTGCCTCTAACCGAATGCATGCACACCAATTTCCCCTCATGTGGCGAATATGCATGTCCATGTTGAGGCCAATTATGCATAATACCACACAAAACAGCATGCATTTTACTAACTAACGCATTACATATTGTAGCTCAATACACATCTCTCATGTACTTCATAACGAAACATCATCACAAGCAAATATATACCTTGAAATAGTATATATGTCATGCCAATACATCATGTGCAAACATGTATACACATATAGGTGCAAGGCGAATCTCAAGGGGTTCATACCCATCCAAACACAAATTTTACCAATCAAGTAACAAGCATAAATCATGCTCATGAATGCACCATGGCGAATACATCACAACCATACTCTTTCAACTTCGGTCATGGTTAAACAAAAATTCAATGTCCTACTCAAGAATACTAAAAGAAATTTCAAGAGTAGTCAATCCTTCATTACATGCATCATCAACAAGCTTCACAATTACCATGCAATGGCTTTAACACAATATCAACCTTGGCCAAACACCATTTTCATGGCATAACAAGGATTTGAACCATGGCTAACATGCACATCAAGTTAGCAACCAAAACAAGCATGAATCTCGTGACACAACCTCAAACATACCTTAATCTTGATGCAAGTATAGCCAAATCTCCTTCTAGATCTCTTCTAAACTAAAAATGGAGCAAAATTTCCTTCCTTCTTAGAATTTTCAGCCCAAAGAAAATGAGAATGGATGAACCAAATTTTTTCTTTTCCTTTCTCTCAACTCACGGCCAAGGGGGAAGCATGGATGAGACCATTTTTTTTCTTTCTTTGCCCATGCTCTTTATTTTATTATTTCACCCTAATGCACCAACAAAACATGTTTCATGACATGTTTTGCCCATCCACTCTTGCCATGGCGGCCACTTCATGTTGGGGAAATTTGACATGCAAATCCTTATTTTTGCATGCATGATCAACTAGTCATCACATTTCCCCATCATACTTTCAAAGTTCACTACTAGGTCCTTTTAGTGAAATTCACATTTATAACACTAAATCGAAACATCAAAATGTCACACACAAATTAACACATATCATAGGCATCAAAATAAATTTTAAATTATTTTTATGCCTCGATTTTAATGGTCCCGAAACCACATCCCGACTAGGGTCAATTTTGGGTGTCACACTTAAAGTGTACTATCTCCTTGCTACTGCGATTCCGCCTACTATTTGTGGAGTACTCGACTTGGTTGTGCCTAGGGAGCAAGTAACTTGGGAGCCTCGGTGTTCTCGAAAATAGATTTGAGATCGGGCTATTATCGATTCTTGAATTCAAGATTGGGACGTACCCAAGACGCCTTGAGCGAGATATGGTCACTCGAGTTCCTAGTGATGCCGTTTGGGCTTACTAATGCCCTACGGTATTTATGGATTTGATGAATCGGATCTTGAGACCATATTTGGATCGGTTCGTAGTCGTGTTCATTGATGACATCTTGGTCTATTCAAGAAATGAGACCGAACATCTTTGAACACACGAGGTTAGTCTTGCAAATTTTACGGGATAAGCAATTATATGCTAAGTTCACAAGTGTGAGTTACGGTTAAGAGAGTTAGCTTCTTGGGGCATGTGGTATCTGCATCGGGTATTCGAGTCGACCAACAAAATTTCAGCCATACTTAGCTGGAAGCCTCAGAAATATTACCGAGGTTCGAGCTTTTTGGGGCTTGGGTTATTACCGACGATTTGTAAAGGTTTCTCAACGATAGCCACGCTAATAATGAAGCTTCTCCAAAAGGATGTTAAGTTGAATGGACGGAGAAATGTCGAAAAGTTTCGATCAATGAAAACTTATTTGGTGAAGCCCCAATTCTAGTGCAACCCGAATCGGCAAAGAGTTTGTCATCTATAGTGACGCCTCCTACTTGGGTTAGGTTGTGTATTGATGCAAGAAGGTCGAGTTGTGGCCTATCGCGTCGAGGCAATTAAAGCCACATGAGAAAATTATCCGACCCATGATCTCGAATTGGTCGCCATCGTATTAGCCTTAAAGATATGGCGACATTACTTAGTTGGTGAGAAGTGCCATGTGTATTCGGATCACAAAAGTCTCAAATATTTGATGACTCAAAGAGACTTAAATCTGCGACAAAGGCGTTGGCTCGAAATGTTAAAGGATTATGAGTGGTCATTGACTATCACGGGAAAAGCGAATGTGGTTGCGGATGCCTTAAGTCGTAAATCATTATTAAGCTTCTGACGATGAATGTGCACTTGTCCGTTCGATCCGACAATGTGTTAGTAGCTGAATTGAAAGCCAAACCATTATTGATACATCAAATTTGTGAAGCTCAAAAGTCGACGATGAGTTGGTTGCAAAGCGAGTGAGTGTGTTCGAACAAGGAATCGAGTTTGGATCGATGATGACGATTGTTTGAGGTTCGAGGGTCGTCGGTGTGTTCCAAAGAATTGAACTTATTTCGATAATTCGAACGAAGCCCATTGTAGCGAATGGCAATCCACCCGGGAGTACGAAGATGTACAACGATTTGAAACGTCGGTTTTGGTGGCATGGTATGAAACAAGACATCTCGACTTTGTTTCGAGATGTTTAATATGTCAACAAGTGAAAGCGAAACATCAAGTGCCTTCAGGATTACTTCAGCCGATCACGATACTCGAGTGGAAATGGGATCGAGTCACAATGGAATTTGTATCCGGACCGCCATTGTCGTGAGTAAGAAGGATGCGGTTTGGGTCGTGGTAGATAGATTGACTAAGTCGGCTCACTTTGTCCCGTCGTCGGATTTTTCAATGGACAAACTAGCCAATTATGCGTTCTCGGTTGTGAGATTACACGGGTGCCTATTTCCATCGTGTCGGATAGAGATCCGAGATTTACCTCGCGATTTTGGAAGAAGTTGCAAGAAGCTTTGGGTACCAAGTTGCATTTCAAGACCGCCTTTCACCCCCAAACCGATGGCCAATCCGGCGGATAATTCAAATACTTGAGGATATGTTGAGATGTTGCATCCTCGAGTTCGATGGTTCATGGGAGCGGTATTTGCCTTTGATTGAATTCACTTACAACAATAGTTTTCAATCAAGTATTAAGGTGGCACCCTACGAGGCTTTGTGCGGTCGTAAATCTTTGTACACCATTGTTTTGGGTGAGCTCGGTGAAAGCAAAATTTTTGGGGTGGATTTGATTAGAGATGCTGAGCAGAAAGTGAAAGTAATCCGTGAAAGTCGAAGATAGCCTTCGACCGTCGAAAGTCGTGCGCGGATCTGAAGCGTAAAGACATCGAGCATCGGTGGGGATAAAGTGTTTCTCAAGGTTTCGCCTTGGAAAAAGATACTCGATTCGGTAGTAAGGGCAAGTTGAGCCGAGGTTCATTGGGCCATATGAGATATCCGGCGAGTCGGTCCGATTGCATATCGTTTGATTTTGCCCCGAACTCGAAAAGATTCACGATGTCTTTCATGTTTCGATGCTTGACGCTATAGATCGATCCATCGCACGTGATTAGTCCATCGAGGTTGAAATTCAAGCCAATATGAGTTATGAGGAAGAACCGATTTGTATCCTATCACGTGAAGTGAAAGAGTTGTGAAACAAGCGGGTTCCGCTAGTGAAAGTGTTATGGCTCAAACACGGGATAGAAGAAGCTACTTGGGAAACGAGAACTCTATGAAAGAGCGATACCCAACCCTATTTACGGTAAGATTTTCGGGACGAAAATTTCTTAAGTGGGGAGAGTTGTGACAGCCCAAAATTGACCCTAGTCGGGATGTGGTTTCGGGACCACAAAACCGAGGCATAAAAATAATTTAAAATTTATTTTGATGCCTATGATATGTGTTAAATTGTGTGTGACATTTTGATGATTTGATTTAGTGTTATAAATGTGAATTTCACTAGAAAGGGCCTAGTAGTAAACTTTGAAAGTATGATGGGAAGATGTGGGATGACTAGTTGATCATGCATGCAAAATAAGGGATTTGCATGTCAAATTTCCCCAAAAGAAGCATAGTGGCGGCCAAGGTAGGTGTTGATGGGCAAGGAAACATGATTCCAACATGTTTGGTTAGTGAGTTATGTATGAAGAAATAAAATAAGAATTAGCATTAAAGAAATGAACAAAAAAAAAAGATGAGCATGGATGCCCCCCTTGCCGTGAGTTGTAGAGAAAGAAAGAAAAAATTTTGTTCATCCATTTTTCACTTCTTTGGCCGAAAATACTAAGGAAAAGGGAGGATTTTTGCTCCATTTTTGGTTTAGAAGAGATCTAGAAGGAGATTTGGCTATACTTGCATCAAGATTAAGGTATGTATGAGGTTGTGTCATGAGATTCATGCATGTTTTAGTTGCTAACTTGATGTTCATGCTAGCCATGGTTCAAATCCTTGTTATGCCATAGAAATGGTATTTGGCCAAGGTTGATATTGTGTTGAAGCCATTGCATGCTAAATGTGAAGCTTGCTAATGATGCATGTAATGATGGATTGACTACTCTTGAAATTTCTTTTTAGTATTCTTGAGTAGGGCATTGAGTCCTTTGTTTAACCATGACCAAAAATTTAAAAGGAGTATGGTGTGTGAGGTATTCGGCCATGGCATGCTCATGAGCATGGTTTATGTTTCTTCCATGTTAGTTAAAATTTGTGTTTTGGATGGTTATGAACACCTTGAAATTAGGCCTTGCACCTATATGTGTATATGTGTTTGCACATGATGATTTGGTTATGAAGTAAATGATAAATATGTTTGTTTAAAGAAGAAATGGTTGAAGAATGTTTGTGAAACTTGCATGTATATTCGGCCTAGTACTTATATGGTGTGAAAATCTCGAAATTTATTGTTGATTTGTGCAAGTATGACTAAGTATAATCGGCCATATGAGTGCTTGATGCTATGTTATAATTATTGAGCTTAAGTATGTGGATGTAAGTGTATGCGCCTTATAAGGGCTAAGTACCTTGGATTCCCCTTTTGATATTCAAAACGATTAAATCAATTTATTTGTTAACATTAAGCTCAAGAGCAAAGGGGAACTAGCTCCAATAAAGGAAAAGAAAAGGTGATTGAATAGCCGTTGGAAGCGCTCGATAATCTCCAAGGTAAGTTTTGAGTATCGAAACTTAGATTTTGATTCGATTGAGCGAAGTAATAAGCAATCTAAATTGTGCCCTTGTATGTGGCCATTGAGCCGAAATGATATTCTTGATTAAGTAAATTGTGCATAAAAGTTTGTTATGAAATTGAAACAAAGATGTGTATGAATGTGCGAATTGTGATATCGGGCTAAGCCCAAGGCAATTGTGCGAGTTGTGATATCGGGCTAAGCCCAAGGCAATGGTGCGAGCTATGATATCGGGCTAAGCCCAAGGCAATTGTGCGAGTTGTGATATCCGGGTTAAGTCCCAAGGCATTTGTGCGGGTTACCATAACGGGCTATGTCCCAAGGCGTTTGAGCAGTAGCTATATCCGGTTAAACTCGAAGGTATGTGATTTGAAAATTATAAGCTTGCTGGAAAATTTTCAGTTAATGCACTTGTGAAATTCCCAACAACAAGGTATGTGTTGTGTGTGCTTTGCACACTAGGAGTAAGTGCGTATGAATATTTGCTCCAATGATAAGCGAGTTATCGGCCTTAACTAAGCCGTTATTTGTGTATGAATATAAGAGTTGGGATTGTGAAGTAAGCATGTCATTGAGAAATTGTGCATATGAATTATTGTTTAGCTACTTGAATGCTATGCTTTGGTTGTGTGTAAATTATGGCTCAAACTTACTAAGCATAAATAGCTTACTCCGTTCCTTTGTTTCTCTGTTTTATAGATTTTGCTCGTTAGCGATCGGATTCGGGATCATTGAAGTGAAGTCATCCACACTATCAAACCCCTTTTGGTACTCTTTTGGTTGAACTTTGGATATGGCATGTATAGGACTACCTCGATTGTTTTAAGTTCTTTGTGATGTATATGTGTACGGCCATGCGAAAATGGTTCGTAAAAGTGGAGGATGGAATTTGACCATTTGTGCTTTGTAATTATATTTGGTTTCATGATGTGATTATGGTTTGGAATGAGAGTGTTGGTCACATGATCAGCCATTGGAATGGCTAAATATGATCATATGTGGACCTATGTATGTCGAAATTTTAGTTGGCCCATGGAAACCACAAGATAGGTAAAGTTTACCTTGAAAATAGATGCTGGCAGCAGCAGTAGTGCGGATTTGAAAAATCGCCAAAATTTGTAGGATTGGTATTAAATAGTGAATAAGTTATTTAAATGAACCTTGACGAGTCTATTTTCATATGAAAGTAACGAAATGATCATATGAACAGTATACCGAGAGATATTAAAGTTCTCGTGAGACAGGGCCAGGACGGTTTCTGGGTCCCCTGTCGCGACTTTGAAAATTTACTATAAATTATCCAGAAATAATTAGAAGTCATGCCTTATATGTGCAGATTCCATTTTGAGTTTACCTTCATTAGAAACAAACGGAACCAGTATTAAAACCCTGTACAGAGAGATATTCAAGTTGTAACGCGCGAAGGTCAGTGCAGTCGACCCCTGTAACATGGGTGACTTTAACTAATAAACTGTACCAATTGGCCCGACCAAAAATTCTAGAAATAAATCCATGGATGGATATATGAGTGTAAATTCAGGGAAAATTTACGGAATCAGTTTATGAGTTTTGAAACTCGAGATATGATTTTTAAGGCGACAGTGACGCAGTTTTCCAGCCTGTCTGTATAGGCCAAATTGGTCGGCACTTTAAGAGGATTTGTCTCGTTAACCCCTCGTGTCCGACACCGGCGATGGTCTCGGGTTCGGGGTGTTACAAAAGTTATCTACTTGATATGAAATGGTGTTTAAGGAATAATTTTAAAATGACTTGCATGAACAATAGTAGTATATTTAGTCATGATATATTCGGTCAAAGAAAAGATGATAAGCATTATGAATGCTATGCTTTAATTTTAAATGATTTCATTACTTAAAACTTAGTAAGCATAGAAATGCTTACTTTGTTGCCCTTAATCCTCTGTTTTATAGATCTCATTCGTTAGCTACTGTCTCGGGGATCTCAAAGTCAAAGTCGTCCACACTATCTAAGCATATTCGGTACTCTAGTAGTTAAACTTTGATAATGGCATGTATAGGCTTAACTTTTTGTTCTTAAATAAGTATCTTTTTGATGATGTATATATGTATAGCCATGCGAAAATGGCTTGTTAAGTTACTATATGTGTTCCACATAATTAATGTGAATGTGTGGTTGATATTCGATTAAAGTTTTCAATGTTTTAATGTGAATTGAACTTAAGAATTAATCAATATACCCATTATCTTAAGATGACTCTTTTGTATATTGTAAGTGTGTCAACGGGAGTTATTCTAATAAAGTTAACTGAAATTTCATGCTTGTATGGTAATACTCTTTAACCCTCCGGCGACGGGTACGGGTTAGGGGTGTTACAATACAAACTTTCTTGACTAAATTGCAGCAATAACTAAGTTTAGGGGCTGTTTGGTAATTTTCTCTTCTCCTCAATTTTCCACTCGTTCTTGATCTAAATTAATAATTCATTCAATTCATTAATTTAGTAGTAAAATCCATTCATTTTATGCAATTAAGTCCTTTTGACATGTTTACAAAACTGTCCCCAATATTTTATTTTTTTATAATTTAGTCCCTATGTTCAAAACATGCAAATTAACCATTTTTATTCAATTAATCTGGTTCCAGCATTTCAAATAATTAATATAGCTTATAACCCATAATAATAAAAATTTACAAAATTACCCTCAAAGTTTACCCTTTTTGTAATTTAGTATCTAAACTCGAAACTTGGAATGTCTTTATTTCTGAATAAAATTCATTGGAAACCAATTTTTACCTATTTTTATAATAGCTCATATTTATCATCCATTTGTAATATTTTCCCTTTAATTTTACCATTTTTACAAATAAGTTCTTATACCTTACAATCATCAAAATTTACTAAATAAAACATGTTTGTTTAACAACTAAACTTAACAATCTATCATATAACTTCAAAAACATATCAAGTCCATTCATGGCATAATCTACAACATTTAGCAGTTTTATAAATTGACGCCGAGTTCGCTGAACCTAGTTGCAGCGATCTCAAAAATATAAAAATCTTGGAAAACAAAGTAAAAATGCATTTACATACTAGATTTGGGTGTTGGCCGAACCTTGGAAGTTTTTAACAATGGCTTCCTAAAGCTATGTTTTCTAATTTTCGGTGGTGGAAGCAAAATGGAAGATAATGGCCATTTGTTTTATTTTCACTTACCTTATCTTATTAATTTAATATTTTTAACTAATAAAATTTCCAAATTAAACACTCCACCAACTGTCCATTCATATAAAAAGGGTCTAAATACAATATAAGTCCTCTGATATTTATTAATTAGGTCATTTAATCAATTACATTTAATTGTTATTAAGTTTTACGTCTTTTATAATTTAGTCCTTTTAATTAGTTAACTATCTAAACATTAAAATTTTTAATGAAACTTTAATACAACCTTAATAACACTCCATATATATTTAATAAAATATTTACGGCTTGGTTTATAGAAACGAGGTCTTGATACCTCATTTTGTAAAAACCACTTGACTTAAGGGTCATACCACTTGAACCTAGTTTCAAATAACATAAATTGTCCATTCAAAATTTATTTTAATACCATATTTGACTTGAAAATATTAAATAAAAGTATTTAAGAACTTACTCGTCAAATTTGTGGCCATAAAACCACTGTTTCTAACATCACTGAAAAACGGGTTGTTACAGCCTGGTTTGTATGAAATACTGTGCTAGTTAGAGTTTAAGTAATCTAGTAGAAACCAAATATATGGCTCAACCTTATAAGTGATGAAGGGGACTTATTTATATATTTTTTCAGAAATTGTAGGCTAATAAGAAGGCAAGTTCTGATATATGTATTACTTTTTAAATTCCACTAAGTAAGTTGAGTCATATTTATATGTGAGAAATGAGTTCTAAAAGGGTTCTTCTTTCTTCTTCCTCTTTCTTAAGTGGTATTTACTGATACCTTCTTCAATTCTGAATGTATTTTTCATCGATGACTTAGAAGTTATGGTTTTTTGATGATCAGTGGTTATTTCACATAAGAGTAAGTATTTCAGCTCTATATGTCAAGTTGTGATTGAGTAAAGCTGTATGTCATAATTGAACAATGAGATTGTAAGTATAAGGTTTTTGCTTGGGATTATCAGCAATTGAAATGATGAGTAATTTGTATGTACAAAAGTAGTGATAGTGAAAATATGTTTCTAAGTAGTGGTTACTACCTATTCGCGATGGATATCTAGAACTGGAGTTTTGAAATGTAGTAAGTGAGAATCAAGTGAGTTTTATGTTCACTCCTGTACGTATACTATTCATATTAAGAAATACTTGTAGGAAATTGTTGAACTATGAATCCGACTTTATGATAAGTATAATATGTATATGGGTAGTGAATATGTTAATTCAAGTATGAGATGATTGGTGTATGGGTACTGAAATGTTAAATATGGTTGTATATGTATGTTTTGAATGTATGCTATGAGATGTATTTTTTTTGGGTGTATTTTAGTGAATTAAAATGTTGGATTAGATTGTGTCAGTGCATGAAGAGTCTGTGTCTAGTCATTGCAGTGGTTTTTGATGAAGTCTGTCTAGACAGAAAATACAAACTTTGAAGGAAAGTTCATGGCCATGGCACCCTCTGATAAGGAACTAATGAATGATGATTTCTTAATGGGGTTCTTTGCATGTCCCAGGATGACAATGGGCAAACCTTATAAAATTTGAGTTTAGGTAAATCCATATAATAAACACGATAGCTAAGAAATGTCTTTGTGACACACTCTAAATGAATAGCCTTTGTGGCACACTCTATATGGATCGCCTTTGTGGCGTATTCTGTAATAAGGACTTATGGCATTACGATTTATCGTTTATTTGCCCCTGATGTGTTCTATAAAGTCTGCCAGGACAGTAAATACGAGGCTCTATATAATTACTTGTATGGTGTGGTCTATTAGGCTTATGTCGCATAAATTGTCAAGAATGTTTCGTAATATATGGATCTGAATGTCTATTTTTGTTGTAGGATATGATGAAATTATTTTAGTTTTGTGATAAGTAAAGCTATGTTAGGGTATCGATATCTGAGTTAAGAGTGAATAAGCCTTAAGAGTTTCCATGAAAAAATAGATGTGTAATTGTAAGTCAAGAAGAGTATCCACTATGATGATCTTTATATATAGAAAGTGAGGGGTATTGTATCATCTCCTGGAATTATTTCAAATTAGAGATAATGTTTTTTTGAAATATGGGATTTTGATAGATCACGATACGGAATTCATCAGTATGGTAACCTTTATTAATTACTATTCCTGTAACCCCTCAAACCGGGCCTAGACGTTACGACCCAATCTAAGCGACTACGTGGACCAAAGAAATGGAGAAAACTTGAGTTGGAATAACTGATTTAATATTTAGTAGTACGTGCTAGTTTTTCCCTTAAATAAAATGTTTTTAAATATTACTTTGAAAGAAATCTTGTTTATTATTTGTAAAACATTGTGATGATCTTTAAATTTAAGTTTGTTCAATTGACTTTGTAGAAAAACGAATTTTATTAAGTAAATACTAAATCATTTAATCCATGTTAAAAACCCAAGCAAAATATCCAATAACGAAAGTTTTCAAAATGAAACATCCCATGCCACAGTTCAATAGTTTACCACAAAATAAAATCCCAAATAAAAATAATAAAGTCCATAAAAGTCCCAAACTAAAATATAAGTCCATAACTATGAAAACCATTTTTCTGAGGGCCTCTTTGATGATCGAATCCAAGTCCTAGGATTATCTAAAACATATGAATAATATGGGTGAGCTTTAAAAAGCTCAATGTGAGATCAATACAAAATATATTTGAATACATATCAAAATACACAAATCAATCATGACATAACATACATCATTAAATTCATGGAATATAACATTAATACTTATGCATGGACATATCAATGCACATTTTATAAAAATTCCTACCCGTCTCAGCTACACACCAATATCGAGTTCCCATAACTCGTCCATCCAAAATACCTTTTGTGGACAAGCCACCACTGATTTGCAGATGAACTGCCACTGATAACACTTTTATGGACAAATAACTCTTGAAAAGAGTTCTATTTCATACCCTTAGACTCAGTTAATTTCCTATACTTAAGTGATTTTAGTTGCATTTTAGGATATTGCATTGATATTTTTAGAGAATTGCATTAAAGACTTTCAATTGTGCTTAAGTGCTATTACATATTGCTTTTAACTGCCTATGGAAGGACTTGCTTGGTGGTTGATTGGCAGGTGCAGAGTGTAGGAAAAGGAGTAAAGGATTGAAGGTTTGCCGTGATAAATTTCAGGTAGTTTGCCAACACAAATGCTATGGCATTACCTGGAAGATGCCTAGTCAGCACTTAATGTGTACCGTTCTCAATCCCAGCTATACTTGTACCAGAAAAATCAACCTGAAAAGAGAAAAAGGATTATGGGCTAATGGAGCTACCCTAAAAGGTCAAACCTATAAAAGCTAAAGGGGGAACCCTAGTAAGGGGGAGTTTTTATGAAAAAAGGAGGAACAACTTTTGAAAGAAAATGGGGGAATGATCAAGAAGGAAAGCGACTGAAGAAGGAGGAAACGCTTGTATCATCTTTGGCAGCTGCAAGACATTGAGCTGCCAGTGTTGAGAGCTAAATAGGAGAAAGCTATCATCTCAAATTTTCTCCTTTAATTCTTATTGCCTTTCCTTTAGAACTTTATTGTTAAAGATGATGTTGGTTACTGCATTAAACTTGAGCTTGATTTAACCAGCTATGAGCTAAATCTCTTAGGCTTGGGATTACTTTGTTGAACCCTTTAATTTCTATTAATGTTAACAATTTAAGTTGGAATTATTCTTCTATTTTATTCAATGATATTTCATGCTTTATACTGGTTGTGTATCAACGATTATGCTACAGGTTATTAAAGATAACTTAATGCCGATAGGGTTAGTTTAAATGGATAGACGTTGGATAATATGAGTGAATGGTAATTTTTTTATTCACAAAAACCTCTAAATATAGAGCCTTACCACATATGAAAGAGGGTGGAAAATATTAGGGGTATCCAAACTCAGGTCTATAGACATATAGTAACTTAGGGGGAGGTAACGCAAGGTTTTGCTCTCGAAAGAAGCAAACTATTGTTGAAACCTATTGGGCAGTAGAATGTTAGGACTTTACTATGCCATTAATAGTTAAAGAGGGTAGATGCATCAGTAATCCTAGCCATTCTAATCAACAATGCATTTCCTTAATCTTTTTTCTGTATTTACTTTGTCGTGGCATTCTTGTTTTTTTACTAGTTTTGCACATTTTATACATCATCATTCTCTCATTTTGACATTACATTCTCACTGTTATTTTGCTTTAGTAGTAATCAAGCTTAGTATTAATCCTTGTGAAGGTGAGATCACTCATCACTTTATTACTTATTCGACGTGTATACTTGCACAATTCGCACATTCAAATCACAAGCAACAATTTTTTGGTGCCATTGTCGGGGATTAACAATTGGTGAAATTTTGTTTTGTTATTCTCTTTTGTTGCATTAGTTTTAGCTAACTTAGTTGTATTTAATTTTTACAAGTTTACTATCTGTGCATGAATAGAAGCATTCCTTTTAATAAAGAGTATCCTTTTGACCCAAAATCAAAAGAACTTTGCGAAGGAAGAGAAGAGAATTACATAATATAGCTAAGGAAGGAAATGATCCTGATCTGAATGATCCATTGAATCCAAATGGTTGGGATGTTAATCTTTCTATTCATCGTGTGATAGATGATCAAGTTAGACCAATTCGAGAGCATGTAGTTCCAATTTTGGATGACCTGAATCATAGGATAGTAAGACCATACATACAAGCTCAGCATTTTGAGTTGAAACTGATAATGTTCCAAATGTTTCAAACAACTGGAGAATTTGGGGGGTTGCCTACTAAAGATCCAAGACTACATTTAAGACTTTTTCTAGAGGTCTGTGACTCATTTGGAACAAGGTGTTCCTAAAAACGCCTTGTGGCTTAAATTGTTCCCATATTCCTTGAGTGATTGTGCAAGAGCAGGGCTTAATGCTTTGCCAACGGGAACAGTGGCATCATGGAAGGATTTGTGCCAGAGGCTTTTGCTACAGTATAATCCACTAAACATGAATGCCAAGCTTAGAAATGACATCACATCTTTTCGAAAATTAGAGAATGAAACGCTTTACAAAGCCTAGGAAAGATTTAATGAGTTTTTAGAAAATGTCCTATACAAGGTTTCCAGCACTGGACACAAATGGAAATGTTTTATAATAGGCTAAATGCACATGCAAGGATGGTAGTCGATACTTGTTCCAATGGTACTTTGTTGGATAAATCCTATAATGAAACATATGAGATTTTGGAACAGATTGCAACAATGATTATCAATATCCTACCATGCGAGTTGATATTGGAAGGAGAGCGGCAGGCACCACTGAGCTTGATGCAATCACTTCATTGACAGCCCAAGTATCCTCTTTATCTAACATGATCAAAAAAATAAAGAGGCAAACTATAGTTCAAGAGACGAAATCAACTGAGGTATCTTGTGTTTATTATGGTGGAGACTATGTATTTTATAAATGCCCATCAAATCTAGTATCTACGTACTACATGGGTAATTTCAGCTAAAATAACAGTCCCTATTCTAACACTTACAATCCAGGGTGGAAGCAACATCGAAACTTTGGTTGGAATAATCAAGGTGCTAGGAATTCAAACAATGTTTTTCCACAGAATGTCGAGAGGGCACTATCTGGTTATAATCAACCCATGATTCGGCAAAATATCCAACAAGGTCAAGCATCAGCTTCATCATCATCATTTATTGAATCCTTGCTGAAAAAAATATATGGCCAAGAATGATGCCATGTTACATATTCAAGTTGCATCCAATATCAGCAACCTAAAAGACGACCACCTCTACCTTTTCCTCAGTGATTTCACAATTGTAAACAAGATGCCCAGTTTAAAAAACTTCTAGATGTCCTAAAACAACTCCGCATCAACATACCATTAGTAGAAGCTTTGGAGAAAATGCCCAATTTTGTGAAATTCATGAAAGATATACTGCCAAAAAAGCAATGATTGGGAGAATTTGAAACTGTTGTTCTCACTGAAGGGTGTACGACAATGTTGAAGAATAAATTACCTCTAAAGTTGAAGGACCCAGAGAGTTTCACTATCCCATGTTCAATTGGAAATCATTATATTGGTAAGGTAATGTGTGATTTAGGAGCGATCATCAATTTAATGCCTATACCTATCTTTAGGCAACTAGGAATGAGGAAAGCAAAACCTACTACAATCATGTTGCAACTAGCTGATCGATCTTATGCACATCCAGAAGGTAAAATTAAAGACGTGCTGGTAAGAGTAGATCAATTTATGTTTTCTTACCGATTTCATTATTTTAGAATGTGAAGTTGACAAATATGTGTTGCTTATTCTTGGAAGAACCTTTCTTGCTACAGGTAGAACTTTGATTGATATGCAAAAAGGTGAACTGACCATTAGGATGAATGATTAGTAGATTACCTTTAATGTATTCGATGCCCTGAAATGTGCGGATGAGAATGAAGAGTGCAACGCCATTGGTTTAATAGAAACAATAGTACTGGAAGAGATTGCGAAATTTGTGACACCCTGAACCCGAGACCGTCGCCGGAGTCGAACACGAGGTGTTAACAGACTTCAAACCACTTATTAGAAATTTCCCAGACAAGCTGCCAATCTGCGTATGATTCACATTAAAAATCATATCTTGAGTTATGAAACTCGAAATCCAGTTCTGTAAATTTTCCCTGGAACTAGAATCATATATCCATTTGGTAGAATTTTTGTAGAATTTTTTTCCAGGCCAATTGGTACAGTTTATTGGTTGAAGTCGTCCCTGTTCCTGGGTTCGACTACTCTGACCCTTGTGCATTACGACTTAGATATCTCCCTTTACAGAGCTCCAATACTTATGCTGTTGGTTTCTAATGAAACTAGACTCAAAAGGGAATCTATACATATAAAGAATGACTTCTAATTGTCTCTGATTAATTTAGGGTGAATTTCTAAAGTCGGGACAGGGGATCCAGAAATCGCTCTGGCCCTGTTTCACAAGAGTTTAATTATCTCCTAACATACAGCTCATATGGTCGTTTCGTTTCTTCTATATGAAAATAGACTCATCGAGCTTCGATTACATAATTTATTCATTATTTAATTCCATTCCTACTATTTTTAGTGATTTTTCAATCTCACGTCACTGCTGCTGCCAGCATCTGTTACTAAAGCAACTATGCCTATTTCGTGATTTCTCCTTGATCTAACTAGTAATTCATCATACATATCACAAATTATGATCATGACTAGCCATGCCAAAGGCTAATCATTGTCAAACATCTCCCTACTACACTATTGCCATATCATGAATTTTAACACCAAAATAATCAACCATGACATATGGCATAAAAATCAATTACCAAGACTTGCGACCTAACATAATAGAACCAAATCCAACCGAACATTTATGCCATTTTCGCATGGCTAAAAGTTTACATACCAAATTTCAACAAAACATATTAGCCTATACATGCCGAAATGTTCTCCTAGACCGACTAAAAAGAAGATACCAAAAGTTGCTAGCGGTGTGATGACTTCGATGACATTCCGAGCACGCAAAAAGATGAGTCCAAAAACCTAAAGTAGGTGACAAGCAAACACCGAGTGAGTATATAACTCAAGAAGTCATAAGCATTACATTGCCG
Organism: Gossypium arboreum; assembly: GCF_025698485.1. Lineage (NCBI taxonomy): Eukaryota > Viridiplantae > Streptophyta > Magnoliopsida > Malvales > Malvaceae > Gossypium > Gossypium arboreum. The sequence goes on along the minus strand of NC_069075.1, from coordinate 60,193,801 downwards.
CTCAGTAATAATATATCATAAGAGAAAATAAATAATGCGGGATTAAAGTCCTCCACCCATACCCAAACTGTGCTATAATTCCTTTGGCATTTCAGTTCGATCTCATACCAAGCCCTACTTTGATATTTCATACATTACACCATATGACATTGGATGCATTTATCTTCAAGTATAATCACCACATAGGTTCAAGACTTACCAAGCTCAATCCCAAATATAAATAAAATGTCTATTCCTCATGAGCTCAAGGTGTTTACTCGCATCGCTGTCCATGATTGACTCGATAAGGCCGCACACTCGAGCATGTATATTTATTAGAGAATGTATAATAAGCCCGCACACTTAGTGCTTAATAGTCGAACTCGCACACTTAGTGCTATATAATCAAACTCGCACACTTAGTGCTATACAATTTGAACCCGCACACTTAGTGCCAATCTCATGATCATGAATGTTTACACCCGCACTCTCGGTGCCAAACCAACAACTCAATACATCTCACCTCTTTTCTTTTCATTCAATACTTTCATCACCCCATGCATACATGTATATATATATATATATTTATCATTCCATTCAGCATCATTACATAGACGTTATGATCATTTAAATTAATACAAAATATATGCTTAATGACTTACCTTGTGTTGGGTAAGACGGTTCCAACTCGGCTACTCGATGATCTTTTCTTTGCCTTTGCTTGATTCTCCTCCTTTAACTCCTTGAGCTTAATCAATAAATCAACTAGTTTAACCACCTCGCTAAATATTTATAATCCAATTACACATGCATATGTATGTTAGTATATTCGGCAACCATCCTCACTAATTACCCATTTAGTCGATTATACATATAATCAAAGGTAACCTCACGAATGGGCATACTTATGTATATATATATATATATATACACTTCCGAATGGGCATCACAATTAGATTTAACGCCACCTTCATACTCAATTAGATGGCCGAATGTATGTACAATGTCAACTATAACATCATTTAAACATCTAATTTCATCTCATGAACACTTGATCGAATTTTCCTAATCTAGCATATTTTCACATCTATTTGTAACATCATGTAAATCCACATATAACTACATTTCTTAAGTTCCACATCTTAATGCCCATTATAGCCATTCTCATAGTCTAAATCTAAAAAAAAAATCGGCACATCCACCTTTCAACCATGTTAGCCGAATACTCATTCTCTCCTTAGTCCTAAATTCGGCACCTCCAACAAAGTGACTTAACAACTTCAACTTTCATGCTAACATAACAAGCAATTTAACACATACATATAACTAACATGTTAATAGCATCAAGGTATCAACTAAAATTTTTAAGCTTCTTAGTCAAAGCCTAACTCTCCAACAACCCCAAATCCAACCATGGGATAGATAGAATTTAGACTCATCACCCAAAGGTTGTGTAAACTTCCAAAAATATCATTGAACATACCTTGATCTAAAGGACCACCTTGGCCGAATCTTGCTTCCTCTTCTTCCTCTAGTTACGACAATTGCAAAAGAAAGGAAACATGAACAGTCCTTCTTCCCTCCTTATTAAGCATTCAAACTCCCTCATTTTCATGCCACAACATCAAACACTCCTCCTAGATACAAGCAATGGCCGAACTTCTTCAAAATTTTTCTCCCTTTCTTTTTCTTTGTTTTTCGGCTAGAGATGGCAAGTATGAACACCCTTTTTTTTGTTCACTTTCCTATTATTATTCCCATCATTTGTTAACTAAAAAAACATATTAAATTAGAATGAGTGGAGCATCATCACTCCTTGGCCGCCACCATGTATTTTATGGGTAATTTGACATGCAAAGCCATGCTTCCTCTCCCTATTATTAATTACTCCTTATAATTCATCTATCATCTTTTCTAACTTCGTCACTAGGTCCTTTTCAATTAATTCACATTCCTAAAGCTAATATTAAGCATTTAATTTCTCATATATTCACCGTCACACAAAATTTATGTAATTAAAACACAAAATAAATTTTGGCTCGGTAATGTGGTCTCGAAACCACATTCCACCGTGGTCTAATTAGGGTTGTCACAACTCTCCCCACATAAGAAATTTTCGTCCTCGAAAATCTTACCGGTGAATAATTTTAGATATCGATCCTTCATAGAGTCCTCAAGCTCCCAAGTGGCTTCTTCAATTCCGTGTTTATGCCACAACACCTTCACTAATGGGATTTTCTTATTTCGCAACTCTTTTACTTCACGCATCAAAAGACGAACCAGTTCTTCTTCATAACTCAAGTTAGGTGAATCTCGATCTCGATGGAGTGATTACGTGCGACGGTCCGACCTATATCGTCAAGCATCGAGACATGGAAAACGCTAGAATCTTTTCAAGCTCGGGGGCAAAATTAATCGGTATGCAATCGGTCCAACTCGTTCGGATACTTCATACGGACTAATGAACCTCGGACTTAGTTTGCCCTTACGACCAAATCTAAGCACCTTCTTCCATGGTGAAACTTTGAGAAATACTTTGTCTCCAACCTGATTTTCAATGTCTTTTCTTTTCGAATCCGCATACGACTTTTGACAATCCGAAGCGGCTTTCAAACTTTCACGAATTACTCAAACTTTCGCCAAAGATCCTTAGTCAAATCAACCCCAAAAATTTTACTTTCACTAAGTTCACCCAAAATAATGGGTACGGCATTTACGACCGTATAAGTCCTCGTAAGGTGCCATCTTAATGCTTGATTGAAAGCTATTGTTGTGTTTAATTCAATCAAAGGCAAATATCTTTCCCATGAACCACAAAATTCTAAGACGCAACATCTCAACATATCCTCGAGTATCCGAATTATTCGTTCAGATTGGCCATCGATCTGGGATGAAATGCGGTGCTAAATGCATCTTAGTACCCAACGCTTCTTGTAACTTTTTCCAAAATCGCGATGTAAATCTTGGGTCTCTATCCGACACGATAGAAATAGGTGCCCCATGCAATCGAACAATTTGGGAGATGTATAATTCTGCCAATTTATCGAGCAAAAAATCTGTACGGACAGGGATAAAATGAGCAGACTTGGTCAAGCTATCAACAATAACCCAGATTGCATCTTTCTTGCTTTATGACAATGGCAATCCAGATACAAAATCCATCGTTACCCGATCCCACTTCCATTCGGGTATCATGATTGGCTGAAGTAATCCCGACGGCACTTGATGTTCCACTTTTACTTGTTGGCATATCAAACACCTTGAAACAAATTCAAAAATGTCTCGTTTCATACCGGGCCACCAAAATTGACGTTTCAGGTCATTGTACATTTTAGTACTACCTGGGTGGACTGACATTCGACTACTGTGAGCCTCATCCAAAATCATCGAAATAAGTTCCGAATTTCTTGAAACACATAATCGACCTCTGAACGTCAAGCAATCATTGTCGTCAATCTGAAACTCCGATTCCTCATTCGAAGCACATTCCGCTCGTTTAGTGACCAATTCAGCGTCGACTTTCTGGGATTCAAGTATTTGACGAATCAACAATGGTTTGGCCTCTAATTCAGCTACTAGCACCCCATCGGGTGAGACGGACAAGTGAGCATTCACCGCTCTCAAAGCAAACAGTGCTTTCCGACTTAAAGCATCGGTAACCACGTTAGCCTTTCCTGGGTGATAATCAATAACAAGTTCATAGTCTTTCAACAACTCAAGCCAACGTCTTTGTCGCAGATTTAGATCTCTTTGAGTCATCAAATATTTAAGACTTTTGGGGTCCGAATAAATATGACACCTTTCCCCAAACAAGTAATGTCGCCATATTTTCGTATGAACACTATGGCCGCCAATTCAAGATCATGGGTCGATAGTTTCTCTCATGCGGCTTTAATTGTCTCGACGCAAGCCACAACTCGACCTTCTTGCATCAACACACAACCTAGCCCAAGTAAGGATGCATCACTATAAATGACAAACTCTTGCCGGACTCGGTTGTACTAGCACCGAGCTTCGGTTAAACAAGTCTTTAGTCGATCGAAACTCTTCCGACAGTTTTCATCCATTCAAACTCAACATCTTTTGGAGTAGTTTCATCAACGATGCAGCTATCATCGAGAAACCCCTTACAAACCGTCGGTAGTATCCGCAAGTCCCAAAAGCTCCTAACTTCAAGAACATTCCTCGAGGTTTCCAATCGAGTATGGCGAAATTTTGTTCGGATCTAGTCTAACACCGATCGGACACCACGCGCCCCAAAAAGCTAACCTCTTTCAACCAAAATTCACATTTATCAATTTTATGATAACCGCTTGTCTCGCAAAATCGTAATACTAACCTCAAATGCTCGGCGTGTTCGGCTTCACCTTGTGAGTAAACTAAAATATCATCAATAAACACAACCACAAATCGATCCAAGTATGGCCTGAATACTCGATTCATTAAATCTATAAATACCGTAGGGCATTAGTGAGCCCAAACGGCATCACTAAGAATTCAGAGTGACCGTACTCGCTCTAAAAGCGGTTTTGGGTATGTCCGAGTCTCGAACCTCAACGGATAATAACCAGATCTCAAATCTATCTTGGAAAATACTGAGGCTCCCTTTAATTGATCAAACAAATCATCAATACGTGGCAACGGGTATTTATTCTTTATGGTCACTTTATTCAACCGACGATAGTCGATGCACAATCTCATGGTTCCATCCTTCTTTTTCACAAACAATACGGGTGCGCCCATGGAGAAAAACTCGGTCGAGCGAAACCTCTATCCATCAATTCTTGCAATTGAACTTTCAATTCCTTTAATTCCGTTAATGCCATACGATACGGGCTATTGAGATTGGCGTGGTACCGTGTACAATCTCGATGCCAATTCCACCTCTCGAACCGGTGGCAACCCCAGAACTCCTCGGAAAAACATCTGAATACTCACAAACCACTGGTACTGATTCAAGTTTCCTTTCCATCTCTTTGCTATCAAATACATACGCAAGGTATGTTTCACACCCCTTTTTCACATATCTCTGAGCGGTCATTGAAGATATTATCGCTGGCACCCCTTCAAATCGGTAGACTCAACTCGGACTACCTCATCATGTGCACTCCTCAAATCGATGGTTTTTCTTTTGCAGTTCACCACTGCATCATGTACGGTCAACCAATCCATACCAAGAATGACATCAAATTCATCAAACGGTAAAAGCATCAAATCGGCCGAAAAACAGGATTCTCGGATTATTAGAGGGCATCTCTTACACACTTTATCAACAAGTACGTATTGACCCAAAGGGTTTGACACTCGAATTACAAACTCAGTAGACTCAACAGGTAGAGTCTTACTAGATGCTACGGTTTCACATACATATGAATGAGTAGAGCCAGGGTCAATCAATGCAATCACATTAGTATCAAAGAGAGTGAAAGTACCATTATGACGTCAGGGGAGGATGCCTCCTCTCGTGCGCGAATGGCATATGCTCTAGCAGAGTACGGTCTCGGCTCGAACAGTACCAGATCGAGGCCCCTCTCGACTACCACCCCTACCTCCTAAAATTCTCGGTGGTCTACCTCTAGTCACACTCCACTAGGTCTTGCACCTTGCATCTTATTCTTCTTATCAAGCTCTGCAATCTCTAATGAAGTGGTCCTTCGAACCGCATCCGTAATAAGCCCTCGTTAGTAGACTTACCCCAACATTCACCTAGGTGTCGCCTTCCACATTGGGGGCATTCGGGTTTCTCTTGACGATTATTGCCCACACTAGCTACCAAGTAGCTCGGAGTCCGTCGATGGTCGTGCTCGATGGAAATTCCCGCAATGTCCTCGACTAACTAGTGTCCTCCCGAACTTCTTTACACCGAGAACGGAGCTTTACCCATCGATATTTTACGATAGTCTCTAGCTTCAAATTCAGCCTTCTTCTTCTCCTTTCCAAGTTCTTCCGCCTTGCGTGCTCGCTCGACTAGTGTTACGAACTCCTTTATCTCCAAAATACCCACTAGTAGCTTTAAATCTTCATTCAATCCTTCTTCAAATCTTTTGCACATAGCAACCTCATCGGCCACACACTCCGGGCATACCGATCGAGTCTTACTTAACTCATGTTCAGATTCAGATATTGTCATACGGCCTTGCTTGAGTTCCAAGAATTCCTTACGCTTTTGATCGATGAACCGTTGACTAATATACTTCTTTCGAAATTCGCTTGAAAGAAATCCCAAGTAACTCGCTCGTTTGGGACTATGGAAATCAAGGTCCTCCACCAATAGTAGGTGAGTCCCGCAACAAAGATATAGCACACTTTAGACATTCATCGGTATGCATGATAGTTCATCAAACACTCGAATGGTGTTATCAAGCCGTAACTCGGCCTTTCAAAGATCATCAAGAACTATGGCCTGAACTCCTCAGCCCGTGCTTCCTAATCAAGTCTACAGTGGCTTACTCAGCCTCACAAGATCAAGAATCGATGGCATTACGGGCTCTTGGGGAGGATTATTCAAATTCGGGAATTGTTGGACAACCGGATTGGTTCGGGCATATTATGCGACCCACTCATTCATCATGGTAAAGAAGGCTTGTTTAGCCCCTCACCTTTATTATTCACAGATGACCGAGGTTCAACAGCGGCGCCCCTTGTGCAGGAGCAGCCGCTACACTTTCAACGTCATCCGCCAAGGTTCTCTCTACACCGGGATCCATTTACTAATCAAAACAAAAATTTTTAACCGTCAGAAGTCATCACACATTTAAACATTAACATTAAGGCATGTATAGCTAGACTCATACGTGCCATGGTAGTTCTAGAACCGACTAAACCATAGCTCTGATACCAATTAAATTGTGACACCCCGAACCCGAGACCGTCGCCGGAGTCGAACACGAGGTGTTAACAGACTTCAAACCACTTATTAAAAATTTCCCAGACAAGCTGCCGATCTGCATACGAGTCGCATTAAAAATCATATCTTGAGTTCTGAAACTTGAAATCCAGTTCTGTAAATTTTCCCTGGAACTAGAATCATATATCCATATGGTAGAATTTTTGTAGAATTTTTTGCCAGGCCAATTGGTACAGTTTATTGGTTGAAGTCGTCCCTATTCCTGGGTTCGACTACTCTGACCCTTGTGCATTACGACTTAGATATCTCCCTTTACAGAGCTCCAATACTTATGCTGTTGGTTTCTAATGAAACTAGACTCAAAAGGGAATCTATACATATAAAGCATGACTTCTAATTGTCTCTGATTAATTTAGGGTGAATTTCTAAAGTCGGGACAGGGGATCCAGAAATCGCTCTGGCCCTGTTTCACAAGAGTTTAATTATCTCCTAACATACAGCTCATATGGTCGTTTCGTTTCTTCTATATGAAAATAGACTCATCGAGCTTCGATTACATAATTTATTCATTATTTAATTCCATTCCTACTATTTTTAGTGATTTTTCAATCTCACGTCACTGCTGCTGCCAGCATCTGTTACTAAAGCAACTATGCCTATTTCGTGATTTCTCCTTGATCTAACTAGTAATTCATCATACATATCACAAATTATGATCATGACTAGCCATGCCAAAGGCTAATCATTGTCAAACATCTCCCTACTACACTATTGCCATATCATGAATTTTAACACCAAAAATAATCAACCATGACATATGGCATAAAAATCGAATTACCAAGACTTGCGACCTAACATAATAGAACCAAATCCAACCGAACATTTATGCCATTTTCGCATGGCTAAAAGTTTACATACCAAATTTCAACAAAACATATTAGCCTATACATGCCGAAATGTTCTCCTAGACCGACTAAAAAGAAGATACCAAAAGTTGCTAGCCGGTGTGATGACTTCGATGATAGTCCCGAGCACGCAAAAAGACGAGTCCAAGAAACCTAAAGTAGGTGACAAGCAAACACCGAGTGAGTATATAACTCAGTAAGTCATAAGCATTACATTGCCGCTCAGTAATAATATATCATAAGAGAAAATAAATAATGCGGATTAAAGTCCTCCATCCATACCCAAACGTGCTATAATTCCTTAGGCATTTCGGTTCGATCTCGCACCAAGCCCTACTTTGATATTTCATACATTACACCATATGACATTGGATGCATTTATCTTCAAGTATAATCACCACATAGGTTCAAGACTTACCAAGCTCAATCCCAAATATAAATAAAATGTCTATTCCTCATGAGCTCAAGGTGTTTACTCGTACCACTGTCCATGATTGACTCGATAAGGCCGCACACTTAGAGCATGTATATTTATTAGAGAATGTATAATAAGCCCGCACACTTAGTGCTTAATAGTCGAACTCGCACACTTAGTGCTATATAATCAAACTCGCACACTTAGTGCTATACAATTTGAACCCGCACACTTAGTGCCAATCTCATGATCATGAATGTTTACACCCGCACTCTTAGTGCCAAACCAACAACTCAATACATCTCACCTCTTTTCTTTTCATTCAATACTTTCATCACCCCATGCATACATGTATATATATATATTTATCATTCCATTCAGCATCATTACATAGACGTTATGATCATTTAAATTAATACAAAATATATGCTTAATGACTTACCTTGTGTTGGGTAAGACGGTTCCAACTCGGCTACTCGATGATCTTTTCTTTGCCTTTGCTTGATTCTCCTCCTTTAACTCCTTGAGCTTAATCAATAAATCAACTAGTTTAACCACCTTGCTAAATATTTATAATCCAATTACACATGCATATGTATGTTAGTATATTCGCAACCATCCTCACTAATTACCCATTTAGTCGATTATACATATAATCAAAGGTAACCTCACGAATGGGCATACTTATGTATATATATATATATATACACTTCCGAATGGGCATCACAATTAGATTTAACGCCACCTTCATACTCAATTAGATGGCCAATGTATGTACAATGTCAACTATAACATCATTTAAACATCTAATTTCATCTCATGAACACTTGATCGAATTTTCCTAATCTAGCATATTTTCACATCTATTTGTAACATCATGTAAATCCACATATAACTACATTTCTTAAGTTCCACATCTTAATGCCCATTATAGCCATTCTCATAGTCTAAATCTAAAAAAATCGGCACATCCACCTTTCAACCATGTTAGCCGAATACTCATTCTCTCCTTAGTCCTAAATTCGCACCTCCAACAAAGTGACTTAACAACTTCAACTTTCATTCTAACATAACAAGCAATTTAACACATACATATAACTAACATGTTAATAGTATCAAGGTATCAACTAAAATTTTAAGCTTCTTAGTCAAAGCCTAACTCTCCGACAACCCCAAATCCAACCATGGGATAGATAGAATTTAGACTCATCACCCAAAGGTTGTGTAAACTTCCAAAATATCATTGAACATACCTTGATCTAAAGGACCACCTTGGCGAATCTTGCTTCCTCTTCTTCCTCTAGTTACGACAATTGCAAAAGAAAGGAAACATGAACACTCCTTCTTCCCTCCTTATTAAGCATTCAAACTCCCTCATTTTCATGCCACAACATCAAACACTCCTCCTAGATACAAGCAATGGCCAAACTTCTTCAAAAATTTTCTCCTTTCTTTTCTTGGTTTTTCGGCTAGGAGATGGCAAGTATGAACACCCTTTTTTTTTGTTCACTTTCCTATTATTATTCCCATCATTTGTTAACTAAAAAACATATTAAATTAGAATGAGTGGAGTATCATCACTCCTTGGCCGCCACCATGTATTTTATGGGTAATTTGACATGCAAAGCCATGCTTCCTCTCCCTATTATTAATTACTCCTTATAATTCATCTATCATCTTTTCTAACTTCACAACTAGGTCCTTTTCAATTAATTCACATTCCTAAAGCTAATATTAAGCATTTAATTTCTCATATATTCACCGTCACACAAAAATTTATGTAATTAAAACACAAAATAAATTTTTGGCTCAGTAATGTGGTCTCGAAACCACATTCCACTGTGGTCTAATTAGGGTTGTCACAACTCTCCCCACATAAGAAATTTTCGTCCCGAAAATCTTACCGTGAATAATTTTGAATATCGACCCTTCATAGAGTCCTCAAGTTCCCAAGTGGCTTCTTTAATTCCGTGTTAATGCCACAACACCTTCACTAATGGGATTTTCTTATTTCGCAACTCTTTTACTTCACGCATCACATGGCGAACCGTTCTTCTTCATAACTCAAGTTAGGTGAATCTCGATCTCGATGGAGTGATTACGCATGACGGGCCGGACATATATCGTCAAGCATCGAGACATGGAAAACGCTAGAATCTTTTCAATCTCGGGGCAAAATTAATCGGTATGCAATCGGTCCAACTCGTTCGGATACTTCATCCGGACCGATGAACCTCGGACTTAGTTTGCCCTTACGACCAAATCTAAGCACCTTCTTCCGTGGTGAAACTTTGAGAAATACTTTGTCTCCAACCCGATATTCAATGTCTTTTCTTTTCGAATCCGCATACGACTTTTGACGATCCGGCGGCTTTCAAACTTTCACGAATTACTCAAACTTTCGCTCAAAGATCCTTAATCAAATCAACCACAAAAATTTTACTTTCACTAAGTTGAGTCCAAAATAATGGGTACGGCATTTACGAATCGTATAAGTCCTCGTAAGGTGCCATCTTAATGCTTGATTGAAAGCTATTGTTGTGCGAATTCAATCAAAGGCAAATATCTTTCCCATGAACCACAAAATTCTAAGACGCAACATCTCAACATATCCTCGAGTATCTGAATTATTCGTTCAGATTGGCCATCAGTCTGGGGATGAAATGCGGTGCTAAAATGCATCTTAGTACCCAACGCTTCTTGTAACTTTTTCCAAAATCGCGATGTAAATCTTGGATCTCTATCCGACACGATAGAAATAGGTACCCCATGCAATCGAACAATTTGGGAGATGTATAATTCTGCCAATTTATCGAGCGAAAAATCTATACGGACAGGGATAAAATGAGCAGACTTGGTCAATCTATCAACAATAACCCAGATTGCATCTTTCTTGCTTGATGACAATGGCAATCCAGATACAAAATCCATCGTTACCCGATCCCACTTCCATTCGGGTATCATGATCTATCAAGTAATCCCGACGGCACTTGATGTTCGCTTTTACTTTTGGCATATCAAACACCTTGAAACAAATTCAAAATGTCTCGTTTCATACCGGGCCACCAAAATTGACGTTTCGGTCATTGTACATTTTAGTACTACACGGTGGACCGACATTCGACTCATCGTGAGCCTCGTCCAAAATCATCGAAATAAGTTCAATTTCTTGGAACACATAATCGACCTCTGAACGTCAAGCAATCATTGTCGCCAATCCAAAATCCGATTCCTCATTCAAGCACATTCAGCTCGTTTAGTGACCAATTCAATCGACTTTCTAGGATTCAAGTATTTGACGAATCAATAATGGTTTGGCCTCTAATTCACTACTAGCACCCCATCGGGTGGGACGGACAAGTGAGCATTCACCGCTCTCAAAGCAAACAAGGCTTTTCGACTTAAAGCATTGGCAACCACGTTAGCCTTTCCCGGTGATAATCAATAACAAGTTCATAGTCTTTCAACAACTCAAGCCAACGCCTTTGTCGCAGATTTAGATCTCTTTGAGTCATCAAATATTTAAGACTTTTGTGGTCCGAATAAATATGACACCTTTCCCCAAACAAGTAATGCCGCCATATTTTCAGGGCGAACACTATGGCCGCCAATTCAAGATCATGGGTCGGATAGTTTCTCTCATGCGGCTTTAATTGTCTCGACGCGTAAGCCACAACTCGACCTTCTTGCATCAACACACAACCTAGCCCAAGTAAGGATGCATCACTATAAATGACAAACTCTTTGCCGGACTCCGGTTGTACTAGCACTGGAGCTTCGGTTAAACAAGTCTTTAGTCGATCGAAACTCTTCTGATAGTTTTCAGTCCATTCAAACTCAACATCTTTTTGGAGTAGTTTCACAACGATGCAGCTATCATCGAGAAACCCTTACAAACCGTCGGTAGTATCCGCAAGTCCCAAAAGCTCCTAACTTCAAGAATATTCCTCGAGGTTTCCAATCGAGTATGGCGAAATTTTGTTCGGATCCATCTAACACCGATGCGGACACCACGTGCCCCAAAAGCTAACCTCTTTCAACGAAAATTCACATTTATTGAATTTTGCGATAATCGCTTGTCTCGCAAAATCGTAATACTAACCTCAAATGCTCGGCGTGTTCGGCTTCACCTTGTGAGTAAACTAAAATATCATCAATAAACACAACCACAAATCGATCCAAGTATGGCCTGAATACTCGATTCATTAAATCCATAAATACCGCAGGGGCATTAGTGAGCCCAAACGGCATCACTAAGAATTCAGAGTGACCGTACCTTGTTCTAAAAGCGGTTTTGGGTATGTCCGAGTCTCGAACCCTCAACTGATAATAACCAGATCTCAAATCTATCTTGGAAAATACTGAGGCTCCCTTTAATTGATCAAACAAATCATCAATACGTGGCAATGGGTATTTATTCTTTATGGTCACTTTATTCAACTGACGATAGTCGATGCACAATCTCATGGTTCCATCCTTCTTTTCACAAACAATACGGTGCGCCCCATGGAGAAAAACTCACGAGCGAAACCTCTATCCATCAATTCTTGCAATTGAACTTTCAATTCCTTTAATTTCGTTAATGCCATACGATATGGGGCTATTGAGATTGGCGTGGTACTGTGTACAATCTCGATGTCAATTCCACCTCTCGAACCGGTGGCAACCCCAGAACTCCTCGTGAAAAACATCCAATACTCACAAACCATCGGTATCGATTCAAGTTTCCTTTCCATCTCTTTGCTATCAAATACATACGCAAGGTATGTTTCACACCCTTTTCACATATCTCGAGCGGTCATTGAAGATATTATCGCTGGCACCCCTTCAAATCGGTAGACTCAACTTGGACTACCTCATCATGTGCACTCCTCAAATCGATGGTTTTTCTTTGCGCTTCACCAACGCATCATGTACGGTCAACCAATCCATACCAAGAATGACATCAAATTCATCAAACGGTAAAAGCATCAAATCGGCCGAAAAACAGATTCTCGGATTATTAGAGGCATCTCTTACACACTTTATCAACAAGTACGTATTGACCCAAAGGGTTTGACACTCAATTACAAACTCAAGAGACTCAACAGTAGAGTCTTACTAGATGCTACGGTTTCACATACATATGAATGAGTAGAGCCAGGTCAATCAATGCAATCACATTAGTATCAAAGAGAGTGAAAGTACCAAGTGATGACGCTGGGAGGATGCCTCCTCTCGTGCGCGAATGGCATATGCTCTAGCAGAGTACGGTCTCGGCTCGAACAGTATGTCGAGGCCCCTCTCGACTACCACCCCTACCTCCTAAAATTCTCGGTGGTCTACCTCTAGCTGTCACTCCACTAGGTCTTGCACCTTGCATCTTATTCTTCTCATCAAGCTCCGTGCAATCTCTAATGAAGTGGTCCTTCGAACCGCATCCGTAATAAGCCCCGTTAGTAGGCTTACCCCAACATTCACCTAGGTGTCGCCTTCCACATTGGGGGCATTCTGTGTTTCTCTTGACGATTATTGCCCACACTAGCTACCAAGTAGCTCGGGAGTCCGTCGATGGTCGTGCTGATGGAAATTCCCGCAATGTCCTCGACTTACTAGTGACCTCCCCGAACTTCTTTACAAACCGAGAACGGAGCTTTACCCATCGATCTTTTACGATAGTCTCTAGCTTCAAATTCAGTCTTCTTCTTCTCCTTTCCAAGTTCTTCCGCCTTGCGTGCTCGTTCGACTAGTGTTACGAACTCCTTTATCTCCAAAATACCCACTAGTAGCTTTAAATCTTCATTCAATCCTTCTTCAAATCTTTTGCACATAGCAACCTCATTGGCCACACACTCCGGGCATACCGATCGAGTCTTACTTAACTCATGTTCAGATTCGATATCTTGTCATACGGCCTTGCTTGAGTTCCAAGAATTCCTTACGCTTTTGATCGATGAACCGTTGACTAATATACTTCTTTCAAAATTCGCTTTGAAAGAAATCCCAAGTAACTCGCTCGTTTGGGACTATGGAAATCAAAGTCCTCCACCAATAGTAGGTCGAGTCCCGCAACAAAGATATAGCACACTTTAGACATTCATCGGTGTGCATGATAGTTCATCAAACACTCGAATGGTGTTATCAAGCCGTAACTCTACCCTTTCGGCATCATCAAGAATTATGGCCTGAACTCCTCAGCCCCGTGCTTCCTAATCAAGTCTACAGGTGGCTTACTCAGCCTCACAAGATCAGTAACTGATGGCATTACGGGCTCTTGGGGAGGATTATTCAAATTCGGGAATTGTTGGACAACCGGATTGGTTCGGGCATATTGCGCGACCCACTCATTCATCATGGTAAAGAAGGCTTGTTTAGCCCCTCACCTTGATTATTCGCTGATGACCGAGGTTCAACAGCAGCGCCCCTTGTGCAAGAGCAGCCGCTACACTTTCAACGCCATCCGCCAAGGTTCTCTCTACACCGGATCCATTTACTAATCAAAACAAAAATTTTAACCGTCGAAGTCATCACACATTTAAACATTAACATTAAGGCATGTATAGCTAGACTCATACGTGCTATGGTAGTCCTAGAACCGACTAAACCATATCTCTGATACCAATTAAATTGTGACACCCCGAACCCGAGACCGTCGCCGGAGTCGAACACGAGGTGTTAACAGACTTCAAACCACTTATTAGAAATTTCCCAGACAAGCTGCCAATCTGCGTACAAGTCGCATTAAAAATCATATCTTGAGTTCTGAAACTCAAAATCCAGTTCCGTAAATTTTCCCCAGAACTAAACTCACATATACATATGGTAGAATTTTTGTAGAATTTTTTGCCAGGCCAATTGGTACAGTTTATTGGTTAAAGTCGTCCCTGTTCCTGGGTTCGACTACTCTGACCCTTGTGCATTACGACTTAGATATCTCCCTTTACAGAGCTCCAATACTTATGCCGTTTCTTTATAATGAAACTAGACTCAAAAGGGAATCTATACATATAAAGCATGACTTCTAATTGTCTCTGATTAATTTAGGGTGAATTTCTAAATTCGGGACAGGGGATCCAGAAATCGCTCTGGCCCTGTTTCACAAGAGTTTAATTATCTCCTAACATACAGCTCATATGGTCGTTTCGTTTCTTCTATATAAAAATAGACTCATCGAGCTTCGATTACATAATTTATTCATTATTTAATTCCATTCCTACTATTTTTAGTGATTTTTCAATCTCACGTCACTGCTGCTGCCAGCATCTGTTACTAAAGCAACTATGCCTATTTCGTGATTTCTCCTTGATCTAACTAGTAATTCATCATACATATCACAAATTATGATCATGACTAGCCATGCCAAAGGCTAATCATTGTCAAACATCTCCCTACTACACTATTGCCATATCATGAATTTTAACACCAAAATAATCAACCATGACATATGGCATAAAAATCAATTACCAAGACTTGCGACCTAACATAATAGAACCAAATCCAACCGAACATTTATGCCATTTTCGCATGGCTAAAAGTTTACATACCAAATTTCAACAAAACATATTAGCCTATACATGCCGAAATGTTCTCCTAGACCGACTAAAAAGAAGATACCAAAAGTTGCTAGCCGGTGTGATGACTTCGATGATAGTCCCGAGCACGCAAAAAGACGAGTCCAAGAAACCTAAAGTAGGTGACAAGCAAACACCGAGTGAGTATATAACTCAGTAAGTCATAAGCATTACATTGCCGTTCAGTAATAATATATCATAAGAGAAAATAAATAATGCGGGATTAAAGTCCTCCATCCATACCCAAACTGTGCTATAATTCCTTAGGCATTTCGGTTCGATCTCGTACCAAGCCCTACTTTGATATTTCATACATTACACCATATGACATTGGATGCATTTATCTTCAAGTATAATCACCACATAGGTTCAAGACTTACCAAGCTCAATCCCAAATATAAATAAAATGTCTATTCCTCATGAGCTCAAGGTGTTTACTCGCACTCATTGTCCATGATTGACTCGATAAGGCCGCACACTTAGAGCATGTATATTTATTAGAGAATGTATAATAAGCCCGCACACTTAGTGCTTAATAGTCGAACTCGCACACTTAGTGCTATATAATCAAACTCGCACACTTAGTGCTATACAATTTGAACCCGCACTTTAGTGCCAATCTCATGATCATGAATGTTTACACCCGCACTCTTAGTGCCAAACCAACAACTCAATACATCTCACCTCTTTTCTTTTCATTCAATACTTTCATCACCCCATGCATACATGTATATATATATATTTATCATTCCATTCAGCATCATTACATAGACGTTATGATCATTTAAATTAATACAAAATATATGCTTAATGACTTACCTTGTGTTGGGTAAGACGGTTCCAACTCGGCTACTCGATGATCTTTTCTTTGCCTTTGCTTGATTCTCCTCCTTTAACTCCTTGAGCTTAATCAATAAATCAACTAGTTTAACCACCTCGCTAAATATTTATAATCCAATTACACATGCATATGTATGTTAGTATATTCGGCAACCATCCTCACTAATTACCCATTTAGTCGATTATACATATAATCAAAGGTAACCTCACGAATGGGCATACTTATGTATATATATATATATATATATACACTTCTGAATGGGCATCACAATTAGATTTAACGCCACCTTCATACTCAATTAGATGGCTGAATGTATGTACAATGTCAACTATAACATCATTTAAACATCTAATTTCATCTCATGAACACTTGATTAAATTTTCCTAATCTAGCATATTTTCACATCTATTTGTAACATCATGTAAATCCACATATAACTACATTTCTTAAGTTCCACATCTTAATGCCCATTATAGCCATTCTCATAGTCTAAATCTAAAAAAAAAATCGGCACATCCACCTTTCAACCATGTTAGCCGAATACTCATTCTCTCCTTAGTCCTAAATTCGGCACCTCCAACAAAGTGACTTAACAACTTCAACTTTCATGCTATCATAACAAGCAATTTAACACATACATATAACTAACACGTTAATAGCATCAAGGTATCAACTAAAATTTTTAAGCTTCTTAGTCAAAGCCTAACTCTCCGACAACCCCAAATCCAACCATGGGATAGATAGAATTTAGACGCATCACCCAAAGGTTGTGTAAACTTCCAAAAATATCATTGAACATACCTTGATCTAAAGGACCACCTTGGCCGAATCTTGCTTCCTCTTCTTCCTCTAGTTACGACAATTGCAAAAGAAAGGAAACATGAACACTCCTTCTTCCCTCCTTATTAAGCTTTCAAACTCCCTCATTTTCATGCCACAACATCAAACACTCCTCCTAGATACAAGCAATGGCCGAACTTCTTCAAAAAGTTTCTCCCTTTCTTTTTCTTGGTTTTTCGGCTAGGAGATGGCAAGTATGAACACCCCTTTTTTTTTTGTTCACTTTCCTATTATTATTCCCATCATTTGTTAACTAAAAAAAACATATTAAATTAGAATGAGTGGAGCATCATCACTCCTTAGCCGGCCACCATGTATTTTTTGGGTAATTTGACATGCAAAGCCATGCTTCCTCTCCCTATTATTAATTACTCCTTATAATTCATCTATCATCTTTTCTAACTTCGTCAGCTAGGTCCTTTTCGAATTAATTCACATTCCTAAAGCTAATATTAAGCATTTAATTTCTCATATATTCACTGTCACACAAAAATTTATGTAATTAAAACACAAAAATAAATTTTTGGCTCGGTAATGTGGTCTCGAAACCACATTCCGACCAGGGTCTAATTAGGGTTGTCAGCAGGGTCGAAACCACATTACAGATATGAAACCTGTAACACCCCAAACCCGACCCAGACGTTATGGCCAGATCCAATGTGTCACATTGAAGTTTTTAAGAAAACCCATGCCTCTTTCAACGTCCTTCTTAGTGTTTTAAAAGATAGTCTTTGCTAAGTTAATAAAGTGAATGGAAGTCATGCACCGGTAGGTATCCAAACAGAGGAGGTGAGCCATGAAGGTCGCTAAGTACCAAGCTATTGATTGGATCCAATCCTAGACATGCCCACAACCATTGCCACACTTTGGTGCTAGGTTAGGTTTTGAGAAAACGAGTTGGAATTCATTTAAGTAGATATTTTGATAAACCGATTAATTGTATCGTTGTGTTATTTTGAAAACAATTATCATTTTGGAAACGCGCCCTAGGTCTAACTCATATTGTTATCAGAAAAATATAGGGTATAAGATAAAATAATCCCAGAAAAATAATTAAAATGGCCTTATTACAACCCAAAACCAAATAATAATATTAATAAGATAAAACTTATAAAGAAATAAATCGGCTACTTATTGCAATTAAAATAAACAGAAACGGTAGTGTGGCCATCTCCGAGTCCCTAGCAGTCCAAACCATCTAAGCTTAGGGATTACCTGCATAGTTAGAAATGGGGTGAGTTTAAAAAAACTCCGTGTGTAATCCCCAACAACAAACAAACAGTGAATAACACAGTGTCAGTACAATCTGGGCCAAAGCCCTATTCAATAACAGTAAAGTCTGGGCCTTAGCCCTTAAACAGTAGCAATATGGGCCTAAGCCCTAATTCAGTCTCAACATATACTGGGCCGAAGCCTTTTCATAAATCATATCACTGGCTGAAGCCTTTACTGTAAGCGGTATGGCCCATAGGCCTATTTCAATATCACATGTAATATCAATGAATGTATGCAAGCCCATTTGGGGAGACTACACAACCCACCATCCGCTACTCTCCACCCGTACCAACCAACACACCATGTGGGGAATAACTCGACCCACCCAACCAAACTCTCCACTTGGCAAGATAGTCTTTATCATATAACCGAGGCCTAGCCTCTTTTTAATAATCGGGCAAAGCCCTTTCTGATAAACAGGGGCAAAGCCCTTTTCGGTAAACTGGGGCATAGCCCTTTTAGCACTTCCTCCATTTATAAAACCCAACCCATGCAACATGTCATGTATGTAAAATGTCATGCCCATAGTTGAATCAAACAATCACAGCCAAGTCATTCATATCACCAACATATATTCACAATCAAATCCATCAACCACACAGTCCAAGTCAATCACTTGCCTACAAGGGCAAAATAGTCATTTTTCGTATTATAAGGGTAATTTTGTAATTTTACCAAATATCAGGGTTTTCCGTGTTCATTAAAAATTATCAATATTTCCGAGTGTTTAAACAATGATCTTTAACCCACTTTATCAAATTCGGGCTTTTGGGCCCAAAACCCCTAATGGGCCCTACGAATGCTGATTTAGCCCACTAAGCCTACTTAATCCAAATTTTACAACAGTACTAACCGTGTTAACATGCAGCTTTTCCAGATTCCATTTTCTATCAGTTAAAGCCCATTGGGCTCGATTCCAGCCCATTAAGGCCCAACTTACCATCGTGCACAAAATTGCCCTCTTACCTGCTCCATCGTTCCAAACACCGATCATATCGTATCTATCGCATCTTTAAGCAAAGGCAAAATCACAAGTTCCTGAAATGCCAGAATTTTAGCATTTCGACTTTTCGGCGAATATTAATCTAAGCTACTGCGAGGGTTATTACACACCTGTTAAGGGTTGAAGTTGAAACGTTTCCAAAATCAATCACCTACGATAACCACCACCTATAACTCAAACTTAACCAATCCATTATCAATATATGTAAATCCTAAGCACATCAGTCATACGGAACATAAGGGCATATTCGTCATTTTACCATATAGGGGTATTACGGTCACTTTACCCTACAGGGGCTTTACGGTCTTTTTACCTATTAGGGGTATTTTAGTCATTTCATCCTACAAGGGTTTTTTGGTAAATCTACAAATCAAGGGTATTTCAATAATTTTGTAAACAAATGGTATTTCTATAATTTTTAGAAAGTCAAGGGTATTTCTGTAATTTTGTAAATTAGAGGTATTTTGGTAATTTTATAAATTGAGGGTATTTCGGTAATTTCACAAACCAGTGGTATTTTGGTAATTTTACAAACTAGGGGTTTTTGGTAATTCTATCCTACAGGGGTATTTCAGTAATTTCACAATCGAGGGTAAAACGGTAACTTTGTAAATCGAGGGTAAAACGATAATTCTATAAATCGAGGGTACTTTGGTAATTTTACAAATCGAGGGCATTTCAATAATTGGTAAACTAAAGTATTCTAAACGGGGATAACAATACAAATGGCCCTAAAGCCCATTCTCACCCCAAATGGGCCCACACTCTCGTGTGGCCCTTTTAGCCCAAATCTAGCCACAAATATGAGATTCACCGAGCCTAGTCCAATATTTACTACACACCCAAACAACTTATCCAATTGGGCCTGTAGGCCCATTGGGCCCACATAGCCCCTTTCGGCCCATCACGGCCCGAAGTATCCATCCTACAGCTAGAGTAGTGAGAAATACACACCTGATAGGAGACTGGAGTTAATCCACGCTCTGAGCACTCTTAGCCGACGCCCAACCCAAACGAGCACGCCATACAGCGAAAGGGATCAGCCAAGAAAGGTACATTTACTCTCCTCATGGTTCCTTCTATTTAAAGGCAGCTTCGTATCCACTCTTATGTTAACTTCCCGATGTGGGATCCCTCCAACATTAGAGTTTAAATTCAACACCAACTCTTGCCGCCCCTTGTTAGCAAAATAAATGCTCCTTACTTGCCATGGGATTCGAACCCATGCCTCCCCTCAGATGCTCCACACGCTACTTGCCATTAAGCCACAAGGCTTTTTGTGTCATATTTTATCCCCAATTAATTATAAAGTCTAAAGGCCAAAGTCCATGTTCCCTTAAAAAAACCAAAATAAATTGCAAGAGCCAAGGCTTGAACCCAGGCTCCCATACAACCTTAATGACACCACAACCACTAGACTACAAGCTTCCTTGTGTCATTTATTTAACACAATAATTTAAAAGGCCCTCATCCAAGCATCCAGGTTTTTTTTTCACTTAATACCAAAATTTTTGCAAAAGCCCAAGTTTGAACCCAAGATTTCTCTAACACTTCTCAGGGCCATTAACCACCAAAGCAAACATTTAATTGTGTCATTCATTGCACAATTAAATACCTATATACAACCTCCTTACGGACCCGCACTCAAGGCCCAATACTTCTAGGCCCAAATTCGGGGTGTTACAAAACCTTACTTAACTTATGAAAACACTCTGTTCAGTTGCGAAAGCCTTGTTTAAAACATTGGATTTAAGAAACTTATTATTTAAAAATTTAGTTGCAGAAACATAGAATAATATGCTATAATTTAAAAAACCATGTTTAACCTCTCTTAATTACATCGCAGAATAATGACCCAAATAATAATAAAAAGGAAGCCTTATTACAATCTGGACTGAAAAGTACTTAATAAAAATAGAATCTCGTATGCTTTTAAAAAAACAAAACACAAGTCCATGTTGTCTTGCTAGCTGACCATCCAGAGTCCCTCCAAACATCGAACCTTCTACTGAGCATCACCTGAAAAAAAAATAAAAGAGGGGGGGTGAGTTTTTGAAAACTCAGTGAGTACAACCCTCGACGAGCAACAAGTATTCAATAAACACCATACATAAAACATAAAATGCAATGCAATGTGATACGATCCGATCGCAATAATCCATTCGCTACACACCTGCTCCGTCCCCCGACACATCATGTGGGGAAATAAATATCGACCCACCCAATCGATACACATCCATGGTAGCGCAGTTGTGGAACTACTTTCATTCACATATTGGGCTTAAAAGCCGCTGGTGGATCCACAATTGTCAAGCAACCATACGATCCTCATATATTTCCTCCATTCCATATTCCCTATCCCATATGCAACCTAAGCAGAATTTCATATGTATGCAGTAGATATGCATGTCACATTCATAAAACTTACATTCAACACCTAGGGGTATTTTGATAATTTTTCCCTTATTACGGTTTTCACTTACTTTGGCCCATTAACAAATCCCGTGAGCTAAGATGAACGAATACGATGCACTAGGTAATATTCCAGAAAAGATGAGGTGGGTCATTAAGATCACCTAAGTACGAAGCTCTCCCTAGATCCAATCCTAGATATGCATATACCCGTTGTCACACCTTAACCCTATGACTTGTCCACAGTCTCAACAATTTAATTAAGTTTTATGTAGTCATCATATACTAAGCCCAAAACCCCTACATACATACAAATGTCCCACTAGGCCCAATCTCATTAATATGGCCCATCCAGCCCAATTCGTGTTCATATGGCCCATTAGACCCAATTCACATTCATATGGCCCATTAGGCCCAGTCTCATTTATATGGCCCATCTGGCCCAAATCACATTATATTCATGCTCACACAAAAATTTTCTATCACATAGCATCACTTATCAAATTTTGGCCTATTATGGGCCCATTTATCCCATTTCGGCCCATTTGGCCTATTCACAACCCAAGTCCATGGAATTGCCCATGGGCCTCAGGCAACCTATCAGTTTCCCCCTTATGAGTCTTCTCACACTCGCGAGACTACCGTAGCCAAACTTTTGACTTTTCGGCATTTTGACTTTTCAACATTTTGGCTTTTCGGGATTTACCGATCTACTTGTGTGTGCAGTGTATGTACACACCTAGTAAGCAAGCATGCTGCGATTCCCTCAGTCACCAACCTACAAACGATATCACCCTTCCATTAATAGTATGCTTAACACATATCTTTACCAAAAACCGAAACCTTACCTTAACCTTACCTTAAACACCAATCCCTAATAGCTTTTCCTTGATCATGCACTCCCTAGATCTGCATTAATCTTACTTATTAAAACCAAATACTAGGGGAGTCGCATCTAACATAATTCACCCTCTTGTCTCACTTAAGACCATTCGGCCAACCTTAGTCAAGAAGAGAGAAATACTTACCAAAACTGCAAAACACCTAAGGAGCAATTCGGCAAAGAGCTAAAACCCGAGATCCGATACTAATTCCCTACAAAAGTTGATTAGAAAGGGTGAGGGAAGAACAGCGTAATATATTCTTAGCAAAACTGATTGGGAGAACAAACACTTACACTAGATTTGATCGAAGTAAAAGGAGTAGTAGTTGCACCAGGGTATTCGGCCAAAGAGATGTTCGGCCCTCTGCAATTTTGTATGGAAAAAGAGGGTTATCCGGCTCCAAGGAAAAAGAAAGAAAAGTCGGCAATGTAGTAGAGGAAGAATGGAAATTGACACAAGGAAGAAAAAAGAAACAGAGAGTTTTCAGCTTTTAGAGAAGAGGGTTTCCGGCAACATTGTGAAGGGAAATTCGGCATTAGCCTGACAACCTCCCACTTGACACCTATTTATAGTCCCTATAGCCGAATTCCTCAAGCCCAAGTTCCCAATTCGGCTCTACTTGTTCCTCACTTCTTATCTCCTAGTTTTTTTCCCTGATAACCCCTTGATCCTTTCCTCAAATTTCTCTACTGAACACTCCCCTTGGAGTCCATCTTCATGCCACTTCCAAGCTTCTAGAAGGCCTAAAATTAAAGTCCTAAAAATACTAAGCTAAGATTCGAACCTTGGATCCCTTATGAGCCACTAACGCCACCTCCCTACACCCTAAGTGGCATCACTTAGCCACTCCTCCACAAGGCTTTTTGATGCCATTTTCCCCTATCTTTATTTAAAAGCCCAACTACTTGCCAACAAGGTCCTTTTAACTATTAACGCATAATTTTATTTTCCCTTAAGTTTGATCTTAAACCTTAGCCAAGACCTACTATTACCTGCTTAATCGAAAATACCTAGCAAATTTTTTTATCAGAACCGAAAAAAATGAAAATTCGAGATTTCGAGATTTTTGGGGCGTTACAACTCTACCCCCTAAAAGAAATTTCATCCTCGAAATTTTACCTCATTCAAACAGTTGAGGATATTGACGTTGTATCGCTTCCTCAGATTCCCAAGTAGCCTCCTCAGCCTTGTGATTATGCCAAAGCACTTTGACTAATGGAATAGACTTCCTTCTTAGTACATTAACATCATGTCCAATTATTTGTATGGGCTCTTCCTCGAAATTTAGGTCTGGCTAGACCTCAATTTCTTCAACCGCTACGACACGCGAAGGATCTGAGCGATGGCGTCTTAGCATGGAAACATGAAACAAGTCGTGGATCAGGCTTAGTTTAGGAGGTAACTCCATCTGGAAAGCGACTGGCCCAATCCTCCTTACAACCCGATATGGTCTAATGAACTTTGGGTTTAGCTTCTCCTTCCGGCCAAATCTTAATACCTTCTTCCACAGAGAGACCTTAAGAAAAACTAAGTCTCCCACTGCATACACTATCTCACGACGCTTAAGGCCAGCATACGATTTCTGTCTATCCGAGGCCTCCTTTAACCAATCCCGAATCAACTTCACTTTATCCTCAGTATCTGCTACTAACACAGGGCCAAAACTCTTCTTTCACCCAACTCTGTCCAACATGTTGGAGTTCGACACCTTTTCCCATACAGTGCCTCATACGGAGCCATCCCAATACTCGCTTGATAGCTATTATTATACGTGAATTTGGCTAACGGCAAATAGTCTTCCCAGCTTCCTCAGAACTTAATCACACATCCCCTTAACATATTTTCCAATACTTGGATCACCTTTTTCGACTATCCATCAGTTTGAGGGTGGAATGTCGTACTGAAGTTCAACCTAGTACCTAATGCCTCATGCAGCTTCTTCCAAAATCGTGAAGTGAAATGTCGGTCCCTATCGAATATTATGGACACTAGCACTCCATGCAATCTTACAATCTCCGCCACATACAACCTAGTCAGCTTTTGTAACGAGTAGTCAGCGCGAACCGGTACGAAATGAGCAGACTTGGTTAACCGATCCACTATAACCCATATTGAGTCTTTCTTAGTAGGCGTCAATGGTAGCCCACTAACAAAGTCCATAGTGATCCTTTCCCACTTCCAGAGTGGAATCTTCACTGGCTGAAGTAACCCTAAAGGCAACTGATGTTCCACTTTCACTTTTTGACAAACTAAACATTTACTTACGAACTCCATAACCTCGCGCTTAAGTCCAGGCCACCAATAAAGCTCACGCAAGTTCCGATACATCTTGTTCTCACCAGAATGCATAGCATAGAGGCTGTTATGTGCTTCCCACAGAATAGACTATCTTAGATCATTGTCCTTAGGTATACACATTCTCCCATGGAAACACAACACTCCTTCATTGTTTATCCCAAAGTTTGATGTCTCCCCATTCTCTACTTGTTTAAAACGAGCACCCAAAGTCCCATACACTAACTGCTTACTCCTTATCTGCTTGACCCACACTGGTTTTACTTGAAGCTCAACTAACAAGCTACCATCATCAACAAGCTTAAACGGGTGAGCATAGCCCTCAAGTCTGACTTAGCCCTACAACTCAATGCGTCGGCTACCACATTTGCTTTGCCAAGGTGGTATTCAATCGTACAATCATAATCTTTCAATAATTCCACCCACCTATGTTGTCTAAGGTTTAGCTCCTTTTGGGTAAGGAGGTACTTCAAACTCTTGTGGTCTGAATAAATTATACACTTCTCCCCATATAAGTAATGCCTCCATATCTTTAGTGCGAAAACCACCGTAGCTAGCTCCAAATCATGGGTTGGGTAATTAACCTCATAAGTCTTAAGTTACCGTGACGCATACGTAACAACATTTCCTTCTTGCATCAATACGCGTCTTAAGCCCAAATGCGAGGCGTCACTATAAACTGTAAGCTCCTTCCCAAGCACTGGCTGAATCAGCACAGGGGCCTCAGTTAAAACCTTCTTAAGTTTCCCAAAACTCTCCTGTTGCTTGTCCGTCCAAACAAACGGTACCCCCTTCATCAACAACTTAGTTAAGGGTGCAGCAATTACTGAAAAGCCTTCAACGAACCACCTATAGTATCCTGCCAAGCCTAGAAAACTTTAGATTTTCGATACTGACTTGGTTGTTTTCCAGTCTAACACTACTTCAATTTTCTGAGGATCCACCTTAATCCCCTCAGCTGACACCACATGTCCTAGAAAAATAACCTCAGTTAGCCAAAATTTGCACTTACTGAATTTGGCATACAGCTGCTTCTCCCTCAAAGTCTGCAACACAATCCTTAAGTGCGCATCATGCTCATCCTCATCCCTTGAGTACACCTAAATTTCATCTATAAAAACTACCACGAACCAGTCCAAGTAGGGTTGGAAGACCTGATTCATGAGATTTATGAAAGCGGCAGGTGCGTTCGTCAGCTTGAATGACATCACCAAGAACTCGTAGTGCCCATAACGAGTCCTGAAAGCTTTCTTATGAACATCTGCCTCCTTAACCGTCAATTGGTGATATCCTGAACGCAGGTCAATGTTCGAGAAAACAGAAGCTCCCCTAAACTGATCAAAAAAATCATCGATTCTCAGTAGATGGTACTTGTTTTAAATAGTTAACTTGTTTAACTGCCGGTAGTCGATGCACATTCGCAATGTCCCATCCTTCTTCTTCATGAATAACCCCGAGGCTCCTCACGGAGACACATTTGGCCGGATGAATCCTCGATCCAACAATTCCTAAATCTGTACCTTAAGTTCCACCAACTCCTTTGGTGCCATCCGATAAAGGGCGATGGATACCAGAGCCATACCAGGTAACAACTCTATTCCAAATTCTACTTCTCTGTTGGGTGGCAACCCAGGCAGCTCATCAGGAAAGACATCAGGAAATTCCCTAACTATTCTCAACTCCTTAACAGTAGGGCTCTTAGCCTCCGTATCACTAAAATAAGGCAAAAAGGCTTCGCATCCCTTTCGTACTAACTTGTCAGCCTTCAACACCGAACTCACATTCGACAGGTAATTCTGGCATTTACCAATCACCACCACCTCCTTATCCTCTGCCGTTCTTAACACCATTCGCTTTGTAGCGTAATCCAAGGTGGCTCGGTGCTTCACCAGCCAATCCATACCTAAGATTAAGTCAAATTCGCTGAATAGCAGCTCCATCAAATTTGTTAAAAAGGTAACCCCTTGGACTATTAAAGGTACCTTCCTAAACAACTTATTTACTCCTACAGACTGCCCTAATGGACTGATCACCGTCATCTCATTCGTAATTATTTCAAACATATCACCCAAAGATTCAGTCATATTGTATGCAACATATGAATGCATTGATCCAATATCAATCAATGCTGTGTAAGGTAACTCGTAAATAAGGAACGTACCCGTTATCACATCTGGGGCATCCCTATCTTCCCGACGATGAGCAGCATAATCCAACGCTGGCTGTCTCACCTCAGCATGGCCTGCATTTTCGCCTGGTGCTCCATGTCCACGTTTATTGCCGTTACCGCCCCTGGCCTGCCCACGACCCTTTGGCAGCAGTTGACTACCCCTTGGTGGCTGAGCACCACATTGGCCCACTACTGGCACTCGACCTAGCATTCGGGGGAAATCTTTGATCCTATGCTCCATAGACCCACAATCGAAACAAGCTCCCATTCTCTTCCAACACTCGTCTCTATGGCTTCTCCTACAATCAGCACAAGGTGGCACCCCGAGATTAGCAGCAGGGGGCCCTACTCTAATTGGTCCATTAACTCTGGCCCTAGCCCTAGGCCTCTGTCCAACACCAGGAGTCTCAGCCTCCCTTTGATTCCTACCCCTTTCTTTTTCCTGATTTAAGCACTTAGTGCGCTTAACCTCCTCCAATATCTTTGCCTTCTCCACCAACTCCGAGAAAACTCGCTCCCTTTATGGAGCTATCAGTACCCTGAGGCTATCTCTAAGTCCATCCTCAAACCTAATACAACGCTCATAGTCCGTTGCCACCATTACTCTTGAATACCTACTAAGGCGTAGAAACTCCGCTTCATCCTCCGCCGCTAATTTGTTTCCTTGGGTTAAGTTCAGAAACTCCTTCCTTCTTGCATCCACATAGCTTGCACCTACATACTTCCCTTGGAATGCAGCTTTGAAAAACTCCCAAGTGACCTGCTCCGATTGGGTGCCCTCTTTCACTATCAACCACCACTGATAGGCTTCTTTCCTAAGCAGTGAAACTGCCCCTTTCAGCTTTTGTTTCGGTGAACAGTCCAAGTGTAACACCCCTTACCCGTACCCGTAGCCAGGATAAGGTACGAGGCGTTACCAGACAAACATACAAACATTAAACTAAAATACAGGCCATAAAATTTCATTCGTATTTCAAAACGTTCATTGACTTACACATAGTCCCTTATTTGAGTCTACGAAGCCCAAAAAATACTTTAGAAAGGGTTCGGGACTAAACCGAGAACTTACAAAAATCTTGAAAATTTCATGCTTTAAGGCTCCACACGCCCGTGTCCCAAAGTCGTGTTCCATACACGGCTAAGACACATGGTCGTGTCTCTGCCTGTGTGGAATATACCTAGGCTATTTTCCAAGCTTTGGTCAACCTTAATCTCTTACACACTTATACAAAATCAAAAGCATATAACATGGTATTCATTTAATGATTAAATATTCTCAATTAAACCACAAACATAGCATTTGTATGTCATCATACATGTGTCTCTCATACTCATTTTACCTTGTTTATTATAGTACCACTTATACATTTATACCAAGATTATCATCTTACAAAATATCCTCAGCTTAATCATCAAGCATTCATATTTAAAACTAGATCATATCTTTATAAAATACCACATTCAGATACGCAAAATAACATGTTTTCCTGAAACAATTCAATTCAACTCCATACCCAACAAGCATTACATTGAGACTAGTCATATATATATATATATATATACATGTCATGATACATATCATTCTCTTTCTGCTTTCTTATAAGCACATATCATTTATTTCATTATATCAATATTTCATATACCATAGTTTCCATGTATTCCACATATATTTATTTTCCTTCTCCTCCTCTCCATTCCACATCCTTAATGTATATAGCTTCCTTGTAAGTATGATTTCACAATTTACTAATAAATTCTCACATCAAACTGTCCACATGAGTCATAGTCACTTACTTATTTATAATTCAAGTTACAGAGCTCCAAATTAAGATCCGTAAATTTCCCCTGAAACTAGACTCCCATATATTTCCACCATAAAATTTTCATAATTTTTTGTGCAGCCAATTAGTACAGTTTATTCATTAAATTTCCCCTATTTCACTTTTTGACAGTTCTGACCTCTCTTCACTAAAAATTAATTATCTCACAGTACAGAACTCGGATAATGTTCTTGTTGATTTTTATTGAGAATAGACTCATTAGGGATTTTAAAAATATAAGTTTGAGCCTCTAATTATTTTTCTCCAATTTTTTGTGATTTTATAAATTTAGAATAGGGGATCACGTAATCATTTAGAACCAGTCTCAAAAAAACATAAATATCTAAAAATATAGAACTCTTTTTCTTTCTCTATTTCTTTATATGAAAATAGACTTATTAAGATTTAATTTGATATCTCATTAAGTCTCTGATTCAATTTCTACTATTTTTGGTGATTTTTCAAAACCACGTCACTGCTACTATCCAAAACAGTTTTATTGCTAATTCACTCTTTCACACTTTCTTTGTATTAACCTCATTTTAACATACATATCACAAATCATTTTCACCACATTTCATACATTACAAGTATAGGCCCATGATCAGAAGATCACCATAAAATCATCCTCATGTATAACTTACTTGTTTATAATCTTACCACATCCTGGTCACTTAATGAACACATCATTCACATAACCAAGTTCCTGCACTTATTCATCACAACACTCACAAAGCAATACATAGAGAGTCTCCCGTTGAACACTTCGGAATATAATTCAGATACATGGAAATTTTGCACATAAGTGCCACATATGTAGCCAAACTATCTGGTACGCATAGTAGCCTGCACTTAGTACTACACATGCGACCAATTATCCGGTACACGTAGTAGCCTGCACTTAGTACTACACACGTGACCTAATTATCTGATACACGTAGTAGCCTGCACTTAGTACTACACACGTGACCTAATTATCTGATACACGTAGTAGCCTGCACTTAGTACTACACACGTGATCGAAGTTATCGGGTGTGCATAGTAGCCTGCACATAGTACTACACACGTGATCGAAGTTATCAGGTATGCATAGTACCCTGCAATTAGTACTACACATGCAACCTAGCTACATATATCCCGTAGCTCTCTTGTCTACATGGTGTACACATAGATCACCCATGCGACCTAGATACATCATAATGTCTTGTAGCTCTCTTGTACACATGATGTGCACTTAGCACCATACATGTGACCTAGCTACATACAATCTGTCTCATCCAGTCTTTCCGAAGGTTCAACCGGGATTTCTCTCTCTTTTCCAACAATTTCACCAATCAAGTAATTATCCACAAACATATTTCCAATATTATTATAAAATATCATAATACAAGTAATATTGATGTATTACTTACATATAAACTTACATCTCATTTGATATCAAGGCAATAACATTAAATTATACATTGCCTTATTAAAAATCATATGAACTTACAATTTCCCATAATATCCATAATCATAGAAATCACATTTATGTATGATAATTCAATGCACTTCATGTACCATAGACATATTTTAAATCAATTCATAAACTTGGCACCATAATCATTTAATTTAACATAATTCAATTAATTCACTAAATTTAACTTTCAAATATAAATTGCAGCATTATTGTTGTATTATTATCATACCAACTTACATACTTACAATACCTCGAAATCATAGTAAATATATCAATTTTACATTGAAACATGCATAAATTAATGCTTATTATATATATGAACTTACCTCGATACTAAAACAGCCATTTTACCAACTTTTCTAATTTTCAATTTTTCTCTCATTCTAGATTCAAACCTCGTGTTTCGGGATCTAAAACATCATATTTTACTTATTTAATTAATGTAATATACAAAAAAGTCCTTAACTCAAACTTTTGCAAAATTACAATTTTGCCCTTAAACTTTTGCATATTTACACTTTTTCCCCTAGGCCTTGGGAATTATACTTCATCCCTTATTCTTATGTTTTATGACATGCTGATCACTTTTTCCTTCTATGGCAACATCAAATTCTCACTAATATATACTTATGACTATTAGGTATTTTACCGATTAAGCCCTTTTACTCGTTTTCACTCAAAACCGAGTAGCACAAGTTGTCTAACATAATTTAAAACCTCATATTCTATTATAAAATAGCAAAATAAACACATTTCACCTATGGGTATTTTTCCAAATATGAACCCTAGCTTAAATTATTGCTAGAATAAGCTTAATCAAATTACCGGGATTCCGAAAACGTAAAGAACTTGAAAAACGGGGTTAAAATGGACTTACTATTGAGCTTGGAAAGCTTGAAAACCCTACCATGGCTTCCCCCATGCTAATTTCAGCCTCCATGAGAAAGATGAGTCAATTTTGCTTTATTTTCCCTTTTTATTTCTTTTAATTACCAAATGACCAAAATGCCCTTCTTTACTAAACTTTCAAAAATTCCATCCATGTCCAATTTTTTTCCATCACTTAGAAATTGGTCAAATTTCTATTTAAGACCTCCTAATTAATATTTCAAAGCAATTTCATACTAGAAACTTCTAGAATGCAAGTTTTGCAACTTATTCAATTTAGTCCCTAACTTCAAATTGAGCACTTTATGCATAGAATTTCTTCACGAAATTTTCACACAATCATGCAATCATATCATAGACCTCAAAATAATCATAAAATAATTATTTCTATCTCAAATTTTGTGGTCCCGAAACCTATTTTCCAACTAGACCCAATTTTGGGCTATATTACACCAAGTCCTCCATTATCCTCTTTGTGGCCTCCAACTAATATTCAGCCACGTTATGAGCCACACCAACCACGCCCTTAAAGATCTCAGCCCCAAAGTCACTCTAGAATGGACCCCCGATTTCCCGTGCCATTATTGGGGCAGTGACCCTCTCCAAAATCCTTAGCATTTCCTGTGGAAATGCATATTCGTCCGCGACCCGATCATACAGCCTAGTCCCAGCTACTGGTGAAGCTGGAGCCTCCTCACTCCAACATTGGGCATATGGCCTGACGCTAACGATTCAGCCCTAACACTTCCGCAACCTTGGCCACGGCCTCTCGCACCTCTTTTAGCACTCATCGTCGATTCACGTATTTTTTGGATTAAAAATTTTATAAAGTTTTAGTTAGTTTCAATAATTAACCCGATGTTTTATGAAAGTATTTAAAGAAAAGATAGTTTTCGAAAATCCTCTACAGTTTCAAGATACTACGGGCTTCAGTTTCACTCTAGAGTAGCCCTCTAACTACTACTGTATAACAATTTAAACAAGTTTAAGAATAACAGAACTTACTTGGTTCGACGTCGGAGACTTGGCGTGCTGCTCAGTAAGACTTCCCTTTTTTCCAAAACATTGTAATTCAATCAAATATATATATATATATATATATATATATTTTAAACACAAAAAGAAATCAAGTAATAAGGCCCATTTCATAGCCCGCGCTTTGCAACCTGGGCTCTGACACCACTAAATGTAACACCCCAAACTTGGCCCAGACGCTATGGCCGAACTTGGCGCGTCACATTAAAGTGTTTTAGCGAAAACCTTGTTTTCATTGAAGACCCTTCCTTAAGATATGAAACCTTAGTTATCTTATGAAAACACTTTGTTCAGCTGCGAAAGCCTTGTTTAAAACATTGGATTTAAGAAACTTATCATTTAAAAATTTAGTTGCAGAAATGTAGAATAACATGCTATAATTTAAGAAACCACATTTAACCTCTCATAATTACATTTCAGAATAATAACCCAAATAATAATAAAAAGGAAGCCTTATTACAATCTGGACTGAAAATACTTAATAAAAATAGAATCACGTATGCTTTTAAAAAAAACAAAACACAAGTCCATGTTGTCTTGCTAGCTGGCCATCCAGAGTCCCTTCAAACATCGAACCTTCTACTAAGCATCACCTAAAAAAAATAAAAGATGGGGGTGAGTTTTCGTAAACTCAGGTGTACAACCCTCGATGAGCAACAAGCATTCAATAAACACCATACATCAAACATACAATGTAATGCAATGCGATGCGATCCCATCCCAATAATCTATCCACTACACACCTACTCTGTCCCCCGACACATCATGTGGGGATATAAATATCGACCCACCCAACCGATACACATCCATGGTAGCCCGGTTGCGAAACTACCTTCATTCACATATTGGGCTTAAAAGCCGCCGGTGGATCCACGATTGTCAAGCAACCATGCGATCCTCATATACTTCCTCCGTTCCATATTCCCTATCCCATATGCAACCTAAGCAGAATTTCATATGTATGCAGCAGATATGCATGTCACATTCATAAAACTTACATTCAACACCTAGAGGTATTTTGGTCATATTTGCCCTTAAGGGCATTTTGATAATTTTTCCCTTATTACTGTTTTCACTTACTTTGGCCCATTAACAAATCCCGTGAGCTAAGATGAATGAATACTATGCACCAGGAAGGATTCCAGAGGAGAGGAGGTGGGTCATTAAGACTGCTTAAGTACCAAGCTCTCCCTAGATCTAATCCTAGACATGCATATACCCATTGCCACACCTTAACCCTATGACTTGTCCATGGTCTCAACAATTTAATTAAGTTTTATGTAGTCATCATATATTAAGCCCAAAACCCCTACATACATACATATAGCCCATAGGCCCAATCTCATTAATATGGCCCATCTGGCCTGTTAGGCCCAATTCACATTCATATTGCCTATTAGGCCCAATCTCATTTATATGGCCCATCTGGCCCAAATCACATTATATTCATGCTCACACACAAATTTTCTATCACATAGCATTACTTATCAAATTTTGGCCTATTATGGGCCCAACAGCCTATGGGGCCATTTAGCCCATTCCGGCCCGTTTGGCCTATTCACAACCCAAGCCCATGGAATCGCCTATGGGCCTTAGGCAACCAATCAGTTTCCCCATTACGAGTCTTCGCGCACTCTCAAGACTACCGTAGCCAAACTTTCAACTTTTCGGTATTTTGGCTTTTCAGGATTTGCCAATCTACTTGTGTGTGCAGTGTATGTACACACCTGGTAAGCAAGCGTGCTGTGATTCCCTCAGTCACCAACCTACAAATGATATCACCCTTCCATTAATAGTATGCTTAACACATATCTTTACCAAAAACCGAAACCTCACCTTAACCTTACCTTCAACACCAATCCCTAATAGCTTTTCCTTGATCACGTACTCCCTAGATCTGCATTAATCTTATTAAAATAAAATACTAGGGGACTCGCATCCAACATAATTCACCCCCTTATCTCACTTAAGACCATTCGACCAACCTTAGCCAATAAGAGAGAAATACTTACCAAAACTGCAAAACACCTAAGGAGCAATTCGACAGAGAGCTAAAACTCAAGATCCGATATTAATTCCCTACCAAAGCTGATTAGAAAGAGTGAGGGAAGAACAGCGTAATAGATTCTTAGCAAAATCGATTGGGAGAACAAACATTTACACTAGATTTGACCGAAGTAAAAGGAGTAGTAGTTGCACTAAAGGTATTCGGCAAATGAGGTGTTCGACCCTCTGCAATTTTGTATAGAAAAAGAGGGTCATTCGGCTCCAAGGAAAAAGAAAGAAAAGTCGGCAATGTAGTAGAGGAAGAATAGAAATCGACACAAGGAAAAAAAAAGAAACAGAGGGTATTCGGCTTTCAGAGAAGAGGGTTTCTGGCAACAGAGTGAAGGGAAATTTAGCATTAGCCTGACAGCCTCCCACTCGACACTTATTTATAGTCCCTATAGCCGAATTCCTTAAGCCTAAGCTCCCATTCGACTCCACTTGCTCTTCACTTCTTATCTCCTCGTTTTTTTCCTTGATAACCCCTTGATCCTTTCCTCAAATTTCTCTACTGAACACTCCCCTTGGAGTCCATCTTCACGCCACTTCCAACCTTCTAGAAGGCCCAAAATTAAACTCCTAAAAATAGTAAGCTAAGATTCGAACCTTGGATCCCTTACTAGCCACTAATGCCACCTCCCTACACCCTAAGTGGCGTCACTTAGCCACTCCTCCACAAGGCTTTTTGATGCCATTTTCCCTATCTTTATTTAAAAGCCCAACTACTTGCCAACAAGGTCCTTTTAACTATTAATGCCTAATTTTCTTTTCCCCTAACTTTGAACTTAAACCTTAGCCAAGACCTACTATTACCTGCTTAACCGAAAATACCCAGCACAATTTTTTATCAAAATCGAAAAAAAAAGAAAATTCGGGATTTCGGGATTTTTGAAGCGTTACAAAAGGGACTGAAAAGCAAGTGGCTAATCACTTGTCAAGATTAAAAGTTGGAAATGAAGATGGCACAGCCAAACTTATTAAGGAAGACTTTCTAGACGAGCAATTGTTAGTTGTAATGGCATTACCTTGGTATATCGATATAGTGAACTTCCTAGTAAGTGGTTTGAAGCCACCTAATCTTAATAGCCAAAGAAGATATAAATTCCTTCATGATGTCAGGCATTATTACTAGGATGAAGCCTTCCTATTCAAGCATTGTGCTTATAAAATAATTAGGAAGTGTTTCCTTGATGACGAAATACACAACATCCTACTACACTGTCATTTAACTTCTTAAGGAGGACACTTTGGAGGAATGAGAATGTAACAGCCCGATTTAGGGCCAAAATAGAATAGTGGTTTTGAAACCATGAATTTGAGAATTTATTATTTTGATTAAGTTTTAGTGTTTATATTATGATTGCATAATCGTGTGAGAATTTCGTTGCGAAATTTTATCGATTGGGTGTTTAATTTGACGTTTAGGACTAAATTGAAATAGGTGAAAAATGTGTGTGTTCTAGTTCATAAAGTACTTGATTGAAATGGGGGTTTTAATTAGAGGTCCTTAAATGGAAATTAGACCATTATATTTTATATGGACAAAAATTTGGACATGGATGGAATTTTTAGAAAGTTTAGTAGTAAGAGCATTTTGGTCATTTGCATAATAAATGAAATAAAATGGGAAAAATAACACAAAAATGTGTTCATCCTCATTTAACTTGGCCGAAACTTGCATATTCTCCATAGCTAGGGTTTGTTTCAAGCTTTCAAGCTCAATAGTAAGTGCATTCAAGCCCCGTTTTTAATGTTCTTTACATTTTTGAAATCCTCGTAGCTCGGTTTACCTATTTCTACCATTATGTCGAGTTAGGGTTTATGTTTAAAAATTTACCCATGAATGATATGCATGTATTTTGATGTTTGATGGTAGGAGGTTAGGAGAACGATCTTTTCTAAGCGATTTTTAGCGAAAATGAGCAAAACGGTATAATCGGTAAAAATACCTAATGCTAATAAGTACAAGTTAGAGTGAGAATTTGATGTTGTTATAGAAGAGAAAAATGTTCAGCCTGTCATAAAACATAAGAATAAGGGCTGAAATTAAATTTCCGAGCCTAGGGGAAAAATCGTAATTTTTACATAATGTGATTTTTGGATTGAAATAAATAGTATGAGTGTTAAATGAGCTAAATGTGTTGTTATAGATCAAGAAAGGCGTGGAATCGACCTCGAATGAGGGAAGGAAAAGGTTTTGGACTAAATTGCAAAATTTCCATATTTTGCATCGAGGTAAGTTTGTATGTAAATAATACATTAACTTCATTTACATTTTTGTATTTCAGCCTATTTTATATATTTTAGTTGATTTTGAATCATAAACCGACTATTGGAAGAATGGAAATAAGTAATAGTGAGAGAAATCCCGGTTGAACTTTCAGAAAGATTGAATAATATAGATGAAATGTAGCTAGGTCACATGTATGGTGCTAAGTGCACATCATGTGTACAAGAGAGCTACGAGACACTATGTAGTAGCTAGGTCACATGTGTGATACGGGATGTATCCCATGTAGACAAGAGAGCTACGGGAGAGGATAAATGTAGCTAGGTCGCATGTGTGATTCCAAGTGAAGGACACCATGTAGACAAGAGAGCTACGAGATAAATTGGCTAGGTCACATGGGTGGTACTAAGTGTTCACCATGTGTACAAAAGAGCCGAATTATATGAAATATGATGGTGGAGCTGTGTGCTGAAACCATTAAGTATCGAAGATTGATCCGAATTGTTCAACGGGTTGATTTTATAGTGACATTGTAATCATGAACCTACACTTGTGATGTATGAAATGTGGTGAAAGTGAATTGTGATATGTAGGCTAAATGAGGTAAATACAAAGAAAGTGTGAAAGAGTGAATTAGCAATAATACTGTTTTGGACGGTTGCAGTGATGTGAATTGGAAAAATCACCAAAATAGTAGGAATTTAATTAGAGGCTGAACGAGATATTCATTTAAATCTTAATTAGTCTATTTTCATGTAAAAGAAACAGAGCAAGTAAAGGAACTCTATAATTTGAGATATTTATAATTGTGTGTGACTTGCTCAAAATGACTATGTGATCCCCTGTTCTTATTTTGAAAAATCATTAAAAATTGTACAAAACTAATTAAGAAATATAGTTTATATTTATATATTCCTTATTGAGTCTAGTTTTAAATGAAATAGATTTAATGGATATTTGAATTGTGTACTGGGAGAAATTCAATTCGTAGTGAACAGATGTCAGATCAGTCGAGCTGTATAACAGGGGAAACTTTAACTAATAAACTGTACTAATTGGCTGGACCAAAAATTCTAGAAAAAAATTAGTAAAAATTAATATGAGTCTAGTTTCAAGAAAATTTTACGGAATTGAATTTTGAGTTTTGTAACTCGAGTTATGATTTATTTAGTGAGTATAATACAGTAGAGACAGCTTGACCAAAGTGGAGTAAATGGTGAAATTAAAAGTAGATACACTTGAGTTATTGTGTAAACATATTAGATTCTTATTCATTATTTACATCCTTGCTTACTAAGCTATAAGCTTACCCTCTTTTCTCTCTTTTGTCTTATAGTGTCGTCCAGCTTGCACAGGAGTCAAGGATCGTTGAAGATCTGCCTGCACTATCAATATTTTTTGGGTATTTGAACTAAACATTTTGAATTTGGCATGTATAGTAGACTTAGTTATTTTGTTACGTGTCATAATTGTCTAGGTTTTAAAATATTAAGTATAGTATTTGACCGATTATTTAGTACGAAGCCTTTGAAATTGGCTAATATTATTAAAGGCATATGTTATAATGATTCATGATCTAATTGTATGCCATATTTTTTGTTTTGGTTTTATTTAATGGTATGTATTATGATTCGGTAATACCTGGTACCCTGTTCCGGCGACGGATACGGGTAAGGGGTGTTACAGAGAATTACTACCAAGATACTCCAATCTGGTTTCTATTGGACAAATCTATTCAAGGATGCCCATGACTTTTATAAGTCTTAGAACCTTTATCAGATTGTGTGCAATCCATCTAAGAGATATGAAATGTCACTACAAAATATCTTGGAGATTAAGTTGTTTGATGTCTAGGGAATAGACTTTATGGGTCCATTTCGACCCTCACTGGGAAACCTATACATACTCGTGGCAGTGGATTTTGTCTCTAAGTGGGTCGAAGTTGTCCTTTCCTTATTAATGATGTAAAGTC
Organism: Gossypium arboreum; assembly: GCF_025698485.1. Classification (NCBI taxonomy): domain Eukaryota; kingdom Viridiplantae; phylum Streptophyta; class Magnoliopsida; order Malvales; family Malvaceae; genus Gossypium; species Gossypium arboreum. The sequence goes on along the minus strand of NC_069075.1, from coordinate 60,154,935 downwards.
AGTGATGAAGTTCTTACACAAGAACATCTTCACAAGGTTTGAACACCATAAGTAATTATTAGTGATGAAGGATCTCATTTCGATTGCAAGCTAGTGGCTAATGCCTTGCACATATATAGGGTGAAACATAAGATTTCCACGGCATATCATCCCCAAAGAAATGGACAAGCTAAGATCTCTAACAGAGAAATTAAGCAGATTCTAGAAGAAGTGGTAAACCCAACTCGAAAGGATTGATCCTCCAGATTGGATGAACTTTGTGGGCTTATCGTACTGCATTTAAAACACTATTGGGGATGTCAACTTTTACTTTTTTTCTTTGGAAAGCCATGTCACCTACTTGTTAAATTGGAGCATAAGGCATTTTGGGCCATTAAAAAGCTAAGTATGGATTGGATCGCTGCTGGACATAAAACATTATTAGAACTGAACAAAATGGAGGAATTTTGGGAACAAGCATATGAAAATGCTAAACTGTACAAGGAGAAGACCTAACGCTGGCATGATAAGAGGATTATGCCACGCCAATTTGAACCAGGACAACAAGTGTTATTGTTCAACTCTAGGCTTAAGTTGTTCCTTGGCAAATTAAAATTTCGCTGGTCAAGTCCCTTTGAAGTCACCCAAGTATATTCTCATAGAGCTGTTGACGTCAAAGATAGCAAGACTGAGGTTAATGGTCAACATTTAAAGTACTACTGCGATGCTTATGTGGATCAAGATAAATAGTCCATTGACCTCTATGATGTTTAACCTCAGCATCTCAACAAATTTTTTCATTTTAATTTTGTCATTTTTAAGTTTCCCCTAGTTCTTTCGTTTAACTTGTTTAATATTTTTTGTTTACTTTGCAATGTAGGTATTTCTATTTCCTTGATAATGTTCAAAGGTTGGGCCCCATATGCAACAATTTGGCTCAACGAAAAAGTTTCCCACCCATTTAACACCATTTCTTTCTATTTCCCTCCAATTTCCAATATTCCATTACCCACGTTAGGCTATAATTATCTTCCATCCAATTACCCACGTCACACCCCCAATTACCACTTACATTTCGTCGTTACCTCTACCCTTGCCCTAATCCCCTCATTTTTTTCCTCACAGTTACCCTAACTCATTTATCTTTCAAAGATATTTGTGCCTTCTCAGCAATTGAAAAATTTTCGCTTTTGTAACACCCCGTACCGAGACCGTTTCCGGAGTCAGACACGAGGGGTTCGCAGACTTAAATCACTTATTGCATAGTCCATTTTAAATTTCCAGATGAGCTGGCTAACTGCGTCACTGTCACCTTAAAAATCATATCTCGAGTTCCAAAAGTCAAAAACTAGTTCCGTAAATTTTTCCTGAAACTAGACTCATATATCCATCTAAAAAATTTTTTCTAGAATTTTTGGTTGAGTCAATTAGTACAGTTTATTAGTTAAATTCTCCCCTGTTTCAGGGTTCGACCACACTGACCTTCAGGCATTACGACTTGGATATCTCCCTGTACAGGGCTTCAATACTGATGATGTTTGTTTCTGTAGAAACTAGACTCGAAAAGGAATCTGTACATATATGGAACAACTTCTAATTATCTCTGGTTAATTTGTAATGAATTTCCAAAGTCGGAACAGGGAATCCAGAAACCGTCCTGACCCTGTTTCGCGAAAACTTAAATATCTCCTAATTATACTATTCATATGATCATTTCGTTACTTTCCTATGAAAATAGATTCATCAAGGTTCGATTACATAATTTATTCACTATTTAATTCCATTCCTACTATTTTTAGTGATTTTTCACATCCACATCACTGCTGCTATCAGCATCCATTTTTAAGGTAGACTTTACCTATTACATAGTTTCCGTGCCTCTTAATGAACATATACATTCAAGATGACTATAACATTATGCTCAAAACGTATATAAGCCATTTTCGCATGGCTATCCAAAGTTTTACAAAGTTCAAACAAAACATAATAGCCTATACATGCCGAAATGTTCTCTTAGACCAACTAGGAAGAAGATACCAAAAAGTTGCAAGCTGCTGTGATGACTTCGATGATGGTCCCGAGCACACAAAAATGGATCAAAGGAACCTAAATAAGTGAAAAATAAACACACCGAATGAGTATATAACTCAGTAAGTCATAAGCATTACACTGCTGTCCATTTATAAAATATCATAAAAGAAGACAAATAATGCAAGATTAGGTACTCCATCCATACCGACTATGCCATAATTTCACGCACATTTATGATTACATGCTCTCAACTAGCCAAGCCTCCATTGACATCTCGTATGATATTCGATATGATATTTGATGCATCTCCACACATCATTTTATCTTCATTTAAATTATACTAATAATAGCATTTCATCTACTCCACAATAATATTATGTTCCTACTTCAAATATAATCACTACATAGGTTCAAGACTTACCAAGCTCAGTTCCAAATATAAACATAACATCTATTCCTTATGAACTCAAAATATCTACTCGTTCCTCTGTCTATGATCTACTCGATAAAGTCGCACACTTAACGCTAATGATTATTCGAAAATATACAGTAAGTCCGCACACTTAGTGCTTAATATTCACACTCGCACACTTAGTGCTATACAATTCAAACTCGCACACTTAGTGCTATACAATTAAACTCGCACACTTAGTGCCAATCTCATTATAGTAAACGTTTATACCCGCACACTTAGTGCCAAAATCAGCAACTCAATACATCTCACTTCTTTTTTTTTACACTCGATAAATTTTGTCACTTCATGCATTTATATATCATTCCATTCGGCATAAGTACATAGGTATTATGATTATTTATATCAATACAAAATATATGCTTAATAACTTACCTTGTGTTGGGTAAAACGGTTCTAACTCAGCTACTCGATGTCCTTTCCTTTGCCTGATTCTCCTCCTTTAACTTCTTGAGTTTAATCAACAAATTAACTAGTTTAACCGTCTTGCTAAATATTTATATCAAAATATTAATGATTTCATATCATAGGAGATACATGACTAATTCTTATCTTCCTACCATATGTTTTTGAGCTATTCGACTAATAACCATATGCTATCGCCCTACTATCAATAATGCTATCGCCCTACTATCAATAATTCAATCACACATGCATATATATATATATATGGCCGAATGTGCAAAGCTTAGACTCAACATCACCTATGCTCTTAATTTGATGGCCGAATATGCATACATATATACATGATATCAACTATACTATCATCTTTAATTCACCTAAACACAAAATTTCATCTCATGAACACTTGACCGAATTCTTCCTAATCTAGCATGGCTTCACATATATTTATAACATCCTACAAATCCACATATACCACATTTCTACATAAATTTTCTTTTACTTTTCCACTACTTCCATTCACAACATCAAAAGCACCATACACATGTATCATTACAAAGCTTCACACTTAGCATGCAAATGACATCAACACAAATCCACCTTAGCGAAACTTAACTCATCTTCATGCCTCATCACCACAACATCAAACATCAACCAAGAAGACAACACCCATGGCCGAATATCATCTCCATCCCATAGCAAAGATTTAAACCATGGGCTAGGTATAACTCAAACTAACAACTAAAAACATGCATGAATCTCATGGACAACATCAAACATACCTTAGTCTAGCAAACTACCATAGCTGATTTTCTCAAGCTCTCCCCACCCCTTCTTCTTAGAACATTCGGCCAAGGAAGAAAAATGTGAAAGGATGGACACTTTTTTTTTTCCTTTGTTTTCATCATATTCCTGTTTTTCATTATTTTATTTTTTCTAACATAACCACTAACCCAACATGTTTGCAACATGTTTCCACTCATAGCATGGCCGGCCACCATGCTTAAATTTTGGGTAAATTGACATGCAAACCCATCATTTTCACAACATGCATTAATAGACCACTTTACATTTGCCTAGCACATTTCTAAATTTTCTCACACAAGTCCTATTTGATAAAATTCACTTACAATTAACAAAATCCAAACATGAAATTTTCACACATGCATATGTACATATAATGAGCATCAACTATGACGGTTAATTATTTTTATGACTCGGTTTAGCGGTCCCGAAACCACTTTCCGACTAGGGTCAATTTAGGGCTGTCACAGCTTTTCTCTTCTAAATCAACATTTTCCCTACATCAACACCACCAAAGGATAGTACTATAGTTGTCTCACCTTTATCTACCAAACTAGTGACTGAACAAGACAGCAACATCAATCGTCTCATTGATGAGATCACCAAGTCCGACAACGAAGTGGAGGACATGCCACTCGAATCACTAAAAAGGAAAATGGGTTATAAGTATTCGGCACGTAAGTCCACTCATCAATAACTTTGCTCCAAGCTAGGGGAGTTCTTTTCCCCTTCATTTTATTGCATCATAACATCCATATTTTTTCCATGACATTATAGGTGTAAATATATTCTCACATTCATGTTCATGTTTGTGCATGCATTGAGGACAATACATCCCTTAGGTTTGGGGGTTTGTTGAGCATTTAGGATGCATTAGATATTTAGTTGAGCATGTTCATTTTTCCATGACACATGTAATTGCCAAAGATTGTTTAGACTATTATGAGTGTAATTTTTTTCTATGATGTTCAATGAGCATATTAATTCTTCAATAAGTCTAGGAAACTGTGACAACAGATTAATCAAATTTAGCTTAGGATAGTTTTCCTGAGAATCGACCCCTAAAAATGAGGTGTCTTAACTTCAATTACAATTGGTCTATAGTAAGTTCTTTTAATAATCTTAGTGATCTTTGAAGATAAGCTCAGTAAAATGGTAATACTCAATAATGAATAAAATGGTGAAGTTTAAGAAAAATCATAGAAATGTCATAAAACATTTCAATGCTTAAAATTGCCAAATAGGTCAATAACACTTTGTTTGATCCATTGTGTTATTGATTATAAAAAGCAAGTTTAGGCAAGAGGGTGTAAAAAAGAAAAAGAAGTTTAGGGGCACTCCACGGTAGTAATAGGCTGAGTAGCTAAAGAGGTAGTTGTTTGCTCCATCCATCTTCTAAGTTAAAAGCCTTAGCCTCATGAGTGAGTTCTATTCAACTCGTGACATAATTAAGTACTTGATAATTTAGTGTATGCTCCATTGTGATTGTCGACTAAAAGAATTGTGTGACAACCTGAGCCCTTGAAATTAAGAAAAAAGGGGACAAACTATTTAGATGAAAAATAAACTAAGTAAATTAGGAGATGTTTGCTATTGTAACAGCCCAATTTTGGGGCTAGTCAGAATAGTGGTCTCGAGACCACAAATATGAAGTCAATGAAATTATTTTATTATTAATATAGAGTCATAGCATGTTTATATTAGTGCATCAAAATTTTGGTGAGCTAATTTTAACATTTGTGAGCCCAATTGCGAAAAAGGACTAAATCACATAAAGTGCAAAAGTCCTAATTTGGTAGTAAAGGTGTTATTTTATTGAGAATCAAAATTGGGGGATTTTAAAGGGCAATTAGACCCTTTTAAAGGAGCATAGCTGGCCATAGAGTCAAAGAGGAGACAAAAATTTTAAAATTTGGTGGGTTAGGTGGCTTATTTTGACCAAAAATAGAAATAGATAAAAGAAGGATGATATCATCCCTTTTCATCTTCTTCCTCCACCGAAATTTTCAAAAAGGAATGGGGTTTTAAGAGCTTGAAATTTCAGTAACTTTAAGCCTTCACAAGTAAGTGATCCTAATGGCTTTTCTTAAATATTTTTGTACTTTTGAGGCTCTTAAAGCATGAGCTTTCAAATGAGGGTACTATTTTGCAAAATGATTAAGAGTCTAGGGTTTTTCCATGAAAGGATTTGTGATGTTTACTAAGTTTTTATGGAAGAAAATGAGTCTTGGGTGTCTTATAAACAACTTTTGAGAAATGTGTTAGCATGAAAACACCTAAAAGGACTAATGTGCATAAGTTGTAAAATAGATAATAAATGTATGAAATAATGGGAATTTGGAGTTTCTATAAGAGTCAAAGAGGTTCGGTTAGTCCTGAGAAATAAATAAATTCAATAAAAATCAATTTTTGAGCCTAAGGGTAAAATGGTCATTTTGTCAAGGTTTAGGGGCAAAATGGTCATTTTACGAAAGAAGTTAATTTTTGATTTCCTAATTTTATTTAGTAATTAAATAAGTGTATTTTGCTATTATAGATCAAGAAATACCAAATCCGAAACTAGACCGAGGGAAACCCAAGCAAATCAACTAAATCGACTAGTCGCCACATTTTGTAATCCAAGGTAAGTTGTATGTAAATAATACAACTACTTTGATAATATATGTGTTTGAATTGTATCGAAATTATTATAGCATAAATTGCTTGACTTGTGGAAATGAGAAAATGTGATGAGAGTAAAGATAATAAAATTCCCGTTGGAACCCTAGGGAAATAAATTGGATATTCATGCCATAACGGTGGGGTCATTTGTGAGAGCTAGTGTAAGACCATGTCTGGGACATGGCATCGGCATTGAGACGAGTGCTAGTGTAAGACATGTCTAGGACATGCATCGACCTCGAGACGTAAGCCAGTGTAAGACATGTTTGGGACATGCTTCGGCTACGGGATGATAGTCAGTGTAAGACCATGTTTGGGACATGGCTTCGACTTGAGATATAAGCCAGTGTAAGACCGTGTCTGGGATACGGCATCGACATCTTACCCTACGTTTGAGGCTATGGTATATCTGATAGCATTCTGAATGGTTCAATGGTAGAAGTTCTAATTTCTAGTTAATAAGGAAAATATAACCGTGTCGTGAGTGATACAAGTACCTACTTGGTTGTATAATTATTTATATGCAACTTACTAAGCTTTATGCTTACTCCTTCTCCTTTCCTTTTTCTTATAGTGTTGTTTATCTAACTCAAGGATCAACGGAAGTCAGAGATATCGATCACACTATCAATCGAAGTATTCGGTATAGTTTGATTTATATTTTTGAATATGGCATGTATAGGTAACTAGACTTGAGTTTTGTGTTGTTATTAATTTGGCCAAATGTGTTGGCTTGGGATAAATTCTTCATTTTGTATTAAGCCTTGAAGGATGGCTAATATTCATTTTGATATATACAAATGGTGTTATGATCATGGATGAATAGGATGCAAAAATGAAATGTTATCTATTGTGGCTGATTTTATTGCATGAAATAGTCTTGTACTGGTTTTGGTCGCTTTCGTGTAGGTTGTGTATGTAAGGGTGCCAAAGAAGCTTGGTAAATAGTCTGATTTTTTCCATAGGGGTAGACACACGAGAGTGTGTCTAGGCCGTGTGTGACATACAGCCAGCACCATGGGCGTGTTGTCTAGCCATGTATCCCCTGCACGTAAAAATTTTAAGTTAGTATGCATGATAGTAAACACACGGGCATAGACATGGCCATGTATCTCAGCCATATGAAGGGCACGGTCTAGTACACGAGTGTGTGCCTTGGCCGTGTGACCCTTATGAAATGCTGACATCAAAAATAGAATGTCCAAGTTTTTTCACACGGGCTAGGACACAGGCGTGTCATGGCCGTGTGAAGGACACGGGCCAGGGACATGGGCGTGTCCCTATTTTGCTTAGGCCGTGTGAGACACACGGGCCATTAACACAGCCATGTTAGAATGGTCACATGGGCATGTTGCCCCTCCCACACGGGCGTGTGCCCCTGTGTCAAGTGACATTTTCCTATAGTTGTCAAAAGGACCCGGATTGGTCCCGAATGATTTCCGATATGTGTTTTGGGCCTCGTAAGCCCATGTTAAGAATATATTGATAAGTTTAAGAAAGTTTTAAATTTTCCAAGTCATGAAGACTCGAAATTGATTGTAAGTATGAGTTCAAGTTAGGTAACGCCTCATATTCCGCCCCACATAGGATACGGGTATGGGGTGTTACAGCTATAGTCAAATTGCATATAGGAGTATGTAGGATTTTTTTTCTTAGGGCAATTTGTTTTGCATTGCCTTCACTAAATAAACTTATGAAACTTGCACAAAATTTTTAGTCATAAAAGATTGTTGAGAATTGAAGTACAAAATGCTATCTATATGGTTTTACAATACAAAAATGGTTATGTGGCCATGGCAATTCTTCATGCATTCATGAATACTTTGCTTGAAGGCAAGCAAGAACTCAGGTTTGGGGATGTGATAACTCTTGAAAAGAGTTGTATTTCATACCCTTAGATTTAGTTAATTACTTATACTTAAGTGATTTTAGTTGCATTTTAGGATATTGCATTAACATTTTTAGAGCATTGCATTAAAGAGTTCGGGCTATGCTTAAATGATATTAAATGTTGCTTTTAATTGCCTATGGGAAGGACTTGCTTGGTAGTTGATTGGCAAGTACAAAGTGTAGGAAAAGGACTGGATTTAAGGTTTGCTATGAAAAATTTCAAGTAGTTTTCCAACACAAATGCTATGATATTACCTGGAAGATGCCTAGTCAATACTTAATGCATACCGTTCCCATTCCTAGTTGTACTTGTACCAGAAAAATCCTCCTGAATAAGAGAAAAAGGATTATAGGCTAATAGACCTGCCCTAAAAGGTCAAACCTATAAAAGCCAAAGGGGGAACCCTAATAAGGGGATTTTTATAGAAAAAAGAAGAGCAGCTTTTGACAGAAAAGGGGGGAAGGATCAAGAAGGAAAGCGATTGAAGAAAGAGAAAATGACTGCATCATCTTTGACACCTGCAAGACATTATGTTGCCGGTATTGAGAGATAAATAGGTGAAAGCCATCATCTCGAAGTTTCTCCTTTAATTATTATTGCATTTTCTTTAGAACTTTATTGTAAAAGATGATGTTGGTTATTGCATTAAACTTGAACTTGATTTACCTAGTTATTAGCTAAATCTCTTAGGCTTGGGATTACTTTGTTGAACCCTTTAATTTCTATTAATGTTCACAATTTGAGTTGGAATTATTTTGTTGTTTTATTTAATGATATTTCAAGTTGGAATTATTTTGTTGTTTTATTTAATGATATTTCACTCTTTATACTGGTTGTGTATTGACGAATCTATGGCAAGTTATTAAAGATAACTTCATGTCGATAGGGTTGGGTTAACTGGATAAACATTGGATAATATAAGTTAATGATAATTTTTTTATTCGCAACAACCTCTAGACATAGAACCTTGCCTCATAAGAAAAAAGGTAGAAAATATTAAGGGTAGCCAAACTCAAGTCTATTGACATATAGTATCTTAGGGGGTGGTAGCCCGAGTTTTGGTTCTCGAAAGAAGCAGACTGCTGTAGAAACCTATCGAGCAGTAGAATGATCAAAAAGTTGTTATGGCATTAATAGCTAGAGAGTGTAAATGCATCAGTAATCCTAGCCATCCTAGTCAACAATATAGTTCCTTAATGTCTTTTTCTATATCTACATGGTTGTGGCATTCTTGTTTGGTTTACTTTGTTTTCTTTTACATTTTATGCATTATCATTCTCTCATTTTGACACTACATGTGACAGCCCAAAATTGACCCTAGTCGGGAAGTGGTTTCGGGACCACTAAACCGAGTCACCGAAATGTTTGAACGTAATATTTATTGTCTAGAATATGTATTTACGAATGTGTGAAAATTTCAAGCTTCGGTTTAGTCGATTGCATGTGAATTCAGTTAGTAGGACTTGTATGTCACTTTTGAAAATGATAGGCTAATCTATAAGGACCTAATAGTACATGTAGTCGAAGGAGGACTTGCATGTCAAAATCCCCCAAGTGCTAGTGGCCGGCCATGACAAGGAAGCATGGGCAAGACATGTCATGAAACATGTTGGGTGAGTGTTTTATGTTGAAATAAATAAAATAAGGTGCATGAGTAATAAAAAAAAAAGTGTGTGTGAAGGCTTTCCTCCCTCCCCATTGCCGTGCAAGTGAGAAAGAAAAAAAAAAAAAAAAAAAAGCTTTGTTCATCTTTTTTTTCATCCTTTTAATGAAAATCTCAAGGGAGAAGAGAGGGTCCTTGCTCATGGTTGGTTTGGAATAGGTTGGCCATCCTTGTAGCTAGATTAAGGTATGTTTAATATGGTGCCATGAGATTCATGCATGTTCTTAATTGCTAGTTTTAGTTCTAATTAGTCCATGATTCAAAACCTTGCTATGTCATGGGGATGATAGTATGAAATGAAAATTTGAGATAAGTAAGGTTAAATTTGATTTGGTAAAATCGGCCATATGGGTGTATATGTTTGTAAAAATATATTTTTTTTGTTAACTCCTTACAATCGGTTGTAGGAGTAATATTGGCTTATAAGGTTGAGTTGATTCATGATGTTGTATGTTAGGATTAAAATACTTGAGACTAGATTAGCTTAATGGTGACCATGCATTCGACCTTGAAGCATTAAACAAATGTTGGTTGAGATTTTGATATTTTGAACAAAGATAGTTGTGAAATGGGGTGAAAACCATTAAGTTATACACATAAAAATCCAGCAAGAAGATTAAACTACTAAATGTATTCATTTTAGATCAAGACATCAAAGAGGAGAACCAAGCAAAGGCAAAGCAAAGATAATCGAGTAGTAGATTGGGAATCATTTCATCCGATATAAGGTAAGTCATTAAGCACTTATTTTGTACTAATTTAAAGGGTCGTAATGTCCAAGTAATGATGCTGAATGAAATGGTAGAATATATATATAAACATGTATGTATGTGGTGATAAAAATATTGAATTGAAAGAAAAGAGGTGAGATGTATTGAATGATCGGTTTCGGCACTAAGTGTGCGGGTGTAAACATTTATAATCACAAATTGGCACTAAGTGTGCGGGTTCAAATTATACAGCACTAAGTGTGCAAGTTTGATTATATAGCACTAAGTGTGCGAGTTCGACTATTAAGCACTAAGTGTGCGGGCTTATTGCACATCCTCTAATAAACGTACATGTTCTATGTGCGCGCCTTACCGAGTCAATCGAGGGACAGCGATGCAGTAAACACCTTGAGCTCATGAGGAATGGACATTATATTTATATTTGGAATTTTGGTTTGGTAAGTCTTGATCTATGTGGTGATTATGCTCGAAAATAAATGCATGCAATGTCATATGGCGTAATGTATGAAATATCAAGTAGGGCTTGGTATGTGACCAAACCGAAATGCCTAAAGAATTATAGTACCGTTTGGGGTGTGGATGGAGGATTTTAATCCCGCATTAATTATTTTCTTTTATGGTATATTATTACTGAACGGCAATATAATGCTTATGGCTTACTGAGTTATATACTCACCCGGTGTTTGCTTGTCGCCATTTTAGGTTTCTCGGACTCGTCCTTTTTGCGTGCTCGTGATCGTCATTGGAGTCATCACACCGCTAGCAACTTTTGGTATTTTTTTGTGTAGTCGGTTTAGGAGAACATTTTGGCATGTATAGGCTAATATGCTTTGTTGAACTTTGGTATGTAAACTTTTAGCCATGCGAAAATGGCATAAATGCTCGGTTGGATTTAGTTCTCAAATGTTAAGTCACAAGTCTTGGTAATTTGATTTCCATGCCTTATGCCATGGTTGATTATTTTGGTGTTAAAATGCATGTTATGGCCATAGTGTAGTAGGGAGATGTTGGATAATGATTAGCCTCTGGTATGGCTAGTCATGATCATGATTTGTGACATGTATGATGAATCACTAGTTAGATCAAAGGGAAATCATGAAATAGGCATAGTTGCTTTAGTGACAGGTGCTGGCAGCAGCAGTAACGTGAGATTGAAAAATCACTAAAAATAGTAGGAATGGTATTAAATAGTAAATAAATTATGTAAATGTACCTTGATGAATCTACTTTTATATAGAAGAAACGAAATGGTCATATGAGTTATAAGTTAACAGATATTAAAGTTCTTGTGAAACAGGGCCAGAACGGTTTCTGGATCCCTGTCCCAACTTTGGAAAATCATTGTAAATTAACCAGAGATAATTAGGAGTCATGCCATATATGTGTAGATTCCTCTCTGAGTCTAATTTCTATAGAAACAAACGGCATAAGTATTGAAGCCCTGTACAGGAGATATCCAATTCGTAATGCACAAAGGTCAGTGTAGTCGATCCCTGCAACAGGGAGACTTTAACTAATAAACTGTACTAATTGGCTCGACCAAAATTCTAGAAAAAATATGTAGATGGAAATATGAGTATAGTTTCAGGGAAAAATTGCGAAACTGATTTTTGAGTTGTAAAACTCAAGTTATGAATTTTGGAGCGACTAGTACACAGATTGGCAGCTTGTCGGGAAACTCTCAATAAGTGGGTTGAAGTCTGTTAACACCTTGTGTTCGACTCCGGCGACGGTCTCGGGTTCGGGGTGTTACACTACATTCTCACTGTTATTTTGCTTTAGTATTAATCAAGCTTAACTCTAATAGCTTGACCAAATTCTACCTATTTAATCCCTATGGAGACAAACTCACTCATACCTTATTACTTGTTTGATGTGTATACTTGCACAATTCACACATTCAATTCACAAGCGACGTGGACAAGCCATTACTAATATGCAAATTTGCTGCCACTAATATGATTTTATGGACAAGCCACCACTGATATGAAGATATACTACAATTGCTTCCAGCTTTCACAAAATCCCATCCCATACATCTAATATGGCATTTTGACTTTTAACACATATGGATCACTTTTACACTTATGCATGTAAACATGCTCTCATAATCACATATCACATAATAACCACTTTTAACACTTTTAACACATATGGATCACTTTTACACTTATGCATGTAAACATGCTCTCATAATCACATATCACATAATAACCACTTTTAACATGTTAAAAATGTTTTTTAGATTAGATCATGGATCCCGATTTGTCATACACACACATATATATATATATATATATATATAAGTCACACATGTTTAAATCATCACATATATAGAAAAAGTCAAACATCATATATCATGAGGATAAGATCTACGTATATTGCATAATCACAATGGCATCAATTATCAAGCATTTCTTAGAATCACTTTGTTAGAGTCACTTACTTGGTGTTCATCTTGATTAGGTTTTCAACTCTTCATGATTATTTAGTGTACTCATGATTTATTATAATTAAACTATTAATGTAATAAAATAACTATATCACATAAAACAAATGGTAATGATCCCACACCTTATATTGTAGATTCGGTTGCCACAATCCTTATTAACAATTTCACTTGATCTATCTCACAAGAATATAACACATAAGTAAAGTTTATTAATTAGGATCCTTTAAAAATATTATATCACTTAAAAGATCGATTACTAATAGTCTCATCAACACTTACCATACGATCTAAGACTCTCAAAATGAGGATTTCCAATGTGAAGTTAGGGGGCCTCCCCTATGATTATTGTTTCATCCTTCAAGATGATATGGAATCGTATTAGTACGATAATAAATAATAAATAATAAATAATAAATAAAATATTATGATGCCCCTATTGCACGATACCATTCGACTATGATAATAAATCATCAAGAGAAGGATTTTACAATCTAAAATAATCCACAGTTACACTTGATTAAATCAGATTGGACTATTAATCGAGAAAGGAACAAAGTTAATGAAATAAGGGATCTAAAAGGATTGATAGAGTCAGAGAAGATGTGAGTTTAATCAAGTGTAAGAAACGAAAAGTGAAAGAGGAAGAGAAAGGAAGAATTTTGGTCACCGGCAGTGGCAAGGGGGGTTCGGCATTGGTCAGGTGATGGTCGAGTGGCGGCCTGATGATGAAAGGCTATGGGGTTTCAGCACAAAGGGGAAAAGAAATAAAGTGTAGGAGGAGAAGGATCCACGGTGGCTTGCGGCAGTGGTCATGGTGGCAATCGGTAGTCGTAGAAGAAGAAAGAGGGGGAAATGGCATTGCTATGGTGGCTAAAAGGTGTTACGATGGTGGTGTTATGGTTGGTTGTGGTAGAGGAAAAAAACAGATTAGAAGAATACTAACTCGACAAGCGACAGATGTTCCTCCCAATTGCCTTGAAAATCAATGACGCAGCCTCTCAGCATAACTTCGAGAATCTGGATAACTCTTTCAGACTGCCCATTAGACTGTGGAGGAAAAGTTGTACTAAAGTTCAACCTTGTCCCAAGAGCTTCATATAGCTTCTTCAAAAATTGAGACATGAGCCTAGGATTTCGATCAGATATGATGGAAACTAATACCCTATGAAGACTCACAATTTTGGAGATATACAATCTAGCCAACTTCTATAACAAGTAGTTGGTATGCACTAGCAAAAAATGGGTGGACTTAATCAATCTGTCAACAATCACCCAAATGGAGTCTTTCTTCGAGGGTGTCAAAGGTAACCAACTCAAAAAATATATGGTGACTCACTCCCACTTCCACTAAGGAATCTGAATAGGTTGGAGCAAATTAAAAGAAAATTGGTGCTCAGCTTTGACTTGCTGGCATGTCAAGTATCTAGCCACAAAGTCAATCACATCACGCTTTAGTCCTAGCCACCAATACTACTTATGAAGATCCCAATACATCTTACTCCCTCTAGGGTGCATAGTGTAGGGACTAGTTTGCACTTCCCTTAGAATGGACTGCCTCAACTCTGAATCTAATGGTACACAATATCTCTCGTGATAACACAAAACTCCCTCAGAATAAAAAATGAAATCTGAAGTTTTACCCTCCTCGATAGGTTTCACATGGGGTGCTAAAGATGTATCTGGTAACTGCTTTAACTTAATCTCATCCAATAGAGTAGGTCGCACTTTCAATTTTATCAGTAAGCCTCTATCCTCAAACAAACTCAGCCTAGCAAACAATACCCTTAACTCACCTATCACTTTTTTGCTCAAGGCATCAACTAAGACATTAGCTTTACTCGGTGGTACTTGATAGTGCAATCGTAGTCCTTTAGCAGCTTTATCCAATGCCTCTTCTTAAGTTCAACTCCTTCTAGGTAAAGAGATACCTAAGACTCTTATGATCTGTGTAGATAATATACTTCTCCCTATAAAGGTAGTGCCTCTAGATCTTAAGAGTGAAAAACCACCGTAGGCAATTCGAGCTCATGCATAGGATAGTTACACATGTGGTTTGAGCTACCTTAAAGCATAACTGACTACCTTCTCATCTTGCATCAATACACAGCCAAGACCCGTATGAGAAGCATTACTATAAACCACATAATCCTTACTAGATTTGGGTTGGATCAATAGAGGAGCCTTAGTTAACACTTCCTTGAGCTTCTCAAAACTACCTTGTTGCTCCTCAGTCCAGTGAAATGATTCACTCTTTCTTAACAACTTCATCATCGGTGTAGCAATCAAGGAAAATCCCTCAACAAACCTCCGATAATACCCAAAAAGTCCGAGAAAACTCTAAATCTCACTAACATTCTTAGGTTATTTCCAATCCAGAATAGCCTCAATCTTCTTAGGATCTACTCGAATACCCTCAGCAGATACCACATATCCCAAAAACATCATTTCTCAGAGCCAAAACTCAGACTTACTAAGTTTTGCATACAACTTTTTAGCACTTAAGGTTTGAAAGACTAACCTTAAGTGCTCGTCATGCTCCAATTCAGACTTGGAGTAGATTAGAATCTCATCAATGCTGGAACACTTTGTTCATGAGGTCCATGAAAGTGGCAGGAGCATTTTAAGTCCGAAGGGTGTCACTAAGAATTCATAGTACCCATACCAAGTCCTGAAGGCCATTTTTGATATATCCACTCCTTTCACTTGCAACTGATAATAACCTTGTAACAGCCCATTTCTTTGTGGTGTTGAAACAGTGGTTACAGAGCCAAAAATCTAACGTGTGAGTCTATAACTTACTATTTAATATTTACGATTCATATATAGTGTGTTTATAAATTTTGATTTAATGATTTTTAAATGAAAGAATAATTAGGTTCAAGTGGTATGACCCTAAAGTCGAGTGGTTTTACAAAATAAGGTATCGGGATCTTATTTCTATAAATCGAGCCGTAAATATTTTAAATATTTACAGAGTGTTATTAAGATTGTATTAAAAATTGGTCAAGAAATTTTAATGTTTAGATAGTAAATTAAGGGAAAAGGACTAAATTGTAAAGGTTGAAAAAGTAAGCCATTATTAGGTTATTTGTGCTAAATAGATTAAATGTTATTATTGCAAGTATTAATATGGCAAATTCCCACTTTTAAAAGATAGTGACAGTTGGTGTAATACTTTTTAAGTAAAAATTGTTATAAAATAAAATGAGATGGAGAGAATAAAGAACAAAGAAAAAATGAAAGGAATAGAAAATGTACTTTATTGATCAAAAGGGATGATTACAATGCTTCATCAGAGTCTTTATTTATAGGCATAAGAAGTATAAAAGAATTAGAGATCTAATTCTAATAACTATTAGAATTTAAAATACATTAAAACTTTATCTTGATCATGATGGACATCCACTTAATAAGATATTCATAACACTCCCTCCCGGATGTCCATTGGTAGATAACGTGTCTTGTTAAATCCTTATTAGGAAAAACCCTCTCAAATGAAAGCTTAATGAAGGAAAAAGAGTACACAATCTATAGTATGCATTATATGCTGCCTCATTAAAAACATTACTAGAAAAACCTAATCGGACAAAACCTTGATTAAGGGAAAAAGAGTGCAACGCGTATTTACTCCCCCTCATGAAAACATCACATAGTTTCTCATATTCTACGTATTCAATCTTGAATACTAGTTGGTCAAATGACTATTTGAATGTATTTTCTAAACATTTATATTGCCATTCTTTTAGAGGATATGAGTAAGAGAAATTTGGAGAAATATATTTTGATCTCTTTAGGAGATTCAACAATAATCATAACAAATTTTAATATGATTCTTTTATAAAAACACAAATAGGTATTTTGGATCATTTTATAATTCTCCTTCAACTACTATTCACTAAGTCAAATTTACGCATATTTTCAAATTATTTCAATTCATATAAATGAACAATTTCTCGAGATTAAATCCTTCAAGGATTTTAACATAAAATTTACTATATAGTGATTCATTAAAGGTTGTAACAATAACCATTAGACGCAAAATCTTTTATGAATTGTCAATTTAATAATATATTTAAAGGTTATTACATCCACCACAAAAGAATATTTTATCTTTTCATAATCAATTCCAGGACTTAGCAAAAAACTTCATATTTTTATTCCACTTTTGCAAAACTACTTCAATTGCACCCTCACTGGCTTTATACCTTTAGATATTTGGACTACTGGTCCAAAAACTCCACAAATTTAATTGTACTTGAGTTGTATCTTTCTATTTTGATCAATTTATTTCATATCTATATTTCTCAATAGGTTTATTCAAGATCCTCCTTTTATTTGATTATTTCAATAATAATATTGCATGCAAAATCATTGTCAACCACTTTTATTATTCGGTTCCACATTTTCTCGAATTGACATAACTTATCGAGATCACTTATTTTCATTATTTTAAAATTTAGTTTCAGGTACTTGAATCTCTTCTAAAGTTTTACTTATTAGTTATGTCTTGGGTCTCATCTGGACTACTGTCCTCCAGTGTATGACCATCTAGAAGAATTTTCATATTTGGAACCGATCAATCTATTATTTATTCTAACTGATTGTCCTACTGGGAATTTGATTAAAATTAAAATATTAGATGGTATATGACACTTGGTTATTCTCATTAAGTTTGTAAATACATCTAATAGTTAACTTGTAATGAGTTATCCTTATTGAACTTCTGGTTCAATTTACTCTCCCCCTAACTCATTACAAGTTATTATTTCTCCCCCTAATGTCGAGAAAACAATCGAATCAAAATTGTAATAAAAAATCATGTCATAATTAAATCTCAAATACATTTAAAACATCTAATAATATAAAGAAAATTATAATTAATATATATTTCTAACTTTCTTTGACGACTCACTCATCTTTGTGCATTGTGGTGGAGCAAATGGAACATATACGCATATACAAAAATTCAAATATGAGAAATATTTAGCTCTTGATCAAAAACCATTTGTAATGGGGAGTATTATAACTTATTGTCTTGATGCGTACAACACGTAAATCAACATAATCTCATGTTGAAATAGGAAGCCTAGTTCTTATAAGTAATGATCTAGACATTAATCAGAAGTGTCTAATCAATAATTTCTCTAAACCATTATACGAAAAATTTTACAAAATTTTTTAAAACTCAATCAATAAAAGATTGAGATATAAACTCATCATTATTAGCAAGATGAATTGTCTTAATTGCATGATTTGAAATTAATTATTTAAACAAGCAACCTTGCAAATGACAGGTTGCAAATTGATAACACATATGTGATTATTTTGTAGATGCATCTACCAAAATCATATAATATCAAACCATCCACATGGTGGATGAATGAGCCCATATTCATTTAAAAAATGCAAGACATTAAATCTCAACTTTATCTAGTGAGTTTCTAACAATTAAATTTTATTTAGAAAAAGAAACAAATGAGAATTCTTTAAATTAAAGAATCTTCTGGTACTTTAATGAATGCCCATATAAATTCTAAATTAATTTTCACATCATACATGACCCAGGATGGTCTAACTGGTCATGCCAAGTAGTAAATACATTTATATCAGTAAACTTGTGGTTTACTTTAACATGTGTTTCAATTGTACTAAATTGTAACAAATTAATAATTTTACTATCATTCCTTTTACTTTGTATCCACATATAAGTGTTATTGTAACATTTACTACTGGAAATGTCTAAATCAATGTGAATATTATAATGTCACCAAGTCAACAAAATAAATATAATTTCCAAACAATTATATGCAATATTCGCTTTAGCGAATATGCCAAAATCTTCAAATATCTAAAAAAAATTTGCAACTCTAGGTGCATCCAACCATAACAAGTTTTAGATAAAATTATCATATTTTATTGCTCATAAAAAGAAGATCACAAATATTATAAAATAAATATAAATTAATAACTCAATCCTCTGTTTTTCATCCTTTCAAAATAGATATTTATAGCAATAGTGATTCATATGAAATATAATATTTTCCTAATTCACAATCTCAATATAACATCCATTATAAATATTTTTAAAACCAATGGATTAACCATCATAAGAGATTAATATATTAGCTCTTCTAGAGCTTTCGACTAATTTTGTACTATCAAATATTGAGATAATATTTATTTGTTTTAGTACCAAATAAGATAAATACTTTCTATCTATAACGATAGAATTTATTACTACATTCTCATATCCTTCTTCAAAGTATATTAACAGAAACAAAATATTTGGTTTCTTGAGAACTCTCATTGTTCTCTTATTTATTATAATATTCCCACTTTTAGTGGTCTATGATTATTTTTTTTTTATTTTCTTTATGTTTACATTCACTTGGGAATGCAACAAATCTAGTAGGATGGACTTATAAACATCCTAATAGTTTTTTTATTTCATAATCACCATAGCAAACATGTGTGAGATTTCAAATCCAAATCTATCTATTCATGTTGTCATGATTAGTCTCAAATTATAATAAACATGATATAATAAATAAAATTTAGTAAACTATACCGAAGGTTTTAAATATCATCGTCATCACCTTGAATATTATCATGAGCACTATTACAAGTAGTAAAACAACTTTGTTTTCATAATAACATTTATAATCTAATAGTAAAAATCATTTAATAAATAATCAAAATTTCATGTATGATGCTTGAAAATTATCCGATACACATTGATTTATTATAAATAAATATTTATAAGTTTAATTTAAAAGATATCATATAATCATTCAACATTAGCAAGTTAAAATTAAATATTTTAATTATAATATTAAAGTATATTTTAAAAGAAGAATAAAACTTAAGTAAAAATAATAATATCATCTTCCCAAAATGTTAGAACCACTAAAAATGGAAGAGTAAAAACACCATTGTCAAGCTAAACATTCGTCCATGAATAAACCATTGCATGTAAGTGGTTTTCTCAATTATTTCTTGTAATTTTTATTTTTTTCAGATCATTGCAATTAGGTCCAGCTAGCCCGGGGGTCAATTTGTAAAATTCCTAAATGTTATAAATTATTTCATGAAAGAATTTGATATGTTTTTTAAGTTTTATGATATATTATTAAGCTTGGTTGTTAAATATAAGTATTTTGTTAAGTAATTTTGATGATTTTCAAGTTTAAGGTCTAATTTATGAAAAGGTAAAATTCAAGAAAAATAGTGTAAATTTTGGATAAATATGGGCTTTTATAAGATTTGGTAAAAATTGGTTAGCATGATTTATGGTTAAAAAATGGTGAAATTGTAAGTTTCGGGTTTAGGGACTAAATTGCATAAATGTTAAAATATTAGAGGTAATTTTGTAAAATTCCCAATAATAAGAGTTATAAGTTAAATTAATTATTTTAAGTTATTGAATGGTTTAATTGAGTGAAACATTATTATTTAGATTCAAAAAAAAATCAAACAGATCTAAACAAAGGAAAAGCTAATGTGTCGGATTAGTCGTCGGACTCATTTTACAACTGTAATTGTTGAGGTAAGTTCGTAGGTATAGAATTTTACATATCTATATATACATAATGTTAATGTTGATTTATGAATGTATATATATGATGTTTAAAATGTGGGTTGGAAATCAAAACGTTATAACTAAATATAAGGTGAGAAAGGATTTATTTGAAAAACTATTGAATATTTATGAAATATGATTTATGTGATTTTGGAATGATTATGAATTGTTACAGCATGTGTATTGAGAAATATGGAAGTGTCTCTAATTCATGAAAGTTATAATTTTGTTAAAATGTCCGTTTGGACATAGTAAACGATTAGGATATGATTGGTATGCCAATAGGGTTAGTATGTGCGCTTGTACGGGATTTGCACTTCGGTTCCTCTGTTTGCACTACGGTGCCCCTGTTTGCAGTTCAGTGCTCTTATTATGCATCTATGATGCCTCTGGTGTGGTGTAGTTACTCAAGTATTCGAGTCAAGTTACTAGTTCATTGGGCTAAATGTTAATGGAATATGCAAATTATTTATGTGCTTAAAGGCTAATGTATAGTCAAGATATTAGTAAATGTTAAATATTCAATGAACTAATTGATCATATGTGATTATAATTATATTGATGATTATACAGCTAAAGATAGATATTTATATATATTAATGAGTTTGGGTTGAATTATTATAGTACAGAAGCGTACAATGAACCATTTTTAGTACTAATCCTATAAGTGCTTCGTAATTGAATAATGGTATGATTAATCTATTTACTTAGTTTTTACATTGTTTAGTAAAAATAGTGGTTCTAGGATGATATATATATATATATATATATATATAATTTTGAAACGAAAGATGAATTATAGAATGATTAAATGTTAAATGTGTAATTATTATGGTAAGAAGAAACATTTAAGTGAAATGGTTATATCAAATACTTATAAGGAGAAATATTTATGTATATGCAAGGCTACACCAATTATCCATGAGAGGTGCAGTGAATAGAAAATGAAAGTTAGCTTAAGGTATAATGAAAATTATTTTGGGTTGTTTATTTTAATTTGTTCAGTAGTTAAGTTGCCTTTATATAAACTTACTAAGCATTATTGCTTACGTTAGGTGTTTTCTTTTCCTGTAGATCATCGAAAAGCTCGATTGGGCTAGAAGTTCATTGGAGACCTATCACACTATCCAACAATTAATTCGGTAATTTTTTAGCATTTTTGGCTAAGGTTTATAATGACATGTATAAGGTAGCTTATAAGGATGTTTTGATGAACGTGTAAATGGTAATTTGGTAAGGCTGAGTCTTGATGTTTATGAATGGTTGGTAGACTTATCATGCTTGTTTTCAGTAAGTCCTTATGGTTACTTTTTTGTGATTATGAAAATTCACATATTAATATTTAACATGAAAATAATATAAATTATGTACAAAAATCATATAATTAAGCATAATTTCACATACTTTATAAATTCATGTCCAATATTAATAATGAAGTAAAATTCACTTATTTTAATAACAGTTACTCAAGATTAACGTATTTATTAAGTCAAAAGGTGGTAAAAATATATAGAAAAATCATATATAATTTCGAGTTTACACACCCCTAAACTTGAACCATTGCTTGTCCTGAATAATGTTCATGCACAACACAACTGTTTTGCTAAGGCAAATTTTGCAATACGATAAAGCAACATCAATCTTTGCACAAAATCATGCATCAACAAAATCATGCTCAAAAATACTTTTTATTAACAAGTAGCTCGAATACAAAAAATTTTCCCAAACTTTATACTAAGTACAACATAATGTCAACATGAGCCATAGTATGTATGCATTTCTAAATCATATGTAATATTCACCAATCAATATGTTTTACTTATCAACTAAACACAGCAATCACAAGGATTAATTAGTGGTCCTCGTATATTGAACTTAGCAATTCCTCACCACTAATGTAGTCGGTATAATCATCAAATTAATAGGTCTTTTATTAGGTTGTAAAGGGGGCTAGGCTAAAGGTAGGGATAAAGAGAGAAGTGAATTTTTAGGTTCAATCATTTTAACCCTAACTTTTTCTTGGGTCCTTTTGTGTCACAACCTTCGTTCAATTGGGTCTTTGGAACACCGCAAACTTATTTTGAGCTCATGCTCAACCTTTATTTTTCAAACTTTGAGCAAATTTTTCTTTCCTTTTTATTCTTTTGAACAAACTACTCTTTGTTCTTTCATTCTTCTTTTTTAAACATGAGAAGGGAATGTACATCTTTTTGTATTTTTCCTCAAACTTTGATCACCAAGACAAATTCAGTTAAAATAGGTGTAAAAGAATAGGTTAAAATAAAAAAGATGATAATACAACTTATGATTGTAATTTGCAATAAGCAAGCCATTAAGCTTAAAAATTAAGTTTCAAAGGTTAAATTAATAAGGTCGTCTTGAAAAGCTCAAATGATCCAAAAAAAGTGTGCCTATATCATATTAGATTCTTATACATCCTAGGATTTTGCCTCAAGAAAGTTACTAAGTCAATTCTAAACACATAAACCTTTATGCATGTCTATTTCTAAAGAAATTATATTTCATGGAAAATACTACATAAGATTGAAGAACATACAAGCATTCTATCACTCAAGATAACATAAGAATAACTTAGATAAAATCAGAAATCATGCTTGCATTTGAACACATTTATGAACAAAAATGCTCTTTGAACATTCATTTATTTAGCATAATTAAGTAAAAATATTGAAACATACTTTAAAATTCATGTGAAATGCCTTACCCACCTTTAAAAAGAAGTAATGTTTTCATTACGAAAACAAAGTAATAAAAACTAAAGACAAGAAATGTAACGCCCCAAAATATAGGTACTCATTTTCCATATGTTGTGTAACACAAGTGTGTATATATTTCAGTGGTTAAGTGTTTTGGGAAGTGCCTGAGAAGTCTTGGGTTCAAGCCTGGGAAGTTGCAAAAACTTTGGTTTTTTTTTTTAAGATTAAACCTTGCTTTTAGTTAGTAGACTTTTAAACTATTATCGGTAAAATTTTCCACAAAGAGCTGGCTAGTCTAGGGGTAAATGGTGTTTGGAGTGTTCCTTGGGGTCTGAGGTTCGAGCATTGGCAGGGTAGAAGGAGCATTTTATTTTTTTCTACAAGTGCTAGGGAGGTATCCTAGGTTGATCAAAATTGAGGTGGTAGTAGGAGTTTGAATGGGCGGTTGAGTAGAATAAGGTGGAGAGATTCTAGGAGAGAGATAAGGGGAGGAAAAAGTGGAGTTTGAGGTGTGGTAGTAGTTCACTGAAAGTGGGTTTCTCCATTATGCCAATTCAGACATAGGCTTTTGGGTGCTGAAATTGTGTGTATGTTTTTGCTCTCCTTTTCGACAGATTTACTTTCTTGTTCTTCTTTGCATTTTTGGGTTGAGGCCAGATTGACCATTTGGATATTTTCTTTTACTTCTCTAAAACCTAGCCGAATACCCTTTCTTTTCTCATCTCTATGCCTTTGGTTTTCTTCAAGCGCCCTTCTCACATTGCTAAAACTGAACATTGACTGCTTTTCCCTCATCTTTTTCTGTCAGCTCTATAGTTATTGATTGTTTCTCTTTTCTCTGTCAGATCGGTTTGTTAATCACCTTTCTTTAGCTAGTATTGTAGCTGAATAATACTTCACCCTCTAATCTTTCGTATTTGCTTTTGTGGTCAGGTTATTAAGGATTCACTAACAAATCGGTAAATGCCCTTGGTTTTCTCTTTTCATTTCTCTTCTCTATTATGATCTTCTTTTAATATCTCTTCTTCTCTACTGATTTCTGTTAGGGGTATGATTGTACCACTTTTTCCCTATCACTTTGTGTTCTTTCAGCTTTCATTGAGTGTAGGCCGGCTGTCCTTTTCTTCGAAGTGATTCTGCGTTTTTTGGTAGGTCTCTGCTTGGTTTCTATTCTTTCGGCTTCACTTACTTTCCCTCTCTACTATGTTAATATTGTAGCTAACACCTCCTTTTACTTTCGGTTTTAGTAGGAGTATTGGGTGATCAATCATATTCAGCAATTTAAGTAGGTTAAACCACTTTTGTTCATTCAAGGCAAGTACCTAATTTTTTGGGATTAGGTATTAAAGAGGAGGATGTTTTACTTAATTGCCAATCGGCTAATGGTTTATTTTGAATGAATGTAGGATCGGTGCTCGTGGACTTCTAACACTTTTCGCAAATAAGTGTGTAATCACACTGCTATTAGCATAGATCGGCAAAAGCTGGAAACGTATGACTGTTTTCGCTACACGAGCGTATGCTCGCTTGTATGGCGAACTGGATGCACAAACATGGGTGTTCAATCGTAGAGACCAGCATAAACGATTTCATCGGCTTAGGCTACTTTGGGCCACGTTAGGCCAAAATGGGTCGTGTGGGCCCCACGGGCTCATGGGCCAACACGGGTAAATCACACGAATGTTTGGAGATTATTGGGTCGGGCTGTGTAGTTCGCACAACCAAGGCCATTTTTGGGCTTATTGGGCCACACGGGTGTGTGGGCCTACATGGGCCATGTTATGGGTTTTGGGCCAATTTTTACTGATTTTCTGGTAAGGTTGCACCAGTCAGCCAAGACGACTATAGACCTACTGGCCGGTAAGTGTACTTGGACCCTTATTTTTGGTAAATAACTTATATACCCCTATATGATGTATGACTGTTTGAGCATGCCATTTATACTGTTTATACATTTATTTTATGTTGCATCGCATGGGGTGGGATATATGATTTGGAGGAAGTGTACTGAAAGGCTATAAGCCTATTACTGGCAACTTTGCTGCAAATACTATTTTTAGTACCGCAACCAGTGCTAATTGGAGTATAGGGTTAGGTGGGTCGATTTTATCCCCACATGGTGTGTAGGGTTGGTACGGAGATAGTGTGTAGAGGCTGGATTGAGTGGGATATTTTGATTGCATACTGTACTGATATTGTTACTGAAATGGGATCAGGCCCAGGCTACTACTGTTACTGAAATAGGCTAAGGCCCTAACTGAGACTGCAAAGATTTAGGCCCAAACTGCGTTTACTCTGATTAATTGCTATTATGAGATTACACACTGAGTTTCGTAAACTCACCCATCTATTAATTGTGCAGGTAATCCCTAGACTTAGGCGGATCGTTATGACGGAGGACTCAGCGGTGGCCACTCGCTTTACTTATCTTTTATTGATTTACATTTTGGTTAGATTTTGGGTTTTTCTTTATGTAATAAGGCCTCTTGGGTATTTATTTTTAATTTGATAGTTTATTTTTATTCATTGGATTTATATCTGCTAGCGGTAGGAAAGTCACAAGATTTCAAAAGCCAAACATTTTCTAAAACACCAAGAAATCGCAACTAGTTTTAAAAGCTTCTGCAAACGAAAATTGTTTTACAAAATTAATAATGTTTTAATATAAGTAAACTTTAATCATACAATTCCACATCATCAATGGACAGACACGACTTTCATTCTGCTTTTCAAACTATACAAAGAGGCTAGCTAAAGTCTGGATTTATGTTTTTAGAAAAACACTTTGATCTGATATCGCTAGATTCAGTCATAACGTCTGGGCCAGGTTTGGGGTGTTACATTTAGTGGTATCAGTGTCAAGTTGCAAAACTCAGTTGTGGATTTGGGCTTTTGCAAAAACGCGAAATTTTCACAAAATTGTTTTAATTGGTTTAAAGTGATTGATATAATATGGAAACATTTTATTGAAAGAGTGGTACACCGAGTCTCTGCATCGATCCTGTAAGTCTTCTGATTGTATATACTAAAAGGATTATAATGAAATGTTATTACTGAGACTACTTTAGGTAGTAAAATTGTACTGAAACTCTCTAGTTAGAGTAAACTACAAACCGTAGTAAGACTATGAACTGCGAAACAAACTCTAAGATAATATTCTTCATAAATTATCTGTAATAAACACTGGAATAATAAATTGGCTGGAATAAAACTGTTAATACAGATAAAAGCGCGATTCGATAATGAGCACTAGGGGTACTTATGGTAGAGGCCGCGGGAGAGGCCGTGGAGGTGCTCGGGCTGGGTCTTCGTTATCTGAACACCAGCCTAATAAGGGAACTGGAGAGGCACCAGCTTCACCTATGACTGAGACAGGAACTCAAAATCGAGCGATTGGGGATGACGCATTGTCCCAAGTGATGTTGATGATTCTACAAAGGGTCGATGGACCTAGTACTGGTACTGTGGGCTGTGGGTTGGTTACAAAATGACTCAGGTCTAATGGGGCTGAGATATTCAGGGGTATTACTGGAGTTGCCCCTAATATGGCTGAATATTGTATTAAGACCACAAAGAGGGTCATGGATAACCTCGACTGCACCCCCGAACAGAAACTGAAGGGTACAGTATCACTGTTGAGAGACAAGGCTTACCAATGGTGTCTTACTGTTAAAGAGGGCACTCAAGCCGATCGATTGACCTGGGAGTTTTTCAAGACTACTTTCCAGGCTAAGTATATGGGTGCCAGCTATGTGGATGCCCGTAGGAGGGAATTTCTAAACCTAACTCGGGGGGATAAGTCAGTAGCTGAGTATGAGGCTGAATTTCTGCGCGTGAGCTACTATGCACGTGAGATGGTGGCAACAGAGTACAAACAGTGTGTTCAATTTGAGGGTGGCACCGAAGGAGCTTGTGGAGCTTAAAGCTCAGATTCAAGAGTTACTGGACCGAGGGTTCATTCGCCCTAGTGTGTCTCCGTGGGAGCACCAGTTTTATTTGTGAAAAAGAAGGATGGAACCATGAGTATGTGCATCAATTACCGGCAGCTGAACAAATTGACTATTAAGAATAAGTACGCCCTACCGAGGATAGACTGTCTATTCGACCAGTTTCGGGGAGCGTCAGTTTTTTCTTAGATTGATCTCAGATCGGGGTACAATCAAATGAGGGTTAAGGAGACTGATGTTTACAAGATAGCTTTAAGAACTCGTTATGGTCATTACGAGTTCCTAGTGATGCTGTTTGGACTGACGAATGCACCAGCGGCTTTTATGGATACGATGAACCGAGTGTTCCAGCCCTATTTGGATTGGTATGTAGTGGTGTTTATAGATGACATTCTGGTGTATTCGAGAACTGAAGATGAACATGATGCACATCTTCGAATGGTTCTAAAAATTTTGAGGGAGAAACAATTGTACGCTAAATTCAGCAAGTGTGAATTCTGGCTATGTGAGGTAACATTTTTGGGACATGTGGTATCTGTTGAGGGGATTAAGGTTGATCCTCATAAAATTGAAGTTGTTCTAGATTGGAAGTAGCCTAAGTCGATATCTAAAATTCGAAGTTTTCTGGGTCTGGTAGGGTATTCTAGACGGTTTGTTGAGGGGTTTTCGTTGATTGCTACACCTCTGACTAAGTTGTTGCGTAAAGGGGTACAGTTTAACTAGACTGATAAGCAGCAAAAAAGTTTTAAGAAGCTGAAGAAAGTTCTGACTGAGGTTCCTGTCTTTGTTCAACCAGAGTCTGGGAAAGGGTTCACTGTATACAGCGATGTATCACACGTTGGTTTGGGTTGTGTGTTGATGCAAAAAGGTAAGGTTGTGGCTTATGCGCCTCGTCAGCTTAAGACGCATGAAGTGAACTATCCAACACATGACTTGGAGTTGGCTACGGTGGTTTTTGCACTGAAAATTTGGAGGCATTACTTGTATGGTGAGAAGTGTATTATTTACACAGATCACAAAAGCCTCAAGTATCTCCTCACTCAGAAGGAGTTAAACCATAGACAGAGTAGATGGATTGAGCTACTAAAGAATTATGACTATTCAATTGGATATCATCCTGGTAAGGCTAATGTGGTAGCCGATGCACTAAGCCATAGGGCTGTGACTGATTTGAGGTCGATGTTTGGTCGCCTCAACTTATTCGATGATGGTAGTCTGTTGGCGGAACTTCAAGTTAAACTGAAGTGAATTGAACAGGTTAAGGGTAAACAATTGGAGGATGAGTCACTGGGTCCTCGTTTTTCATAGGTAGAGAATGGGGGAACTTCAGATTTTAGACTGAATAGAGAAGGGGTACTATGTTTCTGTGGGAGAGTTTGCGTACCAGAAGATACTGATCTGAGGCAGTCTATATTGCAAAAGGTGCATAGTAGTCCTTACGCTATGCATCCTGGTGGGAATAAGACCTTCGTGAGTTATATTGGTGGCCAAGTCTTAAACGTGAAGTTACTGACTTTGTGAGTAAATGCCTTACTTGCCAGCAGGTTAAGGCTGAACATCAGATACCTTCAGGGTTGCTTCAGCCAGTCAAGATTCCATTGTGGAAGTGGGGGAGAGTGATTATGGACTTCGTTAGTGGGCTACCTTTAACGTCTACTAAGAAGGATTTAGTATGGGTCATCGTGGATCAATTGACCAAATCTGCCCATTTCATACATGTTCATACTAATTACTCATTGCAGAAGCTGGATAAACTGCATGTGTTTGAGATAGTACGACTGCATAGGGTGCCGGTTTCCATAATATCTGATAGAGATCCTCGTTTCACATCTCGATTTTGGAAGAAGTTACACGAGGCACTGGGTACAGGGTTGAACTTCAGTACTGCATTCCATCCTCAAATAGACGGTCAATCAGAGAGGGTGATTCAGATACTGGAGGACATGTTAAGGAGCTGTGAGATTGACTTCTAGGGCAGTTGGGAGGATTACTTGCCATTAGCAGAGTTTGCATATAACAATAGCTACCAGTCTAGCATACAGATGGCACCTTATGAGGCATTATATGGTCGTAGGTGTCGTACTCCTATGTGTTGGACTAAGTTGGACGAGTGGCGTTTTCTGGGTCCTAAATTGATTTATGATACCGACGATAAAGTTAGATTGATTGGGGACCGACTGAAGGCGGCATCTGAAAGACAGAAGTCATATGCAGATCTGATGCGTAAGGAGATTGAATATTCTGTGGGGGACTTAGTTTTTCTCAAGGTCTCGCCATGGAAGAAGGCACTGAGGTTTGGTTAGAAAGGCAAGTTAAGCCCTAGGTTCATCGGGCCTTATCGTATATTGAAGGCGTGTAGGACCGGTTGCCGATCAACTTGAGTTACCTCCAGAGTTGAACTGGATTCATGATGTGTTTCGTGTCTCTATGCTGAGGCGATATCTCTCTGATCCTGCACACATCGTCTCGACTAAAGATATTGACGTTAGGCCAGATCTGACCTTTGAGGAGGAGCCGGTTCAGATTTTAGATCGTGATATGAAGGTGCTGAGGAGGAAGTCTATTCCACTGGTTAAGGTACTATGGCATAATCACAGTTCTAAGGAAGCCACGTGGGAACCCGAAGAGACGATGAGACAGGAATACCCTCATCAGTTTTGACCAGGTAAATTTCGAGGCTGAAATTTTCTTTTAGGGAGTAGAGTTGTAATGCCCAAAAATATAGGTACTCATTTTTCATATGTTGTGTAACACAACTGTGTATCTGTTTCAATGGTTAAGTGTTCTGGGAAGTGCCTGAGAAGTCTTGGGTTCAAGCCTAGGCAGTTGCAAAAACTTTTGTTTCTTTTTAAGAGTGAACCTTGCCTTTAGTTAGTAGACTTTTAAACTATTGTGGGTAAAATTTGTCACAAAGAGCTGGCTAGTCTAGGGGTAAGTGGCGTGTGGAGTGTTCCTTGGGGTCTGAGGTTCGAGCATTGGCAGGATAGAAGGAGCATTTTATTTTTTGCTACAAGTGTTAGGGAGATATCCTAGGTTGACCGAAATTGAGGTGTTAGTGGGATTTTGAATGGGCGGTGGAGTAGAATAAGGTGGAGAGATTCTAGGTGTAACAACCAACACTCGTACCCTATGCCGGGACGGAATACGAGGCGTTACTTAACTTGAACACATACATTCACACGATTCTAGGTCACCATAATTAGGTCAAATTTAAAACTTTTCCGCTCTTTATCAAAACTCTATAATAAAGGCCTACGAGGCTTTAAACGTTCATTTAAAATCATTTGGGAATGTTTCGGATCTTCCCACGAACTCTAAAAAATATTACTAAATACAGGGGCAAACGCCCATGTGGGAGGGGCAATATACTCATGTGACCATTTCAACATATCCGTGCTGTTGGCCCGTGTGGTCCACACAGACTAAGCACCTAGGTACACGCTCGTGTACTCCACTCATGTGGAATTAATTCTATATTCACACCTAAAAGGGTTTTCACACATCTTGGCACACGCCCGTGTCCCTGTCCCGTGTCCTTCACACAGCCATGACACACCCGTGTCCTAGCCCGTGTGCAAAAACCTGGACATTCTATTTCTGACGTCAGCAATCCTTAAGGGCCACACGGCTAAGGCACACGCCCATGTGATAGGCCGTGCCCTTTACACGACTGAGACACACGGCCGTGTCTCTGCCCGTGTGTTTACTACCATGCATACTGACTTGCATATTTTACGTGCAGGGAACACAAGGCCGAATAGCACGCGTATGGGGCTGGCCGTGTGTCAAACACGACCTAGACATATGCCCATGTGCCTACCCGTGTGGACAAAATAAGGCTATTTACCAAGTCGCTTTGCCACCCTTACTTACATAACCTACATAAGATCACCCTACACCTATACAAGGGCAGATCATATGGCCAAAACAACCACAGTAGACAACATTCAATTATGCAAATTTACTCATCCATAAAAAGTAACATCTTCTATGCAATATCAAAATGAATATTGACCATTATCCATGGCCTTATACAAAATGAAAGGATTTAACCCAAGCCACACATTTGGCTAATTTCTCAAGGACACAAAACAATAAAGTCTAAGCCATATACATGCCATACTAAAAAACAAGATGTCTAACTATATCGAGTGCTTTGGATGATAGTGTGATCGTAGCCTCTGACATCCGTTGAATCCTCAAGCTATTTAGGCGTCACTATAAGAAAATGGGAAAAGAGAGGGAGTAAGCATAAAGCTTAGTAAGAAGCATACAAATACATTACAACAACTTTACCATTTAACAACATGCTCTTAATACAAAAGTAGGCGTAAGCATAACTTACTCATTACTATCCAATACCCATCATATAGCATATATCGAACTCTCATCTTACATATATATATAACAAATAGGTACCTGTATCACTCACAACATGGTTATACTTTTCTCATGATCTTAAACCATAACTCTCACCATTGAACCATTCAGAACACTATCGGATATTCATTAAGCCTCAAACATGGGGTAGGATGACGATGCCATGTCCCAGACGTGGTCTTACACTAGCTCATCCTGTAGCTGATGAATGTCCCAGACATGTCTTACACTGGCTTACATCTCGAGGCCGATGCATGTCGCAGACATGTCTTACACTAGCTCTCGTCTCAATGTCGATGCCATGTCCCAGACATGGTCTTACACTGGCTCTCATAATGTGGCTGATGCTTGTCCTAGACATGTCTTACACTAGCTCTCGTCTCAATGCCATTGCCATGTCACAAACATGGTCTTACACTGGCTCTCATAATGTAGCCGATGCTTGTCCCAGACATGTCTTACACTAGCTCACAATAACCCGTATGTCATGGCATGAATATCCGATTTATTTCCTATGTTTTAACCAGGAATTTTACTATCTCAATCGTCATCATACATTCTTATTTCCACAATAAAGTAATTCATGCTAAATCAATACAACACATATAATGACAATGTAGTTGCATTATTTCCATACAACTTACCTCGGGTTACAAAATATGACGACTGGTCGGTTTAATCAATTTGCTTAGCCTTCCCCCGGTCTAATTTTAGATTTTGAATTTCTTGATCTATAATAACAAAATTCACACATTTAATCATTTTATCGATATAGGCATTCAATAAATCTAAAATTGGGCAAAATGACCATTTTGCCTCTAGACTTTTGCAAAATGACCATTTTACCCCTAGGTCCGAAAATCGAGTTTTATCGAATTTCCTTATCTTCCAAGCCTAACCTGCCATTTATCTCTCTTATGACAACCCCAAATTTCCAATATTGCACAACATTACTATCTATTTTACAAACTTTACAAAATGGTCCTATTAGGGTTTTCAAGAGAAATCCCTTCACAAAAATTGTTTATTTCACAACCAAGACTCATATTCTTCCATAAAATTTCAGAAAACAACCAATTTTCTATCATGGAAAAACCCTAGACTTTCAACCATTTTGCAATATAGTCCCCTCATCTGAAAGCTCATGCTTCAAGGGGTCAAAAAATGCAAAAATCATCAACAAAAAGTATGTGAATCACTTACTTGCCAGAAGAATAGGTTGCTGAGATTTTTAAAGCTCAAAACACCAAAAAATGGCTAAAAAATCGGTGGAGAAGAAATGGGGAAATAGGATGATATCATCTTTCTTTTATTTTATTTCTTTTTTGGTCAAAATAAGTCACCAACTTCACCTAATATTTGACTATTTTGATTTTCCTTGTCTCATGGCTGGCCATCACCTATTTAATGGCCTAATTTCACTTTAAATACCCCAATTTATGATACATGGAAAATTTGACACCCTTAGGTATCAATTTAAGACTTTTGTACTTTATGCGATTTAGTCCTGTTTCACAATTGGGCCCACAAACATCAAATTTAATTCTCAAAACTTTTCATGCACTAATATAAACATGCTATGATTTCAAAATAACAATAAAATAATTTTCCCAACTTTGAATTTGTGGTCTCAGATCCACTATTTCGACTAGCCCTTTGAATTTTGGAGAAGTAAAAGAAAATTCCCAACTTTGAATTTGTGGTCTCAGATACACTAGGAGAGAGATAAGGGGAGGAAAAAGTGGAGTTTGAGGTGTGGTAGTAGTTGGCTAAAAGTGGGTTTATCCATTATGCCAATTCGATCATAGGCTTTTGGGTGCCGAAATTGTGTGTATGTTTTTGCTCTCCTTTTTGATAGATTTACTTTCTTGTTCTTCTTTGCGTTTTTGGATTGAGGCCGTATTAGCCATTTGGATATTTTCTTTTACTTCTCCAAAACCTAGCCGAATACCCTTTCTTTTCTCATCTCTCTTCCTTTGGTTTTCTCCAATCGCCCTTCTCATATTGCTAAAATCGAACATTGACTGTTTTTCCCTCATCTTTTTCTGTCGGCTCTATAGTTATTGATTGCTTCTCTTTTCTCTGTCAGATCGATTTGTTAATCACCTCTATTTAGCTAGTATTGTAGCTGAATAATACTTCACCCCCTACTCTTTCCTCTTTACCTTTGTGGTCAGGTTATTGAGGATTCACTAACAAATCGGTAAGTGCTCTTGGTTTTCTCTTTTTGTTTCTCTTCTCTATTTTGATCTACTTTAAATATATCATCTTCTCTACTGATTACTGTTAAGGGTACGATTATACCACTTTGTCCCTGTCACTCTGTGTTCTTTTGACTTTTGTGGTGAGTGTAGGCCGACTGTCCTTTTCTTCGAAGTGATTCTGCATTTTTTGATAGGTCTCTGCTTGGTTTCTGTTCTTTCAGCTTCTCTTACTTTCCCTCTCTATTGTGTTAATCTTGTAGCTAACACCTCCTTTTACTGTCGGTTTTGCTAGGAGTATTGGGTGATCAATCATATTCAGCATTTTAAGTGGGTTAAACCACTTTTGTTCATTCAAAACAAGTACCTAATGTTTTTGGGATTAGGTATTAAAGAGAAGGATTTTTACTTAATTGTCAATCGGCTAATGGTATGTTTTGAATGAATGTAGGATCGGTGCTCTTGGACTTCTAACACGCAAACAATTGTGTAATCACACTGCTACTGGCATAGATCGGCACAAGCCAGAAACGTATGACTATTTTCGCTACACGAGCTTACGCTCGCTTGTACAGTAAACCAGATGCACAAACATGGGCATTCGACCGTAGAGGCCACCTTGAGCATTTCATGGGCTTAGGCCGTTTTGGGCCACGTTAGGCCGAAATGGGTCATGTGGGCCCCACGGACTCGTGGGCCCACACGGGTGAATCACATGAATGTATGGAGATTATTGGGTCAGACTGTGTAATTCACACGGCCAAGGCCATTTTTCAGGTTATTGGGCCACATGGACATGTGGGCCCACACGGGCCGTGTTATGGGTTTTGGGCCCATTTTCACTGATTGTCTAGTAAGGTTGCACGGGTCATCCAAGATAACTGTGGACCTACTATTGGGTAGGATATTCTGATTGCATCTTGTCTTCGACATCATTACTAAAATGGGCTCAGCCCCATCACTCTCACATCGAAATGAGCTAAGGCCCTAACTGAGACTGTAAGGGCTTAGGCCCAAATTGTGTTTAATCTGATTGATTACTATTATGAGATTACACACTGAGTTTCGTAAACTCACCCTTCTATTAATTGTGCAGGTAATCCCCGACTTAGGCGGATCGTTGCAATGAAGGAATCAGCGGTGGCCACTCGCTTTACATATCTTTTATTAATTTATGGTTTGTTAGATTTTGTGTTTTTCTTTATGTAATAAGGCCTCTCGGGTATTTATTTTTAATTTTCTAGTTTGTTTTTATTCATTGGATTTATATCTGCTAGCGGTAGGAAAGTAACAATATTTCAAAGGCCAAATGTTTTCTAAAACACCACGAAATCGCTACTAGTTTTAAAAGCTTCTGCAAACAAAAACTATTTTACAAAATTAATAACGTTTTAATATAAGTGAACTTTAATCATACAATTCCACATCATCAATGAACAGACACGACTTTCATTTGGCTTTTCAAACTATACAAAGAGGCTAGCTAAAGTTTAGATTTATGTTTTTAGAAAAAACTTCGATGTGATATCGCCAGATCCAGTCATAACGTCTGGTCGGGTTTGGGGTGTTACAAGAAATTCCCCCATTTAATTTATTTGACTTATTCTATTTATCTTCCTCCTTTGTCATTTCATCCTTGCTTTCATTCTCATCTTTCTTCCATGACTTGAAGATATAATATGGGAATTCAGCAACAAAATAGTTAGAGATATTTTTAAAAGTATTTTTTATAGAATCATCTCTAGATTTTGGATATTTCCTATAAGCCTGTTGTTGGTTATACAGAAATTATTTGTATCCATCATAATTGACAATTTTGATTTCTTCACAGCATTTGAAGTAGTGGGAATAGGAATAATCAACTCAGTATCAACACTTGGTTCAACCAGCTCATCAGTATTCAACTCCTCTCTTGGTTCAAAGACTTTTGGTTCCTTTATTGATTCTAGATTGTTTGGTTTTTCCTTAAACTCTGCTTGTTCTGTCTCAGTAACTGAGTTAGCTTCAATTTCAGATTTGTTCAATAACTCATCAGTTTTTGGTTCTATTGGTTCACTCAATTCAATTGATTTTAGTTCATGGACATTCTCCACTAACCTTTCAAGATAATGGGCTGTGATGCAACCTTGAACATATGGACCCTTTAGGTTGGCTTTTATTTTAACTTGGGCCCTTAAGCAAACTGAAGTTATCAATAACAGAAAGTAAGAACTTCCAGTCTTCTTTCTAGCACAATCATGGATTTCCTTGAGAATAATCTTCCCAGTATTGATAGACTTTTCTGTCATAATTGCATATAACAAAAGTAATCGCCCTATCGAGATTGTCGAACTGTGTGAGATAGGTATGAAACTATAACAAACAAAGTAAAACCATACCTTAGCCAATGGTTTTAGATATTCCCTCGACAAGAATGATTACCATGCTTTCTTGTAATCCATTGGGATCCCAGATTTGTCACAACATTAAACACTTGTTGAAGAAAATCCCAATTTATATTTTTCATCATGGCAAAGTACTCATCTTCTTCAACATCATGTAGGCTGAACAAACCATTAATGGATTCAGAAGTTAGGGGTATGTTTTTCTTGCAAACAAAAACTTCAATAGCATATGGCATAGAACTCTCGAACTAACTCCTCTTCGGGTAATGATCGTGCATCGCAAAAATAGTTCTAATTGAGGGCATCAATCATCTATTGAATCGGCAAAGGCACAACCATCTTATCATTGCTTTCCAATTTGAAAAAAATTTTCGGCATCATAGGTTAATTTTTGAAGATAGAATCAAACCTTTCTTTCACTTCCTCATTTTGAATCACAATAGGATTTTTGGTAGAGGTATTGGAAGATCCAGTTCTTGGAAGATCTAGTTCTTTTGCAATACATGATGATTTTTCTTGAAAAATAGGC
Organism: Gossypium arboreum; assembly: GCF_025698485.1. Classification (NCBI taxonomy): domain Eukaryota; kingdom Viridiplantae; phylum Streptophyta; class Magnoliopsida; order Malvales; family Malvaceae; genus Gossypium; species Gossypium arboreum. Next base: position 60,118,112 of record NC_069075.1, on the reverse strand, counting down.
AAAATTTTGGCAATTGGCGAACAAGGGATTTTATGGTGGTGATAGGCTTACGACAGCGACGGGTTTGAGGGGGTGATAGCTTACAGTAGTGACAGGTTTGTGACGGCAATAGTCTAGGGTTTTTTTACGACAAGGGAAGGATATTGCCGAGGTTCTTTAGGATTTACGCCGTTGGATATGAGGGAAAAGAATGAGTGGCTAGGGTTTAGGCTAATTGCTTGAAGGGTTGTGAAAAACATGGTGGTAAAGAGGGGTTTATATAGTGATGAATTAGGGAAAACTTGTAGCAAAAAGTTAGATACAAAAGGTGACTTGGGTGACAAGTATAGAGGGAAATATGTGGCAGAATAAATAGGGTTTTGGGGAGCCCTATGGATGGAAATATGGGGTGATTCTTCTCCTCTTTGCTATTTCAGGCCTTAAGCCTAAACTGTATTTACAAATTAAATTACTTAAGATAAAATAAATTGATTAGTACTTGGGCCTATTTGACCTCCTTATTAAACAAATAAAACAAAATTAACATTAAAAACAGAGATTAAAATAGAAATAAAATTTTTGAAGTTAATTAGAAAAATTCTTCTCAAAAGCTTACATTAAATTAATTCCTAGGAAAGGTTGGAGGGGTCATAGCGGTCCCACTTAAGTTCTAATCTCCTTAGACAAAATTAATTAAATGTACTAATTTAAGAAAAATAATTTCTAATTATTTATTAGAAAGTAATATCATAAAAATTAAGGGTTTATTAATTTGAACGAGGTTTTAATTCACTCAACTTCACCATCCCAATAGTGCTTGAGAAGTTGACCATTAACTTTAAACGTACCTACATAATTGTTGTATAATTATATAGCTCCATAAGGATAAACTTTGTAGATGGTATATGTAACAGCCCGATTTTAGCTAAATCAGAACAGTGGTTTCGGAACCACAAATCCAATGCTGGAAAATTATTTTAATATTATTTTCAGTATTTACAGCATGTTAATTGATATGTGTGAAAATTTCGTGAGTTAATTTTATCGATTGGTTGGTTAATTTGATAAAAATGAGTAAATCACGTAAAGCGTAAAACTTGTGTTCTATTAGCTAAAAGTATCTAATTCCTAAAGAACCATAAAGTTAAGGTCGTTAAGTGGTAATTAGACCTATGATTTCATGAGTGGACCATTATGGACAACCATTAAGTGATTATAATAGTTTTATAATAAGGTTATTTTTGGAATTTGATAATTAATTATGAATTAAATAAAACAAAGCATAAAAATTATTCTTTTATCATCATCTTTGGTCGAATGAAGCATGAAGAAAAGCTAGGTAGGGCTTGAAAATTTGGGCTACTTCAAGATCAAATTGTAAGTCCATTTCTGTTCGGTTTTTAGTGATTTCTATATTTTTATAATCATTGCAGCTTAATCTAGCTAGCCCGTACCTTTATTTTTGAAACTGTTAAATATTTTAAGAGTTTCCATTGATGAGCTTATGTGTTCTTTGGTTTTTGAAGATAAAATATGAATTTTTGATGATATATTTTCATGTTTTGTAAAGTGATTTTTGATGAAAATGCATAATAGGGATCAAATTGTGAAATGTGCAAATTGTGTGGTTGAAATGTGAAATAAATGAAAAGTTTTGGGCTTCTAGGGACCTATATATAATTCGACCAAACATGGGTTTTGGTTGAATTGTGTGAATTTTGTGTTTTGTGAAATAAGGACTAAATTCTTAAAAGTGTGAAAGTTTAGGGGCTAATGTGCAAATATGCCTAAATATATGTTTTGGACTAAATTGAACGAATGGTTGATTAAATAAGTTAATTTGGAATTCATATAGATCAAGAAAGAAAGAATTTGGATTTAGATCGGGGGAAAAGTAAGGCTATCGAGTAGTCGACCTGATCCATCAATTCTGAATACGAGGTAAGTTTGTATGTTTTAAATTCAATTCAAATGTATTTGATATGCTTTGATATAGCATGAATTGTAATTATGTGATTACGGACAAGATCGAAAACGATTCAAAGATTATTTGACAGTTGGAAACCCGTTTGAACCTTAGGAATAGTCTAGGATGCTAGTGACATGTCATTATGGATACCTTGAGTTGGCTCCAGGGCATGATTTAGCACTTCGGGTGCGAGATAAACCAATTTGGCTTCGGGCCATGCATATCAGTTGATTTGGATTTGGGCCATGATATCAGTATTTTGGATAAGATACCTTGATTTGGCTTCGAGCCATGGTATAGGTACTTATCGTGTGAGACCCTTGAGTATCCGATTTCTATTTTGAATGGTTCAATGGGCAAATGAAAGATGAGAACGTATATGAGATTGGTACAATATTGTACATGTATGTGAATAAACCATTTTGGATTTGAATCGAAGAAATGATGATGAGAGTACATAGTTTTGTGAATGAGTACTTGAAAGGTTTGATAGTTAATGAATGTTACATATTGATTTATGTTTAAGTGATTGCATTAAGTTTATCTCATACGAGCTTACTAAGCTTAAAAGCTTACTTCTTGTTATTTTTCTTTTTTATTTTATAGTGAATTAAGGCTAGCTCAGATCCAGGAGTCGTCGGGAACATCATCGCACTATCAAATATCTAAGTTGGTACTTTTGAATTATACAATTATGGTATATGGCATGTATAGGCTAGATGCGGTATTCTGGTTGTTATTATAGCCATGAGATTTGGCTTTTAAATGATGTTAATATTGATGTGTGTTTGGCTATTAGAAATGGCCTGTAAATGTATATGCTTTGGTTTGTATATATATAGCCATGACTGATGGCTTATTTTGGTATGTTTTGGTATGAATGTGGTGATGGTTTTATAGTTGCTCAAATGGTTAATTTATTTGTAGAGTATAAATGCTTGAGAAATGCCTTGATGAGATATGATTTTACATGTTGTGTTGGTTATTTATAGGGTAAGTTATGTATGTGCAAATTATGGTAAACGAGCCATATTGTTTGATATTGTTTTGGCATGTGTTTGGCTAAGTAAATGGTAGTGATTTGAAAATTTGAGATACACGAAATTATAATGATACGAATTGTGCATTTGGTTGATGATTTTGGCTGCCTAATTGTATAATGAAATGGTACCATTTTGCCTTGTGTAGGTACTTTGAAGTTGGGGTGGAAAATTGGCCTTGCGAATGGCCTATTTTTGTCCACACGGGCAGAGACACGAGCGCGTGTCTAAGCAGTGACATAGTCATGTGTCCCCTGGTGTTGAAATTGAATTGAAGTCAGTATGCTCCACACGGTCTCACACACAAGCGTGTGACTGGCTGTGTGGTACAAGCCAGTATACCCCCTAATTGGCACACGGCCTAGCACACGGGCGTGTAACTTGGCTGTGTTGTATTAGTCAGTATACCCTATGGTTTGGTACGGCCTAGCACACGTGCATGTGTGGCCACTTCGAAGGACACACGAGCTAGACACACGGGCGTGTGGTTGGTTGTGTGACCCAAGTCAGTATGTATGCCCTATTTCCACAGAGCCAGAGACACGAGCGTATCTAGTGCCGTGTGAGGCACACGGCCTGTTCACACAGTTGTGTGACCCCTGTATGGTTGAAATTTTTCTAAGTTTCCAAAAAATTTTGTATGTTATCGGTTTAGTCCCGAACCACTTCTAAAGCATGTTTAAGGCCTCGTAGGCTCGTTTGAGGGACACTATGATTGGTTGTGATTAAATTGTATTTGAATTGATGAAATATATGTGAAATGTGTATTTAAAAGTGTTGTAATTCTGGTAATGCTCTATAACCCTATTTCGGCATTGAACAAGGGTGAAGGGTGTTACATTTATTCGTATCAGAGCTACGGTTTAGTCAATTCTAGGACTAACGTAGCATGTGTGAAAGGCTACCTATACATGCCATATATAAACTGTGATAGTGTGATGACTCCTGACATTTTAAAATGTGTTTTCATATAGTAATGGATCTCAATCGAGCTATATCTAATGAGGTTAAGAGTAATGCGCCTGCTCCCGTGCAAGGGATAGTGCATTTGATTCTAGACCCGAGACAGGTAGTCAAGGAGGAGAGGCTAAAGAAGCCTTCTACCAAATGATGAACGAATGGTTCACTTAATACATTCATACGAACCCGGCTACTCAACAACCTCCACCCCCACCTATTCCTCAAAAAATCCCTATTGTTCCTCAAGTTATAGATCCGATACGATTGAACAAGCCACCAATAGATAAGATTCGTAAAGATGGAGCTGAAGAGTTCCGGGCTACTGATGATGATGCTGAGAGAGCTGAGTTCTGGCTCAAAAATACAATTTGATATTCCATGAATGTATTAAATGTGTTGTATCTTTGCTGAGAGACACCACGTACCTATGGTGGAACACGTTGATATCTGTGGTTCTGAAAGAATGGGTTACTTGAGAGTTCTTTCAATCTGAATTTCGAAAGAAATACATTAGTCAAAAATTTCTAGATCAAAAGCACAAAGAGTTTCTAGAATTAAAACAAGGTCAAACGACCGTGACAGAATATGAAAGAGAATTTGTATGGTTGAGTAAGTATGCTAGGGAATATGTTTCTACTAAAGAGATTATGTGTAATCGGTTCGTTGATGGGTTGAACTAAGATATAAAACTACTAGTCGGAATTCTAGAGTTGAAAGAATTTGTCATTCTAGTTGAAAGGGCTTGTAAAGCTGAGGATTTTAGCAAAGAAAAGAGAAAACCAGATTTAGAAGCTAGAGACTTGAGAAAAAGATCAATGAATAAACCTTATCATTCTTCATCAAAGAAATTCCGAGATTCATATAGTCGATCGAATGCATCAGTGGGGTACCAGAATAGAGATCGTGGAAATCAACATGTGAATTCTAAAGCTCAAGCTACTTCTGTTTTGAGTGTTGTCAGTGTGAGAAATAACAAACCTGAGTGTCAACAATGCAAGAGAAGACATTTTGGTGAATGCTGGAATAAAAGTACAAAAGCTTGTTTCAAATGTGGCTCACTGGATCATTTTATTAAAGATTGTCCTGAGATGATTGGAAAAGATAGATCTTAGAATGTGAGACCAAGTAATATGTCTACTAAATGAAGACCAACAAGAAATGCTTGAAATGTGAGTGGTAGTCGAGGGGTGACAAAGGACACCGCTGTGAGATCTGAGGCCAGAGCACCTACTAGAGCCTACGCTATTCGCACTCGCGAAAAAGTATCAACTCCAGATGTTATCACCGGTACTTTCACTCTCTATGATACTAATGTGATTGCATTGATAGATCTAGGATCAACTCATTCTTATATATGTATAAATTTTGTATCTATTTAGACTTTGCCTGTAGAGTCTACTGTTTAACACCCCTTACCTGTATTCAATGCCAGAACAAGGTTTGAGGCGTTACGGGACTCAAACACAAGAAACCATACTATTCTAGGTCATGAAAATCCATCCCAAATTAAAACCATTCAAAACCAATCATATCGTCCCTATTGCGGGCCTACGAGGCCCAAAACATGTGTTTGGAGTGGTTTGGGACTAAACCAAGAACTTTGAAAAGTTTTTGGGAAACTTAGAAAATTTTCATCATGAAACAGATCTACATGCCCGTGTGGCATATCACACGCCCGTGCTTCAGGCTGTGTCCATCTTAGGGTGCATTCTATTTATGACGTCATCATAAAAATGAGGTCACACGGCCAAATCACATGCCCGTGTGCTTAGGCCGTGTCCTCCACACGGCTGAGTCACATGCCCATGTCTCTGCCCGTGTGCTGAATTCTAGACATTCTATTTTTTTTCAAAATCAAGGTTCAAGGGACACACAGCCTATAACACCCCTAACCCTAACACGTATCCATTGCCGGACTAGGGTTAAAGGCATTACTGGACAATTCAGAACATTTAACATTCGTTTCCTAAACATTATGGTATCAAAGATCAAACATCAATTTAGAGTCCCTTATATGGGTCATCGAGACCTTAAACATGCATTATAAAAGGGTCAGGACTAAACTGAACACATACAAATTTTTTTCAGAACTTAAACATTTTTCTAGCTAGTATAGGTCACACGTCTGTGTGAACAGGCCGTGTGCCTCACACGGCATTAGACACACCCGTGTGTCTAGGCCGTGTCCAAACAGGGCATACATACTGACTTATTCACACGGCCACAAGACATGCCCGTCTATCTTGGACGTGGTTGACACTAACTTGGGTCACACGGCTAGCCACACGCCCGTGTGTCTTGGCCGTAGTCGAACCTGACTTACAAATGTAGGGTACACCTCAGGGGACACACGGCCATGCAACATGACCGTGTGTCACATACGGCTGAGACACACGCCCATGTCTCCTCCCGTGTGGACAAAAATAGGCTATTTGAATATCCAAGTTGCCACCCTATTGGGGTCAAACCTACAAGCACTAAACCAAGCATATTTTCAACACAATTTCAGCCAATTTCCATTTTCAACTCATCAACCAAATCATACTAAATCTAAACTAAAATCATAACAAAACATATGTTCCATAAATTCCAAATATACAAACACATCTCATGCCAAAACCTTGTCAAATTGATCATTTCCTTTGGCCAACCAAATGCACATCATAATGGCATATTTGCATCACATAACATATATCAATATCAACCATAAGTTTTAACTCAAACTAGCCATATCACATGGCATAATATATACACTACAAAACATATCTAAATACTCCTAGCCTATACATGCCATATACCATATATACAACTCTTAAAATGGTACCAAAACAGATGTCCGATAGTGTGAATGAGTCGCTGATGATTCCCGAATCCGAGCTAACTTTATGTCACTATAAGATAGAGAACATTTCACACAGTAAGATTAGAGCTTAGTAAGTTCGTGGCATAATACATTTAACCCAACATTTAAAAGCTATAAGACATATTAGCTAACACATAGTTCAATTCATATCACTACTCAACCTCATTCATTACCATTTCTCATTTTATACTGTTTTCTTAGTTCATATATCCTTACACATAACTCATACACAATATTATCAACCACATAGGTTTTTCTATCTCATACACCATATCATGAATCATAAATATTCATTACATACCTGCACAACTCGTACTTAACTTTTACATTATCACTTCAATGCTCGATACACTAATTCGTTAGATCATCTTTCTACGTACAAGAACATCTCACACTCAGTACCAATAATCTAGCTGAAGCTATAAAATATCACACACTTAGTGCCATCATATTAAACCGAAACTATCTCAATATTGCACACTTAGTGCCACATATAGCCAAAGCTATTCCAATTCGCACATTATGGCTATTTATAGCCAAAGCTATTTCAAATCGCACACTTAGTGCCGAATCATCGTACTTACACCATAGTCAAATATATACAATTTAAACATTATCAAAGCACTAAAATATAAATTGTAACATCATTTATCTCGTACGAACTTACCTTGTACTCGGTATTGTCGATTCGGATTGTCAACTCTATAACCTTTGACTTTCTTCGGTCTAAGTAGGAATTCCTCTTTTCTTGATCTATATGTATTCAAAATTAACCCTTTTATTCAACAAGTCATTCAATTTGATCCATATACATATATTTAGGGCATTTTGCAATTTAGCCCTCACATTTTCACATTTTAACATTTTAGTCCCTATTTCATAAAATCACAAAATACACAAAATTCATCAAAACTATGTATTAGTCGAATCTTCCTATGGTCCTTAGAAACCCATAATTTTCATTTATTTCACATTTCAACCCCTCAATTTACATTTTTCACAATTTAATCCCTAATATGCATTTTTACTCAAAATCACTTTACAAAACATGTATATCAAACACTAAGCTTTCATATTCTACCAATTAACATTACAACACTCATGAATTCATCAATGGAATAACTCAAAATATTCATCAAAATTAGAAATTCAAGTATGGGCTTTGTAGTATACAAAGCAACAATTACAAAAACGTAGAAATTATCAAAAACTGAACAAAAACACATACCTAATTAGCCAAGATGAGTGCCGAAACTTAAAGCTCTTCAAACTTAGGTTTTCTTTCCTATTTTAGGTGGATGAACACTAAAATGATGGATGAAATATGTTTGTTTTATTTTATTTCATCATAATGCACTAATTACCCTTTTACCCTTGTAATAATACATTAATATTCCATCAACTAATGTCCATTAATGTCATTTAATTAAAACCATGGTCAAATAACCACATAAGGACCTAAATATTATAAAGCCAAATCAAATAGGCACTTTTAACATATAACAGGCAACTTTTACATTTTACGCGATTAGGTCCTTTTTACTAAATTGGCAACAAACGATTAAATTGTCACACGAGACTTTCACACATACTAATTCACATATAATAAGCATGAAAAATAACATTAAAATATTTTTTTCAAGACTCCGATTTGTGGTCCCAAAACCACTATTCTAACTAGGGTTTAAACCGGGATGTTACACGGCCGGAACACATGCCCATGGGGCAGACCGTGTGTCACACACAGCCTAAACACACGCCCGCGTGTCTACCTGTGTGGACAAATACAAGGCTATTTCCCAAGCAATTTTTCCACCCTCACTTGCACATATTCACACTACATCATATGGCACAATCTTAAGCATATAAATGCATTTACAAATAGTTGCAATCTAGCAATAACGTATCAATTTCATACCATCATCTATCATGCATTATAACATTAGGCCTTGCCAAATCATTTCATGCTAAATTCACACTCAAACGGCATTAACATATGAATAAACTCATAACCATCATTTATCAAGAAAATATAAACCACATCACAAAACATTAACATATACACATACATACTTATATGGGCTTACAACCATTTAGCCAATATAAGCCAATTTGCATGGCTACAAATTGCATCCAACCTTTAACCATCACAAACTAATGTATTTAGCCAAATCATAATGACTCATACACCAATTGACTAAGTCCCTATACATGCCATAAACTCAAAGGGGTTTGCATTCATTTATACCTAACATGATAGCTTGATAGTGTGATAGTATCTCCGGCGATCTCTAACTCAAGCTAGCATAAAACCCTATAAGATATGAGAAAGGAAGGGGGAGTAAGCTACAAAGCTTAGTAAGTTAGTATGCAAATAATAAGCAACAATGGCAATACATTTGTCAAACATTCATAATCTCTCCAATATAAAATACCATAATAATCATTAACAAATCATTTCAAGCCTTATAGTAACATGTACATTAATTATACGTATTCATATTTTGAAGCCCAGAGCTTAACATCTTTCAATGATTTAAATTCTTTACTTCTCATACTTTTGTAACCATTTTAATTGGCAATTTTTTGAATCTTTCCTTTTTTTCACACATATCCAATGAATCAAAAATCAAATGAAATAAGCATCTTATCTCTCAATTTGATATAGTTCAAAAGCCTAACCCATGACTCTCAACTAAAATTACCATGAATTTACACATCATAAACATAAACACTTAATCACAAGATTTCATAAATATTTTTAATAGACATTAATATCAATCTTTCCTTCATTTCATGTTCATTGAGTCACAATCAAGGAAATAAAACATTCCATATCTCAATTCCATTTGGCCTAAAGGCCCTTTTTCATAAGCATCAATCAACTTTACCATGTATTTATTCATCATACACATAAACCAATACTCACATGGTTAACTTAAAGTCACCTTCATAGTGATCATGAATTCATAATATCATGAAGCCAATGTTTATAAATTTTACGTACATACCTGTACCAACTCGTATCATAATCATTTACTTTATCAACTTTGGCAAAATATTTGAATTTCCTATTTCCACTTGGAATACTAAAGGATACTCGGGAATTCTCATACACATAGTAAGATGCCAATACCATATCCTAGATATGGTCTTACATGGGATCACAAATTGAAGTCGATAGCAGAATTATGGTCTTACACAATGTCTCATATCGATGCCATGTCCCAAACTTGGTCTTACACGAAATCATATATCGATGCCAATGCCATGTCCCAGACATGATCTTACATGGGATCACACATAACCCTAATATCATGACATTTGTATCTTATCTATTCCTAAGGTTCAACCGGGACTTCTGCGTTATCTTGGCATTACCAAACTTACTCATAATATCAATCATATAAATCATATAATATTAAAGCAATTTAAAACATAAATATAGCATTGAATTATTCACATACAAACTTACCTCGAATGCGACAATGGCGAAAAGGACCTATTTGTCCAATATTTATTTTTCCCTCGATCTAAACTCGAACTTCATTTTTCTTGATCTAAAACATCACATTTAACTTATTTAATCATTATACTAATCAATTCAGCCCAAAAAACATATTTGGAAAAAAATACATTTTACCCCTAAACAGTCATATTTACACTTTTGCCCTTAAGCTCGTAAAATGATTTTCATTCAATTTATTTGTACTTTAAGCCTAGTCGAACCATTTTCATAACAGCCCATAATCTCCATTAAAACACACTTTTATGACACATTTTATAACTTTTACAAATTAATCCTTTTAGGCATTTTCACCGAAAATCACTTAGTAAAAGTCATTTCTCTAACCATAAACATGTATTTTCTACCATTAATCATCAAAATACACACATTTTCATCATGGGTCAAAACCCTATACTTTAACCATAACTCAAATTAATGGTAGAAATAGATAGATCTTGTTACGAGGATTTTAAAAACGTAAAAATCATTAAAAACGGGGCTAGTACGAACTTACAATCGAGCTTGGAAGCTTGGAAAACCCTAGCCATGGTTTCTTCATGTAAAATTCAGCCAAGGAAGAAGATGGATAATAAATTTTGGCTTTTATTTTGTTTATTAAGTCATTTAATTACTAAATGACCAAAATGCCTCTAACTTAAAAATATTCTATTTCACCTATTTCATATCCATTTTTCTTCAAAAAATTATTAAATGGTCTAATTACCATTTAAGGACCCCCAATTTAAAATTTCATAACAATTGGACACCTCTAGCTTCTAGAACTCAAGTTTTGCACTCTTTATGATTTAGTCTTTTTGACTAAATTGAGTGCCCAAACGTCAAAATTTTCAAACGAAATTTTCACAAAATCATTCTGTGAAATTGTAGACCATAAAAATATAATAAAAATAAATTTTATTACATCAGATTTGTGGCCCCGAAACCATTATTCTGACTAAACCCAAAATCGGGTTGTTACATACTGAATTTCTAATTAGAGTATCGAACCCCTTAGGCAAATGTGTTTTGGTTGAAAAAGTCTGCAAGAATTTTTCGTTAATGAATTGAGATTTTTGTTTTCCGGCCAATCTGTTGTTGTTGCCATTCGATGAATTTGATGTGATTTTGGGTATGGATTGGCTAACGATGCATGATGCTATAGTGAATTGTAGATGAAAGAAAATTAAACTGAAATATCAGAATAATAAGACTATTAGAATTGAATCTGATGATCTGAATAGTTTGTCAGTTGTGATCTCGTCGATGTTAGCTCAGAGATTTGTGAGAAAGGGTTGTGGAGCTTATCTTTCTTATATGTACTTGGTACGAAAGTGATAGAAACAAAGATTGAATTAGTACCAATTGTGTGCAAGTATCCAGATTGTATTTTCCACAGAATTATCGGGATTACCACCTATCAGAGAGGTTGAGTTTGGTATTGAATTAGTACTGGAAAAAACGCTGATATAGATAGCTCTGTACAGAATGGCTCCGATAGTGTTAAAAGAATTGAAAGCTCAATTGCAAGAGTTGTCAAATAGAGGTTTTTTTAGATCGAGTTTCTCTCCTTAGGGTGCACTGGTGTTATTTGTGAAAAAGAAGATGGCACGATAAGAATGTGTATGCACTATTGACAGCTCAACAAAGTGACGATCAAGATTAAGTACCCTTTGCCACGAATAAATGATTTGTTTGATCAGTTAAAAGGCGCAACAATGTTTTCAAAAATTGATTTGAGATTAGGTTATTACCAGTTGCGAGTTAAAGACTCAAATGTGCCAAAGACTGCATTTAGAACAAGGTACAGACACTACGAATTTCTTGTTATGTCTTTTGGACTAACAAATGCACCTGCTATTTTTATGGACTTGATGAACTAAATTTTCATGCCGTTCTTAGACCGATTCGTAGTTGTGTTTATTGATGACATTTTGATTTACTCTCGTGATGAATGTGAGCATGCCGAGTATTTGAGAATCGTGTTACAAACTTTAAGAGATAAGCAGTTGTTTGCAAAGTTCAGCAAATGTGAGTTTTGGCTACGAGAGGTTGTTTTTCTGGGACATATAGTTTCAACAGCGGGTATTTGAGTTGACCCGACCAAAATTTCTACGATTATAAATTGGAAGCCTCCAAGAAATGTAGCCAAAGTTTGTAGTTTTCTAGGACTAGCCGGTTATTATAGACAATATGTGAAAGGCTTTTCGATGATTGCAGTTTCGATGACAAGATTGCTTCAAAAAGATGTTAAATTTGAATGGTCAAAAAAGTGTCAGAAGAGCTTCAAACAGTTGAAAGCATTATTGAAAGAGGCACCAGTGTTAGTTCAGCCTGAGTCAGGTAAAGAATTCGTAGTTTTCAGTGATGCACCGTTAAATGGCCTGGGCTGTGTTTTGATGCAGAAAGGCAAAGTTGTAGCTTATGCCTCGAGACAGTTGAAGTCGCATGAAAATAATTATCCGACGCACGATCTAGAGCTAGCCGCGATAGTGTTCGCATTGAAAATTTAGCGTTGTTACTTGTTTGGTGAGAAATGTCCTATTTATACCGACAACAAAAGCTTGAAATATTTGATGACTTAGAAAGATTTGAATTTGCAAAAACGGAGATGGTTAGAATTGCTAAAAGACTATGAATTAGTGATTGACTATCATCCGGGGAAAGCAAACGTAGTTACTGATGCTTTGAGCCGAAATGTAACAGCCCGATTTTGGGTATAATCAGAACAATGGTTTCGAGACCACAAATTCGACGTGAAAAAATTTAATTTTTATTATATTTTTATGGTCTACAATTTTACGGAATGATTTTGTGAAAATTTTGTTTAAAAATGTTGATGATTGGGCACTCAATTTGGTTAAAAGGACTAAATTGTAAAAAGTACAAAAGTTGAGTTCTACATGCTAGAGGTGTCTAATTGTTATGAAAGTTTAAATCGGAAGTCCTTAGATGGTAATTAGACAATTATAATATAGTATGGACAAAAATGGACATGTTGAGATAAAATTTTAAAGTCTTAAGTGAATGGCATTTTAGTAATTTGGTTATTAAATGAATTAAAAGCCAAATTAAAAGCCAATTTTTGTCCATCTTCAAGCTATGGCTGAAATTAAGCTTTCAATATCGATTTTAAGTCTGTTCTAGCCCCGTTTTTAATGATTTTTACGTTTTTGGGATCCTCATAACCTAATCTATCTATTTCTACCACTAATTTTTAGATATAATCAAAGTTTAAATTTTTCCCCATGATGGATATTTTTGTATTTTGATGTTTAATGGTAGAAAATGCATGTTAGATGTTAGATAAATGACTTTTACTAAGTGATTTTCGGTAAAAATGTCAAAAAGGACTTGTTTCTAAAAGTTATGAAAATATGTGTAAATGTGAGAAAAAAAGGAAAATATGGGCTGCTATAAGCATGTATAAGGTTTGACTAGGCATAGGTATTGAAGAAATTGAGTACATTTCATTTTACAAGGCTAGGGACTAAAATGTAAAAATATGAAACTTTAGGGGCAAAAATATAATTTTTTCATAATGTGATTTTTGGCTGATTTGAATAGTATAATGATTAAATAAGTTAAATATGATATTATAGATCAAGAAAAATGATGTTCGAAACTAGAAGAGGGGAAAAACGAGTATTTGACGATTAGGTCTTTTTCGCCATTTTTATGTCGAGGTAAGTTTGTATGTTTAATAAGCATTAAACTATATATGTATTAATGTTTAATTGTTATATTTGTGATAAATGTTATATTATTGAAATGAAATGTGAATATTATTGAGTACGGTACTGCGGAAATGATCGATAGAGATCCAGTACAGTAAGAAATCTCGTTTAAACCTTAGGAATAGATTAGGATACAAGTGACATGTCACTAGGATACCATGTCTTATGTGATCTATGTGAATCCGGGTGCTGGTCATGTACGTCCTACCGGTGGCTAGGTAGTTCAGCATGTGTTGCGGATACCTAACAGCTTGTATGAGCAGGCCGTGTAGTTACATCTTGACTGACAGCTTGTGTGAGTAGGCCCATGATTAGCTCATGTGCGATCCCTATGTGTTATAAGATAAGAGGTAACATTGGGTACATATGTGGCACTTACGTGCAAGACCTTTTGCGTATCCAATAGTATTCCAAGTGTTCAACGGGTAATTCGAAGAGTATGTCAAAGATGACAAAGTATGTGACTATGTTACGAATTTGTACAGGTATGTACATAAGTTTATAAGCATTGATTTCATGATATTGTGAGTTCATGGTAAATCCGGTTGGTAATTGTATAATTGGCTTTAGGGCCAAAATTAAGTTATGACATAATATGTTTTATTCGCGCAATATGTGATTTATTGGATATGAGAAAAAGAAACGATTGACATAAATGCCTATTAAAATGATTATAGAAGTATGAGGAGATATAAGTTTTAAACATTGAAAGACGTTAAAATATATGCTTGAAAGATGAGTAATAATGAGTAATGCGCATGTTTATTATAAGGTTTGAAATGATTGGTTGATTATGAATATTTTTGTTAACGGAGAGATTACAGTTGTTTGGCTAATGTCAAAACATGTTAAACTATGTTTGCAAATTGATAGAGTAAACTATGTGATTGAATAAATTATAATTGTGAGGATTATAGCAATTTATATTACCTTGTGTTTATATTATTAAATGATTGGTAAGAGTTGCTTGTTATTTTCATATGGACTTACTAAGCTATATAGATTATCCCCTTCCTTTACCATGTTTTATAATGCCGTCAAGCTAGCTCAGGTTGGAGATCGCCGAAGATTTTATCACACTATCAAGCTAACATTTTGGGTATTAATGAATTCAAGTATTTTGATTTATGGCATGTATAGGGACTTAACTACTTTGTTATATGCATCATATGATTTTAGCCAATGTAATGGTTTGTAATCGTCAAAGGCTTATTTTGCTATTTGGCCATGTAAGTTGGCTCATATTGGCTAGCATGGTTGTAAGTCTAAGTATATTCGTATATGTGTTAATGTTTATGATGATATGATCATGGTATCGTTGGTGAATGTGAAATGTTTGGAAATGTGATTTATGGCATGATTGTGTAATTTTTGGAAATGTAACCTACTGATGAGATGAGGAATTTGAGTATAATTCGGTAACTAGAAAGTAGTTAAATTAAACCTAATGAATGTGGAATTTGTATGTTTGATTTAAGGCTTAATAAATGCAGTGAATATGTTAGACAAATATATATAGTTGATATGTTTTAACCATGAATGCAGATGCTTTGGTTGCCTGAGTACGTATTGTTTTGTGCCTTTGAATTGCTGCAAGTGCATGTGTGAATAAGGGTGGCAAACGGCTTGGTAAATAGCGTTATTATTGTCCACACGGGTAGACACACAGGCATGTGTCTAGGTCGTGTGTGACTCAAGGTCAGCCCCATGGGCATGTGATCTGTTCGTGTGTCCCTTGCACCTAAATTGTTGCAAAACAAAATGCTCAGTATTGAGCACACGGACAGAGAGAGAGGCATGTGTCTTAGCCGTGTGAAAGACACAGCCTCAGGACACGGGCGTATGCCTTGGTCGTGTGACCTCAATTTGTTCATGACATCATAAACAAAGAGTTACACGGGCTAAGAACACGGGCGTGTTCGTTACTACACGGGTTTGTGCCTCGGTCCACACAGGCGTGTGGCCCTGTTTCCATGAGAAATTTTCTAAGTTTTTTAAACGTTTTCAAAGTTCTCGATTTAGTCTCAAACCACTTACGATGTATGTTTTGGGCCTCGTAGGCTCGTTTTAGGGACGATATGAATGTATGTGAAAATTTTTAAATTTGGATAAAAATTTACGTTCGGTTTTGTATATTTGCTTGCGTTTAAGTCCGATAATACCTCGTACCCTATTCCGGCGTCGAATAAGGGGGTGTTACATGAAATTCCTTATTTACTTTATGTGTTTTGAACACACAATTAGCTTTGTCTGACGACAGTTCGATAGTAGCCAAGTTGAAAGCAAGACCATTATTTTTACAGCAGATTTGTGAGGCTCAAAAATTTGATAATGAATTGTAAGCAAAACGAGCTCAATGTGAGTCGACTTTTGATTCAGAGTTTCGAATAGGGCATGATGACTGTTTGATGTTTCGTGATAGAATATGTGTACCAAGAAATTTTGAGCTCATTTGAAAGATTTTAAGAGAACCACACAGTAGTTGTTTATCAATACATCCAGGAAGCACAAAAATGTATAACAATTTGAAGTAGCTTTGTTGGTGGCACGACATAAAACGAGATATCTCAAAATTTATTTCGAAATGTTTGATTTTTCATCAAGTTAAAGCTGGGCATCAAGTGCCGTCAGGTTTATTACAGCCTATTATGATTCTTGAGTGGAAGAAGGATAAAGTAACAATGGATTTCATATTAGGTTTACCCTTATCTCCCAAAAAGAAAGATGCGATCTGGGTTGTTGTTGATAGATTGACGAAATCAGTTCATTTCATTCTAGTACATATAAATTTCTCGCTCGATAAATTAGCTGAGTTGTATATTTCTAAAATTGTGAGGTTACATGGTGTTCCCCTCTCTATTGTTTCGGATAGAGATCCAAGATTTACTTCGCGATTTTGGAAGAAATTGCGAGAAGCTTTGGGTTAAAAGCTACATTTTAGCACTGCATTTCACGCGCAAACGGATGGTCAATCTGAACAAGTTATTCAGATACTTGAAGATATGTTGCGTTGTTGCATTCTTGAGTTTGAAGGTAGTTGGGAGAAATATTTACCGCTGATTGAATTTGCTTGCAATAATAGTTTCCAATCGAGTTTAAAGATGGCACTTTACGAAGCTCTATTCGGTCGTAAATTTCAAACACCGTTGTACTGGAGTGAGCTCAGCAAAAATAAGATTCATGAGGGTTGATTTGATCAAAGAGACTGAAGAAAAAGTGAGTAATTCGCGATAGTTTGAAAGTAGCTTTGAATCGATAGAAATCGTACGCAAACTTAAAACGAAAAGATATGAAGTTCCAAATCGGGGATAAAGTGTTTTTGAAAGTGTCACTGTGGAAAAAGATATTGCAATTTGGTCGGAAAGGGAAATTGAGTCCGCGATTCATCGAACCATATGAGATTTTGAGCAAGTTGGGCCAGTGGCATATCGACTATCTTTATCCTCTAAGTTAGAGTAAATACATAATGTGTTTCATGTGTCAATGCTTCGACGATATTGATCCAACCCTCCACATGTCATTTCCTCGACCGAGGTTGAAATTCAGTCTGATATGTCATATGCTAAAAAACCGATTCAAATTTTAGCTCATGGATCAAAGAGCTATGAAATAAGAGAATCGCATTAGTGAAAATATTATGGTATACTGACTTATACAACATTTATACATTTTACAATTTAATCTTTAATTGACAATTTTACTAAAAATCACTTTACAAATGTTGTTTATCTAACAATAGGCATGCATTTTCTATCATCAAACATCAAAATACACATGTATTCATTAATGGAAGAACCCTAAACCTTTAACAGTTTTGCAAATTAATCCCCGGGCTAGCTAGATTAAGTTGCAATGATCTCGAAAACATAAAAATCATTAAAAACCGAGTCAAAAATCACTTACATGCACTAAAGTCAATACCCGAATGCTTCAATCACAAAAATGGAGTTCTCTTCTTCTAATTTTCGGCTAGGGAAGAAGATGGACTAAAAAATATGGTTTTATTTTACTAAATTCTAATTTAATAACTAAATTACTTATTTAACCTTAATATATAACCTTTAAAGCCATTAAAAGATGTCCATCTTAGTCCACTAACTTTATAAATGGGCTAATTACCACATAAGGACCTCCACTTTAAAATTCTATAGCTATTAGACACCTTTAGCTAATAGAAAACAAGTTTTACACTTTACGCAATTTAGTCCTTTTTATCAAATTGAACATTCAAACGATAAAATTTCTTGACGAAATTTTCACACAATCATACTATCATGTTGTAGACCTCAAAATAACAATAAAATAAATATTTCGACCTTAAATTTGTGTTTCTGAAACTACTGTTCTGATTTGACTAAAATCAAGCTATTACACCACACTTGAATTTAAGAACAAGACACTTCCTTTGTATGTTTTAGTAAGGAAAATTGGATGAGGATTAACATTGGCATAAAGATAAATCGCCATAAGTGAATTCATATGTGAATAAGTTATAGGCTATGGTAAAAGTAGAATGAGCCCTAAATTGGGGGCAAAGTCAAAAAAAAATTTAGGTAATCAAAATTAAATTATAATTTTTACGATAGTAAAATATAATTTCATCATTTGAATAATTTATATTTTTATAATTTTTAAAAGATTAAATTTTTACCATTTTAAAGAGATTGAGACCTCTATCAACCCCTAGATACGCCTTACCCTAGATTAAAAGTGTGCCCATAATAAGAACCAAATTTTACCCTAGATTAAAATATTTATTTGAATTACCAAATTTTGGAAAAAGTGATAAAATGTAAAATTTTATACTGAAAATAGTAAAAAAAATCCTCTTTTAAGTTACCAAACTCTCTATTTATGAAAAAAAGGTGTCAAAATATATTATTATATAGATATATAATAATAACAATTAAAATATGTAAATATAAGAAAGCAAAAGAATAAACATTAATAAGGGTTGGTAAATATTAGAAAAATGAACAGAATATAATATTCAATTAGAAGACTTAACAAAATGTTTGATTTACCCTATTTACTTTCTATAGACTTCCGAGCTGAAAATATATATACTAGGCCATGATATGTGGAAAAAGAAAACACCTTGTTTGTCGGGCAAGGCGCAAAGCACACATCAGGTGGTAGACTGGTAGTCTTGAAATGTTTGGAATTTGCAGTCAACTAATAACTTGCCAAATTTGACACTGACTTAGAGCTATTTCCGGCATTCTTGGAGGTGCAATCCCTGGCCCAGTGCCCAGGCTTACCGCATTTATAGCATGTGCCAGATTTAGCAGGCTTTCCTCCAAATTCAGCAGGAGAATCTGATGAAGAAACATGACAATCTTTAGCCCAGTGCCCATCCTTTCCACATTTGAAGCATGAAGATCCGGTTCTTATGGTATAGGCGTTGTTGCTTCGATCATTCATATTGCAGTAGCCTTTAGAAGCGCTAACTAGAGGAGCAGTTGATACATTGTGATCATTGCATGATTGGAAGGAACCCCCAGAACTTACCTACATGGATAGAAAAGCCTTAAGCCAACATGGTCGTCCTAAATGCCTATGTCGATACAAAAAATGGTTCAAAGCCATCTATACAATTAACTTTTCAATAAATGCCAATCTTTGAAGTCAATACTAGGATGCCATAACTAATCTTCTAATACACACACACACACAAAAAAAAAAGCTCAAGTTGTAGTTCAAGGCAAAGAACAAGCCTTGAATGATCAAGCAGGGTTAAGGACGAGCTGAAATCATTCTCTACCACTAAATATCTCTTGTTCTTTCCCACTGCTGCTTATCGGTTGGTATGATAGTACACTATTTGATATTGTGTATGGCAGAAGAAACAATCAACATTTTCTTACTTAATAGGAAAGTACTATGTGGTTACATGTTCGGTAATAATTAAATCTTTGTCCATTAGAGCTATATCCACTTTCATAATATCTAGGTAACTGCGAGTGACTCACACAAGGATTCCTCTATTTGATGGCATAGATTATGCTTGCTGTTTATCTAGTTCTGTTCCAACATGTACAAGTTCAGATTGCTGTGAACTAAGTTATTGCTGTCAACTAAGTTAAATTTCCTCCGGTGAAACGTAGTCTAAAATTGTTTGTTTACCTCTTCAAAACAATGCTTATTTTGGCCAACATATTTTACACTATAAGACTCCCAGTGATCATATGTTGCATAAAATCTTACCTTGTAAATAAATTGATAACTAATACAATACGGATTTATAAGCTTCAGCGTTTAACTCCAAAATATGAATCCAGTGGAAGGGAAAACTTTACCTTGGTAGGCATAGGAATGTTATTAGTTTGGGAGGCAATGTCATTGTCACACCACAAGAAAAAACCACAGCCTCCATTTTCCTACGCCAGAAACCAGAAGCCATTGCTTGAACTTCAAGGCATAAGCTGTTGGAAGAGATTTTAAGATAGTAAAGTAAGGGAGAATGAACCTGTCGGAGAGGACATTTATAGAACATGCGGCCGCGATTCCTTTCAGTATGAGCAGTGAGAATCAAACAGGGACCGGAGCCGCAGGGGCAAGTCTTCTCTGAATCTGATCCCGCTGCAGCTGAAGCAGCAACTCTGCTCTTGCACTGCCAGGTATTAAGGGGGTTAATGTGTTGCCAGAAACGGCTTTTGCTCCCTTTGAGGGCAGCAGTGTAGGCTCCCTCCGTTTCGTCTTGGTTAGGTTTACGGCGCTTGGCAAATGATTCAGCAGCCTCCACTGCCGACAGGAACTCCGCCTCTTCCTCTTCCGTTTCCATTATTCTCTTCATCTCTCTCTCTATCTCATTTGAAATTTGATTCGAACACCTTATTTATAAATTAATTAAATAAATTACCCTCTCGGCTCCCCCCGTCTTTCATTTTTGAAAATTTTCCCTCCTTAACTGCCCTTTTCCCGCATCGTTTTCTTTTTTCCTTTTATTTTGTAACTAATTCAATTCCTAACAATAATTTTAAATTTAATGTTAAGTGTTCCATTTATAAATATATAAAAAATGCTTGTAAAAAGTGAAATCCTTTTATCTATAAAATCAATATTTAATCTATAAGAATGAAAACTGAGTACAACTTAAAAAATTTAACCCATAACATAAATATTTTATTTTTAATTTTGTTCTTATGTTTTTAAATTAAATTTGACTATTGATCTTTAAAAAAATCAAATTTGATTATCAACCTTACTTTTAAAAATAAATCAAATTTTTATTTTTAATCAATATATTAGCTAAAACGTTAAATTTTAAACATAAACAACCCGCATGTACTTCATGCTATTTATTTTTAAAATTTTTATTTTTAAATATTTTTATAATTTTATTTGTTGACAAAAATAGTGTTGTCACCATGAATTTAAAATAGACTATCACACGACTTATCACGTCAAGATCATTAAAATTTAATATTTTAATCACCATTTTCATTAAAAAAGTGATTTTATTCTTTTGAAAGATTACTAGCCAAATGTAGCTTTAAAAAACAAAAGGAAATTGAAAAATGTAAGTAAAGAGTGTTAAAATTTTCATTAGACCAAATTTATATTAATATATTTCAATTCTGAAAACCTTGAAAAAAATAAAATAATTATTTTAAAAACTAATAATATTTTACTTGAAGTAAGTCATTATTCAAGAAAATAAGTTTATTCGCGCATTAGAATTTTAACTCTCAATACTTACATTACAGTCACTGAGCTAATAATTTAACTATATGTATCCGCTAGTGCACTAACTTTGGTTGTGGTATGAAACTGCATGTAATTTGTGATTTGGCATGACTAGTATTCCCATGAAAATTAGTTACTAGTGATTGCATTTAGCAGCGGATTGCATCTGAACAATGAACCTTAAATTGTTTAATGTTAAGGATCCTCCAACAGATCTTATACGACTATATTGTTGTATTCATGTGTAAGTTGTTGGCATTATTAAGCGTGGTAAATGTAATGACTCAAAATTCACGGGCACCGAAAAAGTACATTAACGGGCATCTGTCTTAATGAAATGGGTTCGTAAATAATTATTAGAAATATTTATGAATCTAGTGGTGTGTTTAATTAGGTTTTAATCAAGTGAATTTAACTTAGTTAAGAGTAATTAGAAAAAATGACTAAATTGAATAAGGAGTAAAAATTGAATTATAGATTAATAGAAAGTAAAAAGGACTAAAATGACAAATATGTAATTTAGCATAAGTTGAGGTCAGATAAGACTGTAAAAATCTTAGATTTTACATGATTTAATTATATAAATATATATTGATTATAAAGTATATTATTAAATTAATTATATTATAAATATTATATTAAGAAATAAATTAAATAAAGATAAATGTATGGTGATGATTTGATACAAGTGTATTAATAAAATACATACATTTGTAATACTTATATTTAATTATTAAATAGATATTTATTTAAATTATTACATTAAATTATTTTCATAATTATTATTATTAATATTATCAAATAAATTGATTTATGACAAATGTAGGGTGATGATAAAGCACATGTGTAATAATATGTATGTGTACAACTGTAATACATGTATTTGATATTAAATATATATTTATTTTAATTATTATTATATTAAATTAATTGATTTAATAAACAAATAAAAGAAAATGAAATGAAAAAAAAAAGAGAAACAAAGTAAGGAAAGAACATAACCATTTCGAAACAGAGCAGGGGAAAGGAGAAAAATAAAAATAAAAGGAAAAATTTGAGTTTGAAGGTTTAAAGATTTAATTGGTAAGTTAATTAAGTCTTTTTCTTTGTGATTTTGATGTTTTAGAAGTTTTAGAACAAAGTTTTGTTGAAATTAAGTTGTGGTTTTGGAAGTTTTTAGGATTTTTAACATAGTTCATGTTGAAAAAAATGATGAATTAGAGGTTTAATTGAATGAATTTCAATTTACAATTGATTAAGGGATTAAATTGTAAAAGAAGCTATAAGTTTTGTGATTGAGGGATTAAATTGAAAGAAATTTTAAATTAGGGTTTTATTATGAGCACTTGATGGTTAGGTTGAATTTGATAGGAATTTGAATAGAGATGAAGTATGAATTGAGATAAAAAAAGTAAGTGAATTTAGTTAAGATTAAAATTGAAATAAAGAAGAAATTGAATAAGAAATTTAAATATTAAATTTAAACTAGTATTGTATTAATAATTATAAAAATTATTTTAATTTTTCGTAGCTAACATCACACCCTAGGCATCTACGAAGAAAGGAAAAGAAAAGGTGGACGAGGAGTAAACTCGAGAAAATTCACGGTTTGTATTTCTATAATCCGAATTTAATTATTAATTGTTATATTTTAATTTAAATGTTTATGGTAAGAAAATTAAGGTAAGTGTAGTATATTTGATATTGAATTGAGTGTTTGTGAAATTATGATTTATGTGATATTTGAGCATTGGTATTGAATTTAAATTGAATTGGTATTTAATTGAATTTTAATTATTAATTGTTATATTTTGTTTTATATGTTATTGTAAGTAATTAAGGTAAGTATTAATAATTGTTATTGAATTGAATTTATATGGATATATGTGATTGATGTGAAAATTGAATATTGGATGTATGTTATATTTGAAAAATATATTGATTGGGAATGTGATGAAATTAATATGAATATATGATTATTGTGAAATTTGAATATTTGTTATTGAAAAGTAAAGTGAATTGTATTGAATTGAGAATATATGTGATTAATTGAAATGTGTATTGGTTGAAAAATTGAAAGTGAATTGAATACCCTATTAACAGTGTTGGGCGAAGTCGGATATAGTTGGCATGTCATAGGATTGGAAGTGTTCAGGGATACTTCAACCTTGAGTCGATGAGGCACTATAAGTGTCGTACTGTTACTTCGGTTTAATCCAATGAGGTACTGAGTACTGTACTGTTATTGTTTTACTTCGGCAAAGCCGATGAGGCACTGAGTGCCATACTGATGTGTTTGGTTGGATCCGTGTATCCGTCATTGTTTGAATCATGTTAATAGGGGTAATTAAATGCCTGAACAACTGATTGCTATTGAAAGACTGATTGTTACTAAATGACTGATTGCTACTGAATAACACTGATCAATTAATTGTTATCGAAAAATATTGACTGATATTGAATTTGGAATAGAATAGAATACTGATTGAGAAGTCAATGGTTGAATATTTATTGTATTTGAATAGTTATATATATGTTCTATATCTTGATTAAGTATTCAGTTATAGAAATATCACTGAGTGTATACTCAACGTACAGTTTGTTTCTGTACGCAGGTTAGGTTAAAGACATATCGTTGAATCAGCATCCAAAGCTGATCCCGATGTCAAGACTTGGTGATGTATGTTTCATTTTGGTAATGACATGTACTTAGGATGTCAAATTTTGTTATTTTGGGAAATGTTGTAAATAGTGTTTTAAAATGATACAAACTATCTATATTCCTGAAAATATGAATGGCATGTTTAAGTTTAAGAAGATATGAGTATGAAATAGGTAGTTTTGAAGTAATAGTGCTATAAATATAGAAATTGGTTTGAATAATGATTTGTTTAGATGGTTTAGTACTTTGAATATGACTAATTTCTAATTTGATTGATAAATATTTTTGTATTGTTCATATTTGAACTGTATTGACTGGTAATGCTCTATAATCCTGTTACGGCCACAATATGAGGTTAGGGGGTGTTACAGTAAAAGCCTAGCTTAATTCTATTTCTTGAAAACTTTGTTCGAACTTTTATTATTTATCCTTGGATCTCACTAAGTTCGTTATGAACTTACTTAGTTTCCCTTACCATTTCAGGATCTATTGAGAAAGTAGATTGTTGAAGGGACTCAGCCAGCTAGTGGACTCTTTTGTGAGCCATCCTTTGTTTTGTCGTAATATGTATATCATTTCGAGGTGGCTTGTGGGCTTAGTCTCTTGTATTGAATCATGTAAAAGAAAATTTGAACTTCTTTATAAAATCATTTGTACATAATTAATGATGACTATTTGCCAATTTATTAAGTTCTTTATTATGCGAATTAAGATTTACTCTTATCTTCGTTCGATCTATACCTTAATGCTTTTAATCATACAATGACATTTTATAATGTACACCCTTATTTTCTTTTGGTTTCGTTTTAAAAATGCTACTCCGCAAACGTTGTTTTTAAGATCGACTTATTAAAATTGTATTGATTGCCTTAATAATCTACAGTAATTCAGTGTAACAGATTAAACTAGTTTTTACATTTAAAGAGCTTGAATACAAGCATTTTCATTATTTTGTAGTTAAGTTTTTATAGTTTTATGTACATTCAATAAAATGTACAAATTGAGTCTTTTATTGACCTTATGGGTCGAATAAGGCCTAAGGGTGAGCTAACGCACTTTATGAGTGTGCAGGAGACCATTAGAAGGTGCACTAAATAGATACTATTCACTATGTCGCAACATAGATGACTCGATGTCGCAACATAGGGAGTAGAATGGAAAAAACTCAAGACTACCTTCAATGTCGTGATATAGATTGAGGGTGTCGCGACATACTGGAACGCGTAGGTTTGTGCAAGTATACACAGTCGTTATCAAGTAATAAGTAAGTATCGAGTTATCGTCTCCACAGGGATTGTATTTGCGTTAAATCACTTAATTGTAAAATTAGACTACCAACTTGGTAAATAAAAACACAATATGTTTGAGAAGTGATGATTAAAATTAAATATATTAAACTAAATGCAATGATCCCTAATACAAATTATCCTAAGTATGCAAACTATATGAATGAAATAGATTTTAGCAAAATTAAACACAATTTGCAACAATTATAACATAAATAAACTAGGACAATTACTTTAATTAAACTCAATTTATTATCAACATGCTTAATAACATTTGGAAAAATATTCCATGGCAACTCGATCTTTCATGAGTTTGGAAACCACATTAGGTCCTTTCGGAATCCTTTACTTAGTAAATACACATTTTACTGATCCTTATTTACTTAAGGTTTCTTAGCATTCGTGTGTTGTAACAGGGACGTGTTAGGTTTGAAACAGTTGAATCACACAAATCTAAAATCTATGCAGATAACAAAGCATGGTTAGAGTTGTTATAAAACCTGCAATTTAATCGGGTTAGGATTTAAATTGAGCATGCACATTTTAATTATGTGTCCAGTAGCCGTAGTCTGGTTAGGATCGCTCAGTTAATTTAGGTGCATTTCAATCACGTATGAACGAAATACAGACTTGATTTTAATTGGAAACATGATCAATTGAGGCACAAATATTACAAGCATTAATGAAATAAATATTATTTAATCAAAGCAATCATCCTAGCTTAAATAAAATTAAGCTAACACTGTTGTAAACAAGAACAAAGAACACATAGCAAACATTTTTAGATTAAATTAAAGAAAAGAAATATTAAACCCAAATTAGAGTGGCTGTCACCCAAGTCTTTGACTGACGAGGCTCCTTCGTTCCTCCGCTTTGCTCGTTTACTAATGGCTCTCCTAGGTGGCCGACCAAGGGCTCTTTAAGAGGATTTAATTGCTAAAATCTCTATGAAGAGATGATGCTAGGCGTGGGAAATGGAAAATGCTAAGAGAATTGAGAGAGAAGAGAGAATGATAATGGATGAGGGATGATGAATGAGGGAATGAAGGGGTCTTATTTATAGGTGAAGAGAGGTGGGTAGTTTGCTAAAAATAGCTGGGTTTAGTCTCTTCACACTTCTTCCATGAGTGGCCGACCACAATTGGTGGAATTTGAGCTGATTTTTTCTTGATTTTAAGCAATTTAAATGCCATAATAACTCAAGACTGAGACTCGGTCCTATGTAAATCTTTGGGCAAATCTTTAATTTCTTCAACAATGCAAGGACCTTGTGTATTTAAACCAAAAAGTGGTTTAAATGGACAACCAGAGTAGCTGAATTTGGGTTGACTTGGTCTTCAATTTGGACAGTTTTTATAATCCAACAAAGCTATCAAACCTGTCCAAAATAAATCAATAAGTTAAAGGACCAAGGAATAAAATTTATCCAATTGAAATAATTAATTACAACCTAAATTATTAATGAAATATTTAAAATGATTTATTAAATATAATTTTATATTTTATTATTTAATTTAATCATGCATGGCCTATTTTATGTATTAAAATATAATATGTTCAAGTAAGTATAAAATAAGCCATTTTATGCATGAAAACTATAATAAAGTATAAAATCACATTTTAATAATTTCTATGTCCTAATTTCACATTTTCACATATTTCATTAATTTATTAAATAATTACTTAGTTTTAACAACAAATTTAAGTAAAAGGTGTAAATTACATAGGAAAAATCCTATATATTTTTCAGTTTACACACACCTAAACTTAAATCATTGCTCGTCCCGAGAAATGTTTATGCACAGCAAAAAGGTCTTGCTAAGGCAAAATTGTTAAATGTGTAAGTAGCATCTCTTTGTCCCATAATTATGCATTAATAACTTCATGTTCATAGATCTTTTTTATTAACAAGTAATTCATATGCAAACATTTATAGAATTTTATACTAAGTTTCAAAATGTGCCAACATAAATCATAGTTTGTATGTATGTCACAGCCGTAGATAACATTCTTCATTCAACATAATTTCTTATCAATCAAGCAAACAATCATAAGGCTTATTTATGATATTCATATGTTGAACTTAGTACTTCCTTTCCACCAATGTAGGTGACATAATCATCAAATCAATAGGTCTTTTATAAGGTTATAATGGGGCTCGGTTAAAGGTAGGGATTTTTAAGAGATGAGACATTTCAGTTTCAAAATCTTAACTTTTAACTTTGTCTTGGATTTCTCGAAATACAACCTTTTTCTTTGAGTGAACCTTTGGAATACCCCCAAACTTATTTTGAATTCAAACTCATACATTTTTCCTTTTTGGAGACTAAGCAAACTTTTCTTCGCTCTTCCTTCGTATTTTTTTTAAGCATGAGCATATACATCTTTTTTGAAAATTTCCTCAAATGTTGATTACCAAGACAACTTTCGTTAAGATGGGTGCACAAAATTAGGATAACTTTAAAAGATGGTAATGTGGCTTATAATGTAGGTTCATTGCAATAAATAGGCCTTTAAGCTCAAAATTACAATTTCAAGGGTCTAATATCATAGGGTTGGCTTGAAAAGGCTCAAACGATACAAAGAAATAGTGCCTATATCATTTTAGATTTTTATGTCCCCTAGGATTTTGCCTCAAAAAAGTTACTAAGTCAATTCTAAAGATATAAACCTTCATGCATGTCTAATCTCAAGAGAAACTAAGTTTTCTTAGCAAACATTACTAAGGCTAAGATTATACAAGCATTCCATTCTTCATGATAACATACTTTCACTTAGATAAAATCATCATTCATACTTGCATACAAACTATCTCATTAACAAAAAGTGTATCTAAACATTCATTTATTAAAACATACCTATGAAAGAAATGATTGAAACATACTTGAAAATTTTTGAAAATTTGAGAAATTTATTTGCCTTACCCCCTTCAAAAAGAATCAATGTCCTCATTGCAAGAACAAAGTAATGAATGAAAACTGAACACTAGGTAGGGTTGTAAAGAAAGAGAGTTGAGTCACCAAGTCTTTCCTAATAACCCAATCCTAGACATGTTCATTCCCATTACCACATTACTTAGTCTTTTTCTTTCTAAAGAAGTGTTAAGTTTAGTCATGCTTGCTATGTTTTATTCTGCAAAAATTAAATCCTAATTATGAAAGAAATAAATCCCTAAAAAAATGATTAAATAAATAACAAGACAAGAATCTCCCCTTTTATTTTTCTGACCCATTTCCCTTGTCTTTTTTAGCTCCATCTCCACTTGCATAGTCAGTACCTTCTATCCATATCTCAAAGATAGAATCTAGGGACTCAGGAACAAAAGTATTAGAGATATTCTTAAAATTATTTCGAATTGAGTCATCTCTGATTTTTGCATATTTCCAGTAAGTTTGTTGTTGATTGTGCATGAACTTGTGTAATTGATCGATTTTGGGGCTAGTCGAAAAAGTGGTTTCAAAACCACTAACCCAAGGTTGAGGAAATTATTTTAAATATTATTTTATGTATCATAGCAAGATTAGATAAGTGCATGAAAATTTTTGTGAATTAATTTTAGCGATTGATTGTTTAAATTGTGAAAAAGGACTAATAGCAAAAAGTGCAAAAGTCCTATTTTGTTAGATAAGAGTGTCAATTAGCTAAAGAACCTAAATTGGGGGCCTTTAAAGAGAAATTAGACCCCCAATGCTTAGGCTAGCCAGCCATAGGAGACAAAAGAAAGAGAAATGGTCAAAATTAGGTGGGTTAGTGACCAATTTTGACTAGAATAAGAATAAAATAAAGAGAAAAAGATATCATCTTTTCCTCTTCTTCTTCATCACCAAAAAATGCAGCCATTAGAGGGCTTTTGAACTTCAAAATTTTTAGCCACTTAGTCTCTCTCCAAGTAAGTGATTTTAATGAGTTTCTTAATGATTTTTACATTTTTGAGATCCTTGTGTCATGAGCTTTCTAATGAGGGGACTATTTTACAAAATGGTTGAAAGTCTAGGGTTTTTCCATGAGAACATTTAGGTTGTTTACTGAATTTTTGTGGAAGAATATGAGTCTTAGGTGAGTAATAAACAACTTTTGTGAAGGGATTTCTCATGAAAACCCTAATAAAGACTATTTTGCATAAGTTGTAAAATAGTTGATAAATGTGTGAAATAGAGGAAATTTTGGAATGCTATAGGAGTAAAAAAGGTTCATCTAGGCTTATAATAGGGAGAAATTCGATAAAAAAATTGACTTTCAAGCATAGGGGTAAAATGGTCATTTTGTGGGAGTCTAGGGGCACAATAGTCATTTTGCCCAATTATGAAATTTTGAGTGTCTAAATTGATGTGTTGATGAAATAAATGAATTTTATTAATTTAGATCAAGAGAAGCATGATTCGAGTCTTGATCGGGGTAAGAACAAAGTTTACGAGGATTAAGCTTGTCTTCATCATTTTGTATCAAAGTAAGTACATATGTGAATAATGTGTTATTGAAGCTTCCTTTGGAATATTTTGATAATATACATGTGTAATTGGCTCATTATTGTTATGTATCTAAATTCTATTTGTTGCCATGAATGTAGAAATGACATGTTATGTGAGTAAAGTACATTGCGAGCAAGTAAGATGCTATTCGGCAAGTTACAAAATCCCGTTGGACCTTAGACATAGCATAGGATACAAAGGGGTATGTTATAAAAATTATGTGGTCTGAACTCATGAGTTGAGTTTGAGTTCATGAGATGAATATTATAAGTAACGTGGGTCTGGGTACTGGCATTATGTATAGACCTGTGAGTGGCTCAATGAGCGAACGTTACATGATAGCTATGGGGTCCGGGTCCTGACCTGATAAAAAGGCTCGTGAGTAGCTCAAATGTGAGCATTTCATAGCACGAGGTAGCCCTGATTTCCTATATGGTAATTAGATGCAAATTCCCCGAGTATCCATATGTATTCCGAGAGTTCAATGGGTAACATTGAAGATTTAATTAGTGAAAACTTGATGAGGTGTGTATATTGAACTTATGGATAGTACTTGAGTAAGGGACGAGATGCATTAGGTATACATGAATGAAAGAGAGAGTAAGATAGAGATGTTAAAAGATTTATACCTTTTAAGCATGACAAGTTACCGTTTGACGAATATGATTTCCTTTTAATTGCACTTTATTTACATATATGTACTTACTAAGCTCCCATGCTTACCCTCCTTTCTTTTCTTTCCTTATAGTGCCACCAAGCTAGCATTGGGGATCCAGTGACGTCTTAAAGCTTCGATCACACTATCACTTAAGACCTTGCTATAGCTAGTTTAATTGTTTTGTTTTCTAGCATGTATAGGGACTCGAGTATTTTGTTTATTATTTTGTTAGTTAGCCATAATGTGTTGGCTCATATGATAAAAATGATATTCATTTTGTATAGACCATGAATGTTGGCTAACACCAATTATTATTCAATGAAATGTTGCAAATTTCTAATGGTCGCGGCTATTTTGGTTATGCAATTTATGTTCGTATTGATCTTGGTTGATCTTGTGTAGATAGCGGTATGTAAGGGTGGCTGCACGTAAAAATTTCAGGTCAGTATGCATGGTAGTAAACACATGTGCAGAGACAAGGCCATGTGTCTCAGTCATGTGAAGGGCACGACCTAGCACACGGGCATGTGCCTTGGCCGTATGGCCCTTAAGGATTGCTGACGTCAGAAATAGAACATCTAAGTTTTTACACACGGGCTAAGACATGGGCGTGTCATGGCCGTGTGAAGGACACGGTTCATGGACACGGGCGTGTGACAGGCCGTGTGAAAACCCCTATAGGTTTGAATTAGAAAATAAATCCACACGGGTAAGGGACACGGACGTGTCCCAATGTGCTTAGCTCACACGGTCCATTAGCACGACCATGCCTAAACGGTTACACGGGCACGTGCCCCTGTGTTAAGTGTTATTTTTAGAATTCTTGGAAAGACCCGGATTGATTCTGAATGGGTTCCAATTGATGTTTTGAGCCTCGTAGGCTCTTATTAAGGAGTTTATAATAAAAATTGAAAAAGTTTTTAATTTGACCATGTTTTGGTGATATGAAAACATTTGTATGCATGAGTTCAAGTTAGGTAATGCCTCATATTCCGTCCTGGCGTAGGGCACGGGTGTGGGGTGTTACATTTAGTGGTATCAGAGCTACGATTTGGTCAGTTCTCAGACTAACGTAGCGTGTATACGAGTCTAGCTATACATGCCATAGATAAATTGTGATAGTGTAACTGGTCCTGATTTTTTTTTTAAAATTGTGTTTTCATATAGTAATGGATCCCGATCGAACTATGGCGGATAATGTAGAAAGTAACACACTGGCTCCTACTGGAGGGGCAGTACCATCCGATAATTGACTCCCACAATTAGCCAGGGAGGAGGAGAAGGGGCTCGGGAGATATTTCTCCACATGATGAATGAATGGTACACGGAGTTTGTCCAAGTGAACCCGAATACTCAACCCCCTCTACCCCCATCTATTCCTCAACCTATCCCTGTAGCACCTCAAGATATGGACTTTGAGAGGCGGAATAGACCTCCAGTGGACAAGATCCGAAAGTATGGAGCTGAGGAGTTCCGTGCTAATAAAGATGATGACCCTAAAAGGGCAGAATTCTGGTTTGAGAATACCATCAGAGTAGTCAATGAATTATCCTGCACTACCGAAGAATGCTTGAAGTGTGCCATATCTTTGTTAAGAGACTCGTCATACTACTGGTGGAAGACGTTAGTCTCAGTGGTGCCTTACGAAAGGGTCACATGGGAATTCTTCCAAGAGGAATTCCAGAAGAAATACATTAGTGAAAGATTTATGGATCAAAAGCATAAGGAATTTCTTAATTTGAAACAAGGCCGCATGACGGTCACTGAATATGAAAGAGAGTTCGTCTGACTTAGTAAGTATGCTCGGGAGTGTGTATCCTCCGAGGCTAAGATGTGTCGAAGGTTTGAAGATGGGCTTAATGAGGACATTAGAGTGTTAGTGGGTGTCCTTGAGTTGAAAGAGTTTGTAGTACTCGTTGATCGGGCTTGTAAAGCTAAGGAATTAATCAAGGAAAAGAAGAAAACCAAAGCTAAAACTAGAGATGCAAGGAAGAGGTATGCGAGCAAGTCATTTCCATCTCAGTCTAAGAAATCCAGAGATGTCTACTCTCATTTCCATGCATCTGCTGGACATTCGTACCGAGATCGTAAGAAGCAAGATTCAAATTTTAAGTCTTGAGCGACATTAGTGGCTAGTGTGTGCAATGTCAGATCTTCTAAACTAGAGTGCCAACATTGTGGTAGAAATCACTCCGGCAAGTGTAAAATGAATGATGGATCTTGTTTTTGGTGTGGTTCTCAAGACCACTTTATTAAAGATTGCCCCGAAATGACTGACAAAGAGAAATTTCAGAGTACAAGGCCAAGTGACATCAATTCTAAAGGAAGACCTCAGAAGAATGTCGGAGATGGGGATGGTAGCAAGAATGTGACGAGAGACACTACCGTAAGGTCTGAAGCTAGGGCTCCGGCTAGAACCTATGCCATATGTGCACGTGAAGATGGATCCTCTCCTGATGTGATCACTGGTACATTCTCTCTCCATAATAATACTGTTATTGCTTTGATTGACCCTGGTTCTACTCATTTGTATGTGTGTATGAAGTTGGTGTCTAGCACGGATATGCCTGTTCAGTCTACAAAATTTATGATTAAAGTGTCAAACCCATTAGGCAAACATGTGATAGTTGAAAAAGTATGTAAGAAATGTCCTTTGGTAGTTAAAGGCCATTGTTTTCTGGCCGATTTGATACTATTACCATTCGATGAGTTTGATGTTATATTGGGTACGGACTGGTTGACATTCCATGATGCTGTAGTGAACTGTAGACAAAAGGCTATTAAATTAAAATGTGAAAATGGTGATATCCTCAATGTCTGCCCAGAAATATTTGAGGAAAGGATGTGAAGATTATTTGGCTTTTGTAATGAATACTAAGGAATCGAAGTTGAAGGTTAAGTTAGTGCCAGTCATAAGTGAATATAAGGATCTGTTCCCAGAAGAATTGCCTGGATTACCCCCTAATAAAGAGGTTGAATTTGGTATAGAGCTAATGCGAGGGACCACACCTATTTTGATTGCTCCGTATCGGTTGGCCCTAACTGAGTTGAAAGAACTAAAGTCACAGTTGCAAGAATTGATCGACAAGGGTTTCGCGAGACCAAGTTTTTCACCGTGGGGTGCTCTGGTGTTATTTGTGAAAAGAAAGATGGATCTATGAGGTTGTGCATAGATTACCGACAGTTAAATAAGAGGATGATCAAGAAAAAATACCCATTATCGAGAATTGGCGACTTGTTTGACCAGCTGAAGGGAACAACATGGTTTTCTAAGATAGACTTGAGATATGGCTACTATCAACTGCAAGTTAAAGAAACAGGTGTCCCTAATATCACTTTTAGAATGCGGTATGGCCACTATGAGTTTCTCGTCATGCCTTTCGGCTTAACAAATGCTCCTGCCGTGTTTATGGATTTAATGAACAGGGTATTTCGGCCATATTTAGATAAGTTTGTAGTTGTATTCATCGATGACATCCTGATATACTCTAGAGACAGGGTAGAACATGCTGAACACTTGAGAACCATTTTGCAGACTCTGAGGGACAATCAGGTGTATGCCAAATTTAGTAAAAGTGAGTTCTGGCTTTGAGAAGTCAGCTTTTTGGGTCATATTGTCTCGTGTGATGGTATTAGAATAGATCCGAGCAAGGTTTCTGCCATTGTTGAATGGAAGCCGCAAAACCACAATTAATATTAGAAATTGATAATATTATCCAAATGCATAATTAGTAGTATACCACATGATAACAACAACATTGTCCAAGTGCATAACTAATATTACACCACATTAAAAGTATCAATATCTTCAACCTTGAGAAAATTTTTGAAGCCAAATTTTTCTATGCTTCTTACTTTTAACTAAAAAAGCTTTGGCATCAGATTCATGACTCACTAGATAATCAAACACAGAACACATGAAGTTATCATCAAATCTTTCTACCTCTATCGACATCACTTTTTTTGTAAAGATGTGGTGTGTTATTCGCAGTAAATTGTTCCAAAGCATTAGCAATTTTGCCAAGTTGTTTATGAATGGTGAGTTTATGAAACTTAGTGTGCAATCCCTACTTATCAAGCAATCAACATACATTGTTACACAACTGGGCCTAAGTCCATATCAATCACTATATCAGTGTGGCCTTAGCCCAATACAGTATCAATATCAGTGTGGGCTTTAGCCCATCTCAGTACAGTATCATAAATGCATACAAAGATCCTACCCATCCATCCTCTACACTCCACTCCATCCAGCCCTACACTCCATGTGGGGATAAAATCGACCCACCCATCCCTACACTCCAGAATAGTACTAGTCTCGATACAAACAGTATTTGTAGCAGAGCTGCCAGTATAGGCTTATAGCTTTTCAGTAGACTTCCTGCAATATCATATATCCCACTCCATGCAATGCAACATAATATAAATGTACATAAATATGATAGCATGCTCAAACATTCATATATCACATAAGGGTATTTTCGTCATTTACCTCATAAGGGTATAACAGTCATAACATGAATTAGGGTCTAGGTGTACTTACTGACCCAACAGTAGGTCCATAGTCGTCTCGTGCGGCCTGTGCCACCTTGATGATTAAAAAGCAAAAATGGGCCCAAGCTCATAATACGGCCCACTGTGTGGCCCAATAAGCCCAAATAATGGCCTTGGCCGTGTAGACACACAGCTGGCCAAATAATGTCCACACATCCATGCGGTTTACCCGTGTGGGGCCCATAAAGGAGAAAAATTGCTATTTACAATCAAAAGAATGCCCCAAAATGCAATATTAGACTAAGAAAGAATAGAACTGAAAACACCCCTTTAGCCAAAAGCACAAAGCCGAAATTGCAAAGAAATAGAGTCCCCAAACGGCACACCTTCCTCACTCCCTCCAACCTCTCCTAATTTTTCTCCCCATAACACTTCTAAGGTTTCTCAAACACATCCTACCTAACCATATCGCAACCAACTGAAATTCACTCTAACACCCACCTAGAATTCAGCCACAACTTTCTCCACCTCACAAGCACTCAATTTTAGTCAAACAATAACACCTCCCTAACCCCAACAGCAAAATAAAAACTCTTCTTGCGTTACCAGGCCTCGAACCCCAGACCCCTTAAACCACTCCACATGCCTTATCCCTTAGACCAGTAGGTATTTTATGATATCTCCCAACCACATTTATTTAAGAACTCTCCAACAGAAGATAGGGTTCCTTCAAGCCAAAAATTAAAATTTTTCACCAGCCTAGACTTGAACTCAAGACCTCTCCAATACTTCTCAGGACACTCAACCACTGAAGTAAGCATGCATTTATGTGACACAACACATGCAAAAGTAAATGCCTAGATTTTGGGGCGTTACAACTTTACCCCCTAAAAGAAATTTCGGCCTCAAAATTTACTTGATCAAAATAGGTAAGGGTATTGTTGTCGCATTGCCTCCTCGGGTTCCCACGTGGCTTCCTCAAAACTGTGATTATGCCATAGCACCTTAACCAACGAAACCGACTTCTTCCTTAGAACTTTCACATCGTGGTCTACAATAATTGGCTCTTCCTCAAAGGTCAGATCTGGTCTAACCTCAATTTCCTCAGTCAAAACGATGTGTGAAGGATATGAGTGATATCGTCTCAACATAGAGACATTAAACACATCATGAATCCATTCCAATTCTGGAGGCAACTCAAGTTGATAGGCAATCGGTCCCATAGGCTTCATTATACGATAAGGCCCAATGAACCTAGGGCTTAACTTGCCTTTTCGACCAAACCTCAATATTTTCTTCCATGACGAGACCTTAAGAAACACCAAGTCCCCCACAAAAAACTCGATCTCCTTTCGCTTCAGATCCGCATACAACTACTGTCTGCCTGTTGCTACTTTTAATCGATCCTGAATCAATCTAACCTTATCCTTGGTATCAGATACTAGTTCCAGACCCATAACACACCACTCACCCACCTCCATCCAACACGTAGGAGTACGACACTTATGACCATATAATGCCTCATAAAGTGCCATCTGTATGCTAGATTGGTAGCTATTGTTATATGCAAACTCTACCAACGGTAAAAAATCCTCCCAACTGCCCCAGAAGTCAATCACACAACTCCTTAACATATCCTCCAAGATTCGAATCACCCTCTCGATTGCCTGATGCATGCGAGGATGGAACACAAGATCAAGTCCAATCTTGTACCGAATGCCTCATATAACTTCTTCCAGAACTGAGACGTAAAGCGAGAATCTCTATCGGATATGATAGAAACTGGTACCCTATGCAACCTCACAATTTCATACACATACAGCTTAGCCAACTTCTGTAATGAGTAATCTGTACGAACGAGTATAAAATGGGTAGATTTAGTCAGTCGATCAGATGACCCATACTGAATCCTTCTTAGTAGGCGTTAAGGGCAGCCTACTAAGAAAGTCCATGGTCACCCTCTCCCATTTCCAAAATGGAATCTTAACCAACTAAAGCAACCCTGAAGGCAACTGATGCTCTGCCTTAACCTGTTGGCAAGTTAGGCACTTACTCACAAAGTCAATAACTTCACGCTTAAGCCCTTGCCACCAATACTGCTCCCAGAGATCTCGGTACATCTTATTCCCGCCAAGATGCATAGCATAAGGACTACTATGCGCTTCTTGCAGTATAGACCGCCTCAAATCAATATCTTTCAGTACACAGACTCTCCAACAGAAACAAAGTACCCCTTCGCTATTCAGGCCAAAATCTAAAGTTTCTCTATTCTCAATCTGTCGAAAATGAAAACCTAACGAGTCATCCTCTATCTACTTCCCTTTAATCTATTCAATCCACTTCAGTTTAACTTGAAGTTCGGCTAGTAAACTACCATCGTCGAATAAACTGACACGAGCAAACATCACCCTCAAATCAGTAACAGCCCTATGGCTCAGTGCATCGGCTACCACATTAGCCTTACCAGGATGGTATTCAATAGAAAAGTCATAATCCTTAAGCAACTCTATCCATCTATGCTACCTAAGGTTTAACTCCTTCTGGGTGAGGAGATACTTAAGGCTTTTGTGATCCGTGTAAATGATACACTTCTCACCATACAGGTAGTGTCTCCAAATCTTCAATGCAAAAACCACCGCTGCCAAATCCAAGTCATGAGTTGGATAGTTTGCTTCATGTGTCTTAAGCTGACGAGACATATATGCCACTACCTTACCCTCTTGCATTAACACGCATCCCAACCCAACATGTGATGCATCACTGTAGACAGTGAATTCCTTCCCAGATTCTGGCTGTATTAAGACAGGGGCCTCAGTTAAAACCTTCTTAAACTTCTAAAAACTTTCCTGCTACTTATCAGTCTAGTTAAACGGTACCCCTTTTTGCAACAACTTAGTTAGAGATGCAACAATCAACGAAAACCCCTCAACAAATTGTTTATAATACCCTGCTAATCCCAGGAAACTTTGAATCTTAGATAGCAACTTAGGTTGCTTCCAATCCAGAACTGCTTCAATTTTTTGAGGATCAACCCTAATCCCCTCAGCAGATACTATATGACCTAGAAAAGTTACCTTTCGTAGCCAGAATTCACACTTGCTAAATTTAGCATACTCCCTTAAAATCTGTAGAACAACATGGAGATGGGCATCATGATCCTCTTCAGTCCTCGAATACACCAGAATGTCATCTATAAACACCACTACGAATCGGTCCAGATAGGGCTGGAACACTCGGTTCATCAAATCCATAAAAGCTGCTGGTGCATTCGTCAACTTAAACGGCATCACTAGGAACTCGTAATGACCGTAACAAGTCCTAAATGATGTCTTGTAAACATCAGTCTCCATAACCCTCAGTTGATGTACCCTGATCGGAGATCAATCTTAGAGAAAACCGAAGCTCCTTGAAATTGGTTAAATATATCGTCAATCCTCAGTACAGGGTACTTATTTTTTATAGTTAATTTATTCAGTTACCGATAGTTGATGTACATACGCATGGTTCCATTCTTCTTCTTCATAAAAAAAGCGGCGCTAACCATAGAGACACGCTAGGGCGGATGAACCCTCAATCAAATAACGCTTTAATCTATGCTTTAAGCTTTTAAGCTCTTTCTGTACCATTCTATAAAGAGCGATGGATACCGGAGCTGTACCAAGCAAGAGCTTGATCCCAAAGTCAACTCATGACTTGGAGGTAATCTAGGTAGCTCATCAGGAAAGACATCTGGAAAGTCCTTGACTGTTCAAATATCTTTTACAGACGAAACCTTAGAACTTAAAGCACTGACGTAGGCTAGATACACCTCTCAACCCTTACGCACCAACTTCTCAGCCCTAAGGGCAGAAATCACATTTGATAGATAGTTTCGACGCTCTCCAATAACAATTACCTTAACACCCTTTTCAGTTCTCAGTATCATCCGCTTTGTAGAAAAATCCAAGTTTTCCTGATGCTTAACCAGCCAGTCTGTAACACCTCAAACCCGGCCAAGAAGTTATGGCCGAATCTGGCGTGTCACATTAAAAAACTTTTTTGAAAAAAATTGTCTTACTATGAAATCTAGCTTGAAAGATAAAAGATGATTTGTTTAATTCTAAAGTCAACTTAGTTATTTGCTAACCATTTTAAACCAGCCTTACTTCTAAAAAACATGTTTGTTGTGGAAGCATTTCAACAATATTGCGAAATCGTGATGTTTTGAAAACAGATATCATTTTGGAAAACTGTGCTCTTCCTTTAACAGAAATAAATCATAATAGTTAAAAAACCCCAAATTAAAAGCTAGAAAATTAGAGAAAAAGCCTTATTACATGAAAAACCAAAGAGAAAGTAATTTAAGTAATGTAAAAGTAATATGGAAATTAAAGTTGTTCTAGTGTGGCCACCTCCGAGTCCTCCCAGCACCGATCCACCTATCGTTGGGGATTACCTGCACGGTTAATAAACAGGGTGAGTTCACAAAAATTCACCTTACTAGAGTTACAGTCAGTATATAGGAACATAAATAGTTTAGGCCAAAGCCCTATAACAGTAACAGTACAGTCTAGTTCAGAGCATAAGTGGGCCAAAGCCCATTACAATATCATTTGGGTCACAGCCCATAACAGAATCAATTTGGCCTAGCCCATCTCAGTAACAAAACAGAATGTGTGAATGCATGGATGCATGCTATCCCATCTAACCCTGCACTTGCCTCCATCCAACCCTACACTACCTATGGGGAATAACTCACCCACACCATCCCTCCACTTATAATGTTAGCACTGGTTACAACACCAACCAAAATCGCAGCAAAGCTGCTAGTACATATACGAATTTAAGCCTTCAGTAGCGGTATTATAATTGGCACAAAGCCATCGGTAACTGTAATAAATTTGGCACATAGCCATTAGCGACGGTAATATAATCGGTACACAGCCATGAGTAAATATGATCGACACAAAGTCATCAATAAATATGATTGGCACATAGCCACTAGTAAATACGATTTGCAAAAAGCCATAATCAACATAGCACAAAGCCATATTTAGGTTGGCACAGAGCCATAATCAGATTAAGCAATATTAATATGTCCATCGGTCTACAGTCGTCTCGTGTCACCCATGCGACCTTAACAGATAAATATTGGATCCACAGTCGTTTCGTGTGACCCGTGCGATCCTATCAGAACTTCCTCCGTATCAATGTCCCAACCCCATGCAATATGTCGTGTATGTCATGCTCAATCATCACACGTGTATATAAAATGGCCATGCTAAGTAACAATCATTTAAACATATATTAAAGCATATCAGTCGTACAACCACCGTCAAGTCAGTTAAAACACAGTCATACGATCATAGTCAAATCGGTCAAATTCATAGTCTAAGTCGGTCATTTACCTACAAGGGCAAAACAGTTATTTTACCATACAGGGGTATTTTAGTAATTTTACACGACAAGGGTATTTCGATAATTTTACAAATCGGGGCTATTTCGATAATTTTACAAACTAGGGTTATTTTGGTAATTTTACATACCGGGGTCTGAACTACCCAAGAGATGGTCCACCGTCGCCTTTAGCGACTTAAGTAACCTAAACAAACATAACGGTGTAAGTGGGCTTAAGGCCCATTCTCAGCCCAAGTGGGCCCACACATTCGTGTTGCCCATTTAGCCCAGAAACAGGCACAGCTATGCGAACATTACAGTCCAGACAACGCTTACCACATCACATACATTTATCTATGTAGGGCCCACAAGCCCATTGGGCCTACACGCTCAATTAGCCCAACGAGGCCCAGAATAGCCCAAGACCACGAGAGCGCTCGAGGTGGCCTCTACAGTCTAACTGTAACACCCCGAACCCGAGACCGTCGCAGGTGTCGGACGCGAGGGGTTAACGAGCCAAATCCACATATTGCACCGACCAATTTGACATTTCCGATAAGCTGGAAATCTGCGTCCATCTGTCGCCTTAAAAAAGCATATCTCGAGTTTCACAACTCGGAAACTGATTCCGTAAATTTTCCCTGAATTTAGACTCATGTATCCATCCCTGGATTTATTTCTAGAATTTTTGGTAGGGCCAATTGGTACAGTTTATTAGTTAAAGTTAACCATATTACAGGGGTCGACTGCTCTGACCTTCGCGCGTTACAACTTGAATATCTCTCTGTACAGGGCTTTAATACTGGTGCCGTTTGTTCCTAATGAAACTAGACTCAAAATGGAATCTTCACATACAAGGTATGACTTCTAATTATTTCTAGATAATTTATGGTAAATTTTCAAAGTCGCGACAGGGGACCCAGAAACCCTTCTGACCCTGTCTCACGAGAACTTTAATATCTCTTAGTATACTATTCCTATGACCGTTTCGTTACTTTCATATGAAAGTAGATTCATCAAGGTTTGATTTCATACTTATTTCACTATTTAATACCATCCCTACAAATTTTGGTGATTTTTCACATTCACGTCACTGCAGCTGGCAGCATCTGTTTTTAAGGTAGGTCTTACCTATTTTGTAGTCTCCATGAACCAACTAGTCTTGCCATACATAGGTTCACATATGATCATTTTTAACCATTCCAATGGCTGATCATGTGCCAACACTCCCATTTCCAATCCATAATCACATCATGACACCATATATATATATACAAACCACAAATGGTCTAAGTTCGTACTTCACTTTTACGAGCCATTTTCGCATGGCCGTACACATATACATCACAACATATTTGAACCAACAAGGGTAGTCCTATACATGCCATTTCAAAGTTCAACCAAAATTATACCAAAATGGAGGCTTTGATAGTGTGGATGACTTCGACTTCAATGATCCCGAATCCGATCGCTAACGAGCAAAATCTATAAAACAGAGAGCCAAAGCAACAGGGTAAGCATTTTTATGCTTAGTAAGTCTCAAGCAATAAAATCAGCTTTAACTAAAGCATTACATTCACATAGCCAAATGAATCATTCCATTAATACACATACACATAATCATACTTACTTCACACTTCATCATTATATACTTTCACAAGATATCAACCAACTCAATGGCTGAAAATTCGTTAGTCGATTTAACGAATGTTACTCAAACGTATCGACTTTTCCAATGCACATATAAACATACCTTATCCTTTGGGCTTTTCGAGCGTACTAATTAAATTTATTACGGCAACCAACGCTCACCTTCAGCCCAAGCTTCTTCGGAATACAACCGGATATAACCACGTGCACGAATGCCTTCGGGTCTTAGCCCGGATTTAACGACTTGCACGAATGCCTTCGGGTCTTAGCCCGGATTTAACAACTTGCACGAATGCCTTCGGATCTTAGCCCGGATTTAACGACTTGCCCGAATGCCTTTGGGTCTTAGCCCGGATGTAGTCACTAGCACAATTGCCTTCGGGTCTTAACCCGGGTATCATTCAAATACTCATACACACATATATCAATACTCATTACACATCCATATTTCATTTCACATAATTCGAGTAGGATCATTTCTTGAGGACTTACCTTGGATGTTGTCGAACGGCTTCAACGGCTATTCGATCACTTTTTCCTTCCCTTTATCGGATTTAGCTCCCCTTTGCTCTTGAGCTTAACGAATACAAGTAGAAGTATTCAATATTTCTATCAATAATGTTTACTAGTCAATCACATTCGCATCTAATATCATCTCACTTTATTATAATTTATCATTCAACCTTTGAACCAAAACGCCATTATATGGCCACATATACATACATCCATATATTTAAGCTCAAGAATTTTAACATAACATCAAGTGCTCAAATTACTCATGTGGCCGATTATACATGGTCATATATACACAAAATCAAAAATAATTTCAAGGTTTTCACACTATACATGTACTAGGCCGAATGTACATGCAAATCTCACAACCTTCTTCAACAAATTTCTTCTTTAAACAAACATATTTATCACTTTCTTCTTAATCAAAATATCATGTGCAAACCTATATACACATATAGGTGCAAGGTCAATTTCAAGGTGTCCATAACCATCCAAAACACAAATTTTAACTAACATGCAAGAAGCATAAACCATGCTCATGAATGCATCATGGCCGAATACATCACAATCATGCCCTTTCAACTTCGGTCATGGTTAAACAAAAAAACTCAATGTCTTACTCAAGATTGCTACAAGGAAATTTCAAGAGTAGACAATCCATCATTGCATGCATCATTAGCAAGCTTCACATTTAGCTTGCAATGGCTTTAACACAATAACAACCTTGGCCAAATACCATTTCCATGGCATAACAAGGATTTGAACCATGGCTAACATGAACATCAAGTTAGCAACTAAAACATGCATGAATCTCATGATACAACCTCATACATACCTTAATCTTGATGCAAGTTTAGCCAAATCTCCTTCTAGATCTCTTCTAAACCAAAAGATGGTGCAAAATCCTACCTTCTTCCTTAGTAATTTCGGCCAAAAGGAAAGAACAAGGATGAACAAATTTTTCTTTTCTTTTCTTTCACTCACGGCACAAGGGGAAAAGGATGAGCAATTTTTTTTGATTTTTTGTTTCTCATCCAACATCATTAGTTTTTTATCATTTAACACATCATGCATTAACAAAACATGTTTCAACATGTTTTCTTTGCCCATAAACCATGTCATGGCCGGCCACTAAGCTTCTTTTGGGGAAATTTGACATGCAAATCCTTTATTTTGCATGCATGATCAACTAGTCATCACACATCTTCCCATCATACTTTCAAAGTTTACTACTAGGTCCTTTCTAGTGAAATTTACCTTTATAACTCTAAATCGAAACATCAAAAATGTCACACATGAATACACACATATTATAGGCATCAAAATAAATTTTAAATTATTTTTATGCCTCGGTTTTGTGGTCCCGAAACCACATTCTGACTAGGGTCAATTTTGGGCTGTCACACTAACGCCTATGCCCGTGGGCTCGATTCACCATATATGCAATCGCATGCCCATGTGGCATCATACACCATATTTCTAGCTTTTCGACATTTTGCCGATCTACAGTCATAGCAGTATAAACAACACATACTTTTGACTTTCAAATGATTATCGAATACCGCAGGCTTTT
Source organism: Gossypium arboreum (assembly GCF_025698485.1). Lineage (NCBI taxonomy): Eukaryota > Viridiplantae > Streptophyta > Magnoliopsida > Malvales > Malvaceae > Gossypium > Gossypium arboreum. Next base: position 60,073,689 of record NC_069075.1, on the reverse strand, counting down.
CAGCCAATCATCAAACATAGCATACAGTTACACACCTGATCACATAGAGTATTAAGAATTCACGATCGCCAGAACCTAAATTCAAACATAACATTCAGTTAATCACTAATCAAATAATATGTTAGAAAAACTCTTAACAACCACCTAACCGAAAGATCGACTACCACTTGCCTTGAGTAGATTGGTCGACTGTAATTTACCTACCTAATCCAAAGTTTGATGCAATCACCCTTTCGTAACCCGGCAAAAAGTCTCGAACTGCCGAACCCCTACGTCCTTAAACTTGGGGGCAGAGGCTACGCGTCCACTCCCGGCCGGTACCACTGTCATCACTTTATTGCTAGAACCCTCTTTGCTCATCGAGAGTTCGATCTGATGGATAAATATTGCTACACTGAAGTCTGAGTACGATAGGGGAAAAAGTTAAAAGCGATTGGTCCACAGTCTTAGACTACCAAACAAACGACGGAGTAGAGCTAGGAAGGGAAAAACCTGAAAGAGAAAAGAGAGTGCAATTCGGATACTTACCTATGAGTATTCGACCAATGAAGCAATTGGAGGTGAAGGTAGAGAAGTGCAGAGAGAGAAGATGGTAGATGTTCAGCCAATTGCTCATAATCAAATGCAGAAGCTGGAAGTAAGAGAGGGAAAAAGAATAGTCATTTGACAAAAACCGAAGGAAATGTCAAAAAGGAAGAAGAAAAAGGTATCTGGCAAGAACTCAAAAGAAAAGAGAATACAACTAGAGGGCTAACCGAAAGGGGAAGTATGGGTGAACGAATGTCGAAGTGAAAAATAGAAAAAGAAGCAGAATAGAATTGATCATAGTACTCAAAAGAATAGATAAATGAGTTATGAAATAGGTCAAAATGTATTCAGCCACTTAAGGAAAGTATACGGCTAAGATGTTGCAGAGGGAAAAAAATATAAAAAAAACAATTATCACCAAAAGCCAAAAATGAAAGGCACCCTCCCTAGCCAAATTTCTGAGTACTTCCCAAGCAAATTCGGCACAGTCTTACCTCCCTTCAAACTCCCCTTTTTTCTTCTAAAATCCCTCCATGATTTCCTCTCCAATCTTCTCCTTGATTTTCTCCATAATTCATTCCTTGACCAGTTCAAGTTCCAAGCACCCTTGTAGTGTTTTACTCAAACTCCACCACTCACACAGCAAAGGAGTAAAATAAATACTCCTTTGTGCATAAAGTGACTTGAACTTAAGCTCCATTGCCACCTTAATGACGCTACAACCACTGGACTACAAGCTCATCTTGTGCCATATTTTAATCTTAATTATTTAAAAAGCTTACTTCCAAGTACCAAGGGTTTTATTCACTTAAATAAAAATTTTAGCTAAAGCCTAGGTTTGAACCCAGGACTTCTCCAACACTCCCAAATATGCCCAAATACTTAGCCATTAAAGCCAACATACAATTTGTGATGTTTCTCGCATACATAAACTTTTATGTATTCCCAAGCTCAGGGCCCATTCCTTCTAGGCCCAAATTCGAGGCGTTACAACTCTACCCCTTAAAAAATTTCGTCATCGAAAGTTCCAACTATCGGAATAGTCACACATCCTAGCCTACCACATTACGCTCTCACTGTGCACTCTAACCCTAATAATATAAGCACGCACCAAACAATCAATCCATCGGAGTGAATAGTTATCACATGCATACCATTTCCAGAACACACACAGAATACATACAAACTCTAACTTTAAGTGTAACAATATAGTTTAATATCTAAGAAATCACAATATTTCTATCTACTGCTTTTCAATGAGAACAAACATTAGTTTCAGAAACTTACGGATTCAGCACCGGAGACTCGGTGTGCCACACTTTTCAGAAGAACTATCTTGAACATATCACATATATGGAAACAAATTTTTGAAATTTAAATTTTGAAAACCCATTCCACAACTGAGTTTTCCAACCTGACTCTGATACCACAAAATTAACACCCTAAACCCGGTCTGGACGTTATGGCCGAATCTGGCGTGTCACATTAAAAAACTTTTTCAAAAAATTTTGTCTTATTAATCGCTTGAAAGATAAAAGCCCCTTTGTTTAATTCTAAAGTCAACTTAGTCATTTGTTAACCATTTTAAACCAGCCTTACTTTTAAAAAACATGTTTGTTGCGGAAGCATTTCAACAATGTTGTGAACGTGATGTTTTGAAAACAGATATCATTTTGGAAAATCGTGCTCTACCTTTAACAGAAATAAATTAGAATAGTTAAAAACCCCCAAATTAAAAGCTAGAAAATTAGAGAAAAAGCCTTATTACATCAAAATCCAAAGAGAAAGTAATTTAAGTAATGTAAAAGTAATACAAAAATTTAAAGTTGTTCGTAGTGTGGCCACTTCCAAGTCCTGCCAGTACCGATCCACCTATCGTTGAGGATTACCTGCACGATTAATAAACAGGGTGAGTTTACGAAAACTCAGTGTGTAATCCCCTTACTAGAGTAACAGTCAACATACATGAATAGAAGCAGTCTGGGCCAGAGGCCTATAACAGTAACAGTCCAGTCCAGTTCAGAGCATAAGTAGGCCAAAGCCCATTACAATATCATTTGGCTCATAGCCCATAACAGAATCAATTGGGCCTAGCCCATCTCAGTAACAAAACAGAATCTGTGAATGCATGGATGCATGCTATCCAATGCAACCCTGCACTTGCCTCCGTCCAACCCTGCACTACCTGTGGGGGATAACTCACCCACGCCATCCCTACACTTACAATGTTAGCATTGGTTGCAGCACTAACTGAAATCGCAACAAAGCTGCTAGTATATATACTACTTTAGGCCTTTAATAGCGATATTATAATTGGCACAAAGCCATCGGTAACTGTAATAAATTCGGCACATAGCCATCAACAACGGTAATATAATCGGTACACAGCCATGAATAAATATGATCGACACAGAGTCATCAATAGCCACTGGTAAATACGAATTGCATAAAGCCATAATCAACATAGCACAGAGCCATTATCAGATTAAGCAGCACTAAGCCGTCTATCGGTCCATAGTCGTCTCGTGCGACCCGTGCGATCCTATCAGAACTTCCTCCGTATCAATGTCCCAACCCCATGCAATATGCTGTATGTTATGCTCAATCATCACACGTGTATGTAAAATGGCCATGCTCAGTAATAGTCATTTAAACATATATTAAATCATATCATTCGTACAACCACTGTCAAGTTAGTTAAAACACAGTCATACGATCATAGTCAAATCGGTCAAATTCATAGTTTAAGTCGGTCATTTACCCACAAGGGAAAAATAGTCATTTTACCCTACAGGGATATTTCGATAATTTTACACTACAAGGGTATTTCGATAATTTTACAAACTGAGGTATTTTGGTAATTTTACAAACTGGGGGTATTTCGGTAATTTTACAAACTGAGGTCTTAACGACCCAACATATGGTCCACTGTCGCCTCAAGCGATTTAAGTAACCTAAACAGACATAACGATGTAAGTGGGCTTAAGGCCCATTCTCGGTCCAAGTGGGCCCACACACTCATGTGGCCTATTTAGCCCAGAAACAGCCACAACTATGCAAACATCACAGTCCAGACAACACTTATCACATCACATACATTTATCCGTGTTGGGCCGACGAGCCCATTAGGCCCACACAGCCCGTTTAGCCCAACGAGGCCCAGAACAGCCCAAGGCCACAAGAGCGCTCGTGGTGGCCTCTACAGTCTAATGCCCATGTCCGTGGGCTCGATTCACCACACATGCGATTGCACGTCCATGTGGCATCATACGCTATATTTTTGGCTTTTCGACATTTCACCGATCTACAGTCATAGTAGTTTAAACAACACATAGTTTCGGCTTTCAAATGATTATGTAATACCACATGTAAATACACATGCTTTAGGCTTTTTAGCCGATCATCAAACATAGCATACGGTTACACACCTGATCATGTAGAGTACTAGGAATTCACGATCGCCAGAACCTAAATTCAAACATAACATTCAGTTAATCACTAATCAAATAGTGTTAGAAAAACTATTAACAACCACCTAACCGAAAGATCGACTACCACTTGCCTTGAGTAGATCGGTCAACTGTAATTTGCCTACCTAATCCAAAGTTTGGTGCAATCACCCTTTCGCAACCCAACAGAAAGTCTCGAACCGCCGACCCCTACATCCTTAAACTTAGGGGAAAAAGCTACGCGTTCACTCCCAGTCGGCACCACTGTCATCACTTTATTGCTAAAACCCCCTTTGCTCATCGAGAGTTTGATCTGATGGATAAATATTGCTACACCGAAGTCTGAGTATGATAGGGGAAAAAGTTAAAAGCAATTGGTCCACGATCTTGACTACCAAACAAATGCCAGAGTAGAGCCAGGAAGGGAAAAACCTGAAAGAGGAAAGAAAGTGCAATTCAAATACTTACCTATGAGTATTCAGCCAATGAAGCAATTGGAGGTGAAGGTAGAGAAGTACAGAGAGACAAGATGGTAGATGTTCAGCCAATTGCTCAGAATCAATTGCAAAAGCTGGAAGTAAGAGAGGGAAAAAGAAAAGTCGTTTGAAAAAACCCGAAGGAAATGAAAAAAAAAGGAAGAAGAAAAAGGTATTTGGCAAGAACTCAAAAGAAAAGAGAATAAAAATAGAGGGCTAACTGAAAGGGGAAGTATGGATGAACAAATGCCGAAGTGAAAAATAGAAAAAGAAGTAGAATAGAATTGATCCTAGTACTCAAAAGAATAGATAAAGGAGTTATGAAAACAAGTCAAAATGTATTCGGCCACTGAAGGAATGTATACGGCTAAGATGTTGCAGAGGAAAAAAAAACCAAAAAAAACAATGATCACCAAAAGCTAAAAATGAAAGGCACTCTCCCCAGCTGAATTTCTGAGTACTTCCCAAGCAAATTCGACATAGTCTTACCTCTCTTCAAACTCCTCTTTTTCCTCATAAAATCCCTCTATGATTTCCTCCCCAATCTTCTTCTTGATTTTCTCCATAATCCATTCCTTGACCAGTTAAAATTCTAACCACTCTTGTAGTGTTTTACTCAAACTCCACCACTCACACAACAAAGGAGTAAAATAAATACTCCTTTGTACATAAAGTGACTCGAACTCAAGCTCTCTTGCCACCTTAATGACGCCATAACCACTGGACTACAAGCTCATCTTATGCCACATTTTAATCTTAATTATTTAAAAGGCTTACTTCCAAGTACCAAGGGCTTTATTAACTTAAATGAAAAATTTAGCTAAAGCCCAGGTTTGATCCCAAGACTTCTCCAACACTCCCAAATATGCCCAAATACTTAGCCACTAAAGCCAACATGCAATTTGTGATATTTCTCGCACACATAAACTTTTATGTGTTCCCACGCTCAAGGCCTATTCCTTCTAGGCCCAAATTCAGGGCGTTACACAGTCCATGCCTAATATTATGTCGAATTCCCCAAAAGGAAGTTCCATCAAATCAGCTAAAAAGATCATTCCTTGAACCTCCAAAGGTACATCCTTAAACAATTTGTTCACTCTCACTGACTGCCCGAATAGACTCAACACGGTAACCTCACTCGTAGTGTTTTCAACTGTTATACCCAAAGTCTCAGACACAGTGCATGCTATATAAGAGTACATAGACCCAACATCAATCAATGCAGTGTAAAGTACATGATGAATAAAGAATGTGCCCGTAATAACATATGGGGAGTCTCCATCCTCTCGAAGATGTATAGCATAATCCAGTCCTTGCTGCCTCGCCTCAGTACGAACCGCACCTCTGCCTGGTGCTCCACGACCACGGCCCATACCACTACCACCCCTGACCTGACCACGGCCTCTCGATGGCTGCTGAAAACCTCTCTGCGGTCAAATAGTACCCATACCAGTAGCTTGCATCTGATCAGGCCTTCGTGGACAATCCCTGATACGGTGCTCCATAAATCTACACCTAAAACATGCCCCTATTCGTACACAGCACTCGCCCTGATGGCGTTTCCCATAAACTGTAAAAGGCTATGACTCGGAAGTAGTAGCAGGGGGCCCAACTCTAACTGGTCCATCAACTCTGGCCTTTTTCTTAGGCCTCATAGCTAAACATGAGGGTTTCCAAACCCTTTTGTTCCTTCCCCTGTTTGACTCACGATTATGGCGCTCAGTACGTTTCACATCTTCACCGATCTTCACCTTTTTCACTAACACAGCAAATTCTCGCTCCCTCTGTGGAGTTATCAAAACCCGTAAGTCATATCTGAGTTCGTCCTTGAAATGAACACAGCGCTCATACTCAGTGGCCACCATCCCATGCGTATAGCGGCTTAGTCGTAGAAACTTAGATTCATATTCAGCCACTGTCTTATCCTTCTAGATCAGGCTCAGAAACTCCCTCCTACGGGCATCCACAGAGCTAGCACCCACATATTTCCCTTGGAATGCATTCTTGAAGAACTCTCAAGTTAATCGATTGGGCTGATTACCCTTTTTCACAGTAAGCCACCATTGAGAAGCTTCATCTCGCAACAACGATACTACACCTTTTAGTTTCTGCTCTGGGGTGTAGTCGAGGTTATCCATGATCCTCTCTGTGGCCTCTATCCAATATTCAGCCACATTAGGGGCAACTATAGCGATACCTCTATAGATCTCAGCCCTATTAAAACTAAGTCGTTCCGTTACCGACCCACGGTCCACTGTACTAGTATTGGGCCCAACGACCCTTTCCAAAATTTGAAGCATAGCTTGGGACAATGCGTCATCCCCAGTTACCCGATCGTGTGACCTAGTCTCAGTCATAGGTGAAGCCGGTGCCTCTCTTGCCTCAACATTAGGCATATGGCCTGAAGCTGAAGACTCAGCTCGAGCACCTCCACGGCCTCTGCCGTGGCCTCTTGTACCCTTCCACAAGTACCTCTAGTGCTCATTATCGATTTGCGTATTATCTGTATTAACAGTTTTATGCTTCAATTTTATAGTTCCAATGTTTATTACAGATGTTTTATGAAAAAAAATAGCATCAACAATTCAGAGTTGTTTGTTTTCGCAGATCGTAGTCTTACTACAGTTTTAGGTTACCCTAGAAAAGGTTTCAATACAGTCTATCATCTACGATAATCTCAACATTTCAGCTAAATCAAGCAGTAGTTTTAGAGAACTTACAAAATTAGCGCCGGAGACTTGATAGACCACTTCAAAATTCTTTTCTACTATTTGAAACAATACCTCTTGAAAATTTTACGTTTTTAGGAAAAACCCAAATCCACAGCTGAGTTTTGTAACCTGGCTCTAATACCACTAAATGTAACAACCCAAATCTGGCCTAGACATTGTGCTCGAATTTGTGATGGCACATTGGAGTGAGTTTTGGAAAAACATAGTTTTATCAGATAAAGATCATTTGTGTTAAAACCTCGATGTGTCCTTTTAGAAAAACTACTTATCTTACTCATTTGACGAATTTCAGGATTGTTAAGCAAAACCATATCTCTTACTAATATTGTTACTACATTTTGAAAATAGTTTGTAGCGGATGCTTTTAAAACAGGTTCCCAAGCGTGGAAGTGGAAAAATATTTGCCTTTTAAAACCCGAGTCCTAGTGCTAACAGATTAAAGTCAATTTAATTAAAATCCCAAATAATAATAAAAACTTAAAACGACCTTATTACATAAATTTACCCAAATAAATTTACTTTTACTAAAATCAAAACCAAGCATTAACAGTGGTGTGGCCATCTCCGAGTCCTTCACAACACCGACCTGCCTAAGGATTACCTGCACAGATAGGCAGCAAAATGTGAGTTTATGAAACTCAGTATGCAATCCCTACTTATCAAGCAATCAATATACAGTGTTACACAATTGGGCCTAAGCCCATATCAGTCGCAATATCAGTCTGGCCTTAGCCCAATACAGTATCAGTATCAGTGTGGGCCTTAGCCCATCTCAGTACAGTATCATAAATGCATACAAAGAACCTACCCATCCATCCTCTACACTCCATTCTGTCCAGCCCTACATTCCATGTGGGGATAAAATCGACCCACCCATCCCTACACTCAGAATAGTACCGGTCCCAACAGAAACAGTATTTGCAGCAGAGCTGTAAGTATAGGCTTATAGCCTTTCAGTAGACTTCCTGCAATATCATATATCCCACCCCATGCAATGAAACATAATATAAATGTACATAAATAAGATGGCATGCTCAAACATTCATATATCACATAGGGGTATTTTCATCATTTACCTCATAAGGGTATAACAATCATAACATAAATTATGGTCTAGGTGTACTTATCGACCCAACAGTAGGTCCACAATCGTCTCGTGTGACCCGTGCCACCTTAAAGATTAAACAGTGAAAATGGGCCCAAGCTCACAATATGGCCCACGTGGGCCCACACACTCGTGTGGCCCAATAAGCCCAAATAATGGCCTTGGCCATGTAGACACACAGTTGGCCCAATAATCTCCACACATCTGTGCGATTTACTCATGGGGCCCACACAGCCGATTTTAGCCTAACATAGCCTATAACGACCTATGCCCAAGAAATCGCTTGTGGTGGTCTCCGCATTCCCATGCTTGTACTTTAGCATTTAGGTGACCATACGAGCGAGTGCATGCCCGTTGGCATCAATGATACCAGTTTTCTAGATTTTTTCGTTTCACAATAGAGATAGTATGATTACGCACCTTATGCGATTGGAGTTAATCCACGCTCCGTATACTTTCTCTACCTAAAGATAAATCAGTATAAACCTATTTAGTTACTTTACTCAAATATCAAAAGAACTTAACGGAGTCTCAAAACAAACACTGACTTCATACCCCAACAATAACTATCGCACCTTCGGCTTCCAGAAAAGAATGACAACCGCCTTCAATGACCCCCTACACACAAAAATCACTCCCTTTTAATATTGGAGTTGCACTTGAAGCACAAAAATTCTCCATTACACCCACTTACCAATAACGATGAAGGAATTCGTGGATAATTTTCTGTAATCAATACAAATTCTCCAACCAGTCATTATGCTCATTTTCAACAATCGTGATTCCACCTTTCTTCGGCACACACTGCACCAGACTTACCCACGAACTTTATGAAATAAGATAGATGATTCCTGCATCTAACCATTTAATCACTTCCTTCTAACCATTTAATCACTTCCTTTCTCACAACTTCTTTCATAATAGGTTTGAGCCTCCTTTGCCCATAAATTCGAGCTCTTTTAAAATTCTTCTAAAATAATTTTATGCATGCAAAAAGAAGGACTTCTACCTCAAATATCAGCTATGGTCCAACCAATTACTTTCTTAAATTTCTTTAGAACAGTAATTAGTTGATCCTCTTAATCTTTCGTCAGTTCTGCTAAAATAATCACAGGCAAAGTGGAACAGTCACCTAAATAAACCTATTTCAAATGGGAGGGAAGTACCTTTAGTTCTAGTTTAGGTGGTTCTTCAATTGACAACTTGGGTTGCACAAATTCTCTGACTTCTAACTCCAACAGTTCAAACCGTGTGGATTGAATAAAATTCCTCGTATTGGCTTCTATTAAAGTCATGTTTTCTTCACCTTCTTCATCCTTCAAAGGGTCAAGATCTAAATCTTTCTCCAATGGATTTCAAAATTGCTTTCCATAAAAACCAAGGTTTCTATCTCTTCCATAACTGAACATTCTTTTGTTGGATCAGGAAATTTCATCACTTTAAGAATGTTAAAGGTTAACTGATCGTCTTGAACTTGCATGGTGAGTTCACCTTTCTGCACATTAATTAATGTTCTTCTTGTGGCTAAGAATGGTCTCCTAAGGATGATTGTCACTTCCTTATCTACTTCAAAATCTAGGACAATGGAATCAGTAGGAAAAAGAAATTTATCGACTCTTACCAAAACATCCTCGATCTTTCCTTCGGGATATGCTAAAGATCGATCCGCTAACTGAAGCGTTACTATTGTAGGTTTTACTTCACCTAACCCTAGCATCTTGGAAATAGACTTAGAGATCAAGTTGATACTCACTCCTAAATCACACAACGCTTTACCACAGTAAGATTCACCAATGTTATAGGGTATAGTAAAGCTTATTGGGTCTTTCAATTCGGTGGTAGTTTGTTCTGTAAGAACGCACTGCACTCCTTTGTCAAGGAAACATCTCATACTCACTCAGTCGTTTCTTCTTGGATAGTATATCCTTCATAAACTTCACATAATTTAACATTTATTCTAAAGCCTCCACCAAAGGAATATTGATGTGTAACCGCTTCAGAACATCAAAAAACTTCTTGAATTGCACCTCATGTTTTTCCTTGTGTTACTGCAATCCTTGCAGATATAGAGGTGGAGGAACTTTCAGTTGAATCAGATAACTCTTCTATGTAGGTAAATCTGCATCCAAACAAGATGTTAAAGTATCTGAATTCACTAAGTTGGGATTTACCTTGTCAGTCTTTGCAGATTCTGACTCTTTTGGTGTAGGAATTTCAAAAGCTGGTTGATTCTTCTCAACGGGCTTGTCTTTGACATCAATCAATCGGGGTTCCAGAATTTTACCACTTTGCAATGCCACTGCCTTGGTATGTTCTTACCCAAATTTCTTGTATTCTCAATATCGCTCAGAAAAGCTCCTTGCGGTCTATTACGAAGCTCTGTAGCTAACTGACCCATTTGGTTATCCAAATTTTTTAATGTTGCTTCTTGGCTTTGGATCAAAGCGTCATTCTTTGCCATGTACGCTTTCAACAAGTTCTCCAAACTGTTTGATGCCTCAACTTGAGGTGGTTTTGGAGCTTGCTGATTAAACCCTTGAGATTGGTTGGGTCTTTGCTGCAAGAAGTTGTTTTTCGGTCTATTTCTTTGGTTGCTCCAAGAAAAGTTAGGATGATTATGCCATGAAGGATTGTAGAAGTTGGAATGGGGTCCTTGTCCACTTCTATTTTGATGTTGGTTACCCACATAGTACAGTGACTCAGAATTTGATGGATAATTCTCAAAAGAATGACCTTCCCCATAGTACACATAGGAAACTACTTCAAACGGACTCGGTGGCTAAGCTGCAAAATTATTAGCACTATTAGCGGTAAATGTTTTAACATAGAGGAGATAGATGATACCTGAGCTGATAATAAAGTGAGGGTATCAACTTCATGAGCTTCAGCTACGCGTCTTCTAAGGTGATCTCATAAGCTTCATTATAAGACTTAGACAAAATTGTACCATTCGTAGAAGCATCTACCATCAATCTTGTATGTGCTTGAGACCGTTATAGAATGTCTCCAACTGGATACAATAAGGAATCCCATGATGAATACACTTAAGAATTAACAACTTGAATCACTCCCAAGCCTCATATAATGCCTCGTCATCTAATTGTTGGAAAGTTGTGATCTCGTTCCTTAACTTAGCATTTTTGCTAGGCGGGAAATACTTAACCAAAAATCTCTCTATTAATTATTGCCATGTAGATATGGAACTTGGTGGCAATGAATTGAGCCATACTCGTGCTGGATCTCGCAACGAGTACAGAAATAACTTCAATCTTAGTGCATCTTTAGTCACATTGGCTATCTTGAATGAATTACTCACCTCCATAAATAACTGAAGGTGGAGAGGTGGATCTTTCATGGGCATACCACTAAATTGGCCCACCGTTTGGAGCATTTGAAACATCACTGGTTTCAATTCAAATTAGGTTGCCTCAATATCTGGCCTTTTAATTCCTGGATTTAACTTACTGAAAAGTGGCACAGCATATTGTCTGATACACTGATCCCTATCATCGGCAATGAGGATGGGATTTTGTACATGATCGACTTTATTACCTTGGTCTTGGTTCTTATTTCTAAGGTCCATCTTGACTTGTCTTTGAGCTGTTCGTTCATGTCTTCTTTGTCTAAAAGTTTGCTCAATTTCAAGGACTACAAGGAGTAAATCGATAATCCGATCTATGCTCATAAACATCTGAAAAGAAAATCACAAAATTAAAAAGAATAAGTTAGTAATGTTAGAAATAAACAAATTGGAAGTAAATAATTTCACAAAAAAATGACTATGGCAACAGTTAACAATCCCTGGCAACGGCACCAAAAACTTGTAACGCGTAGGTTTGTGCAGGTGTACACAGTCATTATCAAGTAATAAGTAAGTATCGAGTCATCGTCTCCATAGGGATTATATTTGTGTTAAATCACTTAATTGTAAAATTAGACAAACAACTTGGTAAATAAAAACACAATAAGGTTGAGAAGTGACGATTAAAATTAAATATATTAAACTAAATGCAATGATCCTTAATGCAAATTATCCTAAGTATGCAAACTATATGAATGAAATAGATTTTAGCACAATTAAACACAATTTGCAACAATTATAACATAAATAAACTAGGACAATTACTTTAATTAAACTCAATTTATTATCAACATGCTTAATAACATTTGGAAAAATATTCCATGGCAACTGGATCTTTCATGAGTTTGGAAACCATATTAGGTCCTTTCGGAATCTTTTACTTAGTAAATATGCATTTTACTGATCCTTGTTTACTAAGGGTATAGGCATTTTACTGATCCTTATTTACTAAGGGTTTCTTAGCATTCGTGTGAGGTAATGGGGATGTGTTAGGTTTGAAACAGTTTAATCACACAAATCTAAAAACTATGCAAATAACAGAGCTTGGATAGAGTTGTTATGCAACCTGCAATTTAATTGGGTTAGGATCTAAACTGACCATGCACATTTCAATTATGCGTCCACTAGCCATCGTCTGGTTAGTATCGCTCGGCTAATTCAGGTGCATTTCAATCACGTATGAACAAAATACAAACTTGATTTTAATTGAAAACATGATTGATTTAGGCATAAACATTATAAGCATGAATCAAATAAATATTATTGAATCAAAGCAATCATCCTAGCTTAAATAAAATTAAGCTAACATTGTTGTAAACAAGAACAAAGAACACATAGCAAACATTTTTGGATTAAATTAAAGAAAAGAAAGATTAAACCTAAATCAGAGCGGCTGTCACCCAAGTCTCTGACTGACGAGGCTCCTTCGTTCCTTCACTTTGGTCCTTTGCTAGGTGGTTGACCAATGGCTCTTAAAGAGGATTTAATTGCTAAAATCTCTATGAAGAGATGATGCTAGGTGTGGGAAATGGAAAATGCTAAGATAATTGAGAGAGAAGAGAGAATGATGATGGATAAGGGATGACGAATGAGGGAATAAAGGGGTCTTATTTATAGGTGAAGAGAGGTGAGTAGTTTGCTAAAAATAGCTGGGTTTAGTCTCTTCACACTTCATCCATGAGTGGCTGGTCACAATTAGTGGAATTTGAGCTGAATTTTGCTTGATTTTTAAGCAATTTAAATGCCATAATAACTCAGGACTAAGACTCGATCCAATGTAAATCTTTAGGTAAATCTCTAATTTCTTCAACAATGCAAGGACCTTGTGTAATTAAACCAAAAAGTGGTTTAAATGTATAGCCTAGTGTAGCCAAATTTGGGTTGGCTTGGTCTTCAATTTGGACGGTTTTTGTAATCCAACAAAGCTATCAGACCTGTCCAAAATAAATCAATAAGTTAAAGGACCAATGAAAAAAATTTATCCAATTTAAATGATTAATTACAAACCAAATTATTAATGAAATATTTAAAATGATTTATTAAATATAATATTATATTTTATTATTTAATTTAATCATGCATGGCCCATTTTATGTCTTAAAAATATAATATGTTCAAATAAGTATAAAATAAGCCATTTTATGCTTGAAAACTATATAATAAAGAATAAAATCACATTTCAATAATTTCTATGTCTTAATTTCATAGTTTCACATATTTCATTAATTTATTAAACAATTACTTAGTTTTAACGATGAATTTAAGTAAAAAGGTGATAAATTACATAGGAAAAATCCTATATATTTTTCAGTTTACACATACCCCTGAAGATAGCTGCAGAAGAGTATATTGATTGCTACGTTGCGACATAGGTCCTGGTGTGTCGCGTCATTGACTCTGTGACGAAAACAACCCCCAAAGTAAGGGAGTTTGGCCTGTACAATCAAACTTTAAGCTCAGGAACATCAGCTAACCTAGGGTTAAGGATGATGGCCACTTGAAGGCTATAAATAGGCTCATTTGTCACTTGTTATGGACATCATTCCTTTAGCCTAGATTCTCTCTTGTAAATTTAGTTTAGCTTTCTTTCTTTCTTACGACTTTAGATTTATTTCAATTGTTCTTGTTGATTTCAAGAGATTTGAATTGTGGAAGCATTCAAAATCTGTGGATTTGTGCTTAATTTCAATACAATCAGGCTCTTTCATTTACTTGTCGATTTGATTAGCATGCTTTATCCTTGCATCGATTACATATTGTCAATGGAAGCCATGAGGAACTAATCCCTCTATGGGGGATTAGTGAGTGGAGGTATGATCTACTAATTGTTTTGTAGGGTTACTCAATGTATCAACTATTTGGGACAAGAAGAATGTGAAACAAACCATAGGCTTGACAACCCTAAGAAGTCATCAAGGTGAGAATTAACCCAAATTTGGTATTGCCCATTCTTGAACACCTTAACCCTAAACCAATACGAACTGTGAGGTTGGAAGATAAGTAGTTCTTACTGACTTGGTATTTTTATGAAAGATCGAATGATTCTATTAGGGTAGTGACTAGTTGATTAACGAGGAACCTGAAATGATAGTTGATGGAGATTACTAAAGTGAGCTAATCACCCATAATCAGATTTGATTTTTTCTCTCCTTTTAATCTCTTTAATTTTATCGTTTTATGTTATTTTGTTTTTATTACTATTATTATAAAACCCAAAAAATTCTTTATTTCATATTTTTCATACTATAATTGATTTAAAAGTATTAATTAGATCTTTTAGTGTTTATGTAACACCCCTCACTCGTATTCAACACCGGAATAGGGTGCAGAACATTACCGGACTTACAGCATAATAAACATACATTTCACATTCATTTTTCAAATTCATTTATTCATCAATCAAAATCTTCATATCATCCCTAATACAAGCCTACGAAGCCTAAAACATGCATTCGGGGTGGTTTGGGACTAAACTGATAACTTTAGAAACTTTTCGAACACTAAGAAAATTTTTCCAAAATATAAGGGACACACGCTCGTGTGGCCCAGCCGTGTGTCTCACACGGCCAAAGACACACCCATGTGGACATTCGAAATGGAATCACATAGCCATGTTCCAGCCCATGTCCGACCCCGTGTAACTCTTTGACTTGGGTTACACGACCAACACATAAGCCCGTGTGCCGTAAAAATGGCTACACACGCCCGTGTGCTAGGCCATACCAAAACTGTAGGGTATACTGGATTAGGCCACACGGCCAAGTCACACGCCCGTGTGTGAGGCCATGTGGAGCATACTAAATTGAATTTGAATTCAACACCAGGGGACTCACGGCCGTGTATCTTGATCGTGTATCACACACAGCTGAGACACACACCCATGTGGACAAAAATAGGCTATTTACCAAGCCATTTTGCCACCTAATTTGCACATACCTAAACCAATCCATTTGGCACAATACATAGCACAACTAGGCATCTAAAACTACTCCAATCAAACTTAATTGATACTATTCAATGCCAACCAATACATAACACAACAATGACATAATATGCCATTCAATTCCATATCAAATCTTCTAATTTCAAACATCAATATGAACACTTTCAAATTTTGCATCATCTAGCTTAATCTCTCAACATACCAAATGCAATTCTCAACTATTTAGTACCCCTAATTGCCAAATATCAACAAGCATAACATATTCATCTTTAATCACATAACCAAGCCATATGCACATTGATATATACATAACCACATCAACCAAAATAAGCCAACTCTCATGGCTATATACAAACCAAAACATTTAACATTTACAAGCCATTTCAAATGACCAAAATTATTATCAGCTCATAACCAAAATAACCATAAATCCTATACATGCCATATAACCAAAACATAAGCTAAAAAGTACCAAAATGATAGTAGGATAGTGTGACGAAGTCTCCGATGATCCCCGAATCCGAGCTAGCTTTGAATTCACTATAAAACATGGTAAAATAAACAGAGTAAGCTTTATAGTTTAGTAAGCTCGTATGAAATAAACTCCATTTGATTATAAATATACAATTCAACAAATTGAATATATCAACATGTAACTTATATTAACTAAAAAACCTTTCATATATTCAATCAGAAGATTATATGTGTCCTTCACAAATTTCTTCAATTTAAAGCTTATACGATCCATGTACATACCTGTACCATCTCGTATTAATCTCATACTCAACTAGGTATTTCATTTACCCATTGAGCCATTTGGAATACTATTGGATACTTGGGAAACTCGCACCCTAGGTGCCACATATTTAGCCGAAGCTATCTTAATCTCGTGTCACATATATTGCTCACACTAGAGCTATCAAAGGGCTTGCTCACACAAGCTGTCAGTCAAGACGTAGCTACTCGGTGCTGCTCCCACAATCTGTCAAGTAACCGCAACACATGCCAGTATACTCAGCCACTGGTAGGATGTACAGGACCAGCACTTGGATCACAATATCACAGTAACCCCTAATGACATGTCATTCGTGTCCTAATCTATTCCTAATGTTCAACTGAGATTTTCACATTTGTCGAATCATCCTCGAACATGTCCGTAGTCTTATATTAACATTTTATGCAATATTAAAGTATTTAAAATATGTTTATAACTAAACTTATTGCATACGAACTTACCTCGATTCACAAAAATGATGAAATAGTCGATTAGTTAAGTACTTTGTTTTTCCCCCGATCTAGATCTAAACTTCATTTTCCTTGATCTATATAATATTAAATTTAGCTTGTTTAATAATCTTTATATTCAATTTAATCCAAAACACTCATTAATACATATTTACACTTTTGCCTCAAGTATTTCACAACTTTTACAATTTAGTCCTTATTTCATAAAATCACAAATTCATGCAATTTAATACCAACCCATGTTAACCAAATTTTCTTAGTACATATATCAGCCCATATTTTTCATTTATTTCATCATTTACCCACAAACTTTCCACATTTCTCAATGTAATCCCTAATTTGCATTTTCACTAAAAATCACTTAACAAATTTGTGTAACTATCATCAAACATTTATAATTTACCATCAATTACTAAAAGAAATTCTTATTCATCAATGGAAACATCCTAAATCTTTAACATTTTTGCAAATTAGTCCCTGGGCTAGCTAGACCTAGCAGTAACGATCACAAAAACATAGAAATCATTAAAAACCGCGTCAAAAATCATACCATGCATTCAAAACTCCATGGCCGAATGTTTGAAGCATTCTTAATGGCTTCCTTAGGTCAATATTGGTTGAACAATGAAGAAAGAAAGATGATAGTTGGCTTTGTTTTAATTAATTTATCATTTATTAACCATTTTACTAATATAACCTTAGTTATATAACATAAAAATCACCTAATGCATGTCCATAATTGTCCACTTATATTTCAAATGGTCTAATTACAATATAAGGACCTTTACTATTTAATTTAATAGCCATTTAGTATTTTTAGCTAATAGAACAACACTTTTGCACTTTACGCGATTTAGTCCTTTTTATCGAATTGAACACTTAAACAATAAAATTTCTTAACGAAAATTTCACACAAACATATTATCATACTGTAGACAATAAAATAATCATCAAATAATTATATCAATTTTGGATTTGTGGTTCCAAAACCACTATTCCCGTTTGACTAAAAACGGGTTGTTACAACTCTCCCCCTTTAGGGATTTTTGTCCCCAAAAATCTTAGTAGCAAAAAGGTTAGGGTACTATTTTTCTCATAGCTTCTTTGGGCTCCCTTGTATCCTCTTCAACTGTGCGACGTTGCCACAACACTTTCACTAAAGCTATTGGTTTATTTATCAATTTTTTAACCTTTCGAGCTAAAATTCTGATCGGTTCTTCATTTTACGTCATATCAGTTTGAATCTCAATTTCTGCTGGAGAAATTACATGTGATGGATCGATCTATATCGGCGTAACATTGATACATGTAACACATTTTGAATATTCTCTAATTATGACGGTAACTCTAACTAATATGTCACTGGCCCTATTCATTCAATAATCTCATACGGCCTGATTAATCACGGACTCAGCTTGCCTTTGCGACCAAATTGAAGAATTTTCTTCCACAGAGATACTTTCAGAAATACTTTGTCACCAATCTAAAATTCAATGTCTTTTTGTTTCAAATCTGTATACGATTTCTGTCAATCTGAAGCTGCTTTCAAACTATCGTGAATTACTTTCACTTTATCTTCAGTCTCTCTGTAACATTCCATTTTTAGTCAAATTGGAATAGTGGTTTTGGGACCGCAAATCTGATGTCAAAATATTTATTTTATTATTATTTTAATGTTTACAACATGATTGAATGATGGTGTGAAAGTTTTGTTAAGACATTTTATCTTTTAATTAGTTAGTTTGATAAAAAGGACTAAATCGAGTAAAGTGTAAAAATGGAGTTCTATTAGCTAAAAGTATTTAATAGCTAAGGAATCTTAAATTGGAGGTCCTTATGTTGTAATTAGACCATGATTAGTGTAACTAGACAAGTATAGACAAGTATTAAGTTATTTTTATGTTATATAACCAAGGTTAATTTTGTAAATTGGTAAATTATGATAATTAAAAAAAAAATAAAACAAGCCATCATCTTTTATACTTCATTTTGGAATAAAAAATTAGGGCTAAAATATGCCATTTCTTTTCTCTTTATTCAGCTATGCTATCTTTGCCAATTAAGGTACGATTTTTGTCTCGTTTTTAATGATTTCAATGTTTTTAGGATCGCTGCAACTAGGTCTAGCTAGTCCAGGGACTATTTTATAAAACTGTTAAAGATTTTGAATGTTTCCATTGATGAATAAGCATGAGCTTTGAAGTTTCTTGATAGATTACGAATGCTTGTTGATAGATATACAACTTTTGTTAAGTGATTTTTAGTGAAAATGCAAATTAGGGATTAAATTGTGAAATGTGGAAACTTTATGGTTAAAATGTGAAATAAATGAAAAATATGGGCTTCTAGGGACCTAATTGTAATTTGGCTAGCATGGGTTGTATTGAATTTCATGAGGTTGTGATTTTATGAAATAAAGACTAAATTGTAAAAGTTGTGAAATTCTAGGGGCAAATGTGTAAAAATGCCTTAAAGTGAATTTTTGGACTAAATTGATTAGTGAGATAATTAAATAAGCTGATTTTGATTACATATAGATCAAGAAAAGCGAAACATGGATCTAGATCGGGGGAAAAACACAGTTCTCGACTAATCGATCAGTTTAGCCGTTTTTGCAACCGAGGTAAGTTCGTATGTAATAAGCATTGTTATAATTATGCTTGAAATACTTTGATATTGCATAAATTTTGTATACGAGACTACAGTCGTGTTCGATGATGATTCAACTAATTATGTGCACTTAGTGTGTGAAATCAAGATAGCTTTAACTATATATATTTGCACTTAGTGTGCGAGATCGAGATAGCTTTGGCTATATATATGCATATTGGCACTTAGTATGCAAGATTGTATAGCTTTGACTATTTATTTGGCACTAATTGTGCGAGTTTCCTGAGTATCCAAAAATATTTCATCTGGCTTAACGGATAGTCAAATATGTGAATGAATATGAGTTAAATACGGGAAGGTACAAGTATGTATAGGAACTGAGTAATACACTGAAATGATGAAAATTATGAAAATTATGAAAATTACATCTAATTTGGTGGATGCAAATGTGGTATGTTGATGATTCATTATGAGATATGTTATGTTATTTTTTTGGCTTAATTTGAGTTTATATGATGAGTTGATATAAATGCTATATGAACTTACTAAGCTATAAAGCTTACTTTGTTTATTTTTCCATGTTTTATAGTGAATTCAAAGCTTGCTCGGGTTTGGGGATCGTCGGAGACTCTATCACACTAACTAACTATCAATTTGGTACTTTTCAGCTTGTATTTTGGTTATATGGCATGTAAAGGATTATGGTCATTTTGGTTATGAGTTGATAATGATTTTGGCCATTTGAAATGGCTTGTAAATGTATATCTTTTTATTTGTTTATATAGTCAAGAATAATGGCTTATTTTGGGTTGTTTTGGTATGCTAAAATCATGTATATATAAGTGTATGTGGCTTGTATGATGTTTTGAATGGTTGAAATGTTTGAGAGTATAGATCAAATGATGTATATTGGTTAATGGTCATTTTGATGATTTGGGAAGATAAAGACTGATATGGACTTAGATGGCATAATATAATATTTATGTTTTGTATTGATTGATATGGAAATGATATGGCCTATCTTGTGACTTGAGTGTATTGAAGATGATGGTATAAATGTGAATGATTTAGGCTTGAATTGGATGGTTTAAGTGTCTATTTTCTGCCATGAATTGTGCAAATTGGTTTGGTATAGGTTTGGGCAAGCTGGGTGGCAACATGGCTTAGTAAATAGCCTATTTTATCCGCACATGTAGAGACACGGGCATGTGTCTCAGCCGTGTGTGACACACAGTTATGTTACATGGCCATGTGTCCCCTGGTGCTGAAATAAAAATCAAGTCAGTATGCTCCACACGGCCTCACACATGGGCGTGTGAGTTGACCGTTTGGCATAAGTCAGTATACCCTACAGGTTTGGCATGGCCTAGCACACGGCCTGACACACAAGCGTGTATGGCCATTTTTAGGGCACACGGGCTAGCCATACGGGCATGTGTGTTGGCTGTGTGACCCAAGTCAGAGAGTCACACGGGGTCAGACACGGGCTGGGACATGGCTATGTGCTCCCATTTCAAATGTCCACATGGCTTGTGACACAAGCGTGTCTGTTGGCCGTGTGAGACACCCTGCCGGGCCACATGGGCATGTGTCCCCTATTTTGAGAAAAAATTTCTAAGTGTTTTAAGAATTTCTGAAGTTATCAGTTTTTCCCCGAACCACTCCTAATGTATGTTCTGGGCATCGTAGGCTCATATTAGGTACATATTGATTGAGATTGAATGATAATTGCATGAAATGTGGATATGTACTCAAAGTGAGTGATTAATTGTTTTATAAGTCTGGTAATGTCCTGTAACCCTATTCTGACATTGAATACGGGTGAGAGGTGTTACACTCTTAGATCAAATCAACCCCTTGAATCTTTTTCTCACTTAGCTCGATCCAATACAATGGAGTTCGACATTTACAACATCAAAGCTTCATAAGGTGCCATCTTTATGCTTGATTGAAAACTGTTGTTATATGCAAATTCAACCAATGGAAAATATCTCTTCCAGTTGCCTTTGAACTCTAAAACATAAGAGTGAAGCATATCTTCGAGAAGCTGTATGACTCTCTCAGACTGACCGTCAGTTTGCGGATGAAATACAGTACTAAAGTTCAACTTTGTACCTAGAGCTTCTTGCAATTTCTTCCCAAATCACGATGTAAACCTTGGATCTCTATCCGAAATAATCGAAACTGGCGCTCTGTGCAATCTAATGATCTCAAAAATGTATAGTTCAGCCAATTTATCAAGTGAACAATTTGTACGCACCGAAATGAAATGTGCTAATTTCGTCAGTCAATCAACGACAACCCAAATAGCATCTTTCTTCTTCGGAGAAAGGGGTAATCCCGATAAAAAAATCCACCGTAACTCTATCCCATTTCTACTCTAGTATCATCATAGGCTGTAGTAATCCTGAAGGCACTTGATGTTTGGCTTTAACTTGTTGAGAAACTAAACATCTCGACACAAATTCTGAAATGTCTCATTTCATACTCGACCACCAATACCACTGTTTCAAATCATTATACATTTTAGTACTCCCCGGGTGAACAGATAAAGAATCACTGTGTGCTTCGTGTAGAATTTTTTGAATGAGCTTAGAATTCTTTGGTGCAAAAATTCTTCCTCGGAACATTAAACAATCATTAGATCCGATCTGAAAGTCTGAATTATTAGTCGACTCACATTGTATTCTTTTGGTTTGCAAATCATTATCACACTTCTGAGCTTCAAAAATATGTTCAAGAAATACTGGTTCAGCATTCAACTCTACTAGAATTGAACCATCATCAGACAAAGATAATTGAGTATTCATTGCTCTCAAAGCAAATAAAAATTTTCTACTCAGACATCCGGAACTACGTTTGCTTTCCCTAGGTGATAATCAATCATTAACTCATAGTCTTTTAACAACTCGAGCTATCTTCCTTGTCACAAATTCAAATCTTTTTGAGTCAGTCTATACTTCAAACTCTTACGACTAGTAAAGATACGACATTTTCCACCTTATAAATGAAGTTGCCAGATTTTCAATGCAAACACATAGCGGCCAACTCTAAATCTTGCGTTGGATAATTTTTTGCATGCGGCTTTAACTGTCTTGAGGCATAAGCTATCACTTTTCCTTCTTGCATCAAAATGCAACCCAAACGTTCAATGACGCACCGCTTGTAATATCCTGAATTAAGGCCTAATCGAAATAGTGGTTTCGTGACCACAAATTCGAGATAGAAATAATTATTTTGAGGTTTATGATATGATTGCATAATTGTGTGAAAATTTTGTGAAGAAATTTTTGGCATAGCGAGTATAATTTAAAGTTAGGGACTAAATCAAATAAGTTGCAAAACTTGCATTCTAGAAGTTTTTAGTATGAAATTGCTTTGAAATATTAATTAGGAGGTCTTAAATGGTACTTTGACCAATTTTAAGTTCATGGACAAAATTAGGACATGGAAGGATTTTTTTTAAAAGTTTATTAAGGATGGGCATTTTGGTTATTTGGATATTAAATGAAATAAAAAGGGAAAAATAACACAAAATTGGTTACCATCTTCCTTAGTTGCTGCTGAATGCTCCGTCTCTCCATAGCTAGGGTTTCTTCAACTTTCAAGCTTCATAGTAAGTGATTCCAAGCCCCGTTTTTAATGATTTTTACGTTTTCGAAATCCTGGTAACTCGGTATAGCTTATGATAGTAATATTTTGAGTTAGAGTTCATATTTGGAAAAATACCCATAGGTGAAATTTGTGAATTTTGATGTTTTATGATAGAATATGAGGTTTTAAATTATGTTAGACAACCTGTGCTACTCAATTTTGAGTGAAAACGAGTAAAAGAGCTTAATCGGCAAAAATACCTAATAGTCATAAGTACATGTTAGAGTGAGAATTTAATGTTGCCATAGAAGGGAAAAGTTATCAGCATGTTATAAAACATAAGAATAAGGAATTAAGTTTAATTCCCGAGATTTGGGGCAAAAGTGTAAATATGCAAAAGTTTAGGGGTAAAATTGTAATTTTGCTAAAATTTGAATTAAAGACTAATTTGATAATGTGAGTATTAAATAAGCTAAATGTGTTATTTTAGATCAAGAAAGACGTGGAATCGACCCCAATCGAGGAAAAGAAAAGATTGTGGACTAAATTGCAAAATCATTATATTTTGGTACCAAGGTAAGTTCATGTGTGAATAATGTAGCATAATTGTTATTTATAAGTTATTGATGTTAATTATATGATATGCTGATTTTTATCATGAAATATATGCTTTGTGGTTATTTTCGAATAAAATGCAAATTATGTGTATTATTTGTTAAATATAAAGTGCTACCGAGTATTGGTTTCAGTATCTTACGAAAGATGGCAAGGATATGTGTTCGATGAAAATCCCGTTTGAACCTTAGGAATAGATTAGGATACAAGTGACATGTCACTAGGATGGTTGAGCATCCGAACTCGTTGAGTTGAGTCCGAGTTCACTTACGGATGCCAATGTTCGAACTCGTTGAGTTGAGTCCGAGTTCGTGAGATGTAACTAGGCATCCGAACTGGTTGAGTTGAGTCCGAGTTCACTTATGGATGCGAACGCCTGACCTCATTGAGTTGAGTCCGAGTTCACTTAGGGGTGGGTTAAATGATTTCTTGATTACATATGTGGCACTTAGGTGCAAATTATCCATGTATCCGAGTTATATTCCGATGTGTTCAACGGGTAAAATTTCTAGTGAAATGGAAGAACACTTAAGATGCAAGTGACATTTTGGTAAGTGTTGTGAAATGGATACTTTGGACAGGTATGTACTTAACCCTCGGGTTGAAAATAGATACAACAACGATAAGGTGGTAAGATGATGAATGATGTTTAGAAATGTGATATATGTTTTGGTGATACTATGCTAAGGTTGTTTGGTATAATTGTATTGTTATGTTACTTGGTATATGCTTATGAACTTACTAAGCATTTATGCTTACTCCCTCTTTTTTATTCACTGTAGTTTTGAACAAGCCGGCTCAGGATTCGGGACAGGTCGAAGGTTTGATCACATTATCTGAATGACATTTTTTGGTAAATGGCTTGTTAAACTTAAGTATGGCATGTATAGTAATATACCTATTTCGTGTAAATAATTTTGTGATATGGCGGTGATTTGGTTGAGAAAATGCTTGACAATAATAGGTCATGGAATGACTAATTTAGACCATGTTTGATGTCATGGAAAGTTAATAGGTTATCTAGTCCATAAAAACTCATGAAAAGATGAAATTTGCCATAAACAGAACATTGCAGCAACACTGATGTGAGTTTGAAAATTTACTTAAAATTATAGAAATATAATTTGGTGATGGATTAAATATGAAATTGAAGCCCAATATGTCTATTTTCAATAAAACAAACGAAATAGGTAAAGGAATTATATGTTAGAAGATATTTGAATTTTTGTGAAATAGGGCCAGAGTGATTTCTGGATCCCCTGTTCCAACTTTAGGAATTCACCATAAATTGTACAAAAATAATTAGGTGTTGTATTTCATATTCTTGGAATCCTTATTTAGTATAGTTTCAGGATAAACAAACGGCATAGTCATATAAATTGTGCACAGAGAGATTTATGGTTTGTAGTAAACAGAGGTCAGTCCAGCCAATTCCTGAAACAGGGGTAACTTTAACTAATAAACTGTACTAATTGGCACAACCAAAAATTCTATAAAAAAATTAGTAAATAGATATATGAGTCTACATTTAGGAAAATTTACGGATCTTGATTTCGAGTTTTGTAACTTGAGATATGATTTTTCTTGTAACTGTGACGCATGTAACTAGAAAGCTATAAATGTAGAAACTAATGATTCGAAGTTCTTAACTTGATAAATTATGTTCAGTAACACCTCAAGCTCGAGTCCAGTGATGGTCTCGGGTGTGGGGACATTATATTTAGTGGTATCAGGGCAGGTTTAGTCGGTTCTCGTACTACGTGTTGTATGTACGGATTTTTCTATACATGCCATATGTATAAATTGTGATAGTGTGATGACTTCTTTACTAAAAAAAAAAAGATAGTGTGACGACTTCTGACCTTTTTAAATGATTTTTTTATATAGTAAATGGATCCCGATCCAGCTGTGGCGGATGAAGTAGAGAGTAATGCGCCAGCTCTGGCTGAAGGGGCAGCACCGACTGAAAATCCACCCCCTACTGTTGGTTAGGGAGGAGGAGAAAGGGATCGGGAAGCCTTTCTCCAAATAATGAGTGCATGGTACACTGAGTTCGTTCGTACGAACCCAAATGTACGACCTCCCCCACCTCCCCCAATTCCTCAACCTATACCCCCAATGCCTCAGGGTGTGGATATGATAAAATTTCACAGAACTTCAGTTGACAGAATTCGTAAACAAGGGACCGAAGAATTTAGGGCAAATATTGATGATGATGCCGAGAAAGAAGAGTTCTGGCTTGAAAATTCTATCTGGGTATTTGATGAATTATCTTGTACACCTGAAGAATGTTTGAAATGTGCTGTATCTTTGTTGAGGGATTCAGCCTATAATTGGTGGAAGACTTTGATTACGGTGGTACTGAAAGAGAGGGTAACTTGGGAATTCTTTCAAGAAGAGTTTCGGAAGAAATATATTAGTGAAATATTTATTGATCAGAAACGTAAAGAGTTTCTTGAGCTGAAGCAAGGTAATATGACAGTCACAGAATATGAAAGAGAGTTTGTTCGATTGAGTAAGTATGCCAGAGAATATGTTCCGACAGAGGCCAAGATTTGCCGATGATTTGAAGACGGGCTCAACGAAGACATCAAGGTATTTTTTGGGATCCTTGAACTAAAAGAAATGGTGGTACTTGTCAATCGAGCTTGCAAGGCTGAAGAACTATATAAGGAAAAGAAAAAGGTAGAATCTGAGACACGAAATTGGAAGAAAAGACCAATGAGTAATGCACCCTCACAGCAACACGGAAAGTCAAGAAATATGAATCCTCGTCCCTAAGTTTCAGCTGGACAATCATATGGGAATTTTAAGAAGCAAAATGTAGGTCCTAAGTCCCAAACTACTTCGACAGCCAGTGTAGGGAACTTGATGTAATATCCTGAATTAGGGCTTAACCGGAATAGTGGTTTCGTGACCAAAAATCTGAGATGGAAATAATTATTTTACAATGATTTTGATGTTTATGATATGATTGCATGATTGTGTGAAAATTTCGTGATGAAATTCTATGCCGAAAGTGCTTAAATTGAAAGTAGGGACTAAATCGAATAAGTTGCAAAACTTGCATTCTAGAAGTTTTTAGTATGAAATTGTTTTGGAATATTAATGAAGAGGTCTTAAATAGCAATTTGACCAATTTTAAGTTCATGGACAAAATTAGGACATGGAAGGAATTTTTGGAAAGTTTAATAGTAAGGGTATTTTGGTCATTTAGTTATTAAAATGAATTAAAAACAAAATTAAAAGCCACTTTTTGTCCATCTTCTTCATTAGGCTGAAATTTCAAGGGTTCTCCATAGCTAGGGTTTGTTTCAAGCTTCCAAGCTCCTTAGTAAGTGATTCCAAGCCCCGTTTTTAATGTTCTTTACGTTTTTGGAATCCCGAAAGCTCGATTAAGCTTATGCTAGCAATAATTCAACCTAGGGTTTATATTTGGAAAAATACCCATAGGTGAAATTTGTGTATTTTGATGTTTTATGATAGAATATGGGGTTTTAAATTATGTTAGACAACTTGTGCTACTCGGTTTTTAGTGAAAACGAGTAAAAGAGCTTAATCGGCAAAAATACCTAATAGTCACAAGTATATGTTAGAGAGAGAATTTGATGTTGCCATAGAAGGGAAAAGTGATCAGCATGTTATAAAACATAAGAATAAGGAATAAAGTTTAATTCCCGAGCCTAGGGGCAAAAGTGTAATTATGCAAAAGTTTAGGGGCAAAAGTGTAATTTTTTTAAAGTTTGTATTAAATGCTGTTTTGATAAATGTATGTATTAAATAAGATTAATTTGGTATTATAGATCAAGAAAAACGAGATTCAAGTCGTGATCGAGGAAAAGAAAAGATTGAGGACTAAATTGCAAAATCTTTATATTTTGGTACCAAGGTAAGTTCATGTGTAAATAATGTAGCATAATTGTTATTTTTAAATTATTGATGTTAATTATATGATATGCTGATTTTATTATGAAATATATGCTTTGTGGTTATTTTGAATAAAATGCAAATTATGTGTATTAATTGTTAAATATAAAGTCCTACCGAGTATTGGTTTTGGTATTTTACTAAGATGGCAAGGATATGTGTTCGAGGAAAATCCGTTTGAACCTTAGGAATAGATTAGGATACAAGTGACATGTCACTAGGATGGTTGAGCATCCGAAATCGTTGAGTTGAGTCCGAGTTCACTTATGGATGCGAATGTCCGAACTCGTTGAGTTGAGTCCGAGTTCACTTATGGATGCGAATTTCCGAACTCGTTGAGTTGAGTCCGAGTTCACTTATGGATGCGAATGCCCGAGCTCGTTGAGTTGAGTCCGAGTTCACTTAGGGGCGGGTTACATGATTTCTTAATTACACATGAGGCACTTATGTGCAAATTATCCGTGTATCCGAGTTGTATTCCGATGTGTTCAACGGGTGAAATTTCTAGTGAAATGAAAGAACACTTAAGATGCAAGTGACGTATTGGTAAGTGTTGTGAAATGGACACTTTGGATAGGTATGTTCTTAACCCTCGGGTCGATAATAGATACAACAACGATAAGGTGGTAAGATGATGAATCATGTTTAGAAATATGACATATGTTTTGGTGATACCATGCTAAAGTTGTTTGGTATATTTGTATTGTTATGTTACTTGTTATTTACATATGAACTTACTAAGCATTTATGCTTACTCCTTCCTTTTCATTCACTGTAGTTTTGAACAAGCCGGCTCAGGAATCGGGACAGGTCGAAAGTTCGATCACACTATCCAAAGGACTTTTATCTTGGTAAATGGCTTGTACAACTACTTAAGTATGGCATGTATAGCAATATACTTATTTTGTGTAAATAATTTTATGATATGGCCATGATTGGTTGAGAAAATGTTTGATATTGATAAGTCATGGTGATGGTTAATTTTAGATCATGTTTGATATAATGGAAGTTTAATAGGTTATCTAGTTCATAACAACTCATGAAAAGATGAAATTTGCCTTAAAACAGAATATTGCTGCAGCAATGACATGAATTTGAAAAATCACTAAAAATAGTATAAATGGAAATAAATGATGAGTAAGTTATGAAATTGAATATTAATGAGTCTATTTTCATGTGGATTGAACAAAACAGGCATATAAAATATATTTTATGAGATATTTAAACTTTTGTGAAATAGGGTCGGAGTGATTTCTGGATCCCCTATTCTGACTTTAAAAATTCATAATAAATTTAAAAAAAATAATTAGACGTTTTTCTTTATATTTAAAGATTCCTTATTAAGTCTAGTTTTAAGAGAAACAAACCTCATAGTCATTGAAATTCTTTATAGAGAGATATCTGATTCGTAATACACAGAGGTCAGAGCAGTCGAACTCTGAAATAGGGGAGACTTTAACTAATAAAATGTACTAATTGGCCCAACCAAAAATTCTAGAAAAAAATTAGTAAATATATATATGAGTCTAGATTTAGGGAAAATTTACGTATTTTGATTTCGAGTTTTTTAACTCGAGATATGATTTTTCTTGTAACTGTGACGCGGGTAGCTAGAAAGCTGTGAATGTAGAAACAAATGATTTGAAGTTCTTAATTTGATAAATTATGTTTGGTAACTCCTCAAGCTTGACTCCGGCGACTGTTTCGGGCGTGGGGGCGTTACACTTGAGATTTGTTAAACTTGAGTGCCAGCGGTGCGGTAGAAATCATTTTGGTCCGTGTAGAGCAAATGAATGTTTTCGATATGGTTCTCCGGATCATTTTATTAGAGACTGCCCAAAGAGAGCTGAGAAAGAAAAATTTCAGTATACAAAAGCAAGTGGTGCGGATTCGAGGGGAAGGTATCCAAGAAAAGCTGGGAGTGAAGCAAGAAGTAAGAATGTAGCCAGAGATGCAGCAGTTAGACCTGAAGGAAGGGCTCCGGCTAGAACTTATGCTATTAAAGCGCGTGAAGATGCTTCCTCACCCATTGTGATTACCAGTATATTTTCTCTTTATGATGTTAATGTTATTGCTTTGATTGATCCCGGTTCTACTCATTCATATGTATGCATGAAACTGGTGTCTAGCATGAATATACCTGTTGAGAACACAGAATTTATAATTAGAGTGTCGAATCCGTTAGGTAAATGTGTGATAGTTGATAAAGCATGCAAGAAATGTCATTTAATGATTCGGGGTCATTACTTTTCGGCCGACTTGATGTTGTTGCTGTTTGATGAGTTTGATGTTATTTTGGGTATGGATTGGTTGACGTTGCATCATGCTATAATAAATTGCAAAGAAAAGGTTATAGAATTAAAGTGTGAAAATGGTGAAACTCTGCGGGTTGAATCAGATAAATCAGAGGCATTGTCTAGTGTGATTTCTTCAATGTCGGCTCAAAGATATTTGAGAAAGGGTTATGAAGCTTACTTGGAGTATGTAATTAATACAAAAGAAGTAGAAAAGAAAGTTGAATTAGTGCCGATTGTGTGTGAATTTGCGGATGTATTTCCAGAAGAATTACCGGGTTTGCCTCCAATCAGGGAAGTAGAATTTGGTATTGATTTGATATCGGGAATAACTCCGATCTCGATTGCTCCATATAGAATGGCACCAACAGAGTTAAAAGAGTTAAAGTCGCAGTTGCAAGAGTTGACTGATAAAGGCTTTGTGAGACCGAGTTTTTCACCTTGGGGTGCTCCCGTGTTATTTGTGAAAAAGAAGGATGGTTCTATGAGGTTGTGTGTTGATTATCGGCAGTTAAACAGGGTGACAATCAAAAACAAGTATCCGTTGCCAAGAATTGATGATTTTTTTGATCAACTAAAAGGAGCGACATGGTTTTCAAAGATTGACTTGAGATCTGGGTATTATCAGCTGCGAGTAAAAGAGTCGGATGTGCCTAAAACTGCTTTTAGAATAAGGTACGGTCATTATGAATTTTTAGTTATGCTATTCGGGTTGACAAATGCTCCTGCTGTGTTTATGGGTTTAATGAATCGCATATTTCGGCCATACTTGGACAAATTTGTTGTGGTGTTTATAGATGATATTTTAATTTATTCAAAAGATGAGACAGAGCATGCTGATCATTTGAGGATAGTTTTGCAAACTTTGAGAAATAAGCAGCTGTATGCTAAATTTAGTAAAAGTGAATTTTGGCTCCAGGAAGTTGGATTTTTGGGTCATATTGTTTCAGGTGATGGTATACGGGTTGATCCTAATAAAATTTCAGCCATTGTTGATTGGAAACCACCAAAAAATGTAACCGAAGTTAGAAGTTTCTTGGGGCTAGCTGGGTATTTTCGGCGGTTTGTAAATGGATTTTCTATAATTGCTGCTCCTATGACTAGACTACTCCGAGAGAATGTTAAATTTGAATGGACGGAAGAATGTCAACAGAGTTTTGAAGAATTGAAAAAGTTATTAACAGAGGCACCAGTGTTAGTACAACCCGAATCAAGTAAAGAATTTGTGGTGTATAGTAATGCTTCTCTAAATGGTTTGGGGTGTGTACTTATACAAGAAGGAAAAGTGGTGGCTTATGCTTCGAGGTAGTTAAAACCTCCTGAGAGGAATTATCCTACTCACGATTTGGAATTGGCTGTGGTGGTGTTTGCTTTGAAGATTTGGCGACATTATTTGTATGGTGAAAAGTGCCGGGTATATACCGACCACAAAAGTCTTAAGTACTTGATGTCACAAAAAAGACTTGAATTTGAGACAGCGAAGATGGTTGGAGTTATTGAAAGATTATGAGCTTGTTATTGATTATCATCCGGGAAAAGTGAATGTGGTTGCCGATGCTTTAAGCAGAAAGTTGTTGTTTGCTTTGAGAGCTATGAACACTCAGTTGAAAATGTTAGATGATGGTTTGATTCTAGCTGAGTTAAGAGCAAGACCGATGTTTTTACAAGAGATTTCTGAAGCTCAGAAAAATGATCAAGATTTGCAAGCCAAGAGAAAGCAGTGTGAAGCTGATACGAGATCAGATTTCAGAATCGATTCTGATGGTTGCTTGATGTTTAAAAATCAGATTTGTGTGCCGAAAAATGATGAATTGATTCAAAAGATTTTGCATGAAACACATAATGGCTGTTTGGCGGTTCATCCGGGTAGTACCAAAATGTATAATGACTTGAAGAAAATGTACTGGTGGAGTGGAATGAAAAGAGATATTTCTGAGTTTGTATCAAAATGCTTAATTTGTCAACAGGTGAAAGCTGAACACCAAGTGCCTTCAGGATTACTTCAGCCTATTATGGTTCTTGAATGGAAATGGGATCGGAATACTATGGATTTTCTTTTAGGGTTGCCATTGACTCCAGGAAAGAAAGATGCAATCTGCGTAATAGTTGACAGATTAACTAAGTCAGCTCATTTTATCCTGGTACGTATGGATTATTCTCTTAACAAGTTGGCTGAACTGTATGTTAAAGAAATTGTTAGACTACACGGAATACCATTGTCGATCATTTCGGATAGAGATCCGAGGTTTACCTCGCGATTTTGGCAAAAGTTGTAAGGCGCGTTAGGTACGAAGTTAAATTTCAGTACTGCTTTCCATCCACAAATTGATGGGCAATTAGAGAGAGTAATTCAGATTCTTGAAGATATGCTTAGATGTTGTGTATTGGAATTGCAAGGAAGTTGGGAAGATATTTACCGTCGGTAGAATTTGCTTACAATAATAGTTATCAGACGAGTTTGAAGATAGCACCTTATGAAGCATTGTATGGTCGTAGGTGTCGAATGCCTTTGTAGTGGACTGAACTCAAGGAAAATTTGATCTATGGAGTTGATCTAATAAAAGAAACCGAAGAAAAAGTGAAGATAATTCGAGATTGTTTGAAAGCTGCTTCAGATAGACAGAAATCTTATGCAGATTTAAAACGAAAAGACATTGAATTTCAAGTTGGTGATAAAGTATTTTTAAAAGTGTCTCCGTGGAAGAAAGTTCTCAGATTTGGACGGAAGGGCAAATTAAGTCCGCATTTTATCGGGCCATATGAAATAATTGAAAGAGTTGGACCGGTAGCCTATCGGTTAGCATTGCCATCTCAACTGAAGAAGATTCATAATGTATTCCATGTGTCTATGTTACGTCGGTATCATTCGGATCCTTCACATGTGGTTTCACTAACAGATATTGAACTACAACCAGACATGACCTATGAAGAAGAACCGATTAAGATTTTAGCTCGAGAGGTCAAACAGCTAAGGAACAAAAGTATTGCACTTGTAAAAGTGTTGTGGCAAAAGCATGGAATAGAAGAAGCTACATGGGAACCTGAAGAAACTATGAAGAAACAATACCCACATTTGTTTACCGGTAAGATTTTCGAGGACGAAAATCTTTAAAGGGGGGAGAGTTGTAATATCCCGAATTAAGGCCTAATCAGAATAGTGGTTTCGTGACAACAAATCTGAGATAGAAATAATTATTTTATAATTATTTTGAGGTTTATGATATGATTGCATAATTGTGTGAAAATTTCGTGAAGAAATTTTTGGCATAACAAGTTTAATTTAAAGTTAGGGACTAAATCGAATAAGTTGCAAAACTTGCATTCTAGAAGTTTTTAGTATGAAATTGCTTTGAAATATTAATTAGGAGGTCTTAAATGGTACTTTGACCAATTTTAAGTTCATGGACAAAATTAGGACATGGAAGGAATTTTTTTAAAAGTTTATTAAGGAGGGGCATTTTGGTCATTCGGATATTAAATGAAATAAAAAGGGAAAAATAACACAAAATTGGTTATCATCTTCCTTAGTTGCTGCCGAATGCTCCCTCTCTCAATAGCTAGGGTTTCTTCAACTTTCAAGCTTTATAGTAAGTGATTCCAAGCCCCGTTTTTAATGATTTTTATGTTTTCGAAATCCCGGTAACTCGGTATAGCTTATGATAGTAATATTTTGAGTTAGAGTTCATATTTGGAAAAATACCCATAGGTGAAATTTGTGAATTTTGATGTTTTATGATAGAATATGAGGTTTTAAATTATGTTAGACAACCCGTGCTACTCGATTTTGAGTGAAAACGAGTAAAAGAGCTTAATCGGCAAAAATACCTAATAGTCATAAGTACATGTTAGAGTGAGAATTTGATGTTGCCATAGAAGGGAAAAGTTATCAGCACGTTATAAAACATAAGAATAAGGAATTAAGTTTAATTCCCGAGATTTGGGGCAAAAGTGTAAATATGCAAAAGTTTAGGGGTAAAATTGTAATTTTGCTAAAATTTGAATTAAAGACTAATTTGATAATGTGAGTATTAAATAAGCTAAATGTGTTATTTTAGATCAAGAAAGACGTGGAATCGACCCCAATCAAGGAAAAGAAAAGATTGTGGACTAAATTGGAAAATCATTATATTTTGGTACCAAGGTAAGTTCACGTGTGAATAATGTAGCATAATTATTATTTATAAGTTATTGATGTTAATTATATGATATGCTGATTTTTATCATGAAATATATGCTTTGTGGTTATTTTCAATAAAATGCAAATTATGTGTATTATTTGTTAAATATAAAGTGCTACCGAGTATTGGTTTCGGTATTTTACGGAAGATGGAAAGGATATGTGTTCGATGAAAATCCCGTTTGAACCTTAGGAATAGATTAGGATACAAGTGACATGTCACTAGGATGGTTGAGCATCCGAACTCGTTGAGTTGAGTCCGAATTCACTTACGGATGCGAATGTTCGAACTCGTTGAGTTGAGTCCGAGTTCACTTATGGATGCGAATGTCCGAACTCGTTGAGTTGAGTCTGAGTTCACTTAGGGGCGGGTTACATGATTTCTTGATTACATATGTGGCACTTATGTGCAAATTATCCATGTATCCGAGTTATATTCCGATGTGTTCAACGGGTAAAATTTCTAGTGAAATGGAAGAACACTTAAGATGCAAGTGACGTTTTGGTAAGTGTTGTGAAATGGATACTTTGGACAGGTATGTACTTAACCCTCGGGTTGAAAATAGATACAACAATGATAAGGTGGTAAGATGATGAATGATGTTTAGAAATGTGATATATGTTTTGGTGATACTATGCTAAGGTTGTTTGGTATAATTGTATTGTTATGTTATTTGTTATTTGCATATGAACTTACTAAGCATTTATGCTTACTCCCTCCTTTTTATTCACTGTATTTTTGAACAAGCCGGCTCGGGATTCGAGACAGGTCGAAGGTTCGATCACACTATCCGAAGGCCACTTTTTGGTAAATGGCTTGTAAAACTTAAGTATGGCATGTATAGCAATATACCTATTTCGTGTAAATAATTTTGTGATATGGTGGTGATTTGGTTGAGAAAATTCTTGATAGTGATAGGTCATGGAAATGACTAGTTTAGACCACGTGTGATGTCATGGAAAGTTAATAGGTTATCTAGTCCATAAAAATTCATGAAAAGATGAAATTTGCCATAAACAGAACATTGCAGCAACACTGACGTGAGTTTGAAAATTTACTAAAAATCATAGAAATCTAATTTGGTGATGGATTAAATATGAAATTGAAGCCCAATATGTCTATTTTCACATAAAAGAAATGAAACAGGTAAAGGAATTATATGTTAGAAGATATTTGAATTTTTGTGAAACAGGGCCAGAGTGATTTCTGGATCCCCTGTTCCAACTTTAAGAATTTACCATAAATTGTAAAACAATAATTAGGTGTTGTATTTTATATTATTGGAATCCTTATTGAGTCTAGTTTTAGGATAAACAAACAGCACAGTCATATAAATTTTTCACAGAGAGATATATGGTTAGTAGTAAACAGAGGTCAGTCTAGCCAAGTCCTGAAATAGGGGTAACTTTAACTATTAAACTGTACTAATTGCCCCAACCAAAAATTCTAGAAAAAATTTAGTAAATATATATATGAGTCTAAATTTATGGAAAATTTAAGGATCTTGATTTTGAGTTTCGTAACTCGAGATATGATTTTTCTTGTAACTGTGATGCAGGTTACTAGAAAGCTGTGAATGTAGAAACTAATGATTCGAAGTTCTTAACTTGATAAATTATGTTCAGTAAAACATCAAGCTTGACTCCGGTGACGGTCTCGGGCGTGGGGGCATTACACCACTGAAAATAAAAAATTCTTTACCCGATTCAAGTTGAACCAACACTAGTGCCTCAGTTAATAATGCTTGCAACTATTCAAAACTCTGTTGACATTTCTCATACCACTCAAATTTCACATCTTTTTGTAGCAATCTGGTCATCGGTGTAGAAATCATTGAGAATCCTTCAACAAAATTTTGATAATAACTAGCTAACCCTAGAAAGCTTCTAACTTTGGATACATTTCTCGATGGTTTCCAATCAACAACTGTTGAAATCTTGCTCGGATCAACTCATATGCTTTCAGCTGAAACAATATGTCCCAAAAATCTAACTTCTCAGAGCCAAAACTCGTATTTGCTGAATTTAGCATGTGACAGCCCTAAAGTGACCCTAGTCGGAAAGCGGTTTCGGGACCGCTAAACCGAGTCACCAAATTATTTGAATATGATATTTATTGTCTAAAATATGTGAATATAAATGTGTGAAAGTTTTAAGCTTCGATTTCGTTAATTGCATGTGAATTTAGTTAATAGGACTTATGCGTGATACTTTTGAATTGTGATAGGGTAATCTATAAAGAGCTATTAGTGCATGTAATCAAAAGGGGGGGACTTGCATGTCAAAATTCCCCCCCTAATTAGTAGTGGCCGGCCATGAGCATGGGTGGACAAAATGTTATGGTTAAAAACATGTCATAAACATGTTGGGTTAATGCATTATTGAAGGAATAATAAAATAAAGAGCACGGGCAATAAAATATTAGTGTTAGTAGGATGAGAAACAAAAAAAAAAAAAAGAAAGAATGTGTGTGATTGTTTCCCCCCCATTGCCGTGAGTTGAAGGAAAGAAAACAAAAAAAAAAGTGTTCATCCTTGAACATCTTTGGCCGAAAATTTTAAGGAGAAAGGAAGGGAAGGAGCTTGGAGAAAAATCGGCTATGGTGGTTCACTAGATTGAGGTATGTTTGATGTTGTGCCATGAGATTCATGCATGTTTTTAGTTGTTAGTTTGAGTTCTAACTAGCCCATGGTTCAAATCTTTACTATGTCATGGAGATGATATTCGGCTAAGGTGGATTTGTGTTGATGTCATTTGCATGCTAAAAGTGAAGCTTTGTGATGATGCATGTGATGGTGGATTGATGACTCTTGAATCTTCTTTTTAGCATTTTTGAGTGAGACATTAAGTTCTTTGTTTAACCATGACCAAAATTGAAATGCTATGGTGTTGTGATGCATTCGGCCATGGTAGGAAGTAGAAGGGAAATATGGTTGTTGTTAGATGAAGTAGAGTCTAACAAATGAGCACATATGTGCATTAGTTGCTAGATGGAGAAGAATCGGCTAGCAAGTTGTGTGCTAAGGCGAATATAATTTTGTATATTAATGAGTAATGCATGTGTTGAATTGATGGAAAGGAGAGGATGCTTTAATAGTGTATATATGTGTATTAGCCAAGTTTTGAACTTGAAACAAAATGGTGTTTAGTCAATACAAGTGACCATACTTGTAGAATGTATTAAGTGTTGCAGTCGGCCTTAGCATAGATGTGTATGTTCGGCCACATGAATGAGTACATAAGTTGATGTGTATGTTCGGCCGTAGGAAAGCATATTGATGGCATTATCTTGACTTAGAAAATTCGGCTAAGGGGAATATTAGCTAATATGTTGAATTCGATTCGTGATTTCGTACATATGGGACTTTAATGTCTAATGTATATATGGGCTAAGTACCTTGAGCTTCTCTTTTGATGTTCGAATGAATTGTATTAAATTGCTTAAGGTGATTAAAAATGCGTATGACCATTGTGTATTTGAGCTAGAAGGTGGCTATATGACCTATTAAATTTCTTGTCATATTCGACCATAAGCTAGCATAATGAGACTTTAATAAGTTAAACTTGTGTGAACTAGCTCAAGAGCCTAGAGGAACAAAGTTGGATAAAGGGAAGGAAAAAGTGATTGAATAGCCGTTGAAGCCGTTCTACAACATCCGAGGTAAGTTTTAAGCGATTAAACGTTCAATAACTTCAATCATAATAGGACATAATGAGTTGATTTAATAAGATATGATGTGGCCATGATATGTCTTAAACTCAAATGGTAAGTTCATAAGTGTTTGGACTTGGAAAATTTAAGAGCAAATTGTAATAATTTGCTTGGACAGCAGCAGTAATGTGATTTTAGAAAATCACTATAAATTGTTGGTGTGGAATTATAGGCTGAATAAAATATGTAATCAAAGCTTAGTTGGTCTAGTTTCTTATAAAAGAGACTGTGGAAGCAAAGAAATTTCCTATAAAGAGATATTTAAAGTTGTGTGGGACAGTGTCAGAATGACTCCGAAATCCCCTATTCTGTTTTTGGAAAATCATTATAATTTGTAAAAAAAAATTTATAAGATAATATTTATATGCTTAGACTCCTTAATGAGTCTAGTTTCAAATGAAATCAAATAGAACACATTATGAATTCTGTACAATGAAAAATTTGATTCGTAGTGAAGAGTGGTCAGATTAGTCAAATAGTGAAACAGAGGAAACTTTAAGAAAAATCTGGTATTGATTGGCCAAACCTAAAATTCTTAAAATTTTATGGATGGAAGATATATGAGTCTATATTCAGGGAAAATTAACGGCAATTGATTTTGAGTTTTGTAGCTCCAGTTATAAATAATTTAGTGACTATTGCTCAGGAAAACAGCTTGTGGTGAATATGTGAATCTGTTGTAACATTGATGAAACTATTTGAGTTGCTTATAAGCTATGGCTGAAATTGATGTACAAGATAAATATATATATGTGTGATATGTATATGTGGTAAAGCTGAATGGCTAATGTGAAATATATGTGAGATATGTATATGTGGTAAAGCCGAATGGCGAATGTGAAATATATGTGTGATATGTATATGTTGTAAAGCCGAATGGCGAATGTGAAATATATGTGTGATATGTATATGTGGTAAAGCCGAATGGCTAATGTGAAATATATGTGTGATATGTATATGTGGTAAAGCCGAATGGCTAATGTGAAATATATGTGTGATATGTATATGTGGTAAAGCCGAATGGCTAATGTGAAATATATATGAGATGTGTATATGTGATAAAGCCGAATGGCTAATGTGAAATATATATGAGATATGTATATGTGGTAAAGCCGAATGGCTAATGTGAAATATATGTGTGATATGTATATGTGGTAAAACCGAATGGCTAATGTGAAATATATATGAGATATGTATATGTCGTAAAGCCGAATGGCGAATGTGAAATATGTATGAGATATGAATATGTGGTAAAGCCGAATGGCTAATGTGAATGTTGTAACATGCGATTAAATGTACATGAAACTTGGAAATATATTCCGGGTAAGACCCGATGACTACGTGTGGAGATTATGTCCGGGTAAGACCCGATGACTACGTGTGGAGAGTATGTCCGGGTAAGACCCGATAACTTCGTGTGGAGATTTCGTCTGAGCTAAAGGTCTCACCGATAATCCGAGTAGAGGTTAAAGCTATAAGACTTCATAATAAGAATTGCTTATAAATATATTCAATGCAAAAGGTTAAACAGGTATGTACTCCAAGTTTATATATGATGCATACGAGAGCAATCTATGGGACTATTCCCATGATTATGTGACATCGGATTAGTGTGAGAGGTTATGTGAAATCATACGATATATCTATGTCACATGAGCTCACTTTTACGTGAGAGTTTATCTGCCTATTGTATATGATGAGATGTGCATATTCGGTAAAGGGATGGTATGCCCGAAGGAAGAGTGAAATAAAAATACGAACAACTATGTTATAATTTGATTGTTATCTGTTGACACTGCTTAAAACTTACTAAGCATTGTAATGCTTACTCCGCTTACTCTGTTTCCTCTATCTTATAGGTCTCATTCTTGAAGCTACTGTGCTTGGGGATCGTCAAAGAACTAGTCACACTATCACTATCCACCGCTTGTTACTGCTATGTTTAGAACTATTTTATGGCATGTATAGAATAGACTAGTGGCGGAAGAATATTTTTGGTTAATGTATATAAGCCATGCGAAAATGGCATCTTTTGAATGTTTACTTAGTGAAGTTTAAATTTTACCTTTGGCTGTGCTTAGTACTTATTTAAATGAACGATCTTTAATTCAAGAAAAAGTTCAAAATTTTACTGTTCTAATGTGAGTTACAAGTCCGGTAATGCCCCTTACCTATTCTGGCGACGGTTACGGGATAGGGGTGTTACATAGCAAATAATAGCTTATCTCTCAGGGTTTTTTGCACAATACTCAAATGCTCGGCATGCTCAGACTCATCTCGAAAATAGATCAGAATGTCATCAATAAATACCACAAAAAATCTATCTAAATATGATCTAAAAATCCGATTCAACAAATCCATAAAAACTGCAGGAGCATTAGTCAATCTGAAAGGCATAACAAGAAATTCATAATGTCCATACCTTGTTCTGAATGCAGGTTTTGGCACATTCGAATCTTTTACTCGTAACTGATAGTAATCAGATTGCAGATCAATCTTCGAAAACCCTGTTGCTCCTTTCAACTGATCAAATAAATCATCTATTCTCAGCACTGGATACTTGTTCTGTATCGTAACCTTATTGAGTTGTCAATAATTAATACACAATATCATTGATCCGTCTTTCTTCTTTACAAACAAAACTGGCGCACCCCAGGGCGAAAAACTAGGTCGTGCAAAACCTCTATCGGTTAACTCTTGCAACTGAGATTTCAACTCTTTCAATTCTGTCGGAGCCATTCTATATGGAGCTATAGATATCGTGATGTTCCTAACACTAACTCAATAGCAAATTCAACCTCTCTGATCAGTGGTAACCCCAGTAATTCATCTGGAAACACATCCGGATACTCACAGACAACTGGCACAGATTTAATCTTAGATTCAGACACTTTTGTATCTAA
Source organism: Gossypium arboreum (assembly GCF_025698485.1). Classification (NCBI taxonomy): domain Eukaryota; kingdom Viridiplantae; phylum Streptophyta; class Magnoliopsida; order Malvales; family Malvaceae; genus Gossypium; species Gossypium arboreum. Next base: position 60,033,018 of record NC_069075.1, on the reverse strand, counting down.
AACATAAGCAAGATAAGCTTCTCAACCTTCTCTCACATATCTCTGAGCTGACATTGACGAAATCACAATAGGCAACCCATTTGACTCATCTAATTCAATTCGAAGAATTTCATTGTTCTAACATTTCAATTCAATTATCTTTTGTCTACAATTCACAATGGCATTATGTAGCGTCAACCAATATATACCCAGAATTACATCAAATTCATCAAATAGAAAAAGCATCAAATCAGCCGAAAAATAGTAACCCTGAGTCATTAAAGGACAGTTCTTGCAAACTTTATCGACTAGAACATTTTTACCTAAGGGGTTCTATATTTTAATCATAAACTTAGTAGACTCAATAGGAAAACTCTTATTAGACACCAAATTCATACAAATATACAAATGAGTTGATCCAGGATCAATCAAAGCAATCACATTAGTGTCATAAAGAGAAAATGTACCGGTGATAACATTTGGTGATGAAGCATCTTCGCGAGCGCAAATAGCGTAAGCTCTAGTAGGTGCTCTGGCCTCGGAGCTCACAACAGAGTCCTTAGTCATTCTTCTACTACTAGACACATTCCTCGCATTTCTAGGTGGCCTCCTTCTAATAGTTGTGTTGCTCAGTCTTACATTCTGGAACTTATCTTTCTCATCTAATTCGGGATAATCTTGAATAAAATGATCTTGCGATCCACATCTGAAATAGTCTCGGTCATTCATTCTACATTCACTAGGATTTTTTCTTCCTCATCATTGACATTCAGGTCTATTGTTTCTCACACTACCAACACTCGATGCTGATGTAGCTTGAGCTTTAGGACTTGAGTATTGTTTTACACGATCTCTGTTTAAATATCCCACTGAAGCATTTGAGTGGCTAAACAAATCTCATGATTTTACTGATGAAGATTGATATGGTTTATTCATTGATCTTTTCCTCGAATCTCTAGCTTTAAAATCCACCTTTCTCTTTTCTTTGCCAAGTTCTTCGGCTTTACAAGCTCTATCAACAAATACAACGAATTCTTTTAATTCTAGAATCCCGACTAACAGTTTGATGTCTTCATTTAACATGTCTTCGAATATTTTACACATGATTGCATTGGTGGAAACACACTCTCGAGCATATTTACCGAGTCTTACAAAATCTTGCTCATATTCGGTTACAAACATGCGGCCCTGTTTCAATTCAAAAAACTCTTTTCACTTTTGATCAACGAACTGCTGACTTATGTATTTCTTTCTGAGCTCAGCTTAAAAGAAATCCCAAGTAACTCTTTCTCTCAGCACCACTAATACTAGGGTATTCCACCATTGATACACCGTGTCTCTCAGAAATGATATGGCATATTTTAAACACTCTGCCCGTGTGCAAGAAAGTTTATCAAAAACTCTGATAGTGTTTTCAAACCAAAACTTGGCTCACTCAAGAACGTCATCGACATTAGCTCTAAACTCTTTAGCTTCTTGTTTTCGAATCTTATCAACTGGCAGCTTATTTAGTCGTAGAAATTCCACACCTTGAGGAACTACGGGAACAAGTTGGAAATTAAGTGGGGGTGGAGGTTGTTGAGCAGCTGGATTTGTTCGAAAATACTTCAAAAACCACTCATTCATCATCTGAAAGAAGACTTCTTTAGGCTCTCCTTCTTGGCTACTAGATACGGGTGTCGACTCTAACTGCGTTACTACGTGAATGGAGGCAGGCGCATTACTTTCAACATCGTCAGCTACAGCTCGATTGGGATCCATTTACTATACGAAAACATATTTTAAACTGTCAGGAATCATCACACTATCACAGCTTATACATGGCATCTATAGGTAGACTTTCACACACGTTACGTTAGTCCTACAATCGACTAAACCGTAGCTCTAATACCAATAAATGTAACTCCTCTCACCTGTATTCAGTGCCGGAATAGGGTTACAGAGCATTACCCGACTTACAGCACAATAAACATACATTTCACATACATTTCTCAAATTCATTTATTCATCACTCAAAATCATTTATATCATCCCTAATAAGATCTTACGAATCCCAAAATATGATTTGGGTGGTTTGGGACTAAACTGATAATTTTAGAAACTTTTCGACCACTTAGAAATTTTTTCCAAAATATAGGGGACACACGTCCGTGTGGCCCGGCCGTGTGTCTCAGACAGCCAAAGACACACCTGTGTGGACATTTGAAATGCAATCACATGGCCGTGTTCTAGCCCGTGTCTGACCCTGTGTAACTCTTTGACTTGGGTAACACAGCCAACACATACGCCCATGTGGCTAGGCCGTGTGCCCTAAAAATGGCCACACAGGCCTGTGTCCTGGGCCGTGTGCTAGGCCATACCAAAACTGTAGGGTATACTGGATTAGGCCACACGGCCAAGTCACACACCCGTGTGTGAGGCCGTGTGAAGCATACTGAATTGAATTTGAATTCAACACCAGGGGACTCACGGCCGTGTATCTTGATCGTGTATCACACACACCAAGCCATTTTGTCACCCAATTTGCACATACCTAAACCAATCCATTTGGCACAATACATAGCACAACTAGGCATCTAAAACAACTCCAATCAAACTTAATTGATACCATTCAATGCCAACCAATACATAACACAACGATGACATAATATGCCATTCAATTCCATATCAAATCTTCTAATTTCAAAAATCAATATGAATACTTTCAAATTTTGCATCATCTAGCTTAATCTCACAACATACCAAATGTAATTCTCAACTATTTAGTACCCCTAATTTCCAAATATCAACAAGCATAACATATTCGTCTTTAATCACATAACCAATCCATATGCATATTGATATATACATAACCACATCAACCAAAATAAGCCAACTCTCATGGCTATATACAAACCAAAACATTTAACATTCACAAGCCATTTCAAATGACCAAAATCATTATCAACTCATAACCAAAATAACCATAAATCCTGTACATGCCATATAGCCAAAACATAAGCTCAAAAGTACCAAAGTGATAGTAGGATAGTGTGACGAAGTCTCTGACGATCCTCGAATCCGAGCTAGCTTTAAATTCACTATAAAACAAGGTAAAATAAACAGAGTAAGCTTTATAGCTTAGTAAGATCGTATGAAATAAACTCCATTTGATTATAAATATACAATTCAACAAATTGAATATATCCACATGTAACTCATATTAACTAAAAAACCTTTCATATATTCAATCATAAGATTATACGTGTCCTTCATAAATTTCTTCGATTTAAAGCTTATACGGTCCATGTACATACCTGTACCATCTCGTATTAATCTCATACTCAACCAAGTATTTCATTTACCTGTTGAACCATTTGGAATACTGTCGGATACGCGAGAAACTCGCACCTTAAGTGCCACATATTTAGCAGAAGCTATCTTAATCTCGTATTAGATATACTGTTCACACTAGAGCTATCAGTGGGCCTGATCACACAAGTTGTCAAGTAACTCCAACACATGCTAGTATACTCAGCTACCAGTAGGACATACACGACCAACACTCAGATCACAATATCACAATAACCCCTAATGACATGTCATTCGTATCCTAATCTATTCCTAAGGTTCATCCGAATTTTCACGTTTGTCGAATCATTATCAAACATGTCCATAGTCTCGTATTAGTAGTTTATGCAATATTAAAGCATTTAAAATACGTTTATAACAAAACTTATTACATACGACCTTACCTTGATTCACAAAAATGATGAAATAGTCGATTAGTCGAGTACTTTGTTTTTCCCCTGATCTAGATCCGAACTTCTATTTTCTTGATCTATATAATATCAAATTTAGCTTATTTAGTAATCTTTCTATTCAGTTTAATCCAAAACACTTATTAAAGCACATTTACACTTTTACCCTGAGTATTTCACAACTTTTACAATTTAGTCCTTATTCCATAAAATCACAAATTCATGCAATTTAATACCAACCCATGCTATCCGAATTTTCCTAGTACATATATCAGCCCATATTTTCCATTTATTTCACCATTTACTTGCAAACTTTCCATATTTCTCAATTTAATCCCTAATTTGTATTTTCACTAAAAATCACTTAACAAAATTTGTGTAACTATCATAAAAAATTTATAATCTATCATTAATCACTAAAATACATGCTTATTCATCAATGGAAACATCCTAAATCTTTAACAGTTTTGTAAATTAGTCTCTGGGCTAGCTAGACCTAGTAATAATGATCACAAAAACATAGAAATCATTAAAAACCAGGTCAAAAATCATACCATGCATTCAAAAATCCATGGTCGAATGTTTTAAGCTTTTCTAATGGCTTCCTTAGGTCAAAATCAGTTGAAGAATAAAGAAAGAAAGATGATAGTCGGCTTTGTTTTAATTAATTTATCATTTATTAACCATTTTACTAATCTAACCTTAGTTATATAACATAAAAATCACTTAATGCATGTCCATAATTGTCCACTTATATTTCAAATGGCCTAATTACAACTTAAGGACCTTTTTTATTTAATTTAATAACCATTTAGTTTTTTTAACTAATAGAACAACACTTTTGCACTTTACGCGATTTAGTCCTTTTTATCGTATTGAACACTTAAACAATAAAATTTCTTAACGAAAATTTCACACAAACATATTATCAGGATGTAGACATTAAAATAATCATAAAATAATTATTTCAACTTTGAATTTGTAGTTTCAAAACCATTGTTCTAATTTGACTAAAAATGGGATGTTACAGTTTAGGTTAGAATTGATCTGGCACTCGGCTTCCTTGGGTACGATCCTCGAAGTACTCACCTACTTTTTTGTAAAAGTATATTACAACTTGACCTGTATGCTTGCAGATATCGCATTGTCTTTCTATATTTTATTGCAGTATTCACACTTTGGACGTTAGTATGTCCAGAGGCAGTCATTTAACTACTAAAACCAATGATTCTATCCTTGCGAAATGTTTTGTACTTTCTGGTAATATTAACATTTGTCGGTCAGAAGGTCGAATTGAAGTGTTACATTCCATAAGTACTTGGATATATGCTTGACTATCTATGAGTGTCTAGAACCAGAATTCGTTTGATATCAACTCATCAATCCTACTACAAAATAGATATCTAGATGTATGCATAACATAGCATACATGAGACTTCTTACTACTGAAGTGTAAGGAACATTTCTCATAAGCCCACTTTCTTCCATTATCTTAGGGCAATCATCTAAAGAAAAATAGAACCTTGATATAAAAGGTCGTGTGCCCTTCTTCAAATTAGTCATTGTAAAATATTCCAATATTTTGTTTATGTATGAAACTTGCAATAAAGCTATCACTTTGAGATAAAGCTATCTTAAAGAAATTTTACTTGGATAAAGCACATCTATTATGTAACAACCTAATTTCCAGTGGTATTGGAAATTTTAGTTTCAGGACCTCGTTTTCATAAACTGAGTCTGTAAATATTAAATAAACATATTTATGGGGTTATTATATAGATGAATTGAAATTTGGATAATCAATTTAGCTGAATTTGTGATTAATTAATGCCTAGGGACTAAATTGTAAATTCCAATAGCTATAAATTTTTAATTAAAAAATGACTTGGGGACTTAAATTTCAATTAGCCAAAAGTTCAATGCAGTAATTAAATGATGATAAAGTGAGTATTAATGGACGATATGATTATATGGCCATTAACTTAGTCAAATTAGGATTTGTTAATTTAAAATATGATTAGTTAACTTAATTAGCAAATTAATTCTACTATATAAGTGAAATTTCAATGGGAAGTGAGATAAACTCATCTTCACCAATTGAATAGAAGAAATGAAGAAGATCTAACGCCATTTTTAAGGGTTTTCAATCTTTTAATTTCAATTTCAAGTAGGTCCCTAACCACTTTCCTTTGATTTTTATAGATTCTTGATCTTGGAAGCTTGATTAAGCTAACCCAAGGATCAATTTGATTAAATTAGTGAAGTTTTGATAAGATGCCATTCTTGAGAATTGAATGTTTTAGCTATTAAATCGATAAAAATTAAGCTTAGTTTAAGAAAATGACTAAATTGTAAGACTTAATTATTAGTTTTGTAAATTAAGGACCAAATTGAATAAAATATAAAACTGACATGGATTTTTGGTAGGAATAAAAAATAGGAGGTCCGCAATAAGTAACTGTCAAATCAGGTTTCAATCCGAAGCTTTGGATTGGAAGTTATGTTTGTTCCGAGTTTAAGGGCTAAATTGAAGAAATTGTAAAATATGATTGATATTGTGATTGGTTCTGATTTGAATGGAATTTGATAATAGTACATTTTTTATGATTTTATTTAGCTAACATTGACATGAAACCGTCAAGAGAGAAAGGAAAATAAAAAATCGTTAACGAATTAAAAAAAAAATCGTTAACGAATAGCTTAGAATTTTGATTTATATTTCTATGATTTGAGACCAATTTAATTATTGCATATTCATGTTATTTTGAATCATATACTATTTAGGTGAGTTTTTATTGGATTATTAAATTGAAGTGCTACGGTTTAGATTGAATATCGAGACTAGGACTAAATTGAATAGAATAGAATGTGGTTTGAATTGATTGATATGTGATAATTGGTATGAAATTCAGTTGAAATATGTTGTTTATATGATGATTTGATGAATTGATGGATTATTTGGATATGATTAAATATGATTTGAATGATGTATATAATGAATCAAAATTTTGTTACCATATTAGCTATTTGGACTGAGCTAGATATAATTGGCATGCCATAGGGTTAGATTATTGATTGAAAACCATCATTGCAGAACGACCCAGGGTGGTATATTTTACATATAGAGTCATCGTTGCCGGGCAACCTGGGGTGGCAAAATAATTAGATTGTGAAAACCATCATTGTTGGGCAACCCAGGGTGGTAGTATGTACATGTTAACGTCTTTGTTGCCGGCAACTCGGGGTGATAGATCCATGTATCCGTTTCGAGTCCATGCTTGCTTAATATAGGCTTATAAACATATGAATTGATTAAACAATATGTGCAATGATAAATGAAATTGAAATGCAATATGTAAAATTAATAAAAAATGAGGATTTGGGGTCAATTGAATATGAAACAACTAATAGGCTTAAGAATAGTTGAAATGTGTATATGCAATCGAAAATGCATATATGTAAATGTTGATATTAGAAAATGAATAAGTATAGTATAGATAATGACATTATGAATTGATTATGTATCGAGTGAAATGAATGGTATTTGGTAAGTTTGTATGTGTATATGGTAAATTGCTATGTTAAATGATGTTTTGCATGCCTATAGTATATTATAAGTTGTTGTATGAATTTGTATAAGCAATAGTTGTGAATTGTGATTGGGTTGACTACATTCATAAGCCTAAAATTTTGTATTGTTTTGGTTTGGATCATGGAAATCCCATTGAGCGTATTTGCTCAACGTACAGTTTGTTTTCTTTGTGCGCAAATATAATAGATTTTTGATAGTTTGAGCAACAAGTCTAGCATCTAGCAAATGTTTGCTTGATTTAGCAAAACTTTATATAAGTTCTATTTTGTGTTAAGTATGGCATGTACCTAGGTTGAGTCAAATTTTGGTATAAAACTATGTCTATATACATTTTTTATTTAAAAGGTTGATGTATGTACTTGGTTAATTGAACATAACATGTAAATGGATCCAAACGAGGTTTGGAATGGTATGAAATGCTAAAATTTTCAATGGCTTCATGAATATGTATGTATGTTTTAAAGTTTTGAATGAAATATAGTAGTTATGTGACAGCCCTAAATTGACCCTAGTCGGAAAGTGGTTTCGGGACCACGAAACTGAGTCTTATAAATAATTAAAGGTTATATTCTGTGTTTATGATGTGCGTAAATGCTTGTGTGATAGTTCCATACTTTAATTTGGTCAGTGTATGTGAAATTTATTAGTAGGGACTTATGTGAGACAATTTAGAAATATGCTAGGCAAGTGTTAAAGTGGCCTATTAATATATGTGGAAAGTGCTTGTCCTTGCATGTCAAATTAGCCAAATTAAAGCATAGTGGCGGCCATGCTATGGGTGGAAACATGTCACAAACATGTTATGTTAGTGATGTATGTTAGGAAAAATAAAATAAGGGCATGGTAATAAAATAATGAAAGGAATATGATGAAAACAAAGAAAAAAAAGTGTCCATCCTTTTCATTTCTTTTGGCCGAAAGTTCTAAGGAAGAAGGAAGGAGCTCTTGCTTCATGTTCGCTTGGAAGAGGATTAGGAAGAGGTTCGCCATACTTGTATCTAGGTTAAGGTAAGTTTGATGTTGTGCCATGAGATTCATGCATGTTTTTAGTTGTTAGCTTGAGTTCTAACTAGCCCATGGTTTAAATCTTTGCTATGTGAGGGAGATGATACTCGGCCATGGGTATTGTCTTCTTGGTGGATGTTTGATGTTGTGTTGGTGAGGTATGAAGATGATAGAGTGTGTGTGAGAATTTGAAAAAGGTAGGTTTTAGCAACTTCATGAAGCAATCGGCCATGGTATATCCATAAGTATGATTTATGCTTGTTATGTTACTCATGGTGAAAATGATTCGGCTATGCTTCATGTAAAAATAAAATATACATGTGAATTCGGATATATGTTTATATTTGGTTAATGATTTATCCTTGTGAAGTATAAATTTGTAACATGATTTGAGTTGGAAGTTATTATAATGTATTTGTGCATTCGGGTATATGATGAAAATATATGAAATGGTTATAATCAACCCTATGATTCGGCTCTTGCACATATATATATATATATATATATATGTTTGCACATGATGTATTGGTATGCCATTTATGGGTGGTATTAAGTATATAATTGGCCTCAACATATACATGCATACTCGGCCACATGAGAAGATTAGTGTTGCATGTATTCGGTTAGAGACAAGCATATTGATGCCTTTATCTTGGTTTAGACAATCGGCTAAAAGGGAGTGTGGGTTAATATGTTGAGTTGATGCATGATGCATGATTTCACATGTATGTGACTTTAATGTCTAATGTATATATATGGGCTAAGTACCTTGAGTTCCTCTTTTCGATGCTCAAATGATTAAATCAATTTATTTGTTAAATTAAGCTCAAGAGCAAAGGGGAACTAAATCCGATAAAGGGAAGGAAAAAGTGGTCGAATAGCCATCGAAATCGTTCGACAACATCCGAGGTAAGTTTTCGAGTAACGAGACTTAGCTACCGATTTGATTAAGTCATGATGTATGAGCATAACAAATATGCGGTGATATGATGATTCTACTTGAATCATATGTTGAGTTAATTAGTCTATACGTATGACGGGTAGCCGTATGTGCATAGAGATAGTGTCATAAAGCAAATTAAACCATGCTGTTTGTATGTGGCTAGTGAGCTGAAAATGGGATCGCTTAATACGTGACGTGTGTTTGAACTCCAATTATGAAAATGAAATATAGATGTGCCATGATTTATTGATATGTGTATGAATATTTGGATGATAACCGGGCTAAGTCCCAAAGGCATCTGCGCTAGTGACTAGTTCCGGGCAAGTCCCGAAGGCATTTGTGCGAGTTACTAAATCCGGGCTAAGTCCCAAGGCATTTGTGCGAGTTACTAAATCCGGGCTAAGTCCCAAGGCATTTGTGCGAGTTACTAAATCCGGGCTAAGTCCCAAGGCAATTGTGCGAGTTACCCTAACCGGGCTATGTCCCGAAGGCATTTGAGCGAGTAGCTATACCCGGTTAAATTCCGATGGTACGTGATTTGGGAATGAGCGATCTGTTGTAATAATTTCAATTAATACGCCGTAAAAACTCAACAACAAGGTATGTGTTGTACATGCATTGGATTAATTGATTCCTCTTAAATAGTATTCGCTCGATCGATTAAGGAGCTTAGGTTTTGGTTAAGTTGATCCCTTATGTATGAATATAAGGGTTGGAAATGTGAAGTAGGACTGATTTTTGAGAATATATGTGTATATGAAATTATCCGTTTAGTTATATGAATGCTATACTTGATTGAGCCTAATTCCATTGCTTAAAACTTACTAAGCATTAAATGCTTACTCCGTTCTTTGAATCTCATTTTATAGATTTTGGTTAAATCACCATCGGACTGGGATTATTGAAGTCGAAGTCTCCCACACTATCAAAGCCCCTTTTGGTACACTTTTGGTTGAACTTTGAAATGGCATGCGTGATAGCCTTAAAATGACCCTAGTCGGAATGTGGTTTCGGGACCACAAAACCGAGGCATAAAAATAATTTAAAATTTATTTTGATGCCTATAATGTGTGTTAACTCATGTGTGACATTTTTGATGTTTTGATTTAGAGTTATAAATGTGAATTTCACTAGAAAGGACCTAGTAGTAAACTTTGAAAGTGGGATAGGGAAATGTGTGATGACTAGTTGATCATGCATGCAAAAATGAGGGGTTTGCATGTCAAATTTCCCTAAACTAAAGCCTAGTGGCCGGCCATGACAAAGAATCATGGGCAAAACATGTCATAAAACATGTTGGATGAATGCTTGATGTTAGAATTAATAAAATAAAGAGCATGGGCAAAGAAAGAAAAAAAAAAAGGTCTCATCCATGCCCCCCCTTGCCGTGAATGAGAGAAAGAAAACAAAGAAAAAAAAAATTTTGTTCATCCTTTTCATTCTCTCTTGACCGAAAATCCTAAGGAAGAAGAGGAAATTTTTGCTTCATGTTTGGTTTGGAAGAGGAGTAGGAAGGGGTTTGGCTATACTTGCATCAAGATTAAGGTATGTTTGAAGTTGTGCCATGAGATTTATGCATGTTTTTAGTTGCTAGCTTGATGTTCTTATTAGCCCATGGTTCAAATCTTTGTTATGACATGGGAATGATATTCGGCCAAGGTAGATGTTGTGTTAATGCCATTGCATGCTAAATATCAAGCTTGATAATGATACATTGTGATGGGGGATTGAGGACTCTTAGATTTTCTTTTAGCATTTTTGAGTGAGATACTAAGTTCTTTTTTTAACCATGACCAAATTGAAACGGTATGGTGTTGTGGTGTATTCGGCCATGGTAGATCCATGAGTATGATTCATGCATGTTGCATGGTAGGTAGGATTTGAGCTTTGGATATGTGTTTATATTTGGATACAAGCAACTTGAGATTCGGCCCTTGCACTTACATGAATATATGTTTGCACATGATGTATTGGTATGACATATATACTATTTCAAGGTGTATATTTGCTTGTGATGATGTTTCAATTATGAAGTAAATGAGAGATGTGTAGTGAGCTACAATATGTAATGCGTTAGTTAGTAAAATGTATGCTGTTTTTTGTGTGGTATTAAGTGTATAGTTGGCCTCAACATGGACATGCATATTCGGCCACATGAGGGGAGTTGGTGTGCATGCATTCGGTTAGAGGCAAGCATATTGATGCCTATTCTTGGCTTAGAAAATCCGGCTAAGGAGAGTACTAACTAATGTGTTGAGTTGATTCATGATTTCCGTAAATATGTGACTTTAATGTCTAATGAAAATATGTGGGCTAAGTACCTTGAATTCCTCTTTCGATGCTCAAATGATAAAACCAATTTATTTGTTAAATTAAGCTCAAGAGCAAAGGGGAGCTAAATCCGATAAGGGGAAGGAAAAAGCCGTCGAATAGCCGTCGAAATCGTTCGACCACGTCCGAGGTAAGTTCTCGAGTAATGGAACTTAGATTATGATTTGATTAGATCATGCTCTTTGTGTGTGGCTATTGAGCCAAATTGCAAATGTGATAAGTGACTTGTGTTTGAATTTTGCTAATGAGAATGAAATACTGAATGTGTCATGATTTATTGATAATTGTGCTTGGCTATTTGAATGATGTCCTGCTAAGTCCCAAGGCTTTGTGTTAAGTGACATATCCGGACTAAGATCCGAAGGCATTTGTGCGAGTTACTAAATTCGGGTTAAGCAGAAGGCATTTGTGCGAAGTTACTAAACCGGGTTAAGTCCCAAGGCATTCGTGCGAGTTACTATAACCGGGTTTGTCCCAAGGCATTTGAGCGAAGTCGTTATATCCGGTTAAATTCAAGGTACGTGATTTGAGAACGAGCAATCTTGCTGTAAAATTTCAGTTTATACACTTGTGAAAATTCCAGCAATGAGGTATGTTCGTATGTGCTTGAAATTAGTTGATTCCTTGAATGATGTTCGCTCGGTCAAGTAATGAGCTTCGGTATTTGGCTAAGATGATCCCTTATGTACGAATATAGGGGTTGGAATGTGAAATAAGTAAGATATTGAGAATTTGTGCATACGAAATTATCCGTTAGCTATATGAATGCTATGCTTTTGTTGTGCTGGAATCCCTTGCTCAAACTTACTAAGCATAAATTGCTTACTCCGTTTCTCTGTTTCTCTGTTTTATAGATTTTGCTCGTTAGCTATCGGATTCGGGATCAACGAAGTCGGAGTCATCCACACTATCAAAGCCCCCTTTTGGTACAATTTTGGTTGAGCTTTGAAATGGCATGTATAGGACTACCCTTTTGTTGCGTTTTAAGTACTTTTGTGATGTATGTGTGTACGACCATGCGAAAATAGCTCGTAAAAGTGGAGTATGGCATTAGACCATTTGTGCTTATGTATATATGTATGGTTTTATGATGTGACTACGGACTGAATGGAAGTGTGAGCAAATGATCAGCCATTGGAATGGCTAAAAAATGATTATATGTGGACCTATGTATGACAAAACTCTAGTTGGTCCATAGAAACCACGAAATAGGTAAGGTTTACCTGAAAAACAGATGCTGACAGCAGCAGTGGTGTGGATTTGAAAAATCACTAAAAATTGTAGGAATGTAATTAAATAGTGAATAAATTATGTAAATGAACCTTGATGAATCTAATTTCATATGGAAGAAACGAAACGATCATATGAATTATATGTTAAGAGATATTAAAGTTCTCGTGAAACAGGGCCAGAACGGTTTCTGGATCCCCTGTTCCGACTTTAGAAATTCATTGTAAATTAACTAGAGATAATTAGGAGTCATTCCATATATGTATAGATTCCTCTCTGAGTCTAGTTTCCATAGAAACAAACGGCATCAGTATTGAATCCCTGTACATGGAGATATCCAATTCGTAACGCACGAAGGTCAGGGTAGTCGATCCCTGCAACAGGGGAGACTTTAACTAATAAACCGTACTAATTGGCTTGACCAAAAATTCTAGAAAAAAATCTGTAGATGGAAATATGAGTCTAGTTTCAGGGAAAAATTATGAAACAAATTTTCGAGCTTTGAAACTCAAGATATGATTTTTAAGACAACACTGATGCAGTAACCAGCTTGTCTGGAAATTTCTAAATAGACTGTGAAGATAGTTAAACTAAGTTTGTGTGCACCTTGTGTTCGATTCCGGTAACGGACTCGGGTACGGGGTGTTACAGCATGTATAGGACTACCCTTTTTGATGTTGGTCATGTACCTTTCGGTATTGTACAAATTTGGATAGCCATGCGAAAATGGCTTATATATATATTTGAGCATAATGTTATAATCATTTTGTATGTATATGGTTATTGAGAGGTGTGGATATGCTTGGCAATGATTGGCCATTGGAATGGTTAATCACGATCATACTTTGTGCTATATATGCTAAAGGGTTAGTTGAATCATGGAAACTATGTAATAGGTAAAGTCTACCTTAAAGGCAGATGCTGACAGCAGCAGTGGTGTGAAATTGAAAAATCACTAAAAATAGTAGGAATGGAATTAAATAGTGAATAAATTATGTAATCGAACCTTGATGAATCTACTTCCATATGGAAGAAACGAAACAGTCGTATGAGTCGTATTTTAAGAGATATTCAAGTTTTCGTGGGACAGGGCCAGAGCGATTTCTGGATCCCCTGATCTGATTTTGGAAATTCATTATAAATTAACTATAGATAATTAGAAGTCATGACATATTTTTATAGATTCCTTTTTGAGTCTAGTTTCATTAGAAACAAACGTCATAAGTATTGAAGCCCTGTATAAGGAGTTATCTAAGTCGCAATGCAGGAAGGTCAGTGTAGTCGAACCCTGTAACAGGGGAGACTTTAACTAATAAACTGTACTAATTGGCTCGTCCAAAAATTTTAGAAAAAAATTTTTGGATGTATATATGAGTCTAGTTTTAGGGAAAAATTACAAAACTGATTTTCGAGTTTTGGAACTCAAGATATGATTTTTAAGGTGACAGTGACGCAGTTAGCCAGCTGTCTGGAAATTTTTAAAATGGACTGTGAACATACATGAAAGGTGTCGGTTAGCACCTCGTGGTCGCTTCCGACAACGGTCTCGGGTACGGGGTGTTACAATTTTATTGGTATCAGAGCTACGGTTTAGTCGATTTTAGGACTACCGTAATACGTTTGGGTCTAGCTATACATGCCATTTTGTGATTATTTGATAGTGTGATGATTTCTGACAATTAAAAATGTGTATATTTATAGTAATGGATCCCGATCCTGACCGAGCGGTAGCTGATGATCTTGAGAGTGTACCGCTTTGCTCCTCTTTAAAGGGACAGCTCGGCGGACTCTCACCTATTGCTAGTAATCTGAATGATGAAGCTAGACAAGCTTTTTATAGCGTGATGAATGATTGGTTCAACCAATACATTCGAACTAATACGGCTGTTCCACAACCTCCATTCCCGACTAATGCCACCCCGCACCTACAATACCTCCTAAGAATCGACCAAATAAGGTCAAATAAGCCCCAGCTGATGAATCCAAAACACGGGTATTGAATTTAAGGCAACGGATAGCGATGATGCCGAGCAAGCTGAATTTTGGTTGGACAACACTATTCGGTACTCGATGAGCTATCTTGCACACTCGATGAGTGCCTAAAGTGTACTATCTCCTTGCTACGTGATTACGCCTACTATTGGTGGAATACGTTGACTTCACAGCCCAGAGAGCAAGTAACTTGGGAGTTTTTCCAAACCGAGTTTGGAAAAAGTATATCGCTTAGAGATTTATGGATCAAAAACGGAAGGAATTTCTTGAACTTAAACAAGGTTCCATGTCGGTTACCGACTATGAATGAAAATTTGTGAGGCTTAGCCGATACGCGCGAGAATGCATTTCCTCAAAAGCCGTAATGCGTAAACGTTTCGAGGATGGACTGAATGATGATATAAAGCTGTATGTTGGCACTTGTCAAGCGAGCTTGCAAAGCCGAGGAGCTCAGTATGGAGAAAAGAAAAGCTGATGTGGGAGCAAAGGAGTTTCATAAGAGGTCTTCGGGGAGGCCCTTTCAACAATCATCAAAAAAGTTTAGAGATGATTTGGGCCGATCTAGAGACACTTCGGGTTTTTCTAGACGAGACCGTGATCGACCCCCTGTAAGTGCACGAGTCACTTTGGTCGCCAGTGTTGGAAATGACCGTCGAGACAGAACAGAGTGTCAGTATTGTGGTAAATGGAACTCGGGGAGTTGTAGATTCCATAACCGCTCCTGTTACAAGTCTTGGTCACCGACCACTTTATTAGAGATTGCCCGAGATTGTCTGAACACAACGTAAATCAGAGTGGGAAGCCTGGTGCTACTACTGCTCGGGGTAGACCATCTAGGAATACGGGCAATGCTAGTGGCGGTCAGAGAGGATCTAGAGATGCTACAACCAGAGCTAAGGCTCGTGCTCCTGCTAGAGCTTACGCTATACGCGCACGCGAGGATGCTTCCTCGCCAGATGTTATTACCGGTACTTTTACTCTCTTTGATACTAAAGTGATTGCTTTGATTGACCCTGGTTCTACTCATTCTTATATATGTGAAACCTTAGCATCCAGTAAGACTCTACCTGTTGAGTCTACTGAGTTTGTAATTCGGGTGTCAAATCCTTTGGGTCGTTACGTGCTTGTCGACAAAGTGTGTAAGAAATGCCCCTTAGTAATTCGAGGTTCCTGTTTTCCGGCGGACTTGATGCTTTTGCCGTTTGATGAATTTGATGTTATTCTTGGTTTGGATTGGTTGACTGTGCATGATGCGGTTGTGAATTGCAAAGGCAAGACTATTGATTTGAGGTGCGCAAATAACGAGATAATCCGAGTTGAGTCTACTGACTTGAATAGGTTGCCAGCTGTAATATCATCAATGTTGGCTCAGAAATATGTAAGAAAAGGGTGTGAAGCATACCTTGCGTATGTACTTGATGACAAAGTGTTAGAAAAGAAGCCTGAATTTGGGCCAGTGGTTTGTGAATACCCGGATGTTTTTCCCGAAGAATTACCGGGTTTACCACCTGTTCGAGAGGTAGAGTTTGGTATCGAGCTTGCACCTGGGACTACACCAATTTCGATAGCTCCTTATCGTATGGCACCAATGGAAATAAAGGAATTGAAAGCTCAGTTGCAAGAGTTGACGGATAGAGGTTTCGTTCGACCAAGTTTCTCACCTTGGGGTGCACCAGTATTGTTTGTGAAAAAGAAGGACGGAACCATGAGGTTGTGCATCGACTATCGTCGGTGAATAGAGTGACAATAAAGAATAAATATCCGCTATCACAGATTGACGATTTGTTTGATCAACTAAAGGGAGCCTCGGTGTTTTCAAAGATAGATTTGAGATCGGGTTATTATCGATTCTTGAATTCGAGATTCGGATATACCCAAAACCTTTTAAGCGAGATATGGCCACTCTGAGTTCTTAGTGATGCCGTTTGGGCTCACTAATGCCCTCGCGGTATTTATGGATTTGATGAATCGGATCTTGAACGATTTGGACCGATTCGTAGTTGTGTTTATTGATGACATCTTGGTCTATTCAAGAGATGAGGCCAACATCTTTGAGCACCGAGATTAGTGTTGCAAATTTTACGGGATAAGCGGTTATATGCTAAGTTCGATAAGTGTGAGTTCGGTTAAGAGAGGTTAGCTTCTTGGGTCATGTGGTATCTCGATCGGTATTCGAGTTGATCCGAGCAAAATTTCAGCCATACTTAACTGAAGCCTCCGAGAAATATTACTGAGGTTCGAGCTTTTTGGGACTTGCTGGTTACTACCGACGGTTTGTAAAAGGTTTCTCGATGATAGCCACACCAATAACGAAGCTAGTTCAAAAAGATGTTAAGTTCGAATGGACGGAAAAATGTCGAAAAGTTTCGATCAACTGAAAACTTATCATTCAAGCTCAATTCTAGTGCAGCCCGAATCAGGCAAAGAGTTTGTCATTTATAGTGATGCCTCCCGACTTGGGTTGGGTTGCGTATTGATGCAAGAGGGTCGAGTTGTAGCCTATATGTCGAGACAATTAAGGCCACACGAGAAATTATCCGACCCATGATCTCGAATTAGCTACCATTGTATTCGCTTTGAAAATATGGCGACATTACTTATTTGGTGAGAAGTGCCATGTATTTTCGGATCACAAAAGTCTCAAATATTTGATGACTCAAAGATACTTGAATCTACGACAAAGGCGTTGGCTTGAGTTGTTGAAAGATTATGAACTTGTCATTGACTATCACCCGGGAAAGCCTAATGTGGTTGCGGATGCCTTAAGTCGTAAATCACTGTTTGCTTTACGAGCGATGAATGTAAACTTGTATGTTCTATCCGACAATGTGTTAGTGGCGGAATTAAAGGCCAAACCATTGTTGGTTTATCAAATTCGTGAAGCTCAGAAAGTCGATGATGAACTGGTTGCAAAACGGGCTGAATGTGTTTCGAATATGGAATCAGAGTTTCAAATTGATGATGACGATTGTTTGAGGTTCAGAAGTCGGTTGTGTGTTCCAAGAAATTCAGAACTCATTTCGATGATTCTGAACGAAGCTCATTGTAGCCGAATGTCGATTCACCCAACGAGTACGAAAATGTACAACGATCTGAGACGTCAGTTTTGGTGGCATGGTATGAAACGAGACATTTCCAATTTTGTTTCAAAGTGTTTAATATGTCAGCAAGTAAAGGCGGAACATCAAGTGCCTACGGGTTTACTCCAGCCAATCATGATACCTGAATGGAAATGGGATCGAGTCACGATGGATTTCGTGTCTGGGTTGTTGTGGATAGACTGACTAAGTCGGCTCACTTTATCCCCGTACGTACGGATTTTTCATTGGATAAACTAGCTGAATTGTATGTTTCTCAGATTGTAAGATTACACGGGGTACCGATTTCTATTGTGTCGGATAGAGATCCGAGATTCACCTCACGATGTTGGAAGAAATTACAAGAAGCTTTGGGTACCAAGCTGCATTTTAGCACCGCTTTTCATCCACAAACCGATGGTCAATCAGAGCGGATAATTCAGATACTTGAGGATATGTTGAGATGTTGCATCCTCGAGTTTAGTGGTTCATGGGAACGGTATTTACCTTTGATTGAATTCGCTTACAACAATAGTTTTCAATCAAGTATTAAGACGGCACCTTACGAGGCTTTGTACGGGCGTAAATGCCGTACGCCATTGTTTTGGACCGAGATCGGTGAAAGCAAAATTTCGGAGTGGATTTGATTAAAGATGCTGAACAGAAAGTAAAAATAATTCGTGAAAGTTTGAAGGCAGCATCAGATCGTCAGAAGTCGTATGCAGATTTAAAACGAAGAAATATTGAGTATCAGGTGGGAGACAAAGCGTTTCTTAAGGTTTCACCTTGGAAGAAGATACTCAGATTTGGTCGTAAGGGAAAATTGAGTCCGAGATTCATTGGGCCATATGAAATCTCCGAACGAGTTGGTCCAGTTGCGTATAGATTGATTTTGCCCCCTAAACTTGAAAGGATTCACGACGTCTTTCATGTTTCGATGCTTCGACGTTATAGATCTGATCCATCACACATAATTAATCCATCAGAGGTTGAAATTCAACCTGATATGAGTTATGAAGAAGAACCGATTCGTATCCTAGCTCGTGAAGTGAAAGAGTTACGAAACAAAAGGGTTCCGTTAGTGAAAGTGTTATGGCTCAAACACGGGATCGAAGAAGCTACTTGGGAAACCGAGAATGCCATGAAAGAATGATACCCAAACCTATTTACCGGTGAGATTTTCGGGGACAAAAATTTCTTATGTGGGGGAGAGTTGTGACAACCTTAAATTGACCCTAGTCGGAAAGTGGTTTCGGGACCACGAAACCGAGTCTTATAAATAATTAAAGGTTATATTCTGTGTTTATGATGTGCGTAAATGCTTGTGTGATAGTTCCATACTTTAATTTGGTCAGTGTATGTGAAATTTATTAGTAGGGACTTATGTGAGACAATTTAGAAATATGCTAGGCAAGTGTTAAAGTGGCCTATTAATATATGTGGGAAAGTGCTTGTCCTTGCATGTCAAATTAGCCAAATTAAAGCATAGTGGCCGGCCATGCTATGGGTGGAAACATGTCACAAACATGTTATGTTAGTGATGTATGTTAGGAAAAATAAAATAAGGGGCATGGTAATAAAATAATGAAAGGGAATATGATGAAAACAAAGAAAAAAAAGTGTCCATCCTTTTCATTTCTTTTGGCCGAAAGTTCTAAGGAAGAAGGAAGGAGCTCTTGCTTCATGTTCGGCTTGGAAGAGGATTAGGAAGAGGTTCGGCCATACTTGTATCTAGGTTAAGGTAAGTTTGATGTTGTGCCATGAGATTCATGCATGTTTTTAGTTGTTAGCTTGAGTTCTAACTAGCCCATGGTTTAAATCTTTGCTATGTGAGGGAGATGATAGTCGGCCATGGGTGTTGTCTTCTTGGTGGATGTTTGATGTTGTGTTTGTGAGGTATGAAGATGATAGAGTGTGTGTGAGAATTTGAAAAAGGTAAGTTTTAGCAACTTCATGAAGCAATCGGCCATGGTATATCCATAAGTATGATTTATGCTTGTTATGTTACTCATGGTTAAAATGATTCGGCTTTGCTTCATGTAAAAATAAAATATACATGTGAATTCAGATATATGTTTATATTTGGTTAATGATTTATCCTTGTGAAGTATACATTTGTAACATGATTTGAGTTGGAAGTTATTATAATGTATTTGTGCATTCGGGTATATGATGAAAATATATGAAATGGTTATAATCAACCCTATGATTCGACTCTTGCACATATATAAATATATGTTTGCACATGATGTATTGGTATACCATTTATGGGTGGTATTAAGTATATAATTGGCCTCAACATATACATGCCTACTCGGCCACATGAGAAGATTAGTGTTGCATGTATTCGGTTAGAGGCAAGCATATTGATGCCTTTATCTTGGTTTAGACAATCGGCTAAAAGGGAGTGTGGGTTAATATGTTGAGTTGATGCAAGATGCATGATTTCACATGTATGTGACTTTAATGTGTAATGTATATATATGGGCTAAGTACCTTGAGTTCCTCTTTTCGATGCTCAAATGATTAAATCAATTTATTTGTTAAATTAAGCTCAAGAGCAAAGGGGAACTAAATCCGATAAAGGGAAGGAAAAAGTGGTTGAATAGCCATCGAAATCGTTTGACAACATCCGAGGTAAGTTTTCGAGTAACGAGACTTAGTTACCGATTTGATTAAGTCATGATGTATGAGCATAACAAATATGCGGTGATATGATGATTCTACTTGAATCATATGTTGAGTTAATTAGTCTATACGTGTATGACGGTAGCCGTATGTGCATAGAGATAGTGTCATAAAGCAAATTAAACCATGGTGTTTGTATGTGGCTAGTGAGCCGAAAATGGGATCGCTTAATACGTGGCGTGTGTTTGAACTCCAATTATGAAAATGAAATATAGATGTGTCATGATTTATTGATATGTGTATGAATATTTGGATGATAACCGGCTAAGTCCCGAAGGCATCTACGCTAGTGACTAGTTCCGGCAAGTCCTGAAGGCATTTGTGTGAGTTACTAAATCCGGCTAAGTCCCAAGGCATTTGTGCGAGTTACTAAATCCGGGCTAAGTCCCAAGGCAATTGTGCGAGTTACTCTAACCGGCTATGTCCCAAGGCATTTGAGCGAGTAGCTATACCCGGTTAAATTCAAGGTACGTGATTTGGGAATGAGCGATCTGCTGTAATAATTTCAATTAATACGCGTAAAAACTCAACAACGAGGTATGTGTTGTACATGCATTGGATTAATTGATTCCTCTTAAATAGTATTCGCTCGATCGATTAAGGAGCTTCGGTTTTGGTTAAGTTGATCCCTTATGTATGAATATAAGGGTAGGAAATGTAAGTATGACTGATTTTGAGAATATATGTGTATATGAAATTATCCGTTTAGTTATATGAATGCTATACTTGATTGAGCCTAATTCCATTGCTCAAAACTTACTAAGCATTAAATGCTTACTCCGTTCTTTGAATCTCTTTTTTATAGATTTTGGTTAAATCACCATCGGACTCGGGATTATTGAAGTCGAAGTCTCCCACACTATCAAAGCCCCTTTTGGTACACTTTTGGTTGAACTTTGAAATGGCATGTATAGGACTACCCTTTTTGATGTTGGTCATGTACCTTTCGGTATTGTACAAATTTGGATAGCCATGCGAAAATGGCTTATATATATATTTGAGCATAATGTTATAATCATTTTGTATGTATATGGTTATTGAGAGGTGTGGATATGCTTGGCAATGATTGGCCATTGGAATGGTTAATCACGATCATACTTTGTGCTATATATGCTAAAGGGTTAGTTGAATCATGGAAACTATGTAATAGGTAAAGTCTACCTTAAAGGCAGATGCTGATAGCAGCAGTAGTGTGAAATTGAAAAATCACTAAAAATAGTAGGAATGGAATTAAATAGTGAATAAATTATGTAATCGAACCTTGATGAATCTACTTCCATATGGAAGAAATGAAACGGTCGTATGAGTCGTATTTTAAGAGATATTCAAGTTTCGTGGGACAGGGCCAGAGCTATTTCTGGATCCCCTGATCTGACTTTGGAAATTCAGTATAAATTAACCATAGATAATTAGAAGTCATGCAATATATGTATAGATTCCTTTTTGAGTCTAGTTTCATTAGAAACAAACGTCATAAGTATTGAATCCCTGTATAAGGAGTTAACTAAGTCGCAATGTAGGAAGGTCAGTGTAGTCGAAACCTGTAACAGGGGAGACTTTAACTAATAAACTGTACTAATTGGCTCGACCAAAAATTTTAGAAAAAACTTTTTGGATGGATATATGAGTCTAGTTTCAGGGAAAAATTACGAAACTGATTTTCGAGTTTTGGAACTCAAGATATGATTTTAAGGTGACAATGACGCAGATTAGCCACCGTCTGAAATTTTAAAATGGATTGTGAACATACATGAAAGGTGTCGGTTAGCACCTCGTGGTCGCTTCCGACAACGGTCTCGGGTACGGGGTGTTACAATTTTATTGGTATCAGAGCTACGGTTTAGTCGATTCTAGGACTACCGTAATACATTTGGGTCTAGCTATACATGCCATTTTGTGATTATTTGATAGTGTGGTGATTTTTGACAATTGAAAATGTGTTTATTTATAGTAATGGATCCCGATCCCGACTGAGCGGTAGCTGATGATCTTGAAAGTGTAGCGCCTGCTCCGGCACAAGGGACAGCTCCGGTGGACTCTCAACCTATTGCTAGTAATCTGAATGATGAAGCTAGACAAGCTTTTTATAGCGTGATGAATGATTGGTTCAACCAATACATTCGAACTAATATGGCTGTTCCACAACCTCCATTCCCGACTAATGCCACCCCCGCACCTACAATACCTCCAGAAACTGACCAAATAAGGTCAAATAAGCCCTCAGTTGATAGAATCTGAAAACACGGGGCTACTGAATTTAAGGCTACGGATAGCGATGATGCCGAGCAAGCTGAATTTTGGTTGGACAACACTATTCGGGTACTCGATGAGCTATCTTACACACCGATGAGTGCCTAAAGTGTACTATCTCATTGCTACGTGATTACGCCTACTATTGGTGGAATCGTTGACTTTTGTTGTGCCCAGAGAGCAAGTAACTTGAGAGTTTTTCCAAACCGAGTTTGGAAAAAGTATATCGATCGAGATTTATGGATCAAAAGCGGAAGGAATTTCTTGAACTTAAACAAGGTTCCATGTCGTTTCTGACTATGAATGAAAATTTGTGAGGCTTAGCCGTCATGCGAGAATGCATTTCCTCGAAGCCGTAATGTAAACGTTTTGAGGATGGACCGAATGATGATATAAAGTCGTATGTTGGCATCTTGGAAATCCGAGAATTTGTGGTACTTGTCAAGCGAGCTTGCAAAGCCGAGGAGCTCAGTATGGAGAAAAGAAAAGTTGATGTGGGAGCAAAGGAGTTTCGTAAGAGGTCTTCGGTGAGGCCCTTTCAACAATCATCGAAAAAGTTTAGAGATGATTTGGGCCGATCTAGAGACACTTTGGGTTTTTCTAGACGAGACCGTGATCGACCCCCTGTGAGTGCACGAGTCACTTCGGTCGCCAGTGTTGGAAATGACCATCGAGACAGAACGGAGTGTCAGTATTGTGGTAAATGACACTCGGGGAGTTGTAGATTCCATGACCGCTCCTGTTACAAGTGCGGGTCAGCTGACCACTTTATTAGAGATTGCCCGAGATTGTCTGAACACAACGTAAATCAGAGTGGGAATCTTGGTGCTACTACTGCTCGGGGTAGACCATCTAGGAATATGGGCAATGCTAGTAGCGGTCAGAGAGGATCTAGAGATGCTACAACCAAATCGAGGCTCGTGCTCTGCTAGAGCTTACGCTATCTGCATGCACGCGAGGATGCTTCCTCGCTAGATGTTATTACTGGGTACTTTTACTCTCTTTGATACTAATGTGATTGCTTTGATTGACCTGGTTCTACTCATTCTTATATATGTGAAACCTTAGCATCCAATAAGACTCTACCGTTGAGTCTCTTGAGTTTATAATCGGTGTCAAATCCTTTGGGTCGTTCGTGCTTGTCGACAAAGTGTGTAAGAAATGCCCCTAGTAATTCGAGGTTCTGTTTTCCGTGGACTTGATGCTTTTCTTGTTTGATGAATTTGATGTTATTCTTGGTTTGGATTGGTTGATGTGCATGATGCGGTTGTGAATTGCAAAGGCAAGACTATTGATTTGAGGTGCGCAAATAACGAGATAATCCGAGTTGAGTCTACTGACTTGAATAGGTTGCCAGCTGTAATATCATCAATGTTGGCTCAGAAATATGTAAGAAAAGGGTGTGAAGCATACCTTGCGTATGTACTTGATGACAAAGAGTTCGAAAAGAAGCCTGAATTTGTGCCAGTGGTTTGTGAATACCCGGATGTTTTTCCCGAAGAATTACCGGGTTTACCACCTGTTCAAGAGGTAGAGTTTGGCATCGAGCTTGTACCTGGGACTACACTGATTTTGATAGCTCCGTATCGTATGGCACCAACGGAATTAAAGGAATTGAAAGCTCAGTTGCAAGAGTTGACGGATAGAGGTTTCGTTCGACCAAGTTTCTCACCTTGGGGTGCACCAGTATTGTTTGTGAAAAAGAAGGACGGAACCATGAGGTTGTGCATCGACTATCGTCAGCTGAATAGAGTGACAATAAAGAATAAATATCCGTTACCACATATTGACGATTTGTTTGATCAACTAAAGGGAGCCTCGGTGTTTTCAAAGATAGATTTGAGATCGGGTTATTATCGATTCTAATTCGAGATTCGGATATACCCAAAAGCGCTTTGAGCGAGATCGGCCACTACGAGTTCTTAGTGATGCCGTTTGGGCTCACTAATGCCCTACGGTATTTATGGATTTGATGAATCGGATCTTGAGCATGATTTGGACCGATTCGTAGTTGTGTTTATTGATGACATCTTGGTCTATTCAAGAGATGAGGCCGAACATCTTTGAGCACTTGAGATTAGTGTTGCAAATTTTACGGGATAAGCGGTTATATGCTAAGTCCATGAAGTGTGAGTTACGGTTAAGAGAGGTTAGCTTCTTGGGTCATGTGGTATCTCGCGGGTATTCGAGTTGATCCGAGCAAAATTTCAGCCATACTTAACTGGAAGCCTCAGAAATATTCTTGAGGTTCGAGCTTTTGGGATTTGCGGTTACTACCGACGGTTTGTAAAAGGTTTCTCGATGATAGCCACACCAATGACGAAGCTACTTCAAAAGATGTTAAGTTGAATGGACGGAAAAATGTCAGAAAAGTTTCGATCAACTGAAAACTTATCTGATTGAAGCTCAATTCTAGTGCAGCCTAAATCAGGCAAAGAGTTTGTCATTTATAGTGATGCCTCCCTACTTGGGTTGGGTTGCGTATTGATGCAAGAGGGTCGAGTTGTGGCCTATGTGTCGAGACAATTAAAGCCACATGAGAAAAATTATCCGACCCATGATCTCGAATTAGCTGCCATCGTATTCGCTTTGAAAATATGGCGACATTACTTATTTGGTGACAAGTGCCATGTATTTTCGGATCACAAATGTCTCAAATATTTGATGACTCAAAGAGACTTGAATCTACGACAAAGGCGTTGGCTTGAGTTGTTGAAGGATTATGAACTTGTCATTGACTATCACCCGGGAAAGCCTAATGTGGTTGCGGATGCCTTAAGTTGTAAATCACTGTTTGCTTTACGAGCGATGAATGTACACTTGTATGTTCTATCTGACAATGTGTTAGTGGCGGAATTAAAGGCCAAACCATTGTTGGTTCATCAAATTCGTGAAGCTCAGAAAGTCGATGATGAACTGGTTGCAAAACGGGCTGAATGTGTTTCGAATATGGAATCAGAGTTTCAAATTGATGATGACGATTGTTTGAGGTTCGAAGTCGGTTGTGTGTTCCAAGAAATTGAAACTCATTTCGATGATTACGAGCGAAGATCATTGTAGCCGAATGTCGATTCACCCGGGGAGTACGAAAATGTACAGCGATCTGAGACGTCAGTTTTGGTGGAATGGTATGAAACGAGACATTTCCGATTTTGTTTCAAAGTGTTTAATATGTCAGCAAGTAAAGGCGGAACATCAAGTGCCTACGGGTTTACTCCAGCCAATCATGATACCTGAATGGAAATGGGATCGAGTCACGATGGATTTCGTGGTCCGCGGGTTGCCGATGTCGGCAAGTAAGAAAGATGCGATTTGGGTTGTTGTGGATAGACTGACTAAGTCGGCTCACTTTATCCCCGTACGTACGGATTTTTCATTGGATAAACTAGCTGAATTGTATGTTTCTCCGATTGTAAGATTACACGGGGTACCGATTTCTATTGTGTCGGATAGAGATCCGAGATTCACCTCGCGATTTTGGAAGAAATTACAAGAAGCTTTGGGTACCAAGCGCATTTTAGCACCGCTTTTCATCCACAAACCGATGGTCAATCCGAGCGGATAATTCGGATACTTGAGGATATCTTTGAGATGTTGCATCCTCGAGTTTAGTGGTTATTGGGAACGGTATTTACCTTTGATTGAATTAAACACAATAATAGTTTTCAATCAAGTATTAAGATGGCACCTTACGAGGCTTTGTGCGGGCGTAAATGCCGTCGCCATTGTTTTGGACCGAGCTCGGTGAAAGCAAAATTTTGGAGTGGATTTGATTAAAGATCTTTGAAGAAAGTAAAATAATTCGTGAAAGTCTCAAGGCGATCGGATCGTCGAAGTCGTATGCGGATTTAAAACGAAGAAATATTAAGTATCGTGGGAGACAAAGCGTTTCTTAAGGTTTCACCTTGGAAGAAGATACTCGATTTGGCCGTAAGGGCAAATTGAGTCCGAGATTCATTGGGCGTATGAAATCTCCGAGCGAGTTGGTCGATTCGTATAGATTGATTTTGCCCCCTGAACATGAAAAGATTCACGACGTCTTTCATGTTTCGATGCTTCGACGTTATAGATCTGATCCATCGCACATAATTAATCCATCAGAGGTTGAAATTCAACCTGATATGAGTTATGAAGAAGAACCGATTCAGTATCTGGCTCGTGAAGTGAAAGAGTTCTGAAACAAAAGGGTTCCGTTAGTGAAAGTGTTATGGCTCAAACACGGGATCGAAGAAGCTACTTGGGAAACCGAGAATGCCATGAAAGAACGATACCCAAACCTATTTACCGGTAAGATTTTCGGGGACGAAAATTTCTTATGTGGGGGAGAGTTGTGACAGCCCTAAATTGACCCTAGTCGGAAAGTGGTTTCGGGACCACGAAACCGAGTCTTATAAATAATTAAAGGTTATATTCTGTGTTTATGATGTGCGTAAATGCTTGTGTGATAGTTCCATACTTTAATTTGGTCAGTGTATGTGAAATTTATTAGTAGGGACTTATGTGAGACAATTTAGAAATATGCTAGGCAAGTGTTAAAGTGGCCTATTAATATATGTGGGAAAGTGCTTGTCCTTGCATGTCAAATTAGCCAAATTAAAGCATAGTGGTCGGCCATGCTATGGGTGGAAACATGTCACAAACATGTTATGTTAGTGATGTATGTTAGGAAAAATAAAATAAGGGGCATGGTAATAAAATAATGAAAGGGAATATGATGAAAACAAAGAAAAAAAAAGTGTCCATCCTTTTCATTTCTTTTGGCCGAAAGTTCTAAGGAAGAAGGAAGGAGCTCTTGCTTCATGTTCGGCTTGGAAGAGGATTAGGAAGAGGTTCGGCCATACTTGTATCTAGGTTAAGGTAAGTTTGATGTTGTGCCATGAGATTCATGCATGTTTTTAGTTGTTAGCTTGAGTTCTAACTAGCCCATGGTTTAAATCTTTGCTATGTGAGGGAGATGATACTCGACCATGGGTGTTGTCTTCTTGGTGGATGTTTGATGTTGTGTTGGTGAGGTATGAAGATGATAGAGTGTGTGTGAGAATTTGAAAAAGGTAGGTTTTAGCAACTTCATGAAGCAATCGGCCATGGTATATCCATAAGTATGATTTATGCTTGTTATGTTACTCATGGTTAAAATGATTCGGCTATGCTTCATGTAAAAATAAAATATACATGTGAATTCGGATATATGTTTATATTTGGTTAATGATTTATCCTTGTGAAGTATAAATTTGTAACATGATTTGAGTTGGAAGTTATTATAATGTATTTGTGCATTCGGGTATACGATGAAAATATATGAAATGGTTATAATCAACCCTATGATTCGGCTCTTGCACACACACATATATATATATATATATATGTTTGCACATGATGTATTGGTATGCCATTTATGGGTGGTATTAAGTATATAATTGGCCTCAACATATACATGCAAACTCGGCCACATGAGAAGATTAGTGTTGCATGTATTCGGTTAGAGGCAAGCATATTGATGCCTTTATCTTGGTTTAGACAATTGGCTAAAAGGGAGTGTGGGTTAATATGTTGAGTTGATGCATGATGCATGATTTCACATGTATGTGACTTTAATGTCTAATGTATATATATGGGCTAAGTACCTTGAGTTCCTCTTTTCGACGCTCAAATGATTAAATCAATTTATTTGTTAAATTAAGCTCAAGAGCAAAGGGGAACTAAATCCGATAAAGGGAAGGAAAAAGTGGTTGAATAGCCATCGAAATCGTTCGACGACATTCGAGGTAAGTTTTCGAGTAACGAGACTTAGTTACCGATTTGATTAAGTCATGATGTATGAGCATAACAAATATGCGGTGATATGATGATTCTACTTGTATGTGCATAGAGAGCCGAAAATGGGATCGCTTAATACGTGACGTGTGTTTGAACTCCAATTATGAAAATGAAATATAGATGTGTCATGATTTATTGATATGTGTATGAATCTTTGGATGATAACCGGGCTAAGTCCCGAAGGCATCTGCGCTAGTGACTAGTTCCGGGCAAGTCCCGAAGGCATTTGTGCGAGTTACTAAATCCGGGCTAAGTCCCGAAGGCAATTGTGCGAGTTACTCTAACCGGGCTATGTCCCGAAGGCATTTGAGCGAGTAGCTATACCCGGTTAAATTCCAAAGGTACGTGATTTGGGAATGAGCGATCTGCTGTAATAATTTCAATTAATACGCTCGTAAAAACTCAACAACGAGGTATGTGTTGTACATGCATTGGATTAATTGATTCCTCTTAAATAGTATTCGCCGATCGATTAAGGAGCTTAGGTTTTGGTTAAGTTGATCCCTTATGTATGAATATAAGGGTTGGAAATGTAAAGTAGGACTGATTTTTGAGAATATATGTGTATATGAAATTATCCGTTTAGTTATATGAATGCTATACTTGATTGAGCCTAATTCCATTGCTCAAAACTTACTAAGCATTAAATGCTTACTCCGTTCTTTGAATCTCTATTTTATAGATTTTGGTTCGTCACTATCGGACTCGGGATTATTGAAGTCAAGTCTCCCACACTATCAAAGCCCTTTTGGTACACTTTTGGTTGAACTTTGAAATGGCATGTATAGGACTACCCTTTTGATGTTGGTCATGTACCTTTCGGTATTGTACAAATTTGGATAGCCATGCGAAAATGGCTTATATATATATTTGAGCATAATGTTAT
The DNA here is from genome assembly GCF_025698485.1 of Gossypium arboreum. NCBI lineage: Eukaryota > Viridiplantae > Streptophyta > Magnoliopsida > Malvales > Malvaceae > Gossypium > Gossypium arboreum. The sequence goes on along the minus strand of NC_069075.1, from coordinate 60,003,488 downwards.
AATCATTTTGTATGTATATGGTTATTGAGAGGTGTGGATATGCTTGGCAATGATTGGCCATTGGAATGGTTAATCACGATCATACTTTGTGCTATATATGCTAAAGGGTTAGTTGAATCATGGAAACTATGTAATAGGTAAAGTCTACCTTAAAGGCAGATGCTGACAGCAGCAGTGGTGTGAAATTGAAAAATCACTAAAAATAGTAAGAATGGAATTAAATAGTGAATAAATTATTTAATCGAACCTTGATGAATCTACTTCCATATGGAAGAAACAAAACGGTCGTATGAGTTGTATTTTAAGAGATATTCAAGTTTTCGTGGGACAAGGCCAGAGCGATTTCTGGATCCCCTGATCTGAATTTGGAAATTCATTATAAATTAACCATAGATAATTAGAAGTCATGCCATATATTTATAGATTCCTTTTTGAGTCTAGTTTCATTAGAAACAAACGGCATAAGTATTGAAGCCCTGTATAAGGAGTTATCTAAGTGCAATGCAGGAAGGTCAGTGTAGTCGAACCCTGTAACAGGGGAGACTTTAACTAATAAACTGTACTAATTGGCTTGACCAAAAATTTTAGAAAAAACTTTGTGGATGGATATATGAGTCTTGTTTCAAGGAAAAATTACGAAACTGATTTTCAAGTTTTGGAACTCAAGATATGATTTTTAAGGTGACAGTGACGCAGTTAGCCAGCTGTCTGGAAATTTTTAAAATGGACTGTGAACATACATGAAATGTGTCTGTTAGCACCTCGTGGTCGCTTCCGACAACGGTCTCGGGTACGGGGTGTTACAAGTTAGGTAACTTAAAGATGTATTGGCATTAGTACATGTCGCGAAATTATCGAATGATGTGCAAGTATACATAGTCGTAAACAAGTAATAAAGTAATGAGTAAAGAGTACTGCTTCCACAAGGACTGTTTATGTGAATCAATAGTTGCAAACTTAACACTTAGCAAGCTGATTATGTGAGGAAATAATAAAGAGTGTGATAAGTGAACTAATTAATCTACCTAAAATGTAATGCCCCAAAAATTGGGCCTAGAAATATTAGGTTTGGAGTCCGAGTTCGGGTAGAAGACGGCCCGAATAAATGGGATGATTTAATTATTATTATTATTATTTAGTATGTTTAGTTAGTAATTAAATAAATTATGAAGGGTTTATGGTGTGGGAAAAAGTCTGGGGCTCGGCCCATAGCTTTAGCAACATTCTTAAATTTTGCCTCTTAAGGAAATCTGGGCATAAGGCCTTAAAAATAAGTTGGGCAGAAGCTGGACATAAAGGAACACCTGGCCTAGTGCTTAGGCACGCTAGGCAGCAGGAAAGGAAGGCTGGGGTTCAATTCCCAGTGTGCGCAAACATGTTTTTAAGTCAAGGGCTGTCGCAGGCAAGCCTTAAGAGTTGTTGGGGCTAACTCATTTCACAATAAGAAACTCAGCCTAGTGGCAAGGGACGTTAGAAGGCTGAAGGGGACCCCAGTTCGAGGCACGGGGCGGGTGAGACATTTATTTTTTTAAGTAAACGAGTTGCACTAAAATAGGCTTTAAAAGAATTTGCGAACGGATTATGCCACAAGGAGCGCCTGTGGCGCAGTGGCAGTAGCGTGCTAGGCATGCCGAGAGGATATGGGTTCGATTCCAAGGGAAGGCAAAATTTTGATTTATTTTTAAGTAGCCATGATTGCAGCAGTTAAGCCTTAAAATTAATTGTGAGAAGATTATGTCATGAAAGGAACTTCGTTGCAGTGGCAAGTAGCGTATGTGTATGTTAGAAGGTCGCAGGTTCGAGATGTATAGCAGGCAAAATTTCCCTTTTATTTCGCAAGTAACCGAGGCTTCAGCAGGAATAGATTAAGATTAATATGACCCTATTATGGTATAAAGGAAAGATTAGTGCAGTGGCCAGCAACAGGATGTGGAGCGCAGGGACAGGAGGAGGTCTGGAGTTCGAGCTGCTGTGCGTGCGAAGGACCAATTTTGCTACTTGGGTGGGGAAGGAGTTGGAGTCTGATCAGGACTCTTTTAGCAGTGTGCTGAAGCGGTGCAATGGCTTGATAAGGCTGCTAAACGGTAGGAAGGAGTTTGAATATGGGAAGGACGGTGGTGTTGAAATAGAACTCATTCGACTTTGGGCAATTAGATGCCAAAATAGCTCTCAAATTTTGGCTAGGATGAATTGTTTGTTTATTTTTTTTAGCTCAAATTCTCTTATCATATTTTTTATTTTATTTTATCAACTTTCATTCCTTTTGATCCATGTTTCTTTTCTTCGCCGAAGCCTAAATCTTCTATTGCTATTCTTAAAATTCTTTCCCTTTTCTTTTTCTTCCACCGATCTCTCTCAAACCAATGCCAACCGATTACCCTTCGAAAAGCTGAACCACACTACGTGATAGCTAACTTTACTCCTTAGCCGAATCCTCTATTCTTTTCCTTCATTATTCTTCTATTTTCTTCTTAAACCGAATTAAGCATACCTCAGAATAGGTTCTAGAAGCAGAATCACTAGATCTGTTCTCTTCTTGTATTTTGGGGATTTGATCTACAACAAATCTGGAATAGGAAGGTACTTCAGAATGTTTCTGACAAGTAGATCCTCAGTAAGTGCTCAGATCTTTCTGTCCATTCGTTATTTCGGGTTTATTATGAAAAGCCGACAAGTCCTTAATCACGTAGGGAGACTGTCGTTTTAGACTAAAGGCTTTAATAGCCTCTTCTTTTGGTTTCATATGTATTTAGTGTGGATTTAAGGACAAGCAATCAAGGAGCATAGAGGGTTGACACTGTTGGAGCATCTAGATCTGGTAGTTGGAGATCGATAAAGGTAAGGTTTAAAGATATGGACTATGACCGAATATGGTAAGGGTTTGATGTGTTAAGTTGTTATCGAGTTTTAATCTAATGTTATAGTAATCGATTGTAGGCTGCTCGTGTGTGGAACTCGTCAGTATTCGTCGTAAAGCAGGTGTGTAAATGACACCCTGTAACACCCCGTACCCGAGACCGTTGCCGGAGTCAGACACGAGGGGTTCGCAGACTTAAATCACTTATTGCACAGTCCATTTTAAATTTCCAGACGAGCTGGCTAACTGCGTCACTGTTTCCTTAAAAATCATATCTCGAGTTCCAAAAGTCAAAAACCAGTTCTGTAAAATTTTCCTGAAACTAGACTCATATATCCATCTAAAAGTTTTTTTCTAGAATTTTTGGTTGAGCCAATTAGTACAGTTTATTAGTTAAAGTCTCCCCTGTTTCAGGGTTCGACCACACTGACCTTTAGGAATTACGACTTGGATATCTCCCTGTACAGGGCCTCAATACTGATGCCGTTTATTTCTATAGAAACTAGACTCGAAAAGGAATCTGTACATATATGGAACAACTTCTAATTATCTCTGGTTAATTTATAATGAATTTCCAAAGTCGGAACAGGGAATCCAGAAGCCATCCTGGCCCTATTTCGCGAAAACTTAAATATCTCCTAATATATTGTTCATATGATCATTTAGTTACTTTCCTATGAAAATAGATTCATCAAGGTTCGATTACATAATTTATTCACTATTTAATTCCATTCCTGCTATTTTTAGTGAATTTTCACATCCACATCACTGCTGCTATCAGCATCCATTTTTAAGGTAGACTTTACCTATTACATAGTTTCCATGCCTCTTAATGAACATATACATTCAAGATGACTATAACATTATGCTCAAAACGTATATAAGCCATTTTCGCATGGCTATTCAAAGTTTTACATACCAAATTTCAACAAAACATAATAGCCTATATATGCCGAAATGTTCTCCTAGACCAACTAAGAAGAAAATACCAAAAGTTGCTAGTCGGTGTGATGACTTCGATGACGGTCCCGAATACGCAAAAAGTCGAGTCCAAGAAACCTAAAATAGGTGACAAGCAAACACCGAATGAGTATATAACTCAGTAAGTCATAAGCATTACACTACCATCCATTAATAAAATTTTCACAAGAGGAAACAACGAAATGAGGCTAAGTACTCCATCCATACCGAACTATGCCATAATTTCTTAGACCTTACGATTCAATCTCATTCCAAGTCCTACATTGACATTTCATACGCTATTCAATAGAATAATTGAGGCATTTCCATACATCATTTTATTTTCGTTACAATCATACAACTAAGCGAACTTTCACCTATTCCACGATGAACCTTATGTACGTGACTTCAATTATAATCATCACATAGGTTCAAAACTTACCACGCTCAACTCCAAATATAAACATAGCACCTATTAGCCATGAACTCAAGGTACTTACCCTTTCCGCTGTCCAAATCGACTCGGTAAGGTCGCACCCTTAATATAAATAATTGATAGAAAATATATATATATATAGTGGGTTCGCACACATAGTGCTTAATAATCAACCACGCACACTTAGTGCCATGTACTTTAAACTCGCACACTTAGTGCCATGCATTTCAAGCCCGCACACTTATCGCCAATCTCACAACCGTGAACACTTATTGCCCGCACACTTAGTGCCGAAAACCAGCCACTCTATACGCTTCACTTCCTTTTTACATTCGACAATTTCATCTCTACATACATATACATTTGTATACATTTCATCTCATTAACCACAATTGCATAGGTATTACGATCATTTAAATCAATACCAACTATATGCTTAATGACTTACCTTGTGTTGGGTAAAATAATTCCAAGTCGGCTACTCGATGACCTTGATTTCCCTTGTTGGACGCCTCTCCTTTAGGATCTTGAGCTTAAACAAATAAATTAACTCATTCAACCGCTTTGCTACATATATTGGTATTCACATTTTAATGATTTTATGACATACGGAAGGGCATGGTAAAATTTTTATCTTGCTACCTTATGTTCTTAGCTATTCGGCTAATAACCATATGTTATCGCCCTACTATCAATAATTCAATCACACATGCATATATATATATATATGTCCGAATGTGCAAAGCTTAGACTCAACATCACCTATGCTCTTAATTTGATGGCCGAATATGCATACATATATACATGATATCAACTATACTATCATCTTTAATTCACCTAAACACAAAATTTCATCTCATGAACACTTGACCGAATTCTTCCTAATCTAGCATGGCTTCACATATATTTATAACATCCTACAAATCCACATATACCACATTTCTACATAAATTTTCTTTTACCTTTCCACTACTTCCATTCACAACATCAAAAGCACCATACACATGTATCATTACAAAGCTTCACACTTAGCATGCAAATGACATAAACACAAATCCACCTTAGCCGAAACTTAACTCATCTTCATGCCTCATCACCACAACATCAAACATCAACCAAGAAGACAACACCCATGGCCGAATATCATCTCCATCCCATAGCAAAGATTTAAACCATGGGCTAGGTAGAACTCAAACTAACAACTAAAAACATGCATGAATCTCATGGACAACATCAAACATACCTTAGTCTAGCAAACTACCATAGCTGATTTTCTCAAGCTCTCCCCCCCCTTCTTTTTAGAACATTCGGCCAAGGAAGAAAATGTGAAAGGATGGACACTTTTTTTTTCCTTTGTTTTCATCATATTCCTTTTTTTTCATTATTTTATTCTTTCTAACATAACCACTAACCCAACATGTTTGCAACATGTTTCCACTCATAGCATGGCCGACCACCATGCTTAAATTTTGGGTAAATTGACATGCAAACCCATCATTTTCACAACATGCATTAATAGACCACTTTACATTTGCCTAGCACATTTCTAAATTTTCTCACACAAGTCCTATTTGATAAAATTCACTTACAATTAACAAAATCCAAACATGAAATTTTCACACATGCATATGTACATATAATGAGCATCAACTATGACGGTTAATTATTTTTATGACTCGGTTTAGCGGTCCCGAAACCACTTTCCAACTAGGGTCAATTTAGGGCTGTCACACACCCACTTATAGACTAGATCGGCAAAAGCCGAAAAGCCAAAATGTCGAAGAGCCAGCATTTTGTGCACTTGCGAGCGTGCGAGCGCTCATGGGATAGTTTTTTGTTAATCTTGGTAATCTCAAGTGATAAGATTGCAGAGTGCGCAATTTCGTGCACTTCGGTATATTTGGGCTTAACGAGCCGAAATCGGGTAAATGGGCCAACGGGCCCAATTCGGTAAAAACGCTCAGTAAGTGTTTCTGTTAATGCGTTAATGGCTGTAACATGCATGAAAACCCTATTTAGTAAAATACCCCTAAGTATAAAAATTACCATTATACCCCTAAGTGCAAAGTGACCATTATACCCCTAGGGTTAATTTTGACTGAAATGCATGATATTCTGATTCTGTATGTTCTATGCCATGACATGTATATCTGTTGCATGGGATATGGGTTATATTGATGGAGGAAGCGTTCTAGTGGCTATGCCACAAATATCTGTTTCTGGTGGCTCTGCCACAATATCTGTATCTGGTGACTCTGTCACAATATCTATTTTGGCAGCCATGCTGCAAATTCTATGGCGTGTAGCGGATGGGTGGGTCTAGTTGTCTCCCCACATGGTGTAAGGTTGGTACGGGGGTGTATACGGATGGATATGGGTTGGGTTTTCTGCATACATGATATATCTGTTCTGTATCTGTTATGGGCTTATGGGCTTCATTATAAATTCTGTATAGGGTTAAGGCCGAACTTAATCTGTTTTTGCGGTTTGATCTGATTTGGACTATGGTTAGGTTTTTTTACACACTGAGTTTTCCAAACTCACCCTTAATTTCATCCATGCAGGAAATCCCTAACCATAGTGGACTTGGAGCTGTGAGGGATTCGAAGTGGCCACATATTCTGCAGATTCAGTTTTCTTCATGTGTTTTGATTAGCACTTACTTACTTTAATTGTTTTAGGTTTTTAAGTTGTAACAAGGCCGCTTTAATTATTTTTAATTGTTTTTAGTATGTTTTGTTAGCTTAGATATGATATTGTTTTAATTGTTTGAAATTGAATAGCTCTAGGACGCGTTTTAAAAAGGTTACTTGATTTCAAAATATCGCGTTAACAAAGCAAAGCTTCCGCAACAAAAATGTTTTCAAAATTAATAACCTTTTCAAATGGTTTTAAACGAATTGGTTTTCCCTAAACAATCACTCAGTTAAAGTGTGGCAATGGTTGTGTGCATGTCTATGATTGGATCCGTGGAGAGCTAGGTACTTAAGTAGTCTAATTGACTCACCTCCTCTTTTCTGGCATCCTACCTGGTGCACAACTTCCATTCACTTCAATCTATAATGAAGATATTCTTTAAACACTAAGAAAGACTTTGGATAAAACATGACTTTTCTAGTAACGCTTCAATGTGATACGTTGGATTCGGTTGTAATGTTTGGGCCAGGTTTGGGGTGTTACATAAAATTAGTTTAAGTATACAAGATTGCATGTCACACAAAACATTAGGCAAGCAGGTTTTAAGATTTAATCACAATGTCATGCATGAGCTAGAATAATTACATTCACTTAACTTAGAATTATTAAGAATAATGCTAAAAATGTTATGGTGTTCCCATGGCAATTTGGATACTAACTCAGAATTTATAAATTATAAAGTTTTTCTTTTTAATCCTTAAGTCTCTTTAGCATACTTCTATGTTCAATTAACTTGAAAGTTAAATAAGCAAACAACATAATTAGGAGTTATGCAAGGTAACATGTAATAGCCCGTTTTTAGTCAAATTGGAACAGTGGTTTTTGGACCACAAATCCAAAGTCAAAATATTTATTTTATTACTTTAATAAGGTCTATAGCATGATAGATTAATTACGTGAAAGTTTCATAAAGAAATTTTACTGTTTAAATTCTTAATTCAGTAAAAAAACTAAATCATATAAAGTGCAAAAGTGTTGTTCAAATTAAAGGTATTAAATAGTTATGGATTATTAAAATGGAGGCCCTTATGTTGTAATTAGTCCATTTATAATGTAAGTGGACATTCTTGGACATTGTTTAAATGATTTTTATGTTTAATTAAAAAGGTTATTTATGTAATTTGGAAATTAAAGTTTAATTAAAATACAACAAAATTTTGTATCATCTTCCATTACCAATTCTTCCACCAAAAATTAAAAGATTAAAAGCCATGGGAATGAGCTAGGTTTCGGCTACTTTGAAAGCTCAATTAGTGAGTAAATTTTGTCCATTTTTTAATGATTTCTATGTTTTTGTGATCGTTGTATCTAGTACTGCTAGCCCAGGGACTATTTTGCAGAACTGTTAAAGATTTTAAAAGTTTCCATTGTTGAATAAATGAGTACTTTGATGTTTGGTGATAGATTTTGAATGCTTGTTGATATATAAACAAGTTTTGTATTGATTTTTAGTGAAAATGCAAAATATGGATTAAACTGAGAAATGTGTAAAGTTAGTGGTTAAAAGTGTGAATAAATAAAAATTATAGGCTGCTAGGGGCACTATGGCAATTCGGCTAGCATGGGTTAGTCTTGAATTTCATTAATTTGTGATTTTGTGAAATAAGGACTAAATTGTGAAAAATGTGAAATTTGTGGGGAAAAAGTTTAAATGTGTTTTAAAGTGTATTTTGGACTAAATTGAATGAATACATGAGTGAATAAGTTAATTTTGAATATAATTAATCGAGAAAAGTAGAATACGGACCTGGATCAGGGAACAGATAAAGTTATCAACTAATCGACTCGATTCGCTGTTTTAGCATCCGAGGTAAGCTCGTATGTATTAAACATTGTAATAATTATGCTTTAGTGCTTTGATATTGCATATTGTATATATGGGACTACAGATATGTTCGATGACAAATCGACTATATATGGAACTTAGTGTGCGATACGACATAGCTTCGGCTATATATGGCACTTAGTGTATAGCTTCGGCTATATATGGCACTTAGTGTGTGATTTGAGATAGCTTCGGCTATGTACAACACTTAGTGTGTGAGATATCGAGTATAGCACTTAGTGTGCAAGACATTGAGTATTCAACAACATTCTGTGTATGTGTGAACTTATTATGGATTGGTACAGGTATGTACATGTATATTATGAGCTTAAAAACAAAGAAGTTACAAAGTTTGTATATAATCTTATGAATAAGCAGTTGAAAGGTTTGTTAGTAATCATAAAGTACATGGCAATATGTTTGTATTGATGAATGTTGTATTTGTGATTAGTTAAGTTTATATCTACGAGCTTACTAAGCTATGAAGCTTACTTTGTGTTATTTTTCTATGTTTTATAGTGAATCAAGGCTAGCTGGAATCCGGGAGTTGTCAGGAACATCATCACACTATCAAACATTTAAGTTGGTACATTTGGATTATACATTTTTGGCATATGGCATGTATAGACTAGATGTGGTATTTTGGTTGTAGTTATAACCATGAGATTTGGCTTCTAAATTGTATATGTTTTGGTTTGTATATATAGCCATGAGTGATGGCTTAATTTGGTATGTTTGGTATGAATGTGGTTATGGTTTTATAGTTGCTAAAATAGTTAATTGATTTGTGGAGTATAAAGTGCTTGAGAAATGCCTTGATGAGGTATGATTTTAGATGTTGTGTGGTTATTTATAAGGAAGTTATGTGAGTGTGAATTATGGTAAATGAACTAATAGATTGATATTGTTTTGGCATGTATTTGGCTAAGTAAATGGTAATGATCTAAGATTTAGAATAGATGAAATTATAATGGCATGAATTGTGCATTTGGTTGATGATTTTGGCTGCCTAATTTTATGTTGATATGGTACCATTTTGGTTGTTTAGGTGAGCATGAATAAGGGTGACAAATTGGCCTTATAAATGGCCTATTTTTGTCCACACAGGCAGAGACATGGGCGTATGTCTCAGCCGTGTGTGACACACGGTTATGTTACACGGCCGTGTGTCCCCTGGTGATGAAATTGAATTGAAGTCATTATGTTTGACCGCCATGTTACATATGTCAGTATACCCTACAGCTTTGGCAAGGCCTAGCACACGGCCTGGCACACGGGCGTGTGTGGTCACTTCGAAGGGCACATGGGCTAGGCACACGGGCGTGTGGTTGGCCGTGTGACCCAAGTCAATATGTTTGCCTTGTTTCCACACGGCCTAAGACTCGGACGTGTCTAGAGCCGTGCGAGGCACATGGCCTATTCACACGGGTGTGTGACCCCTGTATGGTTGAAATTTTTCAAAGTTTCCACAATTTTCATATGTTATTGATTTAGTTCCGAACCACATTTAAAGCATGTTTAAGGCCTCGTAGGCCTTTATAAGGAACAATGTGATTGTGTTGAATGATTTATGAGAATGAATGGTTTATGATTGCTAAATGTATGCTATATGTTGTGAATTGATTGGTAATACCTCGTAACCCTACTCCGGTGACAGATACGGGTTAGGGGTGTTACAGTTATTGGTATCTGAGCTCTGGTTTAGTTGATTCTAGGACTAACGTAGCGTGTGTGAAAGTCTTGCTATACATGCCATATATACTTTACGATAGTGTGATGATTCCTGACAACTTAAATTTTGTTTTCGTATAGTAATGGATCCTAATCAAGCTATAGCAGATGAGGTAGAGAGTAATGTGCCTGCTCCTGCACAAGGAACAACGCCATCTGATTCTAGACCTGTGATGGGTTGTCAGGGAGGAAAGGCTACAGAAGCCCTTTTCCAAATGATGAACAAATGGTTCATCCAATACATTCGTACAAACTCGGCTCCTTAACAATCTCCACCCCCTCTTAATCCCTAACCTGTACTTGTGGCTCCTCAAGGAGTCGAGCTTTTAAGATTGAATAAACCTCCTGTTGACAAGATCCATAAACATGGGGCTAAAGAGAGTTCAAAACTAATGTTGATGATGATCCTGAGAGAGCTGTGTTTTGGGTTGAAAATATGATCCAAGTGTTTAATGAACTTTCGTGCACTCCAGTTGAATGTTTAAAGTGTGACGTTTCACTGGTGAGAGATATCGCGTATTAGTGGTGGAATACCTTGGTGTTTGTAGTACCAAGAGAATGAGTGACCTGGGAATTCTTTCAGACGAAGTTCCGAAAGAAATATATAAGTCAGCGATTCCTTGATCAAAAGCATAAATAGTTTTTAGAGTTGAAACAAGGCCGCATGATTGTAACTGAGCATGAGAGGGAATTTGTATAGTTGAGTAAGTACGCTTGTGAGTATGTGTCTATTGAAGAAATAATGTGCAAGTGGTTTGTTGATGGGCTGAACGAAGATATTAAACATCTGGTCGGGATTTTAGATATAAAAGAATTTGTTGTGTTAGTTGAACGGGCTTGCAAAGCCAAAGACTTTAGTCGAGAAAAGAAGAAAGCTGAATTAGAGGCTAAGGATACAAGGAAGAGATTGATGAATAAACTTTATCAATCCTCGTCGAAGAAATCCAGAGACTATTTTAACCGATCAACAGCTTCAGTGGGATATTCTAATAGAGATCGTGGAAAGCAATATACCAGCCCTAAAGCTCAAGCTTCATCGGTATCGAGTGTTGGCAACATGAAATATGTTAAACCCAAATGTCAACAATGTGGAAGACGACATTTTGGAGATTGTTGGATGAAAAATAATAATAGAGCTTGTTACAGTTGTGGTTCACGAGATCATTTTATCAGATATTGTCCCGAGGTAAATGAAAAAGATAAATTCAGCATGCAAGATCGAGTAATATGACAAGAAGAGGGAGACCACCAAGAAATACAGGAATGTATACAGTGGTAGAGGTGTGATGAGAGATTCTGCTGTGAGATCTGAGGCATGAGCACCTACTCGAGCTTATGCTATTTGTGCACGTGAGGAGGCATCATCTACATATGTTATCACTGTTATTTTCACTCTTTATAATACTAATGCGATTGCATTGATAGATCCAGGATCAAATCATTCTTATATAAGTATGAATTTAGTATCTAGTAAGACTTTGCCTGTAGAGTCTACTAAATTTGTGATTAGAGTATCGAACCCCTTAGGCAAATGTGTTTTGGTTGACAAAGTCTGCAAGAATTGTCTGTTAATGAATCGGGATTTCTATTTTCCGGCTAATATGATGTTGTTGTCATTCAATAAATTTGCTGTGATTTTGGGTATGGATTGGCTAACGATGCATGATGCTATAGTGAATTGTAGATGAAAGAGAATTGAACTGAAATGTCAGAATAATGAGACTATTAGAATTGAATCTAATGATTTGAATAGTTTGCCAGTTGTGATCTTGTCTATGTTAGCTCAGAGATTTGTGAGAAAGGGGTGTGAAGCCTATCTTGCTTATGTACTTGATATGAAAGCAACAGAAACAAAGATTGAATTAGTACCAACTGTGTGTGAGTATCCAGATGTATTTCCCGAAGAGTTACTGGGTTTACCACCTATCAGAGAGGTTGAGTTTGGTATTGAATTAGTATCGGGAATAACGCCGATATCGATAGCTCCATACAGAATGGCTCCGACAGAGTTAAAAGAATTGAAAAATCAGTTGCAAGAGTTGACAGATAGAGTTTTTGCTAGACCTAGTTTCTCTCCTTAAGGTGCATAGGTTCTATTTGTGAAAAAGAAAGATGGCACGATGAGAATGTGTATAGACTATCGATAGTTAAACAAAGTGACGATTAAGAATCAATACCCTTTACTACGAATAGATGATTTGTTTGATTAGTTAAAAGGGGAAACAGTGTTTTTGAAAATTGATTTGAGATCGGGTTATTACCAGTTGAGAGTTAAAGACTCAGATGTGCCAAAGACTGCATTTAGAACAAGGTATGGACACTAAAAATTTCTTATTATGCCTTTCGGACTAACAAATGCACCTGTTGTTTTTACGGACTTGATGAACCGAATTTTCAGGCCATACTTAGACCAATTCATAGTTGTGTTTATTGATGATATTTTAATTTACTCTGGTGATGAATCTGAGCATGTCGAGCATTTGAGAATCGTGTTACAAACTTTGAGAGATAAACAGTTGTTTGCAAAGATCAACAAATGTGAGTTTTGGCTACGAGAGGTTGGTTTTCTAGGACATATAGTTTTAGCCTCAGGTATTCGAGTTTACCCGAGTAAAATTTTTGATATTATAGATTGGACGCCTCCGAGGAATGTATCTGAAGTCTGTAGTTTTCTAGGACTAGTTGGCTATTATAGACAATTTGTGAAAAGCTTCTCGATGATTATGACTCTGATGACACGATTACTTCAAAAAGATGTTAAATTTGAGTGGTCAGAAAAGTGTTAGCAGAGCTTCGAACAGTTGAAAGCATTATTGACAGAGGCACCAGTATTAGTTCAGCCTGAGTCGGTTAAAGAATTTGTAATTTTCAGTGATGCATCGTTAAATGGCCTAGGTTTTGTTTTGATGTAGGAAGACAAAGTTGTAGCTTATACCTCGAGACAGTTGAAGCCACATGAAAGTAATTGTAACACCCCGTACCCGAGCCCGTTGCCGGAGTCGAACACGAGGTGCTAACAGACATAATACATTTATTTCCACAGTCCATTTAAAAATTTCCAGACAAACGGGTTACTGCATCACTGTCGCCTTAAAAATCATATCTTGAGTTTCAAAACTCGGAAACCAGTTTCGTAAATTTTTCCTGAAACTAGACTCATATATCAATCTACAAATTTTTTCTAGAATTTTTGGTCAAGCCAATTAGTACAGTTTATTAGTTAAAGTCTCCCCTGTTTCAGGGTTTGACTACTCTGACCTTCACACATTACGACTTGGATATCTCCCTGTACAGGGCTTCAATACTGATTCCGTTTGTTTCTATAGAAACTAGACTCGAAAAGGAATCTATACATATATGGAATGACTTCTAATTATCTCTGGTTAATTTGTAATGAATTTCTGAAGTCGAAACAGGGAATCCAGAAACCGTTCTGGCCTGGTTTCACGAAAACTTAAATATCTATTAACATACGACTCATATGATCGTTTCGTTTCTTCCATATGAAAATATATTCATCAAGGTTCGATTACATAATTTATTCATTATTTAATTCCATTCCTACTATTTTTAGTGATTTTTCAAATCCATACCACTGCTGCTGTCAGCATCTGTTTTTAAGGTAAACTTTACCTATTTCATGGTTTTCCATGAATCAACTAGAGGTTGTCATACATAGCACCAAAATGATCATGATTAACCATTCCAATGGCTAATCGTTACCAAAAATTTCCATACTTCTCAACGAACAACATACAAAACGATTATAATGCTATGATCAAAGTATATTTAAGCCATTTCCGCATGGCTATCCAAATTTATACAAAACCCAAGGGTACATGACCAACAACAAAAAGGGTAGTCCTATACATGCCATTACAAAGTTCGACCAAAAGTGTACCAAAAGGGGCTTTGATAGTGTGGGCGACTTCGACTTCAATAATCCTGAGTCCGATAGCTGACGAACCAAAATCTATAAAACATAGATTCAGAGAAGCGGAGTAAGCATTTAATGCTTAGTAAGTTTTGAGCCACAAAATTAGACACAAATAAATGTAGCATTCATATGGCTAAACGGATAATTTCAAATGCACAAATTCTCAATATCATACTTACTTCACATTACCAACCCTTATATTCACACACAAAAGATCAACTTAGCCAAAGGCTGGAAGTTCATTAATCGACTGAGCGAATACTACTTAAAAAGAATCAATTAATCCAATGCATGTACAAAACATACCTCATTGTTGGGATTTTACGAGCGTATTAATTGAAACTATTACAGCAAGATCGCTCATTCCCAACCCAAGTATCTTGAGATTTAGCGGATATAACCACTCGCACAAGGCCTTCGGTCTTAGCCCGGATATGGTCACTAGCATAAATGCCTTCGGACTTAGCCGGATATAGTCATAAGCACAAATGCCTTCGGGTTTTGGCCCGGATATAGTAACTCGCACAAATGCCTTCGGATCTTAGTCCGGATATAGTCACTTAGCACAAAAGCCCTCGGGCTTAGCCCGTATATCATTCGAATAACCATGCACATATATCAATAAATCATGACACATCCATATTTCATTTTCATTACCAAAGCTCAAACACAAGACACTTATCACACTTACAAATTTCGACTTAATAGCCACATACAAAGAGCATGATTTTGATTTGCTTGTGACATAATCTAATCGAATCATAATCTAAGTTCCATTACTCGAAAACTTACCTCGGAGGTGGTCGAACAATTTCGGCGGCTATTCGATCACTTTTTCCTTTCCCTTATCCAACTGTGGTCCTCTAAGCTCTTGAGCTAATCCAAACAAATTTAACTTATTAAAGTCTCATTATGCTAGCTTATGGCCAAATATGACAAGGAGTTTGATAGGTCATATGGCCACCTTTAGCTCAAATACAAAATGGTCATAGGCATTTTTAATCACATTGAGCAATTTAGTACAATTAATCAAACATTTCCTCATGTGCACCTTTATGACCAAATACACACATCATTAACCTAATATCAATTAACTAAGCACTTAACAAATTCTCCTTGAGCCGATTGTCTAAGTCAAGATAGGATCATCATTATGCTTACCTATAGCCGAATGTACAACATCAATCTATGCATTCATTTGTGTGGCCGAACATACATGTCTATGTTGAGGCCGATTGCATACTTAATACATTCTACAAGTATGGTCACTTGTATTGACCAAATACCACTTTGTTTCAAGTTCAAAACTTGGCTAATACACATATATGCACTATTAAAACATCCTCTCCATTCCATCAATTCAACACATGCATTACTCATTAATATACAAAATTTATATTCGGCCTTAGCACACCTCTTGCTGGTCGAATCTTTTTTCTCCATCTAGCAACATTTTATGTACTATGTCGAACCAAAAAGATCAAACACCTAGCTTAATCATTTCCAAAACACTTAACCGGCCTTTGACCAAGACTTTAAACAAAGTCTATGTTCGGCTATCACACATATGGGCATTATTAGTTCAAAGTTTTAACAAGATTAATTTCTTTGATCTTAACCTAAATGACAACCCCCATTGTTCATCTAGATTTAGCATGAAACAAACACCAACCAAGAAAACAACACCCATGGCCGAGTATCATCTTCATCACATAGCAAGATTTAAACCATGGGCTAGGTAGAACTCAAACTAACATAAAAATATGCATGAATCTCATGGAACAACATCAAACTTACCTTAACCTAGCTACAAGCATGGCGAATCTCTTCAACATTTCCTCCTTTCTTTCCTTCGAAATTGGTCAAGAAGAAGGAAAAAGGATGGACATTTTTTTTCTTTGTTTTCATCATTTTCCTTTTTCCATTTCTTTATTACTAGCTTTTTATTTTATTGTTTCCTACATACCACATTAGCACACCATGCTTAAAATATGCTATGCCCCATAGCATGGCCGCCACTAGCTCAAATATTGGGCAATTTGACATGTAAACCCACCATTTCTATAACATGCATTAATAGGCCACTTTACATTTGCCTAGCACATTTCTAAATTTTCTCACATAAGTCCTATTTACTAAAATTCACCTACAATTAAACAAAATTCAAATATAAAATTTTCACACATGCATATATACATATAATAAGCATCAAATATGACAGCTAATTATTTTTATGACTCGGTTTTGTGGCCCCGAAACCACTTCCCGACTAGGGTCACATTAGGGCTGTCACAACTCTCCCCCACTTAAGAAATTTTCGTCCCCGAAAATCTTACCGGTAAATAGGTTTGGGTATCGTTCTTTCATAGAGTTTTCGGTCTCCCAAGTAGCTTCTTCCATTCCGTGTTTGAGCCATAACACTTTTACTAAAGGAACCCTTTTGTTTCGTAACTCTTTCACTTCACGAGCCAGGATACGAATCGGTTCTTCTTCATAACTCATATCAGGTTGAATTTCAACCTCTAATGGATTAATTATGTGCGATGGATCAGATCTATAACGTCGAAGCATTGAAACATGAAAGACGTCGTGAATCTTTTCAAGTTCAGGGGGCAAAATCAATCTATACGCAACTGGACCAACTCGTTCAGAGATTTCATACGGCCCAATGAATCTCGGACTCAATTTGCCCTTACGGCCAAATCTGAGTATCTTTTTCCAAGGTGAAACTTTAAGAAACACTTTGTCTCCCACCTGATACTCAATGTCTTTTTGTTTCAAATCCGCGTAAGACTTCTGGCGATCTGTGGCTGCCTTCAGACTTTCACGAATTACTTTTACTTTCTGTTCAGGATCTTTAATCAAATCAACTCCGAAAATTTTACTTTCACCGAGCTCGGTCCAAAACAATGGTGTACGACATTTTCGACCGTACAAAGCCTCGTAAGGTACCATCTTAATACTTGACTGAAAACTATTGTTGTAAGCGAATTCCATCAAAGGTAAATACCGTTCCCATGAACCACTAAACTCGAGGATGCAACATCTCAACATATCCTCAAGTATCTGAATTATCCGCTCGGATTGACCATCGGTTTGTGGATGAAAAGCGGTGCTAAAATGCAGCTTGGTACCAAAGCTTCTTGCAATTTCTTCCAAAATTGCGAGGTGAATCTCGGATCTCTATCTGACACAATAGAAATCGGTACCCTGTGTAATCTCACAATTTGAGAAACATACAATTCAGCTAGTTTATCCAATGAAAAATCCGCACGTACGGGGATAAAGTGAGCCGACTTAGTCAGTCTATCAACAACAACCCAAATCGCATCCTTCTTACTTGCCGACACTGGCAACCCAGATACAAAATCCATCGTGACTCGATCCCATTTCCATTCAAGTATCATGATCGGCTGAAGTAAACCCGTAGGCACTTGATGTTCCGCCTTCACTTGCTGACATACTAAGCACTTCGAAACAAAATCGGAAATGTCTCGTTTTATACCATGCCACCAAAACTGACGTCTCAGATCGTTGTACATTTTCGTACTCCCCAGGTGAATTGACATTCGGCTACAATAAGCTTCATTCAGAATCATCGAAA
The DNA here is from genome assembly GCF_025698485.1 of Gossypium arboreum. Classification (NCBI taxonomy): domain Eukaryota; kingdom Viridiplantae; phylum Streptophyta; class Magnoliopsida; order Malvales; family Malvaceae; genus Gossypium; species Gossypium arboreum. The sequence continues at coordinate 59,985,441 of NC_069075.1, read as the reverse complement.
TGAGTTCTGAATTTCTTGGAACACACAAACGACTTCTGAACCTCAAACAATCGTCATCATCAATTTGAAATTCTGATTCCATATTCGGAATACATTCAGCCCGTTTTGCAACCAAATCATCATCGACTTTCTGAGCTCCACGAATTTGATGGATCAACAATGGTTTGGCCTTTAATTCTGCCACTAACACATTGTCGGATAGAACAGACAAGTGTACATTCATTGCTCGTAAAGCAAACAGTGATTTACGACTTAAGGCATCCGCAACCACATTAGCCTTTCCCGGGTGATAGTCAATGACAAGCTCATAATCTTTCAACAACTCGAGCCAACGTCTTTGTCGCAATTTAAGTCTCTTTAAGACATCAAATATTTGAGACTTTTGTGATCCGAATACACATGGCACTTCGCGCCAAATAAATAATATCGCCATATTTTCAAAGCAAATACGATGGCAGCTAGTTCGAGATCATGGGTCGGATAATTTTTCTCATGTGGCTTTAATTGTCTCGATGCATAGGCCACAACTCGACCTTCTTGCATCAATACGCAACCCAACCCAAGTAGGGAGGAATCACTATAAATGACAAACTCTTTGCCCGATTCGGCAGTACTAGAATTGAGCTTGATCAAATAAGTTTTCATTGATCAAAACTTTTCGACATTTTTCCGTCCATTCGAACTTAACATCTTTTGAAGTAGCTTCGTCATTGGTGTGGCTATCATCGAGAAACCTTTACAAACCTTCGGTAGTAACCTAAGTCCCAAAAAGCTCGAACCTCGATAATATTTCTGAGGCTTCCGATTAAGTATGGCTAAAATTTTGCTCGGGTCAACTCGAATACCGTCGCGGATACCACATGACCCAAGAAGCTAACCTCTCTAACCGAACTCACACTTCTCGAACTTAGCATATAACGCTTATCCCGTAAAATTTGCGACACTAATCTCAAGTGCTCAAGATGTTCGGTCTCATCTCTTGAATAGACCAAGATGTCATCAATAAACACAACTACGAACCGGTCCAAATCGTCTAAAGATTTGATTCATCAAATCCATAAATACCGTGAGGGCATTAGTGAGCCCAAACGGCATCACTAAGAACTCGTGAGTGGTCGTATCTCGCTCAAAGCGATTTTGGGTATATCTCGAATCTCGAATTCATAATCGGTAATAACCCGATCTCAAATCTATTTTGAAAACACCGAGGCTCCCTTTAGTTGATCAAACAAATCGTCAATACGTGGCATCGGATATTTATTCTTTATTGTCACCTTATTCAGCTGACGATAGTCGATGCATAATCTCATGGTTCCGTCCTTCTTTTTCACAAACAATACTGGTGCACCCCAAGGTGAGAAACTTGGTCGAGCGAAACCTCTATCCGTCAATTCTTGCAACTGAGCTTTCAACTCTTTTAACTCGGTTGGTGCCATACGATACGGAGCTATCGAAATCGGCATAGTCCCAGGTACAAGCTCAATACCAAACTCTACCTCTCGAACAGGTGGTAAACCCGGTAATTCCTCGGGAAAAACATCCGGGTATTCACAAACCACTGGCACAGATTCGGGTTTCTTTTCTAACTCTTTGTCATCAAGTACATACGCAAGGTATGCTTCGCACCCTTTCTTACATATTTCGGGCCAACATTGATGATATTACAACCGGCAACCCTTTAAGTCCATAGACTCAACTCGGATTATCTCGTTATTTAGCACCTCAAATCAATAGTCTTGCTTTTGCAATTCACAACCGCATCATGCACGGTCAACCAATCTAAACCGAGGATAACATCAAATTCATCAAACAAAGAAAAGCATCAAGTCCATGGAAAATAGGAACCTCGAATTACTAGGGACATTTCTTACACACTTTGTCGACAAGCACGAACGACCCAAGGGATTTGACACCGAATTACGAACTCGATAGACTCAATAGGTAAAGTCTTCTTTGGATGCTAAGGTTTCACATATATAAGAATGAGTAGAACCGGGTCAATCAAAGCAATCACATTAGTATCAAAGAGAGTAAAAGTACCGGTAATAACATCCGGCGAGGAAGCATCCTCACGTGCGCGTATAGCATAAGCTTTAGCAGGAGCACGAGCCTCAGATCTGGTCGTTGCATCTCTAGATCCTTTCTGACCACCACTAGCATTGCCCATATTTCTAGATGGTCTACCTCAAGCAGTGGTAGCACCCGGTTTCCCACTCAGATTTACATTCTGTTCAGACAACCTCGGGCAATTTTAATAAAGTGGTCAACTGACCCGCACTTGTAACAGGAGCGGTCATGGAATCTACAACTCCCCGAATGCCATTTACCACAATATCGCACTCAGTGCATCTCGACGATCGGTTCCAACATCGGCGATCAAGTGACTCGTGCATTCACAGGGGTCGATCGCGATCTCGTCTAGAAAAGCCCGAAGTGTTTCTAGATCGGCCTAAATCATCTCTAAATTTCTTCGATGACTGTTGAAAGGGCCTCCCCGAAGACCTCTTACAAAACTCCTTTGCTCCCATATCAACTTTTCTTTTCTCCATACTGAGCTCCTCGGCTTTGCAAGCTCGCTCGACGAGTACCACAAATTCTCGGATTTCTAAAATGCCAACACACAGCTTTATATCATCATTCAGTCCATCCTCGAAACGTTTACACATCACGGCCTCTGAAGAAATGCATTCTCGCGCGTATCGGCTAAGCCTCACAAATTTTCGTTCATAGTCGGTAACCGACATGGAACCTTGTTTGAGTTCAAGAAATTCCTTTCGTTTTTGGTCAATGAATCTCTGACTGATATACTTCTTTCGAAACTCGGTTTGGAAGAACTCCCAAGTTACTTGCTCTCTGGGCACAACAGAAGTCAACGTATTCCACCAATAGTAGGCAGAATCATGTAGCAAGGAGATAGTACACTTTAAGCACTCATCGGGTGTGCAAGATAGCTCATCGAGTATCCGGATAGTGTTGTCCAACCAAAATTCAGCTTGCTCGGCATCATCATTGTCCGTAGCTTTAAATTCATAGCCCGTGTTTTCGATTCTATCAATGGGGCTTATTTGACCTTATTTGGTCGATTCTGGGAGGTATGGTAGGTCTTGCGGGTGGTATTTGTCGGGAATGGAGGTTGTGGAATAGCCGTATTAGTTCGAATGTATTGGTTGAACCAATCATTCATCACGCTATAAAAAGCTTGTCTAGCTTCATCATTCGGATTACTAGCATTAGGTTGAGAGTCCGCGGCATTGTCCCTGTCTTGGGAGCAGCGCTACACTCGAGATCATCGACTACCGCTCGGTCAGGATCGGGATCCATTACTATAAATACACACATTTGCAAATGTCGTAAATCACCACACTATCAAATAATCACATAATGGCATGTATAGCTAGACCCAAACGTAGTACGGTAGTCCTAGAATCGACTAAACCGTAGCTCGATACCAATGAAATTGTAACACCCGTGCAGAGCCCGTTTAGAGTCGAACACGAGGTGCTAATGGACATAATACATTTATTTCCACATCCATTTAAAATTTTTCGACAAACGGGTTCTTGCATCACTGTCGCCTTAAAAATCATATATTGAGTTTCAAAACTCGGAAACCAGTTTCAGTAAATTTTCCTGAAACTAGACTCATATATCAATCTACAAATTTTTCTAGAATTTTGGTCGAGCCAATTAGTACAGTTTATTAGTTAAAGTCTCCCCTGTTTCAGGGTTTGACTACTCTGACCTTCACACATTACGACTTGGATATCTCCCTATACAGGGCTTCAATACTGATTCCGTTTGTTGCTATAGAAACTAGACTCGAAAAGGAATCTATACATATATGGCATGACTTCTAATTATCTCGGGTTAATTTGTAATGAATTTCCAAAGTCGGAACAGGGAATCCAGTAACTGTTCTGGCCCTGTTTCACGAAAACTTATATATCTCTTAACATACGACTCATATGATCGTTTCGTTTCTTCCATATGAAAATAGATTCATCAAGGTTGGATTACATAATTTATTCACTATTTAATTCCATTCCTACTATTTTTAGTGATTTTGCAAATCCATACCACTGCTGCTGTCAGCATCTGTTTTTAAGGTAAACTTTACCTACCTATTTCATGGTTTTCCATGAATCAACTAGAGGTTGTCATACATAGCACCAAAATGATCATGATTAACCATTCCAATGGCTAATCGTTACCAAACATTTCCATACCTCTCAACGAACAACATACAAAACGATTATAATGCTATGATCAAAGTATATTTAAGCCATTTTCGCATGGCTATCCAAATTTATGCAAAACCCAAGGGTACATGACCAACAACAAAAAGGGTAGTCCTATACATGCCATTACAAAGTTCAACCAAAAGTGTACCAAACGGGGCTTTGATAGTGTGGGCGACTTCGACTTCAATAATCCCGAGTCCGATAGCTAAGGAACCAAAATCTATAAAACAGAGATTCAAAGAAGCGGAGTAAGCATTTAATGCTTAGTAAGTTTTGAGCCATAAAATTAGACACAACTAAAATGTAGCATTCATATGGCTAAACGGATAATTTCATATGCACAAATTCTCAATATCATACTTACTTCACATTACCAACCCTTATATTCACACACAAAGATCAACTTAGCCAAAGGCCTAAGTTCATTAATCGATCGAGCGAATACTACTTAAAAGGAATCAATTAATCCAATGCATGTACAAAACATACCTCATTGTTGGGATTTTACGAGCATATTAATTGAAACTATTATAGCAAGATCGCTCATTCCCAACCCAAGTATCTTGAGTTTAGCCGGATATAACCACTCGACAAGGCCTTGGTCTTAGCCGGATATGGTCACTAGCATAAATGCCTTCGGACTTAGCCCGATATAGTCGCTAGCACAAATGCCTTCGGTTTTGGCCGGATATAGTAACTCGCACAAATGCCTTGAGATCTTAGTCCTGATATAGTCACTTAGCACAAAAGCCCTCGGGACTTAGCCCGATATCATTCAATAACCATGCACATATATCAATAAATCATGACACATCCATATTTCATTTTCATTACCAAAGCTCAAACACAAGACACTTATCACACTTACAAATTTCGGCTTAATAGCCACATACAAAGAGCATAATTTTGATTTGCTTGTGACATAATCTAATCGAATCATAATCTAAGTTCCATTACTCAAAACTTACCTCTGAGGTGGTCGAACAATTTCGTGACTATTCGATCACTTTTTCCTTTCCCTTATCCAACTGTGGTCCTCTAAGCTTTTGAGCTAATCCAAACAAATTTAACTTATTAAAGTCTCATTATGCTTGCTTATGGCTGAATATGACAAGGAGTTTGATAGGTCATATGGCCACCTTTAGCTCAAATACAAAATGGTCATAGGCATTTTTAATCACATTGAGCAATTTAGTACAATTAATCAAACATTTCCTCATGTGCACTTTTATGACCAAATACACACATCATTAACCTAATATCAATTAACTAAGCACTTAACAAATTCTCCTTGAGCCGATTTTCTAAGTCAAGATAGGATCATCATTATGCTTACCTATAGCCGAATGTACAACATCAATCTATGCATTCATTCGTGTGGCCGAACATACATGTCTATGTTGAGGCCGATTGCATACTTAATACATTCTACAAGTATGGTCACTTGTATTGACCAAATACCATTTTGTTTCAAGTTTAAAACTTGGCTAATACACATATATGCACTATTAAAACATCCTCTCCATTCCATCAATTCAACACATGCATTACTCATTAATATACAAAATTTATATTCGCCTTAGCACACCTCTTCTTGTGGCGAATTTTTTCTCCATCTAGCAACATTTTATCTACTATCCCGAACCAAAAGATCAAACACCTAGCTTAATCATTTCCAAAACACTTAACTGCCTTTGACCAAGACTTTAAACAAAGTCTATGTTCGGCTATCACACATATGGGCATTATTAGTTCAAAGTTTTAACAAGATTAATTTCTTTGATCTTAACCTAAATGACAACCCCCATTGTTCATCTAGATTTAGCATGAAACAAACACCAACCAAGAAAACAACACCCATGGCCGAGTATCATCTTCATCACATAGCAAGATTTAAACCATGGGCTAGGTAGAACTCAAACTAACATCAAAAATATGCATGAATCTCATGGAACAACATCAAACTTACCTTAACCTAGCTACAAGCATAGCCGAATCTCTTCAACATTTCCTCCTTTCTTTCCTTCTGAAATTCGGTCAAGAAGAAGGAAAAAGGATGGACATTTTTTTTTCTTTGTTTTCATCATTTTCCTTTTTCCATTTCTTTATTACTAGCTTTTTATTTTATTGTTTCCTACATACCACATTAGCACACCATGCTTAAAATATGCTATGCCCCATAGCATGGCCGGCCACTAGCTCAAATATTGGGCAATTTGACATGCAAACCCACCATTTCTATAACATGCATTAATAGGCCACTTTACATTTGCCTAGCACATTTCTAAATTTCCTCACATAAGTCCTATTTACTAAAATTCACCTACAATTAAACAAAATTCAAATATAAAATTTTCACACATGCATATATACATATAATAAGCATCAAATATGACAGCTAATTATTTTTATGACTCGGTTTTGTGGCCTCGAAACCACTTCCCGACTAGGGTCACATTAGGGCTGTAACAGTAATTATTTGACACACGATCTAGAGTTAGCCGTGATAGTGTTCGGATTGAAAATTTGGCATCATTACTTGTTCGGTGAGAAATGCCATATTTATACCGAACACAAAAGCTTGAAATATCTGACGACTCAAAAAAATTAAATTTACGATATCGGAGATGGATAGAATTGCTGTAACACCCCGAACCCGAGACCATCGCCGGTGTCGGACACGAGGGGTTAACAAGCCAAGTTCACTTGTTTTGCCCATCCATTTGACATTTCCAGTCAGGCTGGAAAACTGCGTCACTGTCGCCTTAAAAATCATATCTCGAGTTTCAAAACTCGGAAACTGGTTTCGTAAATTTTCCCTGAATTTAGACTCATATATCCATCCATGGATTTATTTCTAGAATTTTTGGTCGGGCCAATTGGTACAGTTTATTAGTTAAAGTCACCCATGTTACAGGGATCGACTGCTCTGACCTTCGCGCGGTATAACTTGAATATCTCTCTGTACAGGGCTTTAATGCTGGTGCCGTTTGTTTCTAATGAAACTAGACTCAAAATTGAATCTGTACATATAAGGTATGTCTCCTAATTCTTTTTGGATAATTTGTAGTAAATTTTTAAAGTTGCAACAGGGAACCCAGAAACCGTTCTGGCCCTGTCTCACAATAGTTTTAATATCTCTTAACATGTAACTCCTATGACCATTTCGTTTCTTTCATATGAAAATAGACTCATCAAGGTTAATTTACATAGCTTATTCACTATTTAATTGCATTCCTACGAATTTTGGTGATTTTTCACATTCACGTCACTGCAGCTGGCAGCATCTGTTTTTAAGGTAGGTCTTACCTATTTGGTAGTCTCCATAAACCAACTAGTCTTGCCATACATAGGTTCATATATGATCATTTTAACCATGCCAATGGCTGATCATATGACCAACATTCCCATTTCCAAGCCATAGCCACATCATGACACCAAATATATACATACAAACCACAATTAGTCTAAGTCGATACTTCACTTTTACGAGCCATTTTCGCATGGCCGTACATATATACATCACAACATATTCAACCAACAAGGGTAGTCCTATACATGCCATTTCAAAGTTCAACCAAAATTTATACCAAAATAGAGGCGTGGATAGTGTGGATGACTTCGACTTTATTGATCCCAAATCCGATTGCTATCGAAATAAATCTATAAAACAGAGAGCCAAAGTAACGGGTAAGCATTTTTTATGCTTAGTAAGTCTCAAAGAATATAATCAGCTCTAATTACAGCAATACATTCACATAGCCAAATGCATCATTTCATTAATACACATTCTTACTTCACACTTCATCATTATATACTTTCACAAAGTATCAATCAATTCAATAACTGAAATTCATTAGTCGATTGAGCGAATGTTGCTCAAACATGTCGACTTTCCAATGCACATATAACGTACCTTATCCTTTGGGCCTTTCGAGTGTACTAATTGAATTCATTACAGCAACCAACACTCACCTCCAGCCCAAGATTCTTGAAATATAACCGGATATAATCACGTGCACAAATGCCTTCGGGTCTTAGCCCGGATAGAATAACTCGCACGAATGCCTTCGGGTCTTAGCCCGGATATAGCCACTAGCACAATTGCCTTCGGGTCTTAACCCGGATATAATTTCCAGCATAATTGTCTTCGGGCTTAGCCCGGATATCATTCAATTTCTCATGTACACATACACCAATAATCATTGGACATACATATTTCATTTTCCGTTACTAAGGCTCAAACGCAAATATAATCACAAGCATATTCGCCTTCGGGACTTAGCCCGGTAGAATTCAAATGCTCATACATACATAATCAATAATCAATACACATCCATACTTTATTTCACATAATTCAAGTAGGGTCACTTCTTGAGGACTTACCTCGGATGTTGTCGAACGGCTTTTTCGGCTATTCGATCACCTTTTCCTTCCCCTTGTCCAATTGTGGCCCTCTTAGCTCTTGAGCTAATTCAAACAAATTCAATTTATTAAAACCTCATTGTGCTTGCTTATGGCCGAATATGACAAGGAGTTTAAATGGTCATATGGCCACTCTTTAGCTTGAATACACAATGGTCATGCACATTTTATACTACATCAAGCAATTCAATACAATTTATTTGAGCATCAAGGAAAAGCTAAGGCCTTCAATAGGCTACCCAAGGCCGAATATTCATGTACATGTTGAGGTCAATTTTGCACTTAATACCTCACAAAAACAGCATGCATTTTACTAGTTAATGCTTTGCACATTGTGGCCCAAAACTTATAATATAGCATCAAGCACTTATATGTGTGCTAGGCCGAATTGTGCTTGCAATTTCACAAGCATTCTTCCACACCTTCTTCTTTAAACCAATATATTCATCACTTACTTCATAGCCAAAACATCATGTGCAAACATATATATACAATATGAGCATGGCCGAATTTCAAGGTGTCCATAGCCATCCAAAATACAAATTTTAACTAACATGCAAGAAGCATGAACCATGCTCATGAATGCATCATGGCGAATATGACAATCATGCTCCATTCAACTTCAATCATGGTTAAACACAAAAAGAAAACTCAAAATCTTACTCAAGAGTAGACAATCCATCATTGCATGCATCATCATCAAGCTTCACACTTAGCATGCAATGGCTTTATCACCATAACAACTTTGGCCAAATACCATTTCCATGGCATAACAAGGATTTGAGCCATGGCTAACATGCACATCAAATTAGCAACCAAACCATGCATGAAACTCCCAACACAACCTCATACATACCTTAATCTTGATGCAAACTTAGCCAAATCTCCTTCTAGATCTCTTCTAAACAAAGGAAATGAAGCAAAATCCTTCTTCCTCTTAGTATTTTCGCCAAAAGGGAGAGAGCAAGCATGAACAAATTTTTTGTTTTTTCTTCTTGGTTGCACGGCAATGGGGGGATGCTACTCTCTCACACACATTTTTTTTTTCTCACCCATGCTTAGTTGTTTATTATTTCTAACATCATCCATTAGTAGAACATGTTGGGAACATGTTCCTTGCCCATAACCTTGTCATGGCGGCCACTCCTCCTTAGGAAGGGATTATTTGACATGCAACTCCACCTTTTTGTTAACATGTACTAACAAGCCATTTAAAATTAGCCTATCATATTTCACCATGTTTCACTTTGATCCCTATTTAATACTTTCTCATACAAATGGGTAAAATTAGAGAATGAAATTTCCACATATGCATGCACACACATAGTAAGCATAGAATATAACAATTAATTATTTTATGACTCGGTTTAGTGGTCCCAAACCACATTCCTAGCTAGGGTCTATTTTGGGCTGTCACAACTCTCCCCACTTAAGAAATTTTCGTCCCGAAAATCTTACCGTAAATAGGTTTGGATATCGCTCTTTCATAGAATTCTCGGTCTCCCAAGTAGCTTCTTCTATCCCGTGCTTGAGCCATAACACTTTCACTAGCGGAACCCGCTTGTTTCGCAACTCTTTCACTTCGTGATAGGATACTTAATCGGTTCTTCCTCATAACTCATATTAGCTTGAATTTCAATTTCGATGGACTAATCACGTGCGATGGATCGGATCTATAGCGTCAAGCATCGAAACGTGAAAGACATCGTGAACCTTTTGAGTTCGGGGCAAAATCAAGCGTTATGCCACCGGACCGACTCGCTCTGATATCTCATATGGCCCAATGAACCTCGGGCTCAACTTGCCCTTACGGTCGAACCTGAGTATCTTTTTCCAAGGCGATACCTTGAGAAACACTTTATCACCCACCGATACTCGATATCCTTACGCTTCAGATCCGCGTCACGACTTCGATGATCGGAGGCTATCTTCGACTTTCACGGATTACTTTCACTTTCTGCTCAGCATCCCTAATCAAATCCACCCGAAAATCTTGCTTTCACCGAGCTCACCAAAACAATGGTGTACGGCATTTACGACCGCATAAGGCCTCGTAGGGTGCCATCTTAATACTTGATTGAAAGTCGTTGTTGTGCGAATTCAATCAACGGCAAATACAGCTCCCATGAACCACTAAACTCGAGGACGCAACATCTTAACATATCCTCAAGTATCCGAATTATCCGCCAGATTGACCATCGGTTTGGGGTGAAAGGCGTGCTGAAATGCAACTTGGTACCCAAAGCTTCTTGCAACTTTTTCCAAAATCGCGAGGTAAATCTCGATCTCTATCCGACACGATGGAAATAGGCACCCCGTGTAATCTCACAACCGAGAAACGTACAATTCCGCTAATTTGTCCATTGAAAAATTCAGACGACGGGGACAAAGTGGGCCGACTTAGTCAATCGATCTACCACGACCCAAACCGCATCCTTCTTACTTGTCGACAATGGCAATCGGATACAAAATCCATTGTGACTCGATCCCATTTCCACTCGGTATCGTGATTGGTCAAGTAATCTCAAGGCACCGATGTTCCGCTTTCACTTGTTGACATATTAAACATCTCAAACAAAGTCGGAGATGTCTCGCTTCATACCATGCCACCAAAACCGACGCTTTCAATTCATTGTACATCTTCGTACTCCCGGGTGGATTGCCATTCGGCTACAATGGGCTTCATTCTGAATTATCGAAATGAGTTCAATTCTTTGGGACACATAGACGACTTTTGAACCTCAAACAATCGTCATCGCCGATTTGAAACTCCGAGTCCTTGTTCGAACACACGCAGCCCGCTTTGCAACCAACTCGTCGTCGACTTTCTCGAGCTTCTCAAATTTGGTGTGTCAATAATGGTTTGGCTTTCAATTCAGCCACTAACACACCGTCGGATCGGACGCACAAGTGCACATTCATCGTCAGAAAGTGAATAATGATTTACGACTCAAGGCATCCGCAACCACATTCGCCTTTCCCGTGATAGTCAATGATCACTCATAATCCTTTAACAAATCGAGCCAACGTCTTTGTCACAGATTTAAGTCCCTTTGGGTCATCAAATATTTGAGACTTTTGTGATCCGAGTATACATGGCACCTTTCACCAAATAAGTAATGTCGCCAAATCTTTAAGGCGAATACGATGGCGCCAATTCGAGATCATGAGTCGGATAATTTTCTCATGTGGCTTTAATTGCCTCGACGACAGGCCACAACTCGACCTTCTTGCATTAATACGCAACCTAACCCAAGTAGAGAGGCGTCGCTATAGATGACAAACTCCTTGCCGGACTCGGGTTGCACTAGAATTGGGGCTTCACCAAATAAGTTTTCATTGATCGAAACTTTTTGGCATTTCTCCGTCCATTCAACTTAATATCCTTTTGGAGTAGCCATCATCGGCGTGGCTATCGTTGAGAAGCCTTTACAAATCGCTTGTAATAATAACCGCAATCCCCAAAAAGTCCGAACCTCAAGAATATTTCTGAGGCTTCCAATTAAGTATGGCTGAAATTTTATTCGGTCGACTCGAATACCCGATCGCAGATACCACATGACCCAAGAAGCTAACCTCTCTAACCGTAACTCACACTTGTTTAACTTAGCATATAATTGCTTATCCCGTAAAATTTGCAGCACTAACCGCAGTGTTCAAGATGTTCGGTCTCATTTCTTGAATAGACCAAGATGTCATCAATGAACACGACTACGAATCGATCCAAATATGGTCTAAAGATCCCATTCATTAAATCCATAAATACCGTAGGGCATTAGTGAGCCCAAACGGCATCACTAGGAACTCATAGTGACCATATCTCGCTCAAGGCGCTTGGGTACGTCCAAATCTCGGATTCGCAATTGATAATAGCCCGATCTCAAATCTATTTTCGAGAACACCGAGGCTCCCTTCAGCTTGATCGAACAAGTCATCAATACGCGGCAACAGATATTTGTTCTTTATCGTCGCTTTATTGTCGACGATAGTCGATGCACAACCGCATGGTTCCATCCTTCTTCTTCACGAACAATCTTGGCGCACCCCAAAGCGAAAAACTCAAGCGAGCAAAACCTCTATCCACCAATTCTTGCAACCGAGCTTTCAACTCCTTTAATTCCGTTGGTGCCATACGATACGGAGCTATCGAAATTGAGTGGTACCAGTACCAATTCGATGCCAAATTCTATTTCCGAACAGTGGTAAACCCGCAATTCTTCTGGGAAAACATCCGGTATTCACAAACCACGGCACAGATTCGGTTTCTTTTCCGATTCCTTGTCATCGAAAGCACGTCGCAAGGTACGCTTCGCACCCTTTCTTACATATTTCGGGCCAACATCGCGATATTACGGTGGCAACCCTTTAAGTCCAGAGACTCAAGTCAATTATTTCATTATTCGCGCACCTCAAATCGATAGTCTTGCTCTTGCAATTTACAACCGCGTCGTGCATGGTCAACCAATCCAAACCAAGAATAATGTCGAACTCATCGAACGGCAAAAGCATCGAGTCCGCCGGAAAACAAGAACCTCGAACACTAGGGGACATTTCTTGCACACTTTGTTGACAAGCACGTAATGACCCAAGGGTTTGACACCGAATTACAAACTCAAGAGACTCAATGGGCAAAGTCTTATCGATGCTAAGGTTTCACATATATATGAATGAGTAGAACCAGGGTCAATCAAAGCAATCACATTTGTATTGAAAAGAGTGAAAGTACCGGTAATAACATCCGGAGAGGCAAGATCCTCACGCGCGCGATGGCATAAGTCCTAGCAGAGCACGAGCCTCGGATCCGATGGTAGCATCTCTAGATCCTCTCGACCGCCACCGACATTGCCCATATTTCTAGGTGGCCTACCTCGAGCAAAGGTAGCACCCGGTTTCCACTCGACTCACATTCTGCTCAAGCATCCTCGGGCAATCCTTCATAAAGTGGTCGGCCGATCCACACTTATAGCAGGAGCGATCACGAAACCAACAGCTCCCGAATGCCATTTTCCACAATGTGGACACTCCGCCTCTCTCTACGATCATTTCCACCATCGGCGATCAAGTGACTCGTGTGGTCACAGGGGTCGATCGCGTCCTCGTCTAGAAAAGCCCAAACGCCTCTAGACCGGCTCGCATCATCTCAAAATCTCTTCGATGCTTGTTGAAGAGACTTTCCGAGGACCTCTTTCGAATTCTCCGGTTCCACATCACTTTTTGTTTCTCCTTTCTAAGCTCTTCGGCTTTACAAGCTCGCTCAACAAGTACTACGAACTCTCGATCTCGAGGATGCCAACAAACATCCTTATATCATCATTCAGCCCATCCTCAAGTGTTTACACATAACAACTTGGACGAAATGCATTCTCGCACGCATGGCTAAGCCTCACAAATTTTCGTTCAGTAGTCGGTAATCGACATCGAACCTTGCTTAAGATCAAGGAATTCCTCCGCTTTTGGTCGATGAATCTCGATCGATATACTTTTTCTAACTCGGTTTGAAAGAATTCCCAAGTCACTTGCTCTCTAGGTACCACGTAAGTCGAGTACTCCACCAATAGTAGGCGGACTCAGTAGCAAGGAGATGGTACACTTTAAGCACTCATCGGGTATACAGATAGCTCATCAAGCACCCGGATAGTGTTATCTAACCAAAATTCAGCTCGCTTCGGCATCATCATCATCCGTAGCCTTAAATTCAAGGGCCCCATGTTTTCAATCCTATCGATCGGGGCTTACTTGACCTTATTTGGTCAACCACGGAGGTATTGTAGGTGCGAGGGTCGCATTTGTCGGGAATGGAGGTTGTGGAACAGTAGTGTTGGTTCGAATGTATTGATTAAACCATTCGCTCATCACACTATAAAAGGCTTGCCTAGCCTCGCCATTAGGATTGTGGCCATAGGTTGAGAGTCCATCGGCGCTGTCCCTTGCGCGCGGAGCAGCGCCACACTCTCCACATCATCAGCTATCGCTTCGGTTGGGATCGGATCCATTGCTATAAACAAACACTAAGTCAAATTGTCGAAATCACCACACTATCGATTCATCATTTAATGGCATGTATAGCTAGACCCCAAACACATCACGGTAGTCTTAGAATCGACTAAACCGTGGCTCGATACCAATAAAATTGTAACACCCTCAACCCGAGACCATCGCGGTGTCGGACACGAGGGGTTAACAAGCCAAGTTCACTTGTTTTGCCCATCCATTTGACATTTCCAAATCAGTGGAAAATCTGCGTCACTGCCGCCTTAAAATCATATCTCGAGTTTCAAATCTCGAAAACTGGTTTCAAATTTCACCCTTAATTTAGACTCATATATCCATCCATGGATTTATTTCTAGAATTTTGGTCGGGCCAATTGGTACAGTTTATTAGTTAAAGTCACCCATGTTACAGGGATCGATCGCTCTGACCTTCGCGCGGTATAACTTGAATATCTCTCTGTACAGGGCTTTAATGTTGGTTCCGTTTGTTTCTAATGAAACTAGACTCAAAATTGAATCTGTACATATAAGGTATGTCTCCTAATTCTTTTTGATAATTTGTAGTAAATTTTAAAGTTGCGACAGGGAACCCAGAAACCGTTCTGGCCCTGTCTCACAATAGTTTTAATATCTCTTAACATGTAACTCCTATGACCATTTCGTTTCTTTCATATGAAAATAGACTCATCAAGGTTAATTTACATAGCTTATTCACTATTTAATTGCATTCCTACGAATTTTGGTGATTTTTCACATTCACGTCACTGCAGCTGGCAGCATCTGTTTTAAGGTAGGTCTTACCTATTTGGTAGTCTCCATAAACCAACTAGTCTTGCCATACATAGGTTCATATATGATCATTTTAACCATGCCAATGGCTGATCATATGACCAACATTCCCATTTCCAAGCCATAGCCACATCATGACACCAAATATATACATACAAACCACAATTAGTCTAAGTCGATACTTCACTTTTACGAGCCATTTTCGCATGGCCGTATATATATACATCACAACATATTCAACCAACAAGGGTAGTCCTATACATGCCATTTCAAAGTTCAACCAAAATTTATACCAAAATAGAGGCGTGGATAGTGTGGATGACTTCGACTTTATTGATCCCAAATCCGATTGCTATCGAAATAAATCTATAAAACAGAGAGCCAAAGTAACGGGTAAGCATTTTTTATGCTTAGTAAGTCTCAAAGAATATAATCAGCTCTAATTACAGCAATACATTCACATAGCCAAATGCATCATTTCATTAATACACATTCTTACTTCACACTTCATCATTATATACTTTCACAAAGTATCAATCAATTCAATAACTGAAATTCATTAGTCGATTGAGCGAATGTTGCTCAAACATGTCGACTTTCCAATGCACATATAACGCACCTTATCCTTTGGGCCTTTCGAGTGTACTAATTGAATTCATTACAGCAACCAACACTCACCTCCAGCCCAAGATTCTTCGAATATAACCGGATATAATCACGCGCACAAATGCCTTCGTGTCTTAGCCCGGATAGAATAACTCGCATCTAATGCCTTCGGTCTTAGCCCTGATATAGCCACTAGCACAATTGCCTTCGGTCTTAACCCGGATATAATTTCAGCATAATTGTCTCCGGCTTAGCCCGATATCATTCAATTTCTCATGTACACATACACCAATAATCATTGGACATACATATTTCATTTTCGTTATTAAGGCTCAAACGCAAATATAATCACAAGCATATTCGCCTTCGGGACTTAGCCCGTAGAATTCAAATGCTCATACATACATAATCAATAATCAATACACATCCATACTTTATTTCACATAATTCAAGTAGGGTCACTTCTTGAGGACTTACCTCGGATGTTGTCGAACGGCTTTTTCGCTATTCGATCACCTTTTCCTTCCCCTTGTCCAATTGTGGCCCTCTTAGCTCTTGAGCTAATTCAAACAAATTCAATTTATTAAAACCTCATTGTGCTTGCTTATGGCCGAATATGACAAGGAGTTTAAATGGTCATATGGCCACTCTTTAGCTTGAATACACAATGGTCATGCACATTTTATACTACATCAAGCAATTCAATACAATTTATTTGAGCATCAAGGAAAAGCTAAGGCCTTCAATAGGCTACCCAAGGCCTAATATTCATGTACATGTTGAGGTCAATTTTGCACTTAATACCTCACAAAACAGCATGCATTTTACTAGTTAATGCTTTGCACATTGTGGCCCAAAACTTATAATATAGCATCAAGCACTTATATGTGTGTTAGGTCAATTGTGCTTGCAATTTCACAAGCATTCTTCCACACCTTCTTCTTTAAACCAATATATTCATCACTTACTTCATAGCCAAAACATCATGTGCAAACATATATATACAATATGAGCATGGCGAATTTCAAGGTGTCCATAGCCATCCAAAATACAAATTTTAACTAACATGCAAGAAGCATGAACCATGCTCATGAATGCATCATGGCCGAATATGACAATCATGCTCCATTCAACTTCAATCATGGTTAAACACAAAAGAAAACTCAAAATCTTACTCAAGAGTAGACAATCCATCATTGCATGCATCATCATCAAGCTTCACACTTAGCATGCAATGGCTTTATCACCATAACAACTTTGGCCAAATACCATTTCCATGGCATAACAAGGATTTGAGCCATGGCTAACATGCACATCAAATTAGCAACCAAACCATGCATGAAACTCCCAACACAACCTCATACATACCTTAATCTTGATGCAAACTTAGCCAAATCTCCTTCTAGATCTCTTCTAAACAAAGGAAATGAAGCAAAAATCCCTTCTTCCTCTTAGTATTTTCGGCCAAAAAGGGAGAGAGCAAGCATGAACAAATTTTTTTGTTTTCTCTTCTTGGTTGCACGGCAATGGGGGGGGGATGCTACTCTCTCACACACATTTTTTTTCTTTTCTCACCCATGCTTAGTTGTTTATTATTTCTAACATCATCCATTAGTAGAACATGTTGGGAACATGTTCCCTTGCCCATAACCTTGTCATGGCCGGCCACTCCTCCTTAGGAAGGGGATTATTTGACATGCAACTCCACCTTTTTGTTAACATGTACTAACAAGCCATTTAAAATTAGCCTATCATATTTCACCATGTTTCACTTTGATCCCTATTTAATACTTTCTCATACAAATGGGTAAAATCGAGAATGAAATTTCCACATATGCATGCACACACATAGTAAGCATAGAATATAACAATTAATTATTTTATGACTCAGTTTAGTGGTCCCAAACCACATTCCGGCTAGGGTCTATTTTGGGCTGTCACAACTCTCCCCACTTAAGAAATTTTCGTCCCGAAAATCTTACCGTAAATAGGTTTGGATATCGCTCTTTCATAGAATTCTCGGTCTCCCAAGTAGCTTCTTCTATCCCGCTTGAGCCATAACACTTTCACTAGCGGAACCCACTTGTTTCAGAACTCTTTCACTTCGTGATAGGATACGAATCGGTTCTTCCTCATAACTCATATTAGCTTGAATTTCAATTTCGATGGACTAATCACGTGCGATGGATCGGATCTATAGCGTCAAGCATCGAAACGTGAAAGACATCGTGAACCTTTTGAGTTCGGGGGCAAAATCAAGCGATATGCAATCGGACCGACTCGCTCGATATCTCATATGGCCCAATGAACCTCGGGCTCAACTTGCCCTTACGGCCAACTCGAGTATCTTTTCCAAGGCGATACCTTGAGAAACACTTTATCACCCACCGATACTCGATATCCTTACGCTTCAGATCCGCGCACGACTTCTAACGATCGGAGGCTATCTTCGACTTTCACGGATTACTTTCACTTTCTGCTCAGCATCCCTAATCAAATCCACCCGAAAATCTTGCTTTCACCGAGCTTAGTCCAAAACAATGGTGTACGGCATTTACGACCGCATAAGGCCTCGTAGGGTGCCATCTTAATACTTGATTGAAAGTCGTTGTTGTGTTTAATTCAATCAACGGCAAATACCGCTCCCATGAACCACTAAACTCGAGGACGCAACATCTTAACATATCCTCAAGTATCTGAATTATCCACTCGGATTGACCATCGGTTTGGGGGTGAAAGGCGGTCTGAAATGCAACTTGGTACCCAAAGCTTCTTGCAACTTTTTCCAAAATCGCGAGGTAAATCTCGGATCTCTATCCGACACGATGGAAATAGGCACCCGTGTAATCTCACAACTGAGAAACATACAATTCCGCTAATTTGTCCATTGAAAAATCCGTGACGACGGGGACAAAGTGGGCCGACTTAGTCAATCGATCTACCACGACCCAAACCGCATCCTTCTTACTTGTCGACAATGGCGGTCCGGATACAAAGTCCATTGTGACTCGATCCCATTTCCACTCGGGTATCGTGATTGGTCAAGTAATCTCAAGGCACCGATGTTCCGCTTTCACTTGTTGACATATTAAACATCTCAAACAAAGTCGAGATGTCTCGCTTCATACCATGCCACCAAAACCGACGCTTCAATTCATTGTACATCTTCGTACTCCCGGGTGGATTGCCATTCGCTACAATGGGCTTCATTCAGAATTATCGAAATGAGTTCAATTCTTTGGGACACATAGACGACTTTTGAACCTCAAACAATCGCCATCGTCGATTTGAAACTCCGAGTCCTTGTTCGAACACACGCAGCCCGCTTTTGCAACCAACTCGTCGTCGACTTTCTCGAGCTTCTCAAATTTGGTGTGTCAATAATGGTTTGGCTTTCAATTCAGCCACTAACACACCGTCGGATCGGACGCATAAGTGCACATTCATCGTCAGAAAGTGAATAACGATTTACGACTCAAGGCATCCGCAACCACATTCGCCTTTCCCGTGATAGTCAATGATCACTCATAATCCTTTAACAAATCGAGCCAACGCCTTTGTCGCAGATTTAAGTCTCTTTGGGTCATCAAATATTTGAGACTTTTGTGATCCGAGTATACATGGCACCTTTCACCAAATAAGTAATGTCGCCAAATCTTTAAGGCGAATACGATGGCGCCCAATTCGAGATCATGAGTCGGATAATTTTTCTCATGTGGCTTTAATTGCCTCGACGATAGGCCACAACTCGACCTTCTTGCATTAATACGCAACCTAACCCAAGTAGAGAGGCGTCGCTATAGATGACAAACTCCTTGCGGACTCGGGTTGCACTAGAATTGGGGCTTCACAAATAAGTTTTCAGTTGATCGAAACTTTTTGGCATTTCTCCATCCATTCAACTTAATATCCTTTTGGAGTAGCCGTCATCGGCGTGGCTATCGTTGAGAAGCCTTTACAAATCGTTTGTAATAACCTAAGAAGCCCCAAAAAGCTCGAACCTCAAGAATATTTCTGAGGCTTCCAATTAAGTATGGCTGAAATTTTATTCGGTCGACTCGAATACCGATGCGATACCACATGACCCAAGAAGCTAACCTCTCTTAACCGTAACTCACACTTGCTTAACTTAGCATATAATTGCTTATCCCGTAAAATTTGCAAAGACTAACCGCAGGTGTTCAAGATGTTCGGTCTCATTTCTTGAATAGACCAAGATGTCATCAATGAACACGACTACTTAATCGATCCAAATATGGTCTAAAGATCCCATTCATTAAATCCATAAATATCGCAGGGGCATTAGTGAGCCCAAACGGCATCACTAGGAACTCATAGTGACCATATCTCGCTCAAGGCGCCTTGGGTACGTCCGAATCTCGGATTCGCAATTGATAATAGCCCGATCTCAAATCTATTTTCGAGAACACCGAGGCTCCTTCAGCTTGATCGAACAAGTCATCAATACGTGGCAACAGATATTTGTTCTTTATCGTCGCTTTATTAAGTCGACGATAGTCGATGCACGTACCACATGGTTCCATCCTTCTTCTTCACGAACAATACCGGCGCACCCAAGGCGAAAAACTCAAGGCGAGCAAAACCTCTATCCACCAATTCTTGCAACCGAGCTTTCAACTCCTTTAATTCCGTTGGTGCCATACGATACGGAGCTATCGAATTGAGTGGTACCAGTACCAATTCGATGCCAAATTCTATTTCCGAACAGTGGTAAACCCGCAATTTTTCGGAAAACATCCGGTATTCACAAACCACGGGCACAGATTCGGGTTTCTTTTCGATTCCTTGTCATCGAAAGCACGACGCAAGGTACGCTTCGCACCCTTTTCTTACATATTTCGGGCCAACATCACGATATTACTACCGGCAACCCTTTAAGTCCAGAGACTCAAGCGAATTATTTCATTATTCGCGCACCTCAAATCGATAGTCTTGCTCTTGCAATTTACAACCGCGTCGTGCATGGTCAACCAATCCAAACCAAGAATAACGTCGAACTCATCGAACGGCAAAAGCATCAAGTCTGCCGGAAAACAAGAACCTCGGAACACTAGGGGACATTTCTTGCACACTTTGTTGACAAGCACGTAATGACCCAAGGGTTTGACACCGAATTACAAACTCAAGAGACTCAATGGGCAAAGTCTTCTTTGGATGCTAAGGTTTCACATATATATAAATGAGTAGAACCAGGTCAATCAAAGCAATCACATTTGTATTGAAAAGAGTGAAAGTACCGGTAATAACATCCGAGAGGCAAGATCCTCGCGTGCGCCAGATGGCATAAGTCCTAGCAGAGCACGAGCCTCGATCGATGGTAGCATCTTTAGATCCTCTCGACCGCCAATCGACATTGCCCATATTTCTAGGTGGCCTACCTCGAGCAAAGGTAGCACCGGGTTTCCACTCGACTCACATTCTGCTCAAGCATCCTCGGGCAATCCTTCATAAAGTGGTCGGCCGATCCACACTTATAGCAGGAGCGATCACGAAACCAACAGCTCCCGAATGCCATTTGCCACAATGTGGACACTCCGCCTCTCTCGGCGATCATTTCCACCATCATGCGATCGAAGTGACTCGTGTGGTCACAGGGGTCGATCGCGTCCTCGTCTAGAAAAGCCCAAACGCCTCTAGACCGGCTCGCATCATCTCAAATCTATTCGATGCTTGTTGAAGAGACTTTCCGAGGACCTCTTTCGAATTCTCCGCCCCCACATCAGCTTTTTGTTTCTCCTTTCTAAGCTCTTCGCTTTACAAGCTCGCTCAACAAGTACTACGAACTCTCGATCTCGAGGATGCCAAAAACATCCTTATATCATCATTCAGCCCATCCTCGAAGCGTTTACACATAACAGCTTCGGACGAAATGCATTCTCGCGCGTACCGGCTAAGCCTCACAAATTTGCCTAGCCTCGTCGTTAGGATTGCTGGCCATAGGTTGAGAGTCCGCTGGCGCTGTCCCTTGCGCAGGAGCAGGCGCCACACTCTCCACATCATCAGCTATCGCTCGGTTGGGATCGGGATCCATTGCTATAAACAAACACCAAGTCAAATTGTCAGAAATCACCACACTATCGATTCATCATTTAATGGCATGTATAGCTAGACCCCAAACACATCACGGTAGTCCTAGAATCGACTAAACCGTGGCTCGATACCAATAAAATTGTAACACCCGAACCCGAGACCATCGCCGTGTCGGACACGAGGGGTTAACAAGCCAAGTTCACTTGTTTTGCCCATCCATTTGACATTTCCAGTCAGGCTGGAAAACTGCGTCACTGTCGCCTTAAAAATCATATCTCGAGTTTCAAAACTCAGAAACTGGTTTCGTAAATTTTCCCTGAATTTAGACTCATATATCCATCCATGGATTTATTTCTAGAATTTTTGGTCGGGCCAATTGGTACAGTTTATTAGTTAAAGTCACCCATGTTACAGGGATCGACTGCTCTGACCTTCGCGCGGTATAACTTGAATATCTCTCTGTACAGGGCTTTAATGCTGGTGCCGTTTGTTTCTAATGAAACTGGACTCAAAATGGACTCTGTAAATATAAGTTATGTCTCATAATTATTTTTGTATATTTTATAGTAAATTTTTAAAGTTGCGACAGGGAACCCAGAAACCGTTCTGGCCCTGTCTCACAATAGTTTTAATATCTCTTAACATGTAACTCCTATGACCATTTCGTTTCTTTCATATGAAAACAGACTCATCAAGGTTCATTTACATAGCTTATTCACTATTTAATTCCATTCCTACGAATTTTGGTGATTTTTCACATTCACGTCACTGCAGCTGGCAGCATCTGTTTTTAAGGTAGGTCTTACCTATTTGGTAGTCTCCATGAACCAACTAGTCTTGCCATACATAGGTTCATATATGATCATTTTAACCATGCCAATGGCTGATCATATGACCAACATTCCCATTTCCAAGCCATAGCCACATCATGACACCAAATATATACATACAAACCACAATTAGTCTAAGTCGATACTTCACTTTTACGAGCCATTTTCGCATGGCCGTATATATATACATCACAACATATTCAACCAACAAGGGTAGTCCTATACATGCCATTTCAAAGTTCAACCAAAATTTATACCAAAATAGAGGCGTGGATAGTGTGGATGACTTCGACTTTATTGATCCCAAATCCGATTGCTATCGAGCGAAATCTATAAAACAGAGAGCCAAAGTAACGGGTAAGCATTTTTTATGCTTAGTAAGTCTCAAGGAATATAATCAGCTCTAATTACAGCAATACATTCACATAGCCAAATGCATCATTTCATTAATACACATTCTTACTTCACACTTCATCATTATATACTTTCACAAAGTATCAATCAATTCAATAACTGAATTCATTAGTCGATTGAGCGAATGTTGCTCAAACATGTCGACTTTCCAATGCACATATAACGTACCTTATCCTTTGGGCCTTTCGAGTGTACTAATTGAATTCATTACAGCAACCAACACTCACCTCCAGCCCAAGATTCTTCGGAATATAACCGGATATAATCACGTGCACAAATGCCTTCGTGTCTTAGCCCGGATAGAATAACTCGCATTTAATGCCTTGGTCTTAGCCCTGATATAGCCACTAGCACAATTGCCTTCGGTCTTAACCCGGATATAATTTCCAGCATAATTGTCTTGAGGCTTAGCCCGATATCATTCAATTTCTCATGTACACATACACCAATAATCATTGGACATACATATTTCATTTTCGTTACTAAGGCTCAAACGCAAATATAATCACAAGCATATTCGCCTTCGGGACTTAGCCCGGTAGAATTCAAATGCTCATACATACATAATCAATAATCAATACACATCCATACTTTATTTCACATAATTCAAGTAGGGTCACTTCTTGAGGACTTACTCGGATGTTGTCGAACAGCTTTTTCGCTATTCGATCACCTTTTCCTTCCCCTTGTCCAATTGTGGCCCTCTTAGCTCTTGAGCTAATTCAAACAAATTCAATTTATTAAAACCTCATTGTGCTTGCTTATGGCCGAATATGACAAGGAGTTTAAATGGTCATATGGCCACTCTTTAGCTTGAATACACAATGGTCATGCACATTTTATACTACATCAAGCAATTCAATACAATTTATTTGAGCATCAAGGAAAAGCTAAGGCCTTCAATAGGCTACCCAAGGCCGAATATTCATGTACATGTTGAGGTCAATTTTGCACTTAATACCTCACAAAAACAGCATGCATTTTACTAGTTAATGCTTTGCACATTGTGGCCCAAAACTTATAATATAGCATCAAGCACTTATATGTGTGCTAGGCTGAATTGTGCTTGCAATTTCACAAGCATTCTTCCACACCTTCTTCTTTAAACCAATATATTCATCACTTACTTCATAGCCAAAACATCATGTGCAAACATATATATACAATATGAGCATGGCGAATTTCAAGGTGTCCATAGCCATCCAAAATACAAATTTTAACTAACATGCAAGAAGCATGAACCATGCTCATGAATGCATCATGGCGAATATGACAATCATGCTCCATTCAACTTCAATCATGGTTAAACACAAAAGAAAACTCAAAATCTTACTCAAGAGTAGACAATCCATCATTGCATGCATCATCATCAAGCTTCACACTTAGCATGCAATGGCTTTATCACCATAACAACTTTGGCCAAATACCATTTCCATGGCATAACAAGGATTTGAGCCATGGCTAACATGCACATCAAATTAGCAACCAAACCATGCATGAAACTCCCAACACAACCTCATACATACCTTAATCTTGATGCAAACTTAGCCAAATCTCCTTCTAGATCTCTTCTAAACAAAGGAAATGAAGCAAAATCCTTCTTCCTCTTAGTATTTTCGGCCAAAAGGAGAGAGCAAGCATGAACAAATTTTTTGTTTTCTTCTTGGTTGCACGGCAATGGGGGATGCTACTCTGTCACACACATTTTTTTTCTTTTCTCACCCATGCTTAGTTGTTTATTATTTCTAACATCATCCATTAGTAGAACATGTTGGGAACATGTTCCCTTGCCCATAACCTTGTCATGGCCGCCACTCCTCCTTAGGAAGGGATTATTTGACATGCAACTCCACCTTTTTGTTAACATGTACTAACAAGCCATTTAAAATTAGCCTATCATATTTTACCATGTTTCACTTTGATCCCTATTTAATACTTTCTCATACAAATGGGTAAAATTAGAGAATGAAATTTCCACATATGCACGCACACGCATAGTAAGCATAGAATATAACAATTAATTATTTTTATGACTCGATTTAGTGGTCCCGAAACCAAATTCCGGCTAGGGTCTATTTTGGGCTGTCACAATTGCTAAAAGACAATGAATTAATGATTGATTATCATCTGGGGAAAGCGAACATAGTTGCTAATGCTTTGAGTCAAAAGTCCTTATTTATTTTACGTGCTTTGAACACACAGTTAGCTTTGTCTGACGATGGTTCGATAGTAGCTGAGTTGAAAGTGAGACCATTATTTCTACAACAAATTTGTGAGGCTCAAAAATTTTATAATGAATTGCAAGCAAAACGAGCTCAGTGTGAGTTGACTTCTGATTCAGAGTTTTGAATAGGGCCTGATGACAGTTTGATGTTTTGTGATAGAATATGTGTACCAAAAATTTTTGAGCTCATTTGAAAGATTTTAAACGAAGCACACAGCATTTGTTTATCAGTACATCCAGGAAGCACGAAAATGTATAATGATTTAAAACAACTTTATTGGTGGTACGACATGAAACGAGATATCTTAAAATTTGATTTGAAATGTTTGATTTGTCAGCAAGTCAAAGCTGAGAATTGAGTGCCGTTAAGTTTATTACAGCCTATTATGATTCCTAAATAGAAGTAGGATAGAGTAACAATAGATTTCGTATTGAGTTTACCCCAATCTCCAAAAAAGAAAGATGCGATTTGGGTTGTTGTTGACAGATCGACGAAATCAGCTCATTCCATTTCGGTGCGTACAAATTTCTCACTTGATAAATTAGTTGAGCTGTATATTTCTAAAATTATGAGATTACATGGTGTTCCCCTATCTATTATTTTGGATAGAGATCCAAGATTTACTTAGCAATTTTGGAAGAAATTGCAAGAACCTTTGGGTTCGAAGTTGCATTTTAGCACTACATTTCACCCGCAAACAGATGGTTAATCTGAAAGAGTTATTCAGATACTTGAGGATATGTTGTGTTGTTGTATTCTTGAGTTTGAAGGTAGCTGGGAGAAATATCTACCGCTGATTGAATTTGCTTACAATAATAGCTTCCAATCGAGTATAAAGATGGCACCGTACGAAGCCGTGTATAATCGTAAATGTCAAACACCGTTATATCGAGTCACCATTTCAAATAAGATTCACGGGTTGATCGATAAGAGAGATCAAGAAAAGTGAAAGTAATTATGACAGTTTGAAAGCGACTTGATTGATGTAAGTCGATGCCAACCAAATGAAAGATATTGAGTTCTAGATCGGGGATAAAGTATTTTTGAAAGTGTTACCGTGGAAAAAGATATTGCGGTTTGGTCAGAAAGGAAAATTGAGTCCGCAAATTATCAGATCGTATGAGATTTGAAACAGCCCGATTTTGGGCCTAGTAGGAACAATGGTTTCAGGACCACTAATCCAAGGTCAGAGAAATTACCTTTTTTATATTATTTTATGTGTGATGGCATGGTTATAAAGGTGCATGAAAATTTTGGTGAATTAATTTTAACATTTGTGAGCTTAATTACAAAAAAGGACTAAATCGCATAAAGTGCAAAAGTCCTATTATGATAGCTAAGGGTGTCAAATAGCTAGAGAACCTAATTTAGGGGTCTTTGAATGGAAATTAGACCCTTTAAAGAGGCATGGCCGGCCATAGGGGACAAAGATGGTCAAAAAGTCAAAATTTGGTGGGTTTGGTGACCAAATTGACTAAAATTAAAAAAAATAAAGAGAAAAGATATCATATTTTTTCCCTATCTCCTTCTCCACCAAAACTTTAGCCATTTTAGGGGTTTTTGAGCTTCCAAGATTCAGCCACTCTCTACTCTTGCAAGTAAGTGACTTTAATAGCTTTTCTCGAAGAATTTTACATTTTTAGAACCCTTATAGCATGAACTTTCTAACAAGGGGACTCTTTTGTTAAATAGTTGAAAGTATAAGGTTTTTCCATGAGAGTGTTCGTGTTGTTTTCTAAAATTTTATGGAAGAAAATGAAACATGGTTGTGAAATAAACAACTTTTGTGAAGAGACTTCTCATGAAAACCCTAATAGGACCATTTTGTAAAGTTTATAAAACAGACAATGATGTTGTGAAATATTAAAAATTTGGGGTTGTCACAAGAGAGATAAATGGTCAGCTAGGCTTGGCTAATATGGAAATTCGATAAAAATTGATTTTCGGGTCTAGGGGCAAAATGGTCATTTTTCCTAATTATAAATTGTTGAGTACCTAGATTGATAAAGTTATTTAAACTTGTGAATTTTTATAATTTTAGATCAAGACTTACAAAATCTGGGCCTAGACCTGGGAAAAGTAAAGTTAGCAGACAAAGCCGAAAAAGTCGCCATATTTTGAATACTGAGGTTGGCATCAGCACGGATATGTGAGAGCTAGTGTAAGATCATGTCTGGCACATGGCGTCAGCCTCGATTTCGATAGTTAGTGTAAGACCATGTCTGGGACATGGCATCGACATTATACCCTATGTTTGAGGCATAGTGAATATCCGATAGCATTCCAAATGGTTCAACCGTGAGAGTTACAGTTTAAGTTAAATGAGAAAAGTTTAAACATGTTGTGAGTGGTACATGTACCTTTTTGAAATGTATGAGATTTGAGCTCATATATGCTATGTGAATTGTATTGGATAGTGATGAGTAAGTTATGCTTATGCCTACTTTTGTACTATGAGCATGATGATGATTGGTAAAGTTATTGTTATATCTATTTGCATGCAACTTACTAAGCTTTATGCTTACTCCTTCTCCTTTCCATTTTCTTATTGTGCCGCCTAATTAGCTCGAGGATCATCGAACGTCGGAGCCATCGATCGCACTATCAACCGAAGTACTTGGTATAATTGGTTTATTTATTTTTAATTTGGCATGTATAGGAACTTAGACTTTTGAGTTTTGTGTCATTATTAGTTGGCCAAGTGTGATGGCTTACTTTAGCATTTGATTCATTTTGTATAAGGCCATGAAAAATGTCTAATATTGAAAGTTGTTATATGAATGCAAGATAGTCTTTCATGAATGTGAAATCGTTGGCATGATTGAGTATATGAAATGTATATAAGCCTTAGCTATGGTTGTATGGTTGAGAGATCATATTAAGTTAGATGTTGATATGTTGGTTGGCATTAGATTGTGTTTCAGGGGGATAAAAGGCTTGGTAAATAGCCTCATATTGTCCACAAGGGTAGAAACACGGCCAACCCAGTGGACGTATTGTCCGGCCGTGTGTCCCTTGCACGTAAAAATTGCAAGTGAGTATGCATGGTAGTAAACACATGGGCAGAGACACAGTCGTGTGAAGGGCACGGGCGTGTGCCTTGGCCGTGTGACCCTTAAGGATTGCTGACGTCAGAAACAGAATGCCAAGGTTTTCTAACACGGACTGAGGCACGGGCGTGTCGAGGCAGTGTAAGAGACATGAACCATAGACAAGGGCGTGTGCCAGGCAGTGTGAAAACCCCTGTAGGTTCGAATTGAAAAATAAATCTACAAATGTATAGGACAGGGGCGTGTCCCTAGGTGTATAGGCCGTGTGTACCACACGGGCCATCGGCACGATCATGTTCAAGTTCTACATGGGCGTGTGCCCTGTTTCAAAGGTCATTTTCCTAGTGATGGTTAAAGGACTCGAGTTAGTCCCGGATGGCTTCCAAGAGGTGTTTTGGGCCTTGTAGGCCTATGATAAGAAGTTTTAGACAAAGTTTGAAAAAGTTTTAAGTTTTAACTGGCTCGTATAATTTGACTTGTACGTATATATGTGATTTGTGATCGGTAATGCCTTATACCTGGTGTCGGGGTCCGAGTTAGGGGTGTTACATTTAGTGGTATCAGAGCTATGGTTTAGTCAGTTCTAGGACTAACCTAGCGTGAGTACGAGTCTAGCTATACATGCCATAGTTTTATATTGATAGTGTGGCAACTCTTGATAAGATGAATTGTGTTTTTATTTATATAGTAAATGGATCCTAACGTAGCTAATAAAAATGATGTGGAGAGTAATGCATCGGCTCCCGTTGAAGGGACCGCGCCAGTAGATAGTGGGCTCATGACAATGAGTCAGGATAGAAGGGCTAGAGAGGCTTACCTCTATATGATGGACGAGTGGTACACGAAGTTTGTTCATGCGAATTCGAACACTCCACCTCCCCCACCTCCTTCAGTTCCTTAGTATGCCTCTGTAGCTCCTCAAGGAGTAGATATGGCTAGGAGAGAGAAGCCTCCAGTAGACAAGATTCGAAAGCAAAGGGCTGAGGAATTCCAGGCTAATATTGATGACGACCCAGAAAGAGCAGAGTTTTGGTTGGAAAATACCATTAGAGTATTTGATAAGCTAATGTTCACGCTTGAGGAGTGCATAAAGTGCACAGTGACATTCCTACGAGATTCAACCTATCAATGGGGGAATACTCTCATGTCTGTTGTACCGAGAGAGAGGATAACTTGGGAATTCTTCCAGGAAGAGTTCCAAAAGAAGTATATTAGCCAGAGGTTTATTACTAGAAAAAGAAAGAATTTTTAGAACTGAAGCAAGGCCGTAGGACGGTGACAGAGTACGAGCGTGAGTTTGTGAGAATCAGCAAATATGCATGGGAGTGCGTATCTACAGAAGCCATCATGTGCAAGAGGTTTGAAGATGGTCTGAACAAAGATATCCGTCTATTAGTTGGCATCTTAGAATTGAGAGAATTCATAGTGCTCGTGGAGAGAGCGTATAAGGCTGAGGAGTTGGTAAAAGAGAAGAGAAAAGCTGACATTGAGACCAAGACTCAAGGAAAAGACAGATAGGGAAATCACAGTAGACCTCATCTAAGAGATCAAAAGAGTTTCCTACCCGATAAAACGCGTCAGTGGGGTTCTCGAGCAAGAGCAAGAACAAGCAGTACTCGACATCTAAAGCTAAAACCACTTCTATCGCAAGTGTTGGTAGTGCTCGGCCAAATAGGCTAGAGTGTTCATAATGTTGTAGGCGTCATTTCGATGAGTGCTGAGGGAATGGGAGGGGTTGCTTCAAATGTGGATCACTAGACCACTTCATCTGGAACTGCCCAAAATTTGATGACGAAGAGAAAAAGTAAGATATGAGGGCGAATAGTGCTCTTTCGAGGGGTAGACCACAGAATAACCCGAGTAGTGCGGGTAGCAGTAGAAGTACTTCTAGAGATACAGCTGTGAGGTCAGAGGGCCGAGCGCCTGCAAGGACTTATGTCATTCACGTCGCGAAGAGGCATCTTCACTAAATGTGATTACGGGTACTTTTTCTCTTCATGATATTTCTATTATTGCTTTAATTGATTTGAGGTCTACCCATTTTTATGTCTGCATGAAATTGGTACCCAATATGAATATGTTAGTCAAACCTACTGAAATTGTAGTAAAAGTGTCTAACTCGTTAAGCAAGCATGTGTTAGTTGACCAAGTATGTAGAAATTGTCCCTTGACAATTAAGGGTCATAGTTTTCCGGCTAACCTCATGTTATTGCCGTTTGATGAATTCAATGCAATCCTTCGAATGGATTGGTTAACTTCTCATAGTGTTGTAGTGGACTGTGGAAGGAAATCTATTGAGTTGAAATGTGAAGACGGGAACATTCTTCGGGTTGAACTAGATGATTCAGATGACTCACCTGTAGTGATATCGTCTATGACCGAGGAAAGATATTTGAGAAAAGGGTGTGAAACTTATCTCGCTTTTGTGCTGAATACTCAAATGTCTGAGTCGAAGATTGAATCGGCACCAGTGGTATGTGAGTTTACGGACGTGTCTCCAGAGGAATTACCTGGATTGCCTCCAGTTAGGGAAGTTGAGTTTGGAATCAAGTTAGTCCCTGGTACGACACCCATCTCGATTGCTTCGTATAGGATGGCTCCTAAGGAGTTGAAGGAGTTGAAAGTTCAACTACAAGAGTTAACTAACAAGGGTTTTGCAAGACCGAGTTTTTCCTCGTGGGGTGCTCCGGTACTTTTTGTGAAGAAAAAAGATAGGTCGATGAGGTTATGTATAGATTACAGATAGCTCAACAAGATGACTATGAAGAACAAGTATCCCTTGCTAAGAATCGATGATCTGTTCGATCAGTTGAACGGAGCCACCATGTTTTCTAAGATAGATTTAAGGCCAGGCTACTACCAGTTAAGGGTTAAGGAGCAAGATGTATCGAAAATCGCTTTTCTGATGAGGTATGGCCACTATGAGTTCCTCGTCATGCCCTTTGGCTTGACGAATGCCCCAACGGCTTTTATGGACTTAATGAACCATATTTTTCAATCGTACTTAGATAAGTTCATAGTCATCTTTATCGACGACATACTGATTTACTCACGTGATGAGAGTGAACACGCGGAGCATTTGAGAATGATTCTACAAACCTTCAGAGATAAATAGTTATATGCCAAGTTCATGGAGAGAGAATATTGGCTACGAGAGGTCAGATTCTTGGGACACATTGTGTTGGGTGACGGGATCAGAGTTGACCCGAGTAAGTCTAGGCTATCGTTGAGTGGAAACTGCCAATGAATGTGAAAGAGGTTTGAAGCTTTCTGGGTTTGGCTGGATACTACAAAAGATTTGTGAATGGATTCTCTATGATAGCCACTCCGATGACAAGGTTGTTATAAAAGGATGTCAAGTTCGAATGGTCAGAGAAATGCCAATAGAGTTTTGAGAAATTAAAGGCTTTGTTGACCGAAGCTCTAGTTTTTATATAACCGGAATGAGGCAAAGAATTCATGGTGTATAGCGATGCCTCCTTGAATGGATTGGGGTGCGTGCTTATGCAAGAAGGCAAGGTAATAGCCTATGCCTCGAGACAGCGAAAGCCACAAGAGAGAAACTACCTGACGCACGATTTAGAATTGGCCACTATTGTGTTTGCGTTGAAAATTTGGAGGCACCATTTGTATGGCGAGAGATGCTGAGTATTTACTGACCATAAGAGTCTAAAGTATTTGATGACTCAAAGGGAGGTGAATTTACGGTAACAGTGGTGGTTAGAATTAATAAAGGATTATGAGCTGATTATCGACTACCATCCGGGAAAGGTGAACGTGGTCGCCGATGCATTGAGTAGAAAATCCTTATTTGCTTTGAGAGCAATGAAAGCCCAATTGGCCTTGTCAGAGGATGGTTTGGTTCTAGCATAATTTAAGGCTAGACCGACGATTCTCCATGAAATTTGTGAAGCTCAAAATAACAACGGTGAATTGTAAGCCAAGAGAACTTAGTGTGAGTCGGGTGTTGAATCAAATTTTTGGATTAGTACCGATGGATGCTTGATGTACCAAGGCAAAGTTTGTGTACCCCAAGATAATGAGCTTATTCAGAGGATTTTATGAGAGGCACATAGTAGTTGCTTGTCTTGTAATATCTCAAATTAGGGCCTAATCAGAATAGTGGTTTTGGGACCAAAAATCTGAGATAGAAATAATTATTTTATTATCATTTTAAGGTCTATGGCATGATTTCATGATTGTGTGAAAATTTCGTGTAGAAATTTTATCGATAGAGGGTCCAATTTGATATTTAGGATTAAATTGCAAAAGTTGTAAAATGTGTGCTCTAGTTCACAAAGGTACTAAGTACTTGTAAGTAATGAGTTTTTAAAGTGGAGGTCCTTGGATAGTAATTAGACCATTATACTAGTTTGGACAAAAATACCTAAAGGAAGATAAAACACCATAGTTTTAAATTAAGGACATTTTGGTCATTTAGTTATTAAAATGAATTAAATACAAAATTAAAAGCCAATTTTTGTCCATCTTCAACACCTCGGAATTTCACATGAGGAAGACATAGCTAGGGTTTTTCAAGCTTCTAAGCTCGATTGTAACTCCATTTTAGCCCCATTTTTAATGTTTTTTACGTTTTTGGAGTCCTGGTAACTTGATTAAGCTTATTCTAGCAATAATTTAACCTAGGGTTTATATTTGGAAAAATACCCATAGGTGAAATGTGCTTATTTTGATTTTTATGGTAGAATATGAAGCTTGAAATTGTGTTAAACAACTTTTGCTAAGCGATTTTACGTGAAAACGAGTAAAATGACATAATCGGTAAAAATACCTAATGTTCATAAGTATATGTTAAAGTGAGAATTTGATGTTGCCATAGAAGGGAAAATTGATCAGTATGTCATAAAACATAAGAAAATGAGATGAAGTTTAATTTCCGAGCCTTGGGGAAAATGTGTAAATATGTAAAAGTTTAGGGGAAAAAATATAATTTTTCCAAAGTTTGAATCAATGACTGTTTTAATAAATGTGAGTATTAAATAAGCTAAATTTTTTATTTTAGAACAAAAGAAACAATATTCGAGTCGTGATCGAGGGAAAAATAAAGTTTACAAGGAATAGGCTCGATTTCTAACATTTTGTACCGAGGTAAGTTCATGTGTAAATGTAGTAACATAATTGTCATTTTAAGTAATTTAATGTTATTTATATGATATGATGATTATTATCATGAAATATTATGCTTTGTGGATTATTATTTAGTAATATGCAAATTATGTGAGCTACTTGATAAATATGAAATGCTATCAAGTATCGGTTCCGACATTCCGTGGAAGATAGCAAAGATGTGCGATTGAGGAAAATCCCGTTTGAACCTTGGGAATAGATTAGGATACAAGTGACATGTCACTAGGATATTTGAGTTTCGAGCTCGTTGAGTTGAGTCAGAGTTCGTGAGATGTAACTAGGCATCTGAACTCGTTGAGTTGAGTCCGAGTTAACTTATGGATGCGAACACCCGAGCTCATTGAGTTGACTCCAAGTTCGCTTATGAGCGGGTTACATGGTAGCTTGGTTTCATAATTTCTGCAGGCTGTTGAGTTTGTCTAGCTACGGTATGACACTTATGTGAATTCAATACGTGTATCCAAATTATATTCCGATGTGTTCAACGGGTGAATCTTAAGTGAATAAGGAGAATACTTAAGATGAAGCTGACATGTTGGTAAGTGTGGTGAATGAGAAAATTTGGACAGGTATGCGGTTAAACCCTCGGGTTGAGAACTTGGTATGATGAAATCGTGGTAAGATAGTAAATGCAAATGTAATATGAATGTCTTGGTGATATTTATACAAATGATGTTTTATGTTGGATTGCATGATTATGTTACTTGCTATTTACATGTGAACTTACTAAGCATTTATGCTTACTCCCTCCTTTCCATTCTTTGTAGTTTTGATAAGCCAGCTCGGAAATTGGGAACGGTCGGAAGCTCGCTAACACTATCCGTGGACCATTTTGGTATAGTGGCTTGTATATTTTGAGTATGGCATGTATAGCATTATAATCATTTTGTGTATATGATCTTATGATATGGCTATTGGGTGGTAAGGAAATGTTTGGTAATGATTAGCCATTGGAATGGCTAATCAAGATCATATTTGGTGTTATGTATGCTTAATGTGCTATCTAATCCATGGAAATTCATAAAAAGGTGAAATTTGCTATAAAACAAGATTACATCAAGAGCAATGACGTGAGTTTGAAAAATCACTAAAAATAGTAGAGGTAGAATTAGATGATGAATAAAATATGAAATTGAATTTTATTAAGTCTATTTTCATATAGAAGAAACAAAACAGGTAAATAAGTTGTATTTTATGATAAATTTGAGTTTAAGTGAAACAGGGTCAGAGCAATTTCTGAATCCCTTATTCTGACTTTATAAATTAACTAAAAATTATAAAAAAATAACTAGGAGTCATACTTTATATTTATAGATTTATTATTGAGTCTAATTTTAATAAAAACAAACGACATATTCATCTGAATTCTGTACAAAGAGAAAAGTGATTCGTAGTAAATAGAGGTCAGAGCAGTCAAACACTAAAATAGGTGAAACATTAACTAATAAACTGTACTAATTGGCCCGACCAAAAATTTTGGAAAAAAATTAGTAAATATATATATGAGTCTAGTTTTAGGAAAAAATTACAGATTTTAATTTTGAGTTTCGTAACTCAAGATATGATTTTTGTAGCGACTATGATGCAGATGGGCAGTTTATTATGAAAGGTGAAATAAATTGTTTGAAATTGTTTAAGTGATAATTTAAGTCTGTTAATGCCCCGTGCTCGACTCTGGCGACGATCTTGGGTAAGGGGGTATTACATGTCTATCCATCTGGGTAGTGTAAAAATGTATATAGACTTGAAGAAAATGTACTGGTGGTCGGGGATGAAAAGAGACATTTTTGAGTTTTTTTCTAAGTGTCTAGTTTGTCAACAAGTGAAGGCCGAACACCAAGTACCCTCAGGTTTACTTCAGTCTATGATGGTTCCCGAGTGGAAGTGGGACCGAGTAACTGTGGGTCTTGTGTTAGGGTTGCCTTTGACATCAAGGAAAAAGGATTCAGTTTCGGTAGTTGTTGATAGACTTACTAAGTCGGCACATTTTATACCAGTGCGTACTGACTATTCCCATGAGAAATTGGCTGATCTATATGTTTTTGAGATCGTGAGACTTCATGAAGTGACCTTTTCGATTATTTCAGATAGAGATTCGAGGTTTACCTCGCGGTTTTAGAGGAAGTTGCAAGAGGCATTGGGGATGAAACTGAATTTTAGCATGGCTTTTCACCCCCAAACCGATAGTCAGTCAGAAAGGGTGATTCAGACCTTAGAAGACATGTTACGGTGTTGTGTTCTCGAGTTCCAAGGTAGTTGGGAAAAGTATTTACCGCTAGTCGAATTCGCCTACAACAACAGTTATCAGTCAAGTCTAAAAATGGCACCTTATGAGGCTTTGTATGGGCATAAGTGTCAAACACCCTTGTATTGGACCGAGGTGAGAGAGAATCAAATACATGGGGTTGACTTAGTTAAAGAGACCGAAGAGAAAGTTAAGGTGATCCACGATTGTTTGAAGGCCACTTTGGATAGACAGAAATCCTACACGAGTTTGAAACAAAAAGAGATCGAGTTTCAAGTCAGGGATAAAATGTTTTTGAAAGTATCTCTGTGGAAGAAGGTTCTTTGATTCGGAAGCAAAGGCAAATTAAGTCCACAGTTTATTGGACCTTATAAGGTGATTGAGAGAATTGGACCCGTAGCATACTGATTAGCATTGCCATCAGAGTTAGAAAAGATACACAATGTATTCCATATGTCTATGTTACATCGCTACCGTTCGGACCCCTCGCATGTGATCTCATTGAAAGAGGTTGAGATTAGCTTAGACATGACTTATGGCGAAAAGTCGGTTAAGATTTTGGCTCGAGAAGTAAAATAATTGAGCAATAAGAGTATTGCACTTGTTAAAGTATTATGACATATACATGGAGTCGAAGAAGCCACATGAGAACCCGAGGAGACCATGAGAGACCAATCTCAAACCTGTTCGCCGGTAAGATTTTCGGGGACGAAAATCCCTAAGGGGGAGAATTGTAACAGCTCGATTTTGGGCCTAGACAGAATAGTGGTTTCGGGACCACTAATCCGAGGTCAAAGAAGTTACTTTTTTATATTATTTTATGTGTGATGGCATGTTTATAAAGGTGCATGAAAATTTTGGTGAATTAATTTTAACGTTTGTGAGCTTAATTGCGAAAAATGACTAAATCGCATAATGTGCAAAAGTACTATTTTGATAGCTAAGGGTGTCAAATAGCTAGAGAACCTAAATTAGGGGGTTTTTAAAGGGAAATTAGACCCTTTAAAGACAAAGATGGTCAAAAAGTCAAAATTTGGTGGGTTTGGTGACTAAATTTACTAAAATTAAAATAAAATAAAGAGAAAAGATATCATCTTTTTTCCCTATCTCCTTCTCCACAGAAAATTCAGCCATTGTAGGGGTTTTTGAGCTTCAAAAATTTCAGCCACTCTCTACTCTTGCAAGTAAGTGACTTTAATGGCTTTTCTCGAAAAGTTTTACATTTTTAGAACCCTTGTAGCATGAGCTTTCTAATAAGGGGGCTATTTTGTTAAATAGTTGAAAGTCTAAGGTTTTACCATGAGAGTGATCATGTTGTTTTCTAAAATTTTATGGAAGAAAATGAAACATGGTTGTGAAATAAACAACTTTTGTGAAGGGACTTCTCATGAAAACCCTAATAGGACCATTGTGTAAAGTTTGTAAAATAGATAGTAATATTGTGAAATATTGGAAATTTGGGGTTGTCATAAGAGAGATAAATGGTTGGTTGGGCTTGGCTAATAAGGAAATTCGATAAAAGTTGATTTTCGGGTCTAAGGGAAAAATAGTCATTTTGCCCAATTATAAACTGTTGAGTACCTAGATTGATAAAGTCATTTAAACTTGTGAATTTTTATCATTTTAGATCAAGGATTACAAAATCTGGGCCTAGACTGAGGAAAAGCAAAGCTAGCGGACTAAGCCGAAATAGTCACCATATTTTGAATACCAAGGTAAGTTGTTTGTAAATAATACAACTACATTGTTATTTTATGTGTTTGAATTGATATAGCATAAATTTCTTATTGTGCAAATGAGTATGTATGATGAATATTAAGATAGTAGAACTCCCATTTGAACCTTAGGAAATAAGTCGGATATTCATGGCATGACATTCGGATTATTTGTGTACTAATGTAAGACATGTCTGGGACATGCATCGGCCACATTATTAGAGCCAGTGTAACACCATGTTTGGGACATGGCATCGGCATTGAAATGAGAGCTAGAGTGTAAGACATGTTTGGGACATGCATCAGCCTCGAGACGTAAGGCAGTGTAAGACATGTCTGGGACATGCATCGGCTAGGAGATGTGTTAGTGTAAGACCATGTCTGGGACATGGCATTAGAACGGATATGTGAGAGCTAGTGTAAGACCATGTTTGGGACATGGCGTCAGCCTCGATTTCCATAGTTAGTGTAAGACCATGTCTGGGACATGGCATCAGCATTATACCCTATGTTTGAGGCTTAGTGAATGTCTGATAGCATTCCAAATGGTTCAACCGTGAGAGTTACAATTTAAGTTAAATGAGAAAAGTTTAACCATGTTGTGAGTGGTACAGGTACCTTTTTGAAATGTATGAGATGTGAGCTCAATATATGCTATGCGAATTGTATTGGATAAATATGAGTAAGTTGTGCTTATGCCTACTTTTGTACTATGAGCATGATGATGACTGGTAAAGTTGTTGTTATATCTATTTGCATGCAACTTACTAAGCTTTATGCTTACTCCCTCTCCTTTCTATTTTCTTTTAGTGCCCCCTAATTAGTTCGAGGATCATCGGACATCGGAGGTATCAATCACACTATCAACCGAAGTACTTGGTATAATTGGTTTATTTATTTTGAATATGGCATGTATAGGAACTTAGACTTTTGAGTGCTGTGCCATTGTTAATTGACCAAGTGTGATGGCTTACTTTAGCATTTGATTCATTTTGTATAAGGCCATGAAAAATGGATAATATTGAAAGTTATTATATGAATGCACGATAGTCTTTCATGAATATGAAATTGTCGGCATGATTGAGTATATGAAATGTATATAAGCCTTAGTTAGGGTTGTATGGTTGAGAGATCATATTAAGTTAGATGTTAATATGTTGGTTGGCATTAGATTGTGTTTCAGGGGGATAAAAGGCTTGGTAAATAGCCTCATATTGTCCACAAGGGTAGACACACAGGTGTGTGTGACACACGGCCAACCCAATGGACATGTTGTCTGGTCATGTGTCCCCTGCACGTAAAAATTGCAAGTTAGTATGCATGGTAATAAACACACGAGCAGAGACACAGCCGTGTGTCTTAGCCGTGTGAAGGGCACAGCCTAGCACACAGGCGTGTGCCTTGGCCGTGTGACCCTTAAGGATTGCTGACGTTAGAAACAGAATGTAAAGGTTTTCGAACACGGGCTGAGACACGGGCGTGTCGAGGCAGTGTGAGGGACAAGAACCATGGACACGGACGTGAGCCAGGCTGTGTGAAAACCTCTATAGGTTTGAATTGAAAAATAAATCTACACGGGTATAGGACACGGACGTGTCCTTAGGTGTATAGGCCGTGTGTGCCACACGGGCCATCAGCACGACCATGTTCAAGTTCCACACTGGCGTGTTTCCCATCCATAAGGGCGTGTGCCCTATTTCAAAGGTCATTTTCCTAGTGATGGTTAAAGGACTCGAGTTGGTCCGAAATGGCTTCCAAGAGGTGTTTTGGGCCTTGTAGGCCCATGATAAGAAGTTTTAGACAAATTTTGAAAATTTTTTAAGTTTTAACCGGCTCGTATAATCTGACTTGTACGTATATATGTGATTTGTGATCGGTAATGCCTCGTACACAGTGTCAGCGTCGAACTCGGGTTAGGAGTGTTACAAG
Organism: Gossypium arboreum; assembly: GCF_025698485.1. NCBI lineage: Eukaryota > Viridiplantae > Streptophyta > Magnoliopsida > Malvales > Malvaceae > Gossypium > Gossypium arboreum. The sequence continues at coordinate 59,945,782 of NC_069075.1, read as the reverse complement.
ATTACTAAGCGAGTTGGGCCAGTATCATATCGACAATATTTTTTGTCTGAGTTAGAGAAAATACATAACGTGTTTCATGTGTCAATGCTTCGACTATACCGATCTGACCCTTCACATGTCATTTCCTCGACCGAGGTTAAAATTTAGTCTGATATGTCATATGCTGAAAAACTGATTCGAATTTTAGCTCGTGAGATTGAAGAGCTGAGAAATAAGAGAATAGCATTAGTGAAAGTATCATGGCATCGACACAGGGTTGAAGAAGCTACATGGGAACCCAATGATGCTATGAGACCCGAACCAAGTCACTGGTAAGATTTTTGGGGACGAAAATCCCTAATGGGAGAGAGTTGTAACAACCCGTTTTTAGTCAAATTAGAAAAGTGGTTTTGGGACCACAAATATAAAGTCAAAATACTTATTTATTATTTTAATAAGGTCTATAGCATGATAGATTAATTACGTGAAAGTTTCGTAAAGAAATTTTACCGTTCTAATGCTTATGTCGGTAAAAAGGACTAAATTGCGTGAAGTGCAAAAATGTTGTTCAAATAGTTAAAGGTATTAAATATTATGCGTTACTAATATAGTGGTCTTGTTGTTATAATTAGTCCATTTATAATGTAAGTGGACACTCTTGGACATTGTTTAAGTGATTTTTATGTTTAATTAATAAGGTTATTTATGTAATTTGAAAATTAAAGTTTAATTAAAATACGAAAAAAATTTGTATCATCTTTCATTACCAATTCTGTAACAGCCCGAACCCGAGACCGTTGCCGGTGTCGGACACGAGGGGTTAACAAGCCAAAACCACTTATAGCACCGACCAACTTGACATTCTCAGGCAAGCTGGAAAAACTGCGTCACTGTTGCCTTAAAAAGCATATCTCGAGTTACAAAACTCAGAAACTGATTCCATAAATTTTGCCTAAATTTAGACTCATATATCCATCCCTGGATTTATTTCCAGAATTTTTGGTTGGGCCAATTGGTACAGTTTATTAGTTAAAGCCGCCCATGTTACAGGGGTCGACTACACTGACCTTCGCGCGTTACAACTTGAATATCTCTCTGTACAGGGCTTTAATACTGGTGTCGTTTGTTTCTAATGAAACTAAACTCAAAATGGAATCTGCACATATAAGGCATGACTCATAATTATTTCTGGATAATTTATAGTGAATTTTTAAAGTCCCGACAGGGGACCCAGAAACCGTTCGGGACCTGTCTCACGATAACTTTAATATCTCTTAACAAGTAACTCCTATGACCGTTTCGTTTCTTCCATATGAAAGTAGACTCATCAAGGTTCATTCACATAACTTATTCACTATTTAATACCATTCCTACAATTTTTGGTGATTTTTAAAAACCACACCACTGCTGCTGCCAGCATCTGTTTTCAAGGTAACCTTTACCTATTTCATGATTTCCACGATTCAATTGCCCCTCTTTGCATACATAGCACAAAGTGTGATCATGATTAACCATTCCAATGGCTAATCTTCTCAAAACAATTCCATACCCCATAATGATCAACATACAACGATTATAGTATCATACCAAAACGATATAAGCCATTTTCGCATGGCTATCCAAGTTTACACAAAACCGAAAGGTACATGACCTTCAACATTAGGGTAGTCCTATACATGCCATTTCAAAGTTCAACCAAAATTATACCAAAATGGAGGCTTTGATAGTGTAGATGACTTCGACTTTAATGATCCCGAATCCGATCGCTAACGAGCAAAATCTATAAAACAGAGAGCCAAAGCAACGGAGTAAGCATTTTTATGCTTAGTAAGTCTCAAGCAATAAAATCAGCTTTAACTAAAGCATTACATTCACATAGCCAAATGAATCATTTCATTAATACACATTCACATAATCATACTTACTTCACACTTCATCATTATATACTTTCACAAGATATCAACCAATTCAATAGCTGAAAACTCGTTAGTCGATCGAATCTAATGTTACTCAAACATATTGACTTTTCCAATGCACATATAAACATACCTTATCCTTTGGGCTTTTCGAGCGTACTAATTAAATTTATTACAGCAACCAACGCTCACCTCCAGCCCAAGCTTCTTCGGAATACAACCGGATATAACCACATGCACGAATGCCTTTGGGTCTTAGCCCGGATAGAACGACTTGCATAAATGCCTTCGGGTATTAACCCGGATTTAACAACTTGCACGAATGCCTTCGGGTCTTAGCCCGGATGTAGTCACTAGCACAATTGCCTTCGGGTCTTAACCCGGATATAATTACTAGCATAAATGTCTTTGGGACTTAGCCCGGATATCATTCAATTGCTCATGCACACACATACATCAATAATCATTACACATCCATGTTTCATTTTCGTTACTAAGGCTCAAACACAAACATATCACTAGCATAATCGCCTTCGGGACTTAGCCCGGGTATCATTCAAATACTCATACACACATAAATCAATAATCATTACACATCCATATTTCATTTCACATAATTCGAGTAGGGTCATTTCTTGAGGACTTACCTCGGATGTTGTCGAACGGCTTCAACGGCTATTCGATCACTTTTTCCTTCCCTTTATCGGATTTAGCTCCCTTTTGCTCTTGAGCTTAATGAATACAAGTAGAAGTATTCAATATTTCTATCAATAATGTTTACTAGTAAATCACATTCGCATCTCATATCATCTCACTTTATTATAATTTATCATTCAACCTTTGAACCAAAACGCCATTATATGGCCACATATACATACATCCATATATTTAAGCTCAAGAATTTTAACATATCATCAAGTGCTCAAATTACTCATGTGGCCGATTACACATGGTCATAAATACACAAAATCAAAAATAATTTCAAGGTTTTTCACACTATACATGTACTAGGCCGAATGTACATGCAAATTTCACAACATTCTTCAACAAATTTCTTCTTTAAACAAACATATTTATCACTTTCTTCATAATCAAAATATCATGTGCAAACATATATACACATATAGGTGCATGGCGAATCTCAAGGTGTTCATAACCCTCTAAAACACAAATTTTACCAATTAAGTAACAAGCATAAATCATGCTCATGAATGCATCATGGCGAATACATCACAATCATACCCCATTGAACTTTGGTCATGGTTAAACAAAGAACTCAATGTCTTACTCAAGATTGCTACAAAGAAATTTCAAGAGTAGTCAATCCATCATTGCATGCATCATTAGCAAGCTTCACATTTAGCATGCAATGGCTTTAACACAATATCAACCTTGGCTAAATACCATTTTTCATGGCATAACAAGGATTTGAACCATGGCTAACATGCACATCAAGTTAGCAACCAAAACAAGCATGAATCTCATGACACAACCTCATACATACCTTAATCTTGATGCAAGTTTAGCCAAATCTCCTTCTAGATCTCTTCTAAACAAAGAAAATGAAGCAAAATCTCTTCTTCCTCTTAGGAATTTCGCCAAAGGAAGGAGGGAAAAGATGAACAATTTTTTGTTTTTTCTTTCTTAGTCTTTGCTCAAAGAAAGGATGAATGACAACTTTTTTCTTTCTTTCTCTCTAGCTACTGCATCATGGGGGGCATCCATGCTCATTTTTTTCATTTCTTAATTCTTTCTACATAATGCACTAACTAAACATGTTGGAAACATGTCCCTTGCCCATAATCTAGACATGGTCAAGACTCATTCAAAATAAATGGAGTATTTGACATGCAACTCCATTTATTTTGCTTCATTCCTTTATTAACCTCTTGAAATTAGCTACATATTTTAAATCCTTTCACATGAGTCTTTTTTCTTTCAATTCACAATCAAATTAACTAAATCAAAGAATTCAAAATTCACACATGAGCACACACATATTATAGGCATCAAAATAAATTTTAAATTATTTTTATGCCTTGGTTTTGTGGTACCGAAACCACATTCCGACTAGGGTCAATTTTGGGCTGTCACAACTCTCCCCCACTTAAGAAATTTTCGTCCCCAAAAATCTTACCGGTAAATAGGGTTGGGTATCGCTCTGTCATAGAGTTCTCGGTTTCCCAAGTAGCTTCTTCTATCCCGTGTTTGAGCCATAACACTTTCACTAGCGGAACCCACTTGTTTCGCAACTCTTTCACTTCATGTGCCAGGATACGAATCGGTTCTTCCTCATAACTCATATTGGCTTGAATTTCAACCTCTGATGGACTAATCACGTGCGATGGATCAGATCTATAGCGTGGAAGCATCGAAACATGAAAGACATCGTGAATCTTTTCGAGTTCGGGGGCAAAATCGACGATATGCCACCGGACCGACTCGCTCGGATATCTCATATGGCCCAATGAACCTCGGGCTCAACTTGCCCTTACTACCGAATCGAGTATCTTTTCCAAGGTGAAACCTTGAGAAACACTTTATCTCCCACCGATGCTCGATGTCTTTACGCTCAGATCCGCGTCGACTTCGACGATCGGAGGCTATCTTCGACTTTCACGGATTACTTTCACTTTCTCGCTCAGATCTCTAATCAAATCCACCCGAAAATTTTGCTTTCACCGAGCTCGGTCCAAAACAATGGTGTACGGCATTTATGACCGCATAAAGCCTCGTAGGGTGCCATCTTAATACTTGATTGAAAGTGTTGTTGTAAGCGAATTCAATCAACGGCAAATACCGTTCCCATGAACCACTGAACTCGAGGATGCAACATCTCAACATATCCTCAAGTATCTGAATTATCCGCTCGGATTGACCATCGAATTGGGGGTGAAAGGCGGTGCTGAAATGCAACTTGGTACCCAAAGCTTCTTGCAACTTTTTCCAAAATCGCGAGGTAAATCTCGGATCTCTATCCGACACAATGGAAATGGGCACCCCGTGCAATCTCACAATCTGAGAAACATACAATTCGGCTAGTTTGTCCATTGAAAAATCCGTATGTACGGGGACAAAGTGAGCCGACTTAGTCAATCTATCTACCACAACCCAAACCGCATCCTTCTTACTCGCTGACAATGGCAGTCCAGATACACGATCGATGGTGACTCGATCCCATTTCCACTCGGTATCGTGATCGGTCAAGTAATCTCAAGGCACTTGATGTTCCGCTTTCACTTGTTGACATATTAAACATCTCAAACAAAGTCGGAGATGTCTCGTTTCATACCATGCCAAAAACCGACGCTTTCAAATCGTTGTACATCTTCGTACTCCCGGGTGGATTGCCATTCGGCTACAATGGGCTTCGTTCGAATTATCGAAATAAGTTCAATTCTTTGGAACACACGACGACTTTTGAACCTCAAACAATCGTCATCATCGATTTGAAACTCCGAGTCCTTGTTCGAACACACTCAAATTTGTTTGCGCCCAACTCGTCGTCGACTTTCTCGAGCTTCACGAATTTGATGTATCAATAATGGTTTGGCTTTCAATTCAGCTACTAACATATTGTCGGATCGAGCAGACAAGTGCACATTCATCGCTCGTAAAGCGAATAATGATTTACGACTTAAGGCATCCGCAACCACATTAGCCTTTCCCGGTTGATAATCAACGACGAGCTCATAATCTTTTAACAACTCGAGCCAACATCTTTGTCGCAGATTTAAGTCTCTTTGGGTTATCAAATATTTGAGACTTTTGTGATCCGAATACACATGGCACTTCTCACCAAATAAGTAATGTCGCCATATCTTTAAGGCGAATACGATGGCAGCCAATTCGAGATCATGGGTCGGATAATTTTTCTCATGTGGCTTTAATTGTCTCGACGCATAGGCCACAACTCGCCCTTCTTGCATCAATACGCAACCCAAGTAGGGATGCATCACTATAAATGACAAACTCTTTGCCCGATTCGGGTTGCACTAGAATTGGGGCTTCAGTCAAATAAGTTTTCAGTTGATCGAAACTTTTCTGACATTTCTCCGTCCATTCGAACTTAACATCCTTTTGGAGTAGCTTCGTCATTGGCGTGGCTATCGTTGAGAAACCTTTTACAAATCGTCGGTAATAACCGGCCAGCCCCAAAAAGCTCCGAACCTCGGTAATATTTCTCGGAGGCTTCCAGTTAAGTATGGCTGAAATTTTATTCGGGTCGACTCGAATACCCGATGCAGATATCACATGCCCCAAGAAGCTAACCTCTCTTAACCAGAACTCACACTTGCTGAACTTAGCATATAATTGCTTATTCCGCAAAATTTGTAGCACTAACCTCAGGTGTTCAGCATGTTCAGTCTCATTTCTTGAATAGACCAAGATGTCATCAATGAACACGACTACGAACCGATCCAAATATGGTCTGAAGATCCGATTCATTAAATCCGCAAATACCGCAGGGGCATTAGTAAGCCCAAATTGCATCACTAGGAACTCGTAGTGACCATATCTCGTTCTAAAGGCAGTCTTGGGTACGTCCGAATCTCGAATTCGTAATTGATAATAGCCCGATCTCAAATCTATTTTCGAGAACACTGAAGCTCCCTTCAGTTGATCGAACAAATCGTCGATACGCGGTAACGGATATTTGTTCTTTATCGTCGCTTTATTAAGCTGACGATAGTCGATGCACAGCCTCATGGTTCCATCCTTCTTTTTCACAAACAACACCGGTGCACCCCAAGGTGAAAAATTCGGGGCGAGCAAAACCTTTATCCACCAATTCTTGCAACTGAGCTTTCAACTCCTTTAATTCCGTTGGTGCCATACGATACGGAGCTATCGAAATTGGGATGGTACCAGGTACCAATTTGATGCCAAACTCTATTTCCCGAACAGGTGGTAATCCCGGCAATTCTTCAGGGAAAACATCCGGGTATTCACAAACCACTAGCACAGATTCGGGTTTCTTTTCTAACTCCTTGTCATCTAGAACATACGCAAGGTATGCTTCGCACCCCTTTCTTACGTATTTCTGGGCCAACATTGCTGATATTACAGCTGGCAACCCCTTTAAGTCTGTAGACTCATCCCGAATTATCTCGTTATTTGCGCACCTCAGATCAATAGTCCTGCTTTTGCAATTTACAACCGCATCGTGCATGGTCAACCAATCCAAACCAAGAATAACGTCGAATTCGTCGAACGGCAAAAGCATCAAGTCCACAAGAAAACAAGAACCTCGGAATACTAGGGGACTTTTCTTACACACTTTGTTGACAAGCACGTAATGACCCAAGGGGTTTGACACCCGAATTACAAACTCAGTAGACTCAATAGGCAAAGTCTTCTTGGATGCTAAGGTTTCACATATATAAGAATGAGTAGAACCGGGTCAATCAAAGCAATCACATTTGTATCGAAAAGAGTGAATGTACCGTAATGACATCCGGTGAGGCAAGATCCTCGCGTGCGTATGGCATAAGTCCTAGCAGAGCACGAGCCTCGGGTCTTGTTGTAGCATCTCGGCCCTCTCGACCGCCACTAGCATTGCCCGCATTTGGATGGCCTACCTCGAGCAAAGGTAGCACTCGGGTTTCCACTTTGACTTACATTTTGTTCGGCGGTCCTTGATAAAGTGGTCACCGATCCACACTTATAACAGAGTGATCACGGAACCTACAGCTCCCGAATGCCATTTTCCACAATGCGAGACACTCGCTCTCTCTCGGCGATCATTTCCACCATCGGCGATCAAGTGACTCGTGTGGTCACAGGGGTCGACCGCGATCTCGTCTAGAAAAGCCCGGCGCCTCTAGACCAGCTCACATCATCTCGAAATCTCTTCGATGCTGTTGAAGAGACTTTCCGAGGACCTTTTCGAATTCTCCGGTTCCCACATCAACTTTTGTTTCTCCTTTCTAAGCTCTTGACTTTACAAGCTCGCTCAACAAGTACTACGAACTCTCGTATTTCGAGAATGCCAACGAACATCCTTATATCATCATTCAGCCCATCCTCGAAGCGTTTACACATAATAGCTTCGGACGAAATGCATTCTCGCAGTCTGGCTAAGCCTCACAAATTTTCGTTCGTGATCGATGGCGACATAGAGCCTTGCTTAAGATCAAGAAATTCCTTCGCTTTTGGTCGATGAATCTCGATGATATACTTTTCTCGGAACTCGGTTTGAAAGAATTCCCAAGTCACTTGCTCCCTAGGCACCACAGAAGTCAGAGTACTCCACCAATATTAGGCGGAATCGCGTAGCAAGGAGATGGTACACTTTAAGCACTCATCGGGTGTACAAGATAGCTCATCGAGCACCCGGATAGTGTTGTCCAACCAAAATTCAGCTTGCTCGGCATCGTCGCTATCTGTAGCCTTGAATTCAGTGGCCCCATGTTTACAAATTCTGTCGACTGGGGGCTTACTTGACCTTATTTGGTCAGTTACCGGAGGTATTGTAGGTGCGGGGGTTGCATTAGTCGAAAATGGAGGTTGTGGAACAGCCGTGTTAGTTCGAATGTATTGGTTGAACCAATCATTCATCACGCTATAAAAGGCTTGCCTAGCCTCATCATTCGGATTGCTGGCCATAGGTTGAGAGTCCGCCGGCGCTGTCCCTTGTGCGGGAGCAGGCGCCACACTCTCCACATCATCAGCTATTGCTCGGTTGGGATCGGGATCCATTGCTATAAACAAACACAAATTCAGATTGTCAGAAATCACCACACTATCAATTTATCACTATATGGCATGTATAGCAAGACCCCAAACATATCACGGTAGTCCTAGAATCGACTAAACCGTGGCTCTGATACCAATAAAATTGTAACACCCCGAACCCGAGACCGTTGCCGATGTCGGACACGAGGGGTTAACAAGCCAAAACCACTTATAGCACCGACCAACTTGACATTCTCAGGCAAGCTGGAAAAACTGCGTCACTGTTGCCTTAAAAAGCATATCTCGAGTTACAAAACTCGGAAACTGATTCCGTAAATTTTCCCTGAATTTAGACTCATATATCCATCCCTGGATTTATTTCCAGAATTTTTGGTTGGGCGAATTGGTACAGTTTATTAGTTAAAGTCGCCCATGTTACAGGGGTCGACTACACTGACCTTCTCGCGTTACAACTTAAATATCTCTCTGTACAGGGCTTTAATACTGGTTCCGTTTCTTTCTAATGAAACTAGACTCAAAATGGAATCTGTAAATATAAGGCATGACTCCTAATTCTTTCTGGATAATTTATAGTGAATTTTTAAAGTCGCGACAGGGGACCCAGAAACCGTTCAGGCCCAGTCTCACGATAACTTTAATATCTCTTAACAAGTAACTCCTATGACCGTTTCGTTTCTTCCATATGAAAGTAGACTCATCAAGGTTCATTCACATAACTTATTCACTATTTAATACCATTCCTACAATTTGTGGTGATTTTTCAAAACCACACCACTGCTGCTGCCAGCATCTGTTTTCAAGGTAACCTTTACCTATTTCATGATTTCCACGATTCAATTGCCCCTCTTTGCATACATAGCACAAAGTGTGATCATGATTAACCATTCCAATGGCTAATCTTCTCAAAACAATTCCATACCCCATAATGATCAACATACAACGATTATAGTATCATACCAAAAACATATATAAGCCATTTTCGCATGGCTATCCAAGTTTACACAAAACCGAAAGGTACATGACCTTCAACATTAGGGTAGTCCTATACATGCCATTTCAAAGTTCAACCAAAATTATACCAAAATGGAGGCTTTGATAGTGTAGATGACTTCGACTTTAATGATCCCGAATCCGATCGCTAACGAGCAAAATCTATAAAACAGAGAGCCAAAGCAACGGAGTAAGCATTTTTATGCTTAGTAAGTCTCAAGCAATAAAATCAGCTTTAACTAAAGCATTACATTCACATAGCCAAATGAATCATTTCATTAATACACATTCACATAATCATACTTACTTCACACTTCATCATTATATACTTTCACAAGATATCAACCAATTCAATAGCTGAAAACTCGTTAGTCGATCGAACGAATGTTACTCAAACATATTGACTTTTCCAATGCACATATAAACATACCTTATCCTTTGGGCTTTTCGAGCGTACTAATTAAATTTATTACAGCAACCAACGCTCACCTCCAGCCCAAGCTTCTTCGGAATACAACCGGATATAGCCACATGCACGAATGCCTTCGGGTCTTAGCCCGGATAGAACGACTTGCACAAATGCCTTCGGGTATTAACCCGGATTTAACAACTTGCACGAATGCCTTGGTCTTAGCCGGATGTAGTCACTAGCACAATTGCCTTCGGTCTTAACCGGATATAATTACTAGCATAAATGTCTTGGGACTTAGCCGGATATCATTCAATTGCTCATGCACACACATACATCAATAATCATTACACATCCATATTTCATTTTCGTTACTAAGGCTCAAACACAAACATATCACTAGCATAATCGCCTTGGGACTTAGCCGGGTATCATTCAAATACTCATACACACATAAATCAATAATCATTACACATCCATATTTCATTTCACATAATTCGAGTAGGGTCATTTCTTGAGGACTTACCTCGGATGTTGTCGAACGGCTTCAACGGCTATTCGATCACTTTTTCCTTCCCTTTATCGGATTTAGCTCCTTTTGCTCTTGAGCTGAATGAATACAAGTAGAAGTATTCAATATTTCTATCAATAATGTTTACTAGTAAATCACATTCGGCATCTCATATCATCTCACTTTATTATAATTTATCATTCAACCTTTGAACCAAAACGCCATTATATGGCCACATATACATACATCCATATATTTAAGCTCAAGAATTTTAACATAACATCAAGTGCTCAAATTACTCATGTGGCCGATTACACATGGTCATAAATACACAAAATCAAAAATAATTTCAAGGTTTTTCACACTATACATGTACTAGGCCGAATGTACATGCAAATTTCACAACATTCTTCAACAAATTTCTTCTTTAAACAAACATATTTATCACTTTCTTCATAATCAAAATATCATGTGCAAACATATATACACATATAGGTGCATGGCGAATCTCAAGGTGTTCATAACCCTCTAAAACATAAATTTTACCAATCAAGTAACAAGCATAAATCATGCTCATGAATGCATCATGGCGAATACATCACAATCATACCCCATTGAACTTTGGTCATGGTTAAACAAAGAACTCAATGTCTTACTCAAGATTGCTACAAAAAATTTCAAGAGTAGTCAATCCATCATTGCATGCATCATTAGCAAGCTTCACATTTAGCATGCAATGGATTTAACACAATATCAACCTTGGCCAAATACCATTTTTCATGGCATAACAAGGATTTGAACCATGGCTAACATGCACATCAAGTTAGCAACCAAAACAAGCATGAATCTCATGACACAACCTCATACATACCTTAATCTTGATGCAAGTTTAGCCAAATCTCCTTCTAGATCTCTTCTAAACAAAGAAAATGAAGCAAAATCTCTTCTTCCTCTTAGGAATTTCGCCAAAGGAAGGATGGGAAAAGATGAACAATTTTTTGTTTTTTCTTTCTTAGTCTTTGCTCAAAGAAAGGATGAATGACAACTTTTTTTCTTTCTTTCTCTCTAGCTACGGCACCATGGGGGGCATCCATGCTCATTTTTTTCATTTCTTAATTCTTTCTACATAATGCACTAACTAAACATGTTGGAAACATGTCCCTTGCCCATAATCTAGACATGGTCGGCCACTCATTCAAAATAAATGGAGTATTTGACATGCAACTCCATTTATTTTGCTTCATTCCTTTATTAACCTCTTGAAATTAGCTACATATTTTAAATCCTTTCACATGAGTCCTTTTATTTCAATTCACAATCAAATTAACTAAATCAAAGAATTCAAAATTCACATGAGCACACACATATTATAGGCATCAAAATAAATTTTAAATTATTTTTATGCCTCGATTTTGTGGTACCGAAACCACATTCCGACTAGGGTCAATTTTGGGCTGTCACAAATTCTTCCATGGAAAATTAAAAGATTAAAAGCCATTGGAATGAGCTAGGTTTCGGCTACTTTGAAAGCTTAATTGGTGAGTAAATTTTGTCCCGTTTTTAATGATTTCTATGTTTTTGTGATCGTTGCATCTAGTACTCCTAGCCCAGGGAGTATTTTGCAAAACTGTTAAAGATTTTAAAAGTTTCCATTGTTGAATATATGAGTATTTTGATGTTTGATGATAGATTTTGAATGCTTGTTGATATATAAACAAGTTTTGTAAAGTTATTTTTAGTGAAAATGCAAAATAGGGATTAAATTGAGAAATGTGTAAAGTTAGTGATTAAAAGTGTGAATAAATGAAAATTATGGGCTGCTAGGGGCACTATGGTAATTTGGCTATCATGGGTTAGTCTTGAATTTCATTAATTTGTGATTTTCTAAAATAAGGACTAAACTGTGAAAAATGTGAAATTTGTGGGGCAAAAGTGTAAATGTGTTTTAAAGTGTATTTTGGACTAAATTGAATGAATAAATGATTGAATAAGTTAATTTTGAATATAATTAGATCAAGAAAACTGGAATACGGACTTGGATCGGGGAAAAGATAAAGTTATCGACTAATCAACTTGATTCACTATTTTAGCATCCGAGGTAAGTTTGTATGTATTAAGCATTGTAATAATTATGCTTTAGTGCTTTGATATTGCATAACTTGTATATACAGGACTACAGATATGTTCAATGACAAATCGGCTATATATGGCACTAAGTGTGCGATACGACATAGCTTCAACTATATATGGCACTTAGTGTGTGATTCGACATAGCTTCGGCTATATATGGCACTTAGTGTGTGATTTGAGATAGTTTCGGCTATATACGACACTTAGTGTGCAAGATGTCGAGTATGACACTTAGTGTGCAAGACATTGAGTATTCAACGACATTCCGTGTATGTATGAACTTGTTATGGATTGGTAGAGGTATGTACATGTATATTATGAGCTTAAAATCAAAGAAGTTACAAATTTTGTATATAATCTTATGAATAAGCAGTTGAGAGGTTTGTTAGTAATCATAAAGTACATGGTAATATGTTTTTATTAATGAATGTTGTATTTGTGATTAGTTAAGTTTATATCATATGAGCTTACTAAGTTATGAAGCTTACTTTGTGTTATTTTTCTATGTTTTATAGTGAATCAAGGCTAGCTCGGATCCGGGAGTCGTCAGGAACATCATCACACTATCAAACATCTAAGTTGGTACTTTTGGATTATTCATTTTTGGCATATGGCATGTATAGACTAGATGTGGTATTTTGGTTGTGATTATAGCCATGAGATTTGGCATGTAAATTGTATATGTTTTGGTTTGTATATATAGCCATGAGTGATGGCTTAATTTGGTATGTTTGGTATGAATATGGTTATGGTTTTATAGTTGCTCAAATGGTTAATTGATTTGTGGAGTATAAAATGCTTGAGAAATGCCTTGATAAGGTATAATTTTAGATGTTGTGTGGTTATTTATAAGGAAGTTATGTGAGTGTGAATTATGGTAAATGAACTATATAGATTAATATTGTTTTGGCATGTATTTAGCTAAATAAATGGTAGTGATTTGAGATTTGGAATAGATGAAATTATAATGGCATGAATTGTGCATTTGGTTGATGATTTTGGCTGCCTAATTGTCTGATGATATGGTACCATTTTGGTTGTTTAGGTAAGCATGAATAAGGGTGACAAATTGGCCTTGCAAACGGCCTATTTTTGTCCACATGGGCAGAGACACGAGCGTGTATCTCAGCCATGTGAGACACACAGTTATGTTACACGGCCGTGTGTCCCTTGGTGATGAAATTGAATTGAAGTCAGTATGCTCCACAAGGTCTCACACATGGGCTTGTGACTTGGCCGTGTTGCATAAGTCAGTATACCCTACAGTTTTGGCACGGCCTAGCACAAGGCCTGGAACACGGGCGTGTGTGGTCACTTCGAAGGGCACGGGCTAAGCACATAGGTGTGTGGCTGGCCGTGTGACCCAAGTTAGTATGTATGCCCTATTTCCACATGGCCTGAGACATGGGCGTGTCTAGAGCAGTGTGAGGCATAAGCCTGTTCACACGGGCGTGTGACCCCTGTATGGTTGAAATTTTTTTAGGTTCCTAAAATTTTCATATGTTATCAATTTAGTCCCAAACCACTTTTAAGGCATGTTTAAGGCCTCATAGGCCCTTATTAGGGACAATGTGATTGTGTTGAATGATTTATGAGAATGAATGTTTTATGTTTGATAAATGTATGCTATATGTTGTGAATTGATCGGTAATACCTTGTAACCCTACTCCGGCGACAGATACGGGTTAGGGGTGTTACATAATAGTATTGCACAATAATTCAATTTCCAATAAATCAAACATGCACCATTTAAATATCGCGTCCATTAATTATTATCTTGTTCATATTAACAAATTAATTCAATTACTTCACAACATTATGTATGTGTGAGCAAGTATAATCATGATATTAATTGAACGAGTAAAACACCTAACGCACAAAAATCATCAACAAAGTATGAGCAACTCAAGATAAGTAATTGCAATCATTCTAGAATCAACCAAATTAAGTCATTCTAATTAAATTGAAAGCATAAAACTCAGTTGCAATCATGTTTATCAACTTGACAAAAATAAAAAAGTATAGTAAAGTCGATTCTGGTATATCTCTTAAGCACTTCTCTTGTTGCTCCTTCTATCTTCTCTCCTTATTGTGGCCACTAAGCTCGAAGCTCTCAAAATGTCAAAAATTTGTAGCTCTCAAAACCTCTTTTAATTTTGTGAAAGTGAATAAATGTTGGGAGGAATGAAAGAAAAAGGTGGAATGTGAGTGATTAAAGAATGAATAATGAGTGAGTGATGATTTGAAGTGCAGCTAGCACCCCTATTTATACTTCTCAAATCCCAACGTCCCTTGGCTATTTTTACCCTCAACTTCTTTGTTTTTCTCTTTAGAGATAGTCGACCCTTAAATTAAGGAAGAGGAGTGGACAACATGCTTTATATGGTTAAGGAGGTTGAATCAAATGTGGAAGGAGGTGGAAAACATGCTTGAATTGTGGAAGATGACCCCTTGATTTTCTCATGCTGATTTTGGTGGTTGAGTTAGGTGCTTTACCAAGTCACATGGATGGTTTAACCACCCAACAAGGATGGTTTGGGTTCATTCCTCCTTTAGTACGTTGTCCAGATTTGCTTACCCAATTCAAAGTTGTAACAGGCTATTTTTAGTGAAATCGGAACACTAGTTTCAAGACTACAAATTCAATGAGAAAATATTTATTTTATTATTATTTAAATTTCTATGGTATGTTAGTAGCATCGTATAAAAATTTTGTTGAGAAATTTTGATGTTTGCATGCTTAATTAAGTAAAAAGGACTAAATTGTAAAAGGTGCAAAAGTAGAGTTCTAGTAGCTAAAGGTATCAAATAGCTGTGAAAATTTAAAGTGAAAGGACTTAAATGGTAATTAGACCATTATTATTATTAGTGGACAAAGATGGGCATTAAATTGATGTTTTAATTAGTTTAAGTTAAAGGTTAATAAAGTAAATCAATAAATAAATGAAGTAAAAATATTACAAAAGATGGTATCATCTTCTTTGTTGTGAAACACCACCAAAATTTAAAAAAAGAAATTTCATGGAAGCTTTCTAGGGTTTGGCTAGGTTGTGGTGCTTGCATGGTATGTTTTACAACTTTGTTTTTCATGATTTTTATGTCTTCGGGATCGTTGTAGCTTAATCTATCTATCCTAATGACTTATTTGCAAAATTGTTAAAGGATTAGGGTTTTTCCATGGACATGTTTGCATGATTTTTGAAGTTTAATCCTTGTTGTTAAATAAACAAATTTTGTAAAGTGATTTTTGATGAAATTATCATTTAGGGACTTATTTGTAAAAGTAGTAAAATATCATGGTAAAATTGTGAAATGATGGTTTGTATGGGTTGATATGAGTCCCTAAGTAAATCGGCTAGCATGAGATGTGGATGAAATTGCATAAATTTCTATTTATGAGCTTAAGGACTAAATTGTAAAAAAGTTGAAATATTATGGGGTAAAAGTGTAATTTTGTAAAATTGTGAATTTTGGACTAAATTGAATAGTATGAGTATTAAATGGACTGAATTTAATTAGTTAGATCAAGATAAACGTCGTACGAATCTAGATCGAGGAAAAGCTAAAGCCTCAGATTAGTTGGTCTTATTTCGACATTGTTGTTATCGAGGTAAGTTCATTTTTTTAAATAACGTTTTAATGTTATTTTGATATATATTATTGTGTTATTTATAATGTAAATGATTGATGGAAATCCAATTTTATGACGAATATCGAGCCCCGTATGAACCTTAAGAATATATAAGATACAAATGACATGTCATTACGGTTACCATGCTTCGGGTGCTAGTCTTGAATGTCCTACTGATGGCTGAGGTCCTGCATTTGTTGCAGATGTTTGTCAGCTTGTGTAAGCGACATGGTGTAGCTTACATTCTGATCGTCAGCTTGTGTAAGTAGACCTGTTTTATGGCTCGAGTGAGTAGTTATGTAAAGGAAAAGGAAAAGGAAATGGAATGGTTTTGACCACATGTTTAGCACACTTTGTGTGAGCTTTCCCGCATATCCGATACTATTCTAAGTTGTTCAACGAGCATGTAAAGGGAGGGAATTGACTATGTTATGAACTTATGGAAAGGTATGAAATGATAATGATCAAAGTATGTATATCTATGTTATGGACAACATGAATTCAATGGCATTATGCTCATATAATCTACCTTACCATGTGAGAAATCTATTGGGTTATGTGTTAAAGCACTAACATGTATTGTTGATGATGCTTAGGCTTGTGCCAAGCTTATGTTGGATTGAACCATGTTTAAATTATAAGGTTATGGATTGAAATGGTAAGCTATATTCATGATATACGAACTTACTAAACATTATATGCTTACGTAGTTTTCTTTCCTATGTTCTATAGATTATCAGAAGCTTGATCGGTTTGGAAGCTAATCGGAGACCTATCACACTATCCAGCAAATATATCTGTAGTTTTTGATGTTTTGATCAAGGTTATAATGGCATGTATAGATGAACTTATGTTTAAAGTTTGAGTTAAATGTTAAACGTTGATTTTGGTATGTATATATCTTGGTTACTTGGTACAATTTGGAAGTGGTTGGTTTGTGTCACTTATGTGATTTTGATGTGTGTGAGTAATGGTCCAAATGGTAAGTTTATATTGACATGGTAAAGATCAAGAATGGCATGTTTTGAGATGAAAATAAGTTAGATGTGTATGGTTGATGTCTAGTCAAATATGCATAAGTTTAAATGTGTTTAATGGTTTGTAATTGAGGTACCTTATTGGCATATTGGTTGAATGGATTAATGGTATAGTGAATTCGCCATTTTATGCATGTTTTGGCATGTTTTGATGCCTTGGTTAAGGGTGCAAATGGCTTGTAGGTTCATGCTTGAAATGGGTGAAGGAAATGACTTGATTTTGACCAATTTCTTGTCCACACGGCCTAGGACAAGGGCATGTGTCCCCTGTAGGTTTTAAAGGTCGCAAGTTAGGCAGTTACATGACCTAGCACATGACTTGGCACATGGGCATGTGAGGCCATTTCGGGTGTTACACGGCTTAGCACACGGATGTGTGGCTTGGTCGTGTGACCCAACTCAAAGAGTTACACGGGCACAGACACGAGCTAGGACACGGTCGTGTGTCCCTTTTTCGATTGTTACATGGCTTGAGACACGAGTGTGTGTCTTAGCCGTGTGAGTCACACGGCCTAGCCACACAGCCTTGTGACCCCTACAGTTTAATATTTCTAACTTTTTCCTCAATATTCCAATTGATTCCGATTTAGTCCCGAATCATTTCTAAAGTGTTTCTAAGGCCTCGAAGGCTTGAATAAGGGATGTTATGCATGTGTTTGAATGATTTATGTCTTGTTATGTTGAGATACTATATGTATTTTTAAAGTTACGGTTTTATGATAATCCTCCGTAATCTTATTCTAGTGATGGATACGGGTTAGGGGTGTTACAAAAGTTGGGTCAAAAGGAGTTCTTAGGTCCATTAGGCTTCTTTATTGTGTCCAAAAGATGGCAACACATCAACACAATCTTTTAGGTCCTTTTTTATATGCATATCAATCCCTTCCATCTTCTGAGTCCACTCAACACTTTTATGGTTAAAAACCACTTGTTTTAGCACATAAATTGACCAAAGTGAATTATTCCAAATAAAATTGACAAGAAACAAAAATTAGAATATTCATACTAGAATTTATCATTAAACACCTCGAACTTGCATGAACTTGTAAGTATAAAGGTTTTAAAAAAACAACACATTTTAGAGTTATCACACCCCAAGCTTAATTAATTGCTCGTCCTAAATATGGCCTTTAGACAAATGCTAAAACACATAAATTCAACACACTTAGTATAAGTAATTCTCCATTTTGACCATGCTTTAGAAAAATTATGCTAAAAAATAAAATTTTCAAACATGTAACTTAAGTACATATATCTTCCAATTATCTCAAATATTAAAGTGCTAACAAAGATCATGAATTGAATGCCTTCTTATCATGGTTGTGTACTAAGTTCTTTCCAATCAAATTTTGTTTCCTATGATTAAGCTAAGAAACAATCCTAAGGTTTAAATTATGTCTTCATATGTTGAACTTAGTATTTCCTTTCCACTAATGTAATAGGCATAATAATCTAAATCAATAGGTCTTTAACAAGGTTATAACCGGGCTTGGTTCAAGGTATGGAAAGAGATAGTTATTTTTAGGCTAGACAAACTCAAACTCAACTTAATTTGTGTAACACCTTATGCTTGACTTGATTGTCGAATCCAGGTATGGAGAGTCACAAGTCAAATCCATCGAAATAACTATACCATAAAAAGAAATAACTTTCCAGTTTTGTACGTACTCGCTTGCCAGAGCGGTGTCCTAAGTTTTGAAAACATATAGTAGATAGAAAGAAAATTTAGAATAGTACCATGTCACTTAAAAGAAATGGAATACAAGTAAATAGCTTTAAGTGGAAGTTCCAGAAATTTTCATAAGTTTGAAATAAGGTTTTCCTATTGTGTTATCACTCGAATAACAATTTAAACTCAATTTAGTCTGGTATTTCCTTAAACTAAGTGTAAGAATAAGTCACCAAGGCTACAATTAAACATTCATAAATACAAAATATCAATTTTCCAGAATACAGTATGATGATTTCTACTGGTGGAAACTAACAATTGTCCTAATACATCGAGATAAAAGAAGGCTCACAAATAGGCCGCTAATTTGGCCGATTCCCTACTACTACAACGTTCAACCTAAGAACCTAAAAATAAAAAGAACTTAGTGATTATCAGGCGATAAAATCCCACAATAATAACCATTAGACATTAAGAGATTAATACTTAAACTGATAAAATAGTACGCCATATCTGGTGGATACAACTCTCTTTAATCCAACGTATCCGCTGGCGGTTACTCCTACGATCAAACTCAACCTACTGGCCCAAGTCCCCACATCAAGGCTCACCTGCGAGGTTAAGGAAAGGCGGTGAGTTTGGAAACTCAGTGTGCAACAAGCCCTTTTCAGAGCCCGAAACAATAACAGCCTATTAGGCCTAAGCCCAAATCCAATCTCAACATGTACTGAGCCGTAGCCCTTTTCATATTTCATATTTCATAACACTGGGCCAAAACCTTTTCATATTTCATATTACTGGGCCGAAGCCTTTACTGTAAACGGTATGGCCCATAGGCCCATTTCAATATCACATGTAATGTCAATGAGAGAATGCAAGCCCATTTGGGGAGACTACTCAACCCACTATCCGCTACTCTCCACCCGTACCAACCAACACACCATGTGGGGATTAACTCGACCCACCCCGCCATAACTCTCCACTGGCAAAGATAGTCATTTATCATATAACTGGAGGCCTAGCCTCTTTTAATAACTGGGGCAAAAGCCCTTTTAATAACTGGGGCATAAGCCCTTTAATAACTTTCCTCAATCCATATAAAAGCCCAACCCAATGCATTTATGAATACATCATGTGCATATCATACATATCATGTGCATAGCATACATGTCATGTGCATATCATACATACCATGTTTACTAAAATCCCATGTATCAAAATTCACATTTAAACCCTAAGGGTATAATGGTCATTTTTACTTAGGGGCAAAAATGGTCATTTTCATATTATAAGGGTAATATCATAATTTTACCAAAATTTAGGGATTTTTCCATGTTCATCATCAATTACTAACTATTCATTTGTTTAAACAGCGTTTCTAGCCCACTTTTAGCGAAACCGAGTTATTGGGCCTAAAACCCCTAATGGGCCCTACTTAGCCGATTTTATCATCTAGGCCCATTTAGCCCATATCCATAACAGTATTAACAGTCTTAACATGCAATTTAATAGATTTCCGTTTTCTACCAATTTTTCCCAAATGGGCCCGAAAGCCTATTGGGCCCTATTACAGCCCCTCGAGGCTCAACTTACCGTGAATGCCAAAAATCACGATCTTACCGTTTCCAATGTTCCTGATCATCATCTCAACGAATCTAACTAACTAATGAGCGTTCGATTGCTCACAAGTCCTCGAAATGCCAGAATTTTGGCATTTCGGCTTTTCGGCATTTATCGCTTTAAGCTATGAAAAAGGGTTCGTTAGACACCTCTTTGGCGATATTCCTCGACGAGATCTCCTACACGATTTCTCCTATATCCATCGTTAATAATCAGCTTCCCATAATTGAACCAAACCAAAAATCATCTAATATTAATACTTACACATTCGGCCACTATCCATAATGGCCTTAGGAATCTTACCTTGCCGCGATTGATGACTAGGTCTAGCCACTCTGGTGATCCAAGCTACTCCAATTCGACACTACACCTTGCTGCTCCTCCACTAAATAAGCCACAAAAATATTAAAAGAAGACCCCATAAGGCCTATACCCATATTCGGCCACCTCCCTAAACTAGAGGGGTTTCGGCTTTTGGCCAAAAGTTACTCTAGGAATCGTTTAGAGTTCGAGCACTTACCACAGTCTTTCTTCTCTTCAATCTGTATGCCTAAAAGGTAAAGGAATTGAAAACCAACAATTGAAAAGGAAAGAAAAGGTTGCTGGTCACAAAGAATCGGCACCCCCTATCTTCACTGATTTCGGCTTTTTGCGGTATCTCGGCAGAAGTAGAGATAAAGGAAAGAAACAATGGGTGAATGGAGGGAATAGTGGGCTGGTTTGAAAGAAGGAGAAGGAAGAAAAGATGGAAGAAGAGATGGTAGATTCGACTGCAAAAGAAAAAGAGAGAAAGAGACTAATCCTCCAGGGAGAAAACGACACACAAATACCTAAGTGCCGAAAATCCCTAACTAAACCCCTTAGCCGAAAATCCCCCCTCCAATCTCCCTTATTCGGCCAACTCTATCTTCATATCAAAACCCTAAAATCTCTCCCCTTATCCCTCCTTAATCCATGCATTTAACTTGATCCAAACTCTCCTCTTATAGAATCCACTTGGATTCCAACACTTACCCTTCCTGCACATAAAAATAAATACTCTTACTTGCCAACACAGGGAATCGATCCCCTGTCTTCCCTTATGCTCCACATGCCACCTTTTTAGGAGCTTAGTGGCGTCACCCTTGCCACTTTACTACAGCTCTTTTTGTGATACATTTTACCCACAACTTTATATAAGGGCACCTAGCCAGAACCCCTAACTCCTAAGTCCAAAATTTAAAAATTCTACCGGGATTTGGCCAACTCATGGGCCTCCCATAAGCCCATTTACATACCCAAATTATGAATTCCATAATCACATACCAAATTTTAGAAACTTACTTAAAATATCAAGAATCGTGAAAAACCCGAAAATCAGGATGTTACAAAAATGATTTGTGATATGTATGTTAAAATGAGGTTAATACAAAGAAAGTGTGAAAGAGTGAATTAGCAATAAAACTGTTTTAGACAGTAGCAGTGACATGATTTTGAAAAATCACAAAAAAAATATTAGAAATTGAATCAGAGACTGAATGAGACATCAAATTAAAGCTTAATGAGTCTGTTTTCATATAAAAGAAATAGAGCAAGAAAAGGAGTTCTTTATTTTGAGATATTTATGTTTTTGTGAGACTGGTGCAGAATGATTACGTGATCCCCTATTCTGACTTTGGAAAATAAAAAAATTTTGGATAAAAATAATTAGACCCTTAAAATTATATTTTTAAAATCCCTAATGAGTCTATTTTCAAGATAAATCAACAAGAACATTATACGAGTTCAGTCTTGTGAGATAATTAATTTTAGTGAAGAGAGGTCGAACTCGTGAAAAGTGAAATAGGGAAATTTTAATGAATAAACTGTACTAATTGGCTAAACCAAAAATTATGAAAATTTTATGGTGGAAATATATGTGAGTCTAGTTTTAGAAGAAATTTACGGATCTTAATTTGGAGCTCTGTAGCTCGAATTATAAATAAGTAAGTGACTATGACTCGTGTGGATAGTTTGATGTGAGCATTTATTAGTAAATTGTGAAATCGTACTTACAAGAATGCTATATACATTAAGGATGTGGAATGGAGAGGAGGAGGAGGAAAATAAATATATGTGGAATACATGGAAACTATGGTATATGAAATTTTGATATAATGAAATAAATGATATGTGTTTATAAGAAAACAGAAAGAGAATGATATGTATCATGACATGTATATATATATATATATATATATATATATGACTAGTCTCAATGTAATGCTTGTAGGGTAAGGGGAGTTACATAGACACCTTTAGGATGTAGAACTCAACTTTTGCACTTTTTACAATTTAGTCCTTTTGACTAATTTAAGTGCCCAAACGTTAAAAATTTCAAACGAAATTTTCACGAAATCATTCCATAAAATTGTAGACCATAAAAATATAATAAAATAATTTTTTTGCGTCGGATTTGTGGTCCCGAAACCACTGTTCCGACTAGACCCAAAATCGGCCTGTTACAATCGTATTTACAACAAACTCACGTCCAAATCCCACTCATGATTAACTTTAATCAGTAATCATTCTTACATGCTTCCGTTAATTAATCACATAT
This sequence comes from Gossypium arboreum, assembly GCF_025698485.1. NCBI lineage: Eukaryota > Viridiplantae > Streptophyta > Magnoliopsida > Malvales > Malvaceae > Gossypium > Gossypium arboreum. The sequence goes on along the minus strand of NC_069075.1, from coordinate 59,922,613 downwards.
TACGAGGCCCCCCAGTTGTCCTACTTACTGACACATTACCTCCACTATGATGCTAGATGACTTAAACATGTCCCACTAACAACTATACTTACATTAGCAACGACACAAAAACACAGGTGGCAGACTTATTAGCGGGAAAGTCTACCTAATAAGGTTCTCTCCAGAACAAGGAACTTGCCAATCTATAGAGTGAAACTCTACAGTATCAGTGAACTTTAATCAAGTATTCCACCAAAAACTTACAAACGTTATCATGTCTATGTCTTGCGACTTCAGCGGTCTTAGCCACATAGTCCCCCAAACAGTACCAGCTCGCCAAATGAGGGCGTGATCATGTAAACAAAAAAATATATATGATTTCTAGTAATTTTTACCATGTTTTTACTTAAAAATAATATTAATCTTCAGTATTTGTTAATTAATTAAGTGAATTTTTCTTAAACATAGTAATGGACATGAACTTATAAAGTATGTAAATTTGTGCCTTTTTATGATTTTTTGCATAAAATTAAAGTATTTCATGTTCTTTATTAATATGTTAAATTTACTTATGTAGTGGGACCATAGAGTTGAGTTTATTATAATTTTGCATGGACATGAGCTATTATTCTCATGTGTTGGACGACAAGACCAAGCTTAATGGGTCATCAAGATGCCACCTTGACTAAATAAAAAAAGATGATACGTGTTGGTCAAGTCTACAAGTTAGTTGGGTCATTAACCGTCCAGTTCAAGAGAAGAGAGGCCCAATTCGACAACCACAATTGCGCAACCAAGAAATCAATTTTGGGACAATTATTTGGAGGTCCTAACACTTAGAAGAACATTGGAAATTAGCACAAAAGATTTGATTGAGAAACCGTCCATCCCTTACTTGATTCAAGCATGATTTCATTCTTGAATCAAGCAACCAAACCACCATCTCTTCCACATATCATGGTCAGCCATAGGAGGGAGAAATCCAAGGGATTGTTGCTGCTATTTGTAGTAAACTCTCCTAGCTACTTCAAGTATAAATACCACACCTATCTCACCTTTTCAATCATCCTTTACTCACCCCTTCATCCCTGATTTTCACAACATTCTTCATTCCCTCTCGTGCTCTTTTCATCCACCATGCCTATCATTCCTTTAGTTTTTAGCCAGCAAACGCCTTGAAGAGATCATCTCTTGGTCGGACACTTTGAGGAGCCATTAGGAAAGGTGCAATAGGAGAAGCAGAGTAAAACACCTTCAATCAAAGTCTGTGAGACTGCTGACAAGAAATAGAGTTTACTCTCCCTTTATTATTTTAAATTAATTATGTTTGCAATGTGTTTTTTGATCTTAACATCAACAATGGTAGCTTAAATTTATTTAGCAAGGTTAATTGCATTAATTCAATGAAGTTTGTTTAAATTATGTTTGCAGTGTTTGTGCCTCAGTCGATCATGTTTTCTTTGTAACAACCCGATTTTCAGCAGTGTCAGAAATAGTGGTTTCAAAACCACAACTCTGATGTGTTGGCTCGTAAAAATTAAATTATTAAAATTTACGAGGTCATTAATGTGGTATTAAAATTTGGTTATGAAATTTTAATGTTTAGATAGTTAATTAAGAAAAATGACTAAATCGTAAAAGTTGAGAAAGTTGATTCTATTAGTTAAAGTTCTTAAATAAATACGTAAAGGTAATAAAAGGAGCTAATATGGTAATTGTACCATTAGATAAAGTGAGTGTACGGTTTATGTGTTTAGTTACATAAAATTTTAATTAAAATTAAAAGATATAATGGTAATTTTGTAAATAGCTAAAACTTATCAAATTAAAAGAGAAAAATGGAATTTTTTTCTTGTTTTTCTTCTTCAACAAACTGTGTAGCCATTTTTGAGAGAAGAAAAGCTTTGGTTAGCTAGGGTTCATCAATAGATAAGTGTTTTGATGCTCGTTTTTAGTAATTTTTATGTTTCCGAGCTCGTATTAACTTAATCTAGCTAACCCGAGAACCAAATTATGAACTATTAAATGTTACAATTCTTTCCATTAATGAGTTGGATTTTTATTGAGTATTAATGGAAGATTATTGAATATTGTTGCTACATTAAACTATTTTATAAAGTAAATTTTGATGATTTTAATGTTTAGGGACTAAATTGTTAAAATGATAAATTTACCTGTATTTGAGGTGAAATTATTGCAAATATGGGCTGTTGGAAGGTCATAGATGATTTGGCTGAATTGGGTTTTAAGAAAAAAATGGTTAAATTGCATATTTGAGGCTTAGGGACTAAGTTGAATAAAAGTGAAAAGTTAAGGGTAATTTTGTAAAATTCCCAAAAAGAACTTAATTGCATAAGATGAATAAATTTTGCTGCTGATTTAATTAATTGAATGAATTTATTAATTTTAGACCAGGAACGTGTTGTCAATTGCAGGAAAGAAAAGATTGTTGAGTAGGTCTTTGTACTTCGATATTTCTGCAAATCAGTCCTATAAGTTCATATGTTATTTATACTTCTAATGATTTTTATATTCCATGATGATATAATTTTATTAAATGTTATCTTTACAACAGTATGACCTTGAAGACGAAAAATGGAATACTTATTATAATGAATGCTTGCTTAAACGAGCATTATCCATTGATTATCTTAATGCTTGCTCAAATGAGCATTATGCATTGATTATACTGAATGCTTTCTCAAACGAGCATTATTCACTGATTATACTGAATGCTTGCTCAAACAAACATTATCCACTGATTATACTGAATGCTTGCTCGAACGAGCATTACTCATTGAATATATTGAATAAGATTTTTTGTACCGATGATTGGACACTAACACTGAAGTAATGCTCTGAATATTATTATTTTGTTGGAAGTTATGATTGTTGGGAGTTTCATTGCCTAAATGCAAAGTTTCATTTATCATGTTAAATAGATAAAAATTTATTTATTATTTAAACGAACTTACTAAGCTTTATGTAAGCTTACCTTCATTTGGTTCATTTTGTAGAGTACAATTTTGTGGGCTCAGAAGATCAGATCAACATGAGAAATCACACTATCTAGGAATCTTTGGTAGACTTTGATTTTGATTTGGTATATATAGCATGTAAGAGGACCCTTTTTGTATATGTTGTATTAGTTCTTAGTTTTGAGCAAGTTTATACTTTGAACTTGTGATGTATGTTTGAATAACTTATGAGAACATGCATGTTTGGTTTAAGTTGAGTTTGTTGGTTAAGAATGAAATACATTGACATCATGTTAAACTATGGTATGAAATGAAATGGATGTTTTTTATGTGTAAAATCTATCTTGTATATGCAACTTTGGAAGTGAAATGTTATGAAATGTATTGTGGTGTCAATAATGGCGCATTGGTTAGGCACATAGGTTGATTTCTTTGACATGTTTGACTATTATTGAAGGTGGTTTTTGGCTTATAAAGTTTGGGATTTGAATGTGTTTAGGTACCTAAGTAATTGGGTGAAAAATGAGCATGATTTGGGTCAATTTTGGGCACACATGACCATGTAACCCCTATTTTAAAAATTTACAAATTTTTCCTAAATGTTCTGATTTGGCCCCTAAATGTTTGTAACTTATTTTTAGGACTTTGAAGGCTTGATTTAAGACCTGTAAATGTATGTTCTATTTCATTGTGAATCTTATCTGAATTTATGCGATTATTTTATAATTGGATGCTAATTAAAATGAAATTGTTCCAACTTGTACGGTAACACTCTGTAACCCTATTCCAATAACGGAATGGGATATGGGTGTTACATTTAGTTGTATCAGAGCCACGATTTAGCCGATTCTCAGACTAAATGTAATGTGTATAAAGATTAGAAAGTACATGCCATATAAACTTGTGCTAGTGTTGTACGGATTAATCCGATCTGACCCTTGTTTTCTTAAAGATTTTAAAAGATGCCATCTGATACTGAACATGATGAAACTAATGAGATGTACGATAATGTCCCAAGTACTATTTCTGGTTTGAGTCATAGTATACTAATCCTATCGATGTCTAAAAATGAGGTTAAGAATATTTTCTTCAAACTATTGTGATAGTGGTTCTCTAAGTTTATGAAAAATAATCCAGTGGCTCCATGACCACAGCCTCCTGTTGCACCTCTTGTTGTACCCCCTACTGTACCTCCAGTGATACCTTCACCTCCTCCGACAGTTGTATTGGGTCGATGAGTCCCGATTGATAAAGTTAGAAAGTTTGGGGCTGATGAGTTATGGGGTAGATCTGATGATGATCATGCAAACGCCGAGTGCTGGCTTGAAAAAATTTTTATAAACTAAGTTTTAGGGTAAATCTGATGAGTATAGGGACCTCGTTTCTATAAACCAAGCTGTATTTACAAAGTGTTATTAAGGTTGTATTAAAATTTCATTAAGAAATTTTAATGTTATGATAGTTAATTAAGCAAAAAGGATTAAATCATAAAAGTTGAAGTCAATTGCTATTAGTTTAAAGGTTTTAATTGATTAAAGGATTATGATTGGATGGCCTTAATGGATAAATAAACCATCCTTAAAAGTAGTGGGATGGTAGATGCTTTAATTTCTTTTAATTTTAAAGTTTTATATGTTATTTTAGCATTAAAATAAAAAAATAAAAGGTTAATAAAATACGAAAACATAATAGTTTTCTTCCCCATTTGGTTTTTTTCATCCCCGAACCACCATGGGAGACTTTGAAGTTTGGCTACCCATGTTTCCTTGCAAGTAAGTCCCTAAGCTATCCGTTTTATAGTAATTTTTATATTTTGAGATCATTGCAACTACGTCCAGCTAGCCCGTACCTTCGATTTTAAAATTGTTAAAGATTTTAAATGTTTCTATTGATGAATATTTGTGATTTTAGATGTTAAATGGTGATTTTAAGGTATTAGTTGTTATTTATAAGTATTTTATTAAGTGCTTTTGATGAATTTAACGATTAGGGATTGAATTGTTAAAATTGTAAAAATACAAGGACTAAATGTGAAATTATTACAAATTTGGGTTGTATTGGATGCTAGTAACATATGAATGGTATGAATTTTCCATGAAAATGGTTAATTTACAGGTTTTAGGCTTAGGGACTAAATTGAATAAAAATGAAAAGTTGAGGGCAACTTTGTGAAAATGTGAAAAAGGACTAAATTGCATAAAATGGAGTGATTTTGCTGTCTAAATTAATAAAATTAATGAAATTATTAATTTAGATCAAGATCGAGTGGAAATTTGAGGAGAATGGAAAATTACCGAAAAACTTTTGTACTTTGACATTTCTACAATTTATCCAGGTAAGTTTGTATGAGGTGTAATCACTTAAATGTTGATTAAATTGATTGTTAATGTGTTTTTCTAATGTAAATGATACAATATATATATATATATATATATATATATATATATGTTATTATGCAATTTATCATGTCATGAAACGATGGAAATTGAACGACGTACGACGATTATCGAGCCCCGTTTGAACTTTAAGAATTTGTAGGATACAAATGACATGTCATTAGGGTTGTCATGCTTTCGGGTGCTAGTCCTGAATGGCTTACCTATGGATGAGGTTCGGCATTTGTTGCGGATACTCCACAACTCGTGTGAGCAGTATTGTATAGCTTACATTCTGACCTGCAACTCGTGTGGGCGGGCCTATTTCGCAGCTCATGTGAGCAATGATATAAAGGATAGGAGACGTTATAGTTATATGTTAGCACACTTAGTGTGAGCTATCCAGCATATGCAATGATATTCTAAACTGTTCAAGGGGCATGAAAAAGGAAAGTAAAGGTATCTGTTCAAATGAACTATGTCATGAAATTATAAAAGGGAAAGGAAAGGTATGTATTCGAATGAACTAGGTTATGAAATTATGAAAATGATTGAAACGGAAAGTTTATATTAAAGTATGTTATGTTCATGGTAATGATGCATTTAAAATAAATATGTTCATGTACCATTAGTTCATCTTATGTTAATTCAAGTGAATTATGAATTGATAAACTAACATGTGTTGTTGATGTGCTTAGGCTTGTGCAAGCTTGTGGTTATAATTTATGTTTATGCTTATGCTTTATACTATGCATATGAAACGGGTAAGAAAAAAAGAATGAAACGGTAGGTTCATAATTGGGATGTATTATGATGTTATAAAAGGTTTGATATGATAAATGATGTACTTATATGTGAGAAGTCCAATTATGGATAAATACACTAATTCGTGAAATGATAATGTTGTTTAGGCTTATACTAAGCATTTGTAATGGAAGAGAAAGTAAGTAAATAGAATGATTCATAATCTTATGAAAAGGTTGATGATTATGTATTATGACTTATAAATCCCAAAATATTATATAAGAAAAGTATATATGATGTTGATGAATATACTCAATTGTGAGTTGAACGATGTTTAATAGGTTTGTACTAAGTTTAAAGTATTGGTATTAACCTATGTATTATAGTATTGAAGTGATAAGTTATGTTTCATGTTCTACAAGCTTACTAGGCTTACATTGCTTACATAGTTATTTTCCTTTACTTTGTAGATTATCGGAAGCTCGATTAGTTTGGAAGCTTGTCGGAGATCTATCACACTATTCAAAGATTATGTCGATAGATTTTGATGTTTTAATCAATGTTATAATGGAATCTATAGGTGGACTTATTGTTTATGTTAGTTGATGAGTTTTGGCATGTATATTTCATTTTGGTTGATGTAACCTTTGGTACTTTTGATGGTTTGTTGATGTGTGCTGTTTTGATGATGTGATAATGCATGTTTGAATAAATAAAGTGATATGTGATGAATTGACCTCAACATGGTCAAGTTATGATACGTTTTAGAAAGGTTTTAAATAGGTGTGTAAGATTGAAATATGGTATACATATATGTTGGTTGCTGGTACCATTTGGAAATAGCTAGATTTGTGTTATTTATATGGTTTTGACGCATATGAGAAATGGTCCAAATGGTATCTAAAGAACAGATTAACTGAAATTTCTTTTGAATTGGTTTCATTAGTGGAATAGTATAATGTGGGGTCTTCGATGACTTTAGTAGTCAGTGGGATAGTGTTTGAATTGTAAAGATATCTGAATGCAGTTGTTATAGTCGAGTATCTTACAATGATTCTTCTGGGCGTTATATATGTTCTTTTATCCTCATAGGTATATGCAATTGTTTATTTTTAGATGTGATTATTATCATCTGAGAATGCTGGCTAACCATAATATTAGACGGAGGTATTGTTAGTTTGGTTGATTAATAATCAACATTTCTCTATTTTTCTTTGACATTCTATTCCATTATGTTCGGTAGAAGACTTAACAATAAGTCTCATATGCAATTGATGTTGTCTCTGTCATGACTGATTCTAGTGCGTATGAGCGATATTCTTCTTCTGAATTTTTCTTTGGGTATCACTGATCTCTTTATAATTCAATATGAGTTGTACTCTTGAAAATTCCGTGGAGCTTTACATCTTGGACTTCATTACCTCAGCTTTCTTATCATTCTTATTGTCTATTCTATCAAATATGGTTTATCTATAAAGGATACATATTGACTTGAGAAAATTATATGTATTATAGTTATAATTCTTGGTTCGATCATGGGAGCACAGTGATACAAATCTCTGGTTTTTAGAGGTTGTGTTGTTGCACTGGTTGTTACTAGAACTACATTTAGTTTTTCTCTTTTGTTTCGGAATGCACTATTGATGTTGAGGTTTTGTTCTATCTATACGGTTGAAATGTCAGTCTTATTGTAACACTATGGTTTTAATTCATCTAATGGTTATGGCTCCGGTATGGTTCAAACTTTCGATGTTAATAATTGAAATAGTTTATTATATGTCTCTTTTCTAGCTTGCGTGAAGGGGTAGCAACAACAAAAGTATAAATGTGGAAGATCGAGCTCAACCTTGCATATTGGTTCTCATTATTTAGGTATCTTGAATAATGTCAACGAGTCAAAATGGTATGTCATATTTTGTTTGAGTTAATGCAGTTTGTGGTGATATTTGATTGGTATTTGAGGGGATTACGATATATTGTATGTCTAGGTTGTCTTGACAAAAAGAAGAAAAAATTATTCTGGAATGTTATTATTTGGTTGATAAGATTGACTCATTTGCTTTAATTAGAACGAATTATTCATTTGAAAAATTAATTTAGTTATATGCATTTGAGTTTATCCCCATGTTCGGGAATACATTTTGCGCATTCATGCCCATGTGTCTATCCGTGTGGACAAAAACAAGGCTATTTACCAAGCCATTTTGCCACCCTCACTTGCACACATCTACACAACATCACATGGCACAAATTCAAGCATGAAGAGCAACCAAATAATCACAACCAAGACAATATAACATGTCATTCTCAAACCATTTTTAAACATGCTTGAAACATCAACCATTCCACATTAAAAAATGACATTAATACAAATATACTAATACCCAACATTAGCCAACTTCCAAGGCTATATACAAAATGAACCATGGACGATTATAAGCGAACACATATGACCAATAGACCAAGTCCCTATACATGCCGTAAACTCTAAATACTTGAATTCATCAATACCCAAAATGATAGCTTGATAGTGTGATAGGATCTCCAGTGATCTCCAACCCGAGCTAGCTTGACGGTACTATAAATGTGACAGCCCAAAATTGACCCTAGTCGGGATGTGGTTTCGAGACCACAAAACCGAGGCATAAAAATAATTTAAAAATTTATTTTGATTCCTATGATATGTGTTAATTTGTGTATGACATTTTGATGTTTCAATTTAGAATTATAAATGTGAATTTCACTAGAAAGGACCTAGTAGTAAACTTTGAAAGTATGATGGGGAAATGTGTGATGACTAGTTGATCATGCATGCAAAAATAAGGGATTTGCATGTCAAATTTCCCCAAAGATGGTATAGTGGCCGGCCATGACAAGGGAATATGGGCAAGGAAAACATGTTATGACATGTTTTGTTAATGCATGATTGTGATGTATTCGGCCATGATGCATTCATGAGCATGGTTCATGCTTCTTGCATGTTAGTAAAATTTGTGTTTTGGATGGCTATGGACACCTTGAAATTGACCTTGCACCTATATGTGTATATATGATTGCACATGATATTCGATTATGAAGAAAGTGATAAATATGTTGTTTAAAGAAGAAATTTGTTGAAGAATGTTGTGAAATTTGCATGTACAATCGGCCTAGTACACATATGATGTGAAAATCTTGCAATTTATTGTTGATTTTGTGCAAGTATGACTAAGTATAATCGGCCACATGGGGGAATTATTGTGCATCCATTCGGTTAGAGGCAAGCTTAATGATGCCTATTCTTGACTTAGGTAATCGGCTACCTTGTTGTGAGCTAAGGCCGAATGTGTGCGTAATTAAAGAAAATTGACTAAAGTGCTTAGTTATGTGATGTTGAGTCAATGATATGTGTATTCGCCAAGGCTAGCAAGCGAGACTTTAATGAATTGAATTTGTTTGAATTAGCTCAAGAGCTTAGAGGGCCACAATTGGATAAGGGAAGGAAAAGTGATCGATTAGTCGTCGGTTGTTCGACAACATCCGAGGTAAGTCCTCAAGAAATGACCCTACTCGAATTATGTGAAATGAAATATGGATGTGTAATGATTATTGATTTATGTGTGTATGAGTATTTGAATGATACCCTGCTAAGTCCCAAGGCGATTATGCAAGTGATATGTTTGTGTTTGAGCCTTAGTAACGAAAATGAAACATGGATGTGTAATGATTATTGATGTATGTGTGTGCATGAGCAATTGAATGATATCTGGCTAAGTCCCAAGACATTTATGCTAGTAATTATACCGGGTTAAGACCAAGGCCATTGTGCTAGTGACCACATCCGGCTAAGACCAAGGCATTCGTGCAAGTTGTTAAATCCGGGCTAATACCAAGGCATTTGTGCAAGTCGTTCTATCCGGGCTAAGACCCGAAGGCATTCGTGCATGTGGTTATATCCGGTTGTATTCCGAAGAAGCTTGGGCTGAAGGTGAGCGTTGGTTGCTGTAATAAATTTAATTAGTACGACTTCTGAGGATCGGAGGCTATCTTTAGACTTTCACGGATTACTTTCATTTTCTGTTCAGCATCTCTAATCAAATCCACCCCGAAAATCTTACCTTCACCGAGCTCACCCAAAACAATGGTGTACGGCATTTACGAATCGCATAAAGCCTCGTAGGGTGCCATCTTAATACTTGATTGAAAGTCGTTGTTGTAAGCGAATTCAATCAACGGCAAATACCGCTCCCATGAACCACTAAACTCGAGGACGCAACATCTCAACATATCCTCAAGTATCTCGAATTATCCGCTCGAATTGACCATCGGTTTGGGGGTGAAAGGCGGTGCTGAAATGCAACTTGGTACCCAAAGCTTCTTGCAACTTTTTCCAAAATCGCGAGGTAAATCTCGGATCTCTATCCCACACGATGGAAATAGGCACCCGTGCAATCTCACAACGAGAAACGTACAATTCGCTAATTTTTCCATTGAAAAATCCGTGCGTCGGGGACAAAGTGAGCCGACTTAGTCAATCTATCTACCACGACCCAAATCGCATCCTTCTTACTCACGACAATGGCGGTCCGGATACAAAGTCCATTGTGACTCGATCCCATTTCCACTCGGTTATCGTGATTGGTGAAGTAATCTCAAGGCACTTGATGTTCCGCTTTCACTTGTTGACATATTAAACATCTCAAACAAAGTCGGAGATGTCTCGTTTCATACCATGCCACCAAAACCGATGTTTCAAATCGTTGTACATCTTCGTACTCCCGTGGATTGCCATTCGGCTACAATGGGCTTCATTCAATTATCGAAATGAGTTCAATTCTTTGGAACACACGACGACTTTTGAACCTCAAACAATCGTCATCATCGATTTGAAACTCCGAGTCCTTGTTCGAACACACTCACCCGCTTTTGCGCCAACTAGTCGTCGACTTTCTCGAGCTTCTCGAATTTGATGCATCAATAGTGGTTTGGCTTTCAATTCAGCTACTAACACACCGTCGGATCGAATGCATAAGTGCACATTCATCGCTCGTAAAGTGAATAATGATTTACGACTCAAGGCATCCGCAACCACATTCGCCTTTCTCGGGTGATAGTCAATGACCAGCTCATAATCCTTTAACAGCTCGAGCCAACGTCTTTGTCGCAGATTTAAGTCTCTTTGGGTCATCAAATATTTGAGACTTTTGTGATCCGAGTACACATGGCACTTCTCACCAAATAAGTAATGTCGCCAAATCTTTAAGGCGAATACGATGGCAGCTAATTCGAGATCATGGGTCAGATAATTTTTCTCGTGTGGCTTTAATTGCCTCGACGCATAGGCCACAACTCGACCTTCTTGCATCAATACGCAACCCCAAGGAGGGAGGCGTCACTATAGATGACAAACTCTTTGCCAGATTCGGGTTGCACTAGAATTGGGGCTCCCGTCAAATAAGTTTTCAGTTGATCGAAACTTTTCTGACATTTCTCCGTCCATTCGAACTTAACATCCTTTTGGAGTAGCCGTCATCGGCGTGGCTATCGTTGAGAAACCTTTACAAATCGTTTGGTAATAACCTAAGAAGCCCCAAAAAGCTCCGAACCTCGAGAATATTTCTGAGGCTTCCAATTAAGTATGGCTGAAATTTTATTCGGTCGACTCGAATACCCGATGCGCGATACCATATGACCCAAGAAGCTAACCTCTCTTAACCGTAACTCACACTTGTTGAACTTAGCATATAATTGCTTATCCCGTAAAATTTGCAAAGACTAACCTCGGTGTTCAAAGATGTTCTTTCTCATTTCTTGAATAGACCAAGATGTCATCAATGAACACGACTACGAATCGATCCAAATATGGTCTGAAGATCCGATTCATTAAATCCATAAATACCGCAGGGGCATTAGTAAGCCCAAACGGCATCACTAGGAACTCATAGTGACCATATCTCGTTCTGAAGGCAGTCTTGGGCACGTCCGAATCTCGGATTCGCAATTGATAATAGCCCGATCTCAAATCTATTTTCGAGAACACTGAGGCTCCCTTCAGTTGATCGAACAAGTCATCGATACGTGGTAACGGATATTTGTTCTTTATCGTCGCTTTATTAAGCTGACGATAGTCGATGCACAGCCGCATGGTTCCATCCTTCTTTTTCACAAACAACACTGGCGCACCCCAAGGCGAAAAACTCGGGCGAGCAAAACCTCTATCCACCAATTCTTGCAACTGAGCTTTCAACTCCTTTAATTCCGTTGGCGCCATACGATACGGAGCTATCGAAATTGGAGTGGTACCAGGTACCAATTCGATGCCAAATTCTATTTCCGAACAGTGGTAAACCCGCAATTCTTCAGGAAAACATCCGGTATTCACAAACCACGCACAGATTCGGCTTCTTTTCGATTCCTTGTCATCGAGCATGTACGCAAGGTACGCTTCGCACCCTTTTCTTACATATTTCCGCCAACATTGCGATATTACGGTGGCAACCCTTTAAGTCCGTAGACTCAACCCGAATTATCTCGTTATTCGCGCACCTCAAATCGATAGTCTTGCTTTTGCAATTTACAACCGCATCGTGCATGGTCAACCAATCCAAACCAAGAATAACGTCGAATTCATCGGACGGCAAAAGCATCAATCCGCGGAAAACAAGAACCTCGAACACTAGGGACTTTTCTTGCACACTTTGTTGACAAGCACGTAATGACCCAAGGGTTTGACACCGAATTACAAACTCGAGAGACTCAATAGGCAAAGTCTTCTTTGGATGCTAAGGTTTCACATATATAAGAATGAGTAGAACCGGGGTCAATCAAAGCAATCACATTACTATTGAAAAGAGTGAAAGTACCGTAATGACATCCGGAGAGGCAGATCCTCGCGCGTGCCAGATGGCATAAGTCCTAGCAGAGCCCGAGCCTCGGATCCGATGGTAGCATCTCTAGATCCTCTCGACCGCCACTAACATTGCCCACATTTCTAGGTGGCCTACCTCGGCGATGGTAGCACCCGGTTTCCACTCGACTTACATTTTGTTCAAGCATCCTCGGGCAATCCTTCATAAAGTGGTCGGCCGATCCACACTTATAGCAGAGCGATCACGGAACCAACAGCTCCTGAATGCCATTTGCCACAATGCAGACACTCCGCCTCTCTCTACGATCATTTCCACCATCGGCGATCGAAGTGACTCGTGTGGTCACAGTCGATCGCGTCCTCGTCTAGAAAAGCCCGGCGCCTCTAGACCGGCTCACATCATCTCGAAATCTCTTGATGCTGTTGAAGAGACTTTCCGAGGACCTCTTCGAATTCTCCGGTTCCCACATCGCTTTTTGTTTCTCCTTTCTAAGCTCTTGACTTTACAAGCTCGCTCAACAAGTACTACAAACTCTCGTATTTCGAGAATGCCAACGAACATCCTTATATCATCATTCAGCCCATCCTCGAAGCATTTACACATAATAGCTTCGGACGAAATGCATTCTCGCTGCATCTGGCTAAGCCTCACAAATTTTCATTCATAGTCAGAATCGACATAGAACCTTGCTTAAGATCAAGAAATTCCCTTCGCTTTTGGTCGATGAATCTCGATGATATACTTTTTGAACTCGGTTTGAAAGAATTCCCAAGTCACTTGCTCTCTAGGCACCACGTAAGTCGAGTACTCCACCAATAGTAGGCGGAATCGCGTAGCAAGGAGATGGTACACTTTAGGCACTCATCGGTGTACAAGATAGCTCATCGAGCACCCGGATAGTGTTGTCCAACCAAAATTCAGCTCGCTTCGGCATCATCATCATCCGTAGCTTTGAATTCAGTGGCCCCATGTTTTCGAATCCTATCGATTGGGGCTTACTTGACCTTATTTGGTCGATTCTGGGAGGTATTGTAGGTGCGGGTTGCATTTGTCGGAATGGAGGTTGTGGAACAGTAGTGTTAGTTCGAATGTATTGGTTAAACCATTCATTCATCACACTATAAAAGGCTTGCCTAGCCTCATCATTCGGATTGCTGGCCATAGGTTGAGAGTCCGCCGGCGCTGTCCCTTGCGCTGAGCAGCGCCACACTCTCCACATCATCAGCTATCGCTCGGTTGGGATCGGATCCATTACTATAAACAACACAAAGTCAAATTGTCGAAATCACCACACTATCGATTCATCATTTAATGGCATGGATAGCTAGACCCCAAACACATCACGGTAGTCCTAGAATCGACTAAACCTTGGCTCGATACCAATAAAATTGTAACACCCGAACCCGAGACCATCGCCGTGTCGGACACGAGGGTTAACAAGCCAAATCCACATATTTCGCCCACCAATTGACATTTCCAGTCAGGCTGGAAAACTGCGTCACCGTCGCCTTAAAAATCATATCTCGAGTTTCAAAACTCGGAAACTGGTTTTGTAAATTTTCCCTGAATTTAGACTCATATATCCATCCATGGATTTATTTCTAGAATTTTTTGTCAGGCCAATTGGTACAGTTTATTAGTTAAAGTCACCCATGTTACAGGGATCGACTGCTCTGACCTCCGTGCGTTACAACTTGAATATCTCTCTGTACAGGGCTTTAATACTGGTGCCGTTTGTTTCTAATGAAACTAGACTCAAAATGGAATCTGTAAATATAAGACATGACTCCTAATTCTTTCTGGATAATTTATAGTAAATTTTTAAAGTTGCGACAGGGGACCCAGAAACCGTTCTGGCCCTGTCTCACGAAAGCTTTAATATCTCTTAACATGTGACTCCTATGACCGTTTCGTTTCTTCCATATGAAAGTAGACTCATCAACGTTCATTTACATAGCTTATTCACTATTTAATACCATTCCTACAAATTTTGGTGATTTTTCACATTCACGTCACTGCAGCTGGCAGCATCTGTTTTTAAGGTAGGTCTTACCTATTTTGTAGTCTCCATGAACTAACTAGTCTTGCCATACATAGGTTCACATATGATCATTTTAACCATACCAATGGCTGATCATGTGACCAACACTCCCATTTCCAATCCATAATCACATCATGACACCATATATATATATACAAACCGCAAATAGTCTAAGTTCAGTACTTCACTTTTACGAGCCATTTTCGCATGGCCGCATACATATACATCACAACATATTTAAACCAACAAGGGGTAGTCCTATACATGCCATTTCAAAGCTCAACCAAAATTATACCAAAATGGAGGCTTTGATAGTGTAGATGACTTCGACTTTAATGATCCCGAATCCGATTGCTATCGAGCAAAATCTATAAAACAGAGCCAAAGCAACGGGTAAGCATTTTTATGCTTAGTAAGTCTCAAGGAATAAAATCAGCTTTAATTAAAGCAATACATTCACATGGCCAAATGCATCATTTCATTAATACACATTCACATAATCATTCTTACTTCACACTTCATCATTATATACTTTCACAAGGTATCAACCAATTCAATAGCTGAAATTGTTAGTCGATCGAGCTTAATGTTGCTCGAACATGTCGACTTTCCAATGCACGATAAACATACCTTATTCTTTGGGCTTTTCGAGCGTGCCGATTGAATTCATTACAGCAACCAACACTCACCTCCAGCCCAAGCTTCTTCGAATACAACCGGATATAACCACGTGCACGAATGCCTTGGTCTTAGCCCGGATAGAACGACTTCGCACGAATGCCTTCGGTCTTAGCCGGATGTAGCCGCTAGCACAATGGCCTTCGGTCTTAACCGGATATAATTTCCAGCAATAACGTCTTGGTCTTAGCCGGATATCATTCAATTGCTCATGCACACATACATCAATAATCATTAGACATTCATATTTCATTTTCGTTACTAAGGCTCAAACGCAAATATAATCACTAGCATAATCGCCTTCGGGACTTAGCCCGGGTATTATTCAAATACTCATACACACATAAATCGATAATCATTACACATCCATATTTCATTTCACATAATTCAAGTAGGGTCACTTCTTGAGGACTTACCTCGGATGTTGTCGAACGGCTTTTACGGCTATTCGATCACTTTTTCCTTCCCCTTGTCCAATTGTGGCCCTCCAAGCTCTTGAGCTAATTCAAACAAATTTAATTTATTAATACCTCATTATGCTAGCTTATGGCGAATATGACAAGGAGTTTAAATGGTCATATGGCCACCCTTTAGCTTGAGTACACAATGGTCATGCACATTTTATACTACATCAAGCAATTCAATACAATTCATTCAAGCATCAAGGAAAAGCTAAGGCCATCAATCGGCTACCTAAGGCCGAACATACATGTCCAATTTGAGGCCAATTATACACTTAACACCACACAAAAACAGCATGCATTTTACTAGTTAATGCTTTGCATATTGTAGCTCAAAACTTATAATATAGCATCAAGCACTCATATGTGTACTAGGCGAATGTACTTGCAATTTCACAAACATTCTTCAACATCTTCTTCTTTAAACAAACATATTCATCACTTACTTCATAACCAAAACATCATGTGCAAACATATATATACATATATGTGCATGGCAATTTCAAGGTGTCCCTAGCCATCCAAAACACAAATTTTAACTAACATGCAAGAAGCATGAACCATGCTCATGAATGCATCATGGCGAATACATCACAATCATGCCCTTTCAACTTCAATCATGGTTAAACACAAAAGAAAACTCAATGTCTTACTCAAGATGGCTACAAAGAAATTTCAAGAGTAGACAATCCATCATTGCATGCATCATCATCAAGCTTCACACTTAGCATGCAATGGCTTTATCACAATATCAACTTTGACCAAATACCACTTCCATGGCATAACAAGGATTTGAACCATGGCTAACATGAACATCAAGTTGGCAACTAAAACATGCATGAATCTCATGACACAACCTCATACATTGTAACACCCCGAACCCGTGACCGTCGCCGGTGTCGGACACGAGGGGTTAACGGGCCAAATCCTCTCAAAGTACCAACCACTTTGGCATTTCCAGACAGGCTGGAAAACTGCATCACTGTCGCCTTAAAAATCATATCTCGAGTTCCAAAACACGGAAACTGATTCCGTAAATTTTCCCTGAATTTAGACTCATATATCCAACCATGGATTTATTTCTAGAATTTTTGGTCGGGTCAATTGGTACAGTTTATTAGTTAAAGTCACCCATGTTACAGGGGTCGACTACACTGACCTTCGCACATTACAACTTGAATATCTCTCTGTACAGGGCTTTAATACTGGTGCCGATCATTTCTAATGAAACTAGACTCAAAATGGAATCTGCACATATAAGGCATGACTTCTAATTCTTTCTGGATAATTTATAGTAAATTTTCAAAGTCGCGACAGGGGACCCAGAAACCGTTCTGGCCCTGTCTCACGAGAGCTTTAATATCTCTCAGTATACTGCTCATATGGTCGTTTCGTTTCATCCATATAAAAATAGATTCATCAAGGCTCAATTTCATAATTTATTCACTATTTAATTATACTTCTTCTATTTTTAGTGATTTTTCAATCTCGTCTCACTGCTGCTGTCCGCAACAGTTACTGCAGAGACTATGCCAATTTCATGAATCTTTCCTTGGCCTTAATCCTCCATCATACATGACACAAATTATGGCCACCTTATCAAAATTAAAGTTTCTAAGACTCGTGGCTATAGGTTCTAGCATCCCACTCGACGACCACATAGGCCATTGTCACATGGCTTAAAGTTTACAACCCACAGTTCAACAAAACATAATAGCCTATACATGCCAAATGTTCTTCAACAACGAAGACAATACCACAAGATTTCCAGCGGTGTGATGACTTCAACGACGGTTCCGAGCACGCAACAAAGACGAGTCCAAGAGACCTAAAATGGGTGACAAGAAAACACCGAGTGAGTTTATAACTCAGAAAGTCATAAGCATTCAACAATCATCCATTGATAAAGTTATCACAACATGAACAATAGACGAGGCTAGGTACTCATCCATATTGAAGCTATACCATAAATCCTCGGACCTTTCGGTTCAATCTCATACCAAGTCATACATCCACATTTCATATTCTATACAACAAGATATTTGAGGCATTTTCACACACTAACTCATTTCCACCATAATCATACAATTTCAATCATCACATTGATTTAAGGCTTACCAAGTTCAACCCCGAGCATGAACGTATTTTCTATTCGTCATGAGCTCAAGGTACTTACCCGATCCGCTGTCCGGGATTAGCTCGATGATGTCGCACACTCAGTGCCAATTGTAATGCAAGAGCATATAGTGAATCCGCACACTTAGTGCTATATGTATTCAACTCGCACACTTAGTGCTATATAATCAAACTCGCACACTTAGTGCTGTACAATTTTAAACCCGCACACTTAATGCCATACCCTTCGAGCTCGCACACCCAAAGGTCAGATATTTCCAGCATGCACACTTAGTGCCATATATTTCCAGCATGCACACTTAGTGCCAATCTCGCCACCGTACACACGTATTGCCCAAGACACTTAGTGCCGAAAGCAACTTTCTACACATTTCACTATTTCTTTTACATTCAACAAATGTCATCACTCCATACACATACATTTCATTTATATATATATATATCATCCCATTAAGCACAATTGCATAGATTTTTACAATCATTTAAGCAATATCAAATATATGCTTAATGACTTACCTTATATTGGATGAAACGATTTCCAATCGACTACTCGATTATCTTTGTTTTGCCTTTGTTTGATTCTCCCCTTTTGATGTCTTGATTTCCTAGTATAAATACATTTAGTAGTTAAAATTCTTGCTGGATACTTATGTGTATAATTTAATGGTTTTCACTCCATTCACAACTATCCTTGTTCAAAATATCAAAACCTTAGCCAACATTCAATTAATGCATCAAGGCCGAATGTATTATCACTATTAAGGTAATCTAGTCTCAAGTATTTCAATTCTAATGTACAACATCTCAAATTCCCATGATCGATCACACCTATTCTTACTTTTCAATATTCGAAATATTCAAAATCACATCTTAAACACAATAGTCATGGACAATGCCGAATCCTCAAGTGTTTGAACATAAATTATTTTACTAATATAAACATTCACGAATCATATTCATAGGAAGACCAATTTCTTTCCATAGCACATTCATCATCCATACTTAGATGAAACAACCAAAATCCCTTCCTTTATACCCTAGCCGAATGCTCCAATCATCCATACAAATTACAAATTTTTGCATGGCTAAGTAGAAGCCATTTAACATGCAAGAAAAATAATCATAGGAGAAGAATTTATCATTCTAAGTAAGCTCCTATCTCCAACACTTAATCATTTGGCATTTTGCCTAGACACACACAAGAAATCTCAACTTCCTTGACCTTACCAAGAGTGCATCCACCATTCAACTTAGCATATTACAAAACCAAATCAACAAATTCAATGCTTACCTCCTAGTAGCCGAAGATGCTTGCCGAATTGACCTAGGTAATCTTCCTTCCTTTCATTTTTTTTTCTCAAGAACAACCAAAAGAATGAACAATGAATGAACAAAACCTTTTTTTTTCTTTTCTTTCTCTCTAGCTACGGCACAATGGGGGGCATCCATGCTCATTTTTTTTTTCATTTCTTTAATGCTAGTTTTTATTTTATGGCTTCCTACATACACCACTAGCAAAACATGTTGGAAACATGTTTCCTTTGCCCATAATCTTGTCATGGCCGGCCACTCACCTTAGGAAAGGGGGTTATTTGACATGCAAGGACAACCATTTTCCCACATGTATTAATAGGCCACCTTACATTTGCCTAGCACATTTTTAAATTTTCTCACATAAGTCCTATTTGATAAAATTCACTTACGATTAACAAAATCCAAACATTCAATTTTTCACACATTCATATTCACATATTCTAGACAATAAATATTATGTTAGAACATTTCGGTGACTCAGTTTAGCGGTCCCGAAACCACTTCCCGACTAGGGTCAATTTTTGAGCTGTCACAACTCTCCCCCACTTAAGAAATTTTCGTCCCGAAAATCTTACCGGTAAATAGGATCGGGTGTCGCTCTCTCATAGAGTCCTCAAGTTCCCAAGTGGCTTCTTCAATTCCGTGTGTCTGGTCAGACCTATATCGTCGAAGCATCGAGACATGGAAAACGTTGTGAATCTTTTCAAGCTCAGGGGGTAACATTAATTGGTACGGTACTGGCCCAACTCGTTCGGATACTTCATACGGACCGATGAACCTCGGACTCAATTTGCCCTTACGGCCAAATCTAAGCACCTTCTTCCAGGGTGAGACTTTGAGAAATACCTTGTCTCCAACCTGATATTCAATGTCTTTTCTTCTCAAGTCCGCATATGACTTTTGGCGATCCGAAGCAGCTTTCAAACTTTCACGAATTACTCGAACTTTCTGCTCGGCATCCTTAATCAAATCAACCCCGAAGATTTTACCTTGATAAGTTCACCGAATAATGGGGTACGGCATTTACGATCGTATAAAGCCTCATAAGGCGCCATCTTAATACTTGATTGAAAGCTATTGTTGTGCGAATTCAATCAAAGGCAAATATCCTTCCCATGAACCACTAAACTCAAGGATGCAACATCTCAACATATCCTCAAGGATTTGAATTATCCGTTCGGATTGACCATCGGTTTGGGGATGAAAAGCGATGCTAAAATGCGCTTGGTACCCAAAGCCTCTTGCAATTTCTTCCAAAATCACGATGTAAATCTTGGGTCTCTATCAAATACGATAGAAACAGTACCCCATGCAATCGAACAATTTGGGAGACGATAATTCGCCAATTTATCGAGCGAAAAAATCCGTGCGGACAGGATAAAATGAGCGGACTTGGTCACCTATCAACAATGACCCAAATCGCATCTTTCTTACTTGCCGACACCGGTAATCCGATATAAAATCCATTGTCACTCGATCCCATTTCCATTCGGTATCATGATTGGTCAAGTATTCCGATGGCACTTAATGTTCCGCTTTCACTTGTTGACATATCGACACCTTGAAACAAATTCGAAATGTCTCATTTCATCTTGGGCCACCAAAATTGGCGTTTGGTCATTGTACATTCTAGTACTACCCGGTGGATTGACATTCGACTCATCGTGAGCCTCGCTCAAAATCATCGAAACAAGTTCAATTCCTTGGAATACATAATCGACCCTTGAACGTCAGCGGTCATTGTCGTCAATCGAAATTCGATTCTTCATCCGAAAACACATTCGGCTCGCTTAGCGACCAATTCAACGTCGACCTTCCGAGATTCAAGTATTTGATGAATCAATAACGGTTTGGCCCCTAATTCGACTACTAGCACCTCCTCGGGTGAAACGGATAAATGAGCATCCATCGCTCTCAAGGCGCATAAAGCCTTGCGACTTAAAGCATCGACCACCACGTTGGCCTTTCCGGTGATACTCAATGATGAGTTCATAGTCTTTCAACAACTCAAGCCAACGTCTTTGTCGAGGTTTAAATCTCCTTGAGTCATCAAATATTTGAAACTCTTGTGGTCCGAATAAATATGACACCTTTCTCCAAACAAGCAATGCCGCCATATTTTCAAGGCGAACACTATGGTCGCTAGTTCAAGGTCATGGGTCGGATAGTTTCTCTCATGCGGCTTTAGTTGCCTCGACGCGTAAGCCACAACTCGACCTTCTTGCATCAACACACAACCTAACCTAAGCAAGGATGCGCCATCAGATATGATTTAACTCTTTACCGGACTCCAATTGTACTAGTACCGGGCCTCGGTTAAACAGGTTTTAGTCGATCGAAACTTTCTTGACAAATTCCCACCACTCGAACTTAACATATTTTTGGAGTAGTTTCATCATCGATACAGATATCATCGAAAAACCTTTCACAAATCGTCGATAGTATCCGGCAAGCCCCAAAAGCTCCTAACTTCGGTAACATTCCTTGGAGGTTTCCAATCGACTATGGCGGAATTTTGTTCGGTCCACCCGACACACGATGCGGACACCACGCGCCAAAAAAGCTAACCTCTCTCAACCAAAATTCACATTTATGAACTTTGCGATAACTCGCTTATCTCGTAAAATTTGCAACACTAGCCTCGGTGTTCAAGATGTTCGATTTCATCTCTCGAATAGACCAAAATGTCATTGATAAATACAACTACGAACCGATCCAAGTATGGCCTGAAAATTCTATTCATTAAATCCATAAATACCGCAGGGCATTAGTGAGCCCAAACGGCATCACCAAGAATTCAGTAGTGACCGTACCTCGTTCTAAAAGCGGTTTTGGTACGTCCGATTCTCGGACCCTCAACCGATAGTACCCGACCTCAAATCTATTTTTGAGAACACCGAGGCTCCTTTAATTGATCAAACAAATCGTCAATTCGTGGCAATGGATATTTATTCTTTATCGTCACTTTATTGAGTTGACGATAGTCGATGCACAACCTCATGGTTCTGTCCTTCTTTTTCACAAACAATACTGGTGCGCCCCATGGAGAAAAACTCGGTCGAGCGAAACCTCTATCCGTCAACTCTTGCAATTGAACCTTCAATTCCTTTAATTTCATTAATGCCATACGATACGGGGCTATTGAGATCGGCGTAGTACCCGGTACAGCTTCAATGCCGAATTCCACTTCTCGAACCGGTGGCAATCCCGGTAACTCCTCAGGAAAAACATCTGAATACTCACAAACCACTTGTACCGATTCGAGTTTCCTTTCCGTCTCTTTACTTTCAAACACATACGCAAGGTATGTTTCACACCCCTTTTTCATGTACCTCCGAGCGGTCATAGAAGATACTATCGCAGGCACTCCTTTTAAATCAGTAGACTCGACTCGGACTACCTCATTATTCGCACTCCTCAAATCAATGGTCTTCCTTTTGCAGTCCACCACTGCATCATGTACGGTCAGCCAATCCATACCAAGAATAACATCGAATTCATCAAATGGTAGAAGCATCAGATCGGCCGAAAAACAGGATTCTCGAATTATTAGGGGGCATCTCTTGCACATTTTATCAACGAGTACGTATTGACCCAAAGGGTTTGACACTCGAATTTAACTCGAAGAGACTCAATAGGTAGAGTCTTACTGGATGCTAAAGTTTCACATACATATGAATGAGTAGAGCCGGGGTCAATCAATGTAATCACACTAGTATCAAAGAGAGTAAAAGTACCAGTGATAACGTCAGGGGAGGATGCCTCCTCTCGTGCGCGGATGGCATATGCTCTAGCAGGAGCACGGGTCTCGGATCGAACAGCCGTATCAGTGGCTCCTCTCTAATTACCACCCCTACCTCCTGAAATCCTCGGGGGTCTACCTCTAGCCGTCGCCCCACTAGATCTTGAACCTTGCATCTTATTCTCCTCATCTAGCTCCGTGCAATCTCTAATGAAGTGGTCC
The DNA here is from genome assembly GCF_025698485.1 of Gossypium arboreum. Taxonomy (NCBI): domain Eukaryota; kingdom Viridiplantae; phylum Streptophyta; class Magnoliopsida; order Malvales; family Malvaceae; genus Gossypium; species Gossypium arboreum. The sequence continues at coordinate 59,899,095 of NC_069075.1, read as the reverse complement.
TTCGAACCACATCCGTAATAACGCCCTATTAATGACTTACCCCAACATTCACCTAGGTGTCGTCTTCCACATTGGGGCATTCAGGTTTCTCTTGACGATTATTGCCCACACTAGCTACCAAGTAGCTCGGGGTCCGTCGATGGTCGGGCTCTGATGGAAATTCCCGAAGTCGCCCTCGATTTACTAGTGTCCTCCCTGAATTTCTTTACGGTCGAGAACGGAGCTTTACTCATTGATCTTTTACGGTAATCTCTTGCTTCAAATTCAGCCTTCTTCTTCTCCTTCCCAAGTTCTTCCGCCTTGCAGGCTCGTTCGACTAGTGTCACGAACTCCTTTATCTCCAAAATTCCCACTAGTAACTTTATCAGCCACACACTCCCGAGCATACCGACTAAGTCTTACGAACTCATGTTCAGATTCGACACTGATCATCCGCCTTGCTTGAGCTCTAAAAATTCCTTACGCTTCGATCGATGAACCGTTGACTAATATATTTCTTCCAAATTACATTTGAAAGAAATCCCAAGTAACTTGTTCCTTTGGGACTATGGAAATCAAGGTCCTCCACCAATAGTAGGTGAGTCTCAAACAAAGAAATAGCACACTTAAGACATTCATCGGTGTGCATGACAGTTCATCAAACACTCTAATGGTGTTATCAAGCGAACTTCGGCCCTTTCGGCATCATCGGTAACTATGGCCTTAAACTCCTCGCCCCACGCTTCCTAATCAAGTCCACGGTGGTTTACTCAGCCTCACAGGATCGAGAATCGATGGCATTACGGGCTCTTGGGGTGGATTATTTAAATTCGGAATGGTTGGACAGCCGGATTGGTTCGCATATTATGCGACCCACTCATTCATCATGGTGAAGAAGGCTTGTTTCGCCCCTTCATTTTGATTATTCGCGGATGACTGAGGCTCAACAGGCGGTGTCCCTTGTGCGGGAGCAGCCGCTACACCTTCAACGTCATCCGCCAAGGGTCTCTCTACCTCGGGTTCCATTTGCTAATCACAACAAAAATTTCAACCGTCAGAAGTCATCACATTTTTAAGCACTAACAATTTGGCATGTATAGCTAGACTCACACGCTCTATGGTAGTCCTAGAACCGACTAAACCATAGCTCTGATACCAATAAAATTGTAACACCCCGAACCCGTGACCGTCGCCGGTGTCGGACACGAGGGGTTAACGGGCCAAATCCTCTCAAAGTACCAACCACTTTGGCATTTCCAGACAGGCTGGAAAACTGCATCACTGTCGCCTTAAAAGTCATATCTCGAGTTCCAAAACTCGGAAACTGATTCCGTAAATTTTCCCTGAATTTAGACTCATATATCCAACCATGGATTTATTTCTAGAATTTTTGGTTGGGCCAATTGGTACAGTTTATTAGTTAAAGTCACCCATGTTACAGGGGTCGACTACACTGACCTTCGCACGTTACAACTTGAATATCTCTCTGTACAGGGCTTTAATACTGGTACCGATTGTTTCTAATGAAACTAGACTCAAAATGAAATCTGCACATATAAGGAATGACTTCTAATTCTTTCTGGATAATTTATAGTAAATTTTCAAAGTCGCGACAGGGGACCCAGAAACCGTTCTGGCGCTGTCTCACGAGAGCTTTAATATCTCTCAGTATACTGCTCATATGGTCGTTTCGTTTCATCCATATAAAAATAGATTCATCAAGGCTCAATTTCATAATTTATTCACTATTTAATTCTACTTCTTCTATTTTTAGTGATTTTTCAATCTCGTCTCACTGCTGCTGTCCGCAACAGTTACTGCAGAGACTATGCCAATTTCATGAATCTTTCCTTGGCCTTAATCCTCCATCATACATGACACAAATTATGGCCACCTTATCAAAATTAAAGTTTCTAAGACTCGTGGCTATAGGTTCTAGCATCCCACTCGACGACCACATAGGCCATTTTCACATGGCTTAAAGTTTACAACCCACAGTTCAACAAAACATAATAGCCTATACATGCCAAATGTTCTTCAACAACGAAGACAATACCACAAGATTTCCAGCCGGTGTGATGACTTCAACGACGGTTCTGAGCACGCAACAGTACGAGTCCAAGAGACCTAAAATGGGTGACAAGAAAATACCGAGTGAGTTTATAACTCAGTAAGTCATAAGCATTCAACAACCATCCATTGATAAAGTTATCACAACATGAACAATAGACGAGGCTAGGTACTCATCCATATTGAAGCTATACCATAAATCCTCGGACCTTTCGGTTCAATCTCATACCAAGTCATACATCCACATTTCATATTCTATACAACAAGATATTTGAGGCATTTTCACACACTAACTCATTTCCACCATAATCATACAATTTCAATCATCACATAGATTTAAGGCTTACCAAGTTCAACCCCGAGCATGAACGTATTTTCTATTCGTCATGAGATCAAGGTACTTACCCGATCCGCTGTCCGGGATTAGCTCGATGATGTCGCACACTCAGTGCCAATTGTAATGCAAGAGCATATAGTGAATCCGCACACTTAGTGCTATATGTATTCAACTCGCACACTTAGTGCTATATAATCAAACTCGCACACTTAGTGCTGTACAATTTTAAACCCGCACACTTAGTGCCATACCCTTCGAGCTCGCACACCCAAAGGTCAGTATATTTCCAGATGCACACTTAGTGCCATATATTTCCAGCATGCACACTTAGTGCCAATCTCGTCACCGTACACACGTATTGTTCAGCACACTTAGTGCCGAAAGCAACTTTCTACACATTTCACTATTTCTTTTACATTCAACAAATGTCATCACTCCATACACATACATTTCATTTATATATATATATCATCCCATTAAGCACAATTGCATAGATTTTTACAATCATTTAAGCAATATCAAATATATGCTTAATGACTTACCTTATATTGATGAACGATTTCCAATCGACTACTCGATTATCTTTGTTTTGCCTTTATTTGATTCTCCCTTTTGATGTCTTGATTTCCTAGTATAAATACATTTAGTAGTTAAAATTCTTGCTGGATACTTATGTGTATAATTTAATGGTTTTCACTCCATTCACAACTATCCTTGTTCAAAATATCAAAACCTTAACCAACATTCAATTAATGCATCAAGGCCGAATGTATTATCACTATTAAGGTAATCTAGTCTCAAGTATTTTCAATTCTAATGTACAACATCTCAAATTCCCATGACCGATCACACCTATTCTTACTTTTCAATATTCGAAATATTCAAAATCACATCTTAAACACAATAGTCATGGACAATGCCGAATCCTCAAGTGTTTGAACATAAATTATTTTACTAATATAAACATTCACGAATCATATTCATAGGAAGACCAATTTCTTTCCATAGCACATTCATCATCCATACTTAGATGAAACAACCAAAATCCTTCCTTTATACCCTAGCCGAATGCTCCAATCATCCATACAAATTACAAATTTTTGCATGGCTAAGTAGAAGCCATTTAACATGCAAGAAAAATAATCATAGGAGAAGAATTTATCATTCTAAGTAAGCTCCTATCTCCAACACTTAATCATTTGGCATTTTGCCTAGACACACACAAGAAATCTCAACTTCCTTGACCTTACCAAGAGTGCATCCACCATTCAACTTAGCATATTACAAAACCAAATCAACAAATTCAATGCTTACCTCCTAGTAGCCGAAGATGCTTGCCGAATTGACCTAGGTAATCTTCCTTCCTTTCATTTTTTTTTCTCAAGAACAACCAAAAGAATGAACAATGAATGAACAAAACCTTTTTTTTTTTTCATTTCTTTAATGCTAGTTTTTATTTTATGGCTTCCTACATACACCACTAGCAAAACATGTTGGAAACATGTTTCCTTTGCCCATAATCTTGTCATGGCCGGCCACTCACCTTAGGAAAGGGGGTTATTTGACATGCAAGGACAACCATTTTCCCACATGTATTAATAGGCCACCTTACATTTGCCTAGCACATTTTTAAATTTTCTCACATAAGTCCTATTTGATAAAATTCACTTACGATTAACAAAATCCAAACATTCAATTTTTCACACATTCATATTCACATATTCTAGACAATAAATATTACGTTAGAACATTTCGGTGACTCGGTTTAGCGGTCCCGAAACCACTTCCCGACTAGGGTCAATTTTTGGGCTATCACATACATACCTTAATCTTGGTGCAAGTTTAGCCAAATCTCCTTCTAGATCTCTTCTAAACAAATAAAATGAAGCAAAAATCTCTTCTTCCCCCTTAGTTTTGGCTCAAAGAAAGGATGAACAAATTTTTTTCTTTCTTCCTTTACAACTCACGGCAATGGGGGAGATACCACACTCACACACACATTTTTTTTTTCATTCTTTTCTTACCCATGCTTATTTGTTTATTATTTCTCCCTAATGCCCAACAAAACATGTTTCATGACATGTTTAGCCCATATTTCTTGGTCATGGCCGGCCACCACCTATAAAAAGGGGAATTTGACATGCAAGTCCATTGTTTTGCATGCATGCTTTAATTAGTCATCACACATTTCCCTATCGTACTTTCAAAGTTCACTACTAAGTCCTTTCTAGTGAAATTCACCTTTATAACACTAAATCAATCATCAGAAAATGTCATACATGAGCATACACATATTATAGGCATCAAAATAAATTTTAAATTATTTTTATGCCTCGGTTTTGTGGTCCCGAAACCACATTCCGACTAGGGTCAATTTTGGGCTGTCACATATAATATAGCATCAAGCACTCATATGGCCGATTATACTTAGTCATACTTGCACCAAATCAACAATAAATTCCAAGATTTTCACATCATATGTGTACTAGGCCGAATGTACTTGCAATTTCACAAACATTCTTCAACATTTTCTTCTTTAAGCAAACATATTTATCACTTACTTCATAACCAAAACATCATGTGCAAACATATATACACATATAGGTGCAAGGCCGAATTCTCAAGGTGTTCACAACCATCCAAAACACAATTTTTAACTATCATGCAAGAAGCATAAACCATGCTCATGAGCATACCATGGCCGAATACCTCACACACCATGCTCCTTTTAATTTTTTTTGGTCATGGTTAAACAAAGGACTCAATGTCCTACTCAAGAATACTAAAAAGAAATTTCAAGAGTAGTCAATCCTTCATTACATGCATCATTAGCAAGCTTCACATTTAACATGCAATGGCTTCAACACAATACCAACCTTGGCCAAATACCATTTCCATGGCATAACAAGGATTTGAACCATGGCTAACATGAACATCAAGTTAGCAACTAAAACATGCATGAATATCATGACACAACCTCATACATACCTTAATCTTGATGCAAGTATAGCCAAATCTCCTTCTAGATCTCTTCTAAACCAAAAAAATAGAGCAAAAATCCCTCCTTCTTCCTTAGTTTTGGCTCAAAGAAAAGATGAACAAATTTTTTTCTTTTCTTTCTCACAACTCACTACCAAGGGGGGATACCACACTCACACATTTTTTTTCATTCTTTTCTTACCCATACACCTTTGTTTATTATTTCTCCCTAATGCACCAACAAAACATGTTTATGACATGTTTTGCCCATCCTCTCTTGCCATGGCCGGCCACCACCTATAAAAAGGGGGGTATTTGACATGCAAGTCCATTATTTTGCATGCATGCTTTAATTAGTCATCACACATTTCCCTATCATACTTTCAAAGTTTACTACTAGGCCCTTTCTAGTGAAATTCACATTTATAACACTAAATCAAATCATCAAAAATGTCACACACAATTTAACACATATCATAGGCATCAAAATAAATTTTAAATTATTTTTATGCCTCGGTTTTGTGGTCCCGAAACCACACCCGACTAGGGTCAATTTTGGGCTGTCACAGTCATCTCTAAATTTCTTCGATGACTGTTGGAAGGGCTTTCCCGAAGATCTCTTACGAAACTCCTTTGCTCCCATATCATCTTTCCTTTTCTCCTTACTGAGCTCCTCGGCTTTGCAAGCTCGCTCAACAAGTACCACAAATTCTCGGATTTCTAAAATGTCAACATACAGCTTTATATCATCATTCAGTCCATCTTCGAAACATTTACACATCACAGCTTCTGAAGAAATGCATTCTCGTGCGTACCGGCTAAGCCTCACAAATTATCGTTCATAGTCGGTAACCGACATGGAACCTTGTTTAAGTTCAAGAAATTCCTTCCGTTTTTGGTCAATGAATCTCTGACTGATATACTTCTTTCGAAACTCGGTTTGGAAAAACTCCCAAGTTACTTGCTCTCTGGGCACAACAGAAATCAACGTATTCCACCAATAGTAGGCAAAATCACGTAGCAAGGAGATAGTACACTTTAAGCATTCATCGGGTGTGCAAGATAGTTCATCAAGTACCCGAATAGTGTTATCCAACCAAAATTCAGCTTGCTCGGCGTCGTCGCTGTCCGTAGCTTTAAATTCAGTAGCCCCGTGTTTTCAGATTCTGCCAACTGGGGGCTTATTTGACCTTATTTGGTCAGTGACTGGAGGCATTGCAGGTACGGGGGTTGTATTAGTCGGGAATGGGGGTTGTGGAATAGCCGTAGTAGTTCGATTGTATTGGTTGAACCAATCATTCATCACGCTATAAAAAGCTTGTCTAGCTTCATCGTTCGGATTACTAGCAATAGGTTGAGAGTCCACCGGCGCTGTCCCTTGCGCGGGAGCAGGCGCTACACTCTCAAGATCATCAGCTACTACTCGGTTGGGATCGAGATCCATTACTATAAATAAACACATTTTCAATTGTCAGAAATCACCACACTATCAAATAATCGCAAAATGGCATGTATAGCTAGACCCAAACGTATTACGGTAGTCCTAGAATCGACTAAACCATAGCTCTGATACCAATAAAATTGTATCACCCCGTACCCGAGACCGTTGCCGGAGTCAAACACGAGGTATTTACGGACTTATTTCATTGACTTACACATTTCATTTTTTTTTATTTCCAGACAAGCTGGCTAACTGCATCACAGTCACTTTAAAAATCATATCTCGAGTTCCGAAGCTCGAAAACTGATTCCGTAAATTTTCCCTGAAACTAGACTCATATATCCATCCAAAAATTGTTTTCTAGAATTTTTAATAGGGCCAATTAGTACAGTTTATTAGTTAAAATCTCCCCTGTTTCAGAGTTCGACTGCTCTGACCTTCATGAATTTCGACTTATATATCTCGCTGTACAGGGCTTCAATACTTATGTCGTTTGTTTCTAACGAAAATAGACTCAAAAAGGAATCTATACATATATGGCATGACTTCTAATTATCTCTGGTTAATTTATAGTGAATTTCCAAAATCAGATTAGGGGATCCAGAAATTGCTCTGGCCCTGTTCCACGAAATCTTAAATATCTCTTAAAATACGACTCATATGATCATTTCGTTTCTCCCATATGAAAGTAGATTCATCAAGGTTCGATTACATAATTTATTCACTATTTAATTCCATTCCTACTATTTTTAGTGATTTTTCAAATTTACATCACTGCTGCTGTCAGCATCTGCCTTTAAGGTAGACTTTACCTATTTCATAGTTTCCATGATTCAACTAGCCCTTTTGCATATATAGCACAAAATATGATCATGATTAACCATTCCAATGGCCAATCATTGCCAAGCATATCCACACCTCTCCATAACCATATACATACAAAATGATTATAACACTATGCTCAAAATATATAAGCTATTTTCGCATGGCTATCCAAATATATACAACACCAAAGTACTTGACTAATAACACAAGGGCAGTCCTATACATGCCATTAGCAGAGTTCAACTAAAAGAGTACCAAAAGGGCTTTGATAGTGTGGATGACTTCGACTTTGACAATCCCGAGTTCGATAGCTGACAAACCAAAATCTATAAAATAGAGAATCAAAGAAACGGAATAAGCATTTAATGCTTAGTAAGTTTTGAGCAATGAAATTAGGCACAATTGAAGTATAGCATTCATTTGACTAAACGGATAATTTCATATACACACATTCTCAAAATCATACCTACTTCACATTACCAACCCGTATACTCATACATAAGAGATCAACTTAACCAAAAGCCGGAAGCTCATTAATCGACTGAGCGAATACTATTTAAAAGGAATCAACTAATCCAATGCATATACGAAACATACCTCATCGTTGGGATTTTACGAGCATATTAATTGAAATTATTACAGCAAGATCGCTCATTCCCAAACCAAGTACCTTTGGAATTTAACCAAATATAGCTACTCGCTCAAATGCCTTCGGGACTTAGCCCGAATATAGTAGTTCGCACAAATGCCTTCGGGACTTAGCCTCGTTATCATCCGAATATTCATGCACATATCAGTAAATCATGACACATCTTTATTTCATTTTCATAACTAGAATTCAAACACAAGTCAATTATTAAGCATTCCCATTTTCGACTCAATAGCCACATACAAACAGCATGATTTGGTTTGCTTTATGACGTGATCTCTATGCACATACGGCTACCCATCATACTTATAGACTAATTAACTCAACATATAATTCAAGTAGAATCATTATATCACCGTATATTTGTTATGATTATACGTCATGACTTAATCAAATCGTAAACTAAGTTTCATTACTCGAAAACTTACCTCGGATGTTGTCGAACAATTTAAATGACTATTCGATCACTTTTTCCTTCCCTTTATCGAATTTAGTTCCCTTGCTCTTGAGCTTAATTTAACAAATAAATTGATTTAATCATTTGAACATCAAAAGAGAAACTCAAGGTACTTAACCCATATATACATTAGACATTAGAGTCACATATATATGAAATCATGAATCAACTCGACATATTAGCCCACACTCTCTTTTAGCCGATTATCTAAGCCAAGATAAAAGCATCAATATGCTTGCCTCTAACCGAATACATGCAACACCAATCTACCTCATGTGGCGAATATGCATGTCTATGTTGAGGCCGATTATATGCTTAATACTTCCTACAAATATGGTTACTTGTATTGACTACATACCATTTTGTTTCAAGTTCAAAACTCGGCTAATACACATATATACACTAGTAATCAAATACTAACATTTGCACTTCACCTTACTACCAATTCTCATCTACTTCCTACCATGGCCGAATGCATCAAGACACCATACCATTTCAATTTTGGTCATGGGTTAAGCAAAGAACTTAATGTCCAACTCAAAAATGCTAAAAAGAAAATCCAAGAGTCATCAATCACCATCACATGTATCATTACAAAGCTTCACACTTAGCATGCAAATGACATCAACACAAGTCCACCTTAGCGAAACTTAACTCATCTTCATGCCTCATCACCACAACATCAAACACCAACCAAGAAGACAACACCCATGGCCAAATATCATCTCCATCTCATAGCAAAGATTTAAACCATGGGCTAGGTAGAACTCAAGCTAACAACTAAAAATATGCATGAATCTCATGGAACAACATCAACATACCTTAGTCTAGTGAACCACCATAGCCGATTTTCTCCAAGTTCTTTCCTTCTTTTCTTTCTTCTATTCGCCAAGTTGAACAACATGAGAACTTTTTCTTTTTTTTCTTCATCATTTTCCTTTTCATTATTTTATTACCATGCTCCTTATTTTATCATTCCTCCCATGAAACACTAACATAACATGTTTATAATACCTTTTTACCCATAGCATGGCCGGCCACCATCCCAAGTTTTGGGTATTTTGACATGCAAAGACAACATTTTCTAGCATGCATCAATAGGCCACTTTAACATTTGCCTAGCACATTTCTAAATTTTCTCACACAAGTCCTATTTAGCAAAATTCACTTACAATTAACAAAATTCAAACATGAAATTTTCACACATGCCTATATACATATAATAAGCATCAAATATAATGGTTAATTATTTTTATGACTCGGTCTTATGGTCCCGAAACCACTTTCCGACTAGGGTCAATTTAGGGCTGTCACAACTCTCAGCCACTTAAGAAATTTTCATCCCCGAAAATCTTACCGGTAAATAGGTTTGGGCATCATTCTTTCATAGAGTTCTCGGTCTCCCAAGTAGCTTCTTCCATCCCGTGTTTGAGCCATAACACTTTTACTAAAGGAACCTTTTTGTTTCAGTAACTCTTTCACTTCACGAGCCGGATACTGAATCGGTTCTTCTTCATAACTCATATCGGGTTGAATTTCAACCTCTGATGGATTAATTATGTGCGATGGATCAGATCTATAACGTCGAAGCATCGAAACATGAAAGATGTCGTGAATCTTTTCAAGTTCAAGGGGCAAAATCAATCTATACGCAACTGGACCGACTCGTTCGGATATTTCATACGACCCGATGAACCTCGGACTCAATTTGCCCTTACGCCCAAATCTGAGTATCTTTTTCCAAGGTGAAACTTTAAGAAACACTTTATCTCCCACCTGATACTCAATGTCCTTTCGTTTCAAATCTGCGTACGACTTTTGACGATCTGATGCTGCCTTCAGACTTTCACGAATTATTTTTACTTTATTCTCGGATCTTTAATCAAATCAACTCCGAAAATTTTACTTTCACCGAGCTCGGTCCAAAACAATGGTGTACGGCATTTTCGAATCGCATAAAGCCTCGTAAGGCGCCATCTTAATGCTTGACTGAAAACTATTGTTGTGGCGAACTCAATCAAAGGTAGATACCGTTCCCATGAACCACTAAACTCAAGGATGCAGATCTCAACATATCCTCGAGTATCCGAATTATTCGCTCGGATTGACCATCGGTTTGGGGATGAAAAGCGGTGCTAAAATGCAACTTGGTACCCAAAGCTTCTTGCAATTTCTTCCAAAATCGCGAGGTGAATCTCGGATCTCTATCCGACACAATAGAAATGGGTACCCGTGTAATCTCACAACTCGAGAAACATACAATTCAGCTAGTTTATCCAAAGATTGAATAATTCAGACGTCACGGAATAAAATGAGCCAACTTAGTCAGTCTATCAACAACAACCCAAATCGCATCTTTCTTACTTGTCGACAATGGCAACCTAGACACAAAATCCATCGTGACTCGATCCCATTTCCATTCAGGTATCATGATCGGCTGGAGTAAACCCGTAGGCGCTTGATGTTCCGCTTTCACTTGTTGGCATATTAAACACTTCGAAACAAAATCAGAAATGTCTCGTCTCATACCATGCCACCAAAACTGACGTCTCAGATCGTTGTACATTTTCGTGCTCCCCGGGTGAATTGACATTCGGCTACTATGAACTTCGTTCAGAATCATCGAAATAAGTTCTGAATTTCTTGGAACACACAAACAACTTTTGAACCTCAAACAATCGTCGTCATCAATTTGAAACTCTGATTCCCTATCCGAAACACATTAAGCCGTTTTGCAACCAATTCATCATCGACTTTCTGAGCTTCACCAATTTGATGAATCAACAATGGTCTAGCCTTTAATTCTGCTACTAACACATTGTCGGATAGAATGCATAAGTGTACATTCATCGTCAGAAGCAAACAGCGGTGATTTACGACTCAAAGCATCCGCAACCACATTAGCCTTTCCGGGTGATAGTCAATGACAAGCTCATAATCTTTTAACAACTCAAGCCAACGCCTTTGTCGCAGATTCAAGTCTCTTTGAGTCATCAAATATTTGAGACTTTTGTGATCCGAATATACATGGCACTTCTCACCAAATAAGTAATGTCGCCATATTTTCAAAGCGAATACGATGGCAGCCAGTTTGAGATCATAGGTTGGATAATTTTTCCCATGTCGCTCAGGTTGCCTCGACGCATAAGCTACAACTCGACCTTCTTGCATCAATACACAACCCAACCCAAGTAAGGATGCATCATCAGTAAATGACGAACTCCTTGCCTGCTCGGGTCGCACTAATCTTGGAGCTTCCGTCAAATGAGTTTTCAATTGATCAAAACTTTTCTGACACTTTTCTGTCCATTCAAACTTAACATCTTTCTGAAGTAGTTTCGTCATTGGTGTGGCTATCATTGAGAAACCTTTTACAAACCGTCGGTAGTAACCTAAGCAAGTCCCAAAAGCTCCGAACCTCAAGAATATTTCTGAGGCTTCCGGTTAAGTATGGCTGAAATTTTGCTCGGATCAACTCGAATACCCGATGCGGATACCACATGACCCAAGAAGCTCACCTCTCTTAACGTAACTCACACTTACTCGAACTTAGCATATAACTACTTATCTCGTAAAATCGCAACACTAATCTCGTGTGCTCAAGATGCTCGGTTTCATCTCTTGAGTAGACCAAGATGTCATCAATAAACACAACTACAAACCGGTCCAGATCATCGTGCAAGACCCGATTCATCAGATCCATAAATGCCGCAGGGCATTAATGAGCCCAAACGGCATCACTAAGAACTCGTAGTGACCGTATCTCGCTCGAAAATTTGTTTTGGGTATATCCGAATCTCGAATTCATGAATCGATAATAACCCGATCTCAAATCTATCTTTGAAAACACCGAGGCTCCTTTAGTTGATCAAACAAATTGTCAATGCGCGGTATCGGATATTTATTCTTTATTGTCACCTTATTCAGCTGACGATAGTCAATGCACAACCTCATGGTTCCGTCCTTCTTTTTCACAAACAATACTGGTGCACCCCAAGGTGAGAAACTTGGTCGAGCGAAACCTCTATCCGTCAACTCTTGCAACTAAGCTTTCAATTCTTTTAATTCCGTTGGTGCCATACGATACGGAGCTATCAAAATCGGTGTAGTCCCAGGTACAAGCTCAATACCAAACTCTACCTCCCGAACAGGTGGTAAACCCGATAATTCTTCGGGAAAAACATCCAGATATTCACAAACCACCGGCACAGATTCAGGCTTCTTTTCTAACTCTTTGTTATCAAGTACATACGCAAGGTATGCTTCGCACCCCTTTCTTACATATTTCTGAGCCAACATCGATGATATTACAGCTAGCGACCCATTCAAGTCGAGAGACTCAACTCGAATCATCTCATTATTTGCACACCTCAAATCGATAGTTTTTCTTTTGCAATTCACAATCGCATCGTGAGCGGTTAGCCAATCCATACCGAGGATAACATCAAATTCATCAAACGGTAAAAGCATCAAATTGGTAGGAAGCGAGGAACCTCTCGATTTCTAAGGGACATTTCTTACACACTTTGTCGACAAGCACATAACGACCCAAGGGATTTGACACCGAATTACGAACTCAAGAGACTCAACAGTAAAGTCTTCTTGGTTGCTAAGGTTTCACATATATAAGAATGAGTAGAACCAGGGGTCAATCAAAGCAATCACATTAGTATCAAAGAGAGTGAAAGTACTTAATAACATCGGTGAAGAAGCATCCTCGGCGTGCGTATAGCATAAGCTCTAGCAGGCGCACGAGCCTCAGATCTGGTTGTAGTATCTCTAGATCCTCTCTGACCGCCACTAGCATTGCCCGTGTTTCTAGACGGTCTACCCCGAGCAATAGTAGCACCTGGTTTCCCACTCTGATTTACATTTTGTTCAGACAGTCTCGGGCAATCCTTGATAAAATGGTCAGCTGATCTGCATTTATAACAGGAGCGGTCATGGAATCTACAACTCCCCGAATGCCATTTACCACAATACTGGCTGTAACACCCCGTACCCGAGTCCGTTACCGGAGTCGAACACAAGGTGTGCACAGACTTAACTTAATTGTTTTCACAGTCCATAAAAAAAATTTCCAGACAAGCTGGTTACTGCATCACTGTCGCCTTAAAAATCATATATTGAGTTTCAAAACTCAAAAATCAGTTTTGTAATTTTTCCCTGAAACTAGACTCATATTTCCATCTACAGATTTGTTTCTAGAATTTTTGGTTAATCCAATTAGTACAGTTTATTAGTTAAAGTCTCCCATGTTACAGGGGTCGACTACACTGACCTCCGCGCGTTACAACTTGAATATCTCCCTGTACAGGGCTTCAATACTGATGCCGTTTGTTTCTATAGAAACTAGACTCAAGGAGAAATCTATACATATATTTCTTGGATCCTAATTATCTCTGGTTAATTTATAGTGGATTTTCAAAGTCGGAACAGGGGATCCAGAAACCGTTCTGGCCCTGTTTCACGAGAACTTTAATATCTCTTTACATATAACTCATATGACAGTTTCGTTTCTTCCATATGAAATTAGATTCATCAAGGTTCATTTACATAATTTATTCCCCATTTAATTCCATTCCTACAAATTTTAGTGATTTTTCAAATCCACACCACTGCTGCTGTCAGCATCTGTTTTCAAGGAAAACTTTACCTATTTCGTGGTTCCCATGGACCAACTAGAGTTTTGTCATACATAGGTCGACATATAATCATATTTAGCCATTCCAATGGCTGATCATTTGCCCAACACTTCCATTCCAGTCCATAGTCACATCATGAATGTGACAGCCTTAAAACGACCCTAGTCGGAATGTGGTTTCGGGACCACAAAACCGAAGCATAAAAATAATTTAAAATTTATTTTGATGCCTATAATGTGTGTTAACTTATGTGTGACATTTTTGATGTTTTGATTTAGAGTTATAAATGTGAATTTCACTAGAAAGGACCTAGTAGTAAACTTTGAAAGTATGATAGGGAAATGTGTGATGACTAGTTGATCATGCATGCAAAAAAATGAGGGGTTTGCATGTCAAATTTTCCCATTTAAGAACTAGTGGCCGGCCATGACAAAGGGGGATGGGCAAAACATGTCATGAAACATGTTTTGTAAGTGGTTTATGTTGGAATAAATAAAATAAGTTGTATGGTAATAAAAAAATGAAAAAAAAATGTGTGTGAAGGCTTCTCCCCCTCCCCTTTGCCGTGAGTTGAAGAAAAGCAAAGAAAAGATAATTGTTCATCCTTTTTCACTCCTTTTGGCCGAAAATACTAAGGAAGAAGGAAGGAGTTTTGCTTCATGCTTGGTTTGGAAGAGGATTAGGAGGAGGTTTGGCCATACTTGTATCTAGATTAAGGTATGTTTGAGGTTGTGCCATGAGATTCATGCGTGTTTTTAGTTGATAGCTTGATGCTCTTATTAGCCCATGGTTCAAATCTTTGTTATATCATGGGGATGGTATTTGGCCAAGGTGGATTTTGTGTTAATGCCATTGCATGTTAAATATGAAGCTTGCTAATGATACATGTGATGGTGGATTGATGGCTCTTGGACTTTCTTTTTAGTATTTTTGAGTAAGACATTACGTTCTTTGTTTAATCATGACCAAAATTATGGTGTTGTGATGTATTCGCCATGGTACATCCATAAGTATGATTTATGCTCATTGCATGGAAAGTAAGATTTGTGTTTTGGATTTATGTTCATGTTTAGTTACAATCAACTTGAGATTCGGCTCTAGCATATATATATGTATATATGTTTGCACATGATGTATTGGTATGACATATATACTATCTCAAGGTATATATTTACTTATGATGATGTTTCGTTATGAAGGAAATGATAGATGTGTATTGAGTTACAATATGGAATGCGTTAGTTAGTAAAATGTATGCTGTTTTTGTGTGGTATTAAGTGTATAATTGGCCTCAACATGGACATGCATATTCGGCCACATGAGGGGAATTGGTGTGCATGCATTCGGTTAGAGGCAAGCATATTGATGCCTGTAACACCACAAACCCGAGACCATCGCCGGTGTCGGACCCGAGGGGTTAACAAGCCAAGTTCACATGTTTTTGCCCACCAATTTGACATTTCCAGTCAGGCTGGAAAACTGCGTCACTGTCGCCTTAAAAATCATATCTCGAGTTTCAAAACTCGGAAACTGGTTTCGTAAATTTTCCCTGAATTTAGACTCATATATCCATCCATGGTTTTATTTCTAGGATTTTTGGTCGGGCCAATTGGTACAGTTTATTAGTTAAAGTTAAACATGTTACAGGGATCGACTGCTCTGACCTTCGCGCGGTATAACTTGAATATCTCTCTGTACAGGGCTTTAATGCTGGTGTCGTTAGTTTCTAATGAAACTAGACTCAAAATGGAATCTGTACATATAAGGTATGTCTCCTAATTCTTTTTGGATAATTTATAGTGAATTTTTAAAGTTGCGACAGGGAACCGAGAAACCATTCTGGCCCTGTCTCACAATAGCTTTAATATCTCTTAACCTGTAACTCCTATGACCATTTCGTTTCTTCCATATGAAAATAGACTCATCAAGGTTCATTTACATAGCTTATTCACTATTTAATTCCATTCCTATGAATTTTGGTGATTTTTCACATTCACGCCACTGCAGCTGGCAGCATCTGTTTTAAGGTAGGACTTACCTATTTGGTAGTCTCCATGATTCAACTAGTCTTGCCATACATAGGTTCATATATGATCATTTTAACCATGCCAATGGCTGATCATATGACCAACATTCCCATTTCCAAGCCATAGCCACATCATGACACCAAATATATACATACAACCCACAATTAGTCTAAGTTCATGCTTCCCTTTTCGAGCCATTTTCGCATGGCCGTATATACTTACATTACAACATATTTAACAAACAAGGGGTAGTCCTATACATGCCATCTCAAGTTCAACCAAAAATTTATACCAAAATGGAGGCTTGATAGTGTGGATGACTTCGACTTCAACGATCCCAAATCCGATTGCCTCGAGCGAAATCTAGAAAACTGAGAGCCAAAGCAACGGGTAAGCATTTTTATGCTTAGTAAGTCTCAAGGAATATAATCAACTCTAATTACAGCAATACATTCACATAGCCAAATGCATCATTTCATTTGTACACATTCCTACTTCACACTTCATCATTATATAATTTCACAAAGTATCAATCAATTCAATAACTGAAATTCATTAGTCGATTGAGCGAATGTTGCTCAAACATGTCGACTTTCCAATGCACATATAACGTACCTTATCCTTTGGGCTTTTCGAGTGTGCTAATTGAATTCATTACAGCAACCAACACTCACCTCCAGCCCAAGATTCTTCGAATATAACCGGATATAATCACGTGCACAAATGCCTTCGGTCTTAGCCGGATAAAATGTCTCGCATTTAATGCCTTGGGTCTTAGCCCGGATGTAGCCACTAGCGCAATTGCCTTGGGTCTTCACCGGATATAATTTCAAGCATAATTGTCTTCGGATTTAGCCGGATATCATTCAATTTCCCATGAACACATACATCAATTATCATTGGACATACATAATTCATTTTCGTTACTAAGGCTCAAACGCAATTATAGTCACAAGCATATTCGCCTTGGGACTTAGCCCGGTAGAATTCAAATACTCATGCATACACAATCAATAATCAATACACATCCATACTTTATTTCACACAATTCAAGTACGGTCACTTCTTGAGGACTTACCTCGGATGTTGTCGAACGGCTTTTTCGGCTATTCGATCACCTTTTCCTTCCCCTTGTCCAATTGTGGTCTTCTAAGCTCTTGAGCTAATTCAAACAAATTCAATTTATTAAAACCTCATTGTGCTAGCTTTTGGCGAATATGACAAGGAGTTTAAATGGTCATATGGCCACCCTTTAGCTTGAATACACAATGGTCATGCACATTTTATACTACATCAAGCAATTCAATACAATTTATTCGAGCATCAAGGAAATGCTAAGGCCTTCAATAGGCTACCCAAGGCCGAATATTCATGTACATGTTGAGGTCAATTTTGCACTTAATACCTCACAAAACAGCATGCAATTTACTAATTAATGCTTTGCACATTGTGGCCCAAAACTTATAATATAGCATCAAGCACCTACATGTGTGCTAGGTCAATTGTGCTTGCAATTTCACAAGCATTCTTCCACATCTTCTTCTTTAAACCAATATATTCATCACTTAGTTCATAACCAAAACATAATGTGCAATCATATATATGCATATATGAGCATGGCAATTTCAAGGTGTCCATAGCCATCCAAAACACAAATTTTAACTAACATGCAAGAAGCATGAATCATGCTCAAGAATGCATCATGGCGAATATGACAATCATGCTTCTTTTCAACTTCAATCATGATAAAACAAAAGAAAGCTCAAAATCTTACTCATGAGTAGACAATCCATCATTGCATGCATCATCATCAAGTTTCACACTTAGCATGCAATGGCTTTATCACCATAACAACTTTGGCCAAATGCCATTTCCATGGCATAACAAAGATTTGAGCCATGGCTAACATGCACATCAAATTAGCAACCAAAACATGCATGAAACTCCCAACACAACCTCATACATACCTTACTCTTGATGCAAATTTAGCCAAATCACCTTCTAGATCTCTTCTAAACAAAGGAAATGAAGCAAAAATCCTTCTTCCTCTTAGTATTTTTGGCCAAAAGGAGAGAACAAGGATGAACAATTTTTTTGTTTTCTCTTCTTGGTTGCACTGCAATGGGGGAATGCTACTCTCTCACACATTTTTTTTCATTCTTTTCTTACCCATGCTTATTTGTTTATTATTTCTCCCTAATGCCCAACAAAACATGTTTCATGACATGTTTAGCCCATATCTCTTTGTCATGGCCGCCATCACTTGTAAAAAGGGGAATTTGACATGCAAGTCCATTATTTTGCATGCATGCTTTAATTAGTCATCACACATTTCCCTATCGTACTTTCAAAGTTCACTACTAAGTCCTTTCTAGTGGAATTCACCTTTATAACACTAAATCAATCATCATAAAATGTCATACATGAGCACACACATATTATAGGCATCAAAATAAATTTTAATTATTTTTATGCCTCGGTTTTGTGGTCCCGAAACCACATTCCGACTAGGGTCAATTTTGGGCTGTCACAACTCTCCCCACTTAAGAAATTTTCATCCCGAAAATCTTACCGTAAATAGGTTTGGATATCGCTCTTTCATAGAGTTCTCGGTCTCCCAAGTAGCTTCTTCTATCCCGTGCTTGAGCCATAACACTTTCACTAGTGGAACCCGCTTGTTTCGCAAACTCTTTCACTTCCCGTGATAGGATACTGAATCGGTTCTTCCTCATAACTCATATTGGCTTGAATTTCAATTTCGATGGACTAATCATGTGCGATGGATCGGATCTATAGCGTCAAGCATCGAAACATGAAAGACATCGTGAACCTTTTGAGTTCGGGGAAAAATCAAGCGATATGCCATCGACCGACTCGCCTCGATATCTCATATGGTCCAATGAACCTCGGGCTCAACTTGCCCTTACGGCTGAACTCCGAGTATCTTTTTCCAAGGCGATACCTTGAGAAACACTTTATCACCCACCGATACTCGACATCCTTACGCTTCAGATCCGCGTCGACTTCTCGACGATCGGAGGCTATCTTCAGACTTTCACGGATTACTTTCACTTTCTCGCTCAGCATCCCTAATCAAATCCACCCGTAAATCTTACTTTCACCGAAGCTCGGTCCAAAACAATGGCATACGGCATTTATGGAATCGCATAAGGCCTCGTAGGGTGCCATCTTAATACTTGATTGAAAGTCGTTGTTGTAAGCGAATTCAATTAACGGCAAATACCGCTCCCATGAACCACTAAACTCGAGGACGCAACATCTTAACATATCCTCAAGTATCCGAATTATCCGCTCGGATTGACCATCGGTTTGGGGGTGAAAGGCGGTCTTGAAATGCAACTTGGTACCCAAAGCTTCTTGCAACTTTTTCCAAAATCGCGAGGTAAATCTCGGATCTCTATCCACACGATAGAAATAGGCACCCCGTGTAATTTCACAATCGAGAAGCGCATAATTTCGCTAATTTGTCCATTGAAAAATCCGTGCGTCTGGGGACAAAGTGGGCCGACTTAGTCAATCGATCTTCCACGACCCAAACCGCATCCTTCTTACTCACCGACAATGGCGGTCCGGATACAAAGTCCATTGTGACTCGATCCCATTTCCACTGGGTATCGTGATTGGTGAAGTAATCTCAAGGCACCGATGTTCCGCTTTCACTTGTTGACATATTAAACATCTCGAAACAAAGTCGGAGATGTCTCGCTTCATACCATGCCACCAAAACCGACGCTTTCAAATCATTGTACATCTTCATACTCCGGGTGGATTGCCATTCGCTACAATGGGCTTCATTCAGAATTATCGAAATGAGTTCAAATTCTTTGGGACACACGAGGCGACTTTTGAACCTCAAACAATCGTCATCGCCGATTTGAAACTCCGAGTCCTTGTTCGAACACACGCAGCCCGCTTTGCAACCAACTCACATCGACTTTCGAGCTTCTCGAATTTGGTGTGTCAATAATGGTTTGGCTTTCAATTCAGCCACTAACACACTGTCGGATCGGATAGACAAGTGCACATTCATCGCTCGTAATGTGAATAACGATTTACGACTCAAGGCATCCGCAACCACATTCGCCTTTCCCGGGTGATAGTCAATGATCAGCTCATAATCCTTTAACAGCTCGAGCCAACGTCTTTGTCGTATATTTAAGTCTCTTTGGGTCATCAAATACTTGAGACTTTTGTGATCCGAGTATACATGGCACCTTTCACCAAATAAGTAATGTCGCCAAATCTTTAAGGCGAATACGATGGCGGCCAATTCGAGATCATGAGTCGGATAATTTTTCTCATGTGGCTTTAATTGCCTCGACGCATAGGCCACAACTCGACCTTCTTGCATTAATACGCAACCTAACCCAAGTAGAGAGGCGTCGCTATAGATGACAAACTCTTTCTTGGGACTCGGGTTGCACTAGAATTGGGGCTTCATCAAATAAGTTTTCAGCTGATCGAAACTTTTTGGCATTTCTCCGTCCATTCAACTTAACGTCCTTTTGGAGTAGCCGTCATCGGCGTGGCTATCGTTGAGAAGCCTTTTACAAATCGTCGGTAATAACCGAAGCCCCAAAAAGCTTGAACCTCGATAATATTTCTCGGAGGCTTCCAATTTAGTATGGCTGAAATTTTATTCGGTCGACTCGAATACCGATGCGAATACCACATGACCCAAGAAGCTAACCTCTCGTAACGTAACTCACACTTGTCAACTTAGCATATAATTGCTTGTCCCAGAAAATTTGCAAAGCACTAACCGCGGTGTTCAAGATGTTCGGTCTCATTTCTTGAATAGACCAAGATGTCATCAATGAACACGACTACGAATCGATCCAAATATGGTCTAAAGATCCGATTCATTAAATCCATAAATACCATAGGGCATTAGTGAGCCCAAACGGCATCACTAGGAACTCGAGTGACCATATCTCGCTCAAGGCGGTCTTGGGCACGTCTCAATCTCGGATTCGCAATTGATAGTAGCCCGATCTCAAATCTATTTTCGAGAACACCGAGGCTCCCTTGATTGATCGAACAAGTCATCAATACGTGGCAACGGATATTTGTTCTTTATCGTCGCTTTATTTAGGCGGCGATAGTCGATCTGCAAATCGCATGGTTCCATCCTTCTTCTTCACGAACAACACCACAAGCACTCCCAGGCGAAAAACTTCGGCGAGCAAAACCTCTATCCACCAATTCTTGCAATCGAGGTTTCAACTCCTTTAATTCGTTGGTGCCATACGATACGGAGCTATCGAAATTGGAGTGGTACTAGGTACCAATTCGATGCCAAATTCTATTTCCCGAACAGTGGTAAACCCAATTCTTCTTGGGAAAACATCCGGTATTCACAAACCACGAGCACAGATTCGGGTTTCTTCTCCGATTCCTTGTCATCGAAGTACGTCGCAAGGTACGCTTTCACCCTTTTCTTACATATTTACGGGCCAACATCGGCGATATTACACCGGCAACCCTTTAAGTCCGTGGACTCAACCGAATTATTTCATTATTCGCGCACCTCAAATCGATAGTCTTGCTCTTGCAATTTAAAACCGCATCGTGCATGGTCAACCAATCCAAACCAAGAATAACATCTAACTCATCGAACGGCAAAAGCATTAAGTCCGCCGGAAAACAAGAACCTCGGAACACTAGGGGACTTTTCTTGCACACTTTGTTAACAAGCACGTAATGACCCAAGGGGTTTGACATCCGAATTACAAACTCGAGAGACTCAATAGGCAAAGTCTTCATCGGATGCTAAGGTTTCACATATATGAATGAGTAGAACCGAGGTCAATCAAAGCAATCACATTTGTATTGAAAAGAGTGAAAGTACCCAGAATAACATCCGGAGAGGCAAAGATCCTCACGTGCGCGTATGGCATAAGTCCTAGCAGAGCACGAGCCTCGGATCGATGGTAGCAACTCTAGATCCTCTCGACCGCCACCGACATTGCCCATATTTCTAGGTGGCCTACCTCGGCGATGGTAGCACCGGGTTTGCACTCGACTTACATTCTGCTCATGCATCCTCGGGCAATCCTTCATAAAGTGGTCGGCCGATCCACACTTATAGCGAGGAGCGATCACGAAACCAACAGCTCCCCGAATGCCATTTGCCACAATGTGGACACTCACCCTCTCTCGGCGATCATTTCCACCATCAGCGATCAAGTGACTCATGTGGTCACAGGGTCGATCGCGTCCTCGTCTAGAAAAGCCCAAACGCCTCTAGACCGGCTCGCATCATCTCGAAATCTCTTCGATGCTTGTTGAAGAGACTTTCCGAGGACCTCTTCGAATTCTCCAATCCCCACATCAGCTTTTTGTTTCTCCTTTCTAAGCTCTTGACTTTACAAGCTCGCTCAACAAGTACTACGAACTCTCGTATCTCGAGAATGCCAACAAACATCCTTATATCATCATTCAGCCCATCCTCGAGCGTTTACACATAATAGCTTCGACGAAATGCATTCTCACAGCGTCTGGCTAAGCCTCACAAACTTTCGTTCGTGAGTCATAAGCGGACATAGAACCTTGCTTAAGATCAAGAAATTCCCTCGCTTTTGGTCGATGAATCTCTCGATGATATACTTTTTTCTAACTCGGTTTGAAAGAATTCCCAAGTCACTTGCTCTCTAGGCACCACAGTCGAGTACTCCACCAATAGTAGGCGGACTCGCGTAAGTAAGGAGATGGTACACTTTAAGCACTCATCGGGTGTGCAGGATAGCTCATCAAGCACCGGATAGTGTTATCTAACCAAAATTCAGCGGCGCTCGGCATCATCATCATCCGTAGCCTTAAA
Source organism: Gossypium arboreum (assembly GCF_025698485.1). Classification (NCBI taxonomy): domain Eukaryota; kingdom Viridiplantae; phylum Streptophyta; class Magnoliopsida; order Malvales; family Malvaceae; genus Gossypium; species Gossypium arboreum. The sequence continues at coordinate 59,875,842 of NC_069075.1, read as the reverse complement.
TTCAGTGGCCCCATGTTTTCAATCCTATCGATTGGGGCTTACTTGACCTTATTTGGTCAATCACCGGAGGTATTGTAGGTGCGGGGTTGCATTTGTCGGGAATGGAGGTTGTGGAATGTAGTGTTGGTTCGAATGTATTGATTAAACCATTCGTTCATCACACTATAAAAGGCTTGCCTAGCTTCGTCATTAGGATTGCTGGCCATAGGTTGAGAGTCCACCGCGCTGTCCCTTGCGCTGGGCAGCGCCACACTCTCCACATCATCAGCTATCGCTTTCGGTTGGGATCGGGATCCATTGCTACAACAAACACAAAGTCGAATTGTCGTAATCATCACACTATCGATTCATCATTTAATGGCATGTATAGCTAGACCCCAAACACATCACGGTAGTCCTAGAATCGACTAAACCTGGCTCGATACCAATAAAATTGTAACACCCCAAACCCGAGACCATCGCCGTGTCGGACCCGAGGGGTTAACAAGCCAAGTTCACATGTTTTTGCCCACCAATTTGACATTTCCAGTCAGGCTGGAAAACTGCGTCACTGTTGCCTTAAAATCATATCTCGAGTTTCAAAACTCGAAACTGGTTTCGTAAATTTTCCTGAATTTAGACTCATATATCCATCCATGGTTTTATTTATAGGATTTTGGTCGGGCCAATTGGTACAGTTTATTAGTTAAAGTTACCCATGTTACAGGGATCGACTACTCTGACCTTCGTGCGGTATAACTTGAATATCTCTCTGTACAGGGATTTAATGCTGGTGTCGTTTGTTTCTAATGAAACTAGACTCAAAATGGAATCTGTACATATAAGGTATGTCTCCTAATTATTTTTGGATAATTTATAGTGAATTTTTAAAGTTGCGACAGGGAACCGAGAAACCATTCTGGCCCTGTCTCACAATAGCTTTAATATCTCTTAACCTGTAACTCCTATGACCATTTCGTTTCTTCCATATGAAAATAGACTCATCAAGGTTCATTTACATAGTTTATTCACTATTTAATTCCATTCCTATGAATTTTGGTGATTTTCACATTCACGCCACTGCAGCTGGCAGCATCTGTTTTAAGGTAGGACTTACCTATTTGGTAGTCTCCATGATTCAACTAGTCTTGCCATACATAGGTTCATATATGATCATTTTAACCATGCCAATGGCTGATCATATGACCAACATTCCCATTTCCAAGCCATAGCCACATCATGACACCAAATATATACATACAACCCACAATTAGTCTAAGTTCATGCTTCCTTTTCGAGCCATTTTCGCATGGCCGTACATACTTACATTACAACATATTTAACAAACAAGGGTAGTCCTATACATGCCATCTCAAGTTCAACCAAAATTTATACCAAAATGGAGGCTTGATAGTGTGGATGACTTCGACTTCAACGATCCCAAATCCGATTGCCTCGGCTAAATCTAGAAAACGAGAGCCAAAGCAACGGGTAAGCATTTTTATGCTTAGTAAGTCTCAAGGAATATAATCAACTCTAATTACAGCAATACATTCACATAGCCAAATGCATCATTTCATTTGTACACATTCCTACTTCACACTTCATCATTATATAATTTCACAAAGTATCAATCAATTCAATAACTGAAATTCATTAGTCGATTGAGCGAATGTTGCTCAAACATGTCGACTTTCAATGCACATATAACGTACCTTATCCTTTGGGCTTTTCGAGTGCTAATTGAATTCATTACAGCAACCAACACTCACCTCCAGCCCAAGATTCTTCGGAATATAACCGGATATAATCACGTGCACAAATGCCTTCGGGTCTTAGCCCGGATAAAATGTCTCGCACGAATGCCTTCGGGTCTTAGCCCGGATGTAGCCACTAGCGCAATTGCCTTCGGTCTTCACCGGATATAATTTCCAGCATAATTGTCTTGAGATTTAGCCCGGATATCATTCAATTTCCATGAACACATACATCAATTATCATTGGACATACATAATTCATTTTCGTTACTAAGGCTCAAACGCAATTATAGTCACAAGCATATTCGCCGGGACTTAGCCCGGTAGAATTCAAATACTCATGCATACACAATCAATAATCAATACACATCCATACTTTATTTCACACAATTCAAGTACGGTCACTTCTTGAGGACTTACCTCGGATGTTGTCGAACGGCTTTTTCGCTATTCGATCACCTTTTCCTTCCCTTGTCCAATTGTGGTCTTCTAAGCTCTTGAGCTAATTCAAACAAATTCAATTTATTAAAACCTCATTGTGCTAGCTTTTGGCGAATATGACAAGGAGTTTAAATGGTCATATAGCCACCCTTTAGCTTGAATACACAATGGTCATGCACATTTTATACTACATCAAGCAATTCAATACAATTTATTCGAGCATCAAGGAAATGCTAAGGCCTTCAATAGGCTACCCAAGGCCGAATATTCATGTACATGTTGAGGTCAATTTTGCACTTAATACCTCACAAAAACAGCATGCAATTTACTAATTAATGCTTTGCACATTGTGGCCCAAAACTTATAATATAGCATCAAGCACCTACATGTGTGCTAGGCAATTGTGCTTGCAATTTCACAAGCATTCTTCCACATCTTCTTCTTTAAACCAATATATTCATCACTTAGTTCATAACCAAAACATAATGTGCAATCATATATATGCATATATGAGCATGGCAATTTCAAGGTGTCCATAGCCATCCAAAACACAAATTTTAACTAACATGCAAGAAGCATGAATCATGCTCAAGAATGCATCATGGCGAATATGACAATCATGCTTCTTTTCAACTTCAATCATGATAAAACAAAAGAAAGCTCAAAATCTTACTCATGAGTAGACAATCCATCATTGCATGCATCATCATCAAGTTTCACACTTAGCATGCAATGGCTTTATCACCATAACAACTTTGGCCAAATGCCATTTCCATGGCATAACAAAGATTTGAGCCATGGCTAACATGCACATCAAATTAGCAACCAAAACATGCATGAAACTCCCAACACAACCTCATACATACCTTACTCTTGATGCAAATTTAGCCAAATCACCTTCTAGATCTCTTCTAAACAAAGGAAATGAAGCAAAATCCTTCTTCCTCTTAGTATTTTTGGCCAAAAGGAGAGAACAAGGATGAACAATTTTTTTGTTTTCTCTTCTTGGTTGCACGGCAATGGGGGGAATGCTACTCTCTCACACATTTTTTTTTCATTCTTTTCTTACCCATGCTTATTTGTTTATTATTTCTCCCTAATGCCCAACAAAACATGTTTCATGACATGTTTAGCCCATATCTCTTTGTCATGGCGGCCATCACTTGTAAAAGGGAATTTGACATGCAAGTCCATTATTTTGCATGCATGCTTTAATTAGTCATCACACATTTCCTATCGTACTTTCAAAGTTCACTACTAAGTCCTTTCTAGTGGAATTCACCTTTATAACACTAAATCAATCATCATAAAATGTCATACATGAGCACACACATATTATAGGCATCAAAATAAATTTTTAATTATTTTTATGCCTCGGTTTTGTGGTCCCGAAACCACATTCCGACTAGGGTCAATTTTGGGCTGTCACAATGCCTATTCTTGGCTTAGAAAATTCGGCTAAGGAGAGTACTAACTAATGTGTTGAGTTGATTCATGATTTCCGTACATATGTGACTTTAATGTCTAATGAAAATATGTGGGCTAAGTACCTTGAATTCCTCTTTCGATGCTCAAATGATTAAATCAATTTATTTGTTAAATTGAGCTCAAGAGCAAAGGGGAGCTAAATCCGATAAAGGGAAGGAAAAAGTAGTCGAATAGCCGTCGAAATCGTTCGACCACGTCCGAGGTAAGTCTTCGAGTAATGACCCTACTTGAATTATATTGAAATGATTTGTCATATTATGGCGGACAGCCGAATGTGCGTAGGGACTAAGTTATAAAGTCAATTGAAATCATGCTCTTTGTGTGTGGCTATTGAGCCGAAATTGGAAAGGTTTGATAAATGTTTTGTGTTTGAGCCTTAGTAACGAGAATGAAATATGGATGTGTCGTGATTATTGATATATGTGTACATGAGCATTTGAATGATACCCGGCTAAGTCCCAAGGCATTTATGCTAGTGATTATATCCGGGCTAAGACCAAGGCATTCGTATGAAGTTGTTATATCCGGCTAAGACCAAGGCATTTGTGCAAGTTACCAAATGGGTTAAGACCAAAGGCAATTGTGCTTGCGGTTATATCCGCTAAATTCAAGAAGCTCGGTTAAAGGTGAGCATTTTGGTGCTGTAATAAATTCAATTAATACGCCGAAAAACCCATACGATAAGGTATGTTTACATGTGCATCGGAAAAGTCGATTCGTTTGAAATAGTGTTCGCTCGATCGACTAACTAACTTTCGGCTCTTAGATAGGTTGATACCTTGTGTGTGTATATGTTGATGAAGTGTGAAGTAAGTATGATTATGAGAATGTGTATTACTAAAGTGATTCATTTAGCTATGTGAATGTAATACTTTAGTCAAAGCTGATTTCATTACTTGAGACTTACTAAGCATTAAAATGCTTACCCCGTGCTTTGGCTCTCTGTTTTATAGATTTTGCTCGTTAGTTATCGGATTCGGGATCATCGAAGTCGAATTCATCCACACTATCAAAGCCCTTTGGTACTCTTTTAGTTGAACTCTGGATATGGCATGTATAGGACTACCCTTTGCTGTTTTTTTTCAAGTACGTTTTGTGATGTATGTGTGTACAGCCATGCGAAAATGGCTCGTAAAAGTGGAGTATGGCATTAGACCATTTGTGTTTATGTATATATATATGGTTTCATGATGTGACTATGGACTGGAATGGAAGTGTTGGGCAATGATCAGCCCTTGGAATGGCTAAATATGATCATATGTGGACCTATGTATGACAAAACTCTAGTTGGTCCATGGAAACCACGAAATAGGTAAGGTTTACCTTGAAAACAGATGCTGACAGCAGCAGTGGTGTGGATTTTAAAAATCACTAAAAATTATAGGAATGGAATTAAATAGTTAATAAATTATTTAAATGAACCTTGATGAATCTACTTTCATATGGAAGAAACGAAACGGTCATATGAGTTATATGTTAAGAGATATTAAAGTTCTCGTGAAACAGGGCCAGAACGGTTTCTGGATTCCCTGTTCCGAATTTGGAAATTCATTATAAATTAACCAGAGATATTTAGAAGTCATTCCATATATGTATAGATTCCTATCTGAGTCTAGTTTCTATAGAAACAAACGGCATCAGTATTAAATCCCTGTACAGGGAGATATCCAATTCGTAATGCGTGAAGGTCAGTGTAGTCAAACCCTGGATTAGGGGAGACTTTAACTAATAAACTGTACTAATTGGCTCAACCAAAAATTCTAGAAAAAAATATGTTGATGGAATTATGAGTCTAGTTTTAGGGAAAAATTACGAAACTGATTTTCGAGCTTTAAAACTCAAGATATGATTTTTAAGGCAACAGTGATGCAGTAACCAGCTAGTCTGGAAAATTTTTTTTATGGACTGTGAAAACAATTAAATTAAGTCTGTGTGCACCTTGTGTTCGACTCCGGTAACGGACTCGGGTACGGGGTGTTACAATGAAACCATACATATATACATAAACACAAATGGTCTAATGCCATACTCCACTTCTACGAGCCATTTTCGCATGGCCGTACACACATACATCACAAAAGTACTTGAAAAACAACAAAGGGTAGTCATATACATGCCATTCCAAAGCTCAACCGAAATTGTACCAAAAAGGGGGCTTTGATAGTGTGGGAGACTTCGACTTTCAAAAATCCCGAGTCCGATAGCTGACGTGCCAAAATCTATAAAACAAAGAACAAAGAAACGGAGTAAGCAATTTATGCTTAGTAAGTTTTGAGCGAAGAATTTAAGCACAACAGAGGTATAGCATTCATATAACTAAACGGATAATTCCGTATATACATACTTTCAAATCATTTCTACTTTACATTCCAACCCCTATGTTCATACATAAGGGATCATCTTAGTCAAATACCGAAGCTCATTACTCAACCGAGCGAATATTATTCAAGTAACTCAACTATTCCAATGCACATACGAACATACCTCATTGCTGGAATTTTTCAAGCGTATTAATTGGGATTTTACAGCAAGATCGTTCATTTCGAATCACGTACCTTCGAATTTAACGGATATAGCGACTTCGCTTCGATTGTCTTCGGACATTTCCGGTTATAGTGATTCACACAATTGCCTTCGAATTAGCCCGGATTTAGTAACTCGCACGAATGCCTTCGGACTTAACCCGCTTTTGGTAACTCGCACAAATGCCTTCTGGACTTAACCCGTTTTGGTAACTAGCACAAATGCCTTCAGAATTGACCGGATTTAGTCACTTAGCACAAAAGCCTTGGGACTTAGCCCGACAACATTCAATAAACATGCACATTTAACACTAAATCATGACACATTCAGTATTTCATTTTCATTAGCAAAACTCAAATACAATACACTTATCACTCTTGCACATTTCGGTTCAATATCCACACAAAAGAGCATGATTTGATTTACATGAGACATGATCTAATCAAATCATAATTTAAGCTCTATTACTCAAGAACTTACCTCGGATGTTGTCGAATGATTCCGATGGCTATTCGACCACTTTTTCCTTCCCTTTATCGGATTTAGCTCCCTTTGCTCTTGAGCTTAATTTAACAAATAAATTGATTTAATCATTTGAGCATCGAAGAGGAATTCAAGGTACTTAGCCCACATATTTTCATTAGACATTAAAGTCACATATGTACGTAAATCATGAATCAAACTCAACACATTAGTTAGTACTCTCCTTAGTCAATTTTCTAATCTAAGAATAGGCATCAATATGCTTGCCTCTAACCGAATGTATGCACACCAATCCCCCTCATGTGGCCGAATATGCATGTCCATGTTGAGGCCAATTATACACTTAATACCACACATAAATGGCATACATTTTACTCACTAACGCATTACATATTGTAGCTCAATACACATCTATCATTTACTTCATAACCAAAACATCATCATAAGTAAATATATACCTTGAGATAGTATATATGTCATACCAATACATCATGTGCAAACATATATACATATAGGTGCAAGGGCGAATCTCAAGTTGCTTATATCCAAATATAAACATATATCCAAAGCTCAAATCTTACCTACCATGCAATATGCATAAATCATACTTATGGATATACTGGGGCGAATACACCACAACACCATACCGCTTCAATTTTGGTCATGGTTAAACAAAGAACTTAATGTCTCACTCAAAAATGCTAAAAGAAAATCCAAGAGTCCTCAATCCACCATCACATGTATCATTATCAAGCTTCATATTTAGCATGCAATGGCATTAACACAACATCCACCTTGGCGAATATCATCCCCATGACATAGCAAAGATTTGAACCATGGGCTAATAAGAACATCAAGCTAGCAACTAAAACATGCATGAATCTCATGGCACAACCTCAAACATACCTTAATCTAGACACAAGTATGGCCAAACCTCCTCCTAATCCTCTTCCAAACCAAGCATGAAGCAAAAACCGCTTCCTTCTTCCTTAGAATTTTCAGCTCAAAGAAATGAAAAAAAGGATGAACAACAATTTTTTTTTTCTCTCTTTTCTTCAACTCACGGCAATGGGGGGTAACACACACATTCTTTCTTTTTTTTTTTCCCTTTCATCATTCAATTCCCATGCTCATTATTTTATTTTTTTCTTACATACACCATTGTCACAACATGTTTCATGACATGTTTTGCCCATAATCCCTTGTCATGGCCGGCCACTAGCTATTAGGGGGGAAATTTGACATGCAAGTCCTCCCTTGTCATGCCCATCCCGTGTTTGAGCCATAACACTTTTACTAACAGAACCCTTTTGTTTCGCAACTCCTTCACTTCACGAGCTAGGATACGAATCGGTTCTTCTTCATAACTCATATCGGCTTGAATTTCAACCTCGATGGACTAATTACGTGCGACGGATCGATCTATAACGTCAAGCATCAAACATGAAAGACGTCGTGAATCTTTTCAAATTCGAGGGCAAAATCAAACGACACGCGAATCGGACCGACTCGTTCGGATATCTCATATGGCCCGACACGATACTCAATGTCTTTTCGTTTCAGATCCGCGCACGACTTCGACGATCGGAGGCTATCTTCGATTTTCACGGATTACTTTTACTTTCTGCTCAAAGATCTTTAATCAAATCCACCCGAAAATTTTGCTTTCACCGAGCTCGGTCCAAAACAATGGTGTACGACATTTATGCCCGCATAAGGCCTCGTAAAGGCGCCATCTTAATACTTGATTGAAAACTATTGTTGTGTTTAATTCAATCAAAGGTAAATACCGCTTCCATGAACCACTAAACTCGAGGATGCAACATCTCAACATATCCTCAAGTATCTGAATTATCCGCCGGATTGACCATCGGTTTGGGGTGAAAGGCGGTCTTGAAATGCAACTTGGTACCCAAAGCTTCTTGCAATTTCTTCCAAAATCGCGAGGTGAATCTCGGATCTCTATCCGACACAATAGAAATCGGTACCCCGTGTAATCTCACAATCTAAGAAATGTACAATTCAGGTAGTTTATCCAATGAAAAATCTGTACGCACGGGGATAAAGTGAGCCGACTTAGTCAGTCTATCAACAACAACCCAAATCGGCATCCTTCTTGCTTGCTGACAATGGCAGTCCGGACACAAAGTCCATTGTGACTCGATCCCATTTCCACTCGGGTATCGTGATCGGCTGAAGTAACCCTGAAGGCACTTATGTTCTGCTTTCACTTGTTGACATATTAAACATCTCGAAACAAAGTCGAAGATGTCTCGTTTCATACCATGCCACCAAAACCGACGCGTTCAAATCGTTGTACATCTTCGCACTCCCGGTGATTTGACATTCGGCTACAATGGGCTTCGCTCAGAATCATCGAAATGAGTTCAATTCCTTGGAACACATAGACAACTTTTGAACCTCAAACAATCATCATCATCAATTTGAAACTCCGATTCCTTGTTCGGAACACACTCAGCCCGTTTTGCAACCAACTCATCATCGACTTTTCCGAGCTTCACCAATTTGATGAATCAATAATGGTTTGGCCTTTAATTCATTACTAACACATTGTCGTAGAATGCATAAGTGTACATTCATCGCTCAGAAAAGCAACAAAGGATTTCCGCTTAAGGCGTCCGCAACCACATTAGCCTTTCCCCGGTGATAATCAATGACAAGCTCATAATCTTTTAACAACTCGAGCCAACGTCTTTGTTGCAGATTCAAGTCTCTTTGAGTCATCAAATACTTGAGACTTTTGTGATCCGAAAATACATGGCACTTCTCCCCAAATAGGTAGGGTCGCCATATTTTCAAAGCGAATACGATGGCAGCTAGTTCGAGATCATGGGTCGGATAATTTTTCTCATGTGGCTTTAATTGTCTCAACGCATAGGCCACAACTCGACCTTCTTGCATCAATACGCAACCCAACCCAAGTAGGGAGGCGTCACTATAGATGACAAACTCTTTGCCCGATTCGGCCGCACTAAAATTGAGCTTCCGTCAAATAAGTTTTCAGTTGATCAAAACTTTTCGACATTTTTCCGTCCATTCAACTTAACATCTTTTGAAGTAGCCGTCATGGGTGTGGCTATCATCGAGAAACCTTTACAAACCGTCGGTAGTAACCTAAGAAGCCCCAAAAAGCTCCGAACCTCAAGAATATTTCTGAGGCTTCCAATTAAGTATGGCTGAAATTTTGCTCGGTCAACTCGAATACCCGATGCAGATACCACATGACCCAAGAAGCTAACCTCTCTAACCGTAACTCACACTTACTAAACTTAGCATATAACCGCTTATCCCGTAAAATTTGCAACACTAATCTTAGGTGTTCAAGATGTTCGATCTCATCTCTTGAATAAACCAAGATGTCATCAATGAACACAACTACTAACCGGTCCAAATATCGTTCAAGATCCGATTCATCAAATCCATAAATACCGAAGGGCATTAGTGAGCCCGAACGGCATCACTAAGAACTCGAGTGACCGCACTCGCTCGAAAGCGCTTTGGGTACATCCGAATCTCGAATCCAAGAATCGATAATAACCCGATCTCAAATCTATCTTTGAAAACACCGAGGCTCCCTTTAGTTGATCAAACAAATCATCAATACGCTGTAACGGATATTTATTCTTTATCGTCACTTTATTCACCGACGATAGTCAATGCACAACCTCATGGTTCCGCCCTTCTTTTCACAAACAATACCGTGCACCCTAAGGTGAGAAACTTGGTCGAGCGAAACCTCTATCCGTCAATTCTTGCAACTGAGCTTTCAACTCCTTTAACTCGGTACAAGCTCAATACCAAACTCTATCTCCCAAACAGGTGGCAAACCTGGTAATTATTCGGGAAAAACATCCGGGTATTCACAAACCATCGGCACAGATTCGGGTTTTATTTCTAACTCCTTATCATCAAGTACATACGCAAGGTATGCTTCGCACCCCTTTCTTACATATTTCTGGGCCAACATTGATGATATTACAGCTGGCAACCCCTTTAAGTCCGTAGACTCAACTCGGATCATCTCGTTATTTGTGTACCTCAAATCCATAGTCTTGCTTTTTCAATTCACAACCGCATCATGCACGGTCAACCAATCCAACCCAAGAATAACATCAAATTCATCGAACGGTAAAAGCATCAAGTCCGTCGGAAAACAGGAACCTCGAATTATTAGGGGACATTTCTTACACACTTTGTCGACCAGCACGTAACAACCCAAGGGATTTGACACCCGAATTATGAACTCAGTGACTCCATAGGTAAAGTCTTACTGGATGCTAAGGTTTCACATATATAAGAATGAGTAGAACCAGGGTCAATCAAAGCAATCACATTAGTATCAAAGAGAGTGAAAGTACGGTAATAACATCCGGCGAGGAAGCATCCTCACGCTGCGCGATGGCATAAGCCCTAGCAGAGCGCCGAGCCTCGGATCTGGTCGTAGCATCTCTAGATCCTCTATGACCACCACTAGCATTGCCCGTATTTCTAGAGGTCTACCTCGGCGATGGAAGCGCCTGGTTTCCCACTGATCTACATTCTATTCGCACAACCCTGGGCAATCTTTAATGAAGTGGTCAACCGATCCGCACTTGTAACGAGGCGGTCACGGAATCTACAACTTCCGAATGCCATTTGCCACAATGTGAAACTCGCTACGCCTCGACGCTCATTCCCAACACCGGCGAATCAAGTGCCTCGTACCCATTGTGGGTCGATCATGATCTCGTCTAAAAAGGCCCGAAGTGCCTCTAGACCGGCCCACATCATCACGAAATTTCTTCGATGCCTGTTGAAGAGACTTTCCCGAGGATCTTTTACGAAACTCTCCAGTTCCCACATCCACTTTTTGTTTTTCTTTTCTAAGCTCTTCGGCTTTACAAGCTCGCTCGACAAGTACTACGAACTCTCGTATTTCAAGAATGCCAACGAACATTTTTATATCTTCATTCAGCCCATCCTCGAAGCGTTTACACATGATAGCCTCGGACGAAATACATTCCCGAGCGTATCTACTAAGTCTAACAAATTTTCGCTCATAATTAGTAACTGAGATAGAACCTTGCTTAAGCTCAAGAAATTCCTTCCGCTTTTGATCAACAAATCTCGATCGATATACTTTTTCCAAACTCGCTTTGGAAAAACTCCCAAGTTACTTGCTCTCGGGCACAATGAAGTCGAGTACTCCACCAATAGTAGGCGTAATCACGTAGCAAGGAGATAGTACACTTTAGGCATTCATCGGTGTACAAGATAGCTCATCGAAAATTTGATAGTGTTGTCCAACCAAAATTCAGCTTGCTCGCATCGTCGCTATCCGTAGCTTTAAATTTAGTAGCCCCATGTTTTGGATTCATCAATCGGGGCTTATTTGACCTTATTTGGTCGATTCTGGGAGGTATTGTAGGTGCGGGGTGGTATTTGTCCGAATGGAGGTTGTGGATCACCAGATTAGTTCGAATGTATTGGTTGAACCAATCATTCATCACGCTATAAAAAGCTTGCCTAGCCTCATCATTCGGATTACTAGCATTAGGTTGAGAGTCCGCCGGCGCTGTCCCTTATCGCGGAGCAAAGCGCTACACTCTCAAGATCATCACCACCGCTTCGGTCGGGATCGGGATCCATTACTATAAATAAACACATTTGCAAATGTCGTAAATCACCACACTATCAAATAATCACATAAAATGGCATGTATAGCTAGACCCAAACGCATTACGGTAGTCCTAGAATCGACTAAACCGTAGCTCTAATACCAATAAAATTGTAACACCCGTGCACTCCGAGTCCGCTATCGAGTCGAACACAAGGTGCTTGCATGCACTTAACTTAATTGTTTTCACAAATCCATAAAAAAAATTTCTAGACAAGCTGGTTACTGCGTCACTGTCGCCTTAAAAATCATATCTTGAGTTTGAAAACTCGAAAATAATTTTCGTAATTTTTTCCTGAAACTAGACTCATATTTCCATCTACAGATTTTTTTATAGAATTTTTGGTCAAGCCAATTAGTACAGTTTATTAGTTAAAGTCTCCCATGTTACAGGGGTCGACTACACTGACCTTCATGCGTTACAACTTGAATATCTCCCTGTACAGGGCTTCAATACTGATGCCGTTTGTTTCTATGGAAACTAGACTAAAGGAGGAATCTATACATATATGGCCTGACTCCTAATTATCTCTGGTTAATTTATAGTGAATTTCTAAAGTCAGAACAGGGGATCCAGAAACCGTTCTGGCCCTGTTTCACGAGAACTTTAATATCTCTTTACATATAACTCATATGACGGTTTCGTTTCTTCCATATGAAAGTAGATTCATCAAGGTTCATTTACATAATTTATTCCCCATTTAATTCCATTCCTACAAATTTTAGTGATTTTTCAAATCCACACCACTGCTGCTGTCAGCATCTGTTTTCAAGGTAAACTTTACCTATTTCGTGGTTCCCATGGACCAACTAGAGTTTTGTCATACATAGGTCGACATATAATCATATTTAGCCCTTCCAATGGCTGATCATTTGCCCAAAACTTCCATTCCAGTCCATAGTCACATCATGAAACCATACATATATACATAAACACAAATGGTCTAATGCCATACTCCACTTCTACGAGCCATTTTTGCATGGCCGTACACACATACATCACAAAAGTACTTGAAAAACAACAAAGGGTAGTCCTATACATGCCATTTCAAAGCTCAACAGAAATTGTACCAAAAAGGGGGCTTTGATAGTGTGGGAGACTTCGACTTCCAAAAATCCCGAGTCCGATAGCTGACGAGCCAAAATCTATAAAACAAAGAACAAAGAAACGGAGTAAGCAATTTATGCTTAGTAAGTTTTGAGCGAAGAATTTAAGCACAACAGAGGTATAGCATTCATATAACTAAACGGATAATTCCGTATATACATACTTTCAAATCATTTCTACTTTACATTACAACCCCTATGTTCATACATAGGGATCATCTTAGTCAAAACCGAAGCTCATTACTCAACCGAGCGAATATTATTCAAGGAACTCAACTATTCCAATGCACATACGAACATACCTCATTGCTGGAATTTTTCAAGCGTATTAATTGGGATTTTACAGCAAGATCGTTCATTTCGAATCACGTACCTTCGAATTTAACCGGATATAGCGACTCACTCGATTGTCTTCGGACATTGCCCGGTTATAGTGATTCACACAATTGCCTTCGGAATTAGCCCGGATTTAGTAACTCGCATACGAATGCCTTCGGACTTAACCCGTTTTGGTAACTCGCTTTAAATGCCTTCGGACTTAACCCGTTTTGGTAACTAGCACAAATGCCTTCGAATTGACCCGATTTAGTCACTTAGCACAAAAGCCTTCGGACTTAGCCCGACACCATTCAATAAACATGCACATTTAACACTAAATCATGACACATTCGTATTTCATTTTCATTAGCAAAACTCAAATACAATACACTTATCACTCTTGCACATTTCGGTTCAATATCCACACACAAAGAGCATGATTTGATTTACTTGAGACATGATCTAATCAAATCATAATTTAAGCTCTATTACTCAAGAACTTACCTCGGATGTTGTCGAATGATTCCGATGGCTATTCGACCACTTTTTCCTTCCCTTTATCGGATTTAGCTCCCTTTGCTCTTGAGCTTAATTTAACAAATAAATTGATTTAATCATTTGAGCATCGAAAGAGGAATTCAAGGTACTTAGCCCACATATTTTCATTAGACATTAAAGTCACATATGTACGAAATCATGAATCAAACTCAACACATTAGTTAGTACTCTCCTTAGTCGAATTTTCTAAGCCAAGAATAGGCATCAATATGCTTGCCTCTAACCGAATGTATGCACACCAATCCCCCTCATGTGGCCGAATATGCATGTCCTTGTTGAGGCCAATTATACACTTAATACCACACATAAACGGCATACATTTTACTCACTAACGCATTACATATTGTAGCTCAATACACATCTATCATTTACTTCATAACCAAACATCATCATAAGTAAATATATACCTTGAGATAGTATATATGTCATACCAATACATCATGTGCAAACATATATACATATAGGTGCAAGGGTCAATCTCAAGTTGCTTATATCCAAATATAAACATATATCCAAAGCTCAAATCTTACCTACCATGCAATATGCATAAATCATACTTATGGATATACCACGCCGAATACACCACAAGACCATACCGCTTCAATTTTGGTCATGGTTAAACAAAGAACTTAATGTCTCACTCAAAAATGCTAAAAGAAAATCCAAGAGTCCTCAATCCACCATCACATGTATCATTATCAAGCTTCATATTTAGCATGCAATGGCATTAACACAACATCCACCTTGGCCGAATATCATCCCCATGACATAGCAAAGATTTGAACCATGGGCTAATAAGAACATCAAGCTAGCAACTAAAAACATGCATGAATCTCATGGCACAACCTCAAACATACCTTAATCTAGACACAATTATGGCCAAACCTCCTCCTAATCCTCTTCCAAACCAAGCATGAAGCAAAAACCGCTTCCTTCTTCCTTAGAATTTTCAGCTCAAAGAAATGAAAAAAAGGATGAACAACAATTTTTTTTTCTCTCTTTTCTTCAACTCACGGCAATGGGGGGTAACACACACATTCTTTCTTTTTTTTTTTTCCCTTTCATCATTCAATTCCCATGCTCATTATTTTATTTTTTTCTTACATACACCATTGTCACAACATGTTTCATGACATGTTTTGCCCATAATCCCTTGTCATGGCCAGCCACTAGCTATTAGGGGGGAAATTTGATATGCAAGTCCTCCCTTTTGATTACATGCACTATTAGGTCCTTATAGATTAGCCTATCACATTTCAAAAATGTCACACAAGTCCTAATAACTGAATTCACATGCAATCGACTAAATCGAAGCTTGAAATTTTCAGACATTCATAAATACATATTATAGACAATAAATATTACGCTCAAACATTTCGGTGACTCGGTTTAGCGGTCCCAAAACCACTTCCCGACTAGGGTCAATTTTTGGTCATCACACCGGCACTGCTCGTCTCGACCATCGCTTCCAACATCGGCGCATCAAGTGACTCGTGTACTCACAGGGGGTCGGTCACGATCTCGTCTAGAAAAACCCGAAGTGTCTCTAGACCGGCCTAAGTCATCTTTAAATTTCTTCAATGACTGTTGGAAGGGCTTTCCCGAAGATCTCTTACGAAACTCCTTTGCTCCCATATCAGCTTTCCTTTTCTCCTTATTGAGCTCCTCGGCTTTGCAAGCTCGCTCGACAAGTACCACAAATTCTCGGATTTCTAAAATGCCAACATACAGCTTTATATCATCATTCAGTCCATCTTTGAAACGTTTACATAGCACAGCTTCTGAAGAAATGCATTCTCGTGTGTACCGGCTAAGCATCACAAATTTTCGTTCATAGTCGGTAACCGACATGGAACCTTGTTTAAGTTCAAGAAATTCCTTCCGTTTTTGGTCAATGAATCTCTGACTGCTATACTTCTTTCGAAACTCGGTTTGGAAAAACTCCCAAGTTACTTGCTCTCTGGGCACAACAGAAATCAACGTATTCCACCAATAGTAGGCAGAATCACGTAGCAAGGAGATAGTACACTTTAAGCATTCATCGGGTGTGCAAGATAGTTCATCAAGTACCCGAATAGTGTTATCCAACCAAAATTCAGCTTGCTCGGCGTCGTCGCTGTCCGTAGCTTTAAATTCAGTAGCCCCGTGTTTTCGGATTCTGCCAACTGGGGGCTTATTTGACCTTATTTGGTCAGTGACTGGAGGCATTGCAGGTGCAGGGGTTGTATTAGTCGGGAATGGGGGTTGTGGAACAGCCGTAGTAGTTCGAATGTATTGGTTGAACCAATCATTCATCACGCTATAAAAAGCTTGTCTAGCTTCATCGTTCAGATTACTAGCAATAGGTTGAGAGTCCGCCTGTGACATCCCTAATTTGACCCTAGTCGGGAAGTGGTGTCGGGACCATTAAACCCAGTCTTATAAGTAATTAAAAGTTACATTCTATGTTTATGATGTTAGCAAATGCATGTGTGAAAGTTGCATGCATTAATTTGATCATTTCTATGTGAATTTATTAAGATGGACTTATATGAAACATTGTTGAAAGGTGATAGGCCAATCTTCAATGGTCTAATAGTATATGCATGCAAAAGAATGGTTTTGCATGTCAATTTACCCAAAGAGAAGGAAGTGGCCGGCCATGGTGATGAAGATGGGCAAAAGAAAACATGTCTTAAACATGTTTTGCTAGTGGTGGATGTTAGAAATAATAAAATACGAGCATGGGTAAAGAAATGAAAAAAAAATGAGTGTGGTTGCTTCCCCCCCCTTGTGCCGTACATGAGAGAAACAAAAACAAAGAAAAAAAAAATTTTGTGCATCTACTTTCACTCTCCTTTTGGCCGAAAATACTAAGAATAAGGAAGGAGTTTTGCTTCATACTTGGTTTGGAAGAGGATTAGGAAGAGGTTGGCTATACTTGCATCAAGAGTAAGGTATGTTTGAGGTTGTGCCATGAGATTCATGCATGTTTTTGGTTGCTAGATTGATGTTCTTGTTAGCCCATGGTTCAAATCTTTGTTATGTCATGGGAATGAAATTCGGCCAAAGTGAATATGGTGATAAAGCCATTGCATGCTAAGTGTGAAGCTTGATGATGATGCATGCAAAGATGGATTGTCTACTCTTGAAATTTCTTTGTAGCCATCTTGAGTAAGACTTTGAGTTTTCTTTTGTTTAACCATGATTGAAGTTGAAAGGGCATGATTGTGGTGTATTCACCATGATGCATTCATGAGCATGGTTCATGCTTCTTGCATGTTAGTTAAAATTTGTGTTTTGGATGGCTATGGACACCTTGAAATTGCCATGCACATATATGTATATATATGTTTGCACATGATGTTTTGGTTATGAAGTAAGTGATGAATATGTTTGTTTAAAGAAGAAAATGTTGAAGAATGTTTGTGAAATTGCAAGTACATTCGCCTAGAATACCTATGATGTGGAAATCTTAGAATTTATTGTTGATTTGGTGCACGATGACTAAGTATAATCGGCCATATGAGTGCTTGATGATGTATTATAAGTATTGAGCCACAATATGTAAAGCATTAACTAGTAAAATGCATGCTGTTTTTGTGTGGTGTTAAGTGTATAATTGGCCTCAAATTGGACATGTATGTTCGGCCTTAGGTAGCCGATTGATGGCCTTAGCTTTTCCTTGATGCTTGAATGAATTGTATTGAATTGCTTGATGTAGTATAAAATGTGCATGACCATTGTGTACTCAAGCTAAAGGGTGGCCATATGACCATTTAAACTCCTTGTCATATTCGGCCATAAGCTAGCATAATGAGGTATTAATAAATTAAATTTGTTTGAATTAGCTGAAGAGCTTAGAGGGCCACAATTGGACAAGGGGAAGGAAAAAGTGATCGAATAGCCGTAAAAGCCGTTCGACAACATCCGAGGTAAGTCCTCAAGAAGTGACCCTACTTGAATTATGTGAAATGAAATATGGATGTGTATTGATTATTGATTTATGTGTGTATGAGTATTTGAATGATACCCGGCTAAGTCCCAAGGCGATTATGCTAGTGATTATATTTGTGTTTGAGCCTTAGTAACGAAAATGAAATATGAATGTCTAATGATTATTGATGTATGTGTGCATGAGCAATTGAATGATACCGGCTAAGTCCCAAGACGTTATTGCTGGAAATTATATCCGGTTAAGACCAAGGCAATTGTGCTAGCGGCTACATCCGGCTAAGACCAAGGCATTCGTGCGAAGTCGTTCTATCCGGGCTAAGACCAAGGCATTCGTGCACGTGGTTATATCCGGTTGTATTCAAGAAGCTTGGGCTGGAGGTGAGTGTTGGTTGCTGTAATGAATTCAATTGGTACGCTCGAAAAGCCCAAAGAATAAGGTATGTTTATATGTGCATTGGAAAGTCGACATGTTTGAGCAACATTCGCCGATCGACTAACTAATTTCAGCTATTGAATTGGTTGATACCTTGTGAAAGTATATAATGATGAAGTGTGAAGTAAGAATGATTATGTGAATGTGTATTAATGAAATGATGCACTTGGCCATGTGAATGTATTGCTTTAATTAAAGCTGATTTTATTCCTTGAGACTTACTAAGCATAAAAATGCTTACCCGCTGCTTTGGCTCACTGCTTTATAGATTGTGCTCGATAGCAATCGGATTCGGGATCATTAAAGTCGAAGTCATCCGCACTATCAAAGCCTCCATTTTGGTATAAATTTTGGTTGAACTTTGAAATGGCATGTATAGGACTACCCTTGCTGGTTTAAATATGTTGTGATGTATATGTGTACGGCCATGCGAAAATGGCTCGTAAAAGTGAAGTACGAACTTAGACTATTTGCGGTTTGTATATCTATATATAGTGTCATGATGTGATTATGGATTGGAAATGGGAATGTTGGTCACATGATCAGCCATTGGTATGGTTAAAATGATCATATGTGAACCTATGTATGGCAAGACTAGTTGGTTCATGGAGACTACAAACTAGGTAAGACCTACCTTAAAAACAGATGCTGCCAGCTGCAGTGACGTGAATGTGAAAAATCACCAAAATTTGTAGGAATGGTATTAAATAGTGAATAAGCTGTGTAAATGAACCTTGATGAATCTATTTTCATATGGAAGAAACGAAACGGGCATAGGAGTTACATGTTAAGAGATATTAAAGCTATTGTGAGACAGGGCCAGAACGGTTTCTGGGTCCCCTGTCACAAATTTAAAAATTTACTATAAATTATCCATAAAGAATTAGGAGTCATGCCTTATATGTACAGATTCCATTTTTAGTCTAGTTTCATTAGAAACAAACGGCACCAGTATTAAAGCCCTGTACAGAGAGATATTCAAGTTGTAACGCACGAAGGTCAGAGCAGTCGATCCCTGTAACATGGGTGACTTTAACTAATAAACTGTACCAATTGGCCCAACCAAAAATTCTAGAAATAAGTCCATGGATGGATATATGAGTCTAAATTCAGGGAAAATTTACGAAACCAGTTTCCGAGTTTTGAAACTCGAGATATGATTTTTAAGGCGACGGTGACGCAGTTTTCCAGCCTGACTGGAAATGTCAAATTGGTGGGCAAAATATGTGGACTTGGCTTGTTAACCCTCGTGTCCTACACGGCGATGGTCTCGGGTTTGGGGTGTTACAATTTTATTGGTATCAGAGCCACGGTTCAGTCGATTCTAGGACTACCGTGATGTGTTTGGGGTCTAGCTATACATGCCATTAAATGATGAATCGATAGTGTGGTGATTTACGACAATTTGACTTTGTGTTTGTTTATAGTAATGGATCCCATCCCAACCGAAGCGATAGCTAATGATGTGGAGAGTGTGGCGCTGCTCCGCGCAAGGGACAAATGCCAAGGCGAACTCTCAACCTATGGCCAGCAATCCGAATGATGAGGCTAGGCAAGCCTTTTATAGTGTGATGAATGAATGGTTTAACCAATACATTCGAACTAACACTACTGTTCCACAACCTCCATTCCCGACAAATGCAACCCCGACCTACAATACCTCCCAGAATCGACCAAATAAGGTCAAGTAAGCCCCAATCGATAGGATTCAAAACATGGGGCCACCGAATTTAAAGCTACGGATGATGATGATGCCGAAGCGAGCTGAATTTTGGTTGGACAACACTATCCGGTGCTCGATGAGCTATCTTGTACACCCGATGAGTGCCTAAAGTGTACCATCTCCTTGCTACGCGATTCCGCCTACTATTGGTGGAGTACTCGACTTCGTGGTGCCTAGAGAGCAAGTGACTTGGGAATTCTTTCAAACCGAGTTCAAAAAAAGTATATCATCGAGATTCATCGACCAAAAGCGAAGGGAATTTCTTGATCTTAAGCAAGGTTCTATGTCGCCATCGACTACGAACGAAAATTTGTGAGGCTTAGCCATGCGCGCGAGAATGCATTTCGTCCGAAGCTATTATGTAAACGCTCGAGGATGGGCTGAATGATGATATAAGGATGTTCGTTGGCATTCTCGAGATACGAGAGTTCGTAGTACTTGTTGAGCGAGCTTGTAAAGCCAAAGAGCTTAGAAAGGAGAAACAAAAGCGATGTGGGAACGAAGAATTCGAAAGAGGTCCTCGGAAAGTCTCTTCAACAAGCATCAAGAGATTTCGAGATGATGTGAGCCGGTCTAGAGGCGCCACGGGCTTTTCTAGACGAGGACGCGATCGACCCCTGTGACCACACGAGTCACTTCGATCGCCATGGTGGAAATGATCGTAGAGAGAGGCGAGTGTCGCATTGTGGCGAATGGCATTCGGGAGCTGTTGGTTCCGTGATCGCTCTGCTATAAGTGCGGATCGGCCACCACTTTATGAAGGATTGCCCGAGGATGCTTGAACAAAATGTAAGTCAAAGTGGAAACCCGGGTGCTACCACTGCTCGAGGTAGGCCACCTAGAAATGTGGGCAATGTTAGTGGCGGTCAGAGAGGATCTAGAGATGCTACCATCAGATCCGAGGCTCGGGCTCCTGCTAGGACTTATGCCATACGCGCACGCGAGGATGCTGCCTCTCCAGATGTCATTACCGGTACTTTCACTCTTTTCAATACTAATGTGATTGCTTTGATTGACCCTGGTTCTACTCATTCTTATATATGTGAAACCTTAGCATCCAAAGAAGACTTTGCCTATTGAGTCTCATCGAGTTTGTAATTCGGTGTCAAACCCTTGGGTCATTACGTGCTTGTCAACAAAGTGTGCAAGAAAAGTCCCCTAGTGTTCCGAGGTTCTTGTTTTCCGACGGACTTGATGCTTTTGCCGTTCGATGAATTCGACATTATTCTTGGTTTGGATTGGTTGACCATGCACGATGCGATTGTAAATTGCAAAAGCAAGACTATCGATTTGAGGTGCGCGAATAACGAGATAATTCGGGTTGAGTCTACGGACTTAAAGGGGTTGCCACCGTAATATCGCAATGTTGGCCAGAAATATGTAAGAAAAGGGTGCGAAGCGTACCTTGCGTATGTGCTCGATGACAAGGAATCGAAAAAGAAACTCGAATCTGCGCGTGGTTTGTGAATACCCTGATGTTTTCCACAAGAATTGCCGGTTTACCACCTGTTCGAAATAGAATTTGGCATCGAATTGGTACCGTACCACTCCAATTTCAATAGCTCCGTGTCGTATGGCACCAACGGAATTAAAGGAGTTGAAAGCTCGATTGCAAGAATTGGTGGATAGAGGTTTTGCTCGCTCGAGTTGTTCGCCTTGGGGTGCGCCGGTTGTTGTTTGTGAAAAGAAGGATGGAACCATGAGGTCATAGATCGACTATCGTCGACTTAATAAAGCGACGATAAAGAACAAATACCGTTACCACGTATCGATGACTTGTTCGATCAACTGAAGGAGCCTCGGTGTTCTCGAAAATAGATTTGAGATCGGGCTATTATCAATTGCGAATCCGAGATTCGGACGTACCCAAGACCGCCTTGAGCGAGATATGGTCACTATGAGTTCCTACCGATGCTGTTTGGGCTTACTAATGCCCCTGCGGTATTTATGGATTTAATGAATCGGATCTTCAGACCATATTTGGATCGATTCGTAGTCGTGTTCATTGATGACATCTTGGTCTATTCAAGAAATGAGACCGAACATGCTGAACACCTGAGGTTAGTGCTGCAAAATTTACGGTATAAGCAATTATATGCTAAGTTCAGCAAGTGTGAGTTCGGTTAAGAGAGGTTAGCTTCTTGGGTCATGTGGTATCTGCATCGGGTATTCGAGTCGACCAATAAAATTTCAGCCATACTTAATTAGAAGCCTCCGAGAAATATTATCGAGGTTCGAGCTTTTTGGGGCTTGCTTAGGTTATTACCGACGATTTGTAAAGGTTTCTCAACGATAGCCACGCCGATGACGGCTTACTCCAAAAGGATGTTAAGTTCGAATGGACGGAGAAATGTCGAAAAGTTTCGATTAATCAAATCTTATTTGATGAAGCCCCAATTCTAGTGCAACCCGAATCGCAAAGAGTTTGTCATCTATAGTGACGCCTCCTCCTTGGGTTAGGTTGTGTATTGATGCAAGAAGGTCGAGTTGTGGCCTATGCGTCGAGGCAATTAAAGCCACACGAGAAAAATTATCCGACCCATGATCTCGAATTAGTCGCCATCGTATTCGCCTTAAAGATTTGGCGACATTACTTATTTGGTGAGAAGTGCCATGTGTACTCGGATCACAAAAGTCTCAAATATTTGATGACCCAAAGAGACTTAAATCTGCGACAAAGACGTTGGCTCGAATCATTAAAGGATTATGAGTGGTCATTGACTATCACCCGAAAGGCGAATGTGGTTGCGGATGCCTTGAGTCGTAAATCATTATTCACTCTACGAGCAATGAATGTGCACTTGTCTGCTCGATCCGACAAAGGTGTTAGTGGCTGAATTGAAAGCCAAACCATTATTGACACATCAAATTCGAGAAGCTCGAGAAAGTCGACGACGAGTTGGTCGCAAAACAGCCGAGTGTGTTCCAACAAGGACTCGGAGTTTCAAATCGATGATGACGATTGTTTGAGGTTCAAAGTCGTCTGTGTGTTCCAAAGAATTTGGAACTCATTTCGATAATTCTGAATGAAGCCCATTGTAGCTGAATGGCAATCCACCCGGGGAGTACGAAGATGTACAACGATTTGAAACGTCGGTTTTGGTGGCATGGTATGAAACGAGACATCTCTGACTTTGTTTCGAGATGTTTAATATGTCAACAAGTGAAAGCGGAACATCAAGTGCCTTCAGGATTACTTCAGCCAATCACGATACCCGAGTGGAAATGGGATCGAGTCACAATGGACTTTGTATCCGGACTGCCATTGTCAGCAAGTAAGAAGGATGCGATTTGGGTCGTGGTAGATAGACTGACTAAGTCGGCTCACTTTGTCCCCGTACGTACGGATTTTTCAATGGACAAATTTAGCCGAATTGTACGTTTCTCAGATTGTAAGATTACACGGGGTGCGTAATTCTATCGTGTCGGATAGAGATCCGAGATTTACCTCGCGATTCGGAAAAAGTTGCAAGAAGCTTTGGGTACCAAGTTGCATTTCAAAGACCGCTTTTCACCCCCAAACCGATGGTCAATCCGGCGAATAATTCGGATACTTGAGGATATGTTGAGATGTTGCGCCCTCGAGTTTAGTGGTTCATGGGAACGGTATTTGCCGCTGATTGAATTCGCCACAACAACAACTTTCAATCAAGTATTAAGATGGCACCCTACGAGGCTTTGTACGGTCGTAAATGCCGTACACCATTGTTTTGACCGAGCTCGGTGAAAGCAAGATTTTCGGGTGGATTTGATTAGAGATGCTGAAGCAAGTGAAAGTAATCCGTGAAAGTCTCAAGATAGCCTCGATCGTCGGAAGTCGTGACGCGGATCCGAGCGTAAGGATATCGAGTATCGTGGGTGATAAAGTGTTTCTCAAGGTATCGCTTGGAAAAGATACTCGATTCGCCGTAAGGGCAAGTTGAGCCCGAGGTTCATTGGGCCATATGAGATATCCGAAGAGTCGGTCCAAGGCATATCGTTTGATTTTGCCCCGAACTCGAAAAGGTTCACGATGTCTTTCATGTTTCGATGCTTCGACGCTACAGATCCGATCCATCGCACGTGATTAGTCCATCGAAATTGAAATTCAAGCTAATATGAGTTATGAGGAAGAACCAATTCGTATCCTATCACGGAAGTGAAAGAGTTATAAACAAGCGGTTCCGCTAGTGAAAGTGTTATGGCTCAAGCACGGATAGAAGAAGCTACTTGGGAGACCGAGAACTCTATGAAAGAGCGATATCCAAACCTATTTACGGTAAGATTTTCGGGACGAAAATTTCTTAAGTGGGGAGAGTTGTGACATCCCTAATTTGACCCTAGTCGGGAAGTGGTGTCGGGACCATTAAACCCATCTTATAAGTAATTAAAAGTTACATTCTATGTTTATGATGTTAGCAAATGCATGTGTGAAAGTTGCATGCATTAATTTGATCATTTCTATGTGAATTTATTAAGATGGACTTATATGAAACATTGTTGAAAGGTGATAGGCCAATCTTCAATGGTCTAATAGTATATGCATGCAAAAGAATGGTTTTGCATGTCAATTTACCCAAAGAGAAGGAAGTGGCGGCCATGGTGATGAAGATGGCAAAAGAAAACATGTCTTAAACATGTTTTGCTAGTGGTGGATGTTAGAAATAATAAAATAAGAGCACGGGTAAAGAAATGAAAAAAAATGAGTGTGGATGCTTTCCCCCTTGTGCCGTACATGAGAGAAACAAAACAAAGAAAAAAATTTTTGTTCATCTACTTTCACTCTCCTTTTGCCGAAAATACTAAGAATAAGGAAGGAGTTTTGCTTCATACTTGGTTTGGAAGAGGATTAGGAAGAGGTTGGCTATACTTGCATCAAGAGTAAGGTATGTTTGAGGTTGTGCCATGAGATTCATGCATGTTTTTGGTTGCTAGATTGATGTTCTTGTTAGCCCATGGTTCAAATCTTTGTTATGTCATGGGAATGAAATTTGGCCAAAGTGAATATGGTGATAAAGCCATTGCATGCTAAGTGTGAAGCTTGATGATGATGCATGCAAAGATGGATTGTCTACTCTTGAAATTTCTTTGTAGCCATCTTGAGTAAGACTTTGAGTTTTCTTTTGTTTAACCATGATTGAAGTTGAAAGGGCATGATTGTGGTGTATTCGCCATGATGCATTCATGAGCATGGTTCATGCTTCTTGCATGTTAGTTAAAATTTGTGTTTTGGATGGCTATGGACACCTTGAAATTCGGCCATGCACATATATGTATATATATGTTTGCACATGATGTTTTGGTTATGAAGTAAGTGATGAATATGTTTGTTTAAAGAAGAAAATGTTGAAGAATGTTTGTGAAATTGCAAGTACATTCGGCCTAGAATACCTATGATGTGGAAATCTTGGAATTTATTGTTGATTTGGTGCAAGTATGACTAAGTATAATCGGCCATATGAGTGCTTGATGATTATTATAAGTATTGAGCCACAATATGTAAAGCATTAACTAGTAAAATGCATGCTGTTTTTGTGTGGTGTTAAGTGTATAATTGGCCTCAAATTGGACATGTATGTTCGGCCTTAGGTAGCCGATTGATGGCCTTAGCTTTTCCTTGATGCTTGAATGAATTGTATTGAATTGCTTGATGTAGTATAAAATGTGCATGACCATTGTGCACTCAAGCTAAAGGGTGGCCATATGACCATTTAAACTCCTTGTCATATTCGCCATAAGCTAGCATAATGAGGTATTAATAAATTAAATTTGTTTGAATTAGTGAAGAGCTTAGAGGGCCACAATTGGACAAGGGAAGGAAAAAGTGATCGAATAGCCGAAAAGCCGTTCGACAACATCCGAGGTAAGTCCTCAAGAAGTGACCCTACTTGAATTATGTGAAATGAAATATGGATGTGTATTGATTATTGATTTATGTGTGTATGAGTATTTGAATGATACCCGGCTAAGTCCCAAGGCGATTATGCTAGTGATTATATTTGTGTTTGAGCCTTAGTAACTAAAATGAAATATGAATGTCTAATGATTATTGATGTATGTGTGCATGAGCAATTGAATGATATCTGGGCTAAGTCCCAAGACGTTATTGCTGGAAATTATATCCGGGTTAAGACCAAGGCAATTGTGCTAGCGGCTACATCCGGATAAGACCAAGGCATTCGTATGAGTCGTTCTATCCGGCTAAGACCAAGGCATTCGTGCACGTGGTTATATCCGGTTGTATTCAAGAAGCTTGGGCTGGAGGTGAGTGTTGGTTGCTGTAATGAATTCAATTGGTACGCTCGAAAAGCCCAAAGAATAAGGTATGTTTATATGTGCATTGAAAGTCGACATGTTTGAGCAACATTCGCCGATCGACTAACAATTTCAGCTATTGAATTGGTTGATACCTTGTGAAAGTATATAATGATGAAGTGTGAAGTAAGAATGATTATGTGAATGTGTATTAATGAAATGATGCACTTGGCCATGTGAATGTATTGCTTTAATTAAAGCTGATTTTATTCCTTGAGACTTACTAAGCATAAAAATGCTTACCCGCTGCTTTGGCTCACTGTTTTATAGATTGTGCTCGATAGCAATCGGATTCGGGATCATTAAAGTCGAAGTCATCCACACTATCAAAGCCTCCATTTTGGTATAAATTTTGGTTGAACTTTGAAATGGCATGTATAGGACTACCCTTGCTGGTTTAAATATGTTGTGATGTATATGTGTACGGCCATGCGAAAATGGCTCGTAAAAGTGAAGTACTGAACTTAGACTATTTGCGGTTTGTATATATATATATTTGGTGTCATGATGTGATTATGGATTGAAATGGGAATGTTGGTCACATGATCAGCCATTGGTATGGTTAAAATGATCATATGTGAACCTATGTATGGCAAGACTAGTTGGTTCATGGAGACTACAAACTAGGTAAGACCTACCTTAAAAACAGATGCTGCCAGCTGCAGTGACGTGAATGTGAAAAATCACCAAAATTTGTAGGAAAGGTATTAAATAGTGAATAAGCTGTGTAAATGAACCTTGATGAATCTATTTTCATATGGAAGAAACGAAACGGGCATAGGAGTTACATGTTAAGAGATATTAAAGCTATTGTGAGACAGGGCCAGAACGGTTTCTGGGTCCCCTGTCGCAACTTTAAAAATTTACTATAAATTATCCAGAAATAATTAGGAGTCATGCCTTATATGTACAGATTCCATTTTCAGTCTAGTTTCATTAGAAACAAACGGCACCAGTATTAAAGCCCTGTACAGAGAGATATTCAAGTTGTAACGCACGAAGGTCAGAGCAGTCGATCCCTGTAACATGGGTGACTTTAACTAATAAACTGTACCAATTGGCCCAACCAAAAATTCTAGAAATAAGTCCATGGATGGATATATGAGTCTAAATTCAGGGAAAATTTACGAAACCAGTTTCCGAGTTTTGAAACTCGAGATATGATTTTAAGGCGACGGTGACGCAGTTTTCCAGCCTGACTGGAAATGTCAAATTGGTGGGCAAAATATGTGGACTTGGCTTGTTAACCCTCGTGTCCGACACGGCGATGGTCTCGGGTTTGGGGTGTTACAATTTTATTGGTATCGAGCCACGGTTTAGTCGATTCTAGGACTACCGTGATGTGTTTGGGGTCTAGCTATACATGCCATTAAATGATGAATCGATAGTGTGGTGATTTCGACAATTTGACTTTGTGTTTGTTTATAGTAATGGATCCCGATCCCAACCGAAGCGATAGCTGATGATGTGGAGAGTGTGGCGCCTACTCCCACAAGAAAGGACAGCGCCGCGAACTCTCAACCTATGGCCAGCAATCCGAATGATGAGGCTAGGCAAGCCTTTTATAGTGTGATGAATGAATGGTTTAACCAATACATTCGAACTAACACTACTGTTCCACAACCTCCATTCCCGACAAATGCAACCCCAAGACCTACAATACCTCCGTGAATCGACCAAATAAGGTCAAGTAAGCCCCAATCGATAGGATTCAAAACATGGGGCCATTGAATTTAAAGCTACGGATGATGATGATGCCGAGCGAGCTGAAGTTGGACAACACTATCCGGTGCTCGATGAGCTATCTTGTACACCGATGAGTGCCTAAAGTGTACCATCTCCTTGCTACGCGATTCGCCTACTATTGGTGGAGTACTCGACTTCGTGGTGCCTAGAGAGCAAGTGACTTGGGAATTCTTTCAAACCGAGTTCCAAAAAAGTATATCACGAGATTCATCGACCAAAAGCGAAGGGAATTTCTTGATCTTAAGCAAGGTTCTATGTCGCCATCGACTCACGAACGAAAATTTGTGAGGCTTAGCCAGACGCGAGAATGCATTTCGTCCGGCTATTATGTGTAAACGCTTCGAGGATGGGCTGAATGATGATATAAGGATGTTCGTTGGCATTCTCGAGATACGAGAGTTCGTAGTACTTGTTGAGCGAGCTTGTAAAGTCAAGAGCTTAGAAAGGAGAAACAAAAAGTGATGTGGAACCAAGAATTCGAAAGAGGTCTCGGAAAGTCTCTTCAACAAGCATCAAGAGATTTTGAGATGATGTGAGCCGGTCTAGAGGCGCCACGGGCTTTTCTAGACGAGGACGCGATCGACCCCCGTGACCATACGAGTCACTTCGATCGCCATGGTGGAAATGATCGCGAGAGAGGGCGAGTGTCTCGCATTGTGGCAAATGGCATTCGGGAGCTGTTGGTTTCGTGATCGCCTCCCGCTATAAGTGCGGATCGGCCGACCACTTTATGAAGGATTGCCCGAGGATGCTTGAACAAAATGTAAGTCAAAGTGGAAACCCGGTGCTACCATCGCCGAGGTAGGCCACCTAGAAATGTGGGCAATGTTAGTGGCGGTCGAGAGGATCTAGAGATGCTACCATCGATCCGAGGCTCGGGCTCCTGCTAGGACTTATGCCATACGCCGCGCGCGAGGATGCTGCCTCTCCGGATGTCATTACTGGTACTTTCACTCTTTTCAATACTAATGTGATTGCTTTGATTGACCCCGGTTCTACTCATTCTTATATATGTGAAACCTTAGCATCCAAAGAAGACTTTGCCTATTGAGTCTCATCGAGTTTGTAATTCGGTGTCAAACCCTTGGGTCATTACGTGCTTGTCAACAAAGTGTGCAAGAAAAGTCCCCTAGTGTTCCGAGGTTCTTGTTTTCCGACGGACTTGATGCTTTTGCCGTTCGATGAATTCAACATTATTCTTGGTTTGGATTGGTTGACCATGCACGATGCGATTGTAAATTGCAAAAGCAAGACTGTCGATTTGAGGTGCGCGAATAACGAGATAATTCGGGTTGAGTCTACGGACTTAAAGGGGTTGCCACCGTAATATCGCAATGTTGGCGAAAATATGTAAGAAAAGGGTGCGGCGTACCTTGCGTATGTGCTCGATGACAAGGAATCGAAAAGAAACCCGAATCTGTGCCCATGGTTTGTGAATACCGGATGTTTTCCTCAAGAATTGCGGGTTTACCACCTGTTCGGAAATAGAATTTGGCATCGAATTGGTACCGGTACCACTCCAATTTCAATAGCTCCGTGATCGTATGGCACCAACGGAATTAAAGGAGTTGAAAGCTCGCTTGCAAGAATTGGTGGATAGGGTTTTGCTCGCTCGAGTTGTTCGCCTTGGGTGCGCCAGTGTTGTTTGTGAAAAGAAGGATGGAACCATGAGGTCGTGCATCGACTATCGTCGACTTAATAAAGCGACGATAAAGAACAAATACCCGCTACCACGATCGATGACTTGTTCGATCAACTGAAGGAGCCTCGGTGTTCTCGAAAATAGATTTGAGATCGGGCTATTATCAATTGCGAATCCGAGATTCGGACGTACCCAAGACTGCCTTCAGAACGAGATATGGTCACTATGAGTTCCTACCGATGCCGTTTGGGCTTACTAATGCCCCTGCGGTTTTTATGGATTTAATGAATCGGATCTTCAGACCATATTTGGATCGATTCGTAGTCATGTTCATTGATGACATCTTGGTCTATTCAAGAAATGAGACCGAACATGCTGAACACCTGAGGTTAGTGCTGCAAATTTTACGGGATAAGCAATTATATGCTAAGTTCAGCAAGTGTGAGTTCGGTTAAGAGAGGTTAGCTTCTTGGGTCATGTGGTATCTCAGATCGGGTATTCGAGTCGACCAATAAAATTTCAGCCATACTTAATTGGAAGCCTCCGAGAAATATTATTGAGGTTCGGAGCTTTTTGGGGCTTGCCGGTTATTACCGACGATTTGTAAAAGGTTTCTCAACGATAGCCACGCTGATGATGAAGCTACTCCAAAAGGATGTTAAGTTTGAATGGACGGAGAAATGTCAGAAAAGTTTCGATCAACTGAAAACTTATTTGATGAAGCCCCAATTCTAGTGCAACCCGAATCGCAAAGAGTTTGTCATCTATAGTGACGCCTCCCTCCTTGGGTTAGGTTGTGTATTGATGCAAGAAGGTCGAGTTGTGGCCTATGCGTCGAGGCAATTAAAGCCACACGAGAAAAATTATCCGACCCATGATCTCGAATTAGCTGCCATCGTATTCGCCTTAAAGATTTGGCGACATTACTTATTTGGTGAGAAGTTCCATGTGTACTCGGATCACAAAAGTCTCAAATATTTGATGACCCAAAGAGACTTAAATCTGCGACAAAGACGTTGGCTCGAACTGTTAAAGGATTATGAGCTGGTCATTGACTATCACCCCGGAAAGGCGAATGTGGTTGCGGATGCCTTGAGTCGTAAATCATTATTCACTCTACGAGCGATGAATGTGTACTTGTCTGTTCGATCCGACAGTGTGTTAGTGGCTGAATTGAAAGCCAAACCATTATTGACACATTGTGTACTCAAGCGAAGGCATTCGTGCGAGTCGTTCTATCCGGGCTAAGACCCGAAGGCATTCGTGCACGTGGTTATATCCGGTTGTATTCCGAAGAAGCTTGGGCTGGAGGTGAGTGTTGGTTGCTGTAATGAATTCAATTGGTACGCTCGAAAAGCCCAAAGAATAAGGTATGTTTATATGTGCATTGGAAAGTCGACATGTTTGAGCAACATTCGCCGATCGACTAACTAATTTCAGCTATTGAATTGGTTGATACCTTGTGAAAGTATATAATGATGAAGTGTGAAGTAAGAATGATTATGTGAATGTGTATTAATGAAATGATGCACTTGGCCATGTGAATGTATTGCTTTAATTAAAGCTGATTTTATTCCTTGAGACTTACTAAGCATAAAAATGCTTACCCCGTTGCTTTGGCTCTCTGTTTTATAGATTGTGCTCGATAGCAATCGGATTCGGGATCATTAAAGTCGAAGTCATCCACACTATCAAAGCCTCCATTTTGGTATAAATTTTTGGTTGAACTTTGAAATGGCATGTATAGGACTACCCCTTGCTGGTTTAAATATGTTGTGATGTATATGTGTACGGCCATGCGAAAATGGCTCGTAAAAGTGAAGTACGAACTTAGACTATTTGCGGTTTGTATATATATATATGGTGTCATGATGTGATTATGGATTGGAAATGGGAATGTTGGTCACATGATCAGCCATTGGTATGGTTAAAATGATCATATGTGAACCTATGTATGGCAAGACTAGTTGGTTCCTGGAGACTACAAACTAGGGAAGACCTACCTTAAAAAGAGATGCTGCCAGCTGCAGTGACGTGAATGTGAAAAATCACCAAAATTTGTAGGAATGGTATTAAATAGTGAATAAGCTGTGTAAATGAACCTTGATGAGTCTATTTTCATATGGAAGAAACGAAACGGGCATAGGAGTTACATGTTAAGAGATATTAAAGCTATTGTGAGACAGGGCCAGAACGGTTTCTGGGTCCCCTGTCGCAACTTTAAAAATTTACTATAAATTATCCAGAAAGAATTAGGAGTCATGCATTATATGTACAGATTCCATTTTGAGTCTAGTTTCATTAGAAACAAACGGTACCAGTATTAAAGCCCTGTACAGAGAGATATTCAAGTTGTAACGCGTGAAGGTCAGAGCAGTCGATCCCTGTAACATGGGTGACTTTAACTAATAAACTGTACCAATTGGCCCGACCAAAAATTCTAGAAATAAGTCCTTGGATGGATATATGAGTCTAAATTCAGGGAAAATTTACAAAACCAGTTTCCGAGTTTTGAAACTCGAGATATGATTTTTAAGGCGACGGTGACGCAGTTTTCCAGCCTGACAGGAAATGTCAAATTGGTGGGCAAAATATGTGGACTTGGCTTGTTAACCCCTCGTGTCCGACACCGGTGATGGTCTCGGGTTCGGGGTGTTACACCGCCGGCACTGTCCCTTGCGCGGGAGCAGGCGCTACACTCTCAAGATCATCAGCTACTGCTCGGTTGGGATCGGGATCCATTACTATAAATAAACACATTTTCAATTGTCAGAAATCACCACACTATCAAATAATCGCAA
Source organism: Gossypium arboreum (assembly GCF_025698485.1). Classification (NCBI taxonomy): domain Eukaryota; kingdom Viridiplantae; phylum Streptophyta; class Magnoliopsida; order Malvales; family Malvaceae; genus Gossypium; species Gossypium arboreum. The sequence goes on along the minus strand of NC_069075.1, from coordinate 59,842,936 downwards.
AATGGCATGTATAGCTAGACCCAAACGTATTACGGTAGTCCTAAAATCGACTAAACTGTAGCTCTGATACCAATAAAATTGTAACACCCCGTACCCGAGACCGTTTCCGGAGTCGAACACGAGGTATTTACGGACTTATTTCATTGACTTACACAGTTCATTTTTTTTATTTCCAGACAAGCTGGCTAACTGCATCACAGTCACTTTAAAAATCATATCTCGAGTTCCAAAGCTCGAAAACTGATTCCGTAAATTTTCCCTGAAACTAGACTCATATATCCATCCACAAATTGTTTTCTAGAATTTTTAATAGGGCCAATTAGTACAGTTTATTAGTTAAAATCTCCCCTGTTTCAGGGTTCGATTGCTCTGACCTTCATGCATTACGACTTATATATCTCCCTGTACAGGGCTTCAATACTTATGCCATTTGTTTCTAACGAAAATAGACTCAAAAAGGAATCTATAAATATATTGAATGACTTATAATTATCTCTGGTTAATTTATAGTGAATTTCCAAAGTAAGATCAGGGGATCCAGAAATCGCTCTGGCCCTGTTCCACGAAAACTTAAATATCTCTTAAAATACGACTCATATGATCGTTTTGTTTCTTCCATATGAAATTAGATTCATCAATGTTCGATTACATAATTTATTCACTATTTAATTCCATTCCTACTATTTTTAGTGATTTTTCAAATTTACATCACTGCTGCTGTCAGCATCTGCCTTTAAGGTAGACTTTACCTATTTCATAGTTTCCATGATTCAACTAGCCCTTTAGCATATATAGCACAAAATATGATCATGATTAACCATTCCAATGGCCAATCATTGCCAAGCATATCCACACCTCTCAATAACCATATACATACAAAATGATTATAACACTATGCTCAAAATATATAAGCCATTTTCGCATGGCTATCCAAATATATACAACACCAAAGTACTTGACTAATAACACAAGGGCAGTCCTATACATGCCATTAGCAGATTTCAACTAAAAGAGTACCAAAAGGGCTTTGATAGTGTGGACGACTTCGACTTTGACAATCCCGAGTCCGATAGCTGACGAACCAAAATCTATAAAATCGAGAATTAAAGAAACAGAATAAGCATTTAATGCTTAGTAAGTTTTGAGCAATGAAATTAGGCACATATCAATAAATCATGACACATCTTTATTTCATTTTAATAACTAGAATTCAAACACAAGTCAATTATTAAGCATTCCCATTTTCGGCTCAATAGCCACATACAAACAGCATGATTTGGTTTGCTTTATGACGTGATCTCTATGCACATACGGCTACCCATCATGCGTATAGACTAATTAACTCAGCATATAATTCAAGTAGAATCATTATATCACCGTATATTTGTTATGATTATACGTCATGACTTAATCAAATCGTAAACTAAGTTTCATTACTCGAAAACTTACCTCGGATGTTGTCGAACGATTTCGACGGCTATTCGATCACTTTTTCCTTCCCTTTATCGGATTTAGTTCCCCTTTGCTCTTGAGCTTAATTTAACAAATAAATTGATTTAATCATTTGAACATCAAAAAGAGAAACTCAAGGTACTTAACCCATATATACATTAGACATTAGAGTCACATATATATGAAATCATGAATAAACTCGACATATTAGCCCACACTCTCTTTTAGCCGATTATCTAAGCCAAGATAAAAGCATCAATATGCTTGCCTCTAACCGAATACATGCAACACCAATCTACCTCATGTGGCCAAATATGCATGTCTATGTTGAGGCCGATTATATGCTTAATACTTCCTACAAATATGGTTACTTGTATTGACTACATACCATTTTGTTTCAAGTTCAAAACTCGGCTAATACACATATATACACTAGTAATCAAATACTAACATTTGCACTTCACCTTACTACCAATTCTCATCTACTTCCTACCATGGCCGAATGCATCAAGACACCATACCATTTCAATTTTGGTCATGGGTTAAACAAAGAACTTAATGTCTAACTGAAAAATGCTAAAAAGAAAATCCAAGAGTCATCAATCACCATCACATGTATCATTACAAAGCTTCACACTTAGCATGCAAATGACATCAACACAAGTCTACCTTAGCCGAAACTTAACTCATCTTCATGCCTCATCACCACAACATCAAACACCAACCAAGAAGACAACACCCATGGCCAAATATCATCTCCATCTCATAGCAAAGATTTAAACCATGGGCTAGGTAGAATTCAAGCTAACAACTAAAAATATGCATGAATCTCATGGAAAAACATCAACATACCTTAGTCTAGTGAACCACCATAGCCGATTTTCTCCAAGTTCTTTCCTTCTTTTCTTTCTTCTATTCGCCAAGTTGAACAACATGAGAACTTTTTCTTTTTTTTTCTTCATCATTTTCCTTTTATTATTTTATTACCATGCTCCTTATTTTATCATTCCTCCCATGAAACACTAACATAACATGTTTATAATACCTTTTTACCCATAGCATGGCCGGCCACCATCCCAAGTTTTGGGTATTTTGACATGCAAGGACAACATTTTCTAGCATGCATCAATAGGCCACTTTAACATTTGCCTAGCACATTTCTAAATTTTCTCACACAAGTCCTATTTAGCAAAATTCACTTACAATTAACAAAATTCAAACATGAAATTTTCACACATGCCTATATACATATAATAAGCATCAAATATAATGGTTAATTATTTTTATGACTCGGTCTTGTGGTCCCGAAACCACTTTCCGACTAGGGTCAATTTAGGGCTGTCACAGTGTATATATGAGATAAGGCCGAATGGCAAATGTGATGAATGTGAACATGCATATATGAGATAAGGCCGAATGGCCAATGTGATGAATGTGAACATGCATATGTGTGATAAGGCCGAATGGCCAATTTGATAAATGTGAACATGCATATGTGTGATAAGGTCGAATGGCCAATGTGATGAATGTGAACATGCATATGTGTGATAAGGCCGAATGGCCAATGTGATGAATGTGAACATGCATATGTGTGATAAGGCCGAATGGCCAATGTGATGAATGTGAACATGCATAAATGTGATAAGGCAAAATGGCCAATGTGATGAACGTGGAAGTGTATATATGTGGTAAAGCCGAATGGCTAATGCGAAATGTATATGAGATGGATATGAGGTAAAGCTGAATGGCTAATGCGAAACGTGTATGAGATGGATATGAGGTAAAGCCGAATGGCTAATGCGAAACGTGTATGAGATGGATATGTGGTAAAGCCAAATGGCTAATGTGAGATATGTATGAGATGTGTATATATATATTGTGGCCAAATGACAAACGGCGGAAGGTGTGTTTTATTAGATATTTGATGAGGTAAATGAATTACAAATATGATAGTCGATGTGAATGTTGTAACATGTGAATAAATATGCATGAAACTCTATGATGTAAACCCGGATTAAAGACCGATGACCATATGTGGTGACTATATGCAGGTTAAGACTCACGACTCGTGTGGAGATTTCATCGAGCTAAAGGTCTCACTGATAATCCGAGTAGAGTTTAAAGCTATAAGACTTCGCAATAAGAATTGCTTATAAATATATTCAATGCAAAAGGTTAAACAGGTATGTGCTCCAAGTTTATATGTGATCTTGATTTGAACTAAATCATAAGGTAGTTATGTGATGCATACGTGAGCAATCTATGAGATTATTCCTATGATTATGTGACATCGGATCAGTGTGAAAGGTTATGTGAAATTATACAATATATCTATGTCACATGAGCTCACTTTTATGTGAAAGTTTATCTGCCTATTGTATATGATGAGATGTGCATATTCGGTAAAGGGATGGTATGCCCGAAGGAAGAGTGAAATAAAAATACGAATAACTATATTATAATTTGATTGTTATCTGTTGACACTGCTTAAAACTTACTAAGCATTGTAATGCTTACTCCGCTTACTTTGTTTCCTCTGTTTTATAGATCTCATTTGGAAGCTACAGCACTCGTGGATCGTCGAGAACTAGTCACACTATCACTATCCACCGCTTGTTACCGTTATGTTTTGAATTATTTTATGGCATGTATAGAATGTACCGAAGGGTCAAGAATATTTTGGTTAATGTATATAAGCCATGCGAAAATGGCATCTTTTGAATGTGTACTTATAGATGTTTAAATTTGTATCCCTGACTGTCTTTAGTATTTATCTAAAGGAATGTTCTCAAAAAAAAAAATTTACTGTTCTGATATGAGTTTCAAGTCTGGTAATGCCTCTTCACCTATTCTGGCGACGAATACGGGATAGGGGTGTTACATTTTATTTGGTATCAGAGCCACGATTTAGTAGATTCTAGGACTAACGTAGCACGCGTGAGTCTATTTATACATGCCATAAAGTGATAAAATGATAGTGTGATGATTTTTGACTATTAAAATGTGTTTGTTGTATTGTAATGAATCTTGATCCCGATCGATCTATAGCAAGCTTCTGACTATGAGAATTTACGATATAACTTCACTTGGACATGCTCGAATTATTAAGTTGATCAGGTACGTATCATGTACTCGTATTTGAATTTTGATTTGGATTGAATTATAAGGGTATAAGGGATGCAATTTTGAAAGAGTGTTATGACTATAAATGTGATCTTTGTATGTGGCTATGGAACTGAAAGTTGAATGGTCGATAAGCATGTTGTGTTTGTATTCAAGTAATGTAAATGATATACTAATGTGTATTGTTATATATGTATATATACATGAGAATTGAGAGTTATATATATCCGGGCTAAGTCCCGAAGAGCATTTGTGCTAGTGATATATCCGAGCTAAGTTCCGAAGAGCATTCGTGCTAGTGATATATCCGGGCTAAACCTCGAAGGCATTCATGCTGGAATTATGAGGCACTGTGTGTGCAAGTTCTCCAACCGAGCACTATGTGTGCCAGATCAGTAGTTGAGGCACTATGTGTGCGAGTTCTTCAATCAAGCACTATGTGTGCGAGATTGGTAATTGAGGCACTATGTGTGCGAGTTCTTTAATCGAGCGCTATGTGTGCGAAATCAGTCAGTGGGCACTGTGTATGCGAAGTGTGTTTCATGTATGACCTCGTGTGAGACGATGGCATTGAGTTGTAATAGTAAGTAAGACCTAAAGAGAAAATTCGTTAAACGGACTAAACACTGGTGAACTAATTAGAGTCGGAGATTATACAACATTGTGCTAAATTGGTAATGAAATAAGTTCGAGACATTAAATTGACAAGGTATGTGATATATATATATATACATTATAAATACGAGATTCTCAGTATATGCAGTTATATGTGCTATTGTGAATAAACACTATTTTGTTAATCATGTTCAAGAAATTATTTTGACTAAGTTTCGACATTTGAAAGTTGGTAAGAATTTCGATGAATGGTGATAATTTTGGATATATGAGTTATGTGCTAGAATAAATCTCATGCCAAGATATTATATTAGGCTTTATGCTTATTCGATTGTATACGAATAACGTTAACTATGAAAGAATGTGCTAAATGAAATAAATGTTCAGGTACGTGGAAGTTGATTTTTCCTTTGGAAATAAGTTAAGTTAAATATTGATGCAAGATGTTAACATAATCTCGTATCAACTTATATATGTTGCTGAATTGAGAATTTAAAACCTTCAGCTACTGTATCAATGGTTACTTGAAATAGCCGAAGATAAAGGATAGTATTAAATTCTTATTGATAGTATTTTATTGATGAATGGGTGTGTGAAACATTATTAAGTTACATGTATAAAAAAAAATATTTTCATAAGATGTTAAATGAGTGTTGTCATGAACCAAATGAATATATATATATTTGAGTTATTCTGGCCTTGTGCCTAGTAGGTTTGGGACCGGTGAAGTGTATACTAGGCTAATAGCCTAATTAGTTGATGGCTGTCGAGTTTATTCGGACTTTGGGTTAAGTAGGCTAGAACCTGTGTGTGGGGTTCGAGCCTATACCCTAGTAGGTTCAGACCGATGAGTAAATCGTGTTATACCTATGTGTGTTATTACCGAAATGAAAAGTAAGTGAGTAAATGTCAATTTTATGGATCTCTGTGATTTATTATGATCAAACTAAGAAAGTTTTGTTAGTTAAAGCACTGAAGCGTAAGTTCAGAGTTGAGGAAACTAAGTGGGATCTAGAGAACTCAACGAGAGAAAGTTACCCTATCCTATTTGCCGGTAAGATTTTCGGGGACGAAAATCCCTAAAGGAAGGGAGAGTTGTGACAGTCCTAAGTAGACCCTAGTCGAAAAGTGGTTTCGGGACCACGAAACCAAGTTTTATAAATAATTGAAAGTTATATTCTATGTTCATGATGTGAGTAAATGCATGTGTAAAAATTTCAAGCATTCATTTTGCCATTTGTATGTGAAATTTTGAAACGGGACTTATGTGAAACATTGGTAAAATAGGTTAGTAAATATATAAAGTGATCTAATAGAGCATGTATTCAAAAATGTGGGCTTGCATGTCAAGTTACCCACTTTTGAGATGGTGGCCGGTCATGATATGGTGTTATATATATAATATGTATTGTGATTTAAGATATTATATTACAAATGAATTAATAAAAGAAAAAAGAAGAGATATTAGATAATAGTTAGTGGGAGGAGAAACTAAAAGTTGGTTCATCCTTGTCCTCCATTGCTCGTAGCCTAAAGGGAGGAGAAGAAAGTTTGGTTGCTTTAATTTTGGCTTAGAAGATGGCTAGAATGAGGTATGTATTGAATGATTCTTGAAAATCTATGCATGTTTGAGATCATTAGTTCAAACTCTACTTATCACATGGATTAAACTTAGAATTTTGAGGTTTGAGATTCGGTCAATAAGCTTGAAACTCATAGTAGTTTGTTTTGGTAAGCTTGGTATACGGATGATAGATGTGTTTTGGTTTTGGTTTGATAATGATGTTAATGATGGTGATTTTCGGTCATGTATTAACTTAAATTGTAAGTATGATTTATGGCATAATTTGTGTGATGGAATGGTCTTGAGATTTGGCTTGATTAAATGGGTAAAATGCTAAGTGTATTAAAGATGATGTAATGGTTATTTTGGTTTATGTGAAGTAAATATAGATGATGGTTATAAGTCTGTTTTATGATTTGATAATGGTGATTAAATCTTGTAGTTAAGTGTTTAGATATATATATATATTAATAATGAATTTAGTTGTACTTGCTATGTGAGAAATATGCAATGCTATAGGTATTTGATTATTAGATATGGTTATTCTAAGTTGATTTGTAATATGATTGCATTGATGAATTGGTTTGGAAATGGTGGATAATATGTACATGAATATTAGGATAGGGCTTTAACTTCATATTGATAAGTATGCAATATAGGTATTTGGTATGTATATATATTGTTGATGTCGTATGCATTGGTCATTTTTTTTTTTATGATTTGTAATGGTAAAAATAAATTTGTATCACTTTGTGTTATTTATATAAGTGGCTATATGTTCGGCCATGGTAATTGGCTATCTAGGTTCCATTTACAATGGCAAGTAATGTGAATTCTTGTTTGTGCATGTGAATTAGGTATTAGTGAAATAAACATAAAAGTTAGTCATGGTATATTTCATAAACACATTATGCACTGAAGTTATACGATTATCAACTGTGACTATTAAAGAAGTAATATTGAATAAGTAATGAAACAAATTCATTTGTTTTATTTAAGCTCATGAGCAAAGAGGATCTAAATCAAATAAGGGGAAAGAGAAAGCCGTCGAGTAGCCTATCCGCAGTTGCTCAAATAAATAAAGTAAGTTCTTAAGTAATTGAGTTTGATTCCTTTGTAAGTTTTAAGTTTTAAAACGGGATGAATATGAATTATTTATATACGTTAAGGTCAATGAATTTTCTAAATGACGGCATATATGATATTATGTTTTTAATATGTGAATGAGAACTTTACAGAGTAAATTGTATAAATCTGCTAGGGACAGCAGCAGTAGCGTGTTTTGGAAAAATTACCATAAATTTTGGGAGTTGAGTTAAAGGCTGAATAAATTATGTAATTAAAGCTTGATGCGTCTAGTTTTGTATAAAAGAAATCGTGTAAGTAAAAGGGTTGCCGATAATGAGATTTTCAAAGTTGTGTGAGACAGAGTCAGAACAGCTCCAAAATCCCCTGTTCAGTATTTGGAAAATCATTATAAATCGTACAAAAATGATTATAAGATAAAATTATATTTTTAAACTCCTTAATGAGTCTAGTTTCAAACAAAATAAACGAAAACATATTTTGAATTCTGTACAATGAGAAATTAAATTCTTAGTGAAGAGTAGTCAGAGTAGTCAAGCAGTAAAATAGGGGAAACTTTAAGAAAAATCTGGTATTGATTGGCCAAACCACAAATTCTGAAAATTTTTTGGATAGATGATATACGAGTCTATTTTCATGGAAAATTAACGGCACATAATTTGGAATTTCGTAGCCCCAGTTACAAATAATTTAACGACTGTTGCTCAGGAAAACAGCTTGTAGAGAAATTGTGGTTATGTTGTAAACATGGATAAAACTTGTTTTAGTTGCTCATAAGCTATTGATTAAACCCATACGTGAATTCTAAATTGTGATATTATAAAATGATATATGAGTGTTAGATGGATCTTTGATATTAAAATTTGTGAAATTGTAAGCTTATAAGTATTCGAATATGAAATGATAGTATGGCTTGAAATTGAATTATTCATTGGAAAATGATAGATGTAGATTCAGCCAAGACAAAGTGTATACATGAAAGTATATGTGGTATGTGAAGTATATTTGGATAATTGTGATGTGAATACATGAAAATTTATATTTTGATTTAGGATTTTATGTGATGAATGTGAATGTGTATATATGAGATAAGGCCGAATGGCAAATGTGATGAATGTGAACATGCATATGTGTGATAAGGCCGAATGGCCAATGTGATGAATGTGAACATGCATATGTGTGATAAGGCCGAATGGCCAATGTGATGAATGTGAACATGCATATGTTTGATAAGGTTGAATGGCCAATGTGATGAATGTGAACATGCATATATGTGATAAGGCCGAATGGCCAATGTGATGAATGTGAACATGCATATATGTGATAAGGCAGAATGGCCAATGTGATGAACGTGGAAGTGTATATATGTGGTAAAGCCGACTGGCTAATGCGAAATGTGTATGAGATGGATATGAGGTAAAGCCAAATGGCTAATGTGAAACGTGTATGAGATGGATATGAGGAAAAGCCGAATGGATAATGCGAAACGTGTATGAGATGGATATGTGGTAAAGCCAAATGGCTAATGTGAGATATGTATGAGATGTGTATATATATATATTGTGGCCAAATGACAAACGGCGGAAGGTTTGTTTTATTAGATATTTGATGAGGTAAATGAATTACAAATATGATAGTCGATGTGAATGTTGTAACATGTGAATAAATATGCATGAAACTCTATGATGTAAACCCGTGATTAAAGACCGATGACCATATGTGGTGACTATGTCAGGTTAAGACCACGACTCGTGTGGAGATTTCATCCGAGCTAAAGGTCTCGCCGATAATCCGAGTAGAGTTTAAAGCTATAAGACTTCGCAATAAGAATTGCTTATAAATATATTCAATGCGAAAGGTTAAACAGGTATGTACTCCAAGTTTATACGTGAGCTTGATTTGAACTAAATCATAAGGTAGTTATGTGATGTATACGTGAGCAATCTATGAGACTATTCCTATGATTATGTGACATCGAATCAGTGTGAGAGGTTATGTGAAATTATACAATATATCTATGTCACATGAGCTCACTTTTATGTGAAAGTTTATCCGCCTATTGTATATGATGAGATGTGCATATTCAAGAAAGGGATGGTATGCTGAAGGAAGAGTGAAATAAAATACGAATAACTATGTTATAATTGATTGTTATCTATTGACACCGCTTAAAACTTACTAAGTATTGTAATGCTTACTCCGCTTACTTTGTTTCCTCTGCTTTATAGATCTCATTTGGAAGCTACTGACTCGGGGATCGTCAAAGAACTAGTCACACTATCACTATCCACCGCTTATTCTTGTTATGTTTTAAATTATTTTATGGCATGTATAGAATAGACCAATGGCCGAAGAATATTTTGGTTAATGTATATAAGCCGTGCGAAAATGGCATCTTTTGAATGTGTACTTATAGAAGTTTAAATTTGTATCCCTGACTGTCTTTTGTATTTCTCTAAAGGAATGTTCTCAAAACAAAAAAATTTACTGTTCTGATATGAGTTTCAAGTCTGGTAATGCCCCTTCACCTATTCTGGCCAAGCTTGGGTTTAGTGAAATTATTTGAATTTTTTTTGTGAAATAAGGATTAAATTGTTAAAAATGTGAAAGTTTAGGGGCTAATGTGCAAATGGGCCTAAATGTATGTTTTGGACTAAATTGAATGAATGGTTGATTAAATCAGTTAACTTTGAATTCATATAGATCAAGAAAAAAAGAATTCGGATTTAGATCAGAAAAAAGAAAGGTTATCGAGTAGTCGACCCAATCCATCAATACAGAATACGAGGTAAGTTTGTATGTGATGATTACATTATAAATGTATGTTAAAATTCTTTAATATTGCATAAATTGTTAAAATGGGATTATGGATAATGTATGAATTGTGAAAATGACTCTACGAATGCATGTGATGATAGAAACGAAAAGTGTAAAAGCCTAGTTGAACCATAACAATAGTTTTGGTTACTATTGACATGCCAGTAAGTGATACGTTGAGTTGGATTTGGCCCATGATATTAGCACTTCGGGTGCGTATTTTACCGATTTGGCTTCGGGCCATGCATATTGGATGATTTGGCTTTAGGCCATGATAATAGTTCTTCGGATAAGTTACCTTGATTTGGCTATAGGCTATGGTATAGGTACTTATCATACGAGACTCCTGAGTATCCAATTTCTATTCAGAATGGTTCAATGAGCAAATGAATGATGTGGTTTAGAAAGAGGTCAGTATATAGGTATGTACAAAACCTATTCGAGTATTAAATAGTGGAAGCCCGATGAGTTGGTATTTGATAATGTTTTGAGACATGAGAAAGGTTTTTAGTTAATATGTATATGGTTCTGTCATGTGTAATTGGTTGACTTGCATTTATTCGATGAATTAAGTTATTCACATACGAGCTTAATAAGCTATGAACCTTATTTTGTTTTATTTTTCTATGTTTTATAGTGAATCAAGGCTAGCTCGGATCCGGGAGTCGTTAGGAACATCATCGCACTATCAAACATCTAAGTTGGTACTTTTGAATTATACATTTATGGTATATGGCATGTATAGGCTAGATGTGGTATTTTGGTTATGATTATAGCCATGAGATTTGGCTTGTAAATGATGTTAATATTGATGTGTGTTTGGCTATTATAAATGGTTACTAATGACTTTTATAAGATGTTTATAATGTTTTGTGAGATGGTTTGCTTTGGCATGGTTGTAACTAAGACATTATGGAAGTTAAAATGGTTATTTGAATAATGGTGGATGAAAGCTTGAGAAAGGTCTTATTGTGGGATGAATTTATATGACAAATTGGTAGGTAAATAGTATGTAATACAGTGAATGAATTGATTGAGTTGAGGATGGTTTTCAGTTGTGAATATTAAGTTGGTATATATATACATATTGTATGAATTAAGGTTAAAGATCATGTTGTTTTGGTATAAATTTGAGTAAGTGAAATGGTTGTACTTGTATAGCATGAATTGTGCATGAATTGAGATTGATTTAGCTGCTCCTTTATGTATGGAAATGGTAGATTTTATCTTGTGTAGGTACATTGAAGTTGGGGTGGAAAATTGGCCTTGCAAATGGCCTATTTTTGTGCACACGGGTAGAGACACGGGCGTGTGTCTCAGCCGTGTGTGACACACGGTCATGGTATATGGTCATATGTCCCTTGATGATGCTTAGAAATCAAGACACACAGGTGTGTGGTCGGTCGTGTAGCCAAGTCAGTATACCCTTTAGTTTTCACACAGCCTGGCACACGGGCGTGTCCTCAGCCTTGTGATACAAGTCAGTATGTATGCCCCGTTTCCACACGGCCTGAGACACAAGGGCGTGTCTGGAGTCGTGTGAGGCACATGGTCTGTTCACACAGGTGTGTGACCCCTGTATGGTTGAAATTTTTTCTAAGTTTCCAAAATTTTCATCTGTTATCGATTTAGTCCCGAACCACTTCTAAAGCATGTTCAAGGCCTCAGAGGCTCTTATAGGGGACAATGTGATTGTGTTGAATGATTTATGAGAATGAATGCTTTATGTATGAGTTATGTATATTAAATGATGTGTATTGATCGGTAATACCTCGTAACCCTACTCTGCCGACGGATATGGGTTAGGAGTGTTACATTAATAGTTTTGCAAAATAGTCCCTGGGCTAGCTAGATTAAGCTGCAACGATCTCAAAAATACAGAAATCATTAAAGGCAGGACAAAAAATCACTCACCAATTCCACAAATAAGCTTGGCCAAATTTTGAGTATTTAACAATGGAGTTTTCCCTACTATTTTTGGTTAGAGAAGAAACTAAAAGATGATAAAATGTTTTGGTTTTATTTATTTTATCTTTAATTATCAATTTCCAAAATTAACCTTTAAAAACATTAGTAATTACACCAAATACCACTCCACTATCATCCACTAACTCATAATTGGGTTAATTACCACATAAGAACCTTAACTTTTAGGTTCTATAGCTATTTGACACCTTTAGCCATTAGAACATCACTTTTATACTTTACGCGATTTAGTCCTTTTTATCAAATTAGGCACTCAAATGATAAAATTTCTAAACGAAAATTTCACACAATCATATTTTCATGCTGTAGACATTAAAATAATAATAAAATAAATATTATGACTTTGAATTTGTGGTTCCAAAACCACTATTCTAATTTGACTAAAAATGGACTGTTACAACTCTCCCCCTTAGGGATTTTCGTCCCCAAAAATCTTACTAGTGAATAGGTTAGGGTACTATTTTCTCATAGCTTCTTAGGCTCCCACGTAGCTTCTTCAACATCGTGCCTTTTCCAAAGTTCTTTCACTAAATCTATGCTTTTATTTCTTAATTGTTTAACCTCTAGAGCTAAAATTCTAATCAGTTCCTCGTTGTATGTCATGTCAGTTTGAATTTCAATCTCTGTCGGAGAAATGATATGCGATGGATCTGATCTATATCAAACATTGACACATGAAACACATTGTGAATATTTTCCAACTCTGACGGTAAAGCTATCTGATATGCCACTGGCCTAATTCATTCAACAGTCTCGTACGGCCCGATGAAACGCAGAATCAATTTGCCTTTCCAACCAAATCGAAGAATTTTCTTCGATGGCAATACTTTCAGAAATACTTTGTCACCAATCTAAAATTCAGTGTCTTTTCATTTCGAATCCGCGTACGATTTCTGCCGATCTGGAGCTGTGTTCAAATTATAATGAATTACTTTCACTTTATCTTCAATCTCTCAGATCAAATCAACCCCATGAATCTTTTTCTCACTCAGCTCAGTCCAATACAATGGAGTTCGGCATTTGTGAGCATACAAAGCTTCATACGGGGACATCTTTATGCTAAATTGAAAACTATTATTATACGCGAATTCAACCAACAGAAGATAGTTTTCCTAATTACCTTCAAACTCAAAAACACAACAATGAAGCATATCTTCAAGAATCTGAATTACTCTCTCAGATTGACCATCAGTTTGTGGATGAAAGGTTGTACTAAAATTCAACCTCGTACCTAGAGCTTCTTGCAATTTCTTCCAAAATCGCGATGTAAACCTTCGATCACTATCCGAAATAATTGTAACTAGCACCCCGTGTAATCTAACAATTTTAAACATGTACAATTCAGTCAATTTATCAAGTGAATAATCAATACGTACCGGAATGAAATGTGCAGATTTCGTCAGTCGATCAACAACAACCCAGATAGCATCTTTTTTCCTCAGAGACAGATAATCCCGATACGAAATCCATCATGACTCTATCCCATTTCCACTCTAGTATCATCACAGGCTGTAGTAATCCCAAAGGCACTTGATGTTCAGCATTAATTTGTTGACAAACTAAACATCTCGATACAAACTTTGAAATGTCTCGTTTCATTCCCAACCACCAATACAATTGTTTCAAATCATTGTACATTTTACTACTTCCCATGTAACACCCTAAATTTTGCCCAGACGTTATGACCGGATCTGGCGATATCACATCAAATTGTTTTTCTAAAAACATAAATCCAAATTAATAACGTTTTTATATAAATAAACTCATTGATGATGTGGAACTGTATGATTAAAGTTTACTTATATAAAAACAATATTAATTTTGTAAAACAATTTTCGTTTCCAGAAGCTTTTAAAACTAGTTACGATTTCGTGTGTTTTAGAAAACGTTTGGCTTTTGAAATCTTGCAACTTTCCTACCGCTAGCAGATATAAATTCAATGAATAAAAAAAGCTATCAAATTAAAAATAAATACATAATAGGCCTTATTACATAAAGCAAAACCCAAAATCTAACCAAAACGTAAATTAATAAAAGATAAGTAAAGTGAGTGGCCGCCACTGAGTCCTCCGTTGCAACAATCTGCCTAAGTCTGGGGATTACGTGTACAATTAACAGAGGGGTGAGTTTACAAAACTCAGTGTGTAATCTCATAATAGCAATCAATCAGAGTAAACACAATTTGGGCCTAAGCCCTTGCAGTCTTAGTTAGGGCCTTAGCCCGTTTCAGTAACAGTAGCAGTCTGGGCCTAAGCCCATTTCAGTAACAGTATTAGTACAGTATGCAATTAGATTATCCTACCCAATCTAGCCTCTACACACCATCTTCGTACCAACCTTACACCCCATGTGGGGATAAAATCGACCCACCCAACCCTACACTCCAAGTAGAACCGGTTGCAGCACTAAAGATAGTATTTGCAGCAGAGCTGCCAGTAATAGGCTTATAGCCTCTCAGTACACTTCCTCCAAATCATATATCCCACCTAATGCAATGCAACATAATATAAATGTACAAACAGTATAGATGGCATGTTGAAACAATCATACATCACATAGGGGTATATCAATCATTTACCAAAAATAAGGTTCAGGTGCACTTATTGGCCCAACAGTACATCCACAATTTTCTTGAGCGACCCATGCAACCTTCTAGAAAATCAGTGAAAATGGGCCCAAAGCCCATAACACGGCTCGTGTGGGCCCACACGCCCGTGAAGCCTAATAAGCCCAAAAATGGCCTTGGCCGTGCGAACTACATAGCTTGACCTAATAATCTCCATACATTTGTGTGATTTACTCGTATGGGCCCATGAGGCCGTAGGACCCATACGGCCCATTTCAGCCCAACATGGCCTAAAACGGCCTAAGCCCATGAAATAGCTCATGGTGGCCTCTACGATCGAACGCCCATGTTTTTGCATCCGGTTCATCATACGAGCGAGCGTACGCATGTGTAGCGAAAATAGTCGTACATTTTTGGCTTTTGCTAATCTATGCTAATAGCATGTGATTACACACCTAATTGCGAAAAGTGTTAGAAGTCCACGAGCACTGATCCTACATTCATACAAAACGTACCATTAGCCAATTGACAATTAAAGAAAACATGCTCCTCTTTAAAACCTAATCCCAAAAACATTAGGTACTTGCTTTGAATGAACAAAAGTGGTTTAACCCACTTAAACTGGTGAATATAATTGATCACCCAATACTCCTAGTAAAACCGATAGTAAAAGGAGGTGTTAGCTACAGTATTAACACAACAAAGAGGGAAAGTAAGTGAAGCTGAAAGAACAGAAACCAAACAAAGACCTATCAAAAAACGTAGAATCACTTCAGAGAAAAGGACAGTCGGCCTACACTCAATATGAAAGCCGAAAGAACACAGAGTGATTGGGACAAAGTGGTACAATTGTACCCCTAATAGCAATCAGTAGAGAAGATGAGATATTAAAAGAAGATCATAATGGAGAAGAGAAATGAAAGAGAAAAGAAAGGGCACTTACTGATTTGTCAGTGAATCCTCAATAACCCGACCACAAAAGCACAGACGAAAGAGTAGAGGATGAAGTATTATTCGACTACAATACTAGATAAAGAGAGGTGATTAACAAACCAATCTGACAGAGAAAAGAGCAGCAATCAATAACTATAGAGCCGATAGAAAAAGATGAGGGAAAAATAGTCAATGTTCACTTTTAGCAATGTGAGAAGGGCGCTTGAAGAAAACCAAAGGAATAGAGATGAGAAAAGAAAAGGTATTCGGCTAGGTTTTGGAGAAGTAAAAGAAAATATCCAAATGGTCAATCCAGCCTCAACCCAAAAAATTAAAAGAAGAACAAGAAAGTAAATCTGTCGAAAAGGAGAGCAAATACATACACACAATTTCAGCACCCAAAATCCTATGACCAAATTGGCGTAATGGAGAAACCCACTTTAGGCCAACTCCTACCTCACCTCAAACTCCACTTTTTCCTCCCCTTATCTCTCTCTTAGAATCTCTCCACCTTATTCTACTCAACCGCCCATTGAAACTCCCACAAACACCTCAATTTCGGTCAACCTAGGATACCTCAAAAATAAAATGCTCATTCTACCCTGCCAATGCTCGAACCTTAAACCCCAAAGAACACTCTACATGCCACTTACCCCTAGACTAACCAGCTCTTTGTGACAAATTTTACCCAAAATAGTTTAAAAGTCTACTAACTAAAGGCAAGGTTTACTCTTAAAACAATAACCAAAGTTTTTGCAACTGCCCAGGCTTGAACCCAAGACTTCTCAAGCACTTCGCAGAACACTTAACCACTGAAATAGATACACAGTTGTGTTACACAATTTACAGAAAATGAGTACCTTTATTTTGGGGCGTTACAACTCTACCTCCTAAAAGAAAATTTCGGCCTCAAAATTTACCTGGTCAAAGCAGATGAGGGTATTGCTGTCGCATCTTCTCCTCGGGTTCCCACGTAGCTTCCTCAGAACTATGATTACGCCATAGTACCTTAACCAGTGGAATAGAATTTTGCCTCTGCACCTTCATATCACGATCTAAAATCTGAACTAGCTCCTCCTTAAAGGTCAAATCTGGCCTAACCTCAATCTCCTCAGTTGAGACGATGTGTGCAGGATCAGAGCGATATCGCCTCAGCATAGAGACATGAAACACATTATGAATCCGGTCTAACTCTGAAGGTAACTCAAGTTGATTGGCAACCGGTCACACAAGCTTCAATATACGGTAAGGCCCAATGAACGTAGGGCTTAACTTACCTTTCCGACCAAACCTCAGTACCTTTTTCCACGGCGAGACCTTGAGAAAAACTAATTCCCCCACAAATATTCAATCTCCTTACGCTTCAGATCTGCGTATGACTTATGTCTGTCAGATGCCGCCTTCAGTTGGTCCCAAATCAATATAACTTTATCCTTGGTATCAGAAATCAATTCAAGACCCAGAACACGCTGCTCGTATAACTTAGTCCAACATGTTGTAGTACGACACCTATAACCATATAATGCCTCGTAAGGTGCCATCTGTATGCTAAACTGGTAGCTATTGTTATATGTAAACTCTGCTAATGGAAAGTAAACCTCCCAACTGCCCCAGAAGTCAATCACACAGCTCTTTAACATGTCCTCCAGTATCTGAATCACCCTCTCTGGCTGACTGTCTGTCTGAGGATGGAACGCAGTACTGAAGTTAAACGTTGTACCCAATGCCTCGTGTAACTTCTTCCAGAACCAAGACGTGAAACGAGGATTTTTATAAGATATTATGGAAACTGACACCCCATGCAGTCGTACTATCTCAGACACATACAGTTTAGCCGGCTTCTACAATGAGTAATCAGTACAAATAGGTATGAAATTGGCAGATTTGGTCAATCAATCCACGATGACTCATACTGAATCCTTCTTAGTAGGCGTTAATGATAGCCCACTAACGAAGTCCATAGTCACTCTCTCCCACTTCCACAATAGAATCTTGACTGGCTGAAGCAACCCTGAAGGTATCTGATGTTCAGCCTTAACCTGCTGGCAAGTAAGGCATTTACTCACAAAGTCGGTAACTTCACGCTTAAGACCCGACCACCAATATAACTCCTGAAGGTCTCAATACATCTTATTCCTGCCAGGATGCATAGTGTAAGGACTACTATGCGCCTCTTGCAGTATAGACTGCCTAAAATCAGTATCTTTCAGTATGCAAACTCTTCCACAGAAACACAGTACCCCTTTGCTGTTCAGTCCAAAATTCAAAGTTCCCCCACTCTCTACCTGTCAAAAATGAGGACCCAGTGACTCATCCTCCAACTGTTTACCCTGAACCTGTTCAATCCACCTCGGTTTAACTTGAAGTTTGGCCAACAGACTATCATCATCGAATAAGCTGAGACAAACAAACATTTCCCTCAGATCAGTCACTACCCTACGGCTCAGTGCATCAGCTACCACATTAGCCTTACCAGGATGATATTCAATCGAAAGGTCATAATCCTCAAGCAGCTCAATCTATCTACACAGTCTAAGGTTTAACTCCTTTTGGGTGAGGAGATACTTGAGGCTCTTGTTATCTGTGTAAATAATTCACTTCTCATCGTACAAGTAATACCTCCAAATTTTCAGTGCAAAACCCACCGTAACCAAATTCAAGTCATGTGTTGGATAGTTCGCTTCATGTGTCTTAAGCTGACGAGATGCATAAGCCATAACCTTACCTTATTGCACAACGCACAACCCAAACCAACGTGTGATGCAGCGCTGTATACAGTAAACTCTTTCCCAGTCTCTGGCTGAATCAAGATAGGAGCCTCAGTCAAAACTTTCTTCAGCTTCTCAAAACTTTCCTGCTACCTATCAGTCCAGTTAAATGGTACCCCTTTACGCAACAACTTAGTCAGAGGTATAGTAATCAACTAAAACCCCTCAAGAAACCGTCTATAATACCTTGCTAGACCTAAAAAACTTCGAATCTTAGATACCAACTTAGGCTGCTTCCAATCCAAAACAACTTCAATTTTCTGAGGATCAACCCTAATCCCTCAGTAGATACCACATGTCCTAGAAATGTTACCTCACGTGGCCAAAATTCACACTTGCTGAATTTAGCGTACAGTTGTTTCTCCCTTAGAATTTGCAAAACTAGTCGGAGATGTGCATCATGTTAATCTTTAGTTCTCGAATACACCAGAATATCATCTATAAACACCACTACAAATAGGTCCAGATAGGGCTAGAACACTCGGTTCATCAGATCCATAAAAGTCGTTGTGCATTGGTCAGTCCAAACGGCATCACGAGGAACTGGTAATGACCATAACGAGTTCTAAAAGTTGTCTTGTAAACGTTAGTCTCCTTAACCCTCAATTGATGGTACCCCAATCTGAGATCAATCTTAGAGAAAACCGAAGCTCCCTAGAACTGGTCAAATAGATCGTCTATCTTCGGTAGGGGGTACTTATTCTTAATAGTCAATTTGTTCAGTTGCCAGTAATTGATGCACATACGCATGGTTCCATCCTTTTTTTTCACAAATAAAACCATGTTTCCCATGGAGACACACTAGGGCGAATGAACCCTCGGTCCAGTCACTTTTGAATTTGACCTTTAAGCTCCACAAGCTCCTTCGGTGCCATTCTATAAGGGGCGATAGACACCGTAGCTGTACCAGGCAAGAGCTCTATCTCAAACTCAACTTTATGATTAGGAGGTAACCTAGGTAGATCATCGAGAAAGACATCCAGAAAGTCCTTAACTATTCTAATATCTTTAATAGATGAAACCTCAAAACTAGCAGCACTGCCGTAGCCTAGATAGCCTCACAACCCTTGCGAACCAACTTCTTAGCTCTAGGTGCAGAAATCACATTTGAAAGATAATTTCAACGCTCCCCAATCACAACTACCACGTCACCCTTCACAGTTTTCAGTACCACCCACTTAGCAGCACAATCCAAATTCGCTTGATGCTTAACCAACCAGTCCATGCCTAGTATTAAATCAAATTCTCCAAAAGGGAGTTCCATTAAATCTGCCAATACTATCACTCCTTGAACCTCTAAAGGTACATCCTTAAATAGTTTATTCACCCTCACTGACTGCCCTAATGGACTGAACACAGTAACCTCACTCGTAGTTTTTTCAACCATAATACCCAAAGTCTCAGATACAGTGCACGCTATATAAGAATGTGTAGATCCAACATCAATCAATGCAGTATAAGGTCCATTATAGATAAAGAACGTACCTGTAATAACATCTGGAGCGTCTCTATACTCTTGACGGCATGCAGCATAAACCAGTGCGAGCTGCCTCGCCTCAGTATGATTGGCACCTCTACTCGGTGCTCCACGACGACGGCCATACCATTTCCACCTGTGACACCCCGAACCCGAGACCATCGCCGGAGTCGAACACGAGGTGTTAACAGACTTCAAACCTCTTATTAGAAATTTCCCAGACAAGCTGCCAATCTGCGTACGAGTCGCATTAAAAATCATATCTTGAGTTCTGAAACTCGAAATCAAGTTCCGTAAATTTTCCACGGAACTAGACGCATATATCCATATGGTAGAATTTTTGTAGAATTTTTGGCAGGGCCAATTGGTACAGTTTATTTTTTAAAGTCGTCCCTGTTCCTGGGTTCGACTACTCTGACCCTTGTGCATTACGACTTAGATATCTCCCTTTACAGAGCTCCAATACTTATACCGTTGGTTTCTAAAGAAACTAGACTCAAAAAGGAATCTATACATATAAAGCATGACTTCTAATTGTCTCTGATTAATTTAGGGTGATTTTCTAAAGTCGGGACAGGGGATCCAGAAATCGCCCTGGCCCTATTTCACAAGAGTTTAATTATCTCCTAACATACAGCTCATATGGTCGTTTCGTTTCATCTATATGAAAATAGACTCATCGAGATTCGATTAAATAATTTATTCATTATTTAATTCCATTCCTACTATTTTTAGTGATTTTTCAATCTCACGTCACTGCTGCTGCCAGCATCTGTTACTAAAGCAACTATGCCTATTTCGTGATTTCTCCTTGATCTAACTAGTAATTCATCATACATAACAAAAATTATGATCATGACTAGCCATGCCAAAGGCTAATCATTGTCAAACATCTCCCTACTACACTATTGCCATATCATGAATTTTAACACCAAAAATAATCAACCATGACATATGGCATAAAAATCGAATTACCAAGACTTGCGACCTAACATTATAGAACCAAATCCAACCGAACATTTATGCCATTTTCGCATGGCTAAAAGTTTACATACCAAATTTCAACAAAACATATTAGCCTATACATGCCGAAATGTTCTCCTAGACCGACTAAAAGAAGATACCAAAAGTTGCTAGCGGTGTGATGACTTGATGACAGTCCCGAGCACGCAAAAAGACGAGTCCAAGAAACCTAAAGTAGGTGACAAGCAAACACCGAGTGAGTATATAACTCAAGAAGTCATAAGCATTACATTGCCGTTCAGTAATAATATATCATAAGAGAAAATAAATAATGCGGATTAAAGTCCTCCATCCATACCCAAACGTGCTATAATTCCTTAGGCATTTCGGTTCGATCTCATACCAAGCCCTACTTTGATATTTCATACATTACACCATATGACATTGGATGAATTTATCTTCAAGTATAATCACCACATAGGTTCAAGACTTACCAAGCTCAATCCCAAATATAAATAAAATGTCTATTCCTCATGAGCTCAAGGTGTTTACTCGTACCGCTGTCCATGATTGACTCGATAAGGCCGCACACTTAGAGCATGTATATTTATTAGAGAATGTATAATAAGCCCGCACACTTAGTGCTTAATAGTCGAACTCGCACACTTAGTGCTATATAATCAAACTCGCACACTTAGTGCTGTACAATTTGAACCTGTACACTTAGTGCCAATCTCATGATCATGAATGTTTACACTCGCACTCTTAGTGCCGAAACCAACAACTCAATACATCTCACCTCTTTTCTTTTTCATTCAATACTTTCATCACCCCATGCATACATGTATATATATATATATTTATCATTCCATTCAGCATCATTACATAGACGTTATGATCATTTAAATTAATACAAAATATATGCTTAATGACTTACCTTGTGTTGGGTAAGACAGTTCCAACTCGGCTACTCGATGATCTTTTCTTTGCCTTTGCTTGATTCTCCTCCTTTAACTCCTTGAGCTTAATCAATAAATCAACTAGTTTAACCACCTTGCTAAATATTTATAATCCAATTACACATGCATATGTATGTTAGTATATTCGGCAACCATCCTCACTAATTACCCATTTAGTCGATTATACACATAATCAAAGGTAACCTCACGAATGGGCATACTTATGTATATATATATATATATACACTTCCGAATGGGCATTACAATTAGATTTAACGCCACCTTCATACTCAATTAGATGGTCGAATGTATGTACAATGTCAACTATAACATCATTTAAACATCTAATTTCATCTCATGAACACTTGATCGAATTTTCCTAATCTAGCATATTTTCACATCTATTTGTAACATCATGTAAATCCACATATAACTACATTTCTTAAGTTCCACATCTTAATGCTCATTATAGCCATTCTCATAGTCTAAATCTAAAAAAATCGGCACATCCACCTTTCAACCATGTTAGCGAATACTCATTCTCTTCTTAGTCCTAAATTCGGCACCTCCAACAAAGTGACTTAACAACTTCAACTTTCATGCTAACATAACAAGCAATTTAACACATAAATGTAACTAACATGTTAATAGCATCAAGGTATCAACTAAAATTTTAAGCTTCTTAGTCAAAGCCTAACTCTCCGACAACCCCAAATCCAACCATGGGATAGATAGAATTTAGACTCATCACCCAAAGGTTGTGTAAACTTCCAAAATATCATTGAACATACCTTGATCTAAAGGACCACCTTGGCGAATCTTGCTTCCTCTTCTTCCTCTAGTTACGACAATTGCAAACGAAAGGAAACATGAACACTCCTTCTTCCCTCCTTATTAAGCATTCAAACTCCCTCATTTTCATGCCACAACATCAAACACTCCTCCTAGATACAAGCAATGGTCGAACTTCTTCAAAATTTTTCTCCCTTTCTTTTTCTTGGTTTTTCGGCTAGGAGATGGCAAGTATGAACACCTGTTTTTTTTTTTGTTGACTTTCCTATTATTATTCCCATCATTTGTTAACTAAAAAAAAACATATTAAATTAGAATGAGTGGAGCATCATCACTCCTTGGCCGGCCACCATGTATTTTATGGGTAATTTGACATGCAAAGCCATGCTTCCTCTCCCTATTATTAATTACTCCTTATAATTCATCTATCATCTTTTCTAACTTCGTCAACTAGGTCCTTTTCAAATTAATTCACATTCCTAAAGCTAATATTAAGCATTTAATTTCTCATATATTCACTTTCACACAAAATTTATGTAATTAAAACAAAAAATAAATTTTTGGCTCGGTAATGTGGTCTCGAAACCACATTCCACCGAGGTCTAATTAGGGTTGTCACAACTCTCCCCCACATAAGAAATTTTCGTCCCCGAAAATCTTACCGGTGAATAATTTTGGATATCGATCCTTCATAGAGTCCTCAAGTTCCCAAGTGGCTTCTTCAATTCCGTGTTTATGCCACAACACCTTCACTAATGGGATTTTCTTATTTCGCAACTCTTTTACTTCACGCATCAAAATGCGAACCGGTTCTTCTTCATAACTCAAGTTAGGCTGAATCTCGATCTTAGATGGAGTGATTACGTGCGACGGGTCGGACCTATATCGTCGAAGCATCGAGACATGGAAAACGTTGTGAATCTTTTCAAGCTCAGGGGGCAAAATTAATCGGTATGCAACTGGTCCAACTCGTTCGGATACTTCATACGGACCGATGAACCTTGGACTTAGTTTGCCCTTACGACCAAATCTAAGCACCTTCTTCCAGGGTGAAACTTTGAGAAATACTTTGTCTCCAACCTGATATTCAATGTCTTTTCTTTTGAATCCGCATACGACTTTTGACGATCCGAGCGGCTTTCAAACTTTCACGAATTACTCGAACTTTCGCTCAAAGATCCTTAATCAAATCAACCCCAAAAATTTTACTTTCACTAAGTTCACCAAAATAATGGGGTACGGTATTTACGACCGTATAAGGCCTCGTAAGGTGCCATCTTAATGCTTGATTGAAAGCTATTGTTGTGTTTAATTCAATCAAAGGCAAATATCTTTCCCATGAACCACAAAATTCTAAGACGCAACATCTCAACATATCCTCGAGTATCTGAATTATTTGTTCAGATTGGCCATCAGTCTGGGGATGAAATGCGGTGCTAAAATGCATCTTAGTACCCAACGCTTCTTGTAACTTTTTCCAAAATCGCGATGTAAATCTTGGGTCTCTATCCGACACGATAGAAATAGGTACCCCATGCAATCGAACAATTTGGGAGATGTATAATTCTGCCAATTTATCGAGCAAAAAATCTGTACGGACAGGGATAAAATCAGAAGACTTGGTCAATCTATCAACAATAACCCAGATTGCATCTTTCTTGCTTGATGACAATGGCAATCCAGATACAAAATCCATCGTTACCCGATCCCACTTCCATTCCGGTATCATGATCGGCTGAAGTAATCCCGACGGCACTTGATGTTCCGCTTTTACTTGTTGGCATATCAAACACCTTGAAACAAATTCAGAAATGTCTCGTTTCATACCGGGCCACCAAAATTGACGTTTCAGGTCATTGTACATTTTAGTACTACACAGGTGGACCGACATTCGACTCTCGTGAGCCTCGTCCAAAATCATCGAAATAAGTTCCGAATTTCTTGGAACACATAATCGACCTCTGAACGTCAAGCAATCATTGTCGTCAATCTGAAACTCCGATTCCTCATTCGAAGCACATTCAGCTCGTTTAGTGACCAATTCAGCGTCGACTTTCTGGGATTCAAGTATTTGACGAATCAATAATGGTTTGGCCTCTAATTCAGCATTCACCGCTCTCAAAGCAAATAGTGCTTTCCGACTTAAAGCATCGGCAACCACGTTAGCCTTTCCCAGGTGATAATCAATAACAAGTTCATTGTCTTTCAACAACTCAAGCCAACGTCTTTGTCGCAGATTTAGATCTCTTTGAGTCATCAAATATTTAAGACTTTTGTGGTCCGAATAAATATGACACCTTTCCCCAAACAAGTAATGCCGCCATATTTTCAGGGCGAACACTATGGCCGCCAATTCAAGATCATGGGTCAGATAGTTTCTCTCATGCGGCTTTAATTGTCTCGACGCGTAAGACACAACTCGACCTTCTTGCATCAACACACAACCTAGCCCAAGTAAGGATGCATCACTATAAATGACAAACTCTTTGCCGGACTCGGTTGTACTAGCAATCGGAGCTTCGGTTAAGCAGTCTTTAGTCGATCGAAACTCTTCTCGACAGTTTTACATCCATTCAAACTCAACATCTTTTGGAGTAGTTTCATCAGCGGTGCAGCTATCATCGAAAAACCCCTTACAAACCGTCGGTAGTATCCGCAAGTCCCAAAAGCTCCTAACTTCAAAACATTCCTCGGAGGTTTCCAATCGAGTATGGCGAAATTTTGTTCGGATCCACTCTAACACCGATCACGGACACCACGTGCCCCAAAAAGCTAACCTCTTTCAACCAAAATTCATATTTACTGAATTTTGCTTATAACTGCTTGTCTCGCAAAATCTGTAATACTAACCTTAAATGCTCGGCGTGTTCGGCTTCACCTTGTGAGTAAACTAAAATATCATCAATAAACACAACCACAAATCGATCTAAGTATGGCCTGAATACTCAATTCATTAAATCCATAAATACCGTAGGGCATTAGTGAGCCCAAACGGCATCACTAAGAATTCAGAGTGACCGTACCTCGTTCTAAAAGCGGTTTTGGGTATGTCCGAGTCTCGAACCTCAACTGATAATAACCGGATCTCAAATCTATCTTGGAAAATACCGAGGCTCCTTTAATTGATCAAACAAATCATCAATACGTGGCAACCGGTATTTATTCTTTATGGTCACTTTATTCAACGGACGATAGTCGATGCACAATCTCATGGTTCCATCCTTCTTTTTCACAAACAATACGGGTGCGCCCCATGGAGAAAAACTCAGTCGAGCGAAACCTCTATCCATCAATTCTTGCAATTGAATTTTCAATTCCTTTAATTTCATTAATGCCATACAATACGAGGCTATTGAGATTGGCGTGGTACCAGGTACAATCTCGATGCCGAATTCCACCTCTCGAACCGGTGGCAACCCCGGTAACTCCTCAGGAAAAACATCTGAATACTCACAAACCACTGGTACTGATTCAAGTTTCCTTTCCATCTCTTTGCTATCAAATACATACGCAAGGTATGCTTCACACCCCTTTTTCACATATCTCTCGGCGGTCATTGAAGATATTATCGCTGCACCCCTTCAAATCGGTAGACTCAACTCGGACTACCTCATCATGTGCACTCCTCAAATCGATGGTTTTTCTTTTGCGTTCACCAACGCATCATGTACGATCAACCAATCCATACCAAGAATGACATCAAATTCGTCAAGCGGTAAAAGCAACAAATCGGCGGAAAACAGATTCTCGGATTATTAGAGGCATCTCTTACACACTTTATCAACAAGTGCGTATTGACACAAAGGGTTTGACACTAGAATTACAAACTCGATGACTCAACAAGTAGAGTCTTCTTTGGATGTTTGATTTCACATACATATGAATGAGTAGAGCCAGGGTCAATCAATGCAATCACATTAGAATCAAAGAGAGTGAAAGTACTAGTGATGACGTCAGGGGAGGATGCCTCCTCTCGTCTTGCGAATGGCATATGCTCTAGCAGAGTACGGTCTCGGCTCGAACAGTAGTGTCGAGGCCCCTCTCTGACTACCACCCCTACCTCTTAAAATTCTCGGTGGTCTACCTCTAACTGTCACTCCACTAGGTCTTGCACCTTGCATCTTATTCTTCTCATCAAGCTCCGTGCAATCTCTAATGAAGTGGTCCTTCGAACCGCATCCGTAATGTGCCCTATTAGTAGACTTACCCCAACATTCACCTAGGTGTCGTCTTCCACATTGGGGGCATTCAGGGTTTCTCTTGACGATTATTGCCCACACTAGCTACCAAGTAGCTCGGAGTCCATCGATGGTCGTGCTCTGATGGAAATTCACGCATCGTCCTCGACTTACTAGTGTCCTCCCCGAACTTCTTTACAATGAGAACGGAGCTTTACCCATCGATCTTTTATGATAGTCTCTAGCTTCAAATTCAGCCTTTTTCTTCTCCTTTCCAAGTTCTTCTGCCTTGCAGGCTCGTTCGACTAGTGTTACGAACTCCTTTATCTCCAAAATACCCACTAGTAGCTTTAAATCTTCATTCAATCCTTCTTCAAATCTTTTGCACATAGCAACCTCATCGGCCACACACTCCGGGCATACCGACCGAGTCTTACGAACTCATGTTCAGTATTCGAATCTTGTCATACTGCCTTGCTTGAGTTCCAAGAATTCCTTACGTTTTGATCGATGAACCGTTGACTAATATACTTCTTTCAAATTCGTTTGAAAGAAATCTCAAGTAACTCGTTCGTTTAGGACTATGGAAATCAAGGTCCTCCACCAATAGTAGGCTGAGTCCCGCAACAAATATATAGCACACTTTAGACATTCATCGGGTGTGCATGACAGTTCATCAAACACCCGAATGGTGTTATCAAGCCAGAACTCGGCCCTTTCGGCATCATCAGTAACTATGGCCCTGAACTCCTCAGCCCCACGCTTCCTAATCAAGTCTACAGGTGGCTTACTCAGCCTCACAGGATCAGTAACTGATGGCATTACGGGCTCTTGGGGTGGATTATTCAAATTTGGGAATTGTTGGACAGCCGGATTGGTTCGGGCATATTGCGCGACCCACTCATTCATCATGGTAAAGAAGGCTTGTTTAGCCCCCTCACCTTGATTATTCGCAGATGACTGAGGTTCAACAGGCGGCGTCCCTTGTGCAGGAGCAGCCGCTACACTTTCAACATCATCCTCCAAGGTTCTCTCTACACCGGGATCCATTTACAAATCAAAACAAAAATTTTTAACCGTCAGAAGTCATCACACATTTAAACATTAACATTAAGGCATGTATAGCTAGACTCATACGTGCTATGGTAGTCCTAGAACCGACTAAACCATAGCTCTGATACCAATTAAATTGTGACACCCCGAACCCGAGACCGTCGCCGGAGTCGAACACGAGGTGTTAACAGACTTCAAACCACTTATTAGAAATTTCCAAGACAAGCTGCCAATCTGCGTATGAGTCACATTAAAAATCATATCTTGAGTTCTGAAACTCTAAATCCAGTTCCGTAAATTTTCCCCGGAACTAGACTCATATATACATATGGTAGAATTTTTGTAGAATTTTTGACAGGGCCAATTGGTACAGTTTATTGGTTAAAGTCGTCCCTGTTCCTGGGTTCGACTACTCTGACCCTTGTGCATTACGACTTAGATATCTACCTTTACAGAGCTCCAATACTTATGCCGTTGGTTTCTAATGAAACTAGACTCAAAATGGAATCTATATATATAAAGCATGACTTCTAATTGTCTCTGATTAGTTTAGGGTGAATTTCTAAAGTCGGGACAGGGGATCCAGAAATCGCTCTGGCCCTGTTTCACAAGAGTTTAATTATCTTCTAACATACAGCTCATATGGTCATTTCGTTTCTTCTATATGAAAATAGACTCATCGAGCTTCGATTACATAATTTATTCATTATTTAATTCCATTCCTACTATTTTTAGTTATTTTTCAATCTCACGTCACTGCTGCTACCAGCATCTGTTACTAAAGTAACTATGCCTATTTCGTGATTTCTCCTTGATCTAACTAGTAATTCATCATACATATCACAAATTATGATCATGACTAGCCATGCCAAAGGCTAATCATTGTCAAACATCTCCCCACTACACTATTGCCATATCATGAATTTTAACACCAAAAATAATCAACCATGACATATGGCATAAAAATCGAATTACCAAGACTTGCGACCTAACATTATAGAACCAAATCCAACTGAACATTTATGCTATTTTCGCATGGCTAAAAGTTTACATACCAAATTTCAACAAAACATATTAGCCTATACATGCCGAAATGTTCTCCTAGACCGACTAAAAGAAGATACCAAAAGTTGCTAGCCGGTGTGATGACTTCGATGACAGATCCGAGCACGCAAAAAGACGAGTCCAAGAAACCTAAAGTAGGTGACAAGCAAACACCGAGTGAGTATATAACTCAAGAAGTCATAAGCATTACATTGCCGTTCAGTAATAATATATCATAAGAGAAAATAAATAATGCGGGATTAAAGTCCTCCATCCATACCCAAACGTGCTATAATTCCTTAGGCATTTCGGTTCGATCTCATACCAAGCCCTACTTTGATATTTCATACATTACACCATATGACATTGGATGCATTTATCTTCAAGTATAATCACCACATAGGTTCAAGACTTACCAAGCTCAATCCCAAATATAAATAAAATGTCTATTCCTCGTGAGCTCAAGGTGTTTACTCGCATCACTGTCCATGATTGACTCGATAAGGCCGCACACTTAGAGCATGTATATTTATTAGAGAATGTATAATAAGCCCGCACACTTAGTGCTTAATAGTCGAACTCGCACACTTAGTGCTATATAATCAAACTCGCACACTTAGTGCTATACAATTTGAACCCGCACACTTAGTGCCAATCTCATGATCATGAATGTTTACACCGCACTCTTAGTGCCGAAACCAACAACTCAATACATCTCACCTCTTTTCTTTTCATTCAATACTTTCATCACCCCATGCATACATGTATATATATATATTTATCATTCCATTCAGCATCATTACATAGACCTTATGATCATTTAAATTAATACAAAATATATGCTTAATGACTTACCTTGTGTTGGGTAAGACGGTTCCAACTCGGCTACTCGATGATCTTTTCTTTGCCTTTGCTTGATTCTCCTCCTTTAACTCCTTGAGCTTAATCAATAAATCAACTAGTTTAACCACCTTGCTAAATATTTATAATCCAATTACACATGCATATGTATGTTAGTATATTCGCAACCATCCTCACTAATTACCCATTTAGTCGATTATACACATAATCAAAGGTAACCTCACGAATGGGCATACTTATGTATATATATGTTTACACTTCCAAATGGGCATCACAATTAGATTTAACGCCACCTTCATACTCAATTAGATGGCCGAATGTATGTACAATGTCAACTATAACATCATTTAAACATCTAATTTCATCTCATGAACACTTGATCAAATTTTCCTAATCTAGCATATTTTCACATCTATTTGTAACATCATGTAAATCCACATATAACTACATTTCTTAAGTTCCACATCTTAATGCCCATTATAGCCATTCTCATAGTTTAAATCTAAAAAAAAATCGGCACATCCACCTTTCAACCATGTTAGCCGAATACTCATTCTCTTCTTAGTCCTAAATTCGGCACCTCCAACAAAGTGACTTAACAACTTCAACTTTCATGCTAACATAACAAGCAATTTAACACATACATATAACTAACATGTTAATAGCATCAAGGTATCAACTAAAATTTTTAAGCTTCTTAGTCAAAGCCTAACTCTCTGACAACCCCAAATCCAACCATGGGATAGATAGAATTTAGACTCATCACCCAAAGGTTGTGTAAACTTCCAAAAATATCATTGAACATACCTTGATCTAAAGGACCACCTTGGCCGAATCTTGCTTCCTCTTCTTCCTCTAGTTACGACAATTGCAAAAGAAAGGAAACATGAACACTCCTTCTTCCCTCCTTATTAAGCATTCAAACTCCCTCATTTTCATGCCACAACATCAAACACTCCTCCTAGATACAAGCAATGGCGTAACTTCTTCAAAAATTTTCTCCTTTCTTTTCTTGGTTTTTCGCTAGGAGATGGCAAGTATGAACACCCCTTTTTTTGTTCACTTTCCTATTATTATTCCCATCATTTGTTAACTAAAAAAACATATTAAATTAGAATGAGTGGAGCATTATCACTCCTTGGCTGGCCACCATGTATTTTATGGGTAATTTGACATGCAAAGCCATGCTTCCTCTCCCTATTATTAATTACTCCTTATAATTCATCTATCATCTTTTCTAACTTCGTCAACTAGGTCCTTTTCGAATTAATTCACATTCCTAAAGCTAATATTAAGCATTTAATTTCTCATATATTCACTGTCACACAAAAATTTATGTAATTAAAACACAAAAAAAAAATTTGGCTCAGTAATGTGGTCTCGAAACCACATTCTGACCAGGGTCTAATTAGGGTTGTCACACCACCTCTGGCCTAACCACGGCCTCTCAGTGGCTGCTGAGCAACCCTCTGAGGTGCACTACCAAAACCAAAATCTGGCACCTGATCGGTCATCCACGGACAATCTCTGATACGGTGCTCCATAGACTAAACCACAAACATGCCCCAGTCTGTTTCCAGAATTCGCCCTAATGGCATCTTTTATAGTCAGCACAAAACTACGGTCTAGTAGTAGCAGAAGGGGCCCCAACTCAGATCGACCCATCAGCTCTAGCCTTTTTCTTAGGCCTCTGAAATGAATTTTAGGGCTCAACATCCCTCTTACCTTTGCCTTGCTCTCTTTTTTGGCGCTCAGTACACTTCACTTCCTCGGTGATTTTCGCTTCCTCGACCAGTACTGCAAAATCCCACTCCCTCTGAGGAGCTATCAGAACCCTTACACCATCTCTGAGGCCATCCTCAAATCGAAGACACCGTTCGTACTCAGTTGCCACCATTCCATGTGCATAGCGGCTTAGACGCAGAAATTCAGCCTCATACTCAGCTACTGACTTATCCCCGTAAGTTAGGATCAAAAATGTGACATCCCTAAATTGACCCTAGTCGGAAAGTGGTTTCGGGACCACTAAACTGAGTCATAATAATAATTAACCATCATAATTGATGCTCATTATATGCATATATGCATGTGTGAAAATTTCATGTTTGGATTTTGTTAATTGTAAGTGAATTTTTATCAAATAGGACTTATGTGAGAAAATTTAGAAATGTGCTAGGCAAATGTAAGGTGGCCTATTAATACATGTGGGAAAGTGTTGTCCTTGCATGTCAAATTAGCCAAAATGAAGCATGATGGCAGGCCATGCTATGAGTGGAAACATGTTGCCAACATGTTTAGTTAGTGGATTATGTAGGAAGAATAAAGAAATGAAAAAAGAAAAGAAAAAGAGAATATGAAGAAAAACAAAGAAAAGAAAAAAAAAGTGTTCATTCTCTCATTTTCTCCTTGCTTGGCCGAATGTACTAAGAAGAAAGGGGGAAAGCTTGAGAAAATCAGCCATTGGAGTTTGCTAGACTAAGGTATGTTGATGTTATCCATGAGATTCATGCATGTTTTAGTTGATAGTTTGAGTTCCACCTAACCCATGGTCTAAACCTTTACCATGAAATGGGGATGATATTCGCCATGGGTGTTGTCTTCTTGGTATCATTGATGTTTGATGTTTGATGTTGTGGTGGTGAGGCATGAAGATGAGTTAAGTTTCGCTAAGGTGGGTTTGTGTGGATGTCATTTGCATGCTAAGTGTCAAGCTTTGTAATGATATATGTGTATGGTGTCTTTGATGTTGTGAATGGAAGTAGAAGAAAAGTAAAAGAAATTTATGTAGAAATATGATGTATGTGGATTCATAGGATGTTACAAATAGATGTGAAGCTATGCTAGAAGAGAAAAGAAATTCGCCAAGTGTTCATGGGAGGAAAACTATGTGTTTCAAAGAATAAAAATGATGCCATAATTGATAGTATAGGTATTCGCCATTTAATCAAGTGTGTAGGTGATGTTAGATCAATTTTAGCACATTCATTATAGATAGGCATGTTGATAATCTCATTTAGACAATTAGACATAAAAGGGTGGTAATGAGGTTGAAAATTGTTGAATGGCTAGTTGGGTAATGAATGAAGCATTCGCCATATGGGGTAAAAATGGGTCATATGCTCATGAGATAAAATTTTGTGAATTGATGTATTAATGATGATAGTATAGTTGATGTCATGTATATATGTATAAATATTTGGCAAGATGGTTAAACTAGTTAATTTATTGACTAAGCTCAAGAAGCTCGAGGTGGAGAAACAAGCAAAGGCAAAGGAAAGAACATCGAGTAGCCGAGTTGGAACCATTTTGCCCAACACAAGGTAAGTCATTAAGCACATATGTTTGATATTGCTTAAATGATTGTAAAATCTATGCAATTGTATTTAATGGGATGCTATATATATATATATATAAATGAAATTGTATGTGTATGGAGTGATGACAATTGTTGAATGTAAAAGAAATAGTGAAATGTGTAGAAAGTTTGCTTTCGGCACTAAGTGTCTTGGCAATACGTGTGTACGGTGATGAGATTGGCACTAAGTGTGCATGCTGGAAAAATACTGACCTTTGGGTGTGCGAGCTCAAGGGTATGGCACTATGTGCGGGCTTAAATTGCGTGGCACTAAGTGTGCGAAATCGAGTATTAAGCCTTGTGTGTGCGTACTCTATATATATGGAGGTGTGTCTCCATCGAGTTGAGTATGGACAGGATCGGTAAGTACCTTGAGCTCATGACGAATAGAAAATACATTCATGCTCGGGGTTGAATTTGGTAAGCCTTAAATCTATGTGATGATTGAAATTTGTATGATTGTGGTGGAAATGAGTTAGTGTGTGAAAATGCTTCAAATATCTTGTTGTGTAGAATATGAAATGTGGATGTATGACTTGGTATGAGATTGGACCAAAAGGTCCGAGGAATTATGGTATAGATTCGATATGGATGAGTACCTAACCTCGTTTATTGTTCATGTTGTAGTAACTTTATCGGTGGATTGATGAATGCTTATGACTTCTCGAGTTATAAACTCACTCGGTATTTTCTTGTCACCCATTTTAGGTCTCTCGGACTCGTATTGTTTATGATCGGAACCGTCGTTGAAGTCATCACACCGGCTGAAATATTTTGGTATTGTCTTCGTTGTTGAAGAACATTTGGCATGTATAGGCTATTATATTTTGTTGAACTGTGGGTTGTAAACTTTAAGCCATGTGAAAATGGCCTATGTGGTCGTCGAGTGGGATGCTAGAACCTATAGCCACGAGTCTTAGAAACTTTAATTTTGATAAGGTGGCCATAATTTGTGTCATGTATGATGGATGATTAAGGCCAAGGAAAGATTCATGAAATTGGCATAGTCTCATCGCAGTAACTGTTGCGGACAGCAGCAGTGAGGTGAGATTGAAAATCACTAAAAATAGTAGAAGTAAAATTAAATAGTGAATAAATTATGAAATTGAACCTTGATGAATCTAGTTTAATATGGATGGAACGAAACGACCATATGAGCTGTATACTGAGAGATATTAAAGTTCTCGTGAGACAGGGCCAGAACGGTTTCTGGGTCCCCTGTTGTGACTTTGAAAATTTACTATAAATTATCCAGAAAGAATTAGAAGTCATACCTTATATTTTAAGATTCCTTTTTGAGTCTAGTTTCATTAGAAACAAACGGCACCAGTATTAAAGCCCTGTACAGAGAGATATTCAAGTTTTAACGCGCGAAGGTCAGTGTAGTCGACTCCTGTAACATTGGTGACTTTAACTAATAAAATGTACCAATTGGCCCTACCAAAAATTCTATAAATAAATCCATGGATAGATATATGAGTATAAATTCAGGGAAAATTTACGGAATCAGTTTCTGAGTTTTGAAACTCGAGATATGATTTTTAAGGCGACAATGATGCAGTTAGCTAGCCTGCCTAGAACAGAATCGATTTTACAAAGAGAGAAATAAGGAAGTAAGCAGGTAACACCACGTGTTCAAATCCGGTGACGGTCACGGGTTTGGGGTGTTACAAATTTATTGGTATCGAGCTATGGTTTAGTCGGTTCTAGGACTACCATAGAGCGTGTGAGTCTAGCTATACATGCCAAATTGTTAGTGCTTAATAATGTGATGACTTCGACGGTTGAAATTTTGTTTTGATTAGCGATGGAACCCGGATAGAGACCCTTGGCGGATGACGTTGAAAGTGTAGCGGCTGCTCTGCGCAAGGGACACCGCCTGTTGAGCCTCGGTCATCCGCGAATAATCAAAATGAAGGGGCGAAACAAGCCTTCTTCACCATGATGAATGAGTGGGTCGCAAGAAGTATGCCCGAACTAATCCTACTGTCCAACCATTACCGAATTTAAATAATCCACCCAAGAGCCCATGATGCCATCGATTCCATCGATCCTGTGAGGTTGAGTAAACCACCGTGGACTTGATTAGGAAGCGTGGGGCGAGGAGTTTAAGGCCATAGTTACCGATGATGCCGAAAGGCCGAATTTCGCTTGATAACACCATTAGAGTGTTTGGTGAACTGTCATGCACACCGATGAATGTCTTAAGTGTGCTATATCTTTGTTACGAGACTCACCTACTATTGGTGGAGGACCTTGATTTCCATAGTCCCAAAGGAACAAGTTACTTGGGATTTCTTTCAAACGAATTTCGGAAGAAATATATTAGTCAACGGTTCATCGATCGAAATGTAAGGAATTTTTGGAGCTCAAGCAAGGCCGTATGACAAGATCTCGAATCTGAACATGAGTTCGTAAGACTTAGTCGGTATGCTCGGGAGTGTGTGGCTGATGAGGTTGCTATGTGCAAAAGATTTGAAGAAGGATTGAATGAAGATTTAAAGCTACTAGTGGGTATTTTGGAGATAAAGGAGTTCGTAACACTAATCGAACGAGCCTGTAAGGCGGAAGAACTTGGAAAGGAGAAGAAGAAGGCTGAATTTGAAGCAAGAGATTATCGTAAAAGATCGGCAAGTAAAGCTCCGTTCTCGACCGTAAAGAAATTCAGGGAGGACACTAGTAAGTCGAGGGCGACTGCGGGAATTTCCATCAGAGCCCGACCATTGACGGACTCCCGAGCTACATCGGTAGCTAGTGTGGGCAATAATCGTCAAGAGCGACCTGAATGCCCCCAATGTGGAAGACGACACCTAGGTGAATGTTGGCGTAAGTCCGTTAACCGGGCCTGTTACGGATGTGGTTCGAAGGACCACTTCATTAGAGATTGCACGGAACTAGATGAGAAGAATAAGATGCAAGGTGCAAGATCTAGTGGGGCGACAGCTAGAGGTAGACCCCCGAGGATTTCAGGAGGTAGGGGTGGTAATCAGAGAGGAGCCACCGATACGATCGTTCGATCTCGAGACCAGCTCTCTGCTAGAGCATATGCCATCCAAGCACGAGAGGAGGCATCCTCCCCGACGTTATCACGGTACTTTTACTCTCTTTGATACTAGTGTGATTGCATTGATTGACCCCGCTCTACTCATTCATATGTATGTGAAACTTTAGCATCCAAGAAGACTCTACTGTTGAGTCTCTCGAGTTCGTAATTCGAGTGTCAAACCCTTTGGGTCAATACGCATTTTCGTTGATAAAGTGTGCAAGAGATGCCCCTAATAATTCGAGAATCTGTTTTTACCGATCGATGCTTCTACCATTTGATGAATTTGATGTTATTCTTGGTATGGATTGGTGACCGTACATGATGCAAATGGTGGATCGCAAAAGGAAAACCATTGATTTGAGGAGTGCAAATAATGAGGTAGTCCGAGTCGAGTCTACTGATTTAAAAGGAGTGCCAGCGATAATATCTTCTATGACCGCTCGGAGGTATGTGAAAAAGGGGTGTGAAACATACCTTGCGTATGTGTTTGAAAGTAATGAGACGGAAAAGAAACTCGAATCGGTACCAGTGGTTTGTGAGTATTCAGATGTTTTTCCGGAGGAGTTACCGGGATTGCCACCGGTTCGAGAAGTGGAATTCGGCATCGAAGTTGTACCGGGTACTACGCCGATCTCAATAGCTCCGTATCGTATGGCATTAACGGAGTTAAAGGAATTGAAGGTTCAATTGCAAGAATTGACGGATAGAGGTTTCGCCGACCGAGTTTTTCTCCATGGGGCGCACTCAAGATTGTTTGTGAAAAGAAGGACGGAAGCATGAGGTTGTGCATCGACTATCGTCAACTCAATAAAGTGACGATAAAGAATAAATACCCGTTGCCACGAATTGACGATTTGTTTGATCAATTAAAGGGAGCCTCGGTGTTTTCAAAGATAGATTTGAGGTCGGGGTACTATCAATTGAGGGTCTGAGAATCGGACATACCCAAAACCGCTTTTAAAACGAGGTACGGTCACTACGAATTCTTGGTGATGCCGTTTGGGCTCACTAATGCCCCTGCGGTGTTTATGGATTTAATGAATAGAATTTTCAAGCCATACTTGGATCGGTTCGTAGTTGTATTTATCGATGACATTTTGGTCTATTCGAGAGATGAAACCGAACATCTTTGAACACCGAGGCTAGTGTTGCAAATCTTACGAGATAAGCGATTTATACGCAAAGTTCAAGAAATGTGAATTTTGGTTGAAAGAGGTTAGCTTTTTGGGGCACGTGGTGTCCGTGATCGGTGTCGGGTGGACCCAACAAAATTTCGCCATAGTCGATTGGAAACCACCAAGGAATGTTATCGAAGTTAGGAGCTTTTTGGGGCTTGCGGTTATTACCGACGATTTGTAAAGGTTTCTCAATGATAGCCACGCCAATGACGGCTACTCCAAAAGGATGTTAAGTTGAATGGACGGAGAAATGTCGAAAAGTTTCGATCAACTGAAAACTTATTTGATGAAGCCCCAATTCTAGTGCAACCCGAATCGGGCAAAGAGTTTGTCATTTATAGTGACGCATCCCTACTTGGGTTGGGTTGCGTATTGATGCAAGAAGGGCGAGTTGTGGCATATCGTCGAGACAATTAAAGCCACATGAGAAAAATTATCCGACCCATGATCTCGAATTGGTCGCCATCGTATTCGCCTTAAAGATATGGCGACATTACTTATTTGGTGAGAAGTGCCATGTATTCGGATCACAAAAGTCTCAAATATTTGATGACCCAAAGAGACTTAAATCTGTGACAAAGGCGATGGCTCGAGTTGTTAAAAGATTATGAGCTCATCATTGATTATCACCCGGAAAGGCTAATGTGGTTGCGGATGCCTTAAGCGAAAATCACCGCTTTGCTTTATCTGACGATGAATGTACACTTGTCTATCCTACCCGACAATGTGTTAGTAGTCGAATTAAAGGCCAAACCATTGTTGGCTCATCAAATTCGGGAAGCTCAGAAAGTTGATGAGGAGTTGCTTGCAAAACGGGCTGAGTGTGTTCTGAACAAGGAATCGGAGTTTCAAATTGATGATGACGATTGTTTGAGGTTCAGAAGTCGTCTGTGTGTTCCAAAGAATTCGAAACTTATTTCGATAATTCTGAACGAAGCCCATTGTAGCCGAATGGCAATCCACCCGGGGAGTACGAAGATGTACAACGATTTGAAACGTCGGTTTTGGTGGCATGGTATGAAACGAGACATCTCTGATTTTGTTTCGAGATGTTTAATATGTCAACAAGTGAAAGCGGAACATCAAGTGCCTTCAGGATTACTTCAGCCGATCATGATACCCGAGTGGAAATGGGATCGAGTCACAATGGACTTTGTATCCGGACCGCCATTGTCGACTAGTAAGAAGGATGCGATTTGGGTCGTCGTAGATAGATTGACTAAGTCGGCTCACTTTGTCCCCGTCGTCACGGATTTTTCAATGGACAAACTAGCCGAATTGTATGCTTTCTCAGTTGTGAGACTACACGGGTGCCTATTTCCATCGTGTTCGATAGAGATCCGAGATTTACCTCGCGATTTTGGAAGAAGTTGCAAGAAGTTTTGGGTACCAAGTTGCATTTCAGACCGCCTTTCACCGCTAAACCGATGGTCAATCCGAACGGATAATTCAAATACTCGAGGATATGTTGAGATGTTGCATCCTTGAGTTTAGTGGTTCATGGGAACAGTATCGCCTTTGATTGAATTCGCACAATTATAGCTTTCAATCAAGTATTAAGATGGCGCCTTACGAGGCTTTATACTGATCGTAAATGCCGTACCCCATTATTCTGGATTGAACTTAGTGAAGGTAAATTCTTGAGGTTGATTTGGTTAAGGATCTTGAGCAAAAGTTCGAGTAATTCGTGAAAGTTTGAAAGTCGCCGGATCGCCAAAAGTCGTATCGGATTTGAAAAGAAAAGATATTGAATATCAAGTTGGAGACAAGGTCTTTCTCAAAGTTTCACCTTGGAAGAAGGTGCTTAGATTTGGTCGTAAGGGCAAATTGAGTCCGAGGTTCATCGGGCCATATGAAGTATCTGAACGAGTTGGGCCAGTCGCATATCGATTAATTTTACCCCCTGAGCTCGAAAAGATTCACAACGTTTTTCATGTCTCGATGCTTCGACGATATAGGTCTGATCCATCGCACGTAATTGCTCCATCTGAGATTAAGATTCAGCCTAATTTGAGCTATGAAGAGGAACCGGTTCGCATTATGAGGCGTGAAGTAAAAGAATTGCGCAATTGGAAAATCCCATTAGTGAAGGTGTTGTGGCATAAACACGGAATGGAAGAAGCCACTTGGGAACTTGAAGACTCTATGAAAGAGCGATACCCGAGCCTATTTACCGGTAAGATTTTTCGGGACGAAAATTTCTTAAGTGGGGAGAGTTGTGACATCCCTAAATTGACCCTAGTCGGAAAGTGGTTTCGGGACCACTAAACCGAGTCATAATAATAATTAACCATCATAATTGATGCTCATTATATGCATATATGCATGTGTGAAAATTTCATGTTTGGATTTTGTTAATTGTAAGTGAATTTTTATCAAATAGGACTTATGTGAGAAAATTTAGAAATGTGCTAGGCAAATGTAAGGTGGCCTATTAATACATGTGGGAAAGTGTTGTCCTTGCATGTCAAATTAGCCAAAATGAAGCATGATGGCCGGCCATGCTATGAGTGGAAACATGTTGCCAACATGTTTAGTTAGTGGATTATGTAGGAAGAATAAAGAAATGAAAAAAAGAAAAGAAAAAAGAGAATATGAAGAAAAACAAAGAAAAGAAAAAAAAAAGTGTTCATTCTCTCATTTTTCTCCTTGCTTGGCCGAATGTACTAAGAAG
Organism: Gossypium arboreum; assembly: GCF_025698485.1. Classification (NCBI taxonomy): domain Eukaryota; kingdom Viridiplantae; phylum Streptophyta; class Magnoliopsida; order Malvales; family Malvaceae; genus Gossypium; species Gossypium arboreum. The sequence continues at coordinate 59,802,446 of NC_069075.1, read as the reverse complement.
AAAGGGGGGGAAAGCTTGAGAAAATCAGCCATAGGAGTTTGGTAGACTAAGGTAAGTTGATGTTATCCATGAGATTCATGCATGTTTTTAGTTGATAGTTTGAGTTCCACCTAACCCATGGTCTAAACCTTTACCATGAAATGGGGATGATATTCGGCCATGGGTGTTGTCTTCTTGGTATCATTGATGTTTGATGTTTGATGTTGTGGTGGTGAGGCATGAAGATGAGTTAAGTTTCGGCTAAGGTGGGTTTGTGTGGATGTCATTTGCATGCTAAGTGTCAAGCTTTGTAATGATATATGTGTATGGTGTCTTTGATGTTGTGAATGGAAGTAGAAGAAAAGTAAAAGAAATTTATGTAGAAATATGATGTATGTGGATTCATAGGATGTTACAAATAGATGTGAAGCTATGCTAGAAGAGAAAAGAAATTGACCAAGTGTTCATGGGAGGAAAACTATGTGTTTCAAAGAATAAAAATGATGCCATAATTGATAGTATAGGTATTCGCCATTTAATCAAGTGTGTAGGTGATGTTAGATCAATTTTAGCACATTCGGCTATAGATAGGCATGTTGATAATCTCATTTAGACAATTAGACATAAAAGGGTGGTAATGAGGTTGAAAATTGTTGAATGGCTAGTTGGGTAATGAATGAAGCATTCGCCATATGGGGTAAAAATGGGTCATATGCTCATGAGATAAAATTTTGTGAATTGATGTATTAATGATGATAGTATAGTTGATGTCATGTATATATGTATAAATATTTGGCAAGACGGTTAAACTAGTTAATTTATTGACTAAGCTCAAGAAGCTCGAGGTGGAGAAACAAGCAAAGGCAAAGGAAAGAACATCGAGTAGCCGAGTTGGAACCATTTTGCCCAACACAAGGTAAGTCATTAAGCACATATGTTTGATATTGCTTAAATGATTGTAAAATCTATGCAATTGTATTTAATGGGATGCTATATATATATATATATATATATAAATGAAATTGTATGTGTATGGAGTGATGACAATTGTTGAATGTAAAAGAAATAGTGAAATGTGTAGAAAGTTTTCTTTCGGCACTAAGTGTGCGGACAATACGTGTGTACGGTGACGAGATTGGCACTAAGTGTGCATGCTGGAAAAAATACGGCACTGGGTGTGCGAGCTCGAAGGGTATGGCACTATGTGTGCGGGCTTAAATTGCGTGGCACTAAGTGTGCGAAATCGAGTATTAAGCACTGTGTGTGCGTACTCTATATATATGGAGGGTGTGTCTCCATCGAGTTGAGTATGGACAGCGGATCGGGTAAGTACCTCGAGCTCATGACGAATAGAAAATACGTTCATGCTCGGGGTTGAATTTGGTAAGCCTTAAATCTATGTGATGATTGAAATTTGTATGATTGTGGTGGAAATGAGTTAGTGTGTGAAAATGCTTCAAATATCTTGTTGTGTAGAATATGAAATGTGGATGTATGACTTGGTATGAGATTGGACCAAAAGGTCCGAGGAATTATGGTATAGATTCGATATGGATGAGTACCTAACCTCGTTTATTGTTCATGTTGTAGTAACTTTATCAGTGGATTGATGAATGCTTATGACTTACTGAGTTATAAACTCACTCGGTGTTTTCTTGTCACCCATTTTAGGTCTCTCGGACTCGTATTGTTTGCGTGATCGGAACCGTCGTTGAAGTCATCACACCGGCTGAAATATTTTGGTATTGTCTTCGTTGTTGAAGAACATTTGGCATGTATAGGCTATTATATTTTGTTGAACTGTGGGTTGTAAACTTTAAGCCATGTGAAAATGGCCTATGTGGTCGCCGAGTGGGATGCTAGAACCTATAGCCACGAGTCTTAGAAACTTTAATTTTGATAAGGTGGCCATAATTTGTGTCATGTATGATGGATGATTAAGGCCAAGGAAAGATTCATGAAATTGGCATAGTCTCGCAGTAACTGTTGCAGACAGCAGCAGTGAGGTGAGATTGAAAATCACTAAAAATAGTAGAAGTAAAATTAAATAGTGAATAAATTATGCAATTGAACCTTGATGAATCTAGTTTAATATGGATGGAACGAAACGACCATATGAGCAGTATACTGAGAGATATTAAAGTTCTCGTGAGACAGGGCCAGAACGGTTTCTGGGTCCCCTGTCATGACTTTGAAAATTTACTATAAATTATCCAGAAAGAATTAGAAGTCATACCTTATATGTGCAGATTCCATTTTTAGTCTAGTTTCATTAGAAACAAACAGAACCAGTATTAAAGCCCTGTACAGAGAGATATTCAAGTTTTAACGCGTGAAGGTCAGTGTAGTCGACTCCTGTAACATTGGTGACTTTAACTAATAAACTGTACCAATTGGTCACACCAAAAATTCTATAAATAAATCCATGGATAGATATATGAGTCTAAATTCAGGGAAAATTTACGGAATCAGTTTCTGAGTTTTGAAACTCGAGATATGATTTTTAAGGCGACAGTGACGCAGTTAGCTAGCCTGCCTAGAACAGCAATCAGATTTTACAAAGAGAGAAATAAGGGAAGTAAGCCCGGTAACACCACGTGTTCAAATCCGGTGACGGTCACGGGTTTGGGGTGTTACAAAAAATTCCCTCCTATGGGCATCCACATAGCTGGCACCTACATATTTAGCCTGGAAAGTAGTCTTGAAAAACTCCAGGTTAATCGATCGGCTTGAGTGCCCTCTTTAATAGTAAGCCACCACTGGTAAGCGACATCTCTCAATAGTGATATTGCACCCTTTACTTTCTATTCAGGGGTGTAGCCGAGTCATCCATGACCCTCTCTGTGGCCTCAATCCAATATTCAGCCACATTAGGGGAAACTCCAACAATACCCTTGAATATCTCAACCCCATTAGACCTGAGTCGTTCTGTAATCGACCCATGGCCCACAGTACCCGTACTAGGCCCAGCGACCCTTTTAAGAATCCTTAACATCACTTGGGACAATGTGTCGTCCCTAGTCACTCGATTTTGAAACCCTGTCTCAGTCATAGGTAAAGTTGGTGCCTCTCCAATTCCTTCATTAGGCTGGTGTCCAGATAACAAAGACCCAGCCCGAGCACCTCCACGGCCTCTCCCGTAGCCTCTACCACAAGTGCCCCTAGTGCTCATTATCGAATCGCGCTTTTATCGTTATTATCAATTTTATGCCAATCAGTTTATTGTTCCAGTGTTTATTACAAATATTTTTTTAACAATATTATCTCAGAGTTTGTTTTCGTAGTTCACAGTCCTAGAGTTTGTAGTTTACTCTAAATAGAGAGTTTCAATACAGTTTTACTATCTAAAGTAGTCTTAGTAATAACATGTCATTATAATCCTTTCAGTGTAAACAATCAGAAGACTTACAGGATCGACGCGGAGACTCGATGTACCACTCCTTCAATAAACCATTTTCACATTATATCAATCACTTTAAACCAATTGAAACAATTTTGTTAAAATTTCACGTTTTTGCAAAAGCCCAAATCGACAGTCGAGTTTTGTAACTTGGCTCTGATACCACCAAATGTAACACTAAAAACTTGACCCAGACGTTATGACCTGATGTGGCGATATCACATCGAAGTGTTTTAATAAAAACATAAATCCAAACTTTTGCTAGCCTCTCTTTGTATAGTTTGAAAAGCCGAATGAAAGTCGGGTCTGTTCATTGATTATGTGGAATTGTATGATTAAAGTTTACTTATATTAAAACATTATTAATTTTGTAAAACAGTTTTCGTTTACGAAAGCTTTTAAAACTAGTTGCGATTTCATGGTGTTTTAGAAAGCGTTTGGCTTTTGAAATCTTACGACTTTCCTACCATTAGCAGATATAAATTCAATGAATAAAAATAAACTATCAAATTAAAAATAAATACCCAAAAGGCCTTATTACATAAAGAAAGACCCAAAATCTAACCAAAATGTAAATTAATAAAAGATAAGTTAAGCGAGTGGCCACCGCTGAGTCCTTCGTCGCAACGATCTGCCTAAGTCTGGGGATAACCTGTACAATTAACAGATGGGTAAGTTTATAAAACTTAGTGTGTAATATCATAATAGCAATCAATCAGAGTAAACACAATTTGGGCCTAAGCCCTTGCAGTCTCAGTTAGGGCCTTAGCCCATTTCAGTAACAGTAACAATCTCGGCCTAAGCCCATTTCAGAACAGTATCAGTACAATATGCAATCAGATTGTCCTACCCAACCCAGCCTCTACGCATCATCTCCGTACCAACCTTACACACCATGTGAGGATAAAATTGACCTACCCAACCCTACACTCTAAGTAACACCAGTTGCGGTACTAAAAATAGTATTTGTAGCAGAGCTGCTAGTAATAGGCTTATAGCATTTCAGTACACTTCCTCCAAATCATATATCCCACCCTATGCAATGCAACATAATATAAATGTATAAACAATATAAATGGCATGCTCAAACAATCATACATCACATAGGGGTATATTAGTCATTTACCAAAAATAAGGGTCCAGGTACACTTATCAGCCCAATAGTAGGTCCATATTCGTCTTGGTCGACCCATGCAACCTTACTAGACAATTAGTCAAAATGGGCCCAAAGTCTAAAACGCGACTGATATGGGCCACACGCCCGTGTGGCCCAATAAGTCCAAAAATGGCCTTGGCTGTGTGAACTACATAGCCTAACCCAATAATCTCCACACATTCGTGTGATTTACTTCTGTGGGCCCACGAGCCCATGGGGCCCACATGGCCCATTTTGACCCAACGTGGCCTAAAATGTCCTAAGCTCATGAAATCGCTCATGGTGGCCGATCTATACTAATAGTAGTGTGATTACACACCTATTTGTGAAAAGTGTTAGAAGTCTACGAGCATCGATCCCACATTCATTCCAAACATACCATTAGCCGATTGGCAATTAAGTAAAACATCCTCCTCTTTAATACCTAATCCCAAAAACATTAGGTACTTGCCTTGAATGAACAAAAGTGGTTTAACCCACTTAAAATGCTAAATATGATTGATAACCCAATACTCCTAGTAAAATCGACAGTAAAAGGAGGTGTTAGCTACAGGATTAACACAGCAGAGAGGGAAAGTAAGCTGTAACAGTCTGGTTTAGACCCTAGTCGAAATAGTGGTTTTGGGAGCACATATCCGAGTCAAGAAATATTTAAATATTATTTTCCGTGTTTATGATATGTGAATGAGCATGTGTGGAAGTCTTGTATAAAAGTTTGAATGTTTGTGTGCTTAATTTTGAAAAAAGACCTAATCGCATAAAATGTAAAAGTTGCATTATAATTGTTAGAACTGCTTATTTGATTTGTCTTTATATTTGGAAGGTCTTTATGTTGAAATTGGACCATTAACATGGTTAATGGACTTTTATGGACAACTATTATAAGTTATTATTATTATTACATTATGGCCAAAATTGGAATTTGCTTATTTAAGTTAATATCAAGTAAATAAAACATAAAATTTGGCCATTCCATGTTCATCTTGTCGAAAATAAAATAAAAAAAAAGAGAAAAAGCTTCCTAGGGTTCAGCCATTGAATTCCATGATTAAGGTATGGATTTTGTTCGGTTTTTGATAATTTCTACATTTTTTTTATCGTTGCTTTGAATACTATCAAGCCCATGTCTCAATTTCTGATTTTGATGATGATTTTGAAATGTGCCATGGATGAATTCATTATCTTTATGTTGTTATATGATGAAATATGAAAGTTTGATGTTGGGTTTATATGTTTTGTCTTTGGATTTTTTATAATTTTGAGTAAAATGGGCAAAATTGTGAAATTTGTAAATTAAGGGACTAAAATATGAAATAAATGAAATGTATGGACTAGTATGAGTACTAGGAGAATTTGGCTAGGCATGAGTATATGCAAATTATGTGTAATTTGTGATTTTGTGAAATTTGGACTAAAGTATCAAAATGTGAAAATGTAGGGGCTAATTTGCAAAGTTCCCTAAATATGTATTTGTGGATTGATTTGAATGATTTGGTGAATAAAATAGCTAAATTTGAATTGATTTAGATCAATAATTAAAGAAAACGGAATCAGATCGGGGAAAGTCAAAAGTTGTCGAGTAGCCGATTCTGTTTATCTGAATCCGTACGTGGTAAGTTAGTATGTTATAATAGCATTATTTCTTTATATATAATGCTTAAGAATGATTAAATTGTATATTTGTGGTTACTAGATTGATGGTTACAAGTATGTCGATTTTGAAAATGGCACTTAGTGTGTGAGTTATTGAGGATGGCACTTAGTGTGCAAAACATCCAGAAATGGCTCTTAGTGACCGAATTATCGAGGATGGCACTTAGTGTGCGAGACATCCACGATGGTACTTAGTGTGCGATACATCCGTGAAGCCACTGAGTGGTCAAAACTTCGAGAAGAAATTTTGGTTGAAAGGCATTGTTTGTGCAACAACAAACTTCGGGTATGTACAAGTTTAGAGAAGTAAGTTGGTGAAAGGTTTGCTAGAAATCCCGGAAGACGTGTATGTTATTATAAATTGTTAATGTTTATGTATACAGATGAGTTTTTATCATACTAGCTTACTAAGCTTGGAAAGCTTACTTTGTGTGTTATTATCTGTTTTGTAGATATCGAAGCTATTGTAAGCTCGGGGATCGTCGAGGATTGTCATTGCACTATCGAATCATATTTTGGTACCTTTTTAAAGTGGAAATATTGAAGTATGGCATGTATAGGGTAGAAGTATATTGGTTATGTTTTAAAGTATGTATATATATTTAGCCATGTGATATGGCTTGGTATGGTTGTGATTATGGTTTGATTTTGGATATATGAAATGTGATGAAATATAATCTATTTGATGTGTTCATGAATGGTTAAGAAAAATGGTAAGTTTGGTGAGTTTTGGTATGAAATTTGGTTATGTGTTTTGAGATTATGAAACTATAAGTTTTGGTATGTTTATGATCTAGGGAATGACATGAATGGATAGATGATATGAATATGAAATTGATTGATAATGTTATGGCATGTTTGATGTATATTATGGTCTTGAAATTGGCTGAAATTGGTGTACAAATATGTTTGGTTTGGTGCTTGTAGGTTTGACCCATTTAGGGTGGCAAATTGGCTATTCAAATGGCCTATTTTTGTCCACATGGGCAGAGGCACGAGCGTGTGTCTTAGCCATGTGTGACACACGGTTATGTTGCATAGCCGTGTGTCCCCTATGGTACCCTACAATTGTAAGTTAGGCTCGAGCATGGCCAAGGCACATGGGCGTGTGGCTAGCCGTGTGACCCAAGTTAGTGTCGACCACGGCCAAGACACACGGGCATGTCTTGTGGTTGTGTGTACAAGTTTGTATGTATGCCCTGTTTTGACACGGCCTAAATACACGGGTGTGTCTAATACCGTGTGAGACACATGGCCTGTTCACATGGGCGTGTGACCTGTACTTGTTTGAAAAATGTTTAAGTTTTGGAAAAATTTTGTATGAGATTGGTTTAGTCCTGACACTTTTCTAATGCATGTTTAAGGTCTCGATGACCTATATAAGGGACTCTATATTGATGTTTAATCTATGATGCTATGATAATTATGAAATGAATGTTAGATGCTCCATTTTGTCCGATAATGCCTTTAACCCTAGCCCAGTAACTTATACGGGTTAGGAGTGTTACATAAATGAAGCCTTAAGAACAGAAACCAAGCAGAGACCTACCAAAAAATGCAGAATCACTTTGGAGAAAAGGACAATCAGCCTACACTCACCACGAAAGCCGAAAGAACACAGAGTGATAGGGTCAAAGTGGTACAATTGTATCCCTAATAGCAATCAGCAGAGAAGAGGAGATATTAAAAGAAGATCATAATGGAGAAGAGAAACAAAAAGAGAAAACCAAGGGCACTTACCGATTTGTCAGTGAATCCTCAACAAGCCGACCATAAAAGCACAGACGAAAGAGTAGAGGGTGAAGTATTATTCAACTACAATACTAGCTAAAGAGAGGTGATTAACAAACCAATCTGACAAAGGAAACATAAGCAATCAATAACTATAGAGCCGATAGAAAAAGATGAGGGAAAAGTAATCAATGTTTGGTTTTAGAAATGTGAGAAGGGCGCTTGAAGAAAACCAAAGGAATAGAGATGAGAAAAGGAAGGGTATTCGACTAGTTTTTGCAGAAGTAAAAGAAAATATCCAACTGGTCAATCTGGCCTCAACCCAAAAACAAAAAGAAGAACAAGAAAGTAAATCCATTGAAAAGGAGAGCAAAAACATACACACAATTTCAACACCCAAAAGCCTATGACCAAATTGGCATAACGGAGAAACCCACTTTCGGCCAACTACTACCAACCTCAAACTCCACTCTTTCCTTCCCTTATCTCTCTCGTAGAATTTCTCCACCTCATTCTACTCAACCGCCCATTCAAACTCCCATTAACACCTCAATTTTGGTCAACCTAGGATACCTCCCTAGCACTTGTAGCAAAAATAAAATGCTCTGTCTACCCTACCAATGCTCAAACCTCAAACCCCAAGGAACACTCCACATACCACTTAGCCTAGACTAGCCAGCTCTTTGTGACAAATTTTACCCACAATAGTTTAAAAGTCTACTAACTAAAGGCAAGGTTTACTCTTAAAAAAAACCAATTTTTTTTGCAACTGCCCAAGCTTGAACCCTCGGGCACTTCCCAGAACACTTTACCACTGAAACAGATACACAGTTATGTTACACAACATAAGGAAAATGAGTACCTATATTTTGGGGCATTACATCCCAGGTGAATAGATAGACAACCACTATGTGCTTCGTTGAAATTTTCTGTATGAGCTCAGAATTCTTTGGTACGTAAATTCTGCCTCGGAATGTTAAACAATCATAGGTCGGATCTGAAATTATGAATCACTAGTCGACTCACACTGCAATCTCTTAGCTTGTAACTCATTATCTAACTTCTGAGCTTCACAAATTTGCTGAAGAAAATCTGGTTTAGCTTTCAACTCTGCTAGGATTGAACCATCATCAGACAAAGACAACTGTGTATTCATAGCTCTCAAAGCAAATAAAGATTTTCTACTTAGAGCATCTGCGACTACGTTGGCTTTACCGAGATAATAATCAATCACTAACTCATACTATTTCAGTAACTCGAGCCATCTTCGTTGACGCAAATTCAGATCTTTTTGAGTCATTATATATTTCAAATTCTTGTGATCCGAAAAATGTGACACTTTTGATCGTACAAATAATGTTGCCAAATTTTCAATGCAAATACAATAGCGGCCAACTCTAAATCGTGTGTCGGATAATTCTTTTCATGTGGCTTCAACTATCTAGAGGCATAAGCTATGAATTTTTCTTCTTGCATCAAAACGCAACCCAAATCATTCAACGACGCATCGCTGTAAATCACAAACTCTTTACCTGACTCAAGTTGAACCAAAACTAGTGCTTCGTTTAGCATTGCTTTCAACTGTTCAAAACCTTGTTGACATTTTTCTGACCACTTGAACTTCACATCTTTCTGTAGCAATCTAGTCATCAGTGCAGCAATCATGGAAAATTCTTTAACAAAGCATCGATAGTAACTAGCTAGTCATAGAAAGCTTAACTTCGAATACATTTCTTGGTGGTTTCCATTCAACAACTGCTGAAATTTTGCTCGAATCAACTCGTATACCTTCCGCTGAAACAACGTGTCCTAGAAATCCAACCTCTCAAAGCCAAAACTCACATTTACTGAATTTAGCATACAATTGCTTATCTCTCAAGGTTTGTAACACAATTCTCAAATGCTCGACATGCTCGGACTCATCTCAAGAATAGACCAGAATGTCGTCAGTGAATACAACAACGAATCTATCTAAATACAGTCTAAAAATCCAATTCATCAAATCCATAAAAATGGCAGGAGCATTAGTCAATCCGAAAGGCATAACAAGAAATTCATAATGTCTGTACCTTGTTCTAAACATAGTTTTCGGCACATCCGAATCTTTAACTCAAATTGATAATAACCAGATCTCAAATCAATCTTCGAAAACACTGTTGCCCCTTTCAACAGATCAAACAAATCATTTATTCTCAGAAAAGGATACTTGTTCTTTATTGTAACCTTGTTGAGATGACGATAATCAATACACATTCTTATTGATCTGTCTTTCTTCTTTATGAACAATAGTGGTGCACCCCAAGGCGAAAAACTAGGTCGTACAAAAACTCTACTTGTTAAATTCTTACAACTGAGCTTTCAACTCTTTCAGTTCTGTCAGAGCCATCTTGTACAGAGCTATCGATATCGGTGAAGTTCCCAGTACTAACTCAATAGCAAATTCAACCTCTCTTATTGGTGGTAACTCCAATAATTTTTCTAGAAATACATTCGAATATTCACAGACTACAAGCACTGATTTAATCTTCAATTCAGACACTTTTGTATCTAAAACATAAGCAAGATAAGCTTCGCAACCTTTTCTCACACATTTCTGAGCTGGCATGGATGAAATTACCACAGGCAATTCATTGGCTTCATCTAATTCAATTCGAATGATTTCACTATTCTGACATTTTAATTCAATTGTCTTTCGTCTACAATTCACAATGGCATCATGCAGAAATAGCCAACCATCCCCAGTATCACATAGAATTCATCAAATGGAAAAAGCATCAAATCAGCTAGAAAACAGTAACCCCGAATCATTAAAGGACAGTTCCTGCAAACTTTATTGACTATAACATACTTGCCTAAAGGGTTTGATACTTTAATCACAAACTTAGTAGACTCAAGAGGAAAATTCATACTAGACACTAAATTTATACAAATATATGAATGAGTTGGTCTAGGATCAATCAAAGCAATCATATTAGGGTCCTAAAGAGAAAATGTACCAGTGATAACATTGGGTGACGACGCCTCTTTGCGAGCGCAAATAGCATAAGCTTTAGCAGGTGCTCTCACTTCAGATCTTATAGTTGAATCTTTTGTTGCACCTCTACTACTGGTCACATTTCCCGCATTTCTTGGTGGCATCCCTCTAGTGATTGTGTTACTCATGTAACACCCCTTACCCGAGACTGTTGTCGGAGTCGAGCACGAGGCGTTACCAGACTTATCTTACTTGTTCGGGGCATAATTTTTTTTTACTTTTAAAAATTAATTCGCTCGTATTCATCCAATAAATCCCTAAAAAGGGCCCCAGAGGCCCTAAAACATGCAATTGGAACGGTTCAGGACCGAACCGGGAACATTAAAAATTTTTCGATAAGTTACACAAATCAAAACAATTTATTTCACTATTCATAATAAAACTGTCCATCGGCATAATAGTCACTAAATTAACTATAACTTGTAACACCCCGAACCCGAGACCATCGCCGGTGTCGGACACGAGGGGTTAGCAAGCCAAGTTCACTTGTTTTGCCCATCCATTGGACATTTCCAGTCAGGCTGGAAAAACTGCGTCACTGTCGCCTTAAAAATCATATCTCGAGTTTCAAAACTCGGAAACTGGTTTCGTAAATTTTTCCTGAATTTAGACTCATATATCCATCCATGGATTTATTTATAGAATTTTTGGTCGGGCCAATTGGTACAGTTTATTAGTTAAAGTCACCCATGTTACAGGGATCGACTGCTCTGACCTTCGCGTGGTATAACTTGAATATCTCTCTGTACAGGGCTTTAATGCTGGTGCCGTTTGTTTCTAATGAAACTAGACTCAAAATGGAATCTGTACATATAAGGTATGTCTCCTAATTATTTTTGGATAATTTATAGTGAATTTTTAAAGTTGCGACAGGGAACCCAGAAACCATTCTGGCCCTGTCTCACAATAGCTTTAATATCTCTTAACCTGTAACTCCTATGACCATTTCGTTTCTTCCATAAGAAAATAGACTCATCAAGGTTCATTTACATAGCTTATTCACTATTTAATTCCATTCCTATGAATTTTGGTGATTTTTCACATTCACGCCACTGCAGCTGGCAGCATCTGTTTTAAGGTAGGGCTTACCTATTTGGTAGTCTCCATGAACCAACTAGTCTTGCCATACATAGGTTCATATATGATCATTTTAACCATGCCAATGGCTGATCATATGACCAACATTCCCATTTCCAAGCCATAGCCACATCATGACACCAAATATATACATACAAACCACAATTAGTCTAAGTTCATGCTTCCTTTTTCGAGCCATTTTCGCATGGCCGTACATACTTACATTACAACATATTTAACAAACAAGAGGTAGTCCTATACATGCCATCTCAAGTTCAACCAAAAATTTATACCAAAATGGAGGCTTGATAGTGTGGATGACTTCGACTTCAACGATCCCAAATCCGATTGCTTCGAGCGAAATCTAGAAAACTGAGAGCCAAAGCAACGGGGTAAGCATTTTTATGCTTAGTAAGTCTCAAGGAATATAATCAACTCTAATTACAGCAATACATTCACATAGCCAAATGCATCATTTCATTAATACACATTCTTACTTCACACTTCATCATTATATAATTTCACAAAGTATCAATCAATTCAATAACTGAAATTCATTAGTCGATTGAGCGAATGTTGCTCAAACATGTCGACTTTCCAATGCACATATAACGTACCTTATCCTTTGGGCTTTTCGAGTGTACTAATTGAATTCATTACAGCAACCAACACTCACCTCCAGCCCAAGATTCTTCGAATATAACCGGATATAATCACGTGCACAAATGCCTTCGGTCTTAGCCCGGATAGAATAACTTCATACGAATGCCTTCGGTCTTAGCCCGGATATAGCCACTAGCACAGCTTGCCTTGGTCTTAACCCGGATATAATTTCCAGCATAATTGTCTTGGGCTTAGCCCGGATATCATTCAATTTCTCATGCACACATACATCAATAATCATTGGACATACATATTTCATTTTCACATTAAAGGCTCAAACACAATTATAATCATTAGCATATTCGCCTTGGGACTTAGCCCGGTGGAATTCAAATACTCATACACACATAATCAATAATCATACACATCCATATTTCATCTCACATAATTCAAGTAAGGTCACTTCTTGAGGACTTACCTCGGATGTTGTCGAACGGCTTTTTCGGCTATTCGATCACCTTTTCCTTCCCTTGTCCAATTGTGGCCCTCTTAGCTCTTGAGCTAATTCAAACAAATTCAATTTATTAAAACCTCATTGTGCTTGCTTATGGCGAATATGACAAGGATTTTAAATGGTCATATGGCCACTCTTTAGCTTGAATACACAATGGTCATGCACATTTTATACTACATCAAGCAATTCAATACAATTTATTTGAGCATCAAGGAAATGCTAAGGCCTTCAATAGGCTACCCAAGGCCGAATATTCATGTACATGTTGAGGTCAATTTTGCACTTAATACCTCACAAAACAGCATGCAATTTACTAATTAATGCTTTGCACATTGTGGCCCAAAACTTATAATATAGCATCAAGCACTTATATGTGTGCTAGGCGAATTGTGCTTGCAATTTCACAAGCATTCTTCCACATTTTCTTCTTTAAACCAATATATTCATCACTTAGTTCATAACCAAACATAATGTGCAATCATATATATGCATATATGAGCATGGCCGAATTTTCAAGGTGTCCATAGCCATCCAAAACACGAATTTTTAACTAACATGCAAAAGCATGAATCATGCTCAAGAATGCATCATGGCGAATATGACAATCATGCTCCTTTTCAACTTCAATCATAATAAAACAAAGAGAAAACTCATAGTCTTACTCAAGAGTAGACAATCCATCTTTGCATGCATCATCATCAAGCTTCACACTTAGCATGCAATGGCTTTATCACTATAACAACTTTGGCCAAATACCATTTCCATGGCATAACAAGGATTTGAGCCATGGCTAACATGCACATCAAATTAGCAACCAAACCATGCATGAAACTCCCAACACAACCTCATACATACCTTAATCTTGATGTAAACTTAGCCAAATCTCCTTCTAGGTCTCTTCCAACCCAAGCATGAAGCAAAAATCCTCCCCTTTTCCCTTAGTATTTTCGCCAAGAAGATGAGAAAGGATGAACAAATTTTTCTTTTCTTTCCTTAGGACATTCGCCAAGCCTATGGAGAAGAATGAACACTTTTTTTTTCATACTCTTATTTTATCATTTCTAACATCATCCATTAGTAAAACATGTTGGGAACATGTTTCCCCTTGCCCATAATTTGTCATGGCCGGCCATCCACCTTAGGGAATGGGATAATTGACATGCAACTCCATTTATTTCACTTTATGCATTATTAGGCCACTTAAAATACACCTATCACATTTTCAAGTCCTAGCACATGGGTCCTTTCTTATAAATTAGCACCTAATTAATAAAAATCGAGACACGAAATATTTACGCATACCAATTCCACATACAATAAGCACGGAATATAACACTTAATTATTCTTGTGACTCGGTTTTGTGGTCCCAAACCACTCTCCGACTAGGGTCACATTAGGGTGTCACAACTCTCCCCACTCAAGAGATTTTCGTCCCCTAAAAGCTTACTGTAAATAGGTTCGGATATCGCTCTCTCATAGAGTTCTCGGTCTCCCAAGTAGCTTCTTTTATCCGTGCTTGAGCCATAACACTTTCACTAGCGGAACCCGCTTGTTTCGCAACTCTTTCACTTCTCGTGATAGGATACGAATCGGTTCTTCCTCATAACTCATATTAGCTTGAATTTCAATTTCGATGGACTAATCACGTGCGATGGATCGGATCTATAACGTCAAGCATCGAAACGTGGAAGACATCGTGAACCTTTTGAGTTCGGGGCAAAATCAAACGATATGCCACCGGACCGACTCGCTCGATATCTCATATGGCCCAATGAACCTCGGGCTCAACTTGCCCTTACTACCAAACTCGAGTATCTTTTTCCAAGGCGATACCTTGAGAAACACTTTATCACCCACCGATACTCGATATCCTTACGCTTCATATCCGCGCACGACTTCGACGATCGAAGGCTATCTTCGACTTTCACGGATTACTTTCACTTTCTGCTCAGATCCCTAATCAAATCCACCCGAAAATCTTGCTTTCACCAAGCTCACCAAAACAATGGTGTACGGCATTTACGCCTAACAAAGCCTCGAGGGTGCCATCTTAATACTTGATTGAAAGTTTGTTGTTGTAAGCGAATTCAATCAACGGCAAATACCGCTCCCATGAACCACTAAACTCGAGGACGCAACATCTTAACATATCCTCAAGTATCTCAATTATCCGCTCGGATTGACCATCGGTTTGGGGGTGAAAGGCGGTCTGAAATGCAACTTGGTACCCAAAGCTTCTTGCAACTTTTTCCAAAATCGCGAGGTAAATCTCGGATCTCTATCCGACACGATGGAAATAGGCACCCGTGTAATCTCACAACCGAGAAACGTACAATTCCGCTAATTTGTCCATTGAAAAATCCGTGCGTCACGGGGACAAAGTGGGCCGACTTAGTCAATCGATCTACCACGACCCAAACCGCATCCTTCTTACTTGCGACAATGGCGGTCCGGATACAAAGTCCATTGTGACTCGATCCCATTTCCACTCGGGTATCGTGATTGGTCAAGTAATCTCAAGGCACCGATGTTCCGCTTTCACTTGTTGACATATTAAACATCTCAAACAAAGTCGGAGATGTCTCGCTTCATACCATGCCACCAAAACCACGTTTCAAATCATTGTACATCTTCGTACTCCCGGGGATTGCCATTTGGCTACAATGGGCTTCATTCAGAATTATCGAAATGAGTTCAATTCTTTGGGACACACAGACGACTTTTGAACCTCAAACAATCGTCATCGTCGATTTGAAACTCCGAGTCCTTGTTCGAACACACGCAGCCCGTTTTGCAACCAACTCGTCGTCGACTTTCGAGCTTCTCGAATTTGGTGTGTCAATAATGGTTTGGCTTTCAATTCAGCCACTAACACACCGTCGGATCGGACGGATAAGTGCACATTCATCGCTCAGAAAGTGAATAACGATTTACGACTCAAGGCATCCGCAACCACATTCGCCTTTCCCGGGTGATAGTCAATGATCACTCATAATCCTTTAACAGCTCAAGCCAACGCCTTTGTCGCAGATTTAAGTCTCTTTGGGTCATCAAATATTTGAGACTTTTGTGATCCGAGTATACATGGCACCTTTCACCAAATAAGTAATGTCGCCAAATCTTTAAGGCGAATACGATGGCGGCCAATTCGAGATCATGAGTCGGATAATTTTTCTCATGTGGCTTTAATTGCCTCGACGCATAGGCCACAACTCGACCTTCTTGCATTAATACGCAACCTAACCCAAGTAGAGAGGCGTCGCTATAGATGACAAACTCCTTGCCGGACTCGGGTTGCACTAGAATTGGGGCTTCAGTCAAATAAGTTTTCAGTTGATCGAAACCTTTTTGGCATTTCTCTGTCCATTCGAACTTAACGTCCTTTTGGAGTAGCTTCGTCATCGGCGTGGCTATCGTTGAGAAGCCTTTTACAAATCGTCGGTAATAACCGGCAAGCCCCAAAAAGCTCCGAACCTCAGTAATATTTCTCGGAGGCTTCCAATTAAGTATGGCTGAAATTTTATTCGGGTCGACTCGAATACCCGATGTAGATACCACATGACCCAAGAAGCTAACCTCTCTTAACCAGAACTCACACTTGCTGAACTTAGCATATAATTGCTTGTCCCGTAAAATTTGCAAACTAACCGCAGTGTTCAAGATGTTCGGTCTCATTTCTTGAATAGACCAAGATGTCATCAATGAACACGACTACGAATCGATCCAAATATGGTCTAAAGATCCGATTCATTAAATCCATAAATACCGCAGGGGCATTAGTGAGCCCAAACGGCATCACTAGGAACTCATAGTGACCATATCTCGTTCTGAAGGCGGTCTTGGGCACGTCCGAATCTCGGATTCGCAATTGATAGTAGCCCGATCTCAAATCTATTTTCGAGAACACCGAGGCTCCTTCATTGATCGAACAAGTCATCAATACGTGGCAACGGATATTTGTTCTTTATCGTCGCTTTATTGTCGACGATAGTCGATGCACAAATCGCATGGTTCCATCCTTCTTCTTCACGAACAACACCGGCGCACCCTAAGGCGAAAAACTCAAGCGAGCAAAACCTCTATCCACCAATTCTTGCAACTGAACTTTCAACTCCTTTAATTCGGTTGGTGCCATACGATCGGAGCTATCGAAATTGGAGTGGTACCGGTACCAATTCGATGCCAAATTCTATTTCCGAACAGTGGTAAACCCGCAATTCTTGGGAAAACATCCGGTATTCACAAACCACGGCACAGATTCGGGTTTCTTCTCGATTCCTTGTCATCGAAAGCACGTCGCAAGGTACGCCGCACCCTTTTCTTACATATTTCGGGCCAACATCGCGATATTACAATGGCAACCCTTTAAGTCCGTAGACTCAACCCGAATTATTTCATTATTCGCGCACCTCAAATCGATGGTCTTGCTCTTGCAATTTACAACCGCATCGTGCATGGTCAACCAATCCAAACCAAGAATAACATCGAACTCATCGAACGGCAAAAGCATCAAGTCCGCCGGAAAACAAGAACCTCGGAACACTAGGGACTTTTCTTGCACACTTTGTTGACAAGCACGTAATGACCCAAGGGTTTGACACCGAATTACAAACTCAGAGACTCAATGGGCAAAGTCTTCTTTGGATGCTAAGGTTTCACATATATATGAATGAGTAGAACCGGGGTCAATCAAAGCAATTACATTTGTATTGAAAAGAGTGAAAGTACCGGTAATAACATCCGGAGAGGCAGATCCTCGCGTGCGCGTATAGCATAAGTCCTAGCAGAGCACGAGCCTCGGATCCGATGGTAGCATCTCTAGATCCTCTCGACCGCCACCGACATTGCCCATATTTCTAGGTGGCCTACCTCGGCGATGGTAGCACCCGGTTTGCACTCGACTTACATTCTGCTCATGCATCCTCGGGCAATCCTTCATAAAGTGGTCGGCCGATCCACACTTATAGCAGGAGCGATCACGAAACCAACAGCTCCTCGAATGCCATTTGCCACAATGTGGACACTCCGCCCTCTCTCGGTGATCATTTTCGCCACCGGCGATCGAGGTGACTCGTGTGGTCACAGGGTCGATCGCGTCCTCGTCTAGAAAAGCCCAAACGCCTCTAGACCGGCTCGCATCATCTCGAAATCTCTTCGATGCTTGTTGAAGAGACTTTCCGAGGACCTCTTCGAATTCTCCGGTTCCCACATCAGCTTTTTGTTTCTCCTTTCTAAGCTCTTCGCTTTACAAGCTCGCTCAACAAGTACTACGAACTCTCGTATCTCGAGAATGCCAACAAACATCCTTATATCATCATTCAGCCCATCCTCGGCGTTTACACATAATAGCTTCGGACGAAATGCATTCTCGCGCATCTGGCTAAGCCTCACAAACTTTCGTTCAGTAGTCGGTAACGGACATAGAACCTTGCTTAAGATCAAGAAATTCCTCCGCTTTTGGTCGATGAATCTCGATGATATACTTTTTTCGAACTCGGTTTGAAAGAATTCCCAAGTCACTTGCTCTCTAGGCACCACAAGTCGAGTACTCCACCAATAGTAGGCGGACTCGTGAGCAAGGAGATGGTACACTTTAAGCACTCATCGGGTGTACAGGATAGCTCATCAAGCACCGGATAGTGTTATCTAACCAAAATTCAGCTCGCTTCGGCATCATTATCATCCGTAGCCTTAAATTCAAGTGGCCCCATGTTTTCGAATCCTATCGATGGGGGCTTACTTGACCTTATTTGGTCACCACCGGAGGTATTGTAGGGCGGGGTTGCATTTGTCGGGAATGGAGGTTGTGGAACAGTAGTGTTGGTTCGAATGTATTGATTAAACCATTCGTTCATCACACTATAAAAGGCTTGCCTAGCCTCGTCATTAGGATTGCTGGCCATAGGTTGAGAGTCCGCCGAGCTGTCCCTTGCGCGAGCAGCGCCACACTCTCCACATCATCAGCTATCGCTCGGTTGGGATCGGGATCCATTGCTATAAACAAACACAAAGTCAAATTGTCGAAATCACCACACTATCGATTCATCATTTAATGGCATGTATAGCTAGACCCCAAACACATCACGGTAGTCCTAGAATCGACTAAAACGTGGCCCTCGATACCAATAAAATTGTAACACCCGAACCCGAGACCATCGCCGTGTCGGACACGAGGGGTTAGCAAGCCAAGTTCACTTGTTTTGCCCATCCATTGGACATTTCCAGTCAGGCTGGAAAAACTGCGTCACTGTCGCCTTAAAATCATATCTCGAGTTTCAAAACTCGGAAACTGGTTTCGTAAATTTTTCCTGAATTTAGACTCATATATCCATCCATGGATTTATTTCTAGAATTTTTGGTCGGGCCAATTGGTACAGTTTATTAGTTAAAGTCACCCATGTTACAGGGATCGACTGCTCTGACCTTCGCGTGGTATAACTTGAATATCTCTCTGTACAGGGATTTAATGCTGGTGCCGTTTGTTTCTAATGAAACTAGACTCAAAATGGAATCTGTAAATATAAGGTATGTCTCCTAATTATTTTTGGATAATTTATAGTGAATTTTTAAAGTTGCGACAGGGAACCCAGAAACCATTCTGGCCCTGTCTCACAATAGCTTTAATATCTCTTAACCTGTAACTCCTATGACCATTTCGTTTCTTCCATAAGCAAATAGACTCATCAAGGTTCATTTACATAGCTTATTCACTATTTAATTCCATTCCTATGAATTTTGGTGATTTTTCACATTCACGCCACTGCAGCTGGCAGCATCTGTTTTTAAGGTAGGGCTTACCTATTTGGTAGTCTCCATGAACCAACTAGTCTTGCCATACATAGGTTCATATATGATCATTTTAACCATGCCAATGGCTGATCATATGACCAACATTCCCATTTCCAAGCCATAGCCACATCATGACACCAAATATATACATACAAACCACAATTAGTCTAAGTTCATGCTTCCTTTTTTTCGAGCCATTTTCGCATGGCCGTACATACTTACATTACAACATATTTAACAAACAAGAGGTAGTCCTATACATGCCATCTCAAGTTCAACCAAAATTTATACCAAAATGGAGGCTTGATAGTGTGGATGACTTGACTTCAACGATCCCAAATCCGATTGCTTCGAGCGAAATCTAGAAAACTGAGAGCCAAAGCAACGGGGTAAGCATTTTTATGCTTAGTAAGTCTCAAGGAATATAATCAACTCTAATTACAGCAATACATTCACATAGCCAAATGCATCATTTCATTAATACACATTCTTACTTCACACTTCATCATTATATAATTTCACAAAGTATCAATCAATTCAATAACTGAAATTCATTAGTCGATTGAGCGAATGTTGCTCAAACATGTCGACTTTCCAATGCACATATAACGTACCTTATCCTTTGGGCTTTTCGAGTGTACTAATTGAATTCATTACAGCAACCAACACTCACCTCCAGCCCAAGATTCTTCGGAATATAACCGGATATAATCACGTGCACAAATGCCTTCGGGTCTTAGCCCGGATAGAATAACTCGCACGAATGCCTTCGGGTCTTAGCCCGGATATAGCCACTAGCACAGTTGCCTTGGTCTTAACCGGATATAATTTCCAGCATAATTGTCTTCGGCTTAGCCCGGATATCATTCAATTTCTCATGCACACATACATCAATAATCATTGGACATACATATTTCATTTTCGTTACTAAGGCTCAAACACAATTATAATCATTAGCATATTCGCCTTGGGACTTAGCCCGTGGAATTCAAATACTCATACACACATAATCAATAATCATACACATCCATATTTCATCTCACATAATTCAAGTAAGGTCACTTCTTGAGGACTTACCTCGGATGTTGTCGAACGGCTTTTTCGGCTATTCGATCACCTTTTCCTTCCCTTGTCCAATTGTGGCCCTCTTAGCTCTTGAGCTAATTCAAACAAATTCAATTTATTAAAACCTCATTGTGCTTGCTTATGGCGAATATGACAAGGATTTTAAATGGTCATATGGCCACTCTTTAGCTTGAATACACAATGGTCATGCACATTTTATACTACATCAAGCAATTCAATACAATTTATTTGAGCATCAAGGAAATGCTAAGGCCTTCAATAGGCTACCCAAGGCCGAATATTCATGTACATGTTGAGGTCAATTTTGCACTTAATACCTCACAAAACAGCATGCAATTTACTAATTAATGCTTTGCACATTGTGGCCCAAAACTTATAATATAGCATCAAGCACTTATATGTGTGTTAGGCAATTGTGCTTGCAATTTCACAAGCATTCTTCCACATTTTCTTCTTTAAACCAATATATTCATCACTTAGTTCATAACCAAACATAATGTGCAATCATATATATGCATATATGAGCATGGCCGAATTTTCAAGGTGTCCATAGCCATCCAAAACACGAATTTTAACTAACATGCAAAAAGCATGAATCATGCTCAAGAATGCATCATGGCCGAATATGACAATCATGCTCCTTTTCAACTTCAATCATAATAAAACAAAGAGAAAACTCATAGTCTTACTCAAGAGTAGACAATCCATCTTTGCATGCATCATCATCAAGCTTCACACTTAGCATGCAATGGCTTTATCACTATAACAACTTTGGCCAAATACCATTTCCATGGCATAACAAGGATTTGAGCCATGGCTAACATGCACATCAAATTAGCAACCAAACCATGCATGAAACTCCCAACACAACCTCATACATACCTTAATCTTGATGTAAACTTAGCCAAATCTCCTTCTAGGTCTCTTCCAACCCAAGCATGAAGCAAAAATCCTCCCCCTTTTCCCTTAGTATTTTCGGCCAAGAAGATGAGAAAGGATGAACAAATTTTTCTTTTCTTTCCTTAGGACATTCGGCCAAGCCTATGGAGAAGAATGAACACTTTTTTTTTTTTCATACTCTTATTTTATCATTTCTAACATCATCCATTAGTAAAACATGTTGGGAACATGTTTCCCCTTGCCCATAATTTGTCATGGCCGGCCATCCACCTTAGGGAATGGGATAATTGACATGCAACTCCATTTATTTCACTTTATGCATTATTAGGCCACATAAAAATACACCTATCACATTTTCAAGTCCTAGCACATGGGTCCTTTCTTATAAATTAGCACCTAATTAATAAAAATCGAGACACGAAATATTTACGCAT
This sequence comes from Gossypium arboreum, assembly GCF_025698485.1. Classification (NCBI taxonomy): domain Eukaryota; kingdom Viridiplantae; phylum Streptophyta; class Magnoliopsida; order Malvales; family Malvaceae; genus Gossypium; species Gossypium arboreum. Next base: position 59,780,089 of record NC_069075.1, on the reverse strand, counting down.
ACCAATTCCACATACAATAAGCACGGAATATAACACTTAATTATTCTTGTGACTCGGTTTCGTGGTCCCAAAACCACTCTCCGACTAGGGTCACATTAGGGTGTCACAACTCTCCCCACTCAAGAGATTTTCGTCCCCAAAAGCTTACCGTAAATAGGTTCGGATATCGCTCTCTCATAGAGTTCTCGGTCTCCCAAGTAGCTTCTTTTATCCCGTGCTTGAGCCATAACACTTTCACTAGCGGAACCCGCTTGTTTCGCAACTCTTTCACTTCGTGATAGGATACGAATCGGTTCTTCCTCATAACTCATATTAGCTTGAATTTCAATTTCGATGGACTAATCACGTGCGATGGATCGGATCTATAACGTCAAGCATCGAACGTGGAAGACATCGTGAACCTTTTGAGTTCGGGGCAAAATCAAACGATATGCCACCGGACCGACTCGCTCGATATCTCATATGGCCCAATGAACCTCGGGCTCAACTTGCCCTTACTACCAACTCGAGTATCTTTTTCCAAGGCGATACCTTGAGAAACACTTTATCACCCACCGATACTCGATATCCTTACGCTTCATATCCGCGTCGACTTCGACGATCGAAGGCTATCTTCGACTTTCACGGATTACTTTCACTTTCTGCTCAGCATCCCTAATCAAATCCACCCGAAAATCTTGCTTTCACCAAGCTCACCCAAAACAATGGTGTACGGCATTTACGCCTCAACAAAGCCTCGTAGGGTGCCATCTTAATACTTGATTGAAAGTCGTTGTTGTAAGCGAATTCAATCAACGGCAAATACCGCTCCCATGAACCACTAAACTCGAGGACGCAACATCTTAACATATCCTCAAGTATCCGAATTATCCGCCGGATTGACCATCGGTTTGGGGTGAAAGGCGGTGCTGAAATGCAACTTGGTACCCAAAGCTTCTTGCAACTTTTTCCAAAATCGCGAGGTAAATCTCGGATCTCTATCCGACACGATGGAAATAGGCACCCGTGTAATCTCACAACTGAGAAACGTACAATTCCGCTAATTTGTCCATTGAAAAATCCGTGCGTCACGGGACAAAGTGGGCCGACTTAGTCAATCGATCTACCACGACCCAAACCGCATCCTTCTTACTTGTCGACAATGGCGGTCCGGATACAAAGTCCATTGTGACTCGATCCCATTTCCACTCGGGTATCGTGATTGGTCAAGTAATCCTCAAGGCACCGATGTTCCGCTTTCACTTGTTGACATATTAAACATCTCAAACAAAGTCGGAGATGTCTCGCTTCATACCATGCCACCAAAACCACGTTTCAAATCATTGTACATCTTCGTACTCCCGGGTGGATTGCCATTTGGCTACAATGGGCTTCATTCGAATTATCGAAATGAGTTCAATTCTTTGGGACACACAGACGACTTTTGAACCTCAAACAATCGTCATCGTCGATTTGAAACTCCGAGTCCTTGTTCGAACACACGCAGCCCGCTTTGCAACCAACTCGTCGTCGACTTTCCGAGCTTCTCGAATTTGGTGTGTCAATAATGGTTTGGCTTTCAATTCAGCCACTAACACACCGTCGGATCGGACGCACAAGTGCACATTCATCGCTCAGAAAGTGAATAACGATTTACGACTCAAGGCATCCGCAACCACATTCGCCTTTCCCGGTGATAGTCAATGATCACTCATAATCCTTTAACAGCTCAAGCCAACGCCTTTGTCGCAGATTTAAGTCTCTTTGGGTCATCAAATATTTGAGACTTTTGTGATCCGAGTATACATGGCACCTTTCACCAAATAAGTAATGTCGCCAAATCTTTAAGGCGAATACGATGGCGCCAATTCGAGATCATGAGTCGGATAATTTTTCTCATGTGGCTTTAATTGCCTCGACGATATAGGCCACAACTCGACCTTCTTGCATTAATACGCAACCTAACCCAAGTAGAGAGCGTCGCTATAGATGACAAACTCCTTGCCGGACTCGGGTTGCACTAGAATTGGGGCTTCAGTCAAATAAGTTTTCATTGATCGAAACTTTTTGGCATTTCTCTGTCCATTCGAACTTAACGTCCTTTTGGAGTAAGCCGTCATCGGCGTGGCTATCGTTGAGAAGCCTTTACAAATCGTCGGTAATAACCTAAAAGCCCCAAAAAGTCTCGAACCTCAAGAATATTCCTCGGAGGCTTCCAATTAAGTATGGCTGAAATTTTATTCGGTCGACTCGAATACGATGTAGATACCACATGACCCAAGAAGCTAACCTCTTAACCGTAACTCACACTTGCTGAACTTAGCATATAATTGCTTGTCCCGTAAAATTTGCAAAGACTAACCGCAGGTGTTCAAGATGTTCGGTCTCATTTCTTGAATAGACCAAGATGTCATCAATGAACACGACTACTTAATCGATCCAAATATGGTCTAAAGATCCGATTCATTAAATCCATAAATACCGCGAGGGCATTAGTGAGCCCAAACGGCATCACTAGGAACTCATAGTGACCATATCTCGCTCAAGGCGGTCTTGGGCACGTCCAATCTCGGATTCGCAATTGATAGTAGCCCGATCTCAAATCTATTTTCGAGAACACCGAGGCTCCCTTCATTGATCGAACAAGTCATCAATACGTGGCAACGGATATTTGTTCTTTATCGTCGCTTTATTGTCGACGATAGTCGATGCACAATGCATGGTTCCATCCTTCTTCTTCACGAACAACACCGGCGCACCCCAAGGCGAAAAACTCAAGGCGAGCAAAACCTCTATCCACCAATTCTTGCAACTGAACTTTCAACTCCTTTAATTCAGCTTGGTGCCATACGATACGAGCTATCGAAATTGGAGTGGTACCAGTACCAATTCGATGCCAAATTCTATTTCCGAACAGTGGTAAACCCCGCAATTCTTCTGGAAAACATCCGGTATTCACAAACCACGGGCACAGATTCGGGTTTCTTCTCGATTCCTTGTCATCGAAAGCACGACGCAAGGTACGCTTCGCACCTTTTCTTACATATTTCGGGCCAACATCGGCGATATTACGGTGGCAACCCTTTAAGTCCGTAGACTCAACCCGAATTATTTCATTATTCACAAGACTCAAATCGATGGTCTTGCTCTTGCAATTTACAACCGCATCGCATGGTCAACCAATCCAAACCAAGAATAACATCGAACTCATCGAACGGCAAAAGCATCAAGTCCGCCGGAAAACAAGAACCTCGGAACACTAGGGGACTTTTCTTGCACACTTTGTTGACAAGCACGTAATGACCCAAGGGTTTGACACCGAATTACAAACTCGAGAGACTCAATGGGCAAAGTCTTATTTGGATGCTAAGGTTTCACATATATATGAATGAGTAGAACCAGGGTCAATCAAAGCAATTACATTTGTATTGAAAAGAGTGAAAGTACCGGTAATAACATCCGGAGAGGCAAGATCCTCGCGTGCGGAGATAGCATAAGTCCTAGCAGAGCACGAGCCTCGATCCGATGGTAGCATCTCTAGATCCTCTCGACCGCCAACGACATTGCCCATATTTCTAGGTGGCCTACCTCGGCGATGGTAGCACCGGGTTTGCACTCGACTTACATTCTGCTCATGCATCCTCGGGCAATCCTTCATAAAGTGGTCGGCCGATCCACACTTATAGCAGAGCGATCACGAAACCAACAGCTCCTCGAATGCCATTTGCCACAATGTGGACACTCGCCTCTCTCGGTGATCATTTTCGCCACCGGCGATCGAGGTGACTCGTGTGGTCACAGGGGTCGATCGCGTCCTCGTCTAGAAAAGCCCAAACGCCTCTAGACCGGCTCGCATCATCTCGAAATCTCTTCGATGCTTGTTGAAGAGACTTTCCGAGGACCTCTTCGAATTCTCCGGTTCCCACATCAGCTTTTTGTTTCTCCTTTCTAAGCTCTTGACTTTACAAGCTCGCTCAACAAGTACTACGAACTCTCGATCTCGAGAATGCCAACAAACATCCTTATATCATCATTCAGCCCATCCTCGAAGCGTTTACACATAATAGCTTCGGACGAAATGCATTCTCGCACGCATCGCTAAGCCTCACAAACTTTCGCTCGTAGTCGGTAACGGACATAGAACCTTGCTTAAGATCAAGAAATTCCTCCGCTTTTGGTCGATGAATCTCGATCGATATACTTTTTTCTAACTCGGTTTGAAAGAATTCCCAAGTCACTTGCTCTCTAGGCACCACGTAAGTCGAGTACTCCACCAATAGTAGGCGGACTCAGCGTAGCAAGGAGATGGTACACTTTAAGCACTCATCGGTGTACAGATAGCTCATCAAGCACCCGGATAGTGTTATCTAACCAAAATTCAGCTCGCTTCGGCATCATTATCATCCGTAGCCTTAAATTCAGTGGCCCCATGTTTTCGAATCCTATCGATTGGGGCTTACTTGACCTTATTTGGTCGATCACCGGAGGTATTGTAGGGCGGGGTTGCATTTGTCGGGAATGGAGGTTGTGGAACAGTAGTGTTGGTTCGAATGTATTGATTAAACCATTCGTTCATCACACTATAAAAGGCTTGCCTAGCCTCGTCATTAGGATTGCTGGCCATAGGTTGAGAGTCCGCCGAGCTGTCCCTTGCGCGGAGCAAAGCGCCACACTCTCCACATCATCAGCTATCGCTCGGTTGGGATCGGGATCCATTGCTATAAACAAACACAAAGTCAAATTGTCAGAAATCACCACACTATCGATTCATCATTTAATGGCATGTATAGCTAGACCCCAAACACATCACGGTAGTCCTAGAATCGACTAAAACGTGGCCCTGATACCAATAAAATTGTAACACCCCGAACCCGAGACCATCGCCGGTGTCGGACACGAGGGGTTAGCAAGCCAAGTTCACTTGTTTTGCCCATCCATTGGACATTTCCAGTCAGGCTGGAAAAACTGCGTCACTGTCGCCTTAAAAATCATATCTCGAGTTTCAAAACTCGGAAACTGGTTTCGTAAATTTTTCCTGAATTTAGACTCATATATCCATCCATGGATTTATTTCTAGAATTTTTGGTCGGGCCAATTGGTACAGTTTATTAGTTAAAGTCACCCATGTTACAGGGATCGACTGCTCTGACCTTCGCGTGGTATAACTTGAATATCTCTCTGTACAGGGATTTAATGCTGGTGCCGTTTGTTTCTAATGAAACTAGACTCAAAATGGAATCTGTAAATATAAGGTATGTCTCCTAATTATTTTTGGATAATTTATAGTGAATTTTAAAGTTGCGACAGGGAACCCAGAAACCATTCTGGCCCTGTCTCACAATAGCTTTAATATCTCTTAACCTGTAACTCCTATGACCATTTCGTTTCTTCCATAAGCAAATAGACTCATCAAGGTTCATTTACATAGCTTATTCACTATTTAATTCCATTCCTATGAATTTTGGTGATTTTTCACATTCACGCCACTGCAGCTGGCAGCATCTGTTTTAAGGTAGGGCTTACCTATTTGGTAGTCTCCATGAACCAACTAGTCTTGCCATACATAGGTTCATATATGATCATTTTAACCATGCCAATGGCTGATCATATGACCAACATTCCCATTTCCAAGCCATAGCCACATCATGACACCAAATATATACATACAAACCACAATTAGTCTAAGTTCATGCTTCCTTTTTGAGCCATTTTCGCATGGCCGTACATACTTACATTACAACATATTTAACAAACAAGAGGTAGTCCTATACATGCCATCTCAAGTTCAACCAAAATTTATACCAAAATGGAGGCTTGATAGTGTGGATGACTTCGACTTCAACGATCCCAAATCCGATTGCTTGAGCGAAATCTAGAAAACCGAGAGCCAAAGCAACGGGTAAGCATTTTTATGCTTAGTAAGTCTCAAGGAATATAATCAACTCTAATTACAGCAATACATTCACATAGCCAAATGCATCATTTCATTAATACACATTCTTACTTCACACTTCATCATTATATAATTTCACAAAGTATCAATCAATTCAATAACTGAAATTCATTAGTCGATTGAGCGAATGTTGCTCAAACATGTCGACTTTCCAATGCACATATAACGTACCTTATCCTTTGGGCTTTTCGAGTGTACTAATTGAATTCATTACAGCAACCAACACTCACCTCCAGCCCAAGATTCTTCGAATATAACCGGATATAATCACGTGCACAAATGCCTTCGGTCTTAGCCCGGATAGAATAACTTCGCACGAATGCCTTCGGTCTTAGCCCTGATATAGCCACTAGCACAGCTTGCCTTGGTCTTAACCGGATATAATTTCCAGCATAATTGTCTTCGGCTTAGCCCGATATCATTCAATTTCTCATGCACACATACATCAATAATCATTGGACATACATATTTCATTTTCAGTTACTAAGGCTCAAACACAATTATAATCATTAGCATATTCGCCGGGACTTAGCCCGGTGGAATTCAAATACTCATACACACATAATCAATAATCATACACATCCATATTTCATCTCACATAATTCAAGTAAGGTCACTTCTTGAGGACTTACCTCGGATGTTGTCGAACGGCTTTTTCGGCTATTCGATCACCTTTTCCTTCCCTTGTCCAATTGTGGCCCTCTTAGCTCTTGAGCTAATTCAAACAAATTCAATTTATTAAAACCTCATTGTGCTTGCTTATGGCCGAATATGACAAGGATTTTAAATGGTCATATGGCCACTCTTTAGCTTGAATACACAATGGTCATGCACATTTTATACTACATCAAGCAATTCAATACAATTTATTTGAGCATCAAGGAAATGCTAAGGCCTTCAATAGGCTACCCAAGGCCGAATATTCATGTACATGTTGAGGTCAATTTTGCACTTAATACCTCACAAAAACAGCATGCAATTTACTAATTAATGCTTTGCACATTGTATTAAAACTTATAATATAGCATCAAGCACTTATATGTGTGCTAGGCGAATTGTGCTTGCAATTTCACAAGCATTCTTCCACATTTTCTTCTTTAAACCAATATATTCATCACTTAGTTCATAACCAAACATAATGTGCAATCATATATATGCATATATGAGCATGGCGAATTTTCAAGGTGTCCATAGCCATCCAAAACACGAATTTTAACTAACATGCAAAAGCATGAATCATGCTCAAGAATGCATCATGGCGAATATGACAATCATGCTCCTTTTCAACTTCAATCATAATAAAACAAAGAGAAAACTCATAGTCTTACTCAAGAGTAGACAATCCATCTTTGCATGCATCATCATCAAGCTTCACACTTAGCATGCAATGGCTTTATCACTATAACAACTTTGGCCAAATACCATTTCCATGGCATAACAAGGATTTGAGCCATGGCTAACATGCACATCAAATTAGCAACCAAACCATGCATGAAACTCCCAACACAACCTCATACATACCTTAATCTTGATGTAAACTTAGCCAAATCTCCTTCTAGGTCTCTTCCAACCCAAGCATGAAGCAAAAATCCTCCCCTTTCCCTTAGTATTTTCGCCAAGAAGATGAGAAAGGATGAACAAATTTTTCTTTTCTTTCCTTAGGACATTCGGCCAAGCCTATGGAGAAGAATGAACACTTTTTTTTTTCATACTCTTATTTTATCATTTCTAACATCATCCATTAGTAAAACATGTTGGGAACATGTTTCCCCTTGCCCATAATTTGTCATGGCCGGCCATCCACCTTAGGGAATGGGATAATTGACATGCAACTCCATTTATTTCACTTTATGCATTATTAGGCCACATAAAAATACACCTATCACATTTTCAAGTCCTAGCACATGGGTCCTTTCTTATAAATTAGCACCTAATTAATAAAAATCGAGACACGAAATATTTACGCATACCAATTCCACATACAATAAGCACGGAATATAACACTTAATTATTCTTGTGACTCGGTTTCGTGGTCCCGAAACCACTCTCCGACTAGGGTCACATTAGGGGTGTCACATAACTAATGTTATGAAACTTGAAATTTAAATCCATAAATTTTACCTGAAACTAGACTCATATATATTCTTGCCATAATTTTTACAGAATTTTTGGTTTGGCCAATTAGTACAGTTTATTCATTAAAGTTTCCCCTATTTCGTAGTTCAGTAGACTTGACCTCTCTTCACTAAAAATAGATTATCTTATTATACAGAATTTTGATAATGGTTTAGTTTATTTCTAATGAAAATAGACTCACTAAGGAAGCTATACATATAATATATGACTTATAATTCTTTTTGTACAATTTCTAGTGATTTTCCAAATTTTTAACAGGGGGTCACAAAGTCACTCTGAACCAGTCTTACAAAAATTTAAATATCTCGGAATATAGATTCCTTTGCTTTCTTTGTTTCTTCCCTATGAAAATTGACTCAATAAGCTTTAATTCTATATCTCATTCACCATTTAATTTCATTTCTACAATATTTAGTGATTTTTCAAAACCACATCATTGCTGTTGTTTCCTAACTGTTCCATGGCCAACTCTTACTCCTCCATAATTTCTTTGCATCAAACCTCATTTAGGCATACATAATACCAAAACATGTTCTTGTTTAGCTATATCATAAGCTAATCATTACCAAGTATTCACATGCCATTCTTTAATCATATCATAAGGACATACACACAAGATAGCCAAGTCCCTATACATGCCATAACTTAAAGTATTTCTAGTCACAAAATACCGAGATAACTCATTGATAGTGTTAGGTGATCTCCGACGTCTTTATGATTTTTTGAGTTGGCTTTGCGATACTATAAAAAAAGAGAGAAAAGAAAGGGAGTAAGCATAAAGCTTAGTAAGTTTGCATGTAAATAAATAACAGCATTCTAAATGAACTATCAAGTTAACCTGAACCTTTCGAACATGGACTTATCTTACCTTCCCTTTGGTACACTCTTTAAATTTTTCATTGAACCACTTGGAATACTAAGGATACACGGGTACCTTTCCTTTTTAAACTTACCATTGCCATGTCTTGACATGGTCTTACGTGGTATCTTTGCCTTATGAACTCACCGTTGCCATGCCTTGGCATGGTCTTACTTGGGATCTTTGGCTTATCGCAGTTTATCAATGCCATGTCTTGACATGGTCTTACATGATTTTCTTGCCTTGTAAAACTTACCAATGCCATGCCTTGACATGGTCTTACTTGGTATCCTTAAACCCTAATGTCATAACATTTGTATCCTACACATTCTTAAGGTTTAATCGGGACTTCTAAATATCATTTCTCTGTCAATTCTTGCTTGAATCATAAAGGAATAAATTTACAAAATAAATATATAGATGCTGAAAAATAACATCATTAATTATAAATAATAAAACATTTCATTTATTTACCGCAAACTTACCTCGATACAAAATATGATCAAATATTTTGATTTAGTCCTCAACCTTTTTCTTTCCTCGATCTAGCCCCGAATTTTGTTCTTCTTGATCTATAATAGAAAATTTAAATTATTTAATATTCACATTTATCAAAACAGTCTTTAACTCTAACTTTGGCAAAATTATGATTTTGTCCCTAAACTTTTACATATTTACACTTTTGTCCCAAGGATCAGAAATGAAACTTTATCCCTAATTCTTATGTTTTATGACATGCTGATCATTTTATTTACCCACGACAAAATCAAATTCCCACTCTAACATGTACTTATGATCATTAGGTATTTTTGCCGATTATGTCGTTTTACTCGTTTTCGCTTAAAATCGCTTAGCTCAAGTCATTTAGCATAATTTCAAGCTTCATTTCTACCATAAAACATAAAAATACACACATTTCACCAATGGGTATTTTTCCAAATATGAACACTAGGTTAAATTATTGCTAGAATAAGCTAAATCAAGTTACCGGGACTTCAAAAACGTAAAGAACATTAAAAACGGGACTTGGAATCACTTACTATGAAGCTTGGAAGCTTGACAAAACCCTAGCTATGATGAACCCTTGAAATTTCAGCCTAATGAAGAAGATGGGCACATTTTGGCATCTTTTTCCCTTTTTTAATCTTTTAATTACCGAATGACTAAAATACCCTTCATTAAAACTTTAGTTATTTTTATCTATGTATGTCCATCTTTGTCCACGAAAACCTAATGGTATAATTACCATTTAAGGACCTCTACTTCAATTATGCTCTTCAATTTAATTCTTTAGCATCTAAAACTCATATTTATCAACTTTTGCAATTAAGCCCTGGTAGGTAAATTAAGCATGCTATCTATAAACTTTTCCATCGATACTCTAACACATGCATCTAATCACTCGGTAAATTATAAAAATTAATCAAAATAAACATTTCTATGTTGGATCCATGGTTTCGCAACCATTTTTCCGTTTAGGCCATATTTTGGGATGTTACAACTCAGTCTTAAATTTTGAATCTTATCTTTCTCCGCTAGTCCTGGACAATCCCGTATGAAATGATCTTGTGAACCACATTTGAAACAAGCCCGGTCATTCACTCCACATTCACTAGGATGTCATTTTCTGTATCATTGACATTTAGGTCTATAGTTTCTCACACTATCAACACTCGATACTGATGTAGCTTGAGCTTTAGGATTTGAGTATTGCTTTCCATGATCTCTGTTAGAATACCCGATTGAAGCATTTGGACGAGTGTATGAATCTCTGGATTTCTTTGACGAAGACTGATATGACTTATTCATCGATCTTTTTCTTAAGTCTCTAGCCTCTAAATCTACTTTTCTCTTTTCTTTACTAAGCTCCTCGTCTTTGTAAGCTCTATCAACCAAAACAACAAATTCTTTTAATTCTAGAATTCCAACTAGAAGTTTAATATCCTCGTTCAACCCATCAACGAATCGTTTGCACATGAGTTCTTCAATAGAAAGATACTCCTGAGCATACTTATTTAATATCACGAATTCTCTTTCGTATTCGGTCACAGTCATACAGCCCTATTTCAATTCTAGAAACTCTTTGTCCTTTTGATCAAGAAACCGTTGACTTATATATTTCTTCTGAAACTCAGTCCGAAAGAACTACCAGGTAACTCTTTCCCTCGGTACCACTTATACTAAAGTATTCCACCATTGATACGCAATGTCCCTTAATAATGAAATAGCACAATTTAAACACTTAGCTGGCATTCACGAAAGTTCATTTAATACCCGAATAGTATTTTCATGCCAAAACCCAGCTCTCTTGGGATCATCGTCAACAGTAGCTCTGAACTCTTCAGCCCCGTATTTTTGAATCTTATCAACTGGCAGCCTATTCAGTCATAGAAGTTTCACACTTCGAGGAACTAGGGGGTTGGTTGAGGATTAGTGGGGTTGGAGGTTGTTGAGCAACCACATTTGTCCGATCATACTCCATGAACCACTCGTTCATCATTTGGAAAAAAAGATTCTTTAGCCTCTCCTCTGTGGCTACTCGATATATGTCTAGATTCAGATGACGCTATCCCTTGAGCGGGAGCTGGTGCATTACTCTCAACATCAACAGCTACAACTCGATTGGGATCCATTTACTATATAAAAACATAGTTTAAATTGTCAGGAGTCATCACACTATCACAGGTTATATATGACATGTATAGCTAGACTCTCACACACGATACATTAGTCCTAGAATTGTAGCTCTGATACCAATAAATGTAACACCTCTCACCTGTATTCAATGCCGGAATAGGGTTACGGAGCATTACCAAACTTATCACATGTTAAAACATACATATCTCATATATTTAATCAATTCAAATACAATTCAATCACAACCAATCATATTGTCCTAATATAAGCCTAGGAGGCCCTAAACATGCATTAGAAGTGGTTCGGGACTAAATCGATAACTTTGGAAACTCTTAGAACACTTAGAAAATTTTTCTCAATAATAGAGGACACATGCCCATGTGGCCCAGCCGTGTGTCTTACACGGCCAAAACACGCCCGTGTCGCAGGCCATGTGGATATTCGAAATAGGAGCACACTGTTGTGTCCCATCCTGTGTCTGACCCTATGTAACTCTCTGACTTGGATCACACAGCCAACACACATGCTCGTGTGGCTAGCCCATGTGCTCCAAAAAAGGTCATACACGTCCGTGTACCAGGCCGTGTGTTAAGCCTTGCCAAACCTATAGGGTATACTGACTTATGCCATACGACCAAGTCATACGCCCATGTGTGAGGCCGTGTGGAGCATACTGACTTGGTTTCTAAATCAACGCCAGGGGACACACGACTGTGTACATGACTATGTATCACACACGGCTAAGACACTCGCTCGTGTCTCTGCCTGTGTGAACAAAAATAAGCTATTTATTAAGCCATTTTGCCACCCAAATTTGTGCACACTTACACCCAACCAAATGGCACTAAAATAAGGCATAAATAGGCATTAAATCAATCCTCAACCAAGCATCATTTATATCATTTTAATACCAACAATATACAAGACACACAGTATCCCAATATGCCATTCAATTCATACCAAAATTTCACTTACTCAAACATAAAAAATGACCAAACTCAAATGTGCATTATTTTGCCTAATCTCTCAAGTATACCAATATCCACACCTCTACCATTTGATACTCATAATACCTATTACCATCAAGTATCACAAAATCATCATCCAACACATTACACAAGACATAAACACATATATATATATATGATTTAAACATGCCAAAATAAATCAACTTCCATGGCTATTTACAAACCAAACTTTAAACATTTACAAGCCAATACAACACTAAATTGATATTAGAACAACCACAAGGTAGCCTGTCGAGTAATACTGAATCTAACCCAATAGAGCAAATCAATGCAATTACCATTCAAGATGAGGAAGGGTTAGTTGCACCTGAACCGGAACAGAGGCAAGAAACTATGGTAAGTAAAGGTAAAGGTGAGGTGGACTACAATGACCAGAAACCGGTAAGTAAAGAGTACAAACCCTGTGTGCCATACCCAAACGCGGCAAGGAAAGACCGCACAGAAGAACAATTCGGTAAATTCCTTATATTATTAAAAAAGTTACATATTAACTTACCATTTATTGAAGCTCTTTCACAGATGCCAAACACAGTCAAATTTTTAAAGGAGCTTTTAACAAATAAATGAAAGTTGGATGAGGCGTCGCATGTGGAGTTGAATGCAGTTTGCTCAGCCATATTACAGAATAAGCTACCCAACAAATTGAAAGATCCAAGGAGTTTTACGATTCCTTTTTTAATTGGTAGTTTAGATGTTCATAATGCATTGGCTGACTTAGGGGCAAGCATTAATGTTCTGCCTTATCAAATGTTTAAACAGCTAGGTCTTGGGAAACCCAAACAAACTAGGATGAGCATTCAATTGAGTGATAAAACCATTAGATTTCCTAAGGGTATCATTGAATATGTTCTTGTTAAGATCGATAAATTTATATACCCAGTAGATTTTGTTATTCTAGACATGGAAGAGGATAGTAACGCACATTTAATTTTAGGACGACCCTTTTTAGCGACTACTAGAACCATTATTGATTTTGGTACATGTGAACTCACACTTCGTGTGGGAGACGAAACAATCACCCTTCAAGCTTGTAATTCGAGTAACACATCAAGAATTGAAGGTGGTTGTATAAATCATTCTACTAGTACTCATCATGTGGTGAAACCCTCTATGCAGGAAATAGTTTTGAAGAACACATATGAGTCGTGTTCAGACAACAATAAAGAACGAAGGCTACAAATCGAGGATCTAGATGAATGGCAGACATAGAAATCGAGAACACCCGATAAATCAAAACCAAGTTAGAATAAGCTCAATACCTCACCAAATCTATGACAGCTCTAATTTGACCCTAGTCAGGAAGTGGTTTCGGGACCACAAAACTGAGTCACAAAATTATTTAAATGCTCTTTTCTATGTTTATTATATGTGAAGTATCATGTGTGAAAGTATCATATCTAAATTTTGTCATTTGAATGTGAAATTATGAAAAAGGACTTATCTGATAAACTTGAAGAATGTGTTAGGAAGAAATGAGGTGATCGAATAATGCATGGCTTATTAAAAGGGAGGACTTGCATGTCAAATTGTCCAATTTAAAGTTAGTGGCTGGCCATGATAATGATGATTTGTAATATATGCATTATATATATATAAGAAATATAATTATTAAAAGTTTTATAATATGAAATAAGAACTAATAAAACAAAAAGGGGTGAAAAAGAACAAAGTTTGTTCATCTTTTTTCTTCCTTAGCCGAAAAACCAAGTAAAAGAGAAAAGGAAAAGTTTCTAGAAAGTTCGGCCATGCTTGTAACTAGATTGAGGTATGTTTGATATTATTCTTTGAAATTCATGTATATTTTAAGTTTTTAGTTTGGATTCTACCTAGCACATGGTTCAAAATTTTCTATTTGATGGAGATGATATTCGGCCATGGATGTTGTAACACCCCTATCCCGTATCCGTCGCCGGAATAGGTAAAGGGGCATTACCGGACTTGAAACTCATATCAGAACAGTAAATTTTTTTTTTTTTACTTTTTTTTTGAACATTCCTTTAGATAAATACTAAAGACAGTCAGGGATACAATTTGAACTTCTGTAAGTACACATTCAAAAGATGCCATTTTCGCATGGCTTATATCCATTAACCAAAATATTCTTCGGCCACTGGTCTATTCTTTACATGCCATAAAATAACTCAAAACATAACAGTAACAAGCAGTGGATAGTGATAGTGTGACTAGTTGCTGACGATCCCCGAGCTTGTAGCTTCCGAATGAGATCTATAAAATAGAGGAAACAAAGTAAACGGAGTAAGCATTACAATGCTTAGTAAGTTTTAAGCAGTGTCAACAGATAACAATCAAATTATAACATAGTGTTCGTATTTTTATTTCACTCTTCATTCGGGCATACCATCCCTTTACCGAATATGCACATCTCATCATTTGTAATAGGCAGATAACTTTCACATAAAAGTGACCTCATGTGACATAGATATATTGTATAATTTCACATAACCCCTCGCACTGATCCGATGTCACATAATCATAGGAATAGTCTCATAGATTGCTCACGAATGCATCACATAACTACCTTATGATTTAGTTCAAGTCAAGCTCTCATATAAACTTGGAGTACATACCTGTTTAACCTTTCGCATTGAATATATTTATAAGCAATTCTTATTACGAAGTCTTATAGCTTTAACCTCTACTCAGATTATCGGCGAAACCTTTAGCTCAGATGAAATCTCCACACGAAGTTATCGGGTCTTACCCGGACAAAATCTCCACACGTAGTCATCGGGTCTTACCCAGACATAATCTCCACACGTAGTCATCGGGTCTTATCAGGAATATATTTCCAAGTTTCATGAACATTTAATCACATGTTACAACATTCACATCGACTGTCATATTTGTAATTCATTTACCTCATATCCATCGCATACACATTTCGCATTAGCCATTCGGCTTCGCCACATATATACACTTCCACGTTCATCACATTGGCTATTCTACATTATCACATATATGCATGTTCACATTCATCACATTGGCCATTCGGCCTTATCACATATTTGCATGTTCACATTCATCACATTGGCCATTCGGCCTTATCACATATTTGCATGTTCACATTCATCACATTGGCCATTCTACCTTATCACATATATGCATGTTCACATTCATCACATTGGCCATTCGGCCTTATCACATATTTGCATGTTCACATTCATCACATTGGCCGAATGGCCTTATCACATATTTGCATGTTCACATTCATCACATTGGCCATTCGGCCTTATCACACATATGCATGTTCACATTCATCTCATAGAATCCTAAATCAAATTATAAATTTTCATGTATTCACATCACAATTATCCAAATATACTTCACATACCACATATACTTTCACGTATACACTTTATCTTGGCTGAATCTATATCTATCATTTTCCAATGAAAAATTCAATTTCATGCCATACTATCATTTCATATTCGAATACTTATAAACTTACAATTTCACAAATTTTAATATCAAAGATCCATCTAACACTCATATATCATTTTAGAATATCACAATTTAGAATTCACGTATGGGTTTAATCAATAGCTTATGAGCAGCTAAAACAAGTTTTATCCATGTTTACAACATAACCACAAATTCTCTACAAGCTGTTTTTCCTGTGCAACAGTCGTTAAATTATTTGCAACTGGGGCCACGAAATTCCAAATTATGTGCCGTTAATTTTCCATGAAAATAGACTCGTATATCCTATATCCACAAAATTTTCAGAATTTTTTGTTTGGCTAATCAATACCAGATTTTTCTTAAAGTTTTCCCCTGTTTCACTGTTTGACTAATCTGACCACTCTTCACTACGAATCAAATTTCTTATTGTACAGAATTCAAAATGTGTTCTATTTGATTTCATTTGAAACTAGACTCATTAAGGAGTCTAAGCATATAAATTTTATCTTATAACTATTTTTCTACAAATTATAATGATTTTCTAAAAACAGAATAGGGGATTTCAGAGTCATTCCGACACTGTCTCACACAACTTTAAATATCTCTTTATAGGAAATTTCTTTGCTCACACGGTCTCTTTTACAAGAAACTAGACTAATTAATCTTTGATTACATATTTTATTCAGCTTATAATTCCACAACAACAATTTATGGTGATTTTCTAAAACCACGTTACTGCTGCTGTCCTAAGCAAATTATTACAATTTGCTCTTAAATTTCCAAGTCCAAACACTTATGAACTTACCATTTGAGTTTAAGACATATCATGGCCACATCATATCTTATTAAATCAACTCATTATGTCCTATTATGATTGAATTTACTCAACATTTAATCACTTAAAACTTACAAAGGAATCAAACTCAAATACTTAAGAACTTACCTCAGAAATTGCCGAACGATTACAGATCGACTATTCGGTTAGGTAGCTTTTTCTTTTCCTAATTAGACTCCCTAAGCTCTTGAGCTTGAATAAACAAATTTAATCTATTACAAACCAATTATACAAACTCATGGCGAATATAACAAGAAGACTACTAGATTCTACTAGCCACTCATTGCTCTATTATTAACCTTACTTAATTATAAACGCATTCGGCAATTTGATAATTAAGTTCATATCATGGTATCATAACTCAACATTTATCAATATATCATTAACAAAATATGCTCATGTCAATTTTACTCCCAATCACATCTCAAAATTCAGCAAGCTTAGAACTCATTTAATAATTAAATTCGTAGCTTAATCACTTTGCTAACTACTTATGCATATAATTCAATGATTTTTACATCATCTTACAATCACCATTATTCAAGACTTTGAGATTTCCACAAATGTTCATCTAATGCCTCTAGGCCGAATGTAATATTACATCCAAATTCACATAGTTTTTTTTGTTATATCTAATTCTAATGTACATAATCATAATTCAATTCAACATTATAAACCATTATCACCCATTTAGCCGAATATACCACATTAATTTTTAACATTACCCATGTAATTACCTATAGGTTCTTATACCTTAAATTCACACATTTAACCTTTTAATGCCTATTGATCATTCCTTTGGTCTTAACTTAAATGACAGCTCTCATTCTGCATATTTCAACCGAATTTTTCATAGTATGAAGACTTTCATACATTTATAAAAACTTTCATAACTCATTTGGCCTTATCAAGAACCATTTAACATGCAAGGAAAATAATCATAGAGGAAGAAATTAACATTCTAAATAGACTCAATCTTTGACCGAATGTACAAGGTGCCTGTAAGCCACTCATCCAAAAATCTTTACCCCATTCTAGTCATTCCCCCATTATTCCATGCAACATGAAAATAACCCCTAATTCCAACACTTAATCATCGACATATTGCTCAAATTACCATAAGAAATCTCAACTTTCTTGACATTACCAAGAGTGCATCCACAATTTAACTTAGCATATTATAAAGCCAAATCAACAAATTCAAAGCTTACCTCCTAATAGCTAAAGATGAATGCCGAATTGCTCTAGGTAAGTTTTCCCTTCTTTTTCATCTTTGTTTCGGCTTGAGAGTGGTATAAGAAGAAGATGAACACCATCCTCCTTCTTCTCTTTTATTTAATTCCTTTTATTACAATTATTAAATCATTGGTTTATACAAAATTATTTTAATTTTGAATTAGTGGAGCATTATCTTTCCTTGGTTGGCCACTATGTTTATCATGGGTAAATTGACATGCAAAACCACTCTTTTCAATGCATGTACTATTAGACCATTATAAGATTAACCTCTCACTTTCCAACAATGTTTCATATAAGTCCATTTTAATAAATTCACATAAAAATGATCAAATTAATGCATGAAACTTTCACACATGCATTTACTCACATCATAAACACAGAATATAACTTTTAATTTCTTATAGGACTCGGTTTCGTGGTCCCGAAACCACTTTCTGACTAGGGTCAATTTAGGGCTGTCACAATTCTCCCTCCCTTTAGGGATTTTCGTCCCCGAAAATCTTACCGACAAATAGGATAACGTCCTCTTATTGAATTATATCCATATAAACATTAGCTCATCGATAGCAATTGTAATTCATTACTGATTTTGCATCGATCTATAAAATCATTTTCTTATCTTAAAACAAGTACATAAACATTTAATTTAATTCCCAAATGCATTACAAACACATATTAAGCACATATTAACATGTATAATTCACATCATCAACCCACATATTTGTAACCCACATTTTCATTCATATATAAGTCAGAACTCAATCGAAAGTACACACATACTCAAACATCCCAATAATTATCCTTTAACTCCATCATATCTCACTATTCAACTTAATCTATTTCCAACGGAAAATCAACTTCCACATACTTGAACATTGAATTCATTTAGCACATTCAATCACCATTAACGATACCCGTATACAATCGATTTGGCATAAAGCCTCATATATTATACCGGCATGGGATTTATTTTAGCACATAACCCATATATCCAAAATTATCAAGATTCACCAAAAATTCTTACAGACTTTCAAATGTCGAACTTAATCGAAATAATTTCTTGAACATGATTAACAAAAATAGGATCATTTAGCAATAGCACATATGACTTCATATACCAAGCATTCCATAAACTAAATCAGAACACATTTATAACATGAATTCATTTCTTAACAACATATCCACCATCTTAAATCAATGCCTTCGTTCCATACGAGGTCTTACATGAATCTTGTTTTACTCACTTAATGTCTACTGACTGATCTCGCACGCATAGTGCTCGGTTGAAGAACTTGCACTCTCAGTGCCTCTAATTATTTGCACACATAGTGCCCTTATTCGTTTGTTGTTACACATTGAAATGACTTAACCAAGTCTATAAACATCATGTATGTACACCTTTAACCATATCCTTTCATTTAACTTTGAATTCACATAGTAATGAACACTTAAACTTTGTTCAAATTACCAGCACGAAGCCTACTAGGCACGAAGGCCCGAATACACATCACTAGTATGAATGCTCTTTAAGACTTAGCCCGGATATAACACCAGCTTGAATGCTCTTCGGGACCTAGCCCGGATATAACACCAGCACGAATGCTCTTCGGGACTTAGCCCGGATATATCACCAAATCGAATGCTCTTCGGATCTAGCCCGGATATAACACCAAAGACGAATGCTCTTGGGACTTAGCCCGGATATATCACCAAAGACGAATGCTCTTCGGATCTAGCCGGATATAACACCAAGACGAATGCTCTTTGGGACTTAGCCGGATATATCACCAAATCGAATGCTCTTCGGACTTAGCCGGATATATCACCACTCGAATGCTCTTCGGATCTAGCCGGATATAACACCAAAGACGAATGCTCTTCGGGACTTAGCCGGATATATCACCAAATCGAATGTTCTTGGGATCTAGCCGGATATAACACCAAAGACGAATGCTCTTCGACTTAGCCCGCTTATATCACCAAATGAATGCTCTTCGGACTTAGCCCGGATATATCACCAAATCGAATGCTCTTCGGGATCTAGCTCGGATATAACACCAGCACGAATGCTCTTCGGGGCTTAGCCCGGATATCTAACTCTCAATTCTCATGTACATATACACATATAATAATACACATTAGTATATCCTTTACATTACTTGAATACAAACACAACATGCTTATCGACCATCAAACTTTCAGTTCCATAGCCACATAAAAAGATCACATTTATAGTCATAACACTCTTTCAAAATTGCATCACTTATACCCTTATAATTCAATGCAAATCAAAATTCAAATACGAGTACATGACACATACCTAATCAACTTAATATTTAAGCATATCCAAGTGAAGTTATATCGCAAATTCTCATAGTTAGAAGCTTGCTACAGCTCGATCGGGATCAAGATTCATTACAATACAACAAACACATTTTAATAGTTAAAAATCATCACACTATCACTTTATCACTTTATGGCATGTATAAATAGACTCACGCGTGCTACGTTAGTCCTAGAATCGACTAAACCGTAGCTCTGATACCAATAAAATGTAACACCCCTATCCCGTATCCGTCCCCGGAATAGGTAAAGGGGCATTACCGGACTTGAAACTCATATCAGAACAGTAAAATCTTTTTTTTTTTTACTTTTTTTTTGAACATTCCTTTAGATAAATACTAAAGATAGTCAAGGATACAATTTGAACTTCTATAAGTACACATTCAAAAGATGCCATTTTCGCATGGCTTATATACATTAACCAAAATATTCTTCGGCCACTGATCTACTCTTTACATGCCATAAAATAACTCAAAACATAACAGTAACAAGCAGTGGATAGTGATAGTGTGACTAGTTGCTGACGATCCCCGAGCCTGTAGCTTCCAAATGAGATCTATAAAACAGAGGAAACAAAGTAAACGGAGTAAGCATTACAATGCTTAGTAAGTTTTAAGCAGTGTCAACAGATAACAATCAAATTATAACATAGTGTTCGTATTTTTATTTCACTCTTCCTTCGGGCATACCATCCCTTTACCGAATATGCACATCTCATTATATATAATAGGCAGATAACTTTCACATAAAAATGACCTCATGTGACATAGATATATTGTATAATTTCACATAACCCCTCGCACTGATCCGATGTCACATAATCATAGGAATAGTCTCATATATTGCTCACGAATGCATCACATAACAACCTTATGATTTAGTTCAAATCAAGCTCTCATATAAACTTGGAGTACATACCTATTTAACCTTTCGCATTGAATATATTTATAAGTAATTCTTTTTACGAAGACTTATAGCTTTAACCTCTACTCGGATTATCGGCGAAACCTTTAGCTCAGATGAAATCTCCACACGAAGTTATCGGGTCTTACCCGGACAAAATCTC
The DNA here is from genome assembly GCF_025698485.1 of Gossypium arboreum. Lineage (NCBI taxonomy): Eukaryota > Viridiplantae > Streptophyta > Magnoliopsida > Malvales > Malvaceae > Gossypium > Gossypium arboreum. The sequence continues at coordinate 59,758,591 of NC_069075.1, read as the reverse complement.
CACACGTAGTCATCGGGTCTTACCCGAACATAATCTCCACACGTAGTCATCGGGTCTTACCCGAAATATATTTCCAAGTTTCATGTAAATTTAATCACATGTTACAACATTCACATCGACTGTCATATTTGTAATTCATTTACCTCATATCCATCGCATACACATTTCGCATTAGCCATTCGGCTTCGCCACATATATACACTTCCACGTTCATCACATTGGCCATTCTACATTATCACATATATGCATGTTCACATTCATCACATTGGCCATTCGGCCTTATCACATATTTGCATGTTCACATTCATCACATTGGCCATTCGGCCTTATCACATATATGCATGTTCACATTCATCACATTGGCCATTCGGCCTTATCACATATTTGCATGTTCACATTCATCACATTGGCCATTCGGCCTTATCACATATTTGCATGTTCACATTCATCACATTGGCCATTCTACCTTATCACATATATGCTTGTTCACATTCATCGCATTGGCCATTTGGCCTTATCACATATTTGCATGTTCACATTCATCACATTGGCCATTCGGCCTTATCACACATATGCATGTTCACATTCATCTTATAGAATCCTAAATCAAATTGTAAATTTTCATGTATTCACATCACAATTATCCAAATATACTTCACATACCACATATACTTTCACGTATACACTTTGTCTTGGCTGAATCTACATCTATCATTTTCCAATGAAAAATTCAATTTCATGCCATACTATCATTTCATATTCGAATACTTATAAACTTACAATTTCACAAATTTTAATATCAAAGATCCATCTAGCACTCATATATCATTTTACAATATCACAATTTAGAATTCACGTATGGGTTTAATCAATAGCTTATGAGCAGCTAAAACAAGTTTTATCCATGTTTACAACATAACCACATATTCTCTACAAGCTGTTTTTCCTGTGCAATAGTCGTTAAATTATTTTCAACTGGGGACACGAAATTCCAAATTATGTGCCGTTAATTTTCCATGAAAATAGACTCGTATATACTCTATCCACAAAATTTTCAGAATTTTTTGTTTGGCCAATCAATACCAGATTTTTCTTAAAGTTTTCCCCTATTTCACTGTTTGACTAATCTGACCACTCTTCACTATTCAAATTTCTTATTGTACAGAATTCAAAATGTGTTCTATTTGATTTCATTTGAAACTAGACTCATTAAGGAGTCTAAGCATATAAATTTTATCTTATAACTATTTTTGTACAAATTATAATGATTTTCTAAAAACAGAACAGGGGATTTCGGAGTCATTCCGACACTGTCTCACACAACTTTAAATATCTCTTTATAGGAAATTTCTTTTCTCACACGGCCTCTTTTACAAGAAACTAGACTAATTAAGCTTTGATTACATATTTTATCCAGCCTATAATTCCACACCAACAATTTATGGTGATTTTCTAAATCCACGTTACTGCTGCTGTCCTAAGCAAGTTATTACAATTTGCTCTTAAATTTCCAAGTCCAAACACTTATGAACTTACCATTTGAGTTTAGGACATATCATGGCCACATCATATCTTATTAAATCAACTCATTATGTCCTATTATGATTGAATTTACTCAACATTTAATCACTTAAAACTTACAAAGGAATCAAACTCAAATACTTAAGAACTTACCTCAGAAATTGGCGAACGATTACGAGATCGACTATTCGGTTAGGTAGCTTTTTCTTTTCCTAATTAGACTCCTAAGCTCTTGAGCTTGAATAAACAAATTTAATCTATTACAAACCAATTATACAAACTCATGGCGAATATAACAAGAAGACTACTAGATTCTACTAGCCACTCATTGCTTTATTATTAACCTTACTTAATTATAAACGATTCGCAATTTGATAATTAAGTTCATATCATGGTATCATAACTCAACATTTATCAATATATCATTAACAAAATATGCTCATGTCAATTTTACTCCCAATCACATCTCAAAATTCAGCAAGCTTAGAACTCATTTAATAATTAAATTTGGTAGCTTAATCACTTTGCTAACTACTTATGCATATAATTCAATGATTTTTACATCATCTTACAATCACCATTATTCAAGACTTTGAGATTTCCACAAATGTTCATCTAATGCCTCTAGGCTGAATGTAATATTGCATCCAAATTCACATAGTTTTTTTTGTTCTATCTAATTCTAATGTACATAATCATAATTCAATTCAACATTATAAACCATTATCACCCATTTAGCCGAATATACCACATTAATTTTTAACATTACCCATGTAATTACCTATAGGTTCTTATACCTTAAATTCACACATTTAACCTTTTAATGCCTATTGATAATTCCTTTGGTCTTAACCTAAATGACAGCTCTCATTCTGCATATTTCAACCGAATTTTTCATAGCATGAAGACTTTCATACATTTATAAAAACTTTCATAACTCATTTGGCCTTATCAAGAACCATTTAACATGAAAGGAAAATAATCATAGAGGAAGAAATTAACATTCTAAATAGACTCAATCTTTGACCGAATGTACAAGGTGCCTCTAAGCCACTCATCCAAAAATCTTTACCCCATTCTAGTCATTCCCCCATTGTTCCATGCAACATGAAAATAACCCCTAATTCCAACACTTAATCATCGGCATATTGCTCAAATCATCATAAGAAATCTCAATTTTCTTGACATTACCAAGAGTGCATCCACAATTTAACTTAGCATATTATAAAGCCAAATCAACAAATTCAAAGCTTACCTCCTAATAGCTAAAGATGAATGCCGAATTGCTCTAGGTAAGTTTTCCCTTCTTTTTCATCTTTGTTTCTATTGATAAAGGGTATGAGAAGAAGATGAACACCATCCTCCTTCTTCTCTTTTATTTAATTCCTTTTATTACAATTATTAAATTATTGGTTAATACAAAATTATTTTAATTTTGAATTAGTGGAGCATTATCTTTCCTTGGCCGGCCACTATGTTTATCATGGGTAAATTGACATGCAAAACCACTCTTTTCAATGCATGTACTATTAGATCATTATAAGATTAACCTCTCACTTTCCAACAATGTTTCATATAAGTCCATTTTAATAAATTCACATAAAAATGATCAAATTAATGCATGAAACTTTCACACATGCATTTACTCACATCATAAACACAGATTATAACTTTTAGTTTCTTATAGGACTCGGTTTCGTGGTCCCGAAACCACTTTTCGACTAGGGTCAATTTAGGGCTGTCACAGATGTTGTATTTCTTGGTTGATGTTTTGATGTTTTTGTGATGAGGCATGAAGATGGTTGATTTTGAGTGTTTAATAAAAAGGATTGGATGTGAGTGTGTGTGAAATAGCAAATGATGAGTCTTGGTAACTTCATGAAGTGTTCGGCCATTGTGTTAAAATGTTATACTTGTGTTTAAAATTGGAATTTAATAGTTATATGGTTAGTATGGGTATAGATGACCGAATATGAACATGAATTATGATGTGAATGAATTGTTGTTAAATAATGGCCGAATGTGCTTAAATCCATGCAAGGTTCGGTTTGTTAGTAAATTGAGATAAATAGAATGAAATTACCATTTGTAAATTGTAAATGTGAGTTCATCTTTGATTGAATTGAAAATGTCCTTATGCTATAATCGTTTAAGCGGTTAGAAAGATTGCCGAATATGAATTAAAGAGAGAAATGAGGTAAAGGATAAGTTTGAGCTTGTAAATGATATATGTGATTTAATTGAGAATTTATAATCGACTAAAGTGATCATTGTGTAATTATTTATATATTTTTATTTATTTATAATGGCCGAATGTAGCATGAATAAGGATGTGAATAAATTGTAGTTATAGAGGTTGTCAATGAAAAATATGAGTTGGATGAGCTAATGCCAAATGGACTTGTGGAATTAAGTATTAAAAGATTTTTTAATTAATTAGTTAAGTGATATTCCGCTATATGAACAGCATGTGCACTTGATGTTATATTATGGTCTAAGAGTGGTTGTATGAAAGTAAGGTTAATGAATGTAGTAGTACCATGTGAAGTGTGTAAATTACATGACTTTGATAAGTGTTGTTTGTGTTTTGAGACTTATCAATGTTTTTTTTTTATGTGCCGAATGTGATTTTGGATGAATGAGATGTGATAATTATAGTATTTTATAAATTGCCGAATGTGGTTTTAAATAATAGAGATGTGATAAGTTGAATTTGTTAATCAAGCTCAAGAGCATAAGGAGCCAATTTTGGATAAAGGGAAAGCGAAACTAGCCGATTAGTCAATCCGTAGTTATTTGATAAAATCCAAGGTAAGTTCTTAAGTGTCTGTGTTTGATCATGTTATATGCTTAAGAGTTGAATAATCATAATTAAGAAGATGTTTGATTGTATATATATACACATATGTTCTTTGTGTTGATTGAATATTAAATTAAAGTTATGAGCCGTATGTGACTAGCATATCTAGTCGACTTTGATACTATTAAATGATGTACTAAGATATGTGTTCCAATGTGGAAATTAAACCCTATGTGGTTGAAAGGATGAAATCTTTGTTCATAGATATGTGTTTCAGTTATACGTAATTGAAGTATAAGTTATGAAAGTATGAAAGAACATGTGAATTGTTTATCAAAATGTGATATTCGGGCCTCGGCCTTGCAAGCTTTAAGCTGTGAATAATATTATCGGGTTTCAGGCCTAGCAGGCTATAATGCCGGTGAGATAATATCGGGCTTCGGGCCTAGTAGGCTATAATTCCAATGAAATGATATCGGGCTTCAAGCCTAGCAGGCAAAATGTCAGTGAATGAGTTCAGACTTAAAGTCTAGCAGGCTTCGTGCCGGTGATGAATTCGGGTTTAAAACCTAGCGTGCTAAATGCCTTGATTTGATAAAAGTCTAAGACTATGAGACCTTGTGTTAAATCGGCAATTGAATTTGTTCAATACATTAAGTTGGCTAGGTATGTGATATATACTTATAAATGTTAGATCGATTGGAATTGAATCATGAATGTGAAATGAGAAGCATAGGTGAAGATGTCATATGTGTATGTGTGTATTCGGTCATAGTGAAAGGTTATATGAATTATGTGAAATACCATTTAGATATGAATGACGAAAGTAACTGTGGTTATGAAATGGTACAATGGTTAAATTCGGTTGAATTAAAGTTGACACTGAAGTATTTAAATGCCTATGTCATATATGTGAGTAAGGGTAAAACCATCGTAAATTATCGATAAGGGTGGGCTATGTGCGAACCATCTTGTAATTTCCTAATTTAAACGTTGTGTGCGGAATCATTGAGCATGATGTATTGTATTGAGATTATGCTTAAGTGAAATTATAGATATGTGATGAAATTGATTGGTGATATACATGTTTAAATAATATGAATGCAAAGAATGTGTGAAAGAGTAAATTTGTAATAAATCTGTAATAAATCTGCTTGGGACAGTAGCAGTAAAGTGATTTTGGAAAATCACCATATATTGTGGGAGTTGAGTTAGAAGCTGAATAAATTATGTAATTAAATCTTAATGAGTCTAGTTTCTTATAAAAGAAACCGTGTAAGCAAAAGAATTGCTGATAATGAGATATTTGAAGTGGCGTGAGACAGAGTCAAATGACTTCGGGGTCCCCTATTCTGCTTTTAGAAAATCATTATAATTTGAAAAAAAATGTTTATAAGATAAAATTTATATGTTTAGACTCCTTAATGAGTCTAATTTCAAATTAAATCAACAAGAACATATTTTGAATTCTGTACAATGAGAAATTTGATTCATAGTGAAGAGTGGTCAGATTAGTCAAATAGTGAAGCAGGGGAAACTTTAAGAAAAATCTGGTATTGATTGGCCAAACCAAAAATTCTGAAAATTTTGTGGATAGAAGATATATGAGTATATTTTCAGGAAAAATTAACGGCAATTGATTTGGAGTTTAGTATCTCTAGTTATAAATAATTTAGTGATTGTTGCTCAAGAAGATAACTTGTAGTGAATTTGTGATTATTTTGTAAACATTGATAAAACTTGTTAATGAGTTGCTTATTGTTTTCTTATGAACTTACTAAGCATAAAGCTTACTCCCCTTTTCTTTTCCATATTCCCTAGGGTTGCCAGGTTATCTCGGGTTAGAGGCGTCAGAGATATTATCACATTATCGAGTCTACGCTATCGGCGTAAGTAAATCTTAGTGTTTCGAGTCTATGGCATGTATAGGGTTGTAAAGTTGAGTATGTAATATTATGATTAAGCCAAAGACTTTGGCTTGTTATTAAGGTAGTTTGATTATTCTTCTGCTTATATGTTATTATCTCCTATGATGTGGTTTATAGCATGTATATTTAGAATTTGAATTGTGATTCATTGTTGAGTAAGTAAATGATACAAGACTAAGATATTGGTAAATATTTAATAATGCCTCATGAATGTTTTGGGGCCTTGTAAGCCCAATTAAAGGATAATATACGCGTGTATGAAAAGTTTAAAATTGCTCAAAAATTTTTACGGCCTGGTTTTATATAAATGGTTGAGTTTAAATCTGGTAGCACCTCGAACCCTATTCCGGCGAGGGATACGAGCGAAGGGTGTTACAAAATCAACTTAAGGTTGGAGACAAAGTACTACTAGATGCAGTAGATCCTCGCATTGCCACTTCTGAACCTAATGAAGAAATTCCTCTTATGGTACTCAGTATTTTCCCATACGGTACAGTCGAGGTACTTCATCCTATATTCGACACATTTAAGGTAAACAATACTCGTCTTAAACCTTATGTTGATAAAGTTGATAGCAAGGATGAGGAGTGTAAACTCCTCACACCACCTTGACCATGCAGAAGAGAGGTAAGTCCAGCTTAAGACTATAAATAAGTGCTTCTCGGGAGGCAACCCGAGCACTAACAGTAATGATTTGTTTAAGTTCTAATTTTTCATATCTAACCTACTAACTGAGTCTTGAAACACAGGGTTTTCCCATCCACACAGCCAGGCACACGAGCGTACCGTAGGCCGTGCTCACACCAGAAGAGGAGGCACGTCCGTACGATGCGGTCGTGTGAAAATAGGGCAAAATATTTCCCCAACACGGGATGCAATAAGTCGCCACGGCCATGGGATAAGGCCGTGGGCGAAACTACCAAAACAACACGGGCATGCGACACGCCCATGCCTTGAAACCGTGGGTTAACCTGTCAAATTAGCACGGGCATTTGACACGCCCGTGCCATCCACCCGTTGTTGACACTATCAAAACAAGCACGGGCGTAGACCTATGTACATAGGCGTGGGAGAAGCGAACGAAGCAAGACACGGCCGTGTGCACCTATACGCCTAAGGAGCACGGGCATGGGCCGAATGTCAGACGCGCGCAAATTTAAAAATCGCGAAACACACGGGCAAAAATTAAGGCACACGAGAGTGCCCTACGGCCGTGTGCTCCAAAATCTATATAAACCCTCCACTCTTAGTCATCTCCCTCCCCAAAAATCCCTAACCCTAGCCGCTGCAACTCCCCACGCCTTACCGTCCATGCCCGTGCGCCACCTACAACACTGTTTTTGACGACTCAAGCTTCTCCCTTTTGTGTTTGTTTACTCTTTTCCCTCTATTTTCTTTAATTATCTTGCCTACTTCATGATTTCTCTGATCCATTTGACTATCTTAAGTGAATATTAATAGTAGAATAATAGAAATACTCATGCTTGTCATTGCCATTTTTCATACTACATTCATCCATTTTTCTTATTTCCATGGATTTTATGTTTACCCACATACATTCATGCATTAGATTTTCCCGTCGTATTATTCTCATAGTCCTATTTTAAATGACTTGATAAATTTCTTTAGTTGTTTTAGTTTTGTTCTCTTCATTTAGTATGCGAGTCTCATGAAATATTTCTAATTAGTTTTGTTTTTCCATGCTATTTTTGGAACGTATTGGTTGAACTTTGACTTTTCAATGCAGGTACAATGTCATCCTCATGTGGTAAGAAGACCGATGTTCCCACCTTGAAGAAAAGGAAAGGAGCAGCGTCATCCTTGGGTCTTACCATGGAGATTAGGCACCCATTCCTCCAGGTTCCCTTGGGACCCTAGGAGGAATTATATCAAATATTACGGGCCTGACCCCTAGGTGTGGGCCGCTGCATTGGCTGGGCCGTACTAGAACAGATTCATTTGGCTGACACGGCCCTAGCCGTCCTGACGACTGACCCATGGGGGCTCTTCTTTGAGATCGTCGAGCCGACGTATCTCGAGTTCACATTGGAAGTCTGCTGACGTTCCATCTTCAAACCGTCATGACCAACTTCAACGATCCTAGAATGGTCCAGTTTCGCCTTGGTGGTCGAGTACGCCAGTTGAGCATACCCGAGTTCGGGATTGCACTAGGGCTATATGCAGAGGAGTTTATGGATGACAATGAACTCGACACCCTCCACCCTCCACCCCCACATCCACTACTCCCCCTCAAAATGTTGGAGGGACCTCGTCCCTACCTCGGCCACCTATGATCCTAGCCGCTCCAAGGCATCGGCTCTCCCTCCATCCCTGTGATACCTACACGCCATCATGGCTCACACTCTGACGGGATGACGAGAGAGCACCAGCGTTGTCACCACCCACGACGCCTATTTCTTATGGAGCATGGCAAACGAGCACGTCCTCGACCTTGCTTACTTCATCGCCCTCACCATCCGCCATCAGACGGAGTAACATAGGAGAGGGGTCATCTCTATCGGGCTCTATGTGACTCGACTGGCTCGGCACTTCAGGCTCCTTAACACAGTAGGACAATCATCCTCGCTCACTCTCATTGGCCATATGTCCCCACAGGGCATCTCAAGCATGCTAAATATGAGGATGATCGAGAAATGACATGGCACCTACCCTCTTCAGTACCACCTCATCTAGTCCACCAAGGAGGAAGACCCAGAGGACATTACTGATGATGTCCCTCCACGTCATGAGGACCCATCATCTCAGCCACCACCCATCCATCGTCCAGTTCATGCGGCGGCTTCATATTCTGACATCTCTGAGCGCCTTACAAGATTTGAGCAACAATGTTTTCAGCGCTTTGATCACATTGATGCGACTCTACATCAGATTTGTCAGCACTCCCATATCTCATTGCCACCATCACCTCGCGAACCATCTGGTGATGACGATGTTTAAAAACTTTTTATTTTTTATTTTTATTTTCACTTTTATCTTTATTTGTCTTAATTAAGTACTTTTTATTTCATTTTCCTTTAATATTATTTTAATTTTAGCTTTTATAATTTTTTGAATAATTTATAGTCTTGGCTATTTCATTACGCGTAATTATGCTTTATTATATTCCCTAAAAATTCCTGATTCTATCACAGTTATAAAGAGCTCCAAAGCTCATTATCGCATATGAGCCAAAAACTCCACTGGGAAAGGTTCTCCACGACTGCCATGTCTTGCTCGACGACGACCATAGCTACCGCAAGATATAATATTCTTTTGGCACAGGACTTATGGACTAATGAACCTCTACCACCACCGGAGTATCCTCCTCCACTCTCATCATTGCCTTGGCCAATTATTCTCCATAACTCTAAATCAAGGAGTTCATTCATCATTCAGGAAGTTTCACTTCTCTCCCTATCTTATGATTATTTATCTATACTTTCCAATATATCTATCTTTGTACATTGAGGGCAATGTACATCTTAAGTGTGGGGGGTCTTTTATATAATCATTAGAAATCCCTGAATTTTTTCTTATTCTCACGTGAATTACTCATATCACTATTAGAATGAATTTTAATTAATTTATGATTTTTATTGATATGTCTTGAATTAAAACATAAGAAATTATGCATTGATTGTTTAAACTTTAAGACATTACGGAATCAAGCATGATAAGTTGATTTTTGAAAAATTAAAAACTTTTAGGTTGTTTCCCTAAGTTTAGGTATTATCTTGAGTTGAAATTCACAAGTTTAAACATCAAAAAGCCATAATTTTTGTGAAATCTTGAGCCTTTAGAGCATATTTTATTCCATTCATGCTCACTTTCTTTATGAGTGCGTCAGATTTGATTTGTTAATCAAGAACTTGCTTGATTATGCATATCAAGACCACACCATTTGATTTGATATGTGCCAGCCCTAATTTGACCCTAGTCGGAATGTGGTTTCGGGACCACAAAACCGAGTCATAAAATTTAGTTAAAATTTTAATTTCATATCTTATATGTGTGATAGTACTTGTATAAAAATTTGATGTTTTAATTTTATCTTAGGAATGTGAATTTTGCTTGAAAGGATCTAGTTGAGAGACTTAGAAAATTATGATAGGTAAATAAGTAAGGACCAAATAGTATTAAAATAGGAAAGTTTGGGTTTGCATGTCAAAGTGCCCGATTCATGTTAAGTGGTCGGCCAAGCATGGTTCCATTCCTCCCAGTTTATGTTGTTTATTATTTAAATTGGTAAGTAAATTAAAATAAATTAAAGAAAGGAATTAAAAGGAAAAGATGAATAAAATAAGGAGGGAAGAGGAGTGTTCATCTTTTTTTCTTTGGCTATTGCCGTGAGTGAGGAGAAGGAAGGAGATTTGGTTATTTGATTTTGGCTTGGAAGATGGCTAGAATGAGGTATGTATTGAATGATTCTTGAAAATCTATGCATGTTTGAGATGGTTAGTTCAAATTCTACTCATCCTATAGATTAGACTTAGGATTTTGAGGTTGAAATTCGGCCAAGAAGCTTGAAACTCTTAGTAGATGTGTTAATGTCATTAAAATGGATAGTAATGTAGGATATGGTGAGTGGTTAATTGCTTTTAACTTGAAAGTTGAGGTTAAAATGGGTTAAGTGATTGCCGAATCTAATTTAGGGGTGGAGGATTGTGTTCATGTTATATTGGATAGGTAGCGGTTGTAATAAGGTTGAAATTGTTGAATTGTTAGTTGGGTAACAAATGAAGCAATCTGCCATATGGGGTAAAAATGGGATGTTCATTTTAGTTGTTGTTTCATTTTTGTGAGAAATGGGTCAAGTGTTCATGAGATGAAATTTTGTGATTAGATGAATTAAAAGTAATAGTATAGTTGATATATATATATATATATATATATATATTCGCCATCACTTAGGAGCTTATGTGATGTTGAGTTTAAGCTTTGCATATTCGGCTATATATACATATATATGTAAGCCCATTCGTGATATTACCTTAGGACTATGTATATATAACCGACAAAAAAAAGGGGAAAAACTAGCAAAGGTGATTGCCGAATGTCCAAGTATACATATGCATGTGTGATTGGATTATTGAAAGTATGGTAATTGCATAAGGTTATTAGCGAATAGCTAAGAACATAAGGTAGCAAGATAAAAATTTCACCATGCCGTTCAGTATGTCATAAAATCATTAAAATGTGAATACCAATATATGTAGCAAAGCGGTTGAATGAGTTAATTTATTTGTTTAAGCTCAAGATCCTAAAGGAGAGGCGTCCAACAAGGGGAAATCGAAGGTCATCGAGTAGCCGACTTGGAATTATTTTACCCAACACAAGGTAAGTCATTAAGCATATAGTTGGTATTGATTTAAATGATCGTAATACCTATGCAATTGTGGTTAATGAGATGAAATGTATACAAATGTATATGTATGTAGAGATGAAATTGTCGAATGTAAAAAGGAAGTGAAGCGTATAGAGTGGCTGGTTTTCGGCACTAAGTATGCGGGCAATAAGTGTTCACGGTTGTGAGATTGGCACTAAGTGTGTGGGCTTGAAATGCATGGCACTAAGTGTGCGAGTTTAAAGTACATGGCACTAAGTGTGCGTGGTTGATTATTAAGCACTATGTGTGCGAACCCACTATATATATATATTTTCTATCAATTATTTATATTAAGGGTGCGACCTTACCGAGTTGATTTCGGACAGCGGAAAGGGTAAGTACCTTGAGTTCATGGCTAATAGGTGCTATGTTTATATTTGGAGTTGAGCGTGGTAAGTTTTGAACCTATGTGATGATTATAATTGAAGTCACATACATAAGGTTCATCGTGGAATAGGTGAAAGTTCGCTTAGTTGTATGATTGTAACGAAAATAAAATGATGTATGGAAATGCCTCAATTATTCTATTGTATAGCGTATGAAATGTCAATGTAGGACTTGGAATGAGATTGAATCGTAAGGTCTAAGAAACTATGGCATAGTTCGGTATGGATGGAGTACTTAGCCTCATTTCGTTGTTTCCTCTTGTGAAAATTTTATTAATGGATGGTAGTGTAATGCTTATGACTTCTTGAGTTATATACTCATTCGGTGTTTGCTTGTCACCTATTTTAGGTTTCTTGGACTCGACTTTTTGCGTATTGGGACCGTCATCAAGTCATCACACCGCTAGCAACTTTTGGTATTTTCTTCTTAGTTGGTCTAGGAGAACATTTCGGCATGTATAGGCTATTATGTTTTGTTGAAATTTGGTATGTAAACTTTTAGCCATGCGAAAATGGCATAAATGTTCGGTTGGAATTGGTTCTATGATGTTTGGACACAAGTCTTGGTAATTCGGTTTTGGTTGAGTATTGGTTGAGGCCTACTGATTATTATGCCATATGTCATGGCTGATTATTTTCGGTGTTAAATTCATGATTTGGTAATAGTGTAGTGGGGAGATGCTCGGTGATGACTAGCCTTTGGCATGGCTAGTCATGGTCATAAATTGTGACATGTATGATGAATTATTAGTTAGATCAAGGAAAAATCATGAAATAGGCATAGTTTGTTTTAGTAACAGATGCTGACAGCAGCAGTGATGTGAGATTGAAAAATCACTAAAAATAGTAGAAATGGAATTAAATAATGAATAAATTATGAAATCGAAGCTTGATGAGTATATTTTCATATGGAAGAAACGAAATGACCATATGAGCTGTATGTTAGGAGTGAATTAAATTCTTGTTGAACAGGGCCAGAGCGATTTCTGGATCCCCTGTTTTGATTTAGAAAATTCACTGTAAATTTTATCGAGATAATTAGAGGTCGTGCCTTATATGTACAAATTCATTATCGAGTCTAGTTTCATTAGAGACAAACAGCATAGGCATTGAAGCCCTGTACAGGGAGATATTTAAATCGTAACGTACAGAGGTCAGTGTAGTCGAACCTTGAAACAGGGGAGAATTTAACAAATAAACTGTGCTAATTGGCCCAACAAAAAAATTCTACAAAAATTTCACCATATAGATATATGAGTCTAGTTTCGGGGAAAATTTACGGAATTGGATTTCGAGTTTCAGTACTCAAAATATGATTTTTAAAGCGACCACGATACAGTAGCCAGCTTGCCTGGAACAAAAAAAAAATAGGGGGAAATAAATGAAGTAAGCCGGTAACACCTCGTGTTCGATTTCCGGTAACGGCCATGAGTTCGGAGTGTTACATGATATGTCAAGATGATAAAGGAACTTAGGTTTAACCCACTCACTCCACAAAAGCCTACCTCCAGAATTAACCCTTAGTGAACCCCTTTTGATCCTAACAAGCCATTAATTGATTTACCCTTAATATTAACCCTTAACCCATTATAGTTGAAATCCCCTAATTTGATCCCTATTTTTGTCAAGATTTGAGTTGAACAAATTGCTTAGCTATGTTTTGTTCTTCTATGTGTTTGACTTGTTCTAAATATATATATACTTCAACACATATTAGTAGTAATTCGTCGTTTTTGAGCTTGAGTGTGAATTCCATATTCTGAGAAGAAGCTCACTTGTATTCAACTGATGTCTAGTCATTTTTCTAGCTAGGTAATTTTTCAATTCAATCTCGATTCTAACCTTTTCTTTCAGCTTGTGACCACACCCCCTAACTAAAGCCACGTTACAACCATCTAAAAGACCTTTTTGATTGATGTATTAGCTCAATATATAGTGGTGGAGATTTGATTTTCAAGCAAGCCTATGGTAATAACTTTTCATATTGACTAATTAGTTCTTTAATTGATGTCCTTAAACACCTTGAGTGATTTGAGTGAATATTTAGTGAGGATGTTAAACTCTGCGATATTTTGATCAAAGGTAATCACTTAGATGAGGGGAGACACCTATGTTTTCGTGATAAAATGCTCAACTTGGACTGTTTGAAACTTTGATGTACTTTTAGTTGAATTTTCAATGTATGTGTACTTATGGATTATTTTGAGATATTATTGATAGGGATTATAAATTGAGAAAAAATTATTTTGATTGTGAGTTGAGGATTTTGCTTGAGGGCAAGCAAATGCTTAAGTGTGGGGGTATTTGATGAACCATAATTTATACATATTTTTATCCTATGCTTAGCCCATTTATGAATGGTTTCTCCTTAGATTTGGTAAATTCTATGCTCCTAATCCTTTAATTTCATGTTTTATACTTAGGTGAGCATAGAAGAGTAAAAAGAGAGAGGAACAGGCCAAAAACGGAGAAAATGGACCCACGTGGGAAATTAACACGGCCTGGACTTCCTCACACGGGTGTGTCACATGGCCGTGTCTATTTGGTAGGATTGAAGCATGACTTACACGGGTAGAATACACGCCCGTGCCTATTCAACAGCCTTGACCACAGGCTAGAGTAATCGCACACAGGCGTGTCCCTGCCGAGCCCAAGTACAGTCCTATTCGGAAAAGGCCAATTTTTAGGGCTCTTAGGAATTCAAAAGCCTATTTAAACACCTGAGGAGGCACTTAAGAGGGGGTACGTAGAGTAAGAAGCAAGGAATTACTCAAGGAAAGTCGATTGATCCATCTTAGAAGCCGGATTCATCATCAAGACTGAAGATCTCCCTTCAAGTTCCTTCAGGAGTTTTGGGTTTTCTTATGTTTTGTTATATTTATGCTTTTGAGATGTTTTCTTTCATAAGTATGAACTAAAACCCTTAAATACCTAAGGGGAATGAAACCTGAGATAGATCTTGTTATTATTATCTGAATTGTATGATAAATATTTGACTTGTTCTTAATTACGTGTTCTTAATTCTTGTTTTAATATTCCTGGATATTGATTCAAGTTAAGCTCTTATTCAGAGGAGCAATAGACCCTGTCTAACAGTAAAATTGTCATAATTAAGCAGAGTAGATTGCGCGCCTAGAGATAGGGTGACAAGATTTTGTCAGATTAGGTTGAAACCTAATAAGGGAATCCATAGATCGAGTTAATGCAATTCTAGGGTGTTAATTAGAAAGATATTTCAATTATTCAACCTAGGGTTAGGCGTTATTAGTCTCGAGAGAGATAATAATATAACTTAGGAATTTCTACGGATCAAGTCAAATGAATAAATCGTCTGATTTAGAGTCAAATAAAGAGTGAAGTCTAGGTGGATTTTTCCTTAGGTATTGTCTTAATCAATCGAATTCTCCCAAAAGCATTTTCCCAAATTTTATTTCTGTGCCTTCTTAGTTTAGTAATTAGTTTCGATAACCAAACCTTTTAATTTTTAGGCTAGATAATAAAAAGGAAGTAAATACTAGTACTCAAGGTTCCTTTGGGTTCGACAATCTGGTCTTGCTAAACTATACTACTGTTCAATAGGTACACTTTCCTTCATCATGATAATAAGTTAGTCTCAAGAACGATTCATTCATAAATCCGTAAAACCTTTCACGAATATCACGTATCATCAGCTATGGTCCAGCCAATTACTTTCTTAAATTTCTTTAGAATAGCAATTAGTGCTCCTCTTGGTCTTTTGTCAGTTTTACTAAAATAATCACAAGAAAAGTAGAACAATCACCACCTAAATAAACGTATTTCAAATGGGAAGGAAGTACCTTTAGTTTGAGTTTAGGTGGTTCTTTGATTGACAACTTGGGTTGCACAAATTCTCTGACTTCCAACTTCAACGATTCAAACTGTGTGGATTGAATAAAATTTCTCGGATTGGCTTTCATCAAAGCCATGTTTTCTTCACCTTCTTCATCCTCCAAAGGGTCAAGATCTAAGGCTTTCTCCAATGGATCTTCTTCAAAATTGCTTGCCATAGAAACCAAGGTTTCTATCTCTTTCATAACTTAACACTCTTCAATGGGATCGGGAAATTTCATTGCTTTAAGAATGTTAAAGGTTACCTGATCATCTTGAACTCGCATGGTGTGTAACGCCCCGTACCCGAGACCGTCGCCGGAGTCGAACACGAGGTGTTAATAGACATAATTCATTACTTAAACAACTCAAACAATTTATTTTTAAAATTTTCAGTCAAGCTAACAATCTGTGTCATAGTCGCTTAAAAATTATTATCTTGAGGTACGAAACTCGAAATCCAATTTTGTAAATTTTACCTGAGACTAGACTCATATATCTATTTACTAATTTTTTTATAGAATTTTTGATCAAGAAAATTAGTACAGTTTATTAGTTAAAGTCTCCCCTATTTCAGAGTTTGACTGCTCTGACCTCTGTGTATTACGAATCAGATATCTCCCTGTACAGAGTTTCAATGACTATGCCGTTTCTTTCTAATAAAACTAGACTAAATAAGGAATCTGTACATATAAATAATTACTTCTAATTATTTTTTAAAAATTTATGGTGAATTTCCAAATTCAGAATAGGGGATCCAGAAATTGCACTGGCCCTATTTCACAAAAATTTAAACATCTCATAAAATATAACTCATATACCTGTTTTGTTCCATCCATATGAAAATAGACTCATAATTATTCAATTCCATATATTATTCATCATCTAATTGTATCTCTACTATTTTTAGTGATTTTTCAAACTCACATCACTGCTGCTGTCTGGATCTATTTTATGGTAAATTTTACCTATTTCATGGTTTCCATGGATTAGCTAGCAATTTAGCATACATAACACCAAATATGATCATGATTAGCCATTCCAATGGCTAATCATTACCAAGAATTTCCATACCACTCAATAACCATATCATAAGACCATATACACAAAATGATTATAATGCTATACATGCCATACTCAAAATATACAAGCCATTATGCCAAGATGGTATACGGATAGTGTGGCGTGCCTCCGACCGCTTCCGATTTCGAGCTGGCTTGTCAACACTACAAGGAATGAAAAGGAGGAGTAAGCATAAATGCTTAGTAAGTTCACATGCAAATAGCAAGTAACATAACCATATAAGCAAACATAAAACATCATTTGCATAATCATCACCAAGACATTCATATCACATTTTCATTTATCATCTTACCATATTGTTGTTATACCGAGTTTTCAACCCGAGGGTTAAGTACATACCTGTTCAAAGTATCCATTTCACAACACTTACCAATACGTCCCTTTCATCTTGAGTATTCCTCCATTTGAGTAGAACTTTACCCGTTGAACACATCGGAATATAATTCGGATACATGGAAAGTTTGCAGATAAGTGCCACATATGTAGCCAAGCTACCATGTAACCCGCCCATAAGTGAACTCGAACTCAACTGAACGAGCTCGGGCGTTCGCATCCATAAGTGAACTCGGACTCAACTCAACGAGCTCGGATGCCTAGTTACATCTCTCGAACTCGGACTCAACTCAACGAGTTCGGATGCTCAACCATCCTAGTGACATGTCACTTGTATCCTAATCTATTCCTAAGGTTCAAACAGGCTTTTTCCCTCGATCTTGCATTTGTCGTCTTCCATGTAATATCGGAACCGATCTCGGTAGCAATTCATATTTATCAAGTAGTAAACATAATTTGCATATTACTCAACATTAACCACAAAGCATAATATTTCACGATAAAAAAATCAGCATATCATATAATTAACATCAATAACTTAAAAATAACAATTATGATACATTATTTACACATGAACTTACCTCGTATGCGAAAATGGCTACTTTTACCATTTCGTCCACAACTTGGTATCTTCCCCATTTTAGCCCGAATTTTAGTTTTCCTTGCTCTATCATTTAAAATATAGTCTAATTAGGACTCACATTATTCAAATTGACCCAAAATCATATTTTGGAAAAATTACAATTTTGCCCCTAAACTTTTGCATATTTACACTTTTTCCCCAAAGCTCGTAAATTAAACTTCAGCCTATTTTCTTATGTTTTATGGCATGCTGATCATTTTTCCCTTCTATGGAAACATCAAATTCTCACTCTAACATGTACTTATGACTATTAGGTATTTTTACCGATTAAGCCCTTTCGCTAGTTTTCGCTTAAAACCGAGTAGCACAAGTTGTCTAACATAATTTAAAACCTCATATTCTATCATAAAACATAAAAATACACAAATTTCACCTATGGGTATTTTCCCAAATATAAACCCTAGGTTAAATTATTGCTAGCATAAGCTTAATCGAGCTACCGGGACTTCAAAAACGTAAAGAAGTTGAAAAACGGGGCTAGAATGGACTTACAATCAAGCTTGGAAGCTTGAAAAACCCTATCCATGGTTTCTCCTTGCTATATTCGGCCATGGGGTTGAAGATGAGCAAAATTGGCTTTTAATTTTGTATTTTAATTCATTTTACCCTAAATGACCAAAATGCCCTTACTACTAAACTTTCCAAAATTCCTCCATGTCCAATTTTTGTCCATAGACTTAGAAATTGGTAAAATTCTATTTAAGACCTCCTAATTAATATTTCAAAACAATTTCATACTAGAAACTTCTAGAATGCAAGTTTTACAAATTATTCGATTTAGTCCCTAATTTCAATTTAAGCACTTTATGCATAAAATTTCTTCACGAAATTTTCACACAATCATGAAATCATATCATAGACCTCAAAATAATCATAAAATAATTATTTCTATCTCGGATTTTGTGGTCACGAAACCACTATTCCGACTAGGCCCAAAATCAAGATATTACATGGTGAATTCACCTTTCTGCACATCAATTAATATTCTTCCTGTGGCTAAGAAAGGTCTCCCAAGGATGATCGACACTTCCTTATCTACTTCAAAATCTAAGAAAATGAAATCAGTAGGAAAAATAAATTTATCGACTCTTAACAAAACATCCTCGATCTTTCCCTCGGGATATGCTAAAGATCGATCCGCTAGCTGAAGCATCACAGTTGTAGGTCTTACTTCACCTATCCCTAACATCTTAAAAATAGACTTGGGCATCAAGTTGATACTTGCTCCTAAATCACACAAAGCTTTACCATAGTTAGATTCACCAATGTTACAGGGTATAGTAAAGCTGCCTGAGTCTTTCAATTTTGGTGGCAGTTTGTTCTGTAGGAATGCACTGCACTCCTTTGTCAAGGCAACAGTCTCATACTCACTCAGTCTTTTCTTCTTGGACAGTATATCCTTCATAAACTTCACATAATTTGGCATTTGTTCTAAAGCCTCCACCAATGGAATATTGATGTGTAAATGCTTCAAAAAATTGAAAAACCTTCTTAAATTGCACTTCCTGTTTCTGCTTGTGTTGCTACAATCTTTGCGGTTGTGGAGGTGATCGAACTTTTGGCTGAACCGGAAAACTTTTCTAAGTAGGTAAATTTGCATCCAAAGAAGATGTTAAAGTATCTGAATTCACTAAGTTAGGATTTACCTTGTTAATCTTTGCAGATTTTGATTCCTTTCATGTAGGAATTTTAACAACTGGTTGATTCTTCTCAACGAGCTTATCTTCGACATCAATCAATTGGGGTTCCAAAATTTTATCACTTCGCAATGCCACTGCCTTGATATGTTCTTTACCCAAATTTCTTGGATTCTCAGTATCGCTTGGCAAGGTTCCTTGCGGTCTATTGTGAAGCTCTGTAGCTAACTGACCCATTTGGTTTTCCAAATTTTTCATTATTGCTACTTGGCTTTGGATCAAAGCGTCATTCTTTTACATGTATGCTTTCAACAAGTTCTCCAAACTATTTGATGCCTCAACTTGATGTGGTTTTGGAGCTTGCTGATTAAACCCTTGAGATTGGTTGAGTCTATGTTGCAAGGAGTTGTGGTTCGGTCTATTTCCTTGGTTGCTCCAAGGAAAGGTAGGATGATTACGCCATGAAGGATTATAGAAGTTGGACTGGGGTCATTGTCCACTCCTATTTTGATATTGGTTCCACACATAGTACACTGACTCAGGATTTGATGGACAATTCTCAAAATAATGACCTTTCCCACAGTACACACATGAAGTTACTTCGTACGAACTTGGTGGCTGAGCTGCAAAATTATTAGTACTATTAGCGGTAAACTATTTTAACATAGAGGAAATAAATGATACCTGAGCTGATAACGAAGTGAGGGCATCAACTTCATGAACTCCAACTACACATCTTCCTGAAGCTATTTGATTTGTTGGCTACTGATAGTTATTACTCGCGATCCTCTCAATGATCTCATAAGCCTCATGATAAGACTTAGACAAAATTGCACCATTCGCAGAAGCATCTACCATCAATCTTGTATGTGCATTGAGACCATTATAGAATGTCTCCAACTGGATACAATGGGAATCCCATGATGAGGACACTTACGCAGTAACTCCTTGAATTACTCCCAAGCCTCATACAATGACTCGTCATCCAATTGTTGGAAGGTTGTGATCTCGTTCCTCAACTTAGCGTTTTTGCAAGGTGGGAAATACTTAACCAAAAATCTCTCTACTAATTCTTGCCATTAGATATGGAACTTGGTGCCAATGAATTGAGCCATACTCGTGCTTGATCTCGCAATGAGTACGGAAACAATTTCAACCTCAGTGCGTCTTCAATCATACCGGCTATCTTGAATGAATCACTCTCCTCCATAAACAATCGAAGATGGAGATGTGGATCTTTTGTGGGCATACCGCTGAATTAGCCCACCTTTTGGAGTATTTGAAACATCACTAGTTTCAATTCAAATTGGGTTGCCTCAATATCTGGGCTTCTAATTCCTGGGTTTAACTCACTAAAAAGTGGCACAACATTTTTTTTGATGCATCGATCCCTATCATCGGCAATGAGGATGGGATTTCGTACATGATCGGCTTCATTACCTTTGTCTTGATTCTGATTTCCAAGGTCCATTCACGTCTTCTTTGCCTGAATGTTCGCTCAATTTCAGGGTCTACAGGCAGTAATAAGTAAGTTTACACAGTCGTTATCAAGTAATAAGTAAGTATCGAGTTATCATCTCCACAAGGATTGTATTTGTGCTAAGTCACTTAATTTGTAAAATTATATTAACAATTTGGTAAAAAAAAAAAACACAATTTAGTTGAAAAGTGATGATTAAAATATCCTAGACTAAATGCAATTATCCCTGATGCAAATTAACCTAAGTATACAAACTATATGAATGAAATAGATTTTAGCAAAATTAAACACAATTTGCAACAATTATAACATAAATAAACTAGGAAAATAACTTTAATTAAACTTAATTTATTATCAACATGCTTAATAATATTCAGAAAAACATTCCATGGCAACTCGATCTTTCATGAGTTTGGAAACCACGTTATGTCCTTTCGAAATCCTTTACTTAGTAAATACCCATTTTAGTGATCCTTATTTACTAAGGGTTTCTTAGTATTTGTGCGAGGTAACAGGGATGTGATAGGTTTGAAATAGTTTAATGACACAAATCTAAAAACTATGCAAATAACAGAGCCTGATTAGGGTTGTTATGCAACCTACAATTTAATCGGGTTAGGATCTAAATTGAGCATGCTCATTTCAATTATGCATCCACTAGTCGTCATCTGGTTTGGATCATTCAACTAATTCAGGTGCATTTCAATCATGTATGACCAAAATACAGACTTCATTTTAATTGAAAACATGATCAATTGAGGCACAAACATTATAAGCATGAATCTAATAAATATTATTTAATCAAAGCAATCATCCTAGCTTAAATAAAATTAACCTAACATTGTTGTAAACAAGAACAAAGAACACATAGCAAACATCTTTAGATTAAATTAAAGAAAAGAAATATTAAACCCAATTCAGAGTGGCTGTCACCCAAGACTCTGACTGACGAGGCTCCTTCCTTCTTTTTCTTCGCTCCTTTGCTAGTGGCTCTCCAAGGTGGCCCACCAAGGGTCTTTTAAGAAGCTCAAATGCTAAAATATTTATGAAAAAATGATGTTAGGCATGGGGAGAAAAGAAGAATGCTAAGAGAATTTAGAGAGGAGAGAATGATGAATGATGAGGGATGAGTAGAAATGTGAGAATAAGGTCCTATTTATAAGTGAGGAGAGGGAGATAGTGTACTAAAAATAGGATTTTTCATCTTTTGAAGCATCTTCCATGGGTGGCTGACCATAATTTGAGGAAGTTGAGCTGATTTTTGCTTGATTTTTGGTCAGTTTGAGTGCCACAACAACTCAGGACTGAGACTCAGTCAAGTGCAAATCTTCAGGTAAATCTCTAATTTCTTTAACTCTTCAAGGACCTTATGCAATTAAACCAAAAAGTGGTTTATGGATAGCCATGTGCAGCCGAATTTTGGGTTGACTTGGTCCCCAATTTGGACGTTTTTGTAATCCAGCAAAGCTATCAAACTTGTCCAGAATAAATCAACACGTTAGAGGACCAAATAATAAAATTTATCCAATTTAATTAATTAATTTAAAACCCAAATTATTAATGAAATATTTTTAAATATAATTTTATATTTTATTATTTAATTTAATCATGGATGGCCCACTTTATGTCTTAAAATACAATATATTCAAATTAATATAAAATAAGCCATTTATTGTATGAAAGCTATATAATAACGCATAAAATCACATTTTAATAATTTATATGTCCTAATTTCATATTTTCACATATTTTCACATATTTCACATATTTCATGAATTATGTGATTGTTCGAGTAGATGAATGGATAAGTCAATCTATCCAGAAAACATAGGAAGCATGCATAATTATACCTGACTAAATGAGATAACTGGAAAGTGAGCATTAAATCAATATGAATGTTAGTTACTTGAAATGAATAACATGATTGAGATATGATTGTTATGAAGAAAACTGTGTTACATGTATATGTTTATGAGAGTTGAATCAGAGGCCCTACGACCCCTTTCCCCTTACCAAAGTGGTGTTTTATAATGGAATTTCATGAGATTTATACTGAATAAGTTTCCGGTTGAGAAACCAAAGAGTTCAGTGCTAGAATAATTACAATTATGATTAGAGATTGAAGAATGAATTGATAAGTAAAGTCAAAGCTAGAAAAGTATCGATTGGCATAAGGATTATTGGAGTTATGCAATTGCTCGATTAGAGAAGAAATTTATTTTCATAAATCGAATTACTAAGGTACAAGGTCGAGAAAAGTGCAAATAAAAAATTGTTCGAACTAGTCTTCTTTAGTGAAAAGTAATATGAAATTTGTGATGGCGAAAATAGTTAGTGAAATGATATCCAAATGTGTAATATCCGAGTGTGACGATTACGGTTGGATGATTTTAGCGCTTTCTTCTAAGATGTTCTATGTGTTTATCCGTTCCCAGAAATATTTCTATGGTTATTGATCTTTTGAAGAAATTCTTGTTATATGGGGATGTTTTCTAATCCTGATGTTAAATGAAAGCATTGATAGCCTGACTGGTTTATAATTTATATTGCTCTATTTTTCGGGCATTCTATTATATTCTGCCTGATAAAAAAAAATTGATGAGAGAATATGTATGATACTATGATTCTGTTTCTTCTACTTGATGCTCCATTTGATATGTATATATATGGGAAGATACATTGTTCTTGTTGCATTTGATTCCAGTGAGACTAAATGATGTTTTCTACTGGATTTCTTTTCTCTGATGAATTATTGGGATCTTCTATATTTTCCTATGAGTTTGGTTTTCAATTTTCCGGCATAGTATCGTGTCTTGTGTTTCTTTATTCTGGATTTCTTTATTATGGATTTTTCTATCTTGGATTTCTTCTTTCGGTTTTCTTGTTATCTTTATTCCGTAATTTGTCAACTATGACTCATTTTCAGAGTGCATTCTTCAGCTCGTGATAATCATGTCAAGTATGGCTATACTTCTGATTTGATTTGGGTGATATGGTGATTTCAGTATTGGGATTTTTCTAATTTTCGTGTAAGGTTTGACAACAGTAAAGGTATAAGTGATAAAAGATTTGCTTAAGTACTTAACTAATATTATTCACTTAACAATCACATTTGGCAATCACATATCATTTAATCTTTGATTGACCAATTTAACACATACCAAAATCCAATCATACATCTAACCTTTATCTCAATACCAAACCGAGTTATAAGATCATACATTATACTAAGCATATCATTAAACATACCTATTCAATTTAGCTAATTTCATAGCCGATTAATCACCTTACCCCACATTACTCAATGCCGAATATTAACCCAACATCATAAGCATAATCACCATGAAACTTACCTTAATACACATTTTATCGCATTGCCGAATACATATATATATATCATCAAACAAATATTTATTCACATAACAGCAATTCATTCACATCTCTATAAATGATCATAATCGGACATTATAAACAAATCAACTAGTTTAGCATTCAAATTCTTCTAACCATTCCTCAATCATTTACTCAATGAACAACAATCCAAGCACATCAAAGCATAGTTGAATGTATCATTCTTCTTAAATTCAAAAATAAATACATGGGCTAACTTAAAAATCTATTTAACAACTCAACTTTATAAACACATATTCGGCTAGGAAGAAAGATTGATAATTTAACAACCTTAGCTTAACATATAATTTGTTGTGACACATCTTTAAGCATTCTTTTATTCCATCAACTCAAAACACGTTCATCACTCTCAATAACTAAACTCATATTCGGCAATGGCCTCCAATATAGTGACCGATTCTTCTCAACTAGCACCTAGTGTACACACATGATCATTTGTTTGATTCAAGCACCTATCCACCAAAAATTCATCCAAATTAACAAGAACAACAACCACATTCTTTGTTATCTACCATGACCGAAACCCATATTCATTCACCAAATATCAAAAACTTATCATCAATTTGACATATAAGGACATAACCAAATGTTTCTTGCAACACAAACTCAAAAATTAACACATGGGTCATGTTATGAGCACCAAAACAAACTCAACTTCACAAAAATTTCAAAAGAATCACATGATATCATACCTTAATTCCCCCCCACACAAGATGGTCGAATGCCTTAGGTGTGCTTTCTTCCATTTCTTGGTTAGTTTCGGCTTGAGAGAGGTAGGAGAAGAAGATGAACATTTTTTTTTTCTTTTCTTTTGTTTTCTTCCTTCAATTCACGGCAATGGAGGGGGGGCATGGATGAGACAACTTTGTTTTCATCACCCCTCTCTTTTCATTACTTTATTACTAACCTCTTATTTTATTCTTTCTAACATAACACACTAACACAACATGTTTCCAACATGTTTCACCCCATAGCATGGCCGGCCACTAGCTCTAATTTTAGGTAATTTGACATGCAAACCCATCATTTTCATAACATGCATTAGTAGGCCACTTTACATTTGCCTAGCACATTTCTAAATTTTCTCACATAAGTCCTATTTAATAAAATTCACTTACAATTAACAAAATTCAAACATGAAATTTTCACACATGTATATATACATATAATAAGCATAAACTATGACGGTTAATTATTTTTATGACTCGATTTTGTGGTCCCGAAACCACTTTTCGACTAGGGTCAAATTAGGGGCGTCACAAACTCAATACCAAATTCAACTTCTCTAAATGGAGGTAATCCAGGCAACTCTTCCGGAAACACATCCGAATACTCACATACTACCGACGCTGACTCAATCTTTAACTCAGACATTTTGGTAATAACACAAAGGCAAGATAAGATTCGTACCCTTTTCTCATATACCTCTAAGCTTTCATAGAAGAGATCACAACTAGCAATCTATCTGATTCATCTGATTCAACCCGAAGAATATCACCACTTTCACATTTCAATTCAATATTTTTTCTTCCACAATTCACTACCGCATCATGAATGGTGGACCAATCCATACCAAGAATTATATCAAATTTCATGAAATGGAAAAAGTATAAGATTAGCCAGAAAACAGTGACCTCTAATCATTAAAGGACAATTCTTACATACTTTGTCAACTAACACATGCTTGCCTAGAGGGTTTGACACTTTTATCACAAATTTTGCATATTCATACTAGATACCAATTTCATACAAACATACGAATAGGTTGATCCCAGATCAATCAAAGCAACAACATGAGTATCATAGAGAGAAAAAGTATCCGTAATCACATCAAGAGGTGAAGCCTCTTCGCGAGCGCGAATGACATAGGTCCTCGCAAGTACACTACCCTCGAGTTTCACAGCCAAATCTCTAGGTGCACTCTTGCTACTTGCTCCATTTCCTAGATTTCTCTGTGACCTCCCTCTAATAGCAGTATTACCAGATTTCACACTCTGAAAATTTTCTATCTTAACCATATCAGGGAAATCTTTGATAAAGTGATCGTGTGAACCGCACTTGAAACATGCTCAGTTATTCATCCAGCA
This sequence comes from Gossypium arboreum, assembly GCF_025698485.1. Classification (NCBI taxonomy): domain Eukaryota; kingdom Viridiplantae; phylum Streptophyta; class Magnoliopsida; order Malvales; family Malvaceae; genus Gossypium; species Gossypium arboreum. The sequence continues at coordinate 59,732,047 of NC_069075.1, read as the reverse complement.
TTCATCAGGGTGACGTCTACCATAATGTGGACATTCCAATCTATTTGGTTGAGCATTTCCAACACTAGCAATCGAAGTGGTTTGAGCTTTCGAGCCTGAATACTGTTTACCCTGGTTTCTATTTGAGAGCCCAACAAAAGCATTGGAATGAGAATAGAAATCCCTCGACTTCTTTGATGAAGACTGAAATGACTTTCTCATAGGTATTTTCTTTGAGTCCCTAGCTTCGATCTTGGCCTTTCTTTTCTCTTTAGCCAATTCCTCGATATTGCAAGCTCTCTTTACAAGTACCGAAAATTCTTTTAGTTCAAGAATACCAACCAACAATCAAATATCTTCATTCAATCCATCTTAAAATCTCTTACACATAATGGCCTCAGTCGATACACATTCCCAGGCGTACTTGCTAAGTCTTACAAACTCACGCTCGTACTCTGTTACTGTCATTCGGCCCTATTTTAACTCAAGAAATTCCATTCTTGTTTGATCAATAAACCTCTAGTTAATGTACTTCTTACGGCACTCTTCTTGGAAGAATTCCCAATTAACTCTTCCATTGGTACAACTGACACAAGGGTGTTCCACCGCTGATAAGTCGGGTCTCTCAAGAGTGACATAACACATTTCAACTATTCCTCAAGTGTGCAAGACAACTCATCAAATACCTTGATGGTGTTCTCTAGCCAGAACTCTGCCCTTTCGGGATCATCATCTATATTAGCTTGGAATTCTTCGGCATCTTGTTTACGAATTCTGTCAACCGGAGGCTTGTTCATTCTTACCTTTTCCACAACTTGGGGGGCCACAGGGATAGGTTGAGGATTTGGTGGGGGTGGAAGGGGTTGAGCGTTCGGGTTCGTTCGAACGAACTCCATATATCATGCATTCATCAAATGGAGAAAGGCTTCCCTATCCCCTTCTATTCCTTCTTGACTCACAGTTACGGGTCTACTTTGAACTGGCACTGCCCCTTGAGTAGGAGCCAGTGCATTACTTTCTACATCATCCGCCATGGCTCGTCAGAATCCATTTACTATATGAAAACACAATTTTAAAATCAGGAGTCGTCACACTATCACAATATATATATATATGGCATGTATAGCTAGACTCATACAATATATATATATATATGGCATGTATAGCTAGACTCATATAGACGCTACATTAGTTTGAGAATCGACTAAACCGTAGCTATGATACCACTAAATGTAACACTCTTTACCCATATCTGACATTGGGACGGGGAACGAGGCATTACCGGACTTATACACAAGCAATCATGCAAAATCGAGACATAAATCTCCATCCAAACTAAAATTTTTCATATACATTCATATCGTCCCTATTACGAGCCTATGAGGCCCAAAACATACATTGGGAGTGGTTTGGGACTAAACTGAGAACTTTCAAAATTTTTTACAACACTTAGATACTTTTCATGCTTTGGAGGGCCACATGCCCTTGTGGGTAGGTAATGTAGTCGCACACGCCCGTGTGGCTTCAGACATGCCCGTGTCCTCAGACCGTGTAGCTCTCTATTTGTGACGTCATCAAAAAATAGGGTCACACGGCCAAATCACACGCCCGTGTTCTAGGCCGTGTGGTGAATTTAATTTTTCCAATTAAAGTGCAACTTCACGTGGCCTGGGCTCAAGCCCATGTCCTATGGTCGGATCTCTCACACAAACGAGACACACGGCCATGTCTCATGCACGTGTGTTTACTGGCATTCTGTTTCTCAAAACTAAGGTGCAGGGGACACACGGCCAGATCACAGGCCCATAGGGCAGACTGTTTGTCACACAGTCTACCCGTGTGGACAATTTTGAGGCTATTTTCCAAATCATTTGCCACCCTTATATACTCAAACACATACATAACTTTAAAGGCACTTAACATGGCATAATTGAGTACTTAGACACAATCAAACAAGTCATGATCATGACACTATCATATCAACTAGTACATACACAAAACACTACACTTTGTCAAGCCCAAACCTACAAATTCTCATACATCAAGAATTATAAGTTTACTTTTATTTTTCACATTGGGACCTTAGTTGTCATCGTACCAACACATCTCAATTAAATCAACCAACATTCATAACCAATAACATAACCCGTCATATACACAAATCACAAACACATCTCAAAGGTATAGGCATATGCATACATGTATAAATAGGCTTACAACCCAATAATCAATATAAGCCATATCTCATGGCCATATACAAAATGAATCATCAAATCATTATAAGCCAACACCCTTGGCCAAATTAATATGACACATAAACAAAGAGACCAAGTCTCTTATACATGCCATACTCAAAATGTGAAATCATGAATATCCAAAGGATTAATTTGATAGTGTGAATCGAGCTCCGACATCCTTCGGTTTCCAAGCTAGCTTGATGATATTATAAGAAAATGGAAAGGAAAGGGGAGTAAGCATAAAGCTTAGTAAGTTCACATGCAATAATAAACAATATTAAGTAACATTAGCATGAATATTATATAATTTAACTTAACATAAATCACATATTTATAATCATAGTTTCATAACCATAACTTTATCATTCTTAATCTTACCAAAAGCTCATCACTTAACAAGCTCATTCTTATGAGTTTTTCATACATACTTGTACCAACTCATGACTTAACATACTCTTTCTCATTTTTGACATACCCGTTGAACACTTGGAATACTAAACGAATAAACGGAAGGTCCTTGCACACAAGTGCCACATATGTAGCCAAAGCTACCTCATATTTCATATCACATAAAGGCTCACTCTCGAGCTAATCACGGGTCTACTCGCACAAGTTGACAATCGAGACATAGCTACATGCGCAGCTCACACAAGCTGTCAAGTATCCGCAACACATGCCGGACTACCTAGCCACCAGTAGGATGTACATGACCAGCACCCAGATCACATAATCATATATATCACATGGGGTCCTAGTGACATGTCACTCGTATCCTATTCTATTCGTAAGGTTTAAAAGGGATTTTCTCTCTCTTATCGGAACTTGTCGAATGTGTTCATCGAATCAATTATACAATTCGTACAATATTAATTCATTAAGAATATGATCATAATATTGCATTATTTATGTATGAACTTACCTTGGTACAAAATATGGCTAACTAATTCGATTTAGTCGACAACCTTATTCTTTCCCCGGTCTAAGTCAGGACTCCATTTTTCTTGATCTATAATAGCAAATTTAGCTCATTTAATTACCACATTGTTCAAATCATCTAAAAACCATACTTTGCAAAAATTATAATTTTACCCCTAAACTTTCACATATTTATAATTTAGTCTTTAGGCTCGTAAAATGAAATGTACTAATTTTCTTTGTTACTCAAGCCTAGCCGAACCTATATCATGCTTATACCAACCCATATTTTTCATCAAATCACATTTCTACTACCCATTTTTACAAGTTTTACAAACAAGTCCTTTTTAGTTATTTTCATTGAAAACCACTTAGTAAAAGATGTTCATCACACATCTAACTTTCATAATCTACCATGAAACATAAAAATACATGCATGACACATGGGTCAAACCCTAGACATCAACTCTAGCTCAAATAAATGGTAGAAAATGGCTAGATCGGTTGGTAACAACTTCAAAAATGTAAAGAACATTAAAAACGGGGCTAGAATGCACTTACAGCCAAGCTTGAGAGTTGAAGAAACCCTAGCTATGGTGACATTGGGAATTTCAGTTATGGCATGGAGAAGATGAGCAAATTTTGACATAATTTTCCCTCCTTATTCTTTCATTAACAAACTGACCAAAATGCCCTTTTTACTTAACATTCAATTTTTTCTTATTCATGCCCATTTTTGTCCATAAAAATAAAAATTGGTCAAATTGCTATTTAAGGATCTCTAATTAATAATCCATAGCTATTTCATACTTAAAGCTTCTAGAATCACATGTTTTGCAACTTTTGCAATTTATTCCTTAAAATCAAATTGGACACTCTATCAACAAAATTTCTTAACGAAACTTTCATACAATAATGCAAACATATCATAGACCTCAACACATTCATAAAATAATTATTTCTACTTCAGATTTGTGGTCTCAAACCACTATTTCGATAAGGCCCAAAATCAGGATGTTACAACTCTCCCCCTTAGGGATTTTTGACCCCGAAAATCTTACCGGTAAAAAGGTTTAGGTATTGTTTTCTCATGGTTTCCTTGGGTTCCCATGTAGCCTCTTCAACCCCATGTCTTTGCCATAAAACTTCACAAGGGAAATACTTTTATTTTTCAATTGTTTAACTTTTACAAGGGAAATATTTTTATTTCTTAATTGTTTGACTTCCCAAGCCAAAATCTTAATTGGCTCTTTACCGTAAGTCATATCCGGTTGAATCTCGACCTCTTTCGGTGAAATCACATGCGAAGGGTCTGATCGGTATCGGCACAACATAGACACATGGAACACATCATGAATCCTTTTCAACTCAGATAGCAAAGCTAACCGATATGCTACCAACCCTATCCTTTCGGTAATCTCATACGGTCTAATAAAACGCAGACTCAACTTACCCTTTCGACCAAATCTAAGAACTTTCCTCCACGAAAACACTTTCAGGAATACCTTTATCACCGACTTGAAACTCAATCTCTTTCTGTTTCAAATCTGCGTAGGATTTTCGTCTATCAGAAGCTGCTTTCAAATAATCACAAATTGTTTTCACTTTTCTCTCAATTATCTTTAAATTGTCCTAGACACTAGACTCAGTACTATTCAAAATGTTCCTTGAAAATAAGTTTTGGGGAGTTCAAAAGAAGTATCAAATGCTCAAAAAATTGTAATACATACAACAAAATGCTCGTGAAATTAAAAAAAAAGAGAGAAAAAGAATAAAAAACAAGGGAGCATATGTACTTGAAAGAAATAGATGTATAAAAGATCATGTGAAAGCAAAATATGTTGGTGTATTGAAGGTAATTATTTCGAAGGTCCGATTCAAGCTGAGTCTAGATTTTTTAGCGTAAATTTATCTATCTTTTACCTACCATTAGCCTAGCCACGTTACAACCTATTTAAAAGACCTATTGATTCAAGTTTCTATGCTACCTACATTAGTGGAGAGAAATTGCTATGTTGAACATATGAAGGTATAAATTAAACTTAATAATTGCAGCTTCATCTTAAATAAGGGAATAAAATCAAAGTGATAAGGATTTACATGTCTTTATTGAGAAAGAATTTAGTCTATTTTTAAGATCATAATAGTTTTTGAGATTAATTTGAATGATATGTATACTAAAGTAGCATAATTATCAAATTTCTTGTTTTTTAGCATAAGTATACTAAAATCATAATTTTGGGAAGAATGTTGTTTTAAAGAAATTCTTCAAAGGTGTTTTTTGAAAAATTCTTTTCAAATTTCTGCATTACTCGAGACGAGCAATGAGTTAAGTTTGGGGGTGTGGAAACATAAAAATATACACACTTTTTCATGCCCTTTTTAACTCAAACTCATGTAGTTTCGATAAAATTCTTGTCGGAAAATATATAATTATTATAAAATAATTAAAGTACAGTAAAATTATAAAAAAGTTGAATTTTAATTAATTTTATACCAAATTTTGATTATTTTTGATTATTTTCGATAGATTTTTGAAAAGGGCAAAAAATGGCTCTACAGACACTATTAGAAGCACAAAACTGAGAAGCAATTTTGAAGCATCAAGGCGACTTAACTTTTCAGTCGAAGATGGTCCAATTATGTGTATTAATTTATAATATAATTAATTTTAATTTTAATCCAATTTAATTTGGGTTAAATAAATTATTATTAATTAATTATGAAAAGTGGCCCAATTAAGCTAAACCGATCTAATCGAGCATTGGGCAGCCTAAAACCGTCCCACATGCTGACCGAATTAGCTTGCTTGGCTGATTATTTGGCTTGAAAAATGGCCCTTGAAGACTCCTTCAAATTGCATTCAAACCACCCACTATTTATACCTTTCTAGATTTGCCCCTACCTTAAAATAGCATGTTTGAAATCTTCAAACATGCCACGTGTGTGACCGGCCATGGGGGGAGTCTTTGGCTACTGATTTTGGCTATTTTTAGCAGCCTTCTCAACCTATAAATACCCACCTTGGCTGCTCACTTCATACATCTAAACCCTTCTCATCTCTTCACTTCTCTCTCATTTTTCTCTCTTCATTCCCTTCCATTGTTCTTCATTTTCTTCCCCTATTCCCTTGCCGATTTTACCTCTAGAAAAAGATTCAATCAACCACCATTTGGAGTAGCATTCAAGTGTTCATAGAAGCCTTAGTTCAATAAGAACAAGCAGAGAAGGAGGAGTGGAGCAAACTAGTCAAGCCACGGAGAAAACACTGGATTTGATTCTTGTTCCCTATCCTTTTAATTTTGTTGTTATTATGATGAACATGTCTATGAATATTTGTGATGTTGATATGTTTAATTTAATCAACATGTCTTAAATTTAATTCATGTTAGGTTGATTGCATTTCAACTACTTAATTTATTAAAATTGTGTTTGTGTTGTTATAGGCCTCAGTAAGATGTTTGATTAAGTAAAACCATGACTAAGTTATTCTTGCATTACAATTGTAAGGTAAGTAATAAATTAATTATTTAAACGGATTGAAATTTTAATTAATGGACACGATCCTTAATCAGTGCATGTTTAATCATCTAAGGTAGCTGAGAGTTAAATTAGCAACAGTATCTAGCAATACATTAGCCTTGCATAACTTGCAAGATTATTGTGATTAAACTATTTCAAAGTAGAAATACATTGTTAATTCACGTAATTATGTGCTTATGAGATTGAATTAATTGTTTGAATTGGCCTAGAGATATGTACAAGAGATTATTTTAATTTCATAAGTATGTATGTGCATTAATGCATTTGCTTATTAGAATTTGTTTAATCAATTGAATTGACATAGAGATATAGTCAGGAGATAAATGGATTTTGGTAGGTAAGTATGTTCATACTTTAGCAAATTACCGAGTTGCCGTGAATTTATCCGTAAGAACATGAACATGAGTTTAATAATTCTAAGTTAAGAAATGCAATTCATCTAGCACAATTATGTCATTTAGATTAAAATCATCTTTTCAAATCGTGCATTGGAACTTTTATTTTATTTTTTTTATTTTACTTAGATAAAATCCTAGTTTTTAATCACCTCCTCAAATCAAAATACTTTCCTTCACCAAAGTGTTTGAATTAGTTTCATAAATAATTCTTTTCACAGTCCCTATGGGTACGATAACTCGACATTTACTTGTCACTTTATTACTTGTTCTGATTCTATACACTTGCACATTTCCATTGTTCCAAGGGGTCACACGGCCGTGCGACCAGGCCGCCGGCCGTGTCACTTGGTTGTGAGTCACACATGGCTGAGACACACACCAGTGTCTCTGCTCGTGTGGGCAAAAATAGACCATTTTACAAGCCACATTTCTCATCCAATTTGGCATCAACCTACACACAACATTTTTTATATACACAAGTCATAAATAGGCATCCAAAACAAGCCAAAATTCAAGCCTTAAACATGTAAAATCATCACATACAACCAATATGCCCTTCGACACCTCAAATAACAAATTATAACATGTAAATCTAAACATTCAATGTATTCAATTGTTTAACTAACTCATATGCATATTTATACCAAAACTTACCATGTGGATCATTAATCAAAATATACCATTTAGTACCATTTATGTACTTGATCTCTAGCATCAAATGGTCATGTTAGTCACTTGTAAATTGTGCACTAAGAACACCAACACTCCAAATAAGCACTAAATCACTCCAAATTATAATACACATCCATATGCATATTCAACTACAATTTAAATTTTCATCCATAAAACATAAATCAACTCACATCTTACCTATACCAAACCACACATCAAACATGATAAGACCATTTATATATATACATAACAAAATATACCAAAACATAAGCCAAAGCATATGGCCATAACCACAACATCACACATAAGCCAACATTAGACAAAATATTCTATACATGCCATTATAATCAAACTAAAACAACTAAAAGTACCAAAAGAGCTGATAGATAGTATGCTATAGCTCTGAATAGCTTCCAACTAGAACGAGCTATTGAATCACTATAAAACACAGAAAATACACGGAGTAAGCATTTCAGCTTAGTAAGTTCGTATAACAAAGAAATTAACTTACCATTTAGTCACATTTAAGGTAAGCATACAAAGCATATCCAAACCTAATTTGGCCAAAAGCTTAAACACATATCCTCAACAACTATATTAGTTATGTAATTCATATAATATCAAGAAACATGTATGAATTCAACAATAATCAAACTTCCAAGTACATATAATTTCCACTTCATGCAACTATATATCATGTATAAATCTTTTCATATATCTCATGTACATACCTGTATTAGTTCATATTGAACTCCTGTAATCAAGTAACAGAACAGTGCCCGTTGAACCATTTAGAATATCGTTAGAAACGCGGGTAGTACACATGAGGTGTACTAAACTGTAATCCGTTAATTCCTGTACATTTATGCTCATACAAGATCTGAATCGGTATGCTCTTATGACCTGTAAATGGTAAGCTCCTCCGAGCTAAATAACAGTAACCTCATGCGAGCTGAGTATCGGTAAGCTTATACGAGCTGAAATTGGTAACCATAATGACATGTCATTTGTATCCTACAAATTCTTAAGGTTCAAACGAGGCTCGGTAATCCTTGTATGTTGTCAAATATGCGATCGATATTCATATATGATGATTACTGTGACATCCCTAATTTGACCCTAGTCGGGAAGTGGTGTCGGGACCATTAAACCAAGTCTTATAAGTAATTAAAAGTTATATTCTATGTTTATGATGTTAGCAAATGCATGTGTGAAAGTTGCATGCATTAATTTGATCATTTCTATGTGAATTTATTAAGATGGACTTATATGAAACATTGTTGAAAGGTGATAGGCCAATCTTCAATGGTCTAATAGTATATGCATGCAAAAGAATGGTTTTGCATGTCAATTTACCCAAAGAGAAGGAAGTGGCCGCCATGGTGATGAAGATGGGCAAAAGAAAACATGTCTTAAACATGTTTTGCTAGTGGTGGATGTTAGAAATAATAAAATAAGAGCATGGGTAAAGAAATGAAAAAAATGAGTGTGGATGCTTTCCCCCTTGTGCCGTACATGAGAGAAACAAAACAAAGAAAAAAATTTTTGTTCATCTATTTTCACTCTCCTTTTGGCCGAAAATACTAAGGATAAGGAAGGAGTTTTGCTTCATACTTGGTTTGGAAGAGGATTAGGAAGAGGTTGGCTATACTTGCATCAAGAGTAAGGTATGTTTGAGGTTGTGCCATGAGATTCATGCATGTTTTGGTTGCTAGATTGATGTTCTTGTTAGCCCATGGTTCAAATCTTTGTTATGTCATGGGAATGAAATTTGGCCCAAGTGAATATGGTGATAAAGCCATTGCATGCTAAGTGTGAAGCTTGATGATGATGCATGCAAAGATGGATTGTCTACTCTTGAAATTTCTTTGTAGCCATCTTGAGTAAGACTTTGAGTTTTCTTTTTGTTTAACCATGATTGAAGTTGAAAGGGCATGATTGTGATGTATTCGGCCATGATGCATTCATGAGCATGGTTCATGCTTCTTGCATGATAGTTAAAATTTGTGTTTTGGATGGCTATGGGCACCTTGAAATTGACCATGCACATATATGTATATATATGTTTGCACATGATGTTTTGGTTATGAAGTAAGTGATGAATATGTTTGTTTAAAGAAGAAAATGTTGAAGAATGTTTGTGAAATTGCAAGTATAATCGGCCATATGAGTGCTTGATGCTATATTATAAGTATTGAGCCACAATATGTAAAACATTAACTAGTAAAATGCATGCTGTTTTTTTGTGTGGTATTAAGTGGATAATTGGCCTCAAATTGGACATGTATATTTGGCCTTAGGTAGCCTATTGATGGCCTTAGCTTTTCCTTGATGCTTGAATGAATTGTATTGAATTGCTTGATGTAGTATAAAATGTGCATGACCATTGTGTATTCAAGCTAAAGGGTGGCCATATGACCATTTAAACTCCTTGTCATATTCGCCATAAGCTAGCATAATGAGGTTTTAATAAATTAAATTTGTTTGAATTAGCTCAAGAGCTTAGAGGGCCACAATTGGACAAGGGAAGGAAAAAGTGATCGAATAGCCGTAAAAGCCGTTCGACAACATCCGAGGTAAGTCCTCAAGAAGTGACCCTACTTGAATTATGTGAAATGAAATATGGATGTGTAATGATTATCGATTTATGTGTGTATGAGTATTTGAATGATACCGGGCTAAGTCCCGAAGGCGATTATGCTAGTGATTACCTTTGTGTTTGAGCCTTAGTAACGAAAATGAAACATGAATGTCTAATGATTATTGATGTATGTGTGCATGAGCAATTGAATGATATCCGGCTAAGTCCCAAGACATTTATGCTGGAAATTATATCCGGTTAAGACCAAGGCAATTGTGCTAAGCGGCTACATCCGGGCTAAGACCAAGGCATTCGTGCAAGTCGTTCTATCCGGGCTAAGACCGAAGGCATTCGTGCGCGTGGTTATATCCGGTTGTATTCGAAGAAGCTTGGGCTGGAGGTGAGTGTTGGTTGCTGTAATAAATTCAATTAGTACGCTCGAAAAGCCCAAAGAATAAGGTATGTTTATATGTGCATTGGAAAAGTCGACATGTTTGAGCAACATTCGCTCAATCGACTAACGAATATCAACTATTGAAGTGGTTGATACCTTGTGAAAGTATATAATGATGAAGTGTGAAGTAAGAATGATTATGTGAATGTGTATTAATGAAATGATGCATTTGGCTATGTGAATGTATTGCTTTAATTAAAGCTGATTTTATTCCTTGAGACTTACTAAGCATAAAAATGCTTACCCGTTGCTTTGGCTCTCTGTTTTATAGATTTTGCTCGATAGCAAACGGATTCGGGATCATTAAAGTCGAAGTCATCTACACTATCAAAGCCTACATTTTGGTATAATTTTTGGTTGAACTTTGAAATGGCATGTATAGGACTACCCTTGTCGGTTCAATTGTGTTGTGATGTATATGTGTACGGCCATGCGAAAATGGCTCGTAGAAGTCAAGTACTGAACTTAGACCATTTGTGATTTGTATATATATATATATGGTTTCATGATGTAATTATGGATTGGAAATGGGAGTGTTGGTCACATGATCAGCCATTGGAATGGCTAAAATGGTCATAGGTGAACCTATGTATGGCAAGACTAGTTGGATCATGGAGACTACAAATAGATAAGACCTACCTTGAAAACAGATGCTGGCAGCAGCAGTGAAGTGGTTTTGAAAAATCACCAAAATTTGTACGAATGGTATTAAATAGTGAATAAGTTATGTAAATGAACCTTGATGAGTCTACTTTCATATGGAAGAAACGAAACGGTCATAGGAGTTACATGTTAAGAGATATTAATGCTATTGTGAGACAGGGCCAGAACGGTTTCTGGGTCCCCTATCACAACTTTAAGAATTTACTATAAATTATCCAGAAAGAATCAGGAGTCATGCCTTATATGTACAGATTCCATTTTGAGTCTATTTTCATTAGAAACAAACGGAACCAGTATTAAATCCCGGTACAGAGAGATATTCAAGTTGTAACGCGCAAAGGTCAGAGCAGTAGATCTTTGTAACATGGGTGAATTTAACTAATAAACTGTACCAATTGGCCCGACAAAAAATTCTAGAAATAAATCCATGGATGGATATATGAGTCTAAATTCAGGGAAAATTTACGAAAACAGTTTCCGAGTTTTGAAACTCGAGATATGATTTTTAAGACGACAGTGACGCAGTTTTCCAGCCTGACTGGAAATGTCAAATTGATGGGCGAAACATGTGGATTTGGCTTGTTAACCCCTCGTGTCCGACACCGGCGATGGTCTCGGGTTCGGGGTGTTACAATTTTATTGGTATCAGAGCCACGGATTAGTCGATTCTAGGACTACCGTGATGTGTTTGGGGTCTAGCTATACATGCCATTAAATGATGAATCGATAGTGTGGTGATTTCTGACAATTTGACTTTGTGTTGTTTATAGTAATGGATCCGATCCCAACCGAAGCGATAGGCGATGATGTGGAGAGTGTGGCGCTTTGCTCCGACAAGGGACAATGCCGGCAGACTCTCAACCTATAACCAACAATCCGAATGATGAGGCTAGGTAAGCCTTTTATAGTGTGATGAATGAATGGTTTAACCAATACATTAACACGGTGTTTCCACAACCTCCATTCCCGACAAATGCAACCCCGCACCTACAATACCTCCGTGAATCGACCAAATAAGGTCAAGTAAGCCCCGGTCGATAGGATTCGAAAACATGGGGCCACTGAATTCAAAGCTACGGATGATGATGATGCCGAAGCGAGCTGAATTTTGGTTGGACAACACTATCCGGTGCTCGATGAGCTATCTTGTACACCCATGAGTGCCTAAAGTGTACCATCTCCTTGCTACGCGATTTAGCCTACTATTGGTGGAGTACTCGACTTGTGGTGCCTAGAGAGCAAGTGACTTGGGAATTCTTTCAAACCGAGTTCAAAAAAGTATATCGATCGAGATTCATCGACCAAAAGCGGAGGAATTTCTTGATCTTAAGCAAGGTTCTATGTCGATTCTGACTACGAACGAAAATTTGTGAGGCTTAGCAGACGCAGCGAGAATGCATTTCATCTGAAGCTATTATGTATAAACGCAACGAGGATGGGCTGAATGATGATATAAGGATGTTCGTTGGCATTCTCGAAATCGAGAGTTCGTAGTACTTGTTGAGCGAGCTTGTAAAGTCAAGAGCTTAGAAAGGAGAAACAAAAAGCTGATGTGGGAACCGGAGAATTCGAAAGAGGTCCTCGGAAAGTCTCTTCAACAGCATCGAAGAGATTTCGAGATGATGTGGGCGGTCTAGAGCCACTTCGGCTTTTCTAGACGAGGACGCGATCGACCCCTGTGACCACACGAGTCACTTGATCACCATGGTGGAAATGATCGCCGAGAGAGGCGAGTGTCGCATTGTGGCAAATGGCATTCGGGAGCTGTTGTTTCGTGATCGCTCTGCTATAAGTGTGGATCGGTGACCACTTTATGAAGGATTGCCCGAGGATGCTTGAACAAAATGTAAGTCAAAGTGGAAACCGGGTGCTACCACTTGCTCGAGGTAGGCCACCTAGAAATATGGGCAATGTCGATGGCGATCGAGAGAGGATCTAGAGATGCTACCATCGGATCTGAGGCTCGTGCTCTGCTAGGACTTATGCCATCGCGCACGCGAGGATCTTGCCTCTCCGGATGTCATTACGGTACTTTCACTCTTTTCAATACTAATGTGATTGCTTTGATTGACCACGGTTCTACTCATTCTTATATATGTGAAACCTTAGCATCCATAAGACTTTGCCTATTGAGTCTCTGAGTTTGTAATTCGGTGTCAAACCCTTGGGTCATTACGTGCTTGTCAACAAAGTGTGCAAGAAAAGTCCCCTAGTGTTCCGAGGTTCTTGTTTTCCGTGGACTTGATGCTTTTGCCGTTCGATGAATTGACGTTATTCTTGGTTTGGATTGGTTGACCATGCACGATGCGGTTGTAAATTGCAAAAGCAAGACTATCGATTTGAGGTGCGCGAATAATGAGATAATTCGGGTTGAGTCTACGGACTTAAAGGGTTGCCACCGTAATATCGGCAATGTTGGCCGGAAATATGTAAGAAAAGGGTGCGAAGCATACCTTGCGTCGTGCTTTCGATGACAAGGAATCGAAAAAGAAACCCGAATCTGTGCGCGTGGTTTGTGAATACCGGATGTTTTCCTCAAGAATTGCGGGTTTACCACCGTTCGGAAATAGATTTTGGCATCGAATTGGTACCGGTACCACTCAATTTCGATAGCTCCGTATCGTATGGCACCAACGAATTAAAGGAGTTGAAAGATCGGTTGCAAGAATTGGTGGATAGAGGTTTTGCTCGCTGAGTTGTTCGCCTTGGGTGCGCCAAAGTGTTGTTTGTGAAAAGAAGGATGGAACCATGAGGTTGTGCATCGACTATCGTCGACAATAAAGCAACGATAAAGAACAAATATCCGTTACCACGTATCGATGACTTGTTCAATCAACTGAAGGAGCCTCGGTGTTCTCGAAAATAGATTTGAGATCGGGCTATTATCAATTGCGAATCCGAGATTCGGACGTACCCAAGACCGCCTTGAGCGAGATATGGTCACTATGAGTTCCTAGTGATGCCGTTTGGGCTTACTAATGCCCTGCGGTATATATGGATTTAATGAATCGGATCTTGGACCATATTTGGATCGATTCGTAGTCGTGTTCATTGATGACATCTTGGTCTATTCAAGGAATGAGACCGAACATCTTGAACACCGAGGTTAGTCTTTGCAAATTTTACGGGATAAGCAATTATATGCTAAGTTCAACAAGTGTGAGTTCGGTTAAGAGGGTTAGCTTATTGGGTCATGTGGTATCTGCATCGGGTATTCGAGTCGACCGAATAAAATTTCAGCCATACTTAATTGGAAGCCTCAGAAATATTCTTGAGGTTCGAGCTTTTTGGGGCTTGCTTAGGTTATTACCGATGATTTGTAAAGGTTTCTCAACGATAGCCACGCCGATGACGGCTACTCCAAAGGATGTTAAGTTCGAATGGACGGAGAAATGTCGAAAAGTTTCGATCAACTGAAAACTTATTTGATGAAGCCCCAATTCTAGTGCAACCCGAATCCGGCAAAGAGTTTGTCATCTATAGTGACGCCTCCTACTTGGGTTAGGTTGTGTATTGATGCAAGAAGGTCGAGTTGTGGCCTATCGTCGGGGCAATTAAAGCCACATGAGAAAAATTATCCGACCCATGATCTCGAATTGGCGCTATCGTATTCGCCTTAAAGATTTGGCGACATTACTTATTTAGTGAGAGGTGCCATGTGTACTCGGATCACAAAAGTCTCAAATATTTGATGACCCAAAGAGACTTAAATCTGCGACAAAGACGTTGGCTCGAGTTGTTAAAGGATTATGAGTGGTCATTGACTATCACCGGGAAAGGCGAATGTGGTTGCAGATGCCTTGAGTCGTAAATCATTATTAAACTTCTGACGATGAATGTGCACTTGTCTTTGATCCGACGGTGTGTTAGTAGCTGAATTGAAAGCCAAACCATTATTGATACATCAAATTCGAGAAGCTCAAAAAGTCGACAACGAGTTGTCTGCAAAACGGGCTGAGTGTGTTCCGAACAAGGACTCGGAGTTTCAAATCGATGATGACGATTGTTTGAGGTTCAAAAGTCGTTTGTGTGTTCCAAAGAATTCGGAACTCATTTCGATAATTCTGAATGAAGCCCATTGTAGCCGAATGGAAATCCACCCGGGGAGTACGAAGATGTACAACGATTTGAAACGTCGGTTTTGGTGGCATGGTATGAAACGAGACATCTCCGACTTTGTTTGAGATGTTTAATATGTTAACAAGTGAAAGCGGAACATCAAGTGCCTTGAGATTACTTGACCAATCACGATACCCGAGTGGAAATGGGATCGAGTCACAATGGACTTTGTATCCGGACCGCCATTGTCGTGAGTAAGAAGGATGCGGTTTGGGTCATGGTAGATAGATTGACTAAGTCGGCTCACTTTGTCCCCGTGCGTCACGGATTTTTCAATGGACAAATTAGCCGAATTGTACGTTCTCGATTGTGAGATTACGCGGGTGCCTATTTCCATCGTGTGGGATAGAGATCCGAGATTTACCTCGCGATTTTGGAAAAAGTTGCAAGAAGCTTTGGGTACCAAGTTGCATTTCAAAGACCGCCTTTCACCCCCAAACCGATGGTCAATCCGGCGGATAATTCGGATACTTGAGGATATTTTGAGATGTTGCGTCCTCGAGTTTAGTGGTTCATGGGAACGGTATTTGCCGTTGATTGAATTCGCTTACAACAACGACTTTCAATCAAGTATTAAGATGGCACCCTACGAGGCTTTGTACGGTCGTAAATGCCGTACACCATTGTTTTGGATGAGCTCGGTGAAAACAAGATTTTCGGGTGGATTTGATTAGAGATGCTGAGCATGAAAGTGAAAGTAATCCGTGAAAGTCTCAAGATAGCCTCCGATCGTCGAAGTCGTGCAGCGGATCTGAAGCGTAAGGATATCGAGTATCGGTGGGTGATAAAGTGTTTCTCAAGGTATCGCCTTGGAAAAAGATACTCGATTCGACCGTAAGGGCAAGTTGAGCCCGAGGTTCATTGGGCCATATGAGATATCCGAGCGAGTCGGTCCATGGCATATCGTTTGATTTTGCCCCGAACTCAAAAAGGTTCACGATGTCTTTCATGTTTCGATGCTTGACGCTATAGATCCGATCCATCGCACGTGATTAGTCCATCAGAAATTGAAATTCAAGCTAATATGAGTTATGAGGAAGAACCGATTCGTATCCTATCACGGGAAGTGAAAGAGTTGCGAAACAAGCGGGTTCCGCTAGTGAAAGTGTTATGGCTCAAGCACGGGATAGAAGAAGCTACTTGGGAGACCGAGAACTCTATGAAAGAGTGATATCCAAACCTATTTACGGTAAGATTTTCTGGGGCGAAAATTTCTTAAGTGGGGAGAGTTGTGACATCCCTAATTTGACCCTAGTCGGGAAGTGGTGTCGGGACCATTAAACCGAGTCTTATAAGTAATTAAAAGTTATATTCTATGTTTATGATGTTAGCAAATGCATGTGTGAAAGTTGCATGCATTAATTTGATCATTTCTATGTGAATTTATTAAGATGGACTTATATGAAACATTGTTGAAAGGTGATAGGCCAATCTTCAATGGTCTAATAGTATATGCATGCAAAAGAATGGTTTTGCATGTCAATTTACCCAAAGAGAAGGAAGTGGCGCCATGGTGATGAAGATGGGCAAAAGAAAACATGTCTTAAACATGTTTTGCTAGTGGTGGATGTTAGAAATAATAAAATAAGAGCATGGGTAAAGAAATGAAAAAAATGAGTGTGGATGCTTTCCCCCCTTGTGCCGTACATGAGAGAAACAAAACAAAGAAAAAAATTTTTGTTCATCTATTTTCACTCTCCTTTTGGCGAAAATACTAAGGATAAGGAAGGAGTTTTGCTTCATACTTGGTTTGGAAGAGGATTAGGAAGAGGTTGGCTATACTTGCATCAAGAGTAAGGTATGTTTGAGGTTGTTCCATGAGATTCATGCATGTTTTGGTTGCTAGATTGATGTTCTTGTTAGCCCATGGTTCAAATCTTTGTTATGTCATGGGAATGAAATTCGCCCAAGTAAATATGGTGATAAAGCCATTGCATGCTAAGTGTGAAGCTTGATGATGATGCATGCAAAGATGGATTGTCTACTCTTGAAATTTCTTTGTAGCCATCTTGAGTAAGACTTTGAGTTTTCTTTTTGTTTAACCATGATTGAAGTTGAAAGGGCATGATTGTGATGTATTCGCCATGATGCATTCATGATCATGGTTCATGCTTCTTGCATGATAGTTAAAATTTGTGTTTTGGATGGCTATGGGCACCTTGAAATTGACCATGCACATATATGTATATATATGTTTGCACATGATGTTTTGGTTATGAAGTAAGTGATGAATATGTTTGTTTAAAGAAGAAAATGTTGAAGAATGTTTGTGAAATTGCAAGTATAATCGGCCATATGAGTGCTTGATGCTATATTATAAGTATTGAGCCACAATATGTAAAACATTAACTAGTAAAATGCATGCTATTTTTTTGTGTGGTATTAAGTGGATAATTGGCCTCAAATTGGACATGTATATTCGACCTTAGGTAGCCTATTGATGGCCTTAGCTTTTCCTTGATGCTTGAATGAATTGTATTGAATTGCTTGATGTAGTATAAAATGTGCATGACCATTGTGTATTCAAGCTAAAGGGTGGCCATATGACCATTTAAACTCCTTGTCATATTCGCCATAAGCTAGCATAATGAGGTTTTAATAAATTAAATTTGTTTGAATTAGCTCAAGAGCTTAGAGGGCCACAATTGGACAAGGGGAAGGAAAAAGTGATCGAATAGCCGTAAAAGCCGTTCGACAACATCCGAGGTAAGTCCTCAAGAAGTGACCCTACTTGAATTATGTGAAATGAAATATGGATGTGTAATGATTATCGATTTATGTGTGTATGAGTATTTGAATGATACCCGGGCTAAGTCCCGAAGGCGATTATGCTAGTGATTACCTTTGTGTTTGAGCCTTAGCAACGAAATTGAAACATGAATGTCTAATGATTATTGATGTATGTGTGCATGAGCAATTGAATGATATCCGGGCTAAGTCCCGAAGACATTTATGCTGGAAATTATATCCGGGTTAAGACCCGAAGGCAATTGTGCTAGCGGCTACATCCGGGCTAAGACCCGAAGGCATTCGTGCAAGTCGTTCTATCCGGGCTAAGACCCAAAGGCATTCATGCACGTGGTTATATCCGGTTGTATTCCGAAGAAGCTTGGGCTGGAGGTGAGTGTTGGTTGCTGTAATAAATTCAATTAGTACGCTTGAAAAGCCCAAAGAATAAGGTATGTTTATATGTGCATTGGAAAAGTCGACATGTTTGAGCAACATTCGCTCAATCGACTAACGAATATCAACTATTGAAGTGGTTGATACCTTGTGAAAGTATATAATGATGAAGTGTGAAGTAAGAATGATTATGTGAATGTGTATTAATGAAATGATGCATTTGGCTATGTGAATGTATTGCTTTAATTAAAGCTGAGTTTATTCCTTGAGACTTACTAAGCATAAAAATGCTTACCCGTTGCTTTGGCTCTCTGTTTTATAGATTTTGCTCGATAGCAAGCGGATTCGGGATCATTAAAGTCAAGTCATCTACACTATCAAAGCCTCCATTTTGGTATAATTTTGGTTGAACTTTGAAATGGCATGTATAGGACTACCCTTGTCGGTTCAATTGTGTTGTGATGTATATGTGTACGGCCATGCGAAAATGGCTCGTAGAAGTCAAGTCTGAACTTAGACCATTTGTGATTTGTATATATATATATATATGGTTTCATGATGTAATTATGGATTGGAAATGGGAGTGTTGGTCACATGATCAGCCATTGGAATGGCTAAAATGGTCATAGGTGAACCTATGTATGGCAAAACTAGTTGGATCATGGAGACTACAAATAGATAAGACCTACCTTGAAAACAGATGCTGGCAGCAGCAGTGAAGTGGTTTTGAAAAATCACCAAAATTTGTAGGAATGGTATTAAATAGTGAATAAGTTATGTAAATGAACCTTGATGAGTCTACTTTCATATGGAAGAAACGAAACGGTCATAGGAGTTACATGTTAAGAGATATTAATGCTATTGTGAGACAGGGCCAGAACGGTTTCTGGGTCCCCTGTCGCAACTTTAAAAATTATTATAAATTATCCAGAAAGAATCAGGAGTCATGCCTTATATGTACGGATTCCATTTTGAGTCTAGTTTCATTAGAAACAAACGGCACCAGTATTAAAGCCCTGTACAGAGAGATATTCAAGTTGTAACGCGCAAAGGTCAGAGCAGTCAATCTCTGTAACATGGGTGACTTTAACTAATAAACTGTACCAATTGGCCTGACCAAAAATTCTAGAAATAAATCCATGGATGGATATATGAGTCTAAATTCAGGGAAAATTTACGAAAACAGTTTCTGAGTTTTGAAACTCGAGATATGATTTTTAAGGCGACAGTGACGCAGTTTTCCAGCCTGACTGGAAATGTCAAATTGATGGGCGAAACATGTGGATTTGGCTTGTTAACCCCTCGTGTCCGACACCGGCGATGGTCTCGGGTTCGGAGTGTTACAATTACACAATTCACAAACATATAATTCAATTTAAAACATATAAATGTACAATTTAATTACATGAACTTAGGTCAACGAGTGTATATAGATACAGAGGTGACTAATCCGAGATTTTCTCTTTGCCTCGATCTAACTCCGTATAAGGTCTTACAGGATCTATACGAATGAATTGAACTCTATTTAGGATAATTCATTTTCAATTTAGTCCAACACGCACTTTTGGAAAAATTATCATTTTCCCCTATACTTTTAGTTCTTTGCAATTTAGTCCTTATCTTATAAAAATGGAAATTTGCACAATTTTATTACAACCCATCATAGCTGAATTATATACATGCTTATAGTAGCCCACATTTTTCATAAATTCACAAATTTACAACATAATTTTTCATATTTTTCAATTTAATCCTTAATTGATAACTTCATCAAAAATTCCTTTCCAAAAGTTGTTTATCTAACAAGAACCATTCATTTCCTACCATTAAACTTCAAAACCCTAACATATTAACCAATGGAAAACTCAAATAATTTAACAATTTTACAAATTAGTCCCCGGACTAGCTAGATTAAACTACAACGATCTCGAAAATGTAGAAATCATTAAAAACGGGGCAAAAATCACTTACCAATTGCACACACAAGCTTGGTCGAATGTGAAGCATGAAAAAAATGGGATTTTTTTGCTTAAAAATCGGTTGAGGAAGATGATACCAAATGATATTTTAATTTGGTTTTAATTATTATAACATTAATTACATAATTACCTATTGAACCTATTAACACATTAATAATTACACTACAAAGCCATGTACATCCACAATCATTTTTTTAGGCAAATTACCATATAAGGACCTCCACATTTAAGTTCCATAGCTATTTAATACCTTTAGCTCTTAGGACCCAACTTTTGTCCTTTACGCGATTTAGTCCTTTTTATCAAATTTAATATGTAAACGGTAAAAGTTCTTAACAAATTTTTTATATGGTATTTCTATCATGCTGTAGACAATAAAATAATAATAAAATGAATTTTTTGACTTTAAATTTGTGCTCTCAAAACCACTATTCTGATTTCATTAAAAATGGGTTGTTCCAACTCTCCCCTCTAAACAGATTTTCGTCCCCGAAAATCTTACCAGAAAAGAGGTTTGGATATTGCTTTCTCGTAGCTTCCTCGAGTTCGTAGGTAGTTTCTTCTATTTCAGGTTGCTGCCAGAGAACTTTTACTAAAGTTATGTTTTATTTCTCAATTCTTTCACCTCTCATGTCATAATTCTAATCGGTTCTTTATTGTATGTCATATCAGGCTGAATTTGAACATCCGTTAGGGAGATAACATGTGAAGGGTTAGATCGATATCGTTGCAACATAGACACATAAAAGACATTATGAATTCTTTCAAGTTCTGATGGTAAAGCTAATATGTAAGCAACAGGTCTAACTCTTTCAGTAATCTCATACGGCCCGATAAATCGCAGACTCAGTTTTCCATTATGAATTTCAGATCTCGCGTTTCATTCCTAGACACTAGTACATCTACCTCAAATCATTGTACATTTTATTGCTCCCCGGACGAACAAACAAGCTACCACTATGAGCTTCGTGCAAAATTTTCTGTATAAGTTTTGGATTACTCGGTACAAAAACTCTACCTCTGAATAACAAATAATTATCGGGTCCTATCTGAAATTTTGAATCAGAAGTCGACTCACACTATACCCATTTAACCAACATCTCACTATCACATTTCTGAGCTTCGCAGATCTGTTGTAAAAATGTCGGTTTAGCTTTTAACTCGGCTAAGATCAAGCGATCATCAAATAGTGACAATCGGGTATTCATCGCTCGTAGAACAAAGCATCAGCAACTACATTTGCTTTGCCCAGGTGATAATCAATAACTAACTCTTAATCTTTCAACAGTTCGAGCCATTTACGTTATCTCAGATTTAGATCTTTCCACGACAAGATACTTTGAACTCTTGTAATTGGTCAATATGTGGAAATTTTCAACGCAAACACAATAGCTATCAACTCTAAGTCATGTGTTGGATAGTTTTTCTCGTACGGCCTTAACTATTTGGGGGCATAAGCTATAACTTTGCCTTCCTGCATCAAAACATAGCTTAAACCATTTAATGACGCACCATTGAAAATAAAAAATTCTTTACCTGATTCAGGCTGAACCAAAATTGCTGCTTTGGTCAATAGTACTTTCAACTAGTTAAAACTTTGCTAACATTTATTAGACTATTCAAACTTCACATATTTCTGTAATAGTCGTGTCATCAGTGTACCTAACATTGAGAACCCTTTTACATATCTCCGGTAATAATCAGCTAATCTTAGAAAACTTCTGACTTCAGATACATTTTTCGATGGTTTCCAGTCAACAACCGCTGAAATTTTACTCGAATCAACTCTGATGCCTTCTGCCTATACTATGTGCCCCAAAAACCCGACTTCTTGGAGCCAAAACTCACATTTGCTAAACTTAGCAAACAGTTGTTTATCTCGTAGGTTTTACAAAATAATTCTCCGATGTTTGACATATTCAACCTTGTATCGGGAATATATTAGAATATCATCATTAAATACCATAACAAAACTGTTTAAATACGTTCTAGAGATTTTGTTCATCAAATCCATAAATGCAGCAAGTGCATTAGTTAAACTAAATAGCATCACAAGAAATTTGTAGTGTCCATACCTAGTTCTAAATGCAGTTTTCGACACATCCGAACCTTTCAGTTGTAGCTGATAATAGCCAAAATGAAGATCAATCTTTGAGAACACTATGGCACCTTTCAACTGGTCAAACAACATGTCAATGAGAAGTAGTGGATATTTATTCTTGATTGTAACTTTGTTGAGCTGACAGTAGTCAATGCATAATCTCATTGATCCACCCTTTCTCTTAGCAAACAGAACCTGTGCACCCCAAAGTGAAAAACTAGGGCAAGCAAAACCCCTATCAGTCAACTCTTGCAACTATACTTTCAACTCTTTTAACTTTGTAAGACCATTCTATAAGGTGCTATAGATATTGATGTTGTTCCCATTACAAGTTCTATGCAAACTCGACCTCTTTAATTGGCGATAATCTGATTAAGTCCTCTGGAAACACATTGTGATACTCGCAAACCACTGTCAGTGATTCAAGCTTCGACTCAGACACTTTAGTATCCAATACATCAGTAAAGGTAAGTATTACAATCTTTTCTCACATATCTCTGTGCTGACATGGCTGATATCACAATAGGAAACCCGCTCGAAATATCTGATTCGATACAAAACATCTCACCATTCTGATATTTCAATACAGTAAGCTTTCACCTACAATTTACCACAACATCATGTAGAGTTAGCCAATCCATGCCCAAAATCACATCAAATTCATTGGATAATAATAGCATCAAATCAGCTGGAAAACTATAACCCCAAGTCATCAATGGAAAATTCTTGCAAACCTTATCAACTAGCACATACTGGCCTAGGGGGTTCGATACTTTAAACACAAATTCAATGGACTCAATAGGTAAATTTTTACTAGACATTAAATTCGTGCAAACATATGAATGAGTCGATCTGGGAGCAATCAAAGCAGTTATATCAGTATCATAAAGAGAGAAAGTATCGATAATAACACCTGGCGCAGAAGCATCTTCGCATGCGCAAAGAGCATACGCCCTAGGTTGTGCTCGTGCTTCGGATCTTGCAGTAGAATCTTTTGTCACACCACAGCTACCACTTATATTTCCAGGAATACGAGGTGGTCCACCTCTCGTAGCAGTATTGCTCAGCCTCGTAGTCTGAGCTTTTTCTTTTTCAGACTTTTCAGGGCAATCTCTAAGACAATGGTCGAAGGAACCACATCTGAAACATGCTCTGGTTTTCATTTGACACTCACCATAATGTGGCCTATTACAGTGCTTGCACTTAGGTCTGGTGTTTCTAACACTACCCACACTCGCTACAGAGGTAGCTTGGGGTTTAGGACTAGAGCCTCTCATATCTCTATCTCTATGTCTATTAGAATGTCCCACAAAAGCAGTAGAATGGTAATGATGTTCTTTAGATTTCTTCGATGCTAACTGATATGACTTTCCCATCAATCTCTTTCTCAAATCTCTAGCTTTAAATTCAGCGTGTCTTTTCTTTTTTGCTCAGCTCTTTGGCTTTATGTGTCTGATCAACCAGTACAACAAATTCTTTCAACTCAAGTATCCTGACTAATAGCATTATATCTTCGTTTAATCCATCTTCAAATTATTTACACATTGCAGTCTTGGTCGGAATGCACTTTCGAGCATATTTACTTAATCGAACAAATTCTCGATCATATTAAGACACTAACATACGACCCTGCTTAAGCTCCAAAAATTCTTTACGTTTTTGATCAAGAAACCTCTAATTGATGTATTTTTTTCAAGTCAATGTATTCCACCACTGATAAGTTGAATCTTTTAGTAGAGATATAGCACACTTCACACATTCAGTCATTGAACAAGATAACTCATCAAAAACCCTGATGGTATTCTCTAACTAGAATTCAACTCTCTCAGGATACTCTTTAGCAGTAGCTCAGAATTCTTCAGCCCCATACTTACGAATCTTATCAATAGGAGGCTTACTAACTTGAATTGGTTTTGTACCTTGAGGAATCACAGGAACTGGTTGAGGAATAGGAGGGGGTGGATGTTGTCAAGCAGTCAAATTTGTCCGTACAAACTCTGTGAACCACTCACTCATCATCTGGAAGAAGGCTTCCTTAGCCTCTCTTCCTCGACCCTCAGATACAGGCCTCATGTAACACCCCAAACCCGGCCTAGACGTTATGACCGGATCTGGTGCGCCACATCGAAGCGTTCAAAACATTCCGTATTACTTAGTTGGAAAATCTTTGTTGGTGATTGTAAAGACACTTTTAAAAGTAGGTTAAAGTGAGCGGAAGCCGTGCACCGGGTAGGAAACCAGAAGGAGAGGAGGTGAGTCCGTTGACCGCTTAAGTACCAAGCTCCTTCGGATCCAATCCTAGACATGCACGCGCCATTGCCACACTCTAACATCTCGTATGATTTGGAGAAAACCTTTTGGTTATGTCTCATTTTAAGAAAATGATTAAGGTTGAAAACGCTTCTTTGAAAACATTTATTTTCTTGGAAAAACATTTACTTTGGAAACTTTGCGGCGTCATCGTGATCTTTTAAAACAAGTAGTTTTTATAAGATCGAACCCTAGTGCTAACCAGTTTAATAATTCCCAAAATAAAATTAATTAAAAGAGCGGCCTTATTACAACTTTGAGCATAATAAAAATAATCCAAATTAAATGCTAAACTTATTTAAAATCGGCAATCAATCTTCGTACCACTCTGAATCCCTTGACTCCAAGTCCACCAACTAGGGCTCACCCGCAAGGATGGAAGGGAAGGGGTGAGTTTGGGAAAAACTCGATGTATACTGAAGCCCATCCAAAGCCCAAATCAGCTCGAGCCCATTGGGCCTAAGCCCTATCTGAGATAACAAGATACAGATAGAACAAAGCCCTTTTCGAATACGATAGCAAGGCCTTAGCCCTTTTTAACATAACAAGATGGCCCATAGGCCCGGTTCAAGAACATATGTAACAATATCAAGAATGAATGCAAGCCCAACCGGGAGACTACTCAACCCACCAACCGCTACACTGCCTGCACCACCCTACACTCCATGTGGGAATATCTCAACCCACCCACCCTACACTCCACAGCAAAAACGGCACTCAATTATTAGTCGATTGAGGCAAAGCCTCCAAGACGTGGATGAACCACATTCAGACTTCCTCCATCAATACCCCAATCCCATGCAACAAATATTAATAAATGCATATCATGTAAAATACGGTATTAATCAATCATGCGGTTTAACCAATTTAAACCCTAGGGGTATTTGGTAATTATGCTCTTTAGGGTAATTTCAGTAACTTACGTAACTACATAAGCTATTCCAGAATTCTTAACAATTTTATGCAATTTGATTCTACCCTCTAACTGACAGGCTACTTTGCCCATCTCTTACCCATATTGGTCCGTAAGCCCATTGGGCCCAATTTTGGCCCATCGAGGCCCTTTTTTCGAAATACGTTATAACGTCACACAAACTTACTTACCACTTTGCAGTGCTAGATCTAACAATTACTCTATGTCTTGAGAGCATTCGCATACTCACAAGCCTATGAAATGCCGAAATTTCGGCATTTCGGCTTTTGCCGAATTGAACTAAGAAAGGGTGTTCGGTGCACACCTGATTCGCCATGACTGCTACTAAGATCTCCTTCGATATCCTACAATTGATTAGCACAGTGCTTATTTACAAACTATAATCACTAAATTCCAAAACTTACTCACCCATGCTCAAACCATATCCCTAAAAGCCTTTGAAACCTTACCTTCTTTGCCAAAAACGGTAGCTAGCTCCGAATCCGATTGCTCCAACAACCCACGCCTTTAATCCAACACTTAAGAAGACACTAATCATTGATGAAAACGTCGCTTAAAACCTTTAGAGCCACATGCCCAATTCGAATGACCTCTCTATATTTTAGGGATTTGGCTTTTCTTAACTTTGCAAAATAAGAACAGATCGAGATGATAAGTACTTACCCTTACTCCTACTTGATTTCCACGTAATCCAAAGCGGGTTTATCCTTAGAACAATGGTAAAACCCGAATCCGGGGTTTGAAGAAGTTTCGGCAATAAGCCCCTAACCCAATGGTACTTTCGGCTTTTGGGGGGGTGAAGAAGATGATAATGTGGGGCTATAACCTTAAAGTAGAATTTCCGTTAGGTATCTAGGATTAAGAAAAGATAATTGTAAATTAATAAAAACAAAAGAACATAGGAGAACCTGGCTTTGAAGAAATCGGCACAAGCAGTGATCACAGGATTTCAGCTTTTATGGATTCGGCAAAAGTATTGATGAATAGCAGGTATGATGAATAGTTTTGAAGAAGAAAAATAGAAGAAGAAGAATAGGGGAGGTGGTAGTTTCGGCTAGAGAGGAAAAAGAGAGAAAAGAACAATCCTAAGGTGTAAAAGTAGAAGAAAACGACACCATCAATACCCTAAGTGCCGAAATACCAACCTAATACCCCCTGCCGATTTTCCCTCTTCAATTCCCATAATTCGGCCAACTCCTAGCCTCATCCAAATCCCTTAAATCTCTCCCCTTATCCCTCCCTAATCCAAGCATTTAAACCGATCCAACTCTCTTCTAGCGAATCCACGAACTCCAACACTTACCCTCCCGCACTTAAAAATAAATGCATCTATTTGTCAACACAGGGAATCGATCCCATGCCTTCCCCACTGCCTCCACACGCCACTTTTCTAGGAGCCTAGTGGCGTCACCTCGCCACTTTACCAAGGCTCTTTTTGTGATGCAATTTACCCACAACTCTACTTAAGGGCCACTTAGCCAGAACCCCTAACTCCTAAGTCTAAAATTCCAAAAATTCAACTGGGTTTTGGCCAACTCATGGGCCTTCCATAAGCCCATTTACTTACTCAAAATATTAATTTCACATCCAAATACAATAATTTAAAGTCTTTATAAAATATTGAAAACCACGAATAAGTTCGAAAAATCAGGATGTTACAACTCATACAACTCGAAGCTACTTGTGAATAGAAGCTTGAGCATTACTCTCTACTTCATCAGAATCAGCTCGATTGGATGTCATTGCTATATAAAAACATGTTTTAAAACGGTAAGGAGATATCACACTATCACAGGTTATATAAAGGCATGTATAGCTAGAATCATATACGCTACGTTAGTCTAAGAATCAACTAAAACATAGCTCTAATACCAATAAATGTAACACCCCTAACCTAAATTTGTCACTGGAACTGGATTACGGTGTAACGCCCCAAACCTGGCCTGGACGTTATGGCCGAATCTGGCGATGTCACATTGAAGTGATTTTCGTAAAGTACGATATTGTAAAAACCCAATCTTAACTTATCCTCTTTGTGTTTTCTTATAGAGGTTCGTTTAGTTTAAAACTCAAGTTATTTAGCAAAATGCTAATCATATTAAAATTGTTATTACTTTTTAAAAAACTGTTTACTGCGGAAGCTTTCAGAATATGTCACATAAATGTGGTGTTTTGGGAAAAAACATTTATCTTTTTGAAAACACGCGTGTTTTCCTACTGTTAGTAGTTATAAGCCCAATAAAATAAAATAAAAACCCAATTTTAAGTTAAAATCCATAAAGGCCTTATTACATAACCAAATACCCAAATTAAATTTCTTATAAATTAATAATCAAATAAGAAAACAAGAGCAGTTGTGTGGCCACCATTGAGTCCCTCGTAGCACCGATCTGCCTAAGGATTACCTGCACAGATACATAGAAGGGTGAGTTTACTAAAACTCAGTGTGTAATCCCATATAAGCTAACAGTCAGAAAACAAGCACAGTCTCAATTAGAACCCATCTCAATACAGAAATAGTCATGTGCATGGGCCTTGGCCCATTACAAGATAAAGATAAGCAAAAGAATAATATGTCGGTCGCGAGAATAGTAACAGTAAAGTATGCAATCAGAAAAACCTACTGAATCCAGCCTCTACACACCATCTCCATACCAACCCTACACACCATCGGGGGATAAAATCGACCTACCCATCCTTACACTCCAAGTAGCACTGGTTGCGACACTAAAATAGTATTTGTAGCAGAGCTGCCAGTAATAGGCTGACAACCTTTCAGTACACTTTTTCCAAAATCATATTCCCACCCATGCAATGCAACATAATATAAATCTATATACAGAACAAATGGCATGCTCAAACAGTCATACATCACATACGAGTATATCAGTCATTTACAAAAATAAGGGTCCAGGTACACTTACCGGCCCAACAGTAGGTCCACAGTCGTTTTGGGCAACACGTGTAGCCTTCACAGTCAGTCAATGATAACGGGCCCAAAGCCCAAAAAATGGCCATGGCCGTGTAATCCACCCAGCCTGGCCCAACAATTTCCATATGCCCGTGTGGGGCCCACGATCCCATGGGGCCCACACGGCCTATTTCGGGCCAACATGGCCCAAAATGGTCCAAGCCCATGAAATTGCTCATGGTGACCTCTATGCTCGAATGCCCACATTTTGTAATTTCAATTCACCACACGAGCGAGCACACGCTCATGTAGCGACACTAGTCATGTTTTCTGGCTTTTGCTAATTTATGATTATAGCAGTGTGATTACACACCTGTTATGAGATTGTAGCTGAAACGCTTCCGAAATTAAAGCACCAATCGAACAATCGCAGAACCCCTTTTGTTCCAAAACTAAAGTATTCTCTCTAATGCTTTAACCTTAACATGAAATAGTTAACTGGTTCATAAGAATCTATAACCCAACATAAATATAACTAGTACTTAAAGAACTTATCTTGAGTTAAAGGATCACTTGTTGGGAAAGAATAATCGACCTAACCCCTTGATTATTGTGATCGTGCCCCTAGCAACATCGGCAAAACAGTGTTAAATGACAATCGTTAAGGTAGAATAGAGAATGAGTGAGAAGGATACATTTGACCCACAGAACAAGAAATCAAAATTTCCTGAGAAGAAGACTACCCAAGATTCAGCCAAGACCGAAGCCTAGAAGTCGACACAATTGAAAAGGGGCATTCAGTTTTTGCAAGAGAAATCAAAAAGATTGAGAGAGAAGAGGAGAAAGAGAAGGTGTTTCGGCCCAAAGAGGAGAAGAGATGAATCAACCACTTTCAGAGAAAACACTAGTGCTGTGACAGCCTTAAAACGACCCTAGTCGGAATGTGGTTTCGGGACCACAAAACCGAGGCATAAAAATAATTTGATATTTATTTTGATGCCTATAATATGTGTTAACTCATGTGTGACATTTTGATGCTTTAATTTAGAGTTATAAATGTGAATTTCACTAGAAAGGACCTAGTAGAAAACTTTGAAAGTATGATGGGGAAATGTATGATGACTAATTAAAGCATGCATGCAAAACAATGGCCTTGCATGTCAAATACCCCCTTTTTACAAGTGATGGCCGGCCATGACAAGGGAGTATGGGCTAAACATGTCATGAAACATGTTTTGTTGGTGCATTAGGGGGAAACAATAAACAAATAAGCATGGGTAGTAAAGAAAAAAAAATGTGTGTGTGTGAGTGAAACCCCCCCCATTGCCGTACATGGAAGAAAAGAAAAGAAAAAAAATTTTGCTCATCCATTTCATTCTCTCTTGACCGAAAATACTAGAGGGGAAGGGAGGAATTTTGCTTCATGCTTGGGTTGGAAGAGGATTAGGAAGAGGTTTGGCTATATTTGCATCAAGATTTAGGTATGTTTGATGTTGTGCCATGAGATTCATGCATGTTTTTGGTTGTTAACTTGATGTTCTTATTAGCCCATGGTTCAAATCTTTGTTATATCATGGGGATGGTATTTGGCCATGGTGGATTTTGAGTTAATGCCATTGCATGTTAAATATGAAGCTTGATGATGATACATGTGATGGTGGATTGAGGACTCTTAGATTTTCTTTGAGCATTTTGAATGATATACTAAGTTCTTTGTGTAATCATGACCAAAATTATGGTGTTGTGATGTATTCGCCATGGTGCATCCCCAAGTGTGATTTATGCTCTTTGCATGGAGAGTAAGATTTGTGTTTCGAAATCATGTTCATGTTTAGTTACAATCAACTTGAGATTCGGCTCTAGCATACATATATGTATATATGTTTGAGCATGATGTATTGGTATGACGTATATACTATTTTAAGGTATATACTTACTTATGATGATGTTTTGGTTATGAAGGAAATGATAGATGTGTATTGAGTTACAATATGGAAAGGTATTAGTTAGTAAAATGTATGCTGGTTTTGTGTGGTAATAAGTGCATAAATGGCCTCAACATGGACATGCATATTCGGCCACATGAAGGGAAATTGGTGAGCATGTATTCGGTTAGAGGCAACCATATTGAAGCCTTATCTTGGCTTAGATTGTTGACTAAATGGGTAATAAGTGAGGATGGTTGCGAATATACAAACATACATATGCATGTGTAATTGAATTATGAATGTTTAGCGAGATGGTTAAACTAGTTGATTTATTGATTAAGCTCAAGGAGTTAAAGAAGGAGAATCAAGCAAGGGAAAGGCGAAGGTCATCGAGTAGCCGACTTGGACTATTTTACCCAACACAAGGTAAGTCATTAAGCATATATTTGATATTGCTTAAATGATTGTAATATCTATGCAATTGTGTTTAATGAGATGAAATATATACAAATGTATGTGTATGAAAAGATGATAATGTTGAGCGTAAAAGAGATAGTGAAATGTGTAGGAAGTTTGCTTCGGCACTAAGTGTGCGAGAAATAGATGTGTACGGTGATTTAGATTGGCAATCGAGTGTGCGAGATTGTAATGTACGGCACTAAGTGTGCGAGTTTAGACTATATGGCACTATGTGTGCGGGCTTGAATCATATGCCACTAAGTGTGCGTGATTGAGTATTAAGCACTATGTGTGCGAACTCTACACATATCTCCGATTGAACATTTATATGGAGGCGTGACTTTATCGAGATGAGTATGGACAGCGGAAAGAGTAAGTACCTTGAGTTCATGGCTAATAGATGCTATGTTCATGCTCGGGGTGGAGTTGGTAAGATTTAAATCTATGTGATGATTTCAATTGCATTCCCGTAAATAAGGTATCGTGGAATAGATGAAAGTTCATTTGATTGCATGATTGTTGCGGAAATGAAATGATGTATGGAAATTGCTTCAAATATCCTATTGAACAGTATATGAAATGTAAATGTATGACTTGGTATGAGATTGATCCGAAACATCTAAGGAACTATGGTATAGTTCGGTATGGTGGAACATTTGGCCTTGTTTCATTATTTCATTTTATGATAATTGTATTAATGGATGGTTGTGGAATGATTATGACTTCTTGAGTTATAAACTCACTCGGTGTTTTCTTGTCACCCATTTTAGGTTCCTTGGGCTCGTCTCCTTTTGGGTGTTCAGAATCACAACGAAGTCATCACACCGTGAGCAATCTTTGGTATTGTCTTCTTAGTCGACTTAGGAGAACATTTGGCATGTATGAGCTATTTTGTTTTGTTAAATTTTGGGTTGTAAACTTTAAGCCATGTGAAAATGGCCTTTGTGGTCGTTTGAGTGGGATGCTAGAATCTATAGCCACGAGTCTTAGAAACCTTAATTTTGATAAGGTGGCCATAATTTGTGTCACGTATGATGGATGAGTAGTAAGGCTAAGGAAGGATTCATGAAATTGGCATAGTCTACTGCAGTAACTGTTGCGGACAGCAGCAGTGATATGAGATCGAAAAATCACTAAAAATAGTAGAAGTGAAATTAATAGCTAAAAAAATTACGTACTCGAAGCTTGATGGGTCTATTTTCATATGGATGAAACAAAACGACCATATGAGCTGTATTTTAAGAGATATTAAAGTTCTCGTGAAACAGGGCCAGAATGGTTTCTGGATCCCCTATTCCGACTTTGGAAAATCATTGTAAATTAACCAGAGATAATTAGGAGTCATGCCATATATGTGTAGATTCCTATCTGAGTCTAGTTTCTATAGAAATAAACGGCATCAGTATTGAAGCCCTGTACAGGGAGATATTCAATTCGTAACGCACAAAGGTCAGTGTAGTCGATCCCTGCAACAGGGGAGATTTAACTAATAAACTGTACCAATTGGCTTGACCAAAAATTCTATAAAAAAATCTGTCGATGGACATATGAGTCTAGTTTCAGGGAAAAATTATGAAACTGATTTTCGAGTTGTAAAACTCAAGATATGAGTTTTGAAACGACTAGTACACAGATTGGCAGCTTGTCTGGGAAATTCTCAATAAGTGGTTTGAAGTCTGTTAACACCTCGTGTTCGACTCCGGAGACGGTCTCGGGTTCGGGGTGTTACAAGTGCCTAGAGGAAAACTAAAAGAAATGGCTGCATAAAAGGGCAAAAAGCAAGAGAGGGGAGCCGAAACTTGAAAGGAGGAAATTTCAGCAGCACTTTTCGTTGGGAATTTTAGAAACCAAAAATGCAAAAAGGAACTAAAAGCAAATTCGGACTCCCACTTGAACAAAAAGTTAGCGTGATGTCAGAAACCAGAATTGAAAAGAAAGCAGTCAAGTCCAAGCCGAAATTCTGATAAGAAAAGTTCAAAATCGGTACAACTCTCTTTCGAATTCAAAAATCCTTGATTTCCTCCTAAAATCCCTCTTGTTTACACTTCAACAACCGAAAGTTCCCTTTTTCACTCCCCAATTTCAGCTAACAACAACCCTATTTAAACTCATTCAAACTCCTCGATGTTTCGGTCAAACACAACTTCCTCCCATAGCCACCAGTAAAAATAATCTCCATTTGCACAAGCATGGATTCGAAGCTCAAGCCACTAGCACACTCCACATGCCACTATCCGCTAGATCAGCAGGCCCATTCTGTCATGTTTTTACTAAAATTAACTTATAGCCCTACTGGCCAAAGATAGGGTTTTTTCCATAAAAAGCAATTTTTTTTTTTGTGAAAGCCAAGGCTTGAACTCAAGACTTCTCCAACACTTCTTAGGACACTTAAACACTGTAGCAAGCATGCATTTGTGTTACTTTTTTGCACAACTAAACTTTTATGTGCAGCCTCCTAACTGTTCCCACGCTCAAGACTTAATACCTTTAGGCCCAAAATCGGGGCGTTACAATTCACCCCTCTTTAAAGAGATTTCTTCACCGAAATTTCCAACTACCATGATGGTCGCATAACATATTCTACACCACTACGCTCCCACTGCGCAGTCTAGATCTAAAACACTACCACACTTAATCTTGAGTGTTTTTAGTACAGTCTATAGATAGGTTGAGACAGTGCGTCATCCCCAACCGCACGATCATGAGATCCAGTCTCAAGCACAAGTAAAGTCGGTGCCTCTCTAGCTTCAATGTTAGGCATATGGCACGATGACGAAGATCTAGCCTGAGCACCTCCACGGCCTCCACCGCGACCCCTTGTACCCCTTCCACGAGTACCTCTGGTGCTCATTATCAAATTGTGTTTTATCTTTTTTAACAATTTTATGCATTAGTTTATAGTTCCAGTGTTTATTAGCGGATGTTTTATGAAAATCAGTATTAGTATTTCAAAGTTTGTTTTCAGGAATCGCAGTCTTACTACAATTTTAGTTTACCCTAAGTAAAGTATTTCAGTACAGTCTACTACCTATAGTAGTTTTAGTAATCCTACCTATGGTAGTTTCAGTCAAAATCAAAATACAGTTTTAAGAGAGAACTTACAGGATCAGCGCCGGAGACTCGGTGTACCACACATTCAGTAAAACATTTCCAAGTATTTCAAATCATTTGAATCGGTTCTTTTTTCAAAATTTTAAGTTTTTAAAAAACCCAAATCCAGAGCCGAGTTTTGCAACCAAGCTCTGATACCACTAAATGTAACAGCCCAAACTCGGCCTAGACGTTATGGCCGAATCTGGCAGTGTTATACTGAATTGTTTTTCATAAAGTACGATATTGTAAAAACCCATTCTCAACTTATCCTCTTTGTGTGGTCTTATAGAGGTTCGTTTAGTTTAAAACTGAAGTCGTTTAGCAAAATGCTAATCATATGAAAATTGTTATTACTTTTTAAAACATTGTTTGCTGCGGAAGCTTTCAAAATATGACATGTAAACGTGGTGTTTTAGGAAAAACATTTATCTTTTTGAAAACATGCGTCTTTTCCTACTGCTAGTAGCTATAAACCCAAGCAAATAAAAAAAAACCCAAATTTAAGTTAAAATCCATAAAGGCCTTATTACATAACCAAATACCCAAATTAAATTAATTATAAATTAAAAATCAAATAAGAAAGCAAGTGCAGTTGTGTGGCCACCATTGAGTCCCTCGCAGCACCGATCCGCCTAAGGATTACCTGTGCAGATACACAGAAGGGTAAGTTAACGAAAACTCAGTGTGTAATCCCATATAAGCAAACAGTCAAAAAACAAGCACAGTCTTGGCCTAAACCCTTTTTAGTAAAAGTGATAATATCAGTTTGGGCATTAGCCTATCTCAATACAGAAACAGTCATGTGCTTGGGTCTTGGCCCATTACAGTAATAGTAAACAGTGCAGTAACAATAATCAGTGCTGTAACAGTAACAGTATAGTATGCAATCAAAAAATCCTACCCAATCCAACTTCTACACACCATCTCCGTACCAACCCTACACACCATGTGGGGATAAAATCAACCCACCCATCCCTACACTCCAAGTAGCACTAGTTACGACACTAAAAAAGTATTTGCTGCAGAGCTACCAGTAATAGGCTTATAGCCTTTCAATGCACTTCCTCCAAGTCATATATCCCACCCCATGCAATGCAACATAATATAAATCTATATACAGTACAAACTGCATGCTCAAACAGTCATACATCACATAGGGGTATATCAATCATTTACAAAAATTAGGGTCCAGGTACACTTACCAGCCCAATAGTAGGTCCACAGTCATCTTGAACGGCCAGTGCAACCTTAATAGTCAATCAATGATAATGGACCCAACGCCCATAATTCGGCCTATATAGGCCCACACGTCCGTGTGGCCCACGAAGCCCAAAAAATGGCCATGACCGTGTAAACCACCCAGCCTAGCCCAACAATCTCCCCATGCCAGTTGGGGGCCCACGAGCTTGTAGGGCCCACACGACCCATTTCGGACCAACATGGCCCAAAATGGTCCAAGCCCATGAAATCGCTCATGGTGGCCTCTGCGCTCAAACGCCAACGTTTTGTACTTTCGATTCACCACACGAATGAGCGCATGCTCGTGTAGCGACACTAGTCACGTTTTCCAGCTTTTGCCGATTTATGATTATAGCAGTGTGATTACACACTTGTTATGAGATTGTAGCCGAAACGCTTCCAAAATCAAAGCACCAATCGAACAATCGCAGAACCCCCCTTATTCCAAAACCAACGTATTCTCTCCAATGCTTTAAACTTCACACGAAATAGTTAACCGATTCATAAGAATCTTTAACCCAACATAAATATGTAACACCCCTTACCCGTTACCGTCGCCGGAACAGGATACAAGGTATTACCAGAACATAATACATACCATTAAACATAATCGAAATATAAATATGTCTTGAACAATATTAGCCAACTTTAATGGCTTGTACAAATTAATTTGGTTGAGTATCAGAACTAATATTTTAAACCTAGACAAATATGACACGTAACAAAATAATTAAGCCTACTATACATGCCATAATTCAAAACGTTTAGTTCAAATACCCTAAAGTAGGATAGTGTGGATAGATCTTCACGATCCTTAACTCCTGAGCAAGCCGGAGAACACTTGGTGCAAAATGTGGAAATTTTGCAATTTAGTCCAAAACTTTTCCTTCCCCGTTCAAGATCAATTCGCGTCTTTCTTGATCTATAATAACACATTTAGCTCATTTAATACTCATACTATTTATTTCAATCCAAAAATCACATCATGGAAAAATTACATTTTGCCCCTAACTTTACAAAATTACATTTTTGCCCCTAGGCTCGGAATTAATTTCAGCCCTTATTCTTATGTTTTATGATATGCTGAACATTTTCTCTTCCACAACCACATCAAATTCTCACTCTATCATATAGTTATGAACAATAGGTATTTTTACCGATTATGCCGTTTTACTCGTTTTCACTTAAAACCGAGTAGCACAAGTTATTTAACATAATTTAAAACCTCATATTCTATCATAAAACATCAAAATACACAAATTTCACCTATGGGTATTTTTCCAAATATGAACCCTAGGTTAAATTATTACTAGCATAAGCTTAATCGAGCTTCCGGGATTCCAAAAACGTAAAGAACATTAAAAACGGGGCTTGGAATCACTTACTATGGAGCTTGAAAATTGAAGAAACCCTAGCTATGGAGAGAGGGAGAATTCGGCAGCAACTAAGGAGGATGATGACCAATTTTGTGTTATTTTTCCCATTTTATTTCATTTAATATCCAAATGACCAAAATGCCCTCCTTACTAAACTTTCAAAATTCCTTCCATGTCCTAATTTTGTCCATGAACTTAAAATTGGTCAAATTGCTATTTAAGACCTCCTAATTAATATTCCAAAACAATTTCATACTAAAACTTCGGGATGCAAATTTTGCAACTTATTCGATTTAGTCCCTACTTTCAATTTAAGCACTTTAGGCATAGAATTTCATCACGAAATTTTCACACAATCATGCAATCATATCATAAACCCCAAAATAATTATAAAAAATTATTTCTATCTCGGATTTGTGGTCACGAAACCACTATTCGATTAGGCCCTAATTCGGGTTGTCACAATTCTCCCCCCTTTTGAGATTTTCGTCCCGAAAATCTTACCCAGAAAGAGGTTTGGGTCTTTGTTTCCTCATAGCTTCTTGAGGTTCCCACGTAGCCTCTTCTATCCCATGTCCGTGCCACAATACTTTCACTAAAGCTATACTTTTATTTCTTAAGCTGTTTAACCTCTCGAGCCAAAATCTTTATTGGTTCCTCCTCATAGGTCATATCCGATCGAATCTCAATTTACGTTGGAGAAATCACATGTGAAGGATCGAACGATAACATCGCAACATTGATACATGAAACACGTTATGAATTCTTTCTAACTCTCTGTCGGTAAGGCCAACCGATATGCCATTGGTCTAATTCTCTCAAGAATCTCGTGCGGCCCAATAAAACGCGGACTCAACTTGCCTTTTCGACTAAATCTCGAATCTTTTTCCATGGTGACACCTTCAAGAACACTTTATCACCCACGAAATTCAATCTCTTTTCTTTTAAATCGCATATGACTTTTGTCGATCTGAAGCGACTTTCAAGCAATCCCGAATTACTTTTATTTTCTCTTGGTTTCTTTAACTAAATCAACTCCATGAATCATTTCTCACTAAGCTCGGTCCAATATAAAGGAGTCCGACACTTACGACCATACAAGGCTTCAGACGGTGCCATTTGTATACTTGATTGATAAGCTGTTATTGTAGGCAAACTCAATCAAAGATAGATATTTCTCCCAAGCGCCTCCAAATTCTAAAACACAACATCTAAGCATATCTTGAGTACCGGATTACTCTTTCGTTTGACCATCTGTTTGTGGATGAAATGCGGTACTAAAGTTCAATTTTGTACCCAAAGCTTCTTGTAACTTTTTCCAAAATCTCGAGGTAAATCTTGGATCTCTATCGATATTATAGACATAGGTACTCAGTGCAACTTCACAATTTCAGCAACATATAATTCGCTAATTTATCAAGTGAGTAATCGGTGCGTCTTGGTATAAAGTGGGCTGATTTTGTTAATCTATCAACCACTACCCAAACAAAGATCCTTCTTTTAGGAGTTAAAGGCAAACCGGTTACAAAATCCATGGTAATCTTGTCCCATTTCCACTCGGGCACCATTCTTGGTTGAAGTAATCTCGAAGGCACTTGATGTTCACTTTTACTTGTTGACAGATCAAACACTTGGTTACAAATTGAAATGTCCCTTTATACACCACCAATACTGACTTCTTTAAATCATTATACATTTTTGTGCTACCAGGATGAACGATAAACACCATTGTGCGCCTCATGTAATATTTTACGAATCAATTTATCGTTTTTCAAGCACACATATCCCGTCTCGAAACATCAAACAATCATCCGGTCCAACTCGAAAATCGAGTCGTAACTTTGATTCGCATTGAGTTCTCTTGATCCGCAACTCACTATCATTCTTTTGAGCATCACAAATTAATTGGAGAAATAACGGTTTAGCTCTCATTTACGCTAAGATTGACCCATCATCGACAATGCTAACCCGTGTTCATGGCTCT
This sequence comes from Gossypium arboreum, assembly GCF_025698485.1. Classification (NCBI taxonomy): domain Eukaryota; kingdom Viridiplantae; phylum Streptophyta; class Magnoliopsida; order Malvales; family Malvaceae; genus Gossypium; species Gossypium arboreum. The sequence goes on along the minus strand of NC_069075.1, from coordinate 59,693,049 downwards.
CAAAGTAAAAAGAAATTTTACGCTCAAGGCGTCAAGAACTACATTTGCTTTTCCGGATGATAATCAATCACTAGATCATAATCCTTTAATAATTCAAGCCATCTTCGCATCAGATTCAGATCCTTTTGACTCATCAAGTACTTCAAACTTTTGTGATCGGTAAAAATTCGGCATTTTCACCGTACAAATAATGTCGCCAAATCTTCAAGGCAAAAACAACAATGACGGTTCCAAATCATGTGTAGGATAGTTCTTCTCATGCGGTTTTAACGTCTCAAGCATAAGCTACCACTTTACCCTCTTGCATCAACACACATCCAAGGCACATCAATGATGCATCACTATAAATTACTTAACTCCTTTCCGACTCGGCTGTACTAAAATTGGTGCTTCACCAATCGTGCTTTCAATTTTTCAAAACTTTGTTGACATTTATCAGTCCATTCAAATTTAACATTCTTTTGCAACAACTTAGTCATAGGAGAGGCAATCATCGAAAATCCTTCAACAAAACGTCTATAATACCGGCTAAGCCTAAAAGCTTCTAACCTCGGATACATTCTTGGCGGTTTCAATCGACGATCGCAGAAATCTTACTTGGATCCACCCGAATACCATCACCTGAGACTATATGCCCCAAAAATCCGACTTCACGAAGCCAGAACTCACTTTTACTAAACTTGGCAAACAGTTTCTTTTCTCTCAAGATTTGCAATATAGTTCTCAAGTGTTCGGCATGTTCAGACTCATCTCGAGAATAAATTAAAATGTCATCTATAAACACTACTACAAACTTATCCAAATATGGCGGAAGATCCGATTCATTAAGTCCATAAATATAGTTGGAGCATTTGTTAAGCGAAAGGCATCACAAGAAACTCATAATGTCCATACCTTGTCCTAAAGGCGGTTTAGACATCTCGACTCCTTAACTCTCACCGGTAGTAACCGGACCTCAAATCAATCTTTGAAAACACTTGTGGCGCCTTTAACCGATTGAATAAATCATCAATCCTCGGCAATGGGTACTTGTTCTTTATAGTCACCTTATTAAGTCGACGGTAATCAATGCAAAGTCTCATTGAACCATCCTTCTTCTTCTGAATAATACAGAGCACCCAGGGAGAGAAACTTCGGTCTCACAAATCCTTTGTCATTAACTCCTGCAATCGAGCCTTTAATTCTTTTAATTCGATGAGCCATTCTATATGGAGCAATCGAGATCGGTGCGGTGCGGCAACAAATCAATAGCAAAATCTATCTCTCTATTCGGAGGCAACCTGGGCAATTCCTCCGAAATACATCCGAAACTCACAGACTATCGGCCTTCGATTCAAATTTCAGTTGGGGCAACTCAATATTCATTACATAAGCGGATAAGCTTCACACCCTTTTCTCATGTATTTACGTGCGGACATGTGCGAAATCACCATAGGCAATTTATTTGATTCATCTGTTTCAACCCACGAAATTTCGCCATTTTCACATTTCAACTCTAGTGTCTTTTGTTTACAATCTACCTTAGCATCATACAATGTTAACGGTCCATTCCCAAGATAACGTCAAACTCACCAAATGGTAACAACATCAAGTTGGCGGAAAACATGACCTTGAATCATTAATGGGCAATTCTTGCAAACCTTGTCAACTAGCACATATTGGCCTAAGGGTTCGACACTTTAATCGTAAACTCGATAAATTCAACAGCAACTTTTATTGGATACTAAATTCATGCAAATATAGGAATGAGTGGACCGGGATCAATCAATGCAATAACAATAGTATCATAGAGAAAATGTACCAAGAATAACATCGGAGATGATGCATCTTCTCGAACACGATAGCATAAGCTCTAGCAGTGCTCTAGCTTCGATCTTGCCGTTAAATCTTTCATCACGCTCTTACTACTAGTCCCACCTCCAAGATTTCTCGGTGGTCTACCTCTACTAGCGGTGGTATTCATCTAGCACTCAAATCTTTCTTCTTTAACTTTCTCCGGACAATCTCTAATAAAATGCTCATGAGAACCAAGACTGAAACAAGCTCGCTCGGTCCCCAACACTCACCATAATGTTGCTCGCCACATTGTTTGACACTCGGGCTTTCTAGGTCGCACATTACCCACACTTGCCAAAGTAGCTTGAGCTTTAGACCCGAATATGCTCTACCACGATCTCTGTGAATCCCCAATTGAAACCGCATTCGAGGGTTTCTCTCTTTGGACCTCTTTGGTTGAGATTGAAATGGCTTGCTTATCTGTCTTTTTCGACATCTCGGGCCTCAATAGCGACTTTTCTTCTTTCTTTGTTCAATTCTTCGGCTTTAAGAGCTCGATCAACCAATACTACAAATTCTTTCAACTCCAAAATTCCTACAAGCACTTTAATGTCCTCATTCAGCCCATCTTCAAATCTTCTACACATAATGGCCTCGGTGGACACACATTCACGGCATACTTGCTTTGAGTCTTACAAATTCGCGTTCATACTCTGCTATAAACATTTTCCCCGCTTCAATTCAAGGAACTCCTTCCGTTTTGATCAATGAATCGTGACTTATGTATTTCTTTCTAAATTCTTCTGGAAGAAATCCCAAGTAACTTTTCTTTTGGCACCACTGCAACCAAAGTCTTCCACCAAGTGGTAAGTCAATCTCTCAAAAGTGATACTGACACACTTTAAGCATTCCTCGGGTGTACATGAGAGCTCATCAAATACACGGGTAGAATTTTCAAGCCGAATTCCGCTTTCTCGGGATCATCATCGACCTTTGCTCTAAACTCTTCACCCCTTGTTTTGAATCTTGTCAACCGGAGGCTTGTTCATTCTTACCAAATCTATACCTTGGCGACTCAGAGAATCGTCCGAGGTATAGGAGGGTGGAGGAGGTTGAGCATTTGGATTTGCTCGAATAAATTCAAGATACCAATTGTTCATCATTTGGAGAAAGGCATCCCAGCCTCATCTCCTTGTCTCAATGTCTCGTCTACTTTCCACAGTAGCGGTCCCTTGTGCGGGGCGGCGCATTACTAAGATCATCATCGCAGCAGTTCCTTCAGGATCCATTACTATATTAAAACAAAACACGCTTTAGAATAATCAGAGTCACCACACTATCACAATATTTTTATGGCATGTATAGCTAGACTTTTACACACACTTTATTAGTCCGAGAACCGACTAAACCATAGCTCGATACCACTAAATGTAACACCCTTACCCGTTACTGTCATTTAATGAGATACAAGGTATTACCGAACATAATACATACCATTAAACATAATCGAAATATAAATATGTCTTGAACAATATTAGCCAACTTTAATGGCTTGTACAAATTAGTTGGTTGAGTCTTCAGACTAATATTTTAAACCTAGACAAATATGACACGTAACAAAATAATTAAGCCTACTATACATGCTATAATTCAAAACGTTTAGTTCAAATACCCTAAAGTAGGATAGTGCGGATAGATCTTCACGATCCTTAACTCCTGAGCAAGCCGGAGAACACTTGGTGCAAAATGTGGAAATTTTGCAATTTAGTCCAAAACTTTTTCCTTCCCCCGTTCAAGATCAATTCCGCGTCTTTCTTGATCTATAATAACACATTTAGCTCATTTAATACTCATACTATTTATTTCAATCCAAAAATCACATCATGGAAAAATTACATTTTTGCCCCCTAACTTTTACAAAATTACATTTTTGCCCCTAGGCTCGGGAATTAATTTCAGCCCTTATTCTTATGTTTTATGATATGCTGAACATTTTTCTCTTCTACAACCACATCAAATTCTCACTCTATCATATAGTTATGAACAATAGGTATTTTTCTGATTATCTTGCTTTACTCGTTTTCACTTAAAACCGAGTAGCACAAGTTATTTAACATAATTTAAAACCTCATATTCTATCATAAAACATCAAAATACACAAATTTCACCTATGGGTATTTTTCCAAATATGAACCCTAGGTTAAATTATTACTAGCATAAGCTTAATCGAGCTTCCGGATTCCAAAAGCGTAAAGAACATTAAAAGCGGGCTTGGAATCACTTACTATGGAGCTTGAAAATTGAAGAAACCCTAGCTATGGAGAGAGGGAGAATTCGCAGCAACTAAGGAGGATGATGACCAATTTTGTGTTATTTTTCCCATTTTATTTCATTTAATATCCAAATGACCAAAATGCCCTCCTTACTAAACTTTCAAAATTCCTTCCATGTCCTAATTTTGTCCATGAACTTAAAATTGTTCAAATTGCTATTTAAGACCTCCTAATTAATATTCCAAAACAATTTCATACTAAAACTTACGGGATGCAAATTTTGCAACTTATTCGATTTAGTCCCTACTTTCAATTTAAGCACTTTAGGCATAGAATTTCATCACGAAATTTTCACACAATCATGCAATCATATCATAAACCCCAAAATAATTATAAAACAATTATTTCTATCTCGGATTTGTGGTCACGAAACCACTATTCGATTAGGCCTTAATTCGGGTTGTCACAATTCTCCCCCTTTTGAGATTTTCGTCCCGAAAATCTTACCGAGAAAGAGGTTTGAGTCTTGTTTCCTCATAGCTTCTTGAGTTCCCACGTAGCCTCTTCTATCCCATGTCGTGCCACAATACTTTCACTAAAGCTATACTTTTATTTCTTAACTGTTTAACCTCTCGAGCCAAAATCTTTATTGGTTCCTCCTCATAGGTCATATCCGATCGAATCTCAATTTCATTGGAGAAATCACATGTGAAGGATCAGAACGATAACATCGCAACATTGATACATGAAACACGTTATGAATTCTTTCTAACTCTGTCGGTAAGGCCAACCGATATGCCACTGGTCTAATTCTCTCAGTAATCTCGTACGGCCCAATAAAACGCGGACTCAACTTGCCTTTTCGACTAAATCTCAGAATCTTTTTCCATGGTGACACCTTCAAGAACACTTTATCACCCACCTGAAATTCAATCTCTTTTCTTTTTAAATCTGCATATGACTTTTGTCGATCTGAAGCAGCTTTCAAGCAATCCCGAATTACTTTTATTTTCTCTTCGGTTTCTTTAACTAAATCAACTCCATGAATCTGTTTCTCACTAAGCTCGGTCCAATATAAAGGAGTCCGACACTTACGACCATACAAGGCTTCAGACGGTGCCATTTGTATACTTGATTGATAAGCATTATTGTAGGCAAACTCAATCAAAGATAGATATTTCTCCAACCGCCTCCAAATTCTAAAACACAAGATCTAAGCATATCTTGAGTACCGGATTACTCTTTCGCTTGACCATCTGTTTGTGGATGAAATGCGGTACTAAAGTTCAATTTTGTACCCAAAGCTTCTTGTAACTTTTTCCAAAATCTCGAGGTAAATCTTGGATCTCTATCTGATATTATAGACATAGGTACTCCGTGCAACTTCACAATTTCAGCAACATATAATTCGGCTAATTTATCAAGTGAGTAATCGGTACGTACTGGTATAAAGTGGGCTGATTTTGTTAATCTATCAACCACTACCCAAACAAGATCCTTCTTTTTAGGAGTTAAAGGCAAGCGGTTACAAAATCCATGGTAATCTTGTCCCATTTCCACTCGGGCACCATTCTTGGTTGAAGTAATCCTCAAGGCACTTGATGTTCACTTTTACTTGTTGATGATCAAACACTTGGTTACAAATTCGAAATGTCCCTTTTATACACGCCACCAATCTGACTTCTTTAAATCATTATACATTTTGTGCTACCAGGATGAACGATAAATGACCATTATGCGCCTCATGTAATATTTTACGAATCAATTTATCGTTTTTCGGCACACATATCATCTCGAAACATCAAACAATCATCGGTCCAACTCGAAAATCGAGTCGTAACTTTGATTAGCATTGAGTTCTCTTGATCCGCAACTCACTATCATTCTTTTGAGCATCACAAATTAATTGGAGAAATAACGGTTTAGCTCTCATTTCGCTAAGATTGACCCATCATCGACAATGCTAACCCGTGTTCATGGCTCTCAAAGTAAAAAGAAATTTTACGCTCAAGGCGTCAAGAACTACATTTGCTTTTCTGGATGATAATCAATCACTAGATCATAATCCTTTAATAATTCAAGCCATCTTCATTGCATGATTCAGATCCTTTTGACTCATCAAGTACTTCAAACTTTTGTGATCGGTAAAAATTCGGCATTTTCACCGTACAAATAATGTCGCCAAATCTTCAAGGCAAAAACAACAATGCCGAGTTCCAAATCATGTGTAGGATAGTTCTTCTCATGCGGTTTTAAGCTGTCTCGAAGCATAAGCTACCACTTTACCCTCTTGCATCAACACACATCCAAGGCACATCAATGATGCATCACTATAAATTACTGAACTCCTTTCCGACTCGGGCTGTACTAAAATTGGTGCTTGATCAATCGTGCTTTCAATTTTTCAAAACTTTGTTGACATTTATCAGTCCATTCAAATTTAACATTCTTTTGCAACAACTTAGTCATAGGAGAGGCAATCATCGAAAATCCTTCAACAAAACGTCTATAATACCCGGCTAAGCCTAAAAGCTTCTAACCTCGGATACATTCTTGGCGGTTTCAATCGACGATCGCAGAAATCTTACTTGGATCCACCGAATACCATCACACGAGACTATATGCCCCAAAATCCGACTTCACGAAGCGAACTCACTTTTACTAAACTTGGCAAGCAGTTTCTTTTCTCTCAAGATTTGCAATATAGTTCTCAAGTGTTCGGCATGTTCGGACTCATCTCGAGAATAAATTAAAATGTCATCTATAAACACTACTACAAACTTATCCAAATATGGCCGGAAGATCCGATTCATTAAGTCCATAAATATAGCTGGAGCATTTGTTAAGCCGAAAGGCATCACAAGAAACTCATAATGTCCATACCTTGTCCTAAAGGCGTTTCGACATCGACTCCTTAACTCTCAATTTGGTAGTAACCGGACCTCAAATCAATCTTTGAAAACACTTGTGGCCGCCTTTAAGCGATTGAATAAATCATCAATCCTCGGCAATGGGTACTTGTTCTTTATAGTCACCTTATTAAGTCGCGGTAATCAATGCAAAGTCTCATTGAACCATCCTTCTTCTTCTGAATAATACAGAGCACCCGGGAGAGAAACTCGGTCTCACAAATCCCTTGTCATTAACTCCTGAATCGAGCCTTTAATTCTTTTAATTCATCGAGCCATTCTATATGGAGCAATCGAGATCGGTGCAGTGCCCGGCAACAAATCAATAGCAAAATCTATCTCTCTATTCGGAGGCAACCCAGGCAATTCCTCTGGAAATACATCTGGAAACTCACAGACTATCGGCACTGATTCAAATTTCAGTTAGGGCAACTCAATATTCATTACATAAGCGGATAAGCTTCACACCCTTTTCTCATGTATTTACGTGCGGACATATGCGAAATCACCATAGGCAATTTATTTGATTCATCTGTTTCAACCCACGAAATTTCGCCATTTTCACATTTCAACTCTAGTGTCTTTTGTTTACAATCTACCTTAGCATCATACAATGTTAACGGTCCATTCCCAAGATAACGTCAAACTCACCAAATGGTAACAACATCAAGTTGGCGGAAAACAGATGACCTTGAATCATTAATGGGCAATTCTTGCAAACCTTGTCAACTAGCACATATTGGCCTAAGGGGTTCGACACTTTAATCGTAAACTCGATAAATTCAACAGCAACTTTTGATTGGATACTAAATTCATGCAAATATAGGAATGAGTGGACCGGGATCAATCAATGCAATAACAATAGTATCATAGAGAGAAATGTACCATAATAACATCGGAGATGATGCATCTTCTCGAGCACGTATAGCATAAGCTCTAGCAGGTGCTCTAGCTTCGATCTTGCCGTTAAATCTTTCATCACGCTCTTACTACTAGTCCCACCTCCAGTATTTCTCGGTGGTCTACCTCTACTAGCGGTGGTATTACATCTAGCACTCTGAAATCTTTCTTCTTTAACTTTCTCCGGACAATCTCTAATAAAATGCTCATGAGAACACTTTGAAACAAGCTCGCTCGGTCCCCAACACTCACCATAATGTTGCACGCCACATTCTTGACACTCGGGCTTTCTAGGTCGCACATTACCCACACTTGCCACAAGTAGCTTGAGCTTTAGACCCGAATATGCTCTACCACGATCTCTGTGTGAATCCCCAATTGAAACTGTCATTCGAGGGTTTCTCTCTTTGGACCTCTTTGGTTGAGATTGAAATGGCTTGCTTATCTGTCTTTTTCGACATCTCGGGCCTCAATAGCGACTTTTCTTCTTTCTTTGTTCAATTCTTGACTTTAAGAGCTCGATCAACCAATACTACAAATTCTTTCAACTCCAAAATTCCTACAAGCACTTTAATGTCCTCATTCAGCCCATCTTCAAATCTTCTACACATAATGGCCTCGGTGGACACACATTCACGGGCATACTTGCTGAGTCTTACAAATTCGCGTTCATACTCTGCTATAAACATTTTCCCCTGCTTCAATTCAAGGAACTCCTTCCGTTTTGATCAATGAATCGCTGACTTATGTATTTCTTTCTAAATTCTTCCCGGAAGAAATCCCAAGTAACTTTTCTTTTGGCACCACTGCAACCAAAGTCTTCCACCGTGGTGGCGAATCTCTCAAAAGTGATCTGACACTTTAAGCATTCCTCGGGTGTACATGAGAGCTCATCAAATACACGGTAGAATTTTCAAGCCGAATTCCGCTTTCTCGGGATCATCATCGACCTTTGCTCTAAACTCTTCACCCTTGTTTTGAATCTTGTCAGCCGGAGGCTTGTTCATTCTTACCAAATCTATACCTTGAGCGACTCTGAGAATCGTCGAGGTATAGGAGGGGTGGAGGAGGTTGAGCATTTGGATTTGCTCGAATAAATTCAAGATACCAATTGTTCATCATTTGGAAAAGGCATCCGAGCCTCATCTCCTTGTCTCAATGTCTCAGTCTACTTTCCACAGTAGCGGTCCCTTGTGCGGAGCCGGCGCATTACTAAACATCATCACCGCAGTTCCTTCAGATCCATTACTATATTAAAACAAAACACAGTTTAGAATAATCGAGTCACCACACTATCACAATATTTTTATGGCATGTATAGCTAGACTTTTACACACACTTTATTAGTCCGAGAACCGACTAAACCATAGCTCGATACCACTAAATGTAACACCCTTACCCGTTACTCAATCGTAGGAACAGATACAAGGTATTACCGAACATAATACATACCATTAAACATAATCGAAATATAAATATGTCTTGAACAATATTAGCCAACTTTAATGGCTTGTACAAATTAATTTGGTTGAGTCTCAGTAACTAATATTTTAAACCTAGACAAATATGACACGTAACAAAATAATTAAGCCTACTATACATGCTATAATTCAAAACGTTTAGTTCAAATACCCTAAAGTAGGATAGTGCGGATAGATCTTCACGATCCTTAACTCTGAAAGCAATAGGAGAACACTTGGTGCAAAATGTGGAAATTTTGCAATTTAGTCCAAAACTTTTTCCTTCCCAGTTCAAGATCAATTCGCGTCTTTCTTGATCTATAATAACACATTTAGCTCATTTAATACTCATACTATTTATTTCAATCCAAAAATCACATCATGGAAAAATTACATTTTGCCCCTAACTTTACAAAATTACATTTTGCCCCTAGGCTCGGAATTAATTTCAGCCCTTATTCTTATGTTTTATGATATGCTGAACATTTTCTCTTCTACAACCACATCAAATTCTCACTCTATCATATAGTTATGAACAATAGGTATTTTTACCGATTATCTTGCTTTACTCGTTTTCACTTAAAACCGAGTAGCACAAGTTATTTAACATAATTTAAAACCTCATATTCTATCATAAAACATCAAAATACACAAATTTCACCTATGGGTATTTTTCCAAATATGAACCCTAGGTTAAATTATTACTAGCATAAGCTTAATCGAGCTTAGGATTCCAAAACGTAAAGAACATTAAAAGCGGGGCTTGGAATCACTTACTATGGAGCTTGAAAATTGAAGAAACCCTAGCTATGGAGAGAGGAGAATTCGGCAGCAACTAAGGAGGATGATGACCAATTTTGTGTTATTTTTCCCATTTTATTTCATTTAATATCCAAATGACCAAAATGCCCTCCTTACTAAACTTTCAAAATTCCTTCCATGTCCTAATTTTGTCCATGAACTTAAAATTGGTCAAATTGCTATTTAAGACCTCCTAATTAATATTCCAAAACAATTTCATACTAAAACTTACGGGATGCAAATTTTGCAACTTATTCGATTTAGTCCCTACTTTCAATTTAAGCACTTTAGGCATAGAATTTCATCACGAAATTTTCACACAATCATGCAATCATATCATAAACCCCAAAATAATTATAAAACAATTATTTCTATCTCGGATTTGTGGTCACGAAACCACTATTCTGATTAGGCCCTAATTCGGGTTGTCACAAAATATATCTAATACTTAAAGCACTTACCACGAGTGAAAGGACCACTTACTGGGAAAGAATAATCAGCCTAACCCCTTGATTAATGTGATCGAGCCCCTAGCAACATCGGCAGAATCATAATGTTAAATGACAATCGTTAAGGTGGAATAGAGAATGAGTAAGAAGGATACATTTGGCCCAAAGAACAAGAAATCAAAATTTCATGAGAATAAGACTACCCAATATTCATGTAAGACCCAAGCCTAGATGTGACAGCCCAAAATTGACCCTAGTCGGGATGTGGTTTCGGGACCACAAAACCGAGGCATAAAAATAATTTAAAATTTATTTTGATGCCTATGATATGTGTTAAATTGTGTGTGACATTTTTGATGATTTGATTTAGTGTTATAAATGTGAATTTCACTAGAAAGGGCCTAGTAGTAAACTTTGAAAGTATGATAGGAAATGTGTGATGACTAATTAAAGCATGCATGCAAAACAATGGACTTGCATGTCAAATACCCCCTTTTATAGGTGGTGGCGGCCATGGCAAGAGAGGATGGGCAAAACATGTCATAAACATGTTTTGTTGGTGCATTAGGAGAAATAATAAACAAAGGAGTATGGGTAAGAAAAGAATGAAAAAAAATGTGTGTGAGTGTGGTATTCCCCCATTGTTGTGAGTTGTAGAGAAAGAAAGAAAAAAATTTGTTCATCCTTTCTTTGAGCCAAAACTAAGGAAGAAGGAGGATTTTTGCTCCATTTTGGTTTAGAAGAGATCTAGAAGGAGATTTGGCTATACTTGCATCAAGATTAAGGTATGTTTGAGGTTGTGTCATGAGATTCATGCATGTTTTAGTTGCTAACTTGATGTTCATGTTAGCCCATGGTCCAAATCCTTGTTGTGCCATGGAAATGGTATTTGGCCAAGTTTGATATTGTGTTAAAGCCATTGCATGCTAAATGTGAAGCTTGTTGATGATGCATGCAATGATGGATTGACTACTCTTGAAATTTCTTTTAGCATTCTTGAGTAAGACATTGAATCCTTTATTTAACCATGACCAAAAAAATTAAAAGGGGTATGGTGTGTGATGTATTCGCCATGGTATGCTCATGAGCATGGTTTATGCTTCTTGCATGTTAGTTAAAATTTGTGTTTTGGATGGTTATGGACACCTTGAAATTGGCCTTGCACCTATATGTGTATATATGTTTGCACATGATGTTTTGGTTATGAAGTAAGTGATAAATATGTTTGTTTAAAGAAGAAAGTGTTGAAGAATGTTTGTGAAATTGCAAGTACATTCGGCCTAGTACACATATGATGTGAAAATCTTGCAATTTATTGTTGATTTTGTGCAAGTATGACTAAGTATAATCGGCCACATGAGGGGAATTATTGTGCATGCATTCGGTTAGAGGCAAGCTTAATGGTGCCTATTCTTGACTTAGGTAATCGGCTACCTTGTTGTGAGCTAAGGCCGAATGTGTGCGTAATTAAATAAAATTGACTAAAGTGCTTAGTTATGTGATGTTGAGTCAATGATGTGTATTCGCCAAGGATATGCGAGACTTTAATAAATTGAATTTGTTTGAATTAGCTCAAGAGCTTAGAGGGCCACAATTGGATAAGGGGAAGGAAAAAGTGATCGAATAGCCGTTGAAGCCGTTCGACAACATCCGAGGTAAGTCTTCAAGTAATGACCCTACTTGAATTATGTGAAATGAAATTATGGATGTGTAATGATTACTAATATACGTGTGTATGAGTATTTGAATGGTACCGGCTAAGTCCCAAGGCAATTACGCTAGTGATTATATTTGTGTTTGAGCCTTAGTAACGAAAATGAAACATGAATGTGTAATGATTATGGATGTATGTGTGCATGAGCAATTGAATGATATCCGGTTAAGACCAAGGCAATTGTGCTAGTGACTTTATCCGGGCTAATACCCAAGGCATTCGTGCAAGTTGTTATATCCGGGCTAATACCCCAAGGCATTTGTGCGAAGTCGTTATATCCGGGCTAAGACCAAGGCATTCGTGCGTGTGGTTATATCCGGTTGTATTCGAAGAAGCTTGGGTTGAAGGTGGCGTTGGTTGCTGTAATACATTTAATTAGTACGCTCGAAAAGCCCAAAGGATAAGGTATGTTTACATGTGCAATGGAAAAGTCGATACGTTTGAATAATATTCGCCAATCGACTAACTAATTTTCAGCTCTTGAATTGGTTGATATCTTGTGAATGTATATGTTGATGAAGTGTGAAGTAAGTATGATTATGTGAATGTGTATAAATGAAATGATTCATTTGGCTATGTGAATGTAATGCTTTAGTTAAAGCCGATTTCATTGCTTGAGATTTACTAAGCATAAACATGCTTACCCGTTGCTTTGGCTCTCTGTTTTATAGATTTTGCTCGCTAGCGATCGGATTCGGGATCATTGAAGTGAAGTCATCCACACTATCAAACCCCTTTGGTACTCTTTTAGTTGAACTTTGGATATGGCATGTATAGGACTACCCTCGTTTGTTTTCAAGTGCTTTTGTGATGTATATGTGTACGGCCATGCGAAAATGGTTCGTAAAAGTGGAGTACGGAATTAGACCATTTGTGGTTTGTAATTTTATATGGTTTCATGATGTTATTATGGATTGGAATGGGGGGGTTGGTCACATGATCAGCCATTTGAATGGCTAAACATGATCATAGGTGGACCTATGTATGACTAGACTATAGTTGGTCCATGGAAACTACAAAATAGGTAAGGCCTACCTTAAAAACAGATGCTGCCAGTTGCAGTGACGTGGATGTGAAAAATCACCAAAATTTGTAGGAAGGGTATTAAATTGTGAATAAGTTATACAAATGAACCTTGACGAGTCTATTTTCATATGAAAGTAACGAAACGATCATATGAACAGTATACCGAGAGATATTAAAGTTCTCGTGAGACAGGGCGAGAACAGTTTCTGGGTCCCCTGACGCGACTTTGAAAATTTACTATAAATTATCCTGAAAGAATTAGAAGTCATGACTTATATTTTAAGATTCTATTTTGAGTCTAGTTTTATTAGAAACAAACGACATCAGTATTAAAGCCCTGTACAGAGAGATATTCAAGTTGTAATGCCTGAAGGTCAGTGTAGTCGACCCCTATAACATGGGTGACTTTAACTAATAAAATGTACCAATCGGCCAAACCAAAAATTCTAGAAATAAATCCATGGATGTATATATTAGTCTAAAATCAGAGAAAATTTACGGAATCAGTTTCCGAGTTTTGAAACTCAAGATATGATTTTTAAGGCGATAAGGACGCAGTTTTCCAGCACTGTCTGAAATGCCAAATTGGTCGGTACTTTAAGAGGATTTGTCTCGTTAACCCCTCGTGTCCGACAATCGGCGATGGTCTCGGGTTCGGGTGTTACAATTTTATTGGTATCGAGCTACAGTTTAGTCGATTCTAGGACTACCGTGATATGTTTGGGGTCTAGCTATACATGCCATTAATTGATAATTGATAGTGTGGTGATTTACGACATTCGAATTTGTGTTTGTTTATAGAAATGGATCCCGATCCCAACCGAGCAATAGGCGATGATGTGGAGAGTGTGCGCGCTGCTCTGCGCAAGGGACAATGGCGGCGACTCTCAACCTATGGCCAGCAATCCGAATGATGAGGCTAGGCAAGCCTTTTATAGCGTGATGAATGATTGGTTCAACCAATACATTCGAACTAACACTACTGTTCCACAACCTCCATTCCCGACTAATGCAACCCAGACACCTACCATACCTTGATGGCCGACCAAATAAGGTCAAGTAAGCCCCTAGTCGACGTGATTCAAAACATGGGGCCACTGAATTTAAAGCTACGGATGACGACGATGCCGAGCAAGCTGAATTTTGGTTGGACAACACTATCCGGTGCTCGATGAGCTATCTTGTACACCGATGAGTGCTTAAAGTGTACTATCTCCTTGCTACGCGATTCCGCCTACTATTGGTGGAGTACTCGACTTCGGTTGTGCCTCACGGAGCAAGTAACTTGGGAGTTTTTCCAAACCGAGTTCAAAGAAGTATATTAGTCGAGATTCATCGACCAAAAGCGAAAGGAATTTCTTGATCTTAAGCAAGGCTCTATGTCCGTTCTCGACTCGAGCGAAAATTTGTTAGACTCGATGATACGCCGAATGTGTTTCGTCCGAAGCTATTATGTAAACGCTTGAGGATGGGCTGAATGATGATATAAGGATGTTTGTTGGCATTCTCGAAATACGAGAGTTCGTAGTACTTGTTGAGCGAGCTTGTAAAGTCAAGAGCTTAGAAAGGAGAATCAAAAGTTGATGTGAGAACTGGAGAATTTCAAAAGGTCCTCGGAAAGTCTCTTCAACAGCATCGAAGAGATTTCGAGAAGATGTGAGCCGGTCTAGAGCGCCGGCCTTTTAGACGAAATCGTGATCGACCCCAATGGGCATACGAGGCACTTCGGTCTCCGGTGTTGGGAATGATCGTCGAAACCAAATGGAGTGTCGACATTGTGGCAAATGGCATTCGGGAGTCAGAGGTTCCGTGATCGCTCTGCTATAAGTGTGGATCGGCCGACCACTTTATCAAGGATTGCCCGAGGTTGCTTGAACAAAATGTAAGTCGAGTGGAAACCCGGGTGCTACCACTGCTCGAAGTAGGCCATCCAGAAATACGGGCAATACTAGTGGCAGCCAGAGAGGGTCGAGAGATGCTACAGCAAGACCCGAGGCTCGTGCTCCTGCTAGGACTTATGCCATACGCACACGCGAGGATGCTGCCTCACCAGATGTCATTACCGGTACATTCACTCTTTTCGATACTAATGTGATTGCTTTGATTGACCCTGGTTCTACTCATTCTTATATATGCGAAACCTTAGCATCCAAAGAAGACTTTGCCTATTGAGTCTCTTGAGTTTGTAATTCGGTGTCAAACCCTTGGGTCATTACGTGCTTGTCAACAAAGTGTGTAAGAAAAGTCCCCTAGTATTTCGAGGTTCTTGTTTTCCGGCGGACTTGATGCTTTTGCCGTTCGACGAATTCGACGTTATTCTTGGTTTGGATTGGTTGACCATGCACGATGCGGTTGTAAATTGCAAAAGAAAGACTATCGATCTGAAGTGCCCGAATAACGAGATAATTCGGGTTGAGTCTACGGACTTAAAGGGGTTGCCAGCTGTAATATCAACAATGTTGGCCCGAAATATGTAAGAAAAGGGTGCGGCGTACCTTGCGTATGTGCTCGATGACAAGGAGTCGAAAAGAGACCGAATCTGTGCGCTGGTTTGTGAATACCGGATGTTTTCCTCAAGAATTGCGGGTTTACCACCTGTTCGGAAATAGAGTTTGGCATCGAATTGGTACCGGTACCACTCCAATTTCGATAGCTCCGTATCGTATGGCACCAACGGAATTAAAGGAGTTGAAAGCTCAGTTGCAAGAATTGGTGGATAGAGGTTTTGCTCGTCCGAGTTTTTCACCTTGGGGGGCGCCAATGTTGTTTGTGAAAAAGAAGGATGGAACCATGAGGCTGTGCATCGACTATCGTCAGCTTAATAAAGCGACGATAAAGAACAAATATCCGTTACCGCGTATCGAACGATTTGTTCGATCAATTGAAGGAGCCTCAGTGTTCTCAAAAATAGATTTGAGATCGGGCTATTATCGATTCATGAATCGAGATTCGGATGTACCCAAGACTGCCTTCAGAATGAGATATGGTCACTACGAGTTCCTAGTGATGCCGTTTGGGCTTACTAATGCCCCTGCGGTATTTATGGATTTGATGAATCGGATCTTCAGACCATATTTGGATCAGTTCGTAGTCGTGTTCATTGATGACATCTTGGTCTATTCAAGAAATGAGACCGAACATGCTGAACACCTGAGGTTAGTGCTGCAAATTTTACGGGATAAGCAATTATATGCTAAGTTCAGCAAGTGTGAGTTCTGGTTAAGAGAGGTTAGCTTCTTGGGGCATGTGGTATCTGCATCGGGTATTCGAGTCGACCCGAACAAAATTTCAGCCATACTTAACTGGAAGCCTCCGAGAAATATTACCGAGGTTCGGAGCTTTTTGGGGCTTGCCGGTTATTACCGACGATTTGTAAAGGTTTCTCAACGATAGCCACGCCAATGACGGCTACTCCAAAAGGATGTTAAGTTCGAATGGACGGAGAAATGTCGAAAAGTTTCGATCAACTGAAAACTTATTTGACTCAAGCCCCAATTCTAGTGCAACTGAATCGGCAAAGAGTTTGTCATCTTTAGTGACGCCTCCCTACTTGGGTTAGGTTGCGATTGATGCAAGAAGGTCGAGTTGTGGCCTATCGTCGAGGAAATTAAAGCCACATGAGAAAATTATCCGACCTATGATCTCGAATTGGTCGCCATCGATTCGCCTTAAAGATATGGCGACATTACTTAGTTGGTGAGAAGTGCCATGTGTATTCGGATCACAAAAGTCTCAAATATTTGATGACTCAAAGAGACTTAAATCTGCGACAAAGACGTTGGCTCGAGCTGTTAAAGGATTATGAGCTGGTCATTGACTATCACCCGGAAAGGCAAATGTGGTTGCGGATGCCTTAAGTCGTAAATCATTATTCGCTTACGAGCAATGAATGTGCACTTGTCCGCTCGATCCGACAATGTGTTAGTAGCTGAATTGAAAGCCAAACCATTATTGATACATCAAATTTGTGAAGCTCAAAAAGTCGACGATGAGTTGGTTGCAAAACGGGCTGAGTGTGTTCCGAACAAGGAATCGGAGTTTCAGATCGATGATGATGATTGTTTGAGGTTCAGGGGTCGTCTGTGTGTTCCAAAGAATTCGGAACTTATTTCGATAATTCTGAACGAAGCCCATTGTAGCCGAATGGCAATCCACCCGGGGAGTACGAAGATGTACAACGATTTGAAACGTCGGTTTTGGTAGCATGGTATGAAACGAGACATCTCTGACTTTGTTTCGAGATGTTTAATATGTCAACAAGTGAAAGCGGAACATCAAGTGCCTTCAGGATTACTTCAGTCGATCACGATACCCGAGTGGAAATGGGATCGAGTCACAATGGACTTTGTATCCGGACTGCCATTGTCAGCGAGTAAGAAGGATGCGGTTTGGGTCGTGGTAGATAGATTGACTAAGTCGGCTCACTTTGTCCCCGTACGTACGGATTTTTCAATGGACAAACTAGCCGAATTGTACGTTTCTCAGATTGTGAGATTACACGGGGTGCCTATTTCCATCGTGTCGGATAGAGATCCGAGATTTACCTCGCGATTTTGGAAGAAGTTGCAAGAAGCTTTGGCTACCAAGTTGCATTTCAGCACCGCCTTTCACCCCCAAACCGATGGTCAATCCGAGCGGATAATTCAAATACTTGAGGATATGTTGAGATGTTGCATCCTCGAGTTCGAGGGTTCATGGAACGGTATTTGCCTTTGATTGAATTCGCTACAACAATAGTTTTCAATCAAGTATTAAGATGGCACCTACAAGGCTTTGTACGGTCGTAAATGCCGTACACCATTGTTTTGGACCGAGCTCGGTGAAAGCAAAATTTTCGGGGTGGATTTGATTAAAGATGCTGAACAAAAAGTGAAAGTAATCCGTGAAAATCTAAAGATAGCCTCCGATCGTCAGAAGTCGTACGCGGATCTGAAACGAAAAGACATTGAGTATCAAGTGGGGGATAAAGTGCTTCTTAAGGTTTCGCTTGGAAAAGATACTCGATTCGGTAGTAAGGGCAAGTTGAGCCCGAGGTTCATTGGGCCATATGAGATATCCGAGCGAGTCGGTCCGATTGCATATCGTTTGATTTTGCCCCGAACTCGAAAAGATTCACGATGTCTTTCATGTCTCGATGCTTCGACGCTATAGATCCGATCCATCGCACGTGATTAGTCCATCGAGGTTGAAATTCAAGCCAACATGAGTTATGAGGAAGAACCGATTCGTATCCTATCACGTGAAGTGAAAGAGTTATGAAACAAGCGGGTTCCGCTAGTGAAAGTGTTATGGCTCAAACACGGGATAGAAGAAGCTACTTGGGAAACCGAGAACTCTATGAAAGAGCGATACCCAACCCTATTTACGGTAAGATTTTCGGGACGAAAATTTCTTAAGTGGGGAGAGTTGTGACACCAAAATTGACCCTAGTCGGGATGTGGTTTCGGGACCACAAAACCGAGGCATAAAAATAATTTAAAATTTATTTTGATGCCTATGATATGTGTTAAATTGTGTGTGACATTTTGATGATTTGATTTAGTGTTATAAATGTGAATTTCACTAGAAAGGGCCTAGTAGTAAACTTTGAAAGTATGATAGGAAATGTGTGATGACTAATTAAAGCATGCATGCAAAACAATGGACTTGCATGTCAAATACCCCTTTTATAGGTGGTGGCGGCCATGGCAAGAGAGATGGGCAAAACATGTCATAAACATGTTTTGTTGGTGCATTAGGGAGAAATAATAAACAAAGGAGTATGGGTAAGAAAAGAATGAAAAAAAAATGTGTGTGAGTGTGGTATTCCCCCATTGCCGTGAGTTGTAGAGAAAGAAAGAAAAAATTTGTTCATCCTTTCTTTGAGCCAAAACTAAGGAAGAAGGAGGATTTTGCTCCATTTTGGTTTAGAAGAGATCTAGAAGGAGATTTGGCTATACTTGCATCAAGATTAAGGTATGTTTGAGGTTGTGTCATGAGATTCATGCATGTTTTAGTTGCTAACTTGATGTTCATGTTAGCCCATGGTCCAAATCCTTGTTGTGCCATGGAAATGGTATTTGGCCAAGTTTGATATTGTGTTAAAGCCATTGCATGCTAAATGTGAAGCTTGTTGATGATGCATGCAATGATGGATTGACTACTCTTGAAATTTCTTTTAGCATTCTTGAGTAAGACATTGAATCCTTTGTTTAACCATGACCAAAAAATTAAAAGGGGTATGGTGTGTGATGTATTCGGCCATGGTATGCTCATGAGCATGGTTTATGCTTCTTGCATGTTAGTTAAAATTTGTGTTTTGGATGGTTATGGACACCTTGAAATTGCCTTGCACCTATATGTGTATATATGTTTGCACATGATGTTTTGGTTAAGAAGTAAGTGATAAATATGTTTGTTTAAAGAAGAAAGTGTTGAAGAATGTTTGTGAAATTGCAAGTACATTCGCCTAGTACACATATGATGTGAAAATCTTGCAATTTATTGTTGATTTTGTGCAAGTATGACTAAGTATAATCGGCCACATGAGGGGAATTATTGTGCATGCATTCGGTTAGAGGCAAGCTTAATGGTGCCTATTCTTGACTTAGGTAATCGGCTACCTTGTTGTGAGCTAAGGCCGAATGTGTGCGTAATTAAAGAAAATTGACTAAAGTGCTTAGTTATGTGATGTTGAGTCAATGATGTGTATTCGCCAAGGATAGCAAGCGAGACTTTAATAAATTGAATTTGTTTGAATTAGCTCAAGAGCTTAGAGGGCCACAATTGGATAAGGGAAGGAAAAGTGATCGAATAGCCGTTGAAGCCGTTCGACAACATCCGAGGTAAGTCTTCAAGTAATGACCCTACTTGAATTATGTGAAATGAAATTATGGATGTGTAATGATTACTAATATACGTGTGTATGAGTATTTGAATGGTACCCGGCTAAGTCCCGAAGGCAATTACGCTAGTGATTATATTTGTGTTTGAGCCTTAGTAACGAAAATGAAACATGAATGTGTAATGATTATGGATGTATGTGTGCATGAGCAATTGAATGATATCCGGTTAAGACCAAGGCAATTGTGCTAGTGACTTTATCCAGGCTAATACCAAGGCATTTGTGCAAGTTGTTATATCCGGCTAATACCAAGGCATTTGTGCGAGTCGTTATATCCGGCTAAGACCCAAAGGCATTCGTATGCGTGTGGTTATATCCGGTTGTATTCAAGAAGCTTGGGTTGAAGGTGAGCATTGGTTGCTGTAATACATTTAATTAGTACGCTCGAAAAGCCCAAAGGATAAGGTATGTTTACATGTGCAATGGAAAAGTCGATACGTTTGAATAATATTCGTCAATCGACTAACTAATTTTCAGCTCTTGAATTGGTTGATATCTTGTGAGTGTATATGTTGATGAAGTGTGAAGTAAGTATGATTATGTGAATGTGTATAAATGAAATGATTCATTTGGCTATGTGAATGTAATGCTTTAGTTAAAGCCGATTTCATTGCTTGAGATTTACTAAGCATAAACATGCTTACCCCTGCTGCTTTGGCTCTCTGTTTATAGATTTTGCTCGCTAGCGATCGGATTCGGGATCATTGAAGTGAAGTCATCCACACTATCAAACCCCTTTGGTACTCTTTTAGTTGAACTTTGGATATGGCATGTATAGGACTACCCTCGGTTGTTTTCAAGTGCTTTTGTGATGTATATGTGTACGGCCATGCGAAAATGGTTCGTAAAAGTGGAGTACTGAATTAGACCATTTGTGGTTTGTAATTTTATATGGTTTCATGATGTTATTATGGATTGGAATGGGAGTGTTGGTCACATGATCAGCCATTTGAATGGCTAAACATGATCATAGGTGGACCTATGTATGACTAGACTATAGTTGGTCCATGGAAACTACAAAATAGGTAAGGCCTACCTTAAAAACAGATGCTGCCAGTTGCAGTGACGTGGATGTGAAAAATCACCAAAATTTGTAGGAAGGGTATTAAATTGTGAATAAGTTATGAAAATGAACCTTGACGAGTCTATTTTCATATGAAAGTAACGAAACGATCATATGAACAGTATACCGAGAGATATTAAAGTTCTCGTGAGACAGGGCCGGAACGGTTTCTGGGTCCCCTGACGCGACTTTGAAAATTTACTATAAATTATCAAGAAAGAATTAGAAGTCATACCTTATATGTGCAGATTCCATTTTGAGTTTAGTTTCATTAGAAACAAACAGAATCAGTATTAAAGACCTGTACGGAGAGATATTCAAGTTGTAATGCGCGAAGGTCAGTGTAGTCGACCCCTGTAACATGGGTGACTTTAACTAATAAAATGTACCAATCGGCCCAACCAAAAATTCTAGAAATAAATCCATGGATGGATATATGAGTCTAAATTCAGGAAAAATTTACGGAATCAGTTTCCGAGTTTTGAAACTCAAGATATGATTTTTAAGGCAACAGTGACGCAGTTTTCCAGCCTGTCTGGAAATGCCAAATTGGTCGGTACTTTAAGAGGATTTGTCTCGTTAACCCCTCGTGTCCGACACCGGCAATGGTCTCGGGTTCGGGGTGTTACACTAGAAGTCGACACAATTGAAAAGGGGCATTCGGTTTTTGCAAGAGAAATCAAAAAGATTGAGAGAAAGGAGGAGAAGGAGAAGGTGTTTCAGTCCAAAGAGGAGAAGAGATGAATCAACCACTTCCAGAGAAAACACTAGTGCCTAGAGGAAAATTGAAAGAAATGGTTGCACAAAAGGGCAGAGAGGAAGAGAGGAGAACCGAAACTTGGAAGGAGGAAATGTTGGTAGCACCTTTCTTTGGGAATTTTAGAAACCAAAAATGCAAAAAGAAACTATTCAGCCTCCCACTTGAACAAAAAGTTGGCGTGATGTCAAAAACCGGAATTGAAAAGAAAGCAATCAAGTCCCAGCAGAAATTCTAATAAGCAAAGTTCAAAATCGGCACAACTTTCTTTAAAATTCAAAAATCCTTGATTTCCTCGTAAAATCCCTCCTGTTTACACTTCAATAACCGAAAATCCCCCTTTTCACTCCCCAATTTTGGCTAACAACAACCCTATTCAAACTTATTCAAACTCCTCGGTGTTTCAGTCAAACACAACATCCTCCTATAGCCACCAGTAAAAATAATCTCCATTTGCACAAGCAGGGATTCTAACCTCAAACCACTAGCACACTCCCCCGCCACTATCCATTAGATCAGCAGGCCCATTTTGTCATGTTTTTACCAAAATTAAATTATAGCCCTACTGGCCAAAGATAGGGGTTTTATCCTTAAAAAGCAATTTTTTTTTTGTGGAAGCCAAGGCTTGAACTCAAGACTTCTCCAACAGTTCTGAGGACACTTAACCACTGTAGCAAGCATGCATTTGTGTCACTTTCTTGTACAACTAAACTTTTATGTGCAGCCTCCTAACTGCTCCCATGCTTAAGACTTAATACTTCTAGGCCAAAAATTAGGGCGTTATATACGGAGCATTATCGAATATTACAAATCAAACAGACAAAAAATACGAAT
The DNA here is from genome assembly GCF_025698485.1 of Gossypium arboreum. Taxonomy (NCBI): domain Eukaryota; kingdom Viridiplantae; phylum Streptophyta; class Magnoliopsida; order Malvales; family Malvaceae; genus Gossypium; species Gossypium arboreum. The sequence continues at coordinate 59,670,204 of NC_069075.1, read as the reverse complement.
ATTCCATATCATATAGTTTTCATGTCAAAAACAAATCAAATTCATACATATTGTCCCTTATACAAACCCTCAAAACACAAGTTACGCATTAGAAACAAATCAAGACCAAATCGAAAAATTAGAAACTATTTTAGAAACAATTAAAATTTTCAAAGCTGTAGGGATCACACGGTACACGCCTGTGTCTTAAGCCGTGTGGGCATTCGAAATAGGGACACAGGACTGTGTCCCTACCTATGCCCATGCCCGTGTAACACACTGACTTGTGCCACACGGCCAAGCCACACACCCGTGTGCTAGGCCGTGTGTGGTAGGCCGTGTGAGCATACTAACTTTCACGCTTTAAAAGGTACAGGGGACACACGACTATGTCACTTGGCCGTGTGTCACACATGGCTATGTCACTTGGCCGTGTGTGACACACAGCTGAGACACACGCCTATGTTTATACCCTTGTAGATGAAAATAGGCTATTTTACTAGCTATATTTCTCACCCAATTTGGCATCCACCTACACTCAACATTTTGTATATACATAGGTCAAAAATAGGCATCCAAAACAAGCTAAAATTCAAGCCTTGAACATGTAAAATCATCATATACAACCAATAAGCCCTTAGGCACCTCAAATAACAACTTATAACATGTAAATCTAAACATTCAATGTATTTAATTGTTTAACTAACTTATAAGCATATTTGTACCCAAACTTACCATGTAAATCATTAATCCAAACATACCATTTAGTACCATTTATGTACTTGATCTCTAGCATCAAATGGTCATGTAAGTTACTTGTAATTTGTGCAATAGAAACACCAATACAAACCATTCAAAAGCTAACCTCATTACACATATGTACTTTCCACAATAAGCACTAAATCACTCTAAATTATGTATATCCAAATTCATATTCAACTACCATTTAAATTTTCATCCATCAAACATAAATCAACTCACATCATACATATACCAAACCACACATCGAACATGACAAGACCATTTATACATATAAATATCAAAATATACCAAAACACAAGCCAAAGCATATGGCCATAACCACAACATCACACATAAGCCAACATTAGCCAAAATAACCTATAAATGCCATTATAATCAAACTAAAACAATTGAAACCACAAAAAGCGCCGATAGATAGTGTGATATAGCTCTAACAAGCTTACAACCCGAGCGAGCTTTTGAATCACTATAAAACACGAAAAATACATAGAGTAAGCATTTAAGCCTAGTAAGTTTGTATAACAAAGAAATTAACTTATCAATTAGTCACATTTATGGTAAGCATACAAAGCATATCCAAACTCAATTTGGCCAAAAGCCTAAACACAGATCCTCAACAACTATGTTAGTCATGTAATTCATATAGTATCAAAAAACATGTATGAATTCAACAATAATCAAACTTCCATCGACATATAATTTCCACTTCATGTAACTATATATCATGTACAAATCATTTTCATATATCTCATGTAAATACCTGTAGTAGTTCATATTGAACTCATGTAATCACGTAACAGAATAGTGTCCATTGAACCATTCAGAATATTGTTGGATACGCGGGTAGTACACACGAGGTGTACTAAACTACAATCCGTCAATCCCTGTACATATATGTTTATACGAGCTCTAAATTGGTATGCTCTTATGAGCTGTAAACTGTAAGCTCCTCTGAGCTGAATAACAGTAACGTAATGTGAGCTGAGTATCGTTAAGCTCATACGAGCTGAAACCGGTAACCCTAATGACATGTTATTTATATCTTATGATTTCCTAAGGTTCAAACGGGGCTTGGTAATCGTTGTACGTCGTCGAATATGCAATTGGTATTCATATATGATGATTAAACAATTCACAAACATATAATTCAATTTAAAACATATAAATGTACAATTTAATTACATGAACTTACCTCGACAAGTGTACGTAGATACGGAAGCGACTAATCTGAGATTTTCTCTTTGCCTCAATCTAACTCCGTACAAGGTGTGATAGTATCTATACGAATGAACTTAACTCTATTCAATATAATTTATATTTAATTTAGGCCAACACATAATTTTGGAAAAATTACCATTTTGGCCCTATACTTTTAATTTTTTGTAATTTAGTCATTATCTTATAATAATGGAAATTTGCACAATTTTATTACAACACATCATAGCCGAATTATATACATGCTTATAGCAGCCCACATTTTTCACAAATTCATGATTTTACCACAATTTTTCACATTTTTCAATTTCATCCCTAATTGATAATTTCATCAAAAATTCCTTTACAAAAGTTGTTTACCTAACAACAGCCATTCATTTTCTACCATTAAACTTTAAAAGCCTAACATATTCATCAAAGGCAAAACTCAAATATTTTAACAGTTTTACAAATTAGTCCCCAGACTAGCTAGATTAATCTATAACGATCCCGAAAACGTATAAATCATTAAAAACGAGCCAAAAATCACTTACCAATTGCACACACAAGCTTGGAAAAATGTGAACGATGAAAAAATGGTTTCTTTTTGCTTAAACATCGGTTGAGGAAGATGATACCAAATAATAGTTTAATTTAGTTTTTAATTATTATAACCTTAATTACATAATTACCTATTTAGCTTATTAAAACATTAATAATTACACTTATACCAAGCCATGTACATCCAATATCACTATTAATGGTTCAATTACCATATAAGGACCTCTACATTTAAGTTTCATAGCTATTTAATGCCTTTATCTATTAGAACCCAACTTTTATACTTTACGCGATTTAATTCTTTTTATCAAATTGAACATGTAAACAGTAAAATTTCTTAAAAAATTTTTTATAAGATATTTCTATCATGTTGTAGACAATAAAATATTAATAAAATGAACTTTTTTGACTTCAAATTTGTGGTCCTAAATCACTATTTTGATTTCACTAAAAACAAGTTGTTACAATCTCTTAGTGTGTTAAGGTTAACAGCTTGATAAAATAAAGGTCTAGCAACCATTTTTTATTCTCTCTAAAAAATTCAAAAGAAAATGGCTATTCGTTTTTATGGCGTAGACTATGTAGAGGGCAAGACATTTTCATTGTGGCTTGGAATCGACATCAAATCAGTAGAATCCTTTCAAAATTTTCACTAAATAAGGTATATTTTCAACCCTATTTCAAAATATTTGTTCCTCGTACATGGATCCATGGTTGACGATCACCGAAATAATCTTTTCATTGTGCTTCAAGGCATACCGATGATCCAACATTGTGATGATTGGATTGAACCCATAAGTGGGTGTTTAGGGGCTGTTTAAGAGGTATATTAATTGAGTTAATAAACATTTTTAATTTAGGTTCATTATAAAGTTTATTAGAAAAACCACGAGATTCGCAAATGTGCTGTTGTAGAGCGTAATTAAGGTGTGGGTTCTAACTCATTAAGTTGACTATTTTAACATTATTTTTAAATGAATATAATGGATGACTAAGCATGCTAGTTGGGCTTAGTTAAGTGGCTAAGTAATTAATTTGTAAGTGGCTGAACCAGATACGTTTCGAGTCCTAATTGTTTGTCATGTAAGCAAAAATGTGTGAATGAGTGAATAATTTTGTGATTGTTATTATTTTGAAAGATTAGTTGATATGATGCATGTTGATTGTATGCATAGCATGATTCAGAATAAGATTGTGGCTTACGATGATATATTTGTATGAATGATTTATTATGAAATATTTGAAAGATTGCACTTGGAAAGAATTATTAGTTATATGATATTGTAATATGTTGAATGACACCATATTAATGGTGAATTGCAAAGTGGATAAATGATCCTATTTACTGAAAGTATTTGAAAATATAAGGGTGTGTTGATCATGCCAAAGAAATCTGAAAGTATTCAATTCATGACTATGTAATATCCCTAAACCGGTCTAGTAGTTTTGGGCATTTTTTTGTTTTTCGAGTGTGAAATTAAGAATTTATAGGGTTTATAGTAATTTTTATTTAATTTAGGAGGTTAATTTCATCTAAAATAAATTAAACAATAATCTAAAAATTTAAGAAAATATTTTTGAAAATTTAATTTTAAAGATTTTAAATAATTATTAGTGAAAACAATCAATTTTGGTTGAAAAAGAATTTTAAAATAATTTTAATTGGGGGTAATTTGAGTAAATTTTAAATATTAATTAAATAGGATTTAATTGTAAAACAAGGAAAATTTTGAGTATTTATATGACAAATAAACCTTAAATTTCAGAATTTTGGAGAGAAAGGTTTAAATGGCAAAGTAAGGGAAATGTGCGAGTGGCCATTAAACAAATTTCTCGAAGTCTAAATTTCTGGTGGGTGGTTTTAGTTTTAAAAATAATGTATCTAACCCACTTTTCACACATTTTACATCAAAGTAGAGAGCTTTAAAATTCATTTTATTCGCATGATTTTAAATATCTATCATCAGAGAATAGATCCAACCAATTTTCTTCTCAAAATACTCTATCAATTCACTCGAAATTATTCTCAAAAGTAGCCAAAAATATTCTGAAATTTCTCAAGTTCCTTAAATCAAGATTTTCAATCAACGAATTTAGAGGGAACCAAAGATAATCTTCAATCCTAAACTTGTTTTTATAATGATTAGAAACATTTTTACATGATTTGAGAGCCAATTAAAGGATTTTTATCAATGTTATCTTTTTCCAAGAACACATGGTTCTTTAATGGTGGATTTTGAATTTTGAGAGGAAATCCACAAATCAATAGATATTTCAACTTGAAATGGATCTATAAAATTTTTTTTATCTTATTTATCAAGATTAAACATGATTAGTGAGGTAATTTAAGGAAATTTGAATTCCATCATCTTCATGAACTGATTTTTCGAAATTTTGTGAAATTGATTTAAAGATGAAATTGATGCTTAGTATAAGTGTATTTGGTCTAGTATTGATGATTGAAAGTGTTTAGGAGGGTTGGAGAGATCGATTTTGTGAGGAATCGTGTTTTTGACTTGATGTTACAAATTCAATAAGGTATCTTTGTGAGAGGATTTTGATTAGTATAGTTAATTAAAATTTGTGTTATTATAGCATTTGAAAGGTGGTAATCTCTACTTTATCTCTGTTGAAGCTCTGAATCTTGAAGAGGACCGAGCTAACCGGAATTAAAGCTTGGATTTGCTTGGTTGATCATTTGTTTGTGGTAGAATAAATTGTGTGGTGAGTGTTTCTAAGGGCGACTTGGTAAATTGACCCACATTTATGTTAAATTAGTAGCTTAATTGGTGATTTCAATTTATTAATTATGGTTGAATGGCTGATTTTTGCAAGATTTATATTATATGTACAAAAGTTGAATTTTTATTGAATAATGGTAAGTAAGCATTTAGGTGTTTTTGTGCAATTTAATTAGGCTAATTATATTGATGATTAGAGAATTTTTACTAGAGTTTTTTATCATGATATATTAAAGTTACAATTGGAATTTGAACATTGGAAAATGGTAAATGAAATGCTTGATTTAATTGGATGTTAAATGGCAATGTTACATGCTAAATATAAGCATTTTGTCACATTAAATTGAGCACAATAATGACTAATTTATATGCTATGTTTGACTGAATATATTGGCAACATTCATGGTGGATCTATTGGATATAGTGGGCATGCTATAGGATTTGTGAGTACTCACCTATATTTGTGACATTATGAGCATATGGCTCTAGGTGAACTGATTTGTTTGGAGTTGATAACAAAGTGTTGAGCATGAGTCTCCACTCATTGGGTTATTTAAGGCGCTATAAGGGAGCATGTGCTTTGGCCCACTCAACTCGGTGGACTGTATTTAATATTTGTGGGAGTTTAGAGATCTGTTTATTTGATGTATGATCACCCGATTAAGCCATGAGAAGTGTATGCTAATATATTTATGTGTGACTATTGTTATATCATTCGATGTTTGTAAGCCATGAATAATTGATTCCTTATATTGATAAAGCATATGGAAATAAAATTGACATGTTTCATTATTATGGTTGATATTTGGTGATTGATTGGATATGATTTAAGCATGATTCGGATGTTGATTTACTAGTCTTTTTTATTAAAATTCACTAAGCTTTTTAAAGCTCACACGCTCTCAATTTGTACAGATAATTGATGGGCGTCAAAACCACCAAAAATAATCCTAAAAAAATAACTCTAAATAATATTAAAGAGTGGTAGTAGGGTCGAGTCCACAGGTTTTAGATGTTATAATCAACTTCTACGTTTAACTTGTGAACAGAAAGTTTGTCGTGTCGAAAGTCGTGGCAAAGGTCGTGCCCACGACTCCAAACAAACATTCAAAAAAAATTAACAAATAAATCTTGGGGTTTTGAAAATGTTTAGAAAGTAAATAATTGAATCACTGTAAATAAACAATTAACTAATATTAGAAATAAATTTAGATCGGGAAATAAATTTAGACTTTTGTAAACAAAGATAATAAGCTTTAGCCTTAGACTCAGTAGATTCCGTATTAAGAATCGATCCTTCAAAATTAATCTTCTCCTCCAAACGATAAGCTGGTTATAGCAGTTAAGAACGTCCTAACCACCAATTCTTGCTCTTGTAGCTGGTCCCGGTGTAACACCCTAAACCCGGCCTAGACGTTATGACCGGATCCGACGTGCCACATCAAAGCGTTAAAACATTTTTCCATTCTTAGTCCAGAAAATTGTACTTGATGTTCAAAGGATTAATTTATTAAGGGTTAAAGTGAATGGAAGCTGTGCACCAGGTGGGAAACTGGAAAAGAGGAGGTGAGTCCATCAGACTGCTTAAGTACCAAGCTCTTTCAGATCCAATCCTAGACATGCACACCGCCATTGCCACACTCTAACATCGTGTATTCCTTTAGGTTACCATTGTAATTATGTTCATTTTAAAATAAAACATATTTAATTTTGGGAAGCGTTATCATAGTAGAAACCTTGTTCGAGATCGTGTTACTTCGAAATCAATTTATGTTTTTGAAAACGAACCCTAGATCTAGCCCATTTTGATTGTTAATATAAATTAAGTTCATCATAATAAAATATAAACCAAACACATAAAAAAAATAATAGGGCGGCCTTATTACATAATAAAACCCAAATCATCAAAGTAAATGAAAAATAAAGTCCAATTCACGGAAGAAAACCATAGTGCGAGCAGTGGCCACTCAAATCCTCGCAGACTCTAAGCCCACTATGGTTGGGGATTACCTGCATGGATGAAAATAGGGATGAGTTTGGGGAAACTCAGTGTAAAATTAACCCAACCATAGCCCATATCACCAACCCACGTAAATGAATAAATCACCTTAGCCCGCAGAATCTGAAATTAAGCCCATAGGCCCATAATGATCGGATCGATATTTCATGTATATGCAAAACCCAACCCATAACCAACCACATGCACCCCTTATCAACCTTTCACCATGTGGGAGACTACTCGACCCACCCAACCGCTACGCCTCGAAATATGCAGCATGGCTGCTAGAATGAATAATGTGACACGGTCACCAGATCTGAATAATCGTGGCGAGCCACCGTATCGTAAATATGTGGCGAGCCACCAGATCGAATAATTGTGGCATAGCCACCGGACGCTTCCTCCAAAATATAACCCATGTCCCAATGCAACAAAGATTCATTCATGGCATACAACATACTGATTTAAATCAACATGCTTTTCAGACAAAATTAACCCTAGGGCATATCGGTCATTTACACCCAGGGGTATCGTGGTAATTTTCCATACATAAGGGAATTATAGTAATTTAGCTACTTTTAGGGTTTTCATGCATATCCTAACCATTTACGTACCATCAGAACACTTACCGCGCATACTTACTGAATTGGGCCCGTTGGCCCATGAACCCGATTTTTTACCCATTAAGCCCAAATTATCAAAATGCACGAAATTGCGCATACTGCAATTGTAACACCCCAAACCCGGCCTAGACGTTATGACCGGCTCTGATGCGCCACATCGAAGCGTTCAAAACATTCCGTATTACTTAGTTGGAAAATTTAGTTGGTGTTGTAAAAGACACTTTTAAAAGTAGGTTAAAGTGAATGGAAGCTGTGCACCAGGTAGGAAACCAGGAAGAAGAGGAGGTGAGTCCGGCGGACTGCTTAAGTACCAAGCTCCCTTCGGATCCAATCCTAGACATGCACACTGCCATTGCCACACTCTAACATCTCGTATAATTTTGAGAAAACCGTTTGGTTATGTCCATCTTGGGAATATGATTAAGGTTGAAAACGTTTGCTTAGCGGAAGTCTTACTCGCATTCGTGTTATTTTGAAATCACTTAATGTTTTTGAAAACGAGTCCTAGAGCTAATCTATTTCGTTAGTTATCATAGATCAGTTCTATCATAATAGAATTAAATAATAAAGAAACAACCCAAACCATAAAAATAATTAGCGGCCTTATTACAAAAACCCAAAACCATAAACGAAAAATATGGAAAATCTAGTTCACCAGAAGAAAACGAATTTACAAAAAACGTGTGGCCACTCCGAATCCCGCCCAGCTCCAAGTCCACCAACTAGGGCTCACCTGCAAGGATGGAAGAAAAAGGGGTGAGTTTGGGACAACTCGGTGTATACGAAAACCCATCCAAAGCCCAAATCAGCTCGAGCCCATTGGGCCTAAGCCCCATTCAGATAACGATACAATGGACCAAAGCCCTTTTCGAACACGAGCAAGGCCTTAGCCCTTTTAACATAACAATGTGGCCCATAGGCCCAAGACAATAACATAAGTAATAATAGTAGTAATGCATGCAAACCCATCCGGGAGACTACTCAACCCACCAACCGCTACACCGCCTGCCCGTACCATTTCTACACTCTATGTGGGGAATACCTGAACCCACCCAGCCCTACACTCCACACTTGCAGCAACGCTGCTCAAATATCAGTAAGTTGAGTCAAAGCCTCCAGTACATAGATGAACCACTTTCAATACTTCCTCCATCAATACCCCAATCCCATGCAACAGATATTAATAAAAGCATATCATGTAACATACAGTATTAATCAATCATGCAGTTTAGCCAATTTAAACCCTAGGGGTATTTCGGTAATTATGCTCTTTAGGGTAATTTCGTAACTTACGCAACTACACAAGCTACTTTAGTAAATTTGTAGCAGTTTTATGCAATTTGGTTCCACCATCTAACTAACAGTCGACTTTGCCCATCTCTTACCCATATTGGTCCGTAAGCTCATTGGGCCCCGTTTTGGCCCATCGAGGCCCTCTTTTCCCGAAGTACGTTAAGACGTCACACAAACTTACTTACCACCTTGCGGTGCTAGATCTAACAATTACTCCACGTCTTGAGAGCATTCGCGTACTCACAAGCCCATGAAATGCCGAAATTTCGGCATTTCGGCTTTTACCGAATTGAACTAAGAAAGGGTGTTCGGTACACACCTGATTCGCACCGACTGCCATTGCGATCTCTTTCGATGCCCTAGAATTGATTAGCACAGTTCTTATTTACAAACCATAATCACTAAACCCACAACCTACTTATCCATGATCGAACCATGTCCCTAAAAGCCTTTGAAACCTTACCTTTTTTGCCAAAATCGATAGCTAGCTCCGAATCCGATTGCTCCAACAACCCACGCCTTCAATCCAACACTTAAGAAGACACTAATCATTGACAGAAAAAGTCAGTTAAAAGCCCTTAGAGCCACATGCCCAAATCGACAGCCTCCCTAGATTTTAGGGACTTCGGCTTTTCCTAACTTTGTAAAATAGGACCAGATCTGAGATGATGAACACTTACCCCTTACTCTTTTTTGATCTCCATGCAATCTAGTGCAGATTTATCCTTAGAACAATGGTAAAACCCGAATCCAAGGGTTGAATAAGTTTCGGCTATAAGCTCCTAAACCAATGGTACTTTCGGCTTTTGGGTGGTGAAGGAGATGACGATATGAGACTATAACCTGGATGTAGAATTGCTGACAGGTCTCTAGAGTTTAGAAAGAATAATCATTGATTAATGGAAACACAATGTTAAAGGGTTTGGCTCTGAAGAAATCGGTACCTGTAATGTGTGTTCAAGATTTCAGCTTTTATGGATTCGGCAAAAGTATTGATGAACAACAGAATTGATGACTAGTTTTGAAGAAGATAAATAGAAAAAGAAGAATAGGGGAAGTGGTAGTTTCGGCTAGAGAGGAAAAAGAGAGAAAAGAAAAACCTTGTGATGTCTGAGCAGAAAGGAACGGCACCACTCAATACCCTAGGTGCCAAAATACTAACCTCAAAACCTTCTGCCGATTTTTCCCCCTTCAATTCCCAAAATTCGGCCAACTCCTAACCTCTCTCCTAATCCCTTAAATCTCTCCCCTTATCACTCCTTAATCCAAGTGTTTGGACTGATCCAAACTCTCCTTTAGTAGAATCCACCTGGACTCCAACACTACCCCTCATGCACTTAAAAATAAATGCATCTATTTGTCAACACAGGGAATCGATCCCATGCCTCCTTCAAAGCTCCACACGCCACCTTTTTAGGAGCCTAGTAGCGTCACCCTAGCCACTTTACCAAGGCTCTTTTTGTGATGCAATTTGCCCATAACTCTATACAAGGACCATCTAGCCAGAACCCCTAACTCCTAAGTCCAAAAATTCAAAAATTCAACCGGGTTTTGGCCAACACATGGGCCTTCTATAAGCCCATTTACCTGCTCAAAATATTAATTTCACATCCAAATACAAAATTTTAAAGTCTTTACAAAATATTGAAAACCACGAATAAATCCGAAAATCAGGATGTTACAACTCTACCCTCCTTAAAGAAATTTCGACCTCGAAATTTTACCTTATTAGAACAGTTGAGGGTACTGTTGACGCATAGCCTCCTCAGTTTCCCAAGTAGCTTCTTCTTTACCATGGTTCCTCCAAAGTACTTTCACTAGTGGAATTGATTTCCTTCTCAACACCTTGACGTCACGATCAAGTATTTGCACAGGTTCCTCTTCGAAAGTTAAATCTGACTGTACCTCGATTTCTGCGACTGGTATGATATGTGTTGGGTCAGATCGATACCTCCTCAGCATGGATACATGAAAAACGTCGTGGATACGCTGCAGTTCTGGTGGTAACTCTAGCTGATAAGCCACTGGTCCAACCCGCTTAACAAATCGGTAAGGCCCAATAAACCGTGGGCTCAACTTACCCTTTTACCAAATCTCAAAATTTTCTTCCAAGGGAAACCTTCAAGAAAACCATATCCCCAACAGTGAACTCAATCTCTTTGCGCTTCAGATCCGCATACAACTTCTGTCTATCAGATGCCTCCTTTAACCGATCCCTTATCAGCTTAACCTTGCTTTCAGTGTCTGCCACCAATTCCGGTCCAAGCACTTGTCGTTCACCCAACTTTGTCCAACACGTCGGCGTACGACATCTTCGCCCATAAAGCGCTTCATATGGTGCCATCTGAATACTTGCTTGGTAGCTCTTATTGTAAGCAAACTCCGCCAGTTGCAAGTAGTCCTCCCAACTTCCACGAAAATCAATGATACAACCTCTTAACATATCTTCCAGAACCTCAATAACCCTTTCTGACTGTCCATCTGTCTGTGGGTGAAAAGCGGTGCTAAAATCCAATTGTGTACCCAAGGCTTCCTACAACTTTCGCCAAAATTGAGATGTAAACCTAGGGTCTCGATCAAAAATTATCGACACTGGCACCCCATGCAGTCGCATTACCTCCGCCACATATAACTTGGCCAACTTTTGCAGTGAGTAGTCGGTACGAATAGGTATGAAATGAGCAGATATTGTTAACCTATCCACAACTACCCACACCGAATCTTTCTTGGTGGGTGTCAAAGGTAACCCACTCACAAAGTCCATTGTTACTCTTTCCCACTTCCATAATGGAATTTTCACAAGTTGCAATAATCCCGAAGGCAATTGGTGCTCAGCCTTAACCTGCTGGCACGTCAGACATTTCCCAACAAATTCAGTCACCTCTCGTTTTAATCCGGGCCACCAGTACACCTCTCGCAAGTCTCGATATAACTTATTCCCTCCAGGATGCATGGCACAGAGTCCACCATGAGCCTCTTTCAGAATTAACTGCCTCAATTCAGGGTCCTTTGGAATACAAACCCTTCCATGGAAGCACAGAACTCCTTCAGTGTTCAACCCAAAATCCTCGTTCTCACCATTCTTAACTTGCTGGAACCGGAGATCTAATGTATTGTCCTTCAACTATTTTTCCTTAATCTGATCAGTCCAAGTAGGCCTTACTTGCAGTTCTGCCAACAAGCTTCCATCGTCGTACAAACTTAATCGTGTGAACAAGGCTCTTAAGTCCGTAACAACCCTTCGACTCAACGCATCCGCCACCACATTAGCCTTTCTTGGGTGGTACTCTATCAAACAGTCGTAGTCTTTAAGCAATTCCACCCATCTTCGTTGCCTAAGGTTCAACTCCTTTTGAGTCAACAAATACTTTAGTCTCTTATGATCTGTGTATATGATGCACTTTTTCCCATATAAGTAGTTTCTCCAAATTTTTAATGCAAAAATCACCGCTGCTAGCTCCAAATCATGCGTAGGGTAATTCACCTCATGAGCCTTCAGCTGTCGCGATGCATAAGCGACCACCTTGCCCTCTTGCATCGATCGCAACCTAACCCCACATGCGACGCATCATCAGATATCTGATAAAGTCCTTCCTGACACGGTTGAATCAACACTGGCGCTTCGGTCAATACCTTTTTCAACCAATCAAAAGCTTTTTGCTGTTTCTCGGTCCAGACAAATGGTACTCCTTTCCTTATGAGTTTTGTCAAGGGTGCCGCCATCACCGAGAAACCCTCCACAAACCTTCTGTAGTAACCTGCCAACCCTAGGAAACTCCGAATTTCCGATACTGACCTAGGTGGCTTCCATTCCAGAATCGCTTCCAGCACTCTCCTTGATGCGTTCTGCAGCAATCCCCACATGCTTGCAGTCTACCTGTGTTCACCGGAACTGCTCGAACCGGTTCCTCCATCCTAGCTCTCTTAACATTTCGATTTGCAACAACCGCTGGTCCAGCATCCACCTTGAACCGATTCTGATCCTTATCACGATTCCTCCGTTCAGTTTGCTTCACCTCCTCGGCTATCTTAGCCTTCTCTACCAGTGCAGCAAAATCTCGCTCTCTCTGAGGAGCTATGAGCACCCTTAACTCATCTCTGAGACCATCTTCAAAACGAATGATGCACTCGTATTCGGTGGAAACGATGCCATTAGCATACCGGCTCAATCGTAGAAACTCCGCCTCATATTCAGGAATGGTCTTATTTCCCTGAGTCAGATTCAAGAACTCCTTTCTGCGTGCATCCACATAGCTAGCTCCAACATATTTTGCCTTAAAGGTGTGTTTAAACAGCTCCCATGTTACCCTCTCAGCTGGGGTACCCTCTCTCACAGTAACCCACCACTGATACGCTTCATCCCGCAACAACGACACCGCCCCTTTCAACTTCTGTTCTACTGAGCAGTCTAGGTCATCCATGATCCGCTCTGTGGCTTCCAACCATCTTTCGGCCACATTTGGGGCCACTCCAGACACGCCTAAAAATCTCAAATCCGTTGGCAAAGTCGTTCGAAATGGACCCCCTATTCATGTGCCCGATGTTAGCTCCGGCCACCCTTTCCAAAACCCTCAACATGGCCTGAGACAAAGCGTCATCCCCTGCGGCCCGGTCATATGGCCCATTTTCATTAACCGGTGGTGGACGTACCTCGCCAGCTGGTATGTGTTCAGATGACGCAGATCCAGCTTGGGTGTTACCTCGGCCTCGACCACGGCCTCTTCCCCGAGTAACCCTTGTACTCATAACGATTTATCGATTCACGAATTTTATGACATTAGTTTCTTGGTTTCACTATTTATTACGTAATGTCTTATGAGCAGATAGAGTTTGAGTTATTTTCGCGAAATCACAATTTAGCTACGGTCCCAGTTTTGTAGACCTAATACTACATTGTCAATAGCACTATCTCTAAGGATCAGTACTATCTACAGTATTATTTCCAGTCCAGTTCCATATAAATATTTAAAGCAGAGAAAGAACACTTACAGACTTGGTGCCAGGGATTCAGTGTGCCACCTCCTTATGTAAAAATTAAAACCATGTTTACCGAAAATAAAAGGATTTGATTTGAAAACACTTTTATTTTTTTCAAATATTGATTTAACCCTGTTTAACAATAGAGAAACTTGAACATTCTTTGAAAAACTTATAGAAAAAACTTTTTTTTTAAAGATTTTCGGACCCGATCCACAGCCGAGTTGTTGCAACCAGGCTCTGATACCACTAAATGTAACACCCCAAACCCGGCCTAGACGTTATGACCGAATCTGATGGGCCACATTGAAGCGTTCAAAACATTTCGTATTACTTAGTTGGAAAACTTAGTTGGTGTTGTAAAAGACACTTTTAAAAGTAGGTTAAAGTGAATGGAAGCTGTGCACCAGGTAGGAAACCAGGAAGAAGAGGAGGTGAGTCCGGCGGACTGCTTAAGTACCAAGCTCCCTTCGGATCCAATCCTAGACATGCACACCGCCATTGCCACACTCTAACATCTCGTATAATTTTGAGAAAACCGTTTGGTTATGTCCATCTTGGGAAAATGATTAAGGTTGAAAACGTTTGCTTAGCGGAAGTCTTACTCGTATTCGTGTTATTTTGAAATCACTTAATGTTTTTGAAAACGCGTCCTAGAGCTAATCTATTTCGTTAGTTATCATAGATCAGTTCTATCATAATAGAATTAAATAATAAAGAAACAACCCAAACCATAAAAATAATTAGCGGCCTTATTACAAAAACCCAAAACCATAAACGAAAAATATGGAAAATCTAGTTCACCAGAAGAAAACAAATTTGCAGAAAACGTGTCGCCACTCTGAATCCCGCCCAGCTCCAAGTCCACCAACTAGGGCTCACCTGCAAGGATGGAAGAAAAAGGGGTGAGTTTGGGAAAATTCAGTGTATACAGAACCCATCCAAAGCCCAAATCAGCTCGAGCCCATTGGGCCTAAGCCCCATTCAGATAACAGTACACAGTGGACCAAAGCCCTTTTCAGAACACAGTAGCAAGGCATTAGCCCTTTTTAACATAACAGTGTGGCCCATAGGCCCAGTACAGTAACATATGTAACAATAGTAGTAATGCATGCAAACCCATCTAGGGAGACTACTCAACCCACCAACCGCTACACCGCCTGCACCACCCTACACTCTATGCGGGGAATATCTCAACCCACCCAGCCCTACACTCCACAGTTGCAGCAACACTGCTCAAATATCAGTAAGTTGAGGCAAAGCCTCCAGTACGTGGATGAACCACTTTCAATACTTCCTCCATCAATACCCCAATCCCATGCAACAGATATTACTAAAAGCATATCATGTAACATACAATATTAATCAATCATGCAGTTTAGCTAATTTAAACCCTAGGGGTATTTCGGTAATTATGCTCTTTAGGGGTAATTTCGTAACTTCCGCAACTACACAAGCTACTTCAGTAAATTTGTAGCAGTTTTATGCAATTTGGTTCCACCATCTAACTAACAGGCTACTTTGCCCATCTCTTACCCATATTGGTCCGTAAGCCCATTGGGCCCAGTTTTGGCCTATGAGGCCCTCTTTTCCCGAAGTACGTTAAGACGTCACACAAACTTACTTACCACCATGCAGTGCTAGATTTAACAATTTCTCCACGTCTTGAGAGCATTCGCATACTCACAAGCCCATGAAATGCCGGAATTTCGGCATTTCGGCTTTTGCCGAATTGAACTAAGAAAGGGTGTTCGGTACACACCTGATTCGCAACGACTGCTACTGAGATCTCTTTCGATGCCCTACGATTGATTAGCACAGTTCTTATTTTCAAACCATAATCACTAAACCCACAACCTACTTATCCATGATCGAACCACGTCCCTAAAAGCCTTTGAAATCTTACGCCTTCAATCCAACACTTAAGAAGACACTAATCATTGACAGAAAATGTTAGTTAAAAACCCTTAGAGCCACATGCCCAAATCGACAGCCTCCCTAGATTTTAGGGACTTCGGCTTTTCCTAACTTTGTAAAATAGGACCAGTTTGAGATGATGAACACTTACCCCTTACTCCTTTTTGATCTCCACGCAATCTGGTGCAGATTTATCCTTAGAACAATGGTAAAACCCGAATCCAAGGGTTGAAGAAGTTTTGGCTATAAGCTCCTAAACCAATGGTACTTTCGGCTTTTGGGTGGTGAAGGAGATGACGATATGAGACTATAACCTGGATGTAGAATTGTCGACAGGTCTCTAGAGTTTAGAAAGAATAATCGTTGATTAATGGAAACACAATGTTAAAGGGTTTGGCTCTGAAGAAATCGGTACCTGTAATGTGTGTTCAAGATTTCGACTTTTATGGACTCGGCAAAAGTATTGATGAACAGTAGAATTGATGAATAGTTTTGAAGAAGATAAATAGAAAAAGAAGAATAGGGGAAGTGGTAGTTTCGGCTAGAGAGGAAAAAGAGAGAAAAGAAAAACCTTGTGATGTCTGAGCAGAAAGGAACGGCACCACTCAATACCTTAGGTGCCGAAATACTAACCTCAAAACCCTCTGCCGATTTTTCCCCCTTCAATTCCCAAAATTCGGCCAACTCCTAACCTCTCTCCTAATCCCTTAAATCTCTCCCCTTATCACTCCTTAATCCAAGCGTTTGCACTGATCCAAACTCTCCTTTAGCAGAATCCACCAAGACTCCAACACTACCCCTCCTGCACTTAAAAATAAATGCATCTATTTGTCAACACAGGGAATCGATCCCATGCCTCCCTCAAAGCTCCACACGCCACCTTTTTAGGCGCCTAGTGGCGTCACCCTGGCCACTTTACCAAGGCTCTTTTTGTGATGCAATTTGCCCATAACTCTATACAAGGACCATCTAGCCAGAACCCCTAACTCCTAAGTCCAAAAAATTCAAAAATTCAACCGGGTTTTGGCCAACACATGGGCCTTCTATAAGCCCATTTACCTGCTCAAAACATTAATTTCACATCCAAATACAAAATTTTAAAGTCTTTACAAAATATTGAAAACCGTGAATAAATCCGAAAATCAGGATGTTACAGTAATTTGTTACTTTAGATTACAAAATATACAAACCCAACTATCTTGCGAGCAATCGCACACTCGCAAATTCCCAAAATATCAACTTTTCGGCATTTCGGATTTTTGGCTTTTGCCAATCTAGTCTATGAGAGGGTGTCAGTATAAAAGGAATCAAGGTTTCCAGGCAATCGGCTATAGTTTTAAAAGTAATGGAAGGAAGGTGGTATAGAGTAAGGTGGCTGAAGGATTCGGTTATGGGGAACAAAAAAACAAAAGAATAATAAATGGAGAGAAAAAGAAAAATAAAAGGAGAGGAAGAGTGATCAGAAAACAGCTCACTTACCCCCTTGTGCCAAATTTATACAAGCACTACCCTAGCCGAATTCCCCAGGCTAAAGTCCCTTGGCCGGCCACCTCTTGTTCCTTGATCAGCTCCTAGATTTCCTCCATTATCTTTATCCTTACTCAATCCCCTTATCATCTTAAACTCTGTAACACCCCTATCCCATAACCGTCGCCAGAATAGGTAAGGGGCATTACCGGACTTGTAATTCACGTCAGAACAGTAAAATTTTGAACTTTTTCTTGAATTAAAGATCGTTCATTTAAATAAGTACTAAGCACAGCCAAAGGTAAAATTTAAACTTCACTAAGTAAACATTCAAAAGATGCCATTTTCGCATGGCTTATATACATTAACCAAAATATTCTTCCGCCACTAGTCTATTCTATACATGCCATAAAATAGTTCTAAACATAGCAAGAACAAGCGGTGGATAGTGATAGTGTGACTAGTTGCTTGACGATCCCGAGCACAGTAGCTTCGCAATGAGACCTATAAGACAGAGGAAGCAGAGTAAGCGGAGTAAGCATTACAATGCTTAGTAAGTTTTAAGCGGTGTCAACAGATAACAATCAAATTATAACATAGTTGTTCGTATTTTTATTTCACTCTTCCTTTGGGCATACCATCCCTTTACCGAATATGCACATCTCATCATATACAATAGGCGATAAACTCTCACGTAAAGTGAGCTCATGTGACATAGATATATCGTATGATTTCACATAACCTCTCACACTAATCCGATGTCACATAATCATGGGAATAGTCCCATAGATTGCTCTCGTATGCATCATATATAAACTTGGAGTACATACCTGTTTAACCTTTCGCATTGAATATATTTATAAGCAATTCTTATTACGAAGTCTTATAGCTTTAACCTCTACTCGGATTATCGGTGAGACCTTTAGCTCGCATTTAAATCTCCACACGAAGTTATCGGGTCTTACCCGACATACTCTCCACACGTAGTCATCGGGTCTTACCGGACATAATCTCCACACGTAGTCATCGGGTCTTACCGGACATAATCTCCACACGTAGTCATCGGGTCTCACCCGGAATATATTTCCAAGTTTCATGTACATTTAATCGCATGTTACAACATTCACATTAGCCATTCGGCTTTACCACATATTCATATCTCATACATATTTCACATTCGCCATTCGGCTTTACGACATATACATATCTCATATATATTTCACATTAGCCATTTGGTTTTACCACATATACATATCACACATATATTTCACATTAGCCATTCGGCTTTACCACATATACATATCTCATATATATTTCACATTAGCCATTCGGCTTTATCACATATACACATCTCATATATATTTCACATTAGCCATTCGGCTTTACCACATATACATATCACACATATATTTTACATTAGCCATTCGGCTTTACCACATATACATATCTCATATATATTTCACATTAGCCATTCGGCTTTACCACATACATATCACACATATATTTCACATTCGCCATTCGGCTTTACCACATATACATATCACACATATATTTCACATTAGCCATTCGGCTTTACCACATATACATATCACACATATATTTCACATTCGCCATTCGGCTTTACCACATATACATATCTCATACATATTTCACATTCGCCATTCGGCTTTACCACATATACATATCACACATATATTTCGCATTAGTCATTCGGCTTTACCACATATACATATCACACATATATATATTTATCTTGTACATCAATTTCAGCCATAGCTTATAAGCAACTCAAATAGTTTCATCAATGTTACAACAGATTCACATATTCACCACAAGCTGTTTTCCTGAGCAATAGTCACTAAATTATTTATAACTGGAGCTACAAAACTCAAAATCAATTGCCGTTAATTTTCCCTGAATATAGACTCATATATATTCCATCCAAAAAATTTTCATAATTTTAGGTTTGGCCAATCAATACCAGATTTTTCTTAAAGTTTTCCCTGTTTCACTGTTTGACTAATCTGACCACTCTTCACTACGAATCAAATTTTTCATTGTATAGAATTCATAATGTGTTCTATTTGATTTCATTTGAAACTAGACTCATTAAGGAGTCTAAGCATATAAATCTTATCTTATAAACATTTTTTACAAATTATAATGATTTTCCAAAAAGCGAGCAGGGATTCCTGAGTCATTCGACCTTTGTCCTACACAACTTTAAATATCTCTTTATAGGAAATTTCTTTGCTTCCACGGTCTCTTTTATAAGAAACTAGACCAACTAAACTTTGATTACATATTTTATTCAGCCTATAATTCCACACCAACAATTTATAGTGATTTTCTAAAATCACATTATCTTTGCTGTCCAAGCAAATTATTACAATTTGCTCTTAAATTTTCCAAGTCCAAACACTTATGAACTTACCATTTGAGTTTAAGACATATCAAGGCCACATCATATCTTATTAAATCAACTCATTATGTCCTATTATGATTGAAGTTACTCAACGTTTAATCGCTTAAAACTTACCTCGGATGTTGTAGAACGGCTTCAACGGCTATTCAATCACTTTTTCCTTCCCTTTATCCAACTTTGTTCCTCTAGGCTCTTGAGCTAGTTCACACAAGTTTAACTTATTAAAGTCTCATTATGCTAGCTTATGGTCAAATATGACAAGAAATTTAATAGGTCATATAGCCACCTTCTAGCTCAAATACACAATGGTCATACGCATTTTTAATCACCTTAAGCAATTTAATACAATTCATTCGAACATCAAAAGAGAAGCTCAAGGTACTTAGCCCATATATACATTAGACATTAAAGTCCCATATGTACGAAATCACGAATCGAATTCAACATATTAGCTAATATTCCCCTTAGCCGAATTTTCTAAGTCAAGATAAAACCATCAATATGCTTTCCTATGGCCGAACATACACATAAACTTATGTACTCATTCATGTGGCCGAACATACACATCTATGCTAAGGTCGATTGCAACACTTAATACATTCTACAAGTATGGTCACTTGTATTGACTAAACACCATTTTGTTTCAAGTTCAAAACTTGGCTAATACACATATATACACTATTAAAGCATCCTCTCCCTTTCCATCAATTCAACACATGCATTACTCATTAATATACAAAATTATATTCGGCCTTAGCACACAACTTGCTAGCCGATTCTTCTCCATCTAGCAACTAATGCACATATATGCTCATTTGTTAGACTCTACTTCATCTAACAACAACCATATTTCCCTTCTACTTCCTACCATGGCCGAATGCATCACAACACCATACCATTTTAATTTTGGTCATGGTTAAACAAAGAACTTAATGTCTCACTCAAAAATGCTAAAAAGAAGATTCAAGAGTCATCAATCCACCATCACATGCATCATCACAAAGCTTCACTTTTAGCATGCAAATGACATCAACACAAATCCACCTTAGCGAATATCATCTCCATGACATAGTAAAGATTTGAACCATGGGCTAGTTAGAACTCAAACTAGCAACTAAAACATGCATGAATCTCATGGCACAACATCAAACATACCTCAATCTAGTGAACCACCATAGCCGATTTTTCTCCAAGCTCCTTCCTTCCTTTCTCCTTAAAATTTTCGCCAAAGATGTTCAAGGATGAACACTTTTTTTTGTTTTCTTTCCTTCAACTCACGGCAATGGGGGAAACAATCACACACATTCTTTTTTTTTTTTTTTTTCTCATCCTACTAACACTAATATTTTATTGCCCATGCTCTTTATTTTATTATTCCTTACATAATGCATTAACCCAACATGTTTATGACATGTTTTTAACCATAACATTTTGTCCACCCATGCTCATGGCCGGCCACTACTAATTAGGGGGGGAATTTGACATGCAAGTCCCCCCCTTTTGATTACATGCACTAACAGCTCTTTATAGATTACCCTATCACAATTCAAAAGTATCACGCATAAGTCCTATTAACTAAATTCACATGCAATTAACGAAATCGAAGCTTAAAACTTTCACACATTTATATTCACATACTTTAGACAATAAATATCATATTCAAATAATTTGGTGGCTCTGTTTAGCGGTCCCGAAACCGCTTTCCGACTAGGGTCACTTTAGGGCTGTCACAACTCTCCCCCCCTTAAGAAATTTTCGTCCCCGAAAATTTCTACCGATGCATAGTTTAGGATAATGTCCTCTTATTGAATTATATTCATATAAACATTAGCTCATCGATAGCAATTGTAATTCATTATTGATTTCACATCGATCTATAAAATCATTTTCTTATCTTAAAACAAATACATAAACATTTCTACAAGTATGCACATATATCTCATTTTCTTGATTTCATAAGCAATAATCACTTAATTTAATTCACAATTGCATTTCAAACACATATCAAGCACATATTAACATGTATAATTCACATCGTCAACCCACATATTTGTAACCCACATTTTCATCCATGTATAAGCTGTAACCTGACCGAAAGTACACATATACTCAAACATCCCATAGACTAAATCCGTAACATATTTATAACATGAATTCATTTCTTAACAACATATCCACCATCTTTTACGTATTCACTTACTTAGTATACATAACATAATATAATATGAACTCACAATTTTTACTTTCATTTGATTTTCACATACCTTCCGTACATACCCGTATCACTTATTCGATCTTACTTTATTTATCATCTTAAATATACCGTTGAATCATTTGAAATCATTACAGTCTTGATTAAGCACATATAGCTCTTACAATGCCATATCCTAAATATGGTCTTACATATTCTCACATATCGAGCCGATGCCATGTCCCGTACATGGTCTTACACTATCTCAAATCAATGCCTTCGTCCCGGATGAGGTCTTACATGAATTCCACTTCACACACTTAGTGCCCATCGACCGATCTCGCACTCATAGTGCTCGGTTAAAGGAATTCGCACACACACAGTGCCTCTAATCATTCACACACATAGTGCTCTTATTCATTCATTATTACACATTGAAATGACTTAACCAAGTCGATAAACATCATGTATGTACACTTTTAAACATATCATCTCATTTAAATTTGAATTCGTATAGTAATGAACACTTAAACTTTGCTCAAATTACCGGCACGAAGCCTACTAGGCACGAAGGCCCGAATACACGTCACCAGCATGATTGCTTTTCGGGACCTAGCCCGGATACATCACTAGCAAAAAATGCTCTTCGGGACTTAGTCCGGATACGTCACTAGCACGAATGCTCTTCGGAACTTAGTCCGGATACATCACTAGCACGAATGCTCTTCGAAACTTAGTCCGGATACATCACTAGCACGAATGCTCTTCGGAACTTAGTCCGGATACA
Organism: Gossypium arboreum; assembly: GCF_025698485.1. Classification (NCBI taxonomy): domain Eukaryota; kingdom Viridiplantae; phylum Streptophyta; class Magnoliopsida; order Malvales; family Malvaceae; genus Gossypium; species Gossypium arboreum. The sequence goes on along the minus strand of NC_069075.1, from coordinate 59,647,288 downwards.
TCACTAGCACGAATGCTCTTCGGGATTTAGCCCGGATATATCACTCTCAATTCTCATGTACATATACACATATAGCAATACACATTAGTACATCATTTACATTACCTGAATACAAACACAACATGCTTATCGACCATTCAACTTCCAGTTCCATAGCCACGTACAAAAATCACATTTATAGTCATAACAATCTTTCAAAATTGCATCACTTATACCCTTATAATTCAATCCAAATTGAAATTCAAATACGAGTACATGATACGTACCTGATCAACTTAATAATTTAGGCATATCTAATTGAAGTTATATTGCAAATTCTCATAGTCAGAAGCTTGCTACAGCTCGATCGGGATCAAGATTCATTACAATACAGCAACCACATTTTAATAGTAAAAAATCATCACACTATCATTTTATCACTTTATGGCATGTATAAATAGACTCACGCGTGCTACGTTAGTTCTAGAATCGACTAAACCGTAGCTCTGATACCAATAAAATGTAACACCCCTATCCTGTAACCGTCGCCAGAATAGGTAAGGGGCATTACCGGACTTGTAACTCACGTCAAAACAGTAAAATTTTGAACTTTTTCTTGAATTAAAGATCGTTCATTTAAATAAGTACTAAGCACAGCCAAAGGTAAAATATAAACTTCACTAAGTAAACATTCAAAAGATGCCATTTTCGCATGGCTTATATACATTAACCAAAAATATTCTTCCGCCACTAGTCTATTCTATACATGCCATAAAATAGTTCTAAACATAGCAGTAACAAGCGGTTGATAGTGATAGTGTGACTAGTTCTTCGACGATCCCGAGCACGTAGCCGCAAATGAGACCTATAAGACGAGGAAACAGAGTAAACGGAGTAAGCATTACAATGCTTAGTAAGTTTTAAGCAAGTGTCAACAGATAACAATCAAATTATAACATAGTTGTTCGTATTTTATTTCACTCTTCCTTCGGGCATACCATCCCTTTACTGAATATGCACATCTCATCATATACAATAGGCAGATAAACTCTCACGTAAAAGTGAGCTCATGTGACATAGATATATCGTATGATTTCACATAACCTCTCACACTAATCCGATGTCACATAATCATGGGAATAGTCCCATAGATTGCTCTCGTATGCATCATATATAAACTTGGAGTACATACCTGTTTAACCTTTCGCATTGAATATATTTATAAGCAATTCTTATTACGAAGTCTTATAGCTTTAACCTCTACTCGGATTATCAGTGAGACCTTTAGCTCAGACGAAATCTCCACACAAAGTTATCGGGTCTTACCCGGACATACTCTCCACACGTAGTCATCGGGTCTTACCCGGACATAATCTCCACACGTAGTCATCGGGTCTTACCCGGACATAATCTCCACACGTAGTCATCGGGTCTCACCCGGAATATATTTCCAAGTTTCATGTACATTTAATCGCATGTTACAACATTCATATTAGCCATTCGGCTTTACCACATATTCATATCTCATACATATTTCACATTCGCCATTCGGCTTTACGACATATACATATCTCATATATATTTCACATTAGCCATTTGGTTTTACCACATATACATATCACACATATATTTCACATTAGCCATTCGGCTTTACCACATATACATATCTCATATATATTTCACATTAGCCATTCGGCTTTATCACATATACACATCTCATATATATTTCACATTAGCCATTCGGCTTTACCACATATACATATCACACATATATTTTACATTCGCCATTCGGCTTTACCACATATACATATCTCATATATATTTCACATTAGCCATTCGGCTTTACCACATATACATATCACACATATATTTCACATTCGCCATTCGGATTTACCACATATACATATCACACATATATTTCACATTCGCCATTCGGCTTTACCACATATACATATCACACATATATTTCGCATTAGCCATTCGGCTTTACCACATATACATATCACACATATATATATTTATCTTGTACATCAATTTCAGCCATAGCTTATAAGCAACTCAAGTAGTTTCATCAATGTTACAACAGATTCACATATTCACCACAAGCTGTTTTCCTGAGCAATAGTCACTAAATTATTTATAACTGGAGCTACAAAACTCAAAATCAATTGCCGTTAATTTTCCCTGAATATAGACTCATATCTCTTCCATCCATAAAATTTTCAGAATTTTAGGTTTGGCCAATCAATACCAGATTTTTCTTAAAGTTTCCCCTATTTCACTGTTTGACTAATCTGACCACTCTTCACTACGAATCAAATTTTTCATTGTATAGAATTCATAATGTGTTCTATTTGATTTCATTTGAAACTAGAATCATTAAGGAGTCTAAGCATATAAATCTTATCTTATAACCATTTTTTACAAATTATAATGATTTTCCAAAAACAGAACAGGGATTTCGAGTCATTCGACACTGTCCCACACAACTTTAAATATCTCTTTATAGGAAATTTCTTTGCTTCCACGGTCTCTTTTATAAGAAACTAGACCAACTAAGCTTTGATTAAATATTTTATTCAGCCTATAATTCTACACCAACAATTTATAGTGATTTTCTAAATTCACATTACTGCTGCTGTCCAAGCAAATTATTACAATTTGCTCTTAAATTTTCCAAGTCCAAACACTTATGAACTTACCATTTGAGTTTAAGACATATCATGGCCACATCATATCTTATTAAATCAACTCATTATGTCCTATTATGATTGAAGTTACTCAACGTTTAATCGCTTAAAACTTACCTCGGATGTTGTAGAACGGCTTCAACGGCTATTCAATCACTTTTTCCTTCCCTTTATCCAACTTTGTTCCTCTAGGCTCTTGAGCTAGTTCACACAAGTTTAACTTATTAAAGTCTCATTATGCTAGCTTATGGTCGAATATGACAAGAAATTTAATAGGTCATATAGCCACCTTCTAGCTCAAATACACAATGGTCATACGCATTTTTAATCACCTTAAGCAATTTAATACAATTCATTCGAATATCAAAAGAGAAGCTCAAGGTACTTAGCCCATATATACATTAGACATTAAAGTCCCATATATACGAAATCACGAATCGAATTCAACATATTAGCTAATATTCCCCTTAGCTGAATTTTCTAAGTCAAGATAAAGCCATCAATATGCTTTCCTATGGCCGAACATACACATCAACTTATGTACTCATTCATGTGGCCAAACATACACATCTATGCTAAGGCCGATTGCAACACTTAATACATTCTACAAGTATGGTCACTTGTATTGACTAAACACCATTTTGTTTCAAGTTCAAAACTTGGCTAATACACATATATACTCTATTAAAGCATCCTCTCCCTTTCCATCAATTCAACACATGCATTACTCATTAATATACAAAATTATATTTGGCCTTAGCACACAACTTGCTAGCCGATTCTTCTCCATCTAGCAACTAATGCACATATGTGCTCATTTGTTAGACTCTACTTCATCTAACAACAACCATATTTCCCTTCTACTTCCTACCATGGCCGAATGCATCACAACACCATACCATTTCAATTTTGGTCATGGTTAAACAAAGAACTTAATGTCTCACTCAAGAATGCTAAAAAGAAGATTCAAGAGTCATCAATCCACCATCACATGCATCATCACAAAGCTTCACTTTTAGCTTGCAAATGACATCAACACAAATCCACCTTAGCCAAATATCATCTCCATGACATAGTAAAGATTTGAACCATGGGCTAGTTAGAACTCAAACTAACAACTAAAAACATGCATGAATCTCATGGCACAACATCAAACATACCTCAATCTAATGAACCACCATAGCCGATTTTTCTCCAAGCTCCTTCCCTTCCTTTCTCCTTAAAATTTTCGGCCAAAGATGTTCAAGGATGAACACTTTTTTTTGTTTTCTTTCCTTCAACTCACGGCAATGGGGAAACAATCACACACATTCTTTCTTTTTTTTTTTTTTTGTTTCTCATCCTACTAACACTAATATTTTATTGCCCATGCTCTTTATTTTATTATTCCTTACATAATGCATTAACCCAACATGTTTATGACATGTTTTTAACCATAACATTTTGTCCACCCATGCTCATGGCCGGCCACTACTAATTAGGGGGGGAAATTTGACATGCAAGTCCCCCCTTTTGATTACATGCACTAATAGCTCTTTATAGATTACCCTATCACAATTCAAAAGTATCACGCATAAGTCCTATTAACTAAATTCACATGCAATTAACGAAATCGAAGCTTAAAACTTTCACACATTTATATTCACATATTTTAGACAATAAATATCATATTCAAATAATTTGGTGACTCGGTTTAGTGGCCCCGAAACTGCTTTCCGACTAGGGTCACTTTAGGGCTGTCACAAACTCAACCTAACAGAGTTCCCCCTTGAATTACATCACCACCCCTTTTTGTGCACAAAAAAATAAACACCTTATTTGCTTGTGTTGCGGCTCGAACCTGGGCTCTTCCTACCCTTCTACACGCCACTTTTATAGCCTTCCCAGTGGCGCCACATGCCACTTTGCCACTTGCTTCCTTATGTCTTATTTTACCTAAATAATATTTAAGACCCCTGCTAACCAGAACCCCCTTTTCCTCTTATGGATTAAAATCACACAAAGTTCTTGGGTTTTAGCTTAAGCTTGGGCCTTCTAGAGGCCCCTATCATAAATAAACCTTCATCAAGCGAATGTAACACAAAATTTTAAATTTTACGAAACAATCACAGAATTCCCAAAAATTGGGGCGTTACAACTCTGCCCTCCTTAAAGAAATTTTGTCCTCAAAATTTACCTGGTCCAAACAGATGAGGGTATTGTCGTTGCATCGCCTCTTCCGGCTCCCAAGTAGCTTCCTCTCTGCCATGATTACACCAAAGCAACTTCACTAAGGGGACAGATTTCCTTCTCAGAACCTTAACATCTAGATCCAATATTTGCACCGGCTCTTCCTCGAATGTCAAATCAGTTTGCACTTCAATTGCTGCAACCGGCACGACATGAGCAGGGTCAGAACGATAACGCCTTAACATGGAGACGTGAAAAACATCGTGAATCCCATCTAGTTCCGGAGGCAATTCCAACTGATAAGCCACTAGGCCTACTCGCTTCAAAACCCGATAAGGCCCAATGAACCGCAGACTCAACTGGCCTTTCTTACCAAACCTCAATATCTTCTTCCAAGGAGAAACCTTTAAGAAGACCATATCTCTTACTGAGTACTCAATCTCCTTACGCTTCAAATCTGCATACAATTTTTTCCTATCCGATGCTTCTTTTAAACGATCCCTAATTATTCTGACCTTATCCTCAGTATCAGCCACCAATTCTGGTCTAAGAACTTGTCGCTCCCCAAGCTCCGTCTAGCAACTAGGTGTACGACACCTTCGTCCATACAGTGCTTCATACGGTGCCATTTGAATACTTGCCTGATAACTGTTATTGTATGCAAATTCTGCCAACGGTAAGTAATCCTCCCAAGTACCTCGAAAGTCAATCACGCATCCCCTTAACATGTCCTCCAGAATCTGAATGACCCTTTCCGAATGACCATCAGGTTGGGGATGGAAAGCCGTACTGAAGTTCAACCGCGTACCCAACGCCTCATGCAATCTTTACCAAAACTGAGATGTGAATCTGGGATCCCGATCAGAGATAATCGAAACTGGGACTCCATGAAGTCATACAATCTCTGCCACATACAGCTTGGCTAACTTTTGAAGTGAAAAGTCAGTACGTACTGGTATGAAATAGGCCGATTTGGTCAACCTATCCACAATCACCCATACCGAGTCCTTCTTCGATGGTGTCAACGGCAACCCACTCACAAAGTCCATGGTTACCCTCTCCCACTTCCAAAGTGGTATCTTCACCGGCTGTAACAGTTCAGAAGGTAATTGATGCTCAGCTTTCACTTGTTGGCATGTCAGACATTTTCCTACAAATTCCGTTACTTCTAGCTTAAGTCCAGGCCACCAGTACAATTCTCGCAAGTCGTGATACAACTTATTCCCTCCAAGATGCATGGAACATAGTCCCCCATGAGCTTCCTTCAATATTGTCTGCCTTAAATCAAAATCCTTTGGAACACAAATTCTTCCTCGGATACACAGAACTCCATCACCATTTAAACCGAACTCTGAAGTTCCCCTTTCCTTAACTTGTTGAAAACGAGTGACCAAAGACTCATCTTCCAACTGCTTTTCCTTAATCTGGTCCACCCAGGTTGGCCTTACTTGCAATTCAGCCAACAAACTGCCATCATCATACAGACTCAAACGAGCAAACATTGCTCTCAGATCAGATACGGTTCTACGACTCAAAGCATCAGCTACCACATTAGCCTTGCCTGGGTGATACTCGATCGAACAGTCATAATCCTTAAGCAACTCAATCCATCTTCTTTGCCTAAGGTTTAGCTCCTTCTGTGTCAACAAATACTTAAGACTCTTATGGTCTATGTATATAATACACCTTTCTCCATACAAGTAATGTCTCCAAATCTTAAGTGCAAATATCACTGCCGCCAACTCCAATCATGAGTAGGATAGTTCCCCTCATGAGGCTTAAGCTGACGTGACGCATATGCAACCACCTTACCCTCCTGCATTAACACACAACCCAAACCTACATGTGATGCATCGCTGTACACAGTAAAATCCTTCCCAGACTCCAGCTGAATTAACACAGGTGCTTCAGTCAGAACTTTCTTCAACTTCTCAAAAGCTTCCTGCTGGGTCTCAGTCTATACAAACGGTACCCTTTTCCTTATGAGTTTTGTCAGAGGTGCAGCCAACACAGAAAAGACTTCCACAAACCTTCAGTAGTATCCTGCCAAACCTAGGAAACTCCATATTTCCGACACCGACCTAGGCGGCTTCCACTCCAAAACTACTTTAACTTTTCGGGGGTCCACCTTAATCCCCCCAGCAGAGACCACATGTCCTAGGAAAGTTACCTCCCTCAACCAAAATTCACACTTGCTGAACTTTGCATAAAGTTCCTTCTCCCTTAACAACTGTAGCACTACACGGAGATGCTCATCATGCTTTGCTTCAGTTTCAAAATATACCAGAATATCGTCAACAAAGACAACTACGAACTGATCCAAAAATTGTTGGAACACACAATTCATCAGATCCATAAATGCTGCAAGAGAGTTCGTCAGCCCAAACGGCATAACTAGAAACTCGTAATGACCATACCGAGTCCTGAATGCCGTCTTATGGATATCTGACTCCTTAACCCTTAACTGATGATATACAGATCGAAGGTCAATCTTAGAAAATACAGAAGCCCCTCTAAGCTGGTCAAATAGATCGTCAATCCTTGGCAGTGGATACTTATTCTTAATTGTCAGTTTGTTCAACTGGCGATAATCAATGCACATCCGCATTGTACCATCCTTCTTCTTCACGAATAGCACTGGTGCTCCCCATGGAGACGCTTGGCCTAATGAAGCCCCTATCCAACAACTCTTGAATTTGTGCCTTTAGCTCCACCAACTCCTTTGGTGCCATTCTATACGATGCGATAGACACTGGCGCCGTTCCAGGCAACAAGTCGATTCCAGACTCCACTTCTCGGTTTGGAAGCACTCCCGGAAGCTCCTCTAGAAACACATCTTGGAATTCCTTTACAGTCCTAACCTTGTCCATTGTCAACCCTTCCTCTTTCAACTGACTTACAAATGCCAAATAGGCCTCACAACTTTTTCGAATCCACTTTTCGGCCCTCAATACCGACACCACATTAGACAAATAATCCCTTTGCTCGCCTATCATCATAACCTCCTTACCCTCCGTGGTCCTTAACACCATTCGTTTTGCAGCACAATCCAAAGTCGCCCTATGCTTAATAAGCCAATCCATTCCCAGAATGAGGTCAAACTCTCCGAACGGTAACTCCATCAGATATCCAGGAAAAACCTTACCTTGAGTTTCTAAGGGTACATTCCTATACAGTTTGTCTACCCTAACCGAGTGACCCAAAGGACTTAACACAGATACCCCACTCACAATCTTCTCAGAGTGCACACCCAACGACCCAGATATGGCACAGGCAACATAGGAATGAATAGATCCAATATCCACTAAAGCAGTATATGGCATGCCGGAAACCAAGAACGTACCAGTTATGACTTCAGCTGCGTCGCCCTCCTTTCGACGACGAGCTGCATATACCAACGCTGGTTGTTGAGCTTCAGCATTTTCGACACCCCTGCCAGGTGCCCCTTGACCTCGACCATTTCCATTTCCACCCCTACCTTGTCCACGTCTTCTCGATGGTTGTCGTCCACCTCTCATGGTTTGAACAACCCTCTGTACAGCAACCTGAGCCTGCTCCGCTCTCTGAGGGTAGTCCTTAACTCTATGCTCCATAGATCCACATCAGAAACATGCACCGGAACATTTCCTACACTCGCCCAAATGTACCTTACCACAGTCTCCACAGATTGGTGGTCTAACCACATTCATCGGCACTGCTCGCACTGGTTCCTCCACCCTTGCTCTCTTAACATTCCTATTAGTACCACCTGAGAGTCCTGAATCCCTCCGAAGACGGTTTCGATCCTTCTCCCGATTCAGCTTTTCAGCCTGCTTAACCTCCTCTGCTATCTTTGCCTTCTCCACTAAGACCGCAAAGTCTCGCTCCCTCTGCGGAGCAATCAACACCCTCAGGTCATCCCTAAGACCATCCTCGAAGCGCACACTTCGCTTATATTCCGTAGTAACTATGCCCACGGCATACCGGCTCAACCTCAGAAACTCGGCCTCGTACTCGGCAAATGTTTTACCTCCTTGCACCAGATTCAAGAATTCCTTTCTGCGAGCGTCCACATAACTTGCCCCAACATACTTACCTTTAAAGCCCGTCTTAAACAGTTCCCATGTTACCCTATCAGCTGGGGTTCCTTCTCTCACAGTGAGCCACCACTAGTAAGCCTCGTCCCGTAGCAACGATACAGCTCCCTTCAGTTTCTGCTCCATAGAGCAATCCAAGTCATCCATAATTCATTCTGTGGCCTCCAACCAATATTCTGCCACATTCGGGGCGATACCTGACACACCCCTAAAGATCTCCACTCCGTTGGCCCGGAGTTGTTCAGAAATAGATCCCCGAACTCCGTTGCGTGTGCCCCACAACCCTTTCCGAACACGAAGCATTGCATGCGGTATGCCATCATCCCGACCACGATCATGAGACTGCACTTCCATTACCGACGGTACCAGTGTATTTGCCGCCGGCATATGTCCCAAAGACGAAGATACCGCTCGAGCCCTTCCTCGGCCACATCCACAGCCTCTTCCATGAGTGGCTCTTGTACTCATATCGTATTATCTGTTTACGAATTTTATGCATTAATAAAATCCCAATATTTATTACAGATGTTTTATGAATTGGACAGCATTTTAGAGATTATTTTCGCAGAACCGAAGTCTAGCTACAATTTCAGTCTCTTATCAAATTTTCCTATGGTCTTAGTATCATCCTATCTAAAGTATCCTAGTAGACTTTCGGTACAGATGGACAATCCAAAAAAATATTCAGAGAAATTCAGAATGATACTTACAGGCTTGGGCCGGAGATTTGGAATGCCACCTTCAGAAGATCCAAATTTTAAAAACCGAGAACTTCTTTCAATTTTTTTTTAAACTTTATTTTTGTAAACCCATTCCACAGCCGAGTTCTTGCAACTTGGCTCTGATACGACTAAATGTAACACCCCAAACCCAGCCTAGACGTTATGATTGGATCCGATGTGCCACATCAAAGTGTTAAAACATTTTTCCATTCTTAGTCCAGAAAATTGTACTTGATGGTCAAAGGATTAATTCATTAAGGGTTAAAGTGAATGGAAGCTATGCACCAGGTAGGAAACCAGAAAAGAGGAGGTGAGTCCATCGGACTGCTTAAGTACCAAGCTTTTTCGGATCCAATCCTAGACATGCACACCGCCATTGCCACACTCTAATATCGTGTATTCCTTTAGGTTACCATTGTAATTATGTTCATTTTAAAATAAAACATATTTAATTTTGGGAAGCGTTATCATAGTAGAAGCCTTGTTCGAGATCGTGTTACTTCTAAATCAATTTATGTTTTTGAAAACGAACCCTAGGTCTAGCCCATTTTGATAGTTAATATAAATTAAGTTCATCATAATAAAATATAAACCAAACCCATAAAAAATAATAGAGCGGCCTTATTACATAATAAAACCCAAATCATCAAAGTAAATGAAAAATGAAGTCCAATTTACCAGAAGAAAACCATAGTGCAGAACGAGTGGCCACTCCGAATCCCTCGCAGCTCCAAGCCCACTATGGTTGGAGATTACCTGCATGGATGAAAATAGGGGATGAGTTTGGGAAACTCGGTGTGTAAAATTAACCCAACCATAGCCCATATCACTCAACCCACGTAAATGAATAAATCGGCCTTAGCCGAATAGAATCTGAAATTAAGCCCATAGGCCCATAACGATCGATCGGATATTTCATGTATATGCAAAACCCAACCCATAACCAACCACATGCACCCCCTTACCAACCTTTCACCATGTGGGGAGACTACTCGACCCACCCAACCGCTACACGCCTTAGAAATATGCAGCATGGCTGCCAGAACAGATAAAGTGATAGAGTCACCAGATACAGATAATCGTGGCAGAGCCACCAGAACAGAAATATGTGGCAGAGCCACCAAATTAGATAATTGTGGCATAGCCACCAGGACGCTTCCTCTAAAATATAACCCATGTCCCCATGCAACAAAGATTCATTCATGGCATACAACATACAGATTTAAATCAACATGCTTTTCAGACAAAATTAACCCTAGGGGCATATCGGTCATTTACACCTAGGGGTATAATGGTAATTTTCCATACATAAGGGTATTATAGTAATTTAGCTACTTTTAGGGTTTTCATGCATATCCTAACCATTTACGTACCATCAGAACACTTACCGCACATACTTACCGAATTGGGCCCATTGGCCCATGAACCCAATTTTTGTCCCATTAAGCCCAAATTATCAAAATGCACGAAATCGCGCGTACTGTAGTTTGTTACTTTAAATTACCAAATATACAAACCCAACTATCTTGCGAGCAATCGTACACTCGCAAATTCCCAAAATACCGACTTTTCGGCATTTCATCTTTTCGGCTTTTGCCAATCTAGTCTATGAGAGGGTGCCAGATACACACCTATTTTATGACGATTCGCTAACGAGATCCACGCATGAACTGCCTACAATTATACTACTAACACGTTAATCTAACTACCGAAACAAACAACATATTAACTTCTTACCAAATTTGACCAATAACACCTTAGGCCTTAGCGTTCCTACCTTTGCCGAAAGTAGCGTCTCGATCCAGATCCGTTCGCTCCACTTGTCCAAGCCCTTGATCAACAGCCTCTTAATCACACTATTACCAAAATAATACTGTTATCACAACCCCCTTAGGGCTACAAGTCCAAATTGACAACCTCCCTAACTTTTAGGGATTCTGGCTTTTCTTAAAATACGAAAGATAGACTAAGTTGGAAAGACTTACCACCGATTCTTTCAGTCAATGTCCCCCCTTAGTTCCTACTTGATTTTGATGCAGCTCTAATCCCTCAAATGATAACAAAAGTCGAGCCTTCAGTGATCTCAGTATTCGGCTATGTCCCTAGGATAGTGTGGGATTTTCAGCTTTTTTTTGCAATAGTGTAGAGAAAGATAAAATATGAGGGTTTTACTTGGTATTGTCGATAGAAACTTGGGGTTTAGAGGATAAGAGAATCGACAAAAGATGATGAGAAAAAATAAGAGAATTGGCTAGGGAAATCGGTATAAGTGGAATCAAGTTTTCTACGCAATCGACTATAGTTTTAAAAATAATGGAAGGAAGGTGGTATAGAGTAAGGTGGCTGAAGGATTCAGATATGGGGAACAGAAGAAGAAAAGAATAACAAATGGAGAGAAAAATAAAAATAAAAGGAGAGGAAGAGTGATCAGAAAACGGCTCACTTACCCTCTTCTGCCGAATTTATACAAGCACTACCCTAGCCGAATTTCCCATGCCAAAATCCCTTGGCCGGTCACCTCTTGTTCCTTGATCAGCTCCTAGATTTCCTCCCTTATCTTTATCCTTACTCAATCCCCTTATCATCTTAAACTCTCCCTAACAGAGTTCCCCCTTGAATTCCATCACCTTCCCTTTTTGTGCACAAAAAAATAAACACCTTATTTGCTTGTCTTGCGGCTCGAACCTGGGCTCTTCCTACCCTTCTACACGCCACTTTTATAGCCTTCCCAGTGGCGCCACATGCCACTTTGCCACTTGCTTCCTTATGTCTTATTTTACCCAAATAAAATTTAAGACCCCTACTAACCAGAACCCCCTTTTCCTCTTATGGAATAAAATCACACAAAATTACTAGGTTTTAGCTTAAGCTTGGGCCTTCTAGAGGCCCCCTATCATAAATAAACCTTCATCAAACAGACAGAACACAAAATTTTAAATTTTACCAAACAATCATAGAATTCCCGAAAATTGGGGCGCTACACCTGGTATGACCTGCAAACCAATCCTTACCAATTATCTAACCAAGATTCACATGTTCTCGATCCAAGATTTCAGCAGCCTTGCACTCTAATGAATCTAACTTGAATAAATAGCCTCAACCATGTAGGTTAGTTAAACTCGATCGCTTCTTCCTTGATTTGTTCTCTGAGATCCGAAAACAACACGGTTGATTCGTTTCTCCAACTATCAGCGGACACGACTCTAGCCTAACGTGTATTTTGACTTGAAATCGAGTTTAAATTTAAGGGATGAGTTGTCTTCCCGATACTTAGGAAAAAAGTAAATATCGATTGGAAAGATTTTTAGCAAGAATACGAATCGCACGATTCCAACCTGAAAGAACACTGGCCTAAAGCTAAGATGGAGTTTAGTGAAGCATGAAATTATTCATGCTTTGTAGATTTTGAAAGGTGATTTGATGATAGTGGTGAAGAATGGGAAAGAAAAGTACTTGGAAAGATATTAGGCCAATTTTGTAAGAACAAACAATAATTGGAAACAAGCAGCACAATGCTAACGCCAAAATTGAAAGAAAAAGAAATTAATTCTATTCAATTCCAAATTGAAATCTGAATGTCGAATTAGATGTGTCTTTCCTAAGAACATTAAGGCCCTATTTATATACATAGAATTTACTAATTTTAGCCTTAACTAATTTAATATAAAATTAAAAAATAAAATAAGATTTTTTCTATTTTTGGGTTTTACAAAGTCAAAAATTCTGATGAGTCCTTGGCTTTCTTCACATTTTTTATTCAGCATCATTTCATTGATTGTGTTTCAATTTGGTCCTTTTCTACTTGTTTTTGTCTCTTAGTGTCTCAATTGCATCCCTGAAAAGATTAAAACATAAAAGCACTAATTTAGCAGGGATCAAGTCAGAAATAAATCGGATTAAACACAAAATGTCATGCAAATTAACATGTTATCAAATCCCCCTACTTAGCTCATGCTTGTCCTCAAGCATATTGTTCCTTCAATCATTAGAAATTATTCTACAATTTATGAAAAATCGAGTCTCTTTTCCACATCCATAATCAAAGCAAACAACATAGACAAAAATAAATAAATGCTCAGAATATATAGTTTGATCAATAGGTGTCATAAAACTGAAATATGTGAACTAAATCATTTCCCTAAATTAATTTTGACTCCAAAATTTGCAAGGTATTATTAATTAACAATGCATTAATAATAATTTTTAGACATGGTCAAACCTTTTTACGCGAACTAAGATGACAACCTAAGCACCCCATCCCGGTTACTTAGTTCAAATAGTCTTCTTTTTTTTCATTTTTTTGAAGGCTCAGTCAGCAGAATGTTTGTAAGTTATTGATTTGTCACTCGAACCTTTTTATGTGAGATAAGATGACAACCCAAGCACCTTACCTCGGTTACTAAATTCGGTCACGTTTTCGATACTTTCACTCATAACTTGAGCATTTATTTATTTATTCTTAATTTTATCTATTTATTTATGTACAAGAAAATATTTTTTTCAAACAATCAATTTAAATAAAAAATCTAGTTACATATATCAACCTTAAAAAACAATTGTCGACTAATCTAGATACTTGAACACTTAAATTCAAAACTTGCTCAATTGTCCAAATTGACTAAGTAATGAGATTAAATGCTCAATGTCGAAATAAACTATCGAATAATTCTAGCATAAGATTGAACATATGCAAAAGAGAGACATGCAACAAAAATCATGCATATTTACCATTTACTTACCATTTCAACCCTCCACTTAAACTTTGCTTGTCCTCAAGCATGTTTCATATCAAATAAAAGACAGCAACCCAAATAACAAGTAAAAAGAAAAGTTAAGAATACTCCCTGTGTGTCTTTTAATGATGTTGTCGGTGTTGGGAGTAATGACTTTGCAGGATGTCGAGGATTGTGGAAACTTGGGTTTCCATTGTTCCAAGTCGAGCTTTGATCTGACTTAAATGTGCCTCCACAGTTAGAGGTTGCTTCTCTTCCTCCCTAGTATTGAAGTATGGGTATTGGCGAAAAACTATATTTCCACGAGTAGTCCGTGTACTTGGAGGAACAAAATAACACGCAGTAGGGGTATCGACAAGCAAACCCATAGAATCCAAACAATATTTATCTAGGCTGTCCATACTATATTCACATGTTAAGGGCGAGAAATTGATTTCAGAGGGAAAAAGTCTAGAGGTTAAATTCATAATATATGACCCAAGTATTAGTGGACGATTACATCGCAAAACATCATGAAAGTTTCGTGCAAACTAATATCCTAGATTAACTTTAAATCCAAAATTCATACACCATAAAAAAATAATTCAGTTCTAGTTAAGATAGAGGACGAATCATTTCATCCTGAAAAATTAAAGGCTAAAAATCGATGAATATATCTTAAAGCAGGTTCATGCACCAATAAATCTTTTGTGGTCATCAGATTATAAAGTTGATTAGAATAAGTTAAAGCACAATAAACATCTTGAGCATTAAAGTTACTTGGAATATCTAACAGAGCAGTATGATAGGAATCAGATTGAATATTGTTAGGGTCGACGAAACCCATGGCAATGTAAAATTCAGAAATCGACTTCTGAAAGTCCTTACCAAGTAAATGAAAACAGATAATACTTTGTGTTTCAACAGTTCTTAATGCATTAATATTGAAGCTAAATGTGGTGTTGAATTCATAAATCAACTCATAGTATGCATTACAAGAAATATTTGCAAATGAGTTTCAACCAATAGCATCAAAATAGTCAATCACAGCATCACGAATATTTAACAAATCAAGAGTGGAGAGATCGATTTGCTTACAGACCAAGAGTGGATGTTGTCGTATCTTGCACGATGCTTCAAGGTCAAAAAGTCTAAAAACCACGTAATCGTCCTTAGGTAGGAATAGTGTTTGCACGACCTCGTCTATTACATTGATCGTCTCGTGATGGTTGAACATATTTGTTAGGCGAGTCGGGTGGACTTGAATTTCTAGCAGCATTAGTACTACTATGTGGAGGTGTCGCTGACTCATGTGTCAGTCGTCGACAGGCCCGAATGGTGGACAATCATGTTCAACATTGAGTGACGCGCTCATTCATAGTTGTGGAACCTTCGACATTGTCGTTAGAAGTCCCAACCTCCTCTGAATGACCTGCATAATACATTAATAAAGTTAAAATAGGCTAAGGGTTAGGGATCGACCTTTCGAGAATAGCGATACTGTTGTCTAAATGTTCTGTTTTGACCAGAGTCAGACTTCATCGGCAACGAGTTCTCATTGGTGCGGTCGATCATCTCAGAGGAGATGGAGAAGGTTCTGAGTCGTCGTCGGCTATATCGACGACTGGAGGCGCTGAAAATCGATATCGACTTCGATTGAGTGAAGCCAAAATATTTTGGGCATTTGGTTTCGAGCTCGGACCATGGTTTTTGTACAAACATCACAAATAACTGATTCTACTTGTTACGGTAGTGGCAGCGGCAACGACAACGGAAAATAGTGGACATCGTGGTTTGGGCCAATGTTTTGAAGGGCGACGGTGGGGATTTCAATTATGGCATCAATTAAGATGGTAGGAGGGGTGGTTTGGGTGTTTGGTGATGGAGAAAAAGAGAAAAAGAGAAAAAGAAAATAGATAAGATGGTGCTTGGGGAAGGGAGGAACGACGGCGCATGGGGTGAGGGCTCCGATGGGCAACAACATGGAGACGTGGTAGGGAAGAGGGCTGTTCGAATGGAAATTGAGGGCATCGAATAAGGAATATAGAAAGAGAGATCGGGGATGGTGCTTCACAAAGTAGCATTCGACGACAGCAACAGGAATGACACAACTATGATTTGCTCACTCCGAGATCGACAGAAATGGCAGACGGTGGCGACAGCGATGATACTCAATGGTGATGGTGGCTATGTGGTGTTATGTTAGGGTTTTTTTTTATTTTGCAGAAGATGGAGAAGATGAAAAAAAAGGGTTTGGGAATTTAGGGATGTGAGTGTTTAAATTTTCTTTTTTTTTCTTTTTCGCCCCTTTTTTTTTCCTTGAGGCTAGTTGGGCCTTCTTCTCTCTTTTTTTTGGGCCAGCTAGGCCAGTCGACCCAACTTCATCATTTTTTTTGGGGGGGTTTTGTTTGGGCTTGTAGGGGTTTTGGATTTTGGCAGTGGGTATTGGATTTATTAAGTGAGTAATTTGGTATTTGGGTAAGTGTATTTGGGATAGGTAGGTTAAATATGTTGGTGGGTAGGTATTGGATTTGGGTTTTGGGGTTTTATGAAGGTTAGGGATATTGGGTTGTTTTTATTTGTAGGTAAATAATTGTCACCATTTAGCATGTCGAGCCCACGCCACCACCATTATCCGACTTTTACAAAAATTTCACAACCTCCATTACATTCCTAAAACATCAAATTAACTGGATTAAATAAAAATTTATTTATTTACAACCTAAATCTTACTCAAACTCAAAATTAAATAAATGAAAATAAATTTGGGTTGCCTCCCAAAAAGCGCTTTTGTTTAACGTCATTAGCTCGACGACCTAGAAATTTATTTAACCAGTTCTTCGAGGACTAATTCCTCAACCAAGTAGACTCGAAAATTTTGATAGAAAGGCTCTAATTGTTGTCGTTCACCTTAAATTTTTTTTCGGATTCTTCGCTTTTAATCTCGACTGCACCATGTGGAAACAAGTAAGTAACAACAAAAAGCCCTAACCACTTAATCCGAAGCTTACATGTAAAAATTCTTAATGTAGGGTCATAACGTAATACTGCGTACCCTACCATAAATTGTTTACATGTTATCTTTTGGTCATGGAATGCTTTGACCTTATCCTTATAAATTTGGGCACTTTCATATGCTTCTCGTCGAATTTCCTCAAGTTCCTAAATATGTAACTTACGATGCTTACCTACGGCTTCAAACTCCATGTTATATTGCTTGACCAGCCAAAACGCTTTATGTAGAGCTCAACAGGAAGATGACATGGTTTACCAAAAATTAGTCAATAAGGAGACATACCTATGGGTCCTCTATAAATTGTACGGTACGCCCACAGTGCATCATTTAGTCACAAACTCCAATCTTTTCTATCCGACTTAATGGTCTTCTCCGAAATCAACTTGATTTCTCGATTCTACACTTTCGCTTGACTGTTTGATTGAGGGTGATAAGCCGTAGTGACTCGTTGCACTACCCTATTTTTTCAAAAGAATGTTGATTACCTTATTAGAAAAATGTGTTCCACGATCGCTGATCAACATGATAAGTGGCATTAGGACATGGGTTATATTTTGGAAAAAGTATAACTCTTTAGAAAATCGACTACCATTTTGGCATCAACATGATAAGTGCCTTTTGCTTCCACCTACTTCGACACATAGTCAACTGCAAATAAATATAGACGTTACCGTATGACGAGACAAAAGGTCCAATAAAATCTATGCCCCATATATCAAATATTTCACAAACATGTATAGGGGTTAGAGGCATTTCATTTTTTCGGCTCAAGTTTCCTACCCTTTGACACTTTTTGCATGTTTTACAGAACAAATATGCATCTTGAAGAATATGTGGCCAATATAGTCCACATTCAAGTACTTTATGCGTAGTTCGTTTAGGGCCAAAATGTCCACCAAATGCATAAGAATGACAAAAAGATAGAATCAATTTTACCTCAGTTTCTGCAAGGCATCGTCGAATTACCTAATCAGAATAGTATTTCCAAAGGTAGGGGTCGTCCCAAATACAATATCGTGATTCACGTTTGATCTTATCTTTTTCAGATCGCGATAAGTTAGAAGAGACTATACTTATAGCAAGGAAATTCACCATGTCTATGTACCAAGGAAAAAAGGTCTAAGTAGCAAATAGACTTTCATCCAGAAAATCGCCTTTAAGTGGTGTGACATCATTTGATGGAGGTATTCGGCCCAAATGGTTAGCTACCAAATTTTCATGTCCTTTTTTATCCTTTATTTCAAGATCGAACTCTTGCAAAAGTAATATCAACCTTATAAGCCTTGATTTTTCTTTCTTTTTCCTGATCAGATATTTAAGAGCTGCATGATCAGAGAAAACAACAATCTTGGTCCCTAATAAATACAAACAAAATTTTTCCATAGCAAAAACTATAGCTAGAAACTCTTTTTCAGTAGTCGAGTAATTGCTTTGGGTAGCATCTAAAGTCTTAGACGCATAGGAAATAATGTGTGGTTCTTTCTCAATTCTTTACCTAAGAACTGCTCCTACACTACGGTCGCTTGCGTCACACATTATTTCAAAAGGGTAATTCCAATTTGGTGGTTGAATAATAGGTGTCAAAATGAGCTTATGTTTGATCGTGTCAAACGCATCTCTGAATGATTGGTCAAACTCGAACTCCTTGTCCTTTTGTAAGAGATTGCAAAGTGGTTGCGCAATTTTTGAAAAATCTTTAACGAACCACCTGTAGAAACCTACATCACTAAGGAAAGAGTGAATCACCCTCATAGTTGTGAGGTATGGCAGCAAGTTAGTGATGTCAATCTTTTCTTTATCGATAGAAATTCCCTCAGCAGAAATGATATGACCTAGAACTAATCCTTTGTCCACCATAAAATGGCATTTCTCATAATTTAGAGCAAGATTAAATTCAAAGCATCTTTCCAAAATCTTTTCAATATTTGACAAACACACCTCAAAATACTCACCATACACCGTAAAGTCGTCCATAAACACCTCAATTCTTTTCTCAACATAGTCAAAAAATATACTTACCATGCACCTCTGAAACATGGCTAGTGCATTGCAAAGTCTGAATAGCATCTGTCTGTAAGCGAACATGCCAAATGGACACGTAAATATCATCTTCTCTTGATCATCCGGTGCTACTGAAATTTGGAAAAACCCTAAGTAACTATCAAGACAACAATAATGAGACTTCCCAGCTAAACGTTCTAACATCTGGTCAATAAAAGGAAGTGGGAAATTATCTTTTCGAGTTAAGGAATTCAACTTCTTGTAATCAATGTAGACTCTCCACCTATTTTGGACCTGAGTGGGAACCATCTCACATGCCGAATTCTCAATTACGGTTACGCCAGTTTTTTCAATACTACATGGACTGGGCTAACCCAATTACTGTTAGAAATGGGATAGATCATCCCAGCATCAAGTAACTTTTGGACTTCTTTCCTTACCACTTCCATCATGGGCGTATTAAGGCGCCTTTGAGCCTCTCTTTTGGGAATAGCATTATCAACAACTTGAATTTTGTGCATGCAAGTCGAGGGGTTCAACCCCTTAATATCAGCTACCGTCCATCCAATTACCTCTTTATAGTCTCTAAGAACTCATACCAATTTTTTCTCTTCTATCTTTAAGAGTTTACTTGAGATTATTACCAGTAAGGTATTTCTTTTGTCGAGGAAGTTGTACTTCAAATGGTCCAGAAGAGGTTTGAGTTCCAACTTTGGAGCTTGCAAAACAGATGGTAAAAGCTTAGTTTGTGAATGAGATAATTCAAGAAATTTACCTAGATTTCTCCGTAGTTGCGGTGCCTCCATATGAGCCACTGCTTTGTGAACAGACTCTTTAAAGGTTATCCACTCCTCTAGTTCCTCTATGGTATCAAAGTCTAGACTTTTGCAAAGAATAGTTCGTAATTCATCCTCGTCATGATATTCTAAATGTAATTCAGTTAAAGGATCGATTATATCAATATTAGAAACATTAGAAATCATGCTAGGGCAGTTCATGGCCTCATAAACATTGAATTTCACCACTTCACTATCGAATTCCATAATGAGGATCCCACTTCATACGTCAATCTTTGTTTTTGCGGTACTCAAGAATGGCCTCCCGAGAAGTATGCTCTATGAATTGGCCGAATTGTCATCCTCCATGTGTCTGTAGAAAATATTAGCTCATTTACCTTGACAAAAACGTCCTCAATACTCCCTCCAGATGTACTATAGATCTATCTGCAAGCTAAATAATTACACCTGTATCCTTCAAAGGACCAGCGTTAAGTAGTTTATAAATTGACAAAGGCATAACATTAATTGATGCGTCTAAGTCACACATTACTTTTTTAATACTGACACTACCTATTTTACAAGATATGAAAAACATACATTGGTCCTTACATTTGGGTGGTATTTTCCTTTGCAGAACGGCAGAGACATTTTCTCTGACACTTACCTTTTCATTGCCCAGGAGTTTCCTTTTACTCATGCATAACTCTTTTAAGAATTTTGCATATCATGGAATCTGCTTAATTGCATCAAGAAGAGGTATGTTGATTTCTACCTTTTGAAAGGTGTCGAAGATCTCCTTCTCTTCTCACTCCTTTTTGCACTCGACAAGTCTTCCAGGAAACGGAGGTGGTACTGTAAAAGATTTTTGTGGTGCTGACTCTGCTGGCGCATCTGTGTCAAATTTCTCCTTATCTTGACTAGAGTCATGGGCATGACTCGTGCCAGGTATGGGCTCTAAAATCTTTCCACTTATCAATGTTATAGCACTTGCATTGTGTCGAGCGTTTGGCTTTGTTTGAGACTGCAGCTTACCTTGAGACTCCAAACGGCTAACTGTGAGCGCGAGCTTGCTCGCTTGCTTATCCAACTCCTACAAATGCATGTTAGTTTTTTGTTGAAATTTCTCTGTACTATTGGCTAGCTTTTTACTATGGCTTCCAAAGATGACTTCGGGGGTGGTAACTGTTGATTTTGAGGTGGCCTTTGTTAGTACGATTGATTAAATAGAGTATTCGACCCGTAACTTAGATTCAGGTGATCTTTCCACCTACATTATACGAGTTTGAGTAAGGGTCATATCGCCTTTGGGGCAGTTGTAGAAAGTTCCTGACAACATTTGCTTGTTTTGTTGAATCCTCATGTAAAATTGGACATGAGTTCATCGGATAGTCTGGCTTAGCACAGATTTTGCACAACCGTGCTGCGTCCATTTTATCTGTAAGCAAAGTTTGAACAACATTAGTCAACTTATCAATTTTATCTTCTAAAGATAGAGAACTTAACCCATGAACCCGTCTCGTGGGTTCGGTGGCTAGTCGGAATTGCTGAGAGTTAGCAGCCATTGTTGAAATCAACTCTCGTGCCCTCTGAGAAGTTATTTTGAATAATGCCCCTCCACTTGCAGTGTCTATCATTTTCATTTCCATCGAGAGCAAACCCTCATAGAAATACTCCAAGAATGACTGTTCAGTCATTCCATGTTGTGGGCAACTTGCACACAACTTTTTGTACCGCTCCCAATAATCGTAGAGCAATTCAGTCTTCTACTGACGGATTCCTATGATGTCCCTCCTTAGTTCAGTCGCTTAAGCTATAGGAAAGAACCTATCAAGAAACAAATAAGACATGTCAAACCATGTGTTGAAAGATCCCTAGGGTAAATAAAATAGCCACTCTCTAGCAGAGTCAGCTAATGAGAAAGGAAAAGCACGAAGTTTGATTTGGTCTTCGGTTACTCTCTGACGCTTCATGCTTGTGCACACCATATGGAATTCCTTAAGGTGAGTGTCCGAATTTTTGTTCTGTAGTCCATGGAATGTAGGTAGTAAATGAATCAAACTGACTTCAATTCTAATGGTGTACCTCCCCCCAGATAGGTTATACATAAGTGTTGCTGCTCATCCGGTGCTGCTGCAAGTTGGCGTATTGTCCGTTCAGCCATCTCGTTTGGTTCGTCAAATGAGAAAATTTCCTCAGTTTAAGATATGGTTTTGAAACCAGGATTTGGCCATTTTTCGCGTTGAATGGCTTCTTTCCACAGTTTCTGGGCCATCTTCTTAATTTCTGGTTCAAACTCTAGAGTTCCCAGTTTTAATCTGGTCATAAGGTAAAAAAAAAATATCTCCACTCCCCACCAACGGCGCCAAAATTTGATAGGCATTGAAACCACAAAAAATAACACTAAATAGAAGTAAAGAGTGGTAGTAGGGTTGAGTCCACAAGGATTAGATGTTATAATCAACTTCTACATTTATCTTGTGAACAGATGTTGAAAGTCGTGGTAAATGTAACACCCCTAACCCGTACCCGTCGCTGGAGGGTTAAAGAGTATTAACTTATACAAAAGAGTCATATCAAGATAATTAGGTATAGTGATTCATTCTTAAGTTCAATTCACATCAAACATTGAAAACATTAATCAAATCTCATCCACACATTCACATTAACCTTTTGGAACACATATAATAACTTATCAAGCCATTTTCGCATGGCTATACATATATACATCATCAAAGAGATAATTATTTAACAATAAAAAGTCAAGCCTATACATGCCATTATCGAAATTTAACTACTAGAGTACCAAAAGGCTTAGATATTGTGGATGACTTCGACTTTGACACTTCCGAGTCCGATAGCTGACGAACAAAATCTATAAAACAGAGAATTAAAGCAACAGAATAAGCATTTTGATGCTTAGTAAGTTTTAAGTAATGAAATTATTTACAACTAAGGTATAGCGTTCGTATGACTAAATGAACAATTGCATATACGCATATTCCCAAAATCATGTTTACTTCACGCTTCAACCATTATATTCATACACTCAGGATCAAACCTGACTAAAGGCCGGAAGCTTGTTAATCAATTGAGCGAATACTATTTAAAAGGAATCAACCTTTCCAATGCATATACGAAACATACCTTAAAATTTGGATTTATGAGCGTATTAATTGAAGTTATTACAGCAAGATCGCTCATTTCCAAACCCAAGTACCTTCGGGATTTAGCCGGATATAGCAACTCGCACAAATGCCTTCGGGACTTAACCCGGATATAGTAACTAGCACAGATGCCTTCGGGACTTAGCCTGGATATAGTCACTAGCACAAATGCCTTCGGGACTTAGCCTGGTTATAGTCACTAGCACAAATGCCTTCGGGACTTATCCCGGATATAGTAACTAGCACAAATGCCTTCGGGACTTAGCCCGGATATAGTAACTAGCACAAATGCCTTCGGGACTTAGCCCGGATATAGTCACTAGCACAAATGCCTTCGGATCTTAGTCCGGTTATCATCCGAATAATCATGCACATATATCAATAAATCATAACACATTTATATTTCATTTTCATTACTAGAACTCAAACACAAGACACTTATCAACCTTTACCATTTTCGGCTCAATAGCCACATACAAAGAGCATGATTTTGATTGGCTTTGTAACATGATCTCTATACACATTCGGCTACCAGTCATAAGTATAACTAATTACCTCGATATATAATTCAAGTAGAATCATTATATCACCGTTTATTTGTTATGCTTATATGTCATGACTTAATCAAATCATAAACTAAGTTACATTACTCAAAGACTTACCTCGGATGTTGTCGAACGACTTCAACGGCTATTCGATTACTTTTTCCTTTCCCTTATTAGATCTAGATCCTCTTTGCTCTTGAGCTTAATTTAAAACAATTGGATTCATTTAATTTCAAATCAAATAGGCGATTTAATATAATACATGCATATTATAAGGTTGAGGTACATATGACTTAATGGTTAACTATCAAACACCATACGCATATATATGTATATATATATATATATACTCTAGTCATGCACAACCCAACATCTTACTTAGGCATTAACAACTTTATAGATATATGCATATCTATGTTAAGGCCGAATATATATAATTTAACACATTCTACAAATATGGTTATTTATAATGACTAAACACCATTTTATCTCAAGTTATACTTATAAGCACATCCATCCAAATACATTCGTACTTAAACATCATTCCGACCTAACACTCATATTACATCTATAAAACTACAAGCCGAATATACCTATACTTACATCACTTAAACATCAACCCTCAATTTCTTTGACAAAGCACATTTCCAAAAATGATAAGGCAATATAACAGCCTTTAATCCAACTTATAATTCACACATATCACATTCCAAGCATTCACTCTATTCTATCACTTAAAGTACAAACATTACTCAATAACTTCCTAGTTCAAATTCGGCAACTACACCAATTCACTAGATGATTTATTATTATTATTGTTCATTTATTCAAACTACTTAAAATTACCTTAAACTATCACAATTAACAACCATTTGTAACTTATTCATTAAACATGAAAACAACCATATATCTCTTCCATTTTCTACCATGGCCGAATGCTCAAGACACCACACCATTCCAAATTGGTCATGGGTTGAGCAAAGAACTTAATGACTAACTCAAAAATGTTAAAAATCCAAGAATCATCATTGAACTTACCTTAATTTAGCTAACCACCATAGCCGAATTTCTCAAAGCTTTTTCTCTTCTAGTTACGGCAATGAGGAGCAAAGATGGAGAAACCAACCTCCCACAAATCAACATTTTTTTTATTATCCATATTTTTATTTTTAACAGAAAATATTAACATAAAATAATTAGAATATGTTTTAGTCCATAACATGGCTGGCCACCATCTAGAATTTGGCTAATTTGACATGCAAGTACAAGCATTTTCTAACATGCATTAATAGGCCACTTTAACATTTGCCTAGCACATTTCTAAATTTTTTCACACAAGTCCTATTTAATAAATTTCGCACCATATACACATAATTTAAGCATGAATTTTTCACACATGCATATTCATATATAATTAGCATCAAACATGACTGTAAATTATTTTTATGACTTGGTTTCGTGGTCCCGAAACCACTTTCCAACTAGGGTCAATTTAGGGCTATCACAACTCTCCCCCCACTTTAAGAAATTTTCGTCCCCGAAAATCTTATCGGTAAATAGGTTTGGGTATCGTTCTTTCATAGAGTTCTCGATTTCCCAAGTAGCTTCTTCGATCCCGTGTTTGAGCCATAACAACTTTACTAACGGAACCCTTTTGTTTCGCAACTCTTTCACTTCACGAGCTAGGATACGAATCGGTTCTTCTTCATAACTCATATCGGATTGAATTTCAACTTCGGAGGGATTAATTATGTGCGAAGGATCAGATCTGTAACGTCGAAGCATCGAAACATGAAAAATGTTGTGAATCTTTTCGAGATCAGGGGGTAAAATCAATCTATATGCCACTAGACCAACTCGTTCGGATATTTCATACGGCCCTATGAACCTTAGACTCAGTTTGCCCTTACGGCCAAATCTGAGTATCTTTTTCCAAGGTGAAACTTTAAGAAACACTTTGTCTCCCACCTGATACTCAATATCTCTTTGTTTTAAATCCGCGTACGACTTCTGACGATCTAATGCTGCCTTCAGACTTTCACGAATTATTTTTACTTTCTGCTCAGTATCTTTAATCAAATCAACTCCGAAAATTTTACTTTCACCGAGCTCGGTCCAAAACAATGGTGTACGGCATTTATGACCGTACAAAGCCTCGTAAGGTGCCATCTTAATACTTGATTGAAAACTATTGTTGTAAGCGAATTCAATCAAAGGTAAATACCGTTCCCACGAACCACCAAACTCAAGGATGCAACATCTCAACATATCCTCAAGTATCTGAATTATTCGTTTGGATTGACCATCGGTCTGAGGATGAAAAGCGGTGCTAAAATGCAACTTGGTACCCAAAGCTTCTTGTAATTTCTTCCAAAATCACGAGGTGAACCTCGGATCTCTATCTGACATAATAGAAATAGGTACCCCGTGTAATCTTACAATCTGAGAAACATACAATTCAGCTAGTTTATCCAGTGAATAATCCCTATGTACGGGAATAAAATGAGTCGACTTAGTCAGTCTATCAACAACAACCCAAATTGCATCTTTCTTACTTGCCGACAATGGCAACCCAGATACAAAATCCATCGTGACTCGATCCCATTTCCATTCAGGTATCATGATCGGTGAAGTAAACACAGAGGCACTTGATGTTCCGCTTTCACTTGTTGACATATTAAACACTTCGAAACAAAATCGAAAATGTCTCGTTTCATACCATGCCACCAAAACTGACATCTCAGATCATTGTACATTTTTGTACTACCCGGGTGGATAGACATTCGGTTACTATGAGCCTCGCTCAGGATCATCGAAATAAGTTCTGAATTTCTTGGAACACAAAAACGACTTCTGGACCTCAAACAATCGTCATCATCAATTTGAAATTCCCTATTCGAAACACATTCAGCTCATTTTGCGACCAATTCATCATCGACTTTCTGAGCTTCACGAATTTGATAAATCAACAATGGTTTGGCCTTTAATTCTGCTACTAACAAATTATCGGATAGAACAGACAAGTGTACATTCATCGTTCATAAAGCAAACAGTGATTTATGACTTAAGGTATCCGCAACCACATTAGCCTTTCCCGGGTGATAGTCAATGACAAGCTCATAATCTTTTAACAACTCGAGCCAACATCTTTGTCGCAGATTCAAATCTCTTTGAGTCATCAAATATTTGAGACTTTTGTGATCCGAAAATACATGGCACTTCTCACCAAATAAGTAATGTCTCCATATTTTCAAAGCGAATACGATGGCAGCTAATTTGAGATCATGGGTTGGATGATTTTTTTCATGTGGCTTCAATTGCCTCGACGCATAAGCTACAACTCGACCTTCTTGCATCAATACACAACCCAACCCAAGTAAGGATGCATTACTGTAAATGACAAACTCTTTGCCTGATTCGGGCTGCACTAGTACTGGAGCTTTAGTCAAATAAGTCTTTAGTTCATCGAAACTTTTCTGACATTTTTCTGTCCATTCAAACTTAACATCTTTCTGAAGCAGTTTCGTCATTGGTGTGGCTATCATCGAGAAACCCTTTACAAACCGTCTCAGTAATAACCAGCAAGTCCCAAAAGCTCCAAACCTCAATAATATTTCTGAGGCTTCCGGTTAAGTATGGCTGAAATTTTGCTCGGATCAACTCGAATACCGATCACGAGATACCACATGACCCAAGAAGCTAACCTCTTAACCGAACTCACACTTCTGAACTTAGCATATAACCGCTTATCCGTAAAATCGCAACACTAATCCTGGTGTTCAAAGATGATCGGTTTCATTTCTCGAATAGACCAAAATATCATCGATAAACACAACTACAAACCGATCCAAAAACGGTCTGAAGATCTGATTCATCAAATCCATAAATACCGCAGAGGCATTAGTGAGCCCAAACGGCATCACTAAGAACTCGTAGTGACCGTATCTCGTTCTGAAAGCAGTTTTGGGTATATCCGAATCTCGAATTCGCAACTGATAATAACCCGATCTCAAATCTATCTTTGAAAACACTGAGGCTCCCTTTAGTTGGTCAAACAAATCATCAATACGCGGTAACGGATATTTATTCTTTATTGTCACTTTATTCAGCTGACGATAGTCGATGCACAACCTCATGGTTCCGTCCTTCTTTTTCACAAATAATACTAGTGCACCCCAAGGCGAGAAACTTGGTCGAGTGAAACCTCTATCCATCAAATCTTGTAACTGAGCTTTCAATTCCTTTAATTCCGTTGGTGCCATACGATACGGAGCTATCGAAATTGGTGTAGTCCCAGGTACAAGTTCGATGCCAAACTCTACCTCCCGAACAGGTGGTAACCCCGGTAATTCTTTGGGAAAAACATCCGGATATTCACAAACCACTGGTACCGATTCAAGTTTCTTTTCTGGTTCTTTATTATCAAATACGTATGAGATACGCTTCACACCCCTTTCTCACATATTTTTGAGCTAGCATCGAGGATATTATTGTTGGCAATCCATTCAAAACAGTAGACTCGACCCGGATTATCACATTATTTGCACACCTCAAATCAATAGTCTTACTTTTGCAATTCACAACTGCATCATGTACGGTCAACCAATCCAAACCGAGAATAACATCAAATTCATCAAATGGTAAAAGCATCAAGTCAGCCGGAAAACAGGAGCCTCAGATTATTAAGGGGTATTGTGACATCCCAAAATTGACCCTAGTCGGGATGTGGTTTCGGGACCACAAAACTGAGGCATAAAAATAATTTATAATTTATTTTGATGCCTATAATATGTGTTAATTCATGTGTGACATTTTTGATGTCTCGATTTAGAGTTATAAATGTGAATTTCACTAGAAAGGGCCTAGTAGTAAACATTGAAAGTATGATGGGGAAATGTGGGATGACTAGTTGATAATGCATGCAAAAATAAGGATTTGCATGTCAAATTCCCCCTAACATGAAGTGGCCGCCATGACAAGGAATCATGGGCTAAACATGTCATGAAACATGTTTTGTTGGTGCACTAGGGAGAAACAATAAACAAATGAGTATGGGTAATAAAGAAAGAAAAAAATGTGTGTGTGTGAGTGAAACCCCCCTTTGCCGTGCATTGTGGAAGAGAAAAGAAAAATTTTGTTCATCCATTTTTCTCTTCTTTGGCCGAAAATACTAAGGAAAAGGGAGGATTTTTGCTTCATGCTTGGTTTAGAAGAGAACTAGAAGGAGATTTGGCTATACTTGCATCAAGATTAAGGTATGTTTGAGGTTGTGTCATGAGATTCATGCTTGTTTTGGTTGCTAACTTGATGTGCATGTTAGCCATGGTTCAAATCCATGTTATGCCATGGAAATGGTATTTGGCCAAGGTGGATTTTGTGTTAATGCCATTGCATGTTAAATATGAAGCTTGTTAATGGTGTATGTGATGGGGATTGATGGCTCTTGGACTTTCTTTTTAGTATTTTTGAGTGAGACATTAAGTTCTTTGCTTAATCATGACCAAAATGATGGTGTTGTGATGTATTCGGTCATGGTATATCCATAAGTATGATTCATGCATGTTGCATGGTAGGTAAGATTTGAGCTTTGAATATGTGTTTGCACATGATGAATTAGTATGACATATATACTATTTCAAGGTATATATTTGCTTGGGATGATGTTTTCGGTTATGTAGTACATGAGAGATGTGTATTGAGCTACAATATGTAATCGTTAGTTAGTAAAATGCATGCTGTTTTTGTGTGGTATTAAGTGCATAATCGGCCTCAACATGGGCATTGCATATTCGACCACATGAGGGGAAATTGGTGTGCATGCATTCGGTTAGAGGCAAGCATATTGATGCCTATTCTTGGCTTAGAAAATTCGCTAAGAGGAATACTAACTAAGGTGTTGAGTTCGATTCATGATTTTGTACATATGCGACTTTGATGCCTAATGAGTAGATATTTATATATTGGCTAGGTATCTTGAATTCCTCTTCCGATGCTCAAATGATAAAACCAATTTATTTGTTAAATTTAGCTCAAGAAGCTAGAGGTGGAGAATCAAGCAAAGGCAAAGGAAAGATAATCGAGTAGTCGATTGGAAATCGTTTCATCCAATATAAGGTAAGTCATAAAGCATATATTTGGCATTGATTTAAATGATCATAATATATATATGCAATTGTGTTTAATGAATTGATGTGTAAGTGGAAATGTATGTGTATGGAATGATGCCATTGTTGAATGTATAAAGGTAGTAAAATGCATAACGTATTGGTCTTGGCACTAAGTGTGCGGGTATAAATGGACACGGTGACAAGATTGGCACTAAGTGTGCGGATTTAAAATTTGTACAGCACTAAGTGTGCGAGTTTGATTATATAGCACTATGTGTGCGAGCTGATTATATAGCACTAAGTGTGCGGACTTATTATATGCTTTTGCATCACTATTGGCACTGAGTGTGCGATATTATCGAGTTGATCACGGACAGCGGATCGGGTAAGTACCTCGAGCTCATGATGAATAGAAAATACGTCCATGCTTGGGGTTGAATTGGTAAGCCTTAAATCTATGTGATGATTGAAATTGTATGGTTGTGCTGGAAAATGAGTTAATGTGTGAAAATGCTTGATTATCTTGTTGTGTAGATTATGAAATGTGGATGTATGACTTGGTACGAGATTGGACCGAAAGGTCCGAGGTATTATGGTATAGATTCGATATGGATGAGTACCTAGCCTCGTTTGCTGTACATGTTGTAGTGACTTTATTAGTGGATTGATGAATGCTTATGACTTACTGAGTTGTAAACTCACTCAGTGTTTTCTTGTCACCCATTTTAGGTCACTTTGGGACTCGTCTTGTTGTGTGCTCGGAACCGTCGTTGAAGTCATCACACCGCTGAAATCTTGTGGTATTACTTTTTTGTTGTTGAAGAACATTTGGCATGTATAGGCCATTATATTTTGTCGAATTGTGGGTTGTAAACTTTAAGCCATGTGAAAATGGCCTATGTGGTCGTCGAGTGGGATGCTAGAACCTATAGCCACGAGTCTTAGAAACTCAAATTTTGTTAAGGTGACCATAATTTGTGTCATGTATGATGGATGATTAAGGCCAAGGAAAAATTCATGAAATTGGCATAGTCTACTGCAGTAACTGTTGCGGACAGCAGCAGTGAGATGAGATTGAAAAATCACTAAAAATCGTATAAGTAGAATTAAATAGTGAGTAAATTATGGAACTGATCCTTGATG
Organism: Gossypium arboreum; assembly: GCF_025698485.1. NCBI lineage: Eukaryota > Viridiplantae > Streptophyta > Magnoliopsida > Malvales > Malvaceae > Gossypium > Gossypium arboreum. The sequence goes on along the minus strand of NC_069075.1, from coordinate 59,616,185 downwards.
AATCTATTTTTATATGGACAAAACGAAACGACCATATGAGCAGTATACTGGGAGATATTAAAGTTCTCGTGAGACAGGGCCAGAACGATTTCTGGGTCCCCTGTCGTGACTTTGAAAATTTACCATAAATTATCCAGAAAGAATTAGGAGTCATGCCTTATATGTACAGATTCCATTTTGAGTCTAGTTTCATTAGAAACAAACGGCACCAGTATTAAAGCCCTGTACAGAAAGATATTCGAGTTGTAACGCGCGGAGGTCAGAGCAGTCGATCCCTGTAACATGGGTGACTTTAACTAATAAACTGTACCAATTGGCCCAACCAAAATTCTAAAATAAATCCATGGATGGATATATGAGTCTAAATTCAGGAAAATTTACGAAACCAGTTTCCGAGTTTTGGAACTCGAGATATGATTTTTAAGGCGTCGGTGACGCAGTTTTCCAACCTGTCCAGAAATGCCAAATTGGTCGGTACTTTAAGAGGATTTGTCTCGTTAACCCTCGTGTCCGACACGGCGTCGGTCACGAGTTAGGGTGTTACAATTTTATTGGTATCAGAGCTATGGTTTAGTCGGTTCTAGGACTACCATAGCGCGTGTGAGTCTAGCTATACATGCCAAATTGATAGTGCTTAATAATGTGATGACTTGACGGTTGAAATTTTTGTTTTGATTAGCGATGGAACCCGGGTAGAGAGACCCTTGGCGGATGACGTTGAAAGTGTAGCGGCTGCTCTGCGCAAGGGACACCGCTGTTGAGCCTCGGTCATCCGCGAATAATCAAAATGAAGGCGAAACAAGCCTTCTTCACTATGATGAATGAGTGGGTCGCGCAATATGCCCGAACCAACCCGGCTGTCCAACCATTCCGAATTTAAATACTCCACCCCAAGACTCCGCAATGCCTCCGATTCATCGATCCCGTGAGGTGAGTAAACCACCGTGGACTTGATTAGGAAGCGTGGGGCGAGGAGTTCAAGGCCATAGTTCTTGATGATGCCGAAAAGGCCGAGTTCGCTCGATAACACCATTAGAGTGTTAGATGAATCATCATGCACACCGACGAATGTCTTAAGTGTGCTATATCCTTGTTATGAGACTCACTTACTATTGGTGGAGGACTTTAATTTCCATAGTCCCAAATGAACGAGTTACTTGGGATTTCTTCCAATCCAATTTCAAAGAAATACATTAGTCAACGGTTCATCGATCGAAGCGTAAGGAATTCTTGGAACTCAAGCAAGGCCGGATGATCAGATCTGAATCTGAACATGAGTTCGTAAGACTTAGTCGGTATGCTCGGGAGTGTGTGGCTGATGAGGTTGCGATGTGCAAAAGATTTGAAGAAGGATTGAATGAAGAGTTAAAGTTACTAGTGGAATTTTGGAGATAAAGGAGTTCGTGACACTAGTCGAACGAGCACGCAAGGCGGAAGAACTTGGGAAGGAGAAGAAGAAGGCTGAATTTGAAGCAAGAGATTACCGTAAAAGATCGACGAGTAAAGCTCCGTTCTCGGTGTAAAGAGGTTCGGGGAGGACACCAAGAAGTCGAGGACGATTGCGGGAATTTCCATTAGAACCCGACCAGCGACGGACTCCGAGCTACTTGAGAGCTAGTGTGGGCAATAATCGTCAAGAGAGACCTGAATGCCCCAATGTGGAAGACGACACCTAGGTGAATGTTGGGGTAAGTCTCATAATAGGGCTTGTTATGGATGCGGTTCAAGGACCACTTCATTAGGGATTGCACGGAGCTAGATGAGAAGAATAAGATGCAAGGTGCGAGATCTAGTGGGGCGACAGACTAGAGGTAGACCCCAGGGTTTCAGGAGGTAGGGGCGGTGTCGAGGGGAGCCACCGATCTGGTTGTTCGATCCGAGACCCGAGCTCTGCTAGAGCATATGCCATCCGCGCACGAGAGGAGGCATCCTCCCCGACGTTATCACCGGTACTTTTACTCTCTTTGATACTATTGTGATTGCATTGATTGACCCGCTCTACTCACTCATATGTATGTGAAACCTTAGCATCCAAAGAAGACTCTACCGTTGAGTCTCTTGAGTTCGTAATTCAGTGTCAAACCCTTTGGGTCAATACGTGCTTGTTGATAAAGTGTGCAAGAGATGCCCCTAATAATTCGAGAATCTGTTTCCGGCCGATCCGATGCTTCTACCATTTCATGAATTCGATGTTATTCTTGGTATGGATTGGTGACCGTACATGATGCGTTGGTGGATCGCAAAGGAAAACCATTAATTTGAGGAGTGCAAATAATGAGGTAGTCCGAGTCGAGTCTCTTGATTTAAAGGGAGTGCAGCAATAATATCTTCTATGACCGTCAAGATATGTGAAAAGGGGTGTGAAACATACCTTGCGTATGTGTTTGGGAGTAAAGAGACGGAAAGGAAACTCGAATCGGTACCAATGGTTTGTGAGTATTCAGATGTTTTTCCGAGGAGTTACGGGATTGCCACCGGTTCGAGAAGTGGAATTCGCATCGGTTGTACCGGGTACTACGCCGATTTCAATAGCCCCGTGTCGTATGGCATTAACGAATTAAAGGAATTGAAGGTTCAATTGCAAGAATTGACGGATAGAGGTTTCGCTCGACCGAGTTTTTCTCCATGGGCGCTTTGTATTGTTTGTGAAGAAGAAGGACGGAACCATGAGGTTGTGCATCGACTATCGTCAACTCAATAAAGTGACGATAAAGAATAAATATCCATTGCCACGAATTGACGATTTGTTTGATCAATTAAAGGGAGCCTCGGTGTTTTCAAAGATAGATTTGAGGTCGGGTACTATCGGTTGAGGGTCCGAGAATCGGACATACCAAAACCGCTTTTAGAGCGAGGTATGGTCACTACGAATTCTTGGTGATGCCGTTTGGGCTCACTAATGCCCCTGCGGTGTTTATGGATTTAATGAATAGAATTTTCAGGCCATACTTGGATCGGTTCGTAGTTGTATTTATCGATGACATTTTGGTCTATTCGAGAGATGAAACCGAGCATCTTGAACACCGAGGCTAGTGTTGCAAATCTTACGAGATAAGCAGTTATACGCAAAGTTCAGTAAATGTGAATTTTGGTTGAAAGAGGTTAGCTTTTTGGGGCACGTGGTGTCCGCATCGGGTGTCAGGGTGGACCCGAACAAAATTCTGGCCATAGTCGATTGGAAACCACCAAGGAATGTTACCGGTTAGGAGCTTTTGGGGCTTGCGGTTATTACCGACGATTTGTAAAAGGTTTCTCGACAATAGCCACGCCAATGACAAAGCTACTCCAAAAGGATGTTAAGTTTGAATGGACGGAGAAATGTCGAAAAGTTTCGATCAACTGAAAGCTTATTTGATGAAGCCCCAATTCTAGTGCAACCCGAATCGGGCAAAGAGTTTGTCATTTATAGTGACGCATCCCTACTTGGGTTGGGTTGCGATTGATGCAAGAAGGGCGAGTTGTGGCCTATCGTCGAGGCAACTAAAGCCACATGAGAAAAATTATCCGACCCATGATCTCGAATTGGTCGCCATCGTATTCGCCTTAAAGATATGGCGACATTACTTATTTGGTGAGAAGTGCCATGTGTATTCGGATCACAAAAGTCTCAAATATTTGATGACCCAAAGAGACTTGAACTGCGACAAAGGCGATGGCTCGAGTTGTTAAAGGATTATGAGCTCGTCATTGATTATCACCCGAAGGGCTAATGTGGTTCGGATGCCTTAAGCGAAATCACTATTTGCTTTATGAAGCGATGAATGTACACTTGTCTATTCTACCCGACAATGTGTTAGTAGCCGAATTGAAGGCCAAACCATTGTTGGCTCATCAAATTCGGGAAGCTCGAAAAGTTGATGAGGAGTTGCTTGCAAAAGCAGGCCGAGTGTGTTCGAACAAGGAATCGAGTTTCAAATTGATGATGACGATTGTTTGAGGTTCGAAGTCGTCTGTGTTCCAAAGAATTCGGAACTTATTTCGATAATTCTAAATGAAGCCCATTGTAGTCGAATGTCAATCCACCCGGGTAGTACTAAAATGTACAATGACCTGAAACGCCAATTTTGGTGGCCCGGTATGAAACGAGACATTTCTGAATTTGTTTCAAGGTGTCTGATATGTCAACAAGTGAAAGCGGAACATCAAGTGCCATCGGGATTACTTCAGCCGATCATGATACCCGAATGGAAATGGGATCGAGTCACAATGGACTTTGTATCCGGACTGCCATTGTCAGTGAGTAAGAAGGATGCGATTTGGGTCGTTGTCGATAGACTAACTAAGTCGGCTCACTTTATCCCCGTACGTACGGATTTTTCAATGGACAAATTAGCGGAATTGTACGTTTCTCAGATTGTGAGATTACACGGGGTGCCTATTTCTATCGTGTCGGATAGAGACCCAAGATTCACGTCGCGATTTTGGAAGAAATTGCAAGATGCTTTGGGTACCAAGCTGCATTTTAGCACCGCTTTTCATCCCCAAACCGATGGTCAATCCGAACGGATAATTCAAATACTCGAGGATATGTTGAGATGTTGCATCCTTGAGTTTAGTGGTTCATGGGAACGGTATTTACCTTTGATTGAATTCGCCACAACAATAGCTTTCAATCAAGCATTAAGATGGCGCCTTACGAGGCTTTATACGATCGTAAATGCCGTACCCCATTATTCGGACTGAACTTAGTGAAGGTAAATTCTTCGGGTTGATTTGGTTAAGGATGCCGAGCAAAAGTTCGAGTAATTCGTGAAAGTTTGAAAGTCGCCGGGATCGCCAAAAGTCGATCGGATTTGAAAAGAAAAGATATTGAATATCGTGTTGGAGACAAGGTCTTTCTCAAAGTTTCACCTTGGAAGAAGGTGCTTAGATTTGGTCGTAAGGGCAAATTGAGTCCGAGGTTTATCGGGCCATATGAAGTATCTGAACGAGTTGGGCCAATCGATATCGATTAATTTTGCCCCGAGCTCGAAAGGATTCACAACGTTTTCATGTCTCGATGCTTGACGATATAGGTCTGATCCATCGCACGTAATTGCTCCATCCGAGATTGAGATTCACCTAATTTGAGCTATGAAGAGGAACCGTTCGCATTATGATGCGTGAAGTAAAAGAGTTACGCAATAAGAAAATCCCGTTAGTGAAGGTGTTGTGGCATAAACACGAATTGAAGAAGCCACTTGGGAACTTGAGGACTCTATGAAAGAGCGATACCGAGCCTATTTACTGGTAAGATTTTCGGGGACGAAAATTTCTTAAGTGGGGAGAGTTGTGACATCCCAAAATTGACCCTAGTCGGGATGTGGTTTCGGGACCATTAAAACCGAGGCATAAAAATAATTTATAATTTATTTTGATGCCTATAATATGTGTTAATTCATGTGTGACATTTTGATGTCTCGATTTAGAGTTATAAATGTGAATTTCACTAGAAAGGGCCTAGTAGTAAACATTGAAAGTATGATGGGGAAATGTGGGATGACTAGTTGATAATGCATGCAAAAATAAGGGATTTGCATGTCAAATTCCCCCTAACATGAAGTGGCCGCCATGACAAGGAATCATGGGCTAAACATGTCATGAAACATGTTTTGTTGGTGCACTAGGGAGAAACAATAAACAAATGAGTATGGGTAATAAAGAAAGAAAAAAAAATGTGTGTGTGTGGTGAAACCCCCCTTTGCGTGCATTGTGGAAGAGAAAAGAAAAATTTTGTTCATCCATTTTTCTCTTCTTTGGCCGAAAATACTAAGGAAAAAGGGAGGATTTTTGCTTCATGCTTGGTTTAGAAGAGAACTAGAAGGAGATTTGGCTATACTTGCATCAAGATTAAGGTATGTTTGAGGTTGTGTCATGAGATTCATGCTTGTTTTGGTTGCTAACTTGATGTGCATGTTAGCCATGGTTCAAATCCATGTTATGCCATGGAAATGGTATTTGGCCAAGGTGGATTTTGTGTTAATGCCATTGCATGTTAAATATGAAGCTTGTTAATGGTGTATGTGATGGGGGATTGATGGCTCTTGGACTTTCTTTTTAGTATTTTTGAGTGAGACATTAAGTTCTTTGCTTAATCATGACCAAAATGATGGTGTTGTGATGTATTCGGTCATGGTATATCCATTAAGTATGATTCATGCATGTTGCATGGTAGGTAAGATTTGAGCTTTGAATATGTGTTTGCACATGATGAATTAGTATGACATATATACTATTTCAAGGTATATATTTGCTTGGGATGATGTTTTCGGTTATGTAGTACATGAGAGATGTGTATTGAGCTACAATATGTAATGCGTTAGTTAGTAAAATGCATGCTGTTTTTGTGTGGTATTAAGTGCATAATCGGCCTCAACATGGGCATTGCATATTCGGCCACATGAGGGGAAATTGGTGTGCATGCATTCGGTTAGAGGCAAGCATATTGATGCCTATTCTTGGCTTAGAAAATTCGGCTAAGAGGAATACTAACTAAGGTGTTGAGTTCGATTCATGATTTTGTACATATGCGACTTTGATGCCTAATGAGTAGATATTTATATATTGGCTAGGTATCTTGAATTCCTCTTCCGATGCTCAAATGATAAAACCAATTTATTTGTTAAATTTAGCTCAAGAAGCTAGAGGTGGAGAATCAAGCAAAGGCAAAGGAAAGATAATCGAGTAGTCGATTGGAAATCGTTTCATCCAATATAAGGTAAGTCATAAAGCATATATTTGGCATTGATTTAAATGATCATAATATATATATGCAATTGTGTTTAATGAATTGATGTGTAAGTGGAAATGTATGTGTATGGAATGATGCCATTGTTGAATGTATAAAGGTAGTAAAATGCATAACGTATTGGTCTTGGCACTAAGTGTGCGGGTATAAATGGACACGGTGACAAGATTGGCACTAAGTGTGCGGATTTAAAATTTGTACAGCACTAAGTTTGCGAGTTTGATTATATAGCACTATGTGTGCGAGCTGATTATATAGCACTAAGTGTGCGGACTTATTATATGCTTTTGCATCACTATTGGCACTGAGTGTGCGATATTATCGAGTTGATCACGGACAGCGGATCGGGTAAGTACCTCGAGCTCATGATGAATAGAAAATACGTCCATGCTTGGGGTTGAATTGGTAAGCCTTAAATCTATGTGATGATTGAAATTGTATGGTTGTGCTGGAAAATGAGTTAATGTGTGAAAAATGCTTCGATTATCTTGTTGTGTAGATTATGAAATGTGGATGTATGACTTGGTACGAGATTGGACCGAAAGGTCCGAGGTATTATGGTATAGATTCGATATGGATGAGTACCTAGCCTCGTTTGCTGTACATGTTGTAGTGACTTTATTAGTGGATTGATGAATGCTTATGACTTACTGAGTTGTAAACTCACTCGGTGTTTTCTTGTCACCCATTTTAGGTCACTGGGACTCGTCTTGTTGTGTGCTCGGAACCGTCGTTGAAGTCATCACACCGGCTGAAATCTTGTGGTATTACTTTTTTTTTGTTGTTGAAGAACATTTGGCATGTATAGGCTATTATATTTTGTCGAATTGTGGGTTGTAAACTTTAAGCCATGTGAAAATGGCCTATGTGGTCGTCGAGTGGGATGCTAGAACCTATAGCCACGAGTCTTAGAAACTCAAATTTTGTTAAGGTGACCATAATTTGTGTCATGTATGATGGATGATTAAGGCCAAGGAAAAATTCATGAAATTGGCATAGTCTACTGCAGTAACTGTTGCGGACAGCAGCAGTGAGATGAGATTGAAAAATCACTAAAAATCGTATAAGTAGAATTAAATAGTGAGTAAATTATGGAACTGATCCTTGATGAATCTATTTTATATGGACAAAACGAAACGACCATATGAGCAGTATACTGGGAGATATTAAAGTTCTCGTGAGACAGGGCCAGAACGATTTCTGGGTCCCCTGTCGTGACTTTGAAAATTTACCATAAATTATCCAGAAATAATTAGGAGTCATGCCTTATATGTACAGATTCCATTTTGAGTCTAGTTTCATTAGAAACAAACGGCACCAGTATTAAAGCCCTGTACAGAAAGATATTCGAGTTGTAACGCGCGGAGGTCAGAGCAGTCGATCCCTGTAACATGGGTGACTTTAACTAATAAACTGTACCAATTGGCCCAACCAAAAATTCTAAAAATAAATCCATGGATGGATATATGAGTCTAAATTCAGGGAAAATTTACGAAACCAGTTTCCGAGTTTTGGAACTCGAGATATGATTTTTAAGGCGTCGGTGACGCAGTTTTCCAGCCTGTCCAGAAATGCCAAATTGGTCGGTACTTTAAGAGGATTTGTCTCGTTAACCCCTCGTGTCCGACACCGGCGTCGGTCACGAGTTAGGGGTGTTACAGGTATTTCTTACACACCTTGTCGACAAGTACATAACAACCCAAGGGATTCGACACTCGAATTACGAACTCAGTAGACTCAACAGGTAAAGTCTTACTGGATGCTAAGGTCTCACATACATATGAATGAGTAGAACCAGGGTCAATCAATGCAATCACATTAGTATCAAAGAGAGTGAAAGTACCGGTAATAACATCTGGCGAGGAAGCATCCTCGTGTGTGCATATAGCATAAGCTCTAGCAGAAGCACGAACCTCAGATCTGGTTGTAGCATCTCTAGATCCTCTCTGACCGCCACTAGCATTCCCCGTATTTCTAGATGGTCTACCCCGAGCAGTAGAAGCAACTGGTTTCCCACTCTGATTTACATTTTGTTCAAACAGTCTCGGGCAATCCTTGATAAAATGGTCAGCTGATCCGCACTTATAACAGGAGCGGTCATGGAATCTACAACTTCCCGAATGCCATTTACCACAATATTGGCACTCTGTTCTGCCTCGATGATCATTCCCAACACTGGCAACCGAAGTGACTCGTGCACTCACAGGGGGTCGATCATGATCTCGTCTAGAAAAGCCCGAAGTGCCTTTAGACCGGCCTAAATCATCTCTAAATTTCTTCGATGACTGTTGAAAGGGCTTTCCGAAGATCTCTTCTGAAACTCCTTTGCTCCCATATCGCCTTTTCTTTTCTCCTTCATCGAGCTCTTGACTTTGCATGCTCGCTCGACAAGTACCACAAATTCTCGATTTCTAAAATGCCAACATACGCTTTTATATCATCATTCAGTCCATCTTGAAACGCTTACACATTACGACTTCAAGAAATGCATTCTCGAGCGTCTCGCTAAGCCTTACAAACTTTCGTTCATAATCGATGAACCGACATGGAACCTTGTTTAAGTTCAAGAAATTCTTTCCGTTTTTGATCAATGAATCTCTGGCTGATATACTTTTTTCGAAACTCGGTTTGGAAAAACTCCCAAGTTACTTGCTCTCTGGGCACAACAGAAATCAACGTATTCCACCAATAGTAGGCAGAATCACGTAGCAAGGAGATAGTACACTTTAGGCATTCATCGGGTGTGCAAGATAGTTCATCAAGTACCCGAATAGTGTTGTCCAACCAAAATTCAGCTTGCTCGGCATTGTCGTTGTCTGTAGCTTTAAATTCAGAGAGCCGTGTTTTCGATTTACATCAACTGGGGCTTATTTAACCTTATCTGGTCAGTTACCAGAGGTATCGCAGGTGCAGGGGTTGTATTAGTCGGGAATGGGGGTTGTGGAACAGCCGCATTAGTTTGAATATACTGATTGAACCAATCATTCATCACGCTATAAAAAGCCTCTCTAGCTTCATCATTCTGATTACTAGCAATAGGTTGAGAGTCCACCGGCGCTGTCCCTTGTGCGGGAGCAGGCGCTACACTCTCAACATCATCAGCTACCGCTCGGTTGGGATCGGGATCCATTACTATAAGTAAACACATTTTAACGCGAAATCACCACACTATCAAATAAACACATAATGGCATGTATAGCTAAACCCGAACGTATTACGGTAGTCCTAGAATCGACTAAACCGTAGCTCTGATACTAATAAAATGTAACACCTCTAACCCGTACCCGTCGCTGGAGGGTTAAAGAGTATTAACTTATACAAAAGAGTCATATCAAGATAATTAGGTATAGTGATTCATTCCTAAGTTCAATTCACATCAAACATTGAAAACATTAATCAAATCTCATCCACACATTCACATTAACCATTTGGAACACATATAGTAACTTATCAAGCCATTTTCGCATGGCTATACAAATATACATCATCAAAAAGATAATTATTTAACAATAAAAAGTCAAGCCTATACATGCCATTATCGAAATTTAACTACTAGAGTACCAAAAGGTTTAGATAGTGTGGACGACTTCGACTTTGACACTCTCGAGTCCGATAGCTAACGAACAAAATCTATAAAACAGAGAATTAAAGCAACATAATAAGCATTTTGATGCTTAGTAAGTTTTAAGTAATGAAATTATTTACAACTAAGGTATAGCGTTCGTATGACTAAATGAACAATTGCATATACGCATATTCCCAAAATCATGTTTACTTCACGCTTCAACCATTATATTCATACACTCAGGATCAAACCCGACTAAAGGCCTAAGCTTGTTAATCAACCGAATAATACTATTTAAAAGAATCAACCTTTCCAATGCATATACGAAACATACCTTATCGTTTGGATTTATGAGCGTATTAATTGAAGTTATTACAGCAAGATCGCTCATTTCCAAACCCAAGTACCTTCGGGATTTAGCCGGATATAGCAACTCGCACAAATGCCTTCGGGACTTAGCCCGGATATAGTAACTAGCACAGATGCCTTCGGGACTTAGCCTGGATATAGTCACTAGCACAGATGCCTTCGGGACTCAGCCCGGATATAGTCACTAGCACAAATGCCTTCGGGACTTATCCCGAAATAGTAACTAGCACAAATGCCTTCGGGACTTAGCCAGGATATAGTCACTAGCACAAATGCTTTCGGATCTTAGTCCGGTTATCATCCGAATAATCATGCACATAGATCAATAAATCATAACACATTTATATTTCATTTTCATTACTAGAACTCAAACACAAGACACTTATCAACCTTTACCATTTTCGGCTCAATAGCCACATACAAAGAGCATGATTTTGATTGGCTTTGTAACATGATCTCTATGCACATTTGGCTACCAGTCATAAGTATAACTAATTACCTCAATATATAATTCAAGTAGAATCATTATATCACCGTTTATTTGTTATGCTTATATGTCATGACTTAATCAAATCATAAACTAAGTTCCATTACTCAAAGACTTACCTCGGATGTTGTCGAACGACTTCAACGGCTATTCGATTACTTTTTCCTTTCCCTTATCAGATCTAGATACTCTTTGCTCTTGAGCTTAATTTAGCTAACCACCATAGCCGAATTTCTCAAAGCTTTTTCTCTTCTAGTTACGGCAATGAGGAGCAAAGATGGAGAAACTTTGGTTTCTCCTCCCACAAATCAACATTTTTTTATTATCCATATTTTTATTTTTAACATAAAATATTAACATAAAATAATTATAATATGTTTTAGTCCATAACATGGCCGGCCACCATCTAGAATTTGGCTAATTTGACATGCAAGTACAAGCATTTTCTAACATGCATTAATAGGCCACTTTAACATTTGCCTAGCACATTTCTAAATTTTCTCACACAAGTCCTATTTAATAAATTTCGCACCATATACACATAATTTAAGCATGAATTTTTCACACATGCATATTCATATATAATGAGCATCAAACATGACTGTAAATTATTTTTATTACTTGGTTTTGTGGTCCCGAAACCACTTTCTGACTAGGGTCAATTTAGGGCTGTCACAGAAAAGGTCGTGCCCACGACTCCAAACAGACCTACAAAAAAATTAACAAATAAATATGGGGAGTTTGAAAATATTTAAAAAGTAAATAATTGAATCAACGTAAATAAATAATTAATTAATATTAAAAATAAATTTAGATCAGGAAATAAATACAGACTTTTGTAAATAGAGATAATAACCCTTAGCCTTAGACTCAGTAGATTCCGTATTAAGAATCGATCCTTGAAAATTAATCTTCACCTCAAAATGATAAGCTGGTTATAGCAGTTGAGAACATTCTAACCACCAATTCTTCCTCTGTAGCTGGTCCCAGTACGACTTGCAAACCAACCTTTACTGATTATTTAACCGAGATACACGTGTTCCTGAATCAAGATTCTTGTAGCCTTGCGCTCTGAAGAACCCAACTGGAATCAATAGCCTCAACCGCATGGGTCGTTTAAACCTGATCACTTCTTCCTTGATTTGTTCTCAAAGATCTGAATACAACACAGTCGACTCGTTTCTCCAACTATCAGCAGACACGACTCCAACCCAAAGTGCACTTTGACTTGAAATTGAGTTTAACTTTAAGGGATGAGTTGTCTATCCCGATACATAGGAAAAAAGTGAATACCGATTGGAAAGATATTTAAAACGAATACGAATCTCACGATTCTCGACCTGAAAGAACACCGGGCTAAAGCTAAGATGGAATTTAGTGAAGGATGAAAGTATTCATGCTTTATAGATTTTGAAAGGTGATTTGATGATAGTGGTGAAGAATAGGAAAGAAAAGTATTTGAAAAGCAGTCAGACCAATTTTGAAAGAACAAACAAGAATTGGAAATAAGCAGCAGAATGCTTAAGCCAAAATTGAAAGAAAAAGAAATTAATTCTATTCAATTCCAAATTGAAATCAGAATGTAGAATTAGATGTGTCTTTCCTAAGAACATTAAGGCCCTATTTATATACATAGAATTTACTAATTTTAGCCTTATCTAATTTAACATAAAATTTAAAAAAAACAAGATTTTTTTTTCTATTTTTGGCTTTTACAAAGTCAAAAAATCTGATGAGTCCTTGGCTTTCTCCACTTTTTTGATTTGGCCTCATTTTATTGGTTGTGTTTCAATTTGGTCCTTTTCTACTTGTTTTTGTCTCTTAGTGTCTCAATTGCATCCCTGACAAGATTAAAACATAAAAGCACTAATTTAGCAGGAATCAATACAGAAATAAATTGAATTAAACACAAAATGTCATGCAAATTATCATGTTATCAATAATCGTCGGGCTTGAGAAGTTGAGGTGTAACACCCTTAACCTGTGTCCGTCACCAGAACAGGGTTACGGAGCATTACTGGATTTTTCATGACATTTATAGATAATTCATGACAATTTTATTCATTTTCCAAGATTATTCATAGCATCCCCTAAATGGAGCCTCGAGGCCTGATATGAGTATTAGAATCGAATCAGGACTAAAATGAGAACTTAGAGAATTTTCGCAAAATTTCTAAAATTTTCTCAAAATTTCTAAAATTTTCGCAAAATTTCCAAAATTCTCCTAGATGCAGCCTCTGTGACCCTAAGACACGCCTGTGCTGTAGGCCGTGGTCAACCCCGTGTAACTCTTTGACTTGTCCCACATAGCCAGCCACACGTTCGTGTGAGTTGACTGTGTGATCTATTTAATTTTCAACAATTTGGTGCAGGGTTCACATAGCCAAGACACATGCCCGTGTTCTAGGCCGTGTAGCACACACGAATGAGACACATGATGTGTGCTCAATTTTGAGCATTCTATTTCTCAAATTTAAGATGCAGGGGACACACGGCCTAACCACAGGCCCATGTACTAGGTCGTGTGTCACACATGGTCTAGACACACGCCTGTATGGACAAAATAAAGCCATTTCTAGCTTCATTTCTCACCGAAAATTTTACCAATATCCAGCACCAAAACTTACATCCAAATACCAACCAATTCAAGCATTGATTTCAAGCAAATTCTAATATCTAATATGATATATCATTGCATATATATAACTATGTTTATAATCTTATCTTAGTTTAGGCTAAACATTAAACATCACTTAATCATCCACACTTAACATATATGTATTTATCATGACATAATGTTTTTTAAGTACCAAAACAAACCATTACTAGCCATTCTAATGGCTAGATTACAAATAACATATTCAAGCTATCTATGGTCAAGTTAACCTATACATGCCATTATACAAAAATAAGTTTACTATTTATACCAAAATCAGCTTGTGGATAGTGTGATAATGCTCCAACCGTTCACCAACTTTCATGAGTTTCTGAGCACTACAAAACAGAGAAAACTAAACCTAATAAGCATATTATGCTTAGTAAGTTTGTATAACTGGAATTAAACTTACCAATCTCATTTATTAAAATTAAACATATAATAATATGTTTCCATCAACTTGGCAAAATTATCTAAACACAAGCATTCAATCAAACACGTTAGTCACAAAATTCTCATATACATCAAGTAAACATAGATGAGCTTATCATGCTATATTCTTTCAAGACATTATTCATTTCATCTCATAATTCTCATATCATGTCAAGTATTTTGTCCGTTGAATCATTGAAATTCTAATGGATACTCAAATAATACACTCAAGGTGTACAATTCAACAACCCTTCAATTCGTTTTCATGAGTACCCATTAAGGCACTTAATCAAAAAGCACACTTTCGAGCCACATATCATATAACAAGATTACTTGTCCAAGCTAAATCCTATTTCCAAGATTTTCTCATAAAAACTTCATCAGGATTACCCGTCCGGACTAAATCCTATCTATAACATGTGCTCAAGAGGACTTATATCAGGATTACCGTCCAGGCTATATCCTTTCTATAATGAGGTCAATAGGATTACTTGTCCGAACTAAATCCCGTCAGCAACAAATGCAGGACCTTATTCAATAAGGGAAATCACATTTGTCCATCGAAATCCAATATTCAAACGGAACTTAACCCTTTTCAAACAATATCAAGCATGTATTCAATTATTATATTATAACATCCAATTAATTCACATAAATATAGATCATATTCTATAAAAATACAACATTCAATTCAATATATTTACATGCTCAATTAAGTGACACGAACTTACCTCGACACTTGTTCGCGTACATAAATCTACTAATTCGAAACTCTCTTTTCCTTGATCTAACTTTGAATTTGAGTTATCTGGATCTATATAAATGAATTTAATCACCAATTTATCACATTTCATATTCAATTGGACTCAATTTACATCCTAGGAAAAATTACCGTTTTGCCCCTAAACTTTCCATAAATTCCAATTTCGTCCCTAGGCTCGAAAAATAAAATTCATGCAATTTACTCCCTATTCCACGCCTAACCAAAATTTCAATATACAATTTACAGCACATGTATTCCATAAATTTTAGAATTTTTCTTCAATTTTCACAACTTTACAAATTAGTCCCTAAATCATGTTTTCACGAAAAATCACTTTGTAATAGATGTTTATCTATCAAAAACCTTAGATATTATACCATAAATTTCAAATTTTCAGCATATTTATCCATGAAATAATTTCTATACTTTGATAACGTTTCAAATTAATCCCTCAAATAGGTAGATTAAACTATCCTGGTTTCAAATATATAAAAATTACTAAAAACGGGACAAGAAAACTTACCCAGTTAAGCCCAGAAAGCTTGTTTTCTCTTTCTTAGGGTTTCCATGAAATATTTGGGGAAGAATATATAAAATGATATTAATTCTATTTTAATTATTTATCATCTTTTAATTATTTCTATTTCCAATCCAGTTCTTGCCCTTTTCTTACTTTTCCATGGATGAATCATCAAAAATATCTACTAACTTTCTTTAATGGTCTAATTACCATTTAAGGACCTCAAGTTTTGAATTTCATTGCTATTTGATCCTTCTAGCTACTAAAATCCAACTTTTTCCTTTTATACAGTTTGGTAATTAAAAACTAAATCGATAAAATTTTCTTATCAGAATTTTCATATGATATTCCTATCTAAATGAAAATCATGCAAAAATATAAAAATAATTTTTTCTTTATGGTTTGGATTTGTGGTCCCGAAACCACTGTTCTAATTTCACTAAAAATGGGCTATTACATGAGGAGCTGAGAGGGAAAGTTCCAAGAGATTTAAGCTTGGTAGAGACTTTATTACACATTTTAGATACTGTAATCGGGTATTGTGAAACTCCCAGCAATTAGTTTAATTTTGGTTATAATTAGACATTGGACATTGGACATTTTATTTTAGATGGTTTTATAATAATTTTGAGGTATGTTTGAGTTTAATTATTGAATGATTTATGGTGTATTGTTGCTTGATAACGCGGTGATTGTTAACATGGTGTGTAAGGCATGAAATTTATACTAACAATTGTTTAAATGAAGCTTCCATAGAGTGGTTCACTAACAACTAAGGTATGCCACTTGTTTGATTTTATTTGGTGTTTGTTATGCATGAAGTTGATTGCCTAATTCTGTATAATTGAGGCTTGATTGATGTCAGTAAACTCAATTGAAGGTGTATGTATATGTATGTTAATTAATCATAGTTACATCGAGTTTAATTTACCATTAAAATATGAAAAATTGGGTTTTAAAATGAGTTTTTTTGCAAAAATAGGTGTAGTGGTTATAAAACTGGCGTGTGCCTATCCACATGAGCGTGTAAGAGGTTGCACATAGGCATGTGTGTGACATCCCTAAATTGACCCTAGTCGGAAAGTGGTTTCGGGACCACTAAACCGAGTCATAATAATAATTAACCATCTAATTGATGCTCATTATATGCATATATGCATGTGTGAAAATTTCATGTTTGGATTTTGTTAATTGTAAGTGAATTTTTATCAAATAGGACTTATGTGAGAAAATTTAGAAATGTGCTAGGCAAATGTAAGGTGGCCTATTAATACATGTGGGAAAGTGTTGTCCTTGCATGTCAAATTAGCCAAAATGAAGCATGATGGCGGCCATGCTATGAGTGGAAACATGTTGCCAACATGTTTAGTTAGTGGATTATGTAGAAAGAATAAAGAAATGAAAAAAAAAAGAAAGAGAATATGAAGAAAAACAAAGAAAAGGAAAAGAAAAAGTGTTCATTCTCTCATTTTCTCCTTGCTTGGCGAATGTACTAAGAAGAAAGGGGGGAAAGCTTGAGAAAATCAGCCATGGGAGTTTGCTAGACTAAGGTATGTTGATGTTATCCATGAGATTCATGCATGTTTTAGTTGATAGTTTGAGTTCCACCTAACCCATGGTCTAAACCTTTACCATGAAATGGGGATGATATTCGGCCATGGGTGTTGTCTTCTTGGTATCATTGATGTTTGATGTTTGATGTTGTGGTGGTGAGGCATGAAGATGAGTTAAGTTTCAGCTAAGGTGGGTTTGTTTGGATGTCATTTGCATGCTAAGTGTCAAGCTTTGTAATGATATATGTGTATGGTGTCTTTGATGTTGTGAATGGAAGTAGAAGAAAAGTAAAAGAAATTTATGTAGAAATGTGATGTATGTGGATTCATAGGATGTTACAAATAGGTGTGAAGCTATGCTAGAAGAGAAAAGAAATTCGGCCAAGTGTTCATGGGAGGAAAACTAAGTGTTTGAAAGAATAAAAAAAATGATGCCATAATTGATAGTATAGGTATTCGGCCATTTAATCAAGTGTGTAGGTGATGTTACATCAATTTTAGCACATTCGGCTATAGGTAGGCATGTTGATAATCTCATTTAGACAATTAGACATAAAAGGGTGGTAATGAGGTTGAAAATTGTTGAATGGCTAGTTGGGTAATGAATGAAGCATTCAGCCATATGGGGTAAAAATGGGTCATATGCTCATGAGATAAAATTTTGTGAATTGATGTATTAATGATGATAGTATAGTTGATGTCATGTATATATGTATAAATATTTGGCAAGACGGTTAAACTAGTTAATTTATTGACTAAGCTCAAGAAGCTCGAGGTGGAGAAACAAGCAAAGGCAAAGGAAAGAACATCGAGTAGCCGAGTTGGAACCATTTTGCCCAACACAAGGTAAGTCATTAAGCACATATGTTTGATATTGCTTAAATGATTGTAAAATCTATGCAATTGTATTTAATGGGATGCTATATATATATAAATGAAATTGTATGTGTATGGAGTGATGACAATTGTTGAATGTAAAAGAAATAGTGAAATGTGTAGAAAGTTTGCTTTCGGCACTAAGTGTCTTGGGCAATACGTGTGTACGGTGATGAGATTGGCACTAAGTGTGCAGTGGAAATATATGGCACTAAGTGTGCATGCTGGAAAAATACTGACCTTTGGGTGTGCGAGCTCAAGGGTATGGCACTATGTGTGCGGGCTTAAATTGCGTGGCACTAAGTGTGCGAAATCGAGTATTAAGCAATGTGTGTGCGTACTCTATATATATGGAGGGTGTGTCTCCATCGAGTTGAGTATGGACAGCGGATCGGTAAGTACCTCGAGCTCATGACGAATAGAAAATACGTTCATGCTCGGGGTTGAATTTGGTAAGCCTTAAATCTATGTGATGATTGAAATTGTATGATTGTGGTGGAAATGAGTTAGTGTGTGAAAATGCTTCAAATATCTTGTTGTGTAGAATATGAAATGTGGATGTATGACTTGGTATGAGATTGGACCAAAAGGTCCGAGGAATTATGGTATAGATTCGATATGGATGAGTACCTAGCCTCGTTTATTGTTCATGTTGTAGTAACTTTATCGATGGATTGATGAATGCTTATGACTTCTTGAGTTATAAACTCACTCGGTGTTTTCTTGTCACCCATTTTAGGTCTCTCGGAATCGTATTGTTTGC
Organism: Gossypium arboreum; assembly: GCF_025698485.1. Lineage (NCBI taxonomy): Eukaryota > Viridiplantae > Streptophyta > Magnoliopsida > Malvales > Malvaceae > Gossypium > Gossypium arboreum. The sequence continues at coordinate 59,597,474 of NC_069075.1, read as the reverse complement.
GTGATCGAACCGTCGTTGAAGTCATCACACCGCTGAAATCTTTTGGTATTGTCTTCGTTGTTGAAGAACATTTGGCATGTATAGGCTATTATATTTTGTTGAACTGTGGGTTGTAAACTTTAAGCCATGTGAAAATGGCCTATGTGGTCGCCGAGTGGGATGCTAGAACCTATAGCCACGAGTCTTAGAAACTTTAATTTTGATAAGGTGGCCATAATTTGTGTCATGTGTGATGGATGATTAAGGCCAAGGAAAGATTCATGAAATTGGCATAGTCTACTGCAGTAACTGTTGCGGACAGCAGCAGTGAGATGAGATTGAAAAATCACTAAAAATAGTAGAAGTAGAATTAAATAGTGAGTAAATTATTAAATTGAACCTTTATGAATCTATTTTTATATGGACGAAACGAAACGACCATATGAGCAGTATAATGAGAAATATTAAAGTTCTCGTGAGATAGGGCCAGAACGGTTTCTGGGTCCCCTGTCACGACTTTTAAAATTTACCATAAATTATCCAGAAACAATTATAAGTCACACCTTATATGAATAGATTCCCCTTTTAGTCTAGTTTCATTAGAAACAAACGGCATGAGCATTAGAGCTCTGTACGAGATGATATTCAAGTTGTAACGCGCGAAGGTCAGTGTAGTCGACCCCTGTAACATGGGTGACTTTAACTAATAAACTGTACCAATTGCCCCAACCAAAAATTCTAGAAATAAATCCATGGTTGGATATATGAGTCTAAATTCAGGGAAAATTTACGGAATCAGTTTCCGAGTTTTGGAACTCGAGATATGATTTTTAAGGCGACAGTGATGCAGTTTTCCAGCCTGTCTGTAAATGCCAAATTGGTTGGTACCTTGAGAGGATTTGGCCGTTAACCCTCGTGTCCGACACCGGCGACGGTCACGGGTTCGTGGTGTTACAATTTTATTGGTATCGAGCTATGGTTTAGTCGGTTCTAGGACTACCATAGAGCGTGTGAGTCTAGCTATACATGCCAAATTGTTAGTGCTTAATAATGTGATGACTTGACGGTTGAAATTTTTGTTTTGATTAGCGATGGAACCGGGATAGAGAGACCATTGGCGGATGACGTTGAAAGTGTAGCGGCTGCTCTGCGCAAGGGACACCGCCTGTTGAGCCTCGATCATCCGCGAATAATCAAAATGAAGGGGCGAAACAAGCCTTCTTCACCATGATGAATGAGTGGGTCGCGCGATGTGCGAACTAATCCGATTGTCCAACCATTCCGAATTTAAATAATCCACCCCAAGAGTTCGTGATGCCATCGATTCGATCTGTGAGGCTGAGTAAACCACCGTGGACTTGATTAGGAAGCGTGGGGCGAGGAGTTTAAGGCCATAGTTACCGATGATGCCGAAAGGGCCAATTCGCTTGATAACACCATTAGAGTGTTTGATGAACTGTCATGCACACCGATGAATGTCTTAAGTGTGCTATATCTTTGTTACTGAGACTCACCTACTATTGGTGGAGGACCTTGATTTCCATAGTCCCAAAGGAACAAGTTACTTGGGATTTCTTTCAAACGAATTTCGGAAGAAATATATTAGTCAACGGTTCATCGATCGAAACGTAAGGAATTTTTGGAGCTCAAGCAAGGCCGTATAACAAGATGTCGAATCTGAACATGAGTTCGTAAGACTTAGTCGGTATGCTCGGGAGTGTGTGGCTGATGAGGTTGCTATGTGCAAAAGATTTGAAGAAGGATTGAATGAAGATTTAAAGCTACTAGTGGGTATTTTGGAGATAAAGGAGTTCGTAATACTAGTCGAACGAGCACGCAAGGCGGAAGAACTTGGAAAGGAGAAGAAGAAGGCTGAATTTGAAGCAAGAGATTATCGTAAAAGATTGGCGAGTAAAGCTCCGTTCTCGACCGTAAAGAAATTCGGGAGGACACTAGTAAGTCGAGGCGATCGGGAATTTCCATCGAGCCCGACCATTGACGGACTCGAGCTACATCGGTAGCTAGTGTGGGCAATAATCGTCAAGAGCGACCTGAATGCCCCCAATGTGGAAGACGACACCTAGGTGAATGTTGGGGTAAGTCCGTTAACAAGACTCATTACGGATGTGGTTCAAGGACCACTTCATTAGAGATTGCACGAACTAGATGAGAAGAATAAGATGCAAGGTGCAAGATCTAGTGGGGCTGACAGTTAGAGGTAGACCCCGAGGATTTCAGGAGGTAGGGTGGTAATCAGAGAGGAACCACTAATACGGCTGTTCGATCCGAGACTCGCGCTCTGCTAGAGCATATGCCATCCGCGCACGAGAGAGGCATCCTCCCCGACGTTATCACGGTACTTTCACTCTTTTCGATACTAATGTGATTGCTTTGATTGACCTGGTTCTACTCATTCTTATATATGCGAATCCTTAGCATCCAGTAAGACTTTGCCTATTGAGTCTACTGAGTTTGTAATTCGGTGTCAAACCCTTGGGTCATTACGTGCTTGTCAACAAAGTGTGTAAGAAAAGTCCCTAGTGTTTCGAGGTTCTTGTTTTCCGGCGGACTTGATGCTTTTGCCGTTCGACGAATTCGACGTTACTCTTGGGTTGGATTGGTTGACCATGCACGATGCGGTTGTAAATTGCAAAAGCAAGACTATCGATCCGAGGTGCGCGAATAACGAGATAATTCGGGTTGAGTCTACGGACTTAAAGGGTTGCCACCGTAATATCGCAATGTTGGCCCGTAAATATGTAAGAAAAGGGTGCGGCGTACCTTGCGTATGTGCTCAATGACAAGGAGTCGAAAAAAACCCGAATCTGTGCGGTGGTTTGTGAATACCGGATGTTTTCCACGAAGAATTGCCGGTTTGCCACTGTTCGGAAATAGAGTTTGGCATCGAATTGGTACCGGTACCACTCCAATTTCGATAGCTCCGTATCGTATGGCACCAACGGAATTAAAGGAGTTGAAAGCTCGATTGCAAGAATTGGTGGATAGAGGTTTTGCTCGCCGAGTTTTTCTCCTTGGGGTGCGCCGGTGTTGTTTGTGAAAAGAAGGATGGAACCATGAGGTTGTGCATCGACTATCGTCGCTTTAATAAAGCGACGATAAAGAACAAATATCCGTTCTCGCGTATCGATGATTTGTTCGATCAACTGAAGGAGCCTCGGTGTTTTCAAAAATAGATCCGAGATCGGGCTATTATCGATTGCAAATTCGAGATTCGAGACGTACCCAAGACGGCTTGAGCGAGATATGGTCACTACGAGTTCCTAGTGATGCCATTTGGGCTTACTAATGCCCTGCGGTATTTATGGATTTGATGAATCGGATCTTCGACCATATCTGGATCGGTTCGTAGTTGTCTTCATTGATGACATTTTGGTCTATTCGCAAAATGAGATCGAACACGCCAACACCGAGGATAGTGTTGCGAATTTTACGGATAAGCGATTATATGCTAAGTTCAGCAAGTGTGAGTTCGGTTGAGGAGGTTAGCTTCTTGGGTCATGTGATATCTGCATCGGTATTCGAGTTGACCAAGAAAATTTCGACCATAGTCGATTGGAAACCTCAAGGAATGTTACTTGAAGTTAGGAGCTTTTGGGGCTTGCGGATACTATCGACGATTTGTGAAAGGTTTTTCGATGATAGCTGTACCGATGACGGCTTACTCCAAAAAGAAGTTAAGTTTGAGTGGTCGAACGTGTCAAGAAAGTTTCGATCGACTAAAAACTTGTTTAACCGCGACCCCAGTGCTACAAATGAGTCCCAGAAAGAGTTTGTCATATCTGATGGACGCATCCTTGCTTGGGTTAGGTTGTGTGTTGATGCAAGAAGGTCGAGTTGTGGCTTACGCGTCGAGACAACTAAAGCCGCATGAGAGAAACTATCCGACCCATGACCTTGAACTAGCAGCCATAGTGTTCGCCTTGAAGATATGGCGGCATTACTTGTTTGGAGAAAGGTGTCACATTTATTCGGACCACAAGAGTCTAAAATATTTGATGACTCAGAGAGATTTCAACCTGCGACAAAGACGTTGGCTTGAGTTGTTGAAAGACTACGAATTCATCATTGATTATCACCCGGGAAAGGCCAACGTGGTGGCCGATGCTTTAAGTCGCAAGGCACTGTTTGCTTTGAGAGCGATGGATGCTCATCTATCCGTCTCACCCGATGAGGTGCTACTAGTCGAATTAGAGACCAAATCGTTATTGATTCAACAAGTACTTGAATCTCAGAAGGTCGACGCCGAATTGGTCGCTAAGCGAGCCGAATGTGTTTCGAAGGAGGAATCGGAATTTTAGATTGACGACCATGATTGCTTGACGTTCAAGGGTCGATTATGTATTCCAAGGAATTCGGAACTTGTTTCGATGATTTTGAACGAGGCTCACAGTAGTCGAATGTCAATCCACCCGGGTAGTACTAAAATGTACAATGACCTGAAAGGTCAGTTTTGGTGGCATGGTATGAAACGAGACATCTCTGACTTTGTTTCGAGATGTTTAATATGTCAACAAGTGAAAGCGGAGCATCAAGTGCCATCGGGATTACTTCAGCCGATCACGATACCCAAGTGGAAATGGGATCGAGTCACCATGGACTTTGTATCCGGACTGCCATTGTCAGCAAGTACGAAGGATGCGATCTGGGTCATTGTTGATAGACTGACCAAGTCTGCTCATTTTATTCCTGTCCGCACGGATTTTTCGCTTGATAAATTGGCAGAATTATACGTCTCCCAAATTATTCGATTGCATGGGGTGCCTATTTCTATCGTGTCGGATAGAGACCCAAGATTTACATCGCGATTTTGGAAGAAATTGCAAGAGGCTTTGGGTACCAAGCTACATTTTAGCACGCTTTCATCCCCAAACCGATGGTCAATCCGAACGGATAATTCAAATCCTGGAGGATATGTTGAGATGTTGCATCCTTGAGTTTAGTGGTTCATGGGAAAGATATTTGCCTTTGATTGAATTCACTTACAACAATAGCTTTCAATCAAGTATTAAGATGGCGCCTTACGAGGCTTTATACGGTCGTAAATGCCGTACCCCATTATTCGGATGAACTTAGTGAAGGTAAATTCTTGAGGTTGATTTGGTTAAGGATGCCGAGCAAAAGTTCGAGTAATTCGTGAAAGTTTGAAAGTCGCTCGGATCGCCAAAAGTCGTATGCGGATTTGAAAAGAAAAGATATTGAATATCAAGTTGGAGACAAGGTCTTTCTCAAAGTTTCACCTTGGAAGAAGGTGCTTAGATTTGGTCGTAAGGGCAAATTGAGTCGAGGTTCATCGGGCCATATGAAGTATCCGAACGAGTTGGGCGATCGCATATCGATTAATTTTGCCCCGAGCTCGAAAAGATTCACAACATTTTCATGTCTCGATGCTTCGACGATATAGGTCTGATCCATCGCACGTAATTGCTCCATCCGAGATTGAGATTCACCTAATTTGAGCTATGAAGAGGAACCGTTCGCATTATGAGGCGTGAAGTAAAAGAATTGCGCAATAGGAAAATCCCGTTAGTGAAGGTGTTGTGGCATAAACATGGAATGGAAGAAGCCACTTGGGAACTTGAAGACTCTATGAAAGAGCGATACCGAGCCTATTTACGGTAAGATTTTTCGGGGACGAAAATTTCTTAAGTGGGGGAGAGTTGTGACATCCCTAAATTGACCCTAGTCGGAAAGTGGTTTCGGGACCACTAAACCGAGTCATAATAATAATTAACCATCATAATTGATGCTCATTATATGCATATATGCATGTGTGAAAATTTCATGTTTGGATTTTGTTAATTGTAAGTGAATTTTTATCAAATAGGACTTATGTGAGAAAATTTAGAAATGTGCTAGGCAAATGTAAGGTGGCCTATTAATACATGTGGGAAAGTGTTGTCCTTGCATGTCAAATTAGCCAAAATGAAGCATGATGGCCGGCCATGCTATGAGTGGAAACATGTTGCCAACATGTTTAGTTAGTGGATTATGTAGAAAGAATAAAGAAATGAAAAAAAAAAAAAGAAAGAGAATATGAAGAAAAACAAAGAAAAGGAAAAAAAAGTGTTCATTCTCTCATTTTCTCCTTGCTTGGCCGAATGTACTAAGAAGAAAGGGGAAAGCTTGAGAAAATCAGCCATGGGAGTTTGCTAGACTAAGGTATGTTGATGTTATCCATGAGATTCATGCATGTTTTTAGTTGATAGTTTGAGTTCCACCTAACCCATGGTCTAAACCTTTACCATGAAATGGGGATGATATTCGGCCATGGGTGTTGTCTTCTTGGTATCATTGATGTTTGATGTTTGATGTTGTGGTGGTGAGGCATGAAGATGAGTTAAGTTTCGCTAAGGTGGGTTTGTTTGGATGTCATTTGCATGCTAAGTGTCAAGCTTTGTAATGATATATGTGTATGGTGTCTTTGATGTTGTGAATGGAAGTAGAAGAAAAGTAAAAGAAATTTATGTAGAAATGTAATGTATGTGGATTCATAGGATGTTACAAATAGGTGTGAAGCTATGCTAGAAGAGAAAAGAAATTCGGCCAAGTGTTCATGGGAGGAAAACTAAGTGTTTGAAAGAATAAAAAAAATGATGCCATAATTGATAGTATAGGTATTCGGCCATTTAATCAAGTGTGTAGGTGATGTTACATCAATTTTAGCACATTCGGCTATAGATAGGCATGTTGATAATCTCATTTAGACAATTAGACATAAAAGGGTGGTAATGAGGTTGAAAATTGTTGAATGGCTAGTTGGGTAATGAATGAAGCATTGCCATATGGGGTAAAAATGGGTCATATGCTCATGAGATAAAATTTTGTGAATTGATGTATTAATGATGATAGTATAGTTGATGTCATGTATATATGTATAAATATTTGGCAAGACGGTTAAACTAGTTAATTTATTGACTAAGCTCAAGAAGCTCGAGGTGGAGAAACAAGCAAAGGCAAAGGAAAGAACATCGAGTAGCCGAGTTGGAACCATTTTGCCCAACACAAGGTAAGTCATTAAGCACATATGTTTGATATTGCTTAAATGATTGTAAAATCTATGCAATTGTATTTAATGGGATGCTATATATATATATATATAAATGAAATTGTATGTGTATGGAGTGATGACAATTGTTGAATGTAAAAGAAATAGTGAAATGTGTAGAAAGTTTGCTTTCGGCACTAAGTGTCGGGCAATACGTGTGTACGGTGACGAGATTGGCACTAAGTGTGCAGGCTGGAAAAATATGGCACTAAGTGTGCATGCTGGAAAAATACTGACCTTTGGGTGTGCGAGCTCGAAGGGTATGGCACTATGTGTGCAGGCTTAAATTGCGTGGCACTAAGTGTGCGAAATCGAGTATTAAGCAATCGTGTGCGTACTCTATATATATGGAGGGTGTGTCTCCATCGAGTTGAGTATGGACAGCGGATCGGTAAGTACCTCGAGCTCATGACGAATAGAAAATACGTTCATGCTCGGGGTTGAATTTGGTAAGCCTTAAATCTATGTGATGATTGAAATTGTATGATTGTGGTGGAAATGAGTTAGTGTGTGAAAATGCTTCAAATATCTTGTTGTGTAGAATATGAAATGTGGATGTATGACTTGGTATGAGATTGGACCAAAAGGTCCGAGGAATTATGGTATAGATTCGATATGGATGAGTACCTAGCCTCGTTTATTGTTCATGTTGTAGTAACTTTATCGTGGATTGATGAATGCTTATGACTTACTGAGTTATAAACTCACTCGGTGTTTTCTTGTCACCCATTTTAGGTCTCTCGGACTCGTATTGTTTGAGTGATCGGAACCGTAGTTGAAGTCATCACACCGGCTGAAATCTTTTGGTATTGTCTTCGTTGTTGAAGAACATTTGGCATGTATAGGCTATTATATTTTGTTGAACTGTGGGTTGTAAACTTTAAGCCATGTGAAAATGGCCTATGTGGTCGTCGAGTGGGATGCTAGAACCTATAGCCACGAGTCTTAGAAACTTTAATTTTGATAAGGTGGCCATAATTTGTGTCATGTGTGATGGATGATTAAGGCCAAGGAAAGATTCATGAAATTGGCATAGTCTACTGCAGTAACTGTTGCGGACAGCAGCAGTGAGATGAGATTGAAAAATCACTAAAAATAGTAGAAATAGAATTAAATAGTGAGTAAATTATGAAATTTAACCTTGATGAATCTATTTTTATATGGACGAAACGAAACCACCATATGAGCAGTATACTGAGAAATATTAAAGTTCTTGTGAGACAGGGCCAGAACTGTTTCTGGGTCCCCTGTCGCGACTTTGAAAATTTACCATAAATTATCCAGAAATAATTAGAAGTCATGCCTTATATGAATAGATTCCCCTTTGAGTCTAGTTTCATTAGAAGCAAACGTCATGAGCATTAGAGCTCTGTACGAGATGATATTCAAGTTGTAACGCGCGAAGGTCAGTGTAGTCGACCCCTGTAACATGGGTGACTTTAACTAATAAACTGTACCAATTTCCCCGACCAAAAATTCTAGAAATAAATCCATGGATGGATATATGAGTCTAAATTCAGGGAAAATTTACGGAATCAGTTTCTGAGTTTTGGAACTCGAGATATGATTTTTAAGGCGACAGTGACGCAGTTTTCCAGCCTGTCTGGAAATGCCAAATTGGTTGGTACCTTGAGAGGATTTGGCCCGTTAACCCTTCGTGTCCGACACCGCGACGGTCACGGGTTCGGGGTGTTACAATGTGGGTAAGTGACACGGGCGTGTGGGATTTCCACACAGGCATGTGGCATCTATAAGTTTTTCATAATGCGAACATGTTCGTTTAATGACATACGGTCTAGGGGACACAGTCGTACGGGTTTTAGGGCAGTTTAAATTTTTGTCTCTTTCAATTGGTATTCAAATTTGTTTAAGTTACAATTTAGTCCCTAATAATAAAACTTGAATTAGACATAGTAAACGAGCTCAAATTAAGCTGAAATTTTTTGGCTTGCATAATTTGACTAAAAGAAGGTCGATAAACACTTAGATCTAAAATCGGGTTAGCTTTACCATAGGTGGTAAAATAACGAAAATGCCCTTAGGTTAAATTACCTAGGTAAAGTTTAAAACAGGCTCATAATTTGCTTCCGCGTTAATAAATAACTAATAATTAGATAAGATTGAGGTGTCATATGGTCGGGGTGTGTCTTGGGTGGTCGTTAGCTGGAGAATCACTTAGGTGGGTAATGTAATGCTTCGAATTCGGGCCGATTTATCTCGGTTGGTTTGTGGTGTCACATTTGGTGGTATCAAAGCTCTAGGTTTAAAACCTTAGGTTAGCCTAGGTTGCTTGAATATTAATGATCTTGAATATTAATGTAATCCTATAGGGCATTGTGTTTTCCAATCCTACCCCAAGAACAATTTATATCGCAAAGATCATGCATAGGCAAAAATATGAACTATACTTAGTTAAATCTTGGATGTCTTGCCAATACTCACTTCGAGTACATTTTCTTTACTCTTCCTCTTTAGTATACTGTAGTTGTTATGCCTCCACGTCGTGATCGGGGTAGTATGGATGACGATGCTCCACCACGAGATAATGCTCAGATGGGCCGTATCGAGCACTTCATGTCTCAGATGGTACGAGCACTACAGTGTATCACTGGTGCCAACACTGCTCTGGCTCGTCAAGGTTTTGAACTGGAGCATTTACAAGCTCTTGGTGGTAAGGGGTTTTGTGGTGTTAGGGACAGTGATCCGACACATGTAGAGTATTGGTTAGAGGGTGTTGTTCATATTCTCAATCAGATGGGTTGTTTTAACTAGGATAAGTCAGGTGGAGTCGTATCGCTGTTGACAGACGAAGCTCACAGATGGTGGATGACTATCGAGAGGGGTACTGCGCCGGATCATCTGACTTAGGACTTTTTCTTAGCATCATTTTAGAGGAAGGTTATGGGCAAGTAGTATCTCAAGGCTAGAAGACAGGAGTTTATGGATCTTATTCAGGGTACTCTGTCGGTGGACAAGTATGAGGCTGAGTTTGTTCAGTTGAGCTAGTATGCTCCCGAGTTGGTGTTTATTGAGGTGAACCATTGTAAGAGGTTCAGGTTCGGGCTGAACCGTAAGATTAAGCTCTATTGGGTTGCTTAGAATATCGAGGTCTTTGACGAGTTAATTGAAAAGGCTCCTGCGACTGTTAAGAGGTTGACAGAGGCTACTAGTGGTTCTGGTCGTAAGGGTAACAGAGGTCGTTTTGATAGATCTGGACAACGATGTACTGGTGGTCGTGGTTAGGATAGGTAGGCTGTGAGAGTTAAGGCTGGTCCTGCTGATCAAGGGGCTATTGCATGGCTGATATGTGAGCATTATAATCGACGTCATCGTGGTGAGTGATGAAGGATGATAGGTGCTTGTGTTGTTTGTGGTTCAATAGAGCACTGTGTGAGGCATTACTAACTATTTACCAATCACTTAATCTTGCATCAGTTACTAACTCATCAATGAATCTCAATTTAATCTCTAGGCATACATGTTGTAAGCCACATCACAAGAGATAATAACATACATGCATAAGAATAATCATATAGGCCCATAACGTCATTAGCCGACATAGGCCAATTTACATGACTACATACTACCTTAATAACAAGCCAATTCCTTTGGCTAAATCATAATATCACATACTCAACATAAAAACCCTATACATGCCACAGACTCAAAACACTAGGATTTACTTACGCCGATAGCGTTAACTCGACAGTGTGATAATATCTCTGACGGCCTCCAACCCGAGCTAACCTAGCAACCCTAGGGAACATGGGAAAGAAAGGGGGGTAAGCTTTACGCTTAGTAAGTTCATATGAAAACAATAAGCAATTCATTAACATGTTTTATCAATGTTTACAACATATTCTAAAATTCACGATAAGCTGCCTTCCTGAGCATTAGTCACTAAATTATTTATATATGGAGCTATGAAACTCCAAATTAAGTTTTGTTAATATTCCTTGAAACTAGACTCATGTACCTTTCTACCATAAAATTTCCATAATTTTTGGTTTAGCCAATCAGTATAGTTTATTCCTGAAATTTACCCTTGAGTCACTGTTTGATAGTTCAGACCCTTCTGCACTAAAGTTCAATTATCTCATAGCACAGGACTCGAATAATGTTCTCGTCTATTTATTTTGAAACTAGAGATTCTAAGAATATAATTCATAACTCATAACCAGTTTTGTACAATTTATAATGATTTTCTCAAATCAGAACAGGGGATTTCGAAGTCATTCTGACTTTATCCCACACAATTTCAAATATCTCATTATACGAAATTCTTTTGCTTACACTATTTCTTTTATAAGAAACTAGACTCAATAAGCTTTATTTCCACATTTTATTCAGCTTCTAACTCATTTTCCACTATTTTTAGTGTATTTTCAAAGTTACACTACTGCAATAACTCAAATCTATGAAGGCCAAGTTACTCATTCATGATCATTGTTCACAAATTTAATACATCATTTCATCCATCATGGCAAGAACACATATTTATGCATCATAGATCATCGTTGTGACAGTCCTAATTAGACCCTAGTCGGAAAGTGGTTTCGGGACCACAAAAACTGAGTTTTATAAATAATTAAAAGATATATTCTGTGTTCATGATGTGAGTAAATGCATGTGTGAAAGTTTCATGCATTAATTTGGTCATTTTTAAGTGAATTTATTAAAATGGACTTATATGAAACACTTTAGAAATGTGATAGGCTAATTTTATAATGGTCTATTAGTGCATGTATTAAAAAGATAGGTTTTGCATGTCAATTTACCCATAATATATATAGTGGCCGGCCAAGACATGATGATGCTCCACCAATTCTAACTTAATATAATTTTTTTAGTTAAAAATGATATAAAGAATTCTAATAAAAGGAATTAAAAAAGAGAAAACGGTGCTCATCTTCTCCTTCTCTAAAAGCCGAAACAAAGATGAAGAAATAAGGGGAACTTACCAAAAGCAATTCGGCATTCTTCTTTAGCTAGTAAGAGGTAAGTTTTGAATTGTTGATTTAGTTTTATGATAGGTTAAGTTAATAATTGGATGCACTCTTGGTAATGTCAAGAAAGTTGGAGCTTTTATGGTGGTTTGGGCATCATGCCGTCAATCTAAGTGTTAGCATTGGAGGTTATTTTCATGTTGTATGGGATAAAAGGGGGATGATAGTATGGAATGAAGATTTTTGAATAAGTAGGTTAGTAGCACTTGGTACATTCGGTTATATTGAGTCTAATTAGAATGTTAATTTCTTTCTCTATAATTATTTTCCTTGTATGTTAAATGGTCCTTTGATGGGGCCGAATGAATTATGAAAGTCATAATAAAAATGTATGAAGTTAAGGTGTGAATTTTAGTTCGGGTGATAGGGATAATTCGGTTGAAATGTTGAGTATGGGAGTTGTCATTTTAGGTTAAGATCAAAAGAATGGTTAATAGGCATTAAAAGGTTAAATGTATGAAATTTGATGTATAATAACTTATAGGTAATTACATAAGTAAGGTTAAATTTAATTTGGTATATTCGGCCATATAGGTGTAAATGTTTGTGATAATATTTCTAACTCTCTATAACCGATTGAAGGAGTAATATTGGCTTATAAGGTTGAGTTGATTCATGATGTTGTATATTAGAATTAAAAATACTTGAGACTAGGTTATCTTAATAGTGATAATACATTCGGCCTTGAAGCATTAATCGAATATTGGTTAAGGTTTTAATATTATGAACAAGGATAGTTGTGAAATGGAGTGAAAACCATTAAATTATACACATAAGTATCCAGCAAGATAATTAAACTACTAAATGTATTTATTCTAGATCAAGAAAACAAAGGGGGAGAATCAAACAAAGGCAAAGCAAAGATAATCGAGTAGTCGATTGGGAATCATTTCATCCAATATAAGGTAAGTCCTTAAGCACTCCTGTAAGGTTGATTAGCTTGTATATAAATAATATTAGTGAATCATAAAAGGATTCCTTTCGTTAGGTGTTCTCTTGGAATAATTTTCCTATTTATTAATATGACCATATGTGCTATTTGAATTAAGTAGATTGCCTTATCAAAATGAGTTAACATATGGCACTATGTGTGCGGAATTAAGTAGCACTATGTGTGTCGATTTGGGTGTTGAAGTATGAGAGAAAATCCAATGCACTGAGTGTGCGGTGTGCTATGGCACTATGTGTGCGAGTGTGACGAGCACTATGTGTGCAAATTCGATTGATAATATAAAATGTGCGTGAAAGAATGAAGTGGTAGAACTAGTAACTAAAGTATCAAACTTGAGGCATGTACTGAGTAGGTACAAATTTATCTAGTGCATCATAATTCCATGCTTTGAGGGATCGGGTCTAAATCAATTGGGTTGTTTTGGTGTTTGATTTGATTGTAGGACTTGGCATGAGATTGAATCAAAATTCTAAGAAATGATAGCATAGTTCGGTATAGTTGGAATAACTGATTTTGCATTATTTGCTTTCTCTTATGATCTCTTATAATTATACGGTATGTAACGCTTATGACTTACTGAGTTATATACTCATTTGGTGTGTTTATTTGTCACTTATTTAGGTTCCTTTGATCCATTTTTTGTGTGCTCGGGACCACCGTCGAAGTCATCACACCAGCTTGCAACTTTTTGGTATCTTCTTCTTAGTTGGCCTAAGAGAACATTTCGGCATGTATAGGCTATTATGTTTTGTTTGAACTTTGGTATGTATACTTTTAGCCATGCGAAAATGGCATAAATGTTAAGTTGGATTTGGTCTTATGATACTTAGTTATAAGTAACAGTTAAAGTCTATTTGATTATTATGCCGTTTGTCATGGCTAATCATTTCCGGTATTACACTCCTAATATGGTTATTGAGTAGTAAGGAAATGCTTGGTAATGATTAGCCTTTGGTATGGCTAGTCATGATCATACTTGGTGATATGCATGTTAAATTACTCTAATAGGAAAAATTTACTCTAATAATAGAGGCAGACAGCAGTAGTGATGTGAAATTGAAAAATCACTAAAAATAGTATAAATGGAATTAAATAATGTATAAATTATGGAATCGAAGCTTGATGAGTCTATTTTCACATGGAAGAAGTAAAACAAGTATATGAGCTATATTGTATGAGATATTTAAAATCTTGTGAAACAGGGGCAGAACGATTTCTGGATCCCCTGTTCCAACTTTAGAAATTCACCATAAATTCTACAAAGATAGTTAGAAGTCATACTTTATATTTACAGATTCCTTATTGAGTCTAATTTTATTAGGGACAAATAGCATAGTCATTGAATCTCTCTACAGGGAGATATCTGGTTCGTAATACATAGAGGTCAGAGTAGTCGAACCCTGAAACAGGGGAGACTTTAACTAATAAACTGTACTAATTGGACCGACAAAAAATTGTGGAAAAATTTTAGTAGATAGATATATGAGTCTAGTTTCAGGAGAAATTTTCAGAATTGGATTTTGAGTTTCATAACTCAAGATACGAATTTTTAAGTGACTGTGATGCAGTTAGCCAGCTTGTCTGGAAAATTTTTAAATGAATTAAGTTTGTTAGCACCTCGTGTTCGACTCCGGCAACGGTTTCGGGTATGGGGCGTTACATTTTCTTTGGTATCAGAGCTATGGTTTAGTCAGTTCTAGGACTACCATAGCGCGTATGAGTCTAGCTATACATGCCTTAATGTTAGTATTTGATAATGTGATGACTTCTGACGGTCGAAATTTTTGTTTTGATTAGTAAATGGAACCCAATCTAGAGAGAACCTTAGCGGATGACGTTGAAAGTGTAGCGGCTGCTCCTGCGCAAGGGACACCGCCTGTTGAACCTCAATCATCCGCGAATAATCAAGATGATAGGGCAAAATAAGCCTTCTTTACCATGATGAATGAGTGGGTTGCACAATATGCCCGAACTAACTCGACTGCTCAACCATTCCCGAATTTAAATAATTCGCCTCAGGTGCCTATAATACCACCAGATACTGATCTTGTAAGGCTGATTAAACCTCCTGTGGATTTGATTAGGAAGCGCGGGGCCGAGGAATTCCGAGCCATAGCTACTGATGATGCTGAAAGGGCCGAGTTTTGGCTTGATAACACCATCCGGGTTTTTGATGAGCTGTCTTGCACACCTGATGAGTGTTTAAAGTGTGCCATATCTTTGTTATGAGACTCAGCCTACTATTGGTGGAGAACCTTGATTACTATAGTCCCGAAGGAACGAGTTACTTGAGATTTCTTCCAGACGAAATTTCGAAAAAAGTATATTAGTCAACGGTTTATCGATCAAAAACGTAAAGAGTTTTTGGAACTTAAGCAAGGCCGTATGACAGTATCTGAATACGAACGTGAGTTTGTAAGACTCAGTCGATATGCTCGGGAGTGTGTAGCTGATGAAATTGTTATGTGTAAAAGATTTGAAGAAGGATTGAATGAAGATTTAAAGCTACTAGTGGGTATTTTGGAGATAAAAGAATTTGTAACACTAGTTGAACGAGCTTGCAAGGCAGAAGGACTTGGAAAGGAGAAAAAGAAGGCTGAATTTGAAACTAGAGACTTCCGGAAAAGATTGGCGGGTAAAACTTCATTCTCGGCTATAAAGAAGTTCAGGCAAGATACTAATAAATCGAAGACGACTGTAGGAATTTCTATTAGAGAGCGACCATCAACGAACTCTCGAGCTACTTCGGTTGCTAGTGTGGGTAACAATCGTCAAGAAAAACCTGAATGTCCACAATATGGAAGACGACACGTAGGTGAATGTTGGGGTAAGTCTACTAACAGGGCCTGTTACAGATGCGGTTCGAAGGATCACTTCATTAGAGATTGCACGGAACTTGATGAGAAAAATAAGATGCAAGGTGCAAGACCTAGTGGAACAACGATTAGAGGTAGACCGCCGAGAATTTCAGGAGGTAGGGGTGGTGGCCAGAGAGGGACTTCTGATACGACTGTTCGATCTGAGACTTGAGCTCCCGCTAGAGCATATGCCATCCGCGCACGAGAGGAGGCATCCTCCCCTGATGTTATCACTGGTACTTTCACTCTCTTTGATACTAATGTGATTGCATTGATTGACCCTGGCTCTACTCATTCATATGTATGTGAGACTTTAGCATCCAGTAAGACTCTACCTGTTGAGTCTACTGAGTTCGTAATTCGAGTGTCAAACCCCTTGGGTCGATATGTACTTGTTGACAAAGTGTGTAAGAAATGTCCTCTGATGATCCGAGATTCCTGTTTTTCGGCTGATTTGATGCTTTTACCGTTTGATGAATTTGATGTTATTCTCGGTATGGATTGGTTGACCGTGCATGATGCAGTGGTGAACTGCAAAAGAAAGACCATTGATTTGAGGTGTGCAAATAATGAGATAGTCCAAGTTGAGTCTACTGACTTGAACGGAGTGCCAGAAATAATATCCTCGATGATCGCTCAGAGATATATGAAAAAGGGGAGTGAAGCATATCTTGCGTATGTACTTGATCGCAAAGAGTCGGAAAAGAAACTTGAAACGGTACCAGTGGTTCGTGAGTATCCAGATGTTTTTCCTGAGGAGTTACTGGGATTACCACCCGTTCGAGAAGTAGAATTTGGCATCGAACTTGTACCTGGGACTACACCTATTTCGATAGCGCCGTACCGTATGGCACCAACCGAATTAAAGGAATTGAAAGCTCAGTTGCAAGAGTTGACAGATAGAGGATTCGCTCGACTGAGTTTTTCACCATGGGGTGCACCAGTATTGTTTGTGAAAAAGAAGGATGGAACCATGAGATTGTGCATCAACTATCGTCAGTTGAATAGAGTGACAATAAAGAATAAATATACGTTACCGCGTATTGATGATTTGTTTGATCAATTGAAGGGAGCCTCAGTGTTTTCAAAGATAGATTTGAGATCGGGTTGTTATCAGTTGCGAGTTCAAGACTCAGATATACCTAAAACTGCTTTCAGGACGAGATACGGTCACTACGAGTTTTTAGTGATGTCGTTTGGGCTCACTAATGCCCCTGCAGTATTTATGGATTTGATGAACCGAATCTTCAGGTAGTATTTGGACCGGTTTGAAGTTGTGTTTATAGATGACATCTTGATTTATTCACATGATGAAACTGAACACGTTGAACACCTGAGATTAGTGTTACAGATTTTACGAGATAAGCAGTTGTATGCTAAGTTCAGTAAATGTGAGTTCTGGTTGAGAGAAGTTAGCTTTTTAGGACATGTAGCATCTGCATTGGGAATTCGAGTCAATCCGAGCAAAATTTCAGCCATACTTGAGTGGAAACCCCCGAGAAATGTTACTGAAGTCCGAAGCTTTTTGGGGCTTGCTGGTTACTACAGACGGTTTGTAAAGGGTTTCTCGATGATAGCCACACCAATAACGAGACTACTTCAGAAAGATGTTAGGTTTGAATGGTTAGAAAAATGTCAGAAAAGTTTCGATCAGTTGAAAACTTATTTGACTGAAGCTCCAGTGCTTGTGCAGCCTGAATCCGGTAAAGAGTTTGTCATTTACAGTGATGCATCTTTGCTTGGGCTGGGTTGCGTATTGATGCAAGAAGGTCGAGTAGTAGCTTACGCGTCGAGACAATTGAAACCACATGAGAAAAACTATCCAACCCATGATCTTGAATTAGCTGCCATTGTTGTCGCTTTGAAAATTTGGCGACACTACTTGTTTGGAGAGAGGTGTCATATATATTCGGATCATAAAAGCCTCAAATACTTGATGACTCAAAGAGATTTGAATCTGCGGCAAAGACGTTGGCTCGAGTTGTTGAAAGATTATGAGCTTGTCATCAACTATCATCCGGGAAAGGCTAACGTGGTTGTCGATGCCTTAAGTCGTAAATCACTGTTTGCTTTGCGAGCAATGAATGTACGCCTGTCCGTTTCATCCGATAATGTGTTGGTAGCAGAATTAAAGGCCAAACCATTATTGATTCATCAAATACGTGAATCCCAAAAAGTTGACAGTGAATTGGTTGCTAAACGAGTTGAATGTGTTTCAAATGTGGAATCAGAGTTTAAAATTGATGATGACGATTATTTGAGGTTCAAAAGTCGACTGTGTGTTCCAAGAAATTCTGAACTTATTTCTTTGATTTTAAGTGAGGCTTATAGTAGCCGCATGTCAATCCACCCGGGTAGTAAAAAGATGTACAACGATCTAAAACGTCAGTTTTGGTGGCCTGGTATGAAACGAGACATTTCTGACTTTGTTTCGAAGTGTTTGATATGTCAACAAGTGAAAGCGGAACATCAAGTGCCTTCAGGGTTACTTCAGCCGATCATGATACCCGAATGGAAATGGGATCGAGTCACGATGGATTTTGTATCTGGGTTGCCATTGTCGTCAAGCAAGAAAGATGCAATCTGGGTTGTTGTTGATAGACTAACAAAATTGGCTCATTTTATTCCTGTATGTAAGGATTATTCCCTTGACAAGCTAGCTGATATGTATGTTTCTCAGATTGTAATGTTACATGGAGTACCTATTTCTATTGTGTCAGATAGAGATCCGAGATTCACATCGCGATTTTGGTTGAAATTGCAAGAAGCATTGGGTACCAGTTGCATTTAGCACCGCTTTTCATCCCAGCACCGATGGTCAATCCGAACGGGTAATTCGTACTCGAGGATATGTTGAGATGTTGTATCCTTGAGTTTAGTGGTTCATGGAATGGTATTTACCTTTGATTGAGTTCGCACAACAATAGTTTTCAATCAAGTATTAAGATGGCACCTTACGAGGCTTTGTACGGTCGTAAATGCCGTACACCATTGTTTTGGACCGAACTTAGTGAAAGCAAAATTTTCGGGGTTGATTTGATTAGGGATGCTGAGCAGAAAGTTCAAGTGATTCGTGAAAGTTTGAAAGCCGCTTCGGATCGTCAGAAGTCGTATGCAGATTTAAAAAGAAAAGACATTGAATATCAGGTTGGAGACAAAGTGTTTCTTAAAGTCTCACCTTGGAAAAAGGTGCTGAGATTTGGCCGTAAGGGCAAATTGAGTCCGAGGTTCATCGGGCCGTATGAAATATCTGAACGAATTGGGCCAGTTGCATACCGATTGATTTTACCCCCGAAACTTGAAAAGATTCACAACCTTTTGCATGTCTCGATGCTTCGACGTTATAGATCTGATCCATCGCATATAATTAATTTATCTGAGGTGGAGATTCAATCTGATTTGAGTTATGAAGAAGAACCAATTCGTATTTTGGCCCGTGAAGTAAAAGAATTGCAAAATAAGAAAATCCCATTAGTGAAGGTACTGTGGCATAAACACGGGGTCGAAGAAGCTACTTGGGAACTTGAGGACTTTATGAAGGATCGATATCCTAATTTGTTCACTGGTAAGATTTTCGGGGATGAAAATTCCTTATGTGGGGGAGAGTTGTGACAGTCCTAATTAGACCCTAGTCAGAAAGTGGTTTCGGGACCACAAAAACTGAGTTTTATAAATAATTAAAAGTTATATTCTGTGTTCATGATGTGAGTAAATGCATGTGTGAAAGTTTCATGGATTAATTTGGTGATTTTTAAGTGAATTTATTAAAATGGACTTATATAAAACACTTTAGAAATGTGATAGGTTAATTTTATAATGGTCTATTAGTGCATGTATTAAAAAGATTGGTTTTGCATGTCAATTTACCCATAATATATATAGTGGCCGGCCAAGACATGATGATGCTCCACCAATTCTAACTTAATATAATTTTTTTAGTTAACAAATGATATAAAGAATTCTAATAAAAGGAATTAAAAAAAAAGAGAGAAAGCGGTGCTCATCTTCTCCTTCTCTAAAAGCCAAACAAAGATGAAGAAATAAGGGAACTTACCAAAAGCAATTGGCATTCTTCTTTAGCTAGAAAGAGGTAAGTTTTGAATTGTTGATTTAGTTTTATGATAGGTTAAGTTAATAATTGGATGCACTCTTGGTAATGTCAAGAAAGTTGGAGCTTTTATGGTGGTTTGGGCATCATGCCGTCAATCTAAGTGTTAGCATTGGAGGTTATTTTCATGTTGTATGGGATAAAAGGGGGATGATAGTATGGAATGAAGATTTTTGAATAAGTAGGTTAGTAGCACTTGGTACATTCGGTTATATTGAGTCTAATTAGAATGTTAATTTCTTTCTCTATGATTATTTTCCTTGTATGTTAAATGGTCCTGTAACACCCCTATCCCGTAACCGTCGCCGGAATAAGTAAGGGGCATTACCGGACTTGTAACTCATGACAGAACGGTAAAACTTTTTTTTTTTTAGATCATTCATTTGGATAAACACTAAACACAGCTAGGGATAAAATGTAAACTTCTATAAGTAAACATTCAAAAGATGCCATTTTCATATGGCTTATATACAATAGTCAAAATATCATTCTACCATATTGTCTATCCTATACATGCCATAAGCTAAGTCTAATTACATAGTTGCCGTAATGGTAGATAGTGTGACGAAGTGCTGATGATCCCCGAACTGGTAGTCAGAATCCACAACCTATAAACCAAAACATGATCGAACAGAGTAAGCTTTTGTAAGCTTAGTAAGTTTTAAGCAAAACAAAGTGTTCTCATTCACTATTATTGGTCATTCATTTCAACTGTTCGATGAAGTTAATCTAGAGCTTCATCTCGAACTATAATATCAATAAACGCATCACTTGGCTGTCACATATATACTTTTGAATAATAATGACCTAGATGGTCAAATATTTCCAAAGCACATTCTTCATCAATTTTCAACTTTCAATAATCCTTTCCACTTGTTCATAATCACATCCATATTTTTAAGTATTTCAACATGACAAGTACTAAATTACCGTAGGCACATAAAGAACCAAACATATTCCTTATCACATATACGTAAGCTTACAAAACATAATCCTTACCTTGTACTGGCACATCTAGCTGAACCCAACCCATACTCAAATCATAAGGCTTTTGGGCAGAATATGCACTAATACATAAGAATATTTCATCACATACTTCATTATACAAGCATACCATTACCAATTAGATCATTCTCCTATTTGGAGTTATAATATTAATCACATTTACCTACCTCTTTGATACTGATAATTCACCTCGAAATCACTCCACCGATGAGTAAGTAATACGTACCTGAACATCTTAAATACATAATACTTATTTGATGGTAACTCATTGCAGATACTCAATATCAAAGTCTTACTTGAATCCTAGCATTTAGCCGTCGGGTCTTTAAAGCTCGGATATAGTACGAGCAACGAAGCCTCACGGACATTAATCAGATAATATTCTCAAGATAAAGCTGCGGGTTTTAACCGCATATAATCTTGACACAAATGCCCTTCGGGACTTATCACATTTATACACTTTCACATCCATCACATTGGCCATTCGGCCTTATCACATATATACACCTTCACATCCATCACATCGGCCATTAGGTCTTATCTCATATATACACTTTCACATTCATCACATTGGCCATTCGGCCTTATCACATATATACACTTTCACATTCATCACGTTGCCCCTCGGCCTTATCACATATATACACTTTCACATTCATCACATTGGCCATTCGGCCTTATCACATATATACACTTTCACATTCACCACATCGGCCATTAGGCCTTATCACATATACACACTTTCACATTCATCACGTTGGCACACCTACTTATCACATATATACACTTTCACATTCATCACATTGGCCATTCGGCCTTATCACATATATACACTTTCACATTCATCACATTGGCCACTCGGCCTTATCACATATATACACTTTCACATTCATCACATCGGCCATTAGGCCTTATCACATATACACACTTTCACATTCATCACGTTGGCCTCTCGGCCTTATCACATATATACACTTTCACATTCATCACATTGGCCATTCGGCCTTATCACATATACATATCTTGTACATCAATTTCATCATAACAAAATTGACTAGGTATACTAGTCATTTACGGCTTATAGCTTCACTTTAATACGGATTTGGTACTTTGATTACCAATATTTAATCGATAGCTTATAAGCAACTCAAATAGTTTTATTAAGGTTTACAACATAATCACAAATTCAGCACAAGCTGTTTTTTCCTGAGCAACAGTCATTAAATTATTTGTAAATGGAGCTACAAAACTCCAAATGAAGTGCCGTTAATTTTCCCTGAAAATAGACTCATACATATTTTATCCAACAAATTTTCAGAATTTTTGGTTTGGCCAATCAATGCCAGATTTTTCTTAAAGTTTCCCCTATTTCACCGTTTGACTATGCTGACCACTCTTCACTACGAATCAAATTTCTCATTGTACAAAATTCAAAATATGTTCTAGTTTATTTCATTTGAAACTAGACTCACTAAGACATCTAGAATATAAATTTTGTCTTTTAAAAATTTTTGTACAATTTATAATGATTTTCTAAAAACAGAACAGAGGATTACAGTGTCATTCTGCACTGTCTCACACAACTTTAAATATCTCATTATCGGAAATTCCTTTGCTTACACAGTTTCTTTTATAAGAAACTAGACTCATTAAGCTTTAACTTAATGTTTCATTCAGCCTATAATTCAAGTCCATAAATTTATGGTGATTTTCTAAAATCACGTTACTGCTGCTGGCCTAAGCAGACTATTTCAATTTACACTTAAATTCCCAAGCTCAAACACTTAAGAACTTACCATTTGAGCTTAGAACATATCATGGCCACATCATATCTTATTAAATCAACTCATCATGTCCTATTATGATTGAATTTACTCAACGTTTAATCACTTAAAACTTACCTCGGAAGTGGTCGACGACTAGATATCCACGGCTATTCGTTTACTTTCTCTTTATCCAAAATTGCCCCTCTATGCTCTTGAGCTTAATTAACAAAATTTAAACTATTTTAATCACCTTGTTATATCATTAAAAACAACAAGGTAAATCTTCTCAATGAAACTCATACATAAGGCAACACCTCGATACATCTGCACACATTCGGTATTTCATAAAAACCATCCCAAATACATTTACCTAGGTATCACCATGTCGCCTTATATACATATACTAGTTATGTGGTCAATTTTTCCGATGACCTATGCATATAACTAATTACACCTTTAATAATATTCACAAAGCCGATTATCCACATGACTACCTTAGCATATTATTAGTTAGCTTCTTATCCAAATTTGCCATAAAGAAAATTAACTCATATCCCCTCAAGTGCATAAGCAATTGCATCCAAAGGACACTTTAAATGCATGTTATGAAAGTAACCGAATGCACATATATTTATACCAAGACATCATATACTTCAAAACCAACTATCAAGGCATAAAGCCGAACCTTCAAAATCAATTATCAATACACGTTCAAACATGCCCTCCTACAAATATACAAGTTCTCCCTTGGTTAAACTAAATCATGCTTTAAGGTTTAATGTTCATATTTAACACAATTACCACACTTCAAACTAAATTTTCAGCTTCATATATCCCACACCAGATTTTTTTTTTTCCATGCTCAATTTCCATGGCCGAATGAAATTATGCCCTAATTCATGAACTTAAACAACATTGGCCAACTTTCCAAGCTCATTTGAGCCATGAAGCACATTTAGTTTGTTCATACTCAACTAGAATCAATTATCCTCCCAAAATCATCAAACATACAAAATATACCCCATTAAGCTCATGACCGATTGCTACATGCTTCATGAACACAAAAATTTTCACATGGGTCTTGTTGCAAGCTTCAAAACCAACCAAAATTCACAACTTTTCAAAGAAAATAACATGAACCTTACCTTATTTGAAGCCTTCTTTTGCCGAATGCCCTAAGCTCAAAGGTTTCTATTTTCTTTCTCAACTCACGGCAAGAAGAAGAAAATGGCCTTGTTATTTTCACCTCAAACATGTTTTATTCATTTATTTCATTAACTTTTATTATTCTATTTTATGAAACCATTTTCTTTAATATAAACAAATATATTATTAACATTATTTACTAACATACAAAGCACAAAATGCCAAAATGTGTCATTCATGCCCATCCTTGCCGTCCACTACCAAGAAAAAGGAATGTTTGACATGCAAGTCCCTCATGCTTCAAACCATGCAATTTTTAGCCACTTCCAATTAACCTATGACATTTTCAAGATTTCTCACATAAGCCCCTTTTTATTTATTTCACATCCATATGACAAAATTTAAAGCATGAAATTTTCACACATACTTATTCATAAATAATAAGCATAGAATATAACAATCAATTATTTTTGGTACTCGGTTTTTGTGGTCCCGAAACCACTTTCCGACTAGGGTCAAATTAGGGGTGTCACAGGTCCTTTGATGGGGCCGAATGAATTATGAAAGTCATAATAAAAATGTATGAAGTTAAGGTGTGAATTTTAGTTCGGGTGATAGGGATAATTCGGTTGAAATGTTGAGTATGGGAGTTGTCATTTTAGGTTAAGATCAAAAGAATGGTTAATAGGCATTAAAAGGTTAAATGTATGAAATTTGATGTATAATAACTTATAGGTAATTACATAAGTAAGGTTAAATTTAATTTGGTATATTCGCCATATAGGTGTATATGTTTGTGATAATATTTTATCTCTCTATAATCGATTGAAGGAGTAATATTGGCTTATAAGGTTGAGTTGATTCATGATGTTGTATATTAGAATTAAAAATACTTGAGACTAGGTTATCTTAATAGTGATAATACATTCGGCCTTGAAGCATTAATCGAATATTGGTTAAGGTTTTAATATTTTGAACAAGGATAGTTGTGAAATGGAGTGAAAACCATTAAATTATACACATAAGTATCCAGCAAGATAATTAAAATACTAAATGTATTTATTCTAGATCAAGAAATCAATGGGGGAGAATCAAACAAAGGCAAAGCAAAGATAATCGAGTAGTCGATTGGGAATCATTTCATCCAATATAAGGTAAGTCCTTAAGCACTCCTGTAAGGTTGATTAGCTTGTATATAAATAATATTAGTGAATCATAAAAGGATTCCTTTCGTTAGGTGTTCTCTTGGAATAATTTTCCTATTTATTAATATGACCATATGTGCTATTTGAATTAAGTAAATTGTCTTATCAAAATGAGTTAACATATGACACTATGTGTGCGGAATTAAGTAGCACTATGTGTGCCGATTTGGGTGTTGAAGTATGAGAGAAAATCCAATGCACTGAGTGTGCGGTGTGCTATGGCACTATGTGTGCGAGTGTGACGAGCACTATGTGTGCAAATTCGATTGATAATATAAAATGTGCGTGAAAGAACGAAGTGGTAGAACTAGTAACTAAAGTATCAAACTTGAGGCATGTACTGAGTAGGTACAAATTTATCTAGTGCATCATAATTCCATGCTTTGAGGGATCGTGTCTAAATCAATTGGGTTGTTTTGGTGTTTGATTTGATTGTAGGACTTGGCATGAGATTGAATCGAAATTCTAAGAAATGATAGCATAGTTCGGTATAGTTGGAGTAACTGATTTTGCATTATTTGCTTTCTATTATGATCTCTTATAATTATACGGTATGTAATGCTTATGACTTACTGAGTTATATACTCATTTGGTGTGTTTATTTATCACTTATTTAGGTTCCTTTGATCCATTTTTTGTGTGCTCGGGACCACCGTCGAAGTCATCACACCAGCTTGCAACTTTTTGGTATCTTCTTCTTAGTTGGCCTAAGAGAACATTTCGGCATGTATAGGCTATTATGTTTTGTTTGAACTTTGGTATGTATACTTTTAGCCATGCGAAAATGGCATAAATGTTAAGTTGGATTTGGTCTTATGATACTTAGTTATAAGTAACAGTTAAAGTCTATTTGATTATTATGCCGTTTGTCGTGGCTAATCATTTCCGGTGTTACACTCGTGATATGGTTATTGAGTAGTAAGGAAATGCTTGGTAATGATTAGCCTTTGGTATGGCTAGTCATGATCATACTTGGTGATATGCATGTTAAATTACTCTAATAGGAAAAATTTACTCTAATAATAGAGGCAGACAGCAGTAGTGATGTGACATTGAAAAATCACTAAAAATAGTAGAAATGGAATTAAATAATGGATAAATTATGGAATCGAAGCTTGATGAGTCTATTTTCACATGGAAGAAGTAAAACAAGTATATGAGCTATATTGTATGATATATTTAAAATCTTGTGAAATAGGGCCAGAACGATTTCTGGATCCCCTGTTCCGAATTTATAAATTCACCATAAATTCTACAAAGATAATTAGAAGTCATAATTTATATGTAAAGATTCCTTATTGAGTCTACTTTTATTAGGGACAAACGGAATAGTCATTGAATCTCTGTACTGGGAGATATCTGGTTCGTAATACATAGAGGTCAGAGTAGTCGAACCCTGAAACAGGGGAGACTTTAACTAATAAACTGTACTAATTGGACCAACCAAAAATTTTGGAAAAAATTTAGTAGATAGATATATGAGTCTAGTTTCAGGAGAAATTTTCGGAATTGGATTTCGAGTTTCAGAACTCAAGATACAAATTTTTAAGTGACTATGATGCAGTTAGCCAACTTGTCTGGAAAATTTTTAAATGAATTAAGTTCGTTAGCACCTCGTGTTCGACTCCGGCAACGGTTTCGGGTATGGGGCGTTACAATCATATACCAAGGCATTCTCATAGGCTTAGTGTACATACTTGCACAACTCGTAACATAACTCAAGTGCATACTCACCTATAACTTACCTCATTGGGACCATCATTAACTATTTCCTCGGATTACCCGTTGAACACTTGGAATACTAATCGGATACTCGGGAAAACCTTGGCACATAAGTGCCTCAACTGTAGCTAAAGCTACCTTATATCTCATAACATTTAAATGCTCACTCTCGAGCTAGTCATCTAGACTCATAATTCCTAGTGACATGTCACTCGTATTCTATTTTATTCCTAAGGTTCAAATGGGATTTTTCATCACTTATCAAGGCTTTGTCTCATCATATTTGTATTAATCACATACACATTAATCACATACATATTAGTCCATTGACACACTTGGGCAATTTTTACAATTTTGCCCCTATATTTTTCCAAAATGACCAAATTACCCCTAGGCTCAAAAAATGATTTTTATTCAATTTCTTTACTCTTGAAGACTAGATGAACCATTTTTATAACGATAGCAACTCACAATATCAACTATTTCATACACTTACACTTATTATACTACTTTGCAAAATATCCCCTTTTTAGGAGTTTTCATGCAATCTTCCTTCACAAAAAGTGTTTATAACACTACCAAGACTCATTTTCTTCCATAAAAACTCAGCAAACAACACATATCCTTTCATGGAAAAACCCTAGACTCTTAATCATTTTGCAAAATAGTCCCCTCTTATGAAAGCTCATGCTTTAGGGGTTACAAAAATGTAAAAATCTTCAAGAAAAAGCATTAAAATCACTTACTTTCAAGGGATTTTCTTTGCTGAAAGTTAAAAGCATCAAAACCCTTTTCTTTTTTGGTATTTTCGGTCAAAGAAGAAGGAAGAAAATGAAAAAGTTGAAGCTAAGTCCTTAGGGTACCATTTTATCACTTAATATGACATCACCTTACCAAATACATTGACCTTTTGAAATTTCTTGTCCCATGGCCGTCCAAGCCATATTTAGGGGTCTAATTTCACTTTAAAAGCCCCCAATTTTAATACTTTAGCTATTAGACACATTTGTGTACTAAAATATAACTTTTACCTTTTACGCGATTTAGTCTTTTTCGAAATTGGACTAGAAATTGCTACAATTAATATACCAAATATTTCATGCACCTTTATAAACATGTTATATCACATAAAATAATATCAAAATAATTTTCTTCGGCCTCAGAATAGTGGCTCTGAAACCACTATTCCGATTAGGCCCAAAATCGAGCTATTACAATTCTCCCCCTTAGGGATTTTCGTCCCCGAAAATCTTAGCAAAAGAAGTTGCTTTCAACTTTCACAAGTTACTACCACTATTTTCTCAAGATTACAAATCAACTCAGTCTCATAATCAGGATTTCTTGTAGCCTTTCTATAGTTGCGGTATAAACCTCGACTTAATTCGAAACACTGGAGGCTGACATTCTAGGAACTATAAACTCAAAAAATACGATTCAGTTACATATGTCGATTTGTACATATCATAACCATGCGGACCTTCATCATCAATATATCACAATTCAACTTGCATCCCTTCGTTTTCTTGGGGATGAGAGATATCCTGATACGAAATTCATAATAACACTTTTTCATTTTCTTTCCACTGTCACCACTGACAGTAATAATCTCGAATACATTCAATACTTGGCTTTACTCGGTAGATAATTCAACATCCTTTGGAAAAATAGATAAGATACTACTGTGAACTCTGTACTCAATTCTTTGCATAACCCAAAGTTTCTCGATACTCATATCTTACTCGGAAATAATAATAACAGAAACCAAAAATCACATCCTCTCTGAAATTCAAAATTGAAAGTCGAATCATGTTGTACTAGTTTAATTTACCACTTATAGCCACATTTCTATACTTTGGTCATCAAATGTTTAGAAACTTTACTAACATGAATGAAATGATTTCAACTTCATAGATGTAGTCCCTTTATTAATCAGGACAACTATACTTATAACCACATCACTTGAATAAGAAACTTCCAACTAATATATTTCCATATCATATTTTCAAGAATACAATTCCTTCATTTCCAGCTACAAATTTACTTACTAATGAATGTGCGACATTATTCCTGGGCTAGGGAATAAACCTAGATGCACGTAACTTAATTTCCCTTTGCTGATAATAATCCTTTGCATGAAGATTAGAGAAATTGAAATATTAGAATCCCTACACTTCCATAGTTGAACTACAAGCATAACCGTAATAGATACCATTACTGCAAGTCAAAGAATACGCTTAAGGATAAGCCAGGTTTGGACATTCTCAAAATAAGAGCGATAGAAAACCAAGATAAAGAATTTCAGATATAATACCATACTAGAAATCTGAGAATATAACTCCAAAGAAAATAATGAGGAAAAAATCGAGAAAATCCCTTAGAGAAAACCAGAAGGAAACTACCATCCATACGCTCTGGAATTCCATCATAACAGGGAGAATATATTTCCATATATATATAAAATCATAATCAACAGAAATATCGGAATGGTCTCACATAGATTTTTACTATCAAATTCATTCCAATTTATCATAATAGAAATTGAAGAGATGGAGAAATGTCGATCATAACTAACTGGACCAATAGAGCTTTTCATTTAATATCACAGTCACTAGCATCCTCATACGATAGAATTCCCACTCGAAAAGGATAACCATACGTATTCCCCAGAATAAAGTAAAACATAGAATACTCAAAAGAGAAAGATAGCCATAATTTTTATTTAATTGAATCCATCATACTCAGACATCTTTGCAAGTCCGACATTATTCCTCTAAATAATTTTGTCTTCACTAATCCCATACTATTCCATTATTGTACTCTTTAGTTTCACTTTTGCAAGTTTATGCAGCATATCTCTCGAAAATCTCATCATATAACTCTATTCTGGTAAGGGGGAAAAGATTGTAAAGCCTTTAAACTTTTGACTCTCAAGCAAATACATATTCAACAACAACATAGCATTACGCGTATTAATTCTGTAACACCCCAAACCCGGCCCAGACGTTATGACCGAATCCGGCGTTTCATATTGAAGCGTTACTAGAAAAGTCATGTTTTATCTAAAGTCTTTCTTAGTGTTTAAAGAATATCTTCGTTATAGATTAAAGTGAATAGAAGCTGTGCACCAGGTAGGATGCCAGAAAAGAGGAGGTGAGTCAATTAGACTACTTAAGTACCTAGCTCTCCACGGATCCAATCCTAGACATGCACATAACCATTGCCACACTTTAACTGAATGATTGTTCATGAAAAACAAATTCGTTTAAAACCATTTGAAAAGGTTATTAATTTTGAAAACGTTTTCGTTGCGGAAGTTTTGCTTTGTTATCGCGATATTTTGAAATCAAGTAACCCTTTTAAAACGCGCCCTAGAGCTATTCAATTTCAAACAATTAAAACAATATCATATCTAAGCTAACAAAACATACTAAAAACAGTTAAAAATAATTAAAGCGGCCTTGTTACAACCCAAAATATAACTAAAAAATAACTTAAAGAACTACTAATTTAATTAAAAACCATCTGCGCTGTCAACGTGGCCACCCTGAATCCTACCAGCTCCAAGTCCCCAATTTAAGGCTCACCTGCAAGGGTAAAAAGGAAGGGGTGAGTTTGGAAAACTCAGTGTGTAAAGTATCCCAACCAAATCTGTTCAAGCTTTACTGGGCCTAAGCCCTATTTAGAAATCAGAGTTAACTGGGCCTTAGCCCATATCAATATTAATTTGGGCCGTAATCTGGGCCGTAGCCCTATTAAAAGTCGAGATATATTAGGTCTTGCCTATATTAACACAGTTGGGCCCATTTCAATACAGTTGGCCCATAACAAAATAGTCTCATATGATTAATGCATGATAACCCCATCCAACCATGCACTTGCCTCCGTCCATCCCTACACTTCTGTGGGGAGTAAATCAGCCACACCATCCCTACACTTATAGTGTTAGCACCAGTTGCGGTACTAACTATAATTCGCAGCAAAGCTGCTTATATCAAAAAATGTGGCATAGCCACCAGAACGGGTTCTTCCTCCATAACAAAACCCAACCCCATGCAGAATGACATGTATGCAAAATATATATAATTAACAAGGTATGCTTCAGAAAGACAGTCAGATTATAGTGTAAGAACAGTTATTTACCCTCGAGGGGCGTAATCGTAAACTTACCCCTTTAAGGGTATTACGGTAATTCTACCTTACAGAGGTATTTCAGTAATTTTATCAGTCTTTTTAGGGTTTCATGCTCATTACAGTTATTAATGTGTCTTCAGAATACTTACCGGACGTTTTTACAGAAATGGGCTCGTTGCCCATTACCTAATTTTGGCCCATCGAAGCCCAAATTCACCGAGGTGCACGAAATTGCGCACTTTGCAATCTTACCATTGAAGATACCAAAATTATCAATACAATCAATCCCACGAGCGCTCGCACGCTCGTAAGTTCTCAAAATGTCGGCTTTTCAGCATTTCAGCTTTTCGACTTTTACCAATCTAGTCTACTAGTGGGTGTTGTTTACACACCTATTTTTCGATGAAACGTTGACGAGTTCCACACATGATTTGCCTACAAGCAGTTACTAACACGTTAAACTATGAATCCATAACAACTTATATACAAATCCCCTTACCAATAATCGGCCATTAACACCTTAGGCACTAAAGTTCTTACCTTTGCCAGAATATGGACTAGATCTAAATCTAGTTGTTCTGTAACACCCCTAACTCGTGACCGACGCCGGTGTCGGACACGAGGGGTTAACGAGACAAATCCTCTTAAAGTACCGACCAATTTGGCATTTCTGGACAGGCTGGAAAACTGCGTCACCGTCGCCTTAAAAATCATATCTCGAGTTCCAAAACTCGGAAACTGGTTTTGTAAATTTTCCCTGAATTTAGACTCATATATCCATCCATGGATTTATTTTTAGAATTTTTGGTTGGGCCAATTGGTACAGTTTATTAGTTAAAGTCACCCATGTTACAGGGATCGACTGCTCTGACCTCCGCGCGTTACAACTTGAATATCTTTCTGTACAGGGCTTTAATACTGGTGCCGTTTGTTTCTAATGAAACTAGACTCAAAATGGAATCTGTACATATAAGGCATGACTCCTAATTCTTTCTGGATAATTTATGGTAAATTTTCAAAGTCACGACAGGGGTCCCAGAAATCGTTCTGGCCCTGTCTCACGAGAACTTTAATATCTCCCAGTATACTGCTCATATGGTCGTTTCGTTTCGTCCATATAAAAATAGATTCATCAAGGATCAGTTCCATAATTTACTCACTATTTAATTCTACTTATACTATTTTTAGTGATTTTTCAATCTCATCTCACTGCTGCTGTCCGCAACAGTTACTGCAGTAGACTATGCCAATTTCATGAATTTTTTCCTTGGCCTTAATCATCCATCATACATGACACAAATTATGGCCACCTTAACAAAATTTGAGTTTCTAAGACTCGTGGCTATAGGTTCTAGCATCCCACTCGACGACCACATAGGCCATTTTCACATGGCTTAAAGTTTACAATCCCACAAATCGACAAAATATAATAGCCTATACATGCCAAATGTTCTTCAACAACAAAAAAAGTAATACCACAAGATTTCAGCCGGTGTGATGACTTCAACGACGGTTCCGAGCACACAACAAGACGAGCCCCAGTGACCTAAAATGGGTGACAAGAAAACACCGAGTGAGTTTACAACTCAAGAAGTCATAAGCATTCGTCAATCCATCGATAAAATTACTACTACATGTACAACAAATGAAACTAGGTACTCGTCCATATCGAATCCATACCATAATACCTCGAACCTTTCGGTCCAATCTCGTACCAATTCATACATCCACATTTCATATTCTACACAACAAGATAATCGAAGCATTTTTTTTACACATTAACTCATTTTCCAGCACAACCATACAATTTCAATCATCACATAGATTTAAGGCTTACCAATTCAACCCCAAGCATGGACGTATTTTCTATTCATCATGAGCTCGAGGTACTTACCCGATCCGCTGTCCGTGATCAACTCGATGATATCGCACACTCAGTGCCAATAGTGATGCAAAAGCATATAATAAGTCCGCACACTTAGTGCTATATAATCAGCTCGCACACATAGTGCTATATAATCAAATTCGCACACTTAGTGCTGTACAAATTTTAAATCCGCACACTTAGTGCCAATCTTGTCACCGTGTCCATTTATACCCGCACACTTAGTGCCAAGACCAATACGTTATGCATTTTACTACCTTTATACATTCAACAATGGCATCATTCCATACACATACATTTCCACTTACACATCAATTCATTAAACACAATTGCATATATATATTATGATCATTTAAATCAATGCCAAATATATGCTTTATGACTTACCTTATATTGGATGAAACGATTTCCAATCGACTACTCGATTATCTTTCCTTTGCCTTTGCTTGATTCTCCACCTCTAGCTTCTTGAGCTAAATTTAACAAATAAATTGGTTTTATCATTTGAGCATCGGAAGAGGAATTCAAGATGCCTAGCCAATATATAAATATCTACTCATTAGGCATCAAAGTCGCATATGTACAAAATCATGAATCGAACTCAACACCTTAGTTAGTATTCCTCTTAGCGATTTTCTAGGCCAAGAATAGGCATCAATATGCTTGCCTCTAACCGAATGCATGCACACCAATTTCCCTCATGTGGCGAATATGCATGCCCATGTTGAGGCCGATTATGCACTTAATACCACACAAAACAGCATGCATTTTACTAACTAACGATTACATATTGTAGCTCAATACACATCTCTCATGTACTACATAACCGAAAACATCATCCCAAGCAAATATATACCTTGAAATAGTATATATGTCATACCAATTCATCATGTGCAAACACATATTCAAAGCTCAAATCTTACCTACCATGCAACATGCATGAATCATACTTGTGGATATACCATGACCGAATACATCACAACACCATCATTTTGGTCATGATTAAGCAAAGAACTTAATGTCTCACTCAAAATACTAAAAAGAAAGTCCAAGAGCCATCAATCCCCATCACATACACCATTAACAAGCTTCATATTTAACATGCAATGGCATTAACACAAAATCCACCTTGGCCAAATACCATTTCCATGGCATAACAAGGATTTGAACCATGGCTAACATGCACATCAAGTTAGCAACCAAAACAAGCATGAATCTCATGACACAACCTCAAACATACCTTAATCTTGATGCAAGTATAGCCAAATCTCCTTCTAGTTCTCTTCTAAACCAAGCATGAAGCAAAAATCCTCCCTTTTTCCTTAGTATTTTCGGCCAAAGAAGAGAAAATGGATGAACAAAATTTTTCTTTTCTCTTCCACAATGCACGGCAAGGGGGGTTTCACTCACACACACACATTTTTTTTTCTTTCTTTATTACCCATACTCATTTGTTTATTGTTTCTCCCTAGTGCACCAACAAAACATGTTTCATGACATGTTTAGCCCATGATTCCTTGTCATGGCGGCCACTTCATGTTAAGGGGAAATTTGACATGCAAATCCCTTATTTTTGCATGCATTATCAACTAGTCATCCCACATTTCCCCATCATACTTTCAATGTTTACTACTAGGCCCTTTCTAGTGAAATTCACATTTATAACTCTAAATCGAAACATCAAAATGTCACACATGAATTAACACATATTATAGGCATCAAAATAAATTATAAATTATTTTTATGCCTCGGTTTTAATGGTCCCGAAACCACATCCCGACTAGGGTCAATTTTGGGATGTCACAACTCTCCCCACTTAAGAAATTTTCGTCCCGAAAATCTTACCGTAAATAGGCTCGGGTATCGCTCTTTCATAGAGTCCTCAAGTTCCCAAGTGGCTTCTTCAATTCGTGTTTATGCCATAACACCTTCACTAACGGGATTTTCTTATTGCGTAACTCTTTTACTTCACGCATCATAATGCGAACCGGTTCCTCTTCATAGCTCAAATTAGACTGAATCTCAATCTCGGATGGAGCAATTACGTGCGATGGATCGACCTATATCGTCAAGCATCGAGACATGAAAACGTTAGAATCCTTTCGAGCTCGGGGCAAAATTAATCGATATGCGATCGCCCAACTCGTTCGGATACTTCATATGGCCCGATAAACCTCGGACTCAATTTGCCCTTACGACCAAATCTAAGCACCTTCTTCCAAGGTGAAACTTTGAGAAAGACCTTGTCTCCAACCCGATATTCAATATCTTTTCTTTTCAAATCCGCATACGACTTTTGGCGATCCGGCGACTTTCAAACTTTCACGAATTACTCGAACTTTTGCTCGGCATCCTTAACCAAATCAACCTCAAGAATTTACCTTCACTAAGTTCAGTCCAGAATAATGGGGTACGGCATTTACGATCGTATAAAGCCTCGTAAGGCGCCATCTTAATGCTTGATTGAAAGCTATTGTTGTAGGCGAATTCAATCAAAGGTAAATACCGCTCCCATGAACCACTAAACTCAAGGATGCAACATCTCAACATATCCTCGAGTATTTGAATTATCCGTTCGGATTGACCATCGGTTTGGGGATGAAAAGCGGTGCTAAATGCAGCTTGGTACCCAAAGCATCTTGCAATTTCTTCCAAAATCGCGACGTAAATCTTGGGTCTCTATCCGACACGATAGAAATAGGCACCCGTGTAATCTCACAACCCGAGAAACGTACAATTCCGCTAATTTGTCCATTGAAAATCCGTGCGTGCGGGGATAAAGTGAGCCGACTTAGTTAGTCTATCGACAACGACCCAAATCGCATCCTTCTTACTCATCGACAATGGCGGTCCGGATACAAAGTCCATTGTGACTCGATCCCATTTCCATTCGGGTATCATGATCGGTGAAGTAATCCCGATGGCACTTGATGTTCCGCTTTCACTTGTTGACATATCGACACCTTGAAACAAATTCGAAATGTCTCGTTTCATACCGGGCCACCAAAATTGGCGTTTGGTCATTGTACATTTTAGTACTACCCGGTGGATTGACATTCGACTACAATGGGCTTCATTTAGAATTATCGAAATAAGTTCAATTCTTTGGAACACACAGACGACTTCGAACCTCAAACAATCGTCATCATCAATTTGAAACTCGATTCCTTGTTCGAACACACTCACCCGTTTGCAAGCAACTCCTCATCAACTTTCGAGCTTCCCGAATTTGATGAGCCAACAATGGTTTGGCCTTCAATTCGCTACTAACACATTGTCGGGTAGAATAGACAAGTGTACATTCATCGCTCATAAAGCAAATAGTGATTTCGCTTAAGGCATCCGCAACCACATTAGCTCTTCCCGGTGATAATCAATGACGAGCTCATAATCCTTTAACAACTCGAGCCATCGCCTTTGTCGCAGTTCAAGTCTCTTTGGGTCATCAAATATTTGAGACTTTTGTGATCCGAATACACATGGCACTTCTCACCAAATAAGTAATGTCGCCATATCTTTAAGGCGAATCGATGGCGACCAATTCGAGATCATGGGTCGGATAATTTTTCTCATGTGGCTTTAGTTGCCTCGACGCATAGGCCACAACTCGCCTTCTTGCATCAATACGCAACCCAACCCAAGTAGGGATGCGTCACTATAAATGACAAACTCTTTGCCCGATTCGGGTTGCACTAGAATTGGGGCTTCACCAAATAAGCTTTCAGTTGATCGAAACTTTTCGACATTTCTCCGTCCATTCAAACTTAACATCCTTTTGGAGTAGCTTTGTCATTGGCGTGGCTATTGTCGAGAAACCTTTACAAATCGTCGGTAATAACCGCAAGCCCCAAAAGCTCCTAACTTCGGTAACATTCCTTGGTGGTTTCCAATCGACTATGGCGAATTTTGTTCGGGTCCACCGACACCGTCACGGACACCACGTGCCCCAAAAAGCTAACCTCTTTCAACCAAAATTCACATTTATGAACTTTGCGTATAATCGCTTATCTCGTAAGATTTGCAACACTAGCCTCGGTGTTCAAGATGCTCGGTTTCATCTCTCGAATAGACCGAATGTCATCGATAAATACAACTACGAACCGATCCAAGTATGGCCTGAAAATTCTATTCATTAAATCCATAAACACCGTAGGGCATTAGTGAGCCCAAACGGCATCACCAAGAATTCGTAGTGACCATACCTCGTTCTAAAAGCGGTTTTGGTATGTCCGATTCTCGGACCCTCAACCGATAGTACCCGACCTCAAATCTATCTTTGAAAACACCGAGGCTCCTTTAATTGATCAAACAAATCGTCAATTCGTGGCAATGGATATTTATTCTTTATCGTCACTTTATTGAGTTGACGATAGTCGATGCACAACCTCATGGTTCCGTCCTTCTTCTTCACAAACAATACAAAGTGCCCCATGGAGAAAAACTCGGTCGAGCGAAACCTCTATCCGTCAGTTCTTGCAATTGAACCTTCAATTCCTTTAATTCCGTTAATGCCATACGATACGGGGCTATTGAAATCGGCGTAGTACCCGGTACAACTTCGATGCCGAATTCCACTTCTCGAACCGGTGGCAATCCCGGTAACTCCTCAGGAAAAACATCTGAATACTCACAAACCACTGGTACCGATTCGAGTTTCCTTTCCGTCTCTTTACTTCCAAACACATACGCAAGGTATGTTTCACACCCCTTTTTCACGTACCTCCGAGCGGTCATAGAAGATATCATCGCTGGCGCTCCTTTTAAATCAGTAGACTCGACTCGGACTACCTCATTATTTGTACTCCTCAAATCAATGGTTTTCCTTTTGCAGTCCACCACTGCATCATGTACGGTCAGCCAATCCATACCAAGAATAACATCGAATTCATTAAATGGTAAAAGCATCAGATCGGCCGGAAAACAGGATTCTCGAATTATTAGGGGGCATCTCTTGCACACTTTATCAACGAGTACGTATTGACCCAAAGGGTTTGACACTCGAATTACGAACTCGATGAGACTCAACAGTAGAGTCTTCTTGGATGCTAAAGTTTCACATACATATGAATGAGTAGAGCCGGGTCAATCAATGCAATCACACTAGTATCAAAGAGAGTAAAAGTACCAAGATAACGTCGGGGAGGATGCCTCCTCTCGTGCGCG
This sequence comes from Gossypium arboreum, assembly GCF_025698485.1. Classification (NCBI taxonomy): domain Eukaryota; kingdom Viridiplantae; phylum Streptophyta; class Magnoliopsida; order Malvales; family Malvaceae; genus Gossypium; species Gossypium arboreum. The sequence continues at coordinate 59,559,482 of NC_069075.1, read as the reverse complement.
GATGGCATATGCTCTAGCAGAGCTCGGGTCTCGGATCGAACAGTAGTGTCGGTGGCTCCCCTCGATTACCGCCCCTACCTCCTGAAACCCTGGGGGTCTACCTCTAGTCTGTCGCCCCACTAGATCTCGCACCTTGCATCTTATTCTTCTCATCTAGCTCCGTGCAATCCCTAATGAAGTGGTCCTTGAACCGCATCCATAACAGCCCTATTAATGCACTTACCCCAACATTCACCTAGGTGTCGTCTTCCACATTGGGGCATTCAGTCTCTCTTGACGATTATTGCCCACACTAGCTCTCAAGTAGCTCGAGTCCGTCGATGGTCGGGTTCTAATGGAAATTCCCGATCGTCCTCGACTTCTTGGTGTCCTCCCGAACCTCTTTATAGCCGAGAACGGAGCTTTACTCGTCGATCTTTTACGGTAATCTCTTGCTTCAAATTCAGCCTTCTTCTTCTCCTTCCCAAGTTCTTCCGCCTTGCGTGCTCGTTCGACTAGTGTCACGAACTCCTTTATCTCCAAAATTCCCACTAGTAACTTTAACTCTTCATTCCATCCTTCTTCAAATCTTTTGCACATCGCAACCTCATCAGCCACACACTCCCGAGCATACCGACTAAGTCTTACGAACTCATGTTCGTATTCAGATCTGATCATCCGCCTTGCTTGAGTTCCAAGAATTCCTTACGCTTCGATCGATGAACCGTTGACTAATGTATTTCTTTCAAATTGGATTGGAAGAAATCCCAAGTAACTCGTTCATTTGGGACTATGGAAATTAAAGTCCTCCACCAATAGTAAGTCGAGTCTCATAACAAGGATATAGCACACTTAAGACATTCGTCGGGTGTGCATGACGATTCATCTAACACTCTAATGGTGTTATCGAGCGTAACTTCGGCCTTTTCGGCATCATCAAGAACTATGGCCTTGAACTCCTCCCCACGCTTCCTAATCAAGTCCACGGTGGTTTACTCAGCCTCACAGGATCAATAAATGGAGGCATTGCGGAGTCTTGGGGTGGAGTATTTAAATTCGGGAATGGTTGGACAGCCGGGTTGGTTCGGGCATATTGCGCGACCCACTCATTCATCATAGTGAAGAAGGCTTGTTTCGCCCCTTCATTTTGATTATTCGCGGATGACTGAGGCTCAACAGGCGGTGTCCCTTGCGCAGGAGCAGCCGCTACACTTTCAACGTCATCCGCCAAGGGTCTCTCTACCCCGGGTTCCATCGCTAATCAAAACAAAAATTTCAACCGTCAGAAGTCATCACATTATTAAGCACTATCAATTTGGCATGTATAGCTAGACTCACACGCGCTATGGTAGTCCTAGAACCGACTAAACCATAGCTCTGATACCAATAAAATTGTAACACCCCTAACTCGTGACCGACGCCGGTGTCGGACACGAGGGGTTAACGAGACAAATCCTCTTAAAGTACCGACCAATTTGGCATTTCTGGACAGGCTGGAAAACTGCGTCACCGTCGCCTTAAAAATCATATCTCGAGTTCCAAAACTCGGAAACTGGTTTCGTAAATTTTCCCTGAATTTAGACTCATATATCCATCCATGGATTTATTTTTAGAATTTTGGTTGGGCCAATTGGTACAGTTTATTAGTTAAAGTCACCCATGTTACAGGGATCGACTGCTCTGACCTCCGCGCGTTACAACTTGAATATCTTTCTGTACAGGGCTTTAATACTGGTGCCGTTTGTTTCTAATGAAACTAGACTCAAAATGGAATCTGTACATATAAGGCATGACTCCTAATTCTTTCTGGATAATTTATGGTAAATTTTCAAAGTCACGACAGGGGTCCCAGAAATCGTTCTGGCCCTGTCTCACGAGAACTTTAATATCTCCCAGTATACTGCTCATATGGTCGTTTCGTTTCGTCCATATAAAATAGATTCATCAAGGATCAGTTCCATAATTTACTCACTATTTAATTCTACTTATACTATTTTTAGTGATTTTTCAATCTCATCTCACTGCTGCTGTCCGCAACAGTTACTGCAGTAGACTATGCCAATTTCATGAATTTTTCCTTGGCCTTAATCATCCATCATACATGACACAAATTATGGCCACCTTAACAAAATTTGAGTTTCTAAGACTCGTGGCTATAGGTTCTAGCATCCCACTCGACGACCACATAGGCCATTTTCACATGGCTTAAAGTTTACAATCCCACAAATCGACAAAATATAATAGCCTATACATGCCAAATGTTCTTCAACAACAAAAAAGTAATACCACAAGATTTCAGCCGGTGTGATGACTTCAACGACGGTTCCGAGCACACAACAATCACGAGCCCCAGTGACCTAAAATGGGTGACAAGAAAACACTGAGTGAGTTTACAACTCAGAAAGTCATAAGCATTCGTCAATCCATCGATAAAATTACTACTACATGTACAACAAATGAAACTAGGTACTCGTCCATATCGAATCCATACCATAATACCTCGAACCTTTCGGTCCAATCTCGTACCAATTCATACATCCACATTTCATATTCTACACAACAAGATAATCAAGCATTTTTTTTACACATTAACTCATTTTCCAGCACAACCATACAATTTCAATCATCACATAGATTTAAGGCTTACCAATTCAACCCCAAGCATGGACGTATTTTCTATTCATCATGAGCTCGAGGTACTTACCCGATCCGCTGTCCGTGATCAACTCGATAATATCGCACACTCAGTGCCAATAGTGATGCAAAAGCATATAATAAGTCCGCACACTTAGTGCTATATAATCAGCTCGCACACATAGTGCTATATAATCAAATTCGCACACTTAGTGCTGTACAAATTTTAAATCCGCACACTTAGTGCCAATCTTGTCACCGTGTCCATTTATACCCGCACACTTAGTGCCAAGACCAATACGTTATGCATTTTACTACCTTTATACATTCAACAATGGCATCATTCCATACACATACATTTCCACTTACACATCAATTCATTAAACACAATTGCATATATATATTATGATCATTTAAATCAATGCCAAATATATGCTTTATGACTTACCTTATATTGGATGAAACGATTTCCAATCGACTACTCGATTATCTTTCCTTTGCCTTTGCTTGATTCTCCACCTCTAGCTTCTTGAGCTAAATTTAACAAATAAATTGGTTTTATCATTTGAGCATCGGAAGAGGAATTCAAGATGCCTAGCCAATATATAAATATCTACTCATTAGGCATCAAAGTCGCATATGTACAAAATCATGAATCGAACTCAACACCTTAGTTAGTATTCCTCTTAGCCGAATTTTCTAGGCCAAGAATAGGCATCAATATGCTTGCCTCTAACCGAATGCATGCACACCAATTTCCCTCATGTGGCGAATATGCATGCCCATGTTGAGGCCGATTATGCACTTAATACCACACAAAAACAGCATGCATTTTACTAACTAACGCATTACATATTGTAGCTCAATACACATCTCTCATGTACTACATAACCGAAAACATCATCCCAAGCAAATATATACCTTGAAATAGTATATATGTCATACCAATTCATCATGTGCAAACACATATTCAAAGCTCAAATCTTACCTACCATGCAACATGCATGAATCATACTTGTGGATATACCATGACCGAATACATCACAACACCATCATTTTGGTCATGATTAAGCAAAGAACTTAATGTCTCACTCAAAAATACTAAAAAGAAAGTCCAAGAGCCATCAATCCCCATCACATACACCATTAACAAGCTTCATATTTAACATGCAATGGCATTAACACAAAATCCACCTTGGCCAAATACCATTTCCATGGCATAACAAGGATTTGAACCATGGCTAACATGCACATCAAGTTAGCAACCAAAACAAGCATGAATCTCATGACACAACCTCAAACATACCTTAATCTTGATGCAAGTATAGCCAAATCTCCTTCTAGTTCTCTTCTAAACCAAGCATGAAGCAAAAATCCTCCCTTTTTCCTTAGTATTTTCGGCCAAAGAAGAGAAAATGGATGAACAAAATTTTCTTTTCTCTTCCACAATGCACGGCAAGGGGGGTTTCACTCACACACACACATTTTTTTCTTTCTTTATTACCCATACTCATTTGTTTATTGTTTCTCCCTAGTGCACCAACAAAACATGTTTCATGACATGTTTAGCCCATGATTCCTTGTCATGGCCGGCCACTTCATGTTAAGGGGAAATTTGACATGCAAATCCTTTATTTTTGCATGCATTATCAACTAGTCATCCCACATTTCCCCATCATACTTTCAATGTTTACTACTAGGCCCTTTCTAGTGAAATTCACATTTATAACTCTAAATCGAAACATCAAAAATGTCACACATGAATTAACACATATTATAGGCATCAAAATAAATTATAAATTATTTTTATGCCTCAGTTTTGTGGTCCCGAAACCACATCCCGACTAGGGTCAATTTTGGGATGTCACATGTTCCAATTATCCAAGCCCTCGATCAGTAGCCTTTAATCCACACTAGAGCAAAACAAATCAAATAACACCACTAAACCCTTTTAGTTTAGTCGACAGGCACCCTTTGCATATAGGGTTTTCGGCTTCTAAAGAAAGAATAGAGGATTTGGCCACAAAGAAATTCGGCTAACAAGATCTGAGAGATATGGATGAAGAAGAGAGGAAGAGAAAAGAAAATAGAAGAGAGGAGATAACAGTAGAGATTCGGCTTTAAAGGAAATCAAGGAAGGAAGAGATGAGAAAAAGAAAGAGAGAAAAGAAGAAGAAAGAATTCGATTTTAGGTAAAACAGCAAAATAAAAGAATGAAAGCAACCAACAGAATTCAGCCCCTAAAGAACCTACACCTATTCGGCAACTAAACAATCGGTACCGCTCCTACAAACTAAAAATGCTAATTTACTACACCAACCTCTCCTAGCCGAATATGCAGCTCCAAAGTCCTACTTTCAGTACAACACTCCCTCTAATTCAAATCCCTTGAATTTAGCCCATAGCAAAGTTTGAATTTCACTCAAACTCCTTCCACCGATTAGCAGCATCCTTATCCACTCCTTGCATCGCTTCAACACGCTGCCAAGAGAGTCCTGATCAGACCCTAACTCCTTCCCCACGTGTGCAGCAAAAACCCAACCTTCCGTGTATGAGGTGAGGCTCGAACCTCAGACCTTCGTCCGGCCTTGCGCCTTCGCTCGTGCTGTTGGCCACTGCACCACACTTCTTTCTTTACTAATATAAGGTCACAATTAATTATAAGCCTTACCTGCTAAAGCTCCGATCCGCTTAAAAATAAAGGAGAAATTCGCCTTCCCGCCACTCGAACCTGTGACCTCTAGAAAGCCCAACTACACTGCTTGCCGCTGAAACACAACCTCTCTTTTGTTATAATACGACTGTGTTTACTTATAATCCTTATTCGCTTCAGTCATGGGCTACTTAAAAAAATAAAACAAGTTTCGCTGTCCCCTACATTCGAACTCGCGATCACTGGGTCTCCTTAGCGCGTGGCTGCCACTGCACCAAGGGCGCTCTTTGTGTCAAACTTCATTCACAACTTCCTTTAAGGCCTATCTTTATGCCACCTGATTACTAAAAAACGTTGCACACGCTGTGCCTCGAACCCCACCCTCCCTTCCTACTGCCTGGCGCCCCTAGCCACTGGGCTAGGCACTTTATTTCTATCCAATCCCAACCCAAACCACTTATAAGGCCTACTGCCCAGATCCCTTTAAGAATAAAAAAAAATGCTCAAATTTTTCCCAGAGCCCTGGGTCGAGCCCAGGACTTTTCCCACACTATAAACCCTTCATAATTTATTTAAATCCTACATACAATATTGATAATAATTTCCCGTAAAAAGTTAAAACATCAATAATTCTACCTCAGGCCATCTTCTACCCAAACTCAGACTCCAAACCTAATATTTCTAGGCCTAATTTTTAAGGCGTTACAGATTCAAACATTTCAAATTTCCAACTTGTTATGAGCACATTTTCACATATCTCAGTAATACCTGCAACTTTATTTCATATGAATATTAGCTAAACATAAGTGAATTTATCACAATTCAAACCTTCATTTCTTCTACCCCAATTACCATTAATGTCTTATCAAGTTCCTACATTTAGTCTTAATCACTTGCCAGTATTTATCAAATTGGATAACGTTTTACAGTTTTGAGTACATCGCTTACTTGATGCCATAGTCCAACTTTGGTCTTATACTACCTCTTGTCCATCTATGTCGATGCCGTGTCCCAGACAGGTTTTACACTGACACATGTAACCATGTCGATGCATGTCCCACACATGTCTTACACTAGCACATCTCGTAGCCGACGCATGTCCCAGACATGTCTGACACTGGCTAACATCTCAAAGCCGATGCCTGTCCGAGACATGTCTTACACTAGCACTCGTCTCAATGCCGATGCCATGTCCCAGACATGGTCTTACACTGGCTCTCATTATGTGGCCGATGCATGTCCCAGACATGTCTAACACTGGTGCACATATCTTATGTATTGCCACGGTCCAACCATGGCCTTTTCCGTCAATTCATTAGTGAACGAACATACTCATTTCCTGCATTCCACCCAATTTGATCTTTCATACAACTTTCTTGCTATTGTGACATTTATGATTCTGTAACTGAGATTATAAAGCATAACGTTACGGCATCTTGACTTCATTAATCTAGACATAAATGTCAACCTCATGTATATACTGATTACTAATCATGCAATAAAAGCATTCATATATACATTCTGTCATTCAAGCAAAAACAAAATTCTCATAAACACTTGCCCAATCAAGTTGGACATTTAACATCATATGACTACTAACATGCATAAAAGAGCTTTTTCACAACTTAACTTTGTTTTATTCCACTATTTCACATTCTTTAACTCAAGAGTATCACATAATGAATACTAATTCATGTAAAAATCATGAATTTCTTTTCATACCTTTCCCATTTGCAGCATATCACAAGTAGATTCACTAATCTCAACTTTACTCTTATCTCTATCAAGATTTTCTCGGTTGGAACTCATTCCTATCTTAACCAACAGTTTTGTTATGGCCGGGAGATATCACACTATCACTTGTAATACTATGGGCATGTATAGCTAGACTCTCTTACGCTAGGTTAGTCCGAGAATCAACTAAACCATGCTCTGATACCATTAAATGTAACACCCCTCACCCGTATCCAACACTGGGACAGGGTTCAAAGTGCTACTAGACTTAAACTTAACCAACTATATAAAATTAGGCCGTAAAATTTTGATCAATTTAAAACTTTTCATTTCACATACATTTTGTCCCTTAAACGGGCTCACGGGGCCCAAAACATGCATTAGAGGCGATTCGGGACTAAACCGAGAACTTAAGAAAAACTTGAAAAATTTCATGCTTTAAGGCTCCATATGCCTGTGTGGACATAGACCATGTAGTCACACACGCCCGTGTGTCTTAGGACATGCTCGTGCCCTTAGCCCGTGTGCAACACTAATTTTAAAACACGATCATGGCAAACGCCCATGGGGACAGACCGTGTGTCTACTCGTGTAGACAATTACAAGGCTATTTTCCAAGCCATTTGTCACCCTCACAACATATGCACACATACTTATTCAATAACATACAACATGGCATAAATGAGCTCTTAAACATCTAGAAACATGTTATGCTCATGACAATTTCTTATGCAATCAATATCATAGAATTTACTCACATCATTACCACATACTTGTCATAAGTATCATTACGTCACAAACCTCATGTCTATCACTAGGCATGCATAATCATATCCGCAAACCATTCATAAGGCATTATTAACTATTTACCAATCACTTAATCTTGCATCAGTTACTAACTCATCAATGAATCTCAATTTAATCTCTAGGCATACATGTTGTAAGCTACATCACAATAAATAATAACATACATGCATAAGAATAATCATATAGGCCCATAACGTCATTAGTCGACATAGGCCAATTTACATGACTACATACTACCTTAATAACAAGCCAATTCCTTTGGATAAATCATAATATCACATACTCAACATTAAAACCCTATACATGTCATAGACTCAAAACACTAGGATTTACTTACGCTGATAGCGTTAACTCGACAGTTTGATAATATCTCTGATGGCCTCCAACCTGAGCTAACCTGGAAACCCTAGGGAACATGGGAAAGAAACGGGGGTAAGCTTTATGCTTATTAATTTCATATGAAAACAATAAGTAATTCATTAACATGTTTTATCAATGTTTACAACATATTCTCAAATTCACGACAAGCTGTCTTCCTGAGCAACAGTCACTAAATTATTTATATCTGGAGCTACGAAACTCCAAATTAAGTTCCGTTAAAATTCCACGAAACTAGACTCGTGTACCTCTTTACCATAAAATTTCCAGAATTTTTGGTTTAGCCAATTAGTACATTTTATTTCTCAAAGTTACCCCTAATTCACTATCTGACAGTTCAGATTCTTCTACACTAAAGTTCAATTCTCTCATGGCACAGGACTCGAATAATGTTCTGGTCTATTTCTCTTAAAACTAGCTTCTTAAATATTCTAAGAATATGAATCATAACTCATAACCACTTTTGTACAATTTATAATGATTTTCTCAAATAAGAATAGGGAATTTCGAAGTCATTTTGACTCTGTCCCACGCAACTTCAAATATCTAATTATAGGAAATTCTTTTGCTTAAACGGTTTCTTTTATAAGATACTAGAATCAATAAGGTTTATTTCCATATTTTATTCAGCTTCTAACTCACTTTTCACTATTTTTAGTGTATTTTCAAAGTTAATACAACATCATATCATCCATCATGGCGAGAACACATATTTATGCATCATAGATCATCACATACCAAGGCATTCTCATAAGATTAGTGTACATACCTACACAACTCGTAACATAACTCAAGTGCATACTCACCAATAACTTACCTCATTGGGACCATCATCAACCCTTTCCTCGGATTACCCGTTGAACACTTGGAATACTAATTGGATACTCAGAAAAAACTTTGCACATAAGTGCCTCAACTGTACCTAAAGCTACCTCATATCTCATGACATTTAATTGCTCACTCTCGAGCTAGTCATCTAGACTCATAATTCCTAGTGATATGTCACTCGTATTCTATTTTATTCCTAAGGTTCAAAGAGGATTTTTCCTTGCTTATGAAGGCTTTGTCTCATCATATTTATATTAATCACATACACATTAATATTTGTACATTTCATGTGATGATAACATTTGAATACATGTATAGTATGATATTATTTACATACGAACTTACCTCGATACCATAAAGGTGCAAAAGACGTAATCGTCCATAAATTGATTTTCCCCGTTCTAGGCCCAAATCGATTTTTCAACATCTAACACATCACATTTAGCTAATTAAAAAATGTACTAATCAAATTAGTCCATTGACACACTTGGGCAATTTTTACAATTTTGTCCCTATATTTAGCCCAAATTACCAAATTACCCCTGGGCTCGAAAAATGATTTTTATTCAATTTATTTACTCTTTAAGACTAGATGAACCATTTTCATAACTATAGCAACTCACAATATCAACTATTTCATACATTTACACTTATTATACTACTTTGCAAAATATCCCCTTTTTAGGAGTTTTCACGCAATCTTCCTTCACAAAAACTGTTTATAACACTACCAAGACTCATTTTCTTCCATAAAAAATCAGTAAACAACACATATGATTTCATGGGAAAACCATAGACTTTTTATCATTTTGCAGAATAGTCCCCTCTTATGAAAACTCATGCTTTAGGGGTTCCAAAAATGTAAAAATCTTCAAGAAAAAGCATTAAAATCACTTACTTTCAAGGGATTTTCTTTGATGAAAGTTAAAAGCTTCAAAAGCTTTTTCTTTTCTTATATTTTTTATCAAAGAAGAAGGAAGAAAATGAAAAAGTTGAAGCTAAGTCCTTAGGGTACCATTTTATCACCTAATATGACATCACCTTACCAAATACATTGACCATTTGAAATTTCTTGTCCCATGGCAGTCCAAGCCATATTTAGGGATCTAATTTCACTTTAAAGGCCCCCAATTTTAATACTCTAGCTATTAGATACAACTTTTACCTTTTACGCGATTTAGTCCTTTTTCAAAATTGGACTAGAAATCGCTAAAATTAATATACCAAAAATTTCATGCACCTTTATGAACATGTTATATCACATAAAATAATATCAAAATAATTTTCTCTGGCCTCGGAAGAGTGGTTCCGAAACCACTGTTCCGACTAGGCCCAAAATCGAGCTGTTACAGATAAGGTTGGATGAGATTCGGGTTGTTTGTGATTTTTTGGATGTGTTTCCTAAGGAGATTCCTGGGTTACCACTGAATAGAGAAATTTATTTCGGTATTGAGCTCTATCCCGGTACTGGTTCGGTGACTATTTCGCCCTATCGTATGGAAGCTAAGGAATTGAAATAGTTGGAGCTGCAGTTGCAAGAGTTGTTGGATCATGGGTTTAGTCATCTGAGTGTGTCTCCATGGGGAGCACCGGTGTTGTTCTTGTAGAACAAGAATTGGAGTTTGAGGCTATGCATCGCTTATTGATAGCTAAATAAGTTAACCATGAAGAATAAGTATCTGTTACTGAGGATTGATGATCTATTTGACCAGTTTTGGGGAGCTTTAGTTTTCTTAAAGATTAATTTGAGGTCTAGTATTATCAGTTGAAGGTTAAGGTTTCGAATGTGAAGAAGATCACTTTCAAGATTCGGTATGGTCATTACGTGTTTCTTGTCATGCCATTCAGGTTGACAAATGCACCTAATGTATTTGTGGACATGATGAACTGAGTATTCCATCCCTACCTGGATCAGTTCGTAGTAAGATATATTGGTGTATTCTCGATAAGAGGATGAGCATGATGAGCACTTAAGAGTGGTGCTGCAAGTTTTGTGAAAGAAGCAGCTATATACGAAGCTGAGCAACTATAAGTTTTGGCTTTGTGAGGTGGTTTTTCTGGGTCATGTTATTTCAGCTAAAGGTATTTGGGTTGATCCAAAGAAGATCGAAACAATTTTGGATTGGAAATTGCCACGGACTGATTCTGAGGGTAGAAGTTTCTTGGGGTTATTTGGATATTACTGTCACATTGTCAAAGGGTTTTCGAGCGTTGCTGCTCTTTTGATAAAGTTGCTTCAAAAGAACACTGCCTTTGAGTCGACTAATGAGAAGCAGAAGTGCTTTGAGAAGATGAAGTCAGTTTTGACCAAAGAGCCTGTGTTGACACAGCTGGTATCTAGTAAGGACTATGTGGTCTATAGTGATGCTTCTTATACAGGACTAGGTTGTGTGTTTATGCATAAGGGTAGGGTAGTAGCTAATGCCTCGAAGCAATTCAGGCTGCATGAGTGCAACTATTTGACTCATGATCTTGAGTTAGCTACCGTAGTCTTCGCACTCGAGATTTGGCGTCACTACCTATATAGCAAGAGGTGTGTGATATACACCAATCACAAGAGTCTTTAGCATCTCCTAACCCAGAAGGAGTTGAACTTGAGACAGAGGCACTGGATCAAGTTGCTGAAAGATTATGATTGTGTGATCGAGTACCATCTAGGAAGGTGAACGTAGTTGTAGATGTTATGAGTTGCAAGTCTCTGGTTGATTTGAAGGCTATGTTTGTGAGGTTTTATGCAGCAGATTTGTGAGCATCAGCCTTTTGATTAGAGTTTGGCTCGTCAGATTCGTTAGGTTTAGTCCGATGTTCAAGTGGATTATGATCCCAACTCTAATGGTGTTTTGTGTTTCCAAAGTCAGTTTTGTGTTTCAGGAGACGAGGATCTGAGGCACTCGATTCTTACTGAGGCTCATAGTAGCCCTTTTGCTATACATCCCAGTGGGATAAGATGTATCAGGATCTTAGGGTTCGGTATTGTTGGATTGGGTTGAAAAAGTATGTTATTGACTTTGTTGCCAGATGTTTGGTTTGTCAAAGGGTGAAAGCTGCACATCAGCGTCCATCGGGTTTGCTTCAACCTATTTAGATTCTGGAGTGGAAATGGGATCAGATTACGATGGACTTCATTTTAGATTTGCCTTTGACTCCAACATGTAAGGATTTGATGTGGGTGATGATGGATAGATTTACGAAGTCTGTACATTTTATGGCAATCTATATGACTTTTTGTCTACATCAGTTAGCTGAGCTCTACATCTGCGAGATTGTTCATCATCATGAAGTTCCTATTTTGATCATATCAGATCGAGGTTCGCGATTTACTTCGAGATTCTAGAAGGCGTTGCATAATGCTTCAGAATTTATTAAGTTGAAACATGGTGATATGACTATTTTTTACTATGAGGTAGAATTTCTAAGGTTGAGTCGTTATGCACCTAGTATTCTGGCGACTAAGCAAGAAAAGATTTTCATTTTCAGGAGGGACTAAGGTATGACCTTAAGGTTCCGGTAGCTCTGCACTATGAGCGTGTGTTTGAGGCTTTGGTTGAGAAGACCAAAATTATTGAGGAGATTAAGCGCATAAAGTGCGAGAAAAAGGGGAAATAGAAGGATCAGCCCAAGAGAGAGATGAGCTCTACTGGCCTAAACCCATATCTTGTTAAGTGGGCCAGAGAGGCTAGACCACAACAGAAGGGCAAAAGCAGGTATGTCAATATTGTCAAAGGCGCCATCCGGGTGAATGTTGGAGAAGAATGGGTGCTTGTTTGATTTGTGGCTCGATGGAGCATAAGATTAAAGATTGCCCTTGTTTATGATTAGATGCAAGCTCTAGTTTAGACTTAGGGCCCTGTTAGTGGTCAAAATCAGAGAGGTAATTAGGGTGCTTAAAAGGGCCGTAATCAGAACAGAATTGGGAATTGTAATCAGGGATAGAAAGCAGCAGTTCAGGGTATGAATAAGGCTGAAGCTAGGCAAACTGCCTTGGTATATGCGGCTAGGCATTAAGAAGATAGAGATATGGCTGATGTCATAGTAGGTGCCTTCACTATCTATTCGGTACCTTATTTTGCATTGCTTGGTATAGGGTCTACTCATTCTTATATTGCTTGTAATTGGCTGTAAAAGTGGGGATTGGGAGAGAGAAAACTAAAAACAGTATTATTGTAGTCAGTCCTTTAGGATCATCTATGCTTGTGAATAAAATTTATAAATATGCCCTTTAGAAACTTAAGGAGAGATTTTTCCCACCAACTTAATGGAATTCCCTTTTAATGATTTTGATCTAATTATGGGGATGGGCTAGTTGGTTGGGCACCAAGTCTATTTGGATTGTGCACTAAAGAGGGTAATTTTAGTGACGATGACTTCAAAGGAGATTTTTATGGTTAGGGAACATCGAAATTATCTGTTCAATGTGATCTCTGCTATGGTAGTAAAAAAGATGACGCGAAAAAGGGTGCAAGGTGTTTCTATCATATGCCCGATATACAAGCACTGTTGATCCTTCTATTGACAGCAGTCATACAGTAAGGGAATTTTTTTAATGCGTTTCCTAAGAAACTGATGGGGTTGCCTCAGGACCGGGAAGTAGCATTTGGTATTGAATTGTTGTTAGGAACAAAACCAGTGTCCATTGCTCCCTACAGCATGGAACCTAAAGAGCTTATACAGTTAAAAGTTCAATTGCAAGAACTATTGGATAGGGGTTTAATTATACTCATTGTTTCACCATAGGGCACACCAGTTCTGTTTGTGAAGAAAAAAGATGTTACATTTCGGTTATGCATTGATTATCGACACCTGAACAAACTAACTATCAAGAACAAATATCCTCTACCAAGAATTGACAACCTATTTGATCAATTCAAAGGTGCAACTATCTTCTCTAAAATTGACTTAAGATTCGTGTATTACCAATTTAAGGTAAAAGAATTTGATATTCCCAAGACTATCTTTAGGACTCGTTATGGACATTGTGAGTTTCTTGCCATGCCTTTTGGTTTAACTAATGCAACAGCAACATTATGAATCTTACGAATCGTGTCTTTTAGCACTTTCTTGATCAGTTCATCATTGTATTCATCAACGACATCCTAGTATATTCCAAGACAGAATCTGAGCACGATGAGCACTTGACGGTGGTCCTATGGATACTTCTAGAAACTAACATTTTGTGAAACTCAGTAAGTGTGAATTCTAGTAGAAGGAAGTTATGTTTTTGGGCCACGTGGTATCGACAGAAGGTATTCATGTAGATCCTAAAAAGATTGAAGCCATCTTAGACTAGAAGCAATCAAAGAATATCTCATAGATTCAAAGTTTTCTAGGTCTCGCTAGCTATTATCGAAGGTTTGTTAAGGGTTTTTCCTTAATAGTAGTCCCATTAACTAAACTTCTGAGGAAGAACACTCCATTTAAGTGGGGGAAAGAGCAGTAAGTTAGTTTTAAGAAGTTAAAAAATGTATTGATAGAAGCTCCCGTTCTAATTCAACCAGAATCTAGTAAGGAGTATGTTGTGTATAGTGATGCTTTGCATGTTGGGCTTGGATGTGTCTTAATGCAAGATGGTAAGGTAGTAGCTTATGCCTCGAGATAGCTTAGGCCAGATGAATGCAATTATCCTACACATGATTTGGAGCTGGTAGTTGTTATCTTTGCTCTTAAAATCTGGAGGCATTACTTGTATGGTGAGAAGTGTATTATTTACACTGATCACAAAAGTCTCGAATATATCCTTACCCAAAAGGAACTTAACTTGACAAAATGTAGATGGATTAAATTGTTGAAAGACTACAACTATACAATTGAGTATCACCCCATAAATGTAACACCCCTTACCCAAGTCCGAGGCTGGGACCGGGCACGAGGTATTACCTGACTTAAATGTATGCATACAATCATTTTCAAGTTATAAAAACTAGATCAAATTTAAAACTTTTCAATAATTGTCTAAAAGACCTTGATATGGGCCTAAAAGGCCCAAAACACGCTTTGAAAATGGTACGGGGATAGTCTAAACATTTTTGGAAACTTTGAAAAATACCACTTGAAACAGGGGCACACGCCTGTGTGGTCAGTTCGACATGGCCATGTTGAAGGCCCGTGTGACTCACACAGCCTAAGCAAAATAGGGACAAGCCCGTGTCCTTTACCCATGTGAAATTATTTTCTAATTTGAACCTACAGGGACTTTCACACGGCCGGACACACGCCCGTGTCTATAGCCCGTGTCCCTTACACGACCATGACACGCTCATGTCACAGCCTGTGTGTAGAAACCTTGACATTTTGTTTCTGACATCAGCAACCAATTAGGGGCTCACAGCCAAGGCACACACCCGTGGCCAGGGGCCATGTTCTCCACACATCTGAGACACATGGCCTTGTCTCTGCCCGTGTTTTTACTACCATGCAAACTGACTTGCAAATTCAAGGTGCATGTAACACCCCTAACCTGTAATCGTCGCCGAAATAGGTTAAGAGGCATTACCGGACTTATAATGACATTCAGAACAGTCATTATAAAATAATCATATGAATACAGTAAATGACATTCATTCATATGCAATAAGAACTTAAGTCAAACATACAAAGCCTAATTCATGCATTCAGGACCAAATTGATAACATATAAAAGTTTCAGAAACTTAGAAAATTTTTCAACTTTTAAAAGGTCACACGCCCGTGTGCCAGACATGACCAGTGGACACACCCATGTGTCTAGGCCATGTCAAAACTGGAGGGTATACTGACTTTAATTCGTAGGGTACCCCAGGGGACACACGGCAGTGTAACATGACCGTGTGTCGCACACGGCTGAGACACACGCCCGTGTCTCTGCCCGTGTGGACAAAAATAGGCCATTTGAATAGCCAACTTGCCACCCCAATTAGGTCAAAACTACAAACACCAAACTAAGCATATTTGCATACCAATTTCAGCCAATCTCAATACCAAAACATACCTAAGCGTAATTCCTCCTAGACAATAAAATATGTTAACATGACGAGGAACATATTTACTAGTTATATCATCTGCAATCGTATGAATTTTGAGGCGCTCTTCGAACCAATCATAGACTTTATTGAGATAGGTAAACCAAGAGGACCCCTCCTCCCCCCCCCCCCGAGAACCGTATATGAGAATTTCATCTCGTACAGCTCAAACAAAAACACCCAAGTATTAGCTGAAATAGATATGGAATAGAAAGTTTGAACAATGCAAACACATACAAAGTAAGCTTTCAAAAGCTTAGTAAGCCATATACAAATAAACATATCATTCAAAGAAAATAAGTATCATCAAATCATTTATACTTTGTATACCAATGCTAACACAAATCTCATATTTAAATACTTACCTTCATTCTCAAATACGCTGTACAAAGTATACATACTTGACTCTAATATGATTTCACAAAGTTATTCATTTTCTCAGAATTCTCGTTTGAACTATTCGAAAACGTAAGGATACACAGATAGCTCAGAGAACATACACAATGTCTACGTCCCAGACTTGGTCTTACATGTAATCAAACATCGATGCCACTGTCCCAAACAGGGTCTTACACGTAAAACAGAAGTTGATGCCAACGTCCCAGATGTGGCCTTACACGAGAACACATATCGGTCCTATGTCATGACATATGTATCCTAACTATTCCTAGGGTTCTTACGGGGCTTTTCGGACGTCGGAACTTTGTCAATACTTTATCAAATAGCACATATTGAGCTTGAATATTCATTCATCACAATTCAATATCATATGAACAATAATAATTCAATTTAAACACGTTTATTATATATTGACTTACCTCGTACGGATTCAGATTAATTAAATCGGCTATTCGACGACTTTCGAATTTCGTCGATCTAAATCCGTATTCTTTAATTCTCGATCTAATTCAATTCAAAATTAACCATTTCAATCAAAAATTCATTCAAAACAATCTACAAACACACATTTAGGGCAATTTGCAAACTAGCCCTCGCATTTTCACATTTTGACACTTTAATCCCTAATTCAGAAAATCAAAAAATACACATAATTTGCATATACACATGCCTGGTTGAATATTCATAGCTCTCATACAAGTCCACACATTTCATTTATTTCACATTTTGGTCCCTCAAAATAACATTTTTACAATTTAGCCCAATTTACTCAAAATCATCAAAAATCCAAAGACAATACATATAAACCCAACATCAAACTTTCATATTTCATCAATTAACAACATAAAGCTCATAAATTTATCCATGGAACATTTCAAATTCATCATCAAAATCAGAAATTGAGGCATGAGTTTGATAATATACGAAGCAACGATTACAAAAACGTAGAAATTATCAAAACACGAACAAAAATAGACCATTAATCAAGCTAGATGTTGGCCGAATGCTTCAAACACATAAACCCTATACTTTTCTGCTCAATATCAACAAAGATGAAATAAAATGACTTAATTTATTCTTTTTTTATTATAAAACATATCATTAACTAATTTCCAAATTTACCCTTTGTTATAAAATTATTCATTCATCTAACACTTGCCCTTTTATTATAACAGTTTGGTTTCAACCCTAGTCAGAATAGTGGTTTTGGGACCACAAATTTGAGTTAGAAAAATATTTTAATATTATTTTGCCATGCCTATTATAAGTGAATTAACATGTGTGAAAGTCTCGTGTGAAAATTTAACTGTTTGTGTGCTTAATTTGCAAAAGGGACCTAATCACGTAAAAGGTAAAAGCTGTGTGTTAGATGTTAAGTGTGCCTATTTGCTATTACTTTTTATTTTTGAGGTCCTTATGTTGTAATTGGACCATGGTTAGTGGGATTGGTCATAAATGACCTTAAAATGGATGAATTAAAATGTTCTAAACAAAGGGCAAAATTGGTATTTGATAATTAATATGTGTTAAAACTAAATAAACACGAAAATAAGGCCATTATCATCTTTTCTGGCCGTATATATCAAATAAAAAGAAAGAAAAATTCAAGCTTAGGGTTCGGCACTTACTATGCTTGATTGAGGTATGTAATTCGCTCGATTTTTTATAATTTTTACGTTTTTGTAATCATTGCTTCATATACTATTGAACCCATCCTTCAATTTCTAATTTTGTTGATGATTTTCAAATGTGCCATTGATGAAACTATGAGCTTTGTGATGTTAGTTGATGAATTATGGAAGCTTGATGTTGGGTTTAAATGTTTTGTATTTGGATTTTTTATGGAATTAAGTATTTTGGGTTAAATTGAAAAAAATGTTATTTTGGGAGACTAAAATGTGAAATAAATGAAATGTATGGATTTTTATGAGAGTTAGGAGAATTCGGCTAGGCTTGTGTACAAGCAAATTTTGTGTATTTTGTGATTTTGTGAATTAGGGACTAAAGTGTCAAAATATAAAAATGTAAGGGCTATTTTGCAAAATGCCCTAATTGTGTGTATATGGATTATTTTGAATGATTTTGTGAATAAAAGGATTAATTTTGAATACATATAGATCAAGAAAAGAGGAATTCGAATTTAGATCGAGGGAAGTCGAAGATTATAGAATAAACGTTCGAGTCGACAACTTCGAATACGAAGTAAGTTTGTACGTAGAACATGATATTATAAATACATGTTGTTGTTTTGATTATGCATAGATGTATATATAATTGAGTTGGATAAATATGATAATGAATTGAAAGTATTTGGCACTAAGTGTGCGATTGAAACTAGCTTCGACTACTTGAGGCACTAAGTGTGCGATACCAACTTGGTTTTGGGTAATTGAGATGGCACTAAGTGTGCGGAATCATTCCAGCTTCAGCTAACCTTTAAGCACTAAGTGTGCGGATGTTTAAAGCATTGGTGATTTTTGGAAAGTCATAAAGTATTCGAACAAGAGGTGAGATTGAAAATGAACAATTATGAAAATGTTTAGGTAAGTATGATACCTATGTGATAGATGATATTATGTTTATAAAGCTCATTGAATTGGTAAGAACTTATGGATTGTGTTGGTATAGATTTGATAGATGAATTGAGAAATTGTAATTACTTAAGTGTTGATGATTTATATTTTATGTACTGTTGATGATTTTAGTACGAGCTTACTAAGCTTTTGAAAGCTTACTTTGTGTGTCTACATTGTTTTATAAATATCAAAGCTACTATAAGCTCGAGCATCGTCAAGGATCGTCTCCACACTATCGAACCTATGGGTATTTTTCCAAATATAAACCCTAGGTTAAATTATTGCTAGAATAAGCTTAACCAAGTTACCGGGATTTCAAAAATGTAAAGAACTTTAAAAACGGGGCTAAGGAGCAATTACAATCAAGCTTGAGAGTTTGAAAAAACCTTAACCATGGCTGCTACTGGTAGAAACGGTTGAATGAAGAAGATGATAGCTAATTTGGCTTATTTCCCTTTTTAATTATTTTAATTATTAGTTTACCAAAATACCCCTAACTTAAAAATATTTTATTACACCCATTTCATGCCTATTTTTGTCCAAAAATTAACCAGTGGTCTAAAATTTCATAACAATTGGACACCGCTAGTATGTAGAACTCAACTTTTGCACTTTTTACGAATTAGACCTTTACACTAAATTAAGTGCCCGAATGTCAAAATTTTCGAACGAAATTTTCACGAAATTATTCCATGAAATCGTAGACCATAAAAATATAATAAAAAGTAAAATTTTCATCATCAGATTTATGGTCCCAAAACCACTATTCCGACTAGGCCCAAAATCAGGGTGTCACAATCCCTAAGGGGGAGAATTGTAACAGTCTGGTTTCGACCCTAGTCAAAATAGTGGTTTTGGGACCACAAATTCAAGTTAAAAAATATTTTAATATTATTTTTCCCGTGCCTATTATAAGTGAATTAACATGTGTGAAAGTCTTGTGTGAAAATTTAATTGTTTGTGTGATTAATTTGCAGAAAGGACCTAATCGCGTAAAAGGTAAAAGCTGTGTGTTAGATGTTAAGTGTGCCTATTTGCTATGGCTTTTTGTTTTTGAGGTCCTTATGTTGTAGTTGGACCATGGTTAGTGGGATTGGTCATAAATGACCTTAAAATGGATGAATTAAAATGTTTTAAACAAAGGGCAAAATTGGTATTTGATAATTAATGTGTTAAAACTAAATAAACATGAAAATAAGGTCGTTATCATCTTGTTTGGTTGTATATATCGAAGAAAAAGAGAGGAAATTTCAAGCATAGGGTTCGGCACTTACTTTGCTTGATTGAGGTATGTAATTAGCTCAGTTTTTTTATAATTTTTACGTTTTTGTAATCATTGCTTCGTATTCTGTCGGACCCATGCTTCAATTTCTGATTTTGTTGATGATTTTGAAATGTGCCATTGATGAAACTATGAGCTTTGTGATGTTAGTTGATGAATTATGGAAGCTTGGTGTTGGGTTTAAATGTTTTGTATATGGATTTTTTATGGAATTGAGTATTTTGGGTTAAATTGTAAAAATGTTATTTTGGGAGACTAAAATGTGTAATAAATGAAATGTATGGATTTTTATGAGAGTTAGGACAATTCGGCTATGCTTGTGTACAAGCAAATTTTGTGTATTTTGTGATTTTGTGAATTAGGGACTAAAGTGTCGAAATGTGAAAATGTAAGGGCTATTTTGCAAAATACCTCAATTGTGTGTATATGGATTGTTTTGAATGATTTGGTGAATAAAAGGATTAATTTTGAATACATATAGATCAAGAAAAGTGGAATTCAGATTTAGATCGAAGGAAGTCGAAGATTATAGAATAAACGTTCGAGTCGACAACTTTGAGTACGAGGTAAGTTTGTACGTAGAACATGATATTATAAATACATGTTGCTGTTTTGATTATGCATAGATGTATATATAATTGAGCTGGTTAACTATGATGATGAATTGAAAGTATTTGGCACTAAGTGTGTGATTTAAACTAGCTTCGGCTACTTGAGGCACTAAGTGTGCGATTCCGACTTGGTTTCGGGTAATTGAGATGGCACTAAGATTTCGGGTAATTGAGATGGCACTAAGTATGAGGAATCATTCTAGTTTCAGCTAACCTATAAGCACTAAGTGTGCGGATGTTTAAATCATTGGTGATTTTTGGAAAGTCTTAAAGTATTCGAACAAGATGTGAAATTGAAAATGAACAATTATGAAAATGTTCAGGTAAGTATGATACCTATGTGATAGATGATATTATGTTTATAAAGCTCATTGAATTAGTAAGAACTTATGAATTGTTTTGGTATAGACTTGATAGATGAATTGAGAAATTGTAATTACTTAAGTGTTGATGATTTATGTTTTATATACTGTTGATGATTTTAGTACGAGTTTACTAAGCTTTTGAGAGCTTACTTTGTGTGTTTGCATTGTTTTATAGATATCGAAGCTACTACAGGCTCGAGGATCGTCAAGGATCGTCACCACACTATCGAGCCTCATTTTGGTACTTTTGAAAATGTATGTTTTGAAGTATGGCATGTATAGGCTAGTAGTTGTGAAAGTATGTTTTGTGATGTATATACTTAGCCAAGTGATTTGGCTAATTTGTGCTTGAACTCATAGTTGATAATGGTTTATGGTATGTGATGTTATTATGTAATTGTGGTATGTTTTAGATGGACAAAAGAAATGGTAAATGTTGGTAAGTTTAGGTAGGTTTAGTATGGGTTTGAATGATGTATGGAAGTAAATGTTTTGATATGAATTTACCCATGTTTGGAATGAATTAGTAAGGTGTATGAGTATGGAATTGGGTGACTATTTTATGAGATTAATAGCTTAATATTTGATGTGGAATTTGGCTGAATTCGTTATACAAAAATGCTTATTTCTTTGCTTGTAGGTTGATCCAAGTTTGGGGTGGCAAATTGGCTATTCAAATGGCCTATTTTTGTCCACACGGGTAGAGACACGGGCGTGTGTCTCAGCCGTGTGCGACACACGACTATGTTGCACGGTCGTGTGTCCCTTGGGGTACCCTACAATTGTAAGTCAGGCTCGAACATGGCCAAAGCACATGGGTGTGTAGCTAGCCGTGTGGCCCAAGTCAGATTCGACCACGGCCAAGACACACGGGCGTGTCTTGTGGCTATGTGGCTAAGTCAATATGTATGCTCTGTTATGGCACGGTCTGGACACATGGGAGTGTCTAAGCCATGTGAGGCACACGGCCTGTTCACTCGGGCGTGTGACCTTTTAAAAGTTGAAAATTTTTATAAGTTCTAAAACTTTTGTATGTTATCAATTTGGTCCTGAACGTATGTTTAAGCATTGTATACTCGATTTTACGTGAATATTGAATGTGAATGAATGAATTTTATTAGTAATGAGATGATATTTGATGTATAGTGGTTCTGATTTGAGTTATAAGTTCGGTAATGCTCTTAACCTATTCTGGTGACGGTTACGGGTTAGGGGTGTTACATTTTATTGGTATCAAAGCTATGTTTTAGTCGATTCTAGGACTACATAGCTTTTTTGAGTCTAGCTATGCATGCCATATTTATGAACTGTGATAGTCTGATGGATCCTGACATTGAAATGTGCTTTTATATAGCAAATGGATCCCGAAAGAGCCGTAGCAGATGATGTTGAATGTAACGCCCCAATTTTCAGGATTTCTGCAATTGTTTGGTAAAATTTAAAATTTTGTGTTCTGTCTGCTTGATGAAGGTTTATTTATGATAGAGGGACTCTAGAAGGCCCAAGCTTAAGCTAAAACCCAGTAACTTTGTGTGATTTTAATCCATAAGAGGAAAAGGGGGTTCTGGTTAGTAGGGGTCTTAAATATTATTTGGGTAAAATAAGACATAAGGAAGCAAGTGGAAAAGTGGCATGTGGCACCACTGAGAAGGCTATAAAAGTGGCGTGTAGAAGGGTAGGAAGAGCCCAGGTTCGAGCCACAAGACAAGCAAATAAGGTGTTTATTTTTTTGTGCACAAAAAGGGGAGGTGATGGAATTCAAGGGGGAACTTTATTAGGGAGAGTTTAAGATGATAAGGGGATTGAGTAAGGATAAAGATAAGGGAGGAAATCTAGGAGCTGATCAAGGAACAAGAGGTGGCCGGCCAAGGGACTTTAGCATGGGAAATTTAGCCAGGGTAGTGCTTGTATAAATTCGGCACAATGGGGTAAGTGAGCCGTTTTCTGATCACTCTTCCTCTCCTTTTATTTTTCTTTTTCTCACCATTTGTTATTCTTTTCTTCTTCTGCTCCCCATAGCCGAATCCTTCAGCCACCTTACTCTATACCACCTTCCTTCCATTATTTTTAAAACTATAGCCGATTGCTTCAAATCCCGAAATCCCGAAAACTTGATTCCTCTTATACCGATTTCCCTAGTCAATTCTCTTATTTTTTCTCGTCATCTTTGGCCGATTCTCTTATCCTCTAAACCCCAAGTTTCTGTCAACAATACCACAGTAAAACCCTCATATTTTATCTTTCGCTACACTATTGCAAAAAAAAAGTAGAAAATCCCACACTATCCTAGGGACATAGCCGAATACTGAGATCACTGAAGGCTTGACTTTTGTTGTCGTTTGAGGGCTTAAAGCTGCATCAGAATCAAGTAGGAACTAAGGGGGGATGTTGACTGAATGAATTGGTGGTAAGTCTTTCCAACTTAGTCTATCTTTCGTATTTTAAGAAAAGCCGGAATCCCTAAAAGTTAGGGAGGTTGTCGATTTGGACTTGTAGCCCAAAGGGGGTTGTGATAACAGTATTATTTTGGTAATAGTGTGATTAAGAGGCTGTTGATCAAGGGCTTGGACAAGTGGAGCGAACGGATCTGGATCGAGACACTACTTTCGGCAAAGGTAGGAACGCTAAGGCCTAAGGTGTTATTGGCCGAATTTGGTAAGGAGTTAATATGTAGTTTGTTTCGGTAGTTAGATTAACGTGGTAGTTGTATAATTGTAGGCAGTTCGTGCGTGGATCTCGTCAGCGAATCGTCATAAAACAGGTGTGTAACTGACACCCTCTCATAGACTAGATTGGCAAAAGCCGAAAAGCCGAAATGCCAAAAAGTCAGTATTTTTGGAATTTGCGAGTGTGCGATTGCTCGCAAGATAGTTGGGTTTGTTTATTTGGTAATCTAAAGTAACAAACTACAGTACGCGCGATTTCGTGCATTTTGATAATTTGGGCTTAATGGGCAAAAAATCGGGTTCATGGGCTAACGGGCCCAATTCGGTAAGTATGCGCGGTAAGTGTTCTGATGGTACATAAATGGATAGGATATGCATGAAAACCCTAAAAGTAGCTAAATTACTATAATACCCTTCTGTATGGAAAATTACCATGATACCCCTGGGTGTAAACGACCGATATGCCCCTAGGGTTAATTTTTTCTGAAAAGCATGTTGATTTAAATCTGTATGTTGTATGCCATGAATGAATCTTTGTTGCATGGGGACATGGGTTATATTTTGGAGGAAGCGTCCTGGTGGCTATGCCACAATTATCTGATCTAGTGGCTCTGCCACATATTTACGATTCGGTGGCTCGCCACGATTATCTCAGATCTGGTGACTCATCGATTATCTATTCTGGCAGCCATGCTACATATTTCTGAGGCATGTAGTGGTTGGGTGGGTCGAGTAGTCTCCCCACATGGTGAAAGGTTGGTAAGGGGTGCATGTGGTTGGTTATGGGCTGGGTTTTGCATATACATGAAATATCTGATCTGATCTGTTATGGGCCTATGGGCTTAATTCTATATTCTGTTCTGGGCTAAGGTTGATTTATTCTGTTTCTGTGGGTTAAGCTGATATGGGCTATGGTTGGGTTAATTTTACACACTGAGTTTCCCCAAACTCATCCCCTATTTTCATCCATGTAGGTAATCCCCAACCATAGTGGGCTTCAAGCTGCGAGGGATTCGGAGTGGCGACTCGTTCTGCACTATGGTTTTCTTCTTGTAAATTGGACTTCATTTTTCATTTACTTTGATGATTTGGGTTTTATTATGTAATAAGGCCGCTCTATTATTTTTTTTATGGGTTTGGTTTATATTTTATTATGATGAACTTAATTTATATTAACTATCAAAATGGGCTAGATCTAGGGTTCGTTTTCAAAAACATAAATTGATTTCAAAGTAACACGATCTCGAACAAGGCTTCTACTATGATAACGTTTCCCAAAATTAAATATGTTTTATTTTAAAATGAACATAATTACAATGGTAACCTAAAGGAATACACGATGTTAGAGTGTGGCAATGGCGGTGTGCATGTCAAGGATTGGATCCGAAAGAGCTTGGTACTTAAGCAGTCCGATGGACTCACCTCCACTTTTCCGGTTTCCTACCTGGTGCATAGCTTCTATTCACTTTAACCCTTAATGAATTAATCCTTTGAACATCAAGTACGATTTTCTAGACTAAGAATCGAAAAATGTTTTAACGCTTTGATGTGGCACGTCGGATCAGGTCATAACGTCTAGGTTGGGTTTGGGGTGTTACATTGAAAGCAATGCGCCTGCTCCCTCGCAAGGGACGGTGCAAGCTAAATCTCGGCTGGCTACGAGTACCCATGATGGTGAGGCTAAACAAGCCTTCTATCAGATGATGAATGATTAGTTCCCCCAATATATTAGAACCAATCTGGTTGTACAACATCCTCCACCCCCGGTTAATCCTTCTCAAGTTCCTGTTATGTCACCAGTGAATCTAGTTCAGTTAAGTAGACCACCAGTTGACAAGATTAGAAAGTATGGGGCTGAAGAATTTTGAGCTACAACAAATGATGATGCTGAAAGGGCTGAGTTTTGGTTAGAAAACACAATACAAGTATTTGATGAATTGTCATTGAATCCCGAGGAATGCATAAAATGTGTCGTTTCCCTTTTGAGAGATACAGTGTACCATTGGTGGAAGACTTTGACATCTGTAGTTCCAAGAGAACAAGTTACGTGGAATTTCTTCCAATTTGAATTTCAGAAGAAATATATCAGTCAAAGATTCATTGATCAGAAAAGCAAAGAGTTTCTCGAGCTTAAACAAGGTCGTATGTTAGTCACAGAATACGAACGTGAATTTGTAAGGTTGAGTCAGTATGCTCGTGAATGTGTATCTTCAGAAGCAATAATGTGCAAGAGATTTGAAGATGGTTTGAACGATGATATTCGTTTGTTAGTCGGGATTTTAGAAATCAAAGAATTTGTTGTGCTTGTTGGACAAGCATGTAAAGCTGAAGATCTTAGAAAAGAGAAATGAAAAGCTAATTTTGAAGCTAGAGAGGTACGAAAGAGATCATTGGGAAAATCATTTCAATCTGGATCAAAGAAATTTAGAGATGATAGTAGTCATTCAAAGACTAGTGTGGGACATTCAAACAGAGATCGTGCTAGATCGCAATCAAATTTCAAATCTTCAGCTACGTCTGTTCCCAGTGTTGATAATGCAAAGAATGAAAAGCTTGAGTGTGATCAATGTGGAAGATGACACTTCAGTGAATGCTGGGAAAAAGTAATAACTGAGCTTGTTATAGTTGTGGTTCACGAAATCATTTTATAAAAGATTGTCCAAATTTAGCTGAAAAAGATAATATTCAGAATCTGAGGCAAAGTGGTAACGCTTCTCGTGGTAGACCTCTCAGAAATTCAGGAAATGTAAGCAGTAGTCAAAGAGGAACAAAAGACACAGCTCTTAGATCTGATGCTCGTTCACCTGCTAGAGCCTATGCTATTCGAGCTCGCAAGGAAGCTTCATCACTATATGTGATTACGGATACATTTACTCTATATGATACTTCTTTGATTGCTTTGATAGATCCAGGATCGACACATTCGTATTTATGCATGAACTTAGTGAACAGTAAGACTTTGCCTGTAGAGTCTACTAAATTTATAATTAGAGTTTCAAACTCCTTAGGTAAATGTGTTTTGGTTGATAAAGTCTGCAAGAATTTTCTGTTAATGTTTCGAGACACTTGTTTTCCAGTTAATCTGATGCTTTTACCATTTGATGAATTTGATATAATTCTGGGTATGGATTGGTTAACTTTGCATGATGCAATTGTGAACTGAAAACGGAAAACTATTGATTTGAAATGCAAGAATTATATAATAGTCAGAATTGAATCTAGTGATTTGAATGGATTGCCTGCTTTGATATCTTCGAATAAAGCTTTAAGTATTGTGAGAAAGGGTTGTGAAGCTTATTTTGCATATGTGATTAATTCGAAAATGTCAAAAAGGAAAGTTGAATCTATGCCTGTTGTCTGTGAGTTTCTTGATGTGTTTCCTGAAGAACTTCTGGGATTACCTCCGGTTAGAGAGGTAGAATTTGGCATTGAATTGGTACCAGGTACTACTCCGATTTTGATAGCTCCATACAGAATGGCTCCGATTGAGCTAAAAGAATTAAAGTCACAATTGCAAGAGTTGACCGATAGAGGCTTTGCTAGACCGAGCTTTTCACCTTGGGGTGTTCCGGTTCTATTCGTGAAAAAGAAAGATGATACAATGAGAATGTGTATTGACTATTGTCAGTTAAATAAAGTGACTATCAAGAATAAGTATCCTCTACCTCGAATTGATAATTTGTTTGATCAGTTGAAAGGAGATGCTGTGTTTTCGAAAATAGATTTGAGATCAGGCTATTATCAACTACGAGTGAAAGACTCAACTATTCCAAATACTGCTTTCAGAACGAGGTACGGTCACTATGAATTCTTATTTATGCCTTTCGGATTGACTAATGTACCTGCTATCTTTATGGATTTGATGAATAGAATTTTCAGACCGTAATTAGATCAATTTTTTGTGGTATTCATTGATGACATATTGATTTATTCACGCGATGAATCCGAACATGCTGAGCATTTAAGAATAGTGCTACAGACCCTGCGAGATAAACAGTTGTATGCGAAGTTCATTAAATGTGAGTTTTGGTTGCGAGAAGTTGGTTTCCTGAGTCATATTGTATCAGCATTTGATATTCAAGTTGATCCAAGCAAAATTTCAGCTATTTTAGATTGGAAACCTCCGAGGAATGTTTCTGAAGTTCACAGTTTTCTGGGACTAGCTAGTTATTATAGAAGATTTGTGAAAGGTTTTTCGATGATTGCGACTCCGTTGGCAAAACTGTTACAGAAAGATGTGAAATTTGTGTGGTCTGAAAAATATCAGAATAGCTTTGATCAGTTAAAAACCTTATTGACTGAAGCTCCAGTATTGGTACAACCAAAATCGGGTAAAGAATTTGTGATCTACAGTGATGCTTCATTAATTGGTTTGGGGTGTGTTTTAATGCAAGAAGGAAAAGTCATTGCTTATGCTTCGAGACAATTGAAGCCGCACGAAAAGAACTATCCGACGCATGATCTTGAATTAGCTGCAACTGTGTTTGCGCTAAAGATTTGGCGCCATTACTTGTTCAGTGAAAAGTGTCACTTATACTCTGATCATAAGAGTTTGAAGTATTTGATGACTTAGAAAGATTTGAATTTGCGACAAAGAAGATGGCTAGAACTACTAAAATATTATGAACTTGTGATTGATTATCATCCGGGAAAAGCAAATGTTGTCGCTGATGCCTTACGTCAGAAATCACTGTTTGTTTTGCGTGCAATGAATGCTCATTTGATTCTGTCCGGTAATGGTTCAATTTTAGCTGAATTAAAAGCAAGACCTTTGTTCTTACAGTAGATTATCGAAGCTCAGAAGGTTGATAATGAGATTTTAGCTAAACGAGCTAGTGTGATGTAGAGTCTGATTCAAAATTTAGAGTTGATAAAAATGATTGACTGAGATTTCGAGATAGAATTTGTGTTCCGAGAAATCTAGAGTTAATTCAGATAATTTTGAGTGAAACTGAGAACAGTTGGTTATCTGTGTATTTGGGAAGTAAGAAAATGTATAATAATCTTAAATAGCATTATTGATGTTCTGGAATGAAAAGAGATATCTCTAATTTTGTTTCTAAATGTTTGATATGTCAGCAAGTTAAAGCTAAACATCAAGTGTCATCTGGATTGTTACAACTGATTATGGTTCCGCAGTGGAAATGGGATTGAGTGACCATGGATTTTGTTTCGAGTTTACCCCTGTCTCCGAGAAAGAAAGATGCAATTTGGGTTGTAGTCAATCGATTGACAAAATCAACTCATTTTATTTCGATTAGATCCAATTACTCACTTGATAAATTAGCTGAGTTATACATTTCTGATTTTGTGAGATTGCATGTTGTGCCATTGTCTATAGTGTCAAACAGAGATCCGAGATTCACATCACGATTTTGGAAGAAGTTGCAAGATGCACTAGGTACTAAATTGCACTTTAGTACTGCTTTTCATCCGCAAATGGACGGTCAATCTAAGCGGATTATTCAGATACTCGAGGATATGTTGAGATGTTACATTCTTGAGTTTGAAATACGTGGGAACAATATCTACCTTTGATTAAATTTGCGTATAATAGTAGTTTTTAGTCAAACATTAAAATGGCACCGTACGAAGCTTTATATGGTCGGAAATGCCATACACCGTTTTATTGGATAGAGCTCAGCGAAAATAAGACTCACTGGGTTGATTTGATAAAAGAAATAGAACAAAAAGTGAAAGTGATTCGAGAAAGTTTGAAAATAGCTTCTGATCGTCTGAAATCATATGCAGATTTGAAAAGAAAAGACATTGAGTTTAAGATCAGTGACAAAGCGTTTTTGAAAGTATCTCTGTGGAAGAAAGTGCTTCGATTTGGTAGAAAAGGCAAATTGAGCCCGAGGTTCATCAGGCCGTATGGGGTTATCAAGCGTATTGGGCCGTAGCTTATAGATTGTTGTTGCCACCAAAATTAGAAAAGATACATAATGTGTTTCACATATCAATGCTTCGATAATATAGATCCCATCCTTTGCATGTGATTTCCCCATCTGAGATTGAAATCTAGTCTGATATGACTTATGAAGAAAAGTCTATCCGTATTTTAGCTCGTGAGGTTAACAAATTGCGAAATAAGAAAATTCTATTAGTCAAAGTGATGTGGCATTGACACAGTATTGAAGAGGCCATGTAGGAGCCTGCAGATTCAGTGAGACAGCAATATCTAGATTTGTTTAATGGTAAGATTTTCGCGGATGAAAATCCCTGTAACACCCCTTACCCATATCACCCCTTACCCGTATCCAAGGCCGGCATAGGGTACGAGGCATTACCAGACTTAACCATACACATAGACAAAAATCGGGCTATAAAATTTCATTTAATTCCAAAACTTTTCGAACACATGCATAGACTCATATTTAAAGACATATAACGTGGCATAAATGAGCACTTACACATCCATAATCATGCAATAACATGTCATTTACTTTAAACATATTTGCTTACCATCATGTATATAATATACATCCTTACATTAACTAGAACTAGACATGCTAAATCTTATTCTCATTTTATGCCATCATAATATAGTTACCAATTTGTCCATTAAACATCCATATTCAAGGAAACATTACTCATTTCCATTTAATTCATGATCCACTAGCCTGCATTTAACTTACCTGATGTATTACCAATCATGCATAACAAACAAAGCTAACTATATCATCACATCAAAACATAAGACATGGCATGATTAATTAAACTTATAAACCATAATGGATAAGGACCACATCTCATGATCATATACGATAACTCAATGCAGACTGATACGTATGGTCAAAGTCATAATAGTAATATATATCACAAACCAACTTCCTATACATGCCATTCACTTGATATTTCTAATATTTGAATTAATTCTCCCAAAAATGATAGTTTGGTAGTGTGATTTTGCCTCCGACGATCTCCAACCCCGAGTCGACCTGCAAATACTAAAGAAATGGAGAGGATGGGTAAGCTTTACGCTTAGTAAGTCCATATGAAATTAATAAGTAATTACTAACATGCTTTTCAAGATAAAACACTATAATTGTACAATTACACATGTTTAGGTTAAGCTGTTTTATCAAGTTATAGTTACTAAATCATTCATATCTGGAGCTACAAAACTCCAAATTTAGGTTTGTTAATTTTCTTTAAAACTAGACTCATATACCTTTCTCCCATAAAATTTACAGAATTTTTAGTTTAGGCAATTAGTACAGTTTATTCATTAAAATTTCCCTATTTCGCTGTCCAACAATTCTGACACTATCTCACAAAAATTAGAATATCACATAATATAGAACTATTTTACACCCCCTGTTTCTTTTATATGAAAATATACTCATTAATATTTAATTCCATAATTTTTTTAAAATTTAATTAAACTTATACAATTTTTGGTGAATTTTCAAAGTCACGCAACTGCTGCTATCCAACACTATTTTACTACTAAAATTCACTCTTACATAATTTCACTTAACCCATTTTGTCTTATCGAAGTTCACTCAAATATCGAGAACATTGCTCATAATTTTCATAAACATATACCTGCACTTATTCATCATATAATCATGTTCACATGTATTTTTACTTAATCGATTTTCTCATTGAACTCTTCGGAATAATAACTGATACTCAGTTGCCTGCACATATTGTCACACTTGTAGACAAGGCTATCTGGTACGCATAGTAGCCTGCACTTAGTACTACACATGCGACCAATTATCCGGTACACATAGTAGTCTGTACTTAGTACTACACACGTGACCTAACCATCTGATACACGTAGTATCCTCACTTAGTACTACACACGTGATCGAAGTTATCGGGTATGCATAGTAGCCTGCACTTAGTACTACACATGCGACCAATTATCTGGTACACGTAGTAGCCTGCACTTAGTACTACACACGTGACCTCACAATAGATCATTCGTATCGTTTCTATTCCGAAGGCTCAACCAGGAAATTCCTCACTTTCCAACATGTTACAAATTTATTCATAGTCCTTTTTCAATTTGCAATTTACAACAAATAATCATTCTATAGGCAGCAACATTTCATATGATAACAAAATATAATAAAATAAAAAGAATCGATAAATTATTTATGTACAAACTTGTCAAAATCTCATCAAGTACAACCGTGTAGCAATTCATACAACCCATGTAATAGTAATTTAACATTCAATTCATGTAACAATAATTTGCCATTCAATTTCACATGACACAACAAGCATCACATTTTCCATATCATACACACCATCCATTAACTTCTCCTAAACATATTAAATCATACAATTTATGCCATAACAATAGAAAACTACAATTCAAGTATGGTATTGCATTATTATTAACACACGAACTTACCTCGTATACAAAAATGGCCATTTTTACCATTTTGTCCACAACTTGGTATTTTGTCGATTTTAGCCTGAATTTTAATTTTCCTTGCTCTATCATTACAAATATAGCCTAATTAGGACTCACATTATTCAAATTGACCCAAAATCATATTTTTCAAAATTACAATTTTGCTCCTAAACTTTGTCAAAATTACATTTTTTCCCCTAGGCTCGTAAATTAAACTTCATACTATTTTCTTATGTTTTATGACATGCTGATCATTTTTCCCTTCTATAGAAACATCAAATTCACACTCTAACATGTACTTATGAACTTTAGGTATTTTTACCACTTATGTCGTTTTACTCGTTTTCACGTAAAATCGCTTAGTAAAAGTTATTTACACAATTTCAAGCTTCATATTCTACCATAAAACATTAAAATAAACACATTTCACCTATGGGTACTTTTCCAAATATAAACCCTAGGTTAAATTATTGCTAGAATAAGCTTAACCAAGTTACCGGGATTTCAAAAATGTAAAAAACTTTAAAAACGGGGCTAAGGAGCACTTACAATCAAGCTTGGGAGTTAAAAAACCTTAACCATGGCTGCTGCTGGTAGAAACGGTTGAATGAAGAAGAAGATAGCTAATTTGGCTTATTTCCCTTTTTAATTCTTTTAATTATTAGTTTATCAAAATACCCCTAACTTAAAATTATTTTATTACACTCATTTCATGTCTAGTTTTGTCCAGAAATTAACCAATGGTCTAATTACCATTTAAGGACCCTCAATTTAAAATTTCATAACAATTGGACACCTCTAGTATGTAGAACTCAACTTTTGCACTTTTTACGATTTATTCTTTTTGACTAAATTAAGTGCCCGAATGTCAAAATTTTCGATTGAAATTTTCACGAAATTATTCCGTGAAATCGTAGACCATAAAAATATAATAAAAAATAAAAATTTTTATCGCCAGGTTTGTGGTCCCGAAACCACTGTTCCGACTAGGCCCAAAATCAGGTTGTTACAATCCCTAAAGGGGGAGAATTGTAACAGTCTGGTTTCGACCCTAGTCAGAATAGTGGTTTTGGGACCACAAATCCAAGTTAAAAATATTTTAATATTATTTTCCCGTGCCGATTATAAGGGAATTAACATGTGTGAAAGTCTCGTGTGAAAATTTAATTGTTTGTGTGCTTAATTTCCAAAAAGGACCTAATCGCGTAAAAGGTAAAAGCTGTGTGTTAGATGTTAAGTGTGCCTATTTGCTATGGATTTTTATTTTTTAGGTCTTTATGTTGTAATTGGACCATGGTTAGTGGGATTGGTCATAAATGACCTTAAAATGAATGAATTAAAATGGTTTAAACAAA
The DNA here is from genome assembly GCF_025698485.1 of Gossypium arboreum. Lineage (NCBI taxonomy): Eukaryota > Viridiplantae > Streptophyta > Magnoliopsida > Malvales > Malvaceae > Gossypium > Gossypium arboreum. The sequence goes on along the minus strand of NC_069075.1, from coordinate 59,525,847 downwards.
GGGAAAAATTGGTATTTAATAATTAATATGTGTTAAAACTAAATAAACATGAAAATAAGACCATTATCATCTTGTTTGGCCGTATATATCAAAAAAAAGAAAGAAAAATTCAAGCTTAGGGTTCAGCACTTACTTTGCTTGATTGAGGTATGTAATTAGCTCCATTTTTTTATAATTTTTATGTTTTTGTAATCGTTGCTTCGTATACTGTCGAACCCATGCTTCAATTTCTGATTTTGTTGATGACTTTGAAATGTGCCATTGATGAAACTATGAGCTTTGTGATGTTAGTTGATGAATTATGGAAGCTTGGTGTTGGGTTTAAATGTTTTGTATTTGGATTTTTGATGGAATTGAGTATTTTGGGTTAAATTGTAAAAAGATTATTTTGGGAGACAAAAATGTGTAATAAATGAAATGTATGGATTTTTATGAGAGTTAGGAGAATTCAGCTAAGCTTGTGTACAAGCAAATTTTTTGTATTTTGTGATTTTGTGAATTAAGGACTAAAGTGTCGAAATGTGAAAATGTAAGGCTATTTTGCAAAATACCCCAATTGTGTGTATATGGATTATTTTGAATGATTTGGTGAATAAAAGGATTAATTTTGAATACATATAGATCAAGAAAAGAGGAATTCAGATTCAGATCGAGGGAAGTCGAAGATTATAGAATAAATGTTCGAGTCGACAACTTCGAGTACGAAGTAAGTTTGTACGTAGAACATGATATTATAAATACATGTTGTTGTTTTGATTATGCATAGATGTATATATAATTGAGTTGGATAAATATGATAATGAATTGAAAGTATTTGGCACTAAGTGTGCGATTTAAACTAGCTTCGACTACTTAAGGCACTAAGTGTATGATACCGACTTGGTTTCGGGTAAGTGAGATGGCACTAAGTGTGCGGAATCGTTCTAGCTTCGGCTAACCTTTAAGCACTAAGTGTGCGAATGTTTAAAGCATTGGTGATTTTTGGAAAGTCTTAAAGTATTCGAACAAGAGGTGAGATTGAAAATGAACAATTATTAAAATGTTCAGGTATGTATGATACCTATGTGATAGATGATATTATGTTTATAAAGCTCATTGAATCGGTAAGAACTTATGGATTGTGTTGGTATAGATTTGATAGATGAACTGAGAAATTGTAATTACTTAAGTGTTGATGATTTATATTTTATGTATTGTTGATGATTTTAGTACGAGCTTACTAAGCTTTTGAAAGCTTACTTTGTGTGTTTGCATTGTTTTATAAATATCGAAGCTACTATAAGCTCGGGGATCGTCAAGGATCGTCACGACACTGTCGAACCTAATTTCGGTACTTTTGAAAATGTATATTTTAAAGTATGGCATGTATAGGCTAGTAGTTGTGGAAGTATTTTTTGTGATGTATATACTTAGCCATGTGATTTGGCTAATTTGTGCTTGAACTCATAGTTGATAATGGTTTATGGTATGTGATGCTATTATGCAATTTTGGTATGTTTTAGATGGACAAAATAAATGGTAAATGTTGGTAAGTTTTGGTAGGTTTAGTATGGGTTTGAATGATGTATGGAAGTAAATGTTTTGACATGAATTTACCCATGTTTGGAATGAATTAGTATGGTTTATGAGTATGGAATTGGGTGACTATTTTATGAGATGAATAGCTTAAGATTTGGTGTGGAATTTGGCTAAATTGGTTATGCAAAAATGCTTATTTCTTTGCTTGTAGGTTGATCCAAGTTTAGGATGGCAAATTGGCTATTCAAATGTTCTATTTTTGTCCACACGAGCGTGTGTCTCAGCTGTGTGCGACACACGACTATGTTGCACGGTCGTGTGTCCCCTCGGGTACCCTACAATTGTAAGTCAGGCTCGAACACCGCCAAAGCACATGGGCGTGCAGCTAGCCATGTGGCCCAAGTCAGATTCGACCACGGCCAAGACACACGGGCGTGTCTTGTGGCCATGTGGGCAAGTCAGTATGTATGCTCTGTTATGGCACGGTCTGGACACACGGGCGTGTCTAAGCCATGTGAGGCACACGGCCTGTTCACACGGCCGTGTGACCTTTTAAAAGTTGAAAATTTTTATAAGTTCTAAAAATTTTGCATGTTATCAATTTGGTCCTGAATGCATGTTCAAGCATTATATACTCGATTTTATGTGAATATTGAATGTGAATGAATGACTTTTATTAGTAATGAGATGATATTATATGTATGGTAGTTCTGATTTGAGTTATAAGTCCAGTAATGCCTCTTAACCTATTCTGGCGATGGTTACGGGTTAGGGGTGTTACATTTATGTCATTTAATCCCCTCAATGGTCAAATAACCTCATAATCATAAAACCAAATCAATTAAGCACTTTTATCAAATAGTATACAACTTTTACATTTTACGCTATTAGTTCCTTTTTCAAAATTAAGCACAGAAACAATCGAATTTTTAGACGAAACTTTCACATATGCTAATTCACACATCATAAGCATTGAAAATAATATTTAAAAATTTTTCTAACTCGGATATTTGGTCCCAAAACCACTATTCCGACTAAGGTCTAAACTGGACTGTTACAATGCAGGGGACACACGTCTGGACAACACACCCATAGGGCGGACCGTGTGTCGTACATGGCCTAGACACACGCCTATGTATCTACCCGTGTGGAAAAAAATAAGGCTATCTACCAAGCCTTTTCGCCACCCTTACTCATACCAACATACAAAGTAACCCATACCATCAATCCACAGAGCAATACAAAGCCAATTCGACAACAACAAGTTATCTAGAAACAACCCAATTACACTTTAACAATCCAATAAGTACTTGTTCATTCATGCAATTTGTTCATCCATGAAACATCATCAATTGCATATCATAGATAAATATTAGCCATTATTTGTGGTCTTATACAAAATAAAGGGTTTCATCCCAAGCCAACCCATTTGGCCAAATCATAAAGACACAAAACTCAAAAGACAAAGTCTTATACATGCCATAATCAAAATAAAAGAACTAACTATACCAAGTGCTTCAAATGATAGTGTGAACGAGGACTCCGATGGTATCTGATCCATGGCTAATTTGGCGACACTACAAGGAAATGAAAAGGAAAATGGGTAAGCATAAAGCTTAGTAAGTCGCATGTAAATAATGAAATAGCTACAAGTTACCATAAGGGATCATATTAATTGCACACGAAAGTGAGAATTCATAAATATTAATTGTTCATATTCATCTCTCACCATGCATACAACATTGATTGAATTCAAATTTCATACTTCATTTAAAATACAAAGATGGTCATAAGCATAACTTACTCACTTTCTTTTCTTACTAAACATACAATGTAAATGAAGCTCGTATTTCAAAATTCTCATTTAGGTACCTGTACCACTCATCACATGGTCATAAGTTCTCTCATTTCAATATAAATCATAAATCTTCCGTTGAACCATTTGGAATACTATAGGATATTCGTTAGCCCCAAACATGGGATAAAAAGCCGACGCCATGTCCCATACATGGTCTTACACTAGCGAGCAGATCAAAGTCGATGCCATGTCCTAGACAGGTCTTACACTGACTTTCATATATCGAGGCCAATGTTGTGTCCTAAACAGGTCTTACACTGGCTCTCATCTATCGGTGTCGATGCCATGTCCCAAACAGGTCTTACACTAACATACAACAAGCTGGCACTATGTCCTAGCCAGGTCTTACACTAGCTTGTATTTCTCGAGACCGATGCATGTTCCAGACATGTCTTACACTAGCTCTCAATATGTGGCCGATGCATGTCCCATACATGTCTTACATTAGCACACATATCACCCAATGTCATGGCATGAATATCCAAATCTATTCCTAATGTTCAACTGAATGTCTTCATTATACAAATTCTCATTCACAACGCAAATCAACAATTCGTACCATACTAATCGTACAATACATGATAATATTGAATTAGCATTATTTACGTACAACTTACCTTGGCTTACAAAAGGTGAGCAACTAATTGCCTAATCCATAAGCTTGGCCTTTCCCCGGTCCAAGTTTGATTTTCGTATTTCTTGATCTAACATAATAAAAATTAACCCATTTAATCACTAACTAAATTTAGAAAATAAAAAATCCACATTTTTGGCAAAATAACCATTTTGCCCCTAGACTTTCACAAAATGACCATTTTACCCCTAGGCTTGAAAATTAATTTTTATTGAATTTCTTCATGTTTTAATCCTAGCGGAACCATTTTTACTCTTATAGCAACCCAAAATTTCCATTATTTCACAAAAATACCATCTATTTTACAAACTTTACAAAATGGTCCTATTAGTGTTTTCATGAGAAGTCCTTTCACAAAAGTTGTTTATTTAACAACCAAGGTTCATTTTCTTCCATAAAAACTCAGCAAACATCATAAAATATTTCGTGGCAAATCCCTAGACTATCAACCATTTTGCAAAATAGTCCCCTCAATAGATAGCTCATGCTACAAGGGTTCCAAAGGTACCAAAATCATCAAAAATAACCATCTAAATCACTTAGTTGAGAGAGGTATAAGTAGCTAAAAGTTTTAAGCTTCCAAAAACCCTATTCTTGCTGAAATTTCGGTGGAGGAGAAAGGAAAAATGAAAAAGATGAGGGCTAGTCATTAGGGTAATATTTTATTACACATTAAGTCACCTTCCCCTTAACCATTTGATTTTCTTGTCCCCTATGGCTGGCCATCAGCTTCTAAAGGGCTTGATTGCACTTTAAAGACCCCCAATTTTAATTCTCTAGCTATTTAACACCATTGGCTAGTAAAATAAAACTTTTGCCCTTTATGCGATTTAGTCATTTTTCGCAATTAGGCTCACGAACTCTCAAATTAATCCACCAAATTTTCATACACTCACATAATCAGACTATGACACCAAAATAATAACAAAAATAATTTCTTGACCTTGAATTTGTGATCCTGAAACCACTATTCCGACAAAGCCCAAAATCTGGCCGTTATAGGAAAAGCTAATGTAGTGGTTGATGCCTTAAGTAAAAAGGTAATGTGTAACAGCCCGATTTAGGGCCTAGTAAGAATAGTGGTCTTGGGACCACAAATTCAGAGTTGAATAAATTATTTTATTATTATTTTGGAGTCATTGCATGTTTATATAAGTGTATGAAAATTTTGGTGAGTTAATTTTGACGTTTGTGAGTCCAATTGCGAGAAAGGACTAAATCGCATAAAATGCACAAGTCCTAAATTGATAGCTAAAAAGTGTCAAATAGCTAGAGAATAAAAATTGGAGGTTTTTAAAGGGCAATTAGACCCTATTGTGGTAGCTTGGTCGGCCATGGGAGGTAAAAATGTTGAAAAGTCAACATTAGGTAAGTTGATGACATAATGTATGATATAATAATGCCCTAAGCCTAGCTATCAGCTTTTTATTTCATTCTTTCTTCTTTACCACCAATTTTTTAGCCATTTTCAGGGCTTTGAGCTTCAAAAATTTCAGAAACTCATTCCTCTTGCAAGTTAGTGACTTTTATGGCTTTTCTTGAATACTTTTGTACATTTGAGACCCTTGAAGCATAAGCTTTCCAATGAGGGTACTATTTTTTGCAAAATGAATAAGAGTTTAGGGTTTTTCCATGAAAGGATTTGTAATGTTTGCTGATTTTTTGTGGAAGAAAATGAGTCTTGGGTGTCTTATCACCAACTTTTGTAAAAGGTGTTGCATGAAAACACCTAAAAGGACCATATTGTACAACTTGTAAAGTAGATGTTAAATATGTGAAATAGTGAGAATTTGAAGTTGCTATAAGATTAAAAAGGGTTCGGCTAGGCTTAAGATGTGAAAAAATTGATAAAAATCAATTTTTGAACTTAGGGGTAAAATGATCATTTTGCAAAAGCCTAGGGGCAAATTGATCATCTTGCCCAATTATGAATTGTAGAGTGCCTAAATTGATAAAGTGACTAAATAAGTGCATTTTGCTATTATAGATCAAGAAATACCGAATCCGAACCTAGACCGGGGGAAAGCCAAGCAAATCGACTAAATTGACTAGTCGCCACATTTTGTAATCTGAGGTAAGTTGTATGTAAATAATATGTAACACCCCAAACCCAGCCCAGACGTTATGGCCGAATCTGACGTGCCACATTGGAGTTGAAAACCCACGTTCCGTTTTAGTGTTTTAAAACCATACATTTTATTGAGTTAACAAAGTGTATGGAAGCGGGCACCGTGTAGGTATCCGAGACAGAGGAGGTGAGCCATGAAGGTCGCTTAAGTACCAAGCTCTTTAATTGGATCCAATCCTAGACATGCCCACAACCATAGCCACACTTTGTTATATCGAGTTTAAATTTGTTTAAGTGGACGTCTTTGATAAATCGATTAATCGTGGTGTTGAGATATTTTGAAAACAAGTATCATTTTGAAAACACGCCCTAAGTCTAGCCCATTTGAATAATTATTAACCAATTTTTAAAGTTATTAAAATTAAAATAATTCAAAAGAAATAAAAGGAAAGTTAAAATTGGCCTTATTACAACCCAAAATAAATAATAATTAAAGGAAATTAAATGAAAACCAACACTTATTTAAAAGCCCAAAGATGATCACCATGGCCACTCAATCCTCTCCTACCAAGTCCCCACATCAAGGCTCACCGCAAGGTTAAGGAAAGGGGGTGAGTTTGGAAACTCACAGCAACAAGCCCCTTTCAGAGCCCAAAACAATAATAGCCTGTTGGGTCTAAGCCCAAATCCAATCTCAACATATACTGGGCCATAGCCCTTTTCATGTTTCATATTCCATAACACTGGGCCGAAGCCTTTTCATATTTCATATTACTGGGCCGAAGCCTTTACTGTAAACGGTATGGCCCTTAGGCCCATTTCAATATCACATATAATTTCAATGAAAGAATGCAACCCAGTTGGGGAGACTACTCAACCCACCATCCGCTACTCTCCACCCGTACCAACCAACACACCATGTGGGGATTAACTCGACCCACCCCGCCATACTTTCCACTCGGCAAAGATAGTCTTTATCATATAACCGAGGCCTAGCCTCTTTAATAATCGGGCAAAAGCCCTTTCAATAATCAGGGCATAAGCCCTTTTATAATCGGGGCATAAGCCCTTTTGATAATCGGGCATAAGCCCTTTTCACTTCCTCCATCCATATAAAACCCAACCCAATGCAGTTATGATTACATCATGTGCATATCATACATATCATGTGCATATCATACATGTCATGTGCATCTCATACATACCATATTTATCAAAATCCCATGTATTAAAATCATACATAAACCCTAGGGGTATAATGGTCATTTTTACCTAGGGGCAAAACAGTCATTTTCATGGTATAAGGGTAATCTCATAATTTTACCAAAAATTAGGGTTTCCATGTTCATTAACGATTACTAACAATCCATGGGTGCAAACAAGGATTCGGCCCATTTTAGCAAAATCGAGTTATTGGGCCTAAAACCCTAATGGGCCCTACTTAGCCAATTTCGTCATCTAGGCCCATTTAGCCTATATTCCATAACGGTTTTAACAGTCTTATCATGCCATATAACGATTTCGTTTTCTACCAATTTTACCCAAATGGGCCCGAAAGCCCAATGGGCCCCACTTCCCGAGGCCCAACTTACCAAGAACGCCAAAATCACATTCTTACCGCTTCCATCGTTCTCGATCACCATCTCATCGATTCTAACTAACTAGTGAGCGTCATTGCTCACAAGTCCTCGAAATGCCGTAATTTGGCATTTCGCTTTTCGCATTTTATCGCTTTAAGCTATGAAAGGGTTCGTTACACACGATTTGCGATATTCCTTGACGAGATCTCCTATGCGATTTCTCCTATAATCAATTGTTAAATAGATCAGCTCGCAATAATTGAACCAAATCAAGAACTTTCCAATATTAACACTTACACATTCGCCACCATCCATAATGGCCTTAGGCACCTTACCTTTGTCGCGATTGATGACTAGGCCTAGCTACTCCGTGATCCAAGCTACTCCAAATCGACACTACACCTTGCTGCTCCTTCAATAAATAAACCAAAAATATTAAAAGAAGACCCCATAGAGTCTATGCCCATATTCGCCATCTCCCTAAACTTGGAGTTTCGCTTTTGGCCAAAGCTACACTAGGAATTGTTTAGAGTTTGAACACTTACCACGTCTTTCTCCTCTTGAATCCGGATGTCTAAAAGGTAAAGGAACCGAACGCCAACTATTGAAAAGGAAGAAAAGGTTGCTGGTCACAAAGAATCGGCACCCCTATCTTCATCGATTTCGCTTTTTTATGCACTTCGCAAAAAATAGAGATAAGGAAAGAAACAATGGTGAATGGAGGAAATAGTGGGCTGATTTGAAAAAGAAAAGGAAGAAAATGAATAGGAGGGAGGTAGATTCGCTGGAAAAGAAAAGAGAGAAAAGGCTACACACCAAAGAAGAAATCGGCACAACTAAGACCCTAATGCCGAAATTACTAACCTAATGCCCTTTGCCGAAAATCCCTCTCCAATCTCCCTTATTCGCCAACTCTATCTCCCTATCACATCCCTAAAATCTCTCCCTTATCCCTCCTTAATTTATGCATTTGACTTGATCCAACTCTTCTCTTACGTAATCCACTTAAGTTCCAACACTTACCCTTCCCTGCACACAAAAATAAATACTCTTATTTGCCAACATAGGAATCGAACCTGTGTCTTCCTCTATGCCCACACGCCACCTTTTAGGAGCTTAGTGGCGCCACCCTTGCCACTCTACCAAAGCTATTTTTATGATACACTTTACCCACAACTTAATATAAGGGCACCTAGCCGTAACCCCTAACTCCTAAGTCCAAAATTTAAAAATTCTACCGGTTTTGGCCAACTCATGGGCCTTCCATAAGCCCATTTACATACCCAAATTATGAATTCCATCATCACATACCAAATTTTGAAATTTACTTTAAATATCGTGAATCGCGAAAACTCAAAATCGGGATGTTACAACTCTACCCTCCTTAAAGAAATTTCGCCTCGAAATTTACTCGTCCAAACAGTTGAGGGTACTCATCGACGATTGCCTCTTCGGTCTCCCGTAGCTTCTTCCTTGCCATGGTTCCTCCAAAGTACCTTCACCAACGGATCGACCTCTTTCTCAACACCTTGACATCACAATCAAGTATTTGCACAGTTCCTCTTCAAAGGTCAAATCCGATCAGACCTCAATTTCTCGCAATCGCACGATATGAGTTGGGTCGAACGATATCGCCTTAGCATGGACACATGGAAGACATCGTGAATGCGATCCGCTTTTGGAGGTAACTCTAGTCGATAAGCCATCGCCCTATCCGCTAATGATTCGATAAGGTCCAATAAACCGTGGGCTCAACTTACTCTTCTTACCAAATCTCAAGATCTTCTTCCAAGGCGAAACTTTCAAAAAGACCATGTCTCCTACCGCATATTCAATATCCTTACGCTTCAGATCGGCATAAGACTTTTGTCGATCCGCCGCCTCTTTAACCTCTTCCCGATTACCTTAATCTTGTCTTCAGATTCGCTACCAACTCGTCCAAGTATTTGCCTTTCCCCAATTCGCCCAACAAGTAGGCGAGCGACACCTTCGCCCATATAGTGCCTCATATGGAGCCATCTGAATACTTGCTTGATAACTGTTGTTATACGCGAACTCCGCTAAGGGCAAATGGTCCTCCCAGCTACCTTTAAACTCAATAGCACAACCCCTCAACATATCCTCTAAAATCTGAATAACCCTCTCGATCGCCCATCCGATCGAGGGTGAAAAGCCAGATCGAAATCCAATCGCTTCCCAATGCCTCATGCAACTTCGCCAAAATCGAGATGTAAACCTTGGGTCTCGGTGCGAAATTATCGACATCGCACACCATGCAACCGTATTATTTCCGCCACATACAATCCGCCAACTTCAAGTGAGTAATCGGTTCGGACAGTATGAAATGAGTAGATTTCGTGAGTCTATCCACAATCACCCAAACCGAATCCTTCTTAGAAGGTGTCAACGGTAACCCACTTACAAAGTCCATAGTTACCCTTTCCCACTTCCAAAGTGGTATCTTTACCTACCGTAATAATCCTCAAGGTAGTTGATGCTCGGCCTTCACTTGTTGACATGTCAAACATCTCTCAACAAATTCGGTCACTTCGCTAAGCCCAAAGCCACCAATATTGCTCTCGCAAGTCTCGATACAACTTACTCCTCCCGGATGCATAGCACAAGGTCCATTATGTGCCTCTTTCAAAATCATCAATCTCAAGTCGAGTCTTTCAAGATACAAATTCTTCCTCGAAAACAAAGAACTCCCTCACTATTTAACCCAAAGTCGATTCTCCCCTTCTCAACTTGTCAAACCGAGCAACCAACGACTCGCCCTCCAACTGTTGCTTCTTAACTGTTCTACCCAAGTCGGTCTCACTGTAACTCGCCAACAAACTCCCGTCGGATACAAACTTAGACGAGCAAACATCGCCTTTAATTCCGCCACGACTCTTCGACTTAGCGATCACCACGACATTCGCCTTACCGGTGGTACTCAATCGAATAGTTATAGTCCTTAACAACTCTATCCACCTTCACGCCTAAGATTCACTCCTTTTGAGTCGCAAGTACTTAAGACTCTTGTGATCCGTATAGATGATGCATTTCTCTCCATACGTAATGCCTCCATATCTTAAGTGCAAAGATTACCGCCAATTCCAAGTCATGCATAGGGTAGTTCACCTCATGTGGCTTAAGCTGTCGTGAAGCATAAGCGACCACTTTACCCTCTTGCATCAACACGCAGCCCAAACCTACATGTGACGCATCGCTGTACACAGTGAAATCCTTACTAGCCTCTGGCTGAATCAATACTGGCGCTTCCGTCAAAACCTTCTTCAACTTCTCAAAAGCCTCTTCGCTTATCTGTCCAAACAAAAGGTGCTCCCTTCCTTATAAGTTTCGTTAATGTGCCGCCATCACGTAAAATCCTTCCACGAATCTCCGATAATAACCTCGCCAACCCCGTAAAACTTCAATCTCATATCGACTTGGTGGCTTCCATTCCAAGATTGCTTCAATCTTTCGAGGGTCCACCTTGATCCCTTCAAAGACACAACATGCCCCAAGAAGGTAACTTCCTTCACCAAAACTCGCACTTACTAAACTTTGCATAAAATTGCTTCTCCCTTAACACTTACAAGATTACACGAAGATGCTCATCATGCTTCTCTTCCGCTTCCGAATACACCAAGATATCATCAATAAAATGACTACAAACCGATCCAAGTATGGTCGAATACCCGATTCATCAAATCCATGAATGCCGCAGACATTAGTTAACCCAAATGGCATTACTAGAAACTCGTAATGACCGTGACGAGTCCTGAACGCCGCCTTATAAATATCCCCTCTTTAACTCTTAATTGATGATATCCCAACCAAGGTCGATCTTAGAAAACACCGAGGCTCCTTTTAATTGGTCGAACAGATCATCGATTCTTGGTAACGGATACTTGTTCTTGATAGTCACTTATTCAACCGCCGATAGTCAATACACATTCGATAGTCCCATCTTTCTTCTTTACTGAACAAGACGGTGCACCCTACTGAGAAACACTTGGTCTTATAAACCTCTATCCAACAGCTCTTGAATCGAAGCTTTCAATTCTACCAACTCCTTTGGTGCCATCCGATAAGGCGCAATGGACACGAGGAGTCGTTCCGTAGTAAGTCGATTCCAAACTCGACTTCTCTGTCGGGGTAATCCAGAAGTTCATCCGGAATACATCCTGAAATTCCTTAATAGTCCTAACCGACTCCACCGTTATCTCCTCAAGTCCCGCTTTGACTTACAAAGGCCAAGCACGCCTCACAACCTTTCCGGATCAACTTCTCGGCTCTTAACGCCAAACAACATTGGATAAATAATCCTTCGCTCCCCTATGACCATTATCTCCTCATCTTCGACGCCTCTTAGTACCATCCTCTTTGCAAAGACAATCCAACGTCGCCTTGTGCTTAGCTAACCAATCCATTCCCAAAATAAGATCAAAATCCCGAAATGGCGGCTCCATCAAATCTCCTTCAAAGATTTTATCTTGTGTCACTAACTGATCGCCCTAAAATTTTATCTACCTTAACCGAATGTCCCAATGGACTTATTACCGATACCCCACTCACGCCTTCTCGTGAAGCACATCCAAAGCCCCAGATACATCACAAGCAACATACGAGTGGGTGGAACCCACATCAATCAAAGCAATGTAAGGCATGCTATGAATGAAGAACGTACCGCTTATAACATCGAGCGCCACCTCCTCACGACGTCATGCAAAGATAAACCAACGCCGGTTGTCGAGCTTCAAGATGACCAAGACCTCTGCCAGTGCCCCACGCCCTCGCCCATTACCATTGCCACCTCTACCTTGCCCACGACCCTCCGTGGTGGTGGTCCTCCTTGCCGTGGTTGGACATCCCTTTGCTCGCCGCTAGCTCTCGAAATGTCCTCCGAGGACACTCTCTCAACTTATGCTCCTTTGACCCACATCGAAAACATGCTCCTGCTCGCTTCCAAAGACTTCAGATGCACCCTACCACAGTCCTCGCAAGCTCATGGTCAATAAGTATTTATCGAACTGCCGAACCGGTTCCTCCATCCTTGCTCTTTAACACTTCGATTCGTGGCACTCGAGGGTCCAAATCCTCTTGAATGGGTCGATCCTTCTCACGATTCTCGCTCACTCACCTCACCTCCTCGGTATCTTAGCCTTTTCTACCAAAGAAGCAAAACCACGCCCTCCGTGGAGCTATCAATATCCTAAGCTCATCGCGAAACCATCCTCGGCGGACATCGCGCTCAGATTCGCTACCACTATACCACTAGCATATCGACTCACCTCAAAATTCGCGCCTCATACTCTGCTACATGCCTTATCACCTTGAGTCGATTCAAGAATTCCTTCGACGAGCATCCACATAGCTTGCTCCAATATACCTCCCTTTAAAGGCGCTTTGAACAATTCCTGTGTTACTTGCTCAATTGGGGTACTCTCCTTACGGTGATCCACCATCGGTATGCTTCACACGTAGCAAATGACACACGCTCCTTTCACTTTTTGCTCCACCGAGCGCCTAGATCGTCCATGATCCGCTCAGTAGCCTCCACCAATATTCGCCACATTCGGGCCACTCTAGATACACCCCTAAATACCTCTGCTCCGTTGGCTTGAGTCGCCCGATATAGACCCCTATTCACCGTCCCAAGACTAGCTTCACCACTCTTTCTAAAACCCTTAACATGGCTTGGGATAAAGCGTCATCCCGCACACCCGATCATAAGACCCGGTCTCTGTTGCTTGCGGCACACTGGCTCCTCACCGGCCTATGCCCCGAGGATGAAGATTCACTTGCACCCTTCCGCGACCACGTCCGCGGCCTCGCCCACGAGCTCCTCTAGTACTCATATCGAATTATCCGATTTACGAATTTTATGAAATTAGTATAACGCTCCACTCTTTATTAAGAAAATGTCTTATGTAGATATAGCGTTCAAGGATTGTTTTCGATCATCATAGCCTAGCTACGCTTCATTCCTACTGCTTACTGACTCTACCCTAGCTAAGGTATCATAGTAGGGTCTCAAAGACTATTCATAATATCATATCAATATCATATATTGTAAGGAAAATATACTTACGACTTGGTGCCGGGTATTCAATGCCACTTCTTTCTCCAAAAAACCATGTTTTTATTATCGAAAATAGAAATTTGAAAACTTTGATTTGAAAATTCCCTTTATTTTGAACTCTTGATTAAAACAAAAAGACTGGTACCTTTTTAACATATATTTTCCGCAAAACATCTTTAAAATCAACTTTTCAGAAACCATTTCCAAAAATACCCTTCTTAGGCCTAAGTTTTCAAATAATTTTCGAACCCGATCCACAGCCGAGTTGTTGCAACCTAGGCTCTGATACCACTAAATGTAACACCCCAAACCCGGCCCAGACGTTATGGCTGAATCTGACGTGCCATATTGGAGTTGAAAACCCACGCCCGCTTTAGTGTTTTAAAACCATACATTTTATTGAGTTAACAATGTATGGAAGCCGGGCACCGTAGGTATCCGAGACAGAGGAGGTGAGCCATGAAGGTCGCTAAGTACCAAGCTCTTTAATTGGATCCAATCCTAGACATGCCCACAACCATAGCCACACTTGTGTTATATCGAGTTTAAATTTGTTTAAGTGGACGTCTTTGATAAATCGATTAATCGTGGTGTTGAGATATTTTGAAAACAAGTATCATTTTGAAAACACATCCAAAGTCTAGCCCATTTGAATAATTATTAACCAATTTTTAAAGTTATTAAAATTAAAATAATTCAAAAGAAATAAAAGGAAAGTTAAAATTGGCCTTATTACAACCCAAAAATAAATAATAATTAAAGGAAATTAAATGAAAACCAACACTTATTTAAAAGCCCAAAGATGATCACCGTGGCCACTCAATCCTCTCCTACCAAGTCCCCACATCAAGGCTCACCGCAAGGTTAAGGAAAGGGGGTGAGTTTGGAAACTCATGTGCAACAAGCCCTTTCGAGCCCAAAAACAATAATGACTGTTGGGTCTAAGCCCAAATCCAATCTCAACATATACTAGGCCATAGCCCTTTTCATGTTTCATATTCCATAACACCGGGTCAAGCCTTTTCATATTTCATATTACTAGGCGAAGCCTTTATCAGAAACGTATGGCCCTTAGGCCCATTTCAATATCACATATAATTTCAATGAAAGAATGCAACCCAGTTGGGGAGACTACTCAACCCACCATCACCTACTCTCCACCCGCACCAACCAACACACCATGTGGGATTAACTCGACCCACCCCGCCATACTTCTCCACTGGCAAAGATAGTCTTTATCATATAACCGAGGCCTAGCCTCTTTTAATAACTGGGCAAAAGCCCTTTCAATAATCAGGGCATAAGCCCTTTTATAATCGGGGCATAAGCCCTTTTGATAATCGGGGCATAAGCCCTTTTGATAACCGGGTATAAGCCCTTTTGATAATCGGGGCATAAGCCCTTTTCACTTCCTCCATCCATATAAAACCCAACCCAATGCGCTTATGATTACATCATGTGCATATCATACATATCATGTGCATATCATACATGTCATGTGCATCTCATACATACCATATTTATCAAAATCCCATGTATTAAAATCATACATAAACCCTAGGGGTATAATGGTCATTTTACCTAGAGGCAAAACAGGTCATTTTCATGGTATAAGGGTAATCTCATAATTTTACCAAAATTAGGGTTTCCATGTTCATTAACGATTACTAACAATCCATGGGTGCAAACAAAGGATTCGGCCCATTTTAGCGAAATCGAGTTATTGGGCCTAAAACCCTAATGGGCCCTACTTAGCCAATTTCGTCATCTAGGCCCATTTAGCCTATATTCCATAACGATTTTAACGGTCTTATCATGCCATATAACGATTTCCGCTTTCTACCAATTTCTACCCAAATGGGCCCGAAGCCCAATGGGCCCCACTTCTACCCTCGAGGCCCAACTTACCAAGAACGCCAAAAATCATATTCTTACCGCTTTCCATCATTCTCGATCACCGTCTCATCGATTCTAACTAACTAGTGAGCTTTATTGCTCACAAGTCCTCGAAATGCCGAAATTTCAAAGCATTTCGCTTTTCGCATTTTATCGCTTTAAGCTATGAAAGGGTTCGTTACACCGATTTGCGATATTCCTTGACGAGATCTCCTATGCGATTTCTCCTATAATCAATTGTTAAATAGATCAGCTCGCAATAATTGAACCAAATCAAGAACTTTCCAATATTAACACTTACACATTCGCCACCATCCATAATGGCCTTAGGCACCTTACCTTTGTCGCGATTGATGACTAGGCCTAGCTACTCCGCGATCCAAGCTACTCCAAATCGACACTACACCTTGCTGCTCCTTCAATAAATAAACCAAAATATTAAAAGAAGACCCCATAGAGTCTATGCCCATATTCGCCATCTCCTAAACTTGGAGTTTGACTTTTGGCCAAAGCTACACTAGGAATTGTTTAGAGTTTGAACACTTACCACGCTCTTTCTCCTCTTGAATCGGATTTTTAAAAGGTAAAGGTACCGAACGCCAACTATTGAAAAGGAAGAAAAGGTTGCTGGTCACAAAGAATCGGCACCCCTATCTTCATCGATTTGACTTTTTTACGACTTCGGCAAAAATAGAGATAAGGGAAAGAAACAATGGTGAATGGAGGAAATAGTGGGCTGATTTGAAAGAAGAAAAGGAAGAAAATGAATAGGAGGGAGGTAGATTCGGCTGGAAAAGAAAAGAGAGAAAAAGGCTACACACCAAAGAAGAAATCGACACAACTAAGACCCTAATGCCGAAATTACTAACCTAATGCCCCTTTGCCGAAAATCCCCTCTCCAATCTCCCTTATTCGGCCAACTCTATCTCCCTATCACATCCATAAAATCTCTCCCCTTATCCCTCCTTAATTTATGCATTTGACTTGATCCAACTCTCCTCTTACAGAATCCACTTAAGTTCCAACACTTACCCTTCCTGCACACAAAAATAAATACTCTTATTTGCCAACACAGGGAATCGAACCCAGGTCTTCCTCTATGCCCAGACGCCACCTTTTTAGGAGCTTAGTGGCGTCACTCTTGCCACTCTACCAAAGCTCTTTTTGTGATACACTTTACCCACAACTTAATATAAGGGCACCTAGCCAGAACCCCTAACTCCTAAGTCCAAAATTTAAAAAATTCTACCGAGTTTTGGCCAACTCATGGGCCTTCCATAAGCCCATTTACATACCCAAATTATGAATTCCATCATCACATACCAAATTTTAGAAATTTACTTAAAATATCAGGAATCGCGAAAACCCGAAAATCAGGATGTTACATAATATAACTACATTGCTTATTTATGTGTTGAATTGTATTTGAATTATTATAGCATGAATTGCTTGATTTTGGAAATGAGACAATTTGATGAGAATAGAGATAATAGAATTCCCGAATGAACCTTAGGAAATAAATCAGAGATTCATACCATGACATTTGGGTCACTTGTGTGAGCTAGTGTAAGACATGTCTGGGACATGCATTGGCCACATTATGAGAGCCAATGTAAGACCATGTCTAGGACATGGCATCGGTATTGAGACGATTTCTAGTATAAAACATATCTGGGACATGCATTGGCCTCGAGACGTAAGCTAGTGTAAGACATATTTAGGACATGCATCAGCTACGAGATGTGTCAGTGTAAGACCATGTATGGGACATGACATTGACATAGATATACTAGAGCTTATGTAAGACCATGTTTGGGACATGACATCGATGTCTGACCCCATATTTGAGGCTGAATGAGTATCTGATAATGTTCCATATGGTTCAACGGTGAATGTATGATTTGAAGTTAACTAGGAAAGTATAATCGTGTTGCTAGTGGTATAGGTACCTATATGGTATGTATGAAATACGAGCTCAATATATGTTATATGAGGTGTAATGAATATTGATGAGTAGGTTTTGCTTATGCCACTTGTGTATTATGATACTTGTTGATGAATGGTAAAGATATGTTGTGACAGCCTTAAAATGACACTAGTCGGAATATGGTTTCGGGACCACAAAACCGAGGCATAAAAATAATTTAATATTTATTTTATTGCCTATAATATGTGTTAACTCATGTGTGACATTTTTGATGTTTTAATTTAGAGTTATAAATGTGAATTTCACAAGAAAGGACCTAGTAGAAAACTTTGAAAGTATGATAGGGAAATGTGTGATGACTAATTAAAGCATGCATGCAAAACAATGGCCTTGCATGTCAAATATCCCTCTTTTATAGGAGGTGGCCGGCCATGACAAGGAGTATGGGCAAAACATGTCATGAAACATGTTTTGTTGGTGCATTAGGGAGAAACATTAAACTAAGGGTATGGGTAATAAAAAATGAAAAAAAAATGTGTGTGAAGGCTTCTCCCTCCCCATTGCTGTGTATTGAAGAAAAGAAAAGAAAAAATTTTGCTCATCCATTTCATTCTCTCTTGACCGAAAATACTAAAGAGGAAGGAAGGAATTTTTGCTTCATGTTTGGTTTGGAAAGGGATTAGGAAGAGATTTGGCTATACTTGCACCAAGATTAAGGTATGTTTGAGGTTGTGCCATGGGATTCATGCATGTTTTAGTTGCTAGCTTGATGTTTTATTAGCCCATGGTTCAAATCTTTACTATGTCATGGAATGATATTCGGCCAAAGTGGATGTGGTGTTAATGCCATTGCATGCTAAATATCAAGTTTGATAATGATACATGTGATGGGGGATTGAGGACTCTTAGATTTTCTTTTAGCATTTTTGAATGAGATACTAAGTTCTTTGTTTAACCATGACCAAATTGAAACGGTATGGTGTTGTGGTGTATTCGGCCATGGTATATCCATAAGTATGATTCATGCATGTTGCATGGTAAGTAAGATTTGAGCTTTGGATATGCGTTTATATTTGGATATAAGCAACTTGAGATTCGGCCCTTGCACCTACATGAATATATGTTTGCACATGATGTATTGGTATGACATATATACTATTTCAAGGTGTATATTTGCTTGTGATGATGTTTCGGTTATGAAGGAAATGATAGATGTGTATTGAGTTACAATATGGAATGCGTTAGTTAGTAAAATGTATGCTGCTTTTTTTTTTTTGTGTGGTATTAAGTGTATAATTGGCCTCAACATGGACATGCATATTCGACCACATGAGGGGAAATGGTGTGCATGCATTCGGTTAGAGGCAAGCATATTGATGCCTATTCTTGGCTTAGAAAATCCGGCTAAGGAGAGTACTAACTAATGTGTTGAGTTGATTCATGATTTCCGTACATATGTGACTTTAATGTCTAATGAAAATATGTGGGCTAAGTACCTTGAATTCCTCTTTCGATGGTCAAATGATAAAACCAATTTATTTGTTAAATTAAGCTCAAGAGCAAAGGGGAGCTAAATCCGATAAGGGAAGGAAAAGTCGTCGAATAGCCGTCGAAATCGTTCGACCACGTCCGAGGTAAGTTCTCGAGTAATGGAACTTAGATTATGATTTGATTAGATCATGCTCTTTGTGTGTGGCTATTGAGCGAAATTGCAAATGTGATAAGTGACTTGTGTTCGAATTTTGCTAATGAGAATGAAATACAAATGTGTCATGATTTATTGATAATTGTGCTTGGCTATTTGAATGATGTCCGGCTAAGTTCAAGGCTTTGTGTTAAGTGACCATATCCGGACTAAGATCCGAAGGCGTTAGGCGAGTTAATAAATCCGAGTTAAGCCCAAGGCATTTGTGCGAGTTACTAAACCCGGTTAAGTCCCAAGGCATTCGTGCGAAGTTACTATAATCGGGTTTGTCCCAAGGCATTTGAGTGAGTCGTTATATCCGGTTAAATTCAAGGCACGTGATTCAAGAACGAGCGTTCTTGCTGTAAAATTTCAGTTAATACGCTTGAAAAATTCCAGCAATGAGGTATGTTCGTATGTGCTTGAAATTAGTTGATTCCTTCAAATGATATTCGCCAATGAGTAATGAGCTTCCAGTATTTGGCTAAGATGATCCCTTATGTATGAATATAGGGGTTGGAATGTGAAATAAGTATGACATTGAGAATTTGTGCATACGAAATTATCCGTTAGCTATATGATTGCTATGCTTTTGTTGTGCCGAATCCCTTGCTCAAACTTACTAAGCATAAATTGCTTACTCCGTTTCTCTGTTTCTCTGTTTTATAGATTTTGCTCGTTAGCTATCGGATTCGGGATCATCAAGTCAAGTCATCCACACTATCAAAGCCCTTTTGGTATTCTTTTAGTTGAACTCCGGATATGGCATGTATAGGACTACCCTTTGCTGTTTTTCAAATACGTTTTGTGATGTATGTGTGTACCCATGCGAAAATGGCTCGTAAAAGTGGGGTATGGCATTAGACTATTTGTGTTTATGTATATATGTATGGTTTCATGATGTGAGCATGGACTGGAATGGAAGTGTTGGGCAAATGATCAGCCATTGGAATGGCTAAATATGAGTATATGTGGACCTATGTATGACAAAACTCTAGTTGGTCCATGGAAACCACGAAATAGGTAAAGTTTACCTTGAAAACAGATACGGACAGCAGCAGTGGTGAGAATTTGAAAAATCACTAAAATTTGTAGGAATGGAATTAAATAGTGAATAAATTATGTAAATTAACCTTGATGAATCTACTTTCATATGGAAGAAACAAAACGGTCATATGAGTTATATGGTAAGAGATATTAAAGTTCTCGTGAAACAGGGCCAGAACGGTTTCTGGATCCCCTGTTCCGACTTTGGAAATTCATTGTAAATTAACCAGAGATGATTAGGAGTCATGCCATATGTTTATAGATTCCTATTTGAGTCTAGTTTCTAAAGAAACAAACAGCATCAGTATTGAAGACCTGTACCGGAAGATATCTAATTCGTAATGCATAAAGGTCAGTGTAGTCGAACCTTGGAATAGGGGAGATTTTAACTAATAAACTGTACTAATTGGCTTGACCAAAAATTCTAGAAAAAAAATCTGTAGATGGACATATGAGTCTAGTTTTGGGGAAAAATTACGAAACTGATTTTCGAGTTTTGAAACTCAAGATATGATTTTTAAGGCGACAGTGACGCAGTAACCAGCTTGTCTGGAAATTTTTAAATGGACAGTGAAAATGATTAAGTTAAGTTTGTGTGCACCTTGTGTTCGACTCCGGTAACGGACTCGGGTATGGGGTGTTACAATTTTATTGGTATCAGAGCTACGGTTTAGTCGATTCTAGGACTACCGTAATGCGTTTGGGTCTAGCTATACATGCCATTTTATGTGATTATTTGATAGTGTGGTGATTTCTGACGTTTGAATTTGTGTTTATTTATAGTAATGGATCCCAATCCCAACCGAGCGAGAGCTGATAATGTGGATAGTGTGGCGCTTTGCTCAAGCACAAGGGACAAAGACCATGATTCTCAACCTATTGCTAGCAATCCGAATGATGAGGCTAGGCAAGCCTTTTATAGCGTGATGAATGATTGGTTTAACCAATACATTCGAACTAACACGGCTGTTCCACAACCTCCATTCCCGACTAATACAACCCCCGCACCTACAATGCCTCCGGTAACTGACCAAATAAGGTCGAATAAGCCCCCAGTTGATAGAATCCGAAAACATGGGGCTACTGAATTTAAAGCTACAGATAGCGATGATGCCGAGCAAGCTGAATTTTGGTTGGACAACACTATCCGGGTACTCGATGAGCTATCTTGTATGCCCGATGAATGTCTAAAGTGTACTATCTCCTTGCTACGTGATTACGCCTACTATTGGTGGAGTACTCGACTTGTTGCCCCGAGAGCAAGTAACTTGGGAGTTTTTCCAAACCGAGTTTGGAAAAAGTATATCGATCGAGATTCATGGATCAAAAGCGGAAGGAATTTCTTGAACTTAGACAAGGTTCCATGTCGGTTACCGACTATGAACGGAAGTTTGTGAGGCTTAGCCGGAACGCGCGAGAATGCATTTCTTCAGAAGCTGTGATGTGTAAAGGCTTCGAAGATGGACTAAATGATGATATAAAGCTGTATGTTGGCATTTTGGAAATCCGAGAGTTTGTGGCTCTTGTCGAGTGAGCGTGCAAAGCCGAGGAGCTCGAGATGGAGAAAAGGAAAGTCAAGTGGGAGCAAGGGAGTTTCAGAAGAGGTCTTGGGAAGCCCTTCCCACGATCATCAAAGAAATTTAGAGATGGCTTAGGCCGATCTAGAGACACTTTGGGCTTTACTAGACGAGACCGCGATCGACCCCCTATGGGCACGCGAGTCACTTCGATCTCCAGTGTTGGCAATGATCATCGAGACAGAACAGAGTGCCAATATTGTGGCAAATGGCATTCTGGGAGTTGTAGATTCCGTGACCACTCCTGTTACAAGTGCGGATCAGTCGACCACTTCATTAAAGATTGCCCGAGGTTGTCTCGAATGAATGTAGATCAGTGGGAAACCGAGCGCTACCACAGCTCGAGGAAGACCATCTAGAAATACGGGCAATACTAGTGGTGGTCGAGAGGATCTAGAGATGCTACGACCAGATCCGAGGCTCGCGCTCTGCTAGGGCTTATGCCATCTGCCAACGTGAGGATGCTTCCTCGCCGGATGTTATTACCGGTACTTTCACTCTCTTTGATACTAATGTGATTGCTTTGATTGACCCTGGTTCTACTCATTCTTATATATGCGAAACCTTAGCATCGAGTAAAACTTTACCTATTGAGTCTACTGAGTTCGTAATTCGGGTGTCAAATCCCTTGGGTCGTTACGTGCTCGTCGACAAAGTGTGTAAGAAATGCCCCCTAGTAATTCGAGATTCCTATTTTCCGACGGACTTGATGCTGTTGCCGTTTGACGAATTTGATGTTATACTCGGTTTAGATTGGTTGACCGTGCATGATGCGGTTGTGAATTGCAAAAGCAAGACTATTGATTTTAGGTGCGCAAATAACGAGATGATTCGAATTAAGTCTACGGACTTGAAGGGGTTGCCAATTGTAATATCATCAATGTTGGCCTAGAAATATGTAAGAAAAGGGTGCGAAGCATACCTTGCGTATGTACTTGATGATAAGGAGTTAGAAATAAAACCCGAATCTATGCCAGTGGTTTGTGAATACCGGATGTTTTTCCAAGAATTACCGGTTTGCCACTGTTCGGAGGTAGAGTTTGGTATTGAGCTTATACAGGACCACACCGATTTCGATAGCTCCGTATCGTATGGCACCAACGGAATTAAAGGAGTTGAAAGCTCAGTTGCAAGAGTTGGTGGATAGAGGTTTTGCTCGCCCGAGTTTTTCACCTTGGGGTGCACCAATGTTGTTTGTGAAAAAGAAGGACGGAACCATGAGGTTGTGCATCGACTATCGTCAGCTTAATAAAGTGACAATAAAGAACAAATATCCATTACCACGTATCGATGATTTGTTCGATCAACTGAAGGGAGCCTCAGTGTTCTCAAAAATAGATTTGAGATCGGGCTATTATCGATTCTTGAATCCGAGATTCGGATATACCGAACCGCCTTGAGCGAGATATGGTCACTTCGAGTTCTTAGTGATGCCGTTTGGGCTCACTAATGCCCCTGCGGTATTTATGGATTTGATGAATCGGATCTTCAGACCGTACTTGGACCGGTTCGTAGTTGTGTTCATTGACGACATCTTGGTCTATTCAAGAGATGAGACCGAACATGCGGAGCACCTGAGATTAGTGTTGCAAATTTTATGGGATAAGCAGTTATACGCTAAGTTCAAAGAAGTGTGAGTTCTAGTTAAGAGAGGTTAGCTTCTTGGGTCATGTGGTATCTCATCGGGTATTCGAGTCGACCCGAGCAAAATTTCAGCCATACTTAACTGGAAGCCTCAGAAATATTATCGAGGTTCGAGCTTTTTGGGACTTGCTTACATTACTCGACGGGTTTGTAAAAGGATTCTCGATGATAGCCACACCCATGACGAAATTGCTTGAGAAAGATGTCAAGTTCGAATGGACGGAAAAGTGTCGAAAAAGTTTTGATCAATTGAAAACTCATTTGACGGAAGCTCCAGATTAGTGCAAATTTAATCGGCAAAGAATTTGTCATCTATAGTGACGCCTCCTACTTGGGTTAGGTTGCGTATTGATGCAAGAAGGTCGAGTTGTGGCCTATCGTCGAGACAATTAAAGCCACATGAGAAAAATTATCCGACCCATGATCTCGAATTGGTCGCCATCGATTCGCCTTAAAGATATGGCGACATTACTTATTTGGTGAGAAGTGCCATGTGTATTCGGATCACAAAAGTCTCAAATATTTGATGACTCAAAGAGACTTAAATCTGCGACAAAGACGTTGGCTCGAGTTGTTAAAAGATTATGAGCTTGTCATTGATTATCACCCGAAAGGCTAATGTGGTTGCGGACGCCTTAAGCGAAAATCACTTTGCTTTTCTGACGATGAATGTACACTTGTCTATTCTACCCGACAATGTGTTAGTAGCGAATTAAAGGCCAAACCATTGTTGACTCATCAAATTCGTGAAGCTCGAAAAGTTGACGATGAGTTGGTTGCAAAATGGGCTGAGTGTGTTCCAAACAAGGAATCGGAGTTTCAAATTGATGATGACGATTGTTTGAGGTTGAAGTCGTCATGTGTTCCAAAGAATTGAACTTATTTTGATAATTCTGAACGAAGCCCATTGTAGCGAATGGCAATCCACCCGGAGTACGAAGATGTACAACGACTTGAAACGTCGGTTTTGGTGGCATGGTATGAAACGAGACATCTCCGACTTTGTTTGAGATGCTTAATATGTCAACAAGTGAAAGCGGAACATCAAGTGCCTTGAGGATTACTTCACCGATCAAGATACCCGAGTGGAAATGGGATCGAGTCACGATGGACTTTGTGTCCGGACCGCCATTGTCGACAAGTAAGAAGGATGCGATTTGGGTTGTTGTTGATAGATGACTAAGTCGGCTCACTTTATCCCGTCGCGTCTGGATTTTCATTGGATAAACTAGCTGAATTGTACGTTTCTCGATTGTGAGATTACACGGGTACCGATTTACATTGTGTCGGATAGAGATCCGAGATTCACCTCACGATTTTGGAAGAAATTGCAAGAAGCTTTGGGTACCAAGCTGCATTTTAGCACCGCTTTTCATCCACAAACCGATGGTCAATCCGAGCGGATAATTCAGATACTTGAGGATATGTTGAGATGTTGCGTCCTCGAGTTCAGTGGTTCATGGGAACGGTATTTACGTTTGATTGAATTTGCTTACAACAATAGTTTTCAATCAAGTATTAAGATGGCGCCTTACGAGGCCTTGTGCGAGCGTAAATGCCGTACACCATTGTTTTGGACCCACTTCGTGAAAGCAAAATTTTCGAGTGGATTTGATTAAAGATGCTGAACAGAAAGTAAAAGTAATCTGTGAAAATCTGAAGATAGCCTCCGATCATCAGAAGTCGTACGCGGATCTGAAACGAAAAGACATTGAGTATCAGGTGGGAGATAAAGTGTTTCTTAAAGTTTTGCCTTGGAAAAAGATACTCAGATTTGTGCGCAAGGGCAAATTGAGTCCGAGGTTCATCGGGCCATATGAGATATCCGAACGAGTCGGTCCACTTGCGTATCGTTTGATTTTGCCCCCTAAACTTGAAAAGATTCACGACGTCTTTCATGTTTCAATGCTTCGACGCTATAGATCTGATCTGTCGCACGTAATTAGTCCATCAGAGGTTGAAATTCAAGCCGATATGAGTTATGAAGAAGAACCGATTCGTATCCTAGCACGTGAAGTGAAAGAGTTGCGAAACAAGAGGGTTCCGCTAGTGAAAGTGTTATGGCTCAAACACGGGATAGAAGAAGCTACTTGGGAACCCGAGAACTCTATGAAAGAGCGATACCCAAACCTATTTACCGGTAAGATTTTCGGGGATGAAAATTTCTTAAGTGGGGGAGAGTTGTGACAGCCTTAAAACGACCCTAGTCGGAATGTGGTTTCAGGACCACAAAACTGAGGCATAAAAATAATTTAATATTTATTTTATTGCCTATAATATGTGTTAACTCATGTGTGACATTTTTTATGTTTTAATTTAGAGTTATAAATGTGAATTTCACTAGAAAGGACCTAATAGAAAACTTTGAAAGTATGATAGGGAAATGTGTGATGACTAATTAAAGCATGCATGCAAAACAATGGCCTTGCATGTCAAATATCCCTCTTTTATAGGAGGTGGCGGCCATGACAAGGAGTATGGGCAAAACATGTCATGAAACATGTTTTGTTGGTGCATTAGGGAGAAACATTAAACTAAGGGGTATGGGTAATAAAAAAATGAACAAAAAAATGTGTGTGAAGGCTTCTCCCCTCCCCATTGCCGTGTATTGAAGAAAAGAAAAGAAAAAATTTTGCTCATCCATTTCATTCTCTCTTGACCGAAAATACTAAAGAGGAAGGAAGGAATTTTTGCTTCATGTTTGGTTTGGAAGGGGATTAGGAAGAGATTTGGCTATACTTGCACTAAGATTAAGGTATGTTTGAGGTTGTGCCATGGGATTCATGCATGTTTTTAGTTGCTAGCTTGATGTTTTTATTAGCTCATGGTTCAAATCTTTGCTATGTCATGGAATGATATTCGGCCAAAGTGGATGTGGTGTTAATGCCATTGCATGCTAAATATCAAGCTTGATAATGATACATGTGATGGGGGATTGAGGACTCTTAGATTTTCTTTTAGCATTTTTGAATGAGATACTAAGTTCTTTGTTTAACCATGACCAAATTGAAACGGTATGGTGTTGTGGTGTATTCGCCATGGTATATCCATAAGTATGATTCATGCATGTTGCATGGTAAGTAAGATTTGAGCTTTGGATATGTGTTTATATTTGGATATAAGCAACTTGAGATTCGGCCTTGCACCTACATGAATATATGTTTGCACATGATGTATTGGTATGACATATATACTATTTCAAGGTGTATATTTGCTTGTGATTATGTTTCGGTTATGAAGGAAATGATAGATGTGTATTGAGTTACAATATGGAATCGTTAGTTAGTAAAATGTATGCTGTTTTCTTTGTGTGGTATTAAGTGTATAATTGGCCTCAACATGGACATGCATATTCGCCACATGAGGGAAATGGTGTGCATGCATTCGGTTAGAGGCAAGCATATTGATGCCTATTCTTGGCTTAGAAAATCCAGCTAAGGAGAGTACTAACTAATGTGTTGAGTTGATTCATGATTTCCGTACATATGTGACTTTAATGTCTAATGAAAATATGTGGGCTAAATACCTTGAATTCCTCTTTCGATGCTCAAATGATAAAACCAATTTATTTGTTAAATTAAGCTCAAGAGCAAAGGGGGACTAAATCCGATAAGGGGAAGGAAAAAGTCGTCGAATAGCCGTCGAAATCGTTCGACCACGTCCGAGGTAAGTTCTCGAGTAATGGAACTTAGATTATGATTTGATTAGATCATACTCTTTGTGTGTGGCTATTGAGCCGAAATTGCAAATGTGATAAGTGACTTGTGTTCGAATTTTGCTAATGAGAATCTAATGAGAATGAAATACGAATGTGTCATGATTTATTGATAATTGTGCTTGGCTATTTGAATGATGTCCGGGCTAAGTTCCGAAGGCTTTGTGTTAAGTGACCATATCCGGACTAAGATCCGAAGGCGTTAAATGCGAGTTAATAAATCCGGTTAAGCCCAAGGCATTTGTGCGAGTTACTAAACCGGGTTAAGTCCCAAGGCATTCGTGCGAAGTTACTATAACCGGGTTTGTCCCAAGGCATGAGCGAGTCGTTATATCCGGTTAAATTCCAAAGGTACGTGATTCGAGAACGGCGTTCTTGCTGTAAAATTTCAGTTAATACGCTTGAAAAATTCCAGCAATGAGGTATGTTCGTATGTGCTTGAAATTAGTTGATTCCTTGGAATGATATTCGCTCGATCGAGTAATGAGCTTCCGTATTTGGCTAAGATGATCCCTTATGTATGAATATAGGGGTTGGAATGTGAAATAAGTATGACATTGAGAATTTGTGCATACGAAATTATCCGTTAGCTATATGATTGCTATGCTTTTGTTGTGCTGGAATCCCTTGCTCAAACTTACTAAGCATAAATTGCTTACTTCGTTTCTCTGTTTCTGCTTTTTTATAGATTTTGCTCGTTAGCTATCGGATTCGGGATCATCGATGTCAAGTCATCCACACTATCAAAGCCCTTTTGGTATTCTTTTAGTTGAACTCCGGATATGGCATGTATAGGACTACCCTTTGCTGTTTTTCAAGCACGTTTTGTGATGTATGTGTGTACGCCATGCGAAAATGGCTCGTAAAAGTGGGGTCCGGCATTAGACTATTTGTGTTTATGTATATATGTATGGTTTCATGATGTGAGCATGGACTGGAATGGAAGTGTTGGGCAAATGATCAGCCATTGAAATGGCTAAATATGAGTATATGTGGACCTATGTATGACAAAACTCTAGTTGGTCCATGGAAACCACGAAATAGGTAAAGTTTACCTTGAAAACAGATACGGACAGCAGCAGTGGTGAGCATTTGAAAAATCACTAAAATTTGTAGGAATGGAATTAAATAGTGAATAAATTATGTAAATTAACCTTGATGAATCTACTTTCATATGGAAGAAACTAAACGGTCATATGAGTTATATGTTAAGAGATATTAAAGTTCTCGTGAAACAGGGCCAGAACGGTTTCTGGATCCCCTGTTCCGACTTTGGAAATTCATTGTAAATTAACCAGAGATGATTAGGAGTCATGCCATTCTGTATAGATTCCTCTTTGAGTCTAGTTTCTAAAGAAACAAACAGCATCAGTATTGAAGACCTGTACCGGAAGATATCCAATTCGTAATGCATAAAGGTCAGTATAGTCGAACCTTGGAATAGGGGAGAATTTAACTAATAAACTGTACTAATTGGCTCGACCAAAAATTCTAGAAAAAAAATATGTAGATGGACATATGAGTCTAGTTTTGGGGAAAAATTACGAAACTGATTTTCGAGTTTTGAAACTCAAGATATGATTTTTAAGGCGACAGTGATGCAGTAACCAGCTTGTCTGGAAATTTTTAAATGGACAGTGAAAATGATTAAGTTAAGTTTGTGTGCACCTTGTGTTCGACTCCGGTAACGGACTCGGGTACGGGGTGCTACATATGTTGTATATTTATTTATGTGAAACTTACTAAGCTTTATGCTTACTCCCTCTCATTTTCCATTTTCTTATAGTGCTGCCTATCTAGCTCAAGGATCAATAGAAGTCAGAGATATTGATTACACTATCAATCGAAGCATTCGATATAGTTTGATTTATATTGTTGAATATGGCATGTATTGGGTTTAGACTTTGCTATTTTTGTGTCATTGAAAACTGGCCGAATGCGTTGGCTTGGGTTGGGAACCCTTCATTTTGTATTAAACCTTGAATGATGGCTAATATTCATTTTGATTTATATGCAAAGATGTTATTTTCATAGATGAGTAAAAATGCACAAATGGAATGTTGTTTATTGTGGCTAATTTGGTTGCATGGGATAGTCTTATCTTGATTATGGATGCTATTATGCAGGTTGTGTAAGAAAGAGTGGCAAATAGGCTTGGTAAATAGCCTTATATTTTCCACACGGGTAGACACACGGGCGTGTGTCTAGACCGTGTGTGATGCACGGTCTGCCTTATAGGCATGTGGTTCGGCCGTATGTCCCCTGTACGTAAAAGTTTCAAGTCAATATGCATGATAGTAAACACACGGGTAGAGACACAGCCGTGTGTCTCAGCCGTGTGATATTTTTGGGATACTGATGTCAGAAACAGAATGTCTATGTTTTCGCACACGGGCTAGGACACAGGCGTGTCATGGCCATGTGAAGGACAAGGGCCAGGCATACGGGCGTGTGCCAGGCCGTGTGAAAACCCCTATAGGTGTGCATTTAGAATTAATTCCACACAGGTGGAGGACACAGGCGTGTCCCTATATTACCTAGGCCGTGTGAGCCACACGGGCCATCAACACAACCATGTTGAAATGGCCACACGGGCATGTTGCCCCTCTACACAAGCGTGTGCCTTATTTCAAAGTCAAATTTTTTATAGAGGGTTTAAAGGCATGGGTTGATCTTGAATAGCTTTCAATGGTCGATTTGGGGCTCGTAGTCCTATAATAAAAATTTTTATGTAGAAATTGAAAAAGTTCTAATTTGGATCAAGTCTCGGTGACTTGGGGAACGTTTGTGTGCATGAAATCGAGTTAAGTAAAGCCTTGTATTCCACTCTGGCGTGGGTTACTGGTATAGGGTGTTACACAATGTCTAACGTGAGGGCTATGTTCACTCACTTGAGTTTGTTTGATAATGGGAATATCTTGGCTAAGTTGCAAGTAAAGCTTGTTTGGATTCAATAAATCAAAGGCAAGTAAAGTTTGGATAAATCTTTAGTAGTTCAGTTTAAACAAGTTGAGGATGGGTTGATTGAGGACTTTGGGATTAATTATGATTGAATTTTGTTCTTTAAGGGAAGATACTATGTACCCGATGATCAAAATTTGAGATAATCTATACTTCAGGAGTACATAGCAGCCCCTATGCTATGCATCCTGAAAGTACTAAAATTTATTGCGACTTAAGAGAAGTGTACTGGTGGACGGGACTTAAACGGGAAGTAACGGAGTTCGTATCAAAATGCTTGACTTGCCAGCAAGTTAAAGTTGAGAATCAGTTTCCATCAAGGTTTCTCCAACCAATTTGAATTCCACAATGGAAGTGGGAGAGAGTGACAATGGATTTTGTTAGTGAGTTGTCTTTCACACGTACTAAGAAAGACTCAATTTGGGTCATAATGGATAGATAGACAAAGTCTACTCATTTTATTCCTATTCGCACTGACTATTCTCTTCAAAAGTTAGTTAAGCTTTATATTTCTGAAATAGTGAGACTGCATGAAGTGCCAGTGTCAATTATTTCAGATCAAAATCCTTGATTTACGTCTCGATTTTGGAAGAAATTACACGAGGCTTTAGGTACTTGGTTCGATTTCAATACAACTTTTCATCCACAATCTATTGGTCAATTGGAAAGGGTCATTCAAATGGAAGATATGTTGAGGAGTTGTGTAATTGACTTTTAAGGTAGTTGGGAATAGCATCTACCGATAGTAGAGTTCGCCAACAATAATAATTTTTAGTCAATTATCCAAATGGCACCTTATAAAGCTCTTTATGGTCGTAAGCATGGAAATATTAAAATAATTAGAATTAAAATTGTTGGGTTAAGAAATTAAAATTAAGTATTCGATAATTAATTTAGTTAAAATGGAGTTTAAAAACGAGGTTTGATTTAGACATAATTTAGAAAATAAGTTTTAATTTAAAAGAAGGGCCTATTTGAAAAAGAGAAGAAACTGGAGATAGTTAAATGGGAAGTGGGCCAATTTTTAAAAATTGGTTGCCTATTTAACAACCCTCACCGTCCCTTCCCTTTTATTTTCACATCTCATTCAAAATGTTTCCAAACACCAAATTAATGCTTTTCTCTCGAAATTAGTTCATCCTTTTTTAATTTTCAAGCTTTCTAAACACAAAATCCTTAATCAATTTTAAAGATTAATCACATTTTCATCCTCAATTTCTCAAAAGGTCTTTACACGTTTTAGCTTAAATTAGCTCCATAACTCATTGATTTTGCAAAATTGAGGTGAGATTCTAAGTTTTTATAATTAAACTAAATGGTCTGTTATTTCAATTTGGGATTTAAATGATTTAATCAAGATTTTAATAGATCAATTGATTTTAAGTTGATTTTTGGCTTGAAAATGGTAGATCTCATATTTCTTAGCCAAATTTTTATTTTAATGTGATTTCTAACTCATTTTGATCTAATTTAAATGTATTTGATCTTAATTTAACAAATCCTTAATGAATTTAAACAAATTAAACATTCTCCTTCTTAATGTTCACATTAGCTTGATTTTTCCATAAAACTTATATCTATGTTAGATAAAATTGATTGTATAGCTCTGTAATTAGATTATATTTAGGATGTATGAAATTGAAATATAAGCTTAGAAACAATATTTGAGTGGTTAAACATCTATTTTGGCAAAACTAGCTAAGTTTTCAGTATGGAGGTTAAGAGTCTGTGAATATTGATTTTAGAATGATTTAATTGTTTTAATTGTTGTTTATAATGCCTTTGTTCTATGTTTGATGTGTATGTAAAGTACCAACTCATTTGGGAGCCTCCACAAGCAAGGATAAAGGCAAGCAAAAGCTTACTTGAGCTTTGTAATGGAAGCAATGTAACACCCCTAAAACGTATCCATCGTCAGATTAGGGTTAAACGGTATGTAACAGCCCATTTTTAGGGTTAATCAGAAAAGTGGTTTCGGGGCCACCAAATCCGACGAGTAGGTTTGTAAATATTATATTTAATATTTATGAGTTAATTGTGATTTTAAAAATGTTTTTGATATTGTGATATTTGTTTTATAAGTGATTTATTAAGTTCAAGTGGTATGACCCTAAGGTCAAGTGGGTTTAGGAAATGAGGTATCGGGACCCCATTTATATAAACCGAGTCATAAATATTTTTATAAATATTTACGGAGTGGCAAAAAGATGGTTTTAAAGTTTTGTTGAAAAATTTTATCGTTTCGATAGTTAATTAAGCAAAAAGAACTAAATCGCGTAAAATGAAAAAGTTACATTCTAATTGTTTAAGTGTTTATTTTCCATGATTTACTAAAGTATAAGTCCCTATTTATCAATTAAACCATTACTTTATGATAGTGGAGATTGGTGGTTTGGCATATATGAAATTATGTATTATTATAAAGGACAAAAGGTAAATGGAATATTAAAATGTATTAAATAAAAATAAAACATAAAATGGCCTTGCAAATTTTATCTCTTGGCGAATATGGAGGAGAAAAGAAAGCCATTGAAGCTTCCTTAGTTTCGCATTTGCATGAAGTGATTTAGGTATGTTTTGTGTTCGATTTTGATAATTTTATGTTTTTGAGATCGTTGCTTCGTATTCTAGCTAGCCCGTATCTCCGATTTCAAAAGCATTAAAGTATTTGAATGTTGCCATTGTTGAGTGCATGAGTATTTTGATAGTTGATGATGGAAAATAAATTATTGTTGTTGGATATACATGTTTTGTAAAGTGAATTTTGGTAAAATGTCAATTTTGGATTAAATTGTGAATTACTTGAAATTATGTGGTTGAAAGTGTGAATAAATGAAAATATGGGCTGTTATGAAGTAGTAGTAAATTTGTCTAGGCATGGGTTTGGCCAAAATTGAATGAATTTAATTTTTCGAGCTTAGGGACTAAATTGTAAAGAAGTTGAAATATCGAGGGCAAAATGTAATTTTGCCATAAAGTAATTATGGGCTGTTTTAATACCATGAATATTCGGTTAAGCTTAATTATGGTTAAAAATAGTTAATTTGCATTTTTTTGAGCTCAGTGACTAAATTGAATAAAAGTAAAACTTTAGGAGCAAAATAGTAACTTTACAAAAATATGAAATTGAGTTAAAATGAATAGAATATGAATTGTAATAGTTGAATTTGATTGATTAGATCAAGTTAAGCCTCGTACGAGTCTATATCGAGGGAAAAACGAAGTATCGGATTCGTCGATCTAATTTATCGTTACCGCGAACGAGGTAAGTTCGTATGTAATAAGCATTGTTAAATTTATGTTTCTAATGCTTTAATATCGTATAAAATTGTATATACGTGAATATTTTAACGTCTGATGACATATCGACAAAATGTGGCACTTAGTGTGCGGGGCAATCAAATATGGTACTTAGTGTACGAAATATTGAGAATGGCACTTAGTGTACGAAATATTGAGAATGGCACTTAGTGTGCAAAATATCGAATGATTCAAAGGGAAATTATAAATTGTGATTGAATGATTAAATAGAGCAAAGTGAACAGGTATACATGCTATATTATATAAATTGTTTATGAGACGACTTTATAATGGTGATATTTGGGCTTTGAGCCTAGCAAGCTTTAAGTCGGTGAATAATATTATCGGGTTTAAAACCTAGCGTGCTAAATGCTTGGTGATTTGATAAAAGTCTAAGACTATGACACCTTGTGTTAAATCGGCAATTGAATTTGTTCAATACATTAAGTTGGCCAGGTATGTGATATATTCTTATGCATGTTAGATCGATTGGAATTGAATCATGAGTGTGAAATGAGAAGCATAGGTGAAAATTCCTACGTCATATATGTGAGTAAGGGCAAAACCATCGTAAATTATCGATAAGGGTGGACTATGTGCAACATCATGTTATAATTGCTAATTTGAACGATTGTGCGATTGTGTGCGAATCATTGAGCATGATGTATTGTATTGAGATTATGCTTGAGTGAAATTATAGATATGTGATGAAATTGATTGGTGATATACATGTTTAAATAATGTGAATGCAAAGAATGTGTGAAAGAGTAAATTTGTAATAAATCGCTTGAGACAAAGAGCAGTAACGTGATTTTGGAAAATCACCATAAATTGTTGGAGTTGATTTAGAAGCTGAATAAATTATGGAATTAAATATTAATGAGTCTAGTTTCTTATAAAAGAAACCGTGTAAGCAAAAGAATTTCTGATAATGAGATATTTGAAGTGGCGTGGGTTAGAGTCAAATGACTTCAGGGTCCCTGTTCTGTTTTTAGAAAATCATTATAATTTGTACAAAAATGGTTATAACATAAAATTTATATTCATAGACTCCTTAATGAGTCAAGTTTCAAATGAAATCAAATAGAACATATTTTGAATTCTGTACAATGAGAAATTTGATTCGTAGTGAAGAGTGGTCAGATTAGTCAAATAGTGAAATAGGGGAAACTTTAAGAAAAATCTGGTATTGATTGGCCAAACCTAAAATTCTGAAAATTTTATGGATGGAAGATATATGAGTCTATTTTCAGGGAAAATTAACGGCAATTGATTTGGAGTTTTGTAGCTGAAGTTATAAATAATTTAGTGACTATTGCTCAGGAAGACAACTTGTAGTGAATTTGTGATTATGTTGTAAACATTGATAAAACTTGTTAATGAGTTGCTTATTATTTTCTTATGAACTTACTAAGCGTAAAGCTTACTCCCCTTTTCTTTCCAATATTCCCTAGGGTTGCCAAAGTTAGCTCGGGTTGGAGGCCGTCGAGATATTATCACATTGTCAAGTCTACGCTATCGGTAAAAATAAATCTTAGTGTTTCGAGTCTATGGCATGTATAGGGTTGTAAAGTTGAGTAAGTAAATGATACAAGACTAAGATATTGGTAAATATTTAATAATGCCTCATGAATATTTTGGGCCTTGTAAGCCCGATTAAAGGATAATATACGTGTGTTTGAAAAGTTTAAAATTGATAAAAAAAATTTACGGTCTGGTTTTATATAAATGGATGAGTTTAAATCTGGTAGCACCTCGAACCCTGTTCCGACGAGGGATACGGGTGAAGGGTGTTACATTTTATTGGTATCAGAGCCATGGTTTAGTCGGTTCTAGGACTACCATGGCGTATGTGAGTCTAGCTGTACATGCCATATTTGACCTGCGATAGTGTGATATCTCCTGACTCTGACGAAATTTTTTTGAATAGGACAGATAAGTCTTTCAATCAAGCTAATTTTAATAGTATAGAATATGTACTGAAATGTTCGAATGAAATTGTGTTCTATACTGATTTGATTAAATTAAAGTTGGCTCTGAAATGTTTAAGTGTTCATGAATATATGAATCCAAAGTTAAATGAAATGATATGTTCAAAGTGCACATATGTGATGTTTTATAAACTTGGTTAAGTCACTTCAATGTGCAACAACAAGTGAACATAGGCACTGTGTGTGTGAGTTCCGTAATCGAGCACTGTGTGTGTGAGATCGGTTGTTGAGGCACTATGTGTGCGAGTTCCGTAACCGAGCACTGTGTATGCGAGATCGGTTGTTGAGGCACTTTGTGTGTGCGAGTTCCGTAACCAAGCAATTGTGTGTGCAAGATCGGTTGTTGGGGCACTAAGTGTGAAATGAGATCATGTAAGACCTTGGCCAAGACGAAGTCATTGATTTGAAGTAGTGTATAAGAACATGTCCGGGACACCGGCATCACTTATGATTCGTGTAAGACCCATCCGAGACAAAGGCATCGATATTGAATAAACTTGGTCGATGTATGTAGTCCATGTGAAAATGAGACGTGATAAATAATGATAAATATATGCTACATGTGCTTGACATGTGACCTTGTGGTTCCATGAATCAAACAGGAAAAATATGACATGTTTTGGTTGGTATGTATTGGATATGTGCAAGTTTTGTTCATACGAATGAATTGACAGTTATCACACAATTTAAAATCATAGTCATAAGTTATTAGTAAATATAAATAAGTGAGGCTATTTAATAAGGTTATATGAACTTAAGAGTACTATGAATGTATATGCAATTGAGATTATTTTTCAATTCGGATTAGTGATATGGAATTTTCATAATCATTGAAATGATTTATTTGCTTAAGGCTTACTAAGCTTTCAAAGCTTATTCGTGTGTTTTCATAAGATGATATGCTTTCCAACCGAGCTAATTCGATAGTACAGAATGTTATACTCAAACGTTTGAGTGAAATGTGTTGGTGATGAGTTGAAACTCATAAAAGGTATGAATCAGAATGCATGATATTCTGCTATTGATAAATGTTATAATTATATGAGTATATGAGTTATGATGTTGGGTATATGATTGTTGTGTGAATATTTTGATTTGGAATTTATGATTTGATTTAGCGTATGAGCTATGTGTTAAGTACCAAGTGATCATAAGTAAATGATTGCTAGATGTTTGAGAATGCGGAATTAGTAATGAACTGTTTGTTCATAATAGTATGTGTGATGTGCATGCTTACGTAAGAGTTAAAATTGTTGGCTTTACAACCCTCACCCCCTCATTGGTAAAGCATTATAATGAGATCCGTACTATATGGCTTAAATAAGCTTATAGGTGCGGAATGACAGAGTCTCGTGATTGAAGGATTAGTATTGTGATCAGATAAGAGAATGAGTCCGCAAGTGAAGACAGTAACAGAAAAGATATTGGATCGTGTTGAAGGCCATTTGTAATATGTAAAGTCACTGTTAAAAGAAAAGTTGAATTAGATGAAACGAAATATTCAGGTATGATATTTAAAAAATATATTAACTAGAAGTTCTTCCGAATTGGCCTCCGTTAGTGTTGGGATAATGAGAAATTAGTGATGTCAGAGATAGACAGTAGAATCATATTTGAATTATAGAAATATTTGAGCACATCAATTATAGTCGAATGGTTTATGAGAACTCTTCTGGGTATTCTGTGTGTTCAATTATCCTTAGAGGTATGTGAAGCTGTATATTTTCAGATGAAATTCTTATCATATGAGAACGTTATCTATATATATTGATTTATGAAAGCATTGTTGGGTTGTTCGGGTTACAATCAGCATTATTATATCTTTCTCTGGTATTCTATTTCATTTTATTGAAAGAAAAGATCGACGATTAAATCATGTGATGTTGGTATTCGCTCCCTCGGGTTGTTGATCCGCTTAGTATACATGAAGATTATATTATGTCTCATTCTCGTTGATTCCGGTGCATATGAGTGATGCTTTACTCGGATTTCCTCTGAAACATCATTGAGGTATCGTCATCGATATGGGTGCTTTCTTAAAAAAAAAGATTAGTATAGTGATATATTTGAGAATTACAGTATCTCTGCTTTCTTATGATTCTATATGGTTATCTGTGAAAAATATCTATTGAATGACTGTAACTATATTTCAATTTCTCTTATGTTCAAAATGCATTATTGATAATTGGGACATTATATATCTATACGGTTGAGATGTCAGCCTTATTATGGCACTATGATTTTAAATTATCTGATGGTTGTGGCTTTAGTATGGTTCAAAGCTTCGTTGATTAATAATTGAAAAGTTATTACTTGACAGTCGAGATCGATTCAGTTGTCTAGCTTGATTAGATTAATTGCTTGAAGGATTAATCGAGTTACTTGTATCTGAATTTATCCACAGTGTGGAAATAAAGTTTGAGTGTTCACGGATAAATAGATGAATATTCTGAATGCATGATTCATATTCTAGAAGATATGATACAGAATTATATCCATCAGAACGATTTTATTGAGAAATGTTCTTATAGATTGCGATTGGGAAGTCTGAATGATGTAATAATTATCAATAAAGTGGTAAATAGTTGAAGAAATTGTTAATTGAAGCGTCAGTTCTCAGGTGAAGAGTTATTTGACACAAGAATTAAAGATGGTTTGAACTGTTGAAAGATTATGAGTCAGTGATTGATTATCAATCGGACCAATGATTATAGTCTCGGGGTTACGGCGAGAATCTTTATGTGTTTTACGGCCGATAATCATGTGATTAATCTTATCAAATGATGAGTAGTTATTGGCTGAGCTAGAAACTAAATTGATGTTTAATTAGCAAATTTGTGAGGTTAAGAGGTGTGTCAGTGAATTACAAGTTAAAAAGGGTACAACGTAAATTGATTTCTGATTTAGAATTTCAGATTGGAACCTACAATTGTTCGTTATGTCGAGATAGAGTTCGTGTATTGAGAAATCCAGAGATTTTACAACAATTGTGACATCTAGCACAGTGGTAATTATCTGTCTGTACGGGGAGTACTAAAAGAGTGCTAGTTTTCATTGTTCAAATGGAGACACGAGGATTATATCGTGTTACTAAAATAAACTACTATGAGCTTTGGGTATGGAATTACTTTGTAACACTGTGTTCTAGAACTTGAAAGCAACCGAGAAAGACATTTATTGTTGGTTAAGTTTGCATATAATAATAATAGTTATGAGATGAATGTTAAGATAGCATTGTATGAGTGTGGTATGGTTGCAATTCTCGAACTTCGTTGTATTGAATTGAATTTTTATAAAAAGAATTTCGGTCGATGTGATTGGAAAGATCAAGGAAATGAAAGTAATTCATGACCGCTCTAAAACAGATTTGATTTACGAAAATATATGTGGGCTTGATGCTAAAAACATTGAATTTTCAATTAGAAAATTGAGTATTTGTGAAAGTATTATAGTGGGAATAGAATTTCTCGATTTAGCTATAAAGAGAAGTTGAGTTCGCAATTCATCGGACTGAATGAGATTATTATCAAAACTTGAGAAGAACCGTAATGTGTTTCTTATATATATGATGTGATGATACAAATAAGATCCTTTATCTATAGTATCTCTTACAGAAGTAGAAACTCAACTTGTTATGATGTATAGCAAAGAGCAGATCATAATCTTAGCTCCTGAGATTGAAAAGTTGAGAAATCTGAGGCTAGGTGAAAAATTGTTGAGGTTGGTGAAAGAAAATCACTAATTTATTCTTTGGTAAGATTTTCGGGGACGAAAATCCCTAAGGGGGGAAGAGTTGTAACAGCCCATTTTTAGGGTTAATCGGAAAAGTGGTTTCGGGGCCACCAAATCCGATTTAGTAGGTTTGTAAATATTATATTTAATATTTATGAGTTAATTGTGATTTTAAAATGTTTTGATATTGTGATATTTGTTTTATAAGTGATTTATTAAGTTCAAGTGGTATGACCCTAAGGTCAAGTGGGTTTAGGAAATGAGGTATCGGGACCCCATTTATATAAACCGAGTCGTAAATATTTTTATAAATATTTACGGAGTGGCAAAAAGATGGTTTTAAAGTTTTGTTGAAAAATTTTATCGTTTCGATAGTTAATTAAGCAAAAAGAACTAAATCGCGTAAAATGAAAAAGTTACATTCTAATTGTTTAAGTGTTTATTTTCCATGATTTACTAAAGTATAAGTCCCTATTTATCAATTAAACCATTACTTTATGATAGTGGAGATTGGTGGTTTGGCATATATGAAATTATGTATTATTATAAAGGACAAAAAGGTAAATGGAATATTAAAATGTATTAAATAAAAATAAAACATAAAATGGCCATGCAAATTTTATCTCTTGGCCGAATATGGAGGAGAAAAGAAAGCCATTGAAGCTTCCTTAGTTTCGGCCCTATCTCACAATAGCTTTAATATCTCTTAACATGTAACTCCTATGACCATTTCGTTTCTTCCATATGAAAATAGACTCATCAAGGTTCATTTACATAGCTTATTCACTATTTAATACCATTCCTACAAATTTTGGTGATTTTTCACATTCACGTCATCTTTGCAATGGCAAGATCTGCTTTTAAGGTAGGTCTTACCTATTTTGTAGTCTTCATGAACCAACTAGTCTTGCCATACATAGGTTCATATATGATCATTTTAACCATACCAATGGCTGATCATGTGACCAACACTCCCATTTCCAATCCATAATCACATCATGACACCATATATATACATACAAACCAAAAATAGTCCAAGTCATGCTTCCTTTTACGAGCCATTTTCGCATGGCCGTATACATATACATCACCACATTTTTAAACCAACAAGGGGTAGTCCTATACATGCCATTTCAAAGTTCAAACAAAATTTATACCAAAATAGAGGCGTTGATAGTGTGGATGACTTCGACTTTATTGATCCCGAATCCGATTGCTATCGAGCGAAATCTATAAAACAGAGAGCCAAAGTAACGGGGTAAGCATTTTTATGCTTAGTAAGTCTCAAGGAATATAATCAACTCTAATTACAGCAATACATTCACATTTCATCATTATATACTTTCACAAAGTATCAATCAATTCAATAACTGAAATTCATTAGTCGATTGAGCGAATGTTGCTCAAACGTGTCGACTTTCCAATGCACATATAAACGTACCTTATTCTTTGGGCTTCTCGAGTGTACTAATTGAATTTATTACAGCAACCAACACTCACCTCCAGCCCAAGATTCTTCGGAATATAACCGGATATAAGCATGTGCACAAATGCCTTCGGGTCTTAGCCCGGATAGAATGACTCGCATACGAATGCCTTGGTCTTAGCCCTGATATAGCCACTAGCACAATTGCCTTGGTCTTAACCGGATATAATTTCCAACATAATTGTCTTGAGGCTTAGCCCGATATCATTCAATTTCTCATGCACACATACATCAATAATCATTGGACATACATATTTCATTTTCACACTAAGGCTCAAACACAATTATAATCATTAGCATAATCGCCGGGACTTAGCCCGGTAGAATTCAATACTCATACACACATAAATCAATAATCAATACATCCATATTTCATTCCACATAATTCAATTAAGGTCACTTCTTGAGGACTTACCTCGGATGTTGTCGAACGGCTTTTACGGCTATTCGATCACTTTTTCCTTCCCTTGTCCAATTGTGGCCCTCTTAGCTCTTGAGCTAATTCAAACAAATTCAATCTATTAAAACCTCATTGTGCTAGCTTATGGCGAATATGACAAGGAGTTTAAATGGTCATATGGCCACTCTTTAGCTTGAATACACAATGGTCATGCACATTTTATACTACATCAAGTAATTCAATACAATTTATTCGAGCATCAAGGAAAAGCTAAGGCCTTCAATAGGCTACCCAAGGCGAATATTCATGTACATGTTGAGGCCAATTATGCACTTAATACCTCACAAAAACAGCATGCATTTTACTAGTTAATGCTTTGCATATTGTTGCTCAAAACTTATAATATAGCATCAAGCACTCATATGTGTGCTAGGCTGAATGTGCTTGCAATTTCACATTCATTCTTCAACATCTTCTTCTTTAAACAAACATATTCATCACTTAGTTCATAACCAAACATCATGTGCAAACATATATATACATATATGAGCATGGTCAATTTCAAGGTGTCCATAGCCATCCAAAACACAAATTTTAACTAACATGCAAGAAGCATGAACCATGCTTATGAATGCATCATGGCCGAATATGACAATCATGCTCCTTTTCAACTTCAATCATGATTAAACAAAAAGAAAACTCAAAATCTTACTCAAGAGTAGACAATCCATCATTGCATGCATCATCATCAAGCTTTACACTTAGCATGCAATGGCTTTATCACCATAATACCTTAATCTTGATGCAAACTTAGCCAAATCTCCTTCTAGATCTCTTCCAAACAAAAAAAATGGAGCAAAAATCCCTCCTTCTTCCTTAGTTTTGGCTCAAAGAAAGGATGAACAAAATTTTTCTTTCTTTCTCTACAACTCACGGCAATGGGGGGGGGAATACCACACCCACACACATTTTTTTTTCATTCTTTTCTTACCCATACACCTTTGTTTATTATTTCTCCCTAATGCACCAACAAAACATGTTTCATGACATGTTTTGCCCATCCTCTCTTGCCATGGCCGCCACTTCATGTTGGGGGAAATTTGACATGCAAATCCCTTATTTTTGCATGCATGAGCAACTAGTCATCACACATTTCCCCATCATACTTTCAAAGTTCACTACTAGGTCCTTTCTAGAGAAATTCACATTTATAACACTAAATTGAAACATCAAAATGTCACACACAAATTAACACATATCATAGGCATCAAAATAAATTTTAAATTATTTTTATGCCTCGGTTTTGTGGTCCCGAAACCACATCCCGACTAGGGTCAATTTTGGGTGTCACAACTCTCCCCACTTAAGAAATTTTCTTCCCGAAAATCTTACCGTAAATAGGTTTGGATATCGCTCTTTCATAGAGTTCTCGGTCTCCCAAGTAGCTTCTTCTATCCCGTGCTTGAGCCATAACACTTTCACTAGCGGAACCCGTTTGTTTCGCAATTCTTTCACTTCCATGATAGGATACGGATCGGTTCTTCCTCATAACTCATATTAGCTTGAATTTCAATTTCGATGGACTAATCACGTGCGATGGATCGGATCTATAGCGTCAAAGCATCGAAACATGAAAGACATCGTGAACCTTTTGAGTTCGGGGGCAAAATCAAACGATATGCCACCGGACCGACTCGCTTCGGATATCTCATATGGCCCAATGAACCTCGGGCTCACTTTGCCCTTACGGCCGAATCGAGTATCTTTTTCCAAGGCGATACCTTGAGAAACACTTTATCACCCACCGATACTCGATATCCT
Source organism: Gossypium arboreum (assembly GCF_025698485.1). NCBI lineage: Eukaryota > Viridiplantae > Streptophyta > Magnoliopsida > Malvales > Malvaceae > Gossypium > Gossypium arboreum. Next base: position 59,482,935 of record NC_069075.1, on the reverse strand, counting down.
TACGCTTCAGATCCGCGTCGACTTCGACGATCGGAGGCTATCTTCGACTTTCACGGATTACTTTCACTTTCTTCAGATCTCTAATCAAATCCACCCGAAAATCTTGCTTTCACCGAGCTCGGTCCAAAACAATAGTGTACGGCATTTACGACCGCACAAGGCCTCGTAGGGTGCCATCTTAATACTTGATTGAAAGCTGTTGTTGTAAGCGAATTCAATCAACGGCAAATACCGTTCCCATGAACCACTAAACTCGAGGACGCAACATCTTAACATATCCTCAAGTATCTGAATTATCCGCTCGGATTGACCATCGGTTTGGGGGTGAAAGGCGGTGCTGAAATGCAACTTGGTACCCAAAGCTTCTTGCAACTTTTTCCAAAATCGCGAGGTAAATCTCGGATCTCTATCCGACACGATGGAAATAGGTACCCCGTGTAATCTCACAATCTGAGAAACGTACAATTCGGCTAGTTTGTCCATTGAAAAATCTGTACGTACGCGGACAAAGTGAGCAGACTTAGTCAATCGATCTACCACGACCCAAACTGCATCCTTCTTACTTGCTGACAATGGTAGTCCGGATACAAAGTCCATTGTGACTCGATCCCATTTCCACTCGGGTATCGTGATTGGCTGAAGTAATCCTGAAGGCACTTGATGTTCCGCTTTCACTTGTTGACATATTAAACATCTCGAAACAAAGTCGGAGATGTCTCGTTTCATACCATGCCACCAAAACCGACGTTTCAAATCATTGTACATCTTCGTACTCCCCGGGTGGATTGCCATTCGGCTACAATGGGCTTCATTCAGAATTATCAAAATGAGTTCCGAATTCTTTGGAACACACAGACGACTTTTGAACCTCAAACAATCGTCATCATCGATTTGAAATTTCGAGTCCTTGTTCGGAACACACTCAGCCCGTTTTGCAGCCAACTCGTCGTCGACTTTCTGAGCTTCTCGAATTTGATGTATCAATAGTGGTTTGGCTTCCAATTCAGCTACTAACAGACTATTGGATCGAACAGACAAGTGCACGTTCATCGCTCGTAAAGCGAATAATGATTTACGACTCAAGGCATCGGCAACCACATTCGCCTTTCCCGGGTGATAGTCAATGACCAGCTCATAATCCTTTAACAGCTCGAGCCAACGTCTTTGTCGCAGATTTAAGTCTCTTTGGGTCATCAAATATTTGAGACTTTTGTGATCCGAGTACACATGGCACCTTTCACCAAATAAGTAATGTCGCCAAATCTTTAAGGCAAACACGATGGCGGCCAATTCGAGATCATGGGTCGGATAATTTTTCTCGTGTGGCTTTAATTGCCTCGACGCATAGGCCACAACTCGACCTTCTTGCATCAATACACAACCTAACCCAAGTAGGGAGGCATCGCTATAGATGACAAACTCTTTCTTGGGACTCGGGTTGCACTAGAATTGGGGCTTCATCAAATAAGTTTTCATTGATCGAAACTTTTTGGCATTTCTCCGTCCATTCGAACTTAACATCCTTTTGGAGTAAGCCGTCATCGGCGTGGCTATCGTTGAGAAGCCTTTACAAATCGTCGGTAATAACCGAAAGCCCCAAAAAGCTCGAACCTCGTTAATATTTCTGAGGCTTCCAATTAAGTATGGCTGAAATTTTATTCGGTCGACTCGAATACCGATCGCGATACCACATGACCCAAGAAGCTAACCTCTCTTAACCGAACTCACACTTGCTGAACTTAGCATATAATTGCTTATCCCATAAGATTTGCAAAGACTAACCGCAGTGTTCAAAGATGTTCGGTCTCATTTCTTGAATAGACCAAGATGTCATCAATGAACACGACTACGAATCGATCCAAATATGGTCTCAAGATCCGATTCATTAAATCCATAAATACCGCAGGGCATTAGTGAGCCCAAACGGCATCACTAGGAACTCATAGTGACCATATCTCGCTCAAGGCGCCTTGGGTACGTCCGAATCTCGGATTCGCAATTGATAATAGCCCGATCTCAAATCTATTTTCGAGAACACCGAGGCTCCCTTCAGTTGATCGAACAAGTCATCAATACGTGGCAACGGATATTTGTTCTTTATCGTCGCTTATTAAGTCGACGATAGTCGATGCACAACCGCATGGTTCCATCCTTCTTCTTCACGAACAACACTGGCGCACCCAAGGCGAAAAACTCGCAAGCAAAACCTCTATCCACCAATTCTTGCAATCGAGCTTTCAACTCCTTTAATTCCGTTGGTGCCATACGATACGGAGCTATCGAAATTGAGTGGTACCAGTACCAATTCGATGCCAAATTCTATTTCTCGAACAGTGGTAAACCCGCAATTCTTCGTGGAAAACATCCGGTATTCACAAACCACGGCACAGATTCGGGTTTCTTTTCGATTCCTTGTCATCGAGCACGTCGCAAGGTACGCTTCGCACCCTTTTCTTACATATTTACGGGCCAACATCGCGATATTACACCGGCAACCCCTTTCGATCCGTAGACTCAACCCGAATTATTTCATTATTCGCGCACCTCAAATCGATAGTCTTGCTCTTGCAATTTACAACCGCATCGTGCATGGTCAACCAATCCAAACCAAGAATAACGTCGAACTCATCGAACGACAAAAGCATCAAGTCCGCCGGAAAACAAGAACCTCGGAACACTAGGGGACTTTTCTTGCACACTTTGTTGACAAGCACGTAATGACCCAAGGGTTTGACACCGAATTACAAACTCGAGAGACTCAATAGGCAAAGTCTTCTTTGGATGTTAAGGTTTCACATATATATGAATGAGTAGAACCAGGTCAATCAAAGCAATCACATTTGTATTGAAAAGAGTGAAAGTACCGGTAATGACATCCGGAGATGCAGATCCTCGGCGTCTGCGTGATGGCATAAGTCCTAGCAGAGCACGAGCCTCGGATCCGATGGTAGCATCTCTAGATCCTCTCGACCGCCAACGACATTGCCCATATTTCTAGGTGGCCTACCTCGGCGATGGTAGCACCGGGTTTCCACTCGACTTACATTCTGCTCATGCATCCTCGGGCAATCCTTCATAAAGTGGTCGGCCGATCCACACTTATAGCAGGAGCGATCACGAAACCAACAGCTCCCCAATGCCATTTGCCACAATGTAGACACTCCGCCTCTCTCGGCAATCATTTCCACCATCTGGCGATCGAAGTGACTCGTGTGGTCACAGGGGTCGATCACGTCCTCGTCTAGAAAAGCCCAAACGCCTCTAGACCGGCTCACATCATCTCGAAATCTCTTCGATGCTGTTGAAGAGACTTTCCGAGGACCTCTTCGAATTCTCCTGTTCCCACATCAACTTTTGTTTCTCCTTTCTAAGCTCTTGACTTTACAAGCTCGCTCAACAAGTACTACGAACTCTCGTATCTCGAGAATGCCAACGAACATCCTTATATCATCATTTAGCCCATCCTCGGCGTTTACATAATAGCTTCGGACGAAATGCATTCTCGCACAGATCGGCTAAGCCTCACAAATTTTCGTTCAGTAGTCGATGGCGACATAGAACCTTGCTTAAGATCAAGAAATTCCTTCGCTTTTGGTCGATGAATCTCTGATCGATATATTTTTTCTAACTCGGTTTGAAAGAATTCCCAAGTCACTTGCTCTCTAGGTACCACGAAGTCGAGTACTCCACCAATAGTAGGCGGACTCACGTAGCAAGGAGATGGTACACTTTAAGCACTCATCGGGTGTACAGGATAGTTCATCGAGCACCCGGATAGTGTTATCCAACCAAAATTCAGCTCGCTCGGCATCATAATCATCCGTAGCCTTAAATTCAGTGGCCCCATGTTTTCGAATCCTATCGATGGGGCTTACTTGACCTTATTTGGTCGATCACCGGAGGTATTGTAGGTGTGGGGTTGCATTTGTCGGGAATGGAGGTTGTGGAACAGTACCGTGTTAGTTCGAATGTATTGATTAAACCATTCGTTCATCACACTATAAAAGGCTTGCCTAGCCTCGTCATTCGGATTGTTGGCCATAGGTTGAGAGTCCGCGGCGCTGTCCCTTCTTGCGAGCAGCGCCACACTCTCCACATCATCAGCTATCGCTTCGGTTGGGATCGGGATCCATTGCTATAAACAAACACAAAGTCAAATTGTCGAAATCACCACACTATCGAGTCATCATTTAATGGCATGTATAGCTAAACCCCAAACACATCACGGTAGTCCTAGAATCGACTAAACCTGGCTCGATACCAATAAAATTGTAACACCCGAACCCGAGACCATCGCCGTGTCGGACACGAGGGTTAACAAGCCAAGTTCACATGTTTTGCCCACCAATTTGACATTTCCAGTCAGGCTGGAAAACTGCGTCACCGTCGCCTTAAAAATCATATCTCGAGTTTCAAAACTCGGAAACTGGTTTTGTAAATTTTCCTGAATTTATATTCATATATCCATCCATGGATTTATTTCTAGAATTTTGGTTGGGCCAATTGGTACAGTTTATTAGTTAAAGTCACCCATGTTACAGGGATCGACTGCTCTGACCTTAGGGCGTTATAACTTGAATATCTCTCTGTACAGGGCTTTAATACTGGTGCTGTTTGTTTCTAATGAAACTAGACTCAAAATGGAATCTGCACATATAAGGCATGACTCCTAATTATTTCTGGATAATTTATAGTAAATTTTAAAGTTACAACAGGGGACCCAGAAACCGTTCTGGTCCTGTCTCACAATAGCTTTAATATCTCTTAACATGTAACTCCTATGACCATTTCGTTTCTTCCATATAAACATAGACTCATCAAGGTTCATTTACATAGCTTATTCACTATTTAATACCATTCCTACAAATTTTGGTGATTTTTCACATTCACATCACTGCAGCTGGCAGCATCTGTTTTTAAGGTAGGTCTTACCTATTTTGTAGTCTCCATGAACTAACTAGTCTTGCCATACATAGGTTCATATATGATCATTTTAACCATACCAATGGCTGATCATGTGACCAACACTCCCATTTCCAATCCATAATCACATCATGACACCATATATATACATACAAACCAAAAATAGTCCAAGTCATGCTTCCTTTTACGAGCCATTTTCGCATGGCCGTATACATATACATCACCACATTTTAAACCAACAAGGGTAGTCCTATACATGCCATTTCAAAGTTCAAACAAAATTTATACCAAAATAGAGCGTTGATAGTGTGGATGACTTCAACTTTATTGATCCCGAATCCTATTGCTATCGAGCGAAATCTATAAAACAGAGAGCCAAAGTAACGGGGTAAGCATTTTTATGCTTAGTAAGTCTCAAGGAATATAATCAACTCTAATTACAGCAATACATTCACATTTCATCATTATATACTTTCACAAAGTATCAATCAATTCAATAACTGAAATTCATTAGTCGATTGAGCGAATGTTGCTCAAACGTGTCGACTTTCAATGCACATATAAACGTACCTTATTCTTTGGGCTTCTCGAGTGTACTAATTGAATTTATTACAGCAACCAACACTCACCTCCAGCCCAAGATTCTTCGGAATATAACCGGATATAAGCATGTGCACAAATGCCTTCGGGTCTTAGCCCGGATAGAATGACTTCATACGAATGCCTTCGGGTCTTAGCCCGGATATAGCCACTAGCACAATTGCCTTGGTCTTAACCGGATATAATTTCAAGCATAATTGTCTTCGGGGCTTAGCCCGGATATCATTCAATTTCTCATGCACACATACATCAATAATCATTGGACATACATATTTCATTTTCGTTACTAAGGCTCAAACACAATTATAATCATTAGCATAATCGCCTTCGGGACTTAGCCCGGGTAGAATTCGAATACTCATACACACATAAATCAATAATCAATACATCCATATTTCATTCCACATAATTCAATTAAGGTCACTTCTTGAGGACTTACCTCGGATGTTGTCGAACGGCTTTTACGGCTATTCGATCACTTTTTCCTTCCCCTTGTCCAATTGTGGCCCTCTTAGCTCTTGAGCTAATTCAAACAAATTCAATCTATTAAAACCTCATTGTGCTAGCTTATGGCCGAATATGACAAGGAGTTTAAATGGTCATATGGCCACTCTTTAGCTTGAATACACAATGGTCATGCACATTTTATACTACATCAAGCAATTCAATACAATTTATTCGAGCATCAAGGAAAAGCTAAGGCCTTCAATAGGCTACCCAAGGCCGAATATTCATGTACATGTTGAGGCCAATTATGCACTTAATACCTCACAAAAACAGCATGCATTTTACTAGTTAATGCTTTGCATATTGTTGCTCAAAACTTATAATATAGCATCAAGCACTCATTTGTGTGCTAGGCGAATGTGCTTGCAATTTCACATTCATTCTTCAACATCTTCTTCTTTAAACAAACATATTCATCACTTAGTTCATAACCAAACATCATGTGCAAACATATATATACATATATGAGCATGGCGAATTTCAAGGTGTCCATAGCCATCCAAAACACAAATTTTAACTAACATGCAAGAAGCATGAACCATGCTTATGAATGCATCATGGCCGAATATGACAATCATGCTCCTTTTCAACTTCAATCATGATTAAACAAAAGAAAACTCAAAATCTTACTCAAGAGTAGACAATCCATCATTGCATGCATCATCATCAAGCTTTACACTTAGCATGCAATGGCTTTATCACCATAACAACTTTGGCCAAATACCATTTCCATGCCATAACAAAGATTTGAGCCATGGCTAACATGCACATCAAGTTAGCAACCAAAACATGCATGAAACTCCTAACACAACCTCATACATACCTTAATCTTGATGCAAACTTAGCCAAATCTCCTTCTAGATCTCTTCCAAACAAAAAAATGGAGCAAAATCCTCCTTCTTCCTTAGTTTTGGCTCAAAGAAAGGATGAACAAAATTTTTCTTTCTTTCTCTACAACTCACGGCAATGGGGGGGGGGGAATACCACACTCACACACATTTTTTTTCATTCTTTTCTTACCCATACACCTTTGTTTATTATTTCTCCCTAATGCACCAACAAAACATGTTTCATGACATGTTTTGCCCATCCTCTCTTGCCATGGCCGGCCACTTCATGTTGGGGGGAAATTTGACATGCAAATCCCTTATTTTTGCATGCATGAGCAACTAGTCATCACACATTTCCCCATCATACTTTCAAAGTTCACTACTAGGTCCTTTCTAGAGAAATTCACATTTATAACACTAAATCGAAACATCAAAAATGTCACACACAAATTAACACATATCATAGGCATCAAAATAAATTTTAAATTATTTTTATGCCTCGGTTTTGTGGTCCCGAAACCACATCCCGACTAGGGTCAATTTTGGGCTGTCACAAAAGAAAGCCATTGAAGCTTCCTTAGTTTCGGCATTTGCATGAAGTGATTTGGGTATGTTTTGTGTTCGATTTTTGATAATTTTTATGTTTTTGAGATCGTTGCTTCGTATTCTAGCTAGCCCGTACCTCTGATTTCAAAACTGTTAAAGTATTTGAATGTTGCCATTGTTGAGTGCATGAGTATTTTAATAGTTGATGATGGAAAATAAATTATTGTTGTTGGATACACATGTTTTGTAAAGTGAATTTTGGTAAAAATGTCAATTTTGGATTAAATTGTGAATTACTAAAATTATGTGGTTGAAAGTGTGAATAAATGAAAATATGGGCTGTTATGAAGTAGTAGTAAATTTGTCTAGGCATGGGTTTGGCCAAAAATTGAATGAATTTAATTTTTCGAGCTTAGGGACTAAATTGTAAAGAAGTTGAAATATCGAGGGCAAAATGTAATTTTGCCATAAAGTAATTTATGGGCTGTTTTAATACCATGAATATTCGGTTAAGCTTAATTATGGTTAAAATAGTTAATTTTCATTTTTTGAGCTCAAGTGACTAAATTGAATAAAAGTAAAACTTTAGGGTAAAATAGTAACTTTACAAAAATATGAAATTGAGTTAAAATGAATAGAATATGAATTGTAATAGTTGAATTTGATTGATTAGATCAAGTTAAGCCTCGTCTTTGAGTCTATATCGAGGAAAAACGAAGTATCGGATTCGTCGATCTAATTTATCGTTACCATGAACGAGGTAAGTTCGTATGCAATAAACATTGTTAAATTTATGTTTCTAATGCTTTAATATCGTATAAAATTGTATATACGTGAATATTTTAACGTCTGATGACATATCGACAAAATGTGGCACTTAGTGTGCGGGGCAATCAAATATGGTACTTAGTGAACGAAATATTGAGAATGGCACTTAGTGTACGAAATATTGAGAATGGCACTTAGTGTGCGAGATATTGAGAATGACACTTAGTGTGCAAAATATCGAATGATTCAAAGGGAAATTATAAATTGTGATTGAATGATTAAATAGAGCAAAGTGAATAGGTATACATGCTATATTATATAAATTGTTTATGAGACGACTTTAGAATGGTGATATTTGGGCTTTGAGCCTAGCAAGCTTTAAGCTGGTGAATAATATTATCGGGTTTAAAACCTAGCAGGCTAAATGCCGGTGATTTGATAAAAGTCTAAGACTATGAGACCTTGTGTTAAATCGGCAATTGAATTTGTTCAATACATTAAGTTGGTCAGGTATGTGATATATTCTTATGCATGTTAGATCGATTGGAATTGAATCATGAGTGTGAAATGAGAAGCATAGGTGAAAATGCCTATGTCAATATGTGAGTAAGGGCAAAACCATCGTAAATTATCGATAAGGGTGGACTATGTGCGGAATCATCTTATAATTGCTAATTTGAACGATTGTGCGATTGTGTGCGAATCATTGAGCATGATGTATTGTATTGAGATTATGCTTGAGTGAAATTATAGATATGTGATGAAATTGATTGGTGATATACATGTTTAAATAATGTGAATGCAAAGAATGTGTGAAAGAGTAAATTTGTAATAAATCTGCTTGAGACAGCAGCAGTAATGTGATTTTGGAAAATCACCATAAATTGTTGGAGTTGAGTTAGAAGCTGAATAAATTATGGAATTAAAGATTAATGAGTCTAGTTTCTTATAAAAGAAACCGTGTAAGCAAAAGAATTGCTGATAATGAGATATTTGAAGTCGCGTGGGATAGAGTCAAATGACTTCAGGGTCCCCTGTTCTGTTTTTAGAAAATCATTATAATTTGTACAAAAATGGTTATAAGATAAAATTTATATGATTAGACTCCTTAATGAGTCTAGTTTCAAATGAAATCAAATAGAACATATTTTGAATTCTGTACAATGAGAAATTTGATTCATAGTAAAGAGTGGTCAAATTAGTCAAACAGTGAAACAGGGGAAACTTTAAGAAAAATCTGGTATTTATTGGCCAAACCTAAAATTCTGAAAATTTTATGGATGGAAGATATATGAGTCTATTTTCAGGGAAAATTAACGGCAATTGATTTGGAGTTTTGTAGCTCAAGTTATAAATAATTTAGTGACTATTGCTCAGGAAGACAACTTGTAGTGAATTTGTGATTATGTTGTAAACATTGATAAAACTTGTTAAAGAGTTGCTTATTGTTTTCTTATGAACTTACTAAGCGTAAAGCTTACTCCCCTTTTCTTTCCCATATTCCCTAGGGTTGCCAGGTTAGCTCGGGTTGGAGGCCGTCAGAGATATTATCACATTGTCAAGTCTACGCTATCGGCGTAAATAAATCTTAGTGTTTCGAGTCTATGGCATGTATAGGGTTGTAAAGTTGAGTAAGTAAATGATACAAGACTAAGATATTGGTAAATATTTAATAATGCCTCATGAATATTTTGGGCCTTGTAAGCCCGATTAAAGGATAATATACGTGTGTATGAAAAGTTTAAAATTGATAAAAAAATTTTACGGTCTGGTTTTATATAAATGGATGAGTTTAAATCTGGTAGCACCTCGAACCCTGTTCCGACGAGGGATAAGGGCGAAGGGTGTTACATTTTATTGGTATCAGAGCCATGGTTTAGTCGGATCTAGGACTACCATGGCGTATGTGAGTCTAGCTGTACATGCCATATTTGACCTGCGATAGTGTGATATCTCCTGACTCTGACGAAAATTTTTTGAATAGGACAGATAAGTCTTTCAATCAAGCTAATTTTAATAGTATAGAATATGTACTGAAATGTTCGAATGAAATTGTGTTCTATACTGATTTGATTAAATTAAAGTTGGCTCTGAAATGTTTAAGTGTTCATGAATATATGAATCCAAAGTTAAATGAAATGATATGTTCAAAGTGCACATATGTGATGTTTTATAAACTTGGTTAAGTCACTTCAATGTGCAACAACAAGTGAACATAGGCACTGTGTGTGTGAGTTTCGTAATTGAGCACTGTGTGTGTGAGATCGGTTGTTGAGGCACTGTGTGTGCGAGTTCCGTAACCGAGCACTGTGTGTGCGAGATCGGTTGTTGAGGCACTGTGTGTGCGAGTTCCGTAACCAAGCACTGTGTGTGCAAGATCGGTTGTTGGGGCACTAAGTGTGTGAAATGAGATCATGTAAGACCTCGGCCAAGACGAAGTCATTGATTTGAAGTAGTGTATAAGAACATGTCTGGGACACTGGCATCACTTATGATTCGTGTAAGACCCTGTCCGAGACAGTGGCATCGATATTGAATAAACTTGGTCAGATGTATGTAGTCCATGTGAAAATGAGACGTGATAAATAACAGATAAATATATGCTACATGTGCTTGACATGTGACCTTGTGGTTCCATGAATCAAACAGGGAAAAATATGACATGTTTTGGTTGGTATGTATTGGATATGTGCAAGTTTTGTTCATACGAATGAATTGACAGTTATCACACAATTTAAAATCATAGTCATAAGTTATTAGTAAATATAAATAAGTGAGGCTATTTAATAAGGTTATATGAACTTAAGAGTACTATGAATGTATATGCAATTGAGATTATTTTTCAATTCGGATTAGTGATATGGAATTTTCATAATCATTGAAATGATTTATTTGCTTAAGGCTTACTAAGCTTTCAAAGCTTATTCGTGTGTTTTCATAAGATGTATATGCTTTCCAACCGAGCTAATTCTGATAGTACGAATGTTATACTCAAACGTTTGAGTGAAAATGTGTTGGTGATGAGTTGAAACTCATAAAAGGTATGAATCGAAATGCATGATATTCGCTATTGATAAATGTTATAATTATATGAGTATATGAGTTGTGATGTTGGGTATATGATTGTTGTGTGAATATTTTGATTTGGAATTTATGATTTGATTTAGCGTATGAGCTATGTGTTAAGTACCAAGTGATCATAAGTAAATGATTGCTAGATGTTTGAGAATGCGGAATTAGTAATGAACCTGCTCGTTCATAATAGTATGTGTGATGTGCATGCTTACGTAAGAGTTAAAATTGTTGGCTTTACAACCCTCACCCCCTCATTGGTAAAGCATTATAATGAGATCCGTACTATATGGCTTAAATAAGGTTACAAGTGCGGAATGACAGAGTCTCGTGATTGAAGGATTAGTATTGTGATCGATAAGAGAATGAGTCCGCAAGTGAAGACAAGAATGTAAAAGATATTGGATCGTGTTGAAGGCCATTTGTAATATGTAAAGTCACCGTTAAAAGAAAAGTTGAATTAGATGAAACCAAATATTCAGGTATGATATTTAAAAAATATATTAACTAGAAGTTCTTCCGAATTGACCTCCGTTAGTGTTGGGATAATGAGAAATTAGTGATGTCGAGATAGAGCGGAGAATCATATTTGAATTATAAAGATATTTGAGCACATCAATTATAGTCGAATGGTTTATGAGAACTCTTCTGGGTATTCTGTGTGTTCAATTATCCTTAGAGGTATGTGAAGCTGTATATTTTCAGATGAAATTCTTATCATATGAGAACGTTATCTATATATATTGATATATGAAAGCATTGTTGGGTTGTTCGGGTTACAATCAGCATTATTATATCTTTCTCTGGTATTCTATTTCATTTTATTGAAAGAAAAGATCGACGATTAAATCTGTGTGATGTTGGTATTCTGCTCCTACTGGTTGTTGATCTGCTTAGTATACATGAAGATTATATTATGTCTGTTACTGTTGATTCCGGTGCATATGAGTGATGCTTTACTTCTGGATTTCCTCTGAAACATCATTGAGGTATCTGTCATCTGATATGGGTGCTTTCTTAAAAAAAAAGATTAGTATAGTGATATATTTGAGAATTACAGTATCTCTGCTTTCTTATGATTCTATATGGTTATCTGTGAAAAATATCTATTGAATGACTGTAACTATATTTCAATTTCTCTTATGTTCAAAATGCATTATTGATAATTGGGACATTATATATCTATACGGTTGAGATGTCAGCCTTATTATGGCACTATGATTTTAAATTATCTGATGGTTGTGGCTTCAGTCTGGTTCAAAGCTTCGTTGATTAATAATTGAAAAGTTATTACTTGACAGTCGAGATCGATTCAGTTGTCTAGCTTGATTAGATTAATTGCTTGAAGGATTAATCGAGTTACTTGTATCTGAATTTATCCACAGGGTGGAAATAAAGTTTGAATGTTCACGGATAAATAGATGAATATTCTGAATGCATGATTCATATTCTAGAAGATATGATACAGAATTATATCCATCAGAACGATTTTATTGAGAAATGTTCTTATAGATTGCGATTGGGAAGTCTGAATGATGTAATAATTATCAATAAAGTGGTAAATAGTTGAAGAAATTGTTAATTGAAGCGTCAGTTCTCAGGTGAAGAGTTATTTGACACAAGAATTAAAGATGGTTTGAACTGTTGAAAGATTATGAGTCAGCGATTGATTATCAATCTGGACCAATGATTATAGTCTCTGGGGTTCTGAGCGAGAATCTTTATGTGTTTTACGGCCGATAATCATGTGATTAATCTTATCAAATGATGAGTAGTTATTGGCTGAGCTAGAAACTAAATTGATATTTAATTAGCAAATTTGTGAGGTTAAGAGGTGTGTCAGTGAATTACAAGTTAAAAAGGGTACAACGTAAATTGATTTCTGATTTAGAATTTCAGATTGGAACCTACAATTGTTCGTTATGTCGAGATAGAGTTCGTGTATTGAGAAATCCAGAGATTTTACAACAATTGTGACATCTAGCACAGTGGTAATTATCTGTCCATACGGGGAGTACTAAAAGAGTGCTAGTTTTCATTGTTCAAATGGAGACACGAGGATTATATCGTGTTACTAAAATAAACTACTATGAGCTTTGGGTATGGAATTACTTTGTAACACTGTGTTCTAGAACTTGAAAGCAACCGAGAAAGACATTTATTGTTGGTTAAGTTTGCATATAATAATAATAGTTATGAGATGAATGTTAAGATAGCATTGTATGAGTGTGGTGTGGTTGCAATTACTGAACTTCGTTGTAACACCCCGAACCCGAGACCGTCGCCGGAGTCGAACGCGAGGTGTTAACAGACTTCAACCCACTTATTGACAATTTTCAGACAAGCTGCCAATCTGAGTACTAGTCGCTCCAAAATTCATAACTTGAGTTTTACAACTCGAAAATCAGTTCCGTAAATTTTTCCTGAAACTAGACTCATATGTCCATCTACATATTTTTTTCTAGAATTTTTGGTCGAGCCAATTAGTACAGTTTATTAGTTAAAGTCTCGCCTGTTGTAGGGATCGACTACACTGACCTTTGTGCGTTACGAATTGGATATCTCCTGTACAGGGCTTCAATACTAATGCCGTTTGTTTCTATAGAAACTAGACTCAGAGAGGAATCTACACATATATGGAATGACTCCTAATTATCTCTGGTTAATTTACAATGATTTTCCAAAGTTGGAACAGGGGATCCAGAAACCGTTCTGGCCCTATTTCACAAGAACTTTAAAATCTGTTAACTTATAACTCATATGACCATTTCGTTTCTTCCATATGAAAGTAGATTCATCAAGGTACACTTACATAATTTATTTGCTATTTAATACCATTCCTACTATTTTTAGTGATTTTTCACATCCACGTCACTGCTGCTGTCAGCATCTGCCTTTAGTAGGCTTTACCTATTTCATACTTTCCATGATTCAATTGGCCCTTTTACATACATAGCACAAAGCGTGATCATGATTAACCATTCCAATGGCTAATCGTTTCAAAATAATTCCATACCTCATAAGGGTCAGCATACAAACGATTATAGTTCTATGCTAAAACGATATAAGCCATTTTCGCATGGCTATCCAAGTTTACACAAACCGGAAGGTACATGACCTTCAACAAAGGATGGTCCTATACATGCCATTTCAAAGTTCAACCAAAATTTGTACCAAAATGGGGCTTCGATAGTGTGGATGACTTCGACTTCTTTGATCCCGAATCCGATAGCTAACGAGCGAAACCTATAAAACAGAGAGCCAAAGCAACGGGGTAAGCATTTTAATGCTTAGTAAGTCTCAAGCAATGCAATCAGCTTTGACTAAGGTATTTTATTCACATGGCTAATTAAACCACTTTACTAATTCACATTCCCATACTCATACTTATTTCACATCACCGACCCTTATGTTCATACACAAAAGAACAACTTAGCCCAAGGCCGGTAGCTCGTTTATCAACTTAGCGCATACTTGTAAGAATTCAATTAGTACAAGCACATACAAACATACCTCATTGCTGGAATTTTCACAAGTGTATAAGCTGAAATTTTCACAGCAAGATTGCTCACTTCCGAATCACATACTTTCGGGATTTAACCGGATATAGCGACTCGCACGATTGCCTTCGGGTCATAACCCGGATTTGGTGACTTGCACAAAGGCCTTCGGGTCTTAGCCCGGATATATCAACTCGCATACGAATGCCTTGGTCTTAGCCCGGATATATCAACTCGCATTTAATGCCTTGGGTCTTAGCCCGATATATCAACTCGCATACGAATGCCTTCGGTCTTAGCCCGGATATATTTCCAATGTTCACTTACATATATATCAATATTCAAGACACGTCCATAGTTCATTTTCATTACTAAAGCTCCAACACAAAATATCTATCAACCTTTACTATTTCGGCTCAATGGCCACACAAACAAGGAGCATAATTTTGATATAATTCAAGTAGGGTCATCACTCGAAGACTTACCTTGGATGTTGTCGAGCGATTTCGACGGCTATTCAACTACTTTTTCCTTCCCTTTATCGGATTTAGCTCCCTTTGCTCTTGAGCTAATTTACACAAATTTAACTTATTAAAATCTCATCATGATAGCTTATGGCGAATATGACAAGGAGTGTAAATGGTCATATGGCCATCCTTTAGCTCAAATACACAATGGTCATGCACATTTTACATCACAACAAGCAATTCAATACATTCAAACATCAACGTGAAGTTCAAAGTACTTGGCCCTCATATACATTAGGCATCAAAGTTGCATATGTACGAAATCATAAATCGAACTCAACACATTAGTTAATATTCCTCTTAGCAATTTTCTAAGCCAAGAATAGGCATCAATATGCTTGCCTCAAACCGAATGCATGCACACTAATTACCCTCATGTGGCGAATATACACTTAATACCACACAAAAAAAAAACAGCATACATTTCACTACTAACACATTACATATCGTAATTCATTGCACATCTCTTATTTACTTCATAATCAACACATCATCACAAGCAAATATACACTTTGAATTAGTATATATGTCATACCAATCCATCATGTGCAAACATATATTCATGTAGGTGCAAGGGCAATTCTCAAGTGGCTTATATCCAAATATATACACATTTCCAAAGCTTAAATCTTACTTACCATGCAACATGCATGAATTATACTTATGGATATATCATGGCGAATACCACAACACCACACCACTTCAATTTGGTCATGGTGAAACAAAGAACTTAGTATCTCATTCAAAAAAATGCTAAAAGAAAATCTAAGAATCTTCAATCCTCCATCACATGTATCACTTTCAAGCTTGTTATTTAACATGCAATGGCATTAACACCACATTCACTTTGGCGAATTTCATTCCCATGACATAACAAGGATTTGAACCATGGGCTAACAAGAACATTAAGCTAGCAACTAAAAACATGCATGAACCTCAAACATACCTTAATCTTGATGCAAGTTTAGCCAACCTCTTCCTAATCCTCTTCCAAACCAAGTATGAAGCAAAACTCCTTCCTTATCCTTAGTATTTTCGGCCAACAAGAGAGTGAAAAGAGATGAACAAAATTTTTTCTTTCTTTCTTTAGGACATTCGGCCAAGCTATGGAGGAAGATGGACACTTTTTTTTTTGTTTCTCATCTACTAACATTAATTGTTTATTCCATACCCTTATTTTATTCTTTCCATCATAACCCATTTACCAAACATGTTTCATGACATGATTTTTGCCCATAAATCCTTGTCATGGCCGGCCACTTGCTATGGGGGAATTTGACATGCAAGTCCATTGTTTTGCATGCATCCTTTAATTAGTCATCACACATTTCCCTCATACTTTCAAAGTTTATTACTAGGTCCTTTCTAGTGAAATTCACATCTATAATTCTAAATCAAAGCATAAAAATATCACACATGAGTTAACACACATTATAGGCAATAAAATAAATATTAAATTATTTTTATGCCTTGGTTTTGTGGTCCCAAACCACATTTCGACTAGGGTCGTTTTAAGGTGTCACAACTCTCCCCACTTTAGAAATTTTCGTCCCGAAAATCTTACCGTAAATAGGTTTGGATATTGCTCTTTCATAGAGTTCTCGGGTTCCCAAGTAGCTTCTTCTATCCCGTGTTTGAGCCATAACACTTTCACTAGCGGAACCCTTTTGTTTCGCAACTCTTTCATTTCACGAGCTAGGATACGAATCGGTTCTTCTTCATAACTCATATCGGCTTGAATTTCAACCTCGATGGACTAATTACGTGCGACGGATCAGATCTATAGCGTCAAGCATTGAAACATGGAAGACGTTGAATCTTTTCAAGTTCGGGGCAAGATCAAACGATACGCAATCGGGCCAACTCGTTCGGAGATTTCAGACGCCCAATGAATCTCGGCTCAACTTGCCCTTACGGTAGAATCTGAGTATCTTTTTCCACGGCGAAACTTTAAGAAACACTTTATCTCCCACGATACTCAATGTCCTTTCGTTTGAGATCCGCATACGATTTCGACGATCGGAGGCTATCTTCAGATTTTCACGGATTACTTTTACTTTCTGCTCAAAGATCTTTAATCAAATCCACTCCAAAATTTTGTTCTCACCGAGCTCGGTCCAAAACAATGGTGTACGGCATTTACGCCGTACAAAGCCTCGTAAGGCGCCATCTTAATACTTGATTGAAAACTATTGTTGTGCGAATTCAATCAAAGGTAGGTACCGCTCCCACGAACCACCGAACTCGAGGATGCAACATCTCAACATATCCTCAAGTATCTCAATTATACGCTCGGATTGACCATCGGTTTGGGGTGAAAGGCGGTCTGAAATGCAACTTGGTGCCCAATGCTTCTTGTAATTTCTTCCAAAATCGCGAGGTGAACCTCGGATCTCTATCCGACACCACGTAAATCGGTACCCGTGTAATCTCACAACTGAGAAACGTACAATTCAGCTAGTTTATCCAATGAAAATCCATACGCATGTGGATAAAGTGAGCCGACTTAGTCATCTATCAATAATAACCCAAATTGCATCCTTCTTACTTGTCGACAACGGCATCCGGACACAAAGTCCATTGTGACTCGATCCCATTTCCACTGGTATCGTGATCGGTGAAGTAACCTCAAGGCACTTGATGCTCCGCTTTCACTTGTTGACATATTAAACATCTTGCAACAAAGTCGGAGATGTCTCGCTTCATACCATGCCACCAAAACCGACGTTTCAACTCATTGTACATCTTCGTACTCCCGGGTGGATTGCCATTCGGCTACAATGAGCTTCGTTCGAATTATCGAAATAAGTTCAATTCTTTGGAACACACAAACGACTTCGAACCTCAAACAATCGTCATCATCAATTTGAAACTCCGATTCCTTGTTCGAACACACTCAAATTTCGTTTTGCACGCAACTCCTCATCAACTTTCGAGCTTCATGAATTTGATGAGTCAACAATGGTTTGGCTGTTAATTCGGCTACTAACACATTGTCGGGTAGGATAGACAAGTGTACATTCATCGTCAGAAAAGCAAACAAGTGATTTCCGCTTAAGGCATCCGCAACCACATTAGCCTTTCCGGTGATAGTCAATGACCAGCTCATAATCCTTTAACACTCGAGCCAACGTCTTTGTCGCAGATTTAAGTCTCTTTGAGTCATCAAATATTTGAGACTTTTGTGATCCGAATACACATGGCACTTCTCACCAAATAAGTAATGTCGCCATATCTTTAAGGCGAATACGATGGCGACCAATTCGAGATCATGGGTCGGATAATTTTTCTCATGTGGCTTTAATTGTCTCGACGATAGGCCACAACTCGACCTTCTTGCATCAATACGCAACCTAACCCAAGTAGGGAGGCGTCACTATAGATGACAAACTCTTTGCGATTCGGCCGTATTACTAATCTCGAGCTTCCGTCAAATGAGTTTTCAATTGGTCAAAACTTTTCGACACTTTTCCGTCCATTCAAACTTGACATCTTTAAAGCGGTTTAAGTCATGGGTGTGGCTATCATCGAGAATCCTTTTACAAACCGTCGGTAGTAACCGCAAGTCCCAAAAAGCTCGAACCTCGGTAATATTTCTTGGAGGTTTCCAGATTAAGTATGGCTGAAATTTTGCTTGGGTCGACTCGAATACCGATCTGCAGATACCACGTGACCCAAGAAGCTAACCTCTCTAACCGAACTCACACTTGCTAAACTTAGCATATAACCGCTTATCCCGTAAAATTTGCAACACTAATCTCGGTGCTCGCATGTTCGGTCTCATCTCTTGAATAGACCAAGATGTCGCCGATGAACACAACTACTGAACCGATCCAAATATGATCTCAAGATCCGATTCATCAAATCCATAAATACCGCAGGGCATTAGTGAGCCCAAACGGCATCACTAAGAACTCGTAGTGACCATATCTCGCTCAAGGCGGTTTTGGGTATGTCCGAATCTCGGATTCAAGAATCGATAATAGCCCGATCTCAAATCTATTTTTGAGAACACCGAGGCTCCTTCAGTTGATCGAACAAATCATCGATCGTGGTAACGGATACTTGTTCTTTATTGTCACTTTATTAAGTCGACGATAGTCGATGCACAACCTCATGGTTCCGTCCTTCTTTTCACAAACAACACCGGTGCACCCCAAGGTGAAAAACTCGGCGAGCAAAACCTCTATCCATCAACTCTTGCAACCGAGCTTTCAACTCCTTTAATTCCGTTGGTGCCATACGATATGGAGCTATCGAAATCGGTGTGGTCCTGTACAAGCTCAATGCCAAACTCTATCTCCCGAACAGTGGCAAACCCGCAATTCTTGGAAAAACGTCCGGTATTCACAAACCACCGCACAGATTTGGGTTCTATTCTAACTCCTTATCATCAAGTACATACGCAAGGTATGCTTCACACCCTTTTCTTACATATTTACGGGCCAACATTGATGATATTACACCGCAACCCTTCAAGTTCGTAGACTCAACTCGGATCATCTCGTTGTTTGCGCATCTCAAATCAATAGTCTTGCTTTTGCAATTCACAACCGCATCATGCACGGTCAACCAATCCAACCCAAGAATAACATCAAATTCATCGAACGGCAAAAGCATCAAGTCCGCGGAAAACAGTACCTCGAATTACTAGGGGCATTTCTTACACACTTTGTCGACCAGCACATAACGACCCAAAGGATTTGACACCGAATTACGAACTCGAGAGACTCAATAGGCAAAGTCTTCTTTGGATGCTAAGGTTTCGCATATATAAGAATGAGTAGAACCGGGGTCAATCAAAGCAATCACATTAGTATCAAAGAGAGTGAAAGTACCGTAATAACATCCGGCGAGGAGGCATCCTCGCGTCTTGGCGTAGATAGCATAAGTCCTAGCTGGAGCGCGAGCCTCGGATCTGGTCGCAGATCTCTAGATCCTCTCGACCACCACTAGCCTTGCCGTATTTCCGGATGGTCTACCTCGGCGGTGGTAGTACCCGGTTTCCCACTCCGATCTACATTCTGCTCGCACAACCTCGGGCAATCTTTAATGAAGTGGTCAACTGATCCACACTTGTAACAGAGCGGTCACGGAATCTCAGACTTCCAAAATGCCATTTGCCACAATCACGGCACTCGTCCTCTCTCGTCGATCATTCCCACTCATCGGCGATCGAAGTGATTCGTGTGGTCACAGGGGGTCGATCGCGATCTCGTCTAGAAAAGCCCGAAGTGTCTCTAGATCGGCCTAAGCCATCTCTAAGTTTCTTTGATGATGTTGGAAGGGCTTCCCGAATACCTCTTCTTAAACTCCCTTGCTCCCGCTTCCGCTTTCCTTTTCTCCATACTAAACTCCTCGGCTTTGCACGCCGCTCGACGAGAGTCACAAACTCTGATTTCCAAAATGCCAACATACGCTTTTATCTCATCATTCACCATCTTGAGCGTTTACACATCACACTTTCGAAGAAATGCATTCTCGCTGCATCTGGCTAAGCCTCACGAATTTTCGTTCATAGTCGATGAACCGACATGGAACCTTGTTTAAGTTCGAAATTCCTTTCGTTTTTGGTCCATAAATCTCGATGATATACTTTTTCCAAACTCGGTTTGGAAGAACTCCCAAGTTACTTGTTCATGGGCACAACAGAAGTCGAGTACTCCACCAATAGTAGGCGTAATCACGTAGCAAGGAGATGGTACACTTTAGGCATTCATCGGTGTACAAGATAGCTCATCGAGTACCCGGATCGTGTTGTCCAACCAAAATTCGACTTGCTCGGCATCATCACTATCCGTAGCTTTAAATTCAGTAGCCCCATGTTTTCGGATTCTATCAACTGGGGCTTATTCGACCTTATTTGGTCAATTACCGGAGGCATTGTAGGTGCGGGTGTGTTTGTTGGGAATGGAGGTTGTGGAACAGTAGTATTAGTTCGAATGTATTGGTTGAACCAATCATTCATCACGCTATAAAAGGCTTGTCTAGCCTCGTCATTCGGATTGCTAGCAACAGGTTGAGAGTCCGCCGGCGCTGTCCCTTGTCGGGAGCAGCGCCACACTCTCCACATCATCAGCTATCGCTTCGGTTGGGATCGGGATCCATTACTATAAATAAACACAAGTTCAAACGTCGAAATCACCACACTATCATATAATCACATGAAATGGCATGTATAGCTAGACCCCAAACGCATTACGGTAGTCCTAGAATCGACTAAACCGTAGCTCTGATACCAATAAAATTGTAACACCCGAACCCGAGACCGTCACGAGTCGAACGCGAGGTGTTAACTGACTTCAACCCACTTATTGACAATTTTCAGACAAGCTGCCAATCTGAGTACTAGTCGCTCCAAAATTCATAACTTGAGTTTTACAACTCGAAAATCAGTTCCGTAAATTTTTCCTGAAACTAGACTCATATGTCCATCTACATATTTTTTCTAGAATTTTGGTCGAGCCAATTAGTACAGTTTATTAGTTAAAGTCTCGCCTGTTGTAGGGATCGACTACACTGACCTTTGTGCGTTACGAATTGGATATCTCCTGTACAGGGCTTCAATACTAATGCCGTTTGTTTCTATAGAAACTAGACTCAGAGAGGAATCTACACATATATGGAATGACTCCTAATTATCTCTGGTTAATTTACAATGATTTTCCAAAGTTGGAACAGGGGATCCAGAAACCGTTCTGGCCCTATTTCACAAGAACTTTAAAATCTGTTAACTTATAACTCATATGACCATTTCGTTTCTTCCATATGAAAGTAGATTCATCAAGGTACACTTACATAATTTATTTGCTATTTAATACCATTCCTACTATTTTTAGTGATTTTTCACATCCACGTCACTGCTGCTGTCAGCATCTGCCTTTAGTAGGCTTTACCTATTTCATACTTTCCATGATTCAATTGGCCCTTTTTACATACATAGCACAAAGCGTGATCATGATTAACCATTCCAATGGCTAATCGTTTCAAAATAATTCCATACCTCATAAGGGTCAGCATACAAACGATTATAGTTCTATGCTAAAACGATATATAAGCCATTTTCGCATGGCTATCCAAGTTTACACAAACCGGAAGGTACATGACCTTCAACAAAGGATGGTCCTATACATGCCATTTCAAAGTTCAACCAAAATTTGTACCAAAATGGGGCTTCGATAGTGTGGATGACTTGACTTCTTTGATCCCGAATCCGATAGCTAACGAGCGAAACCTATAAAACAGAGAGCCAAAGCAACGGGTAAGCATTTTAATGCTTAGTAAGTCTCAAGCAATGCAATCAGCTTTGACTAAGGTATTTTATTCACATGGCTAATTAAACCACTTTACTAATTCACATTCCCATACTCATACTTATTTCACATCACCGACCCTTATGTTCATACACAAAAGAACAACTTAGCCCAAGGCCGTAGCTCGTTTATCAACTTAGCGCATACTTGTAAGAATTCAATTAGTACAAGCACATACAAACATACCTCATTGCTGGAATTTTCACAAGTGTATAAGCTGAAATTTTCACAGCAAGATTGCTCACTTCGAATCACATACTTTCGGATTTAACCGGATATAGCGACTCATACGATTGCCTTCGGTCATAACCCGGATTTGGTGACTTGCACAAAGGCCTTCGGTCTTAGCCCGGATATATCAACTCATACGAATGCCTTGGTCTTAGCCCGGATATATCAACTCGCATTTAATGCCTTGGTCTTAGCCCGGATATATCAACTCGCACGAATGCCTTCGGGTCTTAGCCCGGATATATTTCCAATGTTCACTTACATATATATCAATATTCAAGACACGTCCATAGTTCATTTTCATTACTAAAGCTCCAACACAAAATATCTATCAACCTTTACTATTTCGGCTCAATGGCCACACAAACAAGGAGCATAATTTTGATATAATTCAAGTAGGGTCATCACTCGAAGACTTACCTTGGATGTTGTCGAGCGATTTCGACGGCTATTCAACTACTTTTTCCTTCCCTTTATCGGATTTAGCTCCCTTTGCTCTTGAGCTAATTTACACAAATTTAACTTATTAAAATCTCATCATGATAGCTTATGGCGAATATGACAAGGAGTGTAAATGGTCATATGGCCATCCTTTAGCTCAAATACACAATGGTCATGCACATTTTACATCACAACAAGCAATTCAATACATTCAAACATCAACGTGAAGTTCAAAGTACTTGGCCCTCATATACATTAGGCATCAAAGTTGCATATGTACGAAATCATAAATCGAACTCAACACATTAGTTAATATTCCTCTTAGCGAATTTTCTAAGCCAAGAATAGGCATCAATATGCTTGCCTCAAACCGAATGCATGCACACTAATTACCCCTCATGTGGCGAATATACACTTAATACCACACAAAAAAAACAGCATACATTTCACTACTAACACATTACATATCGTAATTCATTGCACATCTCTTATTTACTTCATAATCAACACATCATCACAAGCAAATATACACTTTGAATTAGTATATATGTCATACCAATCCATCATGTGCAAACATATATTCATGTAGGTGCAAGGGCGAATTCTCAAGTGGCTTATATCCAAATATATACACATTTCCAAAGCTTAAATCTTACTTACCATGCAACATGCATGAATTATACTTATGGATATATCATGGCGAATACCACAACACCACACCACTTCAATTTGGTCATGGTGAAACAAAGAACTTAGTATCTCATTCAAAAAAAATGCTAAAAGAAAATCTAAGAATCTTCAATCCTCCATCACATGTATCACTTTCAAGCTTGTTATTTAACATGCAATGGCATTAACACCACATTCACTTTGGCGAATTTCATTCCCATGACATAACAAGGATTTGAACCATGGGCTAACAAGAACATTAAGCTAGCAACTAAAAACATGCATGAACCTCAAACATACCTTAATCTTGATGCAAGTTTAGCCAACCTCTTCCTAATCCTCTTCCAAACCAAGTATGAAGCAAAACTCCTTCCTTATCCTTAGTATTTTCGCCAACAAGAGAGTGAAAAGAGATGAACAAAATTTTTTCTTTCTTTCTTTAGGACATTCGCCAAGCTATGGAGGAAGATGGACACTTTTTTTTTTGTTTCTCATCTACTAACATTAATTGTTTATTCCATACCCTTATTTTATTCTTTCCATCATAACCCATTTACCAAACATGTTTCATGACATGATTTTTGCCCATAAATCCTTGTCATGGCCGGCCACTTGCTATGGGGAAATTTGACATGCAAGTCCATTGTTTTGCATGCATCCTTTAATTAGTCATCACACATTTCCCTCATACTTTCAAAGTTTATTACTAGGTCCTTTCTAGTGAAATTCACATCTATAATTCTAAATCAAAGCATAAAAATATCACACATGAGTTAACACATTATAGGCAATAAAATAAATATTAAATTATTTTTATGCCTTGGTTTTGTGGTCCCGAAACCACATTTCGACTAGGGTCGTTTTAAGGCTGTCACATTCGTTGTATTGAATTGAATTTTTATAAAAAAGAATTTCGGGGTCGATGTGATTGGAAAGACTGAAAGGAAATGAAAGTAATTCATGACCGCTCTAAAACAGCTTTGATTTACGAAAATATATGTGGGCTTGATGCGTAAAAACATTGAATTTTCAATTAGAAAATTGAGTATTTGTGAAAGTATTATAGTGGGAATAGAATTTCTCGATTTAGCTATAAAGAGAAGTTGAGTTCGCAATTCATCGGACTGAATGAGATTATTATCAAAACTTGAGAAGAACCGTAATGTGTTTCTTATATATATGATGTGATGATACAAATAAGATCATTTATCTATAGTATCTCTTACAGAAGTAGAAACTCAACTTGTTATGATGTATAGCAAAGAGCAGATCATAATCTTAGCTCGTGAGATTGAAAAGTTGAGAAATCTGAGGCTAGGTGAAAATTGTTGAGGTTGGTGAAAGAAAATCACTAATTTATTCTTTGGTAAGATTTTCGGGACTAAAATCCCTAAGGGGAAGAGTTGTAACAGCCCATTTTAGGGTTAATCGAACAAGTGTTTTGGGGCCACCAAATCCGACGAGTAGGTTTGTAAATATTATATTTAATATTTATGAGTTAATTGTGATTTTAAAAATGTTTTTGATATTGTGATATTTGTTTTATAAGTGATTTATTAAGTTCAAGTGGTATGACCCTAAGGTCAAGTGGGTTTAGGAAATGAGGTATCGGGACCTCATTTATATAAACCAGTCGTAAATATTTTTATAAATATTTACGAGTGGCAAAAGATGGTTTTAAAGTTTCGTTGAAAAATTTTATCGTTTCGATAGTTAATTAAGCAAAAAGAACTAAATCGCGTAAAATGAAAAAGTTACATTCTAATTGTTTAAGTGTTTATTTTCCATGATTTACTAAAGTATAAGTCCCTATTTATCAATTAAACCATTACTTTATGATAGTGGAGATTGGTGGTTTGGCATATATGAAATTATGTATTATTATAAAGGACAAAAGGTAAATGGAATATTAAAATGTATTAAATAAAAATAAAACATAAAATGGCCATGCAAATTTTATCTCTTGGCGAATATGGAGGAGAAAAGAAAGCCATTGAAGCTTCCTTAGTTTCGCATTTGCATGAAGTGATTTGGGTATGTTTTGTGTTCGATTTTGATAATTTTATGTTTTTGAGATCGTTACTTCATATTCTAGCTAGTCCGTATCTCCGATTTCAAAAGCTATTAAAGTATTTGAATGTTGCCATTGTTGAGTGCATGAGTATTTTGATAGTTGATGATGGAAAATAAATTATTGTTGTTGGATATACATGTTTTGTAAAGTGAATTTTGGTAAAATGTCAATTTTGGATTAAATTGTGAATTACTGAAATTATGTGGTTGAAAGTGTGAATAAATGAAAATATGGGCTGTTATGAAGTAGTAGTAAATTTGTCTAGGCATGGGTTTGGCCAAAATTGAATGAATTTAATTTTTCGAGCTTAGGGACTAAATTGTAAAGAAGTTGAAATATCGGGGCAAAATGTAATTTTGCCATAAAGTAATTTATGGGCTGTTTTAATACCATGAATATTCGGTTAAGCTTAATTATGGTTAAAAATAGTTAATTTGCATTTTTGTGAGCTCAGTGACTAAATTGAATAAAAGTAAAACTTGAGGGGTAAAATAGTAACTTTACAAAAATATGAAATTGAGTTAAAATGAATAGAATATGAATTGTAATAGTTGAATTTGATTGATTAGATCAAGTTAAGCCTCGCATTTAGTCTATATCGAGGGAAAAACGAAGTATCGGATTCGTCGATCTAATTTATCGTTACTGCATGAACGAGGTAAGTTCGTATGCAATAAGCATTGTTAAATTTATGTTTCTAATGCTTTAATATCATATAAAATTGTATATACGTGAATATTTTAACGTCTGATGACATATCGACAAAATGTGGCACTTAGTGTGCGGGGCAATCAAATATGGTACTTAGTGTACGAAATATTGAGAATGGCACTTAGTGTGCGAGATATTGAGAATGGCACTTAGTGTGCGAGATATTGAGAATGACACTTAGTGTGCAAAATATCGAATGATTCAAAGGGAAATTATAAATTGTGATTGAATGATTAAATAGAGCAAAGTGAATAGGTATACATGCTATATTATATAAATTGTTTATGAGACGACTTTAGAATGGTGATATTTGGGCTTTGAGCCTAGCAAGCTTTAAGCTGGTGAATAATATTATCGGGTTTAAAACCTAGCGGGCTAAATGCCGTGATTTGATAAAAGTCTAAGACTATGAGACCTTGTGTTAAATCGGCAATTGAATTTGTTCAATACATTAAGTTGGCGGTATGTGATATATTCTTATGCATGTTAGATCGATTGGAATTGAATCATGAGTGTGAAATGAGAAGCATAGGTGAAAATGCCTATGTCATATATGTGAGTAAGGGCAAAACCATTGTGACAGCCCAAAATTGACCCTAGTCGGAATGTGGTTTCGGGACCACAAAACCGAGGCATAAAAATAATTTAAAATTTATTTTGATGCCTATAATATGTGTGTATTCATGTGTGACATTTTTGATGTTTCGATTTAGAGTTATAAAGGTAAATTTCACTAGAAAGGACCTAGTAGTAAACTTTGAAAGTATGATGGGAAGATGTGTGATGACTAGTTGATCATGCATGCAAAAATAAAGGATTTGCATGTCAAATTTCCCCAAAAGAAGCTTAGTGGCCGGCCATGACATGGTTTATGGGCAAAGAAAACATTTTGAAACATGTTTTGTTAATGCATGATGTGTTAAATGATAAAAAAAAAACTAATGATGTTGGATGAGAAACAAAAAAATCAAAAAAAAAATTGCTCATCCTTTTCCCCCCTTGTGCCGTGAGTGAAAGAAAAGAAAAGAAAATTTTGTTCATCCTTGTTCTTTCCTTTTTGGCCGAAATTACTAAGGAAGAAGGTAGGATTTTTGCACCATCGTTTGGTTTAGAAGAGATCTAGAAGGAGATTTGGCTAAACTTGCATCAAGATTAAGGTATGTATGAGGTTGTATCATGAGATTCATGCATGTTTTAGTTGCTAACTTGATGTTCATGTTAGTCATGGTTCAAATCCTTGTTATGCCATGGAAATGGTATTTGGCCAAGGTTATTATTGTGTTAAAGCCATTGCATGCTAAATGTGAAGCTTGCTAATGACGCATGCAATGATGGATTGTCTACTCTTGAAATTTCCTTGTAGCAATCTTGAGTAAGACATTGAGTTTTTTTTTGTTTAACCATGACCGAAGTTGAAAGGGGCATGATTGTGATGTATTCGGCCATGATGCATTCATGAGCATGGTTTATGCTTCTTGCATGTTAGTTAAAATTTGTGTTTTGGATGGTTATGGACACCTTGAAATTCAGCCTTGCACCTATATGTGTATATAGGTTTGCACATGATATTTTGATTAAGAAGAAAGTGATAAATATGTTTGTTTAAAGAAGAAATTTGTTGAAGAAGGTTGTGAGATTTGCATGTACATTCGGCCAAGTACATGTATAGTGTGAAAAACCTTGAAATTATTTTTGATTTTGTGTATTTATGACCATGTATAATCGGCCACATGAGTAATTTGAGCACTTGATGTTATGTTAAAATTCTTGAGCTTAAATATATGGATGTATGTATATGTGGCCATATAATGGCGTTTTGGTTCAAAGGTTGAATGATAAATTATAATAAAGTGAGATGATATTAGATGCCGAATGTGATTGACTAGTAAACATTATTGATAGAAATATTGAATACTTCTACTTGTATTCGTTAAGCTCAAGAGCAAAGGGGAGCTAAATCCGATAAAGGGAAGGAAAAAGTGATCGAATAGCCGTTGAAGCCGTTCGACAACATCCGAGGTAAGTCCTCAAGAAATGATCCTACTCGAATTATGTGAAATGAAATATGGATGTGTAATGAGTATTGACATATGTGTGTATGAGTATTTGAATGATACCCGGGCTAAGTCCCGAAGGCGATTATGCTAGTGATATGTTTGTGTTTGAGCCTTAGTAACGAAAATGAAACATGGATGTGTAATGACTATTGATGTAGGTGTGTGCATGAGTAATTGAATGATATCCGGCTAAGTCCCAAGACATTTATGCTAGTAATTATATCCGGTTAAGACCGAAGGCAATTGTGCTAGTGACTACATCCGGCTAAGACCAAGGCATTCGGGCAAGTCGTTAAATCCAGGCTAAGACCCGAAGGCATTCGTGCAAGTTGTTAAATCCGGGCTAAGACCCGAAGGCATTCGTGCAAGTCATTAAATCCGGGCTAAGACCCAAAGGCATTCGTGCACGTGGTTATATCCGGTTGTATTCCGAAGAAGCTTGGGCTGAAGGTGAGCGTTGGTTGCTGTAATAAATTTAATTAGTACGCTCGAAAAGCCCAAAGGATAAGGTATGTTTATATGTGCATTGGAAAAGTCGATACGTTTGAGTAACATTCGTTAAATCGACTAACGAATTTTCAGCCATTGAGTTGGTTGATATCTTGTGAAAGTATATAATGATGAAGTGTGAAGTAAGTATGATTATGTGTATGTGTATTAATGGAATGATTCATTTGGCTATGTGAATGTAATGCTTTAGTTAAAGCTGATTTTATTGCTTGAGACTTACTAAGCATAAAAATGCTTACCCCGTTGCTTTGGCTCTCTGTTTTATAGATTTTGCTCGTTAGCGATCGGATTCGGGATCATTGAAGTCGAAGTCATCCACACTATCAAAGCCTCCATTTTGGTATAATTTGGTTGAACTTTGAAATGGCATGTATAGGACTACCCCTTGTTGGTTCAAATATGTTGTGATGTATATGTGTACGGCCATGCGAAAATGACTCGTAAAAGTGAAGTACGAACTTAGACCATTTGTGGTTTGTATATATATATATGGTGTCATGATGTGATTATGGATTGGAAATGGAAGTGTTGGTCACATGATCAGCCATTGGAATGGTTAAAAATGATCATATGTGAACCTATGTATGGCAAGACTAGTTGGTTCATGGAGACTACAAAATAGGTAAGACCTACCTTAAAAACAGATGCTGCCAGCTGCAGTGACGTGAATGTGAAAAATCACCAAAATTTGTAGGAATGGTATTAAATAGTGAAAGAAGTATGAAATCAAACCTTAATGAATCTACTTTCATATGAAAGTAACGAAACGGTCATAGGAACAGTATACTAAGAGATATTAAAGTTCTCGTGAGACAGGGCCAGAACGGTTTCTGGGTCCCCTGTCGCGACTTTGAAAATTTACCATAAATTATCCAGAAAGAATTAGAAGTCATACCTTGTATGTACAGATTCCATTTTGAGTCTAGTTTCATTAGGAACAAACGGCACCAGTATTAAAGCCCTGTACAGAGAGATATTCAAGTTGTAACGCGCGAAGGTCAGAGCAGTCGACCCCTGTAACATGGTTGACTTTAACTAATAAACTGTACCAATTGGCCCGACCAAAAATTATAGAAATAAATCCAGGGATGGATACATGAGTCTAAATTCAGGGAAAATTTACGGAATCAGTTTCCGAGTTGTGAAACTCGAGATATGCTTTTTTAAGGCGACAGTGACGCAGATTTCCAGCTTGTCTGGAAATGTCAAATTGGTCGGTGCAATATGTGGATTTGGCTCGTTAACCCCTCGCGTCCGACACCGGCGACGGTCTCGGGTTCGGGGTGTTACAACCATCGTAAATTATCGATAAGGGTGGACTATGTGCGGAATCATCTTATAATTGCTAATTTGAACGATTGTGCGATTGTGTGCGAATCATTGAGCATGATGTATTGTATTGAGATTATGATTGAGTGAAATTATAGATATGTGATGAAATTGATTGGTGATATACATGTTTAAATAATGTGAATGCAAAGAATGTGTGAAAGAGTAAATTTGTAATAAATCTGCTTGAGACAGCAGCAGTAACGTGATTTTGGAAAATCACCATAAATTGTTGGAGTTGAGTTAGAAGCTGAATAAACTATGGAATTAAAGATTAATGAGTCTAGTTTCTTATAAAAGAAACCGTGTAAGAAAAAGAATTGCTGATAATAAGATATTTTAAGTGGCGTGGGATAGAGTCAAATGACTTCAGGGTCCCCTGTTCTGTTTTTAGAAAATCATTATAATTTGTACAAAAATGGTTATAAGATAAAATTTAAATGATTAGACTCCTTAATGAGTCTAGTTTCAAATGAAATCAAATAGAACATATTTTGAATTCTGTACAATGAGAAATTTGATTCGTAGTGAAGAGTGGTCAGATTAGTCAAACAGTGAAACAGGGGAAACTTTAAGAAAAATCTGGTATTGATTGGCCAAACCTAAAATTCTGAAAATTTTATGGATGGAAGATATATAAGTCTATTTTCAGGAAAAATTAACGGCAATTGATTTGGAGTTTTGTAGCTCAAGTTATAAATAATTTAGTGACTATTGCTCAGGAAGACAACTTGTAGTGAATTTGTGATTATGTTGTAAACATTGATAAAACTTGTTAAAGAGTTGCTTATTGTTTTCTTATGAACTTACTAAGCGTAAAGCTTACTCCCTTTTCTTTCCCATATTCCCTAGGGTTGCCAAAGTTAGCTCGGGTTGGAGGTCGTCGAGATATTATCATATTGTCAAGTCTACGCTATCGGCATAAATAAATCTTAGTGTTTCGAGTCTATGGCATGTATAGGGTTGTAAAGTTGAGTAAGTAAATGATACAAGACTAAGATATTGGTAAATATTTAATAATGCCTCATGAATATTTTGGGCCTTGTAAGCCCGATTAAAGGATAATATACGTGTGTATGAAAAGTTTAAACTTGATAAAAAAATTTTACGGTCTGGTTTTATATAAATGGATGAGTTTAAATCTGGTAGCACCTCGAACCCTGTTCCGACGAGGGATACGGGCGAAGGGTGTTACATTTTATTGGTATCAGAGCCATGGTTTAGTCGGTTCTAGGACTACCATGGCGTATGTGAGTCTAGCTGTACATGCCATATTTGACCTGCGATAGTGTGATATCTCCTGACTCTGACGAAAATTTTTTGAATAGGACAGATAAGTCTTTCAATCAAGCTAATTTTAATAGTATAGAATATGTACTGAAATGTTCGAATGAAATTGTGTTCTATACTGATTTGATTAAATTAAAGTTGGCTCTGAAATGTTTAAGTGTTCATGAATATATGAATCCAAAGTTAAATGAAATGATATGTTCAAAGTGCACATATGTGATGTTTTATAAACTTGGTTAAGTCACTTCAATGTGCAACAACAAGTGAACATAGGCACTGTGTGTGTGAGTTCCGTAATCGAGCACTGTGTGTGTGAGATTGGTTGTTGAGGCACTGTGTGTGCGAGTTCCGTAACCGAGCACTGTGTGTTCGAGATCGGTTGTTGAGGCACTGTGTGTGCGAGTTCCGTAACCAAGCACTGTGTGTGCAAGATCGGTTGTTGGGGCACTAAGTGTGTGAAATGAGATCATGTAAGACCTCGGCCAAGACGAAGTCATTGATTTGAAGTAGTGTATAAGAACATGTCCGGGACATCGCATCACTTATGATTCGTGTAAGACCACCGAGACAAAGGCATCGATATTGAATAAACTTGGTCAGATGTATGTAGTCCATGTGAAAATGAGACGTGATAAATAACAGATAAATATATGCTACATGTGCTTGACATGTGACCTTGTGGTTCCATGAATCAAACAGGGAAAATATGACATGTTTTGGTTGGTATGTATTGGATATGTGCAAGTTTTGTTCATACGAATGAATTGACAGTTATCACACGAATTTAAAATCATAGTCATAAGTTATTAGTAAATATAAATAAGTGAGGCTATTTAATAAGGTTATATGAACTTAAGAGTACTATGAATGTATATGCAATTGAGATTATTTTTCAATTCGGATTAGTGATATGGAATTTTCATAATCATTGAAATGATTTATTTGCTTAAGTCTTACTAAGCTTTCAAAGCTTATTCTGTGTGTTTTTCATAAGACAGATATGCTTTCCAACCGAGCTAATTCTGATAGTACAGAATGTTATACTCAAACGTTTGAGTGAAAATGTGTTGGTGATGAGTTGAAACTCATAAAAGGTATGAATCAGAATGCATGATATTCTGCTATTGATAAATGTTATAATTATATGAGTATATGAGTTGTGATGTTGGGTATATGATTGTTGTGTGAATATTTTGATTTGGAATTTATGATTTGATTTAGCGTATGAGCTATGTGTTAAGTACCAAGTGATCATAAGTAAATGATTGCTAGATGTTTGAGAATGCGGAATTAGTAATGAACTGTTCGTTCATAATAGTATGTGTGATGTGCATGCTTACGTAAGAGTTAAAATTGTTGGCTTTACAACCCTCACCCCCTCATTGGTAAAGCATTATAATGAGATCCGTACTATATGGCTTAAATAAGGTTACAAGTGCGGAATGACAGAGTCTCGTGATTGAAGGATTAGTATTGTGATCAGATAAGAGAATGAGTCCGCAAGTGAAGACAGTAACAGAAAAGATATTGGATCGTGTTGAAGGCCATTTGTAATATGTAAAGTCACTGTTAAAAGAAAAGTTGAATTAGATAAAACCAAATATTCAGGTATGATATTTAAAAAATATATTAACTAGAAGTTCTTCCGAATTGGCCTCCGTTAGTGTTGGGATAATGAGAAATTAGTGATGTCAGAGATAGACAGTAGAATCATATTTGAATTATAAAGATATTTGAGCACATCAATTATAGTCGAATGGTTTACGAGAACTCTTCTGGGTATTCTGTGTGTTCAATTATCCTTAGAGGTATGTGAAGCTGTATATTTTCAGATGAAATTCTTATCATATGAGAACGTTATCTATATATATTGATATATGAAAGCATTGTTGGGTTGTTCGGGTTACAATCAGCATTATTATATCTTTCTCTGGTATTCTATTTCATTTTATTGAAAGAAAAGATCGACGATTAAATCAGTGTGATGTTGGTATTCGCTCCCACTTGGTTGTTGATCCGCTTAGTATACATGAAGATTATATTATGTCTTCTTCGTTGATTCCGTGCATATGAGTGATGTTTGTATACGGATTTCCTCTGAAACATCATTGAGGTATCTCATCATCCGATATGGGTGCTTTCTTAAAAAAAGATTAGTATAGTGATATATTTGAGAATTACAATATCTCGCTTTCTTATGATTCTATATGGTTATCTCGTGAAAATATCTATTGAATGACTGTAACTATATTTCAATTTCTCTTATGTTCAAAATGCATTATTGATAATTGGGACATTATATATCTATACGGTTGAGATGTCACCTTATTATGGCACTATGATTTTAAATTATCGATGGTTGTGGCTTCAAGATGGTTCAAAGCTTCGTTGATTAATAATTGAAAAGTTATTACTTGACAATGAGATCGATTCAGTTGTCTAGCTTGATTAGATTAATTGCTTGAAGGATTAATCGAGTTACTTGTATCTGAATTTATCCACAGGGTGGAAATAAAGTTTGAATGTTCACGGATAAATAGATGAATATTCTTAATGCATGATTCATATTCTAGAAGATATGATATAGAATTATATCCATCAGAACGATTTTATTGAGAAATGTTCTTATAGATTGCGATTGGGAAGTCTGAATGATGTAATAATTATCAATAAAGTGGTAAATAGTTGACGAAATTGTTAATTGAAGCGTCAGTTCTCAGGTGAAGAGTTATTTGACACAAGAATTAAAGATGGTTTGAACTGTTGAAAGATTATGAGTCAGCGATTGATTATCAATCTGGACCAATGATTATAGTCTCGGGGTTACGGCGAGAATCTTTATGTGTTTTACGGCCGATAATCATGTGATTAATCTTATCAAATGATGAGTAGTTATTGGTGAGCTAGAAACTAAATTGATATTTAATTAGGAAATTTGTGAGGTTAAGAGGTGTGTCGTTGAATTACAAGTTAAAAAGGGTACAACGTAAATTGATTTCGATTTAGAATTTGATTGGAACCTACAATTGTTCGTTATGTCGAGATAGAGTTCGTGTATTGAGAAATCCGAGATTTTACAACAATTGTGACATCTAGCACGATGGTAATTATCTGTCCGTACGTGGAGTACTAAAAGAGTGCTAGTTTTCATTGTTCAAATGGAGACACGAGGATTATATCGTGTTACTAAAATAAACTACTATGAGCTTTGGGTATGGAATTACTTTGTAACACTGTGTTCTAGAACTTGAAAGCAACCGAGAAAGACATTTATTGTTGGTTAAGTTTGCATATAATAATAATAGTTATGAGATGAATGTTAAGATAGCATTGTATGAGTGTGGTATGGTTGCAATTACTGAACTTCGTTGTATTGAATTGAATTTTTATAAAAAGAATTTCGGGGTCGATGTGATTGGAAAGACTGAAGGGAAATGAAAGTAATTCATGACCGTCTAAAAACAGTTTCAGATTTACAGAAAATATATGTGGGCTTGATGCGTAAAAACATTGAATTTTCAATTAGAAAATTGAGTATTTGTGAAAGTATTATAGTGGGAATAGAATTTCTCGATTTAGCTATAAAGAGAAGTTGAGTTCGCAATTCATCGGACTGAATGAGATTATTATCAAAACTTGAGAAGAACCGTAATGTGTTTCGTATATATATGATGTGATGATACAAATAAGATCCTTTATCTATAGTATCTCTTACAGAAGTAGAAACTCAACTTGTTATGATGTATAGCAAAGAGCAGATCATAATCTTAGCTCATGAGATTGAAAAGTTGAGAAATCTGAGGCTAGGTGAAAAATTGTTGAGGTTGGTGAAAGAAAATCACTAATTTATTCTTTGGTAAGATTTTCGGGAACGAAAATCCCTAAGGGGGAAGAGTTGTAACAGCCCATTTTTAGGGTTAATCGGAACAGTGGTTTCGGGGCCACCAAATCCGACGAGTAGGTTTGTAAATATTATATTTAATATTTATGAGTTAATTGTGATCTTAAAAATGTTTTTGATATTGTGATATTTGTTTTATAAGTGATTTATTAAGTTCAAGTGGTATGACCCTAAGGTCAAGTGGGTTTAGGAAATGAGGTATCGGGACCTCATTTATATAAACCGAGTCGTAAATATTTTTATAAATATTTACGGAGTGGCAAAAAGATGGTTTTAAAGTTTCGTTGAAAAATTTTATCGTTTCGATAGTTAATTAAGCAAAAAGAACTAAATCGCGTAAAATGAAAAAGTTACATTCTAATTGTTTAAGTGTTTATTTTCCATGATTTACTAATGTATAAGTCCCTATTTATCAATTAAACCATTACTTTATGATAGTGGAGATTGGTGGTTTGGCATATATGAAATTATGTATTATTATAAAGGACAAAAAGGTAAATGGAATATTAAAATGTATTAAATAAAAATAAAACATAAAATGGCCATGCAAATTTTATCTCTTGGCCGAATATGGAGGAGAAAAGAAAGCCATTGAAGCTTCCTTAGTTTCGGCATTTGCATGAAGTGATTTAGGTATGTTTTGTGTTCGATTTTTGATAATTTTTATGTTTTTGAGATCGTTGCTTCGTATTCTAGCTAGCCCGTATCTCTGATTTCAAAACTGTTAAAGTATTTGAATGTTGCCATTGTTGAGTGCATGAGTATTTTGATAGTTGATGATGGAAAATAAATTATTGTTGTTGGATACACATGTTTTGTAAAGTGAATTTTGGTAAAAATGTCAATTTTGGATTAAATTGTGAATTACTGAAATTATGTGGTTGAAAG